>NC_092321.1:47218370-49718370 GCF_036785885.1 Coffea arabica
TCACAAGAGGTTATTTTAATATTTGGGCAAATTTCATGGTTTGCTGGGTAGTTTGGCCACACCTTGGACAAAGCCTATTTAAACTTGTTTTTGCAATCCTGTACTATTAGTTGCTCTTATGAAACGTGTAGAATGATTCTCTATGAATTATTGAATTTAGTGTTCTCTGTCAACAATTATTACTTGGCATAATTTTTACCAAAGGAAAAGAAGCAACATGGTGGAAAAGAAAGAAAACATGTGAAATAGGAAAAAAATGAGAATTGCAAAAGAGATTAGAGTCCAAATGGCACTAATATGGGTAGAAAGAGAATAAGATTTGGAAGAGTGTTACTTGAAGAATATTTTATCCAAACAAACTGGCACTATTTTGCAAATCTTGATCTATGGATCCTCGACATTTTATTGTTGATTTGTTGGTTTTTTTGTGTTCTAGACTGATGAGGATTACTTTGCTACAAAATTTGTGGATTTTGGTTTTGTTATGAGGAAGCAGTGAAAGAGAAACAACTGCTATTTAGCCTCTTTTGACGGCTCTATAGCCACCGGTGGCCATATTGAAGGTCGAAATAGCAATATATGTAGAAAAATAAATCGAGAGGTGCAAATTTTGTTAATTTTCACCATCAATGGGCAGCAGCCGGCAGGTGTGTTAGTCATTGCCAAAGTCAAGTAGCAATAACAATATCGGGGTGCAAACATTATTACTGCCATTTTGCTCCCGTAAAAGTTGTCAAAAGATTAACCAAGAAGGTGATAATAACAGAACTGTAGAAAAATAAAATTGAAAGAGGTAGATAATGATTTATTTCAACCATGTAGTTTTGCACTTGGCATTTAGTCTTTTCACCTATTTTGTTTGAGGTATCTCATAGAAGTTATTCACAAGAGGTTATTTTAATATTTGGGCAAATTTCATGGTTTGCTGGGTAGTTTGGCCACACCTTGGACAAAGCCTATTTAAACTTGTTTTTGCAATCCTGTACTATTAGTTGCTCTTATGAAACGTGTAGAATGATTCTCTATGAATTATTGAATTTAGTGTTCTCTGTCAACAATTATTACTTGGCATAATTTTTTCCAAAGGAAAAGAAGCAACATGGTGGAAAAGAAAGAAAACATGTGAAATAGGAAAAAAATGAGAATTGCAAAAGAGATTAGAGTCCAAATGGCACTAATATGGGTAGAAAGAGAATAAGATTTGGAAGAGTGTTACTTGAAGAATATTTTATCCAAACAAACTGGCACTATTTTACAAATCTTGATCTATGGATCCTCGACATTTTATTGTTGATTTGTTGGTTTTTTTGTGTTCTAGACTGACGAGGATTACTTTGCTACAAAATTTGTGGATTTTGGTTTTGTTATGAGGAAGCAGTGAAAGAGAAACAACTGCTATTCAGCCTCTTTTGACGGCTCTATAGCCACCGGTGGCCATATTGAAGGTCGAAATAGCAATATATGTAGAAAAATAAATCGAGAGGTTAAAATTTTGTTAATTTTCACCATCAATGGGCAGCAGCCGGCAGGTGTGTTAGTCATTGCCAAAGTCAAGTAGCAATAACAATATCGGGGTGCAAACATGATTACTGCCATTTTGCTCCCGTAAAAGTTGTCAAAAGATTAACCAAGAAGGTGATAATAACAGAACTGTAGAAAAATAAAATTGAAAGAGGTAGATAATGATTTATTTCAACCATGTAGTTTTGCACTTGGCATTTTGTCTTTTCACCTATTTTGTTTGAGGTATCTCATAGAAGTTATTCACAAGAGGTTATTTTAATATTTGGGCAAATTTCATGGTTTGCTGGGTAGTTTGGCCACACCTTGGACAAAGCCTATTTAAACTTGTTTTTGCAATCCTGTACTATTAGTTGCTCTTATGAAACGTGTAGAATGATTCTCTATGAATTATTGAATTTAGTGTTCTCTGTCAACAATTATTACTTGGCATAATTTTTACCAAAGGAAAAGAAGCAACATGGTGGAAAAGAAAGAAAACATGTGAAATAGGAAAAAAAAAAGAATTGCAAAAGAGATTAGAGTACAAATGGCACTAATATGGGTAGAAAGAGAATAAGATTTGGAAGAGTGTTACTTGAAGAATATTTTATCCAAACAAACTGGCACTATTTTGCAAATCTTGATCTATGGATCCTCGACATTTTATTGTTGATTTGTTGGTTTTTTTGTGTTCTAGACTGATGAGGATTACTTTGCTACAAAATTTGTGGATTTTGGTTTTGTTATGAGGAAGCAGTGAAAGAGAAACAACTGCTATTTAGCCTCTTTTGACGGCTCTATAGCCACCGGTGGCCATATTGAAGGTCGAAATAGCAATATATGTAGAAAAATAAATCGAGAGGTGAAAATTTTGTTAATTTTCACCATCAATGGGCAGCAGCCGGCAGGTGTGTTAGAAATTGCCAAAGTCAAGTAGCAATAACAATATCGGGGTGCAAACATTATTACTGCCATTTTGCTCCCGTAAAAGTTGTCAAAAGATTAACCAAGAAGGTGATAATAACAGAACTGTAGAAAAATAAAATTGAAAGAGGTAGATAATGATTTATTTCAACCATGTAGTTTTGCACTTGGCATTTAGTCTTTTCACCTATTTTGTTTGAGGTATCTCATAGAAGTTATTCACAAGAGGTTATTTTAATATTTGGGCAAATTTCATGGTTTGCTGGGTAGTTTGGACACAACTTGGACAAAGCCTATTTAAACTTGTTTTTGCAATCCTGTACTATTAGTTGCTCTTATGAAACGTGTAGAATGATTCTCTATGAATTATTGAATTTAGTGTTCTCTGTCAACAATTATTACTTGGCATAATTTTTACCAAAGGAAAAGAAGCAACATGGTGGAAAAGAAAGAAAACATGTGAAATAGGAAAAAAAAAAAAGAATTGCAAAAGAGATTAGAGTCCAAATGGCACTAATATGGGTAGAAAGAGAATAAGATTTGGAAGAGTGTTACTTGAAGAATATTTTATCCAAACAAACTGGCACTATTTTGCAAATCTTGATCTATGGATCCTCGACATTTTGTTGTTGATTTGTTGGTTTTTTTGTGTTCTAGACTGATGAGGATTACTTTGCTTCAAAATTTGTGGATTTTGGTTTTGTTATGAGGACGCAGTGAAAGAGAAACAACCGCTATTTAGCCTCTTTTGACGGCTCTATAGCCACCGGTGGCCATATTGAAGGTCGAAATAGCAATATATGTAGAAAAATAAATCGAGAGGTGCAAATTTTGTTAATTTTCACCATCAATGGGCAACAGCCGGCAGGTGTGTTAGTCATTGCCAAAATCAAGTAGCAATAACAATATCGGGGTGCAAACATTATTACTGCCATTTTGCTCCCGTAAAAGTTGTCAAAAGATTAACCAAGAAGGTGATAATAACAGAACTGTAGAAAAATAAAATTGAAAGAGGTAGATAATGATTTATTTCAACCATGTAGTTTTGCACTTGGCATTTAGTCTTTTCACCTATTTTGTTTGAGGTATCTCATAGAAGTTATTCACAAGAGGTTATTTTAATATTTGGGCAAATTTCATGGTTTGCTGGGTAGTTTGGCCACACCTTGGACAAAGCCTATTTAAACTTGTTTTTGCAATCCTGTACTATTAGTTGCTCTTATGAAACGTGTAGAATGATTCTCTATGAATTATTGAATTTAGTGTTCTCCGTCAACAATTATTACTTGGCATAATTTTTACCAAAGGAAAAGAAGCAACATGGTGGAAAAGAAAGAAAACATGTGAAATAGGAAAAAAATGAGAATTGCAAAAGAGATTAGAGTCCAAATGGCACTAATATGGGTAGAAAGAGAATAAGATTTGGAAGAGTGTTACTTGAAGAATATTTTATCCAAACAAACTGGCACTATTTTGCAAATCTTGATCTATGGATCCTCGTCATTTTATTGTTGATTTGTTGGTTTTTTTGTGTTCTAGACTGATGAGGATTACTTTGCTTCAAAATTTGTGGATTTTGGTTTTGTTATGAGGAAGCAGTGAAAGAGAAACAACTGCTATTTAGCCTCTTTTGACGGCTCTATAGCCACCGGTGGCCATATTGAAGGTCGAAATAGCAATATATGTAGAAAAATAAATCGAGAGGTGAAAATTTTGTTAATTTTCACCATCAATGGGCAGCAGCCAGCAGGTGTGTTAGTCATTGCCAAAGTCAAGTAGCAATAACAATATCGGGGTGCAAACATTATTACTGCCATTTTGCTCCCGTAAAAGTTGTCAAAAGATTAACCAAGAAGGTGATAATAACAGAACTGTAGAAAAATAAAATTGAAAGAGGTAGATAATGATTTATTTCAACCATGTAGTTTTGCACTTGGCATTTAGTCTTTTCACCTATTTTGTTTGAGGTATCTCATAGAAGTTATTCACAAGAGGTTATTTTAATATTTGGGCAAATTTCATGGTTTGCTGGGTAGTTTGGCCACACCTTGGACAAAGCCTATTTAAACTTGTTTTTGCAATCCTGTACTATTAGTTGCTCTTATGAAACGTGTAGAATGATTCTCTATGAATTATTGAATTTAGTGTTCTCTGTCAACAATTATTACTTGGCATAATTTTTACCAAAGGAAAAGAAGCAACATGGTGGAAAAGAAAGAAAACATGTGAAATAGGAAAAAAATGAGAATTGCAAAAGAGATTAGAGTCCAAATGGCACTAATATGGGTAGAAAGAGAATAAGATTTGGAAGAGTGTTACTTGAAGAATATTTTATCCAAACAAACTGGCACTATTTTGCAAATCTTGATCTATGGATCCTCGACATTTTATTGTTGATTTGTTGGTTTTTTTGTGTTCTAGACTGATGAGGATTACTTTGCTACAAAATTTGTGGATTTTGGTTTTGTTATGAGGAAGCAGTGAAAGAGAAACAACTGCTATTCAGCCTCTTTTGACGGCTCTATAGCCACCGGTGGCCATATTGAAGGTCGAAATAGCAATATATGTAGAAAAATAAATCGAGAGGTGCAAATTTTGTTAATTTTCACCATCAATGGGCAGCAGCCGGCAGGTGTGTTAGTCATTGCCAAAGTCAAGTAGCAATAACAATATCGGGGTGCAAACATTATTACTGCCATTTTGCTCCCGTAAAAGTTGTCAAAAGATTAACCAAGAAGGTGATAATAACAGAACTGTAGAAAAATAAAATTGAAAGAGGTAGATAATGATTTATTTCAACCATGTAGTTTTGCACTTGGCATTTAGTCTTTTCACCTATTTTGTTTGAGGTATCTCATAGAAGTTATTCACAAGAGGTTATTTTAATATTTGGGCAAATTTCATGGTTTGCTGGGTAGTTTGGCCACACCTTGGACAAAGCCTATTTAAACTTGTTTTTGCAATCCTGTACTATTAGTTGCTCTTATGAAACGTGTAGAATGATTCTCTATGAATTATTGAATTTAGTGTTCTCTGTCAACAATTATTACTTGGCATAATTTTTACCAAAGGAAAAGAAGCAACATGGTGGAAAAGAAAGAAAACATGTGAAATAGAAAAAAAATGAGAATTGCAAAAGAGATTAGAGTCCAAATGGCACTAATATGGGTAGAAAGGGAATAAGATTTGGAAGAGTGTTACTTGAAGAATATTTTATCCAAACAAACTGGCACTATTTTGCAAATCTTGATCTATGGATCCTCGACATTTTATTGTTGATTTGTTGGTTTTTTTGTGTTCTAGACTGATGAGGATTACTTTGCTACAAAATTTGTGGATTTTGGTTTTGTTATGAGGAAGCAGTGAAAGAGAAACAACTGCTATTTAGCCTCTTTTGACGGCTCTATAGCCACCGGTGGCCATATTGAAGGTCGAAATAGCAATATATGTAGAAAAATAAATCGAGAGGTGCAAATTTTGTTAATTTTCACCATCAATGGGCAGCAGCCGGCAGGTGTGTTAGTCATTGCCAAAGTCAAGTAGCAATAACAATATCGGGGTGCAAACATTATTACTGCCATTTTGCTCCCGTAAAAGTTGTCAAAAGATTAACCAAGAAGGTGATAATAACAGAACTGTAGAAAAATAAAATTGAAAGAGGTAGATAATGATTTATTTCAACCATGTAGTTTTGCACTTGGCATTTAGTCTTTTCACCTATTTTGTTTGAGGTATCTCATAGAAGTTATTCACAAGAGGTTATTTTAATATTTGGGCAAATTTCATGGTTTGCTGGGTAGTTTGGCCACACCTTGGACAAAGCCTATTTAAACTTGTTTTTGCAATCCTGTACTATTAGTTGCTCTTATGAAACGTGTAGAATGATTCTCTATGAATTATTGAATTTAGTGTTCTCTGTCAACAATTATTACTTGGCATAATTTTTACCAAAGGAAAAGAAGCAACATGGTGGAAAAGAAAGAAAACATGTGAAATAGGAAAAAAATGAGAATTGCAAAAGAGATTAGAGTCCAAATGGCACTAATATGGGTAGAAAGAGGATAAGATTTGGAAGAGTGTTACTTGAAGGATATTTTATCCAAACAAACTGGCACTATTTTGCAAATCTTGATCTATGGATCCTCGACATTTTATTGTTGATTTGTTGGTTTTTTTGTGTTCTAGACTGATGAGGATTACTTTGCTACAAAATTTGTGGATTTTGGTTTTGTTATGAGGAAGCAGTGAAAGAGAAACAACTGCTATTCAGCCTCTTTTGACGTCTCTATAGCCACCGGTGGCCATATTGAAGGTCGAAATAGCAATATATGTAGAAAAATAAATCGAGAGGTGCAAATTTTGTTAATTTTCACCATCAATGGGCAGCAGCCGGCAGGTGTGTTAGTCATTGCCCAAGTCAAGTAGCAATAACAATATCGGGGTGCAAACATTATTACTGCCATTTGGCTCCCTTAAAGTTGTCAAAAGATTAACCAAGAAGGTGATAATAACAGAACTGTAGAAAAATAAAATTGAAAGAGGTAGATAATGATTTATTTCAACCATGTAGTTTTGCACTTGGCATTTAGTCTTTTCACCTATTTTGTTTGAGGTATCTCATAGAAGTTATTCACAAGAGGTTATTTTAATATTTGGGCAAATTTCATGGTTTGCTGGGTAGTTTGGCCACACCTTGGACAAAGCCTATTTAAACTTGTTTTTGCAATCCTGTACTATTAGTTGCTCTTATGAAACGTGTAGAATGATTCTCTATGAATTATTGAATTTAGTGTTCTCTGTCAACAATTATTACTTGGCATAATTTTTACCAAAGGAAAAGAAGCAACATGGTGGAAAAGAAAGAAAACATGTGAAATAGGAAAAAAAAAAAGAATTGCAAAAGAGATTAGAGTACAAATGGCACTAATATGGGTAGAAAGAGAATAAGATTTGGAAGAGTGTTACTTGAAGAATATTTTATCCAAACAAACTGGCACTATTTTGCAAATCTTGATCTATGGATCCTCGACATTTTATTGTTGATTTGTTGGTTTTTTTGTGTTCTAGACTGATGAGGATTACTTTGCTACAAAATTTGTGGATTTTGGTTTTGTTATGAGGAAGCAGTGAAAGAGAAACAACTGCTATTCAGCCTCTTTTGACGGCTCTATAGCCACCGGTGGCCATATTGAAGGTCGAAATAGCAATATATGTAGAAAAATAAATCGAGAGGTGCAAATTTTGTTAATTTTCACCATCAATGGGCAGCAGCCGGCAGGTGTGTTAGTCATTGCCCAAGTCAAGTAGCAATAACAATATCGGTGCAAACATTATTACTGCCATTTTGCTCCCGTAAAAGTTGTCAAAAGATTAACCAAGAAGGTGATAATAACAGAACTGTAGAAAAATAAAATTGAAAGAGGTAGATAATGATTTATTTCAACCATGTAGTTTTGCACTTGGCATTTAGTCTTTTCACCTATTTTGTTTGAGGTATCTCATAGAAGTTATTCACAAGAGGTTATTTTAATATTTGGGCAAATTTCATGGTTTGCTGGGTAGTTTGGCCACACCTTGGACAAAGCCTATTTAAACTTGTTTTTGCAATCCTGTACTATTAGTTGCTCTTATGAAACGTGTAGAATGATTCTCTATGAATTATTGAATTTAGTGTTCTCTGTCAACAATTATTACTTGGCATAATTTTTACCAAAGGAAAAGAAGCAACATGGTGGAAAAGAAAGAAAACATGTGAAATAGGAAAAAAATGAGAATTGCAAAAGAGATTAGAGTCCAAATGGCACTAATATGGGTTGAAAGAGAATATGATTTGGAAGAGTGTTACTTGAAGGATATTTTATCCAAACAAACTGGCACTATTTTGCAAATCTTGATCTATGGATCCTCGACATTTTATTGTTGATTTGTTGGTTTTTTTGTGTTCTAGACTGATGAGGATTACTTTGCTACAAAATTTGTGGATTTTGGTTTTGTTATGAGGAAGCAGTGAAAGAGAAACAACTGCTATTCAGCCTCTTTTGACGGCTCTATAGCCACCGGTGGCCATATTGAAGGTCGAAATAGCAATATATGTAGAAAAATAAATCGAGAGGTGCAAATTTTGTTAATTTTCACCATCAATGGGCAGCAGCCGGCAGGTGTGTTAGTCATTGCCAAAGTCAAGTAGCAATAACAATATCGGGGTGCAAACATTATTACTGCCATTTTGCTCCAGTAAAAGTTGTCAAAAGATTAACCAAGAAGGTGATAATAACAGAACTGTAGAAAAATAAAATTGAAAGAGGTAGATAATGATTTATTTCAACCATGTAGTTTTGCACTTGGCATTTAGTCTTTTCACCTATTTTGTTTGAGGTATCTCATAGAAGTTATTCACAAGAGGTTATTTTAATATTTGGGCAAATTTCATGGTTTGCTGGGTAGTTTGGCCACACCTTGGACAAAGCCTATTTAAACTTGTTTTTGCAATCCTGTACTATTAGTTGCTCTTATGAAACGTGTAGAATGATTCTCTATGAATTATTGAATTTAGTGTTCTCTGTCAACAATTATTACTTGGCATAATTTTTACCAAAGGAAAAGAAGCAACATGGTGGAAAAGAAAGAAAACATGTGAAATAGGAAAAAAATGAGAATTGCAAAAGAGATTAGAGTCCAAATGGCACTAATATGGGTAGAAAGAGGATAAGATTTGGAAGAGTGTTACTTGAAGGATATTTTATCCAAACAAACTGGCACTATTTTGCAAATCTTGATCTATGGATCCTCGACATTTTATTGTTGATTTGTTGGTTTTTTTGTGTTCTAGACTGATGAGGATTACTTTGCTACAAAATTTGTGGATTTTGGTTTTGTTATGAGGAAGCAGTGAAAGAGAAACAACTGCTATTCAGCCTCTTTTGACGGCTCTATAGCCACCGGTGGCCATATTGAAGGTCGAAATAGCAATATATGTAGAAAAATAAATCGAGAGGTGCAAATTTTGTTAATTTTCACCATCAATGGGCAGCAGCCGGCAGGTGTGTTAGTCATTGCCCAAGTCAAGTAGCAATAACAATATCGGGGTGCAAACATTATTACTGCCATTTGGCTCCCTTAAAGTTGTCAAAAGATTAACCAAGAAGGTGATAATAACAGAACTGTAGAAAAATAAAATTGAAAGAGGTAGATAATGATTTATTTCAACCATGTAGTTTTGCACTTGGCATTTAGTCTTTTCACCTATTTTGTTTGAGGTATCTCATAGAAGTTATTCACAAGAGGTTATTTTAATATTTGGGCAAATTTCATGGTTTGCTGGGTAGTTTGGCCACACCTTGGACAAAGCCTATTTAAACTTGTTTTTGCAATCCTGTACTATTAGTTGCTCTTATGAAACGTGTAGAATGATTCTCTATGAATTATTGAATTTAGTGTTCTCTGTCAACAATTATTACTTGGCATAATTTTTACCAAAG
Source organism: Coffea arabica (assembly GCF_036785885.1). Taxonomy (NCBI): domain Eukaryota; kingdom Viridiplantae; phylum Streptophyta; class Magnoliopsida; order Gentianales; family Rubiaceae; genus Coffea; species Coffea arabica. Next base: position 47,228,276 of record NC_092321.1, read on the forward strand.
GAAAAGAAGCAACATGGTGGAAAAGAAAGAAAACATGTGAAATAGGAAAAAAATGAGAATTGCAAAAGAGATTAGAGTCCAAATGGCACTAATATGGGTAGAAAGAGAATAAGATTTGGAAGAGTGTTACTTGAAGAATATTTTATCCAAACAAACTGGCACTATTTTGCAAATCTTGATCTATGGATCCTCGACATTTTATTGTTGATTTGTTGGTTTTTTTGTGTTCTAGACTGACGAGGATTACTTTGCTACAAAATTTGTGGATTTTGGTTTTGTTATGAGGAAGCAGTGAAAGAGAAACAACTGCTATTCAGCCTCTTTTGACGGCTCTATAGCCACCGGTGGCCATATTGAAGGTCGAAATAGCAATATATGTAGAAAAATAAATCGAGAGGTTAAAATTTTGTTAATTTTCACCATCAATGGGCAGCAGCCGGCAGGTGTGTTAGTCATTGCCAAAGTCAAGTAGCAATAACAATATCGGGGTGCAAACATGATTACTGCCATTTTGCTCCCGTAAAAGTTGTCAAAAGATTAACCAAGAAGGTGATAATAACAGAACTGTAGAAAAATAAAATTGAAAGAGGTAGATAATGATTTATTTCAACCATGTAGTTTTGCACTTGGCATTTTGTCTTTTCACCTATTTTGTTTGAGGTATCTCATAGAAGTTATTCACAAGAGGTTATTTTAATATTTGGGCAAATTTCATGGTTTGCTGGGTAGTTTGGCCACACCTTGGACAAAGCCTATTTAAACTTGTTTTTGCAATCCTGTACTATTAGTTGCTCTTATGAAACGTGTAGAATGATTCTCTATGAATTATTGAATTTAGTGTTCTCTGTCAACAATTATTACTTGGCATAATTTTTACCAAAGGAAAAGAAGCAACATGGTGGAAAAGAAAGAAAACATGTGAAATAGAAAAAAAATGAGAATTGCAAAAGAGATTAGAGTCCAAATGGCACTAATATGGGTAGAAAGGGAATAAGATTTGGAAGAGTGTTACTTGAAGAATATTTTATCCAAACAAACTGGCACTATTTTGCAAATCTTGATCTATGGATCCTCGACATTTTATTGTTGATTTGTTGGTTTTTTTGTGTTCTAGACTGATGAGGATTACTTTGCTACAAAATTTGTGGATTTTGGTTTTGTTATGAGGAAGCAGTGAAAGAGAAACAACTGCTATTCAGCCTCTTTTGACGGCTCTATAGCCACCGGTGGCCATATTGAAGGTCGAAATAGCAATATATGTAGAAAAATAAATCGAGAGGTGCAAATTTTGTTAATTTTCACCATCAATGGGCAGCAGCCGGCAGGTGTGTTAGTCATTGCCCAAGTCAAGTAGCAATAACAATATCGGGGTGCAAACATTATTACTGCCATTTGGCTCCCTTAAAGTTGTCAAAAGATTAACCAAGAAGGTGATAATAACAGAACTGTAGAAAAATAAAATTGAAAGAGGTAGATAATGATTTATTTCAACCATGTAGTTTTGCACTTGGCATTTAGTCTTTTCACCTATTTTGTTTGAGGTATCTCATAGAAGTTATTCACAAGAGGTTATTTTAATATTTGGGCAAATTTCATGGTTTGCTGGGTAGTTTGGCCACACCTTGGACAAAGCCTATTTAAACTTGTTTTTGCAATCCTGTACTATTAGTTGCTCTTATGAAACGTGTAGAATGATTCTCTATGAATTATTGAATTTAGTGTTCTCTGTCAACAATTATTACTTGGCATAATTTTTACCAAAGGAAAAGAAGCAACATGGTGGAAAAGAAAGAAAACATGTGAAATAGGAAAAAAAAAAGAATTGCAAAAGAGATTAGAGTACAAATGGCACTAATATGGGTAGAAAGAGAATAAGATTTGGAAGAATGTTACTTGAAGAATATTTTATCCAAACAAACTGGCACTATTTTGCAAATCTTGATCTATGGATCCTCGACATTTTATTGTTTATTTGTTGGTTTTTTTGTGTTCTAGACTGATGAGGATTACTTTGCTACAAAATTTGTAGATTTTGGTTTTGTTATGAGGAAGCAGTGAAAGAGAAACAACTGCTATTCAGCCTCTTTTGACGTCTCTATAGCCACCGGTGGCCATATTGAAGGTCGAAATAGCAATGTATGTAGAAAAATAAATCGAGAGGTGCAAATTTTGTTAATTTTCACCATCAATGGGCAGCAGCCGGCAGGTGTGTTAGTCATTGCCCAAGTCAAGTAGCAATAACAATATCGGGGTGCAAACATTATTACTGCCATTTTACTCCCGTAAAAGTTGTCAAAAGATTAACCAAGAAGGTGATAATAACAGAACTGTAGAAAAATAAAATTGAAAGAGGTAGATAATGATTTATTTCAACCATGTAGTTTTGCACTTGGCATTTTGTCTTTTCACCTATTTTGTTTGAGGTATCTCATAGAAGTTATTCACAAGAGGTTATTTTAATATTTGGGCAAATTTCATGGTTTGCTGGGTAGTTTGGCCACACCTTGGACAAAGCCTATTTAAACTTGTTTTTGCAATCCTGTACTATTAGTTGCTCTTATGAAACGTGTAGAATGATTCTCTATGAATTATTGAATTTAGTGTTCTCTGTCAACAATTATTACTTGGCATAATTTTTACCAAAGGAAAAGAAGCAACATGGTGGAAAAGAAAGAAAACATGTGAAATAGGAAAAAAATGAGAATTGCAAAAGAGATTAAAGTCCAAATGGCACTAATATGGGTAGAAAGAGAATAAGATTTGGAAGAGTGTTACTTGAAGAATATTTTATCCAAACAAACTGGCACTATTTTGCAAATCTTGATCTATGGATCCTCGTCATTTTATTGTTGATTTGTTGGTTTTTTTGTGTTCTAGACTGATGAGGATTACTTTGCTTCAAAATGTGTGGATTTTGGTTTTGTTATGAGGAAGCAGTGAAAGAGAAACAACTGCTATTTAGCCTCTTTTGACGGCTCTATAGCCACCGGTGGCCATATTGAAGGTCGAAATAGCAATATATGTAGAAAAATAAATCGAGAGGTGAAAATTTTGTTAATTTTCACCATCAATGGGCAGCAGCCGGCAGGTGTGTTAGTCATTGCCAAAGTCAAGTAGCAATAACAATATCGGGTTGCAAACATTATTACTGCCATTTTGCTCCCGTAAAAGTTGTCAAAAGATTAACCAAGAAGGTGATAATAACAATAATGTAGAAAAATAAAATTGAAAGAGGTAGATAATGATTTATTTCAACCATGTAGTTTTGCAATTTTTCCAAGGGTACAAGTTTCGGCCGAATTTTAACTTATATTCCTCGATAAAAGGAGACACAAATATCCTAGATGATTCAAGTGGTATTCGTTCTCAAATCCTTACCTAGTCCTTGAGTGTAAATTTGGGCAGCACGCCCTTTGTATTTACCTATTTTCCACTCATTTATGGCTTCATTATTTTTCTCAATCAGTCCCAAAGTCACACACAGATAATCTCATTACAATAGTCGTTCAATAGGCTAAAACTCAATCAATTACAAAACCAAGCTAGAAAATTGACCGGAAATAAGGTTTATGGCATAGAACAAAATGACAGGTTTGACGTCTTTTAGCGTATTGGCCACAACCTAAGCTACACTTATCGGATTTGGGTAAAATTTATACCGTTTCGAAGTTAAGACAAAGGGCTACAACTTTGATGAAGATAACTCAACCCAGTTCATAGTTTATCTAGGTCAAATTTACCGATTACTGAACCAGAATTCCACCGTCAGGCTGGTTAACAGCACTGGATTCAAATGACAAGAACTCCGGCTACAAAATTCCGATTGAGGCGTTTTTGGATGCGTTGGAAAGCTAAACCATAAGACTACAACTTTTGTGTTTTGGTCAACTGCTGATTTAATACGGATCAAGGTGAAAAATGAAGCCAGAATGATGAAATGTCAAAACTGTCCGCAAAACTCTACCTATGGCAGTCAAGGGTATTTTTGTCATTTCACATGTTACAGTGCTCCGATTGAGCTGAAATTTTACAGAAAGCTATAAAACATCATTTCCTACAAAGTATTCAGAACAGGGTTTCTTAAAGATTTAAAGCTGCATTCAAAGTATTCAAGTGATAATCTTCTTATTCATATAAAACAACCACTACTACCACTCCCTATCTAAGTTTATTCACACCATAATCTATCTAGACAAGAAGAAATACAGCTGAACACTTCAAAACCCGAACTCACAAATCCAACATAATCATCAAAACTACTTACATAGCTATCAATAACCAAGAATATGAGTTGCTACACAACTTAAGCAAGACTAAGGGAAAGAACCATGATGGACAGCCATAATACCTGACTAAGATGCTTGCAAGAGATATACACCACCACTCCTTCTAAAGTTTTAGCACACCAAGCTTTCCAAGTGCTCAAAGGAAGGATTAATCGGTTTAGATTCTTGATTTTTCACTCAAATAAGCTCAAACTTAAGATGGAATTGAAGCTCTTTTCTCCCTTTTTTTCTCTCATTTTTCGGCCACCATAGCTATAAAATGAAGATAAAATGAAGTCCAAGATAGATAAGAAGCATGGACTTGAATTTGGTCAAAGAGGGTTAGATGTTCTCCAAGTGTCACTCCAAGATCTTCCTCAATTTTTTCCTTTTCCTTGCTTTCTTAGTCAAGAATTTCGGCCATCACATGCTGATTATGGGCTGATATTTTGGCTCTAATAACAATGAGATTAAGTTAATGAAGTCGTGGTCAAATGGTATATTCAATCGGTAGTGAACGATACCCGTCTGTTCAAACCGATTTTCCTTAAATCGCGTATACTAGGTTTTTAACTTATAATTCACTAACTTATTTTTATCACTTCCAATCACACACTCAATATCATCTAAAACTCACTCTAAATTACTAAATTTGATACACACTCTGTGAGAACCCATAAAAACCCTAATCTTTTCCGAGGGTTTTATTTCCTTTAATGGCATGTTTTCTGCGTTTTCTGGCTTAGGAAATTTTCCTGATGAATTTTTATGAGTAATTATAGTTTTTAGATGATTTTTCTAGCATTGGGTAGTTTTTGAAAAATTAAGAATATATATTGGACGTGGGACCCACTAGTGCGAAAAGTTCGGAAAAATTCGGCCAATTAGGTTAAATTCCGGATACTGTGTAAAATTTATCGGGTGTTAAGAGATAAGTAGAGTGTGTGAAATGATTGATGTGAGAGAGAAAAGAAAGGATAGGAATGCATTAATGAGGTGCCAAGTGTCATGGTATCATTGGATAGGATTTAAGAGTTAGTATTCCAATTTTTGACTTTTTTGACCAAAAGGTTAAATATCTTAAAAATTGCTCAAAATTCACTCATTTTTACTCCTCCATGGCCGGCTCTCTTAAGCTCAAGAAGGAAGAGGATTTCTTCAATTTTCAAGCTCTCAACTAGCACAAATCATCCAAACCACTTACCTAAATTAGTTTCTACTCCATATTATCCTTCCATTAGGTGCTAGTAAGTTGATTAGTGAAGTTTTCTTGGAGAGCTAAGGTGTCCTACAACTCCCTCTCTCTTGTTTACTTGGTAAGTAGTGATTGACTATCCTCTTACACCTAATGATGTTGAATTTATGCCTAATGGTGGCTATTGTGTTAGAAATTGTGGTTTATTTCTTGGTTTGAAGTGATTTGGTTAAGTTTTTATTTTTTTGAGGAATTTTCTGGTTTTATGTGATCTTGATGGTGTGGTTGTTTTTGATGGTTGGTAATAAGGGGCTATGGCTCTAGTAGGTGCATATGATAGGAAATTGCAATCAATTTTGGGTTTGGATTGAAATGAGAAAAGTTAGGGTTGATAACCCCCAATTCTGTCCGGTTTTGGATCATAGGGTTATAGGCCGAATTGGACTTTGCTCAAAACATGAAAGTTGTAGGTATTGATGAGTTTGAAGTGCCTGCAAAATTTCAGGGCACTTGGAGTAGTGTAGAGTGAGTTATGCCGTTTTTACTGTTGCTGTTCTGGGTGATCAGAATGTGCGAACTGTGATTGTAATCGTCTGTTTTGACTGGAATTGGTTTGGATTTTGTTGTTGGTGTCTTCTGATGAAATGTAGCTTGATATCTTAGCTATCATATTCCTTTGGAATCAATGCATTTGGACCTGTATAGACTGAATTGGACGGATTACAGTTTTGTGTGATTTGGGAACCTGCAATTACGGTTCTGGGTTGGTTTTCTGCATTTTTGACCTAGTTGTGCTAGGATTTGGACTGAGTGGCCTTCTACATTGTTGTATCCCTGTCTCTTAGCTTCGCGATGGTGGGTCTTACACCCTCATCCGATAATCGTAGTGAAATTGGTGCCATTACCGCATTAGGAGGCCAAAACTGTTTTTGTTGTTGGGTCAAATGAGTTACATTTCCTGATTTTCTGGTTTGCTATAATGCTTGTATATGTTTGCAAAACCCTATTGGGGTTGTGATTGGCATTGTTTTGTGACTCGTTATCGAGTCTCATTGCATTTGTTTACGTGTTCTAGGGCGTGACGGTGGTTCACGACATTCTCCTGACGGAAGTGCATGAAATAGCACTGAATTGATTGGTGAGTATACTACTCACTTAAATGTTACAATGTGGCTTTGGTATATGTGAATTTGATGCATTGACGGCTAATATGGCTATTGAAAATGATTGAGGTGAGGGTGTACTTGACCGCCCTCACCCCCTTGTGATTCCATTCAGGACTGTTTACCGTTTTACTGAAATACTGCACTTGCTATATGAGATATTGAATTCCATTCATGGAAAACTGATTTGGTGTCGTTTGGACGAATGTCCAACGGCCTTACTGTATTACTGAGCTCAACCCCGTAGGTAGTCAATTGGATCGAGCCGGCGAGGGCTTGGTCGTGACTATTGACGTGCCACGGGGACTGTACTGGGGAATCTTGTAGTAATGAGACTCTTGGTTCCGGTATACTCGAGTATTACCAAAATGATTGATTGGAGTGCGGGCCCGGTTGGGGTATGTTTGGTGGAAGGAATGGAGTGAAGTGAGGTCTACGGTCGGGTATTCTTAAACATTGACGGAGGGTCAATGAGATTGGATCAAGAATGTAAGCGTGGAAATGGGCTCTTGAGAGCCATCCGTATCCTTTTACCGACTTGTTTTAATTCTTAATTGTGTACTCGAAATGAAAGATTATGCTTATATGATCCTTGTGCTTATGTGGTAGTAACTCACTGGGCTTAAGCTCATTCCGTTCCATTTGTTTTCCTTACAGGAAAATGACCACTTTTGGAAAGGTTATACTTGTTGGTTGTCAAGTTGAGCTCATGTAAATGCATCTTTTGGATAGCTCTTCGAATGAAACCCTAATGTGTATTGGGTTCACTTTCTTTTGATTGGCAAACCGAACATGTATATTCGTAGTGAATGATTTTTGATATGCCGTTTTGGCTTGAAAATGTTACATTTCAATGTGTGTATGTTTGGTTGATATTTGGTTGAATTTTGGATCAACTCGTATTTCAAATGGCGAAAGAAAAATTTTGGCTACTCTCGGCCTAGTATCTGGATTCTGACGTGTCCAGCACTATTCATCTTCGGCTTCGAATTTCGTTTTTATTTATTTTGTGATTTTGACATATTTGCGCACGTTGGTATGTTCCGGAACGTAATAGATCGACGTAAACTGATCCGTTAGTCCTGGCGAGAGCTGGGCAGGCAGTCCGCTAACCCCTTTGGTTCGCCTTAGGGGAAAGTGGGGCTGTTACACACTCCGTACCGAATAATTACACTACAAAAAGGCGTAAAAACCCTAATTTACGATAACTTGAAAACGAAAGGAAAAACCCTTGAGTCTATGTTTATTTGCACTTATTATGGGGTAAATGAGTAGTAAGTTCTCAAGTAATAAATTCCAAATAAAAGGGAATTTTAAGAAAAATATAAGGAAATTTTCCAGTCGTCACATAACGGAGTGTCATCACGTGGAGGTATTGGATCAAGTCTTGGCAAAGTAAGTGGGATATAGCTCCTGAGAGCTCTCGTATCCTTTTAAGGATGTTTTATTGTTATTTATGACTTATCTGAACTTTCTAACTTTATTTCTTGTACAAGTGTTATTGTTACTTGAACTATGTGGTTGCATGCTTTTCTTGGCCTCACTGAGCATTAGCTCATCCCATTCCATTTGTTATTCCTTAACAGGGGAGCGACGTGAAGGAAGTGATTGGAAGATACTGGTGAAGGCTAGTCTTTTGTATAGTTTGGTATTTTGTAACTGACCTTTGGGGAATTTTAAGATTTGGAACTCGATGTAGTTGACTTGAGATTTGTATCCTTTGATGTACTTGTGCAATGAAATATTATAGTCATATTATTATTTTGGCATATTTAGAGGTAGTCATTGGAATTGATCTATTTTTTTTTATTTAAGGATTGTAGTGAGTCCTGACGAGAGTTGGGCAGGCGGTCCGCCGAACCCTTTTGTTCGCCTTAAGGGGAGGTGAGGTCGTCACAGTTGGTATCAGAGCTTAGTTTTCAGATCTTTGTAGTGTGTCCTAGGCTTAGAAGTTTAGGATGCCGGACTGTGGGATTTGATTGTGTATTAAGTGCAATGTGACCTTGGAGCTTGATGTTTTAACGAGTAACATTGAAGTGTTTGTGTTTAATTAGAGTGATATTGAATGCTAGTGTTTTATTTTGTTGGAGTTAAATCCTTATACGTTTGTGATTTAATGTCTTGTGGACTCTACCCTAAAAGTGATTCCATCTCTTTAAGTTGTTCTTGAGTTGAGAATTTAAAGCAGCCTTGATTTCAAAAGTTTCTTGATGTTGTAACACCATTTTTGCTCACAAAATACTATAAGACTTTAATCTTCATGTTATGTTGAAGGTGAGTCAAAGTTATGAATTTTAAATGGCCATCTGATGAGCTTAAAGGTTGGAAACCTTGCTTCCTCCGCTATTTTGCTTGCCAAAATTCTAGAAGAAAAGTTGAATTATTTGAACAATTTTGGACCCCATTTTGAGCTTGAAAATGAGACATCTTTTGCACTCCTTTTAGTTTGACTTATTACCCTAGCCTGTATAGGAACTTTCATCTTAAATTTAGTGAGGAAACTTGTATCCATTGGAAGTTTTAGGCTAAGAATTTAGAAAAGTAACTTAGCCTTTTGGATGGAATTTGGAATTTATAATCATTCGAATGATGGGGCTTGGTATTATGGATTCTTCTAGTTCTGTCCCTAACTAGGTTTATAGTTTTCCTTCTTTTGATCCTGTCTAGGATAGTAGGGGTGGTGCACGCCGTGAGGCCTTTTGTATTTTGCCTGCATGTACTCCTATATTTTGTGGCACTTAGTTGCCTATGTCCTGTATTCGATATTATTAACTTGTTGTATGCACCTTGACATGTCACATGACTTCTAGCTTATGTAAATATCTATGTTTTGAATTAAAGTGTTCTTGCAATGTGTACATGTTTTTCAATTCATGTACTTATATTTTTCTCTTTTATTATGCGCTTAGAATCTTGCTAAATAGATCGGCGGGGTCGTGGTCGGGGGTGTGGGCGTGGGGTTCGGCAACCCCGCACTCTCGAGAGAGGTGAGGGATCCGCGACTAGACCAAACCAAAATCCTAGAAACGAAGAGGGTAACCAAGTGGCTACGGCCATTAACCGCATGACCGATGTTCTCGAGCGTTTAGTTGAGCGCTAAGGACCTGAACCAATCAACCAACCTAGGAACCAAGAGAGGGGTGAGGATAGAGCCCTAGAGCGATTCTTGAAGTTCGCTCCACCTAGGTTTCATGGAGGGTCTGATCCCGAGATAGCGAAAAATTAGTTTGAAAGAATGGTAGATATTTTCGCTGCTTTAGATTATGCCGAAGAAAGGCAAAAGAATTTTTCCATTTTCCAGTTTGAGGGAGCAGCACACGCTCGTGGTGGAATGTTGTAAGGGCGAAGTGGGAAAGAGAACAAACCCCTTGGACTTGGGCCAACTTTGAGAGGGAGTTTAATGTTAAATTCGTTCCACCTATAATACAAGAGAGGAGGGAGGATGACTTTATTAAGTTGAAACAAGGGTTACTAAGTGTGGCCGAGTATTTGGAGCGATTCACTAAACTTTTCAAATTTGCCCCTGAGCTTGTGGTCACGGAACGGAAAAGGATAAGAAGATTTATTCAGGGGTTAAATATAGAAATCCAAGAATCCCTAACAGCTACCCAGATTACCACTTTTACGGATGCCTTGAATAAGGCACAGAGGGTAGAGAATGCTAAGTCTCAATCTAAGGCTTTTCATGCTAGAAAGAGGGGTAAACCAAGCGATACCCCTGAGCAGTCCGAAAGGTCTTCCTAATCCCTTAAAATGGGAAAAGGGGTTGGAGGAGTGAAGATGCCTGAAAAATCCAAAGAAACTCCATCAAGCGAAGCCCCGCCAAAAGGAAATCAGAGTAGGCGAGGTCAACAAAAGGAAAAATCTCAAACTGGTCAAGCCGTGACTCCTCACGTAACTTGTGGACTGTGGCAAGATTAACCACACTAAAGCCGAGTGTTGGAGAAAGTAAGGAAAATGTCTGAGGTGCGGTAGTACCAAGCATAAGTTTTCGAATTGTCCTAGAGCTTTTAAGGGAGGAGAAAATTCTCAACAACCTGCTAGGTCCACTGCAAATCAGTTGAGTGCCAGAAGGAGTGATTAATGCTAATGATTGTAAGAGAGATCCAAGTAGTGGAAAGTCTACGAGTAGGGATGGATCTAACTCCACTCGACAAATAGGGATTGTAGTTTTACCCTAAGTTAGACCGACACTTTTAGAGGTTGTGATTTTGTATAGGGGATGATATCCTTTTGTTGTTTTGTATATTGCGACTTAGCATGTTTCACTATGATGTTGTTGTTTCCCCTTTCTTTTGGAATGATTTGATGAAGTTATCCTAACTCGATGTAACTATTTCGATCTTTTATAACATATGGAAAATCTACTTTGTTTTAATTGATTTTACGGCTTATATATGTATATTTAATTATTGTTCCACACCTTTAGACCTGCGATAAGATTATGAACGACACCTGAGAATAGTTTAAAAAAAAAATTTCGAGAGAGCACCAACTTTTGTTAAGGTCAATAAGTGTGAGTTTTGAATGGGAAAAGTAGGACTTGATGAGAATTGTTATATAAAGAAAGGCCGGTAAAGATTCTGATTGAAAAGTGAAGGAGTTAAGATGCAAGCAAACCCCCTAGTGAAGGTCTTATGGAGAAATCATGAAATGGAGAAAGCGACTTAGGAAGTAGAAAAAGTGATCTAGAAGAAATATTCAGAGTTATTCCTAAATCAAGGTATGAATTTCGAGAACGAAATTCTCTTAAGGAGGGAAGGATGTGAGAACCCGATTTTATTTTCTTACTTTATATTATTTTACTGACCTATTTAATTATTTATTCACCTGTTTACTCCGAACAATTTATTTCAACCATTTTAAATCCATTTACATGGAACAATGTCTCGCTTATATTATTAAAATGTCCCGTTAGCAAATTTAATTTTTCGGAGGCTCGTTTAGTAAGGAATAACAAGTATATATTTTTTGAGGCAATATTCGATCTGAGAGTGCAATAATTTTAGAGAATTAAGGATGATCAATAATAGACTAAGAAAATTTAATTGAGGGATTAGAGGTGAGTGAGTTCAAATTAAGCTTTTACCGCGCGCGCGTCGATAGTTTTCTGAAAGTCGCGCCGGTACAAACTAATTGGAGATTTGAGGAATTACTACTAGACTCATAAATATGAGTAAAAACAATGATAGAGGAAGTACCTTGGAGGATTAGAGCATAAGTGTACCAAACAAGAGAGAAAGTGGTAGTACGAAACCCTATTTGAGACACTATTAAGAGTTGACGTTCTTGCAAAACTTAGTGGCTACTTTATCTCCAATCTTCCAACACAAGCTAAACCACAAAACTCTCTCTTTCTCCTCTCCATTTCCGGCCAACAACAAGAGAAGAAAAGGGAAGAGAGAAACCTCATCTTCTAGCTTCCATTTCACTTGCAATTCATCATCCAACTTCCAAACACTTTGGAGATTAGTTTTATCTTGGAGCAAGAAGCATCTTGTGGACTTTCTTGGAGAGTTTTGGGTGAAAATTCTGGTTTCATCTAGGGTTTGAAGAGGTAACTTTCATCTCCTTTAATCTTTCCAATTTCATCAAGATTGAAGGTTAATCTTCATGGGTTTACAACCCTAAGCAAGCAAATAGGTTAGAGGACTTGAGGAAATCATTTACCTTGCTTTAATCCCTAGGCTACCGGTCTTGAGGAGGCTTGTAGGTAGCTGCCTTGAAGATATGTTGCTTGGTTAATGTTGTTTGTGTGATGAATGAGGGGATTACGGTTAGAAAGTAGAGAGAAAGTTGGAAAATGGTGGAGGTTGAGCTGGCCCAAAATTCTGTCCATGTGGTTCAGTTTTTATTTTGATGCTTGGTTGACTATTAATTGATGGATATATGTTGTATATTGTGTGTACAAAGTGCCTTTCAAAAATTGTTTCATTTGGTTGCACAAAACTTGAGCTTCTCCAGCTGGCACATTTTGAGTGAACTGCAGTGAGTCGGCAAAGTTGGCTGTCCTGTTTTGACTGTTTATACGAATGAAACTGGAAGCTGCATCTTGTGGCTTGATGTTGTCCCACTTGTGGAAAGATTTTCAAAATGATGTCTTCTGATAAATTGTATAATTTTGAACCTAGTTTCCAACGCCACCAACCATTCTCAATTTGAGTTTGTATAGAGTTAGATATGACTTGATTTCGAAAACGCGACAAAGCTGGGAAACTGGAAGTTTTTCCTTCCTTGTTGGCCAAATGGTCAAACCTGTTTTGGGAGGTTATATTTTAAAAATTTTAGTGTCATTTAACCATAAAATGCTTAATAAATATTTCTGGAACCTTGGTTTAAAAAATGGAGTGAATTGGGATTGATTTCATTGGACAAAAACCTTTGGAAAGAAAGAAAGAGTAGGTTGGCAGATTTGCTTTGAAAATTTCACGAAACTTTAGGCATTTTGTTAACTGCCTTCCCACATGATTTTTTGCCTGTAATTTGATAGAGAGGTATTCTACATATGGAAGTTTAAGTGTACCAAATTTGGTGTAATTTCAATACCATTTCGATATCCAAATAATGCCCCAAAGATTGCTCTTCAAATCTGGAAATTCACTGATCAGTTTGCAAGATTTAGCTGACTTTGAACTATTATATCTTGATACTCAAAACTCTGAATTTAGTTCCGTTTATTGTTTTTGAAACTTTGTTTGGAACTCTTATTGTGTTACGAATTTCAAAGGTTGATTCCATTTCTACGAATTTTTCCGAATTTCCAAACTTTACTGAATTTACAGGCCTGTTTTGCTCTGTCCTGTCTAGAACAGTGACTTTGAGCTAAAATTTGAATGACTTTGAATTGGAGTCTGAGAAAAGTGTCTTCTAGAAAGTTTTATTTCTTTGAGTCTAGTTTTCAACGGTATAAAGTTTTCAATTTTTGGACTTAAGGAACTCGAGATACAATTTTTCCAAGTAGTGTCACTCTAAACTGGAAATTTTCTGTTTTCAACCAAATTGCTCTTTTAAGAACTTTCCACCTTCCTTTGCAATTGTTGGACTATTTTAAGTGTAGTTTCACGGTTTAATATGAGATCTCTTTGAAATTTAAACTCCATTTCGAATCTTAGTTTCCAATGGATTAATCTCCTTTTTGTGATCCTTCTTGACTCTATAACTTCCCTTGTTTATAACACTTCTCTTCATACTGGAATTATAGATTTCAACCCTATTCTTATGGCCTCAATTTCCATGAGTTGGAAACAAAAAAGGGAGCTTTTGACTAGAGTAATTCTTGGTGAATTTCACTAGTTTCATACTTGAAACTTGGAACCTTAATTTTGATATTTTTCTATGAAAATGAGTGGAGTTTTTAACGATTTTTAACTCCATTAGTTTGGATAATGTGCATGCTCATTGCTTTTTAAGGTTTGGACATGAGACTTAAAGCTTTGGAAAATCAAAATCATTTACCCTTTTTCCTCGATTTTTTCGTGCTGAAAGTGAAAATGGTACTTTCTCTTGGATATGAGATTACTTACCACGACTTGAATCAAAAACCACCTTCGAGCTCTCTTGAGCATTATTTTAACGATTTAGCCAGAAAAGCTTCTTTAATTTAGCTCGAACTTGTGACCTTGAGAGTGAGTATTCTTTTAACCTTAGTCGAACACCTAGGTAACTATGATTGTATATGTCTCAGGTGGTCACGAGGACTTCGAAGAGCTCGTTTGGCTTCTCGCTTCACTCTTATTTTGCCCTTGGCTAGTGGTGAGTGTCAAGTGCATGTTAAATGCTTATGTGATTGAAATGTTAATTGTACAAGTGTTATACATGATACGTAAACTTGCCGAGACGAGGGTGTATTTTATCGCCCTCGCCCTCTCTCTCTTTTAATTACGTGATACTTATTACATGAATACATATGATTGGTAATTGTACATGAATATGTTTAACTCGTGAGCTCTGAGCGGATGCATGTACCACACCAATTCGGGTGGGAGGTACCTCTCATACCGTCTCAGTGCTATAATCAGTTCTCTAAGCGATAGCATGTACCACATCAATTCGGGTGGGAGGTACCTCTCATGTCGACTCAGAACCATAAACAATTTTAAATCGATTGGAGCGGTGTCACATCGACCCAGTTCTCTAAGCAATAGCATGTACCACACCAATTCGGGTGGGAGGTACCTCTCATGTCGACTCAGAATTATAAACAATTCTAAATCGATTGGAACGATGTCTCATCGATCACTTATACTTATGGGGGGGGCACCCCAACCCATTGGCCAACCGTGTAACTCGAGCCGGCAAGGGCTTGGTCGAGAAGCTTGGTGAACCATGGGAAATTATAAAGCTTGCACTTTTGAGATCTCGTTTGGCATACTCGAGTAGTATCGCCATTTCTTACTGAAGTACGGGCTCGGAACAGGGGTGTGTAGCAGTGAACGGAATTGTGATGTCAGTGTAGTTCTCCGGACTTAATACCTACCCAATTGACGAAGTGTCATCACGTGGAGGTATTGGATCGAGCCTTGGCAAAGCAAGTGGGATATAGCTCCTGAGAGCTCCCGTATCCTTTTAAGCATGTTTTATTGTTATTTATGACTTACCTGAACTTTCTAGCTTTATTTCTTGTACAAGTGTTATTGTTACTTGAACTATGTGGTTGCATGCTTTTCTTGGCCTCACTGAGCGTTAGCTCATCCCATTCCATTTGTTATTCCTTAACAGGAGAGTGACGTGAAGGAAGTGAATGGAAGATACTGGTGATGGCTAGTCTTTTGTATAGTTTGGTATTTTGTAACTGACCTTTGGGGAATTTTAAGATTTGGAACTCGATGTAGTTGACTTGAGATTTGTATCCTTGGATGTACTTGTGCAATGAAATATAATAGTCGTGTTATTATTTTGGCATATTTAGAGGTAGTCATTGGAATCGATCTATTTTTTTTTATTTAACGATTTAAGTGAGTCCTGGCGAGAGCTGGGCAGGCGGTCCGCCAAACTCTTTTGTTCGCCTTAGGGGGAGGTGGGGTCGTCACACTCCCCTTAGGGCATACCCAAGGGTTTGGCGCACCACCTGCCCAACTCTCGCCAGGACTCACTCACAAATTTCAATCAATAGCACTAAAGTCCTTCAATATAATATTTATATGCTACAAAGCGTCCGAATAATCAACTTAAAGTACAAGCCAAAAGAGAAGAGGTTAAACAACTAGTACTATAAAACAGTGTTGACCAAATACAAGTTCAAGATCTCCTATTACAAACTATTACTATTCTTGTCTCTCTCATCCCCGTACCCTATTAAGGAAAACAAATAATGGGATGAGCTAAAAGCCTGGTGAGGTTCTAAGAAAAACATGCAGTCAAAATGGCACGATAATAATTACATATATCAAAATCTTAAAGCGAAAAAAGTAAACAACTACAAGAGAGTCATTAAAAGTTCACATATTCAAATAAACAATTTAACACTGTAAGAAAAGGATATAGGTACTGATACGGTAGCTCCCTCCAGGTTCTAGGTAGAGCATCAGGATTCAAATGTTGATACAAATAATACAGTGGCTCCTGCCAGATTCTGGACAGAGCACCTAGGATTCAAACGTTGATACAACTGATACGGTGGCTTCCACTAGATTCCAGGAGTATCACTTAGTCCCGTTCAGTATTTCACTTGCAGCCAGTCCAATAGTAGCATTTTCCAAATTCGTTGACACTCCGTCAACATTTCAAATGCAACAATAAATAATGTCCATAGATCACCGCTTTACGCCAATCTCCATCCACCGATCAACCCCCTACCGAGCCCGAACTCCCCAAGTTAAAAGTAGAGGTAATGCTTGAATATATTGAATCCAGTGGAATAAACAATAAACAACACCCCTAGTTCGTCAATCTCCTCGACCAAGCCCTTGCTAGTTCGATTCAACCAACTAGCCAATAGGGCTGGCATTTTACTTGTTCAGGTCACTTGCCACTTGTAAACATTGCATTCACTTGTTCAGGTCACTTGGCCTATCTGACCTCGCTAAAGTTGGTCTCGGATAGGGGTTTCAGTTGTTACCCAAGGCTGTCCAGCCTACCCGACCTTGCTAAGGCTGGTCTCAGATAGGGGTTCCAGCGAAGGGCCCAATTTAGGCGATGTGATAAAGTACACATCAGGCCTATATTCATGCACATGCATATTCAAATCCGTAATCAAGATCATGGAATTCAAGTTCATGGAGGTCGAGTGCCTAGCCAATTCAAGTCAGGTGAACTAAGCATTTCAAGTAGCTCAAGCATTTCAAACAGTGATAGCAGTTCAAGCATTTCAAGTTCTCGACAATTTTGTCAAGATAACCTTCTAACCAAGTCACAAGTCACATGTATATCAGTTAACTTATAGACAAAATATCAAGAGCTCAGTCAAGTTAGGTCGAGTGCGATAAAGTACACACTAGCCTGTGCAATACCAATTCAAGAGATCTAGCAATTTTGATCAACAAGTCACATTTCAATTAACAAGTCACATGAAGCACCAATCAAGTAAAACACATGGTCCTAATATGCAGTTGGAACACTCACCAATTAATCACAATCTTTCCACTTCAAACCCTAGTTCTTCTTCTTGAACACTCTCAAGTCCTGGGATCATATAGTACATTAAGAGTCCATCAATTCTAAGCCAATATAAATGAGAAAATTTGAGCTTCGAACCTTCACTTTGGAAAGGACACAAATTCCAGATTTTCACCCTTAACATAACTTCTAAAATCACAAGGTTTCCTTGTTCACATCAAGGGGAAAACCCATGTGATACTAAATCAATGTGTCAAGTATAATATGGAGTAAAAATATGTCGATTATAGTCAAGAATTTGGAAGAAAATTGGTCAATACTTTCGATGTTCAAAACTGAAAATTTCCTACTATAAAATGGTTTTTGGAGAAAACTCATTTCCTTTCGCTTAAACCTCTTTGTTTTGGCTCAAAACCAACACACATATGAAGATCAAAGTTTTGGCAAGATCTTGAGCAAAAGTATGTAAAAATCATCGTACAAAATGGAAACTCAAACTCTCCCTCACTCAATCGGCCAATCAAGCAAAATGTTCAACAAC
Organism: Coffea arabica; assembly: GCF_036785885.1. NCBI lineage: Eukaryota > Viridiplantae > Streptophyta > Magnoliopsida > Gentianales > Rubiaceae > Coffea > Coffea arabica. The sequence continues at coordinate 47,245,994 of NC_092321.1, forward strand.
TTGTCCTCAACTTCCTCTAGCTAAACTTCCAACTTTCAACCTTATTTCATGACTAAAATACAATAGATCATAACGAACATGTCATGAGGCGTATGGTACCTATTCTCGACAAGAAATCCATCGAAATTTCACATGGATGAAGCTTTAAACTAAACTATTCACTACAAACACCAAAGCTGGAAAAATATAACATGCAACTCCATAAACATCTTTCCCTTAACTTATATAGCATCATACTTCAAGTAAACTCAAAGATAAGCGAAGTAAGCTAGGTTTTTCCATCAAGTTTACCTCTTTTCCCCAAGACCTCAGATAGAAAGCAAATCAAGAAGTGATCAAAGTTTTCTTTCTCCAAGAACTCCTCCAAAAGCTTCCTTTGGATCATGCCTCAAGGATTTACAGAATGGATTAGGGTTTCTCTCTTGTTTTCTCAATAACTAGATAAGAAAATCAAGGCATGAAATTGAGTTTTTTCTCTCACTTTTCTTTCCCTAAATTCGGCCAAGACAAGGAGAAAATGAACAAAAATAGTGAAGAAAGAAGCTTAAGTTGGATAAGTATTATCTCTTAGTTTTGGTCAAGATGTTGTAGTGGTTGGACAAATGGCAAGATAAGGATTAGTTTTGGTCAAGGTTTCATGGATAAGTGGCAAGTGGCAAGAAATCAAGTTATCTCTGTCCAATTATCTCTAATCATCAAAATATCTAGTGCTTCTCCAATTAACTCTTAACACCTCTTGTCGCATAATTTCTTTTACACAATTCTCCCTCTTGTCCACCAAATTTATTACACGCACCTCTGTAGTTGCTCACACTAGCATAATATACTACGAAACTCAGCATACACCAAGTTAACTAAGGCAATAGGATAAAAATCATGAGTCAACCATTAAAATAACCAAGAATTAAGATAAACTAACAAAAAACATAGAAAACGAATTTTCGAGTTTTCACAAATCCAACTTCGTTTATACCAAGAAGCATAGCTTTTCGTGTGGCAAACCAATGCCTTCGGCGAACTTTGATTTGGGAGAGCTTCATTTTTGTTGGCGTTACACGTCTTCGATGTCCACTTCTCAGTCTGCTAGAATTTCTCTCCACTCCCTCTCATTTGTCTTTTGAAGCTACTGTTCTTCCTAGTTGAAGAAGAATAGTAGCTTTAGAAGAGACCTTTCTTCCTTTTTTATTTTATGCTTCTAAACACCCAATACTGAGCCATTAATACCATTTACATGTATTTCCATTTTTTAAATTTGTTTTCTACTGCCTAAATGATGTTGTTCCATTTAATTTCTTGCTGGCACAATTAGAACCATCCAGTAACCAATTTAATATCCTGGCCCTTGAATTGCACCAAATGGAAAGGGCCTCAAATTGTAAGGCCTCGGCCCCACCACAGGTGAGATGTTGTGGTTTGAGTGGGAAAGTTGGGGGGAGGGGTCAAAACATTGGTTTCTGGGGGTAATTCTAAGGTCGGAGAACTTGTGAAGTTAGTATCTAGAGCCACATCATCACGTATGGGATCAACATGATTAGAAGATACAATCTACTTGCTGCTTTCATCATTAGAATTTGATAAGATATCTTTTTTTTCTTTATTTTTGACAAAAACTCCCCAAACCAAACCGACATTCTGATTGAATGTACCTTGATCTTTCACGTGGGGATTATCTGCTACAGGTGCCTGACATTTATGCTTCCTTTCTCCGTTGGGGCTATATCCAATTCAAGAATTGGCTCATCATTATTTGGTACCGAAGATATGGGAGTAGAAACTATTTCAATCAAATTCAAATCAAGTTCCCACTCTTTTTGATCCTTGTGAGCATGCGCTTTCTTCTCCATTGCTATTGAACGCTGTGTTGATGCAGTACCATCGCTTACCTTCACCCATACACCATACCGAGGATCTTTCTTTGGAGGAAATGAAATAGAGAGATGAACTTCACATTCCTGATCATTGTGGCCAAAACAGCCACAAAAAAAATGTTAGGCAATCTCTCATAATAAAAAGGGTAAAAAATCTTAGAGGCCACTAAACTATTGGTCGGATCATATTTTGTCCATCAAACTATTTTTTGTCAGTAATTGGCCACTAAACAACATGACCAGTAAACCCGTGACTATTTAGTCGATAATTGCTCTTAATCTGTGAAATTACCAGTTAATCTACGAAATAGGATTGCATAGCTGTTGAACAAAATTGCCCCTGCGCTTTGACACATGTACTAATAATTTTACAGATTAAGAGCAATTATCGACTAAATGATCACGGGTATACTGATTAAGTTGTTTAGTGGCCAATTACTGACGAAAAATAGTTTGATGGTCAAAACATGATCCGACTAATAGTTTAGTGGCTGCAGAGATTTTTTACCCTAATAGAAATAAACTTTAAACTCAATTTCGCCTTGAGCAATTATCATTGTGACGACCCCACCGTACCCAGAGCCGTACCAAAGGGTTTAGCGGATCGCCTGCCCAACTCTCGCCAGGACTCACTCACTCGAAACTCGAGAAAAATAACGTACATTCATAGCAAATAAGTAACACAACAAGTTCAAACTTAATATACACAATGATGCTCAAATCCAGCTACAAGGCTTATACACGCCCAAATACACTAACGTGTTTATAATCCAAGTCCAATCAACCCTAGTCGGGTGCTAGCGCGAGTACAATCGCAAAATTTCTAAAAACTAGACTATGCTAGCCTGTACCAGTCTCACGCCTTGCTCGTACCCCCTGCTAAGGAAAACAAATGGAATGAGGTAAGCTATATGCTTAGTGAATAATCGGGGGTAAAAATATAAAATCACATCCAAATAAACATGTAAACCAAGATATTTCACATCAATAGACAGAAATGTAACATCACAATGGTAGGATACGGGTGGCTTCAAAGTCAGTTCAATTCCCCGAGCTTGAACGCCTTTTGATACTCCGTCAACCAAAATACTCATGGTTCGTAGACTCCACTTACTTTCCCTGTTCACCTTATCAACCCCGCTGGCCAGTCAACAGCACACAGCAGCTCGAGCAAAATAAATCACTTAGCTTTAAACAAAGCTTTAACAAAGAACGAAATCCCAAGTTTAGCATGGAACTAACTTCGACCAAGCCCCGACTGGCTCGAATAGTTCATCTATCCTTGGACCCGGGCTGGAACCAAGCCCTGAGATATCCAATCTCTCAATGGAAGATATCTCTCAACAAAGTACTCACCCCAACAGCACACAGCACAAGGGGTTCAACTCAAGTCGTGTAATCACCCCAACAGCACACAGCAAAAGGGTGTTACTCAGCACAAAGCATATATTCTCACATATTGAGTCAACAACAGAGAATGGGCTTAGGTCGAGTGAGATAAAGTACACCCTCGCCTAAGTACCCATTCAACATATACAAATCACATCGACAATTTATCATATAAACCAACCTAATTACTCACTCAAAATAGTTAGCACGCAAATCACGGCACAGAAGATTATACTCAACCATCAGTCAAACAACCATCACAAATGGAAATAAGGACTAAAACGGCCAAAATGGCAAAAACGGCCAAGAATTGCATGTGCGTGTGCGTGGAAATGAAAATGGTATGAAAATAGGTTTCACGGTTTTGACCATAACCTGAGCTGTGGTTATCGGATCAAGGCGTACTAGGTAGCGTCTCGAAGCTAAGACAAAGGGTTACAACTTCGATGAAGACAACTCATCCCAGTTTTCAGTGAATCTAGGTAAAATTTGTAGATTACTGAACCAGAATTCCAAATGCTGGTTTATACCTCTAGCAAAAATTTGGACGGCATGCCCCTTGTGTTTACCTATTTTCCAGCCATTTATGGCCTCATTATTTTTCTCAAATCAGCCCCAAAACATACACAAGTAATGTTACCAATATAGCCCGTTAATTAGGCTCCAACATCATCCCATTACAACACAAGTCAAATAAGGCAATCGGAAATCAGTTTTGAAAACAAAACGAGATAGCAGATTTCATGTCCCTTAGCGTTTCGGTCACAACTGATGCTACGCTTATCAGATTGGGATAACATTTATACCATTTCGAAGCTAAGACAGATAACTACAAGTCTCATGAAGACATCAATAACCCGTTCATCCATTTTCAAGGTCAAAATGTGACATCTCAGAGGAAAACAGAAACTGTCTGCAAAATAGTACATTTGGCAGTCATGGGTATTTTGGTTATTTTACATGATACAGTCCTCCAATTGAGTTGAAATTTTACAGGTAACTATATAACATCATTTCCTACAACTTTCATGTTTTGACCTAAGCCTGATTCCGTTCCTAGCATGGACGAATGAATTTGGTCAGAACAGAACAAATTGGTTTCCAAATTTTGGAATTTGCACCTATACTCTAGAAATTCATATCTAACAAGTACTCTATCATCAAAACCACCAATTACAAGCTCAATAACATCAATTAAGAGGTAGATCACTATAATCAAAGCTGAAAATGTAAACCCTAGCTCCATATTCCAACAAATCAATCAAAACTAACCGATTAACCGTCATAAGGCAAGATTAAGAGCTTCTAACTAAACTTTAACAAGATTAAAGAAGAGAAAAGGGATAGGCAGCCATGGTACCTTCCAAAGGTCCCTTGTAGTGAGAAACACACCACTATCTTCCCAAAATTTCAGCACACCAAGCCTCCTAAGCACCAAAAGGTAAATTTAATCGGTTTGGTTCGGTTAATTTCAGCTCAACAAGGAAGAATCAAGGTTGGAGTTGAAGTTGTTTTTCACTCTTTTCCCTCTCTTATTTTCAGCCAAGATGGACAAAAAATGGAAGAGAATGGAGCCAAGAAGAAAGATTAGAAGGAAGGAAACTCATTTGGTCAAAGTTCCATGGATTGCCAACAAGTGTCAACTCAAGATGGCTACTTATTTTTTTTCTTTTCTCCCTTTTCTTTAGTCCAAAATTTCAGCTGCTTTAGGAGATATTTTAGGGCTGATTTTTCTCAATTAATAACAAGGAGATTAAGGTAATAAAGTGGTGTTCAAGTGGTGCACTCAATCGGTAACGAACGGTACACATCGGTTCAACCCGATTTTCCTTATTTCGCACGTAGTAGGGTTTTAACTTATAATTTACTAACTTATTATTATTACTTCTAACCACACACATTTTCTTATCCAAAACTCACTCTTAATCACCAAATTTAATACACACTCCGTACCGATTACTCACACTACGAAAAGACGTAAAAATCTTAGTTTACCCTAACGATGAATGAAAAGGGAAATCTCTTAATTCTATTCTTTATTTCCACTATTGGGGATGTAAATGAGTAGTATATCTATTATAAGGTAATGGATTCCAAATAAAAGGGAATTTAAAAAAAATATGAGGGATTTTTACAACTCCATCGATTAAAATTAGGGTTTCAATTAAAATATGAGAGATTTAAGAAAACCTGTTAGTCATAAGGAAAACTAGGGTTTTGAGTACAAGTAGGGTTTCTAGTCTTTAAAACAAAACAATGTCTTAAAATAAAAATAAAGTAAAGAAACCGTAATATCCTCTTTGAGACTAAACAAAACATTCTACTAAAAGTTGAGCACCTGTGACGACCCCACCTCCCCCTAGGACGTATCCTAGGGTTTAGCAAGTCGCCTGCCCAACTCTCGCCAGGACTCAGATCCAACTACAAGGTTCATACATGCCCAAATACATTAACTGGTTTACAATTCAAGTACACACAACCCTAGTCGGGTGCTAGTGTGAGTACAATTTCAAAATTCAAAATAACTAGACTACACTAGTAAGTACATGTCTCACGCCTCGCTCGTACCCCTGTAAGGAAAACAAAATTAATGGAGTGAGCTAAAGCTCAGTGATGTTCCAAATATCAAATTGTCCATCAAATAAAGTAAAAGTAGCATAATAGTGAAATAGCAAGCAAAACAAGTCAAGCAATGAGTAATAGCACTTCATTTAGCCAAACAATAAATATTCTGCATTTCGCATATAAGGATACAGTTGCTCATATATCGGCTCCACCATAGCTTGATCGATTGGTAGTTGACACTCTGTCAACTTTCAAGTAAGAAACTAGTCCAGTAGAACACCACTTAACTCCAATCTCCGTCCACCGATCAAACCCCTTACCGGGCCCAAACTCCACAATAAACACTGGTGGTAATACTCGAGTATACCGATTAGTCGAGGAGATAACACTCCACTCGACATCACTAACTACCCAGGATTCGTTATCTAATCGACCAGACCCTTGCCGGTTCGACTCGACTAACTAGCCACAGGGTTTCTGGAATTCCAGGCAAGAAACAATTCATATTCATGTATAGCAAGTCAATTGCAATCGATGAACAAGAACAAATCACATTAGGGCAAGTACGATAAAGTACACTCTTGCCCTATCAATTCACTTATATATCATGTAATTACATTAGTCAAGTATTAAACACAAATGTCAAGTTCAATCAGATATTTGGAAACACTCACCAAAATGTAGTGCCTCTAGTGATCACGTCTGGGTTGTACTCCGGGTTTGGAGTCCAAATCTGCGATAAAACTTTGTTTAAGAACTTGAAAAAGCGACTAAGGTTCGAAACTTACACGTTTCGTTCAATAAGAATCAAGTAATTGAAATTTGTTTGGAGAATATTCGTGAAACGCTTGCTCGCTTTTCAAACTGGGAAATTTTGTAGCAATTATACTTGGAAATACCATTTGAGTCAAAAGAACGAGGAAGACGTATTTTTAGTAGTCATTATTTCATTCCCAAGGGTACAAGTTCGGCCAAGTTCTAACTTATATACCTCGATAAAAGAAGACATAAATATCCTAGATGGTTCAAGTGGTATTCGCTCTCAAGCCTTACTCAAGTCGCAAGTATATCCACCTAACCCTCGAGCGTAAATTTGGGCAGCACGACCTTTGTATTTACCTATTTTCCAGCCATTTATGGCTTCATTCTTTTCCTCAATCAGTCCCAAAGTCACATACAAAATAATATCATTTCAATAGCCATTCAATAGGCTCAACGTCATACAAGTACAAAATCAAGCTAGGAAAATGTCCGGAAATGAAGTTTAAGTCATAAAACAAAAGACAGATTTGATGTCGCTTAGCGAATCGGACACAATCAAAGCTACGCTTATCAAATTGGTGTGAAATTTATACCATTTTGAAGCTAAGATAAAGGGCTACAATTTTGATGAAGACCACTCAGTCCAGTTCGTAGTGTATCCAGGTCAAAATTTCAAATTACAGAACCAGAATCTCACAATCAGGCTAGTTAACTGCACTATGCTTAAATGACAATAACTCAGGGTACTGAAGTCCGATTGAGGCATTTTTAGGGACGTTGGATAGCTAAGACATAGCACTACAACTTCTGTGCTTTGTCCAAATGCTAATTCAGTATGGATCAGGGTGAACAGATGCGGTCAGATTGGTGAAATGTCAACACTGTCCACAGAGCTCTACCTATGGCAGTCAGGGATATTTTTGTCTTTGCATAGTGCTCGGATTGAGCCGAAATTTTATAGACAGCTATGGAACATCATTCTATACAACTTTCATGTTTTGTGCCAAGCCTAATTCGGCCTCCATCAGGGTCAAACAGAACCGGGAAGAACAGAGCAATGAAGAATCTCAATGCTGGAATTTAAGGTATTCAAGGTGTAACTTCAAATTCTAGCTTAAAACCACTACTACTACCTCCTATACAAGCCTACATACACCATATACCATACAAACAACAAGAATTACAAGTGAACCATTCAAAACCCTAACTCAAAATTCATCACTACAATCATCAAAATCACTTAGATTAGGTATCACCAAGCATGAATTCAAGTTACTACATAACTCAAACAAGTGTAAGGAAAAGAAAAGGATGGTCAGCCATAATACCTCAATAAAAGGGCTTGCAAGAGTTATCATTCACCTTTCCTTGTGAAATTTAGCTCCCTAAGCTTCCCAAGCTCTCAATTTGCAAGTTAATCGGTTTAGTTTTCTTGTTTTCTCACTCAATCAAGCAAAACCCAAGATGGATTGAAGTTCTCTTCTCCCTTTTTTTCTCTCCTAGGTTCGGCCAAGAGGAATGAAAAATGAAGGGAAAATGAAGTTCAAAAAGGTTATAAGGTTTAGTCCTAATTTGGGTCAAAGATGCATGGATTGATGCCACTTGTCACCACCAATTTTCATCTCAATTTTTTTTCTTTTCTCTTGGTTCTTGAAGTCAAAAATTTCGGCCACCTTGATCAGATTTAGGGCTGATATTTAGGCTCTAATAACAATGAGATTAACTTGATAAAATGGTGGTCAAATGGTATGTTCAATTGGTAGTGAACAATACCCGTCGGTTCGAGCCGATTTTCCTTAAATCGCGTATACTAGGGTTTTAACTTATAATTCACTAACTTATTATTATCACTTCTAATCACACACTTAATATCATCTAAACCTCACTCTTAATCACCCAATTTGATCCACCTTCCGTACCGGATAGTCATACTACGGATAGGCGTAAAAATCCTAATTCGCGCTAACTTGAAAACGGAAAGGGAAAACCCTTAATTCTATGTTCATTTGCACTTATTGTGGGGTGATTGGGTAGTAGGGCCATCATAAAGTAATAATTTCCAAATAAAAGGGAATTTTTAAGAAAAATTTAATGAATTTTGCAAGTCCTCACACTCAAAGCCAAGTTATATAAATTTTTGATATTTATAACTCAAGTTATAATTTTTCTAAAGAAAGGGCATAAATTAGGGTTTTTGTGCATACTAGGGTTTTGGTGTGTGTTTTTGTATGCATTTTGGTAGTGTGATTGTGAAGACTTGTAAAATCCCTCATATTTTCTTAAAAATTTCCTTTTATTTGGAATCCATTATTTTACAATAGCTTTACTACTCATTCACTTTCTCAATAGTTACAATTAATCATAGAACCAAGGGGTTTCCCTTTATTTTCATCGTTAAGGTAAACTAGGGTTTTTCGTCTTTTCGTAGTGTAATTATTCGGTACGGAGTGTGTATCAAATTTAGTGATTTAGAGTGAGTTTTAGATGATATTAAGTGTATGATTAGAAGTAATAATAATAAGTTACTGAATTGTAAGTGAAAACCCTAGTACGTGCGAAATAAGGAAAAACGGGTTGAACCGGTGTGTACCGTTCGTTACCGATTGAGTGCATCACTTGAATACTAATTTATTACCTTAATCTCCTTGTTTTAGTTTAGCTAATTAGCTCTTAATTAACCCTTAATTCAGCCACCATTATTGACTAAGAAAAAGAGAGATATTTTGGTGGAAATATTTGTGATTAAGCCATTTGTCAAAAATCCAACCAAGGTCTTGACCAAGACCTTTGACCAAAACTATCCTTAGTCTTCATCTTGTCAAATAGAACCAAAAATACCTCATTTTCTTCATGCTTGTCGTGACTTAGGAGAGGAAAAAGAAAAGAGAGAAAATTTTCCATTTTTCCAACTTGAGAGCTTGCTTGATTCTTGAGAAAATTACCGTAAAACTTGATTCTACTCTGATCAATCGTTGGGAAAGCTTGGAGGTGAGCTTGGTGGAACTTTTGGGAGGAAGAAAGTTCTTGTATCACAAGTTATTTTGGAGATTTTGAGGTATTATACTAGAAACCTCCCTTGTTTCTTTCTTATTTTGCAATTTAAGCAAAGCATGGCTTGATCGTGGTAGATTGTATGGAAGATTTCATGGTTTGGCTTATTAACTTATAATTTTCAGCTAGGGTTTGTAATTTTCTATTTTTATTAGTGTTATTTATCTAGAATATGATGTGAATAAGCTTAGATAGGGAGTTGTAAGTCCCAAAGACAACCAAGAGGGGGGGGTGAATTGGGTTATTCAAAATCTTAATCAGATTTAGGCAATTTTTGCTAAATGAAAATTTCCTTCTTTTCTAGTAATGATCAACCAAGTAGATTAGAAGACAAGAGCAATATTGATCAGAAACACAAGTATAGACAAGCAATGAGAATTTTATTAAACAGAAAAGTAAATTGGGGAATCAAACCAAGTGTCTACCAAGCTATCCTCAAACTTGAAGACCACACACTAGGAAGAGCAACTTCTCTTTGATGGAAGACGATCAACTAGATGTACAATGGAGGGAGCACTTCCTCCTTGCCCTAAGCCTCACTTAGTCAAGCTAAGAAGTTTTACAATCACTCAGAAAACCCTCAACAAAGCTACACTAAAGATCCTTTCAATCACAAAAGAAATGCTCACCAGAAATTCACACCACTTTAAAACAAATCTTTCTTTGGAGACTATTTTCTAGCTAAAATATCTCTTGAGATCTTGTAAACAAAGTGTGCAAAAGTCCTCACTTCGTTCAGACCAGTTTGATTTTAAAGGGAACCAGAAATGGGCTTCATCAATGCTTCCAACGGATAGAAGGCAGCTGAAGAGTCAACTAGCCGTTGGGGCTGTCGGACGTCCGACGATCAAATCATCGTCCGAACCAATCGTCCGATGGCATCCAAGTTGACGTTCGGACGTCCGATGCGTCTTGATCGTCCGACACCGCAGCGTCCGATCGTAGGCAGAGAGTTGGCAAGTCAGCTTGGAATTTTTCGGACGTCCGATGCGGTTGATGAGCGTCCGATGGCAAGCGTCTGATCCTTCCGGACGTCCGATGCTTCCTCACGAGCGTCCGACAGAGCTTTCTTCTTGATGCTCTTTATCCTTTCGGACGTCCGACAGATTCCTTTCGGCCGTCCGACGTGAGTATCCTGTTTTTGCTTCTTCTTTTGGTTGAAAATGCATTTCATGACCTATTCATACCTGATTCTTTGATATGTAAAGACACTTATAATCGAAGAAGGTTAGATACATTTCAAAATACCAAGAATAGCAAAATTGTCATACTTAAAGGACAGTATCTTTGATTGGAACAAAACAATGACTAAATTCATTCATTTTATTCCAATCTTGTTTGCCACATCCAAAGCAACGTAGTCAGGAGATAAACGAACATATGCTTTCTTTGTTCCATCAGACCTGATCAAAGTGTTCACTTTCTTGGTTAGTATAAACATTTCAAATTACTTTGTGATCATCAAAACCAAGAATAACATTCTCCCCCTTTTTGATGATGACAAAACAAAGGTTTGAAATGAGATTTGATGATTTGAATAAAATCTCCCCCTTTCACAATAGACAAGAACTCCCCCTTTCTTAGTGAATCATAAACAATTTTGAAAAACTCCCCCTCACTTGGCTGCCCAACCGAATTACACAATTATCCAATTATACAAGCCAATCCAATCAATCCAATATCAATCCAACATCATCAAATTCAATCCAATATCAATCTATAGATCCGGCCATCTCCCCCTTTTTGTCATCACAAAAGGGTAATCAATTACATCCATAAATGCAAACCACAGTCATTCACAAACACATTCATTACACCAATGCAAACCAAATTCATTATATTCACACAATCAGAATAGACAAACAAACATCCATCAAAATACTTAGACATCCATCAACACAGTACTTAAACATCCATCAAAACACACCAAAAGAAACTTAGAATATCCATTACATTTCATATTCATTGTTAAATACCACAAACACATAAATAAGATAAACAAAATGCAAATGTCCTAAATGATGAACTAAGTGGATCCAGGTGTCCTCCGAGAGAGCTGATATTGGTCAAGATCCTCCTCTTCAGTTTCTTCATCATCTTCAGCAGCCTCTTCAACTGGTGCCTTGCCTTTATCTGATGTAGAGGTGCCATGAGGAGTCACAGGGGTTGAAGAACCAGGATCCGGAATTGATGAACTTGGATCAGTGGGGTGTGACTCTTTGTCATGGGAAACTTCCTCAACCACAGGTGGAGGAAAAAGAAGATTCTTTTTGTCAAGAAAGGCAGTTTGTTGCTCAGAAGACATGGTGAGCATGAGACCATGTTCTAGAAGAAGAACATGCTGTTTGAGTTCTTGAAGAAGCTCAATTACTTCATTACTGGAAGAGGAAGATGCTTTAGTGGCAGACTTCCTAGGGTGAATGGGAGTGAGTGAAATGGGTGAAGGATCATGTGCAGTCTTAGACCTAAGTTCACTAGAAGATGCACCCTTATAAGCCCACAGATTATCTTTGAAAACAAGATTTTTCCTTTCAAAATACCCTTTTGTAAAGGCATAAGAAGATGCTTCTTTAGGACAAACACCTAGAATAGGGACTTTGTTAAACTCAAAAATCTTTTGAAGAAACTTTCCATAAGATAATTTTCTGCGAGAATCAGTGGCATAGCGAAGTAAGAACTTGCACATGACAAAACCAAAATCAATACGAATTTTTTCTTGAAAACAATAAAAGAGGTACAACTCCATTTTGTTTGCATCAGTTCTATGGCCATCAGTAGGCACAAGCAGGTTTGAAATGATAGAAAAAGCAATTAAATTCACAGGGGCCAGATCATTCAATTTAGCATCAGCAGGTGAGGAAAAACTTCTTTTGAAATAGGTTAACATTTTTGTCCCATCAAAATGATTTGCCACAGTCGGGAGCTCTTCATAGGAAAAGAAATTAGCAATCTTATCTTTGCATAAACGTTCAATGGTAGTATTTAAAATGGAGTTCACAATTTCAGAGTCAATGATTAAGTCTACCCCATTAACCCTGGAAAATATTTCAGTTGGGTCAGAACCTTTCCTTAGATTGGCAAAAAATTGATGCAACATATCAGGATAGTAGACATTTGGCATAGAAATAAGATGTGACCATTTCTGGAAAGCAAATAGACTCAGAATGGATTCTAAACCTATGGAGCGAAATTCAGAGGGGTTTACAGTTCTTTGAGGGATGACACCCTTCTGGGATATCCAGGAGTATTTGTCTTTCGCAGCATCATCAAAGAATGTAGGAGGAGGGACTGATTTAGGAGGCGGTTGAGAAGAGGTCCCCTGTCCAGATTCTGGTTGAGAAGTGAGTTGTGGAGTAGGTCGTGACATTTGACCCTTGATAGCTCCCCTTTTGAAGCGTTTGGATGTCCGTTTGACAGTGGGAAGATCCTCATCCACATCCCTGAGTGGATGCTTGCGTCCGGCAGTAACTTTTCCTCCCCTTAGATTCACCATTGCGCGAAATGTGTGGAATGAAGAATGCAAATGATGCACACAGCAGTAGGGAAGTGAATCGAACAAAAATTTTGGAACAAAAGACCTTGTACAAGATTTGACAGAGCGGTTATGAGAAGGTAGGGTTTTGAGGAAAATTTGGGAATGTGCGAAGTGATAGATGATTCTGTGAAATGATCAGGAAAAATGACTCGCAATTGACCAGGAACTGTTTTGGTTGAGTCAATTTGGGAATGGGGGCTTCAGAATAATATGAATTTGGGAGTGAGAGACAAGAGGGTTTTCGTCCGAGAGAAAATGAAATGGGAAGAGTCTGAGGCAATTGAGGAAGAAAGTTGTTTTAAAAAATGAGCCGTTGCACTGTCGGACGGCCGAACGAAGTTGTGCGTCCGACAGCTGCGTCCGAACAAGCGCAATCTGGAAAATGGCTGAAGAACATCATCGGACGTCCGTTCATCTTCTTTCGGACGTCCGAAGACCCAAAGAAAATTAAGATGATTTTTCGATTATTCCTAATTTTGATCTTAGATGAATGAACTGTTCTAATGGCAAAGCTTTTGTAAAAATATCAGCAAATTGATCTTTAGAACAAACATAATTTACACATATTTCACCTTTTTGAACAAGATCACGAATAAAGTGATGCTTTATATCTATGTGCTTTGTCCTAGAATGATGAATAGGATTTTTGGTCAAATTTATAGCACTAGTATTATCACAGAATACAGGCATGCAGTCATACAACAATCCAAAATCATTCAAAGTGTGCTTCATCCATAAAAGTTGAGCACAACATGCACTAGCGGCAATATATTCCGCTTCGGTTGTAGACAAAGATATTGCATTTTGCTTTTTGCTAAACCAAGAGACTAAACAATTTCCAAGAAAATGACAAGTTCCACTAGTACTCTTTCTATCCACACGACAACCTCCAAAATCAGCATCCGAATAACCGTATAGTGCAAACTCATTAGATCTAGCATACCAAAGACCATAGTCTAATGTACCTTTCAAATACCTAAAAATTCTTTTTACAGCATTCAAATGTGATTCTTTTGGACAAGATTGAAATCTAGCACACAAGCAAACAGCAAACATAATATCAGGTCTACTTGCGGTTAAATAGAGTAGGCTTCCGATCATACCTCTATATTGCTTTTCATCCACATGATTACCTTCTTCATCTTTGTCAAGCTTTGTAGAAGTGCACATTGGAGTTCCAACTTGCTTTGAGTCCTCCATGCCAAACCTTTTCAGCAACTCCTTGGTATATTTTGCTTGATTTATAAAAATTCCCTCAAGAGCTTGATGTATTTGAAGTCCAAGGAAGAAATTTAATTCTCCCATCATACTCATTTCAAATTCACTTTGCATAGTGGTGGAAAAATCCTTGCATAGATACTCATTAGTAGCACCAAAAATAATATCATCAACATATATTTGCACAATAAGAAGGTCATTCAACACTTGCTTAGTAAAAAGTGTGGTGTCCACAACACCCCTTTTGAAACCATTTTCAATCAAAAAACCACTTAGTCTTTCATACCAAGCTCTTGGAGCTTGTTTTAGACCATATAAAGCTTTAGATAGTTTAAACACATGACTTGGAAATTTTGTATTTTCAAAACCGGGGGGTTGATCCACATATACTTCTTGATCAATAAAACCATTTAAAAAGGCACTTTTAACATCCATTTGAAACAATTTGAAGCCTTTAAAGCATGCAAAAGCAAGAAGCATTCTAATAGATTCTAATCTTGCTACGGGAGCAAATGTTTCATCAAAATCAATTCCTTCTTCTTGTGCATATCCTTTAGCAACTAATCTGGCTTTATTTCTTACAACAACACCTTTATCATCTAACTTATTTCTAAAAATCCACTTTGTGCCAATGATAGGTTGATTTTGAGGTCTATCAACAAGTGTCCAAACTTCATTCCTCTCAAATTGATTAAGTTCCTCTTGCATTGCCAAAATCCAGTTTTCATCCTTTAAAGCATCATTGACATTTTTGGGTTCAAAAAGAGACACTAAAGCAAAATTGTCAATCAATTTTCTAGATGAGGAACGAGTGTTTACCTTCTCGGATGGATCACCAATTATAAGCTCTTTTGGATGATTTTGGCTGAATTTCCAAGCCTTGGGAAGATCTTTGAGTGAATCATCATTTTTGTCTTCATCTTCCTCTTCTTGATCATTATGAACTTCATTTTCCATTTCAGTTGCTGCTGGTTTAGAACTTCCTTCATTTCCAATTGACAGCTTTTCCATTCCTGCTCGAACACCTACATCATCATCCTCACACGGACTTTTGGAATTATCATCATTGGTTTCATCAAATGTTATATGTATAGCTTCTTCAATCACAAGAGTCCTTCTATTAAAAACTCTATATCCTCTTTTATTCTCACAATACCCCAAAAATATTCCTTCATCAGATTTTTTATCAAACTTACCAAGATGTTCCTTTAGATTCAAAATAAAACATTTACAACCAAATACTTTGAAATAACCAACTGTAGGTTTCTTATCAAAAATCAGCTCATAAGGAGTTTTCTTTAAGATAGGTCTCAAGAGAATTCTATTCATCACATAACATGCAGTGTTTACCGCTTCAGCCCAAAGATATTTAGGCAACCTACATTCATTTAACATAGTTCTAGCAGCCTCTTGGAGAGTCCTGTTTTTCCTTTCTACAACACCATTTTGCTGTGGAGTTCTTGCAATAGAAAACTCATGAGTTATGCCATTATGATCACAAAATTCTGGAAAACCACAATACTTGAATTCTGTTCCATTATCACTTCTAATTCTAACAATTTTTAATCCAAGCAGATTTTGCACTTTAGCAAACAATGAAGTGAAATTCTTGAATGCATCATCCTTATGAGCAAGAAATATTACCCAAGTGTATCTAGAATAATCATCTACAATCACAAAACAGTATTTCTTACCACCCAAGCTAGAGATTTGAGTAGGGCCAAATAAGTCAAGATGCAAGAGTTCTAAAGGTTTGGAAGTAGATACACACTTCTTTGGTTTAAAAGAAACTTTTGTTTGCTTTCCAAATTGACATGCATCACATATTTTATCCTTTTCAAAACTGATTTTTGGCAAGCCTCTAACTAGCTCCTTTTTCGAAATTTCCTTTAGTAACTCCATGTTAAAATGACAAAGTCTTCTATGCCACAACCAAGGATCTTCATTTGAAGCTTTAAGACATGTTAAGCTAGAAGAATCAATTTTATCAAGAACCACAATATATATGTCGTTGAACCTCTTACCTTTGAACACAACATTGTATTTGGAATCAAGCACAATGCATTCATGTTTTCTAAACAACACATTCAAGTCTTTATCACACAATTGACTAACACTAAGCAAATTATAACTCAAGTTATCAACTAAGAGCACATTATGAACAAAAGTTTCACCATCCTTACCAACATCACCTATTCCAATTGTTTTAGCTTTCACATCATCACCAAATGTCACTTTTCCACTTGATCTTGATTTCAGCTTTATGAACAAAGAGGGATCACCGGTCATATGCCTTGAACAACCGCTATCAATGAACCATTTGGACTTGTGTGAGCATTTTTCCTGAAAAGAGAAAGTGTTTGGTACCCATTTTAATTTTTGGGTCCATAATAGTTAGCATTATATCTAACTAACCACATGCATTTCATCCCTTTGTTCAGATTTCTTTTCACATAGCAATCACTTTTCAAATGCCCTCTTTGACAACAAAAACCACACATAATGGAAGAGTCCTTAACATGTACTGGTTTGACATATCTTAATCCACCTTTTCTATATGTTGTGAAACCATGTGCATTTTTGTTGTGTGCAAATGTTCTTTGAAAAATAGTAGGATGTGTAGGTGACATGTTCCTTTTGATAAACTCCTGCTTTCTTGCTTTCAAAGTCTCATCCAAGTTGTCCATTCTCCTTTTTAAATCACCATGTCTTTCCTTCAGCATTTTACAAATATTTGTCTTTCTATCAAGCTCATTCTGAACATCAAATCCGGCTCTTACAAGACATTCATTGTCAGTTTTTAGTTGTTTATTTTGTTGAAGGAGACATGCATTTTCATGAATGAGAAAAGCAATTTTCTGTTTTAGCTGCTTGTTCTTATCATAAGATTCCTTCAAAGCATTATGCAGTTTTTCAACAAAGGATTCAAGATCATCATCTTCTTCATCATCACTTTCAGATTGAGAGTGTATGGAAGTTACCTCATTATCTCCAATAGCCATGAAGGCCATTTGAGCTGATTCTTCCTCTTCTTCAACTTCCCCTTCAGAGTTGCATTCATTCCAAGTAATCTGGAAGTTGTTGAATCTTGGCTTTCGATCAGCTTTTCCATCTTTCATTTTCTTCATGGGGCATTCGTTTGCATAGTGTCCAGGCTGTCCACATTCATAGCATTTGTCCACTTGCTTCTTGTTGAATTCTTGTTTTCCTTTGTTCCTTGCATTTGATGAATAATTTTGGAATTGATTGCTAGGTCCTCCCTTTCTGAACTTCCTTTTATTCAAGATTCTTTTGAAGCCTCTTGTGATGAGAGCAAGATCATTATCATCACCATCCGAATCTTCATCATCCAAGTGAGCTGGATCATCTTCACTTTGAGTAGTCTTTAGAGCAATATTTCTTTTTGCTCTAGCATCCTCTTCCTCCTGCACTTTAGATTTCAGTTTTAACTCATAAGAGGTTAGTGAGTTAATGATAGATTCAATAGGCACAGAACTTAAATCCTTAGCCTCCTCTATTGCAGTCACTTTATTTTCCCATTCTTTGCCCAATGCATTGAGAATTTTTCTGTTCTTCTCTCCCAAGGTGTACTCTTTGCCCAACACCTCGAGATCTTTGATCAAGTCAGTGAACCTGCAAAACATTTTGTCAATATCCTCAAGAGGTTCAATCTTAAAAGATTCATACTTTGTGACCAAGATGGCCTTTCTCTGTTCTCTCACATTGTCACCACCCTCATGGATTTCTCTTAACTTATCCCACATTTCTTTGGCTGATTTACAGCCTTTCACTCTAATTGATTCATTTGAATCTAAGGCACTATAAAGAACATTCATGGCCTTGGCATTCAATGTGAGGTTAGTCCTGTCTTGAGCATTCATTTCAGCTCTCATTTTTGGCCGAAGCAGCCCTGTATCTGCATCAAGAAAGTTAGCTTCATGCGGTCCTTCACTCACAATAAACCACAGTTCAATATCAATAGATTGCAAAAAAATAATCATCCGTTCTTTCCAGCTAACATAGTTGGAGCCACTGAACATGGGAGGCCTAGTAACAGATTGCCCCTCAACAAACATAGCATGACTGGTTGTCATCTTTACTCCAAGCCGTTAGAGCTTAATCTCAAGGAGACCAAGCTCTGATACCAATTGTAAGTCCCAAAGACAACCAAGAGGGGGGGTGAATTGGGTTATTCAAAATCTTAATCAGATTTAGGCAATTTTTGCTAAATGAAAATTTCCTTCTTTTCTAGTAATGATCAACCAAGTAGATTAGAAGACAAGAGCAATATTGATCAGAAACACAAGTATAGACAAGCAATGAGAATTTTATTAAACAGAAAAGTAAATTGGGGAATCAAACCAAGTGTCTACCAAGCTATCCTCAAACTTGAAGACCACACACTAGGAAGAGCAACTTCTCTTTGATGGAAGACGATCAACTAGATGTACAATGGAGGGAGCACTTCCTCCTTGCCCTAAGCCTCACTTAGTCAAGCTAAGAAGTTTTACAATCACTCAGAAAACCCTCAACAAAGCTACACTAAAGATCCTTTCAATCACAAAAGAAATGCTCACCAGAAATTCACACCACTTTAAAACAAATCTTTCTTTGGAGACTATTTTCTAGCTAAAATATCTCTTGAGATCTTGTAAACAAAGTGTGCAAAAGTCCTCACTTCGTTCAGACCAGTTTGATTTTAAAGGGAACCAGAAATGGGCTTCATCAATGCTTCCAACGGATAGAAGGCAGCTGAAGAGTCAACTAGCCGTTGGGGCTGTCGGACGTCCGACGATCAAATCATCGTCCGAACCAATCGTCCGATGGCATCCAAGTTGACGTTCGGACGTCCGATGCGTCTTGATCGTCCGACACCGCAGCGTCCGATCGTAGGCAGAGAGTTGGCAAGTCAGCTTGGAATTTTTCGGACGTCCGATGCGGTTGATGAGCGTCCGATGGCAAGCGTCTGATCCTTCCGGACGTCCGATGCTTCCTCACGAGCGTCCGACAGAGCTTCCTTCTTGATGCTCTTTATCCTTTCGGACGTCCGACAGATTCCTTTCGGCCGTCCGACGTGAGTATCCTGTTTTTGCTTCTTCTTTTGGTTGAAAATGCATTTCATGACCTATTCATACCTGATTCTTTGATATGTAAAGACACTTATAATCGAAGAAGGTTAGATACATTTCAAAATACCAAGAATAGCAAAATTGTCATACTTAAAGGACAGTATCTTTGATTGAAACAAAACAATGACTAAATTCATTCATTTTATTCCAATCTTGTTTGCCACATCCAAAGCAACGTAGTCAGGAGATAAACGAACATATGCTTTCTTTGTTCCATCAGACCTGATCAAAGTGTTCACTTTCTTGGTTAGTATAAACATTTCAAATTACTTTGTGATCATCAAAACCAAGAATAACAGGAGTGGTAGTAGTGGTTTTATGCATGAAGAAGAAGATTATCACTTGAATGCATTAATTCCAGCTTTAAGTTTTTGTACTACCCTGTTCTGACCAGTTTCATTTGGCCATGATGGAGGCCGAATTGGGCTTAACTCAAAACATGAAAGTTGTGGGAAATGATGTTTTATATATTTATGTAAAATTTCAGCTAAATCCGAGCACTGTATCATTTGAAATGACAAAACTACCCTTGACTGCCATAGGTATAGTTTTGCGGACAGTTTTAACAGTTCATCATTCTGGCTGCATTTTTTCACCTTGATCCATTTCAAATCAGCCTTTGGCCAAAACATGAAAGTTTTGGCCTATGTTTCAGCTTTCCAACGCAACCAAAAACACCTCAAACAGAATTGTGTAGCCTGAGTTATTGCCATTTGAATTCAGTACTAACAACCCTCCTGGTCATGAACTTCTGGTTCTGTAATTTGTAGATTCGACCTAGATAAACTGTGAACTGGGTTGAGTTGTCTTCATCAAAGTTGTAGCCCTTTGTCTTAGCTTCAAAACAGTATAAAGTTTACCCTAATCTGATAAGCATAACTTCGGTTGTGACCGATACGCTAAGAGACGTCAAATCTGCCATTTAGCTATTTGCCTTTAAACTTGATTTATGGTTGCCTTGTTAAGACTTGTGTTGTAATTGGATTATTTTGGAGCCCAATTGAAGGGCTATGGTGGTAACATTATTTGTGTGTGATTTTGGGGCTGATTGAGAAAAATAATGAAGCTATAAATGGCTGGAAAATAGGTAAACACAAAGGGCGTGCTGCCCAAATTTTCACTCAAGAGTTAGGCATATGTACCTGCGACTTGAGCGACGATTTGAGGTCAAGTTGGACTTGGATCACCTATGGTATTCGAGTTTTCTTTAGTCAGGGTATATAAGCTAAAATTTTGCCGGAACTCTTACCCTTGGAAAGTGAAAGTAGCGACCCTTTCAAAATACGATTTTTTCGGTCTTTGATACCAAGTGTAACTTCTAAAGTCGAAACCACTTCTTGATCATAACAAAATGAGCAAGCATGAATTTTTCGGAATTTGATAAGTATCTTGAATACTACTTAAACGAGTTGCATTTACTTGATTTTCTTGAAACGAAACTCCTATGTTTCGAACTCTAGAGAGTTTTACATTCGTAAATGATATTTTATCGCAGATTTGGACTCCAACCAAGGAGTTGGACCTGAACGTGACTTTTGAGAGGCACTAGACCTTTGGTGAGTGCTTCCAAATACCTGATTGAACTGGACACTTGCTTTCAATACTTGACCAGTGTGATTTAATGATATGTAATTTGTTTGATCAGGCAAGAGTGTACTTTATTGCACTTGCCCTAATATGATATATACTTGTTTATTGTTGCAATTGACTTGATATACTTGTACTTGACTTGTAAGTGCTGAGCGGCAGCATGTACCACACTCAATGTGAGTGGGAGGTGCCTCTCATTCTCGTCCCCGTACTTTTATTTTGGTTCAGTCGATTGGAGATGTTATCTCATCGACTTCTTGGGGACCCAAACCCCACTGGCTAGTTAATCGAGTCGAGCCGGCAAGGACTTGGTCGATTAGATAACGAACCATGGGTATCTAGTGTTGTCGAGTGGAGTGTTATCTCTTCGACTAATCGGTAAACTCAAGTATTACCACCAGCGTTTATCTTGGAGTTCGGGCCCGGTAAGGGGTTTGGTTGGTGGACGGAGATTGGAGTTAAATGGTGTACTACTGGACTAGTAACTTTACTTGAAAGTTGACGGAGTGTGAACTAATACTTGAGAACAAAGTGTGGATATACTTGCATTCCAGAATCAAACTAAACAACTTGAAGACTCCATTTTTCTCCTCAATCTTACCAAGGCAAAAATGTGAAATAACAAATCGAACCATTCCAAAAAAATGAATAAAAGTATGTTCAAGTGAGACAGAGAAGGATACTGTAGCTAACTTTTGTCTTAGTTTTTCACTAGTGGATTATTGTTTCTTTTGAAAAACAAAACACTTTACACTCGTTCATTTTGAAATTTGATACTTAAATTATGTTAAAATTGCTGGTTTGAATGTCATACTTAAGGGTATGGGTGGTTTGAATAAAAGTCTTGTGGTTTTAAAAGAGAAAAAGGAGTTTTTCACAAGTAAAAAAAATGAGTTTCCAGATTTTCGGATTTCACTGACTAGTCTCAATAAAATGCTTATATCTTGGTGCAGAAAAATCCGATTGAGGTGCCGTCAGTGGCATTTGAAAGTAGACTCATGGGCTTATCAACCCCCGCTGGCCAGTCAACAGTACACAGCAGCTCAAGCGAAACAAAATCACTCAGCTTTAATCAAAGCTTTGACAAAGAACGAAATCCCAAGATTAGCATGGAACTAACTTCGACCAAACCCCGGCTGGCTCGAATAGTCCGTCTACCCTTGGAACCGGGCTGGAACCAAGCCCTAAGATATCCATTCTCTCAATAGATGATATCTCTCAGTAAAGTACTCACCCCAACAACACACAGCACAAGGGGTTCAACTCAAGTCATGTAATCACCCCAACAGCACACAGCAAAATAGTGATGCTCAACACAAGGCATGTATCTCACATATTAAATCAAGAACAAAGGATGGGCTTAGGTCGAGTGAGATAAAGTACACTCTCGCCTAACTACCCATTTAACATATACAAGGTACTTTGACAATTTATCATATAAGCCAACCCAATTAATCACTCAAAATAGTTAGCACGTAAATCAAGGCACTTTATATGGCTCCACCGACTCCGTCCTGTTCGTCACTACCTGTGACAGAAGATTATACTCAACCATCAGTCAAACAACCATCACAAATAGAAATAAGGACTAAAACGGCCAAAACGGCAAAAAGGGCCAAGAAATGCATGTGCGCGTGCGCGGAAATGAAAATGGTATGAAAATGAGTTGAACGGTTTTGACCATAACCAGAGCTGTGGTTATCGAATCAAGGTGTGCTAGGTAGCGTCTCGAAGTTAGGACAAAGGGTTACAACTTCCATGAAGACAACTCATCCCAGTTTTCAGTGAATCCAGGTCGAATTTGCAGATTACAGAACCAGAATTCCAAAGGCTGGTTTATGCCTCTAGTAAAAATTTGGGCGGCATGCCCCTTGTGTTTACCTATTTTCCAGCCATTTATGGCTTCATTATTTTCCTCAAATCAGCCCCAAAACATACACAAGTAATGTTACCAACATAGCCCGTCAATTAGGCTCTAACATCATCCCATTACAACACAAGTCAAATAAGGCAATCGGAAATCAGTTTTGAAAACAAAACGAGACAGCAGATTTGACGTCCCTTAGCGTTTCGGTCACAACTGACGCTACACTTATCGGATTGGGGTGCAATTTCATTGAGATTCTTCATTGCTCTGATACCATCTGTGATGACCTCACCTCCCCCTAGGGCGTACCCTAGGGTTTAGCGAGTCGCCTGCCCAGCTCTAACCAGGATTCACTCACGTAACGCTCGAAAAAATAACTTACAAACGTAGAAAAATAAAGAACACAATCCCTTCAGCTTAATATATACAACAGAACTCAGATCCAACTACAAGGTTCATACATGCCCAAATACATTAACGGGTTTACAATTCAAGTACACACAACCCTAGTCTATCATATCCATCCTATAACCAAGGAATAACAAGTATAAATCACACAATCTACCCAGATCAATTCAAACCTATGCTCTGATACCACCTTAACACGTCACATTCAAAAACAAAAGGGGACATGTCATCCCACTATGTCCCTAACTACCTCACAAAAATCTCTCAAGCCCTGAGCTAGGAGTCTAGCTAGATGCCGACCCAACCGACTCCGTACGTGCGGCAGACTCCTCATCTGGGTCCTTCTCGAGATCCTCCTCAGGGTCCTCCTCGGGATCACTAGGAAGCGCAGGCACTTGACCCTTCCCGGCCAAGTTCTGAGCCACATCCTCCACTAGAGCCCCGCACTCAGTCAGGATACGGTCGGTCCGGTCTCAGACATCTCCAACTACTCGCACAAGGCGACCAGTAGTCGCCTGAGCCTACTCCCTGAAGGCATTAGTCCGCTCCTGCTCCTCCAGAATCGAAGCCTCCAGCTCTCGAATCCTGGCACTGTGTACTCGGAGGGCTGCCTGGAGACGCTCGATCTCCGTCTGGCATCTACGATTGACGCTACCCAATCGTCTCCGCTAATCGTCCACGGCCAACACTACCCTATCGGGATAGGAGTAGGTCTTCCAATAGTCGCAACGCCGGATCTTGCGCGCCGGAGACCACCGACACACAGGCCCACCGAGGCTCTCCTGGTAGGTAAGTACACGACATACAGGCCCCTCAAGGTGTATCTCATCAGTAGGTACGGGCTGAGATGGCCCAGCACCCCCAGTGGCATCTTTACCCTCCATCACCTATATTACAAGTAGCATTGCAAGAAGAGCAAGTTAGACATATAAATAGAGGCTAAAGGCTTATTCTCAAGTGTGAAATCCTAATTACATCCACCTCATGATGTCTCCATAGAACCTTAACTAGTGGAATCTGCTTGTTTCTCAAGTCCTTCACCTTCCTATCCAGTAATCAAATGGGTCGTTCCTCATAGGTTAAAGACTCGTCGAGTTCAATATCTTCTGATGGCAAAATATGAGTCAGATTCGGATGGTATTTCTTAAGCAAAGAAACATGGAACACATCATGAATCCGAGACAAGCTAGCTGGTAGCTCTAGTCGATAAGCCACCTTCCCTATCTGCTGGAGTATATTAAAAGGTCCTATATATCTCGGTTGCAACTTTTTCCCTTTTCCTGCCTTAATCTTTCCTTTCAAGGGAGTAATCCAAAGAAACACTTTATCTCCTATCTCAAATTTCAAATCCTTCCTCCGATGATCGGCATAACTCTTTTGTCGACTTTGGGCTGCTTGAAGCTTCTGACAAATCACCTTTACCCTTTCGTAGACTTCCTCAATCCATGGTATTGTAGCCGGATCTATAATCTTCCTCTCTCCTACTTCATCCGAATGGATTGGTGATCGAAACTTTCGTCCATACAATGCTTCATATGGGGCCATTTGAATAGAAGAGTGATAGCTATTGTTATACGTGAACTCAACCAAGGTTAAATATTGGCTCCAACTCCCTCCAAAATCTACAATATAGGCTCTCAGCATATCTTCAAGAGTTTGAATAGTTCTTTCAGATTGTCCATCGGTTTGAGGAAGATACGCTGTACTATAGTTCAACTTAGTTCCTAGAGCCTCTTGCAATTTTTGCCAGAATCGAGACACAAACCTGGGGTCTCTATCGGATATGATACTCACTGGTACCCCGTGTAGTCTCACCACTTCATCCATATAAAGTTTGGCAAGTTTCTCCAAGGAATATTTCATATTAACTGGCAAGAAATGTGCGGTCTTAGTTAATCGGTCCACTATCACCCAGATCGCATCATGACCTTTTTGAATTCTTGGTAACCCCAATACGAAATCCATCGTTATATGCTCCCACTTCCATTCAGGGATCTCTAGAGGCTATAACAAACCCGACGATTTTTTATGCTCAGGTTTCACTTGTTGGCACGTAAGACACTTTTGTACAAATTGGGCAATCTCCGCCTTCATATTATCCCACCAATACAGACTTTTGAGATCCTGGTACATCTTACCACCACTTGGATGCACCTTATACCTGGACCGGTGGGATTCCTCCAAAATCTCCCTCTTTAATTTTTCATCCCTAGGCACAACAACGCGATTTCGAAACCTTAAAATTCCATCAGGACCTAGGTTAAAGTTAGGCAATTCCCCTTTCTTCACTCTTTCTACCCACTTCTACACCGTCGGTTCTTTCATTTGGCCCTCTTTAATCCGATCCAACAGTGTCGATTTCGTCTGAATATTTCCAAAAATAACTTTCTGTGGCTCCAGACGTGGGTTCCATTCACATATATCATCTAACAAGCTCCACTCTCCCACCATTGAACTTGCTAGTTGAGCCTTTCAACTAAAAGCATCTGCTACAACGTTGGCCTTCCCTGGGTAGTAATTAATCGTACAATCAATCTTCTAAGAACTCCACCCACCGACGTTGCCTTAGGTTTAGCTCCTTCTGAGAAAATAGATACTTAAGGCTCTTATGATCCGTGTATACCTCAAATGTCACCCCGTATAAATAGTGCCATCATTTCTTCAAAGCAAACACGACAACTGCAAGCTCCAAGTCATGGGTTGGATAGTTTTACTCATGAGGTTTTAACTTCCGAGATGCGTAGGCAATCACATTCCTTTTTTGCATCAAAACACACCCTAACCCCTCTCTCGAAGCATCGGTATAAACCATATAGCTATCCGTCCCATTGGACAAAGCTAACACTGGAGCCATGGTCAATTGAAAACCATTCTCGCACTTAGCATCCCAAATATACTTTCTTTGTTTCTTTGTCAAGTTCGCTAGGGGTCCTGCAATTTTTGAGAAATTCTTTATAAATCGGCGGTAATACCTTGCTAGGCCCAAAAAGCTTCGTACTTCAGTAGGATTCTCTGGCCGTTTCCATTTGGTTACAGCTTCCACTTTGGCCGGATCCACAGTGAGTCCATCTTTTGAAATTATATGGCCTAGGAACGCCACTTTCTCTAAACAAAATTCACACTTGCTAAATTTAGCAAACAACTGGTGCTCTCGTAGAGTTTGTAATACTACCCTCAAGTGTTGCTCATGCTCCTCCCTTGTCTTTGAATATACTAGGATATCATCAATAAACACCACCACAAACTTATCCAAGTAGGGTTTAAACACTCGATGCATTAAATCCATGAACGCCGCTGGGGCATTAGTTAAACCAAAAGGCATTACTGCAAACTCAAAATGCTCATAATAATCGACCGAAAGTGCCGGCAAGGACCTATGCAATGGGACATCAAGAGGTGACAGACCCATTGGCAATCATTGAAGGTACCCTCCCTATCTTCCATCGTATTGAGGTTTCCTTCTATTCGCTCTAATAGATTAAGGCCGAGTACAACGAAATTATTATGTTGTTAAGATTTTATGGAATTCGATCTATGAGACGTTCAGCGTTCATTAAGAATATGTAAAGACCATAGAGACTTTGAGCTAAGGACTACACGGTTGGTTCTTGGATTGGAATACATAGAGGGACAAACTTTTGAAGTGAATTTTATTGTCAATGATGAACTCGTTAATGAGGTATTAGAGTATTCCAACCCTTAGCTTGTGAAAAGATTAAGAAGATTTGGCTTATAGGTTGTAATTTCGAGGACGAAATTCTTTTAAGAATGGGAGATTGTGATACCCCGACTTTTAGGAGAATGTTTTGTTTAGTTTCAAAGAGGATATTACGGTTTCTTTACTTTATTTTTATTTTAAGACATTGTTTTGTTTTAAAGACTATAAACCCTACTTGTACTCAAAACCCTAGTTTTCCTTATGACTAACAGGTTTTCTTAAATCTCTCATATTTTAATCGAAACCCTAATTTTAATCGATGGAGTTGTAAAATCCCTCATATTTTTTTTAAAATTCCCTTTTATTTGGAATCCATTACCTTATAATAGCTATACTACTCATTTACATCCCCAATGGTTGGAATAAAGAATAGAATTAAGAGGTTTCCCTTTTCATTCATCATTTGAGTAAACTAAGGTTTTTACGTCTTTTCGTAGTGTGAGTAATCGGTACGGAGTGTGTATTAAATTTGGTGATTAAGAGTGAGTTTTGGATAAGAAAATGTGTGTGATTAGAAGTAATAATAATAAGTTAGTGAATTATAAGTTAAAACCCTAGTACGTTCGAAATAAGGAAAATTGGATTGAACCGATGTGTACCGTTCGTTACCGATTGAGTGCACCACTTGACCACCACTTTATTACCTTAATCTTCTCACTTTTATTTCAGAAAAATTGGCCCTAAATATCTCCTCCAAAGGGCCGAAAATATTGACCCAAAAAGAAAGGAAAAGAAGAAAAATTCAAGATGTCATCTTAGGGTGACAAGTGGCAAACATCCAAGGGTTGTTTGACCAACCAATTTCCTTCATTTTTATCACCAACTTTACTTCATTTCTTCTTCATTTCTGTATCTTGTGGCCAAGCTTGAGGGAGGAGAAAAACCAAGAGAGAAAAGTTCCACTTTAACCTTGAATCCTTCTTGTTTGAGTGAAATCTCAAAACCTAAACCGATTAAACTTACCTTGGGTGTTTGGCAAGCTTTGTGTTGAAAAATTTTTGGAAGAAAGTGGTGTGTTTCTCACTTACAAAGGACCATTGGAAAGTGCCATGGCTGCCTATCCCTTTTCTCTTCTTTAATCTTGTTAAAGTTTAGTTAAAAACTCTTAATCTTGCCTTATGACGGTTAATCGGTTAGTTTTGATTAATTTGTTGGAATATAGAGCTAGGGTTTACATTTTCAGTTTTGATTATAGTTATCTACCTCTTAATTGATGTTATTGAGCCAGTAGTTGATGGTTTTGATAATAGAGTACTTGTTAAATATGAAATTCTAGAGGAAAAGTTTAAATTCCAGAATTTGGAAACCAATTTGTCCTGTTCTGACCAGTTTCATTCGGCCATGATGGAGGCCGAATTGGGCTTAGTTTAAAACATAAAAGTTGTAGCAAATGATGATTTATAGCTTCCTGTAAAATTTCATCTCAATTAGAGCACTGTAGCACATGAATTGACAAAAATATCCTTGACTGCCAAATGTACTGTTTTGCGGACAGTTTGTGTTTTCCTCTGAGATGTCACATTTTGACCTTGAAAATGGACGAACTGGTTGTTGATGTCTTCATTAGACTTGTAGTTCTCTGTCTTAGCTTTGAAATGGTATAAATTTTACCCCAATCCGATAAGTTTACCGTCAGTTGTGACCGAAACGCTAAGGGGCGTCAAATCTGCTGTCTCGTTTTGTTTTCAAAACTGATTTCCGATTGCCTTATTTGACTTGTGTTGTAATGGGATGATGTTGGAGCCTAATTGACTGGCTATGTTGGTAACATTACTTGTGCATATTTTGGGGCTAATTTGAGGAAAATAATGAGGCCATAAATGGTTGGAAAATAGGTAAACACAAGGGGCATGCCGCTCAAATTTTTACTAGAGATATAAACCAACCTTTGGAATTCTGGTTCTGTAATCTGCAAATTTGACCTAGATTCACTAAAAACTGGGATGAGTTGTCTTCATGGAAGTTGTAACCCTTTGTCTTAGCTTCGAGACGCTACCTAGTACACCTTGATCCGATAACCACAGCTCTAGTTATGGTAAAAACCGTGCTATCTATTTTTAGTAAGTAATTGGGTTGGCTTATATGATAAATTGTCAAAGTATCTTGTATATGTTAAATGGGTACTTAGGCGAGGGTGTACTTTATCTCACTTGACCTAAACCCATCCTTTGTTCTTGATTTAATATGTGAGATACATGCCTTGTGTTTAGCATCACCCTTTTACTGTGTGCTGTTGGGGTGATTACATGACTTGAGTTGAACCCCTTGTGCTGTGTGCTGTTGGGGTGAGTACTTTACTGAGAGATATCATCTATTGAGAGATTGGATATCTCAGGGCTTGGTTCCAACCCGGTTCCAAGGGTAGACGGACTATTCGAGCCAGCCGGGGTTTGGTCGAAGTTAGTTCCATGCTAACCTTGGGATTTCATTCTTTGTTAAAGCTTTGATTAAAGCTAAGTGATTTTGTTTCGTTCGACCTGCTGTGTGCTGTTGACTGGCCAGCAAGGGTTGATAAGGTGAACGGGAAAAGTAAGTGGAGTCTACGGACCATGAGTATTTTGGTTGACGGAGTGTCAACAGGCGTTCAAGCTCGGGGAAATGAATTGGCTTTGAAGCCACCCGTATCCTACCATTGTGATGTTACATTTCTGTCTATTGATATGAAATATCTTGGTTTACATGTTTATTTGGATGTGATTTTATGTTTTTACCCCTGATTATTCACTAAGCATATAGCTTACCCCATTCCATTTGTTTTCCTTAGCAGCGACCAACGCGGCGATCTCTCGGGAAGGTGTATAGATTTTTGGTTTAAAGAATAACTGATGTTGCCCTAGTACTTGTTATAAGTTGACTAGTAAGATGTATATATTTGTTGTGGTGGTTATAGTTAGTAACTTTTCTAGGATTTACTTTCTGGTACTAGTGGTATGTATGGTTTGATGTAATAGTTTATATAACTTTTGAAGATGTAATAGTGTATATAGAACTTTCTTTTCGCGTGACATTTATTTTATTGTTTTTGGAATCGAGTCCTGGCGCAAGCTAGGCAGGCGATCCGCTAAACCCTTTGGTACGCCTCTGGGTACGGTGGGGTCGTCACAGGTGGTATCATCTGTGACGACCTCACCTCCCCCTAGGGCGTACCCCAGGGTTTAGCGGATCGCCTACCCAACTCTCGCCAGGACTCACTCACGCATAATTCGAGAAAGATACCACGTCTATAGAGAAGAAATGAAACAACCATCTCAAACTTAACATATACATTGATGTTCAAATTCAACTACAAGGTTTATACACACCCAAAACGTTAAAGTATTTACAACCCAAGTAAAATCAACCCTAGACAGGTGTTAGC
The DNA here is from genome assembly GCF_036785885.1 of Coffea arabica. NCBI lineage: Eukaryota > Viridiplantae > Streptophyta > Magnoliopsida > Gentianales > Rubiaceae > Coffea > Coffea arabica. The sequence goes on from NC_092321.1 coordinate 47,276,452, forward strand.
GCGAGTACAATTGCAAAATCTAAAAACTAGACTACGCTAGTCTGTACAAGTCTCATGCCTCGCTTGTACCCCCTGTAAGGAAAACAAATAGCATGGAATGAGCTAAAGGTCCAGTGAGGTTCCAAATAGCAAGTTGACCACTATTTAAAAGTACAAGTATCAACGTAGAAAAATAGCGAGCATAACAAGTTCATAAAAGTGAACAATAACACTTCAAGTAGCAAATCTCAAAATAAACGAGTGTAAAGTGTTTTGTTTTTCAAAAGAAACAGTAATCCAATAAGTAATAATCATTTCAAAGTATAAGGATGCGGATGGCTCTCAAGAGCCAAGTTCCCGTTGCTTCACCAGAGCTTGATCAAGTATTAGTTGACACTCCGTCAACTTTCAAGTAAAGTAACCAATCCAGTAGTACTTCGCTTCACTCCAATCCGTCCACCATTCAACCCCCTTACCGGGCCTGAACACCAACTAAACACTAATGGTAATACTCGAGTATACCGATTAGTCGAGGAGATAACACTCCACTCGATAACACTAGATAGCCATGGTTCGTTATCTAATCGACCAAACCATTGCCGGCTCGACTCGATTAACTAGCCAGTGGGGTTTGGATCCCCAAGAAGTCGATGAGATAACATCTCCAATCGACTGAATCAAAATAAAAGTACGGAGACGGGAATGAGAGGCACCTCCCACTCACATTGAGTGTGGTATGTGACGACCCCACTTCTCCCAAGGGCGAACCCAAGGGTATCGGCGGGGCGCCTGCCTAGCTCGCGCCAGGACTCAAAACTTAAAGTACTAAAACTAGATAAATCAAAAGAGCACTATATACAATATATACAATCCCCAAAAGTTCTAATTACATTCTCCAAAAGTACTTGCTCATACTATTACATCCTTATAATTACAACCAGAACCAAAGAGTAGACCCCAAGGAGGGTCCTTATACAAATCACCAAAACTAAAACAAACATCCTACTTGTCCAACTATTACATGCAAATCTAACTATACTAGTGTGTGTGACAAAAGTCCCCGCGTCGGCCCCTGCTAAGGAAAACAAAAGGAATGGGGTAAGCTATATGCTTAGTAAGTAAACAGGGGTAAAAGCGTAAATTTCACGTAACAACAGTTACATAGTAAGAGTAAAGCAAAAGCAGAAAAGTAACATCACAAAATAAGGATACAGGTGGCTCCAAAGCCAGATCGTTTGCCATGTGTGACCTCCTGCCGACGCTCCGTCGACCTCAACTAATGGTCCGTAGAACTTCACTTGTACACCCACCGTACACCTTATCACCCTCTCTGGCCAGGCACCTCACAAACTTGCTCGAGCGAACGAAATTGTGCTTGGTTCACAAGCTCGGGTCACAAACTTGGTCCACATAATCGGTGAACCGGATTCACAAACTTGGTGACCTCAAACCAGGTTGGACTAACTTCGACCAAGCCCTAACCGGCTCGAATAGTCCATCTAGGTCATGAGATCGGGCCCCAAACTCACAAACTTCACAAAATTTATTCAAAAGTCACCCCAAGCCACAAGCTCAAGGGGTTTAGTTCCAAAATAATTCACATACATATGTCATGTACAAATATGTGCACAAATTCGGGTTTAGATCGAGCGTGATAAAGTACACCCTCGCCTAGGTACCCTTTTCATACATATCGAAACACATAAGCAACTAACACGTAGGAGCGGCCTGAATACTTACACAACGAACAAAAGAACGAAAGATCGAAATTCGTGCCGCAAGGAGTAGCTAGTAGGCCCCACCGGCTCCACCTAGCTCACCACCGTCTGAAATAGAAGATTGCGTCACATAATATCATAAACGGCTGCTAATATACCTAAAACAAGCAAAACGGCAAAATCGGCACATACGAGTGCGGAAACGGCATACGGAAACGGGAATGGCGGCCTAGCCATTTTGCCGTCAAAACTGTTTTGAGTCTCATCGAAGCTATGAGTGTCGGATCAAGGTACATGAGTTACCGTTGCGAAGCTAAGAGAAAAGTATATACCTTTCATGAAGACCCCTAACTCCGTATCTGAACAGAGATGGGTCGAAAGTGCAGAAAACCGTTCCAGGAATTCGCACTCCAAAGTAACGGACAGGGTATGTTTGCTGGACTATAACTCCCAGCTCACAAATCCAAATCAGGAAATTCCAAAGGCATTAGAAAGCTGAGACATAAGGCTAAAACTTTGATGTTTTGGCCAAGACCTGAATCCACTCAGAACAGAACGAAATTTGAGTGTCAAAGTACCCATCAGAACTGTCCAGATTCAAAGGCAGTTCTGACGATTGATCTTGCTTGGGTCATAACGGAAGCTACGGAACTCGGATTTCGACGCACTTTATACCGTTTCGAATCCAAAACCAAGATATACATTTCTTATGAAGGAGTCACCACCCAGATCGTACGGTATCAAAACCGAAAAAGTCACGGGCAGAAGCTAAACTAAAAACGCACAGAACCTGATGTTCAAAACAGGCTTGAGTATTTCATCTATAACTCATGATACACTAATCCGTTTGACCTGAAATTTTACAGGCATATTCAGGACTTAAGAGGATACAATGTTGAAGAAGGCCACTCAGTCCAATTTCGAGTGTAACTACGTCAAAAATGTAACATACTACACCAGAATCGTAAAACAGGTTCACAAACCGTAGTCTAGTACAAACATCATAAAACAGCCTACATAAGTCCAAATCCAGAAATTCCAAAGCCATACGAAAGATTAGAAACAGGGCTACATTTCATTAGAAGACCAGAACAACCAATTCTGAAGCAATTCCAGCCAAAACAACCAATTACAGGCGCAATTCTTACATTCAGGTAAAACCAGAACAGCAATAGTAATTTCGACTTTTCTCACTCTACACTACTCCGATTGACCTGAAATTTTGTAGGCACCTCTAAAATATCATTCCCTACAACTTTAATGTTTTAATCCAAGGCCAATTCGGCCTCTATCTAGGACCTAAAAATTCGGACAGAATGCTCCCATAAGAACCCTAGGTTTTTCAATTTTCTTCCAAAACAGAAATTGGTTGCAATCTTCCACTTTTTCCACCTTCTAGAATCATTATATACCATTTCCAATCATCATACAAGGCCACACCCTCAAATTCATATATAAACAGAAAAATCACCAATAAATGGAAAACTTCACCACTTCATCCAAAATCAAGAAATAAACCACAAAATTCAACATTTTAACTACCACTAAGCACAAATTAAGCTTCATTAGGTGAAGGAAAAGGTTCATTCACTACTCACCTAGTAAAACAAGAGAGGGAGAGTTGCTTGACACCTTAGCTTCCCAAAACACTTCACCAAACAACTCACTAACACCTAATGAAGAGGTTTTATGGAGTAGAAACAAGTTTAAGTGATTGTTTTGGAGGATTTGAGCTAGATGGAAGCCAAAACTTTGAAGAGTTTTCTTTCTTCCTTTGCTAGAGAAGGCCGGCCAAGATGGAGAAGAAAAGAGTGAATTTTTGGTAATTTTTGAGATATTTTAACCAAATGGTAAGACAAGGAATAGTAGTCTTACTTAAGGACTAATCCAAGGGTGACACTTGTCACCTTCATTAATGCAAGTCATCACTTTGTTCCCTCTCACTCTAATCCATAAAGTATCCTCTAATTATCTCTTAACACCCGGTAAATTAAATCCAGTATCCAAAACTTAACCTAGTTGGCCGAATTTTTCCGAACTTTTCGCACTAGTGGGTCCTACGTCCGATATACGCTCTTAATTCCTCAAAACCTATTCGATACTAGAAAAATCATCTAAAAACTATATCTGCTCCTTAAAAATATCTAGAAATTTTTCCTACTACGAAAATGCAGAAAACAAGCCATGAAAAATGCGAAAACCTAGAAAATGCAAATTACGGGTTCTCACATGGTACATACTGCCGCTCAGCACTTACAAGTCAAGTACAAGCACATCAAGTCAATTGCAACAATAAACAAGTATATATATATTAGGGCAAGTGCGATAAACTACACTCTTGCTCGATCAAACAAATTACATATCAAATCACATTGGTCAAGTATTGAAAACAAGTGTCCAGTTCAATCAGGTATGTGGAAGCACTCACCAAAGATGTAGTGCTTTTAAGGATCACGTTCAGGTATTACTCCTTGTTTGGAGTCCAAGTCTGCGATAAAACATTATTTAAGAGTTTTGAAATTCAACTAAGGTTTGAAACTTAAACATTTCATTTAACAAAAATCAAATAATTACAACTCATTTGGAGAATATTCGTAAAACTTATGCTCGCTCTTAAAACTTTGAAATCCCCATTTGAGTCGAAGAAATGGAGAAAACGTATTTCTATTAGTCGTAAATTTTATTTTTCCAAGGGTACAAGTTTCGGCCGAATGCTAACTTATAGACCTCTATGAAACAAGACTTGAATACCCTAGACGATTCAAGTTCGATTCGTCCTCAAACCCTTACTCAAGTCGCGAGTACATCTACCCAGCCCTCGAGTGCAAATTTGGGCAGCACACCCTTTGTATTTACCTATTTTCTAGCTTGGATTGAACTAGGAATGACCTTTTGTTTTCTAGATTTTGGCTCTTGTTTTGCTGCAAGTTGCTAGGGAATCCTTGAATCCCTTTTGATAGATGAAGCTTAGTGTAAATATAGCATCCACCTGTGATGACCCCACCGTACCCAGAGGCGTACCAAAGGGTTTAGCGGATCGCCTGCTCAACTCTCGCCAGGACTCACTCACTCGAAACTCGAGAAAAATAACTTACATTCATAGCAAATAAGTAACACAACAAGTTCAAACTTAATATATACATTGATGCTCAGATCCAGCTACAAGGCTTATATACGCCCTAATACACTAACGTGTTTACAATCCAAGTCCAATCAACCCTAGTCGGGTGCTAGCGCGAGTACAATCACAAAATTTCCAAAAACTAGACTATGCTAGCCTGTACCAGTCTCACGCCTCGCTCGTACCCCGTGCTAAGGAAAACAAATGGAATGAGGTAAACTATATGTTTAGTGAATAATCGGGGGTAAAAACATAAAATCACATCCAAATAAACATGTAAACCAAGATATTTCACATCAATAGACAGAAATGTAACATCACAATAGTAGGATACGAGTGGCTTCAAAGCCAGTTCAATTCCCCGAGCTTGAACGCCTGTTGACACTCCGTCAACCAAAATACTCATGGTCCGTAGACTCCACTTACTTTCCCCATTCACCTTATCAACCCCGCTGGCCAGTCAACAGCACACAGCAGCTTGAGCGAAACAAAATCACTTAACTTTAATCAAAGCTTTAACAAAGAACGAAATCCCAAGGTTAGCATTGAACTAACTTCGACCAAGCCCCAACTGGCTCGAATAGTTCATCTATCCTTGGAACCGGGCTGGAACCAAGCCCTGAGATATCCAATCTCTCAATAGATGATATCTCTCAACAAAGTACTCACCCCAACAGCACACAACACAAGGGTTTCAACTCAAGTCGTGTAATCACCCCAACAACACACAGCAAAAGGGTGTTACTCAGCACAAAGCATGTATTCTCACATATTGAGTCAACAACAGAGAATGGGCTTAGGTCGAGTGAGATAAAGTACACCCTCGCCTAAGTACCCATTCAACATATACAAATCACATCGACAATTTATCATATAAACCAACCCAATTACTCACTCAAAATAGTTAACACGCAAATCACAGCGTAGAAGATTATACTCAACCATCAGTCAAACAACCATCGCAAATGGAAATAAGGACTAAAAAGGCCAAAATGGCAAAAACGGCCAAGAATTGCATGTGCGCGTGCGCGGAAATGAAAATGGTATGAAAATAGGTTGCATGGTTTTGACCATAACCAGAGCTATGGTTATCGGATCAAGGTGTACTAGGTAGCGTCTCGAAACTAAGACAAATGGTTACAACTTCCATGAAGACAACTCATCCCAATTTTCAGTGAATCCAGGTCGAATTTGCAGATTACAGAACCAGAATTCCAAAGGCTGGTTTATACCTCTAGTAAAAATTTGGGCGGCATGCCCCTTGTGTTTACCTATTTTCCAGCCATTTATGGCCTCATTATTTTCCTCAAATCAGCCCCAAAACATACACAAGTAATATTACCAACATAGCCCGTCAATTAGGCTCCAACATCATCCCATTACAACACAAGTCAAATAAGGCAATCGGAAATCAGTTTTGAAAACAAAACGAGACAGCAGATTTGACGTTGCTTAGCGTTTAGGTCACAACTGATGCTACACTCATCGGATTGGGATGTAATTTATACTGTTTCAAAGCTAAGACAGAGAACTACAACTCTCATGAAGACATCAACAACCCGTTTTCAAGGTCAAAATGTGACATCTCAGAGGAAAACAGAAACTGTCCGCAAAACAGTACATTTGGCAGTCAAGGGTATTTTGGTCATTTTACATGATACAGTACTCTGATTGAGCTGAAAATTTTACAGGTAACTATATAAAATCATTTCCTACAACTTTCATGTTTTGACCTAAGCCTGATTCCGTTCCTAACATGGACAAATGAAGTTGGTCAGAACAGAACAAATTGGTTTCCAAATTCTGGAATTTGCACCTTTACTCTAGAAATTCATATCTAACAAGTACTCTATCATCAAACCACCAATTACAAGCTCAATAACATCAATTAAGAGGTAGGTCACTATAATCAAAGCTGAAAATGTAAACCCTAGTTCCATATTCCAACAAATCAATCAAAACTAACCGATTAACCGTCATAAGGCAAGATTAAGAGCTTCTAACTAAACTTTAACAAGATTAAAGAAGAGAAAAGGGATAGGCAGCCATGGTACCTTCCAAAGGTCCCTTGTAGTGAGAAACACACCACTATCTTCCCAAAATTTCAGCACACCAAGCCTCCCAAGCACCAAAAGGTAAATTTAATCGGTTTGGTTCGGTTAATTTCAGCTCAACAAGGAAGAATCAAGGTTGGAGTTGAAGTTATTTTTCTCTCTTTTCCCTCTCTTATTTTCGGCCAAGATGGAAGCAAAAATGGAAGAGAATGGAGCCAAGAAGAAAGATAAGAAGGAAGGAAACTCATTTGGTCAAAGTTCCATGGATTGCCAACAAGTGTCAACTCAAGATGGCTACTTATTTTTTTTCTTTTCTCCCTTTTCTTTAGTCCAAAATTTCGGCTGCTTTAGGAGATATTTTAGGGCTGATTTTTCTCAATTAATAACAAGGAGATTAAGGTAATAAAGTGGTGTTCAAGTGGTGCGCTCAATCGGTAACGAACGGTGCACATCGGTTCAACCCGATTTTCCTTATTTCGCACGTAGTAGGGTTTTAACTTATAATTCACTAACTTATTATTATTACTTCTAACCACACACATTTTATTATCCAAAACTCACTCTTAATCACCAAATTTAATACACACTCCGTACCGATTACTCACACTACGAAAAGACATAAAAATCTTAGTTTCCTCGAACAATGAACGAAAAGGGAAACCTCTTAATTCTATTCTTTATTCCAACCATTGGGGATATAAATGAGTAGTATAGCTATTACAAGGTAATGGATTCCAAATAAAAGGGAATTTTAAAAAAAATATGAGGGATTTTACAACTCCATCGATTAAAATTAGGGTTTCGATTAAAATATGAGAGATTTAAGAAAACCTGTTAGTCACAAGGAAAACTAGGGTTTTGAGTACAAGTAGGGTTTCTAGTCTTTAAGACAAAACAATGTCTTAAAATAAAAAAGTAAAGAAACTGTAATATCCTCTTTGAGACTAAACAAAACATTCTCCTAAAAGTCGGGGTATCACAATCATCGTCCTCCTAAGAAGATGCATTATATCTACTAAGACTCTAAAGAGTAAATATTCTTCCCATAATATACCATTAGCCTCTACATCAACCTTTACAATTGTACCAATATTATAGCCAAAAATTTTTGTCATTTTACCCATCATCAAATCCATAGGAAGATTGAGTGCACATACCCAAAAACAGCAATAGTTGAATGAAACCTATGTAGCAAGAATGTTGCCTTTGTAATTAGAGAGAACCATAAGTTTTTTATCAAAAGACCGGGGACTCCCCTGCATGACTCGACCCTTTTCTGTTGGATGGAAGAAACAGAAAAGCTCTATGTTATCTCCAACTTAAGTGTATGATAGTCCATGCCGCGGTGCCATCATAGATTCCACGGTAATGGACTTCATGGAGATAACCTTACCCAATAAGCAAAGTGAACCTTTGTGCTGGGTAGATGGATAGGTTGAAAGTGGAATGACTACTTGGTGAAGTTCCCTAGTAGTCAGTGACAAGTTGGTAGAAAGTTTTTCCAGATCTTCTTCCATGAGGAAAGCAACTATACAATGAAGGCACAAGAGTCAAAGGAACCATATAGTGAAAGCACACTGTTGTAAACCACACTAAAAGAGAAAACAAAAGAGAAAATTAGAAAATAGAAATGACAAGAAAAAAATTAAGATGAGAGAGAATCACAAAATAGATTAAATAAAGGGAAGAGAACGCCAAGGAAGGAGAGATTGATTGAGATGGTATTGAAATGAGATAACTATAAAACAAAACTTTCACCAAAGCTTGAGAAGAGGCTAATCAAACCTAGGAAAGGCTAAAACTTGCATAATAATAAATGGATAATTTTTTTATATACTGTTAGTGTATAATTTTTTTTTTACACTGTTAGTTTTTTATCATGCCACATAACATGAATTCAAGTTTGAAATTAAAATCATGCACAGGTGGCATTTATCCAAAAGTGCTAGTGTAAAAAAATCACTATACTATCAATGTATAAAAAGTTAAATTATAATAAATAGGATAAAGTTTATCCACTATCAGTGGATTTTTTATACTACCAGGTATAGACATATGCCACCTATATAAAAAGTGAATTGAAAATTTGAAATTAAATTACGTAGTATGCATTTAGACTTGCTCGTATATACACTGACAGTACATAAAAAAACTACTTTAATAAATATTAATATCACAAGATACTTTGTGGATCATTAGATGGTTTCAAAACAAAAAACTTATAGTCAACTATAAAATTAGAATAAACCGTGGTTTTAGAACATACTACCCCATAGGTTGTAAAATGATCAACCTGTTTAAGTAAGAAAGAGAAGCAAAAAGAAACTAAAACAAAAAAGATAGGGTTGATATGATTAATATGAATACTTATTTTGACAAATGTCTTGCAAATCACTAACCAAAAATCGATAAAAGTAATAGGTACATAATCAATTCGCTGCAATTTAAGAATAATATATGAAGTATTAACATGAAATTTTTCCATGGGATTTCGATAGAATAACATTGATGACATGGCTGTAACTAGATGAACTCAAATTTCGTTTATTTTCTTGCATAATCTTTTTCCATTAATAATACAAGAAAAGGTTGGCTTCGTTGAAATAATCTCATTCTTGAAAATGTGGGTTATCTTTTGTTTTTAATCCAGGGTTAAGATGCTGGTTATAATCAAAGGAAATCATCAATTTCAAATTGGACACATGTCAAAATCATAAAGCTATCTTGAGGAGAATTGAAGAGAATAGGTAACGGAGAGGAGCCTGTTCCCTTCTAGTTGCTCACAATAATCAAATTTATATTGCGAGTTAAACACTTGTATGGTGTAAAACAAAATCTATGAGGTGTTTGTTAGGAGATCATGGTTATTGTTTCAACGAATTATTCACTACTATGTGGTTTTGGTACAAAACTAAGGGAAATTATGATGTATCTAAGAGTATTTTTTGCCCTTGTTTAGCAAAACCCCACACTGGGGATGCCAGTCCCAATTTTTTGTTTAAATGATCATGTATCTAAGAGTTACTGCCTAATTGGAAAGAATTTTTCTCCTTAAATACAATCTGATGTGAGAACGGAGCTTCAAGGTCAAGAAATCGTCCCAAAAGTTATTGAAGGTCTTGACAATGCAGATTGGAAGATTGTTCATCTCATTCAAGTGGTGAAAGAGTCGGATGGAGCTATTCGTAGTTAAATTGGTTTCATATTTAATGCTAGATTTTGTGTTGGTGTTTAATTTGATTTGTTATGTTATTTAAAGTGTTTTTTCGTGATAATTTCATCATTAGTAGTTAGTGGAATAAGCTGCCAAGTGTGAGCATGTAAGAGCTGAATTAGGAAGCTTGTGTTATTTCCAAATTGGATTAGGATTTCTTGGTTAGTTAGGGAATTGTGTCCTTTTTAGTCTTTTCCTAGTTGGTTTAGGTTTTGTGATTTCTAAGGCCACAAATAAGCCTCCCTTGCAACGTTTTTATGATTTGAGAAAAGGCACAAATTTTTGAGAGTTTTCTCTTGGCTTCATCGTAAGCTTCTTGGGCATCTTAGAACAAATTTAAATGTTCATCGACTTATCAATCAAAGATCATGTTTGATTGTGGGTCTTCTACATTTATACTGAATTTGTTAACCACGTGATTAACAGGTTGAGGTTTTTCACTCCAAACTTTGATACCAAATTTTAGATCCTTGGACTTGTCCTTTATGAGTTTTATCACAAGATAGGCAATATTCGTATCAGCTGGTATCGGAGTTAGTTGAAGGTATCAAGTTATATCCTTATTCTTGAGTCAATTTTTGTTTCTTGTTCAAGTTGTCCTAGGGTTTTTGTTTTCTCTTAGAGTAAAAAACAATTCGAATACTGTTCACGTTATTATTAATCGTTACTGCTCATCCCGATGTTATTGTTCATTCGAATTTAAAAAAAAAATTCCAGATTATATTTCTCTGTTCGTTCCTTCGTTTGTGTCAATCCATGGTTATTCGTTGTGAGTTGCTAGGGTTTTTTTGTTGTTCTTGTTGCGTCTTCAAGTTTTGTAATAATTTTTACTCAAACCTTGTTGGTGTTAATTTCTGTTGTTTCTTTATATTTTTTGGAGTTTAAAGTGTGTCAATTTTATTGTTTAATTCCGTGGTTCAGTTACACAAAAAAATTTTCTGACAATGTCTTGTTTGTGAAGGAATCGGCGACACAACCTAGGATATCTTTCACAACCTTGTGTTAGTTGTATATTGTGTGGCTATAAGTACCTAGTTCCTGAATTTCTTGAATCAAATTCTGGTTTTTTTCTTGAAGTTCTTGATTGTACAAATATCAATCTTGAAGTTCTTGATGTCCAAAAACTTGATTCTTGAACTTCTTGAAACTCTAGCTGGAAACTTGGAATTCTTGAACACTTTCTTGGGCTGTTCTGGGAAATCTTGGAAACTTTCTTGTGTATCTTGAATTCTTGAGCTACATTCTACAAATCTTGAATATCTTGTAGCCATAGTTGGGGTTTTCTTGAAATCTTGAACCACATCTTCATCGGTCAAGCAAGAAGTATGAACCCTAGTTCTTGTTGAAACCTAGTTTCTTGGCTGTTGCATTAAAAAAAAAAAAGAGAGAGAGAAAATTTTCTCGTCCATGAATCTAGTTCTTTAGACAATCCAAATGAAGTGCCAAGTGTGTTTTTGGAGGGTTTTAAGTCAGCTGAAATAAAAGAAACAAGACAGTCGCACACCAATCCTTTGCCTAGTTGCTTTCGGACTCTTTAATTCCAGATTTTGGCCTGATTTTTCCAAATTCTTTTTGAGCTTGGAAAAGGGCATTATGTAGCCAAATTACTCAGGGGAAAGGAATCATTTTTCAGCACCAAACACCCTTTTCATACTTCAAGACAGCCGAGACTCATTGCCAGAAATTCCAGCCATACGTTTAAGTCCTTAGCACCTAGTATCACTTGCTCATAGCCACGAAATTTGTTAGACCGCCTTCCTTCCTTTCCATGGGTCTTTCCAGTTATTTTAAGGTCCTAAAAGTCATCTTTTGAGTCATAAATCTGTCGAGGTCAGTTGTGTTCTTGCTCCCATAAAATTGCTATAATCTTACTTGATTCAAGTTGTTAAGTTGATCGACACTAGAAGGAACTCTAATTTCTTCAAGATCGAGGAGCCTTGAGAATTAAATTGGCAAGATTATTAGAGAGACTTAATTAAGTGAAAACATGAGTGTTGAGTGTATACACGAGAGAGTGTGTAAGGTGAATCATCTTTCCTTGTCCCATTATTGACTCAATTTGACAGATTTCACAAAAAAAAATGTCTAACGAGGAAAGGGGAAGCTCCCAAGCTTGTGATTTAAAACTTTTTGCAGAGACTTTGAAGGGAGACCTTTTGCTGATGATGGGGCAAAAGATCGAGGCCGTGAATAAACGACTTGATCGGATAGTGAATGAACCTATCAAGAGGAGGGCTTCTAAGCAATTTAGTTCCAATATTCAACCTACTTCTTCGAAACTATCATATTCAAAATATGAGTTTCGTACACTCCAACAAGAGATGGATCATGTCACCCCAAAGGAGATTATGACAAATACTATGACACTTGTGATAAAGAGGAATTTATGGAGAAAAGCAGGAGGTCGTAGCTGTCAAGAAAAGAGTAGAAGGCTCAAATGATTCCTTCCAAGTCTAAATCTCAAGATGAGACGCCCATATGGGAAACTTATTTATCTCTTCTACAGCAGCGAAATCAAGAGAAGAATCCAACATTTGTGCAACCTGCTCCCAAGTTAGCCCATAATAATGTAGTGAAAAATCTAATTGCACAAGAAACTGGAAAGAGTGAGCTTAAATGCGGAGTTGAGTTAGAGGAATTAGAAATTAAGGTTGTAGAGTGGGAAAATGAAGTTGTGAATAAGGAGGTAAAATGCTAGAGGAGCACTCAAGAGAAAGAGATTGAAAAAATAAGTGAGATGTGCGAGGAAGAAGAAAAAAAAGAGGAAAAGTAAGCTGATTTTGAGTGTCAACAAAAGTGAGGGTGAGGGGAATTATTGCTTTCCTAATGACCTTAACTTTGCTTTGTTTAGTATTCATAGTTCTATGTAGGTTAAGGAAGGTGAAGTGGAGTTGTTTGTTTGCTATTCAATTCCTAAGTCCTTTGTCAACTTTGGATCCTTCCATCAAGTTTGCATTCTAGGAGTTGCTTCTATTTGTCAATAAATCATGCTAAATTTTAGCACCAATATTAATATTTCTTGTGTGGCAAAGCATCCAATGAGGTGAAAACTGCTGAGAGTGCGCATGGTTTTAAAGCTACTAATTTGCCAAAAGTGGAGGCATTGGAGGAATTTACTTTTGTGGCAAATGGATGCATTGCACATGTTGGTGTTGAGCAAGTTCAAGATGTTGATTGCTGCCCTACTTTCATTATGGTATTTCAATTGCAACATTATTGGTACTCCAAGGAATTTTGGAAGAACGTTGCTCATCACTTGTTTTAATCTAAGCTGTGCAAAAAGCATGCAAAAAGCATTATTGTTGCTGCGACTTATCCATGCTTGCTTCAATCTAAGCGCACCAACATGGGAGGTTTCAATCTTGGTGTCATGGATACCATTTAGGTCGTTACTATTGTTTTTGATCCAGGTGGAGTATGCATGTTGCTTGTCTATCTTTTACTACTTTTCTCCAAGATTTGAGGACAAATCTTTTTTCAAGAAGAGGGCAAAGATGTGAGCACATAGCTTCAAGGTCAAGAAATAGTCCCAAAAGTTATTGAAGGTCTTGACAATGAAGATCGGAAGTTTGTTCATCTCATTCAAGTGATGGAAGAGTCGGATAGAGCTATTCTTAATTAAACCAGTTTCGCATTTAATGCTGGATTATATGTTGGTGTTTAATTTGATTTGTCATGTTATTTAAAGTGTATTTTAGTGATAATTTTGTAATTGGTAATTACCGGATTAATCGGCCAAGTGTGAGCATGTAAGAGCCGAGTTAGGAAGCTTGTGTTATTTTCAAATCAGATTAGGGTTTCTTTGTTAGTTAGGGAATTGTGTCTTGTTTAGTCTTTTCCTAGTTGGTTTAGGTTTTGTGATTTGTAAGGCTATAAATAAGCCTCCCTTGTAACGTTTTATGATTCAAGAAAAGACACAAATTTTTGAGAGTTTTATCTTGGTTTCATCATAAGTTTCTTGAGCATCTTAGAACAAGTTTAGGTGCTCATTGACTTATCAATCAAAGATCACGTTTGATTGTGGCGTCTTCTACCTTTATACCAAAGTTCGTTAACCACGTGATTAACGGGTTGAGATCTTCTGCTCCAAACTTTGATACGAAATTCTAGATTCTTGGTCTTGTCTTTTATGGGTTTCATCACAAGGTTAGCGACATTCGTATCACAATCTCGTCCAAAAAACTATATGGGGTACTAAGTATCCTACTAAATTGGTAAAAGCTGAATGTTCAACTAATTCACTCAAACTTTTATGCTAAGTTTAATTAAAAAAAAAATCTAAAGGCAGGCTCTACTTGATGGTAATTTTCTAGTTTGATTTGTCTTCCTGAGTTTCGTTGAATGCTCCCGACTGTGGATGTTGTTCTTTTCCTTTTTTTCGTTAAGAATAATGGCTGCATTATCATAATGTAGGAAAATCCAAATGGATTATTAGAGGAAGTGCCACTGATGATGTGCTCACCCCCAACACAAAGTGCTAAAAATTCTGCGCTTTATGAAATTTGACTTTCCTAATGTAAAATTAAATTCATCTCTCCTATGGTCAAATTAGCTCAAATTTTTTCGACTCCAAATAATTGTGCGATCAATAATTTTGTATGAGTGTAACATACCCTGAGTATTGTTTGGCCTCAACGTTGATTCAATACAAAAATTGCTTTTTTTGGATAATTTTTTAATACACTATCAGTACACAATTTTTTTATATTAGCAAGTTTAAATTATGCTTTATAATATGAATTCAAATTTGAATTTCGAATCATGTATATATGGCATACATCCAAAATTGTTACTGTATGGTCAGATGTGATTTTTTCTTTTGGCTATTCATCAGCTATGAAAAATAGGGGTTACTGATAAAGCTATTTTAATAAATGAAGTTGTATTTGTATCCCAAAACTTTTTTGAAACTAAGATAATATAAAAGCGATATTAAATGAGTAATTTTGAAGTACAATTATTTTTCTAAATTGGAAACAAACCAAAAACTGGAAATGAGAACTACGAGCTAACATTGGATTATTTAAAGTGTTTTTGGAGGAATACATATAATATTTTTTGAATTTTTTTTTTAAAAAAAAAGTTGAAGACCTTGAGTACAAAACCTCCTAAAAATAAAAATAAAAAATTTATAGCTAAGTGGCAATCAAATACATTGAAACTTGTCTCCAAGAACTAGTTTAGCTAGTAAAGATATTAGCCAAGTGAACGTGAATTCAAATCCTTCCTTCCCCTTGTAGGTTTTACACCCACATTGAACTATAAATAATTTTAAAAAATGCATAAAAACCTTTCCTAAACCCAAAAAAGGGATAATTTCACAAACCTCCCCTAAGATTTATGACAATTTCACTCGGCTCCCCTCAAGTATTGTAAATTACACTAACCTCCCTTGTCATAATAAAATGACTATAATGACCTTCACTTAATAAATAATTCATAGTACAATGAAATGAGATTAAAAAAAAAGAAAGAAAGAGAAATTTAACCTTTTCGACTATTCTGTTTACAAATTACAGCCAACAACAATTCTTTCTCACTTACTATTACTTTATTCTCATCTATCAATCCCTTTCTCCTATAACTCGATCTCAAATTACCACCAACTATTGCCTATAATTGCAACCAATCACATCACAAGTGATCCCTCAAAGTCTACTATATATTTCTATTCCTTCTTTTCTTCTATTTGGAATTGTCAAATCACATGTTTAGTTAAGGAATTAGATTTGATGATTGAAGTAAAATCTAATTTCATGGTCAAATTAAAAGGAGATGAAGAGGAACACAAAAATAACGAAACAAATAATGCAATCATTGGCCAAAAGAGGAAGAGGGACTGAAATTGGTGAATTTGCTAATTTGTCTATCATCCATCCAAAAAAACTTTTTAAAATGTTAATAAGTACATTTCTATTTCTTTTTATACTTGACAATTGTTGGTTGTGGTTTCGTTATGGAGATAGAGTTCTTCTCTGTATTTAAAACGTTAACATGTTTGGAGATTTAATGGTAGGCTAAATTATTTTGTTTTGAGGAGGTGTGGGCATTGGATTTGAAATTTGGAGTGTGATTAGTTGTAAGTAGAATTTTGATTTTTGGCAAAATGAATTGCTTGAAAATCTCTATAGTCATAATGATGCCTTTCCTTTTCTTAAACTTAATTAATCCCATCCATGTCTAAATCTCCCTTAAGGATTTTCTTCAAGGCCATAATGTGGTTCATGTAGTAGGAGTTAAACCACTTATATGGAACCAAACCATGACATCCTATGTTGAAGATTATACAAATATAAGGGTAGTTGATTGTGAGTTTAACCACATAGAACCATATGGTGAGAATTTTTTTGAAGAATGAAACGAATCTTCAGAATTGAATGCATGCTTTGGGAGAAACAATTTTGTGACTATGATGATGGAATTACTTGGGTTTAGAATTTGGAATTACACTATTTGTTAGACTAGTTTGTTAGTATAGTGAGTTTAATTGCAATATGAAAGAAAGCAATTGGCAAAATAATTTTTCTTTTATTTTTGTACAAAAAGGGTAGTTTAGGACTTTGGAGAAAAAATATAGCCTTTTGGGCCTTATTGTTATATAAATAGTAAAAGCAAGAGAGCTGAATTAATTTAATAAACTTGAGGGGAGGTCTCCACAATTGTTAAAAATCTCAAGGAAGGTTTCTGAAATTATCCCCCCAAAAATACACTTGTTCCGTAACAATGTATTCGGCCCACATGAGTTTTCTTGAGCTCAAATAAAATAAATCACTTCAACGCATCCAAGCCACAAAAGAACTATGCAGGCCCGTTAAAGCCCATTTCAATTCTCTATAAAAGAACATTCTATCTTTCTTTTTTTTTTTTGGCCTTCCATCTTATATTCATTCCATTTTCCATTCAATCAATTTGCTCTCCCTCTCTGGAAAGAGCACTTAAGCACTAACTTAATCTGATCTCTGTAAGATAAGATTGGTGCCATGCCTTTTTACAGGCTATTTCCATTCTAACTAATTGAGTCAATATTTAGAATCAACACCAATACTTCGCACCGTGCTAGAGTATCACATCATAAATAACTTGCATATCCAAGAACAAATGTTCTGGAATTTCAATTTCAAAGATATTCGGTAAGAAAAGATAGCAAGATAACGGATCCCTGGGGAGAGGGAAGGCAAAAGAAAATCCAATATTAAAAGGCTGCTCCTGTGTACGCTGGGTTTGCTTGGTCCAAGGATTTATCCCTAGTATTTGAACCAAGAGCTCAGAAGCTGTACCACCAAACCACATGGATGCTGACTAAATGCCTTTATTCAAGACTTCATGATAAGCTGGTAAGGTGGAGAGATGGGGTTTAGGGGCAGGGGAGGTAGCGGAACCTTACTCCAATATTATAAAGCTCTGCCATCAGCACAAGCCACAAAAGATTTCAAGCACAACGAATCTGCTGCAAAGTAATACCCTTCACATTCTGACGATGCCACACCAGGGTCAAATAAAAATACAGCGTTTAAGGTAACACAAAAGGGCACAATATTCAGACTATTATTGCAAGTACTGAGAGACAGAATAGATTAAAAAGCAGGTTCAACCCAATACATAGATCCATGCTACATCTTTGTTAACATAGCATAGCACAATATCTATTATAATTCTGTTAGATAAGGGGAGGCACATATAAGCACTACACCATCAAGGTATACTTTTGGCATGAACTAGTCTTTAGCCTGGTGGCCAGTTCATTTGGCGTCCACCAAGAAGGTGAATGTGAAGATGATAAACAGATTGACCTGCCAACAACCCAAAATTCATATCTTGAGTCAATATAAGCAAGACACCTAATTACACAAACTATAAAGGCAAAGGAAGCATAGTACTGACATCCACTGGGCCCGTCATTAATCACAAGTCTGAAGCCATCTTCCAGGCCTTCTTGTTTGGCAACAAGTTTTGCAGTATAAAGAAGGCGTCCAAGAATCTCAATATGCCTCTCCTCAGCCTGTGGCATAGGGTTAAAATAAAAAAAAGGATATGCCTTTCATGTGATTCACTTTGAAACAATAAATAATTCTAGCAAAAAATTCTGATGTGGCTAAAACAAACTAAATGCCTCTCAATAACATGTATTTGCTGCATGATGGATAACAAGTAAAAATTGTAGCATAAACAAAGGAATACTTTCAACACCAATGCATAACAAAATGATGGTGTTTGAAAAACACTGACACTATTAAGGCACTCATACATTATCCCATGTAAGCTTACCACATTGGTAAAATAGTCGTGTAGTGTTTGAAGTGCAAATTATGTCTAAAGGTGCAATATAATGCTCATTTCACAAGACTTTGCTAAGCAACTCAACCTATACTAAGTGAAAGTGTGTCAATATTCTGATGCAATTTCACCCTCATTTAAAGAAAAAGCAGCAATTGGAACTCTGAAATGCATAGCTTAATGCAAGCTAACCCATAGTAACAGAGCTACATGGCTTAAGATTGAATTGTAGCTCATCTTGCCTTGCCAAACTGGAAATAGTTCACATACAAGTAAAGGATGATTCATTCATATCAAAGGGGGCACTGCATCACCACGGCATTTTTCACATTTGAAAACTCATTTATAAGCTCCTACCCTCCTGTCTTGCTCAATGGAAATTTACCCAAATTATTACAGATTGTGAAGAACCATGAATTACGAAGTCTTAAAATGGCATTTTCTTCAAACAGTTCCAGTCTTGATTTTGGGAGTAGCCCCAAGAGAAATCACCAAAATAGTCATCCAGCCTCACATAACGAGATCACTTGTCACCTAAGAGCCTAGATCACAAGATGCGAGCCTAGTAACATGAACCTTATCCAATAGTCAGTAGCTCGCTTTAGAGAAAATACCTGCAATTGCCTGAAATTTGACCCTGAGCGTAAACATATTCTATCTTTAAAGGAGTTAGTTTGCTTCACCTTGCTTCCAAAAGAAATAAAAATGAAACAATTTTTAGCAAAGCTCACAATGACTGAAGATTCAAGTCTTCACATTCCATTGCGTAATTTCTGGAGAATGCTAAAGTGCTCAAAGCACATGAAATGCATCATGGTCCCGTAACCAGTTTTCTCGAGTGAATTACAAAACTAATACTTACTGGAAACTAGACTGCATAACTGCATACCCCAACAAAAGTTGAATAAAGTTTCCACACTTAGTTTGGCAGTGGCTGTAGACTGGTTTCTTTTGGCACTCTAATTTTAATTCCTGAATAAAATTTGGTCATTCTTAAAGCCATCAGAACTTGTTCAGTATCAAAGGTGCTGATAAAGCATCTTCTATGCAATGCACAGGCTTTCTCCACAACTCTGCAACTCTATGGTGAGGACATAGATATGGCTTTCAAAAGCTAGCTTTTTGACTCCTTTGATATGCTCTTCTATAATTCTAACTCCTTGCTCAAGTCGTAACTGTGATAACATGATCCAAATAGGTAGTCTCACACTAATTAAGATTCCATACATGATGACAGGAGAATTTATTCATAAACTTCTTGTGGCCTTATAACATTTTCAAAATCACATAGCCACATTCACCTTTCATCCAATTTCAAGCACCAACTACATAACAAAAAACACCAGTTACTTAAAGAAAAAAAGGCTAGGTTCCATTCACAGCATTGAACAAATATGAACGGCCATTCAGTATCTCGCATCCAGGTTTATATAGAACTTCAACAAGAAATGAAAGAGTATAAAAGCAACTCTAAGTACCAAATCAACCAAGGGTGAACAGGGGAAGGTTGCTAATGACAATGGCATCTCAGTTCTGTAACGAACAAATAAGTCACACAATGATTACTAGTTAACTGACTCAGTGCGAATAAGTTTTACTGTTAGAAAGACTTTCTTCTATTGCACACCACCTGAGTTTGATGTGTTTGGCCCAAAGATGAGAATTCACCTCTCCTGCTCCAAACAAGAGTAGTTTGAACAATTTCCTATCACCATCAGTATTTAAAGATAAATGCAGGAAGTCATAAAACTTTGCCCCAAAAATATTCAGCTAATGGTGCATCGCGCAATTCCCGCACCCCACACCCCTCCCAACAAAAAAAAAAAAAAACTTTCCCCCAACCCTTAAATTTAAAATATATATATATATAACTAAGATCTTTTTCAAGTCCATACTCTGTATTATGTAAGCTGAATTTACTTAAGCTTATGTTTATTAGATGACAAAATCATTGTCAAGAAGGGACATTCAAGATTTTTCTTAACAAGACAATGTTTCTACAAAAATAGGTTCAGAAAACTCTTCCAGTTTAACTTTGTCCTAATTCTTCTTTGAGATATCCATCCACTTGTAGTTTGCATCTCAGAAGGTCTTCACTTTTCTGACTCGTACCTTTGATATGATCTACTGTAGAACATTCCTCTTCCAACCATCCCCCACAAAAGAAAGAAAAAACAAAAAAGAAGAAAACTCGAAATCTGAACCCTTTCCCATGCAGATATCAACCAAATTAATGCAGAATTCTCTACCTCATACTTAATATGAACAGCAACATGGACAGCTTACATATTGTTCAAATTTTATTGTCAATGAGTGGTATTACTTGGTCTGGAAGATTAATTACCTCTGGCTTCTAGTAGAATACATTAAGTAGCCCAAAGGTAGCGATAATTATAACATTAGCATGTCATGTCAATGTCAAAGGATATAATAGACAACAGGTAGTATTGTTCATCCCTTAGAAACTTAACAAGTATTGAAGGAGTTGGTTCCCTTTGTTCAAATTATGTCCTACTTGGAAAATATGGCAAATGGCATCATTTCATGCATGTTTGAATGAGATAATGCAGCCAGGTCATAAAGACACCCAGTTTAGGACAGTTATCCTAATGCTTTATTTAAGTAAGAACTAAGTACTTGCTACCAAAAGAAAGGATCATTACAAACAAAACAGTACATGCCATAGTGCCAGCAGAGGTATCTATACGTCGAACACAAGTATACTATTTCAGGGCCATTAAAACTACCTGTGATTGCTTTGAAACTACCCAAACAACTTACGAGTTGAAAACACAAATGACTCAATGTATATTTGACTTGTCAATGCCAAGAAACAATTCAACCCAAAGGCAAGCATTACAACTCGCTTCACAATCTCATACACGTTATTTGATCATTAAAGTGCAAAAATTTACATGCACCTAAGGCAAATCTTTTTAATCACACACATCTTATTGGAAGGAATCATGTACATCACTGTGGCTGTATCCTTCAACATTAACAGCATAGCCATGAAAAAGGCACCAAGTTGCAAAAACTTGTGGCTGTGTAAGGCATGAGAAACAAATTTAATTGCACTACAGTCAGACAGTTAAGCTTGCATGGTAAACCCTAATTATATAATCTTAAACATGTGCGAGTGTGAGAATCACAGAAATCATCAAACTGCATAGACAAACTACCTCTTTAGCAACTACGGTTGTTCGAGGTATTAATCCAATAGAAATTCTACTTAAGCAAATCTCTTAGTTGCAGCCTACATGTAATGAGTCTCCCTTCTCCCTTTTCTTATATTACCCTTGCTTGCTTGACTCTTTTGTTATGTAAGCATAAAAAACTAAGAAAGGATAATAAGAAGGATAGTTTGCATTCCGTGTTCTGTTGGAGCTTCAAAATAGTCACGTATATCTGCAAAAGCTAAAGCACTGAAGTGATGCAGCCAATGCTATACTAATGTTATTAACTTCAGGAACCTTCGAAACTCCACTTAGGCCATCTTTCACTTTTGGAATAAGCAGAATGTGTATGGGTGCTTGAGGATTTATGTCTCTAAAAGCCAAAACCTGCCAAGAACCAGAAAAATACTAAACCACTATAATAATTTTCAGAACAACAAAGCAAGTACAGGTATACTACCAAAACAACGGACAGAATCCTCCAATTGCTGACAAACCCCCCAAACAACCATTTCAAATTTACAAAATGCTAATGCTAAAAACAAATAAAACGTAGTAATACACAACTCACTACTTCGGTTAACATAAAAATGACACCAAGAAACTATGAAAAAATTCCAGTCATAGCATGATTAACTTGTGGCTATACTGGTTTTAAACATATTAAAGAAAGAATTTAAGTTGGCAACCCAAAAATTTTAACTATAAAGCACACTGCACCCGAACTGAGATAATTTTAAGATCCTATTTATGTGCCTGCTCGAGTCAACTGACAAACATACAAATTTGGGAAAATTAGTGAAATGGCGGGATTGGATCACTAATTTTAACAAACAGTAAACAATTTCCGGATATTTTTACATAAATCAGCAGAATTCACATGTAGCTATTAAGGACTCCAAGGGCTGCAAAAATAATCCCATTTATAATCAAACTTTTCCCCTTTCTCTTGAGGGAACTGAAATTACAGGTGGGAGCAAACAATTTCTTGCAGAAATAACCGACGGAAACTAGCATTAAACCGTAATATATACCAAAATAATAAACTACCTTGTCATCTTCATAGACAACGTTAGCAGGAATTTCCTTGTTAATAATCTTGTCAAATCTGAACAAGAACAAACACCAGTCATACTTTTTCGGAAAACAACATAAATTGATATCGAAAAATGATAAAGAATACAGACATAGTTGGAGAATCGGCAGGAAGAGCGGCTGCAGCGAGAGCAGCTTCTTTCTCGGAAGCCATAGTAGGCTTCTGAGTAGACAAGTGGCTTTGAAGCACCAGAAGTCGGCTGCTGCTACTGATCTTGCTGCTGTTGTTGCTGGGGCTGGGATTCCTAGTTTGGTCCATGTGGGTTTTCTTTTTACTTTGACACCACCCTCTTCATTAAATTATTTTTTAAAAAATGGTTTAATTGCATTAGTATCTTGGAACTTTTGAAGAGTTTCACATTGGCCCTAATAACATTTTTTAGATGAACTAAAATCATCTCAAACCTACTTGGCTGCATGTTTTTCTTTTCACCTCTCCCTAAACTCTTAAATTATCTCTCTTTTTTTTTTAATCGGCAAACTCCATAAACAGGGGAGAGATGCCACCCCTTGTATTTTATTAAATATAAAATAAATTATTACAAAGACCTAAAGATAAATAAAAAAATAAAGATAAAATAAATAAGAAGTACTTACTCCCTTGCAACTTGAATGCATATAAAATAAAAAGACCTAGAATCCAAACTAATGAGCACCCTAACAACCTAAGGGAGATCCCGAAGATCAAACCAAACATTGTTCGGTCCCATAGTAGTAGAGGCTATAGAATCTGCTGCAACATTAGCTTCATGATAGGCACGACGAAATCCAACTAAAAGAGAAGAAAGCAGAAACCAAATTTGCCTAAGAATATTGCAAAAAGGCCACTTAGCAAGCTTAGTTGATTGAAT
Source organism: Coffea arabica (assembly GCF_036785885.1). Taxonomy (NCBI): domain Eukaryota; kingdom Viridiplantae; phylum Streptophyta; class Magnoliopsida; order Gentianales; family Rubiaceae; genus Coffea; species Coffea arabica. Next base: position 47,299,934 of record NC_092321.1, read on the forward strand.
CAATTAAGCAAGCAGAGCCAAATCAACCTCCACAAATAATAGCTTTAACACCTTTTGTCAACATAAAAGCAATCCATGAAGAAGTGAAAAGACCCTCCGCTAAAAGCACATCTGTCTCCCTAAATTCCTTATAGTGAGTAAAATAAATTCCTCTCTACATTTAGAACTAAGCTACCACCAATTACACTGGCATCCGTGCTGAACTTATAAAAATCCTTGGAAGGATGCTCCCAAACTATAGAAATATGGTGTACCTTTCGCACCATTGCAACAGCCAATCCTACCCATTTGCAATCCAAATCACCAAAAAAATGAGATTTAGAAAAAACCTTAGCCACTCCCAGTCGATCCAAAAAATCTTCAACGGGAACAATGACTGACCGAGCATCAAAAACATCACCTTGGAACCGAGCTTCATTGCGGCCCTTCCAAAGAAACCAATATATAATCGATGGCAGAATGGTTCTTATATGATCACGCGTGCCCCTAAAAACAAACAAATACCAAGAGCAAAGCGTAGTTGAAACATTTGACTGCCTAATATCCAAAAATCCAAACTTGCATGTATATCTTCCCCAAACCTGTGTTTTCAGACTCGGACCGGATCGGCCGGTCGAACCGGGAACCGGCCAGCATCCGGTCCGAGTTAGTTAAGAAACTCGGGTATTAAAAATTCGGTCAAATCCGATTGACCGGTGAACCGGATAATTTGATCAACCCGGTCTTTTTTTTTTTTTTTACCTTTTTCGGCCTTTTTCAGTCAAAAGTTTGACTGACCGACCAAAAAAATCAGACAAAATTAACAAAACTCTTGGGTCAGCTCCTCTGCTTCTCTTTCCGTCGTTTTCTTTCTTTCTTCTTCAGCTCCAATAACTCTAAATCTAAAAGCCTCCACCGTTGTCACTTGAGATTCACCATGTAATGGACATGTTTGTCTGTTAACTGGAAAGCGCCTATGAAGGGCTTGAGTTTCGACACAGATTCTTGAAGACCTGAAATTTATGTATTTTACTTCAGTCGCTACTCAGGGGCAGATTCTTGCGGAATGAAAGGCTTGTTGAGGAAGAGAGACCACCTTCAGTGGCAGCTAGTGAATTAGTTCAGTTGAGGCAAAGACACACAGTTTCTGGTTTGAGGTGGGTAGTCCTTGTTCATCGGCTGCCCGACCCAGATTCCAATTTTTTTCTTTTTCACTTTTCATAAATCTATTTCCTTTTTTTTGGTGTAACACTTTGTTGTTAACCTTTTTATCCTCTGCATGTATTACTTCGTTACTTGATTGTGGTTATTTTGTGAAAATTGTTGAGCTTAATTTAATGCTTATTTGACAACTAAATTCAATGTTTGATTATTTACCCAGTATTCTGGCCATTCATGATATTTAGCTAAAACCTTTGTTTGAAGTAGCTTCTTTGATTAGTATTGTTTTTTGGGGTATACTGGTGAATATAAATAATTGTTTCTTTTTGATGTCTGGTGTATATGTAGTTACTCAGTCAATGGTTTTGTATTCCTATTAAATCAAAACTTTTCAGACACCTTAATAAACTTCTTGCTGCTATCAGGTATCGCTATTTATGGGGCCACTTACATGAATTTTTCTGAATTGCAGAACAATCATTTATATGGGACATTTTGTGTTGTCCTGCTCGTTGCCATATTTCTCCTCCTCCCTCCCTCGCCGGGTCAATTTTTTTTGAAAACTTGACATTCCATTGTGTTTAAACTCTGTTGGGGAAGATTTTATATAACTTATCATTTTAATTAGAAAATTGAATCGAAGTTGAATTGTGACAATGTTGAAGACCATGTACTGTTGTAACAGCCCCACTTTCCCCTAAGGCGAACCAAAGGGGTGAGCGGACTGCCTGCCCAGCTCTCGCCAGGACTCACGATGCAGACTAGAACTATCTATAGCGATCCGGAACTTACGAACGAGCGTAAACGAGTCAAAATGGTAAAATAACCCAAAATTTAAAAAAACATAAAATCCGAAGTCGGCCATGAATAGTGACCGACCCGTCAGAACCCAACCGAAATAGCCAACAAACATTCACATCTGAACTTTAGCGTTTACAAATCAAAATGACATACAAAAGTTTTCAAAAGTTAATATATACACACGGTTTGCCAAATCAAAAGAGAAAACGTCCCAAAAGTACACTTAGGGTTTTAATACATGAGCTATACAAAAGATATGTTCAACTAGCTCAATTTGGCAGCCATTTGTCAAATCCAGACCAAAAGGGTTTATTTTCCTGTAAGGAAAACAAAAGGAACGGAAAGGGGTGAGCTTGCGCTCAATGAGGTACCAAACAGATAGCATTAAAATCATGGCATTTCACATTTAACAAATCAGATACACATGTCAGATGTAAAGCAAATGAACCAATGATTCAAATCAGAAGGATACGGGTGGCTCTCAGGAGCCAAATTTCCAGCGCAATACTTGATCCAAACCGGTTGACTCTCCGTCAATGTATATAGAACCAATGCGTCCGTAGACCCCTCTTATCACCGAATTCCGTCCACCAAACACCCCTTTACCGGGCCCGCTCACCTCAAACGAACAAAATGGTAATACTCGAGTATACCCGGAATCAAGGGTCTCAATACCCAAAATCCCCGAACAGACTACCGTGGTTCGTTATCTAATCGTCCAGGCCCTTGCCGGCCCGACTCGAATAACTTAGCCACAGGATTGAGCTCATAGGTCATAGAAATCCGAACAGATGCAGACACAGATAACAGATTCAAATTTTGCATAGTAAATTGGCATATGAACAGACTAGAGAACGAGTGTGATAAAGTACACCCTCGTCTCGAACAAATAAACAGATTGCAGAGCAGAAATCAAGTTAAATAGCAATGGAGGGGAGTGGTACACTCACCGGCTCAACTTCAAAAGTTTTTACTTCAGATTGGCCTTAATCGCCAAGAAACCCTAAAATAATCAAAATAAACCAATTGAAGGTTTCATATCCAAAATCGAGTAAACGGAATGCACAAGTGAGGATCGACTACACGTCGTACGCCTTGCCCAAAAATACTAATGCAAGGGTGCAAAAACATGATTTTCTTGGAAACAAAAGATAACATGAAGACCTAGGGTCAACAACCCAAAAGCCCTTCATTTCCATCAAAAGGCAAATCCAACTTATAGAACCAAACGGCCTAGAAAATCGGACAGCATTTCCCCTAAATTTCTTACTTTTCCAGCCATTTAGGCTTCATGATTTCCTCAAATCAGTCCCAAAACCTCACACAAAAGTCATCTCATTTCCCAAAAGCCGTTCACTAGGCTCAAAGCAATACAAGTACAAAAGTTAGCTAGGAAATGACCGGAATAAGAGTAAGCCTTAAAACATGCAAACAAGTACAATGAGACTCGATAACGAATCATAAAGCCATGCCAATCACAACCCCAATAGGGTTTCATATACATATATAAGCATAATAGCAAACCAGAAAATCAGAAAATATAACTCATTTGATCAATCAACAAAAACAAGTTTGGCCTCCGTATGCGGTAATGGCACAAAATGCGCTACGCTTATCGGATGAGGGCGTAAGACCCACCATCTCGAAGCTAAAAGATAGGGCTACAACAATGTAGAAGGCCTCTCAGTCCAAATCCTAGCACAACTAGGTCAAATGTGCCAAATACTAAACCAGAATTACCAAAACAGGTTTGCAAAACACACAAAACTGTAATGAACACAACTCAGTCTATACAAGTCCAAATGCCGAAATTCCAAAGGCATAAGCTAGCTAAGACATCCAGATACATTTCATCAGAAGACACCAACTTCAAAATCCAAACCAATGCCAGTCAAAATAGACAATTACTATCGCAGTTCGCACATTCTGTTCACCCAGAACAGCAACAGTAAAAACGGCATAACTCACTCTACACTACTCCAAATGCCCTGAAATTTTTCAGGAACTTCAAACTCATCAATACCTACAACTTTCATGTTTTGAGAAAAGTCCAATTCGGCCTCTATATATGACCTAAAATTTCGGACAGAATGTTCAACCAAGAACCCTAATTTTCCAGAAATTCTTCCAAATTCAAAATTGATTGCAATTTCCTATCATATGCACCTACTAGAGCTAAAGCCCCTTATTACCAACCATCAAAAACAACCACACCATCAAGATCATATGAAACCAGAAAATTCATCGTAAAATTGAAAACTTCACCAAAACACTTCAAATCAAGAAACAAGTCACATAATCCATCACTTTAGGTCCCATTAAGCACCATATAAGCATCAATAAGTGTAGTAGAATGTTTAATCATCACTTACCTAAGAAATAAGAGAAGAGGAGTTGTAGACCACCCTAGCTCTTCAAGAAAACTTCACCAAACAACCTCTATCACCAACTAGAAAGATTTTTATGGAGTAGAAATGGATGTAAGCAAATGTTTTTGGGTGATTTGCACCAAGTAGTAGCTAGAACTTGAAGAGTTTCTTCTTCCTTCCTTGCACAAGAGGTTCGGCCAACAAGAGGTAAGAAATGGTAATTTTTTGTGCATTTTTGAGATATTTAACCAATTTTTGGTCAAAAGTCAAAATAGTGAATAGTAACTCTTAAGTCAAAACCAATGTAGTGGTGACACTTGTCACCTACATTAATGCAATCTTATCTTTCTTTTTCCTCTCACATCAATCAATCTCACTCTCTACTTATCTCTTAACACCCGATAAATTTTACACAGTATCAGAAACTTAACCTTATTGGCCGAATTTTTCCGAACTTTTCGCACTAGTGGGTCCCATGTCCGATATACGTTCTTAATTTCTCAAAATCTATCCGATACTAGAAAAATCATTTAAAAGCTATAATTACTCATAAAATTCACCAGAAAAATTTCCTAAGCCAGAAAATACAGAAAACATGCCATTAAAGGGGATAAACCCTAGGAAAATTATTAAGAGGAATTTACGGGTTCTCACACTCTACTGTATTATCTTTTGGAGCTATAAAATTGTTATTTAGGCTTTTGAATCTGTTATTATAGGTGCTTTTATCTGCCATTTTTGTGTAGCATTGTCCTTTGTTTGTTTTTATTTGTTAGTAGGTGATCAGTGGTCTTGGCATATAATGCTACTTGTTTACTAAGAAACCTCTTCTTCTAGAGTAGTGATTGGTTCATGATTTATGTGATGAATATATACTTGATCATTCTTCGTTGTACTTTGGCCCTCATTTCATTATGTTAGTAGGTGATCAATTCAGTGTACCTTATTTGGATTGCTATTTGTTAAGGATTAAACATGTATGGGATTTCTATTTTATAAATTTTGCGAGTTTGGATGAATTTGGTGAATTGTTTGATGAATTGGATATAAATTTAGATGATTGGGATCTTTGGTTATATTTTGTAAATTTGATTCGCAGGTATATATATATATATATATATATATATATATATATATATATATGACGTATATATGACGTTCTCCGGGTCGATCTTGTGACAGCCCCACCTTCGTCTAAGGCGAACCAAAGGGTTCGGCAGACCGCCTGCCCAGCTCTCACCGGGACTCAGTCGTTCACTTCAGTCCTCAATTAAAATCGAAATAAAACATAGGAATAAGTATAACGACAATCCAAAGCTTAACGCAAAACTTATGTACATTAGAGTACAAACATCGAATATACAAAGGTTCTCAATTCTTCATACATCCAACCCGTGCCAAGCACTAGGGCGAGAACCATTACAAAAGAAAACCAAGAAACTAGTCTAGGCTAGTCGATCCAAAACTCCCGTCCTGGCTCGCCTTCCCTGTTAAGGAAAACAAAACTAAAGGGATGAGCTAAAAGCTCAGTGAGGTTCCGAACACATAATCAAACAATCAATCCAATACATTAAACATAGAGTATCAATAATTCAAGAAACATTTACAATGGAAAGCGATAATAACACATTCATTAAAAGGATACGGGCTCACAGGGAGCCATGCTTTCGTTCGTTCATTCGTTCTCCTGACATTTCCCCTTATTCCTCCAATTGTTTGAAAATGCATTTTTGTAAGTAAAACCCTCGTTCGTTCGTTCGTTTCATTTCATTCACCCCCTCCTGGACGTTGGCCAGGCTCCACCAACCTACAAGGTAATACTCGAGTATACCAACGTTCACACCCAGGGTCACCATATCGCCCGACCGAGTCCGCTTCTAGCTCGAGTCGATCGGTAACGAAGGGCAGGGCCCAGTTCAGCCAAACGGCTTACATTCATGCGCAACTAGCATTTAATCATTTAATCATTGAAAATTTCACATTTGTTTAGGTCGAGTGCGATAAAGTACACACTCGCCTAGAAAACTCGTTTTAACAATCATTCAAATCACTTAACACATTATCAATCAACAATAACAACCCAATAAGTCAAGGAAATATAACAAACAAGGAACACTCACCTATTTAAGCAAAATAATGTCCAAGGTATCCTCCCGTATAACACTCTCAATCGCCAAGAAACCCTAATAATAGCCATGAGAAAATATTACAGTTAAACCCCTATAAAGTTTAAAGGTGTGACAGCCCCACCTCCCCCTAAGGCGAACCAAAGAGTTCGGCGGACTGCCTGCCCAACTCTCGCCAGGACTAACGGTTCAGTTCAGAGCAATCTAAGGTGTTCCGGAACTTACAAACGCGCGTAAACAAGTCAAAATGTCAAAATAAAAAAAATGAATCCGGAGTCGGCCATGAATAGTAACCGACACGACAAAACCCAACCAAACATCAAGCAAATATTTATATGTTGAAATTAAGCATATACAATCCAAAGTGGCATACAAAAGTTATTCAAAAGTGGATACATGTATGGTTTGCCAAATCATAAGAGAAACGGACCCAAAAGTACATTTAGGGTTTCAATCAAGGAGCTAAACAAAAGATATGTCCATCTAGCTCAATTCGTCAACCAACTATCAAATCCAGTCCAAAAGTATTTTTTTTCCTGTAAGGAACAGAAAGGGGTGAGCTTGCGCTCAATGAGGTACCAGACATATAGCAGTAAAATCATGGCATTTCACATTTAACAAATCAGGTACACATGCCAGATGTAAAGTAAAGGAACCAATGATTCAAATAGGAAGGATACAGGTGGCTCTCAGGAGCCAAATTTCCATTTGCGTCACCGAAACTTGATCGAAATAATAGTTGACACTCCGTCAACGTTACAGAAGTAACCAATACCGTAGACTCCACTTTCTTCGACTCCTTCCACCTCACATACCCCCACCGGGCCCGAAATCCAATCAGATCAGAAATGGTAATACTCGAGTATACCGGAATCAAGGGTCTCAATACCCAAAGATCCCAAAAAAGACTACCGTGGTTCGTTATCTAATCGACCAGGCCCTTGCCGGCCCGACTCGAGTAACTAGCCACAGGGGTTGAGCTCAGAGGTCCCAGAAAGGTCGTTGGATACAAGCTTCCAAACAACGTCAGAACAGATACAGATACAGATACCAGATACAGATAGCAGATTCAGATACGCACTCAAAATTGGCATATGAACAGACAAGAGAACGAGTGTGATAAAGTACACCTTCGTCTCAAACAGAATTAACAGATTGTTCAGTCATTCAGATCACAGATTGCATGTACAGAAACCGAGTTAAACAACAACAAGTGAGGGGAGCGGTACACTCACCGATTCAAGTACGAATACTTCAAAAAATTTCACTTCGGATTGGCTTTAATCTCCAAGAAACCCTAAAATAATCAAAGTAAAACAATTGAAGGTTTCACTTTCAAAAATCGAGTATACAAAATGCACATGTGAGGCTCGACTACCAGTCGTATGCCTCGCCAAATAATTACTAATGCAAGGGTGCAAAACATGATTTTTGGAAACGAAAAGGTAACATGAAGACCGAGGCACAAACAACCCAAAAGCCCTTCATTTCTACCAAAAGGTAATTCAAACTTAAATGAACCAAACGGCTTAGAAAATTGGACAGCATTTCCCCTAAATTTGCTTACTTTTCCAGCCGTCATGGCTTCATTATTTCCTCAAATCAGTCCCAACATCTCGGACAAAAATAATCTCATTTCCAAAAGCCGTTCACTAGGCTTAGCGTCATTCACGTACAAAATTTAGCTAGGGAAAAGACCGGAAAGGAAAGTGAAGCCCTAAAATATTCCAATAAGCACAATAAGGCTCGATTACAAGTCATAAACCAATGCCAAATACTACCGAAATAGGGTTCCATAAGCATACATAAGCATTAGAGGAAACCAGAAAAATCCGGAAATGGAGTTAAGTGTTAACCCAAAAAAAATAGTTTTTGACATCATTTTGCGGTTTTGTTACCAATGGCACTACGATTATTGGATGTAGGTGAAAGATACACTGTTTTGAAGCTAAGAGATAGGGCTACAATGTTGAAGAAGTCAACTCTGTCCAGTTTCGAGTTTAACTAGGTCAAAAATGCAAGATACTACACCAGAACCGGAAAAACAGATTCACAGAACGCATTCTGGTTCAAACATCATAAGTCCGTCTACCTAAGTCCAAATCTAGAAATTCCAAAGCCATCCGAAAGCTAAGATACAAGGACACATTTCATCAGAAGACCTCAACAATCAATTCCGAAGCATTCAAACCAAATTAACCCATTACAGAAGCAGTTCTCAACTTCGGGTAAAACCAGGGCAGCAAGGGTAATTCCGTCTTTTATCAAGGTACGCTACTCCGATTGATCTGAAATTTTGTAGGAATCTCTAAAATATCATTCCCTACAACTTTCATGTTTTAATCTAAGGCCAATTCATCCTCTAACTATGAGCTACTATGCCGGGCAGAATGTACAATCATAAAACCCTAACTTTCCAAATTTCTTCCAAAACAGAAATTGCTTGCAATTAACCACTTTTTCCACATTCTAGCTTCTTTAAATATCATTTCCAATCATCATACATGACCACATAAGTATATTCATATGAAAACAGAAAAATCCCCAATAATTACAAAACTTCACCAATTCAACCAAAAATCAAGATATAATCCATAAAAGTGCATCTTATACTACCACCAATCATGAATTAAGCATCATTAGAGGGAGGAGAGGGGTTCCTTCACAACTCACCTTAGCAACACAAGAGAGAGAGAGCAACTAGTCACCTTAGCTTTGCAAACAACTTCACCAATCACCTCACTATCACTCCCTTAAGTGTTTCTATGGAGCAAAAACAAAATTCAATGGTTGATTTGGTAGATTGGAGCAAGATTGAAGCAAAACTTGGAGAGCTTTTCCCTTTCTTTTTTTCTTGAAGTGGCCGGCCAAAGAGAAGAAGAAAATGGTGACATTTTGGTAATTTTTGTGATTTATTTGGTCAAATGGAAAAAGGTGAATAGTGGTCTTCAACTCCAACCAACCACTAAGTGACACTTGTCACTTTATTTAATGCATCCCTATCTTTTTGTTTCCTCTTACACCAATCCAAATAGCACTCTCTAATTATCTTTTAATACCCGGTAAATTAATTCCAGTATCCAAAACTTAACCTAGTTGGCCGAATTTTTCCGACTTTTCACCCTAGCGGGTCCCATGTCCGAAATACGCTCTTAATTTCTCAAAACCTATTCGATACTAGAAAAATCACCTAAAACCTCTATTTACTCATACAAATTATCTAGAAATTTTCCTCATCAGGAAAATGCAGAAAACATGCCATTAAAGATAATAGAACCTAGAAAATGGAAAAGTTACGGGTTCTCACACTCTCTCCCCCTTAAAAGAATTTCGCCCTCGAAATTTTTCTTATCAACGGAATCTATCAAAACCTAAGGTACCCAACGGATCGTACCTTCTACGTCCTCAGACGAGTCAGGGATCTGATGCTGCTCCAAAGAATATACCCGAGCTGGTGCCTTCGACCCAGTCCCTTCTCCTTTCGTCTGTCCCGGGTTGATCTTGGCTGGTTGCTGAGAATTGATCTTGGTTGGTGGCAGAGTCCCTCTCCGCTCACGCAGGCGAGCTGGACAGTTAGCAATCCGATGTTCGGCGCTTCCACAGCGCAAGCATTTCCCTTCTTTCTTCCAGCAATTTGCTTCCGTATGATTTGGCCCTCCGCAATATTCACAGGAACCACGAGTAGCAGAGACTGATTCCCCCTGTGGAACACCACCGGTCACCCCCGGTAGCCGTACTTCCCTGTTTTCCTTTCGAACTTTAGGGGTTGTACTATTATCCGCTTGTTCTAGGCTGCTCCCAGGAAAATCCCTTTTCTTGGTTTGGAAATTTCTAACTTGTAGCCTCGCATTTTCAACCCGCTGGGCTTTCTCCACAGCATCACTAAAGGTATTAAGTTGAGCTACCGCCAAATCCTTTTGAATCTCAACATTTAGTCCATGAATAAAACGCCTTATCCATCTTTGTTCGGTTACGATCAGTTCGAGCGCAAATTTAGACAACCGAGTGAATTGACTCTCATACTCGGCTACGGTCTGAGTTCCCTGGCGAAGCTGAATGAATTCATCTTCCTTCTTTTCTTGGATTAGAGGAGGGAAAAACTTGGTGTTAAATTCTCTCATAAAGTTCGCCCACGTCCTCGGGGTTTGTTCTCTTTCCCATTTCATTCGAATGACATTCCACCAGAAACGGGCGGCTCCCTCCAGTTGAAAGACAACAAATGTCACCTGTCTCTCTTCGGTATAGTGTAAAGCAGCAAAAATATCGATCATCTTCTCCAGCTACTTCTTCGCCACATTAGGATCAGGGCCTCCAAGAAATTTGGGTGGGGAGAACTTCTGAAATCTCTCAAGGGCTCTATCCTCGCTCTCTATGTGATTACCAGGGTTCCCAGGGTTGGGGTTAGGGTTTTGACCCTGTTGGTGCACCACTTGGGCTAGCAAATCAGTCATTTGCTGCATGGCAGCAGTTATTTGGACGTTGGGGTCAATCCTAGGTTCAGGGTTTGGTCCATATTAGGTTTCCCCAGCACCTCTGTCCGGCGTGGATTGCCTAGGCCCGCGCCCACGCCCCCGGCCACTACGTGTGCCCTCCATTAATCTAAGTCAATCTAGGGTCGAGGTGAAAAGATAATATTAAAGATAATGATAAGCATAAGCAAATAACAAGAGGTACACACAGATCAAAAATATATATACACACAACTGGACTGAACCAGTCACACAGTAGCAGTCAATTAGATACAAATATGAGAGATCCACGAAAATAACGGGATCATCCGAAAGTACTATAGACAGACTAGGTCACGAATACAAAAAGAACTCACGAAGAGCTTTTCCCCCTCTAGGGCTCCGTCCATAATCTACGACAACAACACCATCCATATCTTAATCAAAGTTGATCACGCTTAACCACACCCGAACAGACCACACGAAGTTCCATAGAATTGCTTTTCTCGTTCGCCTAAGTCCTTTCTAATCTAGGCTCTCATTGATTAAGTAGCCGGGCACAAGAATCCTAACGAAGATAATTCACAACTCGAGCCGGCCGGTCCCAAGAGTAAATCATCCATATTATAGATTCCTACCCGACATACATATCTATCTTCCTCAAGTTTCATGATAAAGATTTTTACACTTATAACATGCCCGGTTCATAACTTATGCTCAAAGAGCACTTACCCTTTTTGACACCTTCACCAAAAGCAGGACCATAACACCACTTGGCCCCAATCTCACTCCGCGTAGAGATCACGCGAAGTGGCTCTGATACCAACTGTGGCAGCCCCACCTCCCCCTAAGGCGAACCAAAGGGTTCGGCGGACTGCCTGCCCAGCTCTCGCCAGGACTAACGGTTCAGTTCAGAGCGATCTAAGGTGTTCCGGAACTTACAAACGTGCGTAAACAAGTCAAAATATCAAAATAAAAAAAATGAATCCGGAGTCAGCCATGAATAGTAACCGACACAACAAAACCCAACCAAACATCAAGCAAATATTTACATGTTGAAATTAAGCATATACAATCCAAAGTGGCATACAAAAGTTATTCAAAAGTGGATACATGTATGGTTTGCCAAATCAAAAGAGAAACGGACCCAAACGTACATTTAGGGTTTCAATCAAGGAGCTATACAAAAGATATGTCCATCCAGCTGAATTCGTCAGCCAACTATCAAATCCAGTCCAAAAGTATTTATTTTCCTGTAAGGAACAGAAAGGGGTGAGCTTGCGCTCAATGAGGTACCAGACATATAGCAGTAAAATCATGGCATTTCACATTTAACAAATCAGGTACACATGCCAGATGTAAAGTAAAGGAACCAATGATTCAAATAGGAAGGATACAGGTGGCTCTCAGGAGCCAAATTTCCATTTGCGTCACCGAAACTTGATCGAAATAATAGTTGACACTCCGTCAACGTTACAGAAGTAAACAATACCGTAGACTCCACTTTCTTCGACTCCTTCCACCTCACATACCCCCACCGGGCCCAAAATCCAATCAGATCAGAAATGGTAATACTCGAGTATACCGGAATCAAGGGTCTCAATACCCAAAGATCCCAAAAAAGACTACCGTGGTTCGTTATCTAATCGACCAGGCCCTTGCCTGCCCGACCCGAGTAACTAGCCACAGGGGTTGAGCTCAGAGGTCCCAGAAAGGTCGTTGGATACAAGCTTCCAAACAACGTCAGAACAGATACAGATACAGATACCAGATACAGATAGCAGATTCAGATACGCACTCAAAATTGGCATATGAACAGACAAGAGAACGAGTGTGATAAAGTACACCTTCGTCTCAAACAGAATTAACAGATTGTTCAGTCATTCAGATCACAGATTGCATGTACAGAAACCGAGTTAAACAACAACAAGTGAGGGGAGTGGTACACTCACCGATTCAAGTACGGATACTTCAAAAATTTTCACTTCGGATTGGCTTTAATCGCCAAGAAACCCTAAAATAATCAAAGTAAAACAATTGAAGGTTCCACCTTCAAAAATCGAGTATACAGATTGCACATGTGAGGCTCGACTACCAGTCGTATGCCTCGCCAAATAATTACTAATGCAAGGGTTCAAAACGTGATTTTTGGAAACGAAAAGGTAACATGAAGACCGAGGCTCAAACAACCCAAAAGCCCTTCATTTCTACCAAAAGGTAATTCAAACTTAAAGAAACCAAACGGCTTAAAAAATTGGACAGCATTTTCCCTAAATTTGCTTACTTTTCCAGCCGTCATGGCTTCATTATTTCCTCAAATCAGTCCCAACATCTCGGACAAAAATAATCTCATTTCCAAAAGCCGTTCACTAGGCTTAGCGTCATTCACGTACAAAATTTAGCTAGGGAAAAGACCGGAAAGAAAAGTCAAGCCCTAAAATATTCCAATAAGTACAATAAGACTCGATTACAAGTCATAAACCAATGCCAAATACTACCGAAATAGGGTTTCATAAGCATACATAAGCATTAGAGGAAACCAGAAAAATCCGGAAATGGAGTTAAGTGTTAACCCAAAAAAAACTGTTTTTGACATCATTTTGAGATTTTGGTACCAATGGCACTACGATTATCGGATGGAGGTGCAAGATACACCGTTTCGAATCTAAGAGATATGGATACAATGTTGAAGAAGGCAACTCTATCCAGTTTCGAGTGTAACCAGGTCAAAAATGCAAGATACTACACCAGAACCGGAAAAACAGATTCACAACACGCATTCTGGTTCAAACATCATAAGTCAGCCTACCTAAGTCCCAATCTAGAAATTCCAAAGCCATCCGAAAGCTAAGATACAAGGCTACATTTCATCAGAAGACCTCAACAATCAATTTCGAAGCATTCCTAACCAAATTAACCCATTACAGAAGCAGTTCTCAACTTCGGGTAAAACCAGGGCAGCAAGGGTAATTCCGTCTTTTCTCAAGCTACGCTACTCCGATTGACCTGAAATTTTGTAGTCATCTCTGAAATATCATTCCCTACAACTTTCATGTATTAATCCAAGACCAATTTGGCCTCTAACTAGGAGCTAATGTGCCGGGCAGAATGTACAATCAAAAAACCCTAACTTTCCAAATTTCTTCCAAAACAGAAATTGCTTGCAATTAACCACTTTTTCCACATTCTAGCTTCTTTAAATATCATTTCCAATCATCATACATGACCACATAAGCATATTCATATGAAAACAGAAAAATCCCCAATAATTACAAAACTTCACCAATTCAACCAAAAATCAAGATATAATCCATAAAAGTGCATCTTATACTACCACCAATCATGAATTAAGCATCATTAGAGGGAGGAGAAGGGTTCCTTCACAACTCACCTTAGCAACACAAGAGAGAGAGCAACTAGTCACCTTAGCTTTCGAAACAACTTCACCAATCACCTCACTATCACTCCCTTAAGTGTTTCCATGGAGCAAAAACAAAATTCAATGGTTGATTTGGTAGATTGGAGCAATATTGAAGCAAAACTTGGAGAGCTTTTCCCTTTCTTTTTTTCTTGAAGTGGCCGGCCAAAGAGAAGAAGAAAATGGTGAAATTTTGGTAATTTTTGTGATTTATTTGGTCAAATGGAAAAAGGTGAATAGTGGTCTTCAACTCCAACCAACCACTAAGTGACACTTGTCACTTTATTTAATGCATCCCTATCTTTTTGTTTCCTCTCACACCAATCCAAATAGCACTCTCTAATTATCTCTTAACACCCGGTAAATTAATTCCAGTATCCAAAACTTAACCTAGTTGGCCGAATTTTTTCGAACTTTTCACCCTAGCGGGTCCCATGTCCGAAATACGCTCTTAATTTCTCAAAACCTATTCGATACTAGAAAAATCACCTAAAACCTCTATTTACACATACAAATTATCTAGAAATTTTACTAATCAAGAAAATGCAGAAAACATGCCATTAAAGATAATAGAACCTAGAAAATGGAAAAGTTACGGGTTCTCACACTCTCTCCCTCTTAAAAGAATTTCGCCCTCGAAATTTTTCTTATCAACGGAATCTATCAAAACATAAGGTACCCAACGGATCGTACCTTCTACGTCCTCAGACGAGTCAGGGATCTGATGCTGCTCCAGAGAATATACCCGAGCTGGTGCCTTCGACCCATTCCCTTCTCCTTTCGTCTGTCCCGGGTTGATCTTGGTTGGTTGCTGAGAATTGATCTTGGTTGGTGGCAGAGTCCCTCTCCGCTGACGCCGGCGAGCTGGACAGTTAGCAATCCGATGTTCGGCGCTTCCATAGTGCAAGCATTTCCCTTCTTTCTTCCAGCAATTTGCTTCCGTATGATTTGGCCCTCCGCAATATTCACAGGAACCACGAGTAGCAGAGACTGATTCCCCCTGTGGAACACCACCGGTCACCCCCGGTAGCCATACTTCCCCATTTTCCTTTCGAACTTTAGGGGTTGTACTATTATCCGCTTGTTCTGGGCTGCTCCCAGGAAAGCCCCTTTTCTTGGTTTGGAAATTTCTAACTCGTAGCCTCGCATTTTCAACCCGCTGGGCTTTCTCCACAGCATCACTAAAGGTATTAAGTTGAGCTACCGCCAAATCCTTTTGAATCTCAACATTTAGTCCCTGAATAAAACGCCTTATCCGTCTTTGTTCGGTTACGATCAGTTCGGGCGCAAACTTAGACAACCGAGTGAATTGACTCTCATACTCGGCTACGGTCTGAGTTCCCTGGCGAAGCCGAATGAATTCATCTTCCTTCTTTTCTTGGATTTGAGGAGGGAAAAACTTGGTGTTAAATTCTCTCATAAAGTTCGCCCACGTCCTCGGGGTTTGTTCTGTGACAGCCCCACCTTACCCTAAGGCGAACCAAAGGGTTCGGCGGACCGCCTGCCCAGCTCTCGCCAGGACTACGGAGACGAATCACACCAATCCGATATTACACGAGATAGGACCCAAAAGAATTGAATGATTGAAAACCGCCAAGCTTAACAGTAACTTACCAAAATCACATGGAAAAAAAACATTTTCATATATACATGTCGCTAGGTTTACAATTCAGATGGAACCAGTGAAACGAAGTACATTTAGAGTTTGCTTCCCCTCGAGGAGCTATACAAAAGAACAAAAGATTATCTAACTAGCTCAACTCGCTTTTCAAAATCATGATTTCCAAAAGAGGTTCCTGTAAGGAAAACAAAAGGAACAGAAAGGGGTGAGCTTGCGCTCAATGAGGTACCAGACATATAGCAGAAAAATCATGGCATTTCACATTTAACAAATCAGATACACATGCTAGATGTAAAGTAAAGTAACTAATGATTCACATAGGAAGGATACAGGTGGCTCTCAGGAGCCAAATTCCCATTTGCGTCACCGAAGCTTGATCGAAGTTGACACTCCGCCAACGTATATAGAACCAACGTCCGTAGACCCCTCTTTACACCGAATCCCGTTCACCAAACACCCCTTTACCGGGCCCGCTCACCGCAAACGAACAGAAATGGTAATACTCGAGTATACCCGGAATCAAGGGTCTCAATACCCAAAATCCCCGAACAGACTACCGTGGTTCGTTATCTAATCGTCCAGGCCCTTGCCGGCCCGACTCGAATAACTTAGCCACAGGATTGAGCTCATAGGTCATAGAAATCCGAACAGATGCAGACACAGATAACAGATTCAAATTTTACATGGTAAATTGGCATATGAACAGACAAGAGAACGAGTGTGATAAAGTACACCCTCGTCTCAAACAAATTAAACAGATTGCAGAGCAGAAATCAAGTTAAACAGCAATGGAGGGGAGTGGTACACTCACCGGTTCAAGTACAGATACCTCAAAAGTTTTTACTTCAGATTGGCCTTAATCGCCAAGAAACCCTAAAATAATCAAAATAAACCAATTGAAGGTTTCATATCCAAATCGAGCAAACGGAATGCACAAGTGAGGATCGACTACACGTCGTATGCCTTGCCAAATAAATACTAATGCAAGGGTGTAAAAACATGATTTTCTTGGAAACAAAAAGGTAACATGAAGACTTAGGCGTAAACAACCCAAAAGCCTTTCATTTCTACGAAAAGGCAAATCCAACTTAAAGGAACCAAACGGCCTAGAAAATCGGGCAGCACTTCCCCTAAATTTCTTACTTTTCCAGCCCTTAAGGCTTCACTATTACCTCAAATCAGTCCCAAAATCTCACACAAAAGTCATCTCATTTCCCAAAAGCCGTTCACTAGGCTCAAAGTAGTACAAGTACAAAAGTTAGCTAGGAAATGATCGGAATGAAAACAAGCCTTACAACTATTCAAATAAACACAATAAGATTCGTTTACAAGTCATAAACCAAGGCCAAGTATTACCAAAATAAGGTTCCATAAGAATATATAAGCATTAAAGGAAACCAGAAAATCCGGAAATGGAAATAAGCTTTAACCCAAGAAAACAGTTTTTGACGTCATTTTGCGGTTTTGGCACCAAAGACACTACGATTGTCGGATGAGGGTGAAAGACTCACCATTTTGAAGCTAAAAGACAGGGCTACAACATCACAGAAGGTCACTCAGCCCAGTTTTGAGTGCAAACAGGTCAAAAATACAAGATACTTCATCAACAACGTAAAACAGATTCACCAAAACGCATTCAAGCGGAAACATCATAACCCAGGCTCTACAAGTCCAAATCCAGAAATTCCAAAACCAGTTGAAAGCTAAGAAACAGGGATAAATGTCATCAGAAGACCTCAACAACCAATTCGGAAGCAATTCCAGCCAAAACAACCAATTACAGTCGCAAATCCCAATTTCGGGTAAACCAGAACAGCAATAGTAATTTCAACTTTTCTCACTCTACACAGCTCCGATTTACCTGAAATTTTGTAGGCACCTCTAAAATTTCATTCTATACAACTTTCATGTTTTGAGCTAAGGCCAATTCGGCCTCTATCTAGGACCTAAAAATTCGGACAGAATGTTCATCACAAAACCCTCACTTTTCAATTTTTGGTCCAAAACAGAAATTGGTTGCAATTAATCACTTTTCCCACCTCATAGAGTCCTTAAACATCATTTCCAATCATCAAACATAGCCACACAATCATGCTTATATTAAAACAGAAAAATCCCCAAAAATAATAAAACTTCATCAATTCAACCACAAATCAAGAATTAATCCATAAACTTGCATCTTATACAACCACTAAGCATGATTTAAGCATCAATTAAAGGAGGAGGGTGGTTCTTCACAACTTACCTTTAAAACAAGAGAGAGAGAGCTATGGGTCACCTTAACTTTCCAAAAAACTTCACACAACAACTCACCAACACTTCCTTAAGTGATTTTATGGAGCAAAATCAAGGTTGGATGGTTAGTTTTGATGATTTGGAACAAGATTGAAGTGTTTTCTTCCTTGTGCTTGGAGTAAGAGAGAGAGAAAGAGAGCAAGAGAGGGCCAGCTTCAAGGAGGACTTTTTTGAGGATTTTTGGGTTATTTTTGGTTATTTAAGTCAATGGTAAGAAAGGTCTTAAGGTAAGCCCAATCAAATGGTGACACTTGTCACCTTTTATTAACTCTCTACCTAACTTGTCTCTCTCATATCAATCCAAATTGCACCCTCCACTTATCTCTTAACACCCGGTAAATTCATTCCAGTATTCAAAACTTAACCTAGTTGGCCGAATTTTTCCGAACTTTTCGCACCAGTGGGTCCCACGTCCGGTATACGCTCTTAATTTCTCAAAATCTATTCGATACTAGAAAAATCATCTAAAAACTATATTTACTCATAAAATTTATCTAGAAAAATTTTCGGATACAGAAAGTGCAGAAAACAAGCCATTGAAAACAAGAAAACCGAGAAATATAATAAAACCTAGAAAATGGAAAAATTACGGGTTCTCACATGTTCTCTTTCCCATTTCATTCGAATGACATTCCACCAGAAACGGGCGGCTCCCTCCAGTTGAAAGACAGCAAATGTCACCTGTCTCTCTTCGGTATAGTGTAAAGCAGTAAAAATATCGATCATCTTCTCCAGCCACTTCTCCGCCACATCAGGATCAGGGCCTCCAAGAAATTTGGGTGGGGAGAACTTCTGAAATCACTCAAGGGCTCTATCCTCGCCCTCTATGTGATTACCAGGGTTCCCAGGGTTGGGGTTAGGGTTTTGACCCTGTTGGTGCACCACTTGGGCTAGCAAATCAGTCATTTGCTGCATGGCAGCAGCTATTTGGACGTTGGGGTCAATCCTAGGTTCAGGGTTTGGTCCATATGAGGTTTCCCTAGCACCTCTGTCCGGCGTGGATTACCTACGCCCGCGCCCACGTCCCCGGCCACTACGTGTACCCTCCATTAATCTAAGTCAACTAGGGTCGAGGTGCAAAGATAATATTAAAGATAATGATAAGCATAAGCAAATAACAAGAGGTACACACAGATCAAAAATATATATACACACAACTGGACCGAACCAGTCACACAGTAGCAGTCAATTAGATACAAATATGAGAGATCCATGAAAATAGCGGGATCATCCGAAAGTACTATAGACAGACTAGGTCACGAGTACAAAAAGAACTCACGAAGAGCTTTTCCCCCTCTAGGGTTTCGTCCATAATCTACGACAACAACACCATCTATATCTTAATCAAAGTTGATCACGCTTAACCACACCCGAACAGACCACACGAAGTTTCATAGAATCGCTTTTCTCGTTCGCCTAAGTCCTTTCTAACCTAGGCTCTCATTGATTAAGTAGCCGGGCACAAGAATCCTAACGAAGATAATTCACAACTCGAGCCGGCCGGTCCTAAGAGTAAATCATCCATATTATAGATTCCTACCCGACATACATATCTATCTTTCTCAAGTTTCATGATAAAGATTTTTACACTTATAACATGCCCGGTTCATAACTTATGCTCAAAGAGCACTTAACCCTTTTTGACACCTTCACCAAAAGCAGGACCATAACACCACTTGGCCCCAATCTCACTCCGCGTAGAGACCACGCGAAGTGGCTCTGATACCAACTGTGACAGCCCCACCTCCCCCTAAGGCGAACCAAAGGGTTCGGCGGACTGCCTGCCCAGCTCTAGCCAGGACTAACGGTTCAGTTCAGAGCGATCTAAGGTGTTCCGGAACTTACAAACGCGCGTAAACAAGTCAAAATGTCAAAATAAAAAAAATGAATCCGGAGTCGGCCATGAATAGTAACCGACACGACAAAATCCAACCAAACATCAAGCAAATATTTACATGTTGAAATTAAGCATATACAATCCAAAGTGGCATACAAAAGTTATTCAAAAGTGGATACATGTATGGTTTGCCAAATCAAAAGAGAAACGGACCCAAAAGTACATTTAGGGTTTCAATCAAGGAGCTATACAAAAGATATGTCCATCTAGCTCAATTCGTCAACCAACTATCAAATCCAGTCCAAAAGTATTTTTTTTCCTGTAAGTAACAGAAAGGGTTGAGCTTGCGCTCAATGAGGTACCAGACATATAGCAGTAAAATCATGGCATTTCACATTTAACAAATCAGGTACACATGCCAGATGTAAAGTAAAGGAACCAATGATTCAAAGAGGAAGGATACAGGTGGCTTTCAGGAGCCAAATTTCCATTTGCGTCGCCGAAACTTGATCGAAATAATAGTTGACACTCCGTCAATGTTACAGAAGTAACCAATACCGTAGACTCCACTTTCTTCGACTTCTTCCACCTCACATACCCCCACCGGGCCCGAAATCCAATCAGATCAGAAATGGTAATACTCGAGTATACCGGAATCAAGGGTCTCAATACCCAAAGATCCCAAAACAGACTACCGTGGTTCGTTATCTAATCGACCAGGCCCTTGCCGGCCCGACTCGAGTAACTAGCCACAGGTGTTGAGCTCAGAGGTCCCAGAAAGGTCGTTGGATACAAGCTTCCAAACAACGTCAGAACAGATACAGATACAGATACCAGATACAGATAGCAGATTCAGATACGCACTCAAAATTGGCATATGAACAGACAAGAGAACGAGTGTGATAAAGTACACCCCTGTCTCAAACAGAATAAACAGATAGTTCAGTCATTCAGATCACAGATTGCATGTGCAGAAACCGAGTTAAACAACAACAAGTGAGGGGAGTGGTACACTCACCGATTCAAGTACGGATACTTCAAAAATTTTCACTTCGGATTGGCTTTAATCGCCAAGAAACCCTAAAATAATCAAAGTAAAACAATTGAAGGTTCCACTTTCAAAAATCGAGTATACAGAATGCACATGTGAGGCTCGACTACCAGTCGTATGTCTCGCCAAATAATTACTAATGCAAGGGTGCAAAACATGATTTTTGGAAACGAAAAGGTAACATGAAAACCGAGGCTCAAACAACCCAAAAGCCTTTCATTTCTACCAAAAGGTAATTCAAACATAAAGGAACCAAACAGCTTAGAAAATTGGACAGCATTTCCCCTAAATTTGCTTACTTTTCCAGCCGTCATGGCTTCATTATTTCCTTAAATCAGTCCCAACATCTCGGACAAAAATAATCTCATTTCCAAAAGCCGTTCACTAGGCTTAGCGTCATTCACGTACAAAATTTAGCTAGGGAAAATACCGGAAAGGAAAGTCAAGCCCTAAAATATTCCAATAAGCACAATAAGGCTCGATTACAAGTCATAAACCAATGCCAAATACTACCGAAATAGGGTTCCATAAGCATACATAAGCATTAGAGGAAACCAGAAAAATCCGGAAATGGAGTTAAGTGTTAACCCAAAAAAAACTGTTTTTGACATCATTTTACGATTTTGGTACCAATGGCACTACGATTATCGGATGGAGGTGAAAGATACACCGTTTCGAAGCTAAGAGATAGGGCTACAATGTTGAAGAAGGCAACTCTGTCCAGTTTCGAGTGTAACCAGGTCAAAAATGCAAGATACTACACCAGAACCGGAAAAACAGATTCACAGAACGTATTCTGGTTCAAACATCATAAGTCAGCCTAGATAAGTCCAAATCTTGAAATTCCAAAGCCATCAGAAAGCTAAGATACAAGGGTACATTTCATCAGAAGACCTCAACAATCAATTCTGAAGCATTCCTAACCAAATTAACCCATTATAGAAGCAGTTCTCAACTTCGGGTAAAACCAGGGCAGCAAGGGTAATTCCGTCTTTTCTCAAGATACGCTACTCCGATTGACCTAAAATTTTGTAGTAATCTCTAAAATATCATTCCATACAACTTTCATGTTTTAACCCAAGACCAATTCGTCCTCTAACTAGGAGCTACTTTGCCGGGCAGAATGTACAATAAAAAAACCCTAACTTTCCAAATTTCTTCCAAAACAGAAATTGCTTGTAATTAACCACTTTTTCCACATTCTAGCTTCTTTAAATATCATTTCCAATCATCATACATGACCACATAAGCATATTCATATGAAAATAGAAAAATCCCCAATAATTACAAAACTTCACCAATTCAACCAAAAATCAAGATATAATCCATAAAAGTGCATCTTATACTACCACCAATCATGAATTAAGCATCATTAGAGGGAGGAGAAGGGTTCCTTCACAACTCACCTTAGCAACGCAAGAGAGAGAGCAACTAGTCACCTTAGCTTTCGAAACAACTTCACCAATCACCTCACTATCACTCCCTTAAGTGTTTCCATGGAGCAAAAACAAAATTCAATGGTTGATTTGGTAGATTGGAGCAATATTGAAGCAAAACTTGGAGAGCTTTTCCCTTTCTTTTTTTCTTGAAGTGGCCGGCCAAAGAGAAGAAGAAAATGGTGAAATTTTGGTAATTTTTGTGATTCATTTGGTCAAATGGAAAAATGTGAATAGTGGTCTTCAAGTCCAACCAACCACTAAGTGACACTTGTCACTTTATTTAATGCATCCCTATCTTTTTGTTTCCTCTCACACCAATCCAAATAGCACTCTCTAATTATCTCTTAACACCCGGTAAATTAATTCCAGTATCCAAAACTTAACCTAGTTGGCCGAATTTTTCCGAACTTTTCACCCTAGCGGGTCCCATGTCCGAAATATGCTCTTAATTTCTCAAAACCTATTCGATACTAGAAAAATCACCTAAAACCTCTATTTACACATACAAATTATCTAGAAATTTTACTAATCAAGAAAATGCAGAAAACATGCCATTAAAGATAATAGAACCTAGAAAATGAAAAAGTTACGGGTTCTCACACTCTCTCCCCCTTAAAAGAATTTCGCCCTCGAAATTTTTCTTATCAACGGAATCTATCAAAACCTAAGGTACCCAACGGATCGTACCTTCTACGTCCTCAGACGAGTCAGGGATCTGATGCTGCTCCAGGGAATATACCCGAGCTGGTGCCTTCGACCCAGTCTCTTCTCCTTTCGTCTGTCCCGGGTTGATCTTGGCTGGTTGCTGAGAATTGATCTTGGTTTGTGGCAGAGTCCCTCTCCGCTCACGCCGGCGAGCTGGACAGTTAGCAATCCGATGTTCGGCGCTTCCACAGTGCAAGCATTTCCCTTCTTTCTTCCAGCAATTTGCTTCCGTATGATTTGGCCCTCCGCAATATTCACAGGAACCACGAGTAGCAGAGACTGATTCCCCCTGTGGAACACCACCGGTCACCCCCGGTAGCCGTACTTGTGACAGCCCCACCTCCCCCTAAGGCGAACCAGAGGGTTCGGCGGGTCGCCTGCCCAGCTCTCGCCGGGACTCAGTCGTTCACTACAATCCTCAAATGAATTACAATATAAATCTCAAATATACATCACATGGTCCACAAATATGCATCCAAGTCTCCCATAATTACATGTCATAAGCGAAGCGGAAATAATTCTCAACTATACATAAAATGATTTCCAAATCCAAATGGTACAAAACATAGGCCATCCAGTCACGTGCACAAGTACTACAAGTCCTTCCTTCGCCTTGAGCCCTGTGGAGGGGAATAAAACATTTTTGGGGTGAGCTAGAAGCTCAGCGAGTAACCAGTAAAATCATTAAACAAATATATTTCACAATGTTGCATTTCGATCATTTCAATGATGTCATGATTCAGAGATCAAATGTTCGTTTAGTGCTCTCGTGAGCCAGGGAAATCATAGCACTTGAACACCCAACGCTCAAATAGATCATTTAACATTAACATTGACATTAAGAGGGAGCCCCTTCTTGAGCTCCAGATAAACATGAACATGAACCATAAACAGAGTGGAGACGTTGGTGTCCAGCACAAGACTTTCCCAGAACTCATTGAAGCCAAATCATGTCATGAACTCACATGCAAGCACGCATGATATGCAATCGAGTACATAATGCAAGAAACATTTCACAAGTACTTTGGAAATAGTTTAGGGTCACTCACCTCCATGGCTCAGAAATCATCCATCAAATATCATTGCCTTGCTCAAATCCAAGTCTTAGATCACAAACTCAATGCAAACAAGTGCCTTCAAAGGTCGGACAGCACTTCCCCTGAATTTGCTAACTTTTCCAGCCATCATGGCTTCATTATTTCCTCATTCCAACCCAAAGGTACACACACAACAACAATTTCATCCAATAGCCATTCAGCAAGCTCCAAGTAGTACTAGTACAAGTCAAGCTAGGGAAAAGTCCGGAAATGAAAGTTAAGCTCAAAACCAGAAAAACAGTTTTGACGTCATTTTGCGGTAATGGTACCAAAGGCACTACGATTATCGGATGAAGGTGCAAGATACACCTTTTCGAAGCTAAGAGATAGGGTTACAATATTGAAGAAGGTCACTCAACCCAGTTTCGAGTGTAACCAGGTCAAAAATGTAACATACTACACCAGAATCGCAAAACAGGTTCACAAACCGTAATCTAGTACAAACATCATAAAACAGCCTACATAAGTCCAAATCTAGAAATTCCAAAACCAGCTGAAAGCTAAGAAACAGGGCTAAATTATATCAGAAGGCCTTAACAACCAATTCTGAAACAGTCCAAACCAAAATAACCAATTACAATCGCAGTTCTCAGGTTCGGGTAGAAACAGGACAGCAAGGGTAATTTCAACTTTTCTCATTCTACGCTACTCCGATTGTCCTGAAATTTTGTAGACACCTCTAAAATGTCATTCCCTACAACTTTCATGTTTTAAGCCAAGGCCAATTCGGCCTATATCTATGAGCTATAAATTCGGGCAGAATGTTATTTCCAAGAACCCTAATTTTCCAGATTTCTTCCAAAACAGAAATTGCTTGCAATTATCCACTTTTTCCACCTTCTAGCTTCCTTAAATATTATTTCCAATCATCATACATAACCACACAACCATGTTCATATTAAAACAGAAAAATCCCCAAAAATTATAAAAGTTCATCAATTCAACCACAACTCAAAATATAATCCATCAAACCATCTCTTTAGCCATCACAAGTCACTAATTCACCATTATTGGAAACAAACAATGAATCTTTACACACCATACCTTGATACCTCACAAAAGACAGTTTTTGACGTCATTTTCCGGTAATGGCACCAATGGCACTACGATGGTTGGATGAAGGTGAAAGATACACCGTTTTGAAGCTAAGAGATAGGGCTACAATATTACAGAAGGTCACTCAACTCAGTTTCGAGTGTAACCAGGTCAAAAATGCAAGATACTATACCAGAATCACAAAAACAGATTCACAGAACGCATTCTAGCGGAAACTTCATAAAACAGGCTATCCAAGTCCAAATCCAGAAATTCCAAAACCAGCTGAAAGCTAAGAAACAGGGATACATTTCATCAGAGGACCTCAACAACCAATTCGGAAGCAATTCCAGCCAAAACAACCAATTACAGGCGCAATTCTTACATTCGGGTAAAACCAGAACAGCAATAGTAATTTCGACTTTTCTCATTCTACACTACTCCGATTGATCTGAAATTTTGTAGGCTCCTCCAGAATGTCATTCCCTACAACTTTCATGTTTTAACCCAAGGCCAATTCGACCTCTATCTATGAGCTAAAAATTCGGACAGAATGAAGAACATTGAAACCTAGTTTTCCACTTTTCCTTCCAAAACAGAAATTGATTGTAATTAATCACTTTTTCCACCTCCTAGAGTCATTAAACATCATTTCCAATCATCATACATGACCCCATAATCATATCCATTTGAAAACAGAAAAATCCCCAAAAATTATAAAACTTCACCAATTCAACCAAAATCAAGATATAATCCATAAAAGTGCATCTTATACCACCACCAATCATGAATTGAACATCAATTAAGGGAGGAGAGTGGTTCTTCACAACTCACCTTAGCCATACAAGAGATAGAGCAACAAATCACCTTAGCTTTCCAAACAACTCCACAAAACACCTCAAGACCACTTAGCAAAGAGATTTTATGGAATGATTTGGAGTTTTATTGGTTGGATTTGAAGATTGAGCAAGAAATAGAAGGAAGAAATTGAGAGCTTTTCTTTCTTTCTTGAGCAAGAACATTCGGCCAAGAAGCTTGCAAAATGAAGCTTATTTTGATCAATTTTTTGTATTTATTTGGTAAAGGTAAAGGTAAAGTCAAATGGTCAAAATCCAAGATTAAATCACAAGGTGACACTTGTCACCTTTTTGGTTTAAAACTTATCTTTTTGTCTCTCCAATACAAATATCTTAACACTTTGTAAAATAATATCACTTAATACAAAATTCCAACAAGTTGTCAAAAATATAATGCATTTACCGCACTAGCGGGTCCCACGTCCAAAATACGCTCTTAATTTCTCAAAAACTAACCGATACCAGAAAAATCATTTTAAAACTATCTTTGCTCATAAACTTTATCTGGGGAATTTTTCTAATAAAGAAAATGTAGAAAAGGAGGGCGATTAAATAAAATAAACCCTAGAAAATTAGAAAATTTTCGGGTTCTCACACTCATTCTTTTCGGGGCGTCACAAACTCCCCTTCTTAAAAGAATGTCGTCCTCGACATTCCCTCTTGCACCAATCAAGTCGAGACATCCCGGAAGAATCACTCAAACATTCCAAGTAAACACTAAGAGTCAAATCAAACCCACAGTCCGGCATCCTAAACTTCAAGCCTAGGATACACTACCGAGATCTGAAGCCTAAGCTCTGATACCAACTGTGATAGCCCCACCTCCCCTTAAGGCGAACCAGAGGGTTCGGCGGGCCGCCTGCCCAGCTCTCGCCGGGACTCAGTCGTTCACTACATTCCTCAAACATAAAATTCTCCAAAAATTACATGTCATAAGCGAAGCGGAAACAATTCTCAACTATACATAAAATGATTCCAAATCCAAATTATACAAGATATATGCCATCCAGTCACGTGAACAAGTACTACAAGTCCTTCCTTCGCCACGAGCCCTGTGGAGGGGAATAAAATATTTTTGGGGTGAGCTAGAAGCTCAGCGAGTAACCAGAAAAATCAGTAATCAAATCGGTTTCACAATAGTTCATTTCAATGATGTCATAAATCAAATGATAAATCCAGAAACAATTATAACATTTACAATACATTAAATATGGAGTATCAATAATTCAAGAAACATTTACAATGGAAAGCGATAGTAACATTCATTAAAAGGATACGGGCCCACATGGAGCTATTTGTTTGTTCGTTCGATCCTTTTTTTTTTTTTTTTCCGGACGTTGGCCGGACTCCACCCATCCGGACGTAGCCGGACTACAAGGTAATTGTGACGCCCCGAAAAAAATGAGTTTGAGAACCCGGAAATTTTCTAATTTTCTAGGGTTTATTTTATTTAATCGCCCGCTTTTTCTACATTTTCTTTATTAGAAAAAATTCCCCAGATAATGTTTATGAGCAAAGATAGTTTTAAAATGATTTTTCTAGTATCGGTTAGTGTTTGAGAAATTAAAAGCGTATTTTGAATGTGGGACCCACTAGGGCGAAAAGTTCGGAAAAATTCGACCAATTAGGTTAAGTTCCGGATACTGGGTGAAATTTATCGGGTGTTAAGAGATCAGTAGAGGAGGTGTAGTGATTGATGTGAGAGGGAAAAAGAAGGATAGAAATGCATTTAATGAAGTGACACGTGTCACTTTGTGAGTGGTTGAAGCCTAAGACAACTATTCACCCTTTTTGACTTTTTGCCATTTAGTTAAATATCTCACAAAAATCACAAAAATTCACTCTTTTCTTCTCCTCCATGGCTGGTTCTCTCTTGAGCAAAGAAGAACTTGGGTAAACGTTTCGGTATACTCGAGTATTACCTTGTAGGTTGGTGGAGCCTGGCCAAAAGCCAGGGACGGGGTGAATGAATGCACGAATGAAACCAAATGCAATGAAATGACAGGAGAACGAACGTATCCTTTTCATGAATGTTACTATCGCTTTCCATTGTAAATGTTTCTTGAATTATTGATACTCCATATTGAAATGACATCATTGAAATGAACTATTGTTAAACAGATTTGATTACTGATTGTACTGGTTACTCGCTGAGCTTCTAGCTCACCCCAAAAATGTTTTATTCCCCTCCACAGGGCTCAAGGCGAAGGAAGGGCTTGTAGTGTTTATTCGTGGATTATCTCATGTATGGATTGTACTTGGATTTCTTTTTGTGTAATCATTCATGTTGGGATCGTATTGAACGTTTAGAATTGATTGGAGGTGTAATAGGCTAGTTTTGGACTTCCTCTTGTATAATCATTGGGATCATGGATCAGAGTGGCGCTGCGGAAGCGTGGACGCTTCGCTTTTGATATGTAAATGTTGGAATATTTGATTTTTTATTTGAGACTTTATCTTGTATTTGTTTGAGGACTGTAGTGATCGACTGAGTCCCGGCGAGAGCTGGGCAGGCGGCCCGCCGAACCCTTTGGTTCGCCTTAGGGGGAGGTGGGGTCGTGACAGTAATACTCGAGTATACCAAATTCACCCAGGGTCACCATATCGCCCGACCGAGTCCGCTTCTGGCTCGAGTCGATCGGTAACGAAGGGCAGTGGCCAGTTCAGCCAAACGGCTTACATTCATGCGCAACTAGCATTTAATCATTAATCATTGAAAATTTCATATTTATTTAGGTCGAGTGCGATAAAGTACACACTCGCCTAGAAAACTCGTTTTAACAATCATTGAAAGCACTTAACACGTTATCAATCACTAATAACAAGCCAATAAATCAAGGAATACAGCAACAAGGAACACTCATATGCAAGCACACATGATATGCAAGAAAACAGTTCAAAAGTAACTTTGGAAACAGTTTAAAGGTAAATAATGCAAGAAAACGGTTCAAAAGTAACTGTGGAAACAGTTCAAAAGTAAATAATACAGGAAACGGTTCATAAATAACTTTAGAAATAGTTTGAGGTCACTCACCTCCATGTGTGAGGACTCGTAAAAACTATTATTTTTAAGCCTAATTTGTGGCTTAATAAATTATTTAATTGGATATTTGCCTCAAGGAATATTTTCTAGTCTTATTAGACCTAAATACATGGTAATATAACTTCGTTATATTTTTAAAGTAACTCATTTCACGAATTAATTTCCTGGAGCGCGTTTAGTAAAAATAGTGAATAGTGGTTGGAGATTTTATCCGCTTGAGAGTACAATAAGTTTGGAATATTGGAGACATGTACAATGGACCTAAATTCGGTATTTTAATGTTTAAATACTCAAGTGATAGTTATTAGTACTATCGTTATAAGAATTTCCCGGAGGTTTCGCGTTATAGCGTAAAAAATTGACGGTACGCGTTTTCACACACGCGACTTTATTTGAGGGACTTTAGACCCTTATTTCGGGACAATTAAGAGTGAATATTATCTACATGAATATAAATACATTAGAGGTTTAGTGCACTGGTGAACCAAACGCGCGAGAAATCGAGCCTTAATCGCGCCAAACGGCTCCTAATGTGAGTTGACTAATGGGTGATTTGTGGCCACAAGTTAGTATCTTCTCATGGAAGCTTAAAAATCTGATCACTCTCTCTCTCTTGCTCCCTCATCTGGCCGAACAACAAAACAAGAAAAACAGCTCAAGAGTTCTTCAAATTCCTCCATCAAATCTTCACCAAATCATCTCCAAATTCAACCAAACGTGCACCACACTTAGATTAACACTTGAGGAGTATTTTGAGCTGCAAAAGGGAGCTGAAAAGCCACGGTTTTCTGGAGCAAAGAGTGACCAAAAATTTCTGATCTAGTCATCCAAGAAGGTAGCAAATCATCCAACCCATAGATCTTAGTTTTTGTAAGATATATTGCACATATAAGGTTATATAATCATGTGGGTAGTCTTGTTTATGGTATAAAATGTGAAAGTGGGCTCTATGAACTCCCACTCTTGGGTTGTTGCTGATTTGATGATTGATGGTGGATATATTGTTGGTTTAGTGGTTAAAATGATGGATTAATGGTGTGTAATTGATAGAAACTTCATTGGGTGCAAGAAGCGAAAGTGACCGTTTTACCCCTGCCTTGTCCGACCATTTGTGTGCAAAATTTTGAAGTTCTAATGACCTGATTATGTTGTTTACATGTTATTGTGAGTGTGTACAAAATTTCATTGAAAAATAACATGATTTGGTTAGTCAAATGAGTTGATTTCCAAAGTTAGCAAAACTGGAAAATGAATCCCGTATTGCCCAGGCAGTCATTTTGTATCGGCCATAACTATTTGTTCCGATGTCGAAATCAAGTGCCGTTTGTGGCAATGGAAACTAGACATTCCCAGATTTCCATTGGTACCAAATGCACATTCTGGTTCCACTTGAGTAAGCCACACCATTCGTTTGAAAATCACTGCCCTGTTTCGTTGCTCTCCAGGAGACAGGACAGAAATTGCTTCTTGATGCTCAAAAACGAGCTGTTTGTGAATGGAATTTGAAAATGGTTTATTCTGAGAA
Organism: Coffea arabica; assembly: GCF_036785885.1. Classification (NCBI taxonomy): domain Eukaryota; kingdom Viridiplantae; phylum Streptophyta; class Magnoliopsida; order Gentianales; family Rubiaceae; genus Coffea; species Coffea arabica. Next base: position 47,330,741 of record NC_092321.1, read on the forward strand.
AATTCAGCTTTATGTGAGAGTTTTCAAACGCCATCAACCACGCTCGATTCCAAGTTGAATTGAGTGAGTTGTGGCCATATTTCGAAACTGATGCAGTGAGTAAAAATCCTCTTTTGACTAGTTGAATGGCCTAGCTTGATTTGGGACTTGTTGTTTTGAAAACTTTGATGTCCAACATCTACCAAACTTTATATTAGATGCTCCTTGGACTTTTTTTTACAAATAAACCAGATTTGGGTTGGTTGCATTGGACAAAATGTTTAAAAAGAAAGAAGAGCTAAAAGACAGTTTTGCCTTGGGAAATTTCTTGAACTTTGATGGTTTAATTAACTACCTTTCCGTGTGAAATTTCAATTGAAATTTAATATAGGAGTGGTCCTCATATGGAGGTTTAATTGTGCAAAATTTGGCGATATTCTAAGACCATTTTGATATGCAAATGATGCCCCAAAATTCGCTCACCGAATCTGGAAACTTTTCGTTTTCTCTTAGCCAAATGGTCAAATTTGATTTGGGGAGTTTTATTTCAAAAATTTGGATGTCAATGGCCTTTAAATTGCTCAGTGGATGTTATGAACTCTCGGTTTCCATACTGGAGAGATTTGGAACTGATTTCATGGTACAAAAAGTTTGTAAACAAAAGAAAAGTGAGAAGGTAGTTTAGCCTTGAAACTCTTCATAAACTTTGGTTGTTTTAATGACTGCCTTACCGTGAGGGTATTTGTATGAAACTTGGTAGAAATGTTGTTCACACATGGAAGATTTAGTGTACCAAGCTTGATGTATTTCCAATGCCAACTCGATGACCAAATGATACTTCTAATCTAGTCTTCAAACCTGGAAAATAGCCCAACAGTCTTAACTTTTTCAGCAACTTGGGGCTACTATATCTTGGTGCTCGAAACTCCGTTTCTCAATCCGCTTGTTTTGTTATACTCTTGGATTGCAACACTATTTGATTTCCAAATTTCAAAGGTTAGTTCAAAACAAGTGAATTTTTCCGAATTTCCAAAATTGGCCAAAAACCAACCTTGAAACTGTCTTAGTATTCTACAGCAGTAACTTTGATCCAACTTTTGAATACCTTCCATTTGGAATCATGGAAAAGTGTCTTCTAGAAACTTGTAGTACTCGGAATGTAGTTTCCAATGGTATCAAGCTTTCCAATTTTGGACCTACGTAGTGCAAGATACGATTTTTCTAGAATTGACACCCAAAGCTGAAATTTGGCAATTTCTTAGAAAATGAGATTTTGGAAACTTGCCTTCTTTTCTCGATACCGATTGAACATTTTGAACTCGATTTCATGAAAAATGTTAGTCTCTCTCTTTAGACTTTAAAACTTTACTCTTGAGCCTCGATTATTAATAATTAAGGCCCAATTCATGAATTCCCTTTAGATTGTACAACCTTCTTTGATAAGTAGGAGTTCTAAGTGATAGTGTATAATAGTTAATGGTTATTTGCTCAGGCGCTCAAGGGGACCTTCAAGAAGAACTCGAAGTGGACGCCTAGACACTTGTTTGAGTATTTACTCTCTTGTTGCAATAGGTGAGTGTTCCATATAGGAATACGTAATTGGAATAAGTCTATGACATGCTTAACCCATGGTCATTAAGTGTTAAGTGCTATATGATAAGAATTTACCACACTCATGCATATTCGAATGAGGTATACTTGAATTGCTCGACATGAAATACTTGAAGTATGTATACTTGAATTACTCAACATGAAATACCTGAAGTATGTATATTTGAACTATTCGATATGAAATGCTTAAAGAGCATATTTATGTGATTACTTGAAATGCTAGATATGAAATGCTTGGAGAGCATATATACATGATGTGTTTACATTATTAATTATGCTATGGCAGCATAAGTCGGTTGGAGTGAATCTCCCCGACTCTTACGTGGTAAAAGTGGAAAACGGCCAATGGCGACCTATTAAAATGACATATGTCTACCAATTAACCGTAATTACCACCGTTAACCGTTTACCGTTTACTGTTAACCGTGTTTACTTATCGTTTTCTAATCTATGTGGTTACTTGCTTACTTGATTATCATGAATCACATGTTATATGAAGTTGTCCATCATTGTTAGGCGAGTGTGTACTTTACCTCACTCGACCTATTCAAATGATGAATTTTATTTTTGTCGAATTACTTGGTTACCTGTGCATGTTGTAAGCTATAAGCTGAACTTGGGCCCTGCCTCAGTTACTGACCTACTCGAGCCAGGACTGGGCTCGGTCGGGTAGGTTGGAGCCCTGGACAACCGTTTCGGTATACTCGAGTATTACCACTGGAGGGATAAGGCGATGGCCAGACCGTACCGTGGGGATCGGAAGTCATAAGGTGCAGATGACCGACAGAGTTCCACTGGAATACCGTATCCTACCGTATATGTTTACCCTGTATCATGATAATTGTTTTATGCTAAAATGTCAACATGAAATTCTGAGCCATGCCTGTGATATGCTCCCTACCTGTTACCTGTCCAATGTCTCATATCGTGATACACGTCTCAAATTACCCGTACAATGATTATCACCTCATGATAACATGCCATTGTATAACCTTGAACCATACATGTGGTATGCTCCCTTTACTTGATTTAATAGAACTGCTAGAGTGTTTTGGAACCTCACTGGGCTGTGTAGCTCATTCCACGTTGTGGATTTCTTTTACAGGGTTCGAGACCAAGGGTGCTCGTGAGTAGTACTAGATTGTTTTCTTTTGAAGACTTTAAATTATATTATAACGGATGGCTATTGTACCCTTTTCCGTTGGGTTGTATTTAAGCTTGAAAGCTGCATAATTGTAAGTGTGAGATATTTGAAGTACTTTAATTATGTATTGAAGTTACTTAAAGTATTTCCTTTTGAATAATGGATTGTAGTGAGTCCTGGCGAGAGCTGGGCAGGCGTCCTGCGGATACCCTTTGGTTCGCCTTAGGGAGAAGTGGGGGCGTCACAGTTGGTATCAGAGTTTAGGCTTCAGATCTTTGTAGTGTATTCTAGGCTTAAATGTTTAGGATGCCGGACTGTGGAACTGGTCTGAAAGTTAAATGATTGCTTGTAGAGATGAAATTTAGAGCCACTTCACGTGGTCTCTACAAAGGAGCAAGATAGGGCCAAGTGGTGTTATGGTCCTTACTATGTGATTGAGTAAAGGCTTAAGTGCCCTTCTAGAAATGTAAGCTGTGAATCATGAATGTTATAGGTTGTAAAACCTTTATCTTGATAATTGGAGGGAATTTGATATGTATGTTGGGTAAGAATCTCGAATGTGGTGATTTACTCTTGGGACCGGCCGGCTCGAGATGTGAATTATCCTATTTTGGATTCTTGTACTCGAGTACTTGAGAGTGGAAAGCAACCCTAAGGACTTGATATCTCCATTTGTGGGGAATAGGAATGAATTGATATTTCATGAGAATGGTTACAGGAAACCACTAATTGTTTGGTTGGGGTGGCATAATGATTAAGAACGGGAGATGGAAAATATCGTAACCTAAAAGATCCTTGTAGTGAGATTGAAATCGAGCACGTTAGGGAATGACAATCGTCTAGTTCCAATTAATTTAGTGAATCCTTACTTGTGATTTTTATAGTGAGACGATGGGAGTAGAACTTAAGAGTTTGCACCTTGGAGATGAATGTACTTGTGATAATCACTTGTTTATTTTTGTTATAGACTTTGACTTGGCATGAACTTTACTTGGCCATAACTTGTTTTATGATTTAATGAACTCTAGTTGTGTTTACTTGCATAGTGATAATGATATTTGTATATGTGATTTCTTTTCCTTTAAAGGTTGTTACTGGCATATGTGTGTAGTTCGACTATGGTTTAGTGTGAGATTTATACATATGTGTATAGATTAGCTGTGAACATGGAAACTAGAGGACAATGAAAGGGACGTCAACCTAGACAACCCCGAAATGAAAGAGTAGCTAATGGGTCCGGTATTGATCAAAACGTTGAGTCAAGTGTTGGGAGAGGAAATGACCAAATGGGACAAGTTTTAACTCGCATGACGGATATCCTAGAGCTCTTAGTAGCTCAACAAGGTCAAGGTATTGGACAAGGAAACCAACGTGAAAACCAAGAGATAGGGGAGGATCGAGCTTTAGAGCGGTTTCAGAAATTTTCCCCACCCAAGTTTGCTGGAGGACCTGATCCTGAGGTGGCTGAGAATTGGTTAGAGAATATAAGAAATATATTCGATGCCTTGGACTACACAGAGGAGAGACAAGTCACCTTTGCTGTATTTCAACTTGAAGGAGCAGCCCGAGCCTGGTGGAATGTTATAAGAAACAAGTGGGAAAGGGATCAAACCCTAAGGACTTGGATAAACTTTGAACGTGAATTTAATGAGAAATTTCTTCCTCCACTTGTCCAAGAAAAGAGAGAAGATGATTTTATAAAGTTTCGTCAAGGAACTTTGAGCATAGCTGAGTATGAAACACGCTTTACGAAGTTATCAACATATGCCCCAGAATTGGTGGCTACTGAACGGAAGAGAATAAGACGGTTCATCCAAGGATTAAATTTAGAGATCCAAGATGCCCTTGCCGCAGCACAGGTTGACACATTTAGTGATGCTTTCGAGAAGGCGCAAAGGGTAGAGAGCACAAAATCTCAACTGAGAGCTTTTCAAGCAAGGAAAAGAGATGCATCTGACAGTACACTAAGAGAAAATGGACTACCACCCAAAGTTAGAAAGGAAGTGGATGGAGTAGGACTGTTACTTCCTGCACCACTCATGATAAAGGAACCAAAAGGAACTATGTCACGAGGGACTTCAGTAGGACAGACACGATCAAAGAAAACCTCGCAAGCAAGTCAGGTCACAACATCTCGTCCAATTTGTGGATATTGTGGAAGGACGAATCACACTGAAGAAAACTGTTGGTTAAAGGGACGAAAGTGTATGGGATGTGGGAGTACCAGCCATAAAGTTCATGACTGTCCAAGGAGGTATTCACGAGAAACTACTGCTCAACAAGGAAATGGAACTGTCCCTCGACAAGTCAATGGAAGGAGAAACCGACCAGTGGCGTCTGAAAGAACGCATGACATGAACACACCACATGGTTCAGAGTTGTCTGAGATTACAGAAGGTATGAATTTCGAGGACGAAATTCTTTTAAGGAGGGGAGGTTGTGAGGACTCGTAAAAACTATTATTTTTAAGCCTAATTTGTGGCTTAATAAATTATTTAATTGGATATTTGCCTCGAGGAATATTTTCTAGTCTTATTAGACCTAAATACATGGTAATATAACTTCGTTATATTTTTAAAGTAACTCATTTCACGAATTAATTTCCTGGAGCGCGTTTAGTAAAAATAGTGAATAGTGGTTGGAGATTTTATCCGCTTGAGAGTACAATAAGTTTGGAATATTGGAAATGTAACGACCCCACCTCCCCCTAAGGCGAACCAAAGGGTTTAGCGGACCGCCTGCCCAGCTCTCGCCGGGACTCACTCACTTACTACATTTCTCAAGTAAATTACAAGGTACAACTCAAATAATACATCCAATTCTCCAAAATTACATATCTTAAGCGAAGCGGAAACCAATTCTAAGCGTAAAATGTAGATTTACATCCGATTCAATTCCAAATATTTATACAAGCCCAAAAGTACACAAACCAAAACTAAAACTAAACTATACAAGATGTACGCCATCCAGCCACACAAAGATCCAAATACAAGTTCTTCCTTTACCTCGATCCCTGTGGGGAGAAGAAGATAATAGGGGGTGAGCTAGAAGCTCAGCGAGTGACCAGTAAAATCAACAGCCAAGTATATTTCACAATAAAGCATTGATATGATGTCATGATGCAGTAATCAAATGTTCATTTATTGCTCATGAGAGCCAGTGAAGTTCTTGTACTTAAATATCCAATGCTCGTTTAGATCAGGTAACCATGAAACAGAAGTAAGGAGCCATCGGGCTCCAAAGAATGTGTAAACAATAGTGGAGACATTGGTTCTAAGCACAAGACTTTCCAGGAACTCATTGGAGCCAAATTATGTCATGGCACACACCCGAACCCCAAATGATATGCAAAGGAGTAATAAATGCAAGAATTAGTTCAAAAGTAACTTTGGGAACAGTCGAGGGATCACTCACTCAAACTATAGTGCTTCAAGCAGTCACGTTCAATGATACTCCAGGTTTGGAGTCCAGATCTGCGATAAAAATCCGATTTGAGAACTTTGAAACACGAGTAAGATTTGAAACTTAAACGTTCCGTTCATAAGAATCAACCAACTGAATTTCATTTGAAAGACATTCGTGAAACACTTGCTCGCTTTTCAAATCGTAAGGTTTTTGTAGCATATATACTTGGAAAACAACACTTGAGTTGAAAGTACAAGGAAATACAAGTTTACATTGGCCATTATATCTTTTCCTCAAGGGTACAAGTTCATTTAGGTTTTTAACGTATAACCCTCGATAACAAAGTAGTAAAGGTGCTCGCTAGTTTAAGTGATAATCACTTAACCTTCACTCAAGTTGCAAATATAGTTTTCTAGTTCTCGAGTAAAAATTCGGGCAGCATGCCCTTTGTGTTTACCTAATTTTCCAGCCATTTAGGCTTCATTATTTTTCCTCAACCAAAACCCAACATCACATATATCAGCAATTCATGTCAAGAGCCGTTCCATAGGCTCACAATATCATAAGAACAAGATTCACAATAATAGCAAGTGCAGAAATTCAATTTAGCAAAAGACAGATTTGACGTATGGATGCGGAAATAACTATTCCGAGGCTATGTTTATCGGATTGAGGCGCAACCTATGCCATTTCGAAGCTAAGACACAGGGATACAATGTTCATGAAGGTCACTTAGTCCAGTTCCTAATGTAACTTAGTCAAATCCTCAAATTACAGAACCAAAATCCAATTTGTCGGCTGTTTAACCGCATTACACTGTAATGGTCATATCTCAGAGTACACAAGTCCGATTCAGGTGTTCTTAGAGGCATTTGAAAGCTAAGTCAGAATACTAAAACTTTCATGTTTTAGCAAAGAGCTAAATCAGTACGGATCCTAGTCAACAAACGTGATAAACTGGACTAACTGATCACACGGACTGCTGGGGAAATACTTAAAACAGTAAGGGTATTTTGGACTTTTCACGACCTACGTTGCTCCGATTGAGTTGAAATTTGGTAGGTACCTATAAAATACCATTATATACAACTTTAATTCTTTGACCTAAGGCCAATTCGGCCTCTAACATAGGGTTACAAATTCGGACAGAATGTTGGGGAAAATTTTCCAGATTCTGGAATTTTTTGTAATCAATGGAACTTTCTCAATTTTCTTGTTCTAATCACTACCAAAGCCCCTTATAAAACCTCAATTACAATATATATATATATCATACATCAAATTGGGCAGAAATTCCCCAAGCCCTAGTTCATCATATAAAAGGGGAAAACTTCCAAATTCATCACACCCACTTGCATAATCATGAAATCAAGCCAAAACTTAAGCTAAATAAACATCTTAAAGCAAAATTTAAAGCAACAAAGGTCATGATCAAATGTTTGTACCTCAAAAGTAAGGCTTGATAGAGTGATCCTTCACCCCCTTTGATATTTCTTGGTTCCTCAAGCTTCCCAACTCACACTTAGTACTTTAATCGGTTTAGAATTGGATTTCTTACTTGGGTTGAAGCAAATCAAGAAGAAAATGGTGAACTCTTGCTCTCCCTTTTTTCTCTCTTCTTACTCAGCCAAGATGCAGAAAATAATGAAGGAGATTAAGCTAAGTTTGTCTTATAAGAAGGTAGAAAGGTAAGAATTAATTCTAACCACAAGTTTGGCCAACACTTTGCTTAACCTTAACCACAAAAATTTTCTCTTTCCCTCCTTGCATTTGAGCCATAAATTTTGGTCAAAGCTGATGCAATTTAAGAAGATATTTTGCTCACAAGTCAATAAACTTGTTTGGTAAGAAAAATGGTGGTCAAGTGGTGCGTTCAATCGGTAGTGCGCGGGACCCGCCGGTTCGCGCCGTTTTTCTTAAAAAACACACGTACTAGGGTTTTTACTTCCCATTCACTAACCTTATATCATTGCTACTACTCACATATTATTTTTCACTTAAAAGTCACTTTTAATCACCAAATTTGATCCTTGCTCCGTCCCGAAAATTCATCCGGCGGAAAAATCACGAAAACCCTAATTTGCTCAAATCTTGAAACCGAAGTGTGAAACCCTATTTTCTAGGTTCATTGGCACTTATTGTGGGGTGATTGAGTAGTAGGGCCATTATAAAGTGGTATTTATCAAAGAAAAGGGAATTTTAAGAAAAATATAAGGAATTTGCACGGCTTCTGGCCGGATTCCTCACAAAACACTATTCACCAGCAATTTTTCCCTTTTCTTCTGCCTTGGGGCGTTACAACTCCCCTCCTTAAAAGAATGTCGTCCTCGACATTCCAACTTGTACTAATCAGATCAAAATAGTTCTCGAAAGTCGATCACGTATTAAGAATCATTTCAATCTCGCTTATCATAATCAAATACTAATCAGATCAAATATCTCAAAGGTCAATCACATACTAAGAATCACTCATTACAATCAAGTACTAAAAGTACTCCAATCCAACTTATCAAATAATCTTGATCCAATTGATAGTCAGACGAGTAACTGGATACATATACAAAAAGGGCTCGAAATCGGACTTAAAGTCCCTGGTATTTGGAAAAACAATTCAGGACATAACGATATCTCAGGTCAGAAATTACCCCTGGTGGTGCTTTATAACACAACAAGCTAGCACTCAGCTATACTTCACCAGAGCCTCAGATGCAAGATTTTGTCCATGGCGGTGCTGGACAACACAACAGGTTAGCACAACGGCTATACTTCGCCAAAGAACCTCAGTTCAAAATTTCATCCTTGGTGGTGCTTTATAACACAACAAGTTAGCACAACGGCTAAACTTCACCAGAGAACCTTAGTTCAAAATTTCATCCTTGGTGGTGCTTTATAACACAACAAGTTAGCACAACGGCTAAACTTCACCAGAGGATCTTAGCTCAAGAAATTGGCCCTGGTGGTGCTTTATAACACAACAAGCTAGCACAACGGCTAAACTTCACCAGAGAGCCTCAAGTCAAAGTTTCATCCCTGATGGTGCTTTGAAACACAACAGGTATGCCTCGCCAAAAGAATGGCGGTGCTTGGTAACACAACAGGCAATACCTCATCAAAGAGGTTCAGTTCAAGAATTTCATCCCTGATGGTGCTTTGAAACACAACAGGTATGCCTCGCCAAAAGAATGACGGTGCTTGGTAACACAACAGGCTATACCTCATCAGAGGGGTTCAGTTCAACCGCTACAGAGGAGTAGTAGCCGGTCTACAACCAAACAAGTACGAAAATGTTCAGAAACAGAGTCAAAAGCAGGGTTCAAGTATATCGGTTCAAAAGCAGGGTCAATTATTTCAGGTTCAAGGAACACGGGTATGAGTAGAAACTCACTCGCCTAGCTTATGCCCAGTAATTCACACTCTCAAGCAGTCATCAAACCCAAATCCACATACAGATCATATATAAATCAAGATACTTGCTCAAGAGTAAAAGAGATACCCTATTTTCAGTTAGGTCAGGTCTATCCAGTGTATGTAAGGGTACGCTAGCCGATTCAAATTCAAGTCTACTTACAGGTCGTATACAAACCAAACTACTTGTTCATGCGTAAATGAAATACCATATATTCAGTCAAATCACAACCACTGAGTGTACGTAAAAGTACACTTGCCTAAACAATGTTCAAGTCTCAAGTGAACTCAGCCTAGTCAGTTTCCGGCAGTTCAAGTAGTTCAAATCCCAACACTTACAAATCGGGTGGTGCCATCCTTAATCAAACAAGAAGACTAGATGAAGGTTGCAAAATCAAAAATTTTCTCAACAATCCAGCCACCACCATAATGTATCAAAACCCAAGCCAACACTTATTGGACAAGTCCAAGTCATTATTTCAATTTCCTCATTCAGTTAAGTCTTGAGTACAAGACAAAATCTTTTGCGCTCTAACCTGTGCCATTACAACTTATCTCAAACTCAATCATAATTTCTATTCCCATCATCGTACATTAAACCATATTCCGTCTAAAATTCACGAGCATTTCCTCAGGAAAAATATCGGGTACACAAGTACAAGAATTCAAACTAAGAAACTTCACGACTCAGACCATATGGTTTTAAACGAAGCTCATCAAGTCATATCTTACGTGTACCATTTTCAAGAGTCACAACTGACGCTCCAAAAGAGCACTGAACGTACAAACCAATCCCACAGTCCGGCATCCTAAACTTTAAGCCTAGGATACACTACAAAGATCTGAAGCCTAAGCTCTGATACCATTTGTAACGACCCCACCTCCCCCTAAGGCGAACCAAAGGGTTTAGCGGACCGCCTGCCCAGCTCTCGCCGGGACTCACTCACTTACTACATTTCTCAAGTAAATTACAAGGTACAACTCAAATAATACATCCAATTCTCCAAAATTACATATCTTAAGCGAAGCGGAAACCAATTCTAAGCGTAAAATGTAGATTTACATCCGATTCAATTCCAAATATTTATACAAGCCCAAAAGTACACAAACCAAAACTAAAACTAAACTATACAAGATGTACGCCATCCAGCCACACAAAGATCCAAATACAAGTTCTTCCTTTACCTCGATCCCTGTGGGGAGAAGAAGATAATAGGGGGTGAGCTAGAAGCTCAGCGAGTGACCAGTAAAATCAACAGCCAAGTATATTTCACAATAAAGCATTGATATGATGTCATGATGCAGTAATCAAATGTTCATTTATTGCTCATGAGAGCCAGTGAAGTTCTTGTACTTAAATATCCAATGCTCGTTTAGATCAGGTAACCATGAAACAGAAGTAAGGAGCCATCGGGCTCCAAAGAATGTGTAAACAATAGTGGAGACATTGGTTCTAAGCACAAGACTTTCCAGGAACTCATTGGAGCCAAATTATGTCATGGCACACACCCGAACCCCAAATGATATGCAAAGGAGTAATAAATGCAAGAATTAGTTCAAAAGTAACTTTGGGAACAGTCGAGGGATCACTCACTCAAACTATAGTGCTTCAAGCAGTCACGTTCAATGATACTCCAGGTTTGGAGTCCAGATCTGCGATAAAAATCCGATTTGAGAACTTTGAAACACGAGTAAGATTTGAAACTTAAACGTTCCGTTCATAAGAATCAACCAACTGAATTTCATTTGAAAGACATTCGTGAAACACTTGCTCGCTTTTCAAATCGTAAGGTTTTTGTAGCATATATACTTGGAAAACAACACTTGAGTTGAAAGTACAAGGAAATACAAGTTTACATTGGCCATTATATCTTTTCCTCAAGGGTACAAGTTCATTTAGGTTTTTAACGTATAACCCTCGATAACAAAGTAGTAAAGGTGCTCGCTAGTTTAAGTGATAATCACTTAACCTTCACTCAAGTTGCAAATATAGTTTTCTAGTTCTCGAGTAAAAATTCGGGCAGCATGCCCTTTGTGTTTACCTAATTTTCCAGCCATTTAGGCTTCATTATTTTTCCTCAACCAAAACCCAACATCACATATATCAGCAATTCATGTCAAGAGCCGTTCCATAGGCTCACAATATCATAAGAACAAGATTCACAATAATAGCAAGTGCAGAAATTCAATTTAGCAAAAGACAGATTTGACGTATGGATGCGGAAATAACATATCCGAGGCTACGTTTATCGGATTGAGGCGCAACCTATGCCGTTTCGAAGCTAAGACACAGGGCTACAATGTTCATGAAGGTCACTTAGTCCAGTTCCTAATGTAACTTAGTCAAATCCTCAAATTACAGAACCAAAATCCAATTTGTCGGCTGTTTAACCGCATTACACTGTAATGGTCATATCTCAGAGTACACAAGTCCGATTCAGGTGTTCTTAGAGGCATTTGAAAGCTAAGTCAGAATACTAAAACTTTCATGTTTTAGCAAAGAGCTAAATCAGTACGGATCCTAGTCAAAAAACGTGATAAACTGGACTAACTGATCACACGGACTGCTGGGGAAATACTTAAAACAGTAAGGGTATTTTGGACTTTTCACGACCTACGTTGCTCCGATTGAGTTGAAATTTGGTAGGAACCTATAAAATACCATTATATACAACTTTCATTCTTTGACCTAAGGCCAATTCGGCCTCTAACATAGGGTTACAAATTCGGACAGAATGTTGGGGAAAATTTTCCAGATTCTGGAATTTTTTGTAATCAATGGAACTTTCTCAATTTTCTTGTTCTAATCACTACCAAAGCCCCTTATAAAACCTCAATTACAATATATATATATATCATACATCAAATTGGGCAGAAATTCCCCAAGCCCTAGTTCATCATATAAAAGGGGAAAACTTCCAAATTCATCACACCCACTTGCATAATCATGAAATCAAGCCAAAACTTAAGCTAAATAAACATCTTAAAGCAAAATTTAAAGCAACAAAGGTCATGATCAAATGTTTGTACCTCAAAAGCAAGGCTTGATAGAGTGATCCTTCACCCCCTTTGATATTTCTTGGTTCCTCAAGCTTCCCAACTCACACTTAGTACTTTAATCGGTTTAGAATTGGATTTCTTACTTGGGTTGAAGCAAATCAAGAAGAAAATGGTGAACTCTTGCTCTCCCTTTTTTCTCTCTTCTTACTCAGCCAAGATGCAGAAAATAATGAAGGAGATTAAGCTAAGTTTGTCTTATAAGAAGGTAGAAAGGTAAGAATTAATTCTAACCACAAGTTTGGCCAACACTTGGCTTAACCTTAACCACAAAAATTTTCTCTTTCCTTCCTTGCATTTGAGCCATAAATTTTGGTCAAAGCTGATGCAATTTAAGAAGATATTTTGCTCACAAGTCAATAAACTTGTTTGGTAAGAAAAATGGTGGTCAAGTGGTGCGTTCAATCGGTAGTGCGCGGGACCCGCCGGTTCGCGCCGTTTTTCTTAAAAAACACACGTACTAGGGTTTTTACTTCCCATTCACTAACCTTATATCATTGCTACTACTCACATATTATTTTTCACTTAAAAGTCACTTTTAATCACCAAATTTGATCCTTGCTCCGTCCCGAAAATTCATCCGGCGGAAAAATCGCGAAAACCCTAATTTGCTCAAATCTTGAAACCGAAGTGTGAAACCCTATTTTCTAGGTTCATTGGCACTTATTGTGGGGTGATTGAGTAGTAGGGCCATTATAAAGTGGTATTTATCAAAGAAAAGGGAATTTTAAGAAAAATATAAGGAATTTGCACGGCTTCTGGCCGGATTCCTCACAAAACACTATTCACCAGCAATTTTTCCCTTTTCTTCTGCCTTGGGGCGTTACAACTCCCCTCCTTAAAAGAATGTCGTCCTCGACATTCCAACTTGTACTAATCAGATCAAAATAGTTCTCGAAAGTCGATCACGTATTAAGAATCATTTCAATCTCGCTTATCATAATCAAATACTAATCAGATCAAATATCTCAAAGGTCAATCACATACTAAGAATCACTCATTACAATCAAGTACTAAAAGTACTCCAATCCAACTTATCAAATAATCTTGATCCAATTGATAGTCAGACGAGTAACTGGATACATATACAAAAAGGGCTCGAAATCGGACTTAAAGTCCCTGGTATTTGGAAAAACAATTCAGGACATAACGATATCTCAGGTCAGAAATTACCCCTGGTGGTGCTTTATAACACAACAAGCTAGCACTCAGCTATACTTCACCAGAGCCTCAGATGCAAGATTTTGTCCATGGCGGTGCTGGACAACACAACAGGTTAGCACAACGGCTATACTTCGCCAAAGAACCTCAGTTCAAAATTTCATCCTTGGTGGTGCTTTATAACACAACAAGTTAGCACAACGGCTAAACTTCACCAGAGAACCTTAGTTCAAAATTTCATCCTTGGTGGTGCTTTATAACACAACAAGTTAGCACAACGGCTAAACTTCACCAGAGGATCTTAGCTCAAGAAATTGGCCCTGGTGGTGCTTTATAACACAACAAGCTAGCACAACGGCTAAACTTCACCAGAGAGCCTCAAGTCAAAGTTTCATCCCTGATGGTGCTTTGAAACACAACAGGTATGCCTCGCCAAAAGAATGGCGGTGCTTGGTAACACAACAGGCAATACCTCATCAAAGAGGTTCAGTTCAAGAATTTCATCCCTGATGGTGCTTTGAAACACAACAGGTATGCCTCGCCAAAAGAATGACGGTGCTTGGTAACACAACAGGCTATACCTCATCAGAGGGGTTCAGTTCAACCGCTACAGAGGAGTAGTAGCCGGTCTACAACCAAACAAGTACGAAAATGTTCAGAAACAGAGTCAAAAGCAGGGTTCAAGTATATCGGTTCAAAAGCAGGGTCAATTATTTCAGGTTCAAGGAACACGGGTATGAGTAGAAACTCACTCGCCTAGCTTATGCCCAGTAATTCACACTCTCAAGCAGTCATCAAACCCAAATCCACATACAGATCATATATAAATCAAGATACTTGCTCAAGAGTAAAAGAGATACCCTATTTTCAGTTAGGTCAGGTCTATCCAGTGTATGTAAGGGTACACTAGCCGATTCAAATTCAAGTCTACTTACAGGTCGTATACAAACCAAACTACTTGTTCATGCGTAAATGAAATACCATATATTCAGTCAAATCACAACCACTGAGTGTACGTAAAAGTACACTTGCCTAAACAATGTTCAAGTCTCAAGTGAACTCAGCCTAGTCAGTTTCCGGCAGTTCAAGTAGTTCAAATCCCAACACTTACAAATCGGGTGGTGCCATCCTTAATCAAACAAGAAGACTAGATGAAGGTTGCAAAATCAAAAATTTTCTCAACAATCCAGCCACCACCATAATGTATCAAAACCCAAGCCAACACTTATTGGACAAGTCCAAGTCATTATTTCAATTTCCTCATTCAGTTAAGTCTTGAGTACAAGACAAAATCTTTTGCGCTCTAACCTGTGCCATTACAACTTATCTCAAACTCAATCATAATTTCTATTCCCATCATCGTACATTAAACCATATTCCGTCTAAAATTCACGAGCATTTCCTCAGGAAAAATATCGGGTACACAAGTACAAGAATTCAAACTAAGAAACTTCACGACTCAGACCATATGGTTTTAAACGAAGCTCATCAAGTCATATCTTACGTGTACCATTTTCAAGAGTCACAACTGACGCTCCAAAAGAGCACTGAACGTACAAACCAATCCCACAGTCCGGCATCCTAAACTTTAAGCCTAGGATACACTACAAAGATCTGAAGCCTAAGCTCTGATACCATTTGTAACGACCCCACCTCCCCCTAAGGCGAACCAAAGGGTTTAGCGGACCGCCTGCCCAGCTCTCGCCGGGACTCACTCACTTACTACATTTCTCAAGTAAATTACAAGGTACAACTCAAATAATACATCCAATTCTCCAAAATTACATATCTTAAGCGAAGCGGAAACCAATTCTAAGCGTAAAATGTAGATTTACATCCGATTCAATTCCAAATATTTATACAAGCCCAAAAGTACACAAACCAAAACTAAAACTAAACTATACAAGATGTACGCCATCCAGCCACACAAAGATCCAAATACAAGTTCTTCCTTTACCTCGATCCCTGTGGGGAGAAGAAGATAATAGGGGGTGAGCTAGAAGCTCAGCGAGTGACCAGTAAAATCAACAGCCAAGTATATTTCACAATAAAGCATTGATATGATGTCATGATGCAGTAATCAAATGTTCATTTATTGCTCATGAGAGCCAGTGAAGTTCTTGTACTTAAATATCCAATGCTCGTTTAGATCAGGTAACCATGAAACAGAAGTAAGGAGCCATCGGGCTCCAAAGAATGTGTAAACAATAGTGGAGACATTGGTTCTAAGCACAAGACTTTCCAGGAACTCATTGGAGCCAAATTATGTCATGGCACACACCCGAACCCCAAATGATATGCAAAGGAGTAATAAATGCAAGAATTAGTTCAAAAGTAACTTTGGGAACAGTCGAGGGATCACTCACTCAAACTATAGTGCTTCAAGCAGTCACGTTCAATGATACTCCAGGTTTGGAGTCCAGATCTGCGATAAAAATCCGATTTGAGAACTTTGAAACACGAGTAAGATTTGAAACTTAAACGTTCCGTTCATAAGAATCAACCAACTGAATTTCATTTGAAAGACATTCGTGAAACACTTGCTCGCTTTTCAAATCGTAAGGTTTTTGTAGCATATATACTTGGAAAACAACACTTGAGTTGAAAGTACAAGGAAATACAAGTTTACATTGGCCATTATATCTTTTCCTCAAGGGTACAAGTTCATTTAGGTTTTTAACATATAACCCTCGATAACAAAGTAGTAAAGGTGCTCGCTAGTTTAAGTGATAATCACTTAACCTTCACTCAAGTTGCAAATATAGTTTTCTAGTTCTCGAGTAAAAATTCGGGCAGCATGCCCTTTGTGTTTACCTAATTTTCCAGCCATTTAGGCTTCATTATTTTTCCTCAACCAAAACCCAACATCACATATATCAGCAATTCATGTCAAGAGCCGTTCCATAGGCTCACAATATCATAAGAACAAGATTCACAATAATAGCAAGTGCAGAAATTCAATTTAGCAAAAGACAGATTTGACGTATGGATGCGGAAATAACATATCCGAGGCTACGTTTATCGGATTGAGGCGCAACCTATGCCGTTTCGAAGCTAAGACACAGGGCTACAATGTTCATGAAGGTCACTTAGTCCAGTTCCTAATGTAACTTAGTCAAATCCTCAAATTACAGAACCAAAATCCAATTTGTCGGCTGTTTAACCGCATTACACTGTAATGGTCATATCTCAGAGTACACAAGTCCGATTCAGGTGTTCTTAGAGGCATTTGAAAGCTAAGTCAGAATACTAAAACTTTCATGTTTTAGCAAAGAGCTAAATCAGTACGGATCCTAGTCAAAAAACGTGATAAACTGGACTAACTGATCACACGGACTGCTGGGGAAATACTTAAAACAGTAAGGGTATTTTGGACTTTTCACGACCTACGTTGCTCCGATTGAGTTGAAATTTGGTAGGAACCTATAAAATACCATTATATACAACTTTCATTCTTTGACCTAAGGCCAATTCGGCCTCTAACATAGGGTTACAAATTCGGACAGAATGTTGGGGAAAATTTTCCAGATTCTGGAATTTTTTGTAATCAATGGAACTTTCTCAATTTTCTTGTTCTAATCACTACCAAAGCCCCTTATAAAACCTCAATTACAATATATATATATATCATACATCAAATTGGGCAGAAATTCCCCAAGCCCTAGTTCATCATATAAAAGGGGAAAACTTCCAAATTCATCACACCCACTTGCATAATCATGAAATCAAGCCAAAACTTAAGCTAAATAAACATCTTAAAGCAAAATTTAAAGCAACAAAGGTCATGATCAAATGTTTGTACCTCAAAAGCAAGGCTTGATAGAGTGATCCTTCACCCCCTTTGATATTTCTTGGTTCCTCAAGCTTCCCAACTCACACTTAGTACTTTAATCGGTTTAGAATTGGATTTCTTACTTGGGTTGAAGCAAATCAAGAAGAAAATGGTGAACTCTTGCTCTCCCTTTTTTCTCTCTTCTTACTCAGCCAAGATGCAGAAAATAATGAAGGAGATTAAGCTAAGTTTGTCTTATAAGAAGGTAGAAAGGTAAGAATTAATTCTAACCACAAGTTTGGCCAACACTTGGCTTAACCTTAACCACAAAAATTTTCTCTTTCCTTCCTTGCATTTGAGCCATAAATTTTGGTCAAAGCTGATGCAATTTAAGAAGATATTTTGCTCACAAGTCAATAAACTTGTTTGGTAAGAAAAATGGTGGTCAAGTGGTGCGTTCAATCGGTAGTGCGCGGGACCCGCCGGTTCGCGCCGTTTTTCTTAAAAAACACACGTACTAGGGTTTTTACTTCCCATTCACTAACCTTATATCATTGCTACTACTCACATATTATTTTTCACTTAAAAGTCACTTTTAATCACCAAATTTGATCCTTGCTCCGTCCCGAAAATTCATCCGGCGGAAAAATCGCGAAAACCCTAATTTGCTCAAATCTTGAAACCGAAGTGTGAAACCCTATTTTCTAGGTTCATTGGCACTTATTGTGGGGTGATTGAGTAGTAGGGCCATTATAAAGTGGTATTTATCAAAGAAAAGGGAATTTTAAGAAAAATATAAGGAATTTGCACGGCTTCTGGCCGGATTCCTCACAAAACACTATTCACCAGCAATTTTTCCCTTTTCTTCTGCCTTGGGGCGTTACAACTCCCCTCCTTAAAAGAATGTCGTCCTCGACATTCCAACTTGTACTAATCAGATCAAAATAGTTCTCGAAAGTCGATCACGTATTAAGAATCATTTCAATCTCGCTTATCATAATCAAATACTAATCAGATCAAATATCTCAAAGGTCAATCACATACTAAGAATCACTCATTACAATCAAGTACTAAAAGTACTCCAATCCAACTTATCAAATAATCTTGATCCAATTGATAGTCAGACGAGTAACTGGATACATATACAAAAAGGGCTCGAAATCGGACTTAAAGTCCCTGGTATTTGGAAAAACAATTCAGGACATAACGATATCTCAGGTCAGAAATTACCCCTGGTGGTGCTTTATAACACAACAAGCTAGCACTCAGCTATACTTCACCAGAGCCTCAGATGCAAGATTTTGTCCATGGCGGTGCTGGACAACACAACAGGTTAGCACAACGGCTATACTTCGCCAAAGAACCTCAGTTCAAAATTTCATCCTTGGTGGTGCTTTATAACACAACAAGTTAGCACAACGGCTAAACTTCACCAGAGAACCTTAGTTCAAAATTTCATCCTTGGTGGTGCTTTATAACACAACAAGTTAGCACAACGGCTAAACTTCACCAGAGGATCTTAGCTCAAGAAATTGGCCCTGGTGGTGCTTTATAACACAACAAGCTAGCACAACGGCTAAACTTCACCAGAGAGCCTCAAGTCAAAGTTTCATCCCTGATGGTGCTTTGAAACACAACAGGTATGCCTCGCCAAAAGAATGGCGGTGCTTGGTAACACAACAGGCAATACCTCATCAAAGAGGTTCAGTTCAAGAATTTCATCCCTGATGGTGCTTTGAAACACAACAGGTATGCCTCGCCAAAAGAATGACGGTGCTTGGTAACACAACAGGCTATACCTCATCAGAGGGGTTCAGTTCAACCGCTACAGAGGAGTAGTAGCCGGTCTACAACCAAACAAGTACGAAAATGTTCAGAAACAGAGTCAAAAGCAGGGTTCAAGTATATCGGTTCAAAAGCAGGGTCAATTATTTCAGGTTCAAGGAACACGGGTATGAGTAGAAACTCACTCGCCTAGCTTATGCCCAGTAATTCACACTCTCAAGCAGTCATCAAACCCAAATCCACATACAGATCATATATAAATCAAGATACTTGCTCAAGAGTAAAAGAGATACCCTATTTTCAGTTAGGTCAGGTCTATCCAGTGTATGTAAGGGTACACTAGCCGATTCAAATTCAAGTCTACTTACAGGTCGTATACAAACCAAACTACTTGTTCATGCGTAAATGAAATACCATATATTCAGTCAAATCACAACCACTGAGTGTACGTAAAAGTACACTTGCCTAAACAATGTTCAAGTCTCAAGTGAACTCAGCCTAGTCAGTTTCCGGCAGTTCAAGTAGTTCAAATCCCAACACTTACAAATCGGGTGGTGCCATCCTTAATCAAACAAGAAGACTAGATGAAGGTTGCAAAATCAAAAATTTTCTCAACAATCCAGCCACCACCATAATGTATCAAAACCCAAGCCAACACTTATTGGACAAGTCCAAGTCATTATTTCAATTTCCTCATTCAGTTAAGTCTTGAGTACAAGACAAAATCTTTTGCGCTCTAACCTGTGCCATTACAACTTATCTCAAACTCAATCATAATTTCTATTCCCATCATCGTACATTAAACCATATTCCGTCTAAAATTCACGAGCATTTCCTCAGGAAAAATATCGGGTACACAAGTACAAGAATTCAAACTAAGAAACTTCACGACTCAGACCATATGGTTTTAAACGAAGCTCATCAAGTCATATCTTACGTGTACCATTTTCAAGAGTCACAACTGACGCTCCAAAAGAGCACTGAACGTACAAACCAATCCCACAGTCCGGCATCCTAAACTTTAAGCCTAGGATACACTACAAAGATCTGAAGCCTAAGCTCTGATACCATTTGTAACGACCCCACCTCCCCCTAAGGCGAACCAAAGGGTTTAGCGGACCGCCTGCCCAGCTCTCGCCGGGACTCACTCACTTACTACATTTCTCAAGTAAATTACAAGGTACAACTCAAATAATACATCCAATTCTCCAAAATTACATATCTTAAGCGAAGCGGAAACCAATTCTAAGCGTAAAATGTAGATTTACATCCGATTCAATTCCAAATATTTATACAAGCCCAAAAGTACACAAACCAAAACTAAAACTAAACTATACAAGATGTACGCCATCCAGCCACACAAAGATCCAAATACAAGTTCTTCCTTTACCTCGATCCCTGTGGGGAGAAGAAGATAATAGGGGGTGAGCTAGAAGCTCAGCGAGTGACCAGTAAAATCAACAGCCAAGTATATTTCACAATAAAGCATTGATATGATGTCATGATGCAGTAATCAAATGTTCATTTATTGCTCATGAGAGCCAGTGAAGTTCTTGTACTTAAATATCCAATGCTCGTTTAGATCAGGTAACCATGAAACAGAAGTAAGGAGCCATCGGGCTCCAAAGAATGTGTAAACAATAGTGGAGACATTGGTTCTAAGCACAAGACTTTCCAGGAACTCATTGGAGCCAAATTATGTCATGGCACACACCCGAACCCCAAATGATATGCAAAGGAGTAATAAATGCAAGAATTAGTTCAAAAGTAACTTTGGGAACAGTCGAGGGATCACTCACTCAAACTATAGTGCTTCAAGCAGTCACGTTCAATGATACTCCAGGTTTGGAGTCCAGATCTGCGATAAAAATCCGATTTGAGAACTTTGAAACACGAGTAAGATTTGAAACTTAAACGTTCCGTTCATAAGAATCAACCAACTGAATTTCATTTGAAAGACATTCGTGAAACACTTGCTCGCTTTTCAAATCGTAAGGTTTTTGTAGCATATATACTTGGAAAACAACACTTGAGTTGAAAGTACAAGGAAATACAAGTTTACATTGGCCATTATATCTTTTCCTCAAGGGTACAAGTTCATTTAGGTTTTTAACATATAACCCTCGATAACAAAGTAGTAAAGGTGCTCGCTAGTTTAAGTGATAATCACTTAACCTTCACTCAAGTTGCAAATATAGTTTTCTAGTTCTCGAGTAAAAATTCGGGCAGCATGCCCTTTGTGTTTACCTAATTTTCCAGCCATTTAGGCTTCATTATTTTTCCTCAACCAAAACCCAACATCACATATATCAGCAATTCATGTCAAGAGCCGTTCCATAGGCTCACAATATCATAAGAACAAGATTCACAATAATAGCAAGTGCAGAAATTCAATTTAGCAAAAGACAGATTTGACGTATGGATGCGGAAATAACATATCCGAGGCTATGTTTATCGGATTGAGGCGCAACCTATGCCGTTTCGAAGCTAAGACACAGGGCTACAATGTTCATGAAGGTCACTTAGTCCAGTTCCTAATGTAACTTAGTCAAATCCTCAAATTACAGAACCAAAATCCAATTTGTCGGCTGTTTAACCGCATTACACTGTAATGGTCATATCTCAGAGTACACAAGTCCGATTCAGGTGTTATTAGAGGTATTTGAAAGCTAAGTCAGAATACTAAAACTTTCATGTTTTAGCAAAGAGCTAAATCAGTACGGATCCTAGTCAAAAAACGTGATAAACTGGACTAACTGATCACACGGACTGCTGGGGAAATACTTAAAACAGTAAGGGTATTTTGGACTTTTCACGACCTACGTTGCTCCGATTGAGTTGAAATTTGGTAGGCACCTATAAAATACCATTATATACAACTTTCATTCTTTGACCTAAGGCCAATTCGGCCTCTAACATAGGGTTACAAATTCGGACAGAATGTTGGGGAAAATTTTCCAGATTCTGGAATTTTTTGTAATCAATGGAACTTTCTCAATTTTCTTGTTCTAATCACTACCAAAGCCCCTTATAAAACCTCAATTACAATATATATATATATCATACATCAAATTGGGCAGAAATTCCCCAAGCCCTAGTTCATCATATAAAAGGGGAAAACTTCCAAATTCATCACACCCACTTGCATAATCATGAAATCAAGCCAAAACATAAGCTAAATAAACATCTTAAAGCAAAATTTAAAGCAACAAAGGTCATGATCAAATGTTTGTACCTCAAAAGCAAGGCTTGATAGAGTGATCCTTCACCCCCTTTGATATTTCTTGGTTCCTCAAGCTTCCCAACTCACACTTAGTACTTTAATCGGTTTAGAATTGGATTTCTTACTTGGGTTGAAGCAAATCAAGAAGAAAATGGTGAACTCTTGCTCTCCCTTTTTTCTCTCTTCTTACTCAGCCAAG
This sequence comes from Coffea arabica, assembly GCF_036785885.1. Taxonomy (NCBI): domain Eukaryota; kingdom Viridiplantae; phylum Streptophyta; class Magnoliopsida; order Gentianales; family Rubiaceae; genus Coffea; species Coffea arabica. Next base: position 47,353,482 of record NC_092321.1, read on the forward strand.
ATGCAGAAAATAATGAAGGAGATTAAGCTAAGTTTGTCTTATAAGAAGGTAGAAAGGTAAGAATTAATTCTAACCACAAGTTTGGCCAACACTTGGCTTAACCTTAACCACAAAAATTTTCTCTTTCCTTCCTTGCATTTGAGCCACAAATTTCGGTCAAAGCTGATGCAATTTAAGAAGATATTTTGCTCACAAGTCAATAAACTTGTTTGGTAAGAAAAATGGTGGTCAAGTGGTGCGTTCAATCGGTAGTGCGCGGGACCCGCCGGTTCGCGCCGTTTTTCTTAAAAAACACACGTACTAGGGTTTTTACTTCCCATTCACTAACCTTATATCATTGCTACTACTCACATATTATTTTTCACTTAAAAGTCACTTTTAATCACCAAATTTGATCCTTGCTCCGTCCCGAAAATTCATCCGGCGGAAAAATCGCGAAAACCCTAATTTGCTCAAATCTTGAAACCGAAGTGTGAAACCCTATTTTCTAGGTTCATTGGCACTTATTGTGGGGTGATTGAGTAGTAGGGCCATTATAAAGTGGTATTTATCAAAGAAAAGGGAATTTTAAGAAAAATATAAGGAATTTGCACGGCTTCTGGCCGGATTCCTCACAAAACACTATTCACCAGCAATTTTTCCCTTTTCTTCTGCCTTGGGGCGTTACAACTCCCCTCCTTAAAAGAATGTCGTCCTCGACATTCCAACTTGTACTAATCAGATCAAAATAGTTCTCGAAAGTCGATCACGTATTAAGAATCATTTCAATCTCGCTTATCATAATCAAATACTAATCAGATCAAATATCTCAAAGGTCAATCACATACTAAGAATCACTCATTACAATCAAGTACTAAAAGTACTCCAATCCAACTTATCAAATAATCTTGATCCAATTGATAGTCAGACGAGTAACTGGATACATATACAAAAAGGGCTCGAAATCGGACTTAAAGTCCCTGGTATTTGGAAAAACAATTCAGGACATAACGATATCTCAGGTCAGAAATTACCCCTGGTGGTGCTTTATAACACAACAAGCTAGCACTCAGCTATACTTCACCAGAGCCTCAGATGCAAGATTTTGTCCATGGCGGTGCTGGACAACACAACAGGTTAGCACAACGGCTATACCTCGCCAAAGAACCTCAGTTCAAAATTTCATCCTTGGTGGTGCTTTATAACACAACAAGTTAGCACAACGGCTAAACTTCACCAGAGAACCTTAGTTCAAAATTTCATCCTTGGTGGTGCTTTATAACACAACAAGTTAGCACAACGGCTAAACTTCACCAGAGGATCTTAGCTCAAGAAATTGGCCCTGGTGGTGCTTTATAACACAACAAGCTAGCACAACGGCTAAACTTCACCAGAGAGCCTCAAGTCAAAGTTTCATCCCTGATGGTGCTTTGAAACACAACAGGTATGCCTCGCCAAAAGAATGGCGGTGCTTGGTAACACAACAGGCAATACCTCATCAAAGAGGTTCAGTTCAAGAATTTCATCCCTGATGGTGCTTTGAAACACAACAGGTATGCCTCGCCAAAAGAATGACGGTGCTTGGTAACACAACAGGCTATACCTCATCAGAGAGGTTCAGTTCAACCGCTACAGAGGAGTAGTAGCCGGTCTACAACCAAACAAGTACGAAAATGTTCAGAAACAGAGTCAAAAGCAGGGTTCAAGTATATCGGTTCAAAAGCAGGGTCAATTATTTCAGGTTCAAGGAACACGGGTATGAGTAGAAACTCACTCGCCTAGCTTATGCCCAGTAATTCACACTCTCAAGCAGTCATCAAACTCAAATCCACATACAGATCATATATAAATCAAGATACTTGCTCAAGAGTAAAAGAGATACCCTATTTTCAGTTAGGTCAGGTCTATCCAGTGTATGTAAGGGTACACTAGCCGATTCAAATTCAAGTCTACTTACAGGTCGTATACAAACCAAACTACTTGTTCATGCGTAAATGAAATACCATATATTCAGTCAAATCACAACCACTGAGTGTACGTAAAAGTACACTTGCCTAAACAATGTTCAAGTCTCAAGTGAACTCAGCCTAGTCAGTTTCCGGCAGTTCAAGTAGTTCAAATCCCAACACTTACAAATCGGGTGGTGCCATCCTTAATCAAACAAGAAGACTAGATGAAGGTTGCAAAATCAAAAATTTTCTCAACAATCCAGCCACCACCATAATGTATCAAAACCCAAGCCAACACTTATTGGACAAGTCCAAGTCATTATTTCAATTTCCTCATTCAGTTAAGTCTTGAGTACAAGACAAAATCTTTTGCGCTCTAACCTGTGCCATTACAACTTATCTCAAACTCAATCATAATTTCTATTCCCATCATCGTACATTAAACCATATTCCGTCTAAAATTCACGAGCATTTCCTCAGGAAAAATATCGGGTACACAAGTACAAGAATTCAAACTAAGAAACTTCACGACTCAGACCATATGGTTTTAAACGAAGCTCATCAAGTCATATCTTACGTGTACCATTTTCAAGAGTCACAACTGACGCTCCAAAAGAGCACTGAACGTACAAACCAATCCCACAGTCCGGCATCCTAAACTTTAAGCCTAGGATACACTACAAAGATCTGAAGCCTAAGCTCTGATACCATTTGTAACGACCCCACCTCCCCCTAAGGCGAACCAAAGGGTTTAGCGGACCGCCTGCCCAGCTCTCGCCGGGACTCACTCACTTACTACATTTCTCAAGTAAATTACAAGGTACAACTCAAATAATACATCCAATTCTCCAAAATTACATATCTTAAGCGAAGCGGAAACCAATTCTAAGCGTAAAATGTAGATTTACATCCGATTCAATTCCAAATATTTATACAAGCCCAAAAGTACACAAACCAAAACTAAAACTAAACTATACAAGATGTACGCCATCCAGCCACACAAAGATCCAAATACAAGTTCTTCCTTTACCTCGATCCCTGTGGGGAGAAGAAGATAATAGGGGGTGAGCTAGAAGCTCAGCGAGTGACCAGTAAAATCAACAGCCAAGTATATTTCACAATAAAGCATTGATATGATGTCATGATGCAGTAATCAAATGTTCATTTATTGCTCATGAGAGCCAGTGAAGTTCTTGTACTTAAATATCCAATGCTCGTTTAGATCAGGTAACCATGAAACAGAAGTAAGGAGCCATCGGGCTCCAAAGAATGTGTAAACAATAGTGGAGACATTGGTTCTAAGCACAAGACTTTCCAGGAACTCATTGGAGCCAAATTATGTCATGGCACACACCCGAACCCCAAATGATATGCAAAGGAGTAATAAATGCAAGAATTAGTTCAAAAGTAACTTTGGGAACAGTCGAGGGATCACTCACTCAAACTATAGTGCTTCAAGCAGTCACGTTCAATGATACTCCAGGTTTGGAGTCCAGATCTGCGATAAAAATCCGATTTGAGAACTTTGAAACACGAGTAAGATTTGAAACTTAAACGTTCCGTTCATAAGAATCAACCAACTGAATTTCATTTGAAAGACATTCGTGAAACACTTGCTCGCTTTTCAAATCGTAAGGTTTTTGTAGCATATATACTTGGAAAACAACACTTGAGTTGAAAGTACAAGGAAATACAAGTTTACATTGGCCATTATATCTTTTCCTCAAGGGTACAAGTTCATTTAGGTTTTTAACGTATAACCCTCGATAACAAAGTAGTAAAGGTGCTCGCTAGTTTAAGTGATAATCACTTAACCTTCACTCAAGTTGCAAATATAGTTTTCTAGTTCTCGAGTAAAAATTCGGGCAGCATGCCCTTTGTGTTTACCTAATTTTCCAGCCATTTAGGCTTCATTATTTTTCCTCAACCAAAACCCAACATCACATATATCAGCAATTCATGTCAAGAGCCGTTCCATAGGCTCACAATATCATAAGAACAAGATTCACAATAATAGCAAGTGCAGAAATTCAATTTAGCAAAAGACAGATTTGACGTATGGATGCGGAAATAACATATCCGAGGCTACGTTTATCGGATTGAGGCGCAACCTATGCCGTTTCGAAGCTAAGACACAGGGCTACAATGTTCATGAAGGTCACTTAGTCCAGTTCCTAATGTAACTTAGTCAAATCCTCAAATTACAGAACCAAAATCCAATTTGTCGGCTGTTTAACCGCATTACACTGTAATGGTCATATCTCAGAGTACACAAGTCCGATTCAGGTGTTCTTAGAGGCATTTGAAAGCGAAGTCAGAATACTAAAACTTTCATGTTTTAGCAAAGAGCTAAATCAGTACGGATCCTAGTCAAAAAACGTGATAAACTGGACTAACTGATCACACGGACTGCTGGGGAAATACTTAAAACAGTAAGGGTATTTTGGACTTTTCACGACCTACGTTGCTCCGATTGAGTTGAAATTTGGTAGGCACCTATAAAATACCATTATATACAACTTTCATTCTTTGACCTAAGGCCAATTCGGCCTCTAACATAGGGTTACAAATTCGGACAGAATGTTGGGGAAAATTTTCCAGATTCTGGAATTTTTTGTAATCAATGGAACTTTCTCAATTTTCTTGTTCTAATCACTACCAAAGCCCCTTATAAAACCTCAATTACAATATATATATATATCATACATCAAATTGGGCAGAAATTCCCCAAGCCCTAGTTCATCATATAAAAGGGAAAAACTTCCAAATTCATCACACCCACTTGCATAATCATGAAATCAAGCCAAAACTTAAGCTAAATAAACATCTTAAAGCAAAATTTAAAGCAACAAAGGTCATGATCAAATGTTTGTACCTCAAAAGCAAGGCTTGATAGAGTGATCCTTCACCCCCTTTGATATTTCTTGGTTCCTCAAGCTTCCCAACTCACACTTAGTACTTTAATCGGTTTAGAATTGGATTTGTTACTTGGGTTGAAGCAAATCAAGAAGAAAATGGTGAACTCTTGCTCTCCCTTTTTTCTCTCTTCTTACTCAGCCAAGATGCAGAAAATAATGAAGGAGATTAAGCTAAGTTTGTCTTATAAGAAGGTAGAAAGGTAAGAATTAATTCTAACCACAAATTTGGCCAACACTTGGCTTAACCTTAACCACAAAAATTTTCTCTTTCCTTCCTTGCATTTGAGCCACAAATTTCGGTCAAAGCTGATGCAATTTAAGAAGATATTTTGCTCACAAGTCAATAAACTTGTTTGGTAAGAAAAATGGTGGTCAAGTGGTGCGTTCAATCGGTAGTGCGCGGGACCCGCCGGTTCGCGCCGTTTTTCTTAAAAACACACGTACTAGGGTTTTTACTTCCCATTCACTAACCTTATATCATTGCTACTACTCACATATTATTTTTCACTTAAAAGTCACTTTTAATCACCAAATTTGATCCTTGCTCCGTCCCGAAAATTCATCCGGCGGAAAAATCGCGAAAAGCCTAATTTGCTCAAATCTTGAAACCGAAGTGTGAAACCCTATTTTCTAGGTTCATTGGCACTTATTGTGGGGTGATTGAGTAGTAGGGCCATTATAAAGTGGTATTTATCAAAGAAAAGGGAATTTTAAGAAAAATATAAGGAATTTGCACGGCTTCTGGCCGGATTCCTCACAAAACACTATTCACCAGCAATTTTTCCCTTTTCTTCTGCCTCGGGGCGTTACAGCTAAAAGACAGTTTTGCCTTGGGAAATTTCTTGAACTTTGATGGTTTAATTAACTACCTTTCCGTGTGAAATTTCAATTGAAATTTGATAGAGGAGTGGTCCTCATATGGAGGTTTAATTGTGCAAAATTTGGTGATATTCTAAGACCATTTTGATATGCAAATGATGCCCCAAAATTCGCTCACCGAATCTGGAAACTTTTCGTTTTCTCTTAGCCAAATGGTCAAATTTGATTTGGGGAGTTTTATTTCAAAAATTTGGATGTCAATGGCCTTTAAATTGCTCAGTGGATGTTATGAACTCTCGGTTTCCATACTGGAGAGATTTGGAACTGATTTCATGGTACAAAAAGTTTGTAAACAAAAGAAAAGTGAGAAGGTAGTTTAGCCTTGAAACTCTTCATAAACTTTGGTTGTTTTAATGACTGCCTTACCGTGAGGGTATTTGTATGAAACTTGGTAGAAATGTTGTTCACACATGGAAGATTTAGTGTACCAAGCTTGATGTATTTCCAATGCCAACTCGATGACCAAATGATACTTCTAATCTAGTCTTCAAACCTGGAAAATAGCCCAACAGTCTTAACTTTTTCAGCAACTTGGGGCTACTATATCTTGGTGCTCGAAACTCCGTTTCTCAATCCGCTTGTTTTTTTATACTCTTGGATTGCAACACTATTTTATTTCCAAATTTCAAAGGTTAGTTCAAAACAAGTGAATTTTGCCGAATTTCCAAAATTGGCCAAAAACCAACCTTGAAACTGTCTTAGTATTCTACAGCAGTAACTTTGATCCAACTTTTGAATACCTTCCATTTGGAATCATGGAAAAGTGTCTTCTAGAAACTTGTAGTACTCGGAATGTAGTTTCCAATGGTATCAAGCTTTCCAATTTTGGACCTACGTAGTGCAAGATACGATTTTTCTAGAATTGACACCCAAAGCTGAAATTTGGCAATTTCTTAGAAAATGAGATTTTGGAAACTTACCTTCTTTTCTCGATACCGATTGAACATTTTGAACTCGATTTCATGAAAAATGTTAGTCTCTCTCTTTAGACTTTAAAACTTTACTCTTGAGCCTCGATTATTAATAATTAAGGCCCAATTCATGAATTCCCTTTAGATTGTACAACCTTCTTTGATAAGTAGGAGTTCTAAGTGATAGTGTATAATAGTTAATGGTTATTTGCTCAGGCGCTCAAGGGGACCTTCAAGAAGAACTCGAAGTGGACGCCTAGACACTTGTTTGAGTATTTACTCTCTTGTTGCAATAGGTGAGTGTTCCATATAGGAATACGTAATTGGAATAAGTCTATGACATGCTTAACCCATGGTCATTAAGTGTTAAGTGCTATATGATAAGAATTTACCACACTCATGCATATTCGAATGAGGTATACTTGAATTGCTCGACATGAAATACTTGAAGTATGTATACTTGAATTACTCAACATGAAATACCTGAAGTATGTATATTTGAACTATTCGATATGAAATGCTTAAAGAGCATATTTATGTGATTACTTGAAATGCTAGATATGAAATGCTTGGAGAGCATATATACATGATGTGTTTACATGATTAATTATGCTATGGCAGCATAAGTCGGTTGGAGTGAATCTCCCCGACTCTTACGTGGTAAAAGTGGAAAACGGCCAATGGCGACCTATTAAAATGACATATGTCTACCAATTAACCGTAATTACCACCGTTAACCGTTTACCGTTTACTGTTAACCGTGTTTACTTATCGTTTTCTAATCTATGTGGTTACTTGCTTACTTGATTATCATGAATCACATGTTATATGAAGTTGTCCATCATTGTTAGGCGAGTGTGTACTTTACCTCACTCGACCTATTCAAATGATGAATTTTATTTTTGTCGAATTACTTGGTTACCTGTGCATGTTGTAAGCTATAAGCTGAACTTGGGCCCTGCCTCGGTTACTGACCTACTCGAGCCAGGACTGGGCTCGGTCGGGTAGGTTGGAGCCCTGGACAACCGTTTCGGTATACTCGAGTATTACCACTGGAGGGATAAGGCGATGGCCAGACCGTACCGTGGGGATCGGAAGTCATAAGGTGCAGATGACCGACAGAGTTCCACTGGAATACCGTATCCTACTGTATATGTTTACCCTGTATCATGATAATTGTTTTATGCTAAAATGTCAACATGAAATTCTGAGCCATGCCTGTGATATGCTCCCTACCTGTTACCTGTCCAATGTCTCATATCATGATACACGTCTCAAATTACCCGTACAATGATTATCACCTCATGATAACATGCCATTGTATAACCTTGAACCATACATGTGGTATGCTCCCTTTACTTGATTTAATAGAACTGCTAGAGTGTTTTGGAACCTCACTGGGCTGTGTAGCTCATTCCACGTTGTGGATTTCTTTTACAGGGTTCGAGACCAAGGGTGCTCGTGAGTAGTACTAGATTGTTTTCTTTTGAAGACTTTAAATTATATTATAACGGATGGCTATTGTACCCTTTTCCGTTGGGTTGTATTTAAGCTTGAAAGCTGCATAATTGTAAGTGTGAGATATTTGAAGTACTTTAATTATGTATTGAAGTTACTTAAAGTATTTCGAGCTTTTGAATAATGGATTGTAGTGAGTCCTGGCGAGAGCTGGGCAGGCGTCCTGCGGATACCCTTTGGTTCGCCTTAGGGAGAAGTGGGGGCGTCACACCATGGCTCAGGAACCATCCATCATATATCATTGCCTTGCTCAAATCCAAGTCTTAGATCACAAACTCAATGCAAACAAGTCCTTTCAAAATTCGGACAGAACTTCCCCTTGTCTTTGCTAACTTTTCCTGCCATCATGGCTTCATTATTTCCTCATTCCAACCCAAAGGTACACCCACAACAACAAGTTCATCCAATAGCCATTCAGCAAGCTCCAAGTAAGACAAGTACAAGTCAAGCTAGGGAAAAGTCCGGAAACGAAAGTTAAGCTCAAAACCAGAAAAATAGTTTTTGACGTCATTTTGCGGTAATGGCACCAATGGCACTACGATGGTCGGATGAAGGTGAAAGATACACCGTTTTGAAGCTAAGAGATAGGGCTACAATATTACAGAAGGTCACTCAACCCAGTTTCGAGTGTAACCAGGTCAAAAATGCAAGATACTATACCAGAATCACAAAAACAGATTCACAGAACGCATTCTAGCGGAAACTTCATAAAACAGGCTATCCAAGTCCAAATCCAGAAATTCCAAAACCATCTGAAAGCTAAGAAACAGGGATACATTTCATCATAAGACCTCAACAACCAATTCGGAAGTAATTCCAGCCAAAACAACCAATTACAGGCGCAATTCTTACATTCGGGTAAAACCAGAACAGCAATAGTAATTTTGACTTTTCTCATTCTACACTACTCCGATTGACCTGAAATTTTGTAGGCTCCTCCAAAATGTCATTCCCTACAACTTTCATGTTTTAAGCCAAGGCCAATTCGACCTCTATCTATGAGCTAAAAATTCGGACAGAATGAAGAACATTGAAACCTAGTTTTCCACTTTTCCTTCCAAAACAGAAATTGATTGTAATTAATCACTTTTTCCACCTCCTAGAGTCATTAAACATCATTTCCAATCATCATACATGACCCCATAATCATATCCATATGAAAACAGAAAAATCCCCAAAAATTATAAAACTTCACCAATTCAACCAAAATCAAGATATAATCCATAAAAGTGCATCTTATACCACCACCAATCATGAATTGAACATCAATTAAGGGAGGAGAGTGGTTCTTCACAACTCACCTTAGCCATACAAGAGATAGAGCAACAAATCACCTTAGCTTTCCAAACAACTCCACAAAAGAAGCAACTTAGCACCTCCTCTTTCCAAACCACTCCACCAACTACCTTAATCCTACCTTACAAATGATTTTTATGGAGAAAGTTGGAGTTTTATCGGTTAGATTTGAAGATTGAGCAAGCTTGGGATGAAGAAAGTTGAAGGCTTCTCCTCTCTTTTCTCTCTAGGAGTTTCGGCCAAGAAGCTTGAAAAATGAAGATGATTTTGGTCAATTTTTGGTATTTAGTAAAGGTGATGAATAGTAAGTCAAATCCATCCTCTAATGGTTACATGACACTTGTCCATTCCTATGCTTGATCTCATCCTTTTGTCTCTCCTAACACCAATCCATTTAGGTAACCCCTAATTATCTCTTAACACCTAGTAAATTAATCCCTGTATACAAAACTTACCCTAATCGGCCGAATTTTACCGCACTGACCCCACTAGCGGGTCCCACGTCCAGTATACATTCTTAATTTCTCATGAACTAACTTATACTAGAAAAATGATTTTAAAACTATATTTACGCATAAAAATTATGTAGAAAAATTTCCTAATAAAGTAAATATAGAAAAGGCGTGCAAGTAAATAAGATAAAGCCTAGAAAATAAGAAAATTTTCGGGTTGTCACACTCTCTTTCCCTTAAAAGAATTTCGTCCTCGAAATTCCTTATCACCCTTCTCCGGGATACAAAAATTGTACTACTTCCTTCTCACAGTCAAATTGAGCACCATACTTAACTAACCAATCCGTACCCCCTTTTTCTGACCAGGCACATTGAAGTCTTTAGTATATTGTCTTCTTCCTTCCTAAATTGTAATTCTTTTATACCATTCTAGTGGTCAAACGGTGGAATACTAGGATCTTACCTTCCACGTCATCACACGAGTCAGGGGCTTGATGTTGTTCTAGGGCATACACCCGAGCCGACACCTTCGGTCCATTCTTTTGCCCCTTCGACTGATCAGGGTTGGTCGTGGTTGGCTGTTGATTCCTACTCCCTTCTCAAGATCGGCCTGGACAGTTTGCGATTTGATGATCTGCGCTCCCACAACGCATACATTTCTTCCTTTCTTCCAGTAGACATCCTCCGTGTGATTCGGCTTCCCACAGTACCCGCAGGGACCACGGGAAACAGAGACTGAGCCTCTCGGTGATGCACCACTTGATATCCCCAGTAGTTGTACTCCCCCGTTTCCCCTTCCAATCTTAGGAGGCGTACCCATATCCCCTTGCTCTGAGCTACTACTAAGAAATCCCCTTTTCTTGGCTTGAAAGTTTCTAACTTGTAACCTCGCGTTTTCAACTCGTTGAGCTTTCTCCACTGCATCACTAAAGGCGTTGAGTTGGGCTACAGCTAGGTCCTTCTGAATCTCAACGTTTAATCCTTGGACAAAACGCCGTATTCTCCTTTGCTCAGTCATGATTAGTTCGGGAGTGAACTAAGACAATCTGGTGAACTGGCTCTCATATTCGGCAACAGTTTGAGTTCCCTGCCGAAGTCTAATAAACTCATCTTCTTTCTTTTTCTGGATCAGAGGTGGAAAATACTTCGTATTGAATTCTCTCATGAAATTCACCCACGTCCTTAGGGTTTGTTCTCTTTCCCATTTCAGTTTTATGATATTCCACCAAGAACGGGCCGCTCCCTCCAGTTGGAAGATGGCAAATGTCACCTGTCGTTCCTCGGTATAGTGTAGCGCGGCAAAAATATCAATCATCTTCTCTAGCCATCTCTCGGCTACGTCAGGGTCTGGTCCTCCAAGGAATTTCGATGGCGAGAACTTCTGAAATCGTTCGAGGGCTCTATCCTCACCCTCTATGTGATTACCAGGATTTTCCGGCTGATGAATAGGATTTTGGCCTTGATGTTCTACTATGTGAGCCAAAAGGTCAGTCATACGTTGGATAGCGGCAGCTACCTGAACGTTAGGGCCCACTCCAGGTTCGGGATTAGGTACAGGCCTTGGTTCCCGATTTCCTCCTTCATTTGAGGTTCCGCGCCCCCGGCCCCGTCCACTACGAGTACTCTCCATTTGGCTTAACCAGTCTAGGGTTGAACTGCGAATACAGTATTAAAACCAAAGTATGTAGGTACAAGTGATAAAAGTAGGCAATATACGTATAGCACATCTTTAGCAGACAAATCACACAGTAATAGTCAATCTGATATAAGCAAAAGGAAACATCCTTCGTGATTCTAACTAAGCCAATGGTACAAGAGCAACCAATTAAAAGCTTTCCCTCTCTAGGGCTCCAGCCATAATCTACAAGAATAACACAATTTATATCTTAGGCAGGGTTAATCATCCTTAATGATACCCTAACACATCACATGACGTTCCATAGAATCAAATTTCTAGTCCGCCCAAGTCATTTCTAACCTAGGCTCTCATCTATTTAGTAGTCGGGTACAAGAATCCCAAAATAAGATAATTCACAACTCGGGTTGGCCAGTCCCAAGGGTAATTCATCTACAATCGAGATTCTTACCTGACCTACAGATCTATTATCTCCAAGTACCATGATAAAGGTTTAAAACCTATAACATTTCACAATCCAAAGCTTATGCTCAAAAGAGCACTTAGACATTTGTACACATTCACATAATCAGAACCATAACACCACTTGGCCCCAAGCTCACTCCGCACAGAGACCACGCGAAGCAGCTCTAATACCACCTGTGACAGCCCCACCTCCCCCTAAGGTGAATCAAAGGGTTCGGCGGACCGCCTACCCAGCTCTTGCCAGGACTACTAAGACGGTTATACACAACTCAGAACGTGTCGGAATACAGTAGCGCGCGTAAACAAAGCAAAAATCGTGAAACAGAAAATGAAAATCGACACGAAAAGTGAATAGCGCCTGCCACGTCACCATCCGACCGGGACCCAATCGAATACAAGCAACTTCATATAATCCTTGAAATGGATATATACAAACCAAACATAACACATGAACATGAGTACACGCTTTTATAAACCACATTTGTACTTTTACAAATCAAAAGGGAACATTTGAATCCAAGTACAATTAGGGTTTCCAACCATTGAGGAGCTATACAAAATATCTAAACTAGCTCAACTCATGCTTCAAAATCACAGTTCCAAAGTGGTTCCCTGTAAGAAAAATAAGGATAACGGAATGGGGTGAGCTAGAAGCTCAATGAGGTACCAAAAGTATAACAGTGCAAATCATGAAAAAACACTTTTAGGGCACATATACACATCAAGTAGGATAAATGAACGAACACCACAATTTAAAGGATACAGGTGGCTCTCAGGAGCCAAATCCCCGTTGCAATACTTGATCCAGTCTCGTTGACCCTCCGTCAACGTTTACTGAAACACTCATGTCCGTAGATCCCTCTTACGCCAAAATCCCGTTCACCAAACATACCCCTTACCGGGCCCGAACGCCAAACTGGAACAGGAATGGTAATACTCGAGTATACCGGAATCAAGAGTCTCAATACTCAAAGATTCCATAAGAATAGGTATCCATGGATTGTCAATTTCCTCGACCAAGCCCTTGCATGGCTCGATTTAATTAACTCCCCATGAGGTTGAGCTCAGGTTTAACAGGAAAGTCGCTGGACTCACTTCCAAACGACATCATAACAAGCGCAAGTAACAAGTTCAAGTTCATAACAGGTACAACTAATAGATTTCAGTTTATACAACACAGGCAAGAGAACGAGTGTGATAAAGTATACCCTCGTCTCATTCAAAATAACAGAGTTCACAGTTATCCATGTCATAAATTTCAAGTACAGAGAAACCAATTAAACAACAATCCAGGGGAGTGGTACACTCACCAGTTCCAACAAGGATAATTTCAAAAGTTTCCTTCCCAAGTGTGGCTTTACTCGCCGGCACCTCCTAGAACAAGCAAGGGCAAACACTTAAGACTTGACTCTAAGACCTAATAAATGAAATTCGCAAGTAAGACTCGGTTACGAGTCATATGCCTATTCAAATGAACCAGTAATGCAGAGCAAAGAGGCAACTTTGGAGTGAAAATGTAACAATTGGTCTTAAAGGCATGAACAACCTCAAAGCCCTACCTACAATGATTGACCAACTCCAAATTTGAAGTAGAAAATGAAAGTAAGAGCAATACTAGGAAAACAGGATTTTCTAGTTTTGCGCAACCCTATATGAACAATCATATCTCAAGTTTTTTAAGTCCAAAATTGATAAATACCATTGGAAAATACATTCAAAGAGCTACAACTTTCCAGAAAACACCATGGTAAGATTCAGAACGCAAGTCAGTCAAATTCAAGCCTCAAGTTGCTGCTTATCCAGTGAAAGACAGAACAGGTACAAATTTTCAGTCAAATTTGAAAAATCACCATAAATTGTATAGACAGAAACAGGGTCTAAAATTTACCCGGTTTATAGCCCTGTGAATCTAATTTAAAACGCAACAAACGGAACTCAATTCTGATTTTCCTACATCAAGATATAGTAGATTCCCCAAGACTGCTCAAGGGTCCTGCGAAAATTTCAGCAGCACTTCCCCTAGATTTCCGTACTTTTCCATGCTACCATCAACCACCAAATTTCATAACAAACAATCACCATTGCACATGCCAATCATAGTCTATGAAACACCCTTAAGATACAACCAATTGGTAGCTCCAAAACTATCCCCAATCATGGTCAAATTGAAACCCTAAAGCTGAAATTCTCCGTACAAAGCGGAAATTTTCCGCAAGTAACTACAATTAACACACCAAAGTACCATTTAGACCATACCAAGCCATCATCCATGGCCAACCAACATTAATCCTATAAAATCAGAAAAATCATGAATAAAAATAAAAAGTCATCAATCTCTACCAAAAGTCATGAAATCTTTCACAAAATCACTTCGTTAACTATCACAAGTCACTAATTTAACATCATCAAGAACAAAGAAAGAATTCCGTAGCTACTCACCTTGCAACCTCAAGAAAAGAAGCAACTTAGCACCTCCTCTTTCCAAACCACTCCACCAACTACCTTAATCCTACCTTACAAATGATTTTTATGGAGAAAGTTGGAGTTTTATCGGTTAGATTTGAAGATTGAGCAAGCTTGGGATGAAGAAAGTTGAAGGCTTCTCCTCTCTTTTCTCTCTAGGAGTTTCGGCCAAGAAGCTTGAAAAATGAAGATGATTTTGGTCAATTTTTGGTATTTAGTAAAGGTGATGAATAGTAAGTCAAATCCATCCTCTAATGGTTACATGACACTTGTCCATTCCTATGCTTGATCTCATCCTTTTGTCTCTCCTAACACCAATCCATTTAGGTAACCCCTAATTATCTCTTAACACCTAGTAAATTAATCCCTGTATACAAAACTTACCTTAATCGGCCGAATTTTACCGCACTGACCCCACTAGCGGGTCCCACGTCCAGTATACACTCTTAATTTCTCATGAACTAACTTATACTACAAAAATGATTTTAAAACTATATTTATGCATAAAAATTATGTAGAAAAATTTCCTAATAAAACAAATATAGAAAAGGCGTGCAAGTAAATAAGATAAAGCCTAGAAAATAAGAAATTTTTCGGGTTCTCACATAAGTAAGTCATAGTTCCATGTAATTGGGTCTAAAAAGGTTGAAATAAAATATTCGGAGTAAACAGACAATTAAATATTTAAATAAACTAGCAATAGGAATTTAAAATAAGTAAATTTTCGAGTCCTCACACCCTCTCCCCCTTAAGAAAATTTCGTGCTCGAAATTTACCTTGATCTGCGAACAGGTTTGGATACTTTCCTCGAATTGCTTCTTCAACTTCCCAGGTTGCTTCCTCTATTCCATGATTCCTTCAAAGAACTTTCACCAATGGAATCCGCTTGTTTCTCAATTCTTTCACCTTACGATCCAAAAGCTTTACTGGTTTCTCCTCGTAGGTCAGTGTCTCATCAATTTCAATACTTTCCGGTTGCAAAGTATGAGAAGGGTCTGGGTGATATTTCCTAAGTATGGACACGTGGAAAACGTTGTGAATCCGAGACAAACTTGGTTGCAATTCCAACTTATAGGCCACATTTCCTACACGTTGGATAATCTTGTACGGCTCTACGAATTTCGGTTGTAACTTCTTTCCTTTTCCAGACATTAAACTTGCTTTCAGAGGTGTAATCTTAAGAAATACTTGATCTCCAACCGCAAATTCTAAATCCTTCCTTCGGTTATCTGCATAACTCTTCTGACGACCTTGTGCGGTCTGAATCCTTTGCCGTACCAATTTCACCTTTTCATTAGCCTCCTCAATCCAAGGCACGGTAGTCGGGTCTAATATTTTGCGTTCACCTACTTCATCCCAACAAATCGGAGATCTACACTTCTAACCATAAAGTGCTTCATACAGGGCCATTTGAATAGAAGAGTGGAAGCTATTATTATAGGCAAATTCCACCAATGTCAAAAATTTACTCCAACTCTCTCCAAAATCCAAAACGCAAGTTCTTAACATGTCCTCAAGGGTTTGAATCGTCCTTTCAGATTGTCCATCGGTCTGGGGATGGTATGTAGTACTGAAGTTCAATCTAGTCCCTAATACTTCTTGCATCTTTTGCCAAAATCTTGAAACAAATCTTGGGTCTCTATCGGACACAATACTTACAGGTATCCCATGTAACCTGATAATCTCATCCACATACAACTTAGCCAATTTCTCCAATGGGTACTTCATATTAATCGGTAGAAAATGAGCCGATTTGGTCAATCTATCTACTATTACCCAAATGGCATCATGACCTCTTTGTGTTCTCGGTAACCCTGTTACAAAATTCATGGTGATGTTTTCCCATTTCCACTCGGGTATTTCCAAAGATTATAGAAGTCCTGATGGTTTCTGATGTTCAGCTTTAACCTGCTGACAAACTAAACAGGTCTGGACAAATCGGGCAATCTCCTTCTTCATGCTCTCCCACCAATACAGACTCTTCAAGTCTTGGTACATTTTATTCCCTCTAGGGTGTACCGTGAATTTCGATCGGTGTGCCTCTTCTAAAATTTCCTTCTTAAGCCCTTCATTCTTTGACACTACTATCCGATTCCGAAATATCAATATACCATTCGTCCCCAAGTTAAAATCCGACTTTTCTCCCTTTTTGACTTTCTCCACCCACCTTTGCACTTCAGGGTCCTTTTCTTGAGTCTCTTTAATATGTCCCAACAAAGTGAAATTCATTACAATATTCCCAAGAATTACTTTTCTCGATTCAAGTCTAGGATTCCAATAACTAACTTCTTCTAACAAGTGTAATTTCTTAATCATCAATCCGGCCACTTGCACTTGATGACTTAAAGCATCGGCCACTACATTGGCTTTTCCTAGATGGTACTTTATCGTGCAATCATAATCTCCAAAAATACCATCCACGTACGTTGCCTCAAATTCAGCTCCTTTAGAAAAAACAAATACTTAAGGCTTTTGTGGTCAGTAAAAATCTCAAATGTTACTTTGTACAGGTAATGCCTCCATTTCTTTAAAGCGAACACCACAGCCGCTAACTCCAAATCATGAGTTGGGTAGTTTCTTTCATGCGATTTCAATTTCCTAGAGGCATATGCTATCACTTTATCATTTTGCATTAATACACATCCCAAGCTTTCCTTGGAAGCATCTGTGTAGACCACAAAACTATCTTTTCCATTCGGTAGAGCTAACACAGGCGCTCTTGTTAAACGTCTCTTTAACTCTTGAAAACTCTCTTCACACTTAGGACTCCGTATAAACTTTCCACTTTTCTTGGTCAACTCAATCATGGGTCCAGCAATTCTAAAAAAATCCTTAATGAATCTCCGGTAATACCCTACTAACCCTATAAAATTTCGAACCTCTGTAGTTTCTGTCGTTTCCACTTTGAAACAGTTTCAACTTTGGCTGGATCCACTTTTATCCCATCCTTAGAAATTATGTGACCCAAGAATGTCACTTCTTTCAACCAAAACTCACAGTTGCTAAATTTAGCATACAATTGGTGTTCCCTCAGGGTTTGCAAAACAATTCTCAGGTGTTTCTCGTGATCATTCACATTCTTGGAGTATACCAAAATATCATCAATAAAAACGACCACAAATTGGTCCAGATAAGGCTTAAAGACCCTGTGCATCAAATCCATAAATGCCGCAGGTGCATTGGTCAATCCAAATGGAATTACTGCAAATTCAAAGTGTCCATACCTCGAGTTAAAAGCAGTCTTGGGTATATCTTTCTCCAAAATCCTCAATTGATAATAACCCTGTCTCAAATCCAACTTTGAGAATACCACTGCCCCTTGCAATTGGTCAAATAATTCATCAATGTGGGGCAACGAGTACTTATTCTTAATGGTGACATCATTCAAGTCTCGGTAATCTATGCATAACCTTAAACTCCCATCTTTTTTCTTAACAAATAAGACCGGGGCTCCCCACGGTGAGTCACTCTCTTTTATAAAACCCGTTCCAACAAGTCCTGCAATTGTAATTTCAATTCTTTCAACTCAGCTGGAGCCATCCGATATGGCGTCTTAGAGATAGGGGCTACTCCCGGAATCACATCAATCTTACAAGCTATTTCCCTTTCCGGGGGTAAAGATTCTAACTCTTCAGGAAAGACATCTGGGTACTCTTTTACTACAGGCATGTCCTCCAATCTCACTTTATCACTAGGAGTGTTGATTAGAAAAGTTAAATATCCCTGAGCTCCCTTACTTAACATTTTCCTAACTCGGATTCTTGAGATAAGTGCAGACGAAACTAATCTACCTCATACATCCAGTTTCAGGGTTGCCTCTCCCGAAATGCACAATTCCACTATTTTCGTCTTACAGTTCAATTGGGCATTGTAACGGGCTAACTAGTCCATTCCTAGGATTACATCATACCCCTTAATCGCTAAGCCTATCAGATCGGCCATTAATTTCCGTTCTCCAATCCAGATCTCACAATCCCTGTATACCAAGTTAGCGATTAGATTTTGATCCCTAGTAGGTGTCCTAACCTCCAAGTCATAAGGTAATTTAATTGGCTTCAAGTCTATTCCGCCCATGAAATTAGGGTTTACAAAGGAATGTGTCGCACCCGGATCAATTAAAACCCTAGCTAAGAGGTGAAAAATAGGAATCGTACCTTCAACCACCTCTGTCGCATTGGGTATTTGTTGATGGTCTAGTGCATAAACCCTAGCAGGTACCTTTGGTCAATTTCCTCCAGCACTGGTATGTTTAGAGGTTGACTTTTCGGGTCTTTGGGTGCTACCTCCCATCTTCAGCTTATTTGGACAAGTCGCGAGTTGGTGCTCGGTATTACCACAAGCCAAACACTTCCCAGACTTTCTCCAACAATCGTTATCAGAGTGGTTGGGTTTACCACAGTACCCACAAGTAACTTGAGGGGTCACTGCCGAACCACTAGAAGGCACTCTCCTCGCTCGAATCGGTCCACTATGACCTCCTCTGGATAAAGCTCCCATTGAAACTCCAGCAGTCCTTATTCCTCCCATTCCTAGGCTGTGCATTCTTACTAGTCTGTCCATAAGTACGACTAGAAAAGTTCCTCTTCCTATTATGAAGTCCCTTACTTGCGTTCTCGCACTCTTAACCCTTTGTGCTTTCTCAAGAGTCTCAGTAAATGTAGAGATTTGGGTTGCGGCCAAGCCCTCCTGGATTTCCACATTAAGCCCCTATACAAACCGTCTTATCCTTCTTCGTTCATTGATCACCAATTCAGGAGCGTACTTAGAAAGCTTAGTAAACTTCCCTTCATACTCAGTTACACTAAGAGTTCCTTGTTTCAACTTAATGAATTCATCTTCCCTCTTCTCTTGGATTAAGGGCGGAAGAAACTTTTCATTAAACTCCCTCGTGAAATTCTCCCAAGTCCAAGGGGTCTGGGTTCTCTCCCACTTTCCCCTTATCATGTCTCACCAAGCACGAGCCACTCCCTCAAATTGGAAAGCAGCAAAGTTCACTCGTCTATCTTCGGCGTAGTCTAAGGCGGCGAATATGTTAGTCATCCTCTCTAACCAATTCTCCACTACCTCAGGGTCAGGTTAAATTTCAGGAACCTCTCCAAGGCTCTATCCTCCCCTCTATCCTGTCCCCCAGTTTGATTAAGTGGTCCAGGACCCTGCCTTTCAACTAAACGTTCAAGGATATCAGTCATCCTATTAATGGCAGTAGCCACTTGATTTCCCTCTACATTTTCTTGTCCATGGGTTGGTCCAATTGCCGATCCCTGTCATCCCCATGAGGTTGGGCCTGTCTAGTCCCTCGCCCACGGCCTCAATCACTCCTTCGTCCTTTCATTATCCTAGGTATGCCTAGTGCAAGAAGTAAATCAATTATGCGGGGGAAATACTTAAACAAGGATCAATCATGGAAAACATTGGAACTAACAATAATTTACATTCATTATCATGTCAAGATCTATACAATTAGCAAGTTATGGGGGAAATCACAAAAATATAGCACGTAATTGCCACAAGAGTACTTTTAGTCACGTAAGACTAAAGTAAAATCAAGTGCCTCAAAAGTAGGCCACACAGTCATACAAAATATAATGGGCTCAGCACTAGCATCACTCCAGCTAATGCTAACTATACCAGTCAAAAGGGCCAATCAGTCTAGACCTAGTCCACAGTAAGACTATCAGGGGAAATCTCCTCCTCCGGATCCTCCTCCTGAACCGGGCTCTAGGCAATATCCATCACCCCATCTATCATCATAGTAGCATCGGCCAGGATCCCGGAAGCCCGATCATGAACCTCCTCTCCTACTCTAGCAAGTCAGGCCCTAGCCCTCTGAAGCTCCTCTGTGAGAACCCGGAAATTTCTTATTTTCAAGCCATTATTTTATTTAATTGCACGCCTTTTCTATATTTTCTTTGTTAGAAAAATTTTCTAGATAATTTTTATGAGTAAATCTGGTTTCAAAATCATTTTTCTAGTATAAGTTAGTTCATGAGATTTTAGGAGTGTATACCGGGCGTAGGCCTCGCTAGTGCGAAAAGTTCGGTAAAATTCGGCCAATTAAGTTAAGTTTTTTATACAGGGTTTAATTTAGCAGGTGTTAAGAGATGATTAGAGATTACCAAATGGATTAAGGTTGGAGAGACAAAAGGATAGAGTTGCATTAATGAGAGTGACAAGTGTCACTTTGTGATTTGGTTGGACTTTGACCCTTGGCCCAACTTTACCAATAAATCAAAAATTGACCAAAATTCATCATCTTGCAAGCTTCTTGTGGCCGAACCTCTCCAAGGAAAAAGAAAGGAAAACTCTTCAATTTCTTCCTTCTATTTCTTGCTCAATCTCACAAATCAACCGTTAGAATATTGATTTATTCCATAAAAACCTCTCTCTTAGTGGGATTAAGGTGAGTGGTGGAGTGGTTTGGAAGATTAAGGTGTTAAGTTGTCTCCTTTCTTTGGTTGTTAAGGTGAGTAGCTAAGGGACCTCTCTTTCTTTTCAATAATGCTTAATTAGTGACTTATGTGAGATGAAGTGATGATATTAGGTGTTGTTTCATGATTTTTGGTAGAAATTGGTGAAGTTTTATATTTATTCATGATTTTTCTGTTTTCATATGATTAATATTGTGTGGCCATGGATGATGGTTGGGAATGGTTTAGAATGAAGCCTTAGGGTGTAACTTGTGGCTATTTGCGGAAAATTTCCGTTTTGAAAGGAAATTTCGGAAATTAGGGTTGCAATTGAACCCATTCTGTCTGGTACTTGTTTCCCTAGTTATAGGCCGAATTAGCCTTGGATTAAAACATGAAAGTTGTAGGAAATGATATTTTATAGATGCCTGTAAAATTTCAGGCCAATCGGAGCAACGTAGCCAGTGAAAAGACTGAAATACCCCTGCTGCCCTGTTTCTGTCCGAACCTGTTAATCAGCTTTGGTAATTGGTTAATTTGATTGGGAATACTACTGATTTGGTTGTTGATGTCTTCTTAAGAAATATATCCTGGTATCTTAGCTTTCGGATGGCTTTAGAATCACTTGAATTGGACTTTGGCAGCCTGAATTATGGTTATTTAACCAGAATACGGTTCGTTAACCTGTTTATACGGTTCTAGTTTGGTACATTGAAATTTTGACCTAGTTTCACTACAAACTGGACTGAGTGGCCTTCTTCAACATTGTAGCCCTTTCTTTTAGCTTGGAAACGGTGTATATTTTACATCCATCTAATAATCGTAGTGCCGGTTGTGTCCAATACGCTAAATGACGTCAAAACTATTTTTGGGTTTTAGGGCTTAACTTTCATTTCCGGACTTTCCCTGGCTTACTTTAGTACTTATACGTTCTAATGGAGCCTATTGAACGGCTATTGAAATAAGATTATTTTGTGTGTGATTTTGGGATTGATTGAGGAAAATAATGAAGCCATAAATGGCTGGAAAATAGGTAAATACAGAGGGTATGCTGCCCAAAATCTTAGGGCTACGCAATTCTTTCAAGTTGAATTGATCTTGGTAAAAATGATAGGTTTTGGGAATTGTTTGTAACCCCAGAACCAACTGTTATCCTTTTGCTCAAAAGTCATATTTTATTCTTTCATACTAGTAGCTAACCTGGAAAGGCGTACGACATGTAGTCGAGCCGTATTTATGCATTCCATTTATTGGATTTGTGACTGTGGGAACCATAATTGTTTACTTTGGTTATTCTAGGGTTTCTTGGTGATTAGAGCCCTACCTTGGTTGAAACTTTTGACGTATCCTTGCTTAACTGGTGAGTGTACCACTCTCCTGAATTATCGTTAAACTGGTTTTCTGTATTTACAAATTGCTATTTGAATGTCTTTCCTGACTGTTTATCCTGTATGAGACGAGGGTGTACTTTATCACACTCGTTCTCTTGCCTGTACTGAATGAACTGGAATCTATTACTTGTACTTGTTATGTACTTGAACTTGTTACTTGCACTTGTTATGATGTCGTTTGGAAGAGTATCTAACGACCTTCCTGTTAAACATGAGCTCAACCTCATGGGGAGTTAATTAAATCGAGCCAGCGAGGGCTTGGTCGAGATAATTGACAATCCCTGGGTGCCTGTTCTTAGGGGAATCTTTGGGTTTTGAGACTCTTGATTCCGGTATACTCGAGTATTACCATTCCTGTTCCTGTTTGGCATTCGGGCCCGATAAGGGGTATGTTTGGTGAATGGGATTTTGGAGTTAAAGTGGTATTCTACTGGACTGGTTCTTTTATTTGAATGTTGACGGAGGGTCAACGAGGCTAGATCAAGTATAGCAACGGGGATTTGGCTCCTGAGAGCCACCTGTATCCTTTACATTGTGATGTTCATTCTTTTCTCGTATTTGATGTGAGTATATGCCTCCAAAGTGTTTTCTCATGAATTCTACTGTTTATGTTGTTGGTACCTCATTGAGCTTTTAGCTCACCCCGTTCCGTTATCCTTGTTTTCCTTACAGGGAACTATCTTTTGGAACTTCAATGTTTTGAGGAATGAGTTGAGCTAGTTAGAAATTCTTTTGCTCTTTTGGTATAGCTCCTCGACAATTTGGAAACCCTAAATGTATCTTAATACAATGTTCCTTTTTGGATCTGTAAACTTACTAATATGTATATTTTGAAGTGTTTCCTCATGTTTATGTAACATATGTATTCGGGAATGTACCTACTCTCTTGGTGAACAAAGTTTCCTTGTACTTGGTTGGATCCTGCATGGCGGCGGCCCTTCCATTTCGTTTTGATACTTGTATTTTTATTCCAGTTTTGATGGAGGTATGACGGAGTCCCGGCGAGAGCTGGGCAGGCGGTCCACCGAACCCTTCGGTTCGCCTTAGGGTGAGGTGGGGCTGTCACATCCTCACGAGTGACCTTAGCAGTAGCCACCTCGCCAGCTAGTAGCTCCTCAAGCTCAGCGATCCTCCTACCCTGAGCACTAACCATCTGCCTCATCTCATCCACCTCCTCCTGTAAATCTCGGTTGAGGTTCACCAACTGACGACGCTCGTCGTCCAAAGCTAACACAAGATGGTTCGGGTAGGCAAAAGTCAACCTACACGAACATCGAGGGTATCTAGTGGAGGGTGAATAACGTACTCGAGCTCCTCCACCCAGAGCTCGGTAGTAAATAGACCTAGGAGGCTCTACATGACCATTAGTATGGCCATTCCCATTAGCCACGGGGGTCCCATCTCCATTATCTATCCCTGCAAAACAATCACACTTTTCGGGTTAGAAACTTAGTTACTAGTTCGCTCAGATATCACTTAAGGTATGACTAACTTAGTCACTAACTTACATAAGTATCACTTAAAGTATGAATTAGTCATCATATCTCAAATCTTAAGGGTAAGGTTTCTAGTATATCTCCCAAATAGATCTCTAACCTAGCGCTCTTATACCAACTGTGACGCCCCCACTTCTCCCTAAGGCGAACCAAAGGGTATCCGCAGGACGCCTGCTCAGCTCTCGTCAGGACTCGGTACAACTCCCGTTCAAGCTTATTACAATACTAGCTATCACGACAAGACAAAGTAAGAAAGATAAGTCGCTTCCATAAATAACATTAAAACTTACACCACTAGTTCCAAAAATACATCAATCATCCAATTCTTACATTGGTTCCCAAAAGATACATAAATTCCCAAAATATACAACAGTCACAATGTCTAGTCAATTATATTTGGAACCTTAACACAAAAGTACAACAGAAAGGTTTCTTCGAGTCTTACTCCATGTCCATTCCTGTTAAGGAAAACAAATCTATTGGGTGAGCAATCATTCGTGAGGCCAAGAAACACATATGCAAACACGTTGTCCAAATAACAATCCCAATTCACAAGAAAAATGATAATAATCGAGTAACTAACAATTCAAATGAAATATAAATAGAAACAATTCAAGAATATGCTAGCTCTCAGGAGCTAAGTCCCACTTGCTTTGCCAGATCTCCATCGTATACCTTCCCGTGGACTCTCCTTCAGCCGGGTCGGTATTTCCAATTCGTAGACTCCATTTTACTTCACATGTCCTTGCACCTTACAACCCCCCACCGGACCCGAACGACGATAAAGGCGCTACTGCACGAGTAGGCCAAGCAAGATCTCTCCAATAGATCAAGCTTATCATGTTATTCTTATGGTTCACCGAGGTTCCCGACCAATCCCATGTCGGCTCGAGTCCCAAGGTTGGCTTATGAGTTTGGGTATCCCCCATGTAACATTTATGAGTCGAGGAGATTCACTCCACGACGTATGCAGCCATAGCATACTATTTCATGTCATTCAAACATTCATTACATTCAATCATTCATTTCATTTCAAGCAAGTCATTCATGAGTTATTCATTTCAAATGAGAACGAGTGCGGTAAAGTACACACTCGACTCCATTTTCAAAATTTCCAATCGAAAATAACAATTGAACATGTATCACGTTCCCATAATTTCCAATCGAAAATAACAATTGAACATGTATCACGTCCACCGTGGGATTCTCTCAAAAGTCCTCTTGAGTGCCTGAGCGAATAATAATAACTATTACACATTATCGCTTAAGACCCCTAATTATCGAAGAAGATTGTACTAGTGTACAATCTAAGAAGATATCACGAAAATGAGCCTTAATTACTCGTAAATCAAGGCTCAAAAGTGGGGTTTTAAAACACAAGAGAAATATGATTTTTATCTTTGAAATCGAGTGAAAAACGGTCAAGTGGTATCGAAGGAAAAATGGAGAGTTCTAAAAACTTAATTTTCTTTCAGTTTGAAAATTTCAGATTCGACACGCAATTTTGAAAAATCGTAACTCACACTCGGTAAGTCCAAAATTGGAAAAATTTGTACCGTTGGAAACTACTTCCAAAGTACTAAAAGTTCCTAGAAGGGAATTTTTCATGATTCCAAATGGAAGACATTCAAATTTTGGGTTCAAGATGCTGTCATATTTTCGGCAAAATTCACACAATGCGAACTAGCCTCTGAAATTTGGAACTCAATTAGAGTTACAATCAAAGTTTAAAACACAACAAGCTGAACAAGAATCGGAGCTTCGAGCACCAAGATATAGTGGCTCAAAGTTACTGAAATTTCCTCACCAAACAAGGGTTTTCCAGATTTAAAATGGGAACTTTAAGACTTTGGTTGAGCATCGAAATGGACCTGGAAGGACATCAAATTTTGTAGCACTACCCTACCATATGAGGGCTATTCCTCTGTCAATTTTCATGTAAAAATTTGCACGGAAAGTTGGGTAACAAAGTCTCTAAAGTTCCACTATTTCCTAAGGCAAATCTGCCTTGCACTTTCGTTTTTCTTTTCTCAATCATTTGGCCAATGAAATATTTTCAAACATGGTCCATTTATGAAGAAAATGTCTAAGAGACATCAAAAAATGTGTTTGATAGGTGATTAACACCAACAGTTTTGAAATAACAACTCCCAATCAAGATTAGCCATTGACCAGCCCAAATTTAGGGTTTTCAAGCAACGAGGCAGGTTTGAAATTCAGCCATAACTCACTCAATTCAACTTGGAATAGAGCATGGTTGTCAACGTTGAAAACTACATTCATAAAGCTACAATTTCACAGAAGGAATCGTTTTAAAATTCTATCCACAACTAGCTCATAATCAAGCATCAATTTGCAGCTCATAACATGCACTCCAGTAACTCCGTGAAACAGGACAGGCATCTTCAAACGATTAGTACGGTTCACTCAAGTGGAATCAGGGGATGCATTTTATACCGATGGAAAACTGGAAATGTCTAGTTTCTAGTGTCAAAAACATCACTAAATTTTGATGTCGAAGGAAAAAGTTATGGTCGATACAAAATCACTGCCAGAGAGACTCTGGTCACGTTTTCCAGTTTTGGTGAAATTTCGAAATCTCAACTTTTACCCAACCAAATCAAGTAATTTTTTGAGGAAACTTTCTACAAAACCTATATTACACATTTACATCAAAATCAAGTCAATTGGACCACAAAAATTGCACTGAAGGGGCACGGCAATATAGGGGCAGAACCATCCCTTTTTCTCATTTCACTCCCTTTGAGTTTTCTTCCACAATACAACTTATATCCACTAGATTAAGCACTAATCCAACATAAATAACACCCAATATCATCAAACCAGCTCATCAAGTCCATTGTGGGATTTCATAGAGCCCACTCACAAGATTTCCAACAATATAGAGCTACCCACATGCATCTATAAGCTTACAAGTACAATATAACTTATATAAGCCAAGATTCAAGAGGTTGATCATTTGTTACCTTCTTAGATGACTAAATCAGAAGTTTTTGGTCCTTTGAAGCTCAAGAAAACCCTACAAATGAAGCTCCTTTCCTAGCTTGAGTTGATCTCCAAGTTGTTTGCAAGGTGTAGTAAAATTTTGGAGTGATTTGGACAAGAAATGAAGCAAGAAAATGAAGAGCTTTTGGTCTTGTTTCTTCCTTGGGGTGGCCAGCCAGCAAGAACAAAGAGAGAGTGTGTGTTTGGCTGATGATGAAGCTTCCTTGAGAAGCTTAAGTGTGTGGCCAAAAATGCTCCAAAAGTCAACTAGGAACAGTGCGCGTTCGCGCGCGTTTCGTGCTCGTTTCCTCTCGGGTTTGTTTCACTTGTGCACTAAACCTCTAATTCACTTCCATCCATACTATTATTATTCACTCTAAATAGTCTAAAAATAAAGGTCTAAAGTCCCTCGATTAATCGCGCGCGCGAAAACGCGTATTTCCGATTTGTGCGCGATAGAGCGAAATTTCTAAGGAATTCTTGTAACGATAGTATGACTAACTAATACTTGAGTATTTAAACATAAAAATAAATATTTTGAGACTAATGTATGAGTCTTCACTCTCCAAGCTCACTGTATCCTCAAATCGTTTATTGTCTCCAAACGCGTATTCACTATTCTCACTTAACGAGTTTTCAAAATTAAATTTTGAAACGAGTCATTTTAAAAATATAAGTAAGTCATAGTTCCATGTAATTGGGTCTAAAAAGGTTGAAATAAAATATTCGGAGTAAACGGACAATTAAATATTTAAATAAGCTAGTAATAGGAATTTAAAATAAGTAAATTTTCGAGTCCTCACAGATTGTATTTGAATTGTTTGGATGAGGAAGGGTGTACTTTATCGCACTTGCCCTAATATGATTTATTACTATTCACTGGTTACTATTGACTTGATATACATGTTTACGTTTCGAATACTGCCTGGAATTCCAAAAATCCTGTGGTTAGTTAAACGAGTCGAGCCAGCAAGGGTTTGGTCGATTAGATAACGAACCCTGGGCCTACTACTTTGTCGAGTGGAGTGTTATCTCTTCAACTAATTGGTATGCTCGAGTATTACCACCACTGTTATATTGGAGTTCGGGCACGGTAGGGGGTTTGAATGATGGATGGAGATTGGAGCCAAGTGGTGTACTACTGGACTGGTTACTCTACTTGAAAGTTGACGGAGGGTCAACTACTATTTGGTGAAGCTATGGCGGAGTTAACTCGCAAGAACAATTGTATCATTTTTCCTGGAAATGTTGGATATCTAATGATTTGCTATTTGAAGTGTTATTGCTCATTTTTATGAACTCTTATGCTCGCTACTTTGATATTTCAAGTTTTATACGGTGGTCAACATGCTACTTGATTTTTGCATGATGTTCGGAACCTCACTGAGATTTGGCTCACCCTATTAGTTTTGTTTTCTTTACAGGGGATACGAGCATGGGTGTGAGGCTAGTACAGGCTAGAGTGGTCTAGTTTTTGACTTTTTGTGATTGTACTCGCGCTAATACTCGATTAGGATTGGAAGTCATCTAGAACTTAAATCTTTTGTTATATTTGGGAATGTATGAGCGACTGAGACAGACTTGAGCATAAATGTACATTCTAAGTTTGGAACTGTTGTTTCATTTCCTTTTGAAGTTATAACTTGTTTTCTTGAAGTCGAGAGTGAGTGAGTCCTGGCGAGAACTGGGTAGGCGGTCCGCTAAACCCTGGGGTACGCCCTAAGAAGAGGTGGGGTCGTCACATTAACTCCAAAATTTTGTTGGTACATGCTCACTACATTGCTGGAATTTTCCAAGCTCTTGGTCAATTGCATAAAGCTGGAATTTTCAGCTTTTATGATAAATTCTGAGTGAATTTTTGCTAAGATTTCATGTTTTATAACATGACAACTGTTTATATAGAATCTAGTATGGTTGAAATAACAGTTGCACATTCATTGATTTTGTTGAAAATTTTCCAGATTGATATGATTGTATGAAAGCTGGAATTTTCAACTTTCATCTTGAGTCATTGATGAAATCCTTGCTAGGACCCATGTTATATACCTTGCTAGATGTTTCTATGTTGTTTCATGTGTTATATTTTGAAGTAAGTAAAGGAATTGGAGATTAAAATGAGAACTTAGGGCTGTTTTGTAGGAAAGTTTCTAGCTTATAACAGATTGGAAGAAAGACATAAGTATTTTGTTTTGTGAACTAAAATTTGTGCAAATGTTGGTCAAGAATACCCTATAATCTTCCATTTTGCCCTGTAGTTTACGCTTACCTTGACTAGAGGAAGAAATATTGAGTTTTGATGAAAGAAACTTGAGTTAGTCAGCTACTTGAATCTGTTTTGGACCAAATTGGAATGGTTGAGGATTTCAAACTATTTTCTAAACTTTTTCTGGAAATTTTGACCAAACTGTGTGCTTAAAACAACCTATGAAGTATGCTGGTAAAATATATGTTGAATTTAAGAAGATTTATGCGAAGGAAATAATGAACTTTAGATGGAAAACATGAACACACTATGCTACAAATTTTGTTTAGCATAGCCCTTGATTTCACCAATCAATATACTCAAGCATCACTTTTGGAATTTAACAAGTAGTCTAATAAGTTACAAATATTTCAGGAGCCGAGGGTGAACCGAAAGAGGCTCTGAGTGTCGAAGAGTAATTTCAAACTACGTGGTGAGTGCTCTACATTTGTTTGTAATGATTGAATACCTGATGAATGATAAATTTTAAGTGCCTAGTTGACTGATACTTGTTGGATTATCGACATTTGAATTGTTTAGAGTGAAAATTTGCCAATACTATTTTACTAAAAGGCAAGTGTTTACTTTATCGCATTCGACTTAACTGCTCTTGGGAGCTATTACTTGTTTAACTATTACTATTAACTGTGCATGACCATTTTGGACTCAAACCCCATTGATAGTCTGCCTATTCGAGCCAGCAATGGGCTCGGTTGAGTAGGTCGATAGTCCGTGGGTACCGTTTACTGGTATACTCGAGTATGACCTACTGAGGTGATCACCGAGCACTGGAAGAAAGGAGAATGTTGGTTACTGTTTAACTGGGGAAATGACATTGAATAACTGAATGGAGCTAAGTGCTACGTCTGGAAATGGATGAGAGCCATCTCTAGAGTCCGTATCAGTACCGTAACCTTCGATATTGATTATTGACATTGAATAACTGAACGGAACTAAGTGCTATTTCTGGAAACGGATAGGAGCCACCTCTAGAGTCCGTATCAGTATCGTAACCTTTGATATTGATTATGGACATTGAATAACTGAATGGAGCTAAGTGCTACGTCTGAAAACGAGCGGGAGCCATCTCTAGAGTCCGTATCAGTACCGTAACCTTTGCTATTTTTTTTAAAAGTTATTTTATTTATTCAAATACGTCCCAAACGGATACACAAAGTACCAAGACTACCGAATTAGCCAACCTCCTAGGCTAGCCTACTTTCCTCCGCCTGAACGAAGGCATGCCTAACCTATCTATGCGAATTTCCCCACGCGCCTATCTTGGAATTTTGTTGAAGTGAGCATAAATGCTGACATTCTGGTTACGGTCGGAGGCACCCACATTTGCCAGACTATCTGCCACCTTGTTTGCTTCTCTGTAGCAATGAGTAAACCGCGCCGCATTTGCAACCATGCCCCAGATCTGGTGTACCTCCCTTCGCTTCTCCCATGGGCACTGGAGCCGTCGCTGAAGAATCCCAACTAGAACTAGAGAATCAACTTGAATGCTGACATTGGTGAACCCCTTTTGGAACACAAGAGGAGCCCCGTTGCCAGGGCCAATGCCTCTACCCGCAAACTCGAAATTTCCCCAAAGTAAGCCGAGAACGCCAATAAAGGAAACCCAGATGAGTCCTGAAGTATTCCCCCACCACCACTCACTCCTGGATTGCCCTAGGAGCAACCATCCGTATTTAATGTTAGCACTCCAGCCTCCTTCGCCTTCCACCACACCAGCTGGACCCTATAACGCGTTGGCTGTTGAGTTGTCCACTCATATAACTGAAGAAACGTTTCCACCCCAAGCCTCTGGTTACTCTGAACCTCAACCACCCCTGTCACGTCTAACAAAATGGCATGACAAATCCTCGCCATGCGCATCTGACTCCCTTCATAGTATGAGTTATTCCGAGCCTTCCAGATATGCCAGTATATAACACTGGGAAGAACTGAGAAAAGGAACCGTCTTAATGCAGGCCGGGTGAGGACATCCACCAAACCGTAATCCATGCCCATAGTGATGAGCCAAGTTGTGCTACCCCACAAATCCTACCAAAATAATTCCAGACCCCCTGCGCAACCTGACCCTCCGCGAACACATGTTCCAGTGTCTCAATCGCTCCCTCCTGGCAACACAAGCACTTTGAGGCCAATTGGACTCCCACCCTCCGGAAAGCATCAGTTAACGGCAATTTCCCCAAAAGCAATCGCATCATGAAGAACGAAATTTTCAACGACATTTGAGAATGCCAAACCTGAGTATAGCACGATGTAATTTCAAGCTTGACGGACCTCCTGAAAGGCCGATGCCAAAGTGAACCGTCCCGAAGCCGTCTGTCTCCATATCATCTCGTCGCGGCACCCTCCATCCGGGACCGGGTGTTGTAGTAGTTGAGGGATGAGCTCTTGCAGTATATGTTGACTAAGCAAAGTACCGTTCCACTTCCCATTAGTGATAAAGTCCTTGACGATGAGGGTCGGGTGCACCATAGCTTTCAGACATAGAGCTCCGCTGCCCAGCAAGTTGTCATACCAAAAATTACAGGACCCCGCGTTCACCATCCATAGCATGGAGAGCTCCACCTGTCAGCTTATGTTTAACATTTTTCTCCACGTCATCGAGTCAAACTGTCTCAATTCCACCTGGCACGGATGAAGACCCCTGCAATATTTGGCTCGTATAAACTCTGCCCAAAGTGATGTTCTAGTCCGAAAATTCCATCACAATTTACAAGAGAAGGCTGAGCACACATCCTGAAGCTTCCTGAAACCCACTCCCTCTCCTCAACCGGGAGGCATAACTGAGACCATTTGATCCAGTGAAATTTCATCCCTTTCCCTGATGAACCCCATAGAAAATTCATACAAGCCTGCTCTATTTGTTTGAAGATCGAGACGAGACATACAACAGCTGATAGTAAATGGACCGCAATGGAGGAGAGCACATGCTTTATCAAGACTATTTTCCCTCCCGGGGAGATCAACCTTAACTTCCAAGACATAATTCGAGCCAGCACCGCTTGACACACCTCACCAAAATATGAAGACTTGCATCTACCCAGATACAAAAGGAAGCCAAGATATCGAATGGGGAACTCCTGTCTAGTCAATTGCATAAGCCGCTCGATCACTCTTCGCTGAGCTGGGGGTAGAGCCGAATGGACCAAATAGTCACTCTTTTGAGCAATTACCAGTTGGCCTGAGGAATACTGGTACGCCTCGAGCACCTGCACAATTCGCTTTAAAGCAGCAGTTGACCCATTAGTAAAAATCAGCACGTCATCAACAAATGCTAGATGCGTGACGATAGGACAGCCCGCTGGGACTCTAAACCCTACATAACTCTGCTGCGTTGCTAGATAGTTCAGCCCTCGCGACAGCATCTCTGAGCCAATAATAAAGAGCATTGGGGATAAAGGATCTCTTTGGCGTAACCCCCTGCCAGATTTGAAGTAACCGTGTGAAGCTCCATTAATGATAATTGAAAACCACACGTTAGAGATAAGCCTTCAGACCATGTCAATAAACCGCTCTCCAAAACCAAATGCGCGACACATGGTAATAATATGTCTCCAAGACATCTGACCAGATGCCTTAGTCATATCCAGCTTTAAAGCAACATTTCCCCCTCTTGCCTTCTTGCCTATATTCGAGATTAACTCTTGGGCTAGCAAATAATTATCCGTTATGTTTCTGCCTTTGACAAACCCCATCTGCTGGGGAGAGATAATTCACGGCATCACAGAGCCCAGATGCCCCACCAAAATTCTGGATAATAATTTATTAAAGAAAGTGAAAAGGCTAATCGGTCTGAATTTAGAGAAATCCTGGGGATTCGAAACTTTAGGTATCAAGACAATTAAGGTGGAAGTAATGAACCTCGGCAGTTCACTTCCGTAGAAAAAACTCGCCACCACTCTGTGCATGTCGTGAGCAATGATATCCCAAGCAAAGGTGAAGAACTTCCCTGTAAACCCGTCCAGACCCGCCGCACTCTCCCCATCCATGGTGAATACCAGACACCACATTTCCTCCATGTCAGGCACTTTCGCCAACAAAGCGTTCTCCTCCCCTGTGACCATTGGCGTAATTAAATGCACCAACTCCCCCGGACTGGAATCCGAAAACAATCTAAAGAATAATCAATTGCCTCCTTTGCTATGTCATCATCCTTGTCCACCCATGCCCCATTTGAATTTTTCACCCTGTGTATCGCCCTTTGTACTCTCCTCTGCTTGACCACTGCATGAAAATACCATGTATTCTAATCCGTACTATGAAACCACTTGACCCTTGCTTTTTGCCTCCAGAATTGTTTTTCAATTGCCAATGCCCCCTACTAAGCTCTGCTTGTGCCTCGTGAAGTTCCTCGCGACCCTCCTCGGATTCATGACTTTCCACACCCTCCTCTGCCCTTACAAGCCCAGCCTCAGCTTCCGTAACAGCATTACCAACATTTCCAAAATGCTGCTTATTCCAGTGCTGAATTGCCCTACGGGTAGCCAACAACTTTGAGCACAAAATTCGTAATGGTGATCCTTGCATTTTCATGTTCCAAGCCGTCCTCATGACGTCTAATAACTCCGGCTTGGATGTCCATACATTCAAGAATCGGAATGGTCGCGGCCCATTATCCAACCTCGACACAAACGAAATTTTCAGCGGGGCTTGATCAGACGGGTGTCTCGCTAAATGAACTACTGAAATTGCTGAGGCCAACTCTAAACACTCCCTATTAATGAGAAACCGGTCTAGACTCTTCCAAATTCTAACCGTTCCCCTCCAATTGTTGCACCATGTAAAGTTGGACCCTGAAAAACCTGCATTGAATACCTCGACTTCCTCCATGAAAGCCAAAAACTCAATACACTCCGACACAGAGAATGGTCTCCCCCCTTGTTTCTCATACGCATCCACAATAATATTAAAATCACCCCCAATACACCAAGGCAAGGAACAAGGTTTGTCAACTAAAAACTTTTCCTATAAATCCCGACGTCCCTCCACCGAACACATAGCATGAACAAATGAGAAAATCATTGGCCCCGGCAACCACGGGTGTTTAATAGATAGGAAAATATGCTGATTAGAGGTACCAACTACCGAGCAAACAAAAGGGCAATTATAAAAAAACTCAAAGATCCTCCGAGACGTTAACAATTGCAAAATCAAATGATATTCTTATGCGGATATACTCGACTCGAGACACATTTAATTTTGGCTCAGAAATTGTGACAAACTGAACACCATGTGAGCGAATAATATTTTTCAATCTTCTCAAATTGGGCACTTTTGACACCCCTCCAATATTCCACAATAGCATATTAATCATCATGCAATACCTGTAATGAGTTATTGATAGCAGTTGAGGACCGAAGCTGTCTGTTTGATTGCAATCGAGCACGAAGCCCCCTTCCTCTTTGCCTTCCTAACCTTCTTGCCACTATCGTCGAGGAAGTCAATGTTTAACTCCATACTTGTAGTATCCAGAGTCGGCTCTCGTACGACCACCAGCCTTGCTGACAAGTTCCCTGCCACCTGAGGCAGCTCAAATTCTCTCCCTTCATCACTCGTCTCGCTATCCTCCACGGTCGGCACCGCTGCTCTCGCACCCAAACAACATTTGGTCAGCTCTACGCTACCCAGCTCCAGGTGTAGCTCGCTTGGTTGTTGCGGGTCATCAACCACTGGAGGAAATATCCCACGCAAAGGTCTGAGATGCCCCTCCACTGGCTGCGGACATAGCGCCTGTGTAGCAGTCCCAGACGTCCCTTCTTGCGTTAACGAACCAGAATTACGTTCAGGTTCAGCCTCACGTGCGTAGCTAGCCAGACCCACTGGGGCTCCATGACCGTAGGCTCGACTACCCTGTCCCCCCACTGGTCTCCTTGTCCAGGCAGCCACTCCCAACCCCTACCAAGCTGCGGTATCTGCTTGATAGTTACAGGCGCAGCCACCACCGTTGGAGTCGGCCTGTCCTCCACATCATCCTGCGCAGCCTTGGTTGCCTTCTCCGCTGGCGCTGGGTTCATGGGCAGAGGTGGACCCAGCACCTGCGCTGCCTCAATCTGCCCACCTGATGGTCCAGATTGATTAGCCTCGTTCCTTCCCATTTTTCCTTGTTGCACCGCCTTTGTTTGCAGGCGAGTCTTACCTTGCTTCGCACCCTCAGGTCTTGTTTCTCGGAGATCTGGCCAAAGGACATGACACTCCTCCACCCCATGTCCCTGCCGAAAGCAATGCGCACAATATAGCGGAAGGTTTTTTGGTATGAAACTCTGCCAAACCCATCTTGGTCACTATTCCCAATCCATAATAGTGATAGCCGAGGCTTGAGCAGGTCGACCTCCACGCAGACTCGCGTACAACTTGGGCGGGTCTTCTCCGATGTTGTCGCATCACAAACAACGTCGTACCCTGCATTGAGACAATCTGAAACAACACTTCCTTGTTGAAATAGTAAACCGACAGCTTTGCAAGCTAGAACCAAATGAGTGCAACCGACGGCACCTTGTCCACATGGAAAGTTGTCGACCACTTGAAGACCCTTATAGGGAATCCATGGACATACCAGATGCTTCTGGACCAAAGCCTATGAAAATCTACTTCATTGGACAGATTAATGAACACATGCCTCGAGTCAAGCAAACCCACAAAAGCTGCTTCTCTTAAATCTAAGGAGAGAAAAAACTTGCGCACTTCCTCCATTTTTGGTCTGCCCCTGGAGAATTTTCCCACCAGGGCATACTTGTACGGAGTGGATAGCCTATGCAGAGCTTCTTGTGAAAACATAAGAGTCGGCTCCCCCTTATGGGTTGAGGATGACGCTTTGATGGAGAGAACCGGCTGAGAAGAGGGCAGCGAAGGATTTGCGTTGGAAAACTTGGTAAGCCGAGGGACACCCCCCAGCAGAAGGCTGGAGGGCAGCCATGGCCGTGGAAGGGAGGGAGAGCCGCTACTAGGGTTTCGTTCTTGGAGCTTGAACGCCGCTGCTAGAGAGCGCCGCTGATTATTTCTTTTCACCGTAACCTTTGATATTGATTGTGGACATTGAATAACTAAACGAAACTAAGTGCTACGTCTAAAAATGATAGGAGCCACCTCTAGAGTCCGTATCAGTACCGTATCCTTTCATATTAAATGTGTTACTTGTTTTAGAATATTAATTGTTGTAACATGTTTTATTGTTGGGTTGTAAACTTTGTGATTCTATTGAACTGCTGGTTGTACTTGGAACCTCACTGGGCATTACATCAACCTCTTTAGTTGCTTTCCTTATAGGAGTGGAGGACGGAGTGAGAAGAGGCCAGTCGTATAAGTTGGTGACTTGAGAGTGAATTTTGTATTTAACGTTAAAGCTTTGCAAACTTTCTTTTGAGGGATGTACATATTGATGAGAATATAGAGACCAAGGCCCATTCCATTCAAGCACATGGGGAATTGGAAGATTCAAGTAAAGACTAGTTCGCGGAGTACTAGCTTACTAATTAGGGTTTTAGTTTCCATTATTAGTTGTTTGTTAGCATTAATAATTTCGGTCAATTTTCACTTCACTTTGGCCGAATTTGGAGTCTTAATTTTAGTCAATTAGTTGTTAGACATTTTCGCCCTTAATGAAGGGCAAGGTCGTCCATTGGACATTCTAGGGTTTGAGTCCTGTAAGGCTATATATAGCCTAGGTTTTCATTCAATAAAGGGGAATTCAAATTTTATAAAATATTCGTGAGTTTATTCACTCTCTCTTGCCTCAAGAGAATTTCCTTTGAATACTTGAGAATCAATCTCAAGCTGTTCATTGAACTTATCAATCAAGTAGTCTCCTTGATTGTGGCGTTCTTCTATCTTTACTTTTGGTTCACTAAATTTGCTAGTCTTGGGTTAAGGAATCTCCTTAGTTCGTGGCTCGTGATTCTAGAAGGGTCAAAGTTCCGCCAATCATTCCAACTTGGTGTTCGTCTAGATCCGTCTCACATCAGTTGGTATCCAGAGCTAGTCGACGACATCAAGTATATCCCGTTGAGTTTGTTCGTAAGCTTTCTAGTCAATTTTATTTTGAAATTCTGGTCGTGTCTTCCTTTGTGTCGAGTCCGATTGTTTTTACAAAAAAAAAAAAATTCTGTCCGCCTTTGTTGTCTTGTTGAGTCACTCTTTGATTTCTTTTGCTTCGTGTCCACTTCGTGCATTACTTGTTGTGTGATTCTGTCTTGAAGCCTGCCTTCAAGTGTAGCCGTGTTTTGTTCGTTGCATATTCTGTTTAAATATCAAACAAAAAAAAAAATTTCTGCGACGGCTAGGGTTTTCACTTGCAACTAGGGTTTCCTTGGGTGCAAGTTTCTTGCCAAATCTGTCCAAACTTTAGTTTATTCCACCAAGTTGTTTTCATTAATTTCCTAAACTTATTTTTGTGGTTAAACTTGTTTGGGGTTGGAATCTTGAAGAGGAACTACAATAATCTAGGGATTCTTGAGTTTCTTGAAACTAATCTTGAAGTCTCAAAATCTTGATACATGTTTTGATAGTTATTGGAGGATTGAAGGAGAACATTGGTTTGACATTAAATTCTGGAATTTTACCCAAGAACAGCCGAGTAATTGTGTGTTCTTAGAGTCAAAAAAAAAAACAGAAAAAAAGAAAAAGAGAAAGGGCACTCGGGTAGCAAACAACAAAGAAGGAAGCCGCACTTTTATTTGCCAAATTCTGTCTTGTTGCAATTGTTTCAACAAACCAGAAAATTACATCAAGAAAAAGACTACTCAAAAGTTTTGACCAACCTCCTCTTGAAAATCTTGCACACCTTGAGCCTTGATCACTTGTATCACCCGTTGAGTCTTTTGAGGATCTTGACCATCTTGATTCTTGAAGATTTGCACTTCCCTACGTATAAACAGTTTCTTGTACGTCCTTGCATCCATACGGGGCTTTCTTGGCTTAGGAGTAAACCTCTTGGGAGTTTCTTGAGCAGGCCGCTTGGGGTATTCTTGGGTGACGTTGCTTGTGTCATCTTGTGAAGCCATTGTTAGCACCAAGCGTCAAAACTGTCCTTGTGTGGAGCAAAGAGGGGAGGGCCGAATTGTTGTTCTTGAGGGAGAGTAAGGGACGAAAATTTTGAGGGGGTTTAAGAAGAGGTAATTCTGGAAAATTTTGGGGTTAGGAAGCTACCAAATCTGGTAAATTTTTTAGGAAATTCCAGCCGACTTTGAGGGGAATTTAAGAAGACAAGAAATCTGGAATTTTTTTCGTGGAAGCTATTCTGATTTGATAAGGTAACAAATCTGGAAATTTTCAGCGGTTAGGAAGCTACCAAATTCTGTTTTGCAGCCGACTTTCGAAGGTTTAAAAGGAGCAGAAATCTGGAAATTTTTTTAGCTACCAAATTCTGTTTTGCAGCCGACTTTGGGAGGTTTCAAAAGAGAAGGAAATCTGGAATTTTTTTTGGGAACAATTCTGATTTGTTATAGTCGACTTTAGGAAGGTTTTTGGAGAGGGAATCTGGAAAAATTTTGGAAGGTTTTTGGAGAGGGAATCTGGAAAAATTTTGGTAATAATTCTGTTTGGTTAGCCGACTTTAAGGAAAATTCCAAATACGTCCAACACCTAACTTGTTTCCAAAAATCAATTGGGCAATTAAGTAAAGCACTTGGGAACTCCATCATCGTACTTGGACTTTCTTTTTCTTTGTACATCAATTCTTTCCTCTTCCATTCCTTATTCATTACTTGAGCTTTCCATTTCTACTTTTTGTTTCCTTGTTCCTTTGATACAATTGGGAGCTATTTTGATTAAAGTTTGATTGAACTTCCTTGAGAAAATTTCTGATTTCTTCAAAGGAAACAAACAAGTGGTTTGAGAAGTGAATTGGTGAGAGCATTAGAGTGCCATACACACTTGAGTGAAAACACGAGAGGAGTGAAACACTTAAGGGAGCAAGTGAGGCATTTTCTACTAACAATTTGTCAAGTTTTGCAGGTTTCACCATGTCTCAGGAACATGAAATTACCATTGCTCAGTTATCACTTAAAATGGATAATATGTGGAAGGAAATGCAGAGGAGATTTGACCAAAGGTTGGAAACAATCCATGAGCAAATTGATCAACTAAGTTCGTCTAGGGCTTCTTCTAGGAAATCTAGGGGAAAATTCACCCTGGGGGAATCTAGTGACTCCAATGCCGATTCGGAACATGAGGCATACGAGCAAAGAAGACCAAAGCGAAACACAAGAGCAATCGGTGATGCCATCAAGGGGATTAAGATGAAGATTCCTCCTTTCCAAGGCAAATCTGATCCGGATACATACCTTGAATGGGAAAGTCGAGTGGAGCTAGTATTCGATTGTAATGACTACACCGATGCACAAAAATTGAGACTTGCCGTAGTAGAATTCACCGACTATGCCATAGTTTGGTGGGAACAAGTGGTTACAAGCAGGAGAAGGTGTGGAGAACCACCTATAACCACTTGGACTGAGCTCAAGAGACTGATGAAGAAGCGATTTGTACCAAGTCACTACCATAGAGACTTGTACCAAAAACTTCAAACCTTGACACAAGGTCAACGCTCAGTTGAGGACTACTACAAGGACATGGAAATCTCCATGTTGAGAGCTGATATTCAAGAAGATAGAGAGGCTACAATGGCAAGATTTCTCAATGGTCTGAGGGTCGAAATAGCCGATCAACTGGAGCTTCAATACTATGTGGAGATAGAAGATATGGTGGAGAAGGCTATCAAGATTGAGCAAAGGCTCAAGAGGAGGGGTACAACCAGAAATTCTAACCCTCATCCACAAACATTTACTCGACCATTCCAGCCTAGCAGGGAAGAGAGAGGTTCGAATACTTGGACCACTCCAAAGCCGAAGCAAGATCAAGGGTCAAGCTCACGGCCACCTTTTACTAAAGCCGACTCCAAGGTTGTTTCAAAACCAACAATTGAAACTTCAAAACCTAGGAATCGTGACACCAAATGTTGGAGGTGTCAAGGAATTGGGCACATTGCAAGCCAATGTCCAAATCCAAGAACCATGCTTGTGCTACCAAATGGAGACATTGTCACTGATGATGAAGAGGAGGAGTACAAAGACATGCCTTCCTTGGTTGAAGAGGAAGATGAGATAGAGGAAGTTCCAACTCAAGACAAAGTTGGATTGGTAGCAAGAAGGGCACTAGCTACGCAAGCTAGTAAGGATGAACTTCAACGTGACAACATCTTTTACACTAGGTGCCATGTGACCAACAAGGTATGCAGCTTGGTGATTGACCCCGGAAGTTGCACTAATGTTGCTAGTGCATTGATGGTGGAGAAACTAAACTTGCCAACTAGTGAGCACCCCCGTCCCTACAAGCTTCAGTGGTTAAACAACAGTGGAGAGGTACGTGTTCTTAAACAAGTTCTGGTTACTTTTCGCATTGGTAGGTATGAAGATGATGTTATGTGTGATGTAGTACCAATGCAAGCTGCACATATACTCTTAGGGCGTCCTTGGCAATTTGACCAAAGAGTCACTTTTGATGGTTTCTTGAACAAATACTCTTTTATGCATCATTGTAAAAAGATTACACTTGCACCTCTTACACCTCAACAAGTACATGAGGATCAAGTTAGTCTACAAAAAGAGTATGACTTGCATGCTACCACCAAGAAGGACAACGCCAAAGCTAAGAAATTAGTGTTGGCCGACCCTTCTTCAAGCAAGTTGGATCACTCTCATTCGGTCTTCGAACCCGCACAGGAGAGAAAACCCAGCATGCTTGCCAAGGTGAAAGATGTGAGAAAGGCCTTGCATTCTAATCAGGTTTTATTTATTTTATTTGGCAAGGAATCCTTACTCACTAATGCTCTTGATGCTTCTTTGCCTAGTGTTATTACTAACCTCTTACAGGAGTATCAAGACGTCTTTCCTGAGGATATACCTAATGGATTGCCTCCATTAAGGGGAATTGAACATCAAATTGATTTCATTCCTGGATCTTCCCTTCCAAACAAGGCACCATATAGGACCAATCCTGAGGAAACCAAGGAGCAACAACGACAAGTGGAGGAGTTGCTTGGTAAGGGTTGGATTCAAGAGAATCTAAGCCCTTGTGCTGTACCAGTTCTACTTGTTCCAACCAGCACTAGTCGGGTTACAATGGCCTTTGATGCCGCTTTTGCACGTCTTGATGTGTACAACGCGCAGCCCAACCAAACCTTGGTTCACCGGGCGTCCGCTCACGGTCCACCCATAGGCTTGAGACGTCACTTGTGTGGCCATTATCATGGAACTCTTGCTGTCCACAACATGTATCTACCACCACCACAAGTTTTCCTGGTGTCCCACAAGGGTGTCTTGATCTTTCTTCGCTTGAGAAGGCGACATGCAGGCTGCTTGGTGACTATACACATCCTCTCATCACCTTTGTTTTGTAAGAAGAGTCATGATTTGGGGACAAATCGCCTTTAAGAGGAGGGGAATGATGAGAATATAGAGACCAAGGCCCATTCCATTCAAGCACATGGGGAATTGGAAGATTCAAGTAAAGACTAGTTCGCGGAGTACTAGCTTACTAATTAGGGTTTTAGTTTCCATTATTAGTTGTTTGTTAGCATTAATAATTTCGGTCAATTTTCACTTCACTTTGGCCGAATTTGGAGTCTTAATTTTAGTCAATTAGTTGTTAGACATTTTCGCCCTTAATGAAGGGCAAGGTCGTCCATTGGACATTCTAGGGTTTGAGTCCTGTAAGGCTATATATAGCCTAGGTTTTCATTCAATAAAGGGGAATTCAGATTTTATAAAATATTCGTGAGTTTATTCA
Organism: Coffea arabica; assembly: GCF_036785885.1. Classification (NCBI taxonomy): domain Eukaryota; kingdom Viridiplantae; phylum Streptophyta; class Magnoliopsida; order Gentianales; family Rubiaceae; genus Coffea; species Coffea arabica. Next base: position 47,395,285 of record NC_092321.1, read on the forward strand.
CTCTCTCTTGCCTCAAGAGAATTTCCTTTGAATACTTGAGAATCAATCTCAAGCTGTTCATTGAACTTATCAATCAAGTAGTCTCCTTGATTGTGGCGTTCTTCTATCTTTACTTTTGGTTCACTAAATTTGCTAGTCTTGGGTTAAGGAATCTCCTTAGTTCGTGGCTCGTGATTCTAGAAGGGTCAAAGTTCCGCCAATCATTCCAACTTGGTGTTCGTCTAGATCCGTCTCACATCACATATTATATAGTTTAAGACTGTTTTTGTTTTTGTTTTTTATGGAGTCCGTACTTGAGAGTGAATGGTTTATTACTAGTTTGGTCTATATAAATGTTATCTCTTAAATTAATGTGAGTGAGTCTTGGCATGAACCAGGCAGGCGACCTACTAAAACCTAGGGTACGCCCTAGGGGGGGTGGGGTCGTTACATGTTTGTTGTGCTCTTACTTTGTTTTACTATTCTTCCTTGATCAAAGAGAAAAATGAAAATGAGAATCTTACAAAAGCCACGTGTCATACCTCCTAAAGTCATTTCAATTGCTAACTTGCTGTAACTCTATGTGAGCTTTTGTTAGCTTGGAGTATCAAGATTTATTTTCTCATTTGTATAATTTTCTTTATGAGTGGAAGAGACAAGTTATGAAACTAGTGCGACGAAATATACAATTGCATCAAAGGTGAAGGTAGAGAAAAATGTCGATCATAGATGTAAACACAATCACAAATTGATATTAGGATGGAGGAGCTTTGGTGAAAAGTTAAATGGAATGACAACAAAAATGAAAAAGAGAAACCGAAAAAATGTAAAACTAGAAAAATAGTAATACAAATAAAACAAAATATTAGATAAAAACCACTTTTGGCCTTTTTTAAAGACAATTTGAATTTGAAAAGAGTGACATTGGAGAAGTTGAAAGAGTAGAGTCCTTCTTTAATATAATTACATTTCTCTTTTCTTTAACTCTTAAAAGTACTATGTTGATCCATTGCATCATAATAGTAGAGGCAAAGCTAGCATTAGGATAAATACTAACATTATCAAAGCTCACGATTTTACGGATTAGCATTTCATTTTCATGCTTGTGTATATTAAAAAATGTTTTGGAAAATATAATGTGTGAATCAAATTTGTGTTAAGCTACCTAGTCTCTCTTTGAAGGATTTTTAGTCGGATACGTGATAGTACAAGAGAGCTTAGAGAAGAGATCACATATCGTATTTTTATGATAGTTATAGAAGCGCTCAAATCTTTAGTTTAATGGGATTTGAATCACCATGAATTTGATTAGGGTAAAATCCAGTGAAACCGATGGCTTACGCAAAGGTCAAAGTATCCCACATGGTTCAAAAATATTCGAAAAAACCATTGTAATCTTAGCTAATATGATAATTGGATTTTTAAACTAATAGAAAAATAGTAAATGTGTATGCCACCCAAATCTTCGTATGTTTTATTTCTCATTCTGTTCCATTTTCTTTTTTCATTTTCTATAAAAATATTTTTCTTTTTTGTTTATTAGACATGTAGTGTGACTATGTGAGATTTTCTAAAGTTATTTTTTTTATCTAGACAATTAGACCATCACTTGACCATTGACCATTATAGTTAGAACTCATGTTAGCATAGGCCAGTGGCACTGTTGTACTTCTACCGACTACCACCTTCCAACAATGGAATTTCATGATATATACACCATGGACTTGTGTAGATCGCAACTCATCTCTCCTATTCGACAAAAAGTGACTATATAGTAGCACATCAACCATGAAAAAGGTGACATGTGTAACTTTTAGTTTCTCTCATAATCTAAACAAAGAATTATGTATGTTGAACTAAATTTATCATTTCTTCCTAGGTTGATGAACATGAATCGAGGTCACTCTAAGATATACAGAAAGAAGAGCCAAATTTTTTTATGAGATTGCATCCATGTTGAAGTGAGCCGAATTAGACTTTGATTTGTAGACACCATTGCTGCTCTCTTCTCCAACACAAACTACATTTTCTCCTTTTTATGACAATGCTCTTCAAAACATTCCAATTTTCCAGCTTCTGCGTGAGTATTTGTAGTTTAACTGCATATTGGCAATGTGGACATGCTATGACAGTCAACAAACACAGAATTTATGGTTGTAAAGAAACCAAACAAATTAGAATTACATGTGATAATAGAATAGTTTTGCTTTTTTATCTATATTTTGTGCACTTTGGAGGAGTTGACGAGATTTTGAGCATCTACTTGAAATAGTAGTTCAATTTGTGGATAACTCATTAATTTCTATGAGATAATATTGAAACCTTAATGTGTTTGGTTAGGAGATTATTTGAAATAATTTTTTAGAAAAGCAATATAGCACTTTTTTGCTTTGTCTATATGAGAAAATTTTATTTGTGTGCTTGGATATATTTTATACTTGGTTAAAACTACTCTTCGTCAAAGTGCAGAATTTGCAGAACTTCATTTGACAGATGTGATGACCCCACCTCCCCCTAGAACGTACCCCAGGATTTGGCAGACCAGCCGCCTAATTCTCACCAAGTCTCAGCACAAGTCCCAATACAAATCAAGAACCTTGATAACAAAAGCAATATCAACTTTGAAACTTAGATATATACATTCGTGGTCATCAAATTCCCATATAGACCTATAATATAACAAGAGATTCAAGCTCAAATCAAACAGCTAAAACTAAAAAAACACTAGAATAAAAGACAAGGAGCCTAAATCAAAACTCTAGCCTTCTCCAACTCACTCGCCCACAATCTCGCCCCCTGTAAGAAAAACAAACTAATAGAATGAGCTAATGCCCAGTGAGGTACCAAGACGAAAAACAAACTAATAGAATGAGCTAATGCCCAGTGAGGTACCAAGACAACATGCAAACGAAGTAGCAAGTTGGCAGTTACATATATCACAATCTCAAAGTGAAGCAAGTAAATGTTCATATGATAAGTCATTAACATTTCAAGAAACAAATCAGATAAGTAATTAACACTTTCACACATAAGGATAGAGTTTGCTTTTGCGAGCTAGTTCAGCAACAGCTTGAGCAGGATCCGTTGACACTCCGTCAACCCTAGGAATATAGTAACAAGTCCAGTAGGGCACTGCTTATCTCCAATCTCCATCCACCGATCAACCCCTACCGGGCCCGAAATCCAAGAACACTGGGCGGTAATATTTGAGTATACCGATTCCAAAGGACGCATCCAATGAATTAAACGATAAACACTACCCATGGTTCACCAATCTCCTTGACCAAGTCCTTGCTGGCTCAATTCGACTAACTAGCCGATGAAGTTTGGGATCCCAAGCAGTTACTTTCAAATCATATACATGAACATCAATTCACTTGCAAACAGTGCACAATACTTTAATCCAGTTAGGGAAGTGTGATAAAGTACATACTTGCCCAACTAAAACAAGTCAAGAGCATAGCAGTGACATTCACTCAATCACGATCTCATGTCAAGTATTGCTTATTCACATCAAAAGGTCATTTCAATCAAGTAGCAAGTTCTATCATACAATTGGTACACTCACCAACTAATTAAGGTCTATCAGTCAAGCTCAGGTGCTGCTTCCTGGCCAGTCTCCAAATGTGTGATTAGATATCATATAACAAGAAACCATTAAATTTCCAACATAGCGGTTCAAAATCACGCCTTTTACTTGTGAAAATCAATGGAAAAACCACATATGGTAGCTCAATGCTTCAAGCATAGTATGGAGCAAAACTATGGCTCTGTTTGGATTAACTATTTTTGGGGGTATTTTTCAAAAACTTTACTGTAGTTGTGTATATGAAAACTTTTACTGTAGATGTTTCTTGGATTGTTTTTAGAGGTATTTTTAAAAAATATTTTTGAGTATTTTTATAATTTACAATTTTTTGGGATATTGTTTTTAAAATTTTACACGACCCACCGCCACCCCCTTCCTTTTACTCCCCCACTCTCCTTTCTCTTGCTCTCTTCCTCCCTACTATTTCCTTCCCCTCCTCTTCCTCCTCCTCCTCGCTCTTTCCTCTCCCTTCTCCCTTCTCTCCCTTCCTCTCCTTCCCTCCAACCCAAACCCCTCTCCTACTCGCGGGTGGTGGTTGCGACTTTAGCCACCACTTTTACCACGACCGTCTTGGTCGCGGCTTCTGGTCGCAATCAAATTTGATCGTGACTAGGAAGGTTTCGGTCAGAGGGGAAGGAAATTAGGGGGCGAGGAAAGGGAAAGAAGAAAGGTGGAAGAAGGAGAGAGAGGAAGAGGACAAGAGGAGAAGGAAGAGGAGAGAGGGAGGAAAGATGGGCGGGGAGAGAGAGAGAGAGAGGAGAGGAGAGAGGGTCGTGAGTGTGGGGGTGGTGGCGGTAAGGTGGTAGCTGTGGTAGTGGAGAGTGATGGGTAGTGGTGTATTTTATATATATATATTTGGAGTTATTTTTTTTATATATTGTATGGATATGGTGTTTTTGGAGTTATTTTTGTTTGTGTATTACTGTACCTTTTGTATACGAAAAATTTATTTTTCAAAAATTGAGAAATCCAAACAGAGCCTATGTTAAGTATAGACAAGAATTTTGAAGAAAAGTAACAAGAGTCTTGAGGCTCAAAACTGAAATTTCTAACTATAAAATGTTTTGGAATAAACATCATTTGCCTCCTCTTAAATCATTTTATTTTGGCTCAAAACCATCAAATATATGAAAATCAAGGTGTTCTCGTGTAATTCGAGCAAAGTAGGTCCAAATCTTCCTACACTTACCCTCAACTCTCATTCTCTCTCATTTAACCAACAAGAGAAAAATTCCAGCAACTTGACCCCCAAATTCCTCAAGTTAACCTTCCAAATTTCAACCCTATTTTTGGCAAAAACCACTAACAATCAAGATAACATATCATAAGGTGTACAATATATGTTCTAGGCAAGGAAATCTAGCAAAATTTCACATATATCAAGCTCTAAACTAAACTACATATATCTTGTATCAAAGCTGAAAATTTCAATAAAACTTAACAAAACCATGAAATGTTCCATAATCATGTTTCTTTTTGCTTCTTTTACTTCGTATATCAAATAAACTTCAAGATAAGAGAAGAAAGAGGTGGTTCCTAGCACTTTTACCTCAAAACCCTAGGATAGAATGCAAACTTAAAGCTTTCCTTCTCCAAGACTTCACCAAAAGCTTCTTTCCGCACTTGCCTCTATGATCTATGGAGTCGATTTGAGTTTCTTGTTGAGTTTCTCACTAATCAAACAAGAATCAAGCTTAGAACTTGAGTTTTTCTTTCTCTCCTTCTCTCTCTCTCTCTCTCTCTCTCTCTCGACCTCAAGGAAGAAAAAAAAATGAAAGCTTTTTGGTGAGAAAAGGAAAGATAAATAATAACTAGTCTTGGTCAATGGGTGCTTAGATCGTCGACACTTGGAGCAACATGGATTCATGTCTATCTCTTTGTCTCTTTTTTGCCTCTAATCACTAAGATATCTTATGCTCCTCCAATTAACTCTTAACGTCTTGTCACATACTCCCTTTTGCACAAAACTCCTTCGTGTCCACCAAATTTATTGCACACACCTCAGTCATTGGTCGTACTCGCGTAATACACTACAAAACTCAACATGCACTAAATTAAATAAGGTAAAAGGATTAATATCGACTCAATCATTAAAGCAACCAAAAAATTAGGGCAAGTAAATTACAATAAAAGAAAATAGAATTTAACTTAATAAAAATAAAAATAAAAATAAAAGAAAATAAATAAATAAATAAATGAAAACTTTCGGGTCCTCACAACAGAAATGTTAAATACTACTTTTCACTTTAATTCAATATGGAACCACAACCGACATAATTGCATACTGTTAGTTTGCAACACTAACTATCAAGTCTTGAATTCTTTATGTATGAACAAACTAAAATCTTACAAATTTCAAATACTGTTAATATTGCAGCAGAAGGATAATAGCAACTATGGTGACATAACAATAAAAAATTATATTAAGTTGTTAGTCTATTTGCTGTTTCACAATGAAAACAAGAGGTTTCTATTCATTTCTAGCCTTGAATTTTCCTTTCCATATTCCTCTTGTAAACTAAAACCAATGTTTTGTCAACAAATAAAACTTCAATCTAACCCAAATGCAACAAACCAATTCCTTGTATTTTTTTTCTCTTTCTAGTGTTTCTTAATTGCATTATATAGGCAGGCTTTGGGAGTTCTTCATTTATTATTTTCTTGCTTTAGAATTGAGAGTTGGTTGGATAGAAAATTTATCAAGGTTTCTACAAATTCTAGTTCAATTCTAAACATGTGGTTATCTTACTATTTCTTGTTATCAATGTTCCAAACTGAAAAATTTCTTTGAAATCCTACTTACCGCCAAGCAATGGCCTAACTATTTGTCCACCACTAATCTAAATTTTCCCTTATATCCTTACCCTTGTTCAAAGTAAATATTGAAATGTATCATTACTTGGAATTGCAATTCAATGTAAAGGAATCATAATGTATTATTATTTGTCATTCACTGTAAAGTAATATCCTCAAATAATCAATTCGGAACACAACTATAACTAGTAAGATTGTAACTCGTTGCATAGTTTGTTAAAAATACTTTCACATGACTTTTGGATAGAAAGATTTTTTTGATCTTCCATCCTGTTTGCCATCAAATTTAACATTTGAAGTAGAAGAATATATCAAATTAATACTTTTTAGAAAAATCATAATGGGACTTAAATTCACAAATAAAGAAGAAGAACATGAAAACATCATATAAAAATAATTTTTTAAAATCCCTACTAGTACAACTTAGATCAGTAACAAGTAAGAACAACCCAAAAAATTCTGATTTCCTGCTCAAAGAAAATATTACTTTATCTTCCACTTTGAAACTCTAAACTCCTAATGTTCTCTTCCATATCACATCTTATATAGATCTTCCAAGGGAATTTCACTTTTTGGCTATAAAATAAATTCTAGAATTTAGTTGGGATTCTAAGATGAACTTCAATCACCTTGTAAATATGCTGAAGTGAGGAGGCATTACAGTTTTGTGGTTGAGGAGAGTTTGAATGGCCTCTGATCTATGCTTTGTTTGCACTTTCATAGCATCTTTTTGAGAGAATCACTTGTAAAGGGTGAATCCCAAATTTTGCTTGCATTAGGAAGTATCTGAGTTTACTAACAAATTACCACTAAAAAAAGCAATTATATATATATGTTCTCTATATTGCCCAAAAAAAGCACACATTTTTTAGAATGATAATGATGCCATCTACTAAGAAGTATGTAGCATCTATGTTACAAATCATATTAAAAGGGATAGAAAAGAAGTATAGATAAAAGCAATAGAAGAGTTAGATTTATAGATGGGTAAGACATACCATGAAAGACAATGCTTTAATATATTGAAGTGAAGCATGAAATCAAATTGAGGAGCTAATGCATTGGCTGATAGGAATGGAATTTTTCTAACTAGCTTTTCATTTTTAGATCTGTCTTCTAGGAACTATTTTAATTGATGCTTGTAGGGTAAAAACTATTATAAATACGGACTTATCCAAAGTATCAAGTTTTTGTCATCTTTGATAACATAGATAGTTTTGGAGGTTAAAACTATACCTTCATAGTAAAATGTTCATACTTACAGTAATATGTATATTAAGCATATAGATTAAGGGCCAGTTTGGGGTTGGGGTAGCTTATTGAAAAATACTTTTCTAATAGAGCTTTTAATAAAAGTGCTTATTATGTGCTTAAGTGTTTTTAAATATACTGTTTGGATACATAATTCAAAAAGTACTTATTGTATTGGATAATGTGTAATTTGAAATTTTTTAAATGTATTTATCTCTTTATTTAGTTGATAATATAGGATAAAATAATTAAATTTAATGTTTTATGTTTTAAATCACAAAAGCTACTCTAAAAGCATCAAATTTGAGTTTTTGCTAAAAGAGCTTTTAACACCAAAGTTCCACTCCTAATTTTATGGAATGATGTTCACTATTTTTCTTATTAAATATCTTTATTTTATTTATTCAAAGCGAATCCACACGGATACAAAGACGACCCGGAACTCCCAACCAAACCAACCACCAGGGCTAGCCTATTCTCCTCTTCCTGATCGAAGGTATGCCTGACTTATCTAAATGAATTTCTCCCCGCGCCAGTCGTGGAATTGCATTGAACTGTTCATAGATGCTGACATTCTGGTTACGGGCTGAAGCGCCCACATTCGCCAGACAGTCCGCCACCCTGTTGGCTTCTCTGTAGTAATGAGACACACGCGTCACATCCTCAACCATGCCCCAGATTTGATCAACCACTCTTCGTATCACCCACGGGCACTGTAGCAGTCGTTGAAGAATCCCAACCAGGACAAGTGAATCGACTTGTATGCTGACATTGGTAAACCCCTTCTGCAAGCACAAGCAGAGTCCCGTTGTCAGTGCCAATACTTTTGCACGCAGACTCGATGTTTCCCCGATGTAAGCCAAGAAGGAAAAATAAAGAAATCCTGCTGCATCACAAAGGACTCGCCCACCACCACTCACTCCCGGGTTGCCCTTGGAGCACCCATCCGTATTTAGCGTTAGCATTCCTGCTTCCTTCGCCTTCCATCCCAATAACTGAAAACTGTAGCGAGGTGGCATATGCTGAGTCCACTCGTATAGCTGAGGAAACATTTGCATCCCAAGTCGCTGGTTAAACTGAGCCTCTACGACCCCCTTCACGTCTATCAAGACTTCATGACAAACCCTTGCCACGTGTATTTGAATCTCTTCATAGTGTGCTTTATTCTGAGCCTTCTAGATGTGCCAGCATATAAAACTGGGAAGAACTGGGAAAAGGACCCATTTTTTCTCCGACCTAGGAGACGACATCCACCAAGCCATTAGCCATGCTCAAAGCGATGAGCCTCGGCGAGCAACCCCACAAATGCTACCAAAATAGTTCCAGACTCCTATCGCCACCTGTCCTTCCGAGAATACGTGCTCCAATAGCTCTGTCACCCCCTCTGGGCAGCATAAACACTTGGATGCCAATTGGACGCCCACCCTCCACAAGGCATCCGTTATAGGCAATTTTCCCACTAGTAGCCGCAGCATGAAGAAAGAAATTTTCAACGGGATCCGAGGATGCCATACCTGAGAGTGGATCACTAAGGACTTCGAGCCTGACGGACCTCCTGAAATGCTGACGCCAACGTGAACCTCCCCGAAGCCATCAGGCTCCAAACCACCTCATCGCGGCCGTCTCCCGTCGAGACCGGGTGTTGTAGTATCTGGCGGGTGAGCCCCAGCAGGATATATTGACCGAGCAACTGGACATCCCATTCCCCATTTGTGATGAAATCCTTGAAGGTGAGGGCCGAGCACACCGTAGCTTTCAGACAAAAAACTCCACTGCCAAGCTAGTTGTCATACAAGAAATCACTAGAATCCCCGTTCACCACCCAAACCATGGTTAATTCCACCTGCCGACTGATGTCTAACATTCTTCGCCATGTCAGCGAGTCAAATCGCCTCGATTCCACCTGGCAAGGGTGAAGATCTCTACAGTACTTTGTCCGTATAAATTTCGCCCAAAGTGACGTTCTAGTCCGAAAACTCCACCACAATCGATAAGAGAAAGCCGTGTATACCTCCCGGAGCTTCCTGAAACCCACTCCCCCTCCTCAACTGGAAGGCATAACTGAGACTATCTGATCCAGTGGAACTTCATCCCTTCTCCTGATGCTCCCCATAAGAAATTTGTACAGGCCCGCTCAATTGTCTTAAAGACCGAGGCAGGACATACCGCAGCAGATAGCAAATGGACCGGAATGGACGAAAGCACATGCTTTATCAGGACAATTCTCCCTCCCTGAGATATCAACCTAGACTTCCATGACATGATTCGAGCCAATACCGCCTGGCACACCTCTCCAAAGTACGCTACTTTGCATCTGCCCGTATACAAAGGAAAGCCAAGATAGCGAATTGGAAACTCTTGCCTCGTGAATTGCGTGATCCGCTCAATCACCCGTATTCGAGCTGGGGGAAGAGCCTTATGGACCAAGTAGCCACTCTTTTGGACATTTACCAGTTGCCTCGAGGATTGCTAGTACGCTTCGAGCACTTGCATTCGCTTTAAAGCAGCCGCTGACCCGTTAGTAAAGATGAGCACGTCATCTGCAAAAGTAAGGTGCGTAACGACAGGGCAGCCTGGTGGCACTCTAAACCCTACAAAACCCTGCTGCAATGCTAGGGCATTTAGATCTCACGAAAGCATCTCCGAACCAATAATGAAAAGTACTGGGGACAAAGGATCCCCCTGCCGTAAGCCCCTGCTAGATTTGAAGTACCCGTGGGATTTACCATTGATGAGAATGGAAAACCAGACATTCGAAATCAGCCTCCAGACTAGGTCAATCAACCGTTCACTAAAACCAAATGTGTGCAACATGGAGATAATGTGCCTCCAGGACATCCGATCATACGCCTTAGTCATATCCAGTTTTATCACTACGCTCCCCCCTCTTGCCTTCTTGCCAATGTCCGCTATCAGTTCCTGAGCGAACAAATAATTGTCCGTTATAGAACGGCCTTTGACAAACCCCCTCTGCTGGGGGGAGATAATTCTCAGCACTACCGAGGCCAGACGACCCACCAAAATTCTAGACAATAATTTGTTGAAGAAATTGCAGAGGCTAATCGGTATGAATTTCGAGAAGTCCTGGGAATTCGACACTTTAGGAAGCAACACAATTGAAGTGGATGTAATGAACCTAGGCAGTTCACTTCTACCAAAAAAACTCACCACAGCTTTGTGCACGTCCTGAGCAATGATATCCAATGCAAAAGTGAAGAACTTACCTGTAACACCATCTGGGCCAGCAGCACTCTCCCCGTCCATGTCAAACACTAGACGTCGAACTTCCTCCATGTCAGGCACTTCCGCCAACAGTGTATTTTCCTCTCTCGTGACCATTAGCTGGATTAAATGCCCCAACTCTCCCGGACTAGAGTCCATAGCCCCCGAAAACAGGTCAGAAAAGTACTCGATTGCCTCCTTCGCTATGTCATCATCCTTGTCCACCCGTGTCCCCTCGGAGGTCTTTACCCGATGTATCGCTCATTGTATTCTCCTTTGCTTGACCATCGCATGAAAATACCGTGTATTCCGATCCCCACTACTGAGCCATTTGACCCGTGCCTTTTGCCTCCAAAATTGTTCTTCAATCACCAAAGCCCGATTAAGTTCCGTTTGCGCTTTGTGAAGCTCCTCGGGATCCTCATCGGAGTCATCATTTGCCACGCCTCCCTCCGCCCTTTCAAGCCCAGCCTCAGTTTCCTTAACAGCAGTGCCAAAATGATGCTTATTCCATTGTTGAATCGCCCTCCGGGTAGCTAACAACTTTGAGCACAAAACTCTAAGCGATAATCCTTGTAGTGCAGTGTCCCATGTAGCCCAAATGACCTCCAGTAAACTTGATTGGAATGTCCATACATTCAAGAATCTGAACGGATGTGGCCCATTATCTAGCCTTGAAGCAAAAGAAATTTTCAGCAGGGCATGATCCGACTGGTGTCTCGCAAAATGAAAAACCGAAATCGCCGAGGCCAAATCTAAACACTCCCCATTAATGAGCAATCTATCTAACCACTTCCAAATCCTAGCCTTACCCCTCCGATTATTGCATCATGTGAAGCTCGACCCCGAAAACCCAGCATCAAACACCTCGGCCTCTTTCATGAAGGCCAAGAACTCTATCCCTTCCGACACAGAAAAAAGTCGCCCGCCTCACTTCTCATGCACATCCACCATAATGTTAAAATCTCCCCCAATGCACCATGGCAGTGAATGAGGCTTATCAGATAAAAGTTTTTCCCATAAAACCCTACGTCCCTCCACCGAACATAGTGCATGCACAAAAGAGAAAACCATGGACCCCGGTAACCATGGGTGATGAATAGGCAGAGAGATATGCTGATTGGAAAAACCAACCACCGAACAATCGAAAGGGTCTTTATAAAAAATCCACAGGTCCTCCGACACATTTACAATTGCATGATCAAATGACAATTTCAAGTGAATATACTCAACTCGAGAGACATCTAATTTTGGCTCAGAAATGGCAACAAACTGGATACCATGCATGCGAATAATGTGTTTCAATCTTCTTAAATTGGGCAATTTAGACACCCCTCTAATATTCCACAATAGCGTATTAGTCATTACGCAATACCTAGAATGAATTATTCATAGAAGTTGAGGATCACAACTGCCTGTCCGATTGGAAACGAGTGCATAGACCCTTTCCCTTTGCCTTTTTACCACTCTTTCCATCCCCTACGAGTGAATTATTCAGATTCGGATCTCGCCTGACCACAAGCCTTGATGACAAATTACCCGCCACCTGCGGTAGCTCCACCGATCCCCCTTCGTCACTAGCATCACTATCCTACAAGTGCGCTGTCCCCTCCCTCGTGCCCAGCACACCACTAGTCAGCACCTCACCAAGCAACTCCATGCGCGAGGTTGGGACAGCCCCACCTCACCCTAAGGAGAACCAAAGGGTTCGGCGGACCGCCTGCCCAGCTCTCACCGGGACTACGGATCCGGAACAAACGGAAACCTTACCAAACGCTCAAAAGAACTTCAAGAAGATAACATTCAGAACCCAATTGAGCCGAACTAAAAGATACAATCAATCTTTAGGACAACATTCCCACGGAAAAAAAAAACCAAAACGAGATGGAGGGCCACTGCCACGTCACAATCCAACCAAGTACAAGTAAACTTTGTTTCACATGAGAGAATATACATTCCCAAAGACATATAACCATAAGGAAACACTGTACAATATATATATTATTAAGTTTACAAATTAAAAGGGAACATCGTATTAAGATACATTTAGGGTTTCCAAATTGTCGAGGAGCTATACCAAAACAAAGGCATTTCTAACTAGCTCAACTCATTCCTCAAAACATCGAAGTTCCAAAAGATGGTTCCTTGTAAGGAAAACAAAGATAACGGGAAGGGGATAGCTTACGCTCAATGAGGTACCAAAATATTAGCAAGTAAGAATCATGAAACTTCGTATTCAATCAGTCACGTACGCATATCAAATAAAGAAATGAACAACACCATAGATAGAAAGGATACGGGTGGCTCTCAGGAGCCAAATTCCCATTGGCTTCATCGGAGCTTGATCAAATAATAGTTGACACTCCATCAACTTCCAAATAAAGTAACCAATCCAGTCTAGTAGAGCACCACTTTACACCAAAATCCCGTTCACCACACATACCCTTTACCGGGACCGAACACCTCAACAAAAATAGAAGCGGTAATACTCGAGTATACCGGAATCAAGGGTCTCAATACCCAAAGATTCCTAGAACAGACTACTGTGATTCGTTATCTAATCGACCAGGCCCTTGCCTGCTCGACTCGAGTAACTAGCCACAGGTGTTGAACTCAGAGGTCACAGAAAGGTCGTTGGATACCAGCCTCCAAACGACGTGCAAACAGTCTCAGATACAGATAACAGATTACATACAGTAAAGAGGCATACAGACAGACAAAAGAATGAGTGTGATAAAGTACACCCTCTTCTCTAACAGAATAAACAGATAGTACAATCATCCAAATCACATATTGCAGGTGCAGAAACCTAGTTAAGCAACAAATGAGGGGAGTGGTACACTTACCAGTTCCAGTAAAATAAATTCAAACGTTTCCTCTCGAAGTACTTCCTGGATCACCGGCACGTCCTATAAATGATCAAAGTAAAACAATTATGGTTCCTATGGGAACGACATTCACAATGGAACTCAACTACGAGTCGTATGCCTATCCAAATGAACTACGAATGCAAGGGTGTAAAAGTGTGATTTTGGGAACGAAAAGGTAACGGGAGGACCTAGGGCTTGAACGACCGCAAAAACCCTTCATTTCTACCAAAAGGTAACTCAAACCTAAAGGAACTAAACGGCCTAGAAAATTGGACAGCATTTCCCCTAAATTTGCTTACTTTTCCAGCCATCATGGCTTCATTTTTTTTTTCCCTCAAATCAGCCCCAAATGTCACACACAAATAATCCATGTCAATAGCCATTCAATAGGCTCAATGTCGTACAAGTACAAAATCAAGCTATGAGAATGTCCGGAAATGAAGTTTAAGTCAGAAAACAAAAGACTGATTTGACGTCACTTAGCGGAACAGACACAACTGAAGCTACGCTTATCGGATTGGGGTGAAATTTATACCGTTGCGAAGCTAAGATAAAGGTCTACAACTTTGATGAAGACCACTTAACCCAGTTCATAGTGTAACCAAATCAAAATTTCAAGTTACAGAACTAGAATCCCATAATCAGACTAGTTAACTGCGCTATGATTAAATGACAATAACTCAGGTTACCGAAGTCCGATTGAGGTGTATCTTATGGCGTTTCGAATCCAAGACATATACCTACATTTATTATGAAGGTCTCTAAAGCTAAATCATGCATTTTCAGAGTCAAAAAATTGAAATCTCTACGAAGACAGAAAACTGTCGGCGAAAATAGGGCTTATGGGCAGTCAAGGGTATTTCAGTCATTTCGCATGCTACGGTACTCCGATCGAGCTGAAATTTTACAGGAATCTATAAAACATAATTTTATACAACTTTCATGTTTTGTGCTAAGTCTAATTCGGCCTCTAACCTGGTCAAAGAGAACCAGGAAGAACAGGGCAAATTGGAACCCTAAAACTGGAATTTCCGCACAAAATCGAAATTTTTCCGCAAACAATCGCAATTAGCACACAAGGGATCCATTTAACACAATTTAGATCCATAAATTCAAGGCCAACCATAACCATCATATGAAAACAGAAAAATTCCCAAAAAATCAGAAATTTAGCTAACTTCACTCTCCTCCATAAAATCTTCCATAAAATAGCATATTTAGCCACTACAAACTACTAATTTACCATTATTAGGAACAAAAGTGAGTTTCTAAGCAAAATGCCTTAACACCTCAAGAAAGGTAGTAGCTTAGGGGTTTTTCTTCCAAAACAACTCCACCAAGATCTTCAAACTCCCTCAGCAAGTCACTTTTGTGGACTAATTCAAGGTTTAATCGGTTGGATTTCAAGATTTGTGCAAGAAATGGAAGATATAGTTGATGCTTTCTTTTCTTTTCTCTCAAGGTGAGATTCGGCCAAGATGACGCTGAAATGAAGATGACTTGGATCAAAATTGGGGTTTTAGTAAAGTTAAGAAAGTTAGGCAAAAGTTAGACAAGTCTACTTTGACTAAGTAATGACACTTGGCACTTTGTTATTGCTTAAAGTTATTTTCTTGTCTCCCCATGGTTAATCCATCTAGGTAACCTCTAATTATCTCCTAACACCTAGTAATTAAATCCCTTCATGCAAAATTTAACCTAATTGGGCAAATTTCTCTCACTTAATGCACTAGCAGATCCCACGTCCAACATACACTCCTATCTTATCATGAACTAACATAACCTAGGAAAATGATTTAAAAACTCTATTCACTTATAAAATTTCTGGAAAAATCGAAATAGTAGGGTATAATGAAGAAAAATGCAGGCGAGGAAATCATATAAAATTAGGAAAATTTATGGGTCCTCACACTCTCTCCCCCTTAAAGAAATTTCGTCCTCGAAATTTCCTTCTCATGAAATCTATCAATATATACGTTAGACGGCGGATCATACCTTCTACATCCTCAGACGAGTCAGAGACCTGAAGTTGCTCTAGGGAATTCACCCGAGCCGGTACTTTCGATCCAGTCCCTTTCCCCTTTGTATGTCTAGGGTTAGTCTTGATTGGTTGCTGCGTTCTTTTCTCTTCGCGTAGTACAACTGGGCAGTTAGCAACCCGATGATTGGCGTCCCCACAACGCAGGCATTTTCCCCTTCTTTTCCAACAATTCACCTCAGTATGATTGATTTTTCCACAATAGCCACAAGATAGGTGTGGTGTTAAGATTTGATCTCCTGGTGAGGCCCCTCTCGGAATATCTTCTTTAGGTGACCCCAAAATTCTCACACCACTAGTTCTCCTACCTACCTTAGCGTGTGGCCTACTTGGATCACCTCGTTCTTGCCCTTGAATTTCACTAAGTGCACCCCTTTTCTTTGCATGGAAGGCCTTCACCGGTGCACCTGAAATTTCTCTCCTTTGGATTTTCTCTAGAACTTCCGTACAAGTATTAATTTGTGCCCTTGCTAAAGTCTCTGCTGAAATCCCTTCGCATTGCCTTTTCAGTTCTATGTTCTCGTGCAATAGCTCAATTTTCTCCAAATATTCATGTTTCCATCGCTCTTCCCAGTACTCGGCTAATCTCTTTTGAACCTCTACTTCGTTTCGAAGAATCTCGATTTCCTTATACATACCAACCAAGTGTGCCATCTCGCAGATTTGGTGGAACTCAAGTGATAGCCTGCCAGGCAAGGTAATGAATCATAATAAGTAATTAGGTATAAGCGGCACTCTAACCATATAACGGTTAAGTTCCTTTGCTCCCAATTCAACCACGGAAGATTAAACTTAGATATGCTCAAATGAAATAGGCAGGAAAGTAGAATATAGTTAGGATAATATCTTATGATACTATACCACGTATCACGTATATACATATTGAAACCTTAAGGCATAGTTCATATATCAAGAGTTTCACACCTTATGCCACATCTTTGTTTTCAAAATCTCTCTACCTACTTCCAAAACTCTCAATCTCGGTACACTAATAATCAAGCCAAGTTCATACGGGAACATTAGTGGATAGGTATCAAGAAACTATAAGCAAGGGTAGTTCGTCGAGGACCCAGCTACGGGTATCCGATATCTAAAGTGAGGTAGAAACCTAGATCATTGCAGTCAAGCCATCTCAAATCAAATACACACTTATCAAGGATCGCAGTCATAGCAAAAGAAAACAGGTCTTAGGTGTGAATTTCGCAATATACCCTACAATCTAGTCACCCTCTAGAAAACCCTAGCCACACTAGTATGAGATTAGTCCATGATAACACTTCTAGATCCAACTCCCTCGATCCCGCTAATTACTAGGTCCAATATAAAGGTCTTTCATGCCTTGTTCTTGGCCATCAAGACTTACCTCAAAGTCAATCAAGATACAGATCCTTATTCTAGCGCTCTCCACCCTTTGGTACTCAGGTCCAAGAATCTAAAATAAAATAATTCACAACTCGAGTCGGCTGGTCCCAAGAGTAAATCATCCATATTAAAGATTCCTACCCGACATACATATAGATATTCCTCAGGATAAAGATTTTTACACTTATAACGTGCACGGTTCATACCTTATGCTCAAAAGAGCACTTATACCTTTAGACACATTCACGAAATCAGGACCATAACACCACTTGGCCCAAGCTCACTCCGCGCAGAGACCATATGAAGCAGGCTCTGATACCACCTGTGACAGCCCCACCTCACCTTAAGGCGAACCAAAGGGTTCGGCGGACCGCCTGCCCTGCTCTCGCCGGGACCACCGATCCGAAACAAATGGAAACCTTACCAAACGCTCAAAAGAACTTCAAGAAGATAACATTCAGAACCCAATTGAGCCGAACTAAACGACACAATCAATCGTTAGGACAACGTTCCCACGGAAAAAAAAAACCAAAACGAGATGGAGGGCCACTGCCACGTCACAATCCAACCAAGTACAAGTAAACTTTGTTTGACATGAGAGAATATACATTCCCAAAGACATATAACCATAAGGAAACACTGTACAATATACATATTATTAAGTTTAGAAATTAAAAGGGAACATCGTATTAAGATACATTTAGGGTTTCCAAATTGTCGAGGAGCTATACCAAAACAAAAGCATTTCTAACTAGCTCAACTCATTCCTCAAAACATCGAAGTTCCAAAAGATAGTTCCCTGTAAGGAAAACAAAGATAACGGGAAGGGGGTGAGCTTACGCTCAATGAGGTACCAAAATATTAGCAAGTAAGAATCATGGAACTTCGTATTCAATTAGTCACGTACGCACATCAAATAAAGAAATGAACAACACCATAGATAGAAAGGATACGGGTGGCTCTCAGGAGCCAAATTCCCATTTGCTTTACCAGAGCTTGATCAAATAATAGTTGACACTCCGTCAACTTCCAAATAAAGTAACCAATCCAGTCTAGTAGAGCACCACTTTACACCAAAATCCCGTTCACCACACATACCCCTTACCGGGCCCGAACACCTCAACAGAAACAGAAGCGGTAATACTCGAGTATACCGGAATCAAGGGTCTCAATACCCAAAGATTCCTAGAACAGACTACTGTGGTTCGTTATCTAATCGACCAGGCCCTTGTAATAGTACAGGTTAGAGTACAGAGGATTTCCTATTGTACTCGAGACTTAACTGGATGAGGATCTTGAAATGATGAATGTTATCTAGAACTTATCCAATAAGATTTTGGCTTGGGTTTTGATAGATTATGGTGGTGGCCAGAATTATTGATAAAACTTCTGGTTTTGCATCCTTCTTCTAGTCTACTTGTTTGATTAAGGTTTGCACCACCCGATTTGTAAGTGTTGGGTTATGAACTACTGAGATCGACTAAGCTGAGCTCACATGAGACTTGAACCTGTTTAGGCGAGTGTGCTCTTATGTACACTTAATGGACCTGACTTGACTGAATATATGGTATTTCATTTATGCATGAGCAAGTAGCTTGATTCGTATATGACTTATATGTGGACTTGAAGTCTGTGACTACTTGAGAAGGTGAATCGCTGGACATAGGCTAGGCTGTGAGAACCCAAAAATTTTCACATTTTCTCAGCATTATTTTATTCCTTTGCCTACATTTTATACTTTTCTTGCAAATATTAAACTTTCTATGCATTTTTACAAGAAAGTACAGTTTTAATTTCATTTTCCTAGTATGAGTTAGTGTACGTTAAATTTGAAACGCATTATCGATGTGAGGACCCATAAAATTCCTTATATTTTTCTTAAAAATACCCTTTTATTTGGAAATTATTACTTTATAATGGCCCTACTACCCAATCACCCCACAATAAGTGCAAATGAATATAGAATTAAGGGTTTTTCCTTTTCATTTTCAAGTTAGTGCGAATTAGGGTTTTTACGCCTATCCGTGGTGTGACTATTCGGTACGGAGTGTGGATCAAATTTGGTGATTAAGAGTGAGTTTTAGATGATATTAAGTGTGTGATTAGAAGTGGTAATAATAAGTTAGTGAATTATAAGTTAAAACCCTAGTATACGCGATTTAAGGAAAAACGGGTTGAACCGACGGGTACCGTTCACTACCGATTGAACACCCCACTTGACTACCACTTTCCTATCATAAAATATCCTTGATATTAGTGCAAAATATCAGCCCTTAAACCAGCTCAAGTCAGCCGAAATTGTAGACCAAAATAAGGGAGAAAAGGAAAAAAATTGACTTCCAATCCAAGGGTGACGTTTGTCCACTTTGACCCAAATTACTTCCTATCATTTTAACCTTGTTGAAGCTTCAATTGAGCCTCCATTTCCAGCCCTCCAGCCGTGAGAGTGAGAGAGAAAACAAGAGAAATAAAGCTCTAATTCCATCTTGGGTTTTGTTTGATTTAGTGAGAAAACAAGAAAACTAAACCGATTAACTTGCAAATTGAGAACTTGGGAAGCTTAGGGAGCTAAATTTTTCAAGGAGTGGTGAAGGATAACTCTTGCAAGCTCTTTTATTGAGGTATATTGGCTGTTCATCAATTTTTGTTCCTTTACTCTTGCTTAAAGTTGCCATACAACTCATAATTTTGGTTAATTGATAGCTATACAAGTAGTTGTGATAATTTTTGGTGAATTGGTGAGTTAAGGTTTGTATTGATCAGCCATATTTCTTCTTGTTTATATGGATTATGATGGGAATAAGTGTATATAAGGAGGTGAGGTAGTGTTTTAAGCTAGAATTATGAAGATTAGCACTTGTATGCATAAATTCCAGATTTTCGGTTTTGCACCTCCCCTGTTCCGACCGGCACTGTTTGACCATGTTAGAGGCCGAATTAGGCTTAGTACAAAACATGAAAGTTGTATAGAATGATGTTTAATAGTTTCCTACAAAATTTTGACTCAATCGGACCAACGTATCCTATGAAAAGACCGAAATACCCCTGACTACCATAGGTTTAGTCCAATGGACAGTTTTGACATTTCATCAATCGGATCGTGTCTTTTCACCTTGATACATACTGAAATAGTCTTTATCCAAAACATGAAAGTTGTATTGGTATTTCTTAGCTTTCCAACACCCCTAGAATCACCTCGTTTGGACTTCGGTAGCCTGAGTTATGGTTGTTTACGCATAGTGCGGTTAACTAGCCCGAGTGTGAGATTCTGGTTCTGTAATTTAACATTTTGACTTAGATACACTACAAAATGGACTGAGTGGTCTTCATCAAAGTTGTAGGTATTTGTCTTATCTTCAAAACGGTATAAATTTTACCTCAATCCGATAAACGTAGCCTCAGTTGTGTCTGTTACGCAAAACAACGTCAAATCTGTCTTTTGTTTCTTGACTCAAACTTCATTTCCGCACATGTTCCTAGCTTGATTTTGTACTTATATGACTTGGAGCCTATGGAATGGCTATTTAAATGAGATGATTTTGTGTATGACTTTGGGATTGATTGAGGAAAAGAATGAAGTCATAAATGGTTGGAAAATAGGAAAATACAAAGGGCGTGCTGCCCAAATTTACGCTCGAAAAATAGGTCGATATACTTGTGACTTGAGTAAGGCTTGAGAGCGAATACCACGTGAACCATCTTGGGTATTTACGTTTTCTTTGCCATTTCGACTCAAATAGCAATTTTAAAGTTTTACGAGTAAGCATAAGTTTTACAAATATTTTACTTATGTCCTTTGGTTTAAATGTACTCTTTTCACTACCAAAACCATATTTATACTTTGTACTAGTACGTATTCGAATTTTCTTTGAATCACTTACATCTTTGATAGTTGAAGCATAATGTGTTCTTTTCATTATATTAGGATTCCTTGGTGATTAAGGGTAATAACCGGAAGAACACTTTGGACGTTATTTTGCGTAAATAGGTGAGTGTTCCTTGTTTGTTATATTTTCATTGACTATGTGGCTTGTTCTTGATTATGTGGCTTGTTCTTCATTATATGGCTTGTTATGAACGAATGACAACATGTTAAATGTTTTCAATGATTGCTTAAAATGAGTTTCTAGGCGAGTGTGTACTTTATCGCACTCGACCTAAATGAATGTGAAATTTTCAATGATTAAATAATTAAATGCTAGTTGCGCATGAATGTAAGCCGTTTGGCTGAACTGGGCCCTTGCCCTTCGTTGCCGGTCGACTCGAGCCAGAAGTGGACTCGATCAGGCGATTTGGTGACCCAGGGTGAACGTTTGGTATACTCGAGTATTACCTTGTTGTTGGGTGGAGCCTGACCAACTTCTAGAAGGGGGTGAATGAAATGAACGAACGAATGTCAATGCAAACGAGGGTTTTACTTACAAAAATGCATTTTTTAAATGATTGGAGGAATAAGGGGAATGACAGGAGAATGAATGAACGAACGAATGAATGAATGGCTCCCTGTGAGCCCGTATCCTTTTAATGAATGTGTTAGTATTGCTTTCCATTGTAAATGTTTCGTGAATTATTGATTATTGATGGTTAATGCATTGAACTTATTGTTTGATTATGTGTTCGGAACCTCACTGAGCTTTTAACTCATCCCTTTAGTTTTATTTTCCTTAACAGGGGAAGGCGAGCAAGGACGAGAGCTCGGTATAGACTAGCCTAGACTAGTTTCAGATTTTTGTAATGGTTCTCGCCCTACTTTTCGGCACGGGTTGGATGTATGAAGAATTGAGAACCTTTGTATATTCGGTGTTTGTACTCCCTTTTGAGATAGAAATGTATATAAGTTTCGCTTTAAGTTTTGGATTGTTTATTCCTGTGGTTTATTCCAGTTTTAAGTGAGGACTGAAGTGAACGACTGAGTCCCGGCGAGAGCTGGGCAGGCGGTCCGCTAAACCCTTTGGTTCGCCTTAGGGGGAGGTAGGGCCGTCACATAGGCGAGTGTGTTCTTATTCATACTTGTGCTCCTTGAACTTGAAGTAATTGACCCTGCTTTTGAACTTGTATGCTTTTATGTGTGGTTGTAGACCGGCTACTACTGTTCTGTAGCGGTTGAACTGAACCTCTCTGGTGGGGCATTGCATGTTGTGTTATCAAGCACCACCAGGGATGAAATTCTTGAACTGAACCTCTCTGGTGGGATATTGCCTGATGTGTTATTAAGCACCGCCATTCTTTTTACGAGGCATACCTGTTGTGTTATCAAGCACCACCAGGGATGAAATTCTTCAACTAAGACTCTCTGGTGAAGTATAGCTGTTGTGCTAGCTTGTTGTGTTGTCCAGCACCACTGAGGACAAATTCTTGAGAATTTCTGGTGAAGTACAGCCGTGTGCTAGCTTGTTGTGTTGTCCAGCACCACCAGGGGTAAATTTACGATCGGAGGCTTCGCTATGTCCTGAATTTCTTCCAAATATCTGGGACTTTGAGTCCAACTCAGGGCTAGTTGTTTGAATCGAGCCCTTTTGCATATTCTTTTGATTACTTGTTTAGCTATCTGTTGGCTCGTTGCTAAGTGATAAGTGGGATTGGAGTGATTCTTAGTACTTGACTGATTTTTGAGGACTATTTGGATCTGGTTAGTACAAGTTGGAATTCGAGGACGACATTCTTTTAAGGGGGGGAGTTTGTGACGCCCGAAAGAAGAAGAAAAGGGGGAGTTTGTGACGCCCGAAAGAAGAAGAAAAGGATAAAATTTCTGGTGAAAAGTGAACAGTGAGAATCCGGCCGGAAATCCGGCCAGTTCTTGGCTGGATTGGAAGGGGTTTTGGAAAAAAATTTGAATTCGCCACAGCCTTGAATCAGGCCGGATTGTGACGTGTCACCTCCGGCAGCCAATTTTTACTGACTGTTTTCCTTCATTCTTATTTTGTTTCTTGGCTGATATTTCTTCATTTCTTCCCCTTGCTTGGCCGGCCACTTTGAGAGGAAAAACCAAGAGAGTTTCCTCAACTTCAACTTCCATTTTTGCTCAAATCTTGAGATTTCACCGATGGTTTTGGAAACTACTCCATACAAGTGTGTACTAAGGAGGTTTAAAGCTATTGGTGGAGTTGTTTTGGAGGAGGAAGTACTAAGCTACCAATTTTCTTGAGGTTTAAAGGTATCTTGCTAAGAACCTCTTATCTACTTCAATTGGTTGTTAATTGGTGGATTAGAGATGCTAAATATGTTGTTTTATGGAAGATTTCATGGATTAAAGTAGAGCTTGATATTGTAATTGAGATTTGTTATGTATGTAAGTATACGTTCTAAGCTTGGGAAATGTTATTTCGTTTATTATTGAGGTGGTACCCTATGTTATTGGCTGTGAGTGATGTAATATATTTGAGAACTGTAGTGAGAGAGTAAGTTCCGGCGAGAGTTGGGCAGGCAGTCTGCCGAACCCTTTGGTTCGCCTTAGGGGGAGGTGGGGCTGTCACATAACCACTATGAAGTATTTTGGTGTATAAAGCTTTGTATCTTGGTTTGTACATTGATATACATTATAAGTTTGAATTGTCATGTTATTTACTTTTATGGATGTAAGTTAATTTCTCGAGGTACGAGTGAGTGGGTCCTGGCGAGAGATGGGCAGGCGACTCGCTAAACCCTAGGGTACGCCCTAGGGGGAGGTGGGGTCGTCACAATTTTGGAAATATTTTGTCTGATGAAATGTAGCTTTCAGAACCTAGTTTCCAACGCCACTAACCATTCTTTATTTGAGTTTGTATAGAGTGAGATATGGCCCGATTATTAAATTGCAGCAAAACTGGAAACTGGAAAGTTTCTTCCCTCTTGCTGGCCGAATGGTCAAACTTGTTTCGGAATGTTTTGTTTCGAAAACTTTGATGTCAATTACCTCTAAATTTGAAAAATTGTTTTATGGAACCTTATTTTAAACATTTGAGTTAATTGAGGTTGATTGTGTGGGACAAAACGTTTGAAAAGGAAAGAGAACCACGGACGGCAGATTTGCTTTGAAATTTTTCCAAACTTTGAATATTTTGTTAACTATCTTCCCACATGAGTTTTTATGTGAAATTTGGTAGAGATATAGGTCACATATGGAAGATTTGGTGTACCAAATTTGGTGTATTTTCAATGCCATTTCGATGGCTAAATGATACTTCAAAGATAGCTTTTCAAATCTGGAAAATGACTGAACAGTTTGCAAAACGCGACCAACTTTGAACTCATGTATCTCGATACTCGAAACTCAAAATTTAGTTCTGTTTATTGTATTTGAAACTTTGTTTAGAACGCTTATTGTGTTACAAATTTCAAAGGCTGATTCACTTTCTGTGAATTATGTCGAATTTTCAAAGTTTGCTGAAAAACCAAGACTAGTTCAAACCTGTCTTCTTGGAACTGAAACTTTGGGCTGAATTATGAATGCCTTCTAGTTGGAATCATGGAAAAGTGTCTGCTGAGAACTTTTAGTACTCTGAATTTGGTTTCCAACGGTATAAAGTTTTCCATTTTTGGACTTACGAAACTCGAGATATGATTTTTCAAAGTAATGTCACTCTAAACTAGAAAATTTCTGTTTCAACCAAATTACTCCTTTAAGAACTTTCCACCTTCCTTTGTGATTGTTGGACTGTTTTAAGTTTGTTTTCATGGTTTAATACAAGGTCTCTTTGGAACTTTGAACTTTCATTTCAAATCTTGGTCTCCGAAGGTTAAACATCTCTTGATGCAATTACTTGGTCATATAACTTTCTTGGTTAATGGTACTTCTCTTCATACTTAAATTAGGGACTTCAACCCCTAATCTTATGGCCTTGATAATTGTACTAGAGTTGGCAATTATACAAGTATTTTAAAAGAATGATTTGAAAGGTTTCTTGTGAACTTAATTAGTAATGCCCGGAATGTTTTGTCCAAGCTTCCAAGTAAATATATCCATCTTTCTTGGTTTTCGTGCCAAAACTTAGAGATCTGTTTAATCTTCAATTTGGCGAATCCAGGACATGACTTGACTTGGATCAATGTATTCTTGGGTATTTTCAAATGCTACCATCATGGATTAAGTTATTAAGTGATATTTGCATTCGATTTGAACGCGTTATCTCTTAAGTGAGAGTAGCAGGAATACTACTAGACCTTGTCTGAATACCTAGGTGAATTGTAATTGTACATGTCTCAGGTGATCAAGAGGATCCTGAGGAACTCGTTTGATCTGGCCTTGCTCTTGTCTTACACTCTTGATTTCGGTGAGTGTTCCTTATGTGTTTAAGTGTTAAGTGCTACTTATAATTTGCTTCTATGAAATTTTTCACTGTTTAAGGCGAGTGTGTACTTTATCTCACTTGACCTACTAAAATGACAAATTTCTACCGTTTAATCGTGAATTTCTACCGTTTACCGATTTATTTGATTATTTGCACATGTTGTAAGCTCTTAGCTGAACTGGGCTTTGCCTTTGGTTACTAACCTGCTCGAACCAGGATTGGGCTCGGTCGGGTAGGTTGGAACCCTAGGCCACCGTATCGGTATACTCGAGTATTACCACTAGAGAAATAAGGTGATGCCAGATAACCGGGGTAATTATTGGGGTTATAAGGTACAGCTGACCGAAATAGTTCCACGTGAACACCGTATCCTTTTAATGTGTGTTTATTTCTGTAAAATGATAAATGTCTCATTTTAATGTGCCAATGTGAAATCTTGAACCGTACATGTGTTATGCTCAATTTACTTGATTTATTAGAACTGTTTAGGTGTTCTGGAACCTCACTGGGCTGTTTAGCTCATTCCACGCTTTTGTTTTCTTTAATACGGTTCAAGACCGAGAGTACTCGCGAATAGTACTAAGTTGTTTTCTTTTGGAGACTTTAAGTTGTATTATAGCAGACGACTGTAGTACATATTCTTTTGAGTTGTATTAACCTTGAAGGTTAACTAATTGTGTTTTGGAGTTCTTTCAATGTATATTGAGAATATTTGAAGTATTTCTAGTTTTGAATTATGGATTGTAGTGAGCCCTGGCGAGAGCTGGGCAGGCGTTCTGCGGATGCCCTAGGGTTCACCCTTGGGAGAAGTGGGGGCGTCACAGCATCAACCTCTACCAAAACTCTGGCTACAGAAGGTCTGCGCAAGTCTCCAGTTGCTAAGTCCATTTTTAAAAAACGGCCCAACGCCGATGCTAGCTTCACCAGTTGACTCCTTGAGAAAAAATGGCAAAAGAAGTTCAGGGAATGAGGCCCATACAGGGACTCTGGAGCTTTCCTGGTTGGCCCTAAAATCTAAAGTCCACTTGGAGATAACATGGCAGCGTTCCAGACAAACCATGTGAGATAGAACAACAATCGTGTGTAGTCATCCTCCAACACTGGCCTCAATAGGACATATCTCGTATCCAAAAACCCTACTGGACAGTCTCCCTTTAACCTTAACGAAGTGATAAACTTCTTGATCAGTTCCATAGGAGTCCGACCATAAGCAAAGTTCCCCACCAGAGCAATGTGAAACGGTTCTGCTAGCAACATCATCCCACTCCTTCACATACGTAGTTGTAGACACCAAAATTTTAGCCTTTCTTTTTATTTATTCTAGGTGATTTTTGTTTATTTATTTATTTTATTTTTATTATTATTTCTTTGCTTAATTTATCTCATTCTCATTTTTGTTAAGAAAATTGTTTTTGTTAATTAATCCACTGAAAAACAAAGAAGATCATCAATCAAACACAAAAAAAATTAGCAGTTTTGTTTTATTTTTTAGTATTTGCCAATTTTATTCAATTTTACTTAAATTGTTATTTTTTGTTATTTTGTTTATTAATTAACTGGTTCATTTGGAAATGAAAGAAAAGGAAAAGAAAAAACAACAAAAATCAAACCAGGCTTGTTTCAAGTGAAAAAAAAGAAGAGCCCGGTTCCACTCATTTTATTTCTTGCTCCTCAAATTTCTGGTCACCTCACCATCCGAATCATCAAGGAATCTCAGTACAAAAAGCCATCTAATGGCTTAATAATCACCGAAAAATGCAGAAAAATATGCACCATTGATCCTAGGTTCTAGGAATATTCGGCGCCTATAAAAGGATAGCAAAGGGAGAGCCGAAATGAGGGGGTTTTGAGAGTGATAAGAGGACGGCCGGGAAGGGTTTTGAGAGAGGAGAAGGAGAACAGCGTGAGAGAGATAGGGAGGATGGTTGGAAAGAAGTTGAGGAGAGTTGTGACGGCTGGACGAGAGGGAGAGCTCTAGATAGTTGGCGGCTGAGTGAGAGGAAGGTGTGTGACAGCCCCACCTTCCCCTAAGGCGAACCAAAGGGGTTAGCGGACTGCCTGCCCAACTCTCGCCAGGACTAACGGGACAATTCAATACGGTTTAAAAGTTCCGGAACATACAAGCGCGCTTAGACAAGTCAAAATTACAAAATAAAAAAAAAATGAAAACGGAGTCGACCATGAATAGTAACCGACACGTCAAAATCCAACCAAGCATCAATCATACATATACATCTTGAAATTTAGCATTTACATACCAAAAAGACATACCCAAGTTGTCCAACAAGTTTATACAAGTACGGTTTGCAAATTACAACTCAACAGTTTTGGTTGGATCCAAAATGCACTTAGAGTTTGCTCAAAAAGAGCTATTCAAAATTTCATTTACATAAGCACAACTCGGCAACCAACATTCATGGACTTTCCAACAGTGTTTATATTCCTGTAAGGAAAACAAAAGGAACAGAGTGAGCTTACGCCCAGTGATATACTATCACTCAAGCAGCAAAGTTCATATAAGCAAGTATCAAGCTTCTCATTCCAATACATCAAAAGTAAGCAAATGCACACATCAATAGTGTTGATAAAAGGATACGGGCGGCTCTCAAGAGCCCCTTATTCTTGATAGGACCTCATTGACCCTCCGTCAATGTTTAAGAGTAACCAACCGTAAGCTCCACTTTACGTCCATTCCTTCCACCCAACATACCCCTACCGGGCCCGAACTCCAAACGGTAGAAATTTGGTAATACTCGAGTATACCGGAATCAAGAGTCTCACTACTACAAGATTCCATATAACAGTCCCCATGGCTCGTCAACTTTCACGACCAAGCCCTCGCTGGCTCGATTCAATCGACTACCAATAGGGTTGAGCTCAGTAGTAACAGTAAAAGCCGTTGGATCCTCGTCCAAACGACACCAAATCCAGTTTTTCATGTACATTTCAAGTACCACAGTGAAACCATAGACAGTCGTGTATAATACAAAAGGGGGTGAGGGCGATCAAGTACACCCTCACTTTAATCAGTTTCAACAGTGCAAATAAGCCTTCAAGGCATCAAGTTCCATATATAAAGCCACATTGTAAACAAACAAGTGAGTAGTATACTCACCAAGCAAGCAAATGATATTTCATAAACCTCCGCCCAAAGAGCGTCTTGGACCACCGTCACGTCCTAAAACATTCAAATAAGCACAATAAAACTCGATTACAGGTCATAAACCAATTCCAAATACTACCAAAATAGGGCTCCATAAGAATGTATAAGCACTAGAGTAAACCAGGGAAATCCGGAAATGGAATTAAGCTCTAAACCATAAAAACAGTTTTTGACATCATTTTACGGTTTTGGCACCATTGGCACTACGATTATCGGATGGAGGTGCAATACACACCGTTTCGAAGCTAAGAGGTAGGGTTACAATGTTGAAGAAGGCTACTCAGTCCAGTTTCTAGTGCAACAAGGTCACAAATTCAATATACTCAACCAGAACCGTAAAAACAGGTTAACAAACCGTATTCTGGTTCAAACATCATAAGTCAGGCTACCTAAGTCCAAATCAAGTGATTCCAAAGCCAACCGAAATCTAAGACACCAGGCTACATTTCTTCAGAAGGCATCAATAACCAAATCAGGAGAATTCCCAATCAAATTAACCAATTACCAAAGCTGATTACCAAGTTCGGGTAGAAACAGGGCAGCAGGGGTATTTCAGTCTTTTTATAAGCTAAGCTACTCCGATTGACCTGAAATTTTGCAGAAATCTATAAAATATAATTCCCTACAACTTTCATGTTTTAATCCAAGGCAAATTCAGCCTCTAACTATGATCAACAGTGCCAGGCAGAATGAGGGGAAATGAAACCCTAACTTCCAAAATTCCTTTCCAAAGCAGAAATTTTCTGCAATTAACCACAATTTACACCTTCTAGCTTCATTCTAGATCAATTCCCATCATCATACAAAGCCACACCATATTACACATATGAAACAGAAAATTCATGAAATAATCAGAAAAATTCACCAATCTCAACCCAATTCAAGAAATCTTTCACCCAATCACACATTTAATCAACACAAATCATTACTTTGACATTATCAAGACCAAAGGAAGCATTCCCTAGCTACTCACCTTGAAATGCAAGAAAAGGAACAACTTGGGACCTTAATCCTCCAGACCGCTCCACTAATCACCTCACAACCACTCACTTAAGGAGTTTTATGGAGACAATACAAGAGTAAATGGTTGATTTGTTGGATTTGAGCAAGATTGAAGCATGAACTTGAAGAGCTTTTCCTTTCTTTTGCTTGGAGAGAGAGCCGGCTACACTAAGCTTGAAATGAAGATGATTTTGGTAATTTTTTGGTTTATTTGGTCAATTGGTAAAAAGGTGAATAGTAGTCAAAATGCAAGATTTAATCATATGGTGACACTTGTCACCCTATTTAATGCATGCATATCACTTTGTTTTCTCTCACACCAAGCCACTTGGTAACCTCTAATTATCTCTTAGCACCCGGTAAATTAAACCCAGTATCCAAAACTTAACCTAACTGACCGAATTTTTCTGAACTTTTTGCACTAGCGGGTCCCACGTCCGGTATACACTCTTAATTTCTTAAAAACTAAACGATACTAGAAAAATCACCTAAAAACTATATTTACTCATAAAAATTATCTAGAAATTCTCCTAATAAAAAAAATGCAGAAAAACATGCCATTGAATATAATAAAACCTAGAAAATGGGAAAATTACGGGTTCTCACAAGGTGACGGCCAAGAAAAAATGAGGGAGAGAGATTGTTGAGCGAGGGAGTGAACGGAGAGTGAGAGATAAGGAGGCTGTGGCGGAGGATAAAGCCGGAAGAAGAATTTTTTCTGGGCAAAGAAACCAAATAAGGAGAAGCGGCTGCGGGAGAGAAGGAGAACAAATCCTTCATCTTCAGGTCACATTAAAGCTTTGGTTAAAAGCTAAAGGTAACGTTTCCTCACTCCGGAGCTGCTTATGAGTTGTTAGGCTATGTTAGAATGCTGAAAGTTTTTGCCTTTTACACCTGTTTTCGTCCTTCATGCGGGTCTCATTTGCAAATCTGGTTGGAGCAGAAATCCGTGAGTCTAGTTGGGTTTAGGGAAAGAAAAAGGGGTGTAATCCATGGGTATGTTAAACAAGGTTTCTCTTTGTTTGTCATCCTGATTAAGTTTCGCTGATTCTTGATGAAATTCCATTAGGTTTTCCGTTGTTTTGCTGCTCTTTCGGCTTACGGTTAATGCATGATTTTGGTCTGGATTTGGAAAGACAGAGACTTGTATCTTTTATGGGGGTATATGATGAATCCATGGGGTTTTAGTTTGATGTTTTTGGCTGATTTTTGTGTGCTTGGACAAGCAAATCCAGAAAGAATGGCCTCCAATTGTGGGCAGATCGGATTGATGTTTTCCTTCTAACTGTTTACGCATGGTAGTGCTTTATCGCTATTTTTCTTGCTGTTTTCCCTTCCATTTCATTCTTAGTACCTTGTTTGTTTGTCTTGGTTAGGCTTTAGAATGTTTTTCTTGAAGTTCTGAGTTTGGGGGCAGTAGATGTCTATACCTCCTCACGCTATTGCCGCACGTCGGTTGGGGTGTGGGCGAATCCGTATCATTGCCTTGTTGCATTTCATGTTTCAGGAGCCTTATTGAATCTTCCCTCTCCCCTTTGTCCCAAGTTCTTGTGCTGGAGTGAGTTTAGGACCTGTATTGAGTCCTTTCTAGGTCATGACATTGGAACTCAAAGGAGCCAAGAGTCCCCTCGATCATACAGCAGCTGTGCGAACAGATTTCTTTCTTCGCTTGGGTTGCTGAAGTTTGTTTTGGTTTGCTTAACTTTTAGGATTTGTTTGCTATTCCTGGGCTGCATTGGTCTTTTCTCTTACTTTGGGTGTAGCATGGTGTAGTGGGTGCGTAATGGACATGGATTCCTTTGCAAAAGAAAATTCCTTTCAAACCAGAAACTAGCAAGGGAATTGTGGTTTTGATGTTCCACATTTCTTTCTCTCATATCCTGTCGAGTAAAGCTGTAATGTCTTTGATTTGTGGTTTGGATTCGTTTACCTACCTCATTGAAATGATTTGATTGTGTATGAATCACCTTGCTCATGATAAAATGAATAGCACTAATCTTGTTTGCTTGAATCAGAAATTGAGAAAGTTGTAGCAGCTTTTGTTCTTCAAATGTTAGCATGTTTTCTAGTTATTGCATTTTGTGTCCTGAAGCCTGTTAGATTGTTCTCTACCTTTGTTGTAAATCTCTGCACTTTGTGTTTGAATGGGTGAAGATGCTTTTGAGTTTTTGGCATGAATGTTTGTCTCGGCCGAATGAGTAAAAGTTGCAGAAGAATAGCTCCAGTTTGCAGAATGTTTCTTCGTAGTATTTGCATGAAACTTCGCATGAAATTCTTCCAATTATTTGCATTGTTAAGGGATGTTCAGCCGTGTTTAATTGGAGTAATTTCAAAGCTGTCGTATGAATCTGCTTTGCTGAAATTGCGAAACCTTGTGCATGAAAATTATGCAGCAGAACCTTGCCGAGAGCTTCATCAGTTTGTGAAACTTTGTTGCAGAATGTTTCTCACGTCATTTTGCATGAAGATTGCATGAAAGAACTTTTAAATTTTGCTTCTTAACCCCCTAAGCTTCACTTTGTTTCGCTATAGTCCAAACAATTGGAAAAATCAATCAAATTGACCCCTCAAATTTCTTTAGTTTCTGCAATCAAGTCACTACTTGTTTTAATTTTTACATGGGTTGTTCACCTTCCTTTAAATGCCTTGGATTGATTCAATTTCATGCTCATCCCCATTTCATGTGATTATTTCTTGGTTAAAGTGATGCCTTGACTCTTTTATTATTTTGGAGGGTAAATAAGTGATTTCGCTCTATTAGGGCTCCATCTCCAGGGAGGTACACTCTATCCCTTATTTTTTGACTTTATTTGACCCTACGTGCCCTATGTGACTTTACATGTTTGATTGTATGCCTCTTGAATGTTATTTTTTTATTCATTTCATTTATTTATTTATTTGCTTTATTGGCTTTGTATGTTTATTTTAGTTCAATTTGATTATTTGAAAGGCAATTTAATGCCAAGGTTGTAATAGTTAGGTTATTATTTTATTTATTTATTTCTTTTCCCCCTTAGATTGTAGTAGGACCTCCCCAAGTGTAATAGATAAGGCTTGTGTGCTATGTGTTTGTGTGTGCCTATATGCCTATGTGTTTAATTGCTTTCCTTAGGTTTCTGCATCTAGATGAGCATGCTTATGTGATACGTGCTATGTGCTATGTGCTTTTGTATGTCTATTTTGCTTTAGTATTACATCTGATTATGTGGATGAATGCACGTCACCGTGGCTAGTCCAATGCTAGTCATGGTCTTCCCCTCGCCCTCACAAGTTCAATGCTTACGAGAGAGCCTTAGTAGAGGGCTAGTCCAACGCTAGACCCTTAGGAGCCCTGCTAACGCTAGATCATATTTCTATGACTACATTACATTTTCATGCATTTTTTTTTTACTTTCTAGGGCTTTTTATCACTTTTGCATGACATTCCCCCTTATACATATACCCTTTACCCCCCTATATGTATATCACTTATCCCATATTTTCCCTTATATTTATATTCCTTACCCCTATGTGTGATACATAACATTAGATTTGCATTTCATTTAAGAATTAAAATTAGGATAGGATAATACATTTGCTTGATTAGATTAGGGATAACCCTTTGAATATGGGATATGGACGAATTTGGCTTTCTAACCTTAGCACGCTCGTATTCCCTCTATTAAAAGGGAAAATTGAGTCACGAACATTAGTCCCCCGTACCCGACATGATGCATTCCTTTAGGACATGTATATTTATATAATTATGATTATTTTTATTATTTTCCTTTTCTTAGAGTCTCATATTTTTGCATTATTTCATGACTTCTTCAAAAAAAATCTTCATTGGGCATCACAATTAATGTGAGTGGCACCAATTGGGCTTTGAAGAGAAATTTCGCCCTCCCCAACACTCTCTTAGGTTTAGGGCTTGCATTCATATAGTGCATCCAAATATGATAAATCTTAAGGGTAAAATAAGAGAATTTTTGACTAAATCACGCAACTAGCCTTGGCTAGGTCGAAAGGGTGCCTTGGATTTTTATCCTTGCCTTCCCTTTCTTCAAATGTGACTCCCGAACACTTTCTCTGATTTTCGTAGACTTAGGAGTCATTTAAAAAGGGTTTTCCATAATTTATCTAAAAATTCATTTTAGGTGACTTGGTACACCTTAACTCTATACCAAGTGGCGACTCCGATTTTTATCTCAAAAACCCTTTTTTAAACTATAATTTGGGCCCAAATCGTCGCACTTTCAAACCCCATTTAGGCCCTTTTTCTTTATTCATTTTTTCCAAAAATCAAAAATTCATTTTTCTAAACTCTTTATTTATTTTAAAAAAAAGGGGGCGCGACAGTTGGTGACTCCACTGGGGACTTAGAGAGTCCGAGCATTTGATTTAGTCGATTCTTTTCTTCTCTTAACCTTCTTATATATTACATTTGGATGTTTAGGATTGCATTTTTTTTCCTTTTTTAGGATTTTTGCATTTCGCGCGTATCAACTCACTTCCTCACCCATTCGCCTACGTTTGACTTGATGGATAGTTTATTTTATCCCGCACTTTGCATTGCATTGGGATGGGGGGTCATTACCCTAGAGTCTCGCGTTGGTTCTCGATCCCTCCCCTCCAAATCGAGCACTAGCATACGTGCATCGCTTTACTTTTTATCCCGTATTTTTTTTTCTTTTAGTGGCTTGTCACACCACTCCACCCTATTAGGATTAGGCGACCCACTTGGAATTGTGATCGCGACACGACGTGTGCGTAGCATGATTCGAGGGGTCACTCAATCTTCCGCTTTAAGCTTTGGGTTAATAGCCTTTAGCTTTTAGTCGAAGGTTGAGGATCTTTGATAGATTCACTCAGACATGTAGCCGTGACACGACGTGTGCGTAGCAGTGTTTGGGGAATCGCTCGAGCCACCGACAAAGAACCTTGGGATTGATGACCTTTGGTTTCCAAGTCTGAAGGCTCGGGGACCTCAAACCTATCGAGTCTAGATGCATTAGTGAGCCAATACCTTATGCATCCATGATAGTTTACCTAGGGTAGAGTCTGTGTGACGACCCCACCTCCCCCTAAGGCGTACCAAAGGGTTCGGCGGACCGCCTGCCCAGCTCTCGCCAGGACTCACTCACTCGAATCACGTGTATACATCCATGAACCATAAATAACATCGCAATTCAAGCTTATAATTTACATTGATGAACAAAATCAAGGTACAAAGTCTCCATATACCCAAACTAGTTCAAAGCGTATACAATCCAAATACAAAACATTCTATTCAAGTAATAGCGCGAGTACAGGACAAAAGCCAAAAGTCAACAACTAGACTACGCTAGTCTTTACACGTCTCACGCCTCGCTCGTACCCCTGTAAGGAAAACAAAACTAACGGAGTGAGCCAAAGCTCAATGAAGTTCCAAATATCAAATTGGCCATCAAACAAGGTAATAGCAGAGTAATAGTGAAATAGCGAGCAAACAAGTCAAATCAGCAAAATAGCACTTCAGCTAGTGAAGAAATATCTAGTTCACATTCACATATAAGGATACAGTGACTCAGATCTTGGCTCCATTCCAGCTTGATCGGTCGGTAGTTGACACTCCGTCAACTTTCAAGTAATAACTAGTCCAAAAGTAAAACCCCACTTCACGCCAGTCTCCGTCCACCGATCAACCCCCTTCTCCGGGCCCGCACGCCACACGAAACACGGGTGGTAATACTCGAGTATACCGTTTAGCCGAGGAGATAACACTCCACTCGACATAACTAGTTACCCAGGGTTTGTTATCTAATCGACCAGACCCTTGCCGGCTCGACTCGATTAACTAGCCACAGGGTTTCTGGAATTCCAGGTAGGAAATAACTCATATACATGTATAGCGAATCAAGTGTAATTAACAAACAAGAACAAGTCATGTTAGGACAAGTGCGGTAAAGTACACCCTTGCCCTATCATTCATTCATCATGTACTCAGGTAGGTCAAGTAGAAAACACATGTATTAAGTGCAATCGGATATTTGGAAGCACTCACCAAAATGTAGTGCCTCAAGTATTCACGTTCAGTTATACTCCAGGTTTGGAGTCCAGATCTGCGATAAAATTTCAGTTTGAGAACTTTGAAACATGACCAAGATTCGAAACTTAAACGTTTCATTCAATAAGAATCAAATAATTAAAGTTCATTTGGAAGACATTCGTGAAATACTTGCTCGCTTTTCAAACTGGAAGATTTTGTAGCAATTATACTTGGAAATAACATTTGAGTCGAAAGTACAAGGAAAACGGTTTTACATTGGTTATTATGTCTTTTCCTCAAGGGTACAAGTTCGGCTAGGTTTTAACGTATAACCCTCGATAACCAAGGTAGCCAAAGTCCTAGATGGCCCAAGTGATATTCATATCAACTCTACCCAAATCGCAAGTGTATTTCTATAGTCCTTGAGCGTAAATTTGGGCAGCATGCCCTTTGTGTTTACCTAATTTTCCAGCCATTTTGGCTTCATTATTTTTCTCATTCAAGCCCAAGTCTATACACAATACAAATGCATTTCAATAGCCGTTCCAAAGGCTCAAGACAATATGTGAGAGCACGTAAAATTTTTCTTAATTTGTACCATTTAATTCTATTCCTTTTCATGCACTTTCCTTATTTTATTTTACTACATTAATTTTATGGACACTTTATAAGTGAATATAGTTTTTCCAACCATTTTTCTAGTTTAAGTTAGTTCGGGTTAAATTTGAAGTGCGTTATGGACGTGGGACCCGCTAGTGCGATAAAATTTTGGTGATTAAGTGATTTTTGTGCGAAGTATTATTATTTTACAAGGTGCTAGGAGACAATTAAAAGTTAGCTAGATAAATTACCATTGGTAGACAAAAGGATAAGCTTAAAACTCTAAAAGGAGCCAAGTGTCACTATGCTATTAGAAGTTGGACTTTTGACCAAGGTTGGTAACTTTACTAAAATCAGATTTTTGACCAAAATTCATTCATTTTCTTGTCTCCTTTGGCTGAAATTAGTGAGAGAGAAACCAAGAGAGTTCTTCATCTTCCACTTCAATTTCTTGCCCAAATCTTGAGTTTCAACCAATTAATTTGCAAACTACTCCATAAAACTTACTTTCCAAGTAGTTTCCAAGGTGTTTGTGGAGTTATTTTTGGAGGACAAAGCCTAAGCTACCATCTTTCATAGGGAGATAAGGTATTTTGCCAAGAACCTCTTCTTTACTTCAATTAATTGCTTATTAGTGGTTTTTAGTTGCTTTAGATGTTGTTTTGTGGAAGATTAGCACTTGAATGCATGAATTCCAGCTTGGATGATAACCTGCCCGGCTTCTGCCCGGTTCTATTTCACCTTGTTAGAGGCCGAACTAGCCTTAGTACAAAACATAAAAGTTGTATAGAATGACGTTTTATAGTTTCCTACAAAATTTCAGCTCAATCAGAGCAACGTAGCCTGTGAAAAGATCGAAATACCCGGCTGCCCTGTTTCTGTCCGAAAATGAAAATCAGCCTCAGTAAGTGGTTAGTTTGACCAGGAATATTACCGAATTGGTTGATGATATCTTCTTAAGAATTATAGCCTTGTATCTTAGCTTTCAAATGGCTTTGGAATTACCTGAATTGGAATTGTGTGTACTGAGATATGAGTGAATAAAGCAGGACTGCTAGTTGATTTCTGCAGTGAATTTAAAACTGGAAAATCTGGAGTTGTTTTGGTAAATTTGACCTAGTTAGGGTGAGAACTGGACTGAGTGATCTTCATGAAAGTTGTAGGTATTTGTCTTAGCTTTTCAACTCCTCCAAGAACGCCTTAAACGGACTTTGGTAGCCTGAGATATGGCCATTTAAAGGTAGTATGGTTAAGTAGCCAATTAGTTGGAACTTGGTTCTGGGAATTGGGAATTTGACTAGGTTACACTGGAATTTGGACTAAGTGGTCTTCATCAAAATTGTATCCCTCTGTCTTAGCTTCGAAACGGTATAAATTACATCCCAATCCGATAAGCGTAGCTTCGGATGTGTCCGTTACGTAAAACCCGTCAAATCTGTCTTTTGTTAAACTTCATTTCCGCACATGTTGTTGGCTTGATTTTTGTACTTATATGACTTTGAGCCTATGGAATGGCTATTGAAATGAGATGATATTGTGTGTGACTTTGGGATTGATTGAGGAAAACAATGAAGCCATAAATGGCTGGAAAAATAGGTAAATACAAAGGGCGTGCTGCCCAAATTTTCGCTCGAGGGCTAAGTTTCTATTTGAATTTGTATATTTTCGTTTGGCAAATACTATGACCATTTTCCATCTTAAAACATGATCCTTCTTCAATTGGAATCTCCAAATGTTTACTTACGCTTACCAAATAAAAAAGAGTGGTTTAGGGTTTTCTTGGGTATTTTGTCCTCCCTTTTTCACGGATTTCATTAAAACATTTAGTCTATAATATCTACTTAGATATGAGATGATTTTGAACCATATAAACGATCCCGAAAACAGTATTTCTTAGCCTACCTAGCTGGATTCTGACTTGCCTTTGGTTTAAGTGTTTCCATTGGAAAATTTTATAACCCTTTTGAGTTAGGTTTTACGTTTGGACTATGAAACCCTAATTATTTTTGTCCACGGGTCCAAATGTCCTCGTTTCACTTTAAAGTTTTTTTATACGTTCTACTCATCAATTGTTGAGTTTCTTTGATTTCACCTAATTGTTTGTGCTAGATGAGCTGTAATATTCTTTCTCGTTTAATCCTAGGTTTTCTCGGTGACTAAGAATAATATCCGGAAGAATATTTTGCACGTTGTTTTGCGTACATAGGTGAGTGTTCCTTGTTTGCTGTATTTTCTTGACTTCATGACTTGTGTTCTTGTTTGATAATGTGTTAAGTGCTTTCAAGGATTTCCAAAACGAGTTTTCTAGGCGAGCGTGTACTTTACCGCGCTCGACCTAAATGAAACGTGAAATTTTCAATGATTTAATGATTGCAACATTAGTTGCGCATGATGTAAGCCTTTTGGCTGAACTAGGCCCTGCCCTTCGTTACCGATTGACTCGAGCCAGAAGCGGAATCGGTCGGGCGATATGGTGACCCTGGGTGAATTTGGTATATTCGAGTATTACCTTGTAGGTTGGTAGAGCCTGGCCAATTTCCAGGAGGGGGTGAACGAAACGAAAGAACGAACGAGGGTTTTATTTACCAAAAATGCATTTTATTTAATTGACCGGAGGAATAAGGGGAATGACAGGAGAACGAACAAACGAACGAATATATGGCTCCCTGTGAGCCCGTATCCTTTTAATGAATGTGTTTATCGCTTTATTTTGTATTTGTATCTTGAATTATTGGTTATATGTAGTGAATGCATTGAACTTCTTGTTGCCTATGTGTT
Source organism: Coffea arabica (assembly GCF_036785885.1). Classification (NCBI taxonomy): domain Eukaryota; kingdom Viridiplantae; phylum Streptophyta; class Magnoliopsida; order Gentianales; family Rubiaceae; genus Coffea; species Coffea arabica. Next base: position 47,434,227 of record NC_092321.1, read on the forward strand.
CAAAACCTCACTGAGCTTTTAGCTCATTCATTTAGTTTTGTTTTCCTTAACAGTGGATTGCGAGCAAGGACGAGAGCTCGGTAGAGTCTAGCCTAGACTGGTTTCTTTGGTTTTGTAATGGTTCTCGCCCTAGTGCTTGGCACGGGCTGGTTGTATTGGGAAGTGAGAACCTTTGTATATTTGATGGTTGTACTTCCTTTTGAGATAGCAATGTATATAAGTTTCGCTTAAGTTTTGGATTGTTGTATGTTATTCCTTTGGTTGCATTCCGGATTTAATTGAGGTTCGACTGAGTCCCGACGAGAGCTGGGTAGGCGGTCCACTGAACCCTTTGGTACGCCTTAGGGGGAGGTGGGGCTGTCACACAATACAAGGACATAAATCAACTAATAACAAATGCGGAAATGAAGTTTACAAAAGACAGATTTGACGGGTTTTTGCGGAAAGAACACATCTGAGGCTACGCTTATCGAATTGGTGTGCAACTTATACCATTTCGAAGCTAAGACGAAGTCTTACAACTTTCATGCAGATCACTTATTCAAATTTCCAGCGTAACCCAGTCAAATTCCCAATTTACAGAATCAAAATCCAACTAATCGGCTAATTAACCGTACTACATTTAAATGGCCATATCTCAGGCTACCAAAGTCTGTTTAAGGCGTTCTTTGAGGCGTTTAAAATCTAAGACAGAGTACTAAAACTTTCATGTTTTGGAAATTGGCTAAATCCGCATGGATTATAGTGAATAGATACGGCCAAAAGACTGAACTGTCTAAACGGAACACTGGAATGCATCCTAGGGCAGCGAGGGTATTTTGGTCTTTTCACAGGTTACGTTGCTCCGATTGGGCTGAAATTTTGTAGGAATCTATAAAATACCATTATCTACAACTTTATGTTTTATGCCAAGCCTAATTCGGCCTCTAACAACACAAACTGAAACCAGACAGAACAGAGTGAAATTTTTCCAGAAATCTGGAATTTTTGGTTTCAATGGTAACTTTCTTCATTTCTTGCTTCACTTGCTACCAAAACCCCCTATTTAATCTTAAATACAACATATATTAACCATTCATCAAGTATAGGCAGCAATCCTTCAAACCCTAATTCATGTAACTAAAAGGAAAAACACCCAAAACATGATAACAACCATCATTCACCACAAATTTGAGGTGCTAAGCTAATATAAACAAGATCAAGAGTAAGAAATGGGGAAATCATCATCCTTACCTTGCTTAAGTGTCTTCCAAGAGCAACCCTAGTTCTTCCTTTCAAAATTTCACCAATACTCCACTAGCTAAACACCCAAGGATGACTTTAATCGGTTTGTTTTCTTTGTTTCCTCAATTGGTGACTAGATTCGAGAAGAAATGGAGCAACTTTCCCTTGGTGTTTTCCTCTCCCTCTCTCTCTGCCAAGCAGCAGAAAAAATGAAGAAGAAAGATGGCTCCAAGGTGATAAGAAGGTAGAAAAGTTATTTGGTCAATGGCCCTTAGGTGGCCAACAAATGGCTTCACCACTACCACTCATTTTTTTTTCTTTTCCTTGCTATTTTGGTCCATATTTTCGGTCAAGGCTAGCTGGAATTGAGGAGATATTTTGCTCAATTGTTAATGAGCTCATGTGATAAGAAAGTGGTGGTCAAGTGTGCGTTCAATCGGTAGCGCGCGGTACCCGTCGGTTCGCGCCGTTTTTCCTTAAATCGCACGTATTAGGGTTTTTTTCTTCCTATTCACTCACTTTTTATCATTGCTCCTAATCACATATTATTTCTCACCTAAAAGTCACTCTTAAGCACCAAATTTGATCCTCGCTCCGTACCGGATAATTACACTACGAAAAAACGTGAAAACCCTAACTTGCTCCAATCTTGAAAATGAAAAGTGAAACCCTACTTTCTAGGTTCATTTGCACTTATTATGGAATGATTGGGTAGTAGGGCTATAATAAATGAATAATTTCCAAATAAAAGGGTATTTTTGAGAAAAATATAAGAAATTTGCGAGTCCTCACAGTCTGCCTTACCCTATTAGGGACACTATTCACGAGGGGAGGGATCCAACCCCTCTTATTGCTTTATCTCTTTGTATTGCTTTGTTACAATGTGTTATGTGTATTTATTGAACTAACTTTTCTTGGTTTTTGTCTCTATTGCATTCATCAGCCCTAGAAAATAAGAGTCCTGGCATGGTACTCTCTAGGAGCCTACCCCGTTTGATGTGACATGTTTAAATTCAATGCTTCGCATTTGTAACATGAATACATTTGATTTTAGGCTCACCCCGGCATACAAAAAGGGGTTCCCTTTAGGTCGCGTTTCATTTGTGTACTGCATATTTACGCGCTTTGATAAAATGGCATCATGCATAAACCCTAGAAGGGAATGCCATTTAGGGGATCCCGTGTTAGGAATAAGCCACCTTGTGTCTCGGATACTTAATCCAAGGAGACTTGCACGTTTACATTTTGTACCATCCAAAGGGGTAGTGCACAAGGTAAGGGAGGATCCGATCATTTTCATAGAGCGATCTTTGGAATATGAGCGTCTAATAATCACTTTTTGGCCATTTTATCAAAATTGATAAAAATCCCTTGCGTAAAGGACATTAATTTGAAGAAATTCACCAATATTTCCTCACTGTTGAGACGATAAATAAATTGAGGCCAAAATTTGATATTAGAAGGCTCATAGACTAATGCATCGCAATAAATTTTTGAAACTACCAATGGATAGATTGATTTTTTTGAAATAAGTTGTCAATTCCATTCAATCCATTGGACCATTTTATTCATCAATTTCATCCAGTCCATTTTATCAATTTGTTCATTTTTAGGGCAATCTAGTCGATTTTGAATTCATTTGACTAGTTTACCCATTTTAGGGCAATCTAGTCGATTTTGAATAGATCACCAATTTCATTAAATTCATTTGATTAGTTCTTAGGGCAATCGAGTCGATTTTGAAGAGATCATTAATTTTGTTTAATTCAGTTGACCAAGTCTATCTATTTTTAGTGCAATTCCGTTGATTTTGAATAAATCATCAATTTCATCCTATCCGTTGACTCGTCTTTCCCCCTTTAGGGTTTAAGTCTAAGGTTCACTGAATAAATTAATCGAGACATTGCAATCTCTTTTACACATCATTTTATGTGTTGATCAAAGCAGGCAATCCATTTGGACTTTGTCCTCATTTTTTGGATAAATGTCCCTTTTTCACTCCAATTGGACAAATTTTTTTCAAATTATTTTTCACTCAATAAGTTGATCGGATCCATCAGGTATTGTATAGTGCCTGCTCTGGAGGATTGCATTCTCATTCTAGGCCTACCCTTGGCACAAAAAGGGTTCCCCCATAGGACATGCATCCGAATTACTTTAATTTCTACTAACTCGTGTTTTTTTCTCTTTCTTTTTCTTTCTTTTAACAGCAGTTAAGCCAGAAAGGGAGTCTAAATAAGGATTTTTCCTAAATTTTCAGGTGTTTTTCAAATATAGCTACACAAAAAGCCCCATCGTTATACGATCTCGCAGTCGGGCTTTGAGAAACTATGTAAACATGAGTACACACCCGGAATCATCCGACAGGCCTGTAACGGCCCCGTTAGCTGATTTGGCAAACCTAGGAGCTCAACTGAGCAAAGTTTTGAATAAATTCAATGAGCTGAGTATGGAAATGACCACACAACGGCGCGTGATCGACCAGTTGGTTACTGGTAGTGGTAGTGGTGGTCAGCCTGAGCCTTTACCTGCTAACCAACCTGAACCGCAACCAATACTTTTACCCTATACTCAAACCCCCTTTACCCCGTATTTTGCAAATCCGCGTGAAGAAACTTTTATCTATCCCACTCATGGCCTACCCCATACCCATGCACCCGCTGTCCAAACCAATCCTCCTCACCCCCAAATTCCTCAAAATTACCCACACATTTGTCTGAATATGCCACTCGAACCTCAGGGACCACATTATTACTCCATCGCTGAGCCATTCCACATAGATACCGCCACCCAAGAGAAAGCAGAAGCTGGGGAGTCATCCGCGTCGATGGATAAGAATTTGCTAAAGCGATTGGATCGGTTTGAGGAGTTGATAAAGAAAAGCCAAGGTTTGAACAAACAAGGAGGTCTGGACTACAACGAGCTATGCCTATTTTCGGATATGTAATTGGCCATGGGTTTCAAAATGCCCAAGTTTAGCAAGTATGACGGAACGGGCAACCCCAAGACGCATCTTCGAATGTTCGCCAACAAGTTGGGCAAACCAATAGATGACGAGAATCTACCAGTTCGTTTGTTTCCTGAAAGCTTAGAAGGCGATGCACTGGACTGGTATTCCAATTTGAAGCCCGAGGATATGAGGACATGGCTGGACTTATCAACCACTTTTGTAAGGCAATACGAATACAATTGCGAGCTGGCTCCAACGAGGACCACATTGGAGGGAACCAAGAGGAAACCATCCGAGGACCACATGACATATGCGAAGAGATGGAGGAAATTGGCAGCCAAGGTGGAGCCTTCCATGACTGAAGATGAGATTGTTCGTACATTCATCAAAGCTCATGACCCGCTCTACTTTGAGGAGATTTTTCGCATGACCGGGTGTTCATTTGCAGCAATTATCAATAAGTTGGAGGAGTATGATGAATACGTCAAAGCAGGGAAAATTGTCAATGTATCAGCTTTAAAATCACAGTTGGACGCCTTGCAAGGTCAGAGTAATAACAGAAGGGAGCCTTAACTTAAGAAGAAAGAGGAGGAAACTACTTTTGTGTGGGGCCAAGGACCGTTTTCAAGACCCAGATCCCAACGTTACCACACATATTCATCTCGCTACCCAAACCCACGCCCTGTTTACCATACTACTACCAATCACCCTCGACCTCAGCCAAACTATGCAAACCCACCTACAATGCCCTTCCCAATATCTCAAAACAATCCTCCAATTCGACCTCGTCTACCTTATAATCCCAGACCTGCTCCACCAAACCAACAGACTTACAACCCTCCTCAAACCAATAAAATACAAAAACCTGGTCGATCTCAAACTTTTACCAACTTAGGCCGACCCATTGACCAACTGTACGAACAGCTCAAGGCTGCGGGTGAAATCGATGAAATACCTCCTCCAAACTACTCTCGTCGAGGTCTCTTTGCTGGGTACGACCCTCAAGCCGCTTGTGCCTACCATTCTAGAGCGCCCGGTCACTCGACCAGTAATTGTTGGGTACAAAAACATAAGATCCAGGACATGATCGAAGCAGGAGATATAGTGTTAAGGAAAAGGGAAGAACAAGGACCGAGCATAAGTACGAATCCCTTTCCTGAACACAAGGACATCTTTGAGGCATTTACCCCCCAATGAAGAAATTTGAAAATCCTGGAAATGGCTGAATTAGTGAGGTTTCTCCCTCTTGAAGGGAAGTTTCGATAAATTTGGGGAGTTGTTTTGGTTAAAACCAATGGAAATCGTTCATACATGTGTCTTTTGTTTAACTATATCTTTTGTAAATAGTTTTCAATCAAGTGACTGCTAAAGACAAGTTTCGTGATATTAAGTTTGGTTTTTGTCTGGAAATCCAAAAAAATGTATAGTTTTATATATATATTGTGACTTACACATTCTTTTCAGATGGCCTGGAATAAAACCGTCTGATCCTTTGGATATCACTGTTCAGAGATTTGATGGCAGCAATCTCAGGACTGTGAATTTGAATTCCAAAATGAGAGGAGTGGCGAAGAGACATCCGAAAATGTTTCAAAGAAGCCCGAATGAAATAAAAAGAAGTTCAAGCCGAATCGGGATCAAGATTAGGAATAAGAAGCAGTTAAACGCAGTCCATCATGGTCAATATGATCAAAAGGATTGGTCCGTGATTACCATTAAAGGGTCAAATCATGACCATTCAGACGAGGAAGCAAAGCATTAAGGTGGTTTTCGTCAGTACAAAATGAAGCCAAAAGAAGAGTTCGCCGCGAATTGGCAAGGTGCTCTTATTATCAAAAAGGTATTGCCTGGTGGATCACTTGTTCCCTCAGCTAATCAATTCGGAGATGTGTAAGAAATTTTCATCTAATAAATGGAAGTTTCCTTTTAGGGTTAATGCGAAGAATGGAATGAAAGTTAGGCCCTCTTCCTTTCCAATTAAACATTTTATCCCTAGTTATCCCTTTTGAACCTTTAGAATAAATCATTTCGTTTGATAATCCCTGAGAATCGCAAACCCCACACTGGGGTAAGTTTGAGCCAAAAGAAAGGGAAATAAAAGAAAAGAAAAGGAGTGAACCTCAATTAAAAAATAAACTGGGGCAAATTTTGAAAAGTTCAATGAAATGGCAGAAGGCCGAAAAAGAAAAAGGAAGAAAAGAAAAATGAAAGAAAAGAGAGCCTCAATTGAGAATAAACTGGGGCAAGTTTTGATTTAACTCTAAAATAGGGTTGGCGCAACAATGCGATCTCAGATCATTTAAACTATTCATAAAATCTGCTTTCAAGCCTTAACCTTTACTTATCACCCCGCCAGACCCCATTACAAAAGCCAAAAGTCCTGACTTCTGTTTTTTGCACTACCTCTTTAAGGAAATTTTCTTAATCAAATGACAAATGATGTCAATACATCTTCGCCAATTTGCAAGGGAAGGTTTGTCGCACTGATGCCATCATTTCTTAAACACATTTTGAGTTGATGAAGGCTATCGGCAGGATTGGTTCATTAGTGAAAACCGGAGTATCACCCAAGAAGAAAAAGAAAAAGAAAAAAAGAAAAAGAAAAAGAAAAGAAGAAAAGGAAAGGGAAGAAAAATAAAAAGGTGAGGATAGCCTTAGTGAAAACCCGAAAGGGCACTAGGGTAGGATTTTATGAGGAGAAGTAAGCTTGGATTTGAAAGGCTGGTGACTCAGTTCGTTGAAATTTCTATTCACCTTGTGGTTTGGTTGCCGACATTGAATTTTGGAAGGATGATATCCAAAGAGTCAACGGTGATAATTTGTTTGAGATTAAAGGGTTTTTGGTTTATCCAATATAAATTGTTAAGTTTACAGATTCATTTTTCTTAAATTAATTTTTCAAATTACGGAGATTTTCATCATTGATTGTGTAAATATAATATTCTTTCATTTGTTTCATGGTCTCATTTATCTTTTGGATTTATCCAACGGCAATCCCTGGATTTATTGGAATTACCTGGATACCAAGTGTCTTATTAGCATTAGAAGTCAAGAAGATGGAATATGATTCGAGAAGCGAAGTTGGGTCAAGAATTTATCAAATGGCAACCCCTACGATTGACTGGATACCAAGGGTCTTGTTAGCATTGGAAATTGAGGAAACTTGACACAGTTCACAGAGTAAAGTGAAGTTTTCGCTATATCGGAAAAACGTCCAAGTACTCATGTTTACACATTTCTTGAAAGTATGATTGATCGGATAGTGGTGGCATTATCTATCATTACCATTATTTTTACTTTTTGTAGGTCCAATGGTCCAATAACAACACACTGGGGCAATTTTTATATGACTGTGGAGTATCACCCAAGAATTGAAGGGTTCGGACCAAAGAAGAGGTGAATCAAAGTTTTAAGGAGGAGCAACCCTGCCATAGTGCAAATCAAATGATCGGTTGCACAATAATTGGTGGAGATTGGGGCAAAAATTATTTTTTGAAAAGTTTCTTCCAAAAAAAGAAAATCAAAAATTAAGGTTAACTTCTTAGTTCTTGAAGAAAGCAATTTCAATCTCAAATTTTAATTTCTTGTTGGCGAGTCTCAGAGTCCGCCGCACACCCTTCTACCTCCTTTCTTGACAACCACCGTTAGCATCGAGTCTATCTCACTAACGTGTGCGTCTTTATTTAACCACCGTTAGCATCGAGTCTATCTCACTAATGTGTGCTTCTTTATTCTACCACCGTTAGCATCGAGTCTATCTCACTAACGTGTGCGTCTTTATTTGACCACCGTTAGCATCGAGTCTATCTCACTAACATGTGCGTCTTTATTCAACCACCGTTAGCATTGAGTCTATCTCACTAACGTGTGCGTCTTTATTCGACCACCGTTAGCATCGAGTCTATCTCACTAACGTGTGCGTCTTTATTCTACCACCGTTAGCATCGAGTCTATCTCACTAACGTGTGCTTCTTTATTCTACCACCGTTAGCATCGAGTCTATCTCACTAACGTGTGCGTCTTTATTTAACCACCGTTAGCATCGAGTCTATCTCACTAACGTGTGCTTCTTTATTCTACCACCATTAGCATCGAGTCTATCTCACTAACGTGTGCTTTTTTATTCAACCACCGTTAGCATCGCGTCCATCTCACTAACGTGTGCATTTTTATTCTACCACCGTTAGCATCGAGTTTATCTCACTAACGTGTGTGTTGTTTTTAGTCTATCTTCGTTAGACGTGGGTCAGTCCCACTAACACTTCATTTCACTTCACAAAAATCACGTTGGGCCTGGACTTTATGCCGCCAACATCACGTTGGGCTTGGATTTTGTGCCACCAACGTCACAAACATCACGTTGGGCTTGGATTCTGTGCCACCAACGTCACAAACATCACGTTGGGCCTGAATTTTGTGCCGCCAACATCCCGTTGGGCTTGGATTTTGTGCCGCCAACCTCACATATGCCACTAAACATGGGTTAGTCCCACTAGTGAGCATTTCATTTACATCGCCACTAAACATGGGTCAGTCCCATTTTAAATTTCTTATTCGGGTCAGTCCCGTTTTAAATTTCTTGTTCGGGTCAGTCCCGTTTTAAAGTTATTGTTCGGGTCAGTCCCGTTTTAAAGTTATTGTTCGGGTCAGTCCCGTTTTACATTTCTTGTTCGGGTCAGTCCCATTTTACATTTCCTGTTCGGGTCAGTCCCGTTTTAAATTTCTCGTCTGGGTCCCATTTTAAAATTTTTTGTTAAAGGGGTCAGTCCTCATTTCAGAAGCGTCAGTCGTTCGAGTAGTTTGCGGCAAAATAACCACAGGTGAATTTTTGGTGTCTACTTCTTTGTCTCAAGTTTTTCCAAAACTCAGACAAAGAGGGGCAAACTGTAGACACCAAAATTTTAGCCTTTCTTTTTATTTATTCTAGGTGATTTTTGTTTATTTATTTATTTTATTTTTATTATTATTTCTTTGCTTAATTTATCTCATTCTCATTTTTGTTAAGAAAATTATTTTTGTTAATTAATCCACTGAAAAACAAAGAAGATCATCAATCAAACACAAAAAAAATTAGCAATTTTGTTTTATTTTTTAGTATTTGTCTATTTTATTCAATTTTACTTAAATTGTTATTTTTCGTTATTTTGTTTATTAATTAACTGGTTCATTTGGAAATGAAAAAAAAGAAAAAGAAAAAAACAACAAAAATCAAATCAGGCTTGTTTCAAGTGAAAAAAAAGAAGAGCCCGATTCCACTCATTTTATTTCTTGGTCCTCAAATTTCTGGTCACCTCACCATCCGAATCATCAAGGAATCTCAGTACAAAAAGCCATCTAATGGCTTAATAATCACCAAAAAATGTAGAAAAACTTGCACCATTGATCCTAGGTTCTAGGAATATTCGGCGCCTATAAAAGGATAGCAAAGGGAGAGCCGAAAGGAGGGGATTTTGATAGTGATAAGAGGACGGCTGGGAAGGATTTTGAGAGAGGAGAAGGAGAACAGCGTGAGAGAGATAGGGAGGATGGTTGGAAAGAAGTTGAGGAGAGTTGTGACGGCTGGACGAGAGGGAGAGCTCTAGATAGTTGGCGGCTGAGTGAGAGGAAGGTGACAGCCAAGAAAAAATGAGGGAGAGAGATTGCTGAGCGAGGGAGTGAATGGAGAGTGAGAGATAAGGAGGCTGTGGCGGAGGATAAAGCTGGAAGAAGAATTTTTTCTGGGCAAAGAAACCAAATAAGGAGAAGCGGCTGCGGGAGAGAAGGAGAACAAATCCTTCATCTTCAGGTCACATTAAAGCTTTGGTTAAAAGCTAAAGGTAACGTTTCCTCACTCCGGAGCTGCTTATGAGTTGCTGGGCTATGTTAGAATGCTGAAAGTTTTTGCCTTTTACACCTGTTTTCGTCCTTCATGCGGGTCTCATTTGCAAATCTGGTTGGACCAGAAATCCGTGAGTCTAGTTGGGTTTAGGGAAAGAAAAAGGGGTGTAATCCATGGGTATGTTAAACAAGGTTTCTCTTTGTTTGTCATCCTGATTAAGTTTCGCTGATTCTTGATGAAATTCCATTAGGTTTTCCGTTGTTTTGCTGCTCTTTCGGCTTACGGTTAATGCATGATTTTGGTCTGGATTTGGAAGGACAGAGACTTGTATCTTTTATGGGGGTATATGATGAATCCATGGGGTTTTAGTTTGATGTTTTTGGCTGATTTTTGTGCGCTTGGACAAGCAAATCCAGAATGAATGGCCTCCAATTGTGGGTAGATCGGATTGATGTTTTCCTTCTAACTGTTTACGCGTGGTAGTGCTTTATTGTGACAGCCCCACCTCCCCTTAAGGTGAACCAAAGGGTTTAGCGGACCGCCTGCCCAACTCTCACCGGGACTCAGTCGTTCACTTCAGTCCTCAATTAAAATCGAAATAAAACATAGGAATAAGTATAACGACAATCCAAAGCTTAATGCAAAACTTATGTACATTAGAGTACAAACATCGAATATACAAAGGTTCTCAATTCTTCATACATCCAACCCGTGCCAAGCACTAGGGCGAGAACCATTACAAAAGAAAACCAAGAAACTAGTCTAGGCTAGTCGATCCAAAACTCCCGTCCTAGCTCGCCTTCCCTGTTAAGGAAAACAAAACTAAAGGGATGAGCTAAAAGCTTAGTGAGGTTCCGAACACATAACCAAACAATCAATCCAATACATTAAACATAGAGTATCAATAATTCAAGAAACATTTACAATGGAAAGCGATAATAACACATTCATTAAAAGGATACGGGCTCACAGGGAGCCATGCTTTTGTTCGTTCATTCGTTCTCCTGACATTTCCCCTTATTCCTCCATTCATATAGTACATCCAAATGTGATAAATCTTTAGGTTAAAATAAGAAAATCGTTGACTAAATCACGCAACTAGCCTTGGCTAGGTTGAAAGGGTGCCTTGGATTCTTATCCTTGCCTTCCCTTTCTTCAAATGTGACTTCCGAATCTTTTTCTCTGATTTTCGTAGATTTGGAGTCATTTAAAAAGGGTTTTTCTACTTCTTTCTTTAAAAATTCATTTTTCGGTGACTTGGTACACCTTAATTCTATACCAAGTGGCAACTCCGATTTTTATTCAAAAACCCTTTTTAAACTATATTTTGGGTCAAAATCGTCGCATTTTCAAGTCCCATTTAGACCCATGTTTTTCATTCTTTTTTAAATCAAAAATTCACTTTTCAATCAAAAAATTGAATCAAAAGCCATTTTTCTAAACTCGTCTTTTATTTTTCTTTTCAAAAAATGGGGCGCAACAGTTGGCGACTCCACTGGGGACTTAGAGAGTCCGATCAAATTTGATTTAGTCAATCTTTTTCTTCTTTTAACCTTCTCATATATCACATTTGAATGTTTAGGGTCGCATTCTTCTTTTCCTTTTGCCCTTTTTCTCTTTTTAGGGATTTTGCATCTATCACGCTCACAATCGCTCTTCGCACACTATGTATGTGATGAATGGATGGTTCATTTATTTGTTTACTTTTACTTGTTTCGCAATTGCATTTTGGGATGGGGGGTAGTTACCTTAGAACCTTCAACCGCATCTAATGGTACAATCCCTCCCCTCAATAAGAAAGCACCTCATACGTGCATGCATAGTCTTATTTACCCTATTTTTTTCTTTTCCATGGGCGTTTCCCACACCTCCTTGTAGGATTAGGATCGATTGCCTTGGGTAGGCGGATGGTGTGCTCTGCGCCCATAGCGCTACCTAAGGGATCACTCGAGCCACCGATCAAAGGCCCTGGGAGTGATGACCCTTCGCCTTTAGGTTTGAAGGCTTGGGAGCCGAAGCCTTATCGAGTCTAGATGCATTAGTGAGCCAAACCTTATGCATCCATGTTAGAATTGCCTAGGATAGAGTCGACCTTATCCTGAACTAGGGACACTATGCACGAGGGGAGGGATTCCAACCCTCTCACCTTATTTCTGCTTTCTATATTTTATTATTATTTGATTGCCACAATGTGTTATGTGTTGAGCTAACTTTCCTTGTTTCTTGCCTTTTGCATTCACAAATATTAAGAGATAAAAGGTCTGGCATGATCTTCTTTTAGGACCTACCCTTGTAGATAGGCTATTGCACGTTTAAGAAATTTTGGTACATTTCGTTCATAAATTAATAATGCCATATCATTTTAGGCATACCCTGGCAAATAAAGGGTCCCTTAGGTCATGTTTCATTTCAAATTGCATATTTTACTGCTTTAATAAACTGGCATCACGCATAAGCCTTAGAGGGAATGCCACTTAGGGAATCCCGTTATAGGAATAAACCACCTCGTGTCTCGGATACTTAATCCAATGAGACTTGCACGGTTATATTTCTTGTACTGTCCGAAGGGGTAGTGCACGAGGTAAGGTGGGATCCGATCTTTTCGAAGACGGCAAAGCAAATTTTGCACATTAGAATATGAACATCTAACAATCATTTTTTGGCCATTTATAAAAAACTGGTAAAAATCCCTTGCAGAAAGGACATTAATTTGAAGAAATTTACAAATGGTCCTTCTTTGTTGAGACGATAAACATATTGAAGCCAAATCTTGATTTTAGAAGACTCATAGACTAATGCATCGCAATGATTTTTTGAAACTACCAATAGGTAGACAATTCAATAAACCATCATCTCCATTCAATTCATTTGATCAAATTATCCATCAAATTTATCCAATTTATTTGGTCAATTCATTCATTTTAGGACAATATAGTCAATTTTGAATAGATCATCCATTTCATTCTTTTGACCAATTTACCATTTTTAGGGCAATTCGGTCAATTTTGAATAAATTATCAATTTCATCCAATTCATTTGACTAGTTTACCCTTTTTAGGGTAATCCGGTCGATTTTAAATAAATTGTCAATTTTATTCAACCCATTTGACCAATTAGGGTTTCAATGTCAAATTTCGAATTGGGAAACCTAGTCGATTTTGAGAAAACCATCCATTGCATCCAGCCATTTGATCGGTTGCGGTTTTGACCCATGCTTCACTGAGAAAATTTGTCAATGAATTTCAATCTCTCTAATAGGAAGTTCGTCAAGGTCAAACCGGTGCGTTTTTGCAAATTCTTGTATCGATCGAAGTGATCAATCCATTTGGACATTGTCCTCATTTTGACAAATGTCTCTCGTCACCCCAATTGACCAAATTTTTTCAAATTATTTTTCACTCAATAAGTTAATCGGATCCATCAGGTATTGTATAGTGCATACCCTAGAGGATTGCATTTTCATGATAGGCCCACCATTGGCACAAAAAGGGCTCCCCAATAGGACATGCATCTGAATTTCTTTTGGATATTTATTAACTCTTGTCTTTTTCTTTTTCTTTATTTTATTTTGCTGGGAAAGCTAAGCAAGGGCTAAATCTAAAGGAGATTCCTTTCAAAGTTTTCAAGTAATATTTAAACATAGCTTCCCATCGAAGCCCCATCATAACACGATCCCGTAGTCGAGCCCAGAGGAGTCGTGTAAATATGAATTCACAACCGGAACCATCGGATAGGTCTGCTACTACCGCTCAACCTGAGACTACGAGTTTAGGGGTTCAGCTAACCGAGATGCTTACTAAGTTTGGTGAGATGGCTACCGAGATGGCGGCCCAAAGGAAATTGATTGATGAGCTTATCAGTAGCGGAGTTCAACCCGAGCCTGTACCCGTCAGACAACATGAGCAAGAACCATTTGTCATACCTCCGACTCAAACAACCTCTACTCAATCCTTCCTTATTCCACCCGAAGAAACTTTCACCTATGCCACCACGAATTTTCCATACACTTACCCTCCTAATCCTTCATTTCTTCCTACTCACATGCGAGGTCCACACCCCCAAGTCACTTCGAATGTACCCCCGGAACCACATGCTTTTTATCACACTACCGCAGAGCCCTTACTGCCAGACCACACCGTCCAAGCTAAACCAGAAGTAGGAGAATCTTCTGCTCCTGTGGATATGAAGTTGCTCAAGCGCCTGGACCGTTTTGACAAATTTATGAGGAAAAGTCAGGGGTTGAACAAGCAAGGAGTCCTGGATTACGATGAGTTTTGCCTTTTTTCGAATGTGCAATTGCCTGTGGGGTTCAAAACCCCTAAATTTAACAAGTATGATGGGACGGGTAATCCCAAAACACACCTCCGACTGTTTGCTAACAAGTTGGGAAGGCCCGTAGACGATGAGAATCTGCCTCTAAGGTTGTTCCCGGAAAGCCTGGAGGGGGATGCATTCGACTGGTATTCCAATCTGAAACCCGAGGAAGTAAAGACCTGGCTTGACTTGTCTAATGCTTTTGTGAGGCAATATGAGTATAATTGTGAGCTGGCTCAGAAACGAGCAACGCTGGAAGGAACGAAGAGGAGACCATCCGAGGATCACAAAACTTATGCTAAGAGATGGAGGAAAATCGCTGCAAAAGTCGAGCCACCAATGACCGAAGATGAAATTATCCGTACCTTCATTAAGGCACATGATCCTCCGTACTTCGAAGAAATCTTCCGCATGACTGGATGCTCGTTTGCCGCTATTGTCAATAAGCTCGAAGAGTACGATGACTTCGTAAGAGCTGGGAAGATCGTTAATGTCTCTGCCCTCAAATCGCAAGTGGATGCTCAGCAAGGACAAGGGAGTAATGGGAAAAAATTACAATTCAAAAAGAAAGAGGGGGAAATCGCCTTTATTTGGGACTGAAACCCCACACCGAGACCTAGATTTCAACACAGCCCAACATATTCACCACCTTATCCTTACCATCCAAACCCTCACCCAGTTTACAACACCAATATCAACCATCCCCGACCTCGCCCAAATTACACCAACCCGCCTAGAGTCCTTTTTCAAATATCTCAACCTAACTCCCAACAAGTTCGACCCCAACCTCCCTGCAATCAACAATTTCCTCCACCAAATAGACCCACCTATAATCATCCCCAACCCATTGAAACCTACAATCAAAGCCGTACCCGAACATTCATCAATCTAGGCAGGCTTTTGGACCAGTTGCATGAGCAATTAAAGGCTGCCGGTAAAATAGGTGTGATTCCCCCTCCAACTTACCCTTATGGCATGCCTGCTGGATACGATCCACAGGCTATTTGTGCCTATCACTCGGGAGCACCTGGCCACCCAACTGCCAATTGTAAAGCATTTAAGCACAAAGTCCAAGACATGATTGAGGCAGGGGAAATAGTGTTAAGGGGAAGGGGTGAATAAGGACCGAGTATAAGTACAAATCCCTTTCCCAGACACAAGGACACCTTTGAGGCATCGACCTCCAATGACGAAATTTGAAAATCCTGAAGGAGCTTTGCACAATTTGGATGGCCGAGTATCTTCCCTCTCGAAGGGAATTTCGGTAAATCTAGGGGTTGTCATTTACTAAAGTTCACGAAAACTATTTCTTGCATATGTGAATAGCTAAATGAAAGCATCTTTTGCAATTGAGTTTTTGTCTTGTTTCTGCTTTGATTTGGAGTTTCATGAAATGTACAATTTGTTTTATTTGTTTATTTGATTATTGTCCTGATTTTTTTAATTCTTTTAGATGGCCAAAGATGAAATTATTTGACCCTTTGAATATCACTGTTCTGGATTCCGATGATGCCATACATTGAAAAATCCCTTCATTAAGAAATCCCTTCGTTGAAAATCCCTTCATTGAGAAAGCCTTCATTGAGAAAACCCTTCATTGAGAAATCCCTTCATTGAGAAAGCCTTCATTGAGAAAGCCATACATTGAAAAATCCCTTCATTGAAAAATCCCTTCATTGAAAATCCCTTCATTGAGAAACCCCTTCATTAAGAAATCCCTTCATTGAGGAATCCCTTCATTGAGAAAGCTCTTCATTGAAAAATCCCTTCATTAAGAAAGCCCTTCGTTGAGAAACCCCTTCATTGCGTATTCTAATGGGAGCCAAGTTGAAAGAAGCTGATCGGTTAAAGCAGCGTCATGAACAATTGGCCCTGATTGATGAAAAGCGTCTGAATGCTATGGCCAATGTTATCAGAAACGCATGGCCCGGGCCTACAACAAGAAAGGTCCACCGGCAATCCTTTGAAGAAGGGGACAAAGTGCTAAAGCAAATTTTCCAAATGCAAGATAAAGGCAAAGGCAAATTTTGCTCCAAATTGGCAAGGGCCATTCATTATTCAAAAGGTGTTACCTGGCGGAACACTCATTTTGGCAGAGATGGATGGACAGGCATTCCCTCAACCTATCAACTCAGACATGTGTAAGAAGTTCTTTATCTGATTTTGCAAATTTCTTTTGGAAATCATGCAAGGGACGAGACAAAAGTCAGGCCATCTTCCTTTCCAATCAAAACATTTCATCCCTAGTCATCCCCCGTTGAACTGTCAGAAGAATAATTTTCGTTTGGCAACCCCTGAGAATTGCAAACCCCACACTGGGGCAAATTTATTTCGAAAGAGAGATGGGAAAAATGAAATGAAAAGAAGAAGGAAAACCCCACACTGGGGCAAATTTATTTCGAAAGAGATATGGAAAATTGAAAAAAAAAAGAAAAGGAAAACCCCACACTGGGGTAAATTTAGTTTTTAAAGAAAAATGCAAAAAGTGAGGAAATGCAATGAAAAATGCAAAGAGAGAAAAATCCAATCAAACTGGGGCAAATTTTCCTCGGTTTCGTTCAAAAATTGGAGATAATTTCAAAATGATGCAATCTCAGGTTACTTCACACCTCTCATCAAAAATTTGCTTTCAAGCCTCAATTTTTCTTGAAAAACACCCCACCTGACCTCATTACAAAAGCCCAAAGTCCTGGCTTTCGTCACTTGCTGTATTTCTATTAAGAAGTTGCTAATCAACTGGCAAGTGATGTCCATAATGCCTTCGCCTAAACTTATAAGGGAAGCGCATTTTACTGATGCCAGCAATCTTCAACTCACATTCTTGAGTCGATCATGGCCGAGCTTTTCCATCGTTCTTTAGGTGAAAACCCGAAAGGGCACCTCAAAAAAAAAAAAAGAAAAGAAGAGAAAAACAAAACAAAACAAAAGGGGGTGGGGGCAACCTTGGTGAAAATCCAAAAGGGCGCCAAGGTAGGTTTCTGCAATAAGCGAGCACGAGGAGGAACAGCTGGTGACTTGGTTCATTTGGGATTTCTCTTTGTAATACTTCTACCAGTGTCGAATTCCGGAACAATGTCCAGGGATTCGAATATGACATCCGTAGGCCAAAAACTGTGTCACTTTGTAAAAAATATTCTTTTGCAAATACATTCTTATGAAACTCATTCTTCCTCAATTGCTTGTATTCATGGCATTTTGTAGGATTAAACACAGTTGGTTGTGTTTTGCATTCTTTTGCATATTCATTTCTGCATGACATGTGAAGTTACCTTGCATGCATCATTTTTGGGTCATTGAATTTTGGTGAATAACAATCCCCGTGGTTTATTCGAAGCATACTTGGGTTCAGTCATCTCTTGAAAAGGGTTAAGGTTCAGCAAAGCTAGTTACGCAGGCTTCACAATATGGCAAAATGCATACCCGGTCAGTCTGGGAAAAGCAGAGACGTTTGGAAGCGACAAATCCAACTAAGTCAGATGCAGCAGCAAAAGTTGGCGAAAGCATCAAAAGACTCATGTTTACACGATTCTCAAAGGCAAACGAATTAAATGATGGTGGCACTTTCTTTGTCCTTTCTCTTTTGCAGAAAATTTCGTGCATGGGTGAAAACAGTCACACTTCGCACTGAAACCGGTATCGGAAAGAATTCTCCAGTGAACAAAGACGGATCTAAAATGTAACAAGCAAATTTGCTCAAAAGGTGCAACAACATGGCAATGCAGAATCAACTATGGGCTTAGATGCAAAGACTTAACCTCTACTGGGGCAAAACTTTGAGATCCTTTTCAGGTAAGTATATTAGAATGTCACGATTAAATTTTTGTTCGGGTCAGTCCCATGATTTAAATTCTGTTCGGGTCAGTCCCATGGTTTAAATTTTGCTCGGGTCAGTCCCATGATTTAAATTTTTGTTCGGGTCAGTTCCATTATTTAAATTTTGTTCGGGTCAGTCCCATGATTTTAAATTCTGTTCAGGTCAGTCCCATGATTTAAAGTTCGTTCGGGTCAGTCCCATGATTAAAATTTTGTTCGGGTCAGTCCCATGATTAATTTCTTGTTCGGGCCAGTCCCACGATTTAAAGTTTGTTCGGGTCAGTCCCATGATTTAAATTTTGTTCGGATCAGTCCCATGATTAAATTTCTCATTCGGGTCAATCCCATGATTAATTTTTTGTTCGGGCCAGTCCCATGTTTAAATTTTTCTGTTCGGGTCAGTCCTGTTTTAAATTTCCTATTCGGGTCAGTCCCGTTTAAATTTCCTGTTCAGGTTAGTCCCGTTTTAAATTTCCTGTTTTTTTTTGTTCGGATCAGTCCCATGATTTAAAGTTCGTTCGGGTCAGTCCCATGATTTAAATTTTGTTCGGGTCAGTCCCATGATTAAAATTCTCATTCGGGTCAGTCCCATGATTAATTTCTTGTTCGGGCCAGTCCCATGATTTAAAGTTTGTTCGGGTCAGTCCCATGATTAAATTTTTCATTCGGGTCAGTCCCATGATTAATTTCTTGTTCGGGCCAGTCCCATGTTTAAATTTTTCTGTTCGGGTCAGTCCCGTTTAAATTTTCTGTTCAGGTCAGTCCCGTTTAAATTTTTGCTCAGGTCAGTCCCGTTTTAAAATTCTCGTCTGGGTCAGTCCCATTTTGAAATTTTTTGTTAAATGGGTCAGTCCTCGTTTCAAAAGCGTCAGTCGCTCGAGTAGTTTGCAGCCGAATAACACAGGTAAATATTTTGGTGTCCACTTCTTTGTCTCAAGTTTTTTCAAAACTCAGACAAAGATGGGCAAACTGTAGACACCAAAATTTTAGCCTTTCTTTTTATTTATTTATCCTAGGTGATTTTTGTTTATTTATTTATTTTATTATTATTATTATTTCTTGCTTAGTTTATCTCACTCTCATTTTGTTAAGAAAATTGTTTTGTTTTTATTAATTAATCCACTGAAAAAAGGGAAAATCATCAAAAAAAAATGTTAGCATTTTGTTTTTATCTTTTATCCCTAGTTTTATTCGATTTTATTTAAATTGCTATTTTTGTTTATTTTGTTTTGTTTCCGTTTTATTAATTAACTGAGTTATTGTAAAGAAAAGAAAATCAGAAAAGGAAAGGAAAAACAAAAATCAGGTACAAAAAAAAGAAAAAAAAGAAAGAGACCCGGACGCAACAAGGCTCAACATTGCAGCTGGCTTTTCTTCCAATTTCATTCGTTCCCATTACGTTTTTTTTTCTCTCCAAACATTCCTGGTACCAACCCAGCTCATCACTCAAGGACAAGATCAAAGGGGCAGCAATGAACCACATAAACTCATTTTTGAGCAGGGCCATCTAAACCTTTCATCGTAGGTTTTGGGGCCTTTAAATAGATGAAAACACAACCAGAATGGGAAGAGGTTTTGACGGCTGGTTGAGTGAAGAAATGAGAAAAAGAAACCAGAGAGCTGGAGTTGCGGAGGAAACTGGGAAAAGAGTAGGGAGGGGTGAAGGAGAGGATAAGAAGAGTTGGCGGCTGGGCTGAGTAGAGAAAAATAGAGGACGGACGAGGAGGATGGGATTGACGGCTAGGTTTTAGAAAAAAAGCAACAAAAGGAAAAGGGTTGAGGGAATAAGGAGAGGGGGGCTTTAGTTGACGGCTGGGCTGAGGTAGGAAAAGTAAAGGAAAAAGAAAAGAGCTAGGGTTTTTTGGAGAGAGATGGGGAGAGTTTAAGAATCTGATGACGAACAAAGAGAGGTTTTTGAAGAAGTGTAACGGCGGAGGGCAAAAAGACCGAGAGGGTTGAAGGAAGTTGAGCGAAAAGATACCAGAAAGAAGCAGGTAAAGGCTGAGAGAAATCGAGAGAAAGTCTGAGGTTTGCGAAGGGAGAGTTTTAGATAGAGGACGGCTGAAAAATCTTGAGGGAGCAGAAGAGTGAACAGCAAGGGGGTTACGGGCTGAGACGAATAGAACCAGGGAAGAACGGGAAAAGAAAAGATTGAAATCTGGAAGCAAGGAAGGAAAATGCAAGGGGAGAAGATTGAGAAGAGAGGGTTTTCAAATTCGGCTGAGGGAGAAAGCTTCGGCTAAGAAAAGATCCAGTTGTGCAGCAGCAAAACAGGTAACCCTCGATCCATTTCTCGTTCATTTTACTTCTTGTATGAAGATCGTGAGGACAGCTAGAAGTTGAGAAAGATAATCTGCCCGAAAGTTTACCATTTGGTATCAGTCCCTCGCATGTCACTTACACTTTACTATCAAAGTTTTACCTTAGTGGTTTGCCCGCTCCCTTACGTTGTCTGCTAGTTCTGTCTTTGCTATGGCTTATAGATGATAAAATTATAGTATCTGGAGTGTGGGCAGTGAATTTCGTGGGAATTGTCTATATGATTATGCTCCAATCGAGTGAAAATTTGAAAAAGCTTTCAGCTTTGTGTGATTTGTATCTGAGTTTTGTGTGAAAAGTATTGTTGTTCATGCTCTATTTCCTTTAGGACTGGTAGCAAGTATAGCTTTGTTTCCAAATTGGGTTACTTCTATGTTTTTTTTGGGATGTTTGAATCTAAAGTTTTATGCTAAGGGTTGAAAAACAACACTGGTCTGATGCCATGGTTTGGATTGAAACGGTGTTTTCCTGTAGTTTAAGAGTAAAATTTTTGCTGCAACAAGTTTGAAAGTGTTCGGCTGGTTGTATGGATGTTTGTAGACTGATTTTTCTAGAATAGCTAAAATTCTGATTTGGTTGGGTTTCTTCCATTAGGTCTGTTTGTTGTCTAAGTCTTTGTTGTGCCGTACTCTCACTTGCCTTAGTTAGATTGTTAGAAACAGAGGATCTTAGTTGAGGTGATGTTAATGACAATGGGTTGAAGTTTGACAGGTTGGTTTGGTTGTTAGTTTAGTAGAGTTGGTTTGAGCTCTGTGCGTGCAAATATCTCTAGCTGAACTAAAAAGAAGTAAAAAGCTGCTGCATTCTCTTTGCTGTTTTCCTTTCCGTGACTGCTCACCAAGTCTTGACACCTAACTTGCTTGTTGATTTTATGTTGGAAAGAAGAAATTGGATAAGTGGTGTTTGAGTTTGCATGTTTGGGGTCTAAACCACTTGAATCAGGATCACATACCTGTTGGAAAATGAATTTCAGGTTGCCAAACCATTTTTACATGAATGTTTTTCCGGAATTTTGCATCAGTTCCTTCTATGTTTCTTGCTTGTTTGGATGTTGAAGTTATGTGTCTTGTTGCTTAGTTTCAAATTATGATTTTGGTTGAAAATTTTCAAGCAAAGCTGTGTGTTTGGGTTCGAAATCTGAGTTTTAAAATGAATCTACAACAGGCTTCACTCTCGGTTGCAGAAGCTGGTTTCGTAGTTGTTACTTGCATGAAATGCTTCCATGAATTGCATTATTAAGAAGTGTTAGCCATGCTTAGTTGGGATTGGCTCAAAAGTGGTGTGAAATTTCTTGCCGAAAGTTTGTTTGATTGCAGAAAGCTTTCATTAGTAATGGTTTTTTTGTTGCAGAGAGTGTTTTCGGTGGTTGCATGAAGTTTGCATGGAAAAATGTTTCAAAAATCACACTTTGACCTCTTGATTTGTGCTTAAGGTCACTATGGCCCAAATAATTGAAAAATTAATCGAATCGATCCCTCAAATTTCTTTAATTCTTTCAATTGGGTCCTTGTTTGTGTCAATTTGATGAACATGGGTTGTTTGGTTTATTTGAATGCTTTGAATGATTCAATTTTATGTTCGTTTCCATTTTATGCGATTATTTGTTAACCAAAGTGATGCCTTGACCCTTTCTTTGTTTTTTTGGAGGGTAAATAAGTAATTTCGTTCCATTATGGTACCAACTCAAGGGAGGTACACTCTATCCCTTATTTTGATTTTATTAACCCTATGTGCTCCTATGTGAACTTATGTGTGAAGTTGCATGCTTTTTGAATATTCTCATTTTATTTATTCATTTAGTTACTTTATTTGTTTTAATTTTGTATATTTATTTTAATTTAATCTGTATTTATTTGGGAAGGCAATTAAATGCCACAATTGTAATAGTTAGGTTATTATATCATTTTATTCCATTTCCCCCTCTTAGATTGTAGTAGACTCCCTCCTTTTTGTAATAGATAGGGCTTGTGTGCTATGTGCTTGTGCGTGCCTATATGCTTATGTGTTTAATTTCTTTCCCTAGGCTCCTGCATCTAGATAAGCATGCTTATGTGCTACGTGCTATGTGAAACTATTTGTTTTGCATGTCTATTTGCTTTTTAGTATTATATCTGATTATGTCGATGGAATGTACGCTACCGTGGCTAGTCCAATGCTAGTCATGGTCTTCCCTTCAAGCTCTTACAAGTCCAATGCTTGTGAGAGAACGTTAGTTAAGGGCTAGTCCAACGCTAGACCCTTAGGAACCATCCGCACGTTAGATCATGATTGTGTGATAAAATCACTTCATCTCATGCATATTTTCACCTTTTAGGGTCTTTTATCATTTTTTGCATGACGTCCCTCCTTATACGTATATCCCTTCCCCCGTATTTTCCTTATGTGTATATATTACTTACCCCTTTGTATGAAACATGACATTGGACTTGCATTTCATCTAAGAATTAGACCTAGGTTAGTACATTTGCTTGATTAGACTAGGAAAAACCCCTCGAATATGGGATATGGACGAGTTTGGCTTTCTAGCCTTAGCACGCTCGTATTCCCTCTATTAAAGGAAAAATTGAGTCACGAACATTAGTCTCCCGCACCTGACATGATGCATTCCTTTAGGTCACGTATATTTGTATAATTATTTTATTTTCCTTTTTTTTTTCTTAGAGTCTCATATTTTTGTATTATTCGTGACCTCTTCAAAGAGTCTTTATTGGGCGTCACAATTAATGTGATTGGTACCAAGTGAGCTTTGAAGAGAAATTTCGAGCCCCCCGATATCCTCTTAGGTCTAGGGTTTGCATTCATATAGTACATCCAAATGTGATAAATCTTTAGGTTAAAATAAGAAAATCGTTGACTAAATCACGCAACTAGCCTTGGCTAGGTTGAAAGGGTGCCTTGGATTCTTATCCTTGCCTTCCCTTTCTTCAAATGTGACTTCCGAATCTTTTTCTCTGATTTTCGTAGATTTGGAGTCGTTTAAAAAGGGTTTTTCTACTTCTTTCTTTAAAAATTCATTTTTCGGTAACTTGGTACACCTTAATTCTATACCAAGTGGCGACTCCGATTTTTATTCAAAAACCCTTTTTAAACTATATTTTGGGTCAAAATCGTCGCATTTTCAAGTCCCATTTAGACCCATGTTTTTCATTCTCTTTTAAATCAAAAATTCACTTTTCAATCAAAAAATTGAATCAAAAGCCATTTTTCTAAACTCGTCTTTTAGTTTTCTTTTCAAAAAATGGGGTGCGACAGTTCTGAGTTAGGGGGCAGTAGATGTCTATACCTCCTCACGCTATTGCCGCACGTCGGTTGGGGTGTGGGCGAATCCGTATCATTGCCTTGTTGCATTTCATGTTTCAGGAGCCTTATTGAATCTTCCCTCTCCCCTTTGTCCCAAGTTCTTGTGCTGGAGTGAGTTTAGGACCTGTATTGAGTCCTTTCTAGGTCATGACATTGGAGCTCAATGGAGCCAAGAGTCCCCTCGATCATACTGCAGCTGTGCGAACAGATTTCTTTCTTCGCTTGGGTTGCTGAAGTTTGTTTTGGTTTGCTTAACTTTTAGGATTTGTTTGCTATTCCTGGGCTGCATTGGTCTTTTCTCTTACTTTGGGTGTAGCATGGTGTAGTGGGTGCGTAATGGACATGGATTCCTTTGCAAAAGAAAATTCCTTTCAAACCAGAAACTAGCAAGGGAATTGTGGTTTTGACACTACAAGAAAATTGGTCTTCAGTGACAGGCTATTTTTGTCACAAAAAAATAAAAAGTCGTCACTGATGACTTTTATTGACAACTTTCTAATTGTCACAGGGTCGTCACTGAAGGCCCGTCGGTAAAAGTACATAGTGATGACAATAAAAGTCGTCAGTGAATGGGACTGTTTTGTGACAACATGTGTCGTCAGTAATTGTTGTAATTTTAGTGATGACATAGTATCTTGTCAATGATATACAAAGCAATGTTGTCACTAAAAGTGGTCCGTAATTGTCATTGGTATAGACTAATTACTGACAACTTTTGTTGTCACTAAACACTTTTTAATTCTATGACAACAGGTTGTTATTAATGGAAAATTCTGATTCAGTGATAACACTTTATCACCATGAAATTTGTCAGATTTTCCTACTACAATTATATCTATAAATGAAAAAAAATGACAATGCTTGACAATTAGCAAATGAACGCATCCATTGCATTACGAAATGCCAAAATATCATATCAAGCATTCAAATATCATAATGAAGTTCAACAACACCCTACAAATGGTTTGATAAGTGGTATTTGGCCTAAATTTCACATATAAGTCGAGGTAGCTTTACAAAACAAATCCAAGTCCCAAAAAAAATATGTGTTGTCATGACATTTCCTAAGTATAAGATTTTCTTTATCGTCCTTGAGTGAATTGGCAACTCCTGCTGCTGATCTTCCAAAAAGCTAAAATGAGCAACATATCTGCAGTGAAGTACTGCAATTATTAGTAGGTCATAAGAAAAACTTGAAACAATAAAGATAACTAAAGAATTTGCAAGAAAATAAGCTAAATCATTCCTTTTAAGTATAATCTAGACAATGACTAAATAAGGGTAAAGTAAGAGATAAACACTTAGAACATTAGAGCTCAAGAAACACTTCTTTTACTTTTACTACGTTATTAAGAACTCACAAAACAATTAATATGCTTATGCTACCATATTAAGAACCAAACAGTGTTCCTTTTATGGCTTCATAGGCTCCATTTGTATGGTTCATTCTATAGATTATGCATAGCAACTTCAACTTTTCAGGTATTGAAAATGCATATTGTTTATCGCTAGACCAAATTTTGATGACAAATAAAATTCGACATAACTAGAGATTCTTAGCGCCCATTGGTAATATTTTAATGATTTTAATAATAAAATGATGCATCTAATATTTTAGTGAAACTTTGTAAAAAATGGAAAAGATGCTCCACTATAAATCGAAGCTTCTGACTATGAGGCAAACCAGTACATTCACTAACCAACCTACTTTCAATTTTCAGAAGTTCTAATAGCAAATATCACATGCTAGTAGCTTAAATAGCATAAAAGTAAGTAGTTATCAAGAAAAGTTTGCATAAGATGTCATGAAATACTAGATTAAGAAATTTCTTTTCTACTAGTTAGCTTAGAGACCACTTGTAGCTTGTTTATATGCAAATGTCTCCTAGAACAAAGTGACAATTGTCACTTTTACAGAAACTTTGTTGACAAGACCCAACCATTTGAAACAAGTCTAACATAGATAGAAAGGAGTATATACTTACCCAAAAAACATCACAATATTTGGAAATTCCATAGCAAGGACCAATAGCATCAGCATAATAAGCTGCAAGACAATAACAAACCAATGAAGTCGCTATGAAATGATACTGTGCATTATAAGCTCAAAGACAATGAATAAAATGGTAGCTGTAGTTCTCATAAGAAAATGTTTGCATATAAAACATATGTTTCCTTCTTTCAATTTTGATGCTAATCTATACTTGTACCTAATAACGTTACAACTACACATTCCAAGAACACTACATAATCGTCAAAACTTACATATTCATTCAGGTAGTCCATCACCAAATATGAAAAAAAATGGTAGGAAAGAACTACTTATTCAAGATAAACTCTAGAATTTGAACAATGAAAATCAAGCTTGATGTATACCTTTGGCAAGGAAAATGCTGTCTCCAGCTTATACCATAATCTGAATATCATGATTTCCTCACAAAAACTAAAAACACCTGCTTGTAACATAGTTAGCTATACAAGGCAATTAAAAGTAGTATCACAAAGTCCATACTCCTTAACTAACCACAAAACTTGAGAAAATTACGACTCCCAATGCAAAAGATGTGCAATATATACAAATTTCCCATGCGGCTTTTGCATTATATTTGAATTATGCTCCACTTCAGCAACCAAAAGTTGTTCATAAGCAAGCCTCTAGAATTAGCATTACAGTCAGCCATGAACCTTTTATTGACTTCATTAGTTGCACATTGGGAGTTCAAATGTAACTTACCTAACTTTAAAAAAGGCAATATAACTTTTCTCTTGCAATTTAAAGAAATCAGAACTTCACTTCCAAAACTGAAGAACTATTAAAAAACATAAAAAATAATAAATTATTTCATTCTTGTACCAAAACTTGATCTCTATTGGATGGAGTACTGAATGGACATAACGTCGGTGATGGTGTAGAAAATGGAGATGAGATTTTCTCTTGAAATTTCCATGACAATTTACCAAATTTCAACACAAAAAAAGAAAAGAGGGGAATTTTTTACATCAGAAAAAATTCCTCTAAACCTTGTGATTTCCCAATTCCCTCTCCACCCAACACCACTTAACCCACTATTTTTCTCACTTGCAACCACTCATAGACATATCTACATCATAATCACCTCTTAAATCTTTTCCACTCCTACCACTATAGCTAATTAGGATGTAAAGCGTACAAGAATCCAACAGTTCACAAAGTTTCACTTTCAACTGGTCATGGTAAAGCGTTTTCTGGATATTTACCTAACTTAACGAATCACTAAATTTGCCAAGATGCGATTGGCCAGCTCTTGTTTCATTTTTTTTTTGTTTAAAACCGCATGAAGAAGAAGCGAACTCATATAATATTGTTTATAATTAGAAATTGGAAGAGTAGTAATTTTGTGTTAAAACTTAAAAAGGGTGTTTTAAATAAATGAAGGCTGCTTCAGGAGAGTACTTTAAGAGACAAAAATGAAAAAGAAAAACTGTTTGTAAATCCATTCATTTTCATCCCAGTAAACACAAAGCAGACACTAAAAGCAAATGACAGACATGAGTATAGGTTTCATTCCCATAGTCTATCACTATCCTGTCGTCGCATAAAGACGTAAACATTAACATTGAGAGGTTTACATTAATGAATTTTCTACCGATCTTAAGGATCATATAATTCTTCAAAAACCCAAGTGCTGCTAACTGCTAACAAGTACCAACCCATTCAACAAACAAACGCCAAGCTGGACAGGAAGAATACAAAAGTGATTATACTACAATAAAATTATTCTCTTGCCATAATTTAAGGAATATTTACATTCCGAAAGTTTCCCTAGACCCAAATCTGATGAAGCTAGAGAACAAAGGAACCCTTAAATCTAGAGGGAGTGTGACCAGGAAATGGGTATTCTTTATGGGTTTGAGTGAGAGGGTATTAAGGGGGTGCCAGTAATGAGATGTCTGGTCCGTACTGTTAAAATCTTTGTCGGGGGCTCCCTGTTTTATCCTATGCACACCCTTGTAATTCCCCCCTTCATTTTATTCCCATCTTCTTGTCCCCGTTTTCCATCCCATTCCAAGAAACAAACCCCTCTACATCATAATCACCTTCATCCCCAAACTCAACCTCAAACCCGTATCCACCACCAACCCCACTGAAACCTTTATCTTGTACAATAAAAAAGAATGAAGTAATGGTATTCACAACTAAAATAATTCTAGTGGAGATGATTTCACCCGTAACTCAAAATTATCCAAAAAAAAATTGGGCACAAATTTTTGGCAAAAAAATAATTAGGGCAAAAAAAATTGGGGAAAAATCGGGGAGAAGAAGGAGAGACATGAGATACCTTTTCTTGCAAAGAGTTGGTGGAGTACTTCTTCTGTTCAACATCACAAAGACATGATCGATCTATGGAGAGGAGAAAGGAGAATTGTTTTTTGTTAATAGTTTCTGTTGAGGGTGTAAAGTGAGAGAGGGGAGACCAACGGAGAGTAAAGCAGAGAGCTTTTCTATTGGGTTACAAAATGTTTGTTTTTCACATTTGACCCGCACCATATATTTTTCACATACTTTGTTTATTTAGTTTCAGTGAAATATCGGTTCACTGAGTTCCTCAAAATTTCAATCAAGTTTTTTTAGTTGAAGTATAATTTTACTAATACATTATTAATTGCTACCTTTTAACATTTTTGTCAAAAAATTTCATAATGGGAGTCAAGTCTTTGTTAAATTAATACAAGTGGTAAATGTACTTTTGTTCAACATCAAATAGTTCAATTTTTTTGGTAATAACTTCAAATATTTTTTTGTTGAATAACTTCAAATAATTCATACAGGTGTTAAAACTTTATATCACTTCCTCAAAATTGCAATACTAAATTATTATATCTTAAATCTCTTTCATTCTTTAAATTTAGTCTAATAGTACCATAGGTCTTTAGTTATGGAAAATTCTACTTTAAATAACATATGACTTATATGACCCGCATAAACTAAAAGATGGTTCACCCCTAATTTTTAGGAGTTCCCATATATTTGTGTCTATTGGTTTGTATATAGTGTTTTTTAAAGTCAGTTATTGTAAATGAACTCTTTAGTTATTTTATACTGATAAGCCATGTATGTTATCGGTTGATTTTGTTTGAAGTTATTGTACTACTAATTTGCAAAACAAACCTAGGTTGCCATTAATTTTTAGTAGATTTTAAATAGAGCATATTCAATTAACAAAGCACATTTTAAATAGCGGCCATTCAATTAACATCCAATACAAAACTTCACTATTAATCCATTATCTTCAAATAAGAAAAAAAATGCACAATTAAACTAATACATAATGTGTACTAGTTAATTAACTATGGAGTTTAGGATTTATCCACTTCAATAACTAGTTCCATTTGAAAACTCTTAGTTATATTCATATCATATTAACTAATAATCATTCTAAGTTAAGTAGTCACAAGTTTATTTACACTAATGAATTTTTTATTTTTTAATTATTTTTATTCTAATGAAGTTATTACATATACAAGAAAATTAAACTAATAAGGAGGCTCATAAGTATATAACAATCAAAATCATTAGAGAACACATAATAATTACAAAAAATTAGGAGTAATAGTTGTAAAAAGTAATAAATATTTTAAATCAAACAGTGACAAGACTAGGTTGTCACTAAAGGCTATACAATGTTATCAGTGACAACAATTGCAAAGTTGTCAAAGAAAGTGCTATTAATACTGACAACTTTTAGAAAGTCGTCACTATTGCAGTTCCCGCTCTCTCCATGACTCTTGGCGGGAATCGAATTGTGACAACAATGCAAGGTCGTCACTGATGTGTTGGCTCCCTTGACTCAATTGTGACAACTTGCTGTATTGTGGTTAAAGGACACCATTCTGTGACGATTTTTTTTCATCACTGAGAAATGTTGTCACTAATGGCCAAATTTCTTGTAGTGTGATGTTCCACGTTTCTTTCTCTCATATCCTGTCGAGTAAAGCTGTAATGTCTTTGATTTGTGGTTTGAATTCGTTTACCTACCTCATTGAAATGATTTGATTGTGTTTGAATCACCTTGCTCATGATAAAATGAATAGCACTAATCTTGTTTGCTTGAATCAGAAATTGAGAAAGTTGTAGCGGCTTTTGTTCTTCAAATGTTAGCATGTTTTCTAGATCATCTTATTGCATTTTGTGTCCTGAAGCCTGTTAGATTGTTCTCTACCTTGTTGTAAATCTCTGTACTTTGTGTTTGAATGGGTGAAGATGCTTTTGAGTTTTTGGCATGAATGTTTGTCTCGGCCGAATGAGTAAAAGTTGCAGAAGAATAGCTCCAGTTTGCAGAATGTTTCTTCGTAGTATTTGCATGAAACTTCGCATGAAATTCTTCCAATTATTTGCATTGTTAAGGGATGTTCAACCGTGTTTAATTGGAGTAATTTCAAAGCTGTCGTATGAATCTGCTTTGCTGAAATTGCGAAACCTTGTGCATGAAAATTATGCAGCAAAACCTTGCCGAGAGCTTCATCAGTTTGTGAAACTTTGTTGCAGAATGTTTCTCACATCATTTTGCATGAAGATTGAACTTTTAAATTTTGCTTCTTAACCCCCTAAGCTTCACTTTGTTTCGCTATAGCCCAAACAATTGGAAAAATCAATCAAATTGACCCCTCAAATTTCTTTAGTTTCTGCAATCAAGTCACTACTTGTTTTAATTTTTACATGGGTTGTTCACCTTCCTTTAAATGCCTTGGATTGATTCAATTTCATGCTCATCCCCATTTCATGTGATTATTTCTTGGTTAAAGTGATGCCTTGACTCTTTTATTAGTTTGGAGGGTAAATAAGTGATTTCGCTCTATTAGGGCTCCATCTCCAGGGAGGTACACTCTATCCCTTATTTTTTGACTTTATTTGACCCTACGTGCCCTATGTGACTTTACATGTTTGATTGTATGCCTCTTGAATGTTATTTTTTTATTCATTTCATTTACTTATTTATTTGCTTTATTGGCTTTGTATATTTATTTTAGTTCAATTTGATTATTTGAAAGGCAATTTAATGCCAAGGTTGTAATAGTTAGGTTATTATTTTATTTATTTATTTCTTTTCCCCCTTAGATTGTAGTAGGACCTCCCCAAGTGTAATAGATAGGGCTTGTGTGCTATGTGTTTGTGTGTGCCTATATGCCTATGTGTTTAATTGCTTTCCTTAGGTTTCTGCATCTAGATGAGCATGCTTATGTGATACGTGCTACGTGCTATGTGCTTTTGTATGTCTATTTTGCTTTAGTATTACATCTGATTATGTGGATGAATGCACGTCACCGTGGCTAGTCCAATGCTAGTCATGGTCTTCCCCTCGCCCTCACAAGTCCAATGCTTGTGAGAGAGCCTTAGTAGAGAGCTAGTCCAACGCTAGACCCTTAGGAGCCCTGCTAACGCTAGATCATATTTGTATGACTACATTACATTTTCATGCATTTTTTTTACTTTCTAGGGCTTTTTATCACTTTTGCATGACATTCCCCCTTATACATATACCCCTTACCCCCCTATATGTATATCACTTATCCCATATTTTCCCTTATATGTATATTCCTTACCCCTATGTGTGATACATAACATTAGATTTGCATTTCATTTATGAATTAAAATTAGGATAGGATAATACGTTTGCTTGATTAGATTAGGGATAACCCCTTGAATATGAGATATGGACGAGTTTGGCTTTCTAGCCTTAGCACGCTCGTATTCCCTCTATTAAAAGGGAAAATTGAGTCACGAACATTAGTCCCCCGTACCCGACATGATGCATTCCTTTAGGACATGTATATTTATATAATTATGATTATTTTTATTATTTTCCTTTTCTTAGAGTCTCATATTTTTACAGTATTCGTGACTTCTTCAAAAAAAATCTTCATTGGGCATCACAATTAATGTGAGTGGCACCAATTGGGCTTTGAAGAGAAATTTCGCCCTCCCCAACACTCTCTTAGGTTTAGGGCTTGCATTCATAGAGTGCATCCAAATATGATAAATCTTAAGGGTAAAATAAGAGAATTTTTTACTAAATCACGCAACTAGACTTGGCTAGGTCGAAAGGGTGCCTTGGATTTTTATCCTTGCCTTCCCTTTCTTCAAATGTGACTCCCGAACACTTTCTCTGATTTTCGTAGACTTAGGAGTCATTTAAAAAGGGTTTTCCATAATTTTATCTAAAAATTCATTTTAGGTGACTTGGTACACCTTAACTCTATACTAAGTGGCGACTCCGATTTTTATCTCAAAAACCCTTTTTTAAACTATAATTTGGGCCCAAATCGTCACACTTTCAAACCCCATTTAGGCCCTTTTTCTTTATTCATTTTTTCCAAAAATCAAAAATTCATTTTTCTAAACTCTTTATTTATTTTAAAAAAGGGGGCGCGACAGTAGTGCTGGCTCTCCCCGAAATGCAGAAACTACACCAGGACCATCATAGTCGTGACCCTTTGAAGACTCAGCAGAAACAACTGCAGCGAAACTTCTGATTGGAGGGGCCGAGACTCCTCCAAGAACACGATCAGGTGGCAGTGAAGCCGCCATGAATAGATTAGCAAAAAAAATGCAGAGCCTCGTTGCTATAAGAAACCCTTGTTGTATAAGTTATCTACACATTGTACTTTCTTTTCACATTTAGTTGTATAAATTTTATGAACAAGGATATAAATTATTTTATAGTTTCTATAATATGTACATTGAGTATATGATCTTCCACATTGTTCTTTACAAAGGCAAGAAATTGGCCATTGAATTTCAAAATAAAAGTAATACACATGATATTTATTTTTAACATAGAATTGATTACTATATCCAGTATTGGGCTTTCTTTGTACTGTTAAATTATAATAAGTACTATAAAGTACTCTTGCATGCTTTTCCTTCTTCCTTTTTTAATTCTTTAATGTACAACCAAATTAATCTATGAGATGCACATTGATGTATTACAAAAGTAAATTATCAATTTCCAACTTGACAATTTTAGTTAAATAATTTGGATATTGATAATTAAAATAGATTATATTAATTAAATATGTCAAATAAATGGTGACGACAACACTTTTTAAAGAAAAAGGAAGAAATTTCTTTCAAATAATTGCTTTCATAATTTTAACTCTCAAAACATTTTTTTACATCCTTCCATATTTTTTCTCTTTTTATGGGTATTTAATTGACATTTTAAGTAAATGTGAACTAGCACTAAATGATGTTGTGTGGTCAAATTAACATCAATTGTAAGAAGTACAACTCTACTTTTTGGGAAACTTGTTTCTTGTCCTCTTTAGTTTGTCCTATCTATTGATTCTTCTCCTGCATCAACTATTTATTATTGTGTCGATGCTAAAAAAACCTATTAAAAAAATTATAATTACTCTAGAAAGTAATTTTTTTGTTGTCCTCTATATCTGTGGTAAAAAACCTCCTAAACTATGTTACAATATGCATGTTGCTGATTTATTGTGATTTTGGAAACATCTCATATACACTTATGATTAAAACTTTGTAACAGTTTCAAATCCGTGGTAATTACTTTTTGTCACTAGTTTATAAGGTTATGAATTTACCACAAGAGAGCTATGATACATGCATTAAATAATATATGATAGTTTTCAACACAATTTACAATTGTTGACAATAATTTTTTTACAACATAATGATGACATGGTTTGGATGCCACGGGCAAATTTTTTTGCACCGCCAAATATCATGATTTTAGATTTGTTGGAAAAGCTTTTGCAAGGATTTCCTAGCTCACTTCAAATATACAAATAAATTTTAAATTTAACAAAAAAAAGCTATTGTTTGGATCTGCATGATTTTCATAAGTGTAGAATAATGTATAAAAAGTAATTCTGACAAAGTCTTCAAATGTCATACAACATAGAATGGTCTTAATCCACATTATGTAATGTGACGACCCCACCTCCCCCTAGGGCGTACCCCAGGGTTCGGCGGGCTGCCTGCCCAGCTCTCGCCAAGACTCAGTCGTTCACTACAATCCTCAATTGAATTAGAAGAATAAACCTCAAATATTACAATATAAATCTCCAATATAAATCAAAGGTTCCCAAACTTTACATATCAAAAGCGAAGCGTCCACGCTTCCACTGCGCCACTCTGATCCTTGATACCAACTATTATACAGGAGGAAATCCAAAGCTAGACTATTACACATCCAATCAATTCTAAACATTCAATACAATCCCAATATGAAAGATTACACAAAAGGAAATCCAAATTCAATCCATACATGAGATAATCCATGAAAAACACTACAAGCCACTCCTTCGCCTTGAGCCCTATGGAGGGGAATAAAACATTTTGGGGTGAGCTAGAAGCTCAGCGAGTAACCAAGAAATTCAGTTATCAAATCAGTTTCACAATCGTTCATTTCAATAATGTCATGCTTCAACAATCAATGCACTTTCACTTCTCTCATGAGCCAGTGAAATCATGGTACTTAGACGTCCAACGCTCCAAACAATCATTTAACATTGAACATTAACATTGAACATTGAACATTGAGCCCATTGGTGCTCTACAGGAACATTAAACGGTGGAGGAGACGTCGGAGTCTAGCACACAAATTCCAAGTACTCATTTGAGCCAAAACATGTCAAGAACTTATATGCCGGCACACAGGATATGCAAT
Source organism: Coffea arabica (assembly GCF_036785885.1). NCBI lineage: Eukaryota > Viridiplantae > Streptophyta > Magnoliopsida > Gentianales > Rubiaceae > Coffea > Coffea arabica. The sequence continues at coordinate 47,468,638 of NC_092321.1, forward strand.
CAAAGAAACAATGCAAGAAACATTTTAAAGTAACGTTGCAAGTAGTTTAAGGTCACTCACCTCCACGACTCACAATCCTCGTCCAATATAGCCAATTCCATCATTCAAGTCCAAGCCTTTCACATGAAACTTAAGGTAACCAACGCTATTAAAAATCGGACAGCATTTCCCCATAAATTTCATCCTTTCCATCCTACAATCAAACCCAATCACATAGCAATTAACCACAATTGCTCAAAACCAGAAAACAGTTTTGACGTCCTTTTGCGGTAATGGCACCAAAGGTACTACGAGTATCGGATTAGGGTGTAAGACCCACCATTTCGAAGCTAAGAACCAGGGCTACAACAATGTAGAAGGTCACTCAGTCCAAATCCTAGCACAACTAGGTCAAATATGCAGAATACCAAACCAGAATCGTAATTGCAGGTTCCCAAATCACACAATGCTGTAATTCGTCCAACTCAGTCTACACAGGTCCAAATGCATTGATTCCAAAGGAATATGATAACTAAGGCATCAAGCTACATTTCATCAGAAGACACCAACATCCAAATCCAAAGCAATTCCAGTCAAAACAGACGATTACAATCGCAGTTCGCACATTCTGATCACCCAGAACAGCAACAGTAAAAACGACATATCTCACTCTACACTACTCCAAATGCCCTGAAATTTTGCAGGCACTTCAAACTCAGCAATACCTACAACTTTCATGTTTTAAGCAAAGGCCAATTAGGCCTCTAACCATATGATCCAAAACCGGACAGAAAAGGGGTTGAAGAACCCTAACTTTCCACATTTCAATCCAAACCCAAAATTGGTTACAATTATCACTAATTCACACCTACTAGAGTCTTTTCCCCTCATTATCAACCATCATAGATGACCACAACAACACATTCATATTAAACCAGAAAATTCCTCAAAAATATAAAAACTTCACCAAATCACTTCAAATCAAGAAATAAAGCACAAATATCATCACTTTAACCACTACTAAGCATAACTTAAGCATCATTAGATGTAAGAGTAAATTCACACACCACTCACCTAGTAACAAGAGAGGTAGAGATGTTGGCCACCTTAGCTCTTCAAACAAGCTTCACTAAACCACTCACTAGCACCAAAGGGATAGAGTTTATGGAGTAGAAACTTGATCAAGCACTTGGTTGGATGATTTGAGCTAGGTAGTTACCAAGATTTTGAAGAGTTTTCTCTTCCTTTTTAGCTCAAGAGGGCCGGCCACCAAGAAGGTAAGAAATGAATGAATTTTGGTTAATTTTAGGATATTTCACCAATTGGTCAAAATGTCAACAAAAATGAATAGTAAATCTTAAGTTACTTCCAATACAATGGTGACACTTGTCACCTCCATTAATGCACTCCTATCTTTTCTTTTTCCTCTCACATCAATCAAATCACCTCCTCTACTTATCTCCTAACACCCGATAAATTTCACCCAGTATCCGGAACTTAACCTAATTGGCTGAATTTTTTCCGAACTTTTCGCACTAGTGGGTCCCACGTCCGATATACGTTCTTAATTTCTCAAAACCTACCCGATACTTGAAAACTCATCTAAAACCTATATTTACTCAGGAAAATTATCTGGGAAAAATTTCCAATAAAGAAAAATGTAGAAAAGGCGGGCGATAAAAACCCGAATCCACCTCACCGATGAACGAATAACCCTCATCAGCTTAAGAGCGGACTGGGGCCTCACATGTAACATCTCAAATGTGAGGACTTGAAAATTCACCGATATTTTCCTTATAATTCTCTTTTATTTTGAATAAGTTAATTTATAATTCCTTTACCACTAATTTACTCTCTTAATAGTTGTATTAAATAATAGAGTTGAGAGTTTTATTTTATTTTTATAGTTAGTGTAAGCTAGGGTTTTGGCGTATTCGTGTAGTGTGATCGATTGGTGAGATGTGTGTACTAAATTTGGTGGATAAGAGCGCGTATTAGGCAAGAGGAAGTATGTGATTAAAACGTGCTAAGAGTTTAGTGAACCATAAGTTAAAACAAAAGTACAAGAGAGTTAAGAAAGTAGGCTTGAACCGACTCGCGCCGTTTGTTACCAGTTGAGTACACCACTTGATCAATACTTTCTTACCCTAATCTCCTTGATTTTATTTCATTTAATCCTCCCTAAATTAACCCTAAAGCCAGCCAAAATTATTGACCAAGCAAAGGAAAGGAAAGAAAAAAAAAAAAGGAAAAACTTGGCCTTGCCAAGTGTCAATTATCCAAGACAAGTTTGACCAAGACAACTTTCTTCCTTCTTATCTTTCTTTTGGACCAATTTTACTTCATTTCTTTCTTGTCTTGGCCGAACCATAGGAGAGGAAAAGAGAGGAGAAAAACTTCCATTTCCACCTTGATTCTTGCCTTGTTTAAGTTAGAATCACAAAACTAAACCGAACAAACTAGCACTAAGGAAGCAAGGAAGCTTGTAGCGGAGAGTTTTTGGGGAGGAAGCCTTGGTTCTTCACTTTCTTCAAGGGGTTGAAGGTATAAGATGAACAACTTCCTTTATCTTTCTTATTCTTGCAAGTTATGGTGAAGATGACTTGAAACTTGGAATTTTAAGGATGATAATCTAGATTTGGCGAAGATTAGTGAAATTTCAGCCTAGGGTTATGATTTTTCAGCTTTGATTTATGTTATTTATCCATAATATGTTGGTATTGAGCTTGGCTATAGACTTGTGAGGTGATTGGTAGCTTTATTGTGAATTTTTAGCTTTAAAATAGGAAATTCCAGCTTTATTAGAGATTTTCCAGCTTTGGTATTGTGATGTATATATGCTAGAAGTGAGCTTTAATTGGATGGTTTTATAGCTAGTATGAGAACCGAATTTATATTATAACTTGTGGTGTTGATTTGGGTTGATTTGAGATGGAAATGTGGCCCTGAAAATGGCTGGAAAATTAGGGAAACACAAAGGAAGTGCTGTCCGTTTTATTTCTTGAAGTTCAAGCGAGTGAAATCGGAACTTGACCGGTGATTTTTGGTTGAATTGAACTTAGGATTGTTTAGGGTATTTGAGTTTCCCTTAGTAGGGATATATAAGCTGAAAATTTTGCCAAAACCTAAATATTTTATGAGGAGGAAGTAGCGACCACTTTAAACACGATTTCCTAGTTTCTTTCACCAAGTTGCGAACTTAAAATGTTTAAAAATCGTTTATTTACCAAAACCAAAAGAGCAGGCACGTATTTTGTGAGAACCCGAAAATTTTCACATTTTCTAAGCAATATTTTATTTCCTTGCCTATATTTTTATACTGTCCTTTAAAATATTAAATTTTCTATGTACTTTATAAGTAAGTACAGTTTTAAAATTATTTTCCTAGTATGAGTTAGTGTACGTTAGTTTGAAGTGCGTTATAGATGTGGGACCCGCTAGTGTGATATAATTTTGGTGACTAAGTGAGTTTTGTGCTAAGTTTTATTATTTTACAAGGTGTTAGGAGATAATTGGAGGTTAGTTAGATAGATTACCATTGAGAGACAAGAGGATAAGTTTGAAAACAAAAGGTGCCAAGTGTCGCGATTTGGTTGGTGTTGGACTTTGACTATTTTTCCTCCACCTTTACTAAACATAAAATTTGACCAAGATCATCGTCATCTTCTCCATAAGCTGGCCGAAAATTTTGAGGGAAGGAAAGGGAGAGAAACTTCATTTTTTCACTTCAATTTCTTGCTCCATATTGAACTCCAACCAGAAATTTTGCAAAACCCACCATAAAAGTGCTAGGTAAGGTGGTTTTCAGGGTGTTTGTGGAGTTATTTTGGAGGACAAAGCTTAAGCTACCATCTTCCTTAGGGAGATAAGGTAAAATTTCAAGAAACTCCTTCTTTACTTCAATTAATGGGCAATTTGTGGTTATAGTTGTTGAATTAGTAATTTTGTGAGAAAATTGCATGGGTTGTAGTGGATTTATGGATATTTCAGTTTTCTTGGTGAAATTTCTGCCATAATATGAAGATTGATGATTAGTCATGGTTTGATAGTTTTGATATATGAAATATCTAGTGTTTAGATGGTAGTTGACTTGGTTTAAAGAAAATTCTGGTTTGTAGGTACAAATTCGAGCTTAGGGTTCCAATGGTAGTAATCTGCCCTGTCTGCCCGAATCTGTTTGGCCATGTTAGAGGCTGAACTAGCCTTATCACAAAACATGAAAGTTGTAGGGAATGATGTTTTATAGTATCCTACAAAATTTCAGCTCAATCGGAGTAACATAGCCTGTGAAAAGATGGAAATACCCTGACTGCCATAGGATTAACGTCAGTGAACAGTTTTGACAGTGCACCAATTTTATCACGGTTTTTCACCTTGATACATACTGAATTAGTATTTAGCCAAAATATGAAAGTCATATTACTATGTCTTAGCTTTCCAACGCCCCTGAGAACGCCTTAATCGGACTTCGGTAGCCTGAGTTATGGCCATTTGAATGTACTACAGTTAACTAGCCTGTTGGTAGGAATCCGGTTCTGTAAATTGGGAATAGGACTTAGATACACTACAAACTGGACTAAGTGGTCTTCATAAAAATTGTAGCCCTCTGTCTTAGCTTCGAAACAGTATAAATTGTACCTCAATCCGATAAGCGTAGCCTCGGTTGTGTCCGTTACGGAAAACAACGTCAAATCTGGCTTTTGTTTCTTGACTCAACCTTCATTTCCGCACATGTTCCTAGCTTGATTTTGTACTGGTATGACTTGGAGCCTATGGAATGGCTATTGAAATGAGATGATTTTGTGTGTGACTTTGGGATTGATTGAGGAAAATAATGAAGCCATAAATGGCTGAAAAATAGGTAAATACAAAGGGCGTGCTGCCCAAATTTACACTCGAGGATTAGGTAACGATTTGAGATCGAATACCACGTGAACCATCTAGGGTATTTACATCTTCTTTTATCAAGGTATATAAGTTAGTATTCGGCCGAAACTTGTACCCCTGAAAAAATGAAATTTACGACTAATAGAAATACGTTTTCTTTGCCACTTCAACTCAAATAGCGATTTTAAAGTTTTACAAGTGAGCATAAGTTTTATAAACATTTTACTTATGTCTTTCGGTTTAAATGTACTCTTTTCACTACCAAAATCATATTTATACTTTGTACTAGTACGTATTCAAATTTTCTTTGAATCACTTTAAATCACTTAAATCTTTGATGGTTGAAGCATAATGTGTTCTTTTCATTATATTAGGGTTTATCGGTGACTGACGGTATTATCCGGCAGGATATTTTAGATATTATTTTGCGTAAATAGGTGAGTGTTCCTTGTTTGTTATATTTTCATTGACTATGTGGCTTGTTCTTGATTATATGACTTGTTATGAACGAATGACAACATGTTAAATGTTTTCAATGATTGCTTAAAATGAGTTTTCTCAGCGAGTGTGTACTTTATCGCACTCGACCTAAATGATTGTGAAATTTTCAATGATTAAATAATTAAATGCTAGTTGCGTATGAATGTAAGCCATTTGGCTGAATTGGGCCCTTGCCCTTCGTTGCCGGTCGACTCGAGCCAGAAGCGGACTCGGTCGGGCGATTTGGTGACCCTGGGTGAACGTTTGGTATACTCGAGTATTACCTTGTTGTCGGGTGGAGCCTGCCAATGTCCAGGAGGGGGTGAATGAAATGAACGAACGAATGTCAATGCAAACGAGGGTTTTACTTACAAAAATGTATTTTTAAATGATTGGAGGAATAAGGGGAATGACAGGAGAATGAATGAACGAACGAACGAATGAAAGGCTCCCTGTGAGCCCGTATCCTTTTAATGAATGTGTTAGTATTGCTTTCCATTGTAAATGTTTCGTGAATTATTGATTATTGATGGTTAATGCATTGAACCTATTGTTTGATTATATGTTCGGAACCTCACTGAGCTTTTAGCTCATCCCTTTAGTTTTGTTTTCCTTAACAGGGGAAGGCGAACAAGGACGAGAGCTCGGTATAGACTAGCCTAGATTAGTTTCAGATTTTTGTAATGGTTCTCGCCCTACCTTTCGGCACGGGCTGGATGTATGAAGGATTGAGAACCTTTGTATATTCGGTGTTTGTACTCCCTTTTGAGATAGAAATGTATATAAGTTTCGCTTTAAGTTTTGGATTGTTGATATATTTATTCTTATGGTTTTATTCTAGTTTTACTTGAGGACTGAAGTGAACGACTGAGTCCCGGCGAGAGCTAGGCAGGCGGTCCACTAAACCCTTTGGTTCGCCATAGGGGGAGGTGGGGCCGTCACATATTTTCTGGGGTTTATTATGTATTATGATTACTACTTAAATGAGTTCTATTTACTTGATTTTCGTTAAGCGAAAGTCATATATTTTGAAACCCTAATTGATTACAAGTTGTTACATGACATTTTGTTGCGGATTTTGACTCTAGCTAAAAGGCTGGACCTGAGCTTGGTTTTGGAAAGCAGTAAATCATTGGTGAATGTTTCCAACTGCATGACTGAACTTGATACTTGAATGTAATATTGTGAGAACCCGTAATTTGCATTTTCTAGGTTTTCGCATTTTTCATGGCTTGTTTTCTGCATTTTCGTGAGTAGGAAAAATTTCTAGATATTTTTAAGGAACAGATATAGTTTTTAGATGATTTTTCTAGTATCGAATAGGTTTTGAGAAATTAAGAGCGTATACTGGATGTGGGACCCACTAGTGCGAAAAGTTCGAAAAAAATTCGGCCAACTAGGTTAAGTTTTGAATATTGGAATTAAATTACCGGGTGTTATGAGATATTTAGAGGTTGCCAAGTGGATAGGTGTGAGAGAGACAAAAGTTAGGCAAACCATTAATGCAAGTGACATGTGTCACTTAGAGATTAAATTCTACTTTTGACTTACTATTCATGCTTTTACCATTTTACCAAAATAACTCAAAAATTTGACCCAAAAATTCCCACAAATATCAAGCTCATAGCCGGCCCTCATTAGAGAGAAAAGAAAAGAAAAGCTCTTCCAAAATTTGATCCAAACTTGCTCAATCTTCCACTCCTACCGTTTAATTTTGGTTTTGCTCCACAAAACTCCTCCACTTGGTGATTTTAAAGTGATTGGTGAAGTTGTTTGAAAAGCTAAGGTGACCAATAGCTCTCTCTCTCTTGTTTTAAAGGTAAGTTGTGAAGAACCACCCTCCTCCTTTAATTGATGCTTAAATCATGCTTAGTGGTTGTATGAGATGCAAATTTATGGGTTATTTCTTGATTTGTGGTTGAAATGATGAAGTTTTATTATTTTTGGGGATTTTTCTGTTTTAATATAAGCATGATTGTGTGGCTATCTATGATGATTGGAAATGGTCTATATTGACTCTAGGAGGTGGGAAAAGTGATTAATTGTAACCAATTTCTGTTTTGGAAGAAAATTGAAAAACCTAGGGTTCTTAAGGGAGCATTCTGTCCGAATTTTTAGGTCCTAGATAGAGGCCGAATTGGCCTTAGCTCAAAACATGAAAGTTGTATAGAATGACATTTTAAAGTTTCCTACAAAATTTCAGGTCAATCGGAGTAGTGTGGAATGAGAAAAGTCGAAATTACTATTGCTGTTCTGGTTTTACCCGAATGTAAGAATTGTGCCTGTAATTGGTTGTTTTGGTCAGGATTGCTTCCGAATTGTTGTTGAGGTCTTCTGATGAAATGTAACCCTGTTTCTTAGCTTTCATATGGTTTTGGAATTTCTGGATTTGGACTTGGATAGCCTGATTTATAATGTTTCCGCTAGAATGCATTTTGTGAATCTGTTTTTCCGGTTCTGGTGTAGTTTCTTGCACGTTTGACCTAGTTACCCTCGAAACTGGACTGAGCGGACTTCTTCCATATTGTAGCCTCTTATGTCCTGAATATATCTACAAAATTTCCGGTCAAACGGATCTGTGTAGCTCGAGTTATAACCAAAACACTCGCACCTGTTTTGTACCCTGAAATTGTGTACGTTTTGAATTTCAGCCTCTGACCGTGCATTTTTCGGTTTTGATCCTGTTCGATCTGGGTGTCGACTCCTTCATAAGAAATGTAGATCTTGGTTTTGGCTTCGAAACGGTATAAATTCCGTCGAAATCCGAGTTCCGTAGCTTCCGTTATGACCCAAACAAGATCAATCGTCAGAACTGCCTTTGAATCTGGACAGTTCTGACGGGTAATTTGACACTCAAATTTCGTTCTGTTCTGAGTGGATTCAGGTCTTGGCCAAAACATAAAAGTTTTAGCCTTATGTCTCAGCTTTCTAATGCCTTTGGAATTTCCTGATTTGGATTTGTGAGCTGGGAGTTATAGTCCAGCAAACATACCCTGTCCGTTACTTTGGAGTGCGAATTCCTGGAACGGTTTTCTGCACTTTCGACCCATCTCTGTTCAGATCCGGAGTTAGGGGTCTTCATGAAAGGTATAGACTTTCCTCTTAGTTTCGCAACGGTACCTCATGTACCTTGATCTGACATTCCTAGGCTAACGTTTGATCAAAACGGTTTGAGAAGAAGACAGATTTGACCATTTCCGTTTGCCGTTCCGCGCGGGAGCGTGCACCCGTTTTGCCGTTTCCGCACTTGCATGTGCCGATTTTGCCGTTTTGCTTGTTTTAAGTATGTTAGTAGCCGTTTGTGATATATTGTGACACAATCTTCAATTTCAGACGTTGGTGAGCTAGGTGGAGCCGGTGGGGCCTACTAGCTACTCCTCGCGGCACGAATTTCGTACTTTTGCTCTTTTGTTCGTTGTGTAAGTATTCAGGCCGCTCTTATGTGTTAGTTGCTTATGTGTTTTGATATGTATGAAAAGGGTACCTAGGCGAGGGTGTACTTTATCGCACTCGACCTAAACCCTAATTTACGCACACATTTGTATATGGCATATGTATATGAATCATTTTGAAACTAAACCCCTTGATCTTGTGGCTCGAGGTGACTTTTGAATAATTTTGTGAAGTTTGTGAGTTTGGGGTTGATCTTCCGACCGAGATGGACTATTCGAGCCGGTCAGGGCTTGGTCGAAGCCAGTCCAACTTAGTCTGAGGTCACCAAGTTTGTGAATCCGGTTCACCGAGAATGTGGACCAACTTTGTGACCCGAGCTTGTGACTCAAGCTCAAGTTTGTGATTTCGTTCGCCCGGGCAAGTTTGTGAGGTGACTGGCCAGTGAGGATGATAAGGTGTTCGGTGGGTGTACAAGTGAAGTTTCTACGGACCTTATTTATGGTCGACGGAGTGTCGACAGGAGATCACGCATGGCAAATGACTTGGCTTTGGAGCCACCTATATCCTTATTATGTGATGTTACTTTTCTGCTTTTGCTTTAATCTTACTATGCAATTGTTGTTACGTGAGATTTACGCTTTTGCCCCTGTTTACTTACTAAGCATATAGCTTACCCCTTTCCTTTTGTTTTCCTTAGCAGGGGCCGACGCGGGGACTTTTGACACATACACTAGTATAGTTAGGTTTGATAGTAACAGTCGGACAGTTGGGATGTTTGTTTTGTGTTGGTGGTTTGTATAAGAACCCTCCATAGGGTCTACCTTCTGCTGGTTGTTATTTTGATGTATTAGAGTGGTTTGACTCGATACTTTTGAAGATGTAAATAGAACTCTTTTGGCGTTAGATATATTGTGAATAGTATGCTTGTGGGTTTAGAAAATTTTATTGTTTTGAAATTTTGAGTCCCGGCGAGAGCTGGGCAGGCGGCCCGCCGAACCCTCTGGTTCGCCTTAGGGGGAGGTGGGGCCGTCACAGTTGGTATCCGAGCCTGCTTCGCGTGGTCTCTGCGCGGAGTGAGCCTGGACTAAGTAGTGAATAGGTATGAAGGACTAAGTGCTCGTTTGAGCCTAAGCTCTGAATTGTGAATGTTATAGGCCGTAAATCTCTCTCATGATATCTGAGGATCATAGATAGGTACGTCTGGTAGGAATTTCGATTGTAGATGGTTTACTCTTGGGACTGGCCAGCTCGAGAGGTGAATTGTCTTATTTCGGATTCTTGTGCCTGAGTACTCCAGAGTTGAGGCGATGCAAGCTACTAGGTATTTGAGCCTTGTATTTTGGAAACATGAACAGGCTTTGTCTGACTAGAATGAGCACAAGAGATCAATGGACATCTAGTTTGTATAGTAAGTAACGTGAGAGACATCCTTTGAAATGTTTGTTTAACTCTCTTCAAATATAAGTGTTTTCTGCCTATCAAAGAATCAGGTACGAATATGTCAAGAATTGAAAATCAACCAAAAGAAGAAGCAAAAACAGGACACTCATGTCGGACGTCCTAAGGAATTGGTCGGACGTCCGAAAGGATGAAGATCATTAAGAAGAAGATTCTGTCGGACGCTCGTGAGGAAGAATCGGACGTCCGGATGCATCGGACGTACTCCTAGGACGCACATCGAACGTGTCGGACTCTGTGATGACTCTCTGCCAAGACTCTGTTGATGACTCTCTGCCAAGACTCTGTCGGACGCTCGTAAGGAAGCATCGGACGTCCTGAAGGATCGGACGCATGCTTCGGACGCACATCAATCTCATCGGACGTCCTAAAAATTCCACGAAGATTTGTTAACTGTCTGGACGACGTTCGGACACAGAAGCTCGGACGATAAAATACCATCGGACGTCCGAACAACAACTTGACTGAGTTTCGGACGATGGGATCGGACGATGACTAAGACGTCGGACGTCCGACAGCTCCAACGGCTAGCTGACTCTTCATCTGCCTTCTATCCGTTGGAAGTATTAATGAAGCTCATTGTTGGCTCCCTTTAAATACAAACGATTCTGATTCAGAAGAGGACTTTTGCACACTTTGTTTACAAGATCTCAAGAGTTATTTTAGCTAGAAAATAATCTCCAAAGCTAGATTTGTTCTCCAAGTGGTGTGAATTTCTTGTGAGCTTTTCTCTTGTGGTTGAAAGTTTCATTAGTGTAGCTTTGTTGAGGGTTATCTGAGTGATTGTAAAACTTCTTAGCTTGACTAAGTGAGGCTTAGGGCAAGGAGGAAGTGCTCCCTCCATTGTACATCTAGTTGATCATCTTTCATCAAAGAGAAGTTGCTCAACCTAGTGATTGGTCTTCAAGTTTGAGGAAAGCTTGGTAGACAATCGGTTTGATATTCTATCTTATTCTTTTTGTTTTATAAAATTCTCATTGCTTATCTATACTTGTTTTTCGAATCAATATTGCTCTCTTCTTCTAATCTACTTGATTGATTATTACTAGAAAAGAAGGTAAATTTTTATTAAGCAAAAATTACATAAATTTGATTAAGATTTTAATCAACCTAATTCACCCCCCTCTTAGGTTGTCTTTGGGCCTTACAATTGGTATCAGAGCTTGGTCTCCTAGAGATTAAGCTCTAACGGCTTGGAGTAAAGATGACAACCAGTCATGCTATGTTTGTTGAGGGGCAATCTGTTACTAGGCCTCCCATGTTCAGTGGCTCCAATTATGTTAGCTGGAAAGAAAGGATGATTATCTTTTTGCAATCTATTGATATTGAGCTATGGTTTATTGTGAGTGAAGGACCGCATGAAGCTAACTTTCTTGATGCAGATACAGGGTTGCTTCGGCCAAAAAGAAGAGCTGAAATGAATGCTCAAGATAGGACTAATCTCACATTGAATGCCAAAGCCATGAATGTTCTTTATAGTGCCTTAGATTCAAATGAATCAATTAGAGTAAAAGGCTGTAAATCGGCCAAAGAAATGTGGGATAAGCTAAGAGAAATCCATGAGGGTGGTGACAACGTGAGAGAACAGAAAAAGGCTATCTTGGTCACAAAGTATGAATCATTTAAAATTGAACCCCTTGAGGATATTGACAAAATGTATTGCAGGTTCAATGACTTGATCAAAGATCTCGAGGTGTTGGGCAAAGAGTACACCTTGAGAGAGAAGAACAGGAAAATTCTCAATGCATTGGGCAAAGAATGGGAAAATAAAGTGACTGCAATAGAGGAGGCTAAGGATTTAAATTCTGTGCCTATTGAATCTCTCATTAACTCACTAACTTCTTATGAGTTGAAACTGAAATCTAAAGTGCAGGAGGAAGAGGATGCTAGAGCAAAGAGAAATATTGCTCTGAAGATTACTCAAAGTGAAGATGATCCAGCTCACTTGGATGATGAAGACTCGGATGGTGATGATAATGATCTTGCTCTCATCACAAGAGGCTTCAAGAGAATCTTGAATAAAAGGAAGTTTAGAAAGGGAGGACCTAGCAATCAATTTCAAAATTATTCATCAAATGCAAGGAACAAAGGAAAACAAGAATTCAACAAGAAGCTAGTGGATAAATGCTATGAATGTGGACAGCCTGGACACTATGCAAACGAATGCCCCATGAAGAAAATGAAAGATGGGAAAGCTGATCGAAAGCCAAGATTCAACAACTTCCAGATTACTTGGAATGAATGCAACTCTGAAGGGGAAGTTGAAGAAGAGGAAGAATCAGCTCAAATGGCCTTCATGGCTATTGGAGATAATGAGGTAACTTCCATACACTCTCAATCTGAAAGTGATGATGAAGAAGATGATGATCTTGAATCCTTTGTTGAAAAACTGCATAATGCCTTGAAGGAATCTTATGATAAAAACAAGCAGCTAAAACAGAAAATTGCTTTTCTCATTCATGAAAATACAAGTCTTCTTCAACAAAATAAACAACTAAAGACTGACAATGATTGTCTTGTTAGAGCCGGATTTAATGTTCAAAATGAGCTTGATAGAAAGACAAATATTTGTAAAATGCTGAAGGAAAGACATGGTGATTTGAAGAAAAGAATGGACAACTTGGATGAGACTTTGAAAGCAAGAAAACAAGATTTTCTCAAAAAGAACATGTCATCTACCTTTCTTACTGCTCATCAAAGAACATTAGCACGCAACAAAAATGCACATGGTTTCACAACATATAGAAAAAATGGATTGAGATATGTCAAACCAGTACATGTTAAGGATTCTTCCATTATGTGTGATTTTTGTTGTCAAAAAGGGCATTTGAAAGGTGATTGCTATGTGAAAAGAAATCTGAACAAAGGGATGAAATGCATATGGTTAGTGAGATACAATGCAAACTATTGTGGACCCAAAAATTAAAAAGGGTACCAAACATTTTCTCTTTTCAGGAAAAAGGCTCAAACAAGTCCAAATGGTTTATTGATAGTGGCTGCTCAAGGCATATGACCGGTGATCCCTCTTTGTTCATAAAGCTAAAATCAAAATCAAGTGGAAAGGTGACATTCGGTGATGATGTGAAAGTTAAGACAATTGGAATAGGTGATGTTGGTAAGGATGGTGAAACTTTTGTTCATAATGTGCTCTTAGTTGATAATTTAGGTTATAACTTGCTTAGTGTTAGTCAATTGTGTGATAAAGACTTGAATGTGTTGTTTAAAAAGCATGAATGCATTGTGCTTGATTCCAAATATAATGTTGTGTTCAAAGGTAAGAGGTTTAACGACATATATATTGTGGTTCTTGATAAAATTGATTCTTCTAGCTTCAAATGTCTTAAAGCTTCAAATGAAGATCCTTGGTTGTGGCATAGGAGACTTTGTCATTTTAACATGGATTTACTAAAGGAAATTTCAAAAAAGGAGCTGGTTAGAGGCTTGCCAAAAATCTGTTTTGAAAAGGATAAAATTTGTGATGCATGTCAATTTGGAAAGCAAACAAAAGTTTCTTTTAAACCAAAGAAGTGTGTTTCAACTTCTAAACCTTTAGAACTCTTGCATCTTGACTTATTTGGTCCTACTCAAATCACTAGCTTGGGAGGTAAGAAATACTGCTTTGTGATTGTGGATGATTATTCTAGATATACTTGGGTGATATTTCTTGCTCATAAGGATGATGCCTTCAAGAATTTCACTTCATTGTTTGCTAAAGTGCAAAATCTGCTTGGCTTAAAAATTGTTAGGATTAGAAGTGATAATGGAACGGAATTCAAGTATTGTGGTTTTCCAGATTTCTGTGATCATAATGGCATAACACATGAGTTTTCAATTGCAAGAACTCCACAACAAAATGGTGTTATAGAAAGGAAAAATAGGACACTACAAGAGGCTGCTAGAACTATGTTAAGTGAATGTAGCTTGCCAAAATACCTTTGGGCTGAAGCGGTAAACACTGCATGTTATGTGATGATGTGACAGCCCCACTTTCCCCTAAGGCGAACCAAAGAGGTTAGCGGACTGCCTGCCCAGCTCTCGCCAGGACTAACGGTGCAGTATAGACCGATCTTTCACGTTCCGGAACTTATAACGCGCGCAAATAAGGCAAAAGGGCAAAATAACCCAAAATAAAAGAAACAAAATCCGGAGTCGGCCATGAATAGTAACCGACTCGTCCGAACCCAACCAAACATCGAATTACATAAACCACATAACATTTAGCCTTTACAAACCAAAAATGACATTTAAAAGTGATACAAAAGTCGCTACATATATGGTTTGCCAAAACAAAAGTGAAAACGGCCCTAATGATACATTTAGGGTCCCATTTTATATACAATACAAAAGAGTCATTCATCTAGTTCATTCGGCAACCATTTATCAAAATTCATTCCAAAAGAGTCATATTCCTGTAAGGAAAACAAAAGGAACGGGGTGAGCTAATTGCCCAGTGAGAATACAACTCAAGCAACCAAATTCATGGATACATTGTTTAACAGTCCAATTTACCAAACTAAATAAAGCCACACATTAATAATGAGGATAAAAGGATACGGGTGGCTCTCAAGAGCCCTTTTCCTCGTTTGAATTCTTGATCAGGTCTCATTGACTCTCCGTCAATGTCTGAAAGGTAACCAACAGTAGACTCCTCTTAACTTCCATTCCCTTCCTCCTAACATTCCTCAACCGGGCCCGAAATCCAAACGCATGCATTGTGGTATTACTCGAGTATACCGGAATCGAGAGTCTCTCATACTACACGATTCCATATAACCTTACCCAAGGCTCATTAATTGTCACGGCCAAGCCCTTGCTGGCTCGATTCAATCAACTACCAATGGGGTTGAGCTCATGGATAACATTTGAAGTCATGTATTTCATTTCATATAACATTTCATGTAAAATTCCAATAACTTTTCAATAACATGCGATACAATAAGTGAGAATGATAAAGTACACTCTCACTTCAATTAATTAACATTCAACCTCTCAAGTTCAAATATCAAAGCCATATAATAGCACATAAGTGAGTAGTACACTCACCAAGCTAGCACAATGTGGTTTCAAACACTTTAGTCAAAAGAACGTTGTGCACCACCGTCACGCCCTAAAAACATGCAAACAAATACAATGAGACTCGATAACGAGTCATAAACCAAGGCCAAACATGACCCCAATAAGGTTCCATAAACATTTACAAACAATGGAGGAAACCAGAAATTAAGAAAGGGCTTTAACTAAGGCCTTGATATGAAAACCGGATTTGACCTCATAATGCGGTAATGGCACAACTCTCACTACAATTATCGGATGGGGGTGTAAGACCCATCATTTCGAAGCCAAGAAACAGAACTACAACAATGTAGAAGGTCACTCAATCCAGTTCCTAACACAACTAGGTCAAATATACGAAATACTATACCAGAATTCCCAAAACAGGTTTGCAAAATGCAGAAAACTGTAATACGTCAATCTCAGCCTACACAGGTCCAAATGCCGAAATTCAAAAGGCATAACTTAGCTAAGACATCCAGCTACATTTCCTCAGAAGACACCAACTTCAAAATCCAAACCAATTCCAGTCAAAACAGGCAATTACTATCGCAGTTCGGACATTCTGTGCACCAAAAACAGCAACAGTAAAAACGCCATAACTCACTCTACACTAGTCCAATTGCCCTGAAATTTTGCAGGCACACTAAAATCATCAATACCTACAACTTTCATGTTTTGAACAAAGTCCAATTCGGCCTCTAGCTATGACCTAAAATTTTGGACAGAATAGGGGTTCATGAACCCTAACTTTGCACATTTCATTCCAAATCCAAAATTGGTTGCATTTAACAACAATTCACACCCACTAGAGTCATTTCCAACCATTACAATTCATCATACAAGCCCCCAACATCAAGATCCTATTAAACCAGAAAAATTCCCAATAAAATAAAAACTTCACCAAAACAAGCCAAATCAAGAAACAAATCATATATTCCTTCACTCATGCCACCATTAAGCATAATATAACCATCATTAGGTTTAGGGGAGAGGTTGTAGCATCACTTACCAAGAAACAAGGGAAAGAGAGATTGTGGACACCTTAGAGCTTCAAACAAACTTCACTACAACCCTTACTAGCACTAGAAGATAGGATTTTATGGAATGAAATGGATGGAAGCAAATGTTTTGGGTTGATTTGCACCAAGTAGAAGCTAGAACTTGAAGAGTTTCTCCTTCCTTCTTGAGCTTAGAGAGCCGGCCAACAAGAGAAGAAAAATGAGGAAATTTTGTGAATTTTTGATATTTAATCCTTTGGTCAAAAAAGTCAAGAAAGTGAATAGTAATTCTTAAAGTCCAACCAATGAGATTGTGACACTTGTCACACTCATTAAATGCATTCCTATCTTTCTTTTCTCTCTCACATCAATCAAATCACCTCCTCTATTTATCTCTTAACACCCGATAAATTTAACACAGTATCCGAAACTTAACCTTATTGGCCGAATTTTTCCGAACTTTTCGCACTAGTGGGTCCCACGTCCACTATTTACTCTTAATTTTTCAAAAACTCTCCAATACTAGAAAAACCATCTAAAAACTATAACTGCTCATAAAATCCACCAAGAAAATATTTCCAAGCCAGAAAATGCAGAAAACATGCCATTAAAGGGGAAAAACCCTAGGGAAAAAATATGAGGGAAATACGGGTTCTCACAGATGAACAGAATCCTTTTGAGACCCATTTTGAATAAGACATCTTATGAACTGATTTTTGATAAAAAACCTACGGTTGGATATTTCAAAGTCTTTGGTTGTAAATGTTTTATTTTAAATTTAAAGGAACATCTTGGTAAGTTTGAGAAAAAATCTGATGAAGGAATATTTTTGGGTTATTGTGAGAACAAAAGAGGATATAGAGTCTTTAATAGAAGGACTCTTGTGATTGAAGAAGCCATTCACATAACATTTGATGAAACTAATGATGATAATTCCAAAAGTTCGTGTGAGGATGATGATGTAGGTGTTCGTGAAGGAATGGAAAAGCTGAAAATTGGTGATGAAGGAATATCTAAACCAGCAGCAATGGAAATGATGGATGAAGCTCATAATGATCAAGAAAAGGGTGATGAAGATGAGAATGATGATTCAGTCAAAGACCTTCCCAATGCTTGGAAATTCAGCCAAAATCATCCAAGAGAGCTTATAATTGGTGATCCATCCGAAAAGGTAAAGACTCGTTCTTCATCTAGAATATTGATAGACAATTTTGCTTTAGTTTCTCTTTTTGAACCCAAAAACATCAATGATGCTTTAAAGGATGATAACTGGATTTTGGCTATGCAAGAGGAACTTAACCAATTTGAGAGAAATAAGGTTTGGACACTTGTTGATAGACCTCAAAATCAACCTATCATTGGCACAAAGTGGATATTTAGAAATAAATTGGATGATAAATGTGTTGTTATAAGGAATAAAGCCAGATTAGTTGCTAAAGGATATGCACAAGAAGAAGGAATTGATTTTGATGAAACATTTGCTCCCGTAGCAAGATTAGAATCTATTAGAATGCTTCTTGCTTTTGCTTGTTTCAAAGGTTTCAAATGGATGTTAAAAGTGCCTTTTTAAATGGTTTTATTGATCAAGAAGTATATGTGGATCAACCTCCCGGTTTTGAAAATACAAAATTTCCAAGTCATGTGTTTAAACTATCTAAAGCATTATATGGTTTAAAACAGGCTCCAAGAGCATGGTATGAAAGATTAAGTGGTTTCTTGATTGAAAATGGTTTCAAAAGAGGTTTTGTGGACACCACACTGTTTACTAAGTAAGTGTTAAATGACCTTCTTATTGTGCAAATATATGTTGATGATATTATTTTTGGTGCTACTAATGAGTATCTATGCAAGGATTTTTCCACCACTATGCAAAGTGAATTTGAAATGAGTATAATGGGAGAATTAAATTTCTTCCTTGGACTTCAAATACATCAAGCCCTTGAGGGAATTTTTATAAATCAAGCAAAATATACCAAGGAATTGCTGAAAAAGTTTGGCATGGAAGACTCAAAGCAAGTTGGAACTCCAATGTGCACTTCTACAAAACTTGACAAAGATGAAGAAGGTAATCATGTGGATGAAAAGCACTATAGAGGTATGATCGGAAGCTTACTCTATTTAACCGCAAGTAGACCTGATATTATGTTTGCTGTTTGCTTGTGTGCTAGATTTCAATCTTGTCCAAAAGAATCACATTTAAATGCTGTTAAAAGAATTTTTAGGTATTTGAAAGGTACATTAGACTATGGTCTTTGGTATGCTAGATCTTGTGAATTTGCTTTATATGGATATTCGGATGCGGATTTTGGTGGTTGTCGTGTGGACAGAAAAAGTACTAGTGGAACTTGTCACTTTCTTGGTAATTGCTTAGTTTCTTGGTTTAGCAAAAAGCAAAATGCAATATCTTTGTCTACAACCGAAGCGGAATATATTGCCGCTAGTGCATGTTGTGCTCAACTTTTATGGATGAAGCATACCTTGAATGATTTTGGATTGTTATATGACTGCATGCCTATATTCTGTGATAATACTAGTGCTATTAATTTGACCAAAAATCCAATTCAACATTCTAGGACAAAGCATATAGATATAAAGCACCACTTTATTTGAGATGTTGTTCAAAAAGGTGAAATTTGTGTAAATTATGTTTGCTCTAAAGATCAATTTGCTGATATTTTTACCAAAACTTTGCCATTAGATCAGTTCACTCATCTAAGATCAAAATTGGGAATAATCAAAAAATCATCTTAAAATTTCTCAAAGTCTTCGGACGTCCGAAAGAAGATGAACGGACGTCCGATAATGTTCTTCAGCTATTTTTTTTTCCAGAAAACACCTGTTCGGACGAAGCTGTCAGACACACGACTTCGTTCGGCCGTTCGACAGTGCAACGGCTCACTTTTTAAAATAACTTTCTCCCTCATTTGCTTCAAACTCTTTTTCTTCTATTTCCTCTCAGACGACAACTCTCTCATTTCTCACTCTCAAATTCATACCATTCTGAAGCTCTCATTCCCAAATTGACTCAAACAAAACTTTTCCTGGTTGATTGCGATTCATTTCTCCTGATCATTTCACCGAATCGCTTAACAATTCGTAAATTCCCAAATTTCCCTCAAAACCCTACTTTCTCATAACTGCTGTGTCAAATCTTGTTCAAGGCCTTTTTGTCCCAAAATTTCTGTGCGATTCACTTCCCTACTACTGTGTGCATCATTTGCATCCTTCATTCCACACATTTCGCACAATGGTGAATCTAAGAGGAGGAAAGGTTACTGCCGGACGCAAGCATCCACTCAGGGATGAGGAGGAGGATCTTCCTACGGTCAAACGTTCTTCCAAACGCTTCAAGAGAGGAGCAGTAAAAGGTCAAATGTGTAACAGCCCCACTTTCCCCTAAGGCGAACCAAAGGGGTTAGCGGACTGCCTGCCCAGCTCTCGCCAGGACTACGGATCAGATTAGAGTTATCTATTGCGATCCGGAACTTACAAACGAGCGTAAACAGGTCAAAATGGTAAAATAACCCAAAATAAAAAAAAATGAAATCCGGAGTCGGTCATGAATAGTAACCGATCCGTCAAAACCCAACCGAAAGAGCACGCAAACATTCACATCTGAACTTTAGCGATTACAATCCAAAAGGACATACAAAAGTTTTCAAAAGTTAATACATATACACGGTTTGCCAAATCAAAAGAGAAAACGCCCCAAAAGTACACTTAGGGTTTTAAACTAGCTCAATTTGGCAGCCATTTGTCAAATCCAGACCAAAAGGCAAAATTTTCCTGTCAGGAAAACAAAAGGAACAGAAAGGGGTGAGCTTGCGCTCAATGAGGTACCAAACAGATAGCATTGAACTCATGGCATTTCACATTTAACAAATCAGACACACATGTCAGATGTAAAGCAAAGGAACCAATGATTCAAATCAGAAGGATACGGGTGGCTCTCAGGAGCCAAATTTCCAGCGCAATACTTGATCCAAACCGGTTGACTCTCCGTCAACGTATATAGAACCAACGCGTCCGTAGACCCCTCTTATCACCGAATTCCGTCCACCAAACACCCCTTTACCGGGCCCGCTCACCTCAAACGAACAAAATGGTAATACTCGAGTATACCCGGAATCAAGGGTCTCAATACCCAAAATCCCCGAACAGACTACCGTGGTTCGTTATCTAATCGTCCAGGCCCTTGCCGGCCCGACTCGAATAACTTAGCCACAGGATTGAGCTCATAGGTCATAGAAATCCGAACAGATGCAGACACAGATAACAGATTCAAATTTTTCATAGTAAATTGGCATATGAACAGACTAGAGAACGAGTGTGATAAAGTACACCCTCGTCTCGAACAAATAAACAGATTGCAAAGCAGAAAGCAAGTTAAACAGCAATGGAGGGGAGTGGTACACTCACCGGCTCAACTTCAAAAGTTTTTACTTCAGATTGGCCTTAATCGCCAAGAAACCCTAAAATAATCAAAATAAACCAATTGAAGGTTTCATATCCAAAATCGAGTAAACGGAATGCACAAGTGAGGCTCGACTACACGTCGTACGCCTTGCCCAAAAATACTAATGCAAGGGTGCAAAAACATGATTTTCTTGGAAACAAAAAATAACATGAAGACCTAGGGTCAACAACCCAAAAGCCCTTCATTTCCATCAAAAGGCAAATCCAACTTAAAGAATCAAACGGCCTAGAAAATCGGACAGCATTTCCCCTAAATTTCTTACTTTTCCAGCCATTAAGGCTTCATGATTTCCTCAAATCAGTCCCAAAACCTCACACAAAAGTCATCTCATTTCCCAAAAGCCGTTCACTAGGCTCAAAGCAATACAAGTACAAAAGTTAGCTAGGAAATGTCCGGAATAAGAGTAAGCCTTAAAACATGCAAACAAGTACAATGAGACTCGATAACGAATCATAAAGCCATGCCAATCACAACCCCAATAGGGTTTCATATATATATATAAGCATAATAGCAAACCAGAAAATCAGAAAATATAACTCATTTGATCAATCAACAAAAACAGGTTTGGCCTCCGTATGCGGTAATGGCACAAAATGCGCTACGCTTATCGGATGAGGGCGTAAGACCCACCATCTCGAAGCTAAAAGACAGGGCTACCACAATGTAGAAGGCCTCTCAGTCCAAATCCTAGCAAAACTAGGTCAAATGTGCCAAATACTAAACCAGAATTACCAAAACAGGTTTGCAAAACACACAAAACTGTAATGAACACAACTCAGTCTATACAAGTCCAAATGCCGAAATTCCAAAGGCATAAGTTATCTAAGAAATCCAGGTACATTTCATCAGAAGACACCAACTTCAAAATCCAAACCAATGCCAGTTAAAATAGACAATTACTATCGCAGTTCGCACATTCTGTTCACCCAGAACAGCAACAGTAAAAACGGCATAACTCACTCTACACTACTCCAAATGCCCTGAAATTTTGCAGGCACTTCAAACTCATCAATACCTACAACTTTCATGTTTTGAGAAAAGTCCAATTCGGCCTCTATCTATGACCTAAAATTTCGGACAGAATGTTCAACCAAGAACCCTAATTTTCCAGAAATTCTTCCAAATTCAAAATTGATTGCAATTTCCTATCATATGCACCTACTAGAGCTAAAGCCCCTTATTACCAACCATCAAAAACAACCACACCATCAAGATCATATGAAACCAGAAAATTCATCATAAAATTGAAAACTTCACCAAAACACTTCAAACCAAGATAAAAACCAGAAATTTCAGCACTTTAATCACTACTAAGCATAACTTAAGCATCATTAGGTGTAGGAGGAAGTTTGAGCATCACTTACCTAAGAAATAAGAGAAGAGGAGTGTGGACACCTTAGCTCTTCAAATCAACCTCACTAATACACTTATTAGCACTAGAAGAAAGGTTTTTATGGAGTGAAATCTAGTCTAAGCTCTTGTTTATGGAAGATTGAGTGAGATGGAAGCTTGAAATTTGATGAAGTTTCTTCCTTCTTTGAGCTTGAGAGGTTCGGCCATCAAGAGTGAAAAATGGTGCATTTTTTTGTGTTTTTGAAGATATTTAACCAAGTTGGGTCAAAGGTCAAAATAGTGAATAGTATTTCTTAAGGTCAAACCAATGATCTTGTGACACTTGTCACTATCATAAATGCATTCCTATCCTTTCTTTTCTCTCTCTCATGAATCAAATCACACACTCTACTTATCTCTTAACACCCGATAAATTTTACACAGTATTCGGAATTTCACCTAATTGGCCGAATTTTTCCAAACTTTTCGCACTAGTGGGTCCCACGTCCAATATATATTCTTAATTTTCTAAAAATTCACCAATGCTAGAAAAATTGTCTAAAAACTATAATTGCTCATAAAATTCCCCAAGAAAATATTTCTAGCCAGAAAATGCAGAAAACATGCAATTAAAGGGGAAAAACCCTAGGAAAATATTAGGGCAATACGGGTTCTCACAAAATGTCACGGCCTACTCCACAACCAACCTCTCAGCCTGAATCTGGACAGGGAACCTCTTCTCAACCACCTCCAAAATCAGCCACACTCCCTACATTCTTTGATGATGCTGCAAAAGACAAACACTCCTGGATATCCCAGAAAGGTGTCATCCCTCAACGAATTGTAAACTCCTCTGAATTTCGCCACATAGGTTTAGAATCCATTCTGAGTCTATTTTCTTTCCAGAAATGGTCACATCTCGTTTCTATGCCCAACGTTTATTACCCTGAAATGCTGCATCAATTCTTTGCTAATCTTAGGAAAGGCACTGATCAGACTGAGATTATGTCCAGGGTTAATGGGGTAGACTTAGTCTTTGATTCTGAAATTGTGAATGATATTTTAAAAACTACTATTGAACCTGGATGCAAGGATAAAATTGCAAATTTCTTTTCCTATGAAGAGCACCCTACTGCTGATAATCATTTTGATGGGGCTAAAATGTTAACTTATTTTAAAAGAAGTTTTTCCTCCCCTGCTGATGCTAAACTGAATGATCTTGCTCCTGTGAATCTAATTGCCTTTTCAATCATTTCAAACCTGCTTGTACCCACTGATGGTCATAGAACTGATGCAAACAAAATGGAGTTGTATCTCTTTTACTGTTTTCGAGAAAAAATTCGTATTGATTTCGGTTTTGTCATGTGCAAGTTTTTACTTCGCTATGCCACTGATTCTCGCAGAAAATTATCTTATGGAAAGTTTCTTCAAAAGATTTTTGAGTTTTACAAAGTTCCAATTCTAGGTGTCTGTCCCAAAGAAGCATCTTCTTATGCCTTTACCAAAGGATATTTTGAAAGGAAAAATCTTGTTTTTAAAGATAATCTGTGGGCTTATAAGGGGGCATCATCTAGTGAACAGAGGTCTAAGACTGCACATGATCCTTCATCTGTTTCACTCACTCCCATTCATCCCAGGAAGTCTGCCACTAAAGCAGCTTCCTCCTCCAATGATGAAGTGACTGAGTTCCTTCGTGAACTCAAACAGCATGTTCTTCTTCTAGAACATGGTCTAATGCTCACCATGTCCTCTGAGTAACAAACAGCCTTCCTAGACAAAAAGAACCTTCTTTTTCCCCCACCTGTGGTTGAGGAAGTTTCCCATGACAAAGAACCACACCCCACTGATCCAAGCTCATCAATTCCAGACCCTGGTTCATCAACTCCTGTGACTCCTCATGGCCCTTCCATAACAGATAAAGGCAAGGCACCAGTTGAAGAGGCTGCTGCAGATGATGAAGAAACTGAAGAGGAGGACCTCTCCCAATATCAGCTCTCGCGAAGAACACCTGGATCCACATAGTTCACCATTTAGGACATTTGCATTTTGTTTATTTCATATGTTTGTGGTGTTCAACAATGGATATGTAGATGAATTCAACATTTGGTTATGATTATGTTTATGTTTCTTTTGGTACTGTTTGATAGATGTTTAAGTATTTTGAATGATGATTGTGTGGATGTAATGAATTTTGTGGATGATTGTGTGAATGTTTAAGTATTTTTGAATGATATTTGTGGATGAGATGGATGTGATTGATTGCCCTTTTGTGATGACAAAAAGGTGGAGAGGAGTGGATTGATTGATGATTGATGATTTAATCAAATTTGGATTGGCTGATGGATTGAATTGGTAAAATGCTGGATGTTGGCTGCTTAATTGTCATATTTTGGATAATTGTTTAATTCGGTTGGGCAGCCAAGTGAGGGGGAGTTTTTCAAAATTTTTTTTATGATTCACTAAGTAAGGGGGAGTTCTTGTCTATTGAGAAAGGGGGAGTTTTTTTTTTATTGCAATCATCAAATCTCATTTCAAACCTTTGTTTTGTCATCATCAAAAAGGGGGAGAATGTTATTCTTGGTTTTGATGATCACAAAGGTCTTTGAAATGTTTGTTTAACTCTCTTCAAATATAAGTGTTTTCTGCCTATCAAAGAATCAGGTACGAATATGTCAAGAATTGAAAATCAACCAAAAGAAGAAGCAAAAACAGGACACTCATGTCGGACGTCCTAAGGAATTGGTCGGATGTCCGAAAGGATGAAGATCATTAAGAAGAAGATTCTGTCGGACGCTCGTGAGGAAGCATCGGACGTCCGGATGGATCGGACGTACTCCTCGGACGCACATCGAACGTGTCGGACGTCCTAAAATTTCCACAAAATGTTGATGACTCTCTGCCAAGACTCTGTCGGACGCTCGTAAGGAAGGATCGGACGTCCTGAAGGATCGGACGCATGCTTCGGACGCACATCAATCTCATCGGACGTCCTAAAAATTCCACGAAGATTTGTTAACTGTCTGGACGACGTTTGGACACAGAAGCTCGGACGATAAAATACCATCGGACGTCCGAACAACAACTTGACTGAGTTTCGGACGATGGGATCGGACGATAACTAAGACGTCGGACGTCCGACAGCTCCAACGGCTAGCTGACTCTTCATCTGCCTTCTATCCGTTGGAAGTATTAATGAAGCTCATTGTTGGCTCCCTTTAAATACAAACGATTCTGATTCAGAAGAGGACTTTTGCACACTTTGTTTACAAGATCTCAAGAGTTATTTTAGCTAGAAAATAGTCTCCAAAGCTAGATTTGTTCTCCAAGTGGTGTGAATTTCTTGTGAGCTTTTCTCTTGTGGTTGAAAGTTTCATTAGTGTAGCTTTGTTGAGGGTTATCTGAGTGATTGTAAAACTTCTTAGCTTGACTAAGTGAGGCTTAGGGCAAGGAGGAAGTGCTCCCTCCATTGTACATCTAGTTGATCATCTTTCATCAAAGAGAAGTTGCTCAACCTAGTGATTGGTCTTCAAGTTTGAGGAAAGCTTGGTAGACAATCGGTTTGATATTCTATCTTATTCTTTTTGTTTAATAAAATTCTCATTGCTTATCTATACTTGTTTTTCGAATCAATATTGCTCTCTTCTTCTAATCTACTTGATTGATTATTACTAGAAAAGAAGGTAAATTTTTATTAAGCAAAAATTGCATAAATTTGATTAAGATTTTAATCAACCTAATTCACCCCCCCCTCTTAGGTTGTCTTTGGGCCTTACAGGGCTGATACTAGGATGACTTCACCTTTTCCTTTTGGTTCGTCCGTATATTACTACCACCTGACGTTAGTATATGTGCTTGTATAATATGGCGTGTTATGTGCGATATGTTATTTGTGTAATTGGTATGATAGATTTTGTTATTTTAGTCAATTTATTGCATTCATGCATTAAAGTACCCTTTTGGAAAGAAAAAAGAGAGGGGGGAAAAAAAAAAAGACGTAGTCGCGGACATGGTCGTAGCAGTGAAACAAAACGAGACCGAGAGTCAAGAGAAGAAAGGGAGGAAACAACAGCTGAACCAAACATGGACCAAGAGTGCCACTGGTATTCAAGACTTTATTATGACCCATTGTTTTGCCGACAGGCTACCATCTGAGGTCCAGCAATTCTGTGAAATGGCACGTTGGGTTGAGATGTATAAGGAAATCGCGGTTCTTCGAGACGAAATAGAAGTCCAAAAGAAACTAGTCGCATACTGGGAAGGGCGATGGAAGCACGAGTATTCAGAGAAAATTGAGCTTTTGCACCAGAACCTAAAGCTAAAAAGGAAATACGAAGGGATTTCCGAGGAGGCTCTTGAAAAGGCTCAACGAATCGAGAATGCAAAGGCGCAAGTGAAAGTTTCCCAAATACGGAAAAGGGGTGCAGTGAGTAGCGTGAGTGAGGAACCTAGCGAAGCAATGGCACCTTCTAAAGTACGGAAAGTGAACCAGTTATTCCGTCCGCCATGGACATTGGGGGCGGTAAATGAAAGATTTATCAAAGGAAGCCAAACCGGACAGGGGGAGACTTCTCCGGAAAGCAAAAAGATGGCTTCCCACTTGACTTGTGACTATTGCAGGAAGGCCAATCACACCGAGAACGATTGTTGGAGAAAGGGGAGGAGATGTCTGCGCTGTGGGAGCGCCGAGCATCGAATTGCTCATTGTCCGATTAAAGTGCGTAAAAAGAAAGGAACCCAACAACCAACCAAGACCGACCCTGGACCGTCAAGTGGAGAAGAGACTGGAATGAAGAACCTCATTTCTTCTGACTCTGACGACGAAGAAGGTACAGGCCATTGGTTACTTTAAATTTTGAAGATAAAATTTCGAGGGCGAAATTCTTTTAAGGGGGAGAGAGTGTGAGAACCCGTAATTTGCATTTTCTAGGTTTTTGCATTTTTCATGGCTTGTTTTCTGCATTTTCGTGAGTAGGAAAAATTTCTAGATATTTTTAAGGAGCAGATATAGTTTTTAGATGATTTTTCTAGTATCGAATAGGTTTTGAGAAATTAAGAGCGTATACTGGATGTGGGACCCACTAGTGCGAAAAGTTCGAAAAAAATTCGGCCAACTAGGTTAAGTTTTGAATACTGGAATTAAATTATCGGGTGTTATGAGATATTTAGAGGTTGCCAAGTGGATAGGTGTGAGAGAGACAAAAGTTAGGCAAACCATTAATGCAAGTGACATGTGTCACTTAGAGATTAAATTCTACTTTTGACTTACTATTCATACTTTTACCATTTTACCAAAATAACTCAAAAATTTGACCCAAAAATTCCAACAAATATCAAGCTCATAGCCGGCCCTCATTAGAGAGAAAAGAAAAGAAAAGTTCTTCCAAAATTTGATCCAAACTTGCTCATTCTTCCACTCCTACCGTTTAATTTTACTTTTGCTCCACAAAACTCCTCCACTTGGTGATTTTAAAGTGATTGGTGAAGTTGTTTGAAAAGCTAAGGTGACCAATAGCTCTCTCTCTCTTGTTTTAAAGGTAAGTTGTGAAGAACCACCCTCCTCCTTTAATTGATGCTTAAATCATGCTTAGTGGTTGTATGAGATGCAAATTTATGGGTTATTTCTTGATTTGTGGTTGAAATGATGAAGTTTTATTATTTTTGGAGATTTTTCTGTTTTAATATAAGCATGATTGTGTGGCTATCTATGATGATTGGAAATGGTCTATATTGACTCTAGGAGATGGGAAAAGTGATTAATTGCAACCAATTTCTGTTTTGGAAGAAAATTGAAAAACCTAGGGTTCTTAAGGGAGCATTCTGTCCGAATTTTTAGGTCCTAGATAGAGGCCGAATTGGCCTTAGATCAAAACATGAAAATTGTAGGGAATGACATTTTAAAGGTGCCTACAAAATTTTAGGTCAATCGAAGTAGTGTGGAATGAGAAAAGTCGAAATTACTATTGCTGTTCTGGTTTTACCCGAATGTAAGAATTGTGCCTGTAATTGGTTGTTTTGGTCAGGATTGCTTCCGAATTGGTTGTTTAGGTCTTCTGATGAAATGTAACCCTGTTTCTTAGATTTCAGCTGGTTTTGGAATTTCTGGATTTGGACTTGGATAGCTTGATTTATGATGTTTCCGCTAGAATGCGTTTTGTGAATCTGTTTTTCCGGTTCTGGTGTAGTTTCTTGCATGTTTGACCTAGTTACCCTCGAAACTGGACTGAGCGGACTTCTTCCATATTGTAGCCTCTTATGTCCTGAATATATCTACAAAATTTCCGGTCAAACGGATCTGTGTAGCTCGAGTTATAACCAAAACACTCGCACCTGTTTTGTACCCTGAAATTGTGTACGTTTTGAATTTCAGCCTCTGACCGTGCATTTTTCGGTTTTGATCCTGTTCGATCTGGGTGTCGACTCCTTCATAAGAAATGTAGATCTTGGTTTTGGCTTCGAAACGGTATAAATTCCGTCGAAATCCGAGTTCCGTAGCTTCTGTTATGACCCAAACAAGATCAATCGTCAGAACTGCCTTTGAATCTGGACAGTTCTGATGGGTACTTTGACACTCAAATTTCGTTCTGTTCTGAGTGGATTCAGGTCTTGGCCAAAACATCAAAGTTTTAGCCTTATGTCTCAGGTTTCTAATGCCTTTGGAATTTCCTGATTTGGATTTGTGAGCTGGGAGTTATAGTCCAGAAAACATACCCTGTCCGTTACTTTGGAGTGCGAATTCCTGGAACGGTTTTCTACACTTTCGACCCATCTCTGTTCAGATCCGGAGTTAGGGGTCTTCATGAAAGGTATAGAATTTCCTCTTAGCTTCGCAACGGTATCTCATGTACCTTGATCCGACATTCCTAGGCTAACGTTTGATCAAAACGGTTTGAGAAGGCAGATTTGACCATTTCCGTTTGCCGTTCCGCGCGGGCGCGTGCACCCGTTTTGCCGTTTCCGCACTTGCATGTGCCGATTTTGCCGTTTTGCTTGTTTTAAGTATGTTAGTAGCCGTTTGTGATATATTGTGACACAATCTTCAATTTCAGACGTTGGTGAGCTAGGTGGAGCCGGTGGGGCCTACTAGCTACTCCTCGCGGCACGAATTTCGTACTTTTGCTCTTTTGTTCGTTGTGTAAGTATTCAGGCCGCTCTTATGTGTTAGTTGCTTATGTGTTTTGATATGTATGAAAATGGTACCTAGGCGAGGGTGTACTTTATCGCACTCGACCTAAACCCTAATTTACGCACACATTTGTATATGGCATATGTATATGAATCATTTTGAAACTAAACCCCTTGAGCTTGTGGCTCGGGGTGACTTTTGAATAATTTTGTGAAGTTTGTGAGTTTGGGGTTGATCTTCCGACCGAGATGGACTATTCGAGCCGGTCAGGGCTTGGTCGAAGCCAGTCCAACTTAGTCTGAGGTCACCAAGTTTGTGAATCCGGTTCACCGAGAATGTGGACCAACTTTGTGACCCGAGCTTGTGACTCAAGCTCAAGTTTGTGATTTCGTTCGCCCGGGCAAGTTTGTGAGGTGACTGGCCAGTGAGGATGATAAGGTGTTCGGTGGGTGTACAAGTGAAGTTTCTACGGACCTTATTTATGGTCGACGGAGTGTCGACAGGAGATCACGCATGGCAAATGACTTGGCTTTGGAGCCACCTGTATCCTTATGATGTGATGTTACTTTTCTGCTTTTGCTTTACTCTTACTGTGCAATTGTTGTTACGTGAGATTTACGTTTTTGCCCCTGTTTACTTACTAAGCATATAGCTTACCCCTTTCCTTTTGTTTTCCTTAGCAGGGGCCGACGCGGGGACTTTTGACACATACACTAGTATAGTTAGGTTTGATAGTAACAGTCGGACAGTTGGGATGTTTGTTTTGTGTTGGTGGTTTGTATAAGAACCCTCCATAGGGTCTACCTTCTGCTGGTTGTTGTTTTGATGTATTAGAGTGGTTTGACTCGATACTTTTGAAGATGTAAATAGAACTCTTTTGGCGTTAGATATATTGTGAATAGTATGCTTGTGGGTTTAGAAAATTTTATTGTTTTGAAATTTTGAGTCCCGGCGAGAGCTGGGCAGACGGCCCGCTGAACCCTCTGGTTCGCCTTAGGGGGAGGTGGGGCCGTCACAAATATTTTCTTGATGTGATTGGATATTGCTTGGCTTGTTTGGTTGGGCAAGGGTGTACTTTATCGCACTTAACCTAATGTGACTTATTATTGTGTATTGGTTACAAATGGTTTGATATATATGTATATATATATATATATATCTTGAATACTGCCTGAGATCCTAACCCTATTGGTTAGTCAGTCGAATTGAGCCAGTAAGGGCTTGATCGAGGAGACTGGCGAATCATAGGTATATATATATATATATGTATAACTTGAATACTGTCTGGGATCCTAACCCTATTGGTTAGTTAGTTGGATCGAGCCAGTAAGGGCTTGGTCGAGAAGACTGGCGAACCATAGGTACTGGTTATTGTTTATTGTGTAATCCTTTGGATATGGTCCACTGGATTTCGGTATACTCGAGTATTACCATCACTATTAATTTGGAGTTCGGGCCTAGTAGGGGGTTGATTGGTGGATGGAGATTGGAGTTAAGTGGTGATCTACTGGACTGGTTACACTACTTTGAAAGTTGACGGAGTGTCAACTACTTCTTGGCAAGCAGTGGCTGAGTTAGCCCGCAAGAGCGACTGTATCCTTATACCTGGATATGTTGTATATTTAGTCAATTTGTTACTTGTAGTGTTATTGTTTACTTTCATGAACTTTTGTGCTCGCTCATTTTGAGATTTCAAGTTTTATATAATGGCCAACTTGCTACATGGTTTTCGCATGATGTTTTGGAACCTCACTGAGCTTTGGCTCACTCCATTAGTTTTGTTTTCCTTACAGGAGTCACGAGCATAGGCGTGAAGCTAGGAAAGGCGGGTTTTGTCTAGACTTTTAACTCTTGTAATTTCACTAGCGCTAGTGCTTGATTAGGGTTAGAAGTGTAACTAGAACTTGAATCTTTTGTTATGTTCGGATATGTATGAACATTTGAGATAGACAGGTGTATGGATGTACATTTTAAGTTTGGGATTGCTGTTTCTTTTACTTTCGATGTTAGACATTATCTCGAAGGTTAATGTGAGTGAGTCCTGGAGAGAGTTGGGCGGGCAGTTCGCTAACCTCTAGGGTCACCCTAGGGGGAGGTGGGGTTGTCACATCAAATCCATAGAAAAATTCAACTCTTAAGAAGAATTCATCTAGATGTCTGACATTTTCAAGCCAACCAAAAAGATCCCATGGCCATGAGTTGTCTCCCATGTTAGAATTTCAAGAAAGTTGCATCTAAATTTCCTCCAAACTCTAGTACTTAACAAGCGTTCCATTCTTTTTGTTCAGGGAAAATGCAGTAGTTCTATACCTACATCACACACATTTCACATTCTAATTCTAAAAATCTCTCCTTAGTTTTTATAAAATAAGCCATTACAGCATGGTGGAAACTGCGAACCATCTCCACATTATGGACTCGTTTTATGATAGACAAATATGGGCAATAATCGTATCACATAACACAAGTGCAAATGTCTAGAAAAGGGTCCAAAACATGGAAACGATTGCTACGGGTGTGAGAATTTGTGGAAGATCACTCGCGACGATTGATATGTGCAGGTAGTTCATCCTTCTGGTTTGAAACCTGGTTGGGTACGGGCTCTCTTGCTACGAGGAAAGCTCATGTCTCTTGCCCAGAGTTGCGCATCAGGGATTGCATAGTCAATGGGTCTTGGAACTTACAAGCTATTGAGAATCTCTATCTCTAATGGCAATGATCTACTAGCTTGGCGTCCTTCGTCTAACGGGGTTTTAAGCATTTCATCGGCACTACAGAAGTTGCACTCACAAGGGTGCTCAATGATCTCCTGTAGGCTGATTTGGGATAAGCGACTTCCTCAGAAAATTTCCATTTTCATGTGGAGGTTGCTGAATTTCTTGCTGCCTTTTCCTGAAACTTTGCAGAAGTTTGGCTTCAATCTCCCATCTAAGTGTCTCTACTGCCCGAATGAAAAATCACTAAATCATGTTTTCCTGAGTTACGAGATAGCGTCGGTATGGAGGTGCTTTGAAGCGCTGCTACAATTTAAACTTGTTCCAACCGATGATGTCCTCATGAAGTTGCAGAGTTGGTGGGTGCATTCCTCAGGTAATAGCTTGTTTACTGAACTTGTTTGTCTGCTGCCAAGCCTGATATGTTGGGAACTATGGAAAGCATGGAATAAATCCTTCTTTGAAGGAGTGGCTGTCACCTTGTCAAGGTTATTTAACTAGATTGTAACAAAACTGCACCTAATTGAAAGAGCAGTCCCGTTTCAGAGTACCACGATGGAAGATAAGTTGTTATGGAGGCAAGGGCTGTTGCCTTTTTTGAAGGTTCCTGAAGTGGCACATCCAAGTCCTCAGGTGGAGCTCTCCCTCCCCTCCTTATGTTAAACTTAATGTGGACGGGTCATCGCTTAGGAACCCAGGCAATTTAGGGGGAGGGGTTGATAAGAGATAGTAGAGGAAACTTTCTTCACGAGTTTTCATCGTATTATGGATGGAAAACCAACATGCATGCAGAAGCAATGGTCCTCCTTGAAGGATTGCAGCCCTATCTAGCTCAGGGCTTTACACATGTCGTGGAGATAGACTCACTATTCCTTCTCAATGAGATGAAAAGAGGGTCCATATGTTCATGGAGCATCTTCCTAGTAGTCTCACGACTTCAAATTCTGATGGGGAGCAGCACCTTTGTTATCCAACACTATTACAGAGAGCTAAATGTAGTAGCAGATTCTCTTGCAAAAATGGCTAGCACTTCACATGGGTCATCCACTTATCTTGCTGCTAACTGCCCAAGGAGATCCGCGGTATCATTTATCTAGACAAAACAAGTTACCCTTGCATTTGCGTTAGTAGATAAACAGCTTTGTTACCGTTTCCAAAAGGCATGAAAGGGAGTAGTACTCCTTGTTTCGGCTTTCAACTTGTGCTTTCAATCAATCATCTAATTTCTTACTATAAAAAAAATAAGCCACTACAGCATAAACAAATATGTATAACAAAAAATAAACAAAAACTTCTTAATAGACTGAATAAGAAGATATATCCCAGTTAAAAATAAAAAATCATTAATCAAGGCACATACATATATAAGAAACAAGTGCAAACTAGTAAAGGTACCTTATTTCCACCAAACTTGCAAATCATTTTTATTGATCTTGCTGATTTTAAGTTCAATTCAATATTTGACTTTGGCATTTTCCTATGACTATAGTTTATGTTTTTTAGCTAATTCCATCCAATAAGTTAGAGTTTAACAAGTCTTCAAGAGTTTTTTTCATATATAATTTTTGCTCCAATTGGGTAACGTGACAAGATTAGGTTGCCATATCTTATCCTAGTATCCTTCCCAAACTATATTCTAATGAGACTTCAAATGATGATGAACCATAAAGATTTAAGCACATTGTTATCACTTGCTAGTTGGTGTAATCTTACTATAACCTCTTGAAAGACTATTAAATTATGGCATTTCTCTCATTGCATACACTGGGTCCTAGATATGTTATCTGTGTACTCCCCTATTATGTATCGTCACAATGCATATGGAAGCATTGATTATTTTGTTCATTTCTTTATAAGTTAAAGGCATGCTTTATCTAACTAAGGTGATTAATTTGAGTAATTATATCATTAGTGTATAATTCTCTTGCAAAAGGTGATTGTCACTATCTACTTGTACACAAATGGTGGCTATTTGACTCTACCATATGCACACAAATGATTGTCACTATCTATTTGGGCATTTGCTGGAAATTTTGAACTATCAAAGTGATGATATTCTTGTAAGAATGTGGCGGTTTTGGATGTATTCATCCAACGCTTCAACTATCAATCAATTGTTGTTGATTTTTTCTTCACTGATTTGCTAAGAGTTGTGGAAAGTATGAAAGAATTTTTCTTTGAAGGGATGCCCATTTTAGTTTCTCTAATTTGTCATTAGATTCTTGCTCATGTATTGAACATAGGTCAGGCTTCTCCTTTCGATCATCAAGTAGATTCAAATACCCTCCTCTTACAAAGAGGCATAGTTCCATTTCTCACAAGGAATAGGGTGAAGTAGGTTTACACTCTAGTTTGGTCAGTGTCCTCTTGCTCTATTTTGGAAGTTAGAGATAGATAGTTCCTCTCTTATTAATTCGGGGTTTTTGGAAGAGGGAGGAGTGATTCGTGATCATCTAGGCCATGTGATCATTGCTTTCTCCATGTTCTATGGGTTTTGCTACAAACATGGAGGCTGACGCTAGAGCTTTATTGAAGGGAATCATCCACTGCATCTTTGTGAGGTAACATAAAGTTATTGTTGAGATGGATTCCAAAGTCTTGCTCGATGCAATTCAACAAAAGAGTAGACATCCTTGAAAAATTGACAGGATTCTTAGTCAGATTCAATAGTGTATACTACAAGGTGAGTTTCATTTTATGCATGGGTTTCATGAGGTCAACTCA
Organism: Coffea arabica; assembly: GCF_036785885.1. NCBI lineage: Eukaryota > Viridiplantae > Streptophyta > Magnoliopsida > Gentianales > Rubiaceae > Coffea > Coffea arabica. The sequence continues at coordinate 47,503,258 of NC_092321.1, forward strand.
GCCATGGACTCTCTCTCCAAGATTGTAAACTCCAGTCATGTGAGCTACATTTATTATCCTTAGGATTTACCTTCTAATGTAGAAGGCAATATTAGCTTAGATAAAATGCATTTTCTTTGTTTACGCTTTCATAAACCTTTTTTAAGGTCCATTTGAGGCCTTTCTACAAATTTTAATCTATTAATAAAATTTTGAGCTAGCATCTCTTTCTCATGTGTAGGAATTTTGATTAAAAAAAAGAAAGAAAAGGTCATTATCACTAATGAATTGTCATTGACATAGATTATTGAATTTGTTACCTTTCCAAGTTGATGATTTAAGAGTAGAATATGATCTGCATTGCTTTGTTAAAAACTATATTTCATCATAGCCAAAATAAATCAATCAAACCAAGCACATGGCAATTGTTTCAATCTATAAATAGCTTTCTGTAACTTGCATATGATCACAATGCAACAAAGCATTCTTTACATAAAATTGATACAATAGCCAATCTGAATTGGCTACCAAAGATAATAAAACTTTGATCATGTCTAATTTCGCCATCGATGAGAACATTTCTTCAAAATCATTATCATAGATCAATTGATCTATCAACTTTATATTCTTCTAGAAGATACATTTGCACCCCGTTATCTTCTTCTCCACTGGTAATGAGATCAAGGTCTATATTTTATTCTTCTATTGTGTTGATATTTCATCTTTAATAGTTTGAGTCCACTCTGGATCCATAAATTTGTCTTGCATTCCATTTGAAGCTTCAACTAATGGTATAGTATGTGATAAGTGCATATTTTACATGCTTTTGGGTAGTGAATTATACATGCTTTAGTGTGTTTTAGTCAATATAAGAACCAAATATCTGGGTTTCTAGTTGAATTTTACATTTTGCGGCTAAGTGAGAAAAATTGCATTTCTATGGATTTAAGTATGAAAATTTCATATTTTTGTAGGTTTTAATGATTCAATCATCAATTGAATAAAGTGATAAAATATTTAGATGATTCTTGTTGATTTGAAGTGGTTTTCAAATGAACATGAAGTGTACAGGTGAAGGAATACAATGCGTGCGAGAAAAGAAGACAAAGAAAGATTTGTCCACAGTGCCATATTGATGGGTCAGAGATCCAGTCCACGGATTCATGGTAGACAACTATTCAAGGCAAGAACAGAATATCAATTTTTGGTTGGATTGTGGGGTGGATTGGCTCGTGAGAGGTTGAATACAATTTGCTCAACTTATATCATTTGCTCAATAATGTCACACCTTTTAATGAACAAATTGTAGACTTTTTGGTTGTAAAGTTGAAAATCTAGAATGGGCTTTTGGACCATTTTCCCTCTATGTAAACACAATTGAAGCAAGAATCAAAGGAACTTGGGAATATAGGAGAAAAACATCAACAAAATGCATATCTAAACTTAAAAACTCTTAGATCTTAGTTTAGGTAGATTAGGTTAGGTAGTTTTAGATTCATTCTTGTATTTATGGCTGGACTTGGATAAAGATTTGAGGAGCAAAAATGGAGAGTTTTGGAGCTCATATCTCCTATCAGTTTCTTTCTTGTATTGGATTTCATATTTAGTTATAATAAAAGTTTGGTATTTTCTTCGATTTCATTTATGCCGTTCCAAGTTCCATGCCTAGATGAGGTTTAATCTGTTCTTCGCTGGTGGATTTGAATTTGGTTAGTGTGTTTATCCTTTAAGCAAATTTTTCATGTTTTTGGATTTAATATTTGTAATTATTTGACCATTCGTTGTAAACGAAATGATGAACCAAAAGTTATTATTCAATGCTAGTTTGTAAGAGCATGAAACTAATAGAATAATCTCACAAAATTAGAGGTGCACCTTCATGGATTCACTTAGTAATTTCCTTGATTTAATGAGTTTGTAGCTAGCTTCATTACGATGAAAGTAAGTATAGATTAGCTATAGGTATAATTGATTCATTGGCAAAAGTTGGTTTCACATGTATTAGGAAATTACTGTGACAACCCCACCTTTCCCTAAGGCGTACCCCAGGGTTTGGCGAGTCGCCTACCTGACTCTCGTCAGGACTCACTCACAAACCCCCAAAAGCAATAACCATAACCTTGATAACCAGAGCCGTAGCAATTTCCAAACTTAAAGAGATATATTCATTGACATCAATTGTCCACAATACAACAAAAGATCCAAGCTCAAAACAAAATCGATAAAACTAAAAAGTGCACTAGGACAAGTGACAAAAAGCATAGACAAAACTTCAGCTCTCTCCAACTCATACTCCCACATTCTCGCCCCCTATAAGGAAAACAAACTAGTGGAGTGAGCTTTTGCCCAATGAGGTTCCAAGAAAACATGCGAGCAAAGTAGCAAGAGAACGATCACATACATAACCAGCTCAAAACAAAGAAAGTAAATGTCAACAAGACAAGAAAATAACATTTAGCACTTTCAAGTAGAAAGATACAATTGTGTTCACGCGAACCAATTCAGTGGCAGCTTGTCTTGATTCTGTTGACACTCCGTCAACCTTGGATATATAGTAACCATACCCAGTAGATCACCACTTCGTGCCAATCTCTGTCCACCGATCATCCGTATTTTTCGGGCCCGCATGCCAAATATAACAAGAGAGTGTAATACTCGAGTATACCAATCCAGTAACAATAAAAATGACACAAGGCTCATCAATCATCTCGACCAAGCCCTTGCGGACTTGATTCGACCAACTAGCCAATGGGGTTTGGGATCCGAAGCATTGTATAGTCGGTGGATACTATACCCAAACGATTTTCGAGTCATGCACATGAATATCATTTCACTTGTAAACAGTGTCAAGTTAGGGCAAATGTGATAAAGTACACATTTGCCCAGCAAATATCAAGTCAAGCTAGCTCAGCAAGTCAAAAGCAGTCAACCAATCTATCATTTCAAGATAACATTTCAAGTATTCAAAATCTTGTCAAGACCACATGTCAATCAAGCAATTGTGACGACCCTACCTCTCCCTAGGGCGTACCCCAGGGTTTAGCAGACCGCCTGCCCAACTCTCGCCAGGACTCACTCACTCTCATCTTCAAGAAAACAAATTTTAACTTCATAAGGAAATGAAACAACAGTTCCCAAACTTAGATTGTATATTTATACTCATGTCTATCTCAACTGTTCGTACATTCCCAAATATAACAAAAGATTTAAGTACTAGCAGCACTTCCAACCCTAAATGAGCGCTAGCGCGAGTACAATCATAAAAGTCAAAAGTCTAGACAAAAACAGCCTGTTCCAACCTCACGCCTATGCTCGTACCCCCTGTAAGGAAAACAAAAGCTAATGGGGTGAGCCAAAACTCAATGAGGTTCCAAAACATCATGCAAACCAAGTAGCAAGTTGAATGTTATACAAAACTAGAAATTTCAAAGTAGCGAGCAAAAGTTCATAAAAGTGAGCAATAACACTTCAGATAGCAAATTGAGTAAATATACAACATTTCCAAGTATAAGGATACAGCCGCTGTTGCGAGCTAACTCGACCATAGCTTGCCAGGAAGTAGTTGACACACCGTCAACTTTCAAAGTAGTGTAACCAATCTAGTAGAGCACCACTAAACTCCAATCTCCATCCACCACTCAACCCCCTACAGGGCCCAAACTCCAATATAAACAGTGGTGGTAATACTCGAGCATACCAATTAATTGAGGAGAAAATACTCCACTCGACAAAACAGTAGACCCAAGGTTCGTTATCTAATCGACCAGTCCTATGCCGGCTCGATCCTATTAACTAGCCAACAGGGTTTTGAAATTCTAGGCAGTGTTCAAGTCATATACATATATATCAAACCAATTGTAACCAGTGCACAGTAATAAGTCACATTAGGGCAAGTGAGATAAAGTACACCCTTGCCCCATCAAATAAGTCAAGCACTATCCAATCACATTAACAAAGTATTTCATTCAAGTATCAAGTTCAGTCATGCACTTGGAAATACTCACCAATGATTTACTGCTTTTCAAAACCCAGCTCAGGTTCAGCTCCCTGGCTAGTGTCAAAATCAGCGATAAAATATCGTATAACAACTTGCAATCAATTAGGGTTTCAAAATATGTGAGCTTCGCTTAAAGAAAACCAAGTGAATAGAATTCATTTGAATAGTCATTATAATACTTGATAATGAGATGTCCCCACTTCTCCCTAGGGCAAACCCAAGGGTATCGGTGGGACACTTGCCTAGCTCTCGCCAGGTCTCAATACAAGTCAAATTTAAACTTAAGGTAATCAGCAATAATAAAAGTCAATATAAAGAAAAGTCGCTTCCTTATATAACCATTCAAGTCTTACATCATGAGTTTCCAAAAGGTACATCAAATTTTTACAAAATTACAACTATCCAAAGTCGACTAATCGATTAAATCCAAAATTCTACTCAAAAGGTAATCAAGTCGGCTTCTCCAAAAATCTTTCCATTCCGAGCTCTTGTTAGGGAAAACAAACTAATGGGGTGAGCTTATGCTCAGTGAGGCCAAGAAAATCATGCAAACACGTAATAGAGCAAGTAGAAGAGAGCATGAGAGAGAAATCGAGACAATAGTAAAGCTAGAAGTTTCAAGTAGCAAAAGTAAGCAGAAACAATTAAGGATACTTGAGCTCTTAGGAGCTAAATCCACGCAGCTTGGTCAAGGTCTTGATCCAAATATCCCACATTGACTCTTCGTCAACCGAGCAAGCACCAAACCCGTAGACTCCACTTTCACCAAATTTCATCCACTGTTACACCCCCTAACCAGGCCTGAACATCAAAAGTTTTGGTATTACTCGAGTATATCATGGCAATACTATGCGAATATGCCAAGCAAGATCTCTCCAATAGATCAACCTTTATGACTTCTCACGGTTCACTAAGCTTCTCGACCAAGCCCATGCCGGCTCGATTTGCAAAGTTAGCCAATGAGTTTGAGCGTCCCCCATGAGTACAAGTATAAGTCGATGAGATAGCTCTCCAATCGACGTTGAGTTAAACACAAGTATAATTTCAAGTATGAGCACGTCGATTATCTAATCAAGTAAAAGAGAACGAGCGTGATAAAGTACACACTCATCTCGACAAGTCCAATTTACATATTCAACAAGAAGTATTTCAAGTATTATGCAAAAAATCATGCATTTGACACTCACCAGTTCAAAAAGCAAGTGATCAAATAATTCCTTTAAGGTTCCTCGCCGGAATTCCTTTCGAATCCCTCTTGAGCACCTGAAGAAATAGTGACCATCCATCACTCACGTATACTCTATACCACTTAACATTCAAGGAAGAAAATGCACTTGCTTAAAACTTAAGACAATGCCTTAAAAGAGTTTTACTTATCAAAAATCAAAATTCAAAAATGAGGATTTAAGGTCACAAGTTCAAGTCAAGTTAAAGGAGCTTTTCGCTAAATCATTGAAATAATGCTCAAAGAGAACTCAAGAGTCGTCTTTGATTTAAGTCATGGTATGTAAATTTCAATTCCAAAAGAAAGTACAATATTCACTTTTGACATGAAAATCGAGAAAAAGGTAGATAGTTTTCATCTCCCAAAATTTCTAATCTCGTGAACCAAAAGTTTGAATATAAAGGACGTTCACATTTTCCAAACTAATGGAGATAAAAATTATCCAAAACTCCACTCATTTCATAGAAATTGTCAAAGTTAAACGTTTCAAGATTTGAGTAGAAAGCCGGAGGAATTCCTTAAGAATCACTCGAGTTAAAACTCTCCATTCTTAAAGTTCAAACTTATGGAAATCAAAGTTATCAGACTAGCGAGTGAAGTCTATTTCTCAAGTATGAAATTGAGGCGCAATACCCAAGAAAGTTAACAACCAAGAAAACGCATCAAGAGAGGTTTATTTCATTGGGAATCGAGTTTCAAAAATGAAGGTGTTAAAGTCACAAGAGAACTTGTATCATTCATGAAATCGAGTTTAAAATGAACCATCAATCTCAAAAGGAAGTTGGAAGTTCATTAAAGTTCACTTCTTAGGAAATCAGAAATTTTTTCCAGCTTTACTCGACAACAATTGAGAAATTGTATCTTGAGTTTGGAAGGTCCAAAAATGGAAAACTTTATGCCGTTGGAAACTAGATTCAAAGTACTAAAACTTCCCCGAAGACACTTTTCCAAGATTCCAACCAGAAACCATTCAAATTTCAGCTCAAAATTACAGTTTCATGAAGACTGGACAGAACCAGTCTTGGTTTTTCAGCAATGTTTGGAAATTCGGAAAAATTCACAGGAAGTGAATCAGCCTCTGAAATTTATTACACAATGAGAGTTACAAGTAAAGTTTCAAACACAATAAGTAGAAATAAATTTGGAGTTTTGAGCAGCAACGTACAATAGTTTGAAGACAGCTGGTTTTCTACACAGTCTTGAAATCAGGCCATATCTAACTCTATTCAAGTCCAAATTGAGAATGGTTTATGGGGTTAGAAACTAGATTCAAAATTCTACAATTCATCAGAAGACATCATTTCAAAAATCTTTTGACAAGTGAGACAAAATTGAGCCACAAGATACAGTTTCACAGTTGCTCTCGAACAGACAGGCAAAATAGGTCAGTCCATTTTGCCGATTTGCTACAGTTTACTCAAAACGAACTAGCAGGGGATTATTATACCATTTGAAAGCTCTGAATATCTCTTTTTTATGCCACAAATGGCACTCAATTTTGACTTTTGTACAAAGAGTTATGTTCGAACAAAGTACCAGTGGCCGGCTGCCCTGACAACAATTTCCAGATTTTGAACTTTTCCAAAACTCAAGTTTTATGCAACCATTGTGAGGACTTGCAAAATTCCTTATATTTCTCTTAAAAATTCCCTTTTATTTGGAAATTATTACTTTATAATGACCCTACTACCCAATCACCCCACAATAAGTGCAAATGAACATAGAATTAAAGGTTTTCCCTTTCCGTTTTCAAGTTAGCGTGAATTAGGGTTTTTGTACCTAGCCGTAGTGTGACTATCCAGTACGGAGGGTGGATCAAATTGGATGATTAAGAGTGAGGTTTAGATGCTATTAAGTGTGTGATTAAAAGTGATAATAATAAGATAGTGAATTATAAGTTAAAATCCTAGTATACGCGATTTAAGGAAAATCGGCTCGAACCGACGGGTATAGTTCACTAGCGATTGAAAATACCATTTGACCACCATTTTATCAAGTTAATCCCATTGTTGTTAGAGCCTAAATATCAGCCCTAAATCTGATTAAGGTGGCCAAAATTTTTGACTTCAAGAACCAAGAGAAAAGAAAAAAATTGAGATAGAAATTGGTGGTGACAAGTGGCATCAATCCATGCATCTTTGACCCAAATTAGGACCAAGCCTTATAACCTTCTTGGACTTCATTTTCCCTTCATTTTTCATTCCTCTTGGCCGAACCTAGGAGAGAAAAAAAGGGAGAAGAGAACATCAATCCATCTTGGGGTTTTGCTTGATTGAGTGAGAAAACAAGAAAACTAAACCGATTAACTTGCAAATTGAGAGTTTGGGAAGCTTAGGGAGCTAAATTTCACAAGGAAAGGTGAAGGATAACTCTTGCAAGCCCTTTTATTGGGGTATTATGGCTGACCATCCTTTCCTTTTCCCTTACTCTTGTTTGAATTATGTAGTAACATTAATTCATGCTTGGTAATACCTAATCTAAGTGATTTTGATGATTGTAGTGATGAGTTGTGAGTTAGGGTTTTGAATGGTCACTTGTAATTCTTATTGTTTGGATGGTATATGGTATATGTAGGCTTGTATAGGAGGTAGTAGTAGTGGTTTTAAGCTAGAAATGTGAAGTTACACCTTGAATACCTTAAATTCCAGAATTGCAATTCTTCATTGCTCTGTTCTGCCCGGTTCTGTTTGACCCTGATGGAAGCCAAATTAGGCTTAGCACAAAACATGAAAGTTGTATAGAATGATGTTCTATAGCTACTTGTAAAATTTCAGCTCAATCCGAGCGCTGTAACATATGAAAAGACAAAAATACCCCTGACTGCCATAGGTAGAGCTCTGTGGACAGTGTTGACATTTCACCAATCTGACCGCATCTGTTCACCCTGATCCGTACTGAATTAGCATTTGGTCAAAACACAGAAGTTGTAGTGCTATGTCTTATCTGTCCAACGGCCCTGAAAATGCCTCAATCGGACTTCGGTAGCCTGAGTTATTGTCGTTTACGCATAGTGCAGTTAACTAGCCTGATTGTGAGATTCTGGTTCTGTAATTTGAAATTTTGACATAGATACACTACGAACTGGACTGAGTGGTCTTCATGTGAGACCCCGGTCAGTTCTTGAGTTTGATATTAGGTTATATTTGTGAGAACCCATAAAAACCCTAATCTTTTCCGAGGGTTTTATTTCCTTTAATGGCATGTTTTCTGCGTTTTCTGGCTTAGGAAATTTTCCTGATGAATTTTATTGAGTAATTATAGTTTTTAGATGATTTTTCTAGCATTGGGTAGTTTTTGAAAAATTAAGAATATATATTGGACGTGGGACCCACTAGTGCGAAAAGTTTGGAAAAATTCGGCCAATTAGGTTAAATTCCGGATACTGTGTAAAATTTATCGGGTGTTAAGAGATAAGTAGAGTGTGTGAAATGATTGATGTGAGAGAGAAAAGAAAGGATAGGAATGCATTAATGAGGTGCCAAGTGTCATGGTATCATTGGATAGGATTTAAGAGTTACTATTCCAATTTTTGACTTTTTTGACCAAAAGGTTAAATATCTTAAAAATTGCTCAAAATTCACTCATTTTTACTCCTCCATGGCCGGCTCTCTTAAGCTCAAGAAGGAAGAGGATTTCTTCAATTTTCAAGCTCCCAACTAGCACAAATCATCCAAACCACTTACCTAAATTAGTTTCTACTCCATATTATCCTTCCATTAGGTGCTAGTAAGTTGATTAGTGAAGTTTTCTTGGAGAGCTAAGGTGTCCTACAACTCCCTCTCTCTTGTTTACTTGGTAAGTAGTGATTGACTATCCTCTTGCACCTAATGATGTTGAATTTATGCCTAATGGTGGCTATTGTGTTAGAAATTGTGGTTTATTTCTTGGTTTGAAGTGATTTGGTTAAGTTTTTATTTTTTTGAGGAATTTTCTGGTTTTATGTGATCTTGATGGTGTGGTTGTTTTTGATGGTTGGTAATAAGGGGCTATGGCTCTAGTAGGTGCATATGATAGGAAATTGCAATCAATTTTGGGTTTGGAGTGAAATGAGAAAAGTTAGGGTTTTTCAACCCCCTTTTCTGTCCGGTTTTGGATCATAGGGTTAGAGGCCGAATTGGACTTTGCTCAAAACATGAAAGTTGTAGGTATTGATGAGTTGGAAGTGTCTGAAAAAGTTCAGGGCATTTGGAGTAGTGTAGAGTTAGTTATGACGTTTTTACTGTTGCTGTTCTGGGTGATCAGAATGTGCGAACTGTGATTGTAATCGTCTGTTTTGACTGGAATTGGTTTGGATTTTGTTGTTGGTGTCTTCTGATGAAATGTATCTTGATATCTTAGCTATCATATGCCTTTGGAATCAATGCATTTGGACTTGTATAGACTGCATTGGACTGATTACAGTTTTGTGTGATTTGGGAACCTGCAATTACGGTTCTGGGTTGGTTTTCTGCATTTTTGACCTAGTTGTGCTAGGATTTGGACTGAGTGACCTTCTACATTGTTGTAACCCTGTCTCTTAGCTTCGCGATGGTGGGTCTTACACCCTCATCCGATAATCGTAGTGAAATTGGTGCCATTACCGCATTAGGAGGCCAAAACTGTTTTTGTTGTTGGGTCAAATGAGTTACATTTCCTGATTTTCTGGTTTGCTATAATGCTTGTATATGTTTGCAAAACCCTATTGGGGTTGTGATTGGCATTGTTTTGTGACTCGTTATCGAGTCTCATTGCATTTGTTTACGTGTTCTAGGGCGTGACGGTGGTTCACGACATTCTCCTCACGGAAGTGCATGAAATAGCACTGAATTGATTAGTGAGTATACTACTCACTTAAATGTTACAATGTGGCTTTGGTATATGTGAATTTGATGCCTTGACGGCTAATATGGCTATTGAAAATGATTGAGGTGAGGGTGTACTTGACCGCCCTCACCCCCTTGTGATTCCATTCAGGACTGTTTACCGTTTTACTGAAATACTGCACTTGCTATATGAGATATTGAATTCCATTCATGGAAAACTGATTTGGTGTCGTTTGGACGAATGTCCAACGGCCTTACTGTATTACTGAGCTCAACCCCGTAGGTAGTCAATTGGATCGAGCCGGCGAGGGCTTGGTCGTGAATATTGACGTGCCACGGGGACTGTACTGGGGAATCTTGTAGTAACGAGACTCTTGGTTCCGGTATACTCGAGTATTACCAAAATGACTGATTGGAGTGCGGGCCCGGTTGGGGTATGTTTGGTGGAAGGAATGGAGTGAAGTGAGGTCTACGGTCGGGTATTCTTAAACATTGACGGAGGGTCAATGAGATTGGATCAAGAATGTAAGCGTGGAAATGGGCTCTTGAGAGCCATCCGTATCCTTTTACCGACTTGTTTTAATTCTTAATTGTGTACTCGAAATGAAAGATTATGCTTATATGATCCTTGTGCTTATGTGGTAGTAACTCACTGGGCTTAAGCTCATTCCGTTCCATTTGTTTTCCTTACAGGAAAATGACCACTTTTGGAAAGGTTATACTTGTTGGTTGTCAAGTTGAGCTCATGTAAATGCATCTTTTGGATACCTCTTCGAATGAAACCCTAATGTGTATTGGGTTCACTTTCTTTTGATTGGCAAACCGAACATGTATATTCGTAGTGAATGATTTTTGATATGCCGTTTTGGCTTGAAAATGTTACATTTCAATGTGTGTATGTTTGGTTGATATTTGGTTGAATTTTGGATCAACTCGTATTTCAAACGGCGAAAGAAAAATTTTGGCTACTCTCGGCCTAGTATCTGGATTCTGACGTGTCCAACACTATTCATCTTCGGCTTCGAATTTCGTTTTTATTTATTTTATGATTTTGACATATTTGCGCACGTTGGTATGTTCCGGAACGTAATAGATCGACGTAAACTGATCCGTTAGTCCTGGCGAGAGCTGGGCAGGCAGTCCGCTAACCCCTTTGGTTCGCCTTAGGGGAAAGTGGGGCTGTTACAAGTGGTATCAGAGCCACTTCGCGTGGTCTCTGCGCGGAGTGAGACTGGGCCAAGTGGTGTTGTGGTCCTAATTTCATGAATATGTCTAAGTGCTCGTTTGAGCGTAAGTTATGAACCGGGCATGTTATAAGTGTACGAATCATTATCATGGGACTCGAGGAAGCTAGGTCTGTATGTCGGGTAGGAATCTTTAATAAGGATGGTTTACTCTTGGGACCGGCCGGCTCGAGATGTGAATTATCTTAGACGAGATTCTTGCGCCCGGATACGAAAGATATGAAGGCCTAGGTTAGAAAGGATTTGGTGAACTAGAAAGGCGATTCTATGGAACTTCGTGTGGTTTGTTCGGGTGGTTAAGCATGATCGACCTTGATTAAGATATAAATATTTGGACGAAGCGCTAGAAGGGGAAAAGCTTTTCGTGAGTTCTTTTGCACTTGTGACCTAGTTGTTCATAGTACTTTTTGAGGACCCTATTGTTTCATGCAATGACTTCGTATGTACTTGACTGACTGTTCCGTATGATTGCTTAACCTGGTTATGTGATCTATGTATACGTGTTATGTGTTTAAATGCTCTTCGCAGTAAATGTTTGAGTTGCTTATTCTTGTTTCATTGTTCCTGTCTGGTGCTACGGAAAGGAGGGTTAGGTGCCCTTTAACAGTATATTGATTTGATGACCTAGATTGACTTAGATTGATGGAAGGCACTCGGAGTGGTCGAGGCCGTGGACGCAGAATTAGACAACCTACACCGGTTAGGGGTACGGGGGAAACCTCTACTGGACCCAATCTGGAACCGCAAGTAAACCCTAATGTGCAAATAGCTGCTGCTATGCAGGAAATGACAGACCTGCTAGCACAAGTAGTGCAGCAACAAGCCCAGAACCCAAACCCTAACCCTGGAAACTCTGGTAACCATATCGAGAGCGAAGACAGAGCTCTCGAACGATTTCAAAAGTTCGCTCTGCCAAAGTTTGTTGGGGGACCCGACCCAGACGTTGCCGAAAGATGGCTTGAAAAGATGGTGGATATATTTGCAGCCCTACACTACTCTGACGAACGGCAGGTGACTTTTGCCGTGTTCCAGCTTGAGGGGGCAGCCCGTTCCTGGTGGAATGTAATTCGGCAGAAGTGGGAACGAGAACAGACACCTAGGACTTGGGTGAACTTCATCAGAGAGTTCAATGCGAAGTTTTTCCCTCCTCTAGTTCAGGAGAGGAAGGAAGACGAGTTCATTCGACTCCGCCAAGGAGCTCAAACTGTGGCGGAATATGAGAGCCAATTCACCCGCCTATCCAAATTCGCGCCCGAACTCATCATGACCGAGCAACGAAGAATACGGCGATTTGTCCAGGGGCTGAACGTAGAAATCCAGAAGGACCTCGCGGCAGCCCAAATTAACGCCTTCAGCGAAGCAGTGGAGAAGGCACAACGAGTAGAGAATGCTAGGCTCCAGGTGAAAACCTTTCAGGCGAAAAAGAGAGGATTTTCTGGAAGTAGTTCGGAGCAGGAGGATGAAAGTACCCCTCCCAAGTTTGGACGAGGAACGGGAGGAGTAAGGATGCCGGGAGTGTCACAAGAGAGCCCGTCAAGAGGAGGCTCGGTTTCTGTAGCACGCGGACCCTGCGGGTATTGCGGAAAATTAAACCACTCGGAGGACAATTGCTGGAGGAAAGGAGGAAAATGCTTGCTCTGTGGGAGTGCCGAACATCAAATTGCTAACTGTCCAGCTTGCCTGCGTGAGCGGCAAGGGACTCTGCCACCAACTACTACCAACCCTGCCCAGCCGAAGGGGGACAAGGATGGATCGAAAGTGTCCTCTCGGGTGTACTCCTTAGAACAACGTCAAGTCTTTGATCCATTAGAGGACGTGGAAGGTAATAATTTACTGAACCTGGCCAGTGAAGGGGTACAGATCTGTTAGCTAAGTATAATGCTCAATTTAATCCCGGTGTAGTCAATGATAAGGAATTTCGAGGACGAAATTCTTTTAAGGGGGAGAGAGTGTGAGAACCCATAAAAACCCTAATCTTTTCCGAGGGTTTTATTTCCTTTAATGGCATGTTTTCTGCGTTTTCTGGCTTAGGAAATTTTCCTAATGAATTTTATTGAGTAATTATAGTTTTTAGATGATTTTTCTAGCATTGGGTAGTTTTTGAAAAATTAAGAATATATATTGGACGTGGGACCCACTAGTGCGAAAAGTTTGGAAAAATTCGGCCAATTAGGTTAAATTCCGGATACTGTGTAAAATTTATCGGGTGTTAAGAGATAAGTAGAGTGTGTGAAATGATTGATGTGAGAGAGAAAAGAAAGGATAGGTATGCATTAATGAGGTGCCAAGTGTCATGGTATCATTGGATTGGATTTAAGAGTTACTATTCCAATTTTTGACTTTTTTGACCAAAAGGTTAAATATCTTAAAAATTGCTCAAAATTCACTCATTTTTACTCCTCCATGGCCGGCTCTCTTAAGCTCAAGAAGGAAGAGGATTTCTTCAATTTTCAAGCTCCCAACTAGCACAAATCATCCAAACCACTTACCTAAATTAGTTTCTACTCCATATTATCCTTCCATTAGGTGCTAGTAAGTTGATTAGTGAAGTTTTCTTGGAGAGCTAAGGTGTCCTACAACTCCCTCTCTCTTGTTTACTTGGTAAGTAGTGATTGACTATCCTCTTGCACCTAATGATGTTGAATTTATGCCTAATGGTGGCTATTGTGTTAGAAATTGTGGTTTATTTCTTGGTTTGAAGTGATTTGGTTAAGTTTTTATTTTTTTGAGGAATTTTCTGGTTTTATGTGATCTTGATGGTGTGGTTGTTTTTGATGGTTGGTAATAAGGGGCTATGGCTCTAGTAGGTGCATATGATAGGAAATTGCAATCAATTTTGGGTTTGGAGTGAAATGAGAAAAGTTAGGGTTTTTCAACCCCCTTTTCTGTCCGGTTTTGGATCATAGGGTTAGAGGCCGAATTGGACTTTTCTCAAAACATGAAAGTTGTAGGTATTGATGAGTTGGAAGTGCCTGAAAAAGTTCAGGGCATTTGGAGTAGTGTAGAGTGAGTTATGACGTTTTTACTGTTGCTGTTCTGGGTGATCAGAATGTGCGAACTGTGATTGTAATCGTCTGTTTTGACTGGAATTGGTTTGGATTTTGTTGTTGGTGTCTTCTGATGAAATGTAGCTTGATATCTTAGCTATCATATTCCTTTGGAATCAATGCATTTGGACTTGTATAGACTGCATTGGACTGATTACAGTTTTGTGTGATTTGGGAACCTGCAATTACGGTTCTGGGTTGGTTTTCTGCATTTTTGACCTAGTTGTACTAGGATTTGGACTGAGTGGCCTTCTACATTGTTGTAACCCTGTCTCTTAGCTTCGCGATGGTGGGTCTTACACCCTCATCCGATAATCGTAGTGAAATTGGTGCCATTACCGCATTAGGAGGCCAAAACTGTTTTTGTTGTTGGGTCAAATGAGTTACATTTCCTGATTTTCTGGTTTGCTATAATGCTTGTATATGTTTGCAAAACCCTATTGGGGTTGTGATTGGCATTGTTTTGTGACTCGTTATCGAGTCTCATTGCATTTGTTTACGTGTTCTAGGGCGTGACGGTGGTTCACGACATTCTCCTCACGGAAGTGCATGAAATAGCACTGAATTGATTAGTGAGTATACTACTCACTTAAATGTTACAATGTGGCTTTGGTATATGTGAATTTGATGCCTTGACGGCTAATATGGCTATTGAAAATGATTGAGGTGAGGGTGTACTTGACCGCCCTCACCCCCTTGTGATTCCATTCAGGACTGTTTACCGTTTTACTGAAATACTGCACTTGCTATATGAGATATTGAATTCCATTCATGGAAAACTGATTTGGTGTCGTTTGGACGAATGTCCAACGGCCTTACTGTATTACTGAGCTCAACCCCGTAGGTAGTCAATTGGATCGAGCCGGCGAGGGCTTGGTCGTGAATATTGACGTGCCACGGGGACTGTACTGGGGAATCTTGTAGTAACGAGACTCTTGGTTCCGGTATACTCGAGTATTACCAAAATGACTGATTGGAGTGCGGGCCCGGTTGGGGTATGTTTGGTGGAAGGAATGGAGTGAAGTGAGGTCTACGGTCGGGTATTCTTAAACATTGACGGAGGGTCAATGAGATTGGATCAAGAATGTAAGCGTGGAAATGGGCTCTTGAGAGCCATCCGTATCCTTTTACCGACTTGTTTTAATTCTTAATTGTGTACTCGAAATGAAAGATTATGCTTATATGATCCTTGTGCTTATGTGGTAGTAACTCACTGGGCTTAAGCTCATTCCGTTCCATTTGTTTTCCTTACAGGAAAATGACCACTTTTGGAAAGGTTATACTTGTTGGTTGTCAAGTTGAGCTCATGTAAATGCATCTTTTGGATAGCTCTTCGAATGAAACCCTAATGTGTATTGGGTTCACTTTCTTTTGATTGGCAAACCGAACATGTATATTCGTAGTGAATGATTTTTGATATGCCGTTTTGGCTTGAAAATGTTACATTTCAATGTGTGTATGTTTGGTTGATATTTGGTTGAATTTTGGATCAACTCGTATTTCAAACGGCGAAAGAAAAATTTTAGCTACTCTCGGCCTAGTATCTGGATTCTGACGTGTCCAGCACTATTCATCTTCGGCTTCGAATTTCGTTTTTATTTATTTTGTGATTTTGACATATTTGCGCACGTTGGTATGTTCCGGAACGTAATAGATCGACGTAAACTGATCCGTTAGTCCTGGCGAGAGCTGGGCAGGCAGTCCGCTAACCCCTTTGGTTCGCCTTAGGGGAAAGTGGGGCTGTTACAATATTCATTATTTGTGCGGTAACATTAGGTTTTGGAAGAACAGTTCGATCCGAAAATGCTATAAATGTGGTAGTACAGAGCATCTGATTGCCCAATGCCCTAAGATGCTAAATGAGAGACGTAAATCGCCGACTGAAGGGACCATAGCTAACCCGCCAAATACAGGGGAAAATCGACCTAAAGGACTAGTTAGAGTATATGCAATGGGTCAACAAGAGGTGTTAGACCCTTCGGTGGGCATCGAAGGTACGACCTTTCTTATCGGCGCGCCGCAAGTGTTTAATAGACCTTGACGACACGTATTCTTGTAAACCTTGCAATTATGGTTCACGAACAAATGTATCAATTTTGAGGACGAAATTATTCTAAGTGGGGGAGGTTGTGAGACCCCGGTCAGTTCTTGAGTTTGATATTAGGTTATATTCATTATTTGTGCGGTAACATTAGGTTTTGGGACTAATTCGAAAACCCTAAGTTGGGGTTAGTATTGAAACCCTAGTTTTTGTATTAATCATAAGTTCGAGTGGTGATTAAAGTTAGTTATGCTAGTGTGTGTTTTGGTACAGGTAAGTATAGGATTTGATCTGATTTATATCGGTTAAGTGAGTTTAAAAGTTAGAAAACCCTAAAAGTTAGCAAAACCTTTAGTGTTATGATAGATTAGAAGTTTAAGTTGGGTTTAAAACCCTAATTTTGCCCTTGACAAAAGGTTGTTGTTTAATTGCTTTTATGTGGGATTAAGTATGATTAAGTATAGGTGATTAAGATAGGAAGGTGATTAGTGAAGCAATTAAGTGTGATTACATGTTTTGGACTAGATTAAGTTATAACCTATGGAGTTAATTGAAAGAGTTCCAAATGTTTGAGGGCAAGAGTGGAACAAAAGCTAAGTTGAAGTGCAAGGGATAAAGAAGTAAATAATGGATTTTAGTGTGATTGGTTGCCATAAAAAAATATCTCTCCTAAGTGGGTTTGCAGCACATATTAATTCATGAGTCACAACTAAGCCATTATAGACCAAAACAAAACAAACAAAAGAGAGAGAGTGAGCCGTGGAGAAGGAGAAGGAAAACCAAAGGGAAGTTTGCAAAGTTCAATCAATTTCCTTCCATAAATCTTCATTTTGAAGCATAAAGAATCCACTTTGGAGTTGGCTTAAGGTTATTAGCCATCATACATACTTAATCTTGAGGTAAGAAAGTCTATTTGAAGACTTAAGTTGATTATTGATTGATGAACTAGTGGCCATTTTTGGTAAAGGATCTTAGCTGTGCTTGATTATGGTGCCTCTTATGTTTATCACTTGTTGTTATGGATCAATTTGGTGAAAATTTGGGCCTTGAGGTTCGGCCATATGGACCCTCATAAGGGTTTCATGTTAAACATGTTAGTTAGCTTTAATCTTGTGTTATTGAACTTGTTATGGTTGTGTTTGATGATTTATTTCATTTGTTTGGTGAGTGGGTGGTAGAAACTGATTTGGGGTTAAGAAACCCTAGGCTAAAGTAAGGAGTAATTGCTTGGTTAGGGTTAATTTGGTTAGGGTTTGTTGCACTAATGGTTAGATTAAGTTAATGAGTGCACATGAAGTTAAATTAGAAGGTGTAGATAATATGTGGTTAGTTTGTGGAAATTGTATGGTGCAATTTCGGATCATTGGAAGCCTTCATAGGAGCTGGTTTAGGGTGTGTATTTGGTGTTCATTTAGCTTGAAAACCTGCATAACAATCATAGAACGGACCATGCGTTTGCGACGTACAAAACCGGCAAATCTGGAAAACAGGGCAGTCCACAAATCCGAAATTGAGTTCCGTTTTTATTTATGTTGCGTGCTGATTCAGAAGTTTCTCAAAACATGAAAGTTGTAGCCTCTTCAGTCCTGCATATACCTGCAAAATTTCAGATCAAACGGATCAGTGTAGCCCGAGTTACAGCCAAAACACTCACTCCTGTTTTGAACCCTGGATTGTGTTACGTTTTGAAATTTGCTTCTGACCATGCCATGTCCGTTTTGTTAGCGTGCGAACTGGGTGTTGATTCCTTCATAAGAAAGGTATATCTTGGTCTTATCTTTGAAATGGTATAAAATGCATTCCAATCCGAGCTCCGTAGCTCCAGTTATGACCAAAACAAGATCTGTTGTCAGAACTACCTTTGAATTTGGACAGTTCTGACAGGGATGTTTGGAACCGTTTTTCCCCATGCTCTGTATTGATTCAGCCCTTGGTCCAAACATAAAAGTTATAGCCTTATGAATGAGCTTTCTAACGACTCCAGAATTTCTTGATTCTGATTTCTGAGTCGTGAGTTACGGTCTTTCAAACAGGGCCTGTTTGGTAACCCGGAATGAAATGGCTGGAACTATTTTGTGCATTTTTGACCAATACCTATTGAGATCTGGGTTGAGATGTCTAAATAAAAGTTGTATCCCTTCCTCGTAGCTTCAAAACGGTGTCTCACCCACCTTGATCCGACATTCCTAGCCTAACTTTTGATCAAAACGGTTTGGGATGGCAAATCTGGCCGCCCGTGTCCGTCTCCATTTCCGTGTGCCGTTTCCGCACTTGCATGTGCCAATTTTGCCGTTTTACTTGAGTTATGCATGTTAGTGGCCGTTTGTGATATATTGTGATGCAATATTCTATTTCAGACGGTGACGGGCTAGACGGTGCCGGTGGGGCCTACTAGCTGCATACGTGACGTGATCCTTGCATTTTTGCTATACGTACTTTTGGAGTAAGTATTCAGGCCGTTTATGTGTATAAACTGCTTATGTGTTTTGATGTGAATAAAAAGGGGGACTTAGGCGAGGGTATATTTTAACACACTCGACCTAAACCCTAGTTTGTACCTATGTTTCTTTATGAGATGTGTATACATGAATTATTTTGGGTTTGAACCCCTTGAGCTTGTAGCTCGGGGTGACGTTTGTAAGTTGGGGTTGATCTTCCGACCTAGATGGACTATTCGAGCCGGTCAGGGCTTGGTCGAAGCCAGTCCAACTTAGTATGAGGTCACCAAGTTTGTGAATACGGTTCATCGAGAATGTGAACCAAGTTTGTGACCCGAGCTTGTGACTCAAGCTCAAGTTTGTGATTTCGTTCGCTCGAGCAAGTTTGTGAGGTGACTGACCAGTGAGGGTGATAAGGTGTTAGGTGGGAGTACAAGTGGAATTCTACGGACCTTATTTGTGGTCGACGGAGTGTCGGCAGGAGGTCACGCATGGCAAACGACTTGGCTTTGGAGCCAACCTGTATCCTTCATTCGTATTGTTACTTTTGCACTTGACTTGACATTTTGTGAAATAGTTGTTAATCTAAATGTGCAATTTACGATTTTACCCCTGTTTACTTACTAAGCACATAGCTTACCCCGTTTCCTTTGTTTTCCTTAGCAGGGGACGACATGGGGAACTCTTTGGCACATTCACTAGTATAGTTAGGTTTGCTTGTAATAGTTGGACAATTAAGATGGTTGTTTTTATTTTGGTGGTTTGTATAAGGACCCTTCTTAGGGCCTACTTTGTGAGGACCCGTACTTTTCTTAATTGCACGTTTTCTGTATTTTCTTTATTAGAAAATTTTTCTAGATCAATTTTATGAGTAAATATAGTTTTAAATGATTTTTCTAGTATCGGTTAGTTTTTGAGAAATTAAGAGCGTATATCGGACGTGGGACCCGCTTGTGTGAAAAATTCGAAAAAATTCGGCCAGTTCGGTTAAGTTTTGGATACTGGGTTTAGTTTATCGGGTGTTATGAGATATTTAGGGGTTGCCAAGTGGATTGGTGTAAGAGAGACAAAAAGTTAGGCAAGCAATTAATGAAGAGGACATGTGTCACTTGAGGATTTATTCTTACCTTTTTGACCTTTTGACCACTATTCATGCCTTTACCATTTAAACCAAAATTGACCCAAAATTCTTCTTATTTTGAAGCTCTTGGCCGAATTTCTTGCTAGGAACAAAGGAAAGAAAACTCTCTCAATTTTCAAGCTCCAATCTTGCCCAATCTTTCAATTCAACCGTTTAATCTTCAAATTTTTCCATAGAACTTCTTAGTTTGGTGATATTGAGGTTGGTTGTGGAGTTGTTTGGAAGAAACTGGTGCTAAGTTGCTTACTTTCTTGAGCTTGCAAGGTGAGTAACTAGGGAATTCTTTCTTTGATCTTGCTAATGTCAAATTAATGGTTTATGTTGGTTATAGATGTGATTTTATGGAAGAATTGGCACATGAATGCATGAATTTCCAGATTAGGGTTCCATTTTTCCCCTTTCTTCCCGTTTCTGTTCGACCAGGTTTGAAGCCGAATTAGCCTTAGAACAAAACATGAAAGTTGTAGACAATGATGTCTTCTAGTTTCCTGTAAATTTTCAGCCCAATCCGAGCTCGGGAGCCTGAGATAAGACGGAAATACCCAAACTGGTCTAGTAGGAGTTCAGCGAACAGGGTTGTGTTTTCACCCAATCTGACCGGGACTTTTCACCATGATCCTTACCGAATTAGATTTTGTCCAAAACATGAAAGTTGTAGCCAATAGTATAAAATAGTTTCCTGAAAAATTTCAGTTTGATCCGACCACTGTATCAAGTGAAATGACCGAAATACCCTTGACTGTTCATGAAACCTGTTTCACGCCCAGAATTCTGGTTTTGGTGTAGTTTTCCATTTTGGGTCATGAAAATGCAGGATTTGGCCAAGGAGGTCTTCATAAGAAATGTAGGGTTGTGTCTTAGCTTCAAAACACCATAAGATATACTTCAATCGGACTTCGATAGCCTGAATTATTGCTGTTTAACAATTGTGCGGTTAGCCAACCTGTTTGTGAGTTTCTGGTTTCATATATGTCAATTTTGACCTAGTTTCCCTACAAACTGGACTGAGTGGCCTTCTTCAACATTGTAGCCCTATCTGTTAGCTTCGAAACAGTGTATATTGCACCTTCATCCGATAATCGTAACGTAAATGGTGCCAAAACCGTAATATGGTGTCAAAAACTGTTTTTATCCGAAAATGTTTCTAGCTTAATTTTTGTATTTATTTTTGTATTTATATGACTTTAAGCCTAGTGCATGGATTTTAGACATGAGATTATTCTATATGAGATGTTGGGACTGTTTTGAGGAAAATAATGAAGCCATTAATGGCTGGAAAATAGGTAAACACAAAGGACATGCCGTCCATTTATCTTCTTGTAATGTGAGCAAGTTAAAGTAATTTTGCGAATGTATTTTGTGACAAATTGGACGTATTTACTGAAAATGTTATCGGCTCTTTCAAAAGGTGGCTGAGGGATAAATTTCTATTTGAACCTGTATATTTCCGCTTGGCAAATAAAATGATCATTTTACTATTCTAAAACCTAATACCTCTTTGGGTTGCAATTCCAAATGTTTACTTACTGTTTACCAAAATATAGAGGTTGACCTAGGGTTCTCTCGGCCACAAGTGAATAACTTTTAAGTGAAGTTTTAAGAGTGAAAGTGAGATAGTTTTGCCACCTTTTCATGATTTTCATCAAGGCATAGAGTCTATTGATTTTGAGCTACATAAACGATTCCGGAAACAACACTTCTTAGCTTACCTTATTGGATTTTGATTTGTCGTTGGTTAAAGTGTTTTCTGCCGGAAATTTCATAACCCTCGAGCCAGAAGCGGTCGTCTCGAGCCAGAAGCGGACTCGGTCGGGCGATTAGGGACCTGGGTGAACGTTTTGGTATACTCGAGTATTACCTTGTAGGTTGGTGGAGGTTGGTGGAGCCTGGTGAATGAATGAATGAATGAATGAGGGTTTTACTTATATACAAATGCATTTTCAAATGATTGAAGGTATAAGGGAACGAAGGGAGAATGAATGAACGAATGAATGAACGAATGGCTCCTTGTGAGCACGTATCATTTTAATGAAGGTGTTTATCGCTTTCTTTTGTATTTGAATTATTGGTAACATGTAATGAGTGCATTGAACTTCTTGTTGCCTATGTGTTCGGAACCTCACTGAGCTTAAAGCTCACCCCTTTAGTTTGTTTTCCTTAATAGGGGAAGGCGAGCAAGGACGAGAGCCGGTATAGACTAGCTGGGTCTAGCCCTTGGTTTTCTTGTGTCATGGTTCTCGCCCGAGTGCTTGGCACGGGCTGGTTGTCTGGTGATTGAGAACCTCTGTATATTTGACGGTTGTACTTCCTTCTGAGATATCTATGTATATAAGTTTTGTTTTAAGTTTTGGATCCTCGTTTTGTTTTTTTTCTCTTGTGGTTCTATTTCTGATTTGTGTGAGTGAACGACTGAGTCCCGGCGAGAGTTGGGCAGGCAGTCCGCCAAACCCTTTGGTTCGCCTTTGGGGGAGGTGGGGCTGTCACAGTTGGTATCAGAGCCATATGCCGACAGTTGGGACTTTAAGTCCTTCGTCTGGAAAAGCCCCGAGCCTCTCGTTCGTGAAGAGTCACGAAGCGAAACTCTCCGTAGGGGATGCCCGCGTGCGGGTGGCAAGCTGATAGGTACCCCGTGATGTGACCCTGAGAACTGTCACAGTTGGTATCAGAGCCTGCTTCGCGTGGTCTCTGCGCGGAGTGAGCTTGGACTGAGTGGTGAATAGGTATGAAGGATTAAGTGCTCGTTCGAGCATAAGCTATGAGTTGTGAACGTTATAGGCCTTAAATTTTCTTGTGGAATCTGAGGACCATAGATAGGTACGTCTGGGAGGAATTCCGATTGTAGATGGTTTACTCTTGGGACTGGCCAGCTCGAGAGGTGAATTATCTTATTTCGGATTCTCGTACCCGAGTACTCCAGAGTTGAGATAGTGCTAAGTATTTGAGACTTGTATTGTGGGAACGTGAACAGGCTTTGTTTGACTAGAATGAGTACAAGAGGTTAAGGGATATCTGGTGTGAATAGTAAGTGATGCGAGGGACCGGACGGGGTTACCTTAGCTAAGACTGGACCGACACATAACCTTTTCTTTCGATTCGCTCGTACACTCTTACTACATGACGTCAATTTGTATATGTGTGTACATGCATTTGTGCCTGACTTGATCCGTACTTGCATAATTGATCAGCTATTTCCTTGCTACGTGGAGTGTTATGTGTATATATGTTTACTTGTGTATTTGGTGCCCTCAATTTTGGTTACTTTTGAGTCACCTTATTGCATTTATTCATTAAATCACTGTTGGAAAAAAAAAGAGAGGGAAGGAAAAAATATGGATGGGAGACGTAGTCAGGGACGTGGTCGAGGCCGTGGAACTAAACGGACCCCAGAACCTAGAGCAGAAAGGGAAACGTCCGCCGAACAAGAACAAGGACCGAGAGTTGCAACCGGAGACCAAATGGCGACGGCAATGCAACAAATGACGGATATCTTGGCAAGATTAGTAGATCAACAAGGTCAAATACCCGTAAATCAACCCTGGAACCCTGAGACGGGTGAGGATAAGGATCTGGAGCGGTTTCAGAAGTTTGCACCTCCAAAATTCGCTGGAGGGCCTGATCCGGACATCGCTGAACAATGGCTAGAGGCCATGGTGAATATATTCACAGCTTTGAATTACACTGAATAGAGGCAGGTGAACTTCGCAGTGTTTCAATTTGAGGGATCGGCTCGGGCATGGTGGAACGTAATTAGAACAAAGTGGGAAAGAGAACAGACTGTCTGGACATGGGCGAATTTTGTAAGAGAATTTAACGAGAAATACCTCCCACCCTTAGTTCAAGAAAGGAGGGAGGACGAATTTATTGGACTACGCCAGGGGACCTTAAGTGTGGCTGAATACGAAACGAAATTCACCAAACTATCCAAGTTTGCTTCAGAATTAGTAGCCACAGAACCGAGAAGAGTGAGACGGTTTATACAGGGACTAAATTTGGACATCCAAGAGGCGTTGGCAGCAGCGCAAGTGAATACATTTACGGAGGCCCTTGAGAAGGCTCAACGAATCGAGAATGCAAAGGCACAAATAAAAGCCTCCCAAACACGGAAAAGAGGTGTAGCTGGTAGTATGAGTGAGGAACCAAGTGAATCTATAGTCCCTTCCAAAATGCAGAAAACAAATTTTTTGTCCTACCCACCATGGACAATAGGGGCGGTAGATAAAAGGTCTACTAAAGGGAGCCAAATCGAACCTGAGGAAATTTCTCAAGAAAGCCAAAAGATGGCTTCTCACCTGACTTGTGGCTATTGCGGAAAGGCCAATCATACCGAGAACGATTATTGGCGGAAAGGGCGGAAGTGCTTGATTTGTGGGAGTGGTGAGCACCAAGTTAGCAACTGTCCGAGGAGACAGTCACGCGGAGGTAGTCTTCCGCAACTAGAGGGAGCTAAAACAAAACAAGCAAATGAAAGAGGGAACCGAACTAGTGGGCCAGCAAAAGCTTATGCGTTAGGCACCCAAACAGTTCCGGACTCGTCTGAGGCAAATGAAGGTAAAAATTTCGAGGACGAAATTTCTTTAAGGGGGAGAGAGTGTGAGGACCCGTACTTTTCTTAATTGCACGTTTTCTGCATTTTCTTTATTAGAAAATTTTTCTAGATCAATTTTATGAGTAAATATAGTTTTTAAATGATTTTTCTAGTATCGGTTAGTTTTTGAGAAATTAAGAGCGTATATCGGACGTGGGACCCGCTTGTGTGAAAAATTCGAAAAAATTCGGCCAATTCGGTTAAGTTTTGGATACTGGGTTTAGTTTATCGGGTGTTATGAGATATTTAGGGGTTGCCAAGTGGATTGGTGTAAGAGAGACAAAAAGTTAGGCAAGCAATTAATGAAGAGGACATGTGTCACTTGAGGATTTATTCTTACCTTTTTGACCTTTTGACCACTATTCATGCCTTTACCATTTAAACCAAAATTGACCCAAAATTCTTCTTATTTTGAAGCTCTTGGCCGAATTTCTTGCTAGCAACAAAGGAAGGAAAACTCTCTCAATTTTCAAGCTCCAATCTTGCCCAATCTTTCAATTCAACCGTTTAATCTTCAAATTTTTCCATAGAACTTCTTAGTTTGGTGATATTGAGGTTGGTTGTGGAGTTGTTTGGAAGAAATTGGTGCTAAGTTGCTTACTTTCTTGAGCTTGCAAGGTGAGTAACTAGGGAATTCTTTCTTTGATCTTGCTAATGTCAAATTAATGGTTTATGTTGGTTATAGATGTGATTTTATGGAAGAATTGGCACATGAATACATGAATTTCCAGATTAGGGTTCCATTTTTCCCCTTTCTGCCCGTTTCTGTTCGACCAGGTTAGAAGCCGAATTAGCCTTAGAACAAAACATGAAAGTTGTAGACAATGATGTGTTCTAGTTTCCTGTAAATGTTCAGCGCAATCCGAGCTCGGGAGCCTGAGATAAGACAGAAATACCCAAACTGGTCTAGTAGGAGTTCAGCGAAAGGGTTGTCTTTTCACCCAATCTGACCAGGACTTTTCACCATGATCCGTACCGAATTAGATTTTGGCCAAAACATGAAAGTTGTAGCCAATAGTATAAAATAGTTGCCTGATAAAGTTCAGCTTGATCCAACCACTGTAGCATGTGAAATGACCGAAATACCCTTGACTGTTCATGAACCTGTTTCACGCCCAGAATTCTGGTTTTGGTGTAGTTTTCCATTTTTGGTCATGAAAATGCAGGATTTGGCCATGGAGGTCTTCATAAGAAATGTAGGGTTGTGTCTTAGCTTCAAAACACCATAAGATATACTTCAATCGGACTTCGATAGCCTGAATTATTGCTGTTTAACAATTGTGCGGTTAGCCAACCTGTTTGTGAGTTTCTGGTTTCATATATGTCAATTTTGACCTAGTTTCCCTACAAACTGGACTGAGTGGCCTTCTTCAACATTGTATCCCTATCTGTTAGCTTCGAAACAGTGTATATTGCACCTTCATCCGATAATCGTAACGCCAATGGTGCCAAAACCGCAATATGGTGTCAAAAACTATTTTTATCCGGAAATGTTTCTAGCTTAATTTTTGTATTTATTTTTGTATTTATATGACTTTAAGCCTAGTGCATGGCTTTTAGACATGAGATTATTCTATATGAGATGTTGGGACTGTTTTGAGGAAAATAATGAAGCCATTAATGGCTGGAAAATAGGTAAACACAAAGGACATGCCGTCCGTTTATCTTCTTGTAATGTGAGCAAGTTAAAGTAATTTTGCGAATGTATTTTGTGATAAATTGGACGTATTTACTGAAAATGTTATCGGCTCTTTCAAAAGGTGGCCGAGGGCTAAATTTCTATTTGAACCTGTATATTTCCGCTTGGCAAATAAAATGATCATTTTACTATTCTAAAACCTAATACCTCTTTAGGTTGCAATTCCAAATGTTTACTTACTGTTTACCAAAATATAGAGGTTGACCTAGGGTTCTCTCGGCCACAAGTGAATAACTTTTAAGTGAAGTTTTAAGAGTGAAAGTGAGATAGTTTTGCCACCTTTTCATGATTTTCATCAAGGCATAGAGTCTATTGATTTTGAGCTACATAAACGATTCCGGAAACAACACTTCTTAGCTTACCTTATTGGATTTTGATTTGTCGTTGGTTAAAGTGTTTTCTGCCGGAAATTTCATAACCTTTTTGAGTTTGGTTTCGCGGTTGGTTTATGAACCCTAGTAATTCCCGTCCACGGATCCATATGCTCTATTGACACTTTAAAAGTCATTTTATACGTTTACTCGCGAGTAGTCGGGTAATCCTTGATTTCATCCAAATCATGTTAGATGGATTGTAATGTGTTCTTTGTTTACTTTTAGGTTTCATTGGTGATTGAGAAGTGGACATTATTTTGCGTGTATAGGTGAGTGTTCCCTGTTTGATATGTTTCATGATTTTATGGCTGGTATGAATGATTGATAACATGTTATATGCTTTCAATGATTGTTAAAACGAGTTTTCTAGGCAAGTGTGTACTTTATCGCACTCGGCCTAAACGATTGTGAAACTTTCAATGATTGAATGATTGAAATGTTATTTGTGCATGAATGTAAGCCTTTTGGTTGAACTGGCCATTGCCCCTTGTTACCGGTCGTCTCGAGCCAGAAGCGGACTCGGTCGGGCGATTAGGGACCTGGGTGAACGTTTTGGTATACTCGAGTATTACCTTGTAGGTTGGTGGAGGTTGGTGGAGCCTGGTGAATGAATGAATGAACGAATGAATGAATGAGGGTTTTACTTATATACAAATGCATTTTCAAATGATTGAAGGTATAAGGGAACGAAGGGAGAATGAATGAACGAATGGCTCCTTGTGAGCACGTATCATTTTAATGAAGGTGTTTATCGCTTTCTTTTGTATTTGAATTATTGGTAACATGTAATGAGTGCATTGAACTTCTTGTTGCCTATGTGTTCGGAACCTCACTGAGCTTAAAGCTCACCCCTTTAGTTTGTTTTCCTTAACAGGGGAAGGCGAGCAAGGACGAGAGCCGGTATAGACTAGCTGGGTCTAGCCCTTGGTTTTCTTGTGTTATGGTTCTCGCCCTAGTGCTTGGCACGGGCTGGTTGTCTGGTGATTGAGAACCTCTGTATATTTGACGGTTGTACTTCCTTCTGAGATATCTATGTATATAAGTTTTGTTTTAAGTTTTGGATCCTCGTTTTGTTTTTTTTCTCTTGTGGTTCTATTTCTGATTTGTGTGAGTGAACGACTGAGTCCCGGTGAGAGCTGGGCAGGCGGTCCGACAAACCCTTTGGTTCGGGGTTAGCGGACTGCCTGCCCAGCTCTCGCCAGGACTACGGTACAGTTACACGCGTTCGAATACGTTTCGGGAAAACAAAAGTGCGCTCGGACAAGCCATAAGTATCAAAATAGCAAAATAAAATAAAAAAAATGGAAAACTGAATAGTGGCCTGGATAGAAGAATCCAAACATCAATTTAACATATACACATTGAAATCCAACATTTACAAGCATAGTGGCATGCCACAGACATTCATTAAGGAAGTACATATTCAGTTCGCCTATCAAAAGGAAATGAACCTGTTACATATTAAGGCTTCATTTCAAGAGCTATACAAAAGACATTTATAAGCTCAACTTGGCAAGTGACTATCCAATCCATTCTCAAAAGTAATTATATCCCTGTAAGGAAAACAAATAACACGGAATGAGCTAAAGCCCAGTGGTATACTACTACATAAGCAACCAAAGTCACATAAGGATGAACTTTCATTTAAAGTGCACAAATAAGCAGTAAAACAAAACGGAAAAGGATACGGTCGGCTCTCAAGAGCCCATTTCCACGCTTGCAATCTTGATCCAACCTCATTGACCCTCCGTCAATGAAAAGTAACCATCCGTAGACATCACTTACATCCAACCGTCCAACTATCATACCCCAACCGGGCCCGCACTTCATTCAGTCATTTTGGTAATACTCGAGTATACCGGAACCAAAGGTCTCATTACCACAAGATTCCACAGTACAGTCCCCGTGGCATGACAATTTTCACGACCAAGCCCTCGCCGGCTCGATCCAATTGACTACCAAACGGGGTTGAGCTCAGTGATACAGTAAAGCCATTGGACATTCGCCCAAATGATACCAAATCAGTTTCCATGAATGGAATTCAGTATTTCATATATCAAGTGCAGTAATTCAGTAATGCAAGCACTAGCCATGCATGGAATCACAAGGGGTGAGGGCGGTCAAGTACACCCTCACCTCAATCATTTCCAATAACCAATTAAGCCTTCAAGGCATCAATACACATAGCACAAAGCCACATTATAACAAGTAAGTGAGTAGTATACTCACCAAGCAAGAAAGTGGTATTTCATGCACCACGATCACCAAGACGTCGTGAGCTATCGTTACGCCCTAGAACATGTAAACAAATACAATAAGACTCGATAACGAGTCATAAAGTCAAACCAATTATCGCCCAATAGGGTTTTATAAACATATACAAGCATGAAAGCAAACCAGAAATTAAGAAAGGGCTTTAACCTAAGCCTTGATAAGAAAACCGGATTTGACCTCATAATGCGGTAATGGCACAACTCTCACTACAAATGTCGGATGGGGGTGTAAGACCCACCATTTAGAAGCCAAGAAACAGAGCTACAACAATGTAGAAGGCCTCTCAGTCCAAATCCTAGCACAACTAGGTCAAAAGTGCCAAATACCAAACCAGAATTACCAAAACAGGTTTGCAAAACACACAAAACTGTAATACGTCAATCTCAGCCTACACAGGTCCAAATGCCGAAATTCCAAAGGAATAAGTTAGCTAAGACATCCAGCTACATTTCCTCAGAAGACACCAACTTCAAAATCCAACCCAATTCCAGTCAAAACAGGCAATTACTATCGCAGTTCGGACATTCTGTTCACCAAAAACAGCAACAGTAAAAACGGCATAACTCTCTCTATACTACTCCAAATGCCCTGAAATTTTGCAGTCACTTCATACTCATCAATACCTACAACTTTCATGTTTTGAGCAAAGTCCAATTCGACCTCTAGCTATGACCTAAAATTTCGGACAGAATAGGGGTTCAAGAACCCTAACTTTCCATTTTTCACACCAAATCCAAAATTGATTGCATTTAACCACAAGTCACACTCACTAGAGTCATTTCCAACCATTACAATTCATCATACAAGCCCCCAACATCAAGATCATATTAAACCAGAAAAATTTCCAATAAAATAAAAACTTCACCAAAACAAGCCAAATCAAGAGATAAATCACATTTTCAAACATTCAAGCCACTTCTAAGCATCATATAACCATTATTAGAGGTAGTAGGGTGTTCAAGCAACACTTACCAAGAAATCAAGAGAGAGAGGGATTGTGGACACCTTTGCTCTTCAAACAAACCTCACTACAACCCTTACTAGCACTAGAAGGTAAGGTTTTATGGAGTGAAATCTAACTAAACACTTGATTTGGTGGATTTTGGACCAATTGGAAGCTTGAAGTTGATGAAGTTTCTTCTTTCTTCTTGCTAGAAGGGCCGGCCAACACAAGGTAAGAAAATGGTGTTTTTTTGTGAATTTTTGGAATATTTACTTAAGTGGTCAAAAGTCAAAAAAATTGTCAAAAGGTGAATAGTGTTTCTTAAGTCACAACCAACCATATTGTGACACTTGTCACAATCATTAATGCATTCTTATCTTTCTTTTCTCTCTCACATCAATCACTTCACACACACTACTTATCTCTTAACACCCGATAAATTTTTCACAGTATCAGAAACTTAACCTTATTGGCCGAATTTTTCTGAACTTTTCGCACTAGTGGGTCCCACATCCAATATATATTCTTAATTTTCTAAAAATTCACCAATACTAGAAAAATCATCTTAAAACTATAATTGCTCATAAAATCCACCAAGAAAATATTCCTAGGCCAGAAAATGCAGAAAACATGAAATTTAAGGGGAAAAACCCTAGGAAAATATTAGGGTAAATCTGGGTTCTCACACTGTCACATACTTTCTGCTAGTTGTTATCACAATATAAGATAGTGGATTGACTAGCTGCTTTTGGGGTTGTAAATAGAATTTTTTTTTTGGAGTTGGCTATTGTGAATAGTACGATTTTGGTTTATCTAGTTTTTATTGTTTTGAAATTTTGAGTCCCGGCGAGATCTGGGCAGGCGTCCCGCCGATACCCTAGGGTTCGCCTTTGGGAGAAGCTGGGCGTCACAGGTGGTATCAGAGCGCCTAGGTTGGAGGACTTGGGCAATTGTGGGACATACGTGATAGGCACTAGGCATATTTGATTCTTTTAAAATGAATGATATATTTAAGCTGAAATGCCGGTGAGCTAACGAATTAATGTTTGTAGGTATGGATCCGGGCAGTTCTAGTGGTACGGGACCCAGCGGCATGGGACCGGGACCGAGACCTCCGAGTGCGAGGGGTCTGGAGGACCGGGTGTTGCATAAGCGGGTGATCCGATATCGGAAGAGGCCTGAAGAGCCCTACAGTTTGTATTCTCCCTTTGGTCAGGTGTTGTACCGACCCTGCGAGTGTTACTATACGTACGGCTACCCTAATGAGGTCGTCTTGGCAGTGGACGACGAGCGATGCCGCCTGAGGAGGGCTTGCGATCATTTGACTAGACAGCTAGAGGAGGCACGAGAGAGAGACTACTGGCAGGCTAGGCGCGTTTGGGACTTGGAGCGGAGTCTCCGAGATGAGGTGGAGAGGACGGACGCTTTACGCCGTCAGCTCCATGACACACACCAGCACCTCTTCGCCTTGAAGGGGCAGCTTAGGGAGAGGGCTCAGAGTATTATGATGGATTGTGAGGTTCTATTTGATGTGGCCGCAGAGGCACCACCACGAGCTATCGGTCCAGCGCCGATGGATGAGATTGACACCTTGGGTTCTGTTGGGGATTGGGCTCCTAGGGGAGGCGTTTAGGGTCGCCTTATACTTTCTTTTGACTATCTGGCGAATTACTTTTGGCATGGCTAGTTTCTTTTGTTATCGGGTTGACTGACTACCTTTTTGGAGCCGGAGTGCTCATGTAAATAAGTAATTTTGTACTGACCGGACGTCGGATAACTTGTATATTTTTTTTTGGTGTGACTCTATGAATATATGTATATATTTGAGTATAATCTTTTGCACTTATTCTTCGCGTGTCTTTTGTGCATCTGCGTTGTGTTCTTTATTTTGTTTCTAGTTTGAATACTAAGCACACGTTATGTTTGGATTTATAGACTTTTGCACCTAAATGGCCTCCGGTACTCGAGGTAGAGGTAGAGGGCGAGGACGAAGCCCTGAAAGGGAACATGAACATGAGCCGGATCAAGTAGCTACAGCCATCCAGTGAATGGCTGACCTGTTAGAACGTATGGTTGACCAACAGGGTCAGGGCCATGGGAATACTACAGGAAACCCTGAAAATAATCCAGGCAATCACGAAGGAGAGGACCGTGGTTTAGAACGGTTCCAAAAATTTGCACCTCCAAAGTTTATAGGTGGGGCCGACCCTGACTTTGCGGAAGGTTGGTTGGACCGTATGTTAGATATATTTGCCGCACTTAGGTACTCGGAGGAGCGGCAGATATCTTTTGTCATTTTTCAGTTTGAAGGGGCCGCCCGAGCCTGGTGGAATGTGATTAGAGCTAAGTGGGAGCGGGAACAGACCCCCTAGACATGGGTTAATTTTACGCGAGAATTTAATGAAAAATATTTACCTCCCATCGTACAAGAGAAACGGGAAGATGATTTTATCCGCCTGCTTAAAGGGACATCTAGTGTAGCAGAGTACGAAACCCAGTTTACAAAGCTCTCCCGTTTTTCTCCGGAGTTGGTGCTAACGGAGCGAAAACGAATCCGCCGCTTCGTTCAAGGTTTAAATGTGGAAATCCGGGAAGCACTAGCGGCCGCACAACTGGACACATTTAGTCAGGCACTAGAAAAGGCACAAAGAATTGAGATAGCTAGGGGACAAGTAAAAGCTTTCCATGACTGAAAAAGAAAGCAACCTAGCTCCGACGTTGCGACTGGACAAAACTCGAGAAATGAGTCACCTTTTAAGACGAGTAAAGGAACAGATGGTCCACGACCTGCAAGGATTCTGAATAACTTTGGGAGAGGTCAGGTAGGGCAAGAGCCCCAGAGGAGTGCCCAGCGTGGAGGGTCAAGTGCAGGCAGTAAGCCAATCTGTGATTTCTGCGGGCCAATCACACCGACGAAAACTGTTGGAAGAACAGTTCGATCCGAAAATGCTATAAATGTGGTAGTACAGAGCATCTGATTGCCCAATGCCCTAAGATGCAAAAAGAGAGACGTAAATCACCGACTGAAGGGACCATAGCTAACCCGTCAAATACAGGGAAAAATCGACCCAAAGGACTAGCTAGAGTATATGCAATGGGTCAACAAGAGGTGTTAGACCCTTCGGTGGGCATTGAAGGTACGCCCTTTCTTATCGGCGCGCCGCAAGTGTTTAATAGACCCTGACGACACGTATTCTTGTAAACCTTGCAATTATGGTTCACGAACAAAGGTATCAATTTTGAGGACGAAATTATTCTAAGTGGGGGAGGTTGTGAGACCCTGGTCAGTTCTTGAGTTTGATATTAGGTTATATTCATTATTTGTGCGGTAACATTAGGTTTTGGGACTAATTCGAAAACCCTAAGTTGGGGTTAGTATTGAAACCCTAGTTTTTGTATTAATCATAAGTTCGAGTGGTGATTAAAGTTAGTTATGCTAGTGTGTGTTTTGGTACAGGTAAGTATAGGATTTGATCTTATTTATATCGGTTAAGTGAGTTTAAAAGTTAGAAAACCCTAAAAGCTAGCAAAACCTTTAGTGTTATGACAGATTAGAAGTTTAAGTTGGGTTTAAAACCCTAATTTTGCCCTTGACAAAAGGTTGTTGTTTAATTGCTTTTATGTGGGATTAAGTATGATTAAGTATAGGTGATTAAGATAGGAAGGTGATTAGTGAAGCAATTAAGTGTGATTACATGTTTTGGACTAGATTAAGTTATAACCTATGGAGTTAATTGAAAGAGTTCCAAATGTTTGAGGGCAAGAGTGGAACAAAAGCTAAGTTGAGGTGCAAGGGCTAAAGAAGTAAATAATGGATTTTAGTGTGATTGGTTGCCATAAAAAAATATCTCTCCTAAGTGGGTTTGCAGCACATATTAATTCATGAGTCACAACTAAGCCATTATAGACCAAAACAAAACAAACAAAAGAGAGAGAGTGAGCCGTGGAGAAGGAGAAGGAAAACCAAAGGGAAGTTTGCAAAGTTCAATCAATTTCCTTCCATAAATCTTCATTTTGAAGCATAAAGAATCCACTTTGGAGTTGGCTTAAGGTTATTAGCCATCATACATACTTAATCTTGAGGTAAGAAAATCTATTTGAAGACTTAAGTTGATTATTGATTGATGAACTAGTGGCCATTTTTGGTAAAGGATCTTAGTTGTGCTTGATTATGGTGCCTCTTATGTTTATCACTTGTTGTTATGGATCAATTTGGTGAAAATTTGGGCCTTGAGGTTCGGCCATATGGACCCTCATAAGGGTTTCATGTTAAACATGTTAGTTAGCTTTAATCTTGTGTTATTGAACTTGTTATGGTTGTGTTTGATGATTTATTTCATTTGTTTGGTGAGTGGGTGGTAGAAACTGATTTGGGGTTAAGAAACCCTAGGCTAAAGTAAGGAGTAATTGCTTGGTTAGGGTTAATTTGGTTAGGGTTTGTTGCACTAATGGTTAGATTAAGTTAATGAGTGCACATGAAGTTAAATTAGAAGGTGTAGATAATATGTGGTTAGTTTGTGGAAATTGTATGGTGCAATTTCGGATCATTGGAAGCCTTCATAGGAGCTGGTTTAGGGTGTGTATTTGGTGTGCATTTAGCTAGAAAACCTACATAACAATCATAGAACGGACCATGCGTTTGCGACGTACAAAACCGGCAAATCTGGAAAACAGGGCAGTCCACAAATCCGAAATTGAGTTCCATTTTTCTTTATGTTTCGTGCTGATTCAGAAGTTTCTCAAAACATAAAAGTTGTAGCCTCTTCAGTCCTTCATATACCTGCAAAATTTCAGATCAAACGGATCAGTGTAGCCCGAGTTACAGCCAAAACACTCACTCCTGTTTTGAACCCTGGATTGTGTTACGTTTTGAATTTTGCTTCGGACCATGCCATGTCCGTTTTGTTAGCGTGAGAACTGGGTGTTGATTCCTTCATAAGAAATGTATATCTTGGTCTTATCTTCGAAATGGTATAAAATTCATTCCAATCCGAGTTCCGTAGCTCCAGTTATGACCAAAACAAGATCTGTTGTCAGAACTACCTTTGAATTTGGACAGTTCTGACAGGGATGTTTGGAACCGTTTTTCCCCATGCTATGTATTGATTCATCCCTTGGTCCAAACATAAAAGTTATAGCCTTATGAATGAGCTTTCTAACGACTCTGTAATTTCTTGATTCTGATTTCTGAGTCGTGAGTTACGGTCTTTCAAACAGGGCCTGTTTGGTAACCCAGAATGAAATGGCTGGAACTATTTTGTGCATTTTTGACCAATACCTATTGAGATCTGGGTTGAGATGTCTAAATAAAAGTTGTATCCCATCCTCGTAGCTTCAAAACGGTGTCTCACCCACCTTTATCCGACATTCCTAGCCTAACTTTTGATCAAAACGGTTTGGGATGGCAAATCTGTCCGCCCGTGTCCGTCTCCATTTCCGTGTGCCGTTTCCGCACTTGCAAGTGCCAATTTTGCCGTTTTACTTGAGTTATGCATGTTAGTGGCCGTTTGTGATATATTGTGATGCAATCTTCTATTTCAGACGGTGACGGACTAGACGGTGCCGGTGGGGCCTACTAGCTGCATACGTGACGTGATCCTTGCATTTTTGCTATACGTACTTTTGGACTAAGTATTTAGGCCGTTTATGTGTATAAACTACTTATGTGTTTTGATGTGAATAAAAAGGGGGACTTAGGCGAGGGTGTATTTTAACACACTCGACCTAAACCCTAGTTTGTATCTATGTTTCTTTATGAGATGTGTATACATGAATTATTTTGGGTTTGAACCCCTTGAGCTTGTAGCTCGGGGTGACGTTTGTAAGTTCGGGTTGATCTTCCGACCTAGATGGACTATTCGAGCCGGTCAGGGCTTGGTCGAAGCCAGTCCAACTTAGTCTGAGGTCACCAAGTTTGTGAATACGGTTCATCGAGAATGTGAACCAAATTTGTGACCGAGCTTGTGACTCAAGCTGAAGTTTGTGATTTCGTTCGCTCGAGCAAGTTTGTGAGGTGACTGACCAGTGAGGGTGATAAGGTGTTAGGTGGGAGTACAAGTGGACTTCTACGGACCTTATTTGTGGTCGACGGAGTGTCGGCAGGAGGTCACGCATGGCAAACGACTTGGCTTTGGAGCCAACCTGTATCCTTCATTCGTATTGTTACTTTTGCACTTGATTTGACATTTTGTGAAATAGTTGTTTATCTAAATGTGCAATTTACGATTTTACCCCTGTTTACTTACTAAGTACATAGCTTACCCCGTTTCCTTTGTTTTCCTTAGCAGGGGGCGACATGGGGAACTCTTTGGCACATTCACTAGTATAGTTAGGTTTGCTTGTAATAGTTGGACAATTAAGATGGTTGTTTTTGTTTTGGTGGTTTGTATAAGGACCCTCCTTAGGGTCTACTTTCTTCTAGTTGTTATCACAATATAATATAGTGGATTGACTAGCTGCTTTTGGGGTTGTAAATAGAATTTTTTTTTGGAGTTGGCTATTGTGAATAGTACGATTTTGGTTTATCTAGTTTTTATTGTTTTGAAATTTTGAGTCCCGGCGAGAGCTGGGCAGGCGTCCCGCCGATACCCTAGGGTTCGCCTTTGGGAGAAGCGGGGCGTCACAGGTGGTATCAGAGCGCCTAGGTTGGAGTACTTGGGCAATTGTGGGACATACGTGATAGGCACTAGGCATATTTGATTCTTTTAAAATGAATGATATATTTAAGCTGAAATGCCGGTGAGCTAACGAATTAATGTTTGTAGGTATGGATCCTGGCAGTTCTAGTGGCACGGGACCCAGCGGCATGGGACCAGGACCGAGACCTCCGAGTGCGAGGGGTCTGGAGGACCGGGTGTTGCATAAGCGGGTGATCCGATATCGGAAGAGGCCTGGAGAGCCCTACAGTTTGTATTCCCCCTTTGGTCAGGTGTTGTACCGACCCTGCGAGTGTTACTATACGTACGGCTACCCTAATGAGGTCGTCTTGGCAGTGGACGACGAGCGATGCCGCCTGAGGAGGGCTTGCGATCATTTGACTAGACAGCTAGAGGAGGCACGAGAGAGAGACTACTGGCAGGCTAGGCGCGTTTGGGACTTGGAGCGGAGTTTCCGAGATGAGGTGGAGAGGACGGACGCTTTACGCCGTCAGCTCCATGACACACACCAGCACCTCTTCGCCTTGAAGGGGCAGCTTAGGGAGAGGGCTCGGAGTATTATGATGGATTGTGAGGTTCTATTTGATGTGGCCGCAGAGGCACCGCCACGAGCTATCGGTCCAGCGCCGATGGATGAGATTGACACCTTGGGTTCTGTTGGGGATTGGGCTCCTAGGGGAGGCGTTTAGGGTCGCCTTATACTTTCTTTTGACTATCTGGCGAATTACTTTTGGCATGGCTAGTTTCTTTTGTTATCGGGTTGACTGACTACCTTTTTGGAGACGGAGTGCTCATGTAAATAAGTGATTTTGTACTGACCGGACGTCGGATAACTTGTATATTTTTTTTTGGTGTGACTCTGTGAATATATGTATATATTTGAGTATAATCTTTTGCACTTATTCTTCGCGTGTCTTTTGTGCATCTGCGTTGTGTTCTTTATTTTGTTTCTAGTTTGAATACTAAGCACACGTTATGTTTGGATTTATAGACTTTTGCACCTAAATGGCCTCCGGTACTCGAGGTAGAGGTAAAGGGCGAGGACGAAGCCCTGAAAGGGAACATGAATATGAGCCGGATCAAGTAGCTACAGCCATCCAGTGAATGGCTGACCTGTTAGAACGTATGGTTGACCAACAGGGCCAGGGCCATGGGAATACTACATGAAACCCTGAAAATAATCCAGGCAATCACGAAGGAGAGGACCGTGGTTTAGAGCGGTTCCAAAAATTTGCACCTCCAAAGTTTATAGGTGGGGCCGACCCTGACTTTGCGGAAGGTTGGTTGGACCGTATGTTAGATATATTTGCCGCACTTAGGTACTCGGAGGAGCGGCAGATATCTTTCACCATTTTTCAATTTGAAGGGGCCGCCCGAGCCTGGTGGAATGTGATTAGAGCTAAGTGGGAGCGGGAACAGACCCCTTAGACATGGGTTAATTTTACGCGAGAATTTAATGAAAAATATTTACCTCCCATCGTACAAGAGAAACGGGAAGATGATTTTATCCGCCTGCGTCAAGGGACATCTAGTGTAGCAGAGTACGAAACCCAGTTTACAAAGCTCTCCCGTTTTGCTCCGGAGTTGGTGCTAACGGAGCGAAAACGAATCCGCCGCTTCGTTCAAGGTTTAAATGTGGAAATCCAGGAAGCACTAGCGGCCGCACAACTGGACACATTTAGTCCGGCACTAGAAAAGGCACAAAGAATTGAGATAGCTAGGGGACAAGTAAAAGCTTTCCATGACCGAAAAAGAAAGCAACCTAGCTCCGACGTTGCGACTGGACAAAACTCGAGAAATGAGTCACCTTTTAAGACGAGTAAAGGAACAGATGGTCCACGACCTGCAAGGATTCTGAATAACTTTGGGAGAGGTCAGGTAGGGCAAGAGCCCCAGAGGAGTGCCCAGCGTGGAGGGTCAAGTGCAGGCAGTAAGCCAATCTGTGATTTCTGCGAGGCCAATCACACCGACGAAAACTGTTGGAAGAACAGTTCGATCCGAAAATGCTATAAATGTGGTAGTACAGAGCATCTGATTGCCCAATGCCCTAAGATGCTAAATGAGAGACGTAAATCGCCGACTGAAGGGACCATAGCTAACCCGTCAAATACAGGGGAAAATCGACCCAAAGGACTAGTTAGAGTATATGCAATGGGTCAACAAGAGGTGTTAGACCCTTCGGTGGGCATCGAAGGTACGACCTTTCTTATCGGCGCGCCGCAAGTGTTTAATAGACCTTGACGACACGTATTCTTGTAAACCTTGCAATTATGGTTCACGAACAAATGTATCAATTTTGAGGACGAAATTATTCTAAGTGGGGGAGGTTGTGAGACCCCGGTCAGTTCTTGAGTTTGATATTAGGTTATATTCATTATTTGTGCGGTAACATTAGGTTTTGGGACTAATTCGAAAACCCTAAGTTGGGGTTAGTATTGAAACCCTAGTTTTTGTATTAATCATAAGTTCGAGTGGTGATTAAAGTTAGTTATGCTAGTGTGTGTTTTGGTACAGGTAAGTATAGGATTTGATCTGATTTATATCGGTTAAGTGAGTTTAAAAGTTAGAAAACCCTAAAAGTTAGCAAAACCTTTAGTGTTATGATAGATTAGAAGTTTAAGTTGGGTTTAAAACCCTAATTTTGCCCTTGACAAAAGGTTGTTGTTTAATTGCTTTTATGTGGGATTAAGTATGATTAAGTATAGGTGATTAAGATAGGAAGGTGATTAGTGAAGCAATTAAGTGTGATTACATGTTTTCGACTAGATTAAGTTATAACCTATGGAGTTAATTGAAAGAGTTCCAAATGTTTAAGGGCAAGAGTGGAACAAAAGCTAAGTTGAGGTGCAAGGGCTAAAGAAGTAAATAATGGATTTTAGTGTGATTGGTTGCCATAAAAAAATATCTCTCCTAAGTGGGTTTGCACCACATATTAATTCATGAGTCACAACTAAGCCATTATAGACCAAAACAAAACAAACAAATGAGAGAAAAAGAGAGAGAGTGAGTCGTGGAGAAGGAGAAGGAAAACCAAAGGGAAGTTTGCAAAGTTCAATCAATTTCCTTCCATAAATCTTCATTTTGAAGCATAAAGAATCCACTTTGGAGTTGGCTTAAGGTCATTAGCCATCCTACATACTTAATCTTGAGGTAAGAAAGTCTATTTGAAGACTTAAGTTGATTATTGATTGATGAACTAGTGGCCATTTTTGGTAAAGGATCTTAGTTGTGCTTGATTATGGTGCCTCTGATGTTTATCACTTGTTGTTATGGATCAATTTGGTGAAAATTTGGGCCTTGAGGTTCGGCCATATGGACCCTCATAAGGGTTTCATGTTAAACATGTTAGTTAGCTTTAATCTTGTGTTATTGAACTTGTTATGGTTGTGTTTGATGATTTATTTCATTTGTTTGGTGAGTGGGTGGTAGAAAATGATTTGGGGTTAAAAAACCCTAGGCTAAAGTAAGGAGTAATTGCTTGTTTAGGGTTAATTTGGTTAGGGTTTGTTGCACTAATGGTTAGATTAAATTAATGAGTGCACATGAAGTTAAATTAGAAGATGTAGATAATATGTGGTTAGTTTGTGGAAATTGTATGGTGCAATTTCGGATCATTGGAAGCCTTCATAGGAGCTGGTTTAGGGTGTGTATTTGGTGTGCATTTAGCTAGAAAACCTGCATAACAATCATAGAACGGACCATGCGTTTGCGACGTACAAAACCGGCAAATCTGGAAAATAGGGCAGTCCACAAATCCGAACTTGAGTTCCATTTTTCTTTATGCTGCGTGCTGATTCAGAAGTTTCTCAAAACATGAAAGTTGTAGCCTCTTCAGTCCAGAATATACCAACAAAATTTCAGATCAAACGGACCAGTGTAGCCCGAGTTACAGCCAAAACACTCACTCCTGTTTTGAACCCTGGATTGTGTTACGTTTTGAATTTTGCTTCTGACCATGCTATGTCCGTTTTGTTAGCATGCGAACTGGGTGTTGATTCCTTCATAAGAAATGTACATCTTGGTCTTATCTTTGAAACGGTATAAAATGCATTCCAATCCGAGTTCCGTAGCTCCAGTTATGACCAAAACAAGATCGGTTGTCAGAACTGCCTTCGAATTTGGACAGTTCTGACAGGGATGTTTGGACCCATTTTTCCCCATGCTCTGTATTGATTCAGCCTTTGGTCGAAACATGAAAGTTATAACCTTATGAATGATCTTTCTAATGCCTCTGGAATTTCTTGATTCTGATTTTTGAGTCGTGAGTTACGGTCTTTCAAACAGGGCCTGTTTGGTAACCCGGAATGAAATGGCTGGAACTATTTTGGGCATTTTTGACCAATACCTATTGAGATCTGGGTTGAGATGTCTAAATAAAAGTTGTATCCCTTCCTCGTAGCTTCAAAACGGTGTCTCACCCACCTTGATCCGACATTCCTAGCCTAACTTTTGATCAAAACGGTTTGGGATGGCAAATCTGGCCGTTTCCGTTTCCGTTTCCGTGTCCGTCTCCATTTCCGTGTGCCGTTTCCACACTTGCATGTGCCAATTTTGCAGTTTTACTTGAGTTTTGCATATTAGTGGCCGTTTGTGATATATTGTGATGCAATCTTCTATTTCAGACGGTGACGGGCTAGACGGTGCCGGTGGGGCCTACTAGCTGTATATGTGACGTGATCCTTGCATTTTTGCTATACGTACTTTTGGAGTAAGTATTCAGGCCGTTTATGTGTATAAACTGCTTATGTGTTTTGATGTGAATAAAAAGGGGGACTTAGGCGAGGGTGTACTTTATCACACTCGACCTAAACCCTAGTTTGTACCTATGTTTCTTTATGAGATGTGTATACATGAATTATTTTGGGTTTGAACCCCTTGAGCTTGTAGCTTGGGGTGACGTTTGTAAGTTGGGGTTGATCTTCCAACCTAGATGGACTATTCGAGCCGGTCAGGGTTTGGTCGAAGTTAGTCCAACTTAGTTTGAGGTCACCAAGTTTGTGAATACTGTTCACCGAAAATGTGAACCAAGTTTGTGACCCGAGCTTGTGACTCAAGCTCAAGTTTGTGATTTCGTTCGCTCGAGCAAGTTTGTGAGGTGACTGGCCAGTGAGGGTGATAAGGTGTTAGGTGGGAGTACAAGTGGAGTTCTACGGACCTTATTTGTGGTCGACGGAGTGTCGGCAGGAGGTCTCGCATGGCAAACGACTTGGCTTTGGAGTCAACCTGTATCCTTCATTCGTATTGTTACTTTTGCACTTGACTTGACATTTTGTGAAATAGTTGTTTATCTAAATGTGCAATTTATGATTTTACCCCTGTTTACTTACTAAGCACATAACTTACCCCGTTTTCTTTGTTTTCCTTAGCAGGGGGCGACACGGGGAACTCCTTGGCACATTCACTAATATAGTTAGGTTTGCTTGTAATAGTTGGACAATTAAGATGGTTGTTTTTGTTTTGGTGGTTTGTATAAGGACCCTCCTTAGGGTCTAATTTCTGCTAGTTGTTATCACAATGTAATATAGTGGATTGACTAGCTGCTTTTGGGGTTGTAAATAGAATTTTTTTTTGGAGTTGGCTATTGTGAATAGTATGCTTTTGGTTTATCTAGTTTTTATTGTTTTGAAATTTTGAGTCCCGGCGAGAGCTGGGCAGGCGTCCCGCCGATACCCTAGGGTTCGGCCTTGGGAGAAGCGGGGCGTCACTTCAAAAGGTATGAATTTCACACCAATCTGATAAGCGTAGCTTCGGTTGTGACCGTTACGCTAAGAGACATCAAACCTGTCTTTTTACGTTTTGCTTTAACCCTTATTTCCGGTCATTTCTGTAGCATGGTTTTGTAATTGTACGACATTGAGCCTATTGAACAGCTATTGAAATGAGATTATTTTGTGTGTGATTTTGGGACTGATTGAGGAAAAGAATGAAGCCATAAATGGCTGGAAAATAGGTAAATACAAAGGGCGTGCTGCCCAAATTTACACTCGAGGGCTAGGTAGATATACTTGCGACT
Organism: Coffea arabica; assembly: GCF_036785885.1. Taxonomy (NCBI): domain Eukaryota; kingdom Viridiplantae; phylum Streptophyta; class Magnoliopsida; order Gentianales; family Rubiaceae; genus Coffea; species Coffea arabica. Next base: position 47,545,716 of record NC_092321.1, read on the forward strand.
CGAGTAAGGCTTGAGAGCGAATACCACGTGAACCATCTGGGATATTTGCGTCTTCTTTTATCGAGGTATATAAGTTAGAATTTGTACCCTTGGGAAATGAAATAACGACTACTAAAAATATGTCTTCTGTGACAGCCCCACCTCACTCTAAGGCGAACCAAAGGGTTCGGCGGACCGCCTGCCCAGCTCTCGCCAGGACTACGGAGTCGATTCACACAAACCCAATATGGTACGCGTGATAGGACCCAAAGAAAATGAACAATCGGAAAGGATTACAAACCCAATACCGTGCAGGAAGTAACAGTCCTACTCCATCCACGCGAACCCTACTAAGGTGAGAACATTGTGAGGACCCGAAAATTTTGCTTATTTTATTTATTTTACTGGCTCAAATAAGTATTTACTCACCCGATTTCTCCGAATATTATTTTTTAAAGTGATTTGTTTCAAAAAATTAATTTCCGGAAGCTCGTTTAGAGAAAATAGTGAACACGTCTTTGGAAATCTTCACCGATTGAGAGTACAATAAGTTTGGAATATTGGAGATTTGTGTAATCGACCTTAATTAGGTATTTTAATGTTTAAATACTCAAGTGATAGTTATTAGTACTGTCGTTATAAGAATTTCTCGGAAGTTTCACGTTATCGCGCTTAAATTGGAGATATACGTTTTCACACGCGCGATTTAAATTGAGGAACGTTAGACCCTTATTTTGGGACAATTGAGAGTGAATAATATTTATATGAATATAAGTGCATTAGAGGTTTAGTGCACTAGTGAAACAAATGCGAGAGGAATCAAGCATGAAACGCGCGCGAGTGCGCGCGGTAGTAGAGTTGACTTTTGCACAAATGGGCCACACACTTGAAGCTTCTCTTGGAAGCTAAAATCTGATCACTCCCTTCTCCCTCCACTCACCATTTCAGCCGGCCATCCCTCTCTCTCAAACCACCATTGCTCTCTCAATTTTTACTTCACAAAACCTCACCAAATCTTCACTCAAATCCTACCAAAAATTCACCACACTTAGCTTAACACTTGAAGAGTATTTTGAGCTGCAAAAGGGAGCTGAAAATCCATGGTTTTCTGGAGCAAAGAGTGACTGAAATTCTGCTCTTGAACCTCCAACCAAGTGAGTGATGATCCAACCTTAGAAACTTGTCATTTGGAGGTTATCTTACCTAGTTAAGTTCATTTATGCCATTGGTTAGCTTGTTTATGGTGTAAAATGAAATGGGTGGGCTCTATGAACTCCCACCTTTGTCTTGGGGACTGATCTCATGCTTGATGATGGATTTAATGTTGGTTTAGTGCTCAAAATGGTAGATTAATGGTGTATAACTAGTAGAAACTTCAAGGAGTGCATGGAGTAAAATGTTCTGATTTTGCCCCTGCTTTGATCGTACCCTTTTCTGCAGAATTTTGAGGGTTTAATGGCTTTTATATGATGTTTATATGTTGTATAGATGGTGTATAAAATTTCATTGAAAAATATTGAGGTTTGGTTGGTCAAATGAATTATTTTCGTGAAGCTAGTGAACCTGGGAACTGTTCCCGTAATGCTCAGACAGCTTGCTTGTTTTGTTCATAACTCTGTACTCCGATGTCAAAATCGAGTGCCGTCAGTGGAATTTGAAACTAGACATTCCCAGATTTCCAACGGTATAAAATGCAACCCCAGATTCCACCCGAGCAGCCCGTACCAACCATTTAAAGATGACTGTCCTGTTTCTCTGTTTTCCTGGAAAGAAGTTCAGAAGCTGCAACTTGAGGCTCGAATTTGAGCTAGTTGTGTGCTGAATTTCAAAACAATTTCTTCTTATAAATTGAAGCGTTATGAATGTGTTTTCTAACGCCACCAACCATTCTCAATTCCGAGTTGAATTGAGTGATTTGTGATCAAAATACGAAACCTGCCCTGTTCTTGAAAACCCTAAATTCTGGGCAGATTTGATATTAAGTTTGGTGTGAACTTGTCAATTGAATTTCTTGGATTTAAACACTTACAAAATGTACCATGAATGTTCCTTAGGCTTTACCTACACAAATGAACCAAGTTTGAAGGATTTTCTGGGCCAAATGTTTGGAAATGAAGAACGAAAAGCTTAAGGCAGCTTTGCCTTAGGAATTTTTCGAAACTTTAGTTGGTTAGTTGACTACCTTCCCGAAGGTATTTTTCCATGAAATTTGGTAGAGGAATACCCTTTATATAGGAGTGTTGTATTGCCAAAGTTTGTACCCATCCAAGTCCGTTTCGATACCTAACTAAAGTCCCAAAGTCGGAAACTCAAATCTGGAAATTTGTTCGACAGTTTCGAATTTTCCCCAACTTTGAGCTACCGTATCTCGGTGCTCGAAACTCCGATTCTTGATCTGCTTGTTCTATTCTAAACCTTACTTGCAACTCTAATTGATTTATAAATTTCAGAGGCTGGTTGGCAACATATGAATTTTTCCGAATTTCCAAAGTTAGCGAAAAACCAATCCCGACACAACCTTAAGTACTCTGAGACAGTAAATTTGAGCCCATTTTTGACTATCTTCCATTTAGAATCATGGAAAAGTGTCTTCTAGGAACTTTTACTACTTTCAAAGAGGTTTCCAATGGTACCAATTTTTCTAATTTTTAACATGTAGAATGTGAGATACAATTTTTCAAAGTATCGTATCAAACCTGAAAATTTTCCGAATTCCAAGGGAAGGGAGTTTTCAAGTACTCCTTATTCCTTCGATATTACTTGAACATTTTATACTTGATTTCCAAAATGAAAACTCGATTGCTCATGTACTTTAAGAAACTCCACTTGAACCTCAATTTACGAGTAATTGAGGTCTATTTTCATAAGATTTCCTTAGATTGCACTAGGGTTCAATCTTCCTCGATAATTAGAGATTCGTAGTGATATTGAGTGGTAGTTGATTATTGTTTACTCAGGCACTCGAGGGGATCTCCAAGAGGAACTCGGAGTTGAAGCCTAAACGCTTGTTGAGAACCACTCGCTTATTTTGGATTAGGTGAGTGCTCCATATAGGAATACGTAATTGAATAAGTCTAGGACATGCTCATTTCATGATTATTAAGTGTTAGGTACTATGTGTTAAGTATTTACCATACTCATGCCTATATAAATAATGTATACTTGCATTACATATCGACATGAATTGGTTAAATGATTAACCATATCAAAGGACCATATGAACTCGATTCATGCTTAACTTGCTAGATTGCTTGCTTAGCCTACTTGGTTTTGAAAAATGGGGTCGAGTGTGTACTTTATCGCACTCGTTCTCCTTTGAGATTAATAACTCATGCTTGGAAATGCTCGAATAACATGACTTGGTATGCTATGGTTGCATACGTCGTTGGAGTGAATCTCCTCGACTCTCACATGGTAAAAATGGGATAACGGCCAATGATGGCCTATCAATATGGCAAATGCCTGTCAAATAACCGTCACTACTCAACCGTTAACCGTTAACCGTTAACCGTGAACCGTTTACCAACCCACATGACTACCTGATTACTTGACTATTTGCTCACATGATTTCCAATCTACATGACTATTCGATATCCGTGAATTACATGCTCCCATGAAATCAACTTGTATTGCTTACGTGCTTACGTGCTAAGTATCCACTTGATTACTTGATTATCATGAATCACATGTTATATGAAGCTGTCCATCATTGTTAGGCGAGTGTGTACTTTACCTCACTCGACCTACTCAAATGATGAATTTTACCTTTTGTCGAATTACTTGGTTACCTATGCATGTTGTAAGCTCTAAGCTGAACTTGGGCCCTGCCCTTGGTTACTGACCTACTCGAGCCAGGACTGGGCTCGGTCGGATAGGTTGGAACCCTGGGCCACCGTTTCGGTATACTCGAGTATTACCACTGGAGGGATAAGGTGATGGCCAGTTAAACCGAGGGGATCCGGAAGTCATAAGGTGCAGATGACCGACAGAGTTCCACTGGAACACCGTATCCTACAGTATATGTTTACCTTGTATCATGATAATTGTTTCATGCTAAAATGTCAACGTGAAATCCTGAGCCATGCCTGTGATATGCCCCATACCTGTTACCTGTCCAATGTACTCATATCATGATACCTGTTTCATGTTAATGCTCCATACATGTAACATGCTTAATTACTCGCACCTGTAATAAGCTCCAATCACTCGTGAACTATACATGCCAATGTCTTGAACCATGATAACTGTCTCATGATGAATGTCTCAAATTACCCGTATAATGATTATCACCTCATGATAACATGCCATTGTGTAACCTTGAACCATGCATATGATATGCCCAACTTACTTGATTTATTTGAACTGTTAGAGTGTCTTGGAACCTCACTGGGCTGTGTAGCTCATCCCACATTGTGGTTTTCTTTTACAGGGTTCGAGGCCAAGGGTGCTCGTGAGTAGTACTAGATTGTTTTCTTTTGAAGACTTTAAGTTATATTATAACGGATGGCTATTGTACCCTTTCCCGTTGGGTTGTATTTAAGCTTGAAAGCTACATAATTGTAAGTGTGAGATATTTTGGAGTACTTTAGTTATGTATTGAAGTTATTTGAAGTATTCCTAGTCTTGAATTGTGGATTGTACCGAGTCCTGACGAGGGTTGGGCAAGCATCCCGTGGGTACCCTTTGGTTCACCTTAGGGAGAAGTGGGGGCGTCACAAACATGCTTACCAAACCAAAAATCATAATTTCAACGGAATACATTTAATAGATTTAATAGACAAGGTTAAACACTTATACATATATTTACATTGGAGTAGTGAACAAATTAACATACGGTGCAATTCATGGTATCCATACTACACAAAATATAATTAGGGCTTCGTTTTCAAAAGAGCTTAATAACATGACATATATACTAGCTTGACCCTTTTCTTCCAAAATCGTGATTTCCAAGTTTGCCCCCTGTAAGGAAAACAAAGGTAACAGAAAGGGGTGAGCTTACGCTCAATGAGGTACCAAACATATAGGGTTAAAATCATGGCCTTTCACGTTTAACCAATCAGATACATATACCAGATATAAAGGAAAGCAGTTAGATGCAGTGATTCAAAGGGAAAGGATACAAGTGGCTCTCAGGAGCCAGATTTCTATTTGCAGTACTTGATCCGAACCCGTTGACTCTCCATCAACGTAAATAGAACCAACATATCCGTAGACCCCATTTTACACCAATTTCTGTCCACCAAACATACCCCTACTGGGCCCGAACACCTCAACAGAAACAGAAGTGGTAATACTCGAGTATACCGGAATCAAGAGTCTCAATACCCAAAGATTCCCAGAAACAGACTACCGTGGTTCGTTATCTAATCGACCAGGCCCTTGCCGGCCCAACTTGAGTAACTAGCCACAGATGTTGAGCTCAGAGGTCACAGAAAGGTCGTTGGATACTAGCCTCCAAACGACGTCCGAACAGACTCAGTTACAGATAACAAATTATACACAGTAAATAGGCATACAGACAGATAAGAGAACGAGTGTGATAAAGTACACCCTCGTCTCAAACGGAATAAATAGATAAATATCACAGATTGCATGTACAGAAACCAAGTTAAGCAACAATGAAGGGAGTGGTACACTCACCGATTCCAGTACAGATATTTCAAAAGTTTTTTTTCACCCAAAGTGGCTTTAATCGCCAAGAAACCCTAAAATAATCAAGATAAAACAATTATAGTTCGTACATCCACAAACCAAGTAAATGGAATGCATAAATGAGGCCCGACTACATGTCGTACGCCTTTCCAGGTTAAGTACTAGTACAGAAGAATAAAAATATGACTTTTGAGTAAAAAGATAACAGTTGGTCCTAGGGTTACAAACAACCCTCAAAACCCTTCATTTACTAAGATCAACTCAACTTGAAGGAATTGCGTAGCCCTAAAATTTTGGGCAGCATGCCTCTGTATTTTGCTATATTCCAGCCATTTATGGCTTCATTGTTTTTCCTCAAGTCGGTCCAATTCAACACATAAGAAATCTCAATACAATAGCCCTTCAACTAGGCTCAAGTTCATCCAAATACAAAGCAAGTCTAGGAATGCAACTAGAAATCAAGTTTTAAGGACAAAAGCTAAATAGCAGGTTTGACATCCCTTAGCGGAACTGACACAACCGAAGCTATGCTTATCAGAATGGGATAAAATTTATACTGTTTCGAAGCTAAGATTAAGGCCTACAACTTTGATGAAGACTACTTAGTCCAGTTCATAGTGTATCTAGGTCAAAATTTCAAATTACAGAACCAGCATCTCACAATCAGACTAGTTAACCACACTACGATTAAACGACAATAACTCAGGCTACCGAAGTCCGATTGAGGTGTATCTTATGGCGTTTCAAAGCCAAGACATATAGCTACATTTATTATGAAGATATCCAAAGCTAAATCATGCATTTTAAGAGTCAAAAATTGAAATTCCCACGAAGACAGAAAACTGTCCGCAAAATAGGGCTTATGGGTAGTCAAGGGTATTTCAGTCATTTCACATGGTACGGTGCTCCGATCGAGTTGAAATTTTACAGGAAGCTATAAACCATCATTTCCTACAACTTTTATGTTTTTTTCTAAGCCTAATTCGGCCTTTAACCTAGTCAAACAAAACCGGGCAGAACAGGGCAAATTGGAACCCTAAAACTGGAATTTCCGCACAAAACCGAAATTTTTCCGCAAACAATCGCAATTAGCACACAAGGGATCCATTTAACACAATTTAGATCCATCAATTCAAGGCCAACCATAACCATCATATGAAAACAGAAAATTCCCACAAAAATCAGAAATTTAGCTAACTCCACTCTATTCCATAAAATCTTCCATAAAACCAACTAGTTAGCTACCATAAGTCACCAATTGACCATTATTCGAAAGAAAAAGTGAGTTCCAAGCAAAATACCTTAACTCCTCAAGAAAGGTAGTAGCTTAGGGGTTTTTCTTCCAAAACAACTCCACCAAGTCCTTCAAACTCCCTTAGCAAGTCGATTTTGTGGACTAATTCAAGAGTTAATCAGTTGGATTTCAAGATTTGTGCAAGAAATGGAAGATATAGTTGAAGCTTTCTTTTCTTTTCTCTCAAGGTGGAGTTCGGCCAAGGAGGATAGCAAATGAAGATGATTTGGGTCAAAATAAGAGTTTTAGTAAAGTTAAAGAAAAGTTAGGCAAGTCAACTTCCAATCGGATTGCAACACTTGGCCCTTCTTAAGTGCATTCTTATCCCTTTGTCTACCAAGCTTAACCTAGATAACTATCCTCTAATTATCTCCTAACCCCTTGTAAAATAATATCTCTTCATACAAAACTTCAATTAATCGTCAAAATTTTATCGCACTTAGCGCACTAGCGGGTCCCACGTCTTCAACGTACTTCAAACTTATCAAGACTAGCTTATACCATGAAAAATGATTTAAAAACTATATTTACTTATAAAAATCTTGAAAAAAGCAATATAATAGGGTTTCATGAAGAAAATGCATGCAAGAAAAGAAAATAAGATATTATGAGATAAAGAAAATTTACGGGTCCTCACATCTTCCTCGTTCTTTCGACTCAAATGGTATTTCCAAGTATAATTGCTACAAAATTTTCCAGTTTGAAAAGCGAGCAAGTGTTTCACGAATATGCTCCAAACAAATTTCAATTACTTGATTCTTATTGAACGAAACGTGTAAGTTTTGACCCTTAGTCGCTTTTCAAAGTTCTTAAACAAAGTTTTATCGCAGATTTGGACTCCAAACCCGGAGTACAATCCAGACGTGATCACTAGAGGTACTACATTTTGGTGAGTGCTTCCAAATATCTGATTGAACTTGACATTTGTGTTTAATACTTGACCAATGTAATTACATAAGATATAAGTGAATTGATAGGGCAAGAGTGTACTTTATCGCACTTGCCCTAATATGATTTGTTCTTGTTCATCGATTGCAATTGACTTGCTATACATGCATATGACTTGTATCTTGCCTGAAATTCTAGAAACCCTGTGGCTGGTTAGTCGAGTCGAGCCGGCAAGGGCCTGGTCGATTAGATAACGAACCCTGGGTAGTTAGTGATGTCGAGTGGAGTGTTATCTCCTCGACTAATCGGTATACTCGAGTATTACCACCAGTGTTTATTGTGGAGTTCGGGCCCGGTAAGGGGTTTGGTTGGTGGACGGAGATTGGAGTTAAGTGGTGTTCTACTGGACTAGTTTCTTACTTGAAAGTTGATGGAGTGTCAACTACCAATCGATCAAGCTATGGTGGAGCCGAGATATGACCAAATGTATCCTTATATGTGAAATGCAGAATATTTATTGTTTGGCTATATGAAGTGTTGTTACTCACTTCTTAATTTGTTTTGCTCGCTATTTCACTATTGTGCTACTTTTACTTTATTTGATGGACAATTTGATATTTGGAACATCACTGAAGTTTAGCTCACTCCATTAGTTTTGTTTTCCTTACAGGGGTACGAGCGAGGCGTGAGACGTGTACAGACTAGGGTAGTTTAGTTATTTTGAATTTTGAATTTGTACTCACGCTAGCACCCGACTAAGGTTATGTGTACTTGAATTGTAAACCCGTTACTGTATTTGGGCAATGTATGAACCTTGTAGTTGGATCTGAGTACTGTTGTATATATATTAAGCTAAAGGGATTGTGTTCTTTATTTTCTACGCTTGTAAGTTATTTTTGCGAGTTTTACGTGAGTGAGTCCCAGCGAGAGTTGGGCAGGCGACTCGCTAAACCCTAGGGTACGCCCTAGGGGGAGGTGGGGTCGTCACATATGGTATCAGAGCCTAGGTTTGAATTGATCTGGGTAGATTACGTGATTTATACTTGTTATTCCTTGGTTATAGGATGGATATAATAGGTTAGGGTTTCATACTTGAGAATAGGCCTTTCGTCTCGATTTATATGTCTAACTTGCCTCTTCTTGCAATGTTACTTGTAATATAGGCGATGGCGCGTACAGATGCCACTGGGGTTGCTGGGCCATCTCAGCCCGTACCTACTGATGAGATACACCTTGAAGGACCTGTGTGTCGTGTACTGACCTATCAGGAGAGTCCCGGTGGGCCCGTGTGTCGGTGGTCTCCGGCGCGCAAGATCCGGCGTTGTGACTGCTGGAAGACCTACTCCTATCCCGATAGGGTAGTGTTGGCCATGGACAATGAGCGGAGACGATTGGGTAGCGCCAATCGTAGGTGCCAGACGGAGATCGAGCGTCTCCAGGCAGCCCTCCGAGTACACAGTGCAGGATTCGAGAGCTGGAGGCTTCGGTTCTGGAGGAGCAGCAGCGGACTGATGCCTTTAGAGAATAGGCTCGGGTGGCTACTGGTCACCTTGTACGGGTAGTCGGAGATGTCCGAGACCGGACCGACCGTATTCTGACTGAGTGCGGGGCTCTAGTGGAGGATGTGGCTCAGGACTTGGCCGAGGAGGGTCAAGTGCCTGCGGTTCCTGGTGTTCCTGAGGAGGAACTGGAAGAGGGCCCCGAGGAGGATCCAGAAGAGGATCCGGAGGTGGAGCCAACTGCACCTACAGAGTCGGTTGGGTCGGCATCTAGCTAGACCTCTCGTTAAGGTTTAAGGGATTTTTGTGAGGTAGTTAGGGACATAGTGGGATGACATGTCCCCTTTTGTTTTTGAATGTGACGTGTTAAGGTGGATGTAATTAGGGTTATTTTGTTCTATGTCCCGAGCTTTTGACTTGACTAGTTGGCATGTACAGTACTTTTAACTTGCTATGTGACTTATTTTGCTATATATATAAAGGCCATGTTTATTTTGAATGTGTGTTATTATCCCTGTTTTATGATTGAAAATGTTTTATCTAAGCCATACCTTATTTTGTCTATATTTATATGATTGGTTAGTCAAGGATCATGGAAGGTAGAAGGAGTCAGGATCTGGGAGCTACCCGAGGGCGTGGCTCTAACCGTGGGCGAGGGAGTAGGCAGGTCCAAGAACCAGTGCAAGAACCGAGAGGGGAAACAAGTGGAACAGCTGAGCCGCAACCTGGACCCCGAGTGGAAGGGGGGGATCAGGTGGCGACGGCAATTCAGTAAATGACTAATATCCTTGCTCGTTTAGTAGAGCAACAGGGTCAAGCCCCTGTGAACCAACCTAGGGATCCCGATATGGGGCAAGATAGGGCCCTAGAGAGATTTCCAAAGTTCTCTCCTCCTAAGTTCCTGGGAGGACCGGACCCTAAGGGAGCGAAGAGATGGCTAGAGACTATGATCAATATATTCGCTGCTCTAAATTATACGGAGAATAGGCAAGTGCAATTTGCTGCTTTTCAGTTCGAAGGTCTGCCCAGGGCTTGGTGGAATGTAGTTAAAGCTAAGTGGGAGAGAGAGGGAATTGCAGGGACCTGGTTGAACTTTGTGTGGGAGTTTAACAAAAAATACCTCCCACCTATCGTCCAGGAGAAGAGAGAGGACGATTTTATTAAGCTCCGGTAGTGAACTTTGAGTGTATCTGAGTATGAGACCCAATTTACGAAGTTATCCAAATTTGCTCTTGAATTGATAGCTACAGAACAAAGGAAGGTAAGGAGGTTTGTTCAAGGGCTCAATGTGGAAATACAGGAGGCCTTAGCAGCGGTCCAGATGTGAGAACCAAAAAATTTTTATATTTTCTAGACATTATTTTATTTCCTTGTCTACAATTTTATACTTTCCTTCAATATATTAACTTTATATACATTTTTATAAGTGAATATCATTTTTCAAATCATTTTCCTGAAGTTTGAAGCGTAACATGGCTGTGGGGCCCGCTAGTGCGCTAAGTGCGATAAAATTTTGATGATTAATTGAAGTTTTGTATTAAGAGATATTATTTTACAAGGTGTTAGGAGATAATTAGAGGATAGTTATCAAGGTTAAGCTTGGTAGACAAAGGGATAAGAATAAACTTAAGAAGGGCCAAGTGTCGCGATTCGATTAGAAGTTGGACTTGCCTAACTTTCTTTACCTTTACTAAAATCAAATTTTGACCAAATTTTTCTTCATTTTCACCTTGCTTGGCCGAAATTCTTGAGGGAGAAAAGAGAGGAAAATACTTCATCTTGCACTCCAATTTCTTGGTTCAATCTTGAGTTTTAACCGATAGTTTTGGAAACTACACCATCAAAGTTGCTTATTAAGGAGGATTAAAGCTTCTAGTGGAGAGATTTGTGAAAGGAAAACCCTAAGTTATCACCTTTCTTACAGTGTCAAGGTACTTTGCTTACAACTTCCTCTTTGTTCATGTTAATGTCAAATTAGTGGCTTTTGTGGCTAAATATGTTGATTTGTAGTAGGTTGATGGTTGGAAGTGGAGTTTTGATGGATTTTTGATTTCTTATTGATTTTTCTGTTTTTATATAGTAATTATTGTTTAGTCATGGGTTGATGGTTTGTTATAGTGTAAAATGAAGTTGGTATATGTTGGATATGATTGGTTATGAAAAATTTCTGGTTTGGTGCGGAAATTCCAGTTTAGGGTTTCAATTAACCCTGTTCTGCCCGGTTCTGTTTGACCATGTTAGAGGCCGAATCTGTAACGACCCCACCTCCCCCTAAGGCGTACCAGAGGGTTTAGCGGGCCGCCTGCCCAGCTCTCGCCGGGACTCACTCACTTACTACATTCCTCAAATAAATTACAAGGTACAACTCAAATAATACATCCAATTCTCCCAAAATTACATATCATAAGCGAAGCGGAAACTAGTTCTAAACGTAAAATGTAGATTTACATCTGATTCAATTTCAAATATTTATACAAGCCCAAAAATACATAAACCAAAACCAAAACTAAACTATACAAGATGTACGCCATCCAGCCACACAAAGATCCAAAAACAAGTTCTTCCTTTACTTCGATCCCTGTGGGGAGAAAAAGATAATAGGGGGTGAGCTAGAAGCTCAGCGAGTGACCAGTAAAATCAACAGCCAAGTATATTTCACAATAAAGCATTGATATAATGTCATGATGCAGTAATCAAATGTTCATTTATTGCTCATGTGAGCCAGTGAAGTTCTTGTACTTAAATACCCAATGCTCGTTTAGATCAAGTAACCATGAAACAAAAGTAAGGAGCCATCGTGCTCCAAAGAATGTGTAAACAATAGTGGAGACATTGGTTCTAAGTACAAGACTTTCCAGGAACTCATTGGAGCCAAATTATGTCATGGCACACACACAAACACAATGATATGCAATTGTGCAATCAATGCAAGAATCATTTCAAAAGTAATATTTGAGAAGTAGTGGAGAGATCACTCACTCAAACTATAGTGCTTCAAGTAGTCACGTTCAATTATACTCCAGGTTTGGAGTCCAGATCTGCGATAGAAATCCAATTTGAGAACTTTAAAACACGAGTAAGATTTGAAACTTAAACGTTCCGTTTATTAAGAATCAACCAATTGAAATTCATTTGAAAGACATTCATGAAACACTTGCTCGCTTTTCAAATCGTAAGGTTTTTGTAGCATATATACTTGGAAACAATACTTGAGTTGAAAGTACAAGGAAATACAAGTTTACATTGGCCATTATATCTTTTCCTCAAGAGTACAAGTTCGTTTAGGTTTTTAATGTATACCATCGATAACAAAGTAGCAAAAGTTCTCGCTAATTCAAGTGGTAATCACTTAACCTTCGCTCAAGTTGCAAATATAGTTTTCTAGTTCTCGAGTAAAAATTCGGGCAGCATGCCCTTTGTGTTTACCTAATTTTCCAGCCATTTAGGCTTCATTATTTTCCCTCAACCAACCCAACATCATACATATAAGCAATTCAGGTCAAGAGCCGTTCCATAGGCTCACAATATCGTAACAACAAGAATCACAACAATCACAAGTGCAGAAATTCAATTTAGCACAAGACAGATTTGCCGTATGAATGCGGAAATAACTTATCCGAGGCTACGCTAATCGGAGTAAGACGTAACCTATGCCGTTTCGAAGCTAAGACTCAGGGCTACAATGTTCATGAAGGTCGCTTAGTCCAGTTTCTAATGTAACTTGGTCAAATTCTCAAATTACTAAACCAGAAACCAATTCGTCGGCTGTTTAAACGCAGAACACTGTAATGGTCATAACTCAGAGTACACAAGTCCGAATCAGGTATTCTTAGAGGAATTTTAAAGCTACTTCAGAACACTACAACTTTCATGTTTTGGTCCAGAACTAAATCAGAATGGATCCTGGTCAAAAAATGTGATAAACTGGACTTAACTGGTGAAACGGACTGCTGGGAAATACTTAGAACAGTAAGGGTATTTTGGACTTTTCACGTCCTACGTTGCTCCAATTGAGCTGAACTTTTGTAGGCACCTATAAAATACCATTATATACAACTTTCCTTCTTTGACCTAAGGCCAAATCAGCCTCTAACATACAGATACAAATTCGGACAGAATGTTGAGCAAATTTTCCAGATTTTGGAATTTTGAGTTTCTAGTGCAACTTTCCTTAATTTCTTGGTCTAATCACTACCACAACACCTTATAACACCTCAATTGCAACATATAAGCATCATACAACAATTTGGGCAGAATTTCCACAAGCCCTAGTTCATCAAATAAATTGGGGAAAACTACTAAAACAGGATAATCATCCATAATCTCACCACAAGATCAAGTTGCCAAGCTTAATTGAACAAAATTGAAAGCAAAACTTGGAGAGATAAGCTCTCTTACCTTGACTAGAGGTTACTACAAGTAGCCCAAGCTTTCTCCTCAAAAAATCACACCACAAGCCACTAGCTAATCACTCAAGAACAAGTTTAATCGGTTTACTTTGTTTGTTTTCTCACTAAGTTGTTGGATTTGAAGATGAAATGGAATGTTTTCCTTTGGGTTTTTCTTCTTGCTTCTCACGGCCAGCAACAGCAGAAAATTGGGGAAGAATGAAGCTTAATTGGTCTTATAAGAAGACAAGAAGATTAGAACAAATTGTGTCCACAAGTTTAGCCAACACTTGGCTTGATTTCCACCACAAAATTTTTCTCTTTCCTTCCTTGCATTTTAGCCCTTTAATTTCGGCCAAGATGTCATCATGAGAGAGGAGATATTTTGCTCCATTAGTAATAAACTTGTATGGCAAGAAAGTGGTGGTCAAGAGGTGCGTTCAATCGGTAGTGCGCGGGACCCGCCGGTTCGCGCCGTTTTTCTTAAAAACTCACGTACTAGTGTTTTTACTTTCCATTCACTAACCTTATATCATTGCCACTAGTCACATATTATTTCGCACTTAAAAGTCACTTTTAATCCCCAAATTTAATCCTTACTCTGTACCAAAAATTCATCCGGCGAAAAATCGCGAAAACCCTAACTTTGCTCCAAACTTCAAACCGAAGTGTAAAACCCTATTTTCTAGGTTTATTTACACTTATGTGAAATAATTGGGTAGTGGGCTTTGATAAATAATAATTTTTAAATAAAAGGGTATTTTAGTACTTATTGGGCCTTATCGGAAAGCCTTAAAGAGCTGGCTCTTTAAGCTGTTTATGCGGACCGAATTTCTTCCAGATTTATGTGGGCCGGATTCCTCACAAAACTCTATTCACCAGAAATTTTTTTTCCTTTTCTTCTGCCTCGGGGCGTTACAGAATCAGGCTTAGGTTAAAACATGAAAGTTGTAGCAAATGATGTTAACTACTTCCTACAAAATTTCAGCTCAATCGGAGCACTATAGCCCATGAAATGACCGAAATACCCTTGATTGCCCATAAGCCCTGTTTCGCGGACAGTTTTCTGGCTTCGTGGAGATTTAAATTTTTTACTCTGAAAATGCATGATTTAGCTTTGGAGGCCTTCATAAGAAATGTAGGTATATGTCTTGGCTTCGAAACGCCATAAGATACACCTCAATTGGACTTCAGTAGCCTGAGTTATTTTCGTTTAATCATAGTGCGGTTAATTAGTCTGATTGTGAGATACTGGTTCTGTAATTTGAAATTTTGACTTGGATACACTACTGGACTAAGTGGTCTTCATGAAAGTTGTAGGCCTTTATCTTAGCTTCGAAACAGTATAAATTGTACCCCAATCCGATAAGCGTAGCTCCGGTTGTGACCGATACGCTAAGAGATGTCAAACCTGCTATTTAGCTTTTGTTCTTAAAACTTGATTTTAAGTTGCATTCCTAGACTTGCTTTGTATTTCGATGAACTTGAGCCTAGTTGATGGGGTATTTTATTGAGATTTCTTACGTGTTGAATTGGACTGAGTTGAGGAAGAACAATGAAGCCATAAATGGCTGGAAAATAGGTAAATACAGAGGGCATGCTGCCCAAAATTTTAGGGCTACGCGATTCCTTCAAGTTGAGTTGATCTTGGTAAAAATGAAGGGGTTTTGGGAGTTGTTTGTAACCCTAGGACCAACTGTTATCTTTTTGCTCAAAAGTCATAATTTATTCTTTTGTACTAGTACTTAACCTGGGAAGGCATACGACTTGTAGTCGAGCCTCATTGATGCATTCCATTTACTAGGTTCGTGGATGTGCGAACTATAATTGTTTTATCTTGGTTATTTTAGGGTTTCTGGGCGATTAAAACCACTTTGGGTAAAAACTTTTGAAGTATCTGTACTGGAATGGGTGAGTGTACCACTCCCCTGAATTATTGCTAAAATGGTTATCTGTACTTGCAAATTGCTATTTGAATGTCTTTATCGACTATTTATTCTGTACGAGGTGAGTGTGTACATTATCACACTCGTTCTCTGGCTTGTGTGACTTGTTTCCTGTATATACTTGAATATGTTACCTGCGCCTGTTATAATGTCGTTTGGAAGTGCATCCAACGACCTTCCTGTTAAATCTGAGCTCAACCTCATGGGGAGTCAATTGGATCGAGCGAGCAAGGGCTTGGTCGAGAAAATTTGGCAATCCATGGGTGCCTGTTCCCGGGAAATCTTTGGGTATTGGAGACTCTAGATTTCTGGTATATTCGAGTATTACCATTCCTGTTCCTGTTTGGCGTTCGGGCCCGGTAAGTGGTATGTTTGGTGGACGGGATTTGGCGTTAAAGTGGTGTTCTACTGGACTGGTTCCTTTAGTTGAATGTTGACGGAGGGTCAACTAGGTTGGATCAAGTATTGCAACGGGGATTTGGCTCTTGAGAGCCACCTGTATCCTTTAAATTGTGGTGTTCATTCATTTCTCATATTTGATGTGTATATGTGCCCAAAAAGTGTTTTCTCATGATTTCTACTGTTTATACTTTTGGTACCTCATTGAGCTTTTAGCTCACCCCGTCCCGTTATCCTTGTTTTCCTTACAGGGAACCATCTTTTGGAACTTTGATGTTTTGAGGAATGAGTTGAGCTAGTTAGAAACTCTTTTGTTTTTGGTATAGCTCCTCGACAATTTGGAAACCCTCAATGTATCTTAATACGATGTTTCCTTTTGATTTGTAAACTTAATAATATGTATATTTTAAAGTGTTTCCTCATGTTTATGTGGCATATGTACTTGGGAATGTACACTCTTTCATGCTAAACAAAGTTTACTTGTATTGGGTTGGACTATGATGTGGCAGCGGCACTCCCATTTCGTTTTATTTTTCGTGGGAACATTGTACCAAAGAGTGATTGTATCTTATAGTTCGGCTCAATTGGGTTCTGAATGTTATCTTCTCGAAGTTCTTCTGAGCGTTTGGTAGGGTTTCCGTTCGTTCCAGATCCGTAGTCCCGACAAGAGTTGGGCAGGCGGTCCGCCGATCCCTTTGGTTCGCCTTAGGGGAAGGTGGGGCTATCGCACCAGATCAATACTTTCACTGAGGTTTTGGAGAAGGCCCGGAAAATCGAGATTGCCAGGGCACAAGTGACGAACTTTCACGCGAAACGAAAAGGGGCGCCCGGTGGAAGTCAAAGGCCGGCACAGAGTGATCGAAGCATACCATCCCCTAAAACCGATCGTGGAGCTGGGGGTGGAAGGTTTACGGGTACTTCGAGGGGAAGTACGCCGAGGGGAGGCCAAGGTGGAAGAGGGCAGGGGAGAGGTGGTCCACAGGGGGGCCAGACCTCCACTCCCCGAGTAATGCGTGGATATTGTGGAAAATCAAACCATACTGAGGATAATTGCTGGAGAAAGGCTCGAAAGTGCCTAAGGTGTGGAAGCACGAAGCACCAGATCATTAATTGCCTGCTAATCAGCGATGCTCAGTCGACTGGCAAATCAAACCCGAAACCGACCAATGTAGGAGGGACCAGGTCAAGGGTACCAGTCAGGGTGTATTCGTTGGACCAGCAATCGGTACCTGAGCCAACGGAGGTAGTGGAAGGTACGATTCCTATTTTCCATCAGTTAGCCAAAATTTTGATAGACCCTGGTACCACTCATTCTTTTGTTAGCCCTACATTTATGCTTGGAATTGACATGAAAGTTGAAAGGCTACCTTATGACTTAGAAGTAAGAACACCTACGGGTAATCAAACTTTACTTACGAATGAGGTGTATAGAAATTGCGATATTTGGATTGGTGAGCGGAAATTTGCAATCGACCTCATAAGTCTAGCCATTAAGGGGTACGATGTTATTCTAGGCATGGATTGGCTAGTTCATTATCATGCCTGGGTAGATTATAGGTTGAAGGTGGTTGAGTTTTGCATACCAGGTGAGGCAACTTTAAAGCTAGATGTGAGGGTTATGTTAGCCTCATTTGCGCTCATTTCGGGAATAAGGGCTAGGAAATTGCTTAGTCATGGGGCACGTGGTTATTTAGCTTTTCTAGTTAGCACCCCAGGAGAAAAGGTTAAGCTGGAGGACATGCCGGTGATTAGTGAGTATCCGGATGTATTTTCGGAGGAATTAGGGTCATTGCCACTCGAAAGAGAAATTGAATTTAAGATTGACCCAACACCCGGAACTACTCCCATTTCGAAAACCCCTTATCGCATGGCACCCGCCGAACTTAAGGAATTAAAAGTTCAGTTGCAAGACTTGCTAGAACGGGGATTCATACATGAAAGCGAGTCACCATGGGGTGCTCCAGTGCTATTTGTTAAAAAGAAAGACGAGAGTTTAAGGTTATGCATTGATTATCGTAGTTTGAATGTAGTAACCGTTAAGAATAAATATCATTTGCCCCGCATCGATGAGTTGTTTGATCAATTACATGGGGCGGTGGTGTTCTCTAAGTTGGATCTTCGACAAGGGTATTATCAATTGAGAATCAGAAAGGGGGATGTACCAAAAACGGCCTTTAACACACGATATGGGCATTTCGAGTTTGCAGTAATGCCTTTTGGCTTAACTAATGCCCCAACGACATTCGTGGATTTAATGCATCGAGTGTTTAAACCCTACTTGGATAAGTTTGTGGTGGTGTTTATTGATGATATCTTAGTATATTCGAAGACAAGGGAGGAGCATGAGCAACATTTGAGGATAGTATAACAAACCCTAAGCGAGCACCAGCTGTTTGCTAAATTTAGCAAGTGTGAATTTTGGTTAGAGAAAGTGGCGTTCCTAGGTCATATAATTTCAAAAGAGGGACTTACTATGGATCCGGCCAAAGTGGAAGTTGTAGCCAAATGAAAACGGCCAGAGAATCCTACTGAAATATGAAACTTTTTAGGTCTAGCGGGGTATTACCGCCGATTTATAAAGAATTTCTCAAGAATTACGGGACCCATAACGAACTTGACAAAGAAACAAGGAAAGTACATTTGGGATGCTAAGTGCGAGAATGAGTTTCAAGAGCTTAAGAGGCAATTGACCATGGCTCCAGTGTTAGCTTTGCCCAATGGGATAGATAGCTATACGGTTTATACCGATGCGTCGAGAGAGGGGTTAGGGTGTGTTTTGATGCAAAATAGGAATGTGATTGCCTACGCATCTCAGAAGTTAAAGCCTCATGAGCAAAACTATCCAACCCATGACTTGGAGCTTGCAGCTGTCGTGTTTGCTTTGAAGAAATGGCGGCACTATTTATACGGGGGGACATTTGAGGTATACACGGATCATAAGAGCCTTAAGTATCTACTTTTCCAGAAGGAGCCAAACCTAAGGCAACGTCGGTGGGTGGAGTTCTTAGAAGACTCTGATTGTACGATTAATTACCATCCAAGGAAGGCCAACGTTGTAGCAGATACTTTAAGTCGAAAGGCTCAACTAGCAAGTTCAATGGTGGGAGAGTGGAGCTTGTTAGAGGATGTATGTGAATGGAACCCGCGTCTGGAGCCACAGAAAGTTATTTTTGGAAATATTGAGGTGAAATCGACACTGTTGGATCGGATTAAAGAGGGCCAAATGAAAGAACCGACGGTGCAGAAGTGGGTAGAAAGAGTGAAGAAAGGAGAATTGCCTAACTTTAACCTAGGTCCTGATGGGATTTTAAGGTTTTGAAATCGCGTCGTTGTACCTATGAATGAAGAGTTAAAAAGAGAGATTTTGGAGGAATCCCACCGTTCGAGGTATACGGTACATCCAGGTGGTGGTAAAATGTACCAGGATCTCAAAAGTCTGTATTGGTGGGATAATATGAAGGCGGAGATTGCCCAGTTTGTGCAAAAATGTCTTACGTGCCAACAAGTGAAAGCTGAGCATAAAAAATCGTCAGGTTTGTTACAGCCTCTAGGGTTCCCTGAATGGAAGTGAGAGCACATAACGATGGATTTCATATCAAGGTTACCACGAACTCAAAAAGGTCATGATGCGATCTGGGTGATAGTAGACCGATTGACTAAGACCGCACATTTCCTGCCAGTTAATATGAAATACTCTTTGGAGAAACTTGCCAAACTCTATATGGATGAAGTGGTGAGACTACATGGGGTACCAGTGAGTATCGTATCCGATAGAGACCCCAGATTTGTATCTCGATTCTGGCAGAAATTGCAAGAGGCTCTAGGAACTAAGTTGACCTATAGTACAGCGTATCATCCTCAAACCGATGGACAATCTGAAAGAACCATTCAAACTCTTGAAGATATGCTGAGAGCCTGTATTGTAGATTTTGGAGGGAGTTGGAGCCAATATTTAACCTTGGTTGAGTTCGCGTATAACAATAGCTATCACTCTTCTATTCAAATGGCCCCATATGAAGCATTGCATGGACGAAAATGTCGATCACCAATCCATTGGGATGAAGTAGGAGAGAGTAAGATTATTGATCCAGCTAGAATACCGTAAGTTGAGGAAGCCTACGAAAGGGTAAAGGTGATTCGTCAGAGGCTTCAGACAGCCCAAAGCCGACAAAAGAGTTATGCCAATCATTGGAGGAAGGATTTGGAGTTTGAAATAGGAGACAAAGTATTTCTTCGGGTTACTCCCTTGAAACAAAAGATTAAGGCAGGAAAAGGGAAAAAGTTGCAACCGAGATATAAAGGACCTTTTAATATACTCCAGCGGATAGGGAAGGTGGCTTATCGACTAGAGCTACCAGCTAGCTTGTCTCAGATCCATGATATATTTTCATGTTTCTTTGCTTAAGAAATACCATCCGAATCCGACTCACATTTTGCCACTAGAAGATATTGAACTCGACGAGTCTTTAACCTATGAGGAACGACCCATTCGAATACTGGATAGGAAGGTAAAGGACTTGAGAAACAAGCAGATTCCACTGGTTAAGGTTCTATGAAGACATAATGAGGTGGAGGAAGCAACCTGGGAGCTGGAGAAAGACATGCAAGAAAAGTATCCCGAGTTGTTTGGGGAGAGAGTGTGAGAACTTGAAAAATTCTTATATTTTTCTTAAAAATTCCCTTTTATTTGAAAATTATTACTTTATAATGGCCCTACTACCCAATCACCCCACAATAAGTGCAAATGAACATAGAATTAAGGGTTTTCCCTTTCCGTTTTCAAGTTAGCGTGAATTAGGGTTTTTACGCCTATCCGTAGTGTGACTATCCGGTATGGAGGGTAGATCAAATTGGGTGATTAAGAGTGAGGTTTAGATGCTATTAAGTGTGTGATTAGAAGTGATAATAATAAGATAGTGAATTATAAGTTAAAACCCTAGTACATGCGATTTAAGGAAAATCGGCTCGAACCGACGGGTATCGTTCACTACCGATTGAACATACCATTTGACCACCATTTTATCAAGTTAATCTCATTGTTGTTAGAGCCTAAATATCAGCCCTAAATCTGATCAAGGGGGCCGAAATTTTTGACTTCAAGAACCAAGAGAAAAGAAAAAAATTGAGATGGAAATTGGTTGTGACAAGTGGCATCAATCCATGCATCTTTGACCCAAATTAGGACCAAGCCTTATAACCTTCTTGGACTTCATTTTCCCTTCATTTTTCATTCCTCTTGGCCAAACCTAGGAGAGAAAAAAATGGAGAAGAGAACTTCAATCCATCTTGGGGTTTTGCTTGATTGAGTGAGAAAACAAGAAAACTAAACCGATTAACTTGCAAATTGAGAGCTTGGGAAGCTTAGGGAGCTAAATTTCACAAGGAAAGGTGAAGGATAATTCTTGCAAGCCCTTTTATTGAGGTATTATGGCTGACCATCCTTTCCTTTTCCCTTACTCTAGTTTGAGTTATGTAGTAACATGAATTCATGCTTGGTAATACCTAATCTAAGTGATTTTGATGATTGTAGTGATGAATTGTGAGTTAGGGTTTTGAATGGTCACTTGTAATTCTTGTTGTTTGGATAGTATATGGTATATGTAGGCTGTATAGGAGGTAGTAGTAGTGGTTTTTGTGAGAACCCGTAATTTTCTCATTTTCTAGGGTTTATTTTCGTACTGGCATGTTTTCTGCATTTTCTTTATTAGGAAAATTTTTTTGATAATTTTTATGAGTAAAAATAGGTTTTACGTCATTTTTTTAGTATCGGTTAATTTTTGAGAAATTAAGAGCGTATACCGGACGTGGGACCCGCTAGTGCGGAAAGTTCGGAAAAATTCGGCCAACTAGGTTAAGTTTTGGATACTGGGTTTAAATTATCGGGTGCTAAGAGATAATTAAAGGTTACCAAGTGGATTGGTGTGAGAGGAAACAAAGTGATATGCATGCATTAAATAGGGTGACAAGTGTCACCATATGATTAAACCTTACATTTTGACTACTATTCACCTTTTTACCAATTGACCAAATAAAGCAAAAAATTACCAAAATCATCTCCATTTCAAGCACCTTGAAGCCGGCTCTCTCCAAGGAAGAAAGAAAGGAAAACTCTCCAAATTCCTAGCTCTACTCTTGCTCAAATCCAATAAATCAATCATTTAATCTTGCTTTTGTTCCATAGAAACCCTTAAGTGAGTGATTGTGAGGTGTTTAGTGGAGTTTTTTGGAAGGCTAAGGGGATTAGTTGCTCCCTCTCTTGTATTACTAAGGTGAGTAGTGAAGGAACCCCTCTCCTCCATCTAATGATGTTTAATTCATGATTTGTGGTAGCCTAAGAGGGAATTTTGTGGATTATATCTTGATTTTGGTTGAATTTGGTGAAGTTTTATAATTATTGATGATTTTTCTGTTTTCATATGATTAATGTTGTGTGGCCATGTATGATGGTTTGAAATGATATTGAAGGAAGTTAGAAGGTGTAAAGTGTGGTTAATTGCAGAAAATTTCTGCTTTGGAAAGAAATTTTGAAAGTTAGGGTTTCATTTCCCCTCATTCTGCCTGGCACTGTTCATCATAGTTAGAGACCGAATTAGCCTTGGGTTAAAACATGAAAGTTGTAGGGAATGATATTTTAGAGTTTCCTACAAAATTTCAGGCCAATCGGAGTAGCGTATCTTGTGAAAAGATCGAAATACCCCTGCAGCCCTGTTTTCACCCGAACTTGAGAATTGCTTCTCCAATGGGTTATTTTGGTTGGGAATACTTCGGAATTGGTTGTTGAGGTCTTCTTAAGAAATGTATCCTGATGTCTTAGCTTTCGAATGGCTTTGGAATCAATTGATTTGGAGTTAGGTACCCTGACTTACAGTTTATTAACCAGAATGCGGTTTGTTCACCTGTTTTTCCCGTTCTGGTTTAGTATCCTACATTTTCGGCCTAGTTGCACTATGAACTGAGCTGAGTGACCTTCTGTAACATTGTAACCCTATCTGTTAGTTTCAAAACGGTGTATCTTTCACCTCCATCCGATAATCGTAGTGCCAATGGTGGCAAAACCGTAAAATGATGTCAAAAACTATTTTTTTTTGGATTAGAGCTTAATTCCATTTCCGGATTTCCCTGGTTTACTCTAGTGCTTATACATTCTAGTGGAACCTTATTTTGGTGGTATGTGGATTTGGTTATGACTTGTAATTGAGTCTTATTATGCTTATTTGAATGTTCTAGGACGTGACGGTGGTCCAAGACGCTCTTTGAGCGGAAGTTGATGAAATTTCACTTGCTTGCTTGGTGAGTGTACTACTCACTTGTTGTTTACAATGTGGCTTTGGTATATGTGAACTTGATGCCTTGAAGGCTTATTTGCTCCGTTGAAATTGATTAAGTGAGGGTGTACTTGATCGCCCTCACCCATTTGATATCTCATATGACTGTCTAGTGTTTCACTGTAATGATTGAATGATACATGAAATACTGAATTTGGTTCATGAATTTGGTGTCGCTTGGACGAGTATCCAACGACCATTACTGATACTACTGAGCTCAACCCCATTGGTAGTCGATTGGATCGAACCGGCGAGGGCTTGGTCGTGAAAATTGACGAGCCATGGGGACTGTTATATGGAATCTTGTAGTAGTGAGACTCTTGATTCCAGTATACTCGAGTATTACCAAATTTCTACTGTTTGGAGTTCGGGCCCGGTAGGGGTATGTTGGGTGGAAGGAATGGAAGTAAAGTGGAGCCTACGGTTGGTTACTCGTAAACATTGATAGAGGGTCAATGAAGTCCGATCAAGTATACAAGCAAGGAAAGGGGCTCTTGAGAGCCGTCTGTATCCTTTTACCAACTTTATTGATGTGTACTCTTGGCTTACTTTTATTAGATGAATTGGAATGAAATGCTATCTGCTTATATGATCTTAGTTGCTTGAGTGATAGTATCTCACTGGGCGTAAGCTCACTCTATTCCTTTTGTTTTCCTTACAGGAATTTGAATACTTTTGGAAAGTTCATGAATGTTGGTTGCCGAGTTGAGCTTGTTGTAACTATCTTTTGAATAGCTCCTTTTGGGCAAAACTCTACGTGCATTTTGGATCCAACCAAAAATGTTGAGTTGTAATTTGCAAACCGTACTTGTATAAACTTGTTGGACAACTTGGGTATGCCCTTTTGGTATGTAAATAATAATTTTCAAGATGTATATGTTTGATTGATGCGTGGTTGGATTTTGACGTGTCGGTTACTATTCATGGCCGACTCCGTTTTCGTTTGAAGCGCGCTTGTGTGTTCCGGAACGTTTAAACCGTATTGAATTGTCCCGTTAGACCTGGCGAGAGCTGGGCAGGCAGTCCGCTAACCCCTTTGGTTCGCCTTAGGGGAAGGTGGGGTTGTCACAGTTTTAATCTAGAAATGTGAAGTTACACCTTGAATACCTTAAGTTCCAGAATTGAAATTCTTCATTGCTCTGTTCTGCCCGGTTCTGTTCGCCTTAGGGGAAGGTGGGGCTGTCACAGGTGGTATCAGAGCCACTTCGCGTGGTCTCTGCGTGGAGAGAGCTTGGGCCAAGTGGTGTTATGGTCTTGCTTTCGTGAATGCGTCGAAAGGTATAAGTGCTCTTTTGAGCATAAGCTATGAACCGTGTATGTCGTAAGTGTAAAGATCTTTATCATGGGACTTGAGGAAGATAGATATGTATGTCGGGTAGGAATCTGTAATAAGGATGATTTACGCTTGGGACCGGCCGGCTCGAGTTGTGAATCATCTTAGATGGGATTCTTGCGCCCGGATACGAAAGAGATGAGAGCCTAGGTTTGAAAGGATTGGGCGAACTAGAAATGCGATTCTATGGAATTTCGTGTGGTTTGTTCGGGTATGGTTAATCGTGATCAACCTTGATTAAGATATAAATGGTATTGTTCTCGTAGATTATGGACGGAGCCCTAGGGGGGGGAAAGCTTTTCGTGAGTTCTTTTGTACTCGTGACCTAGTCTGTCTATAGTACTTTTGGAGGACCCCTTTTGTTTCATGGGATGACTTTGTATGTACTTGACTGACTGTTCTGTATAATTGCTTGATCCGGTTATATGTTCTATGTATATGTGTTATGTGTTTAAATGCTCTACGAGGTAGTTGTTTTAGTTAATTATCCTTGTTTAATTGTTCCTATTTAGTGCTACGAAAAGGAGGGCTAGGTGCCCTTTAACAGTATATTTATTTTGTGACCTAGATCGACTTAGATTGATGGAAGGCACTCGTAGTGGTAGAGGCCGTGGACGCAGGGGTAGGCAACCCACGCCTGAAAGAGGCACTGGGGAAACCTCATCTGGACCTAACCCTGAACCTAGGGTTGATCCTAACATCCAAATAGCGGCTGCTATGCAGCAAATGACTAATTTACTAGCCCAAGTGGTGCACCAACAGGGTCAAAACCCTAACCCCAACCCTGGGAACCCCGGTAATCACGTGGAGAGCGAGGATAGGACTCTCGAGAGGTTCCAGAAGTTTACCCCACCAAAGTTTATCGGGGGGCCCGATTTGGACGTGGCCGAAAGGTGGCTAGAGAAGATGGTGGATATCTTTGCCGCCCTACATTATACGGAGGAGAGGCAGGTGACCTTCGCCGTCTTTCAACTGGAAGGGGCGGCCCGTTCCTGGTGGAACGTTATTCGGCAAAAATGGGAACGGGAACAAACGCCCAGGACCTGGGTGAATTTTATGCGGGAATTCAATGCTAAATTCTTCCCTCCTCTAGTTCAGGAGTGGAAGAAAGATGAATTTACTCGGTTTCGTCAGGGGGCCCAATCTGTAGTGTAGTACGACAGCCAATTCACCCGCCTATTCAAATTTGCGCCCGAACTCATCATGACCGAGCAACGAAAAATACGGCGATTTGTCCAGGGCCTGAACGTAGAAATCCAGAAGGACCTCGTGGTAGCCCAAATTAACGCCTTCAGCGATGCAGTGGAGAAGGCGCAACGAGTAGAGAATGCTAGGCTACAGGTGAGGAACTTCCAAGCGAAAAAACGAGGATTTCCTGGAAGTAGTTCGGGGCAGGGGGATGAGAGTACCCCTTCCAAGTTTGGGCGGGGAACGGGAGGAGAAAGGATGTCGGGAGTGTCACGAGAGGGCCCGTCATGAGACGGCCAAGTGGGGAGAGACCAGAGAGGAGGCTCGGTTTCTGCAGTATGCGGACCTTGCGGGTATTGCGGAAAGTCAAACCACTCGGAAGACAATTGCTGGAAGAAGGAGGGAAAATGTTTGTACTGTGGAAGTGCAAACCATCTGCTCGCTACTTGTCCAGTCCTATCACGAGATGGAAAGGGGAGTCAGCAATCGAAGAGGACTAATTCCGAACCGGCCAAGGTGGAAGGGACCAACCCGAACTTGAGAATTGCTTCTGTAATGGGTTATTTTGGTAGGGAATACTTTGGAATTGGTTGTTGAGGTCTTCTGAAGAAATGTAGCCTGATGTCTTAGCTTCCGAATGGCTTTGGAATCACTTGATTTGGACTTAGGTAGCCTGACTTACAGTTTATTAACCAGAATGCGGTTTGTTCACCTGTTTTTGCGGTTCTGGTTTAGTCTCCTGCATTTTTGGCCTAGTTTCACTAGAAACTGGACTGAGTGGCCTTCTTCAACATTGTAGCTCTATCTCTTAGCTTTGAAACGGTGTATATTGCACCTCCATCCAATAATCTTAGTGCCTATGGTGCCAAAACCGTAAAATGATGTCAAAACTGTCTTTTGTAAACTTCATTTCCGCACTCGATATCAGCTTAATTTTTGTTCTTGTCTTGTTTTGAGCCTACGGAATGGCTATTGAAATGAAATTGTGTTATGGATAACCTTGGGTTTGATTGAGTAAGGATGAAGCCACAAATGGTTGGAAAATAGGAAAATACAAAGGGCATGCTGCCCAAATTTTCGCTCGAGGACTAAGTTTCTATTTCAATTGGTATACTTACGTTTGGTCTATGAAACCCTAATTATTTTGTCTACGGGTCTAAATGTCCTCGTTTCACTTTAAAATCTTTTATTACGATCTACTCATCAATTGGCGAGTTTCTTTGATTGCACCTAATTGTTGTGCTAGATGATCTATAATATTCTTTCTCGTTAATTTTAGGTTTTCTCGGTGACTGAGGATAATATCCGGAAGGATATTTTATCCGTTATTTTGCGTACATAGGTGAGTGTTTCTTGTTTGTTATATTCTCCATGACTTCATGACTTGTTGTTGTTGTTTGATGATGTGTTAAGTGTTCTCAATGATTTCCAAAATGAATTTTCTAGGCGAGCGTGTACTTTATCGTGCACGACCTAAATGAAATGTGAAATTTTCAATGATTTAACGATTGAAACATTAGTTGCGCATGATGTAAGCTTTTTGGCTGAATTGGGCCCTGCCCTTCGTTACCAATCGACTCGAGCCAGAAGTGGACTCAGTCGGGTGATATGGTGACCCTGGGTGAATTTGGTATACTCGAGTATTACCTTGTAGTCCGGCCACGTCCGGATGGGTGGAGTCTGGCCAACGTCCGGATGGGTGGAGTCCGGTCAACGTCCGGAAGGGGATGAATGAACGAACGAAGGCACGAGGGTTTTTCTTCTCAAAAAGGAAATTTTCAAATAATTGGAGGAATAAGGGAAAATGTCAGGGGAACGAACGAACGAACGAATAGCTCCATGTGAGCTCGTATCCTTTTAATGAATGTGTTACTATCACTTTCCATTGTAAATGTTTCTTGAATTATTGATACTCTATGTTTAATGTCTTGAATTGATTGTTTGATTATGTGTTTGGAACCTCACTGAGCTTTTAGCTCACCCCTTTAGTTTTGTTTTCCTTAACAGGGGACGGCGAGCAGGATGAGAGCATAGACTTGCCAGTCTAGTTCTTTTGTTTCTTTTGTAGTGGTTCTCGTCTAGTGCTTGGCACGGGCTGGACGTATGAAGGATGGAGAACCTTTGTATATTCGATCTTTATACTTCCTTTTGGAGATGGCAATGTATATAAGTTCCGCTTTAAGTTTTGGATCGTTGCCCTATTTATTCTTGTGATTTATTCCAATTTTAAGTGAGGACTGTGGTGAACGACTGAGTCTCGGCGAGAGCTGGGCAGGTGACCCGCTGGGCAGGTGACCCGCCGAACCCTTTGGTTCGCCTTAGGGGGAGGTGGGGCCGTCACAGGTGGTATCAGAGCTTAGGTTTCAGATCTCTGTAGTGTATCCTAGGCTTGAAGTTTAGGATGCCGGACTGTGGGATTCGATTTGACCTAAAAGTTAAGCGATTGAGGGATAAAACCTATAGCTGCTTCGCGTGGTCTCTGCGCGGAGTGACCCTGGACTAAGTGATGAATAAGTATGAGGGACTAAGTGAAGCTATGAATTGCGAATTGATGTGATACTCACTTGACGCGATCTAGACAACGAATCACCAACGGTTTAGCAACAGAAATTTGACCCAAATCTAATCCCCGAGATAACGAACACTATTGATAATATCTCAACCCGTTACCTAATGAATTAGCGAACCAAACTATAGGTAGAGGAACGCCACAACCAAGGAGTTACTTGATTGATAAGTTCACTTGAATAACTTGAGAAAGATTCTCAAATATTCAAAGAGGCTCTCTTGGAAAGAGAAAAGTGAAAACTCACAATTTTATTGATCTTCAAAACTGTCCATGAAGGTCTCTTGCCTTGGCTATATATAGCCATACAACTTGAAAACCTAAAGTGACTTGAAAACCCTAACACGGCTAGGCTAGGCCTTTGGCCCGATTCCACTACTCAAATCCACTATCTAATGGTCAGCTTATAATCGATCCAATGAAGGCTTTAAGCTGGCCCAACATAACCCAATAAAAGCTAATTAATCAACTTAAGTTATAGTGAGCCTAGACTCTATAAATCGGATCCAACTCAACATGAGGTCTTCGACCGAATTTATTCCTAGCAAATAAAATAGAAATCTAGAAAATAAACTACTAACTATTACTAAAAGATTCAATCTCTTGCAGCCCAAAACATGGCCCATAAGCGGCCCATATTTCGTATCATTCCCCTCCTCTTAAAAAAAGATTTGTCCTCAAATCGTGTTTGGAAATGAATGGTAGTACAAGAGTTGGCAGTATGAAACTTCAAATCTCCACATATTGGCTCTCTTAGAATGGATGATACTTGCATACGTCGTGATTATTGTAATTCGCTGCACATGTCTCTTGGTTAGCTTGAAAATGCTCACAATCCGCCATGGGAAACTCAAGGCTTTACTCCAACCACTCCAAAGCTCTCTAATCAGCATTGTGTCATGAATGGTCGAATTTGGACCTACACAATAAATCACACGATTAGGATTTGTAGGTATAAAATCACTTGACAGCTTACCATTCACATTCACAAGATAAGGATCTTCATAGTGATGCTCAATCAGGTTAGAAAAGTCTCGGACATGATTGTGCAAAGTTATAAAATTCATTGCAAGTTGTTGTGGGTATGGCCTATCTTGCACAAAAGGAACAAGATCGAGATAGGTAGCTTTTGAACGCTCAAATTGAAGAATAAAACCAGGTTGTAAGGAATCAGAATTTGGACCAATGAGGAAAGGATTGTCACCAACAAAATAAGAAGGAAATTTATAACAAGTTTCAAGTGTAGAAACTCCCTTTGAAACTTCATTATTCCTCCCAACAAGCAAATCAGGCTCATGGTTGACGTTGAACATCAGTGGATGACAAAGAGAGACAACACTTAAGGTGCAAACTCCATGAAAAGTTTGATATTCACCAATGGATTTAGGCATAGAACATGCCAAGATCAACTCAATTTTTCCTTGCTTAACCTGCATAAAAGTAGAAACACTAAACAAAGTAGAGTCAAGATCGTTAGAAAAAACATATGATCTCACATCCTTTCTCACAATCAGCTTACTCTTAGAATTTTTAATCTTTTTTTCATGCTCAGTAGCTGACTTTTTCCCCTCATTATTCTCAACCTCTTTCTCATTTTCAACTCCCTCGAATTTTACCTCTTCAGTCACAATTCTCTCCTCCAGCTCTTTCTTCATACTATAACGCTCATGCTCACTCTTCATGTATGCTAGATCAATACAAAGTTGCTTAGAGTTAAGCGACACAAGCTTGGTACGACGGCCATTAAATGTGAAGGAATACTTATTAGTATATCCATCATATTTGACTTCTCGATTAAACATCCACCATTGTCCCAACAGCACATGCGTCACTTGAATGGGAACCACATCACACAACACCTCATCCACGTATTAACCAATGTGAAAAGGAACAAGTGTGTGCTTAGTAATCCAAATATCACCACTATCACTTTGCCACTTGTAAGGTCGAAGATGATCAATGGTTGGAAGATTCAATTTCTCAACCATGACAGTACTTGCGAGATTAACTTCACAGCCCTTATCAGTGGCTAAGCTGCAAACTTTATCCTTGATATGGCAACGTGTATAAAACCAATCATTTTTCTGAGCTTTGATGATTTCCAATTGCTCAGTTATCTCACGCAATGCCACAGTATTTACTCCTTTAGGCACAAGATGGTGAAGCTCCAGTTGAGCATTCGTTTGTCTCATACTTTTATTACCTGCAAAACTCAACAAAAATTAGTAGAACAGTCCTCACTCGCTCCCTTACGTGTTTCGCTCACTCTCGTGTTTTGCTCAAGTGTTTAAAAACACTCTAATGATCTCACCATTCACTTTCAAATCCCTTGATTGCCCCCTTGAAGAAATCAGAAATTTCCCTCAAGTAGTTCAACCAAACGTCAACCAAGTTTGTCCCCAAAAGTGGTGTATGAAAATCTGGAAATTTGAAGACTAAATGATGACTCAAAACAGCAATTATACAAGCAAGAATTTTTTCTGGAATTTTTTTCTGATTTAGTCCGCAAAAGGGTGACTCAAATGTTTCGACAAGGACTCTAAGACTAGATCAGGACGGACTCCTTTTGGACACTTTTAGCAATCTGCAAAAATGACTCAAGATACCAATTTGTGGTGTGGACAGAACGCAAGGTTCGATTGACACAAGAACAAGATGGCGGAAATTTAGAATCCTAGAAGGACTTTACCCACTTTTTGCATGCGGCCGAATTTTCTTTGGAAGTTGGGATCAATGTTTCTTGGGTGATTTTGGGTTATGGGTGTCTTGGTGTTAGCGGCTGGTTTCCCCAATTCAAGCAAGGGAAGTCTGAAGTGGACAGCTTTGGTGGTGGCTAGGGTTTGCCCTAGCAAATCCAAGGCAGTTTGGGTTTCCTTTGTCAAGAAGGTTGCCTATTTCAAGAAGGTTTCTTATTTCTTGTGATCCAACTCTGGTTCCTCTTTCTTTCTTTCTCTTTTTTTTTTGTGCAACCAGAATGCTTTTCTTTCTTTTGAATTTCGAATCCCACCTTCAAAACACAAGATTTTTGTGTGGTGTTTGTACAAAGGTCAGCCGCAACTCAAGATCAAGAATGGAGGTTTGTTTAGTTTCAAGATTTCAAGTATCAATCCCCCTTATCAAGATATGTATCAAGGGTTCCAAGAAGCAAGGTAAGGTTATCAAGAATTCAAGAACTATTGTAATCAGCCTTTTTATAGAAAACAAAACAATATTCCCAGCCCTCTTGTTCAAAACACTTCGGTATTAAGAAACAACTAGCGACCAGAATTTTGTTTTCGCCTCTTGAATGAGTTTCTTTTCTTTTTTTTTTTTCTTTTGGAGGTTGCTTTACACAACCAGAATGACTCAACAACACAATGAAAAGACTAAGATCTGGTCAAAACAGTAGCAAGAGATGACAAGACAGATTGCATGCAACAAACAAGATACAAGAACACAACGACGGCACAAAACCCTAGCGGTTGGATTTTTTTTTTGACTCTAAACCAACACAAAACTTCAAGAACAATATAACACGACACCAAAATAAGAAAGAAACACAAGTTATAATTTTTTTGGGATGAACAGTGCCGCTACCGTAGCGGTGAACAGTATCGCTACAGTAGCGATGAACAGTACGATGCTACAGTACTTTTTTTTTTTTTTGAATTGACACACAAACTGATTTGAAACAAGAGTATGTGACTCGAAACACAAAAGAAAAGAAGGATATAACCTGGTGGTTGTCGACTAGCTCTGATTACCAACTGATGTGATACTCACTTGACGCGATCTAGACAACGAATCACCAACGGTTTAGCAGTGGAAATTTGACCCAAATCTAATCCCCGAGATAACGAACACTATTGATAATATCTCAACCCATTACCTAATGAATTAGCGAACCAAACTATAGGTAGAGGAACGCCACAACCAAGGAGTTACTTGATTGATAAGTTCACTTGAATAACTTGAGAAAGATTCTCAAATATTCAAAGAGGCTCTCTTGGAAAGAGAAAAGTGAAAACTCACAATTTTATTGATCTTCAAAACTGCCCATGAAGGTCTCTTGCCTTGGCTATATATAGCCATACAACTTGAAAACCTAAAGTGACTTGAAAACCCTAACACGGCTAGGCTAGGCCTTTGGCCCGATTCCACTACTCAAATCCACTATCTAATGGTCAGCTTATAATCGATCCAATGAAGGATTTAAGCTGGCCCAACATAACCCAATAAAAGCTAATTAACCAACTTAAGTTATAGTGAGCCTAGACTCTATAAATCGGATCCAACTCAACATGAGGTCTTGGACCGAATTTATTCCTAGCAAATAAAATAGAAATCTAGAAAATAAACTACTAACTATTACTAAAAGATTCAATCTCTTGCATCCCAAAACATGGCCCATAAGCGGCCCATATTTCGTATCACGAATGTTATAGGCCTTAAATCTTTCTCATGGTATCTGAGGACCATAGATAGGTATGTCAGGTAGGAATTTCGATTGTAGATAGTTTACTCTTGGGACTGTTGCTCGAGATGTGAATTATCTTATTTCGGATTCTCGTGCCTGAGTACTCTAGAGTTGCGGCGCTGCTAAGGACTTGAGACTTGCATTTTGGGAACATGAACAGGCTTTGTCTGACTAGAATGAGCACAAGAGGTCAGGGACATCTAGTTTGGATCATAAGTGACGTGAGAGACCGGACGGGCTGATACTGGGACGACTTCACCTTTTCATTTTGATTTACCTGTATATTGTTACTACATGACGTTAGTATACCTATATACCTGTGTGTACATGATTATCTGTCCGACTTGATATGTATTTGTGTATCTGCTTATCCGTCTTCCTGATATGGCGTGTTATGTGCGTATATATTTATTTGTGTATTTGGAATGCTAGAATTTGTTACTGTAGTCAATTTACTGTGTTTATTTACTAAATTACCTTTTGGAGAAAAAGAAAAGAAAAGAGAGAGGGAAAACATATATATGGACGGGAGACGTAGTCGTGGACGTGGAGCTAGTCGTGGCCGTGGAGCTAGGCAAGCTCAAGAACCGAGAGAAGAAAGAGAAACAGTGGCCAAGCAAGAACGGGGACCGAGGGTTGAGGCTGGAGATCAAATGGCGACGGCGATGCAACAAATGACAAATATCCTGGCACGACTGGTAGATCAACAGGATCAAATGCCAGTGAATCAACCCCGGAATCCTGAGATCGGAGAGGATAAGGCTCTTGAGAGGTTCCAAAAGTTTCTACCTCTGAAATTTCAAGGAGGGCCTGATCCGGATATAGCTGAGCAGTGGTTGGAGGCAATGATTAATATCTTCGCGGCTTTGAATTACACGGAGCAAAGACAAGTAAATTTTGCTGTATTTCAATTCGAAGGACCAGCCCGCTCGTGGTGGAATGTAATTAAGGCCAAGTGGGAAAGAGAATAGACGGTATGGACATGGGCGAACTTTATAAGGGAATTTAACGAAAATTTTCTCCCACCTTTAGCCCAAGAAAGGAGAGAGGACGAATTTATTGGGTTGCGTCAGGGAACCCTAATTGTGGCCGAATATGAGACCAAATTTACTAGACTGTCTAAATTCACTTCCGAATTGGTGGTTATGGAGCGACGGAGAATAAGACGATTTATACAAGGACTAAATTTGGAAATCTAGGAGGCATTAGCGGCAGTTCAAGTTAATACGTTTACAGAGGATCTTGAGAAGGCCCAAAGAATTGAGGATGTGAAAGCCCAAGAATGCAGAAAAGAGATACATCCAGCAGTATACCTGAGGAATCCGGAGAAAAGATAACGCTCTCCAAAGTGCAAAAAGTGAACCATTCACTCCGCCCACCTTGGACCTTAAGAGCATTAGATGAAAGGTCCATGAAAGGAAGTCAGATCGGATCAAAGGACATTTCTCGAGAAGATCCAACAGTAGCTCCTCGATTGGGCTGTGGATACTGTGGAAAGGCAAATCACACTGAGAATGATTGCTGGCGGAAAGGGGGAAAATGTTTGATTTGTGGGAGTAGCAATCATCAACTTAGCAATTGCCCGAAGGAACAGCCACGAGAGGGTAGTACTCAACAAGTGGAAGGAACCAAACTGAAACAAATTCATGAAAGAGGAAATCGAACAAAAGTATCAACACAAGTTTATGCCGTAGATCAGCACCAAGTTCTGGGGTCCTCCGAGGCTACGAAAGGTATGAATTTCGAGGTCGAAATTCTTTTAAGGGGGAGAGAGTGTGAGGACTTGCAAATTTTTTATATTTTTCTCAAAAATGCCTTTTTATTTAGAAATTATTCATTTATTATAGCCCTACTACCCAATCATTCCCCAATAAGTGCAAATGAACCTAGAAAGTAGGGTTTCACTTTTGGTTTTAAGATTGGGGCAAAATTAGGGTTTTCGCGATTTTCACCGGATGAATTTTCGGTATGGAACAAGGATCAAATTTGGTGATTAAAAGTGACTTTTAAGTGAGAAATAATATGTGATTAGGGGCAATGATATAAGGTTAGTGAATAGGAAGAAAAAACCCTAGTACATGTGTTTTTAAGAAAAACGGTGCGAACCGACGTGTACCGCGCACTACCGATTGAACGCACCACTGGACCACCACTTTCTTACCACATGAGCGTATTGATACTTGAGCAAAATATCTTCTCATTTGCCAGCTAGCTTGACCGAAACTTAGGGTTGGAAATAGCAAGGAAAAGAAAGAGAAAAATGAGAGGAGGTGGTGGCGCCAAGTGTCGCCACCTAAGGGTTTCTTGACCAAGAGATGGTCTTCCTTCTTATCCCCAATTTTTACTCCTTTTCCTTCATTATTTCTGCTGCTTGGCCGAACAAGAGAGGAGAGAAAGAGAGAGCAAGAAACAACTTCCTTCTTCTTGATTTTAGCCATCCAAGTGAGAAATTAAACTTCTAAACCGGTTAAAGTGTTAGTTGTGGGCTTGAGAAGCTAGGGGAAACAAGAATTCCAAGAGGAGGTGGAGTATTACTCTTGCAAGCTTCATTTGTTGAGGTATAAGGCTAAACCATGGCTTTGGTTCTTTTATTGTGGTTTAAGTTGTTGCATCATGCATGATTGTGGTTGGATTAGTAGTGAAACAAGTTGATATGACGATTTAAAGGTGATTTATGTGAGTTAGGGTTTGAGGTACTTGCTGCCTATGCTTGCTATATGGATGAGATATGTGGTATCTAAGCTTATATAAGTGGTTTTAGTGATGATTAGAGCAAGAAATCAAGAAAGGTTGCATTGAAAACAAAAATTTCAGATTTCAGGAAAAATTTCCCCTCTTTCTGTCCGGTTTTATTGCACCATGTTAGAGGCCGAATTAGGCTTGTCATAAAACATGAAAGTTGTATATAATGGTATTTTATAGGTACCTACAAAATTTCATCTCAATCGGAGTAACGTATCCCGAGAAAAGACCAAATTACCCCTGCTACCATGTTTCTACCCGAATTTGAGAATTGCTTCTGTAATGGGTTATTTTGGTTGGGAATACTTCTGAATTGGTTGTTGAGGTCTTCTGAAGAAATGTATCCTGATGTCTTAGCTTCCGAATGGCTTTGGAATCACTTGATTTGGACTTAGGTAGCCTGACTTACAGTTTATTAACCAGAATGCGGTTTGTTCACCTGTTTTTGCGGTTCTGGTTTAGTCTCCTGCATTTTTGGCCTAGTTTCACTAGAAACTGGACTGAGTGGCCTTCTTCAACATTGTAGCTCTATCTCTTAGCTTTGAAACGGTGTATATTGCACCTCCATCCAATAATCTTAGTGCCTATGGTGCCAAAACCGTAAAATGATGTCAAAACTGTCTTTTGTAAACTTCATTTCCGCACTCGATATCAGCTTAATTTTTGTTCTTGTCTTGTTTTGAGCCTACGGAATGGCTATTGAAATGAAATTGTGTTATGGATAACCTTGGGTTTGATTGAGTAAGGATGAAGCCACAAATGGTTGGAAAATAGGAAAATACAAAGGGCATGCTGCCCAAATTTTCGCTCGAGGACTAAGTTTCTATTTGAATTGGTATACTTACGTTTGGTCTATGAAACCCTAATTATTTTGTCTACGGGTCTAAATGTCCTCGTTTCACTTTAAAATCTTTTATTACGATCTACTCATCAATTGGCGAGTTTCTTTGATTGCACCTAATTGTTGTGCTAGATGATCTATAATATTCTTTCTCGTTAATTTTAGGTTTTCTCGGTGACTGAGGATAATATCCGGAAGGATATTTTATCCGTTATTTTGCGTACATAGGTGAGTGTTTCTTGTTTGTTATATTCTCCATGACTTCATGACTTGTTGTTGTTGTTTGATGATGTGTTAAGTGTTCTCAATGATTTCCAAAATGAATTTTCTAGGCGAGCGTGTACTTTATCGTGCACGACCTAAATGAAATGTGAAATTTTCAATGATTTAACGATTGAAACATTAGTTGCGCATGATGTAAGCTTTTTGGCTGAATTGGGCCCTGCCCTTCGTTACCAATCGACTCGAGCCAGAAGTGGACTCAGTCGGGTGATATGGTGACCCTGGGTGAATTTGGTATACTCGAGTATTACCTTGTAGTCCGGCCACGTCCGGATGGGTGGAGTCTGGCCAACGTCCGGATGGGTGGAGTCCGGTCAACGTCCGGAAGGGGATGAATGAACGAACGAAGGCACGAGGGTTTTTCTTCTCAAAAAGGAAATTTTCAAATAATTGGAGGAATAAGGGAAAATGTCAGGGGAACGAACGAACGAACGAATAGCTCCATGTGAGCTCGTATCCTTTTAATGAATGTGTTACTATCACTTTCCATTGTAAATGTTTCTTGAATTATTGATACTCTATGTTTAATGTCTTGAATTGATTGTTTGATTATGTGTTTGGAACCTCACTGAGCTTTTAGCTCACCCCTTTAGTTTTGTTTTCCTTAACAGGGGACGGCGAGCAGGATGAGAGCATAGACTTGCCAGTCTAGTTCTTTTGTTTCTTTTGTAGTGGTTCTCGTCTAGTGCTTGGCACGGGCTGGACGTATGAAGGATGGAGAACCTTTGTATATTCGATCTTTATACTTCCTTTTGGAGATGGCAATGTATATAAGTTCCGCTTTAAGTTTTGGATCGTTGCCCTATTTATTCTTGTGATTTATTCCAATTTTAAGTGAGGACTGTGGTGAACGACTGAGTCTCGGCGAGAGCTGGGCAGGTGACCCGCTGGGCAGGTGACCCGCCGAACCCTTTGGTTCGCCTTAGGGGGAGGTGGGGCCGTCACAGGTGGTATCAGAGCTTAGGTTTCAGATCTCTGTAGTGTATCCTAGGCTTGAAGTTTAGGATGCCGGACTGTGGGATTCGATTTGACCTAAAAGTTAAGCGATTGAGGGATAAAACCTATAGCTGCTTCGCGTGGTCTCTGCGCGGAGTGACCCTGGACTAAGTGATGAATAAGTATGAGGGACTAAGTGAAGCTATGAATTGCGAATTGATGTGATACTCACTTGACGCGATCTAGACAACGAATCACCAACGGTTTAGCAACAGAAATTTGACCCAAATCTAATCCCCGAGATAACGAACACTATTGATAATATCTCAACCCGTTACCTAATGAATTAGCGAACCAAACTATAGGTAGAGGAACGCCACAACCAAGGAGTTACTTGATTGATAAGTTCACTTGAATAACTTGAGAAAGATTCTCAAATATTCAAAGAGGCTCTCTTGGAAAGAGAAAAGTGAAAACTCACAATTTTATTGATCTTCAAAACTGTCCATGAAGGTCTCTTGCCTTGGCTATATATAGCCATACAACTTGAAAACCTAAAGTGACTTGAAAACCCTAACACGGCTAGGCTAGGCCTTTGGCCCGATTCCACTACTCAAATCCACTATCTAATGGTCAGCTTATAATCGATCCAATGAAGGCTTTAAGCTGGCCCAACATAACCCAATAAAAGCTAATTAATCAACTTAAGTTATAGTGAGCCTAGACTCTATAAATCGGATCCAACTCAACATGAGGTCTTCGACCGAATTTATTCCTAGCAAATAAAATAGAAATCTAGAAAATAAACTACTAACTATTACTAAAAGATTCAATCTCTTGCAGCCCAAAACATGGCCCATAAGCGGCCCATATTTCGTATCATTCCCCTCCTCTTAAAAAAAGATTTGTCCTCAAATCGTGTTTGGAAATGAATGGTAGTACAAGAGTTGGCAGTATGAAACTTCAAATCTCCACATATTGGCTCTCTTAGAATGGATGATACTTGCATACGTCGTGATTATTGTAATTCGCTGCACATGTCTCTTGGTTAGCTTGAAAATGCTCACAATCCGCCATGGGAAACTCAAGGCTTTACTCCAACCACTCCAAAGCTCTCTAATCAGCATTGTGTCATGAATGGTCGAATTTGGACCTACACAATAAATCACACGATTAGGATTTGTAGGTATAAAATCACTTGACAGCTTACCATTCACATTCACAAGATAAGGATCTTCATAGTGATGCTCAATCAGGTTAGAAAAGTCTCGGACATGATTGTGCAAAGTTATAAAATTCATTGCAAGTTGTTGTGGGTATGGCCTATCTTGCACAAAAGGAACAAGATCGAGATAGGTAGCTTTTGAACGCTCAAATTGAAGAATAAAACCAGGTTGTAAGGAATCAGAATTTGGACCAATGAGGAAAGGATTGTCACCAACAAAATAAGAAGGAAATTTATAACAAGTTTCAAGTGTAGAAACTCCCTTTGAAACTTCATTATTCCTCCCAACAAGCAAATCAGGCTCATGGTTGACGTTGAACATCAGTGGATGACAAAGAGAGACAACACTTAAGGTGCAAACTCCATGAAAAGTTTGATATTCACCAATGGATTTAGGCATAGAACATGCCAAGATCAACTCAATTTTTCCTTGCTTAACCTGCATAAAAGTAGAAACACTAAACAAAGTAGAGTCAAGATCGTTAGAAAAAACATATGATCTCACATCCTTTCTCACAATCAGCTTACTCTTAGAATTTTTAATCTTTTTTTCATGCTCAGTAGCTGACTTTTTCCCCTCATTATTCTCAACCTCTTTCTCATTTTCAACTCCCTCGAATTTTACCTCTTCAGTCACAATTCTCTCCTCCAGCTCTTTCTTCATACTATAACGCTCATGCTCACTCTTCATGTATGCTAGATCAATACAAAGTTGCTTAGAGTTAAGCGACACAAGCTTGGTACGACGGCCATTAAATGTGAAGGAATACTTATTAGTATATCCATCATATTTGACTTCTCGATTAAACATCCACCATTGTCCCAACAGCACATGCGTCACTTGAATGGGAACCACATCACACAACACCTCATCCACGTATTAACCAATGTGAAAAGGAACAAGTGTGTGCTTAGTAATCCAAATATCACCACTATCACTTTGCCACTTGTAAGGTCGAAGATGATCAATGGTTGGAAGATTCAATTTCTCAACCATGACAGTACTTGCGAGATTAACTTCACAGCCCTTATCAGTGGCTAAGCTGCAAACTTTATCCTTGATATGGCAACGTGTATAAAACCAATCATTTTTCTGAGCTTTGATGATTTCCAATTGCTCAGTTATCTCACGCAATGCCACAGTATTTACTCCTTTAGGCACAAGATGGTGAAGCTCCAGTTGAGCATTCGTTTGTCTCATACTTTTATTACCTGCAAAACTCAACAAAAATTAGTAGAACAGTCCTCACTCGCTCCCTTACGTGTTTCGCTCACTCTCGTGTTTTGCTCAAGTGTTTAAAAACACTCTAATGATCTCACCATTCACTTTCAAATCCCTTGATTGCCCCCTTGAAGAAATCAGAAATTTCCCTCAAGTAGTTCAACCAAACGTCAACCAAGTTTGTCCCCAAAAGTGGTGTATGAAAATCTGGAAATTTGAAGACTAAATGATGACTCAAAACAGCAATTATACAAGCAAGAATTTTTTCTGGAATTTTTTTCTGATTTAGTCCGCAAAAGGGTGACTCAAATGTTTCGACAAGGACTCTAAGACTAGATCAGGACGGACTCCTTTTGGACACTTTTAGCAATCTGCAAAAATGACTCAAGATACCAATTTGTGGTGTGGACAGAACGCAAGGTTCGATTGACACAAGAACAAGATGGCGGAAATTTAGAATCCTAGAAGGACTTTACCCACTTTTTGCATGCGGCCGAATTTTCTTTGGAAGTTGGGATCAATGTTTCTTGGGTGATTTTGGGTTATGGGTGTCTTGGTGTTAGCGGCTGGTTTCCCCAATTCAAGCAAGGGAAGTCTGAAGTGGACAGCTTTGGTGGTGGCTAGGGTTTGCCCTAGCAAATCCAAGGCAGTTTGGGTTTCCTTTGTCAAGAAGGTTGCCTATTTCAAGAAGGTTTCTTATTTCTTGTGATCCAACTCTGGTTCCTCTTTCTTTCTTTCTCTTTTTTTTTTGTGCAACCAGAATGCTTTTCTTTCTTTTGAATTTCGAATCCCACCTTCAAAACACAAGATTTTTGTGTGGTGTTTGTACAAAGGTCAGCCGCAACTCAAGATCAAGAATGGAGGTTTGTTTAGTTTCAAGATTTCAAGTATCAATCCCCCTTATCAAGATATGTATCAAGGGTTCCAAGAAGCAAGGTAAGGTTATCAAGAATTCAAGAACTATTGTAATCAGCCTTTTTATAGAAAACAAAACAATATTCCCAGCCCTCTTGTTCAAAACACTTCGGTATTAAGAAACAACTAGCGACCAGAATTTTGTTTTCGCCTCTTGAATGAGTTTCTTTTCTTTTTTTTTTTTCTTTTGGAGGTTGCTTTACACAACCAGAATGACTCAACAACACAATGAAAAGACTAAGATCTGGTCAAAACAGTAGCAAGAGATGACAAGACAGATTGCATGCAACAAACAAGATACAAGAACACAACGACGGCACAAAACCCTAGCGGTTGGATTTTTTTTTTGACTCTAAACCAACACAAAACTTCAAGAACAATATAACACGACACCAAAATAAGAAAGAAACACAAGTTATAATTTTTTTGGGATGAACAGTGCCGCTACCGTAGCGGTGAACAGTATCGCTACAGTAGCGATGAACAGTACGATGCTACAGTACTTTTTTTTTTTTTTGAATTGACACACAAACTGATTTGAAACAAGAGTATGTGACTCGAAACACAAAAGAAAAGAAGGATATAACCTGGTGGTTGTCGACTAGCTCTGATTACCAACTGATGTGATACTCACTTGACGCGATCTAGACAACGAATCACCAACGGTTTAGCAGTGGAAATTTGACCCAAATCTAATCCCCGAGATAACGAACACTATTGATAATATCTCAACCCATTACCTAATGAATTAGCGAACCAAACTATAGGTAGAGGAACGCCACAACCAAGGAGTTACTTGAT
The DNA here is from genome assembly GCF_036785885.1 of Coffea arabica. Classification (NCBI taxonomy): domain Eukaryota; kingdom Viridiplantae; phylum Streptophyta; class Magnoliopsida; order Gentianales; family Rubiaceae; genus Coffea; species Coffea arabica. The sequence goes on from NC_092321.1 coordinate 47,587,596, forward strand.
TGATAAGTTCACTTGAATAACTTGAGAAAGATTCTCAAATATTCAAAGAGGCTCTCTTGGAAAGAGAAAAGTGAAAACTCACAATTTTATTGATCTTCAAAACTGCCCATGAAGGTCTCTTGCCTTGGCTATATATAGCCATACAACTTGAAAACCTAAAGTGACTTGAAAACCCTAACACGGCTAGGCTAGGCCTTTGGCCCGATTCCACTACTCAAATCCACTATCTAATGGTCAGCTTATAATCGATCCAATGAAGGATTTAAGCTGGCCCAACATAACCCAATAAAAGCTAATTAACCAACTTAAGTTATAGTGAGCCTAGACTCTATAAATCGGATCCAACTCAACATGAGGTCTTGGACCGAATTTATTCCTAGCAAATAAAATAGAAATCTAGAAAATAAACTACTAACTATTACTAAAAGATTCAATCTCTTGCATCCCAAAACATGGCCCATAAGCGGCCCATATTTCGTATCACGAATGTTATAGGCCTTAAATCTTTCTCATGGTATCTGAGGACCATAGATAGGTATGTCAGGTAGGAATTTCGATTGTAGATAGTTTACTCTTGGGACTGTTGCTCGAGATGTGAATTATCTTATTTCGGATTCTCGTGCCTGAGTACTCTAGAGTTGCGGCGCTGCTAAGGACTTGAGACTTGCATTTTGGGAACATGAACAGGCTTTGTCTGACTAGAATGAGCACAAGAGGTCAGGGACATCTAGTTTGGATCATAAGTGACGTGAGAGACCGGACGGGCTGATACTGGGACGACTTCACCTTTTCATTTTGATTTACCTGTATATTGTTACTACATGACGTTAGTATACCTATATACCTGTGTGTACATGATTATCTGTCCGACTTGATATGTATTTGTGTATCTGCTTATCCGTCTTCCTGATATGGCGTGTTATGTGCGTATATATTTATTTGTGTATTTGGAATGCTAGAATTTGTTACTGTAGTCAATTTACTGTGTTTATTTACTAAATTACCTTTTGGAGAAAAAGAAAAGAAAAGAGAGAGGGAAAACATATATATGGACGGGAGACGTAGTCGTGGACGTGGAGCTAGTCGTGGCCGTGGAGCTAGGCAAGCTCAAGAACCGAGAGAAGAAAGAGAAACAGTGGCCAAGCAAGAACGGGGACCGAGGGTTGAGGCTGGAGATCAAATGGCGACGGCGATGCAACAAATGACAAATATCCTGGCACGACTGGTAGATCAACAGGATCAAATGCCAGTGAATCAACCCCGGAATCCTGAGATCGGAGAGGATAAGGCTCTTGAGAGGTTCCAAAAGTTTCTACCTCTGAAATTTCAAGGAGGGCCTGATCCGGATATAGCTGAGCAGTGGTTGGAGGCAATGATTAATATCTTCGCGGCTTTGAATTACACGGAGCAAAGACAAGTAAATTTTGCTGTATTTCAATTCGAAGGACCAGCCCGCTCGTGGTGGAATGTAATTAAGGCCAAGTGGGAAAGAGAATAGACGGTATGGACATGGGCGAACTTTATAAGGGAATTTAACGAAAATTTTCTCCCACCTTTAGCCCAAGAAAGGAGAGAGGACGAATTTATTGGGTTGCGTCAGGGAACCCTAATTGTGGCCGAATATGAGACCAAATTTACTAGACTGTCTAAATTCACTTCCGAATTGGTGGTTATGGAGCGACGGAGAATAAGACGATTTATACAAGGACTAAATTTGGAAATCTAGGAGGCATTAGCGGCAGTTCAAGTTAATACGTTTACAGAGGATCTTGAGAAGGCCCAAAGAATTGAGGATGTGAAAGCCCAAGAATGCAGAAAAGAGATACATCCAGCAGTATACCTGAGGAATCCGGAGAAAAGATAACGCTCTCCAAAGTGCAAAAAGTGAACCATTCACTCCGCCCACCTTGGACCTTAAGAGCATTAGATGAAAGGTCCATGAAAGGAAGTCAGATCGGATCAAAGGACATTTCTCGAGAAGATCCAACAGTAGCTCCTCGATTGGGCTGTGGATACTGTGGAAAGGCAAATCACACTGAGAATGATTGCTGGCGGAAAGGGGGAAAATGTTTGATTTGTGGGAGTAGCAATCATCAACTTAGCAATTGCCCGAAGGAACAGCCACGAGAGGGTAGTACTCAACAAGTGGAAGGAACCAAACTGAAACAAATTCATGAAAGAGGAAATCGAACAAAAGTATCAACACAAGTTTATGCCGTAGATCAGCACCAAGTTCTGGGGTCCTCCGAGGCTACGAAAGGTATGAATTTCGAGGTCGAAATTCTTTTAAGGGGGAGAGAGTGTGAGGACTTGCAAATTTTTTATATTTTTCTCAAAAATGCCTTTTTATTTAGAAATTATTCATTTATTATAGCCCTACTACCCAATCATTCCCCAATAAGTGCAAATGAACCTAGAAAGTAGGGTTTCACTTTTGGTTTTAAGATTGGGGCAAAATTAGGGTTTTCGCGATTTTCACCGGATGAATTTTCGGTATGGAACAAGGATCAAATTTGGTGATTAAAAGTGACTTTTAAGTGAGAAATAATATGTGATTAGGGGCAATGATATAAGGTTAGTGAATAGGAAGAAAAAACCCTAGTACATGTGTTTTTAAGAAAAACGGTGCGAACCGACGTGTACCGCGCACTACCGATTGAACGCACCACTGGACCACCACTTTCTTACCACATGAGCGTATTGATACTTGAGCAAAATATCTTCTCATTTGCCAGCTAGCTTGACCGAAACTTAGGGTTGGAAATAGCAAGGAAAAGAAAGAGAAAAATGAGAGGAGGTGGTGGCGCCAAGTGTCGCCACCTAAGGGTTTCTTGACCAAGAGATGGTCTTCCTTCTTATCCCCAATTTTTACTCCTTTTCCTTCATTATTTCTGCTGCTTGGCCGAACAAGAGAGGAGAGAAAGAGAGAGCAAGAAACAACTTCCTTCTTCTTGATTTTAGCCATCCAAGTGAGAAATTAAACTTCTAAACCGGTTAAAGTGTTAGTTGTGGGCTTGAGAAGCTAGGGGAAACAAGAATTCCAAGAGGAGGTGGAGTATTACTCTTGCAAGCTTCATTTGTTGAGGTATAAGGCTAAACCATGGCTTTGGTTCTTTTATTGTGGTTTAAGTTGTTGCATCATGCATGATTGTGGTTGGATTAGTAGTGAAACAAGTTGATATGACGATTTAAAGGTGATTTATGTGAGTTAGGGTTTGAGGTACTTGCTGCCTATGCTTGCTATATGGATGAGATATGTGGTATCTAAGCTTATATAAGTGGTTTTAGTGATGATTAGAGCAAGAAATCAAGAAAGGTTGCATTGAAAACAAAAATTTCAGATTTCAGGAAAAATTTCCCCTCTTTCTGTCCGGTTTTATTGCACCATGTTAGAGGCCGAATTAGGCTTGTCATAAAACATGAAAGTTGTATATAATGGTATTTTATAGGTACCTACAAAATTTCATCTCAATCGGAGTAACGTATCCCGAGAAAAGACCAAATTACCCCTGCTACCATGTTTCTACCCGAATTTGAGAATTGCTTCTGTAATGGGTTATTTTGGTTGGGAATACTTCTGAATTGGTTGTTGAGGTCTTCTGAAGAAATGTATCCTGATGTCTTAGCTTCCGAATGGCTTTGGAATCACTTGATTTGGACTTAGGTAGCCTGACTTACAGTTTATTAACCAGAATGCGGTTTGTTCACCTGTTTTTGCGGTTCTGGTTTAGTCTCCTGCATTTTTGGCCTAGTTTCACTAGAAACTGGACTGAGTGGCCTTCTTCAACATTGTAGCTCTATCTCTTAGCTTTGAAACGGTGTATATTGCACCTCCATCCAATAATCTTAGTGCCTATGGTGCCAAAACCGTAAAATGATGTCAAAACTGTCTTTTGTAAACTTCATTTCCGCACTCGATATCAGCTTAATTTTTGTTCTTGTCTTGTTTTGAGCCTACGGAATGGCTATTGAAATGAAATTGTGTTATGGATAACCTTGGGTTTGATTGAGTAAGGATGAAGCCACAAATGGTTGGAAAATAGGAAAATACAAAGGGCATGCTGCCCAAATTTTCGCTCGAGGACTAAGTTTCTATTTGAATTGGTATACTTACGTTTGGTCTATGAAACCCTAATTATTTTGTCTACGGGTCTAAATGTCCTCGTTTCACTTTAAAATCTTTTATTACGATCTACTCATCAATTGGCGAGTTTCTTTGATTGCACCTAATTGTTGTGCTAGATGATCTATAATATTCTTTCTCGTTAATTTTAGGTTTTCTCGGTGACTGAGGATAATATCCGGAAGGATATTTTATCCGTTATTTTGCGTACATAGGTGAGTGTTTCTTGTTTGTTATATTCTCCATGACTTCATGACTTGTTGTTGTTGTTTGATGATGTGTTAAGTGTTCTCAATGATTTCCAAAATGAATTTTCTAGGCGAGCGTGTACTTTATCGTGCACGACCTAAATGAAATGTGAAATTTTCAATGATTTAACGATTGAAACATTAGTTGCGCATGATGTAAGCTTTTTGGCTGAATTGGGCCCTGCCCTTCGTTACCAATCGACTCGAGCCAGAAGTGGACTCAGTCGGGTGATATGGTGACCCTGGGTGAATTTGGTATACTCGAGTATTACCTTGTAGTCCGGCCACGTCCGGATGGGTGGAGTCTGGCCAACGTCCGGATGGGTGGAGTCCGGTCAACGTCCGGAAGGGGATGAATGAACGAACGAAGGCACGAGGGTTTTTCTTCTCAAAAAGGAAATTTTCAAATAATTGGAGGAATAAGGGAAAATGTCAGGGGAACGAACGAACGAACGAATAGCTCCATGTGAGCTCGTATCCTTTTAATGAATGTGTTACTATCACTTTCCATTGTAAATGTTTCTTGAATTATTGATACTCTATGTTTAATGTCTTGAATTGATTGTTTGATTATGTGTTTGGAACCTCACTGAGCTTTTAGCTCACCCCTTTAGTTTTGTTTTCCTTAACAGGGGACGGCGAGCAGGATGAGAGCATAGACTTGCCAGTCTAGTTCTTTTGTTTCTTTTGTAGTGGTTCTCGTCTAGTGCTTGGCACGGGCTGGACGTATGAAGGATGGAGAACCTTTGTATATTCGATCTTTATACTTCCTTTTGGAGATGGCAATGTATATAAGTTCCGCTTTAAGTTTTGGATCGTTGCCCTATTTATTCTTGTGATTTATTCCAATTTTAAGTGAGGACTGTGGTGAACGACTGAGTCTCGGCGAGAGCTGGGCAGGTGACCCGCTGGGCAGGTGACCCGCCGAACCCTTTGGTTCGCCTTAGGGGGAGGTGGGGCCGTCACAGGTGGTATCAGAGCTTAGGTTTCAGATCTCTGTAGTGTATCCTAGGCTTGAAGTTTAGGATGCCGGACTGTGGGATTCGATTTGACCTAAAAGTTAAGCGATTGAGGGATAAAACCTATAGCTGCTTCGCGTGGTCTCTGCGCGGAGTGACCCTGGACTAAGTGATGAATAAGTATGAGGGACTAAGTGAAGCTATGAATTGCGAATTGATGTGATACTCACTTGACGCGATCTAGACAACGAATCACCAACGGTTTAGCAACAGAAATTTGACCCAAATCTAATCCCCGAGATAACGAACACTATTGATAATATCTCAACCCGTTACCTAATGAATTAGCGAACCAAACTATAGGTAGAGGAACGCCACAACCAAGGAGTTACTTGATTGATAAGTTCACTTGAATAACTTGAGAAAGATTCTCAAATATTCAAAGAGGCTCTCTTGGAAAGAGAAAAGTGAAAACTCACAATTTTATTGATCTTCAAAACTGTCCATGAAGGTCTCTTGCCTTGGCTATATATAGCCATACAACTTGAAAACCTAAAGTGACTTGAAAACCCTAACACGGCTAGGCTAGGCCTTTGGCCCGATTCCACTACTCAAATCCACTATCTAATGGTCAGCTTATAATCGATCCAATGAAGGCTTTAAGCTGGCCCAACATAACCCAATAAAAGCTAATTAATCAACTTAAGTTATAGTGAGCCTAGACTCTATAAATCGGATCCAACTCAACATGAGGTCTTCGACCGAATTTATTCCTAGCAAATAAAATAGAAATCTAGAAAATAAACTACTAACTATTACTAAAAGATTCAATCTCTTGCAGCCCAAAACATGGCCCATAAGCGGCCCATATTTCGTATCATTCCCCTCCTCTTAAAAAAAGATTTGTCCTCAAATCGTGTTTGGAAATGAATGGTAGTACAAGAGTTGGCAGTATGAAACTTCAAATCTCCACATATTGGCTCTCTTAGAATGGATGATACTTGCATACGTCGTGATTATTGTAATTCGCTGCACATGTCTCTTGGTTAGCTTGAAAATGCTCACAATCCGCCATGGGAAACTCAAGGCTTTACTCCAACCACTCCAAAGCTCTCTAATCAGCATTGTGTCATGAATGGTCGAATTTGGACCTACACAATAAATCACACGATTAGGATTTGTAGGTATAAAATCACTTGACAGCTTACCATTCACATTCACAAGATAAGGATCTTCATAGTGATGCTCAATCAGGTTAGAAAAGTCTCGGACATGATTGTGCAAAGTTATAAAATTCATTGCAAGTTGTTGTGGGTATGGCCTATCTTGCACAAAAGGAACAAGATCGAGATAGGTAGCTTTTGAACGCTCAAATTGAAGAATAAAACCAGGTTGTAAGGAATCAGAATTTGGACCAATGAGGAAAGGATTGTCACCAACAAAATAAGAAGGAAATTTATAACAAGTTTCAAGTGTAGAAACTCCCTTTGAAACTTCATTATTCCTCCCAACAAGCAAATCAGGCTCATGGTTGACGTTGAACATCAGTGGATGACAAAGAGAGACAACACTTAAGGTGCAAACTCCATGAAAAGTTTGATATTCACCAATGGATTTAGGCATAGAACATGCCAAGATCAACTCAATTTTTCCTTGCTTAACCTGCATAAAAGTAGAAACACTAAACAAAGTAGAGTCAAGATCGTTAGAAAAAACATATGATCTCACATCCTTTCTCACAATCAGCTTACTCTTAGAATTTTTAATCTTTTTTTCATGCTCAGTAGCTGACTTTTTCCCCTCATTATTCTCAACCTCTTTCTCATTTTCAACTCCCTCGAATTTTACCTCTTCAGTCACAATTCTCTCCTCCAGCTCTTTCTTCATACTATAACGCTCATGCTCACTCTTCATGTATGCTAGATCAATACAAAGTTGCTTAGAGTTAAGCGACACAAGCTTGGTACGACGGCCATTAAATGTGAAGGAATACTTATTAGTATATCCATCATATTTGACTTCTCGATTAAACATCCACCATTGTCCCAACAGCACATGCGTCACTTGAATGGGAACCACATCACACAACACCTCATCCACGTATTAACCAATGTGAAAAGGAACAAGTGTGTGCTTAGTAATCCAAATATCACCACTATCACTTTGCCACTTGTAAGGTCGAAGATGATCAATGGTTGGAAGATTCAATTTCTCAACCATGACAGTACTTGCGAGATTAACTTCACAGCCCTTATCAGTGGCTAAGCTGCAAACTTTATCCTTGATATGGCAACGTGTATAAAACCAATCATTTTTCTGAGCTTTGATGATTTCCAATTGCTCAGTTATCTCACGCAATGCCACAGTATTTACTCCTTTAGGCACAAGATGGTGAAGCTCCAGTTGAGCATTCGTTTGTCTCATACTTTTATTACCTGCAAAACTCAACAAAAATTAGTAGAACAGTCCTCACTCGCTCCCTTACGTGTTTCGCTCACTCTCGTGTTTTGCTCAAGTGTTTAAAAACACTCTAATGATCTCACCATTCACTTTCAAATCCCTTGATTGCCCCCTTGAAGAAATCAGAAATTTCCCTCAAGTAGTTCAACCAAACGTCAACCAAGTTTGTCCCCAAAAGTGGTGTATGAAAATCTGGAAATTTGAAGACTAAATGATGACTCAAAACAGCAATTATACAAGCAAGAATTTTTTCTGGAATTTTTTTCTGATTTAGTCCGCAAAAGGGTGACTCAAATGTTTCGACAAGGACTCTAAGACTAGATCAGGACGGACTCCTTTTGGACACTTTTAGCAATCTGCAAAAATGACTCAAGATACCAATTTGTGGTGTGGACAGAACGCAAGGTTCGATTGACACAAGAACAAGATGGCGGAAATTTAGAATCCTAGAAGGACTTTACCCACTTTTTGCATGCGGCCGAATTTTCTTTGGAAGTTGGGATCAATGTTTCTTGGGTGATTTTGGGTTATGGGTGTCTTGGTGTTAGCGGCTGGTTTCCCCAATTCAAGCAAGGGAAGTCTGAAGTGGACAGCTTTGGTGGTGGCTAGGGTTTGCCCTAGCAAATCCAAGGCAGTTTGGGTTTCCTTTGTCAAGAAGGTTGCCTATTTCAAGAAGGTTTCTTATTTCTTGTGATCCAACTCTGGTTCCTCTTTCTTTCTTTCTCTTTTTTTTTTGTGCAACCAGAATGCTTTTCTTTCTTTTGAATTTCGAATCCCACCTTCAAAACACAAGATTTTTGTGTGGTGTTTGTACAAAGGTCAGCCGCAACTCAAGATCAAGAATGGAGGTTTGTTTAGTTTCAAGATTTCAAGTATCAATCCCCCTTATCAAGATATGTATCAAGGGTTCCAAGAAGCAAGGTAAGGTTATCAAGAATTCAAGAACTATTGTAATCAGCCTTTTTATAGAAAACAAAACAATATTCCCAGCCCTCTTGTTCAAAACACTTCGGTATTAAGAAACAACTAGCGACCAGAATTTTGTTTTCGCCTCTTGAATGAGTTTCTTTTCTTTTTTTTTTTTCTTTTGGAGGTTGCTTTACACAACCAGAATGACTCAACAACACAATGAAAAGACTAAGATCTGGTCAAAACAGTAGCAAGAGATGACAAGACAGATTGCATGCAACAAACAAGATACAAGAACACAACGACGGCACAAAACCCTAGCGGTTGGATTTTTTTTTTGACTCTAAACCAACACAAAACTTCAAGAACAATATAACACGACACCAAAATAAGAAAGAAACACAAGTTATAATTTTTTTGGGATGAACAGTGCCGCTACCGTAGCGGTGAACAGTATCGCTACAGTAGCGATGAACAGTACGATGCTACAGTACTTTTTTTTTTTTTTGAATTGACACACAAACTGATTTGAAACAAGAGTATGTGACTCGAAACACAAAAGAAAAGAAGGATATAACCTGGTGGTTGTCGACTAGCTCTGATTACCAACTGATGTGATACTCACTTGACGCGATCTAGACAACGAATCACCAACGGTTTAGCAGTGGAAATTTGACCCAAATCTAATCCCCGAGATAACGAACACTATTGATAATATCTCAACCCATTACCTAATGAATTAGCGAACCAAACTATAGGTAGAGGAACGCCACAACCAAGGAGTTACTTGATTGATAAGTTCACTTGAATAACTTGAGAAAGATTCTCAAATATTCAAAGAGGCTCTCTTGGAAAGAGAAAAGTGAAAACTCACAATTTTATTGATCTTCAAAACTGCCCATGAAGGTCTCTTGCCTTGGCTATATATAGCCATACAACTTGAAAACCTAAAGTGACTTGAAAACCCTAACACGGCTAGGCTAGGCCTTTGGCCCGATTCCACTACTCAAATCCACTATCTAATGGTCAGCTTATAATCGATCCAATGAAGGATTTAAGCTGGCCCAACATAACCCAATAAAAGCTAATTAACCAACTTAAGTTATAGTGAGCCTAGACTCTATAAATCGGATCCAACTCAACATGAGGTCTTGGACCGAATTTATTCCTAGCAAATAAAATAGAAATCTAGAAAATAAACTACTAACTATTACTAAAAGATTCAATCTCTTGCATCCCAAAACATGGCCCATAAGCGGCCCATATTTCGTATCACGAATGTTATAGGCCTTAAATCTTTCTCATGGTATCTGAGGACCATAGATAGGTATGTCAGGTAGGAATTTCGATTGTAGATAGTTTACTCTTGGGACTGTTGCTCGAGATGTGAATTATCTTATTTCGGATTCTCGTGCCTGAGTACTCTAGAGTTGCGGCGCTGCTAAGGACTTGAGACTTGCATTTTGGGAACATGAACAGGCTTTGTCTGACTAGAATGAGCACAAGAGGTCAGGGACATCTAGTTTGGATCATAAGTGACGTGAGAGACCGGACGGGCTGATACTGGGACGACTTCACCTTTTCATTTTGATTTACCTGTATATTGTTACTACATGACGTTAGTATACCTATATACCTGTGTGTACATGATTATCTGTCCGACTTGATATGTATTTGTGTATCTGCTTATCCGTCTTCCTGATATGGCGTGTTATGTGCGTATATATTTATTTGTGTATTTGGAATGCTAGAATTTGTTACTGTAGTCAATTTACTGTGTTTATTTACTAAATTACCTTTTGGAGAAAAAGAAAAGAAAAGAGAGAGGGAAAACATATATATGGACGGGAGACGTAGTCGTGGACGTGGAGCTAGTCGTGGCCGTGGAGCTAGGCAAGCTCAAGAACCGAGAGAAGAAAGAGAAACAGTGGCCAAGCAAGAACGGGGACCGAGGGTTGAGGCTGGAGATCAAATGGCGACGGCGATGCAACAAATGACAAATATCCTGGCACGACTGGTAGATCAACAGGATCAAATGCCAGTGAATCAACCCCGGAATCCTGAGATCGGAGAGGATAAGGCTCTTGAGAGGTTCCAAAAGTTTCTACCTCTGAAATTTCAAGGAGGGCCTGATCCGGATATAGCTGAGCAGTGGTTGGAGGCAATGATTAATATCTTCGCGGCTTTGAATTACACGGAGCAAAGACAAGTAAATTTTGCTGTATTTCAATTCGAAGGACCAGCCCGCTCGTGGTGGAATGTAATTAAGGCCAAGTGGGAAAGAGAATAGACGGTATGGACATGGGCGAACTTTATAAGGGAATTTAACGAAAATTTTCTCCCACCTTTAGCCCAAGAAAGGAGAGAGGACGAATTTATTGGGTTGCGTCAGGGAACCCTAATTGTGGCCGAATATGAGACCAAATTTACTAGACTGTCTAAATTCACTTCCGAATTGGTGGTTATGGAGCGACGGAGAATAAGACGATTTATACAAGGACTAAATTTGGAAATCTAGGAGGCATTAGCGGCAGTTCAAGTTAATACGTTTACAGAGGATCTTGAGAAGGCCCAAAGAATTGAGGATGTGAAAGCCCAAGAATGCAGAAAAGAGATACATCCAGCAGTATACCTGAGGAATCCGGAGAAAAGATAACGCTCTCCAAAGTGCAAAAAGTGAACCATTCACTCCGCCCACCTTGGACCTTAAGAGCATTAGATGAAAGGTCCATGAAAGGAAGTCAGATCGGATCAAAGGACATTTCTCGAGAAGATCCAACAGTAGCTCCTCGATTGGGCTGTGGATACTGTGGAAAGGCAAATCACACTGAGAATGATTGCTGGCGGAAAGGGGGAAAATGTTTGATTTGTGGGAGTAGCAATCATCAACTTAGCAATTGCCCGAAGGAACAGCCACGAGAGGGTAGTACTCAACAAGTGGAAGGAACCAAACTGAAACAAATTCATGAAAGAGGAAATCGAACAAAAGTATCAACACAAGTTTATGCCGTAGATCAGCACCAAGTTCTGGGGTCCTCCGAGGCTACGAAAGGTATGAATTTCGAGGTCGAAATTCTTTTAAGGGGGAGAGAGTGTGAGGACTTGCAAATTTTTTATATTTTTCTCAAAAATGCCTTTTTATTTAGAAATTATTCATTTATTATAGCCCTACTACCCAATCATTCCCCAATAAGTGCAAATGAACCTAGAAAGTAGGGTTTCACTTTTGGTTTTAAGATTGGGGCAAAATTAGGGTTTTCGCGATTTTCACCGGATGAATTTTCGGTATGGAACAAGGATCAAATTTGGTGATTAAAAGTGACTTTTAAGTGAGAAATAATATGTGATTAGGGGCAATGATATAAGGTTAGTGAATAGGAAGAAAAAACCCTAGTACATGTGTTTTTAAGAAAAACGGTGCGAACCGACGTGTACCGCGCACTACCGATTGAACGCACCACTGGACCACCACTTTCTTACCACATGAGCGTATTGATACTTGAGCAAAATATCTTCTCATTTGCCAGCTAGCTTGACCGAAACTTAGGGTTGGAAATAGCAAGGAAAAGAAAGAGAAAAATGAGAGGAGGTGGTGGCGCCAAGTGTCGCCACCTAAGGGTTTCTTGACCAAGAGATGGTCTTCCTTCTTATCCCCAATTTTTACTCCTTTTCCTTCATTATTTCTGCTGCTTGGCCGAACAAGAGAGGAGAGAAAGAGAGAGCAAGAAACAACTTCCTTCTTCTTGATTTTAGCCATCCAAGTGAGAAATTAAACTTCTAAACCGGTTAAAGTGTTAGTTGTGGGCTTGAGAAGCTAGGGGAAACAAGAATTCCAAGAGGAGGTGGAGTATTACTCTTGCAAGCTTCATTTGTTGAGGTATAAGGCTAAACCATGGCTTTGGTTCTTTTATTGTGGTTTAAGTTGTTGCATCATGCATGATTGTGGTTGGATTAGTAGTGAAACAAGTTGATATGACGATTTAAAGGTGATTTATGTGAGTTAGGGTTTGAGGTACTTGCTGCCTATGCTTGCTATATGGATGAGATATGTGGTATCTAAGCTTATATAAGTGGTTTTAGTGATGATTAGAGCAAGAAATCAAGAAAGGTTGCATTGAAAACAAAAATTTCAGATTTCAGGAAAAATTTCCCCTCTTTCTGTCCGGTTTTATTGCACCATGTTAGAGGCCGAATTAGGCTTGTCATAAAACATGAAAGTTGTATATAATGGTATTTTATAGGTACCTACAAAATTTCATCTCAATCGGAGTAACGTATCCCGAGAAAAGACCAAATTACCCCTGCTACCATGTTTCTACCCGAATTTGAGAATTGCTTCTGTAATGGGTTATTTTGGTTGGGAATACTTCTGAATTGGTTGTTGAGGTCTTCTGAAGAAATGTATCCTGATGTCTTAGCTTCCGAATGGCTTTGGAATCACTTGATTTGGACTTAGGTAGCCTGACTTACAGTTTATTAACCAGAATGCGGTTTGTTCACCTGTTTTTGCGGTTCTGGTTTAGTCTCCTGCATTTTTGGCCTAGTTTCACTAGAAACTGGACTGAGTGGCCTTCTTCAACATTGTAGCTCTATCTCTTAGCTTTGAAACGGTGTATATTGCACCTCCATCCAATAATCTTAGTGCCTATGGTGCCAAAACCGTAAAATGATGTCAAAACTGTCTTTTGTAAACTTCATTTCCGCACTCGATATCAGCTTAATTTTTGTTCTTGTCTTGTTTTGAGCCTACGGAATGGCTATTGAAATGAAATTGTGTTATGGATAACCTTGGGTTTGATTGAGTAAGGATGAAGCCACAAATGGTTGGAAAATAGGAAAATACAAAGGGCATGCTGCCCAAATTTTCGCTCGAGGACTAAGTTTCTATTTGAATTGGTATACTTACGTTTGGTCTATGAAACCCTAATTATTTTGTCTACGGGTCTAAATGTCCTCGTTTCACTTTAAAATCTTTTATTACGATCTACTCATCAATTGGCGAGTTTCTTTGATTGCACCTAATTGTTGTGCTAGATGATCTATAATATTCTTTCTCGTTAATTTTAGGTTTTCTCGGTGACTGAGGATAATATCCGGAAGGATATTTTATCCGTTATTTTGCGTACATAGGTGAGTGTTTCTTGTTTGTTATATTCTCCATGACTTCATGACTTGTTGTTGTTGTTTGATGATGTGTTAAGTGTTCTCAATGATTTCCAAAATGAATTTTCTAGGCGAGCGTGTACTTTATCGTGCACGACCTAAATGAAATGTGAAATTTTCAATGATTTAACGATTGAAACATTAGTTGCGCATGATGTAAGCTTTTTGGCTGAATTGGGCCCTGCCCTTCGTTACCAATCGACTCGAGCCAGAAGTGGACTCAGTCGGGTGATATGGTGACCCTGGGTGAATTTGGTATACTCGAGTATTACCTTGTAGTCCGGCCACGTCCGGATGGGTGGAGTCTGGCCAACGTCCGGATGGGTGGAGTCCGGTCAACGTCCGGAAGGGGATGAATGAACGAACGAAGGCACGAGGGTTTTTCTTCTCAAAAAGGAAATTTTCAAATAATTGGAGGAATAAGGGAAAATGTCAGGGGAACGAACGAACGAACGAATAGCTCCATGTGAGCTCGTATCCTTTTAATGAATGTGTTACTATCACTTTCCATTGTAAATGTTTCTTGAATTATTGATACTCTATGTTTAATGTCTTGAATTGATTGTTTGATTATGTGTTTGGAACCTCACTGAGCTTTTAGCTCACCCCTTTAGTTTTGTTTTCCTTAACAGGGGACGGCGAGCAGGATGAGAGCATAGACTTGCCAGTCTAGTTCTTTTGTTTCTTTTGTAGTGGTTCTCGTCTAGTGCTTGGCACGGGCTGGACGTATGAAGGATGGAGAACCTTTGTATATTCGATCTTTATACTTCCTTTTGGAGATGGCAATGTATATAAGTTCCGCTTTAAGTTTTGGATCGTTGCCCTATTTATTCTTGTGATTTATTCCAATTTTAAGTGAGGACTGTGGTGAACGACTGAGTCTCGGCGAGAGCTGGGCAGGTGACCCGCTGGGCAGGTGACCCGCCGAACCCTTTGGTTCGCCTTAGGGGGAGGTGGGGCCGTCACAGGTGGTATCAGAGCTTAGGTTTCAGATCTCTGTAGTGTATCCTAGGCTTGAAGTTTAGGATGCCGGACTGTGGGATTCGATTTGACCTAAAAGTTAAGCGATTGAGGGATAAAACCTATAGCTGCTTCGCGTGGTCTCTGCGCGGAGTGACCCTGGACTAAGTGATGAATAAGTATGAGGGACTAAGTGAAGCTATGAATTGCGAATTGATGTGATACTCACTTGACGCGATCTAGACAACGAATCACCAACGGTTTAGCAACAGAAATTTGACCCAAATCTAATCCCCGAGATAACGAACACTATTGATAATATCTCAACCCGTTACCTAATGAATTAGCGAACCAAACTATAGGTAGAGGAACGCCACAACCAAGGAGTTACTTGATTGATAAGTTCACTTGAATAACTTGAGAAAGATTCTCAAATATTCAAAGAGGCTCTCTTGGAAAGAGAAAAGTGAAAACTCACAATTTTATTGATCTTCAAAACTGTCCATGAAGGTCTCTTGCCTTGGCTATATATAGCCATACAACTTGAAAACCTAAAGTGACTTGAAAACCCTAACACGGCTAGGCTAGGCCTTTGGCCCGATTCCACTACTCAAATCCACTATCTAATGGTCAGCTTATAATCGATCCAATGAAGGCTTTAAGCTGGCCCAACATAACCCAATAAAAGCTAATTAATCAACTTAAGTTATAGTGAGCCTAGACTCTATAAATCGGATCCAACTCAACATGAGGTCTTCGACCGAATTTATTCCTAGCAAATAAAATAGAAATCTAGAAAATAAACTACTAACTATTACTAAAAGATTCAATCTCTTGCAGCCCAAAACATGGCCCATAAGCGGCCCATATTTCGTATCATTCCCCTCCTCTTAAAAAAAGATTTGTCCTCAAATCGTGTTTGGAAATGAATGGTAGTACAAGAGTTGGCAGTATGAAACTTCAAATCTCCACATATTGGCTCTCTTAGAATGGATGATACTTGCATACGTCGTGATTATTGTAATTCGCTGCACATGTCTCTTGGTTAGCTTGAAAATGCTCACAATCCGCCATGGGAAACTCAAGGCTTTACTCCAACCACTCCAAAGCTCTCTAATCAGCATTGTGTCATGAATGGTCGAATTTGGACCTACACAATAAATCACACGATTAGGATTTGTAGGTATAAAATCACTTGACAGCTTACCATTCACATTCACAAGATAAGGATCTTCATAGTGATGCTCAATCAGGTTAGAAAAGTCTCGGACATGATTGTGCAAAGTTATAAAATTCATTGCAAGTTGTTGTGGGTATGGCCTATCTTGCACAAAAGGAACAAGATCGAGATAGGTAGCTTTTGAACGCTCAAATTGAAGAATAAAACCAGGTTGTAAGGAATCAGAATTTGGACCAATGAGGAAAGGATTGTCACCAACAAAATAAGAAGGAAATTTATAACAAGTTTCAAGTGTAGAAACTCCCTTTGAAACTTCATTATTCCTCCCAACAAGCAAATCAGGCTCATGGTTGACGTTGAACATCAGTGGATGACAAAGAGAGACAACACTTAAGGTGCAAACTCCATGAAAAGTTTGATATTCACCAATGGATTTAGGCATAGAACATGCCAAGATCAACTCAATTTTTCCTTGCTTAACCTGCATAAAAGTAGAAACACTAAACAAAGTAGAGTCAAGATCGTTAGAAAAAACATATGATCTCACATCCTTTCTCACAATCAGCTTACTCTTAGAATTTTTAATCTTTTTTTCATGCTCAGTAGCTGACTTTTTCCCCTCATTATTCTCAACCTCTTTCTCATTTTCAACTCCCTCGAATTTTACCTCTTCAGTCACAATTCTCTCCTCCAGCTCTTTCTTCATACTATAACGCTCATGCTCACTCTTCATGTATGCTAGATCAATACAAAGTTGCTTAGAGTTAAGCGACACAAGCTTGGTACGACGGCCATTAAATGTGAAGGAATACTTATTAGTATATCCATCATATTTGACTTCTCGATTAAACATCCACCATTGTCCCAACAGCACATGCGTCACTTGAATGGGAACCACATCACACAACACCTCATCCACGTATTAACCAATGTGAAAAGGAACAAGTGTGTGCTTAGTAATCCAAATATCACCACTATCACTTTGCCACTTGTAAGGTCGAAGATGATCAATGGTTGGAAGATTCAATTTCTCAACCATGACAGTACTTGCGAGATTAACTTCACAGCCCTTATCAGTGGCTAAGCTGCAAACTTTATCCTTGATATGGCAACGTGTATAAAACCAATCATTTTTCTGAGCTTTGATGATTTCCAATTGCTCAGTTATCTCACGCAATGCCACAGTATTTACTCCTTTAGGCACAAGATGGTGAAGCTCCAGTTGAGCATTCGTTTGTCTCATACTTTTATTACCTGCAAAACTCAACAAAAATTAGTAGAACAGTCCTCACTCGCTCCCTTACGTGTTTCGCTCACTCTCGTGTTTTGCTCAAGTGTTTAAAAACACTCTAATGATCTCACCATTCACTTTCAAATCCCTTGATTGCCCCCTTGAAGAAATCAGAAATTTCCCTCAAGTAGTTCAACCAAACGTCAACCAAGTTTGTCCCCAAAAGTGGTGTATGAAAATCTGGAAATTTGAAGACTAAATGATGACTCAAAACAGCAATTATACAAGCAAGAATTTTTTCTGGAATTTTTTTCTGATTTAGTCCGCAAAAGGGTGACTCAAATGTTTCGACAAGGACTCTAAGACTAGATCAGGACGGACTCCTTTTGGACACTTTTAGCAATCTGCAAAAATGACTCAAGATACCAATTTGTGGTGTGGACAGAACGCAAGGTTCGATTGACACAAGAACAAGATGGCGGAAATTTAGAATCCTAGAAGGACTTTACCCACTTTTTGCATGCGGCCGAATTTTCTTTGGAAGTTGGGATCAATGTTTCTTGGGTGATTTTGGGTTATGGGTGTCTTGGTGTTAGCGGCTGGTTTCCCCAATTCAAGCAAGGGAAGTCTGAAGTGGACAGCTTTGGTGGTGGCTAGGGTTTGCCCTAGCAAATCCAAGGCAGTTTGGGTTTCCTTTGTCAAGAAGGTTGCCTATTTCAAGAAGGTTTCTTATTTCTTGTGATCCAACTCTGGTTCCTCTTTCTTTCTTTCTCTTTTTTTTTTGTGCAACCAGAATGCTTTTCTTTCTTTTGAATTTCGAATCCCACCTTCAAAACACAAGATTTTTGTGTGGTGTTTGTACAAAGGTCAGCCGCAACTCAAGATCAAGAATGGAGGTTTGTTTAGTTTCAAGATTTCAAGTATCAATCCCCCTTATCAAGATATGTATCAAGGGTTCCAAGAAGCAAGGTAAGGTTATCAAGAATTCAAGAACTATTGTAATCAGCCTTTTTATAGAAAACAAAACAATATTCCCAGCCCTCTTGTTCAAAACACTTCGGTATTAAGAAACAACTAGCGACCAGAATTTTGTTTTCGCCTCTTGAATGAGTTTCTTTTCTTTTTTTTTTTTCTTTTGGAGGTTGCTTTACACAACCAGAATGACTCAACAACACAATGAAAAGACTAAGATCTGGTCAAAACAGTAGCAAGAGATGACAAGACAGATTGCATGCAACAAACAAGATACAAGAACACAACGACGGCACAAAACCCTAGCGGTTGGATTTTTTTTTTGACTCTAAACCAACACAAAACTTCAAGAACAATATAACACGACACCAAAATAAGAAAGAAACACAAGTTATAATTTTTTTGGGATGAACAGTGCCGCTACCGTAGCGGTGAACAGTATCGCTACAGTAGCGATGAACAGTACGATGCTACAGTACTTTTTTTTTTTTTTGAATTGACACACAAACTGATTTGAAACAAGAGTATGTGACTCGAAACACAAAAGAAAAGAAGGATATAACCTGGTGGTTGTCGACTAGCTCTGATTACCAACTGATGTGATACTCACTTGACGCGATCTAGACAACGAATCACCAACGGTTTAGCAGTGGAAATTTGACCCAAATCTAATCCCCGAGATAACGAACACTATTGATAATATCTCAACCCATTACCTAATGAATTAGCGAACCAAACTATAGGTAGAGGAACGCCACAACCAAGGAGTTACTTGATTGATAAGTTCACTTGAATAACTTGAGAAAGATTCTCAAATATTCAAAGAGGCTCTCTTGGAAAGAGAAAAGTGAAAACTCACAATTTTATTGATCTTCAAAACTGCCCATGAAGGTCTCTTGCCTTGGCTATATATAGCCATACAACTTGAAAACCTAAAGTGACTTGAAAACCCTAACACGGCTAGGCTAGGCCTTTGGCCCGATTCCACTACTCAAATCCACTATCTAATGGTCAGCTTATAATCGATCCAATGAAGGATTTAAGCTGGCCCAACATAACCCAATAAAAGCTAATTAACCAACTTAAGTTATAGTGAGCCTAGACTCTATAAATCGGATCCAACTCAACATGAGGTCTTGGACCGAATTTATTCCTAGCAAATAAAATAGAAATCTAGAAAATAAACTACTAACTATTACTAAAAGATTCAATCTCTTGCATCCCAAAACATGGCCCATAAGCGGCCCATATTTCGTATCACGAATGTTATAGGCCTTAAATCTTTCTCATGGTATCTGAGGACCATAGATAGGTATGTCAGGTAGGAATTTCGATTGTAGATAGTTTACTCTTGGGACTGTTGCTCGAGATGTGAATTATCTTATTTCGGATTCTCGTGCCTGAGTACTCTAGAGTTGCGGCGCTGCTAAGGACTTGAGACTTGCATTTTGGGAACATGAACAGGCTTTGTCTGACTAGAATGAGCACAAGAGGTCAGGGACATCTAGTTTGGATCATAAGTGACGTGAGAGACCGGACGGGCTGATACTGGGACGACTTCACCTTTTCATTTTGATTTACCTGTATATTGTTACTACATGACGTTAGTATACCTATATACCTGTGTGTACATGATTATCTGTCCGACTTGATATGTATTTGTGTATCTGCTTATCCGTCTTCCTGATATGGCGTGTTATGTGCGTATATATTTATTTGTGTATTTGGAATGCTAGAATTTGTTACTGTAGTCAATTTACTGTGTTTATTTACTAAATTACCTTTTGGAGAAAAAGAAAAGAAAAGAGAGAGGGAAAACATATATATGGACGGGAGACGTAGTCGTGGACGTGGAGCTAGTCGTGGCCGTGGAGCTAGGCAAGCTCAAGAACCGAGAGAAGAAAGAGAAACAGTGGCCAAGCAAGAACGGGGACCGAGGGTTGAGGCTGGAGATCAAATGGCGACGGCGATGCAACAAATGACAAATATCCTGGCACGACTGGTAGATCAACAGGATCAAATGCCAGTGAATCAACCCCGGAATCCTGAGATCGGAGAGGATAAGGCTCTTGAGAGGTTCCAAAAGTTTCTACCTCTGAAATTTCAAGGAGGGCCTGATCCGGATATAGCTGAGCAGTGGTTGGAGGCAATGATTAATATCTTCGCGGCTTTGAATTACACGGAGCAAAGACAAGTAAATTTTGCTGTATTTCAATTCGAAGGACCAGCCCGCTCGTGGTGGAATGTAATTAAGGCCAAGTGGGAAAGAGAATAGACGGTATGGACATGGGCGAACTTTATAAGGGAATTTAACGAAAATTTTCTCCCACCTTTAGCCCAAGAAAGGAGAGAGGACGAATTTATTGGGTTGCGTCAGGGAACCCTAATTGTGGCCGAATATGAGACCAAATTTACTAGACTGTCTAAATTCACTTCCGAATTGGTGGTTATGGAGCGACGGAGAATAAGACGATTTATACAAGGACTAAATTTGGAAATCTAGGAGGCATTAGCGGCAGTTCAAGTTAATACGTTTACAGAGGATCTTGAGAAGGCCCAAAGAATTGAGGATGTGAAAGCCCAAGAATGCAGAAAAGAGATACATCCAGCAGTATACCTGAGGAATCCGGAGAAAAGATAACGCTCTCCAAAGTGCAAAAAGTGAACCATTCACTCCGCCCACCTTGGACCTTAAGAGCATTAGATGAAAGGTCCATGAAAGGAAGTCAGATCGGATCAAAGGACATTTCTCGAGAAGATCCAACAGTAGCTCCTCGATTGGGCTGTGGATACTGTGGAAAGGCAAATCACACTGAGAATGATTGCTGGCGGAAAGGGGGAAAATGTTTGATTTGTGGGAGTAGCAATCATCAACTTAGCAATTGCCCGAAGGAACAGCCACGAGAGGGTAGTACTCAACAAGTGGAAGGAACCAAACTGAAACAAATTCATGAAAGAGGAAATCGAACAAAAGTATCAACACAAGTTTATGCCGTAGATCAGCACCAAGTTCTGGGGTCCTCCGAGGCTACGAAAGGTATGAATTTCGAGGTCGAAATTCTTTTAAGGGGGAGAGAGTGTGAGGACTTGCAAATTTTTTATATTTTTCTCAAAAATGCCTTTTTATTTAGAAATTATTCATTTATTATAGCCCTACTACCCAATCATTCCCCAATAAGTGCAAATGAACCTAGAAAGTAGGGTTTCACTTTTGGTTTTAAGATTGGGGCAAAATTAGGGTTTTCGCGATTTTCACCGGATGAATTTTCGGTATGGAACAAGGATCAAATTTGGTGATTAAAAGTGACTTTTAAGTGAGAAATAATATGTGATTAGGGGCAATGATATAAGGTTAGTGAATAGGAAGAAAAAACCCTAGTACATGTGTTTTTAAGAAAAACGGTGCGAACCGACGTGTACCGCGCACTACCGATTGAACGCACCACTGGACCACCACTTTCTTACCACATGAGCGTATTGATACTTGAGCAAAATATCTTCTCATTTGCCAGCTAGCTTGACCGAAACTTAGGGTTGGAAATAGCAAGGAAAAGAAAGAGAAAAATGAGAGGAGGTGGTGGCGCCAAGTGTCGCCACCTAAGGGTTTCTTGACCAAGAGATGGTCTTCCTTCTTATCCCCAATTTTTACTCCTTTTCCTTCATTATTTCTGCTGCTTGGCCGAACAAGAGAGGAGAGAAAGAGAGAGCAAGAAACAACTTCCTTCTTCTTGATTTTAGCCATCCAAGTGAGAAATTAAACTTCTAAACCGGTTAAAGTGTTAGTTGTGGGCTTGAGAAGCTAGGGGAAACAAGAATTCCAAGAGGAGGTGGAGTATTACTCTTGCAAGCTTCATTTGTTGAGGTATAAGGCTAAACCATGGCTTTGGTTCTTTTATTGTGGTTTAAGTTGTTGCATCATGCATGATTGTGGTTGGATTAGTAGTGAAACAAGTTGATATGACGATTTAAAGGTGATTTATGTGAGTTAGGGTTTGAGGTACTTGCTGCCTATGCTTGCTATATGGATGAGATATGTGGTATCTAAGCTTATATAAGTGGTTTTAGTGATGATTAGAGCAAGAAATCAAGAAAGGTTGCATTGAAAACAAAAATTTCAGATTTCAGGAAAAATTTCCCCTCTTTCTGTCCGGTTTTATTGCACCATGTTAGAGGCCGAATTAGGCTTGTCATAAAACATGAAAGTTGTATATAATGGTATTTTATAGGTACCTACAAAATTTCATCTCAATCGGAGTAACGTATCCCGAGAAAAGACCAAATTACCCCTGCTACCATGTTTCTACCCGAATTTGAGAATTGCTTCTGTAATGGGTTATTTTGGTTGGGAATACTTCTGAATTGGTTGTTGAGGTCTTCTGAAGAAATGTATCCTGATGTCTTAGCTTCCGAATGGCTTTGGAATCACTTGATTTGGACTTAGGTAGCCTGACTTACAGTTTATTAACCAGAATGCGGTTTGTTCACCTGTTTTTGCGGTTCTGGTTTAGTCTCCTGCATTTTTGGCCTAGTTTCACTAGAAACTGGACTGAGTGGCCTTCTTCAACATTGTAGCTCTATCTCTTAGCTTTGAAACGGTGTATATTGCACCTCCATCCAATAATCTTAGTGCCTATGGTGCCAAAACCGTAAAATGATGTCAAAACTGTCTTTTGTAAACTTCATTTCCGCACTCGATATCAGCTTAATTTTTGTTCTTGTCTTGTTTTGAGCCTACGGAATGGCTATTGAAATGAAATTGTGTTATGGATAACCTTGGGTTTGATTGAGTAAGGATGAAGCCACAAATGGTTGGAAAATAGGAAAATACAAAGGGCATGCTGCCCAAATTTTCGCTCGAGGACTAAGTTTCTATTTGAATTGGTATACTTACGTTTGGTCTATGAAACCCTAATTATTTTGTCTACGGGTCTAAATGTCCTCGTTTCACTTTAAAATCTTTTATTACGATCTACTCATCAATTGGCGAGTTTCTTTGATTGCACCTAATTGTTGTGCTAGATGATCTATAATATTCTTTCTCGTTAATTTTAGGTTTTCTCGGTGACTGAGGATAATATCCGGAAGGATATTTTATCCGTTATTTTGCGTACATAGGTGAGTGTTTCTTGTTTGTTATATTCTCCATGACTTCATGACTTGTTGTTGTTGTTTGATGATGTGTTAAGTGTTCTCAATGATTTCCAAAATGAATTTTCTAGGCGAGCGTGTACTTTATCGTGCACGACCTAAATGAAATGTGAAATTTTCAATGATTTAACGATTGAAACATTAGTTGCGCATGATGTAAGCTTTTTGGCTGAATTGGGCCCTGCCCTTCGTTACCAATCGACTCGAGCCAGAAGTGGACTCAGTCGGGTGATATGGTGACCCTGGGTGAATTTGGTATACTCGAGTATTACCTTGTAGTCCGG
Source organism: Coffea arabica (assembly GCF_036785885.1). Classification (NCBI taxonomy): domain Eukaryota; kingdom Viridiplantae; phylum Streptophyta; class Magnoliopsida; order Gentianales; family Rubiaceae; genus Coffea; species Coffea arabica. Next base: position 47,611,233 of record NC_092321.1, read on the forward strand.
CCACGTCCGGATGGGTGGAGTCTGGCCAACGTCCGGATGGGTGGAGTCCGGTCAACGTCCGGAAGGGGATGAATGAACGAACGAAGGCACGAGGGTTTTTCTTCTCAAAAAGGAAATTTTCAAATAATTGGAGGAATAAGGGAAAATGTCAGGGGAACGAACGAACGAACGAATAGCTCCATGTGAGCTCGTATCCTTTTAATGAATGTGTTACTATCACTTTCCATTGTAAATGTTTCTTGAATTATTGATACTCTATGTTTAATGTCTTGAATTGATTGTTTGATTATGTGTTTGGAACCTCACTGAGCTTTTAGCTCACCCCTTTAGTTTTGTTTTCCTTAACAGGGGACGGCGAGCAGGATGAGAGCATAGACTTGCCAGTCTAGTTCTTTTGTTTCTTTTGTAGTGGTTCTCGTCTAGTGCTTGGCACGGGCTGGACGTATGAAGGATGGAGAACCTTTGTATATTCGATCTTTATACTTCCTTTTGGAGATGGCAATGTATATAAGTTCCGCTTTAAGTTTTGGATCGTTGCCCTATTTATTCTTGTGATTTATTCCAATTTTAAGTGAGGACTGTGGTGAACGACTGAGTCTCGGCGAGAGCTGGGCAGGTGACCCGCTGGGCAGGTGACCCGCCGAACCCTTTGGTTCGCCTTAGGGGGAGGTGGGGCCGTCACAGGTGGTATCAGAGCTTAGGTTTCAGATCTCTGTAGTGTATCCTAGGCTTGAAGTTTAGGATGCCGGACTGTGGGATTCGATTTGACCTAAAAGTTAAGCGATTGAGGGATAAAACCTATAGCTGCTTCGCGTGGTCTCTGCGCGGAGTGACCCTGGACTAAGTGATGAATAAGTATGAGGGACTAAGTGAAGCTATGAATTGCGAATTGATGTGATACTCACTTGACGCGATCTAGACAACGAATCACCAACGGTTTAGCAACAGAAATTTGACCCAAATCTAATCCCCGAGATAACGAACACTATTGATAATATCTCAACCCGTTACCTAATGAATTAGCGAACCAAACTATAGGTAGAGGAACGCCACAACCAAGGAGTTACTTGATTGATAAGTTCACTTGAATAACTTGAGAAAGATTCTCAAATATTCAAAGAGGCTCTCTTGGAAAGAGAAAAGTGAAAACTCACAATTTTATTGATCTTCAAAACTGTCCATGAAGGTCTCTTGCCTTGGCTATATATAGCCATACAACTTGAAAACCTAAAGTGACTTGAAAACCCTAACACGGCTAGGCTAGGCCTTTGGCCCGATTCCACTACTCAAATCCACTATCTAATGGTCAGCTTATAATCGATCCAATGAAGGCTTTAAGCTGGCCCAACATAACCCAATAAAAGCTAATTAATCAACTTAAGTTATAGTGAGCCTAGACTCTATAAATCGGATCCAACTCAACATGAGGTCTTCGACCGAATTTATTCCTAGCAAATAAAATAGAAATCTAGAAAATAAACTACTAACTATTACTAAAAGATTCAATCTCTTGCAGCCCAAAACATGGCCCATAAGCGGCCCATATTTCGTATCATTCCCCTCCTCTTAAAAAAAGATTTGTCCTCAAATCGTGTTTGGAAATGAATGGTAGTACAAGAGTTGGCAGTATGAAACTTCAAATCTCCACATATTGGCTCTCTTAGAATGGATGATACTTGCATACGTCGTGATTATTGTAATTCGCTGCACATGTCTCTTGGTTAGCTTGAAAATGCTCACAATCCGCCATGGGAAACTCAAGGCTTTACTCCAACCACTCCAAAGCTCTCTAATCAGCATTGTGTCATGAATGGTCGAATTTGGACCTACACAATAAATCACACGATTAGGATTTGTAGGTATAAAATCACTTGACAGCTTACCATTCACATTCACAAGATAAGGATCTTCATAGTGATGCTCAATCAGGTTAGAAAAGTCTCGGACATGATTGTGCAAAGTTATAAAATTCATTGCAAGTTGTTGTGGGTATGGCCTATCTTGCACAAAAGGAACAAGATCGAGATAGGTAGCTTTTGAACGCTCAAATTGAAGAATAAAACCAGGTTGTAAGGAATCAGAATTTGGACCAATGAGGAAAGGATTGTCACCAACAAAATAAGAAGGAAATTTATAACAAGTTTCAAGTGTAGAAACTCCCTTTGAAACTTCATTATTCCTCCCAACAAGCAAATCAGGCTCATGGTTGACGTTGAACATCAGTGGATGACAAAGAGAGACAACACTTAAGGTGCAAACTCCATGAAAAGTTTGATATTCACCAATGGATTTAGGCATAGAACATGCCAAGATCAACTCAATTTTTCCTTGCTTAACCTGCATAAAAGTAGAAACACTAAACAAAGTAGAGTCAAGATCGTTAGAAAAAACATATGATCTCACATCCTTTCTCACAATCAGCTTACTCTTAGAATTTTTAATCTTTTTTTCATGCTCAGTAGCTGACTTTTTCCCCTCATTATTCTCAACCTCTTTCTCATTTTCAACTCCCTCGAATTTTACCTCTTCAGTCACAATTCTCTCCTCCAGCTCTTTCTTCATACTATAACGCTCATGCTCACTCTTCATGTATGCTAGATCAATACAAAGTTGCTTAGAGTTAAGCGACACAAGCTTGGTACGACGGCCATTAAATGTGAAGGAATACTTATTAGTATATCCATCATATTTGACTTCTCGATTAAACATCCACCATTGTCCCAACAGCACATGCGTCACTTGAATGGGAACCACATCACACAACACCTCATCCACGTATTAACCAATGTGAAAAGGAACAAGTGTGTGCTTAGTAATCCAAATATCACCACTATCACTTTGCCACTTGTAAGGTCGAAGATGATCAATGGTTGGAAGATTCAATTTCTCAACCATGACAGTACTTGCGAGATTAACTTCACAGCCCTTATCAGTGGCTAAGCTGCAAACTTTATCCTTGATATGGCAACGTGTATAAAACCAATCATTTTTCTGAGCTTTGATGATTTCCAATTGCTCAGTTATCTCACGCAATGCCACAGTATTTACTCCTTTAGGCACAAGATGGTGAAGCTCCAGTTGAGCATTCGTTTGTCTCATACTTTTATTACCTGCAAAACTCAACAAAAATTAGTAGAACAGTCCTCACTCGCTCCCTTACGTGTTTCGCTCACTCTCGTGTTTTGCTCAAGTGTTTAAAAACACTCTAATGATCTCACCATTCACTTTCAAATCCCTTGATTGCCCCCTTGAAGAAATCAGAAATTTCCCTCAAGTAGTTCAACCAAACGTCAACCAAGTTTGTCCCCAAAAGTGGTGTATGAAAATCTGGAAATTTGAAGACTAAATGATGACTCAAAACAGCAATTATACAAGCAAGAATTTTTTCTGGAATTTTTTTCTGATTTAGTCCGCAAAAGGGTGACTCAAATGTTTCGACAAGGACTCTAAGACTAGATCAGGACGGACTCCTTTTGGACACTTTTAGCAATCTGCAAAAATGACTCAAGATACCAATTTGTGGTGTGGACAGAACGCAAGGTTCGATTGACACAAGAACAAGATGGCGGAAATTTAGAATCCTAGAAGGACTTTACCCACTTTTTGCATGCGGCCGAATTTTCTTTGGAAGTTGGGATCAATGTTTCTTGGGTGATTTTGGGTTATGGGTGTCTTGGTGTTAGCGGCTGGTTTCCCCAATTCAAGCAAGGGAAGTCTGAAGTGGACAGCTTTGGTGGTGGCTAGGGTTTGCCCTAGCAAATCCAAGGCAGTTTGGGTTTCCTTTGTCAAGAAGGTTGCCTATTTCAAGAAGGTTTCTTATTTCTTGTGATCCAACTCTGGTTCCTCTTTCTTTCTTTCTCTTTTTTTTTTGTGCAACCAGAATGCTTTTCTTTCTTTTGAATTTCGAATCCCACCTTCAAAACACAAGATTTTTGTGTGGTGTTTGTACAAAGGTCAGCCGCAACTCAAGATCAAGAATGGAGGTTTGTTTAGTTTCAAGATTTCAAGTATCAATCCCCCTTATCAAGATATGTATCAAGGGTTCCAAGAAGCAAGGTAAGGTTATCAAGAATTCAAGAACTATTGTAATCAGCCTTTTTATAGAAAACAAAACAATATTCCCAGCCCTCTTGTTCAAAACACTTCGGTATTAAGAAACAACTAGCGACCAGAATTTTGTTTTCGCCTCTTGAATGAGTTTCTTTTCTTTTTTTTTTTTCTTTTGGAGGTTGCTTTACACAACCAGAATGACTCAACAACACAATGAAAAGACTAAGATCTGGTCAAAACAGTAGCAAGAGATGACAAGACAGATTGCATGCAACAAACAAGATACAAGAACACAACGACGGCACAAAACCCTAGCGGTTGGATTTTTTTTTTGACTCTAAACCAACACAAAACTTCAAGAACAATATAACACGACACCAAAATAAGAAAGAAACACAAGTTATAATTTTTTTGGGATGAACAGTGCCGCTACCGTAGCGGTGAACAGTATCGCTACAGTAGCGATGAACAGTACGATGCTACAGTACTTTTTTTTTTTTTTGAATTGACACACAAACTGATTTGAAACAAGAGTATGTGACTCGAAACACAAAAGAAAAGAAGGATATAACCTGGTGGTTGTCGACTAGCTCTGATTACCAACTGATGTGATACTCACTTGACGCGATCTAGACAACGAATCACCAACGGTTTAGCAGTGGAAATTTGACCCAAATCTAATCCCCGAGATAACGAACACTATTGATAATATCTCAACCCATTACCTAATGAATTAGCGAACCAAACTATAGGTAGAGGAACGCCACAACCAAGGAGTTACTTGATTGATAAGTTCACTTGAATAACTTGAGAAAGATTCTCAAATATTCAAAGAGGCTCTCTTGGAAAGAGAAAAGTGAAAACTCACAATTTTATTGATCTTCAAAACTGCCCATGAAGGTCTCTTGCCTTGGCTATATATAGCCATACAACTTGAAAACCTAAAGTGACTTGAAAACCCTAACACGGCTAGGCTAGGCCTTTGGCCCGATTCCACTACTCAAATCCACTATCTAATGGTCAGCTTATAATCGATCCAATGAAGGATTTAAGCTGGCCCAACATAACCCAATAAAAGCTAATTAACCAACTTAAGTTATAGTGAGCCTAGACTCTATAAATCGGATCCAACTCAACATGAGGTCTTGGACCGAATTTATTCCTAGCAAATAAAATAGAAATCTAGAAAATAAACTACTAACTATTACTAAAAGATTCAATCTCTTGCATCCCAAAACATGGCCCATAAGCGGCCCATATTTCGTATCACGAATGTTATAGGCCTTAAATCTTTCTCATGGTATCTGAGGACCATAGATAGGTATGTCAGGTAGGAATTTCGATTGTAGATAGTTTACTCTTGGGACTGTTGCTCGAGATGTGAATTATCTTATTTCGGATTCTCGTGCCTGAGTACTCTAGAGTTGCGGCGCTGCTAAGGACTTGAGACTTGCATTTTGGGAACATGAACAGGCTTTGTCTGACTAGAATGAGCACAAGAGGTCAGGGACATCTAGTTTGGATCATAAGTGACGTGAGAGACCGGACGGGCTGATACTGGGACGACTTCACCTTTTCATTTTGATTTACCTGTATATTGTTACTACATGACGTTAGTATACCTATATACCTGTGTGTACATGATTATCTGTCCGACTTGATATGTATTTGTGTATCTGCTTATCCGTCTTCCTGATATGGCGTGTTATGTGCGTATATATTTATTTGTGTATTTGGAATGCTAGAATTTGTTACTGTAGTCAATTTACTGTGTTTATTTACTAAATTACCTTTTGGAGAAAAAGAAAAGAAAAGAGAGAGGGAAAACATATATATGGACGGGAGACGTAGTCGTGGACGTGGAGCTAGTCGTGGCCGTGGAGCTAGGCAAGCTCAAGAACCGAGAGAAGAAAGAGAAACAGTGGCCAAGCAAGAACGGGGACCGAGGGTTGAGGCTGGAGATCAAATGGCGACGGCGATGCAACAAATGACAAATATCCTGGCACGACTGGTAGATCAACAGGATCAAATGCCAGTGAATCAACCCCGGAATCCTGAGATCGGAGAGGATAAGGCTCTTGAGAGGTTCCAAAAGTTTCTACCTCTGAAATTTCAAGGAGGGCCTGATCCGGATATAGCTGAGCAGTGGTTGGAGGCAATGATTAATATCTTCGCGGCTTTGAATTACACGGAGCAAAGACAAGTAAATTTTGCTGTATTTCAATTCGAAGGACCAGCCCGCTCGTGGTGGAATGTAATTAAGGCCAAGTGGGAAAGAGAATAGACGGTATGGACATGGGCGAACTTTATAAGGGAATTTAACGAAAATTTTCTCCCACCTTTAGCCCAAGAAAGGAGAGAGGACGAATTTATTGGGTTGCGTCAGGGAACCCTAATTGTGGCCGAATATGAGACCAAATTTACTAGACTGTCTAAATTCACTTCCGAATTGGTGGTTATGGAGCGACGGAGAATAAGACGATTTATACAAGGACTAAATTTGGAAATCTAGGAGGCATTAGCGGCAGTTCAAGTTAATACGTTTACAGAGGATCTTGAGAAGGCCCAAAGAATTGAGGATGTGAAAGCCCAAGAATGCAGAAAAGAGATACATCCAGCAGTATACCTGAGGAATCCGGAGAAAAGATAACGCTCTCCAAAGTGCAAAAAGTGAACCATTCACTCCGCCCACCTTGGACCTTAAGAGCATTAGATGAAAGGTCCATGAAAGGAAGTCAGATCGGATCAAAGGACATTTCTCGAGAAGATCCAACAGTAGCTCCTCGATTGGGCTGTGGATACTGTGGAAAGGCAAATCACACTGAGAATGATTGCTGGCGGAAAGGGGGAAAATGTTTGATTTGTGGGAGTAGCAATCATCAACTTAGCAATTGCCCGAAGGAACAGCCACGAGAGGGTAGTACTCAACAAGTGGAAGGAACCAAACTGAAACAAATTCATGAAAGAGGAAATCGAACAAAAGTATCAACACAAGTTTATGCCGTAGATCAGCACCAAGTTCTGGGGTCCTCCGAGGCTACGAAAGGTATGAATTTCGAGGTCGAAATTCTTTTAAGGGGGAGAGAGTGTGAGGACTTGCAAATTTTTTATATTTTTCTCAAAAATGCCTTTTTATTTAGAAATTATTCATTTATTATAGCCCTACTACCCAATCATTCCCCAATAAGTGCAAATGAACCTAGAAAGTAGGGTTTCACTTTTGGTTTTAAGATTGGGGCAAAATTAGGGTTTTCGCGATTTTCACCGGATGAATTTTCGGTATGGAACAAGGATCAAATTTGGTGATTAAAAGTGACTTTTAAGTGAGAAATAATATGTGATTAGGGGCAATGATATAAGGTTAGTGAATAGGAAGAAAAAACCCTAGTACATGTGTTTTTAAGAAAAACGGTGCGAACCGACGTGTACCGCGCACTACCGATTGAACGCACCACTGGACCACCACTTTCTTACCACATGAGCGTATTGATACTTGAGCAAAATATCTTCTCATTTGCCAGCTAGCTTGACCGAAACTTAGGGTTGGAAATAGCAAGGAAAAGAAAGAGAAAAATGAGAGGAGGTGGTGGCGCCAAGTGTCGCCACCTAAGGGTTTCTTGACCAAGAGATGGTCTTCCTTCTTATCCCCAATTTTTACTCCTTTTCCTTCATTATTTCTGCTGCTTGGCCGAACAAGAGAGGAGAGAAAGAGAGAGCAAGAAACAACTTCCTTCTTCTTGATTTTAGCCATCCAAGTGAGAAATTAAACTTCTAAACCGGTTAAAGTGTTAGTTGTGGGCTTGAGAAGCTAGGGGAAACAAGAATTCCAAGAGGAGGTGGAGTATTACTCTTGCAAGCTTCATTTGTTGAGGTATAAGGCTAAACCATGGCTTTGGTTCTTTTATTGTGGTTTAAGTTGTTGCATCATGCATGATTGTGGTTGGATTAGTAGTGAAACAAGTTGATATGACGATTTAAAGGTGATTTATGTGAGTTAGGGTTTGAGGTACTTGCTGCCTATGCTTGCTATATGGATGAGATATGTGGTATCTAAGCTTATATAAGTGGTTTTAGTGATGATTAGAGCAAGAAATCAAGAAAGGTTGCATTGAAAACAAAAATTTCAGATTTCAGGAAAAATTTCCCCTCTTTCTGTCCGGTTTTATTGCACCATGTTAGAGGCCGAATTAGGCTTGTCATAAAACATGAAAGTTGTATATAATGGTATTTTATAGGTACCTACAAAATTTCATCTCAATCGGAGTAACGTATCCCGAGAAAAGACCAAATTACCCCTGCTACCATGTTTCTACCCGAATTTGAGAATTGCTTCTGTAATGGGTTATTTTGGTTGGGAATACTTCTGAATTGGTTGTTGAGGTCTTCTGAAGAAATGTATCCTGATGTCTTAGCTTCCGAATGGCTTTGGAATCACTTGATTTGGACTTAGGTAGCCTGACTTACAGTTTATTAACCAGAATGCGGTTTGTTCACCTGTTTTTGCGGTTCTGGTTTAGTCTCCTGCATTTTTGGCCTAGTTTCACTAGAAACTGGACTGAGTGGCCTTCTTCAACATTGTAGCTCTATCTCTTAGCTTTGAAACGGTGTATATTGCACCTCCATCCAATAATCTTAGTGCCTATGGTGCCAAAACCGTAAAATGATGTCAAAACTGTCTTTTGTAAACTTCATTTCCGCACTCGATATCAGCTTAATTTTTGTTCTTGTCTTGTTTTGAGCCTACGGAATGGCTATTGAAATGAAATTGTGTTATGGATAACCTTGGGTTTGATTGAGTAAGGATGAAGCCACAAATGGTTGGAAAATAGGAAAATACAAAGGGCATGCTGCCCAAATTTTCGCTCGAGGACTAAGTTTCTATTTGAATTGGTATACTTACGTTTGGTCTATGAAACCCTAATTATTTTGTCTACGGGTCTAAATGTCCTCGTTTCACTTTAAAATCTTTTATTACGATCTACTCATCAATTGGCGAGTTTCTTTGATTGCACCTAATTGTTGTGCTAGATGATCTATAATATTCTTTCTCGTTAATTTTAGGTTTTCTCGGTGACTGAGGATAATATCCGGAAGGATATTTTATCCGTTATTTTGCGTACATAGGTGAGTGTTTCTTGTTTGTTATATTCTCCATGACTTCATGACTTGTTGTTGTTGTTTGATGATGTGTTAAGTGTTCTCAATGATTTCCAAAATGAATTTTCTAGGCGAGCGTGTACTTTATCGTGCACGACCTAAATGAAATGTGAAATTTTCAATGATTTAACGATTGAAACATTAGTTGCGCATGATGTAAGCTTTTTGGCTGAATTGGGCCCTGCCCTTCGTTACCAATCGACTCGAGCCAGAAGTGGACTCAGTCGGGTGATATGGTGACCCTGGGTGAATTTGGTATACTCGAGTATTACCTTGTAGTCCGGCCACGTCCGGATGGGTGGAGTCTGGCCAACGTCCGGATGGGTGGAGTCCGGTCAACGTCCGGAAGGGGATGAATGAACGAACGAAGGCACGAGGGTTTTTCTTCTCAAAAAGGAAATTTTCAAATAATTGGAGGAATAAGGGAAAATGTCAGGGGAACGAACGAACGAACGAATAGCTCCATGTGAGCTCGTATCCTTTTAATGAATGTGTTACTATCACTTTCCATTGTAAATGTTTCTTGAATTATTGATACTCTATGTTTAATGTCTTGAATTGATTGTTTGATTATGTGTTTGGAACCTCACTGAGCTTTTAGCTCACCCCTTTAGTTTTGTTTTCCTTAACAGGGGACGGCGAGCAGGATGAGAGCATAGACTTGCCAGTCTAGTTCTTTTGTTTCTTTTGTAGTGGTTCTCGTCTAGTGCTTGGCACGGGCTGGACGTATGAAGGATGGAGAACCTTTGTATATTCGATCTTTATACTTCCTTTTGGAGATGGCAATGTATATAAGTTCCGCTTTAAGTTTTGGATCGTTGCCCTATTTATTCTTGTGATTTATTCCAATTTTAAGTGAGGACTGTGGTGAACGACTGAGTCTCGGCGAGAGCTGGGCAGGTGACCCGCTGGGCAGGTGACCCGCCGAACCCTTTGGTTCGCCTTAGGGGGAGGTGGGGCCGTCACAGGTGGTATCAGAGCTTAGGTTTCAGATCTCTGTAGTGTATCCTAGGCTTGAAGTTTAGGATGCCGGACTGTGGGATTCGATTTGACCTAAAAGTTAAGCGATTGAGGGATAAAACCTATAGCTGCTTCGCGTGGTCTCTGCGCGGAGTGACCCTGGACTAAGTGATGAATAAGTATGAGGGACTAAGTGAAGCTATGAATTGCGAATTGATGTGATACTCACTTGACGCGATCTAGACAACGAATCACCAACGGTTTAGCAACAGAAATTTGACCCAAATCTAATCCCCGAGATAACGAACACTATTGATAATATCTCAACCCGTTACCTAATGAATTAGCGAACCAAACTATAGGTAGAGGAACGCCACAACCAAGGAGTTACTTGATTGATAAGTTCACTTGAATAACTTGAGAAAGATTCTCAAATATTCAAAGAGGCTCTCTTGGAAAGAGAAAAGTGAAAACTCACAATTTTATTGATCTTCAAAACTGTCCATGAAGGTCTCTTGCCTTGGCTATATATAGCCATACAACTTGAAAACCTAAAGTGACTTGAAAACCCTAACACGGCTAGGCTAGGCCTTTGGCCCGATTCCACTACTCAAATCCACTATCTAATGGTCAGCTTATAATCGATCCAATGAAGGCTTTAAGCTGGCCCAACATAACCCAATAAAAGCTAATTAATCAACTTAAGTTATAGTGAGCCTAGACTCTATAAATCGGATCCAACTCAACATGAGGTCTTCGACCGAATTTATTCCTAGCAAATAAAATAGAAATCTAGAAAATAAACTACTAACTATTACTAAAAGATTCAATCTCTTGCAGCCCAAAACATGGCCCATAAGCGGCCCATATTTCGTATCATTCCCCTCCTCTTAAAAAAAGATTTGTCCTCAAATCGTGTTTGGAAATGAATGGTAGTACAAGAGTTGGCAGTATGAAACTTCAAATCTCCACATATTGGCTCTCTTAGAATGGATGATACTTGCATACGTCGTGATTATTGTAATTCGCTGCACATGTCTCTTGGTTAGCTTGAAAATGCTCACAATCCGCCATGGGAAACTCAAGGCTTTACTCCAACCACTCCAAAGCTCTCTAATCAGCATTGTGTCATGAATGGTCGAATTTGGACCTACACAATAAATCACACGATTAGGATTTGTAGGTATAAAATCACTTGACAGCTTACCATTCACATTCACAAGATAAGGATCTTCATAGTGATGCTCAATCAGGTTAGAAAAGTCTCGGACATGATTGTGCAAAGTTATAAAATTCATTGCAAGTTGTTGTGGGTATGGCCTATCTTGCACAAAAGGAACAAGATCGAGATAGGTAGCTTTTGAACGCTCAAATTGAAGAATAAAACCAGGTTGTAAGGAATCAGAATTTGGACCAATGAGGAAAGGATTGTCACCAACAAAATAAGAAGGAAATTTATAACAAGTTTCAAGTGTAGAAACTCCCTTTGAAACTTCATTATTCCTCCCAACAAGCAAATCAGGCTCATGGTTGACGTTGAACATCAGTGGATGACAAAGAGAGACAACACTTAAGGTGCAAACTCCATGAAAAGTTTGATATTCACCAATGGATTTAGGCATAGAACATGCCAAGATCAACTCAATTTTTCCTTGCTTAACCTGCATAAAAGTAGAAACACTAAACAAAGTAGAGTCAAGATCGTTAGAAAAAACATATGATCTCACATCCTTTCTCACAATCAGCTTACTCTTAGAATTTTTAATCTTTTTTTCATGCTCAGTAGCTGACTTTTTCCCCTCATTATTCTCAACCTCTTTCTCATTTTCAACTCCCTCGAATTTTACCTCTTCAGTCACAATTCTCTCCTCCAGCTCTTTCTTCATACTATAACGCTCATGCTCACTCTTCATGTATGCTAGATCAATACAAAGTTGCTTAGAGTTAAGCGACACAAGCTTGGTACGACGGCCATTAAATGTGAAGGAATACTTATTAGTATATCCATCATATTTGACTTCTCGATTAAACATCCACCATTGTCCCAACAGCACATGCGTCACTTGAATGGGAACCACATCACACAACACCTCATCCACGTATTAACCAATGTGAAAAGGAACAAGTGTGTGCTTAGTAATCCAAATATCACCACTATCACTTTGCCACTTGTAAGGTCGAAGATGATCAATGGTTGGAAGATTCAATTTCTCAACCATGACAGTACTTGCGAGATTAACTTCACAGCCCTTATCAGTGGCTAAGCTGCAAACTTTATCCTTGATATGGCAACGTGTATAAAACCAATCATTTTTCTGAGCTTTGATGATTTCCAATTGCTCAGTTATCTCACGCAATGCCACAGTATTTACTCCTTTAGGCACAAGATGGTGAAGCTCCAGTTGAGCATTCGTTTGTCTCATACTTTTATTACCTGCAAAACTCAACAAAAATTAGTAGAACAGTCCTCACTCGCTCCCTTACGTGTTTCGCTCACTCTCGTGTTTTGCTCAAGTGTTTAAAAACACTCTAATGATCTCACCATTCACTTTCAAATCCCTTGATTGCCCCCTTGAAGAAATCAGAAATTTCCCTCAAGTAGTTCAACCAAACGTCAACCAAGTTTGTCCCCAAAAGTGGTGTATGAAAATCTGGAAATTTGAAGACTAAATGATGACTCAAAACAGCAATTATACAAGCAAGAATTTTTTCTGGAATTTTTTTCTGATTTAGTCCGCAAAAGGGTGACTCAAATGTTTCGACAAGGACTCTAAGACTAGATCAGGACGGACTCCTTTTGGACACTTTTAGCAATCTGCAAAAATGACTCAAGATACCAATTTGTGGTGTGGACAGAACGCAAGGTTCGATTGACACAAGAACAAGATGGCGGAAATTTAGAATCCTAGAAGGACTTTACCCACTTTTTGCATGCGGCCGAATTTTCTTTGGAAGTTGGGATCAATGTTTCTTGGGTGATTTTGGGTTATGGGTGTCTTGGTGTTAGCGGCTGGTTTCCCCAATTCAAGCAAGGGAAGTCTGAAGTGGACAGCTTTGGTGGTGGCTAGGGTTTGCCCTAGCAAATCCAAGGCAGTTTGGGTTTCCTTTGTCAAGAAGGTTGCCTATTTCAAGAAGGTTTCTTATTTCTTGTGATCCAACTCTGGTTCCTCTTTCTTTCTTTCTCTTTTTTTTTTGTGCAACCAGAATGCTTTTCTTTCTTTTGAATTTCGAATCCCACCTTCAAAACACAAGATTTTTGTGTGGTGTTTGTACAAAGGTCAGCCGCAACTCAAGATCAAGAATGGAGGTTTGTTTAGTTTCAAGATTTCAAGTATCAATCCCCCTTATCAAGATATGTATCAAGGGTTCCAAGAAGCAAGGTAAGGTTATCAAGAATTCAAGAACTATTGTAATCAGCCTTTTTATAGAAAACAAAACAATATTCCCAGCCCTCTTGTTCAAAACACTTCGGTATTAAGAAACAACTAGCGACCAGAATTTTGTTTTCGCCTCTTGAATGAGTTTCTTTTCTTTTTTTTTTTTCTTTTGGAGGTTGCTTTACACAACCAGAATGACTCAACAACACAATGAAAAGACTAAGATCTGGTCAAAACAGTAGCAAGAGATGACAAGACAGATTGCATGCAACAAACAAGATACAAGAACACAACGACGGCACAAAACCCTAGCGGTTGGATTTTTTTTTTGACTCTAAACCAACACAAAACTTCAAGAACAATATAACACGACACCAAAATAAGAAAGAAACACAAGTTATAATTTTTTTGGGATGAACAGTGCCGCTACCGTAGCGGTGAACAGTATCGCTACAGTAGCGATGAACAGTACGATGCTACAGTACTTTTTTTTTTTTTTTGAATTGACACACAAACTGATTTGAAACAAGAGTATGTGACTCGAAACACAAAAGAAAAGAAGGATATAACCTGGTGGTTGTCGACTAGCTCTGATTACCAACTGATGTGATACTCACTTGACGCGATCTAGACAACGAATCACCAACGGTTTAGCAGTGGAAATTTGACCCAAATCTAATCCCCGAGATAACGAACACTATTGATAATATCTCAACCCATTACCTAATGAATTAGCGAACCAAACTATAGGTAGAGGAACGCCACAACCAAGGAGTTACTTGATTGATAAGTTCACTTGAATAACTTGAGAAAGATTCTCAAATATTCAAAGAGGCTCTCTTGGAAAGAGAAAAGTGAAAACTCACAATTTTATTGATCTTCAAAACTGCCCATGAAGGTCTCTTGCCTTGGCTATATATAGCCATACAACTTGAAAACCTAAAGTGACTTGAAAACCCTAACACGGCTAGGCTAGGCCTTTGGCCCGATTCCACTACTCAAATCCACTATCTAATGGTCAGCTTATAATCGATCCAATGAAGGATTTAAGCTGGCCCAACATAACCCAATAAAAGCTAATTAACCAACTTAAGTTATAGTGAGCCTAGACTCTATAAATCGGATCCAACTCAACATGAGGTCTTGGACCGAATTTATTCCTAGCAAATAAAATAGAAATCTAGAAAATAAACTACTAACTATTACTAAAAGATTCAATCTCTTGCATCCCAAAACATGGCCCATAAGCGGCCCATATTTCGTATCACGAATGTTATAGGCCTTAAATCTTTCTCATGGTATCTGAGGACCATAGATAGGTATGTCAGGTAGGAATTTCGATTGTAGATAGTTTACTCTTGGGACTGTTGCTCGAGATGTGAATTATCTTATTTCGGATTCTCGTGCCTGAGTACTCTAGAGTTGCGGCGCTGCTAAGGACTTGAGACTTGCATTTTGGGAACATGAACAGGCTTTGTCTGACTAGAATGAGCACAAGAGGTCAGGGACATCTAGTTTGGATCATAAGTGACGTGAGAGACCGGACGGGCTGATACTGGGACGACTTCACCTTTTCATTTTGATTTACCTGTATATTGTTACTACATGACGTTAGTATACCTATATACCTGTGTGTACATGATTATCTGTCCGACTTGATATGTATTTGTGTATCTGCTTATCCGTCTTCCTGATATGGCGTGTTATGTGCGTATATATTTATTTGTGTATTTGGAATGCTAGAATTTGTTACTGTAGTCAATTTACTGTGTTTATTTACTAAATTACCTTTTGGAGAAAAAGAAAAGAAAAGAGAGAGGGAAAACATATATATGGACGGGAGACGTAGTCGTGGACGTGGAGCTAGTCGTGGCCGTGGAGCTAGGCAAGCTCAAGAACCGAGAGAAGAAAGAGAAACAGTGGCCAAGCAAGAACGGGGACCGAGGGTTGAGGCTGGAGATCAAATGGCGACGGCGATGCAACAAATGACAAATATCCTGGCACGACTGGTAGATCAACAGGATCAAATGCCAGTGAATCAACCCCGGAATCCTGAGATCGGAGAGGATAAGGCTCTTGAGAGGTTCCAAAAGTTTCTACCTCTGAAATTTCAAGGAGGGCCTGATCCGGATATAGCTGAGCAGTGGTTGGAGGCAATGATTAATATCTTCGCGGCTTTGAATTACACGGAGCAAAGACAAGTAAATTTTGCTGTATTTCAATTCGAAGGACCAGCCCGCTCGTGGTGGAATGTAATTAAGGCCAAGTGGGAAAGAGAATAGACGGTATGGACATGGGCGAACTTTATAAGGGAATTTAACGAAAATTTTCTCCCACCTTTAGCCCAAGAAAGGAGAGAGGACGAATTTATTGGGTTGCGTCAGGGAACCCTAATTGTGGCCGAATATGAGACCAAATTTACTAGACTGTCTAAATTCACTTCCGAATTGGTGGTTATGGAGCGACGGAGAATAAGACGATTTATACAAGGACTAAATTTGGAAATCTAGGAGGCATTAGCGGCAGTTCAAGTTAATACGTTTACAGAGGATCTTGAGAAGGCCCAAAGAATTGAGGATGTGAAAGCCCAAGAATGCAGAAAAGAGATACATCCAGCAGTATACCTGAGGAATCCGGAGAAAAGATAACGCTCTCCAAAGTGCAAAAAGTGAACCATTCACTCCGCCCACCTTGGACCTTAAGAGCATTAGATGAAAGGTCCATGAAAGGAAGTCAGATCGGATCAAAGGACATTTCTCGAGAAGATCCAACAGTAGCTCCTCGATTGGGCTGTGGATACTGTGGAAAGGCAAATCACACTGAGAATGATTGCTGGCGGAAAGGGGGAAAATGTTTGATTTGTGGGAGTAGCAATCATCAACTTAGCAATTGCCCGAAGGAACAGCCACGAGAGGGTAGTACTCAACAAGTGGAAGGAACCAAACTGAAACAAATTCATGAAAGAGGAAATCGAACAAAAGTATCAACACAAGTTTATGCCGTAGATCAGCACCAAGTTCTGGGGTCCTCCGAGGCTACGAAAGGTATGAATTTCGAGGTCGAAATTCTTTTAAGGGGGAGAGAGTGTGAGGACTTGCAAATTTTTTATATTTTTCTCAAAAATGCCTTTTTATTTAGAAATTATTCATTTATTATAGCCCTACTACCCAATCATTCCCCAATAAGTGCAAATGAACCTAGAAAGTAGGGTTTCACTTTTGGTTTTAAGATTGGGGCAAAATTAGGGTTTTCGCGATTTTCACCGGATGAATTTTCGGTATGGAACAAGGATCAAATTTGGTGATTAAAAGTGACTTTTAAGTGAGAAATAATATGTGATTAGGGGCAATGATATAAGGTTAGTGAATAGGAAGAAAAAACCCTAGTACATGTGTTTTTAAGAAAAACGGTGCGAACCGACGTGTACCGCGCACTACCGATTGAACGCACCACTGGACCACCACTTTCTTACCACATGAGCGTATTGATACTTGAGCAAAATATCTTCTCATTTGCCAGCTAGCTTGACCGAAACTTAGGGTTGGAAATAGCAAGGAAAAGAAAGAGAAAAATGAGAGGAGGTGGTGGCGCCAAGTGTCGCCACCTAAGGGTTTCTTGACCAAGAGATGGTCTTCCTTCTTATCCCCAATTTTTACTCCTTTTCCTTCATTATTTCTGCTGCTTGGCCGAACAAGAGAGGAGAGAAAGAGAGAGCAAGAAACAACTTCCTTCTTCTTGATTTTAGCCATCCAAGTGAGAAATTAAACTTCTAAACCGGTTAAAGTGTTAGTTGTGGGCTTGAGAAGCTAGGGGAAACAAGAATTCCAAGAGGAGGTGGAGTATTACTCTTGCAAGCTTCATTTGTTGAGGTATAAGGCTAAACCATGGCTTTGGTTCTTTTATTGTGGTTTAAGTTGTTGCATCATGCATGATTGTGGTTGGATTAGTAGTGAAACAAGTTGATATGACGATTTAAAGGTGATTTATGTGAGTTAGGGTTTGAGGTACTTGCTGCCTATGCTTGCTATATGGATGAGATATGTGGTATCTAAGCTTATATAAGTGGTTTTAGTGATGATTAGAGCAAGAAATCAAGAAAGGTTGCATTGAAAACAAAAATTTCAGATTTCAGGAAAAATTTCCCCTCTTTCTGTCCGGTTTTATTTCACCATGTTAGAGGCCGAATTAGGCTTGTCATAAAACATGAAAGTTGTATAGAATGGTATTTTATAGGTACCTACAAAATTTCATCTCAATCGGAGTAACGTATCCCGAGAAAAGACCAAATTACCCCTGCTACCATGTTTCTACCCGAATTTGAGAATTGCTTCTGTAATGGGTTATTTTGGTTGGGAATACTTCTGAATTGGTTGTTGAGGTCTTCTGAAGAAATGTATCCTGATGTCTTAGCTTCCGAATGGCTTTGGAATCACTTTATTTGGACTTAGGTAGCCTGACTTACAGTTTATTAACCAGAATGCGGTTTGTTCACCTGTTTTTGCGGTTCTGGTTTAGTCTCCTGCATTTTTGGCCTAGTTTCACTAGAAACTGGACTGAGTGGCCTTCTTCAACATTGTAGCTCTATCTCTTAGCTTCGAAACGGTGTATATTGCACCTCCATCCAATAATCGTAGTGCCTATGGTGCCAAAACCGTAAAATGATGTCAAAACTATCTTTTGTAAACTTCATTTCCACACTCGATATCAGCTTAATTTTTGTTCTTGTCTTGTTTTGAGCCTACGGAATGGCTATTGAAATGACATTGTGTTATGGATAACCTTGGGTTTGATTGAGTAAGGATGAAGCCATAAATGGCTGGAAAATAGGAAAATACAAAGGGCATGCTGCCCAAATTTTCGCTCGAGGACTAAGTTTCTATTTGAACTAGTATCTTTACGTTTGGTCTATGAAACCCTAATTATTTTGTCTACGGGTCTAAATGTCCTCGTTTCACTTTAAAATCTTTTATTACGATCTACTCATCAATTGGCGAGTTTCTTTGATTGCACCTAATTGTTGTGCTAGATGATCTGTAATATTCTTTCTCGTTAATTTTAGGTTTTATCGGTGACTGAGGATAATATCCGGAAGGATATTTTACCCGTTGTTTTGCGTACATAGGTGAGTGTTTCTTGTTTGTTATATTGTCCATGACTTCAAGACTTGTTGTTGTTGTTTGATGATGTGTTAAGTGTTTTCAATGATTTCCAAAACGAATTTTCTAGGCGAGTGTGTACTTTATCGCGCTCGACCTAAATGAAATGTGAAATTTTCAATGATTTAACGATTGAAACATTAGTTGCTCATGATGTAAGCTTTTTGGCTGAATTCAGGTTGGCTACAAAGCCAAGTCGTTTGCCATGCATGACCTCCTGCCGACACTCCGTCGACCATAAACAAGGTCCGTAGAACTCCACTTGTACACCCACCGAACACCTTATCACCCTCACTGGCCAGTCACCTCACAAACTTGCCCGGGCGAACGAAATCACAAACTTGAGCTTGAGTCACAAGCTCGGGTCACAAACTTGGTCCACATAATCGGTGAACCGGATTCACAAACTTGGTGACCTCAAACCAGGTTGGACTGACTTCGACCAAGCCCTAACCGGCTCGAATAGTCCATCCAAGTCATGAGATCGGGCCCCAAACTCACAAACTTCACAAAATTTTCTCAAAAGTCACCCCGAGCCACAAGCTCAAGGGGTTTAGTTCCAAAATGATTCATATACATATGCCATGTACAAATATGTGCGTAAAGTAGGGTTTAGGTCGAGTACGATAAAGTACACTCTCGCCTAGGTACCCTTTTCATACATATCGAAACACATAAGCAACTAACACACAAGAGCAGCCTGAATACTTACTCAAAATATAAAAGTGGTACAAGAGCAAAATCACTTCGTGCGTGTTCGCTAGTAGTGGGCCCCACCGGCTCCGCCAACCTCACCACTGTCTGAAATAGAAGATTGTATCTCATTATATCAAAAACGGCCACTAACATACCCAAAACAAGCAAAACGGCAAAATCGGCACATGCAAGTGCGGAAACGGCAAAATGGGCACACGCGCCCGCGCGGAACGGCAAACGAAAATGGCCAAGTCTGCCTTCTCAAACCGTTTTGATCAAAAGTTAGGCTAGAAATGTCGGATCAAGGTACATGAGATACCATTGAGAAGCTAAGAGGAAGGGCTACAATTTTCATGAAGACACCTAAATCCGGATCTGAACATAAATAGGTCGAAAGTATGGAAAATCGTTCCGGAAATTTGCACTCTAGAGTAACGAACAGGATATGTTTGCTGGACCATAACTCCCAGCTCACAAATCTAAATCAGGAAATTCCAAAGGCATTAGAAAGCTGAGACATAAGGGTAAAACTTTGATGTTTTGGCCAAGACCTGAATCCATTCAGAACAGAACGAAAATTGAGTGCCAAAGTACCCATCAGAACTGTCCAGATTCAAGGCAGTTCTGACGATCGATTTTGTTTTGGTCATAACAGGAGCT
Organism: Coffea arabica; assembly: GCF_036785885.1. Taxonomy (NCBI): domain Eukaryota; kingdom Viridiplantae; phylum Streptophyta; class Magnoliopsida; order Gentianales; family Rubiaceae; genus Coffea; species Coffea arabica. Next base: position 47,631,289 of record NC_092321.1, read on the forward strand.
ACGGAACTCGGATTTTGACGTACTTCATATCGTTTCGAACCCAAAACCAAGATCTACATTTATTATGAAGGAGTTGACACCCAGATCGTACGGGATTAAAACGGAAAAATGCACGGACAGAGGCTGAAATTCAAAACGTACACAATTTCAGGGTACAAAACAGGTGCGAGTGTTTTGGTTATAACTCGAACTACACAGATCCGTTTAACCGGAAATGTTGCAGATATATTCAGGACATAAGAAGCTACAATATTACAGAAGGTCACTCAACCCAGTTTCGAGTGTAACTAGGTCAAACATGCAAGAAACTACACCAGAACCGGAAAAACAGATTCACAAAACGCATTCTAGCGGAAACATCATAAATCAGGCTATCCAACTCCAAATCCAGAAATTCCAAAACCAACTTAAATCTAAGAAACAGGGATACATATCATCAGAAGGCCTCAACAACTAATTCAGAAGCAATTCCAGCCAAAACAACCAATTACAGGCGCAATTCTTACATTCGGGTAAAACCAGAACAGCAATAGTAATTTCGACTTTTCTCACTCTAAGCTACTCTGATTGACCTGAAATTTTGCAGGCACCTCTAAAATGTCATTCCCTACAACCTTTATGTTTTAAGTCAAGGCCAATTCGGCCTCTAACATGGAGCACTAAAACCGGACAGAACAGGGTAGCTTGGTTTCCAAATTCTGAAATTGGCACCTTTACTCTATAAATTCATATCTAACAAGTGCTCTATCATCAAACCCACCAATTACTAGCTCAATAACATCAATTAAGAGGTAGATAACCATAATCAAGGCTGAAAATATAAACCCTAGTTAAACGTCCCAACATACCATTTAACCCATGAAATTTTCCCCATAAATCCATCAAAACTATAACTTTAACCTTCTAGTTCACACATATAAGAGGTAACGGGAAGTTTCTTACCAAATTCACATTAATCCTTATATCAAGAAGCTGCCAAGACCTTCCTCTTCCCAAATCACTCCACCAAAACTCTTAAGCTTCCTTGGAGATCAACTTTTGTGGAGGAATTTGCGAGATTATCGGTTGAAACTCAAGATTGAGGCTTGAAATTGAGGTGCAAGGTGAAGTTTTTTCCTCTCTTGTTTTTCCTCTCAAGAATTTCGACCAAGACTAAGAAAAGGGGAAGAAATGAAGAAATTTTGGTCAAATTTCTGTTTTATGAAGGTTAAGACAAGTTGGTCAAAGTCCAACTTCCATAGATGCCTTGACACTTGTTTTCTTTCTAGCATTTTCTCTCATTTCTCTTGGTCAAATATTGTGGCTGATGTATGAGATATTTTGAGGGTCAATTATCTAAAATAAAATGAGAAGATTAAGGTAATAAAGTATGGGTCAAATGGTGTGTTTACCCGGTAACAAACGGTACCCGTCGGTTCGAGCCGATTTTCCTTAAATCACCCGTACTAGAGTTTTTTCTTCTTATTCACTAACTTTTTATTATTGCATCTAATCACATATTATTTCTCACCCAAAAGTCACTCTTAAACACCAAATTTGATCCTTGCTCCGTACCGAAAAATCATCCGGCGAAAAATCGCAAAAACCCTAATTTGCACCAATCTTGAAAACGAAGAGTGAAACCCTACTTTCTAGGTTCATTTGCACTTATTGAGGAATGATTGAGTAGTAGGGCCATAGTAAAATAATAATTTTCAAATAAAATGGTCTTTTAAGAAAAGTGGGATGAATTTTACAATTCCATAGAATAAAATTAGGGTTTTGAGTTAAATATGAGGGATTTAAACATAACCTGCTAGTCACAAGTAAACTAGGGTTTTAAAGTACAAGTAAGGTTTCTAGTCTTTTTTTAAAATAAAACAATGTTTTAAGACAAAATAAAATAAAGAAACTGTCATCCTTTCTTTGAGATTAAAAAAAAATAGTATCCTAAAATTTGGGGTATCACAAAATTGGGCCCTGCCCTTCGTTACCGATCGACTCGAGCCAGAAGCGGACTCGGTCGGGCGATATGGTGACCCTGGGTGAATTTGGTATACTCGAGTATTACCTTGTAGTCTGGTCACGTCCGAATGGGTGGAGTCCGGCCAACGTCCAGATGGGTGGAGTCCAGTCAACGTCCGGAAGGGGATGAATGAACGAACGAAGGCACGAGGGTTTTACTTCTCAAAAAGAAAATTTTCAAATAATTGGAGGAATAAGGGAAAATGTCAGGGGAACGAACGAACGAATAGCTCCATGTGAGCTCGTATCCTTTTAATGAATGTGTTACTATCACTTTCCATTGTAAATGTTTCTTGAAATATTGATACTCCATGTTTAATGTCTTGAATTGATTGTTTGATTATGTTTTCGGAACCTCACTGAACTTTTAGCTCACCCCTTTAGTTTTGTTTTCCTTAACAGGGGATGGCGAGCAGGATGAGAGCATAGACTAGCCAGTCTAGTTCTTTTGTTTCTTTTGTAGTGGTTCTCGTCTAGTGCTTGGCACGGGCTGGACGTATGAAGGATGGAGAACCTTTGTATATTCGATCTTTATACTTCCTTTTGGAGATGGCAATGTATATAAGTTCCGCTTTAAGTTTTGGATCGTTGCCCTATTTATTCTCATGATTTTTTCCAATTTTAAGTGAGGACTGTGGTGAACGACTGAGTCCCGGCGAGAGTTGGGCAGGCGACCCGCCGAACCCTTTGGTTCGCCTTAGGTGGAGGTGGGGCCGTCACATGTGGACTTATGTTTTTATTTCTAAAATAGTTATTTTCATGATTATTTACCCTAGTATTAGTTAGTTATATCATCGTTACAAGAATTTCTTTGAAATTGCATTTTATTGCACACGAGTGGGAAGTCCGCATTTTCACGCGCGCGACTAATTGATGGACTTTAGAAATTTATTTTAGACTACTAAAAGTAAATAATTATAGTGTTAAAGGAATTACATTTGGAGGTTTAGTGCACAAGTGGAACAAACCCGAGAGAAAACGAACACGAAACGCGTGCGCGTGACATTTTTGGTAGTTGACTTTTTCCCAAACTTTGCCCCCAAGTTTCCAAGCTTCAAAGGGAAGCTTTAGTCATCAGATTTCTGTCTCTCTCCTCACTCATAGCCTGGCCGAAACTCTTCAAGGAGAAGAGGAAGAAAAGCTTCTCCATTTTTGCTTCAATCCTTGCTCCATTTCATCTCAAATCTTGCAACCAACTTCCACTTCACTTGGAGATTCACTTGGACTAGGAAAGAAGCATCAACTCATGGCTTGTCTTGAGGTTTTAGAAGTGCAAAATTTCTGGTTTATCTCAAAGAAATAGAAGGTAATCATCCGATCACTTAAACTTAGCTTTAATGGGTTAATCTTTGCTAAGAAGCTTGTAGCTTCATGGTTATTGTTGTGGTTTTAGTTTAAAGGTTGGAGTGGGCTCTATGAAATCCCACAATGGATATATTGGACTGATATGGTGATTATAAGTGTGGTTTGTGTTAATTAAGTGGTAAACAAGGTGAGATTAGTTGGAAAATTGAAAGGAAACTTGAGGAAAATTTCGGTTGGTTGATGACTAATTCTGCCCAGTAGTTTGATTTGAAATGTTAGTAATCAAATGACCTTGAATCTGATGTAGATATTTTTTATAGGATGTGTGGAAAGTTTTCACCAAAAATCACTTGATTTGGTTGAGGAAAAACCGAGTTTTGGTAGGAGCAAAACTGGAAAATCTATGACAGGGGCTCTCTGGCAGTAAACTTTGAACGATCATAACTCTCTGTTCAAATGTCAAAATCAAGTGCCGTTAGCGGCATTTGAAACTAGACATCCATATTTTTCTAACGGTATAAAATGAATCCCCTGATTTGAAGTGAGTGAGCCATACTAGTTCACCAAAATTACCTGTTCTGGTTTATTGCTTTGCTCGAGGGTCAGTGATGAACTGAGGCATGTTGCTTGAATTTGGGCTAGTTATGAACTGAATTTTAAAACGATTGCTTCTGATGAAATGTAGCTGTTGAATGTAGTTTCAAATGCCACTGACCATTCTCAATTTGATGTTGCAGTGAGTGAGAAATGGTCTAAGTTTCAAACTGCACCAAAGCCGTAAATTTGGAAAACCCTTCTGTTTTGCTAGCCGACTGGTCTAGTTTGATTTCAGACATGTTGTTTTGAAAATTTTGATGTCAATCACCTACCAAATGTATATTAGATGTTTCTTAGACCTTTGTTTCACAAATGAGCTAGATTTGAGTTGATTTCATTGGGCAAAATGTTTGAAAAAGAAAAAGAAAGCAAGAAGACAGATTTGCTTTGAAACATTTTATGAACTTCATTCATTTTGTTAACTGCCTTCCCACGTAAGTTTTTAAATGAAATTTGATAGAGGAGTAGTCCTTAGATAGAAGTTGAAGTGTACCAATTTTGGTGTCATTCTAAAACTGTTTTGATATACAAATAAGATCCCAAAGTTACCTTTCAAATCTAGAAAAATGTACCGAGCCATCCTTGTTTTTAACCAATTTTGAACTGCTATATCTTGGTGCTCAAAACTTCAATTATAGTTCTGTTTTTGTGTCTCAAACCTTGATTAGAACTCTAATAGTGTTGCGAATTTCAGAGGCTAGTTCACTTTCTGTGAATTTTACCGAATTTCCAAAATTTACTGAAAACTAAGGCTGAAACTGTCTTGGGAGTCCAAGTCAACCCATTTAAGCCGAAATTTGAGTGTCTTCCGTTTAGAATCTTAAAAAAGTGTCTTCTAGGAACTTTTTGTACTTCGACCAAAGATTCCAACGGTGTAAAGTTTTCCATTTTTCAACATGCCAAACTCCAGATTCGATTTTCCAAAGATTGTCGTGCAAAGCTGAAATTTGCCGATTACTTAGAAAATGTAATTTCGGGAACTTGACTTCTTTTCTCGATATTGATTGAACATTTTGAACTCGATTTCATAGAAGATGCTAGTCTCTCTTCGGGCTTTAAAACTTCACTCTTGAACCTCGAGTTGAGAGAATTAAAGCTCTCTTTTAAGACTTTGATTTAGTCTAAATGAGTGTGCATCCGTTCTTGGTAAATGCATGATTGTGAGTGAAGTTAATTATTATTTGCTTAGGCGCTCAAGGGGACCTTCAAGAGGAACTCGAAGCAGACGCCTAAACACTTGTTTGAGCACTTACTCACTTGTTTTGAATTGGTGAGTGTTCCATATAGGAGTACGTGACTTGAATAGTTTTATGACATGTTTACTACATGGTCATTATGTGTTTAACTATTAAGTGCTACCGATAATTGCTCCTATGAACCTTTCCACCATTTTAAGGCGAGTGTGTACTTTATCTCACTCGACCTACAAAAATGATAAATTTCAACCGTTAACCGTGAACTACATACCGTTTACCGATTTATTTGATTACATACCGTTTACCGATTTACTTGATTACCTGCTTACTTGTGCATGTTGTAAGTTCTAAGCTGAACTGGGTCCTGCCCTTGGTTACTAACCTGCTCGAGCCAGGACTGGGCTCGGTCGGGTAGGTTGGAACCCTGGGCCTGTGACGGCCCCACCTCCCCCTAAGGCGAACCAAAGGGTTCGACGGACCGCCTGCCCAACTCTTGGCAGGACTACGGAGACGAAAGATACAAAACTTATCTAACTTGCATGAGAATTTTCAAGAAACCAACCATCGAAGCTTATCAAGTCATTCACACACAAGAAATGTTATCACGAATGACACTACAGTGTTTGAACGCTTAATCGGTCAAAGAAAACAAAGAAACGAAAATTTGCCGCGGATGAACAGTGATTGCCACGTCACTATCCCGCCGCAATCCGACCGGATTCCTGGCCGGATTCTAGGCCGGATAGGGGGCAGTGGCCAAAACAAGAGGGATCAAAACCCCCAATCAATCCGGCCGAAAACTGACCGGATTGCCCTGGCGGGATTCAGGCCAGAGGCTAAACCCAAAATTTTTTTCTTCCTCCCCTGCATATCCGGCCAGATATCCAGCCAGAACTTGGCCGGATTTGATGAACAGTGCCCACGCCTAGATTTTTCCTATTTCGCGCAAACTCCAAATTTGTTCGAAATTCCGACCAAAACACAAGGAACCTATAATCACCAATATTGTGGGAACATACCATGTAGTATATACATCATGTAACATAAAATAACACCTTCTCAAAGGTATAGTGTTACAAGTACAATTCAAAAGAGAATGTTTGATCGGTTACAGTTAGGGTTTTCCCAACAATCGAGGAGCTATACAAAAAAACAAAATGCCTAACTAGCTCAACTCATTTTCTCAAAACACGGTTCCAAAATAATCCCTGTAAGGAAAACAAAATAACGAGGGTGAGCTTACGCTCGTGAGGTACCAACAAGACACACAAGTAAACACATACTCTCACATAGTTATCCAAAGCTTATAAGGAAACAAGTCAATATAAAAGGATACAATTGGCTCTCAAGAGCCACTTTCCACTTGCCGTACTTGATCTCAAACCCGTTGACACTCCGTCAACCTTTGAAGAGAAGAACAAACCGTAGATTTCCACTTTACACCACATTCCTTCCACCGGTCACCCCCTTACCGGGTCCGAACACCTCACAGTAACAAAGAGGGTAATATTCGAGTATACCACAATGTCGAGGAGTTAACACTCCACTCGACCAACAGTGAACCCAAGGTCCGTTATCGATTCGCCCAAACCCTTGCCGGCTCGACTCGAATAACGACCAAGGGTGTATGAGCTCAAATATCACAGTTAAGTTGGCGGGCATAGACCAAACAATATCAAAACATACACAGATATGATTGCACAGTTAAACAGTAACAGTAGTACCGATAAGAGATCGAGAGCGATAAAGTACACTCTCGTCTCATTCAAGCCATTCAAGTTCACATAGCAAGTATAAACAGTCATTTAAGCACTGGACCATATAATGGTACACTCACCGAATCAAATAAGCAAGTTTACACGTTCGCTTCAGACGTAGACCCCGGATCACCGGTACGACCTATAACAAGTAAGAAAACCACAATTGAGACTCGAACACAAGTCAAACTACTATAATGAGCTACTAGTATAATATAACTAAACGTAAAATGGAGTGACAGTGGGTCTTAGGTATGAACAACCTCAAAACCTCTTCAATTCTACCCAAAATCACTCCCAACTCAAGATTCCTAAATCTCCTTAACATTGGACAGCATTTCCCCTTTAATTTTCACATTTCCAACCTATCATTCATCACCAATGTCGCGCCCCACTTTTCGATTCGAGTTGTGAACTGTGTGTTGGTGATGTGTGGTGTGTGGTGTGAACGTGTGCAAAATGAAAAGTAAAAAGGCCATGGGACTTTGGAAAGCGACGATTTGGCCAAATGAAATTTTAAAAAGGGTTTTTAAATATGAAAAACGGAGTCGCCACTTGGTATAGATTTGGGGTGTACCAAGTCACCCAAAAAAGTGTTTTTTAAAGACAAAGTAGTAAAACCCTTTTTAAAACGACTCCTAGTCCACGTAAGCCAAAGAAAAAGGTTCGGGGGTCACGTTTGACAAAGGGGAAGGCAAGGATAAAAATCCAAGGCACCCCTTCGACCTAGCCAAGGCTAGTTGCGTGACTTAAACCAATTTTCCTAATTTTTCTACCCATGGTATGTATCGCATATTGGATATGTCTATATGAATGCAAAACCCTAGACCTAGGGGGATTGGGGGAAATTTCTCTTCAAAGGTTGAGTGGTGCCAATCACATTAATTGTGAAGCCCAATAATGATCCTTTTGGAGAGGTCACACCTAAACCTAAATGACGTGAAAAATGAGTGGAATGCATGCCATGTGAAAGTGTGAGTTTATGTGAAGTGAAAAAATGATAAAAGTAATAAGATAAGAGTGAAGGTGTGCAAATGTAGATGAAAGTACTCGTGTGCGAGCGAAGATAAAATGCTCGTGTGCAAGTGAAGATAAAAGGGTTCATGTGCAAGTGGAGACAAAAAAGTGTTCGTGTGCAAGCGAAGGTGATAAAAAGGTGCATGTGTGCAAATGAGACAAAAGTGAAAGTGTAATGATAGAGTGGATTGAGAATGCATGAGCCTAGGGAATTCATGCATATTGGGTACGGGGAGACCTAAATCGTGACTTGATTTTCCCTTTGATTAGAAGGCGAAACTAGCGTGCTAAGGCTATCGAGTAGCCACACTCGCTCGTTTCCCTTATCGGAAGGGGACACTCAAGCAAAATGAACCCTATAACTATCATGATATGCAAAAATCCTAAAATGAAGGGAAAGGGGGTTCGAGGAGCATGCCAAGTGATAAAACTAAGAGAAATGCATGATATGTGGTGAACAAGCAAATAATGCATTAATGACAAAACAAAGGAAAAATCCTATTGGGTCTAGCGTTGGACTAGCCCTTTCTATGAATTCCTAATAATAAAAAAAAAGCCACAACTAGCATTAGGCTAGTGTGGTGACGTACATTCATCCATTCCATTCATTCATGGTTATGAAAGCAAGTAGACATGCCAAAACGCTCGTAAACACGTAGCACGTAGCACTTAGCATGCTCGACTAGATGCAAGAGCCTACTAAAGCAATTTAACATGTAACAACAAAAACAAGCAACCAAGGGGAAGGGGAAATGGACTAGATGCTCTACGAGCACTATCTATTACAAGCCAAGAGGTGTACACATACCCCATAAAACTTAAATAAAGCAACCAAGGGGAAGGGGAAATGGACCAAAGGCTCTCCGAGCCCTATCTATTACAAGCCAAGAGGTGTACACATACCCCATAAAACTTAAATAAAAAGCAAAAGTAAATAAAGAAAATGAAAGGAATTAAAGAAAGGCAAAGAAAGCAAAGTAGACATGCATATTCACATAACACGTAGAAGCACGTAGGAAAAATAAACTCAAGAATATAGAAGTTACCTCCCTTGCAATGGAAATCGAGTAAATGAGATATTAGCTTCAAAACAATAAAAGGTCAAGGTACCAATTTATTTGACAAATAATCACAAAGGAAAAAAAAAATAAGCATGAATTTGAATCAATTAAATCATGTTAACAACCCACATTTAAGAAAGTCAAGAGAAGAGAGGACCTGATTGCAAAGATTGTCAAAATTTTGGGGTCAAAATTAAAGAAAAATAAAGTTCAGGGACCTATTTGCAATTAAAGTAAGGACCCAATTGAATGAAATTGAAAATGTCTAGGGCCACAGTATAGTTAAAAAGAAATCCAGGGACTGGTTTGCAAACCCAGTTATCAGATTGCTTAAAACAGGCCATTGGGCCATTAATTTATTTGTTTGGGCCAACACTTCCCCGCAGCCCAATCGAAATCCAGAACAAAAAGGGAATGGGCTATTTATTGGTTCGTTTGGGCCAGACCCTTCCAAGCCCAACCGAAGCCCAAGCAAAACCAGATGGGCTAGTTTAACTATTTTGGCCCAAAATTAGCCAACCAAACAGATGGGTCATGACTCTCTGGCCCAAACCAAAAACCCAAAAGTAAATTGAACCCTCTTACACAAATCCAACCAAATATCGTTAGCCAAGCATAAGTTTAGGCCCAACAAGATAAACAAATCAATTAAAATTATTAAGCCACAATCATGACCCACAATCAAGAATTAATCTATCCACAAAGTCACATAAAACATGCAAACAGAGGATTAAACTTAAAAGGACAAAATTAGGGACCTGATTGAAGGACTTATGATAGTTTTAGGGGCAAATTATGAAGTCTTAAAACTTTGGGGTTAAACCACAGAACAAAGAGAATAAGCATCAGTTTCCTTTTCCGTCAAAACTCATACAAGCAATCATCATTCGGTCATTTTAACGAACGGGTTGAGGGCATTAGAATTTCATCAGATTTTTGGCTTGAATTAAAGTTGATCAAACTCAAACATTGTTCAAATATCAAAGGATTTCAGTCCTACTCAAACATATAAGGCACGAGCTATCCAAAACTATGAACAGCAAACTAAACATTACTTCAAACAAACACAGAGTTTCAGCAACCCAAAGCGGCAAATTCTTATGCCGATCTCAACCTGAACATCAAACATCAAGTTTTTCACCCAAACACAAACATTAGGTAATGAATCGTACCAAACTTTAAGCAATTGGGCTGTTCCACAAAGTGCAGCAAAAATAATTTTTCCAGCAAGAGTTTCAGTTAGGCACTTCATCAAACATCAACCGAGTACCGAAAAATTCCACCGATTTCTACTTTATCGATATTGTAATTAGTCCCAAAATTTGTCACAAACACAAAAGAATTTCAGCCCAATCCATATGCGAAACTGTGTATGTATCAAAATCGCGTATAATCAACAGTTGCAATGAAACAAATCAATCAATGAAAGACATGCTTTGAACGATGCAAGAACCCGAGCTTGGAAAGAAACTGAAATTTGAAAGGGAAGGGTAGCTTACGAAAGTTACCGTTGCCAGCAGCAGACTTTTCCTCAGGCACCCCCAGTCGTCCATTTCGTCGGCACAGGAAAACGCTAAACCCCTGCTGGAATTGCTCGGACAACGAAGCCGCTCGCCAGAGGAGTCTCTTTACGATCATAGTCACTGCCGTAGGATTTGAAGCCTTCGTGGTGGTTGAGCTCTTCAGCGGAGCACTGGCGGGATCATTTGGGAGAGCCGAGAGCTCCTCGTGGATAAGACCCCTGGAGGGTGGAGACAGGGACGAAGGAGACGACTTAAGGGTGGTGCCGAAAGTGGAGAAACTCCTGAAAGGAAAAAGGTTTAACCCTTGTTCCTCTTGAGCTTGGTGTCGGCGGCGGTGGCGATGGGCGAGAAGTTGATATTGGGAACGAAATTGGCGGCGGCGCTGTTGGAGAGATGGACGCCGGCGAGGGAGTCTTGATTGAAAATTTCCTAGTCTTCCTTCGTTTGGCTTACTCTCTGGCTCCATCTCTCATTTAATTCCCAGAAATCCTCTCCAAATTCCCAGATTTTCTGCTCTTACTCTCTTTTCTTTTTGCCGAAACCCCTTCCCCTGTTTTTCTCTTTGGTTGCTGCTTGCCGAAGCTCCTTCCTCTGTTTTTCTTTTGCTCTGTTTAGCTCCTATCCCCAAACCCAGATGCTGCTCTCTTTTTCTTTTTTTCCTGTTTTTCTTTTTCTCATCCTTAAAACCTCAGCCGCCTGCTCTGCCCTTTTTCCATTTTGTTTTCATTCTCTCCCCAAACCTCAGCCGGGACTCCTTCTATCCCTGTTTCTTTTTTTTTAGATCTTTTTCGCCCGCCGCCAGCTCTTCTGTTTTTTTCTCTAATTTTCGTTGCTTCCTTTCTTCATCCGCCCCTGATTTTCTTTTTATGTTTCTCCTGTTTTTACTTTGTTGCTCTGTTCTTTTTTTCTTTTTTCCCTGTCCGAAGCCTTTACTCTTTTTTCCTTTTTTCAGATTTTGCGGCCATCAACTCCCCAGCCCTCTATCCCTCTTGCTCTCTCTCAAAACCTAGCTATCCTTCTAGATTCCTCCCCCCTCCTCAGCTAAACAAGTGTCCTCCTAAATGTTGTGTGGTCAAAATAAGCAAAGGGACACTTGTCCCCAAATTCCTTAACCACTTGTCCAATGATTGTTTTGTACACTTGTTCAACATACACATTTCCACCTATTTTGCCACTTTCATTTTCCTTCAAGAATCAATTAAAAATAAATTAACAATTTTCAAACCAAATTTAAGAGAATTAAGGCCACTTTTAACATCTTACAAAAATGAAAATGATGAATCTAACCCAATTAAAAAATTAAAAATAAATAATAAATAATAAATAACAAATAATAAATAGATAGATAAATAAAATAAAAAAAATAATCAAAATTTGGTGTCTACAACCAATGTTCACACAAAACGACCATGAGAGCAAACACAGTCGGTAGGCCAGTCAATACACCTTACTAGGGTCATAATACCCTTAAATTTCAACCAATTACAAACTTATAAGTAAACCATAGAAAAGCCCCAAATATATAAAACCCTAAAACTGAAATTTTCGGCTAAAAGCTGAAATTTCCGCAACAAACCACCATTGACATATAGAGGTCCTATATTACTTAATATAAGGCTATCATTCCATGGCTAACTATAAGATACTATATAAAACAGAAAAATCCTCAATAAATAAGAAAATAGGACAACTCAACCTTAATTCATGAAATAATCCACAAGATGACAAGCTTCACCACTAGAATCCCATAATTGATCATTACTATCATCAAAGAGGAGATATTTTGACAACTCACCTTGTCACCTCCAAGAAGCAAGGTAGTTAGTGGTTCTTCTTCACAAATGGCTCCACCAAAGCCCTCAAACTAGCTTACCAACTTACTTATGCGGAGAAATTTGGAATTTTAATGGTTGGTTTACAAGATTAAGCAAGAAAAGGAAGGAAAATTGAAGAAGCTTTCTCTCTTCTTTGCACAAAAGGACAAAATAAATACCTAGAAAATGAGAAAAATTTCGGGATCTCACACTCTCTCCCCCTTAAAGAATTTCATCCTCGAAATTTCTCACCTGAATCATTAAACAGCTCAGGGTATTTCCTTTTCATCTCACCCTCCATTTCCCAAGTCGCCTCCTCGACTCTGTGGTTCTTCCACAGAATTTTCTCCAGGGGAATTTGTTTATTCCTCAGCTCCTTAACTTTTCTATCTAGTACACGCACATGTCTCTCCTCGTAGGTAAGGGCTTCATCCACTTCAATCTCCTCTGATTGCACAACATGAGTCGGGTCAGGGTAGTACTTTTTGAGCATTGACACGTGAAAAACATCGTGAATCCGGGACAAGCTTGGCGGCAACTCGAGTTGGTATGCTACTTTCCCAACCCATTGGAGAATCGTGAAAGGTCCTACAAATCTGGGTTGGAGTTTCTTCCCTCTACCAGCAGTAACACTTCGCAATGGTGTAATCTTAAGGAAAACACGATCCCCAACTTCAAATTCCAAATCTTTTCTTCGGTTGTCCGCATAGCTCTTTTGGCGACTTTGAGCTGTTTGGAGTCTCTGACGGATTAACTTGACCTTGTCTTGGGCATCCTCCATCCAAGGAATGGTTGTAGGGTCCAAGACCTTCTTTTCTCCTATTTCATCCCAGTATATCGGTAATCGGCACTTCCATCCATAAAGAGCCTCATACGGTGCCATTTGAATCGACAAATGGTAACTGTTATTGTAGGCGAACTCCACTAAAGTCATATATTGACCCCAATTGCCTCCAAAGTCCAAAATACAAGTTCGTAACATATTTTCAAGGGTCTGAATTGTTCGTTCTGACTGTCCATCCGTCTGAGGGTGATAGGTGGTGTTTAGGTTCAGTTTCGTTCCCAAGGTCTCCTGAAATTTTTGCCAAAACCTCGATACAAATCGAGGGTCTCGGTCTGAAACTATACTCACGGGAACTCCATGTAACCTCACAATCTCCTCCATATATACCCGAGACAACTTATCCATGGAATACTTCATATTCACAGGCAAGAAATGAGCCGATTTGGTTAGCCGGTCGACGATCACCCAAACGGCATCATATCCCTTTTGTGTCCTAGGTAATCCAGAGACGAAATCCATCGTAATATTCTCCCATTTCCATTCAGGTATCTCAAGAGGTTGCAGTAATCCAGAAGGCTTTTGGTGTTCAGCCTTAACCTGCTGGCAGACTAGACAGGTTTGTACGTATTGAGCAATATCCCTCTTCATCTTGTCCCACCAGTACAACTGTCGTAGGTCCTGATACATTTTGTTACTACCCGGATGAATTGTATATTTTGAGCGATGGGCTTCCTCCAGAATCTCTACTTTCAACTTTTCATTATTAGGCACCACTATTCGGTTCCTAAACCCCAAAATCCTCTCAGGGCTCAGATTAAAATCAGGAATTTCCCTTTTCTTCACATTTTCCACCCATTTCTGAACCATTAGGTCCTCAGTTTGAGCCTCTTTGATCCGACCCAATAGTGTGGATGTCACACGGATATTTTCAAAGGTTATCTTCTCACGTTCCAACCTAGGATTCCACTCACCAACGGCTCCCAACATTTTCCACTCTTTGACCATTAATCCAGATATTTGAGCCTTCCGACTTAGGGCATCAGCTACTACATTAGCCATACCCGGATGATAATTGATAGTACAGTCGTAGTCCTCCAAGAATTCCATCCACCGGCATTGCCTCATATTCAATTCCTTTTGAGAAAAGAGGTACTTAAGACTCTTATGATCAGAATAGACCTCAAAGATCACCTCGTATAGGTAGTGTCTTCACCTTTTCAGAGCAAAGACAACTGCGGCCAGCTTTAAGTCATGGGTGGGATAATTTTGCTCGTGGGTTTTCAGTTTTCTAGAAGCATAGTGTGAGAACCCGCAACTTTTCCATTTTCTAGGTTTTATTATCTTTCTAGGGTTTCTTATCTTTAATGGCTTGTTTTCTGCATTTTTGTGATTAGGAAAAATTCTAGATCCTTTTAAGGAGCAGATATAGTTTTTAGATGATTTTCCTAGTATCGAATAGGTTTTGAGAAATTAAGAGCCTATACCGGACGTGGGACCCACTAGTGCGAAAAATTCAGAAAAATTCGGCCAACTAGGTTAAGTTTCGGATACTGGAATTAATTTACCGGGTGTTAAGAGATAATTAGAGGGTGCTATTTGGATTGGTGTGAGAGGAAACAAAGTGATAGACTTGCATTAAATAAGTGACAAGTGTCACCGTTTGATTGGAGGGACTTGTAAGACTACTATTCATTTTCTTACCATTGACCAAATAAATCAAAAAAATACCAAAAATTCACCATTTTCTCCTTCATCTTGGCCGAGCTCTTCAAGCAACAAAAGAAAGAAAACTCTTCAAGTTTTTGGCTTCAATCTTGCTCCAATCTACCAAAAATGCACCATTGAATCTTGTTTTGCTCCATAGAAAACATTAAGGGAGTGATAGTGAGGTGTTGTGTGGAGTTATTTGGAAAGCTAAGAGGACTAGTTGCTCTTTCTCTCTTGTTTCTAAGGTGAGTTGTGAAGAACCCCTCTCCTCCCTCTAATGATGCTTAATTTATGATTAGTGGTGGAATAAGATGCAACTTTATGGTTTTTATTGTGATTTTTTGTTGAATTGATGAAGTTTTGTAATTATTGGGGATTTTTCTGTTTTAATATGAATATGATTGTGTGGCTGTGTATGATGATTGGAAATGGTATGTAAGGGATATAGGAGGTGGAAAAAGTGGATAATTGCAAGCAATTTCTGTTTTGGAAGAAAATTGAAAAGTTAGGGTTCTAATGAATTACATTCTGCCCGATTTTATAGCTCATAGATAGAGGCCGAATTGGCCTTGGGTTAAAACATGAAAGTTGTAGGGAATGATATTTTAGAAGTTCCTGAAAACTTTCAGGTCAATCGAAGAAGCGTAGCTTGAGAAAAGTCGAAATTACCCTTGCTGTCCTGGTTTTACCCGAATTTGGGAATTGCTTCTGTAATTGGTTATTTTGGTTAGGAATTCTTCTGAATTGGTTGTTGAGGTATTCTGATGAAATGTATCCCTGTTCCTTAGCTTTCGGATGGCTTTGGAATTTCTGGATTTGGACTTATGTAGGCTGTTTTATGATGTTTACACTAGAATGCGTTCTGTGAATCTGTTTTTACGGTTCTGGTGTAGTATCTTGCATTTTTGACCTGGTTACACTCAAAATTGGGTTGAGTGACCTTATGAAATATTGTAACCCTATCTCTTAGCTTCGAAACGGTGGATCTTGGACCTTCATCCGATAATCGTAGTACCTTTGGTGCCATTACCGCAAAATGACGTCAAAAACTATTTTTTTCAGGGTTAAAGCTAGTTCCATTTCCGGATTTTTCTGGTTTCCTCTATTGCTTGTGTGTGCTTATGGAACCCTATTTTGGGAATATTTGGCATTGGTTTATGACTTGTAATCGAATCTTATTGTGCTTATTGGAATATTTTAGGGCTTGACTTTCCTTTCCGGACATTTTCCTAGCTAAATGACTTGAATGACTTTAAGCCTAGTGAACGGCTTTTGGAAATGTGATTATTTTGTACGAGATGTTGGGACTGATTTAAGGAAATAATGAAGCCATGAAGGCTGGAAAAGTAAGCAAATTTAGGGGAAATGCTGTCCAATTTTCTAGGCCGTTTGGTTCCTTTAAGTTTGAATTGCCTTTTGGTAGAAATGAAGGGCTTTTGGGTTGTTTGAGCCTATGTCTTCATGTTACCTTTTCGTTTCCAAAAATCATGTTTTGCACCCTTGCATTAGTAATTATTTGGCGAGGCATACGACTGGTAGTCGAGCCTCACATGTGCATTCTGTATACTCGATTTTTGAAAGTGGAACCTTCAATTGTTTTACTTTGGTTCTTTTAGGGTTTCTTGGCGATTAAAGCCAATCTGAAGTGAAAACTGACTTGAACCGGTGAGTGTTCCACTACCTGCTACCCATTATGTGAAATATCTGGATATCTGAAATACTTGATTTATGACTGTTGGAGCCAAATACTGTTTTGATAAAAATGGAGGCGAGGGTCTACTTTATCACACTCATTCTCTTGTCTGTTCATATGCCAATTTTGAGTGTGTATCTGAATCTGCTAACTGTATCTGGTATCTGTATCTGTATCTGTTCTGACGTCGTTTGGAAGCTTGTATCCAACGACCTTTCTGTTCCCTCTGAGCTCAACACCTGTGGCCAGTTATTCGAGTCGGGCCGGCAAGGGCCTGGTCGATTAGATAACGAACCACGGTAGTCTGTTTTGGGATCTTTGGGTATTGAGACCCTTGATTCCGGTATACTCGAGTATTACCAATTCTGATCTGATTCGATTTCGGGCCCGGTGGGGGTATGTAAGGTGGAAGGAATCAAAGAAAGTGGAGTCTACGATATTGGTTACTCCTTTAGCGTTGATGGAGTGTCAACTATTATTTCGATCAAGCTTCGGTGATGCAAATGGGAATTTGGCTCCTGAGAGCCACCTGTATCCTTCCTATGTGAATCATTGGTTCCTTTACTTTATATCTGGCATATGTACTTGATTTGTTAAATGTGAAATGCCATGATTTTATTGCTATATGTCAGGTACCTCATTGAGCGCAAGCTCACCCCTTTCTGTCCTTTTTGTTTTCCTTACAGGAAAATAAATACTTTTGGACTAGATTTGACAATTGGTTGCCGAATTGAGCTAGTTGAACATATCTTTTGTGTAGCTCCTTGATTGAAACCCTAAATGTACTTTTGGGTCCGTTTCTTTTGGATTTGGCAAACCGTACATGTATCCACTTTTGAGTCACTTTGGTATGCCCCTTTGGGTTATATATGCTTAATTTCGAGATATAAATATTTGCTTGACGTTTGGTTGGATTTTGACAGGTCGGTTACTATTCATAACCGACTCCGTTTTCGTTTTTTTTATTTTGTGATTTTGACTTGTTTACGCGCGTTTGTATGTTCCGGAACGTATTAGATCACTCTAAACTGAACGACTGAGTCCCGGCGAGAGTTGGGCAGGCAGTCCGCCGAACCCTTTGGTTCGCCTTAGGGTGAGGTGGGGCTGTCACACATAGGATATCACATTCTGGTTTTGCATCAATACACACCCCAAACCTTCCCTCGAGGCATCAGTATAAACAATGAAACTGTCCTTACTGTTAGGCAAGGCCAGAATAGGGGCCATGGTCAACCTTCACTTCAACTCTTGGAAACTATACTCACATTTATCACTCCACAGAAACCGACCACCCTTCTTTGTCAAATTAGTTAAAGGACTGGCAAGTTTCAAGAAATCTTTGATAAATCGACGGTAATAACCTGCCAACCCTAGAAAACTCCGGATCTCATAAATCGACGGTAATAACCTGCCAACCATAGAAAACTCCGGATCTCAGTGGGATTGTCAGGTCTTTTCCACTCAGTTACTGCCTCCACCTTCGCCGGGTCTACAACAATTCCCTCTTTTGAAATCACATGTTCCAAAAAAGAAACTTTCTCCAGCCAAAACTCAAACTTACTAAATTTGGCGTACAACTGGTGATCCCTCAGGGTTTGCAAAACCAACTTTAGGTGTTGCACATTCTCCTCACGGGTTTTCAAGTAGACCAAAATATCATCGATAAACTCAACGACAAATCGATCCAGGTAGGGTTTGAAGACCCGATGCATTAGGTCCACGAAAGCGGTAGGGGCGTTGGTCAGTCCAAAGGGCATAACAGCAAATTCGAAATGCCCATACCAAGAATTGAAGGCAGTTTTGGGCACATCTTCCTTTCGGATCAATAATTGGTAGTACCCCTGTCGAATGTCTAGTTTTGAAAAGAACACTGCACCTTGCAACTGGTCAAACAGCTCATCAATGTGGGGTAGTGGGTACTTATTCTTAATAGTCACGTTGTTCAACCCTTGGTAATCAATACATAACCTCAAGGTTCCGTCCTTTTTCTTAACAAAGAGAACGGGTGCCCCCTAAGGAGACCCACTCTCACGAATAAACCCTCGCTCCAGAAGGTCTTGCAACTGCAAGTTCAACTCCTTGAGTTCAGCAGGTGCCATTCGGTATGGGGTTTTAGAGATAGGTGAAGTCCCCAGTAACAGGTTAATCTCAAATTCTATCTCTCTTTCCGGCGATAGGTTTACTAATTCATCGGGAAACACATCCGAATATTCACCCACTACTGGAACATCTTCTACTTTTAACTTATCGCTAGGAGTGTTTATAAGAAAGGCCAGGAACCCTTGCGCCCCTTTACTCAGCAATTTCCTAACCCGATTACCCGAGATCATTGCAGATGAGGCTAGACTACCCCTCACATCTAACCTTAAAGTCGCCTCCCCTGGAATATGAAATTTCACTACTTTCCTCTTACAGTCCAGTTGGGCATTATACCTAACTAGCCAGTCCATGCCCAATATCACGTTGTACCCCTTAATGGCCAAACTTATCAAATTCCCCAATAACTTTCTCTCTCCTACCCAGATTTCACAATTTACATACATTTTGCTAGTAACCAAACACTGGTCCCCCGTAGGAGTACTTACTTCTAAATCATATGGCAAACTAACAGGGGTGATATCAATTCCACACATGAAATCAGCATTAACAAAGGAATGGGTGGCACTGGGGTCTATCAAAATCCTAGCTAGACGGTGGAAGACAGGAATCGTACCTTCCACCACCTCCACTGAATCAGGGACAGGGCGTTGCTCGATAGAATACACCCGAGCAGGCACCTTAGGTTTCACTCCTTCCACTTTCGACTGTTCCGAGGTAGCCTTCGATGATTGCGTAGTCCCTCTCATCTCCCGAGGTTGGACCGGACAATTGGCGATTTGGTGTTCCGCGCTCCTACAGCGTAAGCACTTCCTCTCTTTCCTCCAACAATTGTTCTCCGTATGGTTTGGCTTCCCATAGAAACCACACGGCCCACGAGAAATAGTAGCTGAGCTCCCCTGGGAAACACTCCTCTGTTGATCTCGTCCAGTTTGGCCACCTCTTGGCGGAATACCACTTGCTGTACCAAAAGTCGTCCCCCTCCGGCTCCCCTTCCAAATTTGGGAGGGGTACTCTTCTCCCCTTGAGTAGAACTACCTCCCGAGAGCCCACGTTTTCGAACCTGGAAGTTCCTCATTTGGAGCCTTGCGTTCTCAGCTCTCAAAGCCTTCTCCACTGCATCACTAAAAGTAGTGATTTGGGCTACAGCCAAGTCCTTTTGGATTTCTACGTTAAGCCCCTGAATGAAACGTCTCACCCTCCTTTGTTCCGTTAGAATAAGTTCAGGAGCAAATTTCGACAAGCGGGTAAACTGGCTCTCGTATTCGGCCACTGATTGAGTGCCTTGGCGAAGTCGAATAAACTCGTCTTCCTTCTTCTCCTGGATGAAAGGCAGGAAGTACTTAGCACTTAGCATTGAACTCTCTCACGAAGTTCACCCATGTTCTTGGCATCTGCTCTCTCTCCCACTTGGTTCGTATAATATTCCATCAAGAACGGGCGGCCCCTTCTAGTTGAAAGACAGCAAAAGTAACTTGCCTCTCTTCTGAATAGTGTAGCACAGCAAAAATGTCTATCATCTTCTCCAACCACTGTTTGGCCACGTCTAGATCGGGCCCTCCAAGAAATTTTGATGGAGAAAATTTTTGAAACCTTTCGAGAGCTCGATCCTCGCTCTCTACAGGATTTCCAGGGTTTCCGGGATTCCCGACAGGTGGGTTAGGGTTGTGGCCCTGATGTTTCACAACATGTGCTAGGAGATCAGTCATCCGCTGGATAACAGCGGCTACCTGAACGTTGGGATCAATTTGGGGTTTAGGGTTTGGTTCGGGCATGGTTTCCCTAGTACTCCCTTCAGTCATGGGTCGCCTACCACCACGTCCACGGCCTCGACCACTACGAGTGCCCTCCATCGATCTAAGTCAATCTAAGGTCAAAATATAAGTATAACGTTAAAAGGGCACATAACCCCTTCACTTAATATAAACATGAACAATTAACCAAAACAAATACCACATAAGAGATTTAAACACATAGAGCATATATACAAATAACACATAACAGTATCAAACAGTCATACAGCAGTTCAGTCAAATATATACAAGG
Source organism: Coffea arabica (assembly GCF_036785885.1). Lineage (NCBI taxonomy): Eukaryota > Viridiplantae > Streptophyta > Magnoliopsida > Gentianales > Rubiaceae > Coffea > Coffea arabica. The sequence continues at coordinate 47,651,890 of NC_092321.1, forward strand.
GAAAATCCCATGGAACAAAATGGATCTTTCACAAGTTCACTATACACCCTAGGTCAAAAGGCCAAACAATTAACGGCAACTATCATCTTAGGTACCCCACACCCGGGATCAAAACACGACCCAAGGAACTCTAACCTAGTTCCCAACTGAGCCTACGGATTCACCCCCATGACTAAGACTGGGCGTGACTCCTTCTCCAGGTACCCCAACACCCGGAGCCACCACTACGTGCAATTGCTCTCGAAAAGCATTCGTCCGCTCCTGATCCATGGCTATGTCCCCCTGGAGCACCCCAATCCTAACTGCTTGCATCCTCAAGATGCCCCTCAGCCTAAGAATCTCAGTGTGATCCTGGGCGGCCGCCAGTCAGAGCCTCCTCCTCTCCTCAAACACCGCCACGACCACATGGTCTATATAAGAATATCTCTGGCAACGACTACAACGTCGGGTATGGCTAGCAGTATACCACAGCCAGATCGGACCTCCAGGTCGCTCCTGGTAGTCGATGACTCGATAACGCCTTCGCGGTGGCTCACCTCCGCTCCCACTAGCTCCGTCCATAACCTATAAGAAATCCATAAATGATCACTTAAATGATACGATAGCACTAATTCATATGCGAACACAAATCCCTACGGATCTAAAAATCAGGTCCTAGTTTGCCCAGATTAACTCAAACCTAGGCTCTGATACCAACTGTGACGGCCCCACCTCCCCCTAAGGCGAACTAAAGGGTTCGAAGTACTTCCTGCCCAGCTCTCGCCAGGACTACGGAGACGAAACATACAAAACTTATCTAACTTGCACAAGAATTTTTAAGAAACGAACCATCGAATCTTATCAAGTCATTCACACACAAGAAATGTTATCACGAATGACACTACAGTGTTTGAACGCTTAACCGGTCACAGAAAATGAAGAAACGAAAATTTGCTGCGGATGAACAGTGACTGCCACGTCACTATCTGGCTGCAATCCGGCCGGATTCTAGGCTGGATAGAGGGCAGTGGCCAAAATAAGAGGGATCAAAACCCCCTGTTAATCCGGCCTGAAACTGGCCTGATTGCCCTGGCCGAATTCAGGCCAGAGGCGAAACCAAAATTTTTTTTCTTCCTCCCCTGCATATCCGGCCAGATATCTGGCCAGAACTTGGCCGGATTCTTGGCCGGATTTGATGAACAGTGCCCACGCCAAGATTTTTCCTATTTCGCGCAAACTCCACATTTGTTCGAAATTCCGACCGAAACACAATGAACCTATAATCACCAATATTGTGGGAACGTACCATGTAGTATATACATCATATAACATAACATAACACCTTCTCAAAGGTATAGTGTTACAAGTACAATTCAAAAGAGAATGTTTGATCGGTTACAGTTAGGGTTTCCCCAACAATCGAGGAGCTATACAAAAAATAAAATGCCTAACTAGCTCAACTCGTTTTCTCAAAACACGATTCCAAAATGATCCCTGTAAGGAAAACAAAATAACGAGGGTGAGCTTACTCTCGTGAGGTACCAACAAGACACACAAGTAAACACATACTCTCACATAGTTATCCAAAGCTTATAAGGAAACAAGTCAATATAAAAGGATACAATTGGCTCTCAAGAGCCACTTTCCAGTTGCCGTACTTGATCTCAAACCCGTTGACACTCCGTCAACCTTTGAAGAGAAGAACAAACTGTAGATTTTCACTTTACACCACATTCCTTCCACCGGTCACCTCCTTACAGGGCCCGAACACCTCACAGTAACAAAGAGGGTAATACTCGAGTATACCAAAATGTTGAGGAGTTAACACTCCACTCGACCAACAGTGAACCCAAGGTCCGTTATCGATTCACCCAAGCCCTTGCCGGCTCGACTCGAATAACAACCAAGGGTGTATGAGCTCAAATATCACAGTTAAGTTGGCGGGCATAGCCCAAACAATATCAAAACATACAAAGATACGATTGCATAGTTAAACAGTAACAGTAGTACCGTTAAGAGATCGAGAGCGATAAAGTACACTCTCGTCTCATTCAAGCCATTCAAGTTCACATAGCAAGTATAAATAGTCATTTAAGCACTAGACCATATAATGGTACACTCATCGAATCAAATAAGCAAGTTTACACGTTCGCTTCAGACGTAGGCCCCGGATCACCGGTATGACCTATAACAAGTAAGAAAACCACAATTAAGATTCGAACACAAGTCAAACTACTATAATGAGCTACTAGTATAATATAACTAAACGTAAAATGGAGTAACAGTGGGTGTTAGGTATGAACAACCTTAAAACCTCTTCAATTCTACCCAAAATCACTCCCAACTCAAGATTCCTAAATCTCCTTAACATTGGACAGCATTTCCCCTTTAATTTTCACATTTCCAACCTATCATTCATCACCAATGTTCACACAAAACGACCATGAGAGCAAACATAGTCGGTAGGCCAGTCAATACACCTTACTAGGGTCACAATACCCTTAAATTTCAACCAATTACAAACTTATGAGTAAACCATAGAAAAGCCCCAAATATATAAAACCCTAAAACTGAAATTTTCGGCTAAAAGCTGAAATTTCCGCAACAAACCACCATTGACATATAGAGGTCCTATATTACTCAATATAAGGCTATCATTCCATGGCTAACTATAAGATACTATATAAAACAGAAAAATCCTCAATAAATAAGAAAATAGCACAACTCAACCATAATTCATGAAATAATCCACAAGATGACATGCTTCACCACTAGAATCCCATAATTGATCGTTACTATCATCAAAGAGGAGATATTTTGACAACTCACCTTGTCACCTCCAAGAAGCAAGGTAGTTAGTGGTTCTTCTTCACAAATGGCTCCACCAAAGCCCTCAAACTAGCTTATCAACTTACTTATGTGGAGAAATTTAGAATTTTAATGGTTGGTTTACAAGATTAAGCAAGAAAGGAAGGAAAATTGAAGAAGTTTTCTCTCTTCTTTGTCTCCAAGATGCATGGCCAAAGGGAAAGAAAATGGGAGGAATTTTGGGTCAAAATTTTTTTTAGTAAAGTTAAAGTAATGCTAGTCAAAGTCCAACTTCCAATGGGAGGGCAACATGTGGCATCTCTTGTGTTTATCTCACCTTCTCACTTACCAAGGTTTAATTATCTAGCTAACCTCTAATTAGCTCATAATACCATAAAATATAATATCAATATCTAAAACTTCTCCAAATTATCCACATTTATGACACTTACCGCACTAATAGGTCCCACATCCACTGTACACCACCATTACTACAGAAAATTACTTATTTGGGAAAAATGATTTAAAATTCATATTTTCGCATAAAATACCCCAAAAAATTCATATAATAAAGAAAATATAGAAAATGTGCACAAAAGGACGAAATAAATGCCTAGAAAATGAGAAAAATTTCGGGATCTCATAGGGCCACTGTTTCGGTATACTCGAGTATTACCACTGGAGGAATAAGGTGATAGCCAGACAAATCGAGGGGATCTGAAGTTATAAGGTGGAGTTGACCGAAATGGTTCCACTGGAACACCGTATCCTTCAATATGTGTTTATTTCTGTATCATGGTAACTGTCTTATTGTAAATGTGCTAATGTGAAATCTTGAACCGTATATGTATCATGCTTAACTTATATGATTTATTAGAACTGCTAGAGTGTCTTGGAACCTCACTGGGCTGTTTAGCTCATTCTACGTTTTTGTTTTCCTTAACAGGGTTCGAGACCAAGGGTGCTCGTGAATAGTACTAGATTGTTTTTTTTTTGAAGACCTTAAGTTGTATTATAACGGATGGTTGTAGTACATATTCTTTTGGATTGTATTAATCTTGAAAGCTAACTAATTGTAAGTATGAAATATTTTGGAGTACTTAAATTATATAGTGAAAATATTTGAAGTATTTTGAGCTTTTGAATTATAGATTGTAGTGAGTCCCGGCGAGAGTTGGGCAGGCATTCCGCGGATACCCTAGGGTTCGCCTTAGGGAGAAGTGGGGGCGTCACTGTTGGTATTAGAGCTTAGGCTTTAGATCTTTGTAGTGTATCCTAGATTTATAAGTTTAGGATGCCGGACTGTGGGACTGATTTGAAAGTTAAGTGACTATTTGTAAGGATGAAAATTAGAGCCGCGTCGCGGGGTGAGCTTGGGCCAAGTAGTGTTATGGTTCTTACAATGTGGATGAGTAAAGACTTAAGTGCTCTTCTAGAGTGAAGCTATGAATCATGAATGTGATAGGTATAAACCCTTTATCTTGATATTTGTAGAAAATTAGATATGTATGTTGGGTAGGAATCTCAAATGTTGTGATTTACTCTTGGGACCGGCCGGCTTGAGTTGTGAATTACCTTGTTTTGAATTTTTGTACCCGAGTACTTAAGAGTTGAGGGCAATCCTAAGGACTTGAGATCTCCATTTGTGAGGAATAAGAACGAATCGATATTTCACGTGAATAGTTACAGGAAACCAATAATCGTTTAGCTAAAATGGCACAATAATTAAGAGCGGGAGGTGAAAAAGATCGTAGCCCAGAAGATCCTAGTGTTGGGATTGAAGTTGAACGTGTTAGGAAATGGGAATCATCTTGTTCCAATTAATCTAGTGAAACACTACTTGTGATCTTTTGTAGTGGGACGATGGGAGTAGAACTTAAGAGTTTGTGCCTTGGAGATGAATGTGCTTTTGATAATCACCTGTTTACTTTTGTTTACTGACTTTGACTTGGTATGAACTTTACTTGACTATGACTTGTGTTATGATTTAATGAGCTTTAGTTTGTGTTTACTTGTATAGTGATAATGTTATTTGTACAAGTGATTTCATTTTTCTTTAAAAGTTGTTACTGGTATGTGTGTGTAGTTCAATTATGGTTTAGTGTGAGATTTATGCATATGCATATAGATTAGCTGTGAACATGGAAACTAGAGGACAACGAAAGGGACGTCAACCTAGACAACCCCGAAATCAAAGAGTAGATAATGGGTCTGATATTGATCAAAACGCCGAGCCAAGGGCTAGGGAAGGAGATGACCAAATGGCATTAGTTTTAACTTGCATGATGGATGTTCTAGAACTCTTAGTAGCTCAACAAGGTTAGGGGGTTGGACAAGGAAATCAACCTGAAAACCAAGAGATAGGGGAGGATCGAGCTTTGGAGCGGTTTCAGAAATTCTTCCCGCCCAAATTTTCTGGAGGACCTGACCCAGAAGTGGTTGAGAATTGGTTAGAGAACATAAGGAATATATTCGATGCCTTGGACTACACAGAGGAAAGACAAGTCACTTTTATTGTATTTCAACTTGAAGGAGCGGCCCGAGCTTGGTGGAATGTTATAAGAAACAAGTGGGAAAGAGATCAAACTCTAAGGACTTAGATAAACTTTGTACGAGAGTTTAACGAGAAATTTCTTCCTCCACTAGTCCGAGAAAAAAGAGAAGACGATTTTATAAAGCTTCGTCAAGAAACTTTGAGTGTGGCTGAGTACGAAACACGATTCATGAAATTATCTACATATGCTCCAGAATTGGTGGCTACGGAACAGAAGAGAATAAGACGGTTTATCCAAGGATTAAATTTAGAAATCCAAGATGCCCTTGCCGCAGCACAGATTGAAACATTTAGTGATGCTCTCGAGAAAGCGCAAAGGGTGGAAAGCACAAAATTCCAACTGAGAGCCTTTCAAGCGAGGAAAAGAGATGCATCCGATAGTAGACTAAGAGAAATTGGACCACTACCCAAAGTTAAAAAAGAAGTTGATGGAGTAAGACTATCACTTCCTTCACCACTCATGATAAAAGAACCAGAAGGGACTATGTCACGAAGAGCTCCAATAGGACAGATACAATCAAAGAAAACCTCGCAAGCAAGTCAATTCACAATGCCTCGTCTGACCTGTAGATAATGTGGAAGGACGAATCATACTGAAGAAAACTACTGGCTAAAGGGGCGAAAGTGTATGGGATGTGGGAGCACCGACCATAAAGTTCACGACTGTCCAAAGCGGTATCCACGAGAAACTACTACTCAACAAGGAAATAGAACTATCCCTTGACAAGTCAATGGAGGAGGAAACCGAGCAGTGGCATCTGCAAGAACATATGAAGTGATCACACAACAAGGTTCAAGGTTATCTGAGGTTACGGAAGGTATGAATTTCGAGGACGAAATTCTTTTTAAGGAAGGAAGGTTGTGAGGACCCGAATTTTCTTATTTTTATTTTATTTTTCTGGTTTAATTAATTATTTACTCACCCATTTTCTCTGAATAATTTATTTCGATCATTCTAAACTTATTTACATGGAATAACGTCTCAATTATATTTTTAACATATTTCGTTAGTAAAATTAATTTTTCTAGGGCTCGTTTAGCGAGAAATAAGTACACATTTTTGGAGGCTATGTTCGATCCGAGAGTACATTAGTTTTGGAGAATTAAGAATGATCAATAGTAGATTAAGAAAAGTTAATTGAGAGATTAGATGTGAGTAAGCTAAAATTAAATTTATATCGTGCGTGCATCGAAAGTTTTCCAAAAGACGCGCTGGTACAAATTAATTGGAGATTTGAGGAATTAATACTAGACTCATGTGAAGACTTATGTTTTTATTTCTAAAATAGTTATTTTCATGATTATTTATCCTACTATTAGTTAGTTATATCATCGTTACAAGAATTTCTTTGAAATTGCGTTTTATCGCACATGAGTCGGAAGTTCGCATTTTCACGCGCGCGACTAATTGATGGACTTTAGAATTTTATTTTAGACTACTAAGAGTGAATAATTATAGTGTTAAAGGAATTACATTTGGAGGTTTAGTGCACAAGTGCAACAAACTCGAGAGAAAGCGGACACGAAGTTGACTTTTTCCCAAACTTTGGCCCCAAGTTTCCAAGCTTCCAAGGGAAGCTTTAGTCATCAGATTTCTCTCTCTCTCCTCACTCATAGCCTGGCCGAAACTCTTCAAGGAGAAGAGGAAGAAAAGCTTCTCCAGTTTTGCTTCAATCCTTGCTCCATTTCATCTCAAATCTTGCAACCAACTTCCACTTCACTTGGAGATTCACTTGGACTAGGAAGGAAGCATCAACTCATGGTTTGTCTTGAGGTTTTAGAAGTGCAAAATTTCTGGTTTATCTCAAAGAAATACAAGGTAATCATCCGATCACTTAAACTTAGCTTTAATGGGTTAATATTTGCTAGGAAGCTTGTAGCTTCATGGTTATTGTTGTGGTTTGAGTTTAAATGTTGGAGTGGGCTCTATGAAATCCCACAATGGATATATTGGACTGATATGATGATTATAAGTGTGGTTTGTGTTAATTAAGTGGTAAACAAGGTGAGATTAGTTGGAAAATTGAAAGGAAAGTTGAGGAAAATTTCGGTTGGTTGATGACCAATTCTGCCCAGTTTTTGCCGAAGCTTTGATTCAAAATTTTAGTGATCAAATGACCTTGAATCTAATTTAGATATGTTGTATAGGATGTGTGGAAAGTTTTCACCCAAAATCACTTGATTTGGTTGAGGAAAAATCGAGTTTTGGTAGGAGCAAAACTGGAAAATCTATGACAGGGGCTCTCTGGCAGTAAACTTTGAATGATCATAACTCTTTGCTCAGATGTCGAAATCAAGTTCCGTTAGCGGCATTTGAAACTAGACATCCATAGTTTTCTAACGATATAAAATGAATCCTCTGATTCAAAGTGAGTGAGCTATACTAGTTCACCAAAATTACCTGTTATGTTTTATTGCTTTGCTCGAGGGTCAGTGATGAGCTGAGGCTTGTTGCTTGAATTTGAGCTAGTTATGTACTGAATTTTAAAATGATTGCTTCTGATGAAATGTAGCCTGTTGAATGTAATTTCAAACGCCACAAACCATTCTCAATTTCAATTGTAGTGAGTGAGATATGGTCTAAGTTTCAAACTGCACGAAAGCAGAAAATCTGGAAAACCCTTCTGTCTTGCTAGCCGACTGGTCTAGTTTGATTTGGGACATGTTGTTTTGAAAATTCTGATGTCAATCACCTACCAAATGTATATTAGATGTTTCTTAGACCTTGTTTCACAAATGAGCCAGATTTGAGTTGATTTCATTAGGCAAAATGTTCGAAAAAGAAAAAGAAAGCAAGAAGACAGATTTGCTTTGAAACATTTTACGAACTTCAGTCATTTTGTTAACTGCCTTCCCATGTAAGTTTTCAAATGAAATTTCATAAAGAAGTAGTCCTCATACGGAAGTTGAAGTGCACCAATTTTGGTGTCATTCTAAGACTGTTTTGATATACAAATAAGATCCCAAAGTTACCTTTCAAATCTGGAAAAATGGACCGAGCGGTCCTTGTTTTTAACCAACTTTGAGCTGCTATATCTTGGTGTTCAAAACTCCGATTCTAGTTCTGTTTCAGAGGTTAGTTCACTTTTTGTGAATTTTTCCGAATTTCCAAAGTTTATCGAAAACTAAGGCTGAAACTGTCTTGGGAGTCCAAGTCAGCCCCTTTAAGCTGAAATTTGAGTGTCTTCCGTTTAGAATCTTAGAAAAGTGTCTTCTAAGAAATTTTAGTACTTCAAACAAAGATTCCAACGGTGTAAAGTTTTCCATTTTTTGACATGCCAAACTCCAGATTCAATTTTCCAAAGATTGTCGTGCAAAGCTGAAATTTGTCGATTACTTAGAAAATATAATTTCGGGAACTTGACTTCTTTTCTCGATATCGATTGAACGTTTTGAACTCAATTTCATAGAAGATGCTAGTCTCTCTTCGGACTTTAAAACTTTACTCTTGAATCTCGAGTTGAGAGAATTAAAGCTCTCTTTTAAGACTTTGACTTAGTCTAAATGAATGTGCATCCTTTCTTGGTAAATGCATGATTGTGAGTGAAGTTAATTATTATTTGCTCAGGCGCTCAAGGGGACCTTCAAGAGGAACTCGAAGCGGACGCCTAAACACTTGTTTGAGCACTTACTCACTTGTTTTGAATTGGTGAGTGTTCCATATAGGAGTACGTGACTTGAATAGTGTTATGACATGTTTACTCCATGGTCATTATATGTTTAACTGTTAAGTGCTACTGATAATTGCTCCTATGAACCTTTCCACCATTTTAAGGCGAGTGTGTACTTTATCTCACTCGACCTACAAAAATGATAAATTTCTACCGTTAACCGTGAACTACTTATCGTTTACCGATTTATTTGATTACTTACCATTTACCGATCTGTTTGATTACTTACCGTTTACCAATTTACTTGATTACTTGACTACTTGATTACTTGATTACCATAAATTACGTGTTCATATGAAATTACCGCATATTTCTTACGTGTTTAAGTGTTAAGTGTTACTGATGATTGCTCATATGAAATTGCCCACCGTTTTGAGGTGAGTGTGTACTTTATCTCACTCGACCTATTAAAATGACAAATTTCTACCGTTCAACCGATTTACTGTTCAACCGATCTACCGTTTACCGATTTACTTGATTACCTGCTTACTTGATTACTTGTGCATGTTGTAAGCTCTAAGTTGAACTGGACCCTGCCCTTGGTTACTAACCTGCTCGAGCCAGGACTGGGCTCGATCGAGTAGGTTGGAACTCTGGGCCACCATTTCGGTATACTCGTGTATTACCACTGGAGGGATAAGGTGATGGCCAATCAAACCAAGGGGATCTGAAGTTATAAGGTGAAGTTGACCAAAATGGTTCCACTGGAACACCGTATCCTTCAATATGTGTTTATTTCTGTATCATGATAACTGTCTTATTGTAAATGTGCCAATATGAACTCTTGAACCGTATATGTATCATGCTTAACTTACATGATTTATTAGAACTGCTAGAATGTCTTGGAACCTCACTGGGCTGTTTAGTTCATTCCACGTTTTTGTTTTTCTTAACAGGGTTCGAAACCAAGGGTGCTCGTGAATAGTACTAGATTGTTTCTTTTGAAGATCTTAAGTTGTATTATAACGGATAGTTGTAGTACATATTCTTTTGGATTGTATTAACCTTGAAAACTAACTAATTGTAAGTATGAAATATTTTGGAGTACTTAAATTATATAGTGAAAATATTTGAAGTATTTCGAGGTTTTGAATTATAGATTGTAGTGAGTCCCGGCGAGAGTCAGGCAGGCATTCCGCGGATACCCTACGGTTCGCCCTAGGGAGAAGTGGGGGCATCACAGAGGGAGTATTGGTGGTTTGAATCTTGTGGGGGAAGAATGAGGAAAAAGCTAACTTTAAGTTGGTGCACAAAGTCAACCCTTAATCGTAACTCGATAGGGTTTTGTACTGCCACTTTCTCTCTTGTTTGTTACACTTGTACACTAATCCTCTAAAGTAATTCCTCTAGCACTGTAATTACTCATACTTACTAGTCTAGTATTAATTCTCCAAGATCATTGCACTCTCGGACTAAACATTACCTCGAAAAACGTGTATTCGCTATTCCTTACTAAACGAGCTGCAGAAAAATTAAATTTACTAACAAGACGTTTTAAAAATATAAATGAGACATTGTTCCATGTAAATGGATTTAAAATGGTTGAACTAAATTATTCGAAGAAAATGGGTGAATAAATAATTAAATGAACCAGTAAAATAAGATAAAAGTAAGAAAAATTTCGAGTCCTCACAGATAAATCCTAAGAAAATACATGTTAACTCTTTTGGTTTCGAAAAGGAAGCGAGTAAACTGTTAAGTTCACAACTTGATGCAAGCAACTAGAAAATCTTGTTTAAAGTGGCCGTTACTCTGTCTTTGAGGTACATACACTTTTTAGCAAAATTTTAGCTTATAAGTCACCCACATGGTCAACTTAAGCATTCCTAAGAAAACTAAGTCCAAATCGATCACAAGTCACATCCCTATTCCACTTTCACTTACTTACTCCACAAGAGGAAAATCGGGCAGCATTTCCCCTATTTTCCGTAACTTTCTTCTTATTTTTCAAGCCAAGTTTCATGTCAAATCAACTCAAATCAATTCCACAATTAATAAGATAAAAGCGGCTCTTATACTAGGCCACAAAACCATCTAATTAAATCTCATTCTAGCATATAATCATCACCTATCAAAGCTGGAAAATTCTCCAATAAAGCTGAAATTGTAGAACTAAAGCTGAAAATTCTTATTTGGAAGCTAAAAAGTCACAATAAAGGTACAAATCTTCACACAAGTCCATAACCAAGATAGATACCATCATATCATAGATGAACAACATAAAACAAGGTTGAAAAACATAAGCCCTAGGTTGAAATTTCACCAATCTTTATCAAATCTAGGTTATCATCCATAAAACTTCCAATTTCAAGTCATGTTCACCATAAATTACAAGATAAGAAAAAGAAATGAAGTTTTTCCCACTTAGTACCTTCAAACCCCTTAAAGAAAGTGAAAAATCAAGGCTTTCCTCTCCAAAAACTCTTCACTACAAGCTTCCTTGCCTCCTTAGTGCAACTTTGTTCCTTTTAGATTTGTGATTCTAACTGAAACAAGGCAAGAATTAAGATGAAAGTGGTGGTTTTTCTTCTCTCTTTTCCTCTCCTTACTCTCGGTCAAGATGAGAAAGAAATGAAGGAAAAGTTGGCTACAAGAAAGATAAGAAGGAAAGAAAGCCTTTGGGTCAAGCAAGCCTTGGATCGCAGACACTTGGCAAGGCCAAGTTTTTCCTCTTTTTTTTTTCTCTTCCTTCTCTTGGTCAAAAATTTCGGCCACCCTAGGACATAAATTAGGGAAGGATAAATGAAAAAAAAAATAAGAAGATTAGGGTAAGAAAGTACTGGTCAAGTGGTGTCCTCAACCGGTAACAAACGGTGCGAGTTGGTTCAAGCCTATTTCTTTAACTCGCTTGTACTTTTGTTTTAACTTATGATTCACTAACTTACTCTTAGCACTTTTAATCACAAACTTCCTCTTACTTAATACCCGCTCTTATCCACCAAATTTAGTAAATACACCTCACCAATTGATCACACTACCCAAGTGCACCAAAACCCTAGCTTACCCTAATTATAGCCGTAAAAGTAAAACTCTCAATTCTATTATTTATTACAACTATTAAGGGAGTAAATTAGTAGTAAAGGAATTATAAATTAACTTATTCAAAATAAAAGGGAATTATAAGGAAAATATAGGTGAACTTTCAAGTCTTCACACTCTTTCCCCCTTAAAAGAATTTCGACCTTGAAATTCATATCTTTATTTGCAAATAGCTTAGGGTACTTCTCTTGCATGCTTGTCTCTAGCTCCAGGTTGTTTTCTCCACCTCATGGTGTTTCCATAGAACCTTAACCAGTGGAATTTCCTTATTCCTCAAGTCCTTCACCTTTCGGTCTAGTACTCGAATAGGTCATTCCTCAAGGTCAAAGACTCGTCAAGCTCAACATCCTCTGGCGGCAAAATATAAGTCGGGTCCGGATGATATTTCTTAAGCAAAGAGACATGGAAAATATCATGGATTTGAGATAAACTGGCTGGTAACTCTAATCGATAAGCCACATTCCCTATCCTTTGGAGTATACTGAAAGGTCCTATGTATCTTGGTTGTAACTTTTTTCCTTTTCCCGCCTTGATCTTTCCTTTCAGTGGGGTAATCTTAAGAAACACCTTATCTCCTATCTCAAACTTCAAATTCTTTCTCCAATGGTCGACATAGCTCTTTTGTCGACTTTGGACCGTTTGAAGCCTCTAACATATCATTTTTACCTTTTCGTAGGCTTTCTTAACTCATGGTATTGTTGTCGAGTCCATAACTTTTCTCTCTCCTACTTCATCCCAATGGATCGATGATCAGCATTTTTGTCCACAAAGTGCTTCATATGGAGCCATTTGAATAGAAGAGTGATAACTATTGTTATAGGCAAACTCAACTAATGTCATGTACTGACTCCAACTTCCTCCAAAATCCACAATACAAGCTCTTAACATATCCTCAAAAGTTTGAATGGTTCTCTTCGACTATCTATCTGTTTGGGGATGATAGGTTGTACTATAGTTCAGCTTAATTCCTAGACTCTTGCAATTTCTGCCAAAATCGAGATACAAATTTAGGATCTCTATTGGATACTATGCTCACTGGTACCCTATGCAATCTTACAACCTCATCCATGTAAAGTTTAGCAAGTTTCTCCAAAGAACATTTCATATTAATTTGTAAGAAATAAGCAGTTTTAGTCAATCGGTCCACTATCACCCAAACCGCATCATGACCCTTTTGAGTTCGTGGTAATCCTGACACAAAACCCATCATTATGTGTTCCCACTTCTACTCAGGTATCGTCAGAGGCTGTAACAAACCCAACGGTTTTTGATACTCGGCCTTCACTTGTTGACATGTAAGACACTTTTGAACAAATTGAGCAATCTCCTATTTCATGTTGTCCCACCAGTATAGACCTTTGAGATCCTGATACATCTTGCCACTACCTGAGATGTACAGTATACCTAGAACGGTGAGATTTTTCTAAAATGTCATTTTTCAATTCCTCATCCTTTGGTACAACAACGTGATTTCAAAACCTTAGAATGCCATCAGGACCTAAATTGAAGTCAGGTAATTTTTCCTTTTTCACCCATTCCATCCACTTTTGTGCGGTTGATTCTTTCTTTTGACCCTCCTTAATTTGGTCCAACAATGTTGATTTCACCACAATATTGCCAAACATAACCTTTTGTCGTTCAAGACAAGGGATCCATTCACTAACATCTTCTAATAGGTTCCACTCTCTTATCATCAAACCTGCTAGTTGAGACTTCCGATTTAAAGCATCTGCCACAACATTAGATTTTTTCAGATGGTAATTAATGATACAGTCATAATCTTCTATGAACTCCATCCACCGACGTTGCCTCAGATTTAGTTCCTTCGGGGAGAACAAGTACTTAAGGCTTTTATGGTCTGTATACACCTCAAAAGTCACAACATACAAGTAATGCCGCCATTTTTTCAAAGCAAACACAACGGCTGCGAATTCTAAATCATGGGTTGGATAATTCTGCTCATGAGATTTTAACTTCCAAGAAGCATAGGCAATTACATTCCTATTTTGCATTAAGACACACCCTAATCCTTCTCTCGAAACATCTGTATATACCATATAACTATCCTTCTCATTTGGCAAAGCTAGCACTGGTGCCATAGTCAATCACTTCTTAAGTTCTTGGAAACTGGTCTCACACTTAGCATCCCAAATATATTTTCCTTGCTTCTTTGTCAAATTTGTTAGGGGTTAGCAATTCTTGAGAAATCCTTTGTAAACCGATGGTAATATCCCGCTAGACCCAAAAAACTACAAATCTCAGTAGGATTTTTCGGCCGTTTCTACTTGACAGCAGTTTCTGCTTTAACCGGATCCGCAGTGAATCCGTCTTTTGAGATTATATGGTCTAGAAATGACACTTTCTCTAGTCAGAACTCGCACTTGCTAAACTTGACAAACAACTGGTGCTCTCTCAAGGTTTTCAATACCATTCTCAAGTGCCACTTATACTCCTCCTTAGTCTTAGAATACACCAAAATATCATCAATAAACACCACCACAAATTGGTCCAAATAGGATTTAAACACCCGATGCATTAAATCCATGAATGCTGCTGGGATATTAGTTAATCCAAATGGTATCACCGCAAACTCATTATACCCATATCGAGTGTTAAAAGCAGTTTTTGGCACATCCTTCCTCTTAATTCTTAATTGATAATATCCTTGTTTAAGATCTAACTTTGAGAATACCATAGCCTCTTGTAATTGGTCAAATAACTCGTCAATGTGGGGCAAAAGATATTTATTCTTAACAGTCACTGCATTCAACCCCCAGTAATCAATACATAATCTCAATCTTTCGTCCTTTTTCTTAATAAAAAGCACTGGAGCGCCCCAAGGTAACTCACTCTCATGTATAAATCCCCGTTCTAGCAAGTCTTGCAATTGCAATTTCAATTCCTTAAGTTCAGTGGACGCCATTCGATAAGCGATTTTTGAGATGGGGTTAGTTCCAGGGTCCAGATCAATCTTAAACTCGATCTCTCTCTCAAGAGGCAATGACATCAGTTTATCTGGGAATACATATGGATATTCATTTATCACCGGCATCTCCTCTAGTTTAACCTTTTCTCCTAGGGTACTAACTAGAAATGTTAGATACCCCTGTGTCTCATTATTTAACAATTTTCTAGCCCTAATTCCCGAAATAAGGGTAGATGAGCCTAAAATACCCCTCACATCTAGTTTTAGGGTTGTCTCACCGGGAATACAAAATTTGACCACTTTGGTTCGGCAGTCTACCCAAGCATGAATGGCATCTTTGATGTATTAATTTCACTTGTATGGTCGGTAAGTAGCAAATTCCAGATTAGTCATGAAACCCTAATTCAAAGGGAAGTTAGTTTGGTTGAGTTAAGGCTTAGATGATTAGGGTTTGATTGGATAGGTTGAAGGGTTAGTTGAACTTGTAGGATTAAAAGCATAGAATATGGTTAGTGTTTGTTAGGTTTTGAGGTTAATTTGGAAGAGCAAATTCAGACCTTTTGTGAAGCTATTAGAAGCTGGTATATGTGTGTGTGGTTATTTGGTATGAGTTTGGCTAGAAATCTTGTATGAGAACCATAGAAACGGACTGTGCGGTTGCGACGTTCGAAACCGGCAAAACTGGAAACAGGGCAGTCCACAAATCCGAACTTGGGTTCTGTTTTTATTTATTCTGCGTGCTGATTCAGAGGTTTCTCAAAACATGAAAGTTTTAGTATATTAAGTCCTTAATGTTCCTGCAAAATTTTAGGTCAAACGGATCAGTGTAGCCCGAGTTATAGCCAAAACACTTGCACCTGTTTTGAACACTGGATTGTGTTACGCTTTTGGATTTAGCCTCTGACCATGCTCGTTTTGCTTGGATAACGTGCGAAGTGGGTGTTGATCCCTTCATAATAAATGTAGATATTGGTCTTATCTTCGAAACGGTATAAAGTACATCCAAATCCGAGTTCCATAGCTCCAGTTATGACCAAAACAAGAACGGTTGTCAGAACTGCCTTTGAATTTGGACAGTTCTGACAGGAACTTTTGACCCATTTTTCACCCTTCTCTGTATTGATTCAGGTTTTGGCCAAAACATAAAAGTTTTAGAATTATGACATAGATTTCTAACGCCTTTGGAATTTCTTGATTTGGATTTACGAGCTGTGAGTTATGGTCCGGCAAACAGACCCTGCCCGTCACCCTAAAGTGCAAACTTCTGGTACTGTTTTCCATAATTTCGACCTGCTTCCATTCAGATCTAGATTAAGGTGTCTTCATGAAAATTGTATCCCTTCCTCTTAGCTTCGTAACGCTACCTCATACACTTTGATCCGACACTCCTAGCTTCGATTGTGTTCAAAACAGTTTTTGACACCAAAACGGTTATGCTGCCGTTTCCATTTCCGTTTGCCGATTCCGAACATGCATGTGCCAATTTTGCCGTTTTGCTTGTTTTAGGCATGTTAGTAACCGTTTGTGATATAATGTGATGCAATCTTTTATTTCAGACGGTGGTGAGTTAGACGGAGCCGGTGGGGCCTACTAGTTATCCTTCGCGATGCGATTTTCGTACTTTTGCTATCTTTGTTCTTTGAGCAAGTATTCGGGCCGTTTTTGTATATAACTTGCTTATGTGTTTTGAGGTGAATGAAAGTGTACCTAGACGAGGGTGTACTTCATCGCACTCGACCTAAACCCTAATTTACATGCATATTTATACATGACACGTCTAAATGAATTATTTTGGGTTTGAACCCCTTGAGCTTGTAGCTCGGGGTGACGTTTGTAAGTTGGGGTTGATCTTCCGACCTAGATGGACTATTCGAGCCAGCTGGGGCTTGGTCGAAGCCAGTCCAACCTAGTTTGAGGTCACCAAGTTTGTGAATCCGGTTCACCGAGAATGTGAACCGAGCTTGTGAACCAAGCTCAATTTCGTTCTCGTGAGGTGACTGCCAGTGAGGGTGATAAGGTGTACGGTGGGAGTACAAGTGGAGTTCTACGGACCATTATTTGTGGTCGACGGAGTGTCGACAGGAGGTCACACATGGCAAATGACGTGGCTTTGGAGCCAACCTGTATCATTCATTTGTATTGTTACTTTTGCACTTGACTTGACATTTTTGTGAAATAGTTGTTTATCTTAATGTGAAATTTACGCTTTTACCCCCGTTTACTTACTAAGCATTTAGCTTACCCCTTTTCCTTTGTTTTCCTTAACAGGGGACGACGCGGGGGAACTCTTTTGCACTATCACTAGTGTAGTTAGGTTTGGTTTGTAATGGTTGGACAACTAAGATATTTCTTTTACTTTGGTGATCTGTATAAAGAACCCGTCTTCGGGTCTATTTTTGCTCTTGGTTCTGTAGTAGTCTCGATAACTCCTTTTGAGGATGTAAATACCCTTTTGGGATTGAATATATTATGAATAGTACTCTTTTGGTTTATATAGTTTTATTAGTTTTGTGTTTTGAGTCCTGGCGCGAGCTAGGCAGGCGTCCCGCTGATACCCTCGGGTTCGCCCTTGGGAGAAGTGGGGGCGTCACACAACCGCCCTCTTAGTACCATTAGTTTTAATGTAAAGAAAATGACTATTGGAAAAGAAAATTTCACTTTTCAAACTTTTATTGGGCAATGAAAAATGAAAAGTTGGAGTACATTTGTTGAACAATAGGTGGAATATGCTTCTAATAGAACTATCTTTGACGTGTAGATGTTGAATTAGTAACAAACCCTTCTCAAGATAAATATGATGCTTAGGATGACATGATCGTGTCAAGTTTCTAAATAGGTATTGGACTTAGTATGGAACAATTAAACTGACTATATGATTTTGTCTATTTTTATAGTAATAGGTTTTCGGCAAAAAATTAACACAATCAAAATATTTTAATGTGCCAAAAAGTCCCGTATTGATGTTTAAGCGTGCAATATGAGAATGAATAAAATAATATAATGTTGCAAAGTGGAACTAATTGGAGAAAACATAATGCTCAAGTGCAATTGTCCATTAGATTACCATGTACTGCTGAAGGAAAATGAGACATAAAAAGTTTAGAACGTAAGCTGTTCAAAATTAAAACTTAAATTATAATATCACTAATTAATGTAAGAGTCGAAAGTGCAAAGTTGAATTAGTATTTTTCATATTTCAATACGCAAACCAGTTGGAGTGTACGAACTAAATTTCATATTGTTGTTAAAATTAAGATTTCTGTTTTTATAAAAAGACCTTGTTCAAGTTAGATTTGATGCTTAGGACTACATGTTTATGTTAACTTTTTAAAAGGTATTTGTGACAGTCCCACCTCCCCCTAAGGCGAACCAAAGGGTTCGGTGGACCGCCTGTCTAGCTCTCGCCGGGACTCACTCACTCACTACAGTCCTCAAATAAATTACAATGCACATCTCAAATATTACATCAAATTCTCAATGAATTTACATATCATAACGAAGCAAATATTACTACCCAAGTGTAGAATGTACACATACATTCGTTTCAATTCCAAACGTTCACACATTCCTAAC
Organism: Coffea arabica; assembly: GCF_036785885.1. Lineage (NCBI taxonomy): Eukaryota > Viridiplantae > Streptophyta > Magnoliopsida > Gentianales > Rubiaceae > Coffea > Coffea arabica. The sequence goes on from NC_092321.1 coordinate 47,670,440, forward strand.
TATTACACAAGATAAATCTAAAACTCCAACTGTACAGAAGATAATCCATCCAGTTACACGAAGAACTTATTACAAGCGCTTCCTTTTGCCTCGAGCCCTGTAGGGAGAAAATATATTTTGGGGTGAGCTAAAAGCTCAACGAGTGTCCATTAAAATCAACATTCAAATAAGTTTCACAATAGTGCATTTAAATGATGTCATGAATCAGTAATCAAATGTACGTTTATTGCTCTTGTGAGCCAGTGAAATCATTGTACTTAAACATCCAACGCTCAAATAGATCAAGTAACAGTTAAACAGAAACGAGGAGCCATTTGTGCTCCAAATAACATGTAAACAGTGGGGAAGACGTTGGTTCTAAGCACAAGATTTCCCAAGAACTCATTGGAGCCAAATCATGTCATGGCACACACACAAACACAAATGATATGCAATCGAGTAACCAATGCAAGAATTAGTTCAAAAATAACTTTGGGAGTAGTTGTGGAATCACTCACCAACCACAGCTCATGATCCATCCATCATAGATCATTGCCTTGATCAAGTCCAAACCCTAGATCACAAATGTCATGTCAAACAAAAGGAATTCTAAAAGCATCAAGTTCCTATCACCTTTTGGCATTTTAATCACAAGTGAAGCTACACTTATCCGATTGAAAAACGAATCTTATGGCGTTACGAAGCTAAGACATATACCAACATTTCTTATGAAGACCTCCAAAACCAAATCATATATTTTCATGGTCAAAAATCAACATCTTAGAGAAAATGGCAAACTGGCCGTGAAACAGGGTTAGGGGCAGTCAAGGGTATTTCGGTCATTTCACATGCTACAGTACTCCAATCGATCTGAAATTTTGTAGATAGCTAGCTAACTCATATATCTACAACTTTCATGTTTTGTCCAATAGCTGGTTCGGTCTAAAACATGGATAACTTTGCAGTCCAAGTTAAGTCCAGAAACATGGTAAACGGAAATTACACTTCTAAACTAACCCTTGTATAGAACCACAAGTACACATACGAATCATAAGATATACCACATATCTAATTAGGCCACAATGCCCCTTCAATATGAGCCAATTGATAGCTCCAAAATCAATCATAATTAAGCCCCAATTCGAAACCCTAACATTGATATTGACCTACACAAGCTGGAATTTCCGTAGGCAAGTGAAACTAGCACATATAACCTCAATATTTCACATAACAAAACTCTCAAATGCTCTCAAAGATTGGACAGTATTTCCCCTTAATTTCCTTATTTTCCATCCTATATACAACACCAATACCATCTCAATTCAACCACATTTTCACATACAAATCATAAGTTATAAAACACACCTAATTAGGGCCACAACACCCTTAAATCTTAACCAATTAAGAGCTCAATAACCAACCATAAGAAAGCCCCAAATTTGAAATCCTAAAGCTGAAATTTTCTGCACAAAACTGAAATTTTCCGCAAACAACCACAATTAACACACAAAGGCTCCATTTGACACCATATCAAGCTATCATTCTATGGTCAACCAACCATTATCATATAAAATCAGAAAATTCACTAATAAATCAGAAATTTATCAAACTCTACTTTAAATCATAAAATTATCCTCAAAACCACATATTTAGCTACTATAAGTCACTAATTTACCATTATTAGAACAAAAGGGAATTTTCCAAGTAAGGTACCTTATAAACTCAAGAAAGATAATAGCTTAGAGCTTCTTCTCCAAAAATCACTCAACCAAAAGCTTTAAACCTGTGAGGACTCGCAAATTTCTTATGTTTTTCCTCAAAAATGCCTTTTATTTGAAAATTATTATTTATTAAAGCCTCCTACCCAATTATTCCACAATAAGTGCAGATAAACCTAGAAAGTAGGGTTTCACTCTTCGTTTTCAATATTGGAGCAAAATTAGGGTTTTCGCAATTTTTCGCCGGATGAATTTTCGGTATGGTGCAAGGATCAAATTTGGTGATTAAAAGTGACTTTTAAGTGGGAAATAATATGTGATTAGGATCAATGATATAAATTTAGTGAATGGGAAGTAAAAACCCTAGTACGTGTGTTTTTAAGAAAAACAGCGCGAACCGGCGGGTCCCGCGCACTACTGATTGAACGCACCAATTGACCACCACTTTCTTACCATACAAGTTTATTGATATTTGAGCAAAATATCCTCTTAATTGTCAGCTTGTTTGACCGAAAATTAGAGGCTAGAAATAGCAAGGAAAGAAAGAGAAAAATGAAAGGTGGAGGTGGCGACACTTGTCGCCATCCTAGAGTTTCTTGGCCAAGTGAGTAACTAACCTTCTTAAACCAATTTTCTGCACTTTCCCTTCATTATTTCTGCTCCATAGCCAACCAAAGAGAGAGAGAAAAGAGAGAACAAGAACAACTTTCTTCTTCTTGAATCTTAGCAATCCAAGTGACAAATCAAATTTCCAAACCGGTTAAAGTGCTAATTGTGAGTTGGGAAGCTAGAGGAACTAGAAATTTTCAAAGGAAGTGGAGTATCACTCTTCCAAGCTTTGTTTTTGAGGTACTAATTCTGATCATGGTCCTTGATCTTTTAAATCTTGCTTTAAGATGTTATTTAGCTTAAGTTTTGGCTTGATTTCAAGATGTGCAAGTAGTTGTGATGATTATTGGATGAGATATGCAAGTTAGGGTTTAATAATTTTCTGCCTAAAATTGTTGTATAGTTAGTATATGTTGTATATAAGGTTATATAAGGGGTTTTGGTAGTGATTGGAACAAGAAATTTGAGAAAGTTTCATTGAAGACCAAAAATTCCAGAATCTGGAAAATTTGTTCCCCTTTCTGTCCGGTTTTGTAGCCCTATGTTAGAGGATGAATTTGCCTTGGATTAGAACATGAAAGTTGTAGGGAATGACATTTTAGAGGTGCCTACAAAATTTCAGGTCAATCGGAGTAGCGTAGCATGAGAAAAGTCGAAATTACCCTTGCTGTCCTGTTTCTACCCGAACCTGAGAACTGCGACTGTAATTGGTTATTTTGGGTTGGAATGCTTCGGCTTTGATTGTTGATATCTTCTGATGAAATGTATCCCTGTATCTTAGCTTTCGTATGGCTTTGGAATTACTTGATTTGGACTTCGGTAGCCTGTTTTATGATGTTCACGCCAGAATACGTTTTGTGAATCTGTTATTGCGGTTTTGGTGTAGTATATTGCATTGTTGACCTAGTTACACTCGAAACTAGATTGAGTGGTCTTCTTCAACATTGTAACCCCTTAAGTCCTGAATATTCCTGTAAAATTTTAGGTCAAACGGATTAGTGTATCCTGAGTTATAGACAAAACACTCAGGCCTGTTTTTGACATTAGTTTGTGCTGCGTTTTGAAGTTAGCCTCTGACCGTGCATTTTTCTGTTTTGATCCCGTATGAACTGGGTGCTGATCCCTTCATAAGAAATTTAGATCATGATCTCAGCTTCAAAACGGTATAAAGTACGTCGAAATCCGAGTTCCGTAGCTCCTGTTATGACCAAAATAATATTGATCGTCAGAACTGCTTTGTATGTGGACAGTTCTGACGGGTACTTTGACACTCAAATTTCGTTCTGTTATGAGTGGATTCAGGTCTTGGCCAAAACATCAAAGTTTTAACCTTATGTCTCAGCTTTCTAATGCCTTTGGAATTTCCTGATTTGGATTTGTGAGCTGGGAGTTATGGTCCAGCGAACAACCCTGTTCGTCACCCTAAGACGTAAATTTCTGGTACTGTTTTCCACAATTTCGACCTGCTTCCATTCAGATCTAGATTAAAGTGTCTTCATGAGATTTGTAGCTCTTTCTCATAGCTTCGAAACGGTATCTTGTTCACTTTGATCCGACATTTCTAGCCTAATCTTTGATCAAAACGGTTTGAGATGGCAGATTTGGCCGTTTCCTTTTGCCGTTCCGCGCACTTGCATGTGCCAATTTTGCCGTTTCCGTACTTGAGTGTGTCGGCTTTTGCCGTTTTGCTTGTTTTAAGTATGTTAGTAGCCGTTTGTGATATATTGTGACACAATCTTCTATTTCAGACGGTGGTGAGCTAGGTGGAGCCGGTGGGGCCTACTTGCTACTTTTCGCGACGTGAATTTTGTCCTTTTGTTATCCTTGTTCGTTGAGTAAGTATTCAGGCCGCTCTTGTGTGTTAGTTGCTTATGTGTTTCGATATATATGAAGAGGGTACCTAGGCGAGGGTGTACTTTATCGCACTCGACCTAAACCCTAACTTACGCACATATTTGTACATGGCTTGTGTATATGAGCAATTTTGGAACTAAAACCCTTGAGCGTGTGGCTCGGGGTGACTTTTGAGAAATTTTGTGAAGTTTGTGAAGTTTGTGAGTTTGGGGCCCGATCTCAATACCTAGATGGACTATTCGAGCCGGTTAGGGCTTGGTCGAAGTCAGTCCAACCTGGATTGAGGTCACCAAGTTTGTGAATCCGGTTCACCGATTATGTGGACCAAGTTTGTGACCCGAGCTTGTGACTCAAGCTCAAGTTTGTGATTTCGTTCGCCCGGGCAAGTTTGTGAGGTGACTGGCCAGAGAGGGTGATAAGGTGTACGGTGGGAGAACAAGTGGAGTTCTACGGACCATTATTTGTGGTCGACGGAGTGTCGGCAGGAGATCATACATGGCACATGAATTGGCTTTGGAGCCACCCGTATCCTTATTATGTGATGTTATTTTTCTGCTTTTGCTTTACTCTTACTGGGTAATTGTGAATATGTGAGATTTACGCTTTTGCCCCTGTTTACTTACTAAGCATATAGCTTACCCCTTTCCTTTTGTTTTCCTTAGCAGGGGGCCGACGCGAGGATCGCTCAGGAAGGTGTTTAGTGTTTCGATTATAGACGAGTGAACTTGTACTTGTTTTAGTTGACTAGTAAGATGTATATTTGAGTTTTATCTTGTAATTTATTTGAGGACTGTAGTGCTTGAGTGAGTCCCGGCGAGAGCTGGGCAGGCGGTCCGCCAAACCCTTTGGTACGCCCTAGGGGGAGGTGGGGCCGTTACAAAACCTCCTTAGTACACACTTGTATGGAGTAGTTTCCAAAACCATCAGTGAAATCTCAAGATTTGAGCAAAGATTGAAGCTAGCAAAAATGAAGAAATCTCTCTTGTTTTTCCTCTCTAGAGAGCCGGGCAAGAGGGAGCAAAAATGAAGACCAACTTCAGCCAAAACAAGATAAGAATGAAGGAAAACAGCCAGTCAAACTTGGCTGCCGACTGTGACAGGTCACAATCCGGCCAGAATCTGGCCGAATTTCCGGCCAGATTCAAGGCAGTGGCTGAACAATTTTTTTTTCAAACGGCCAACCCAATCCGGCCAATAACTGGCTGGATTTGCGGCCGGATTCTGCAAAAGTCACTGTTCACCAGAATTTTTCCTTTTCTTCTTCTTTCGGGCGTCACAGTATTTGACTAAAATGGGGCAATTAAACATACTATATGTTAAATCGGTCAAATTTTTAATGGGTATTAAACAAAAATAGCTCTATCAAAACATTTTAGGGTGCAAAAGGTTCCATATTGAAGTTTAGCATGCAATTTGAAAATCAATAAAAAAAATTAAATGGTGCAAAGTGAAACTAATTGGAGAAAACATAATGCTGTCATGAAATTGTCCAATAGAATTCCTTGTACTATTGAGGTAAAACGGGATACATAAAATATTTAGAGTATAAAGTGTCTAAAATATACTTTAAATTATAATATCATCAATGGATGTAAAATTCAAGGGGCAAAGTTGAATTAGTCTTTTCATAAGTAAGCTAGTTTAAGTATACGAACTAAATTTCATAGTGTTTGTTAAAATTACAGTATCGTCATCTAATCTTGAGATTGTTCTCGTGCAGTCCCACTAACCTTTTAGATATTGAACGTTTTTTGTCCAAATTCGACTGTGTAAAGGCATAATTTCGTAAAGAATCACGTAGAAATCAGTAAAAATTTGTATTAAAACGAAACGGTACAATTAACTTGGTACTTGAGGGACGAGAAAACATCAGCCTCTCCATCCAATTGCAAAGAAAGAAATTTTGAGTTGTTCTCATAGGACGCAGGAGCTTGTCAAAATTAATCGAAAAGGATGGTAGACACAACTATGATGATGGATAGAGTGAAGGACCAAAATAGAACGGACACTTAACACAAAATGGTCAAGAAAACACAAAGTTCATTCGCGTTAAGTGTAAGTGTTGGTGGACAGATTTGCCCTACCGGTCATAATTTTTTTATCTTCCCCTTTTTCCTTTATTTTTGTTTTCATTTCTTCTTGTTTTCCTTTTTTCTTGTTGATGTTTCCATCCCACTACTTACTCACAGGTATATTTTCTTTGGTATACTTGGAATTAAGATTTTTATTTGTCTAACTTCATTCTCTAAGCTTTGGTACAATCTCCATATTTGTTAATTTTCACTCTGAATAATAGATTGATAATGAGTTATAGGATTTTAACACAAATTTGTGATACTTTCAAAGAAACAACTACACAAATTTGTCGTGATTCAATACTCAAATGGATATGCATTTGAAATTTAGGTCATACAATACCGTACACAAATAGTTGATCAATAGCTGCAATTTCTTTTTGGTAGTGTATTAGGTTGTCCATTTTGGAGAGAGGGGGTTGGATTGGGTGGTAAGGCGAGAGTTCAGAGGGATTGTAAGTAGGAGGTTTTGAACTCAAAACCTCCCACTTATAAAAAAAAATTACTTTTGAAAATATAATTAATAATTTACCTTGTTATTCTGGTTCACAAAATGGTTTGACTTATGTAATAAAAAGGCACAACAATAATTCTAAACTTTTATTATCAAAATATGTTGCATTTTATAAGAAAGGGAAAAGAAAGCAAAAACAAAAGGAAAGCGAAAAGAAAGAAAAGAAGGTTCACTTTTGCCTCTCAAAGTTTAAAAGGGGTAAAGTGAAAAGAAATAGAATTGAAGGAGACAACAGTGAGAAAAGAGTGCAAATACGTGGGCCCGGGGGACGGATGGTGTTAAGGGGGGTAAGTGTATTCTAACCCTATTTATGCAGAAGCAAGCTTGGTTTCTTTCAGTGAGAAGTTAGTACCATAAAGAAATTCCTTTCCCAGTACTTGTCTTCACAAGTCAGAAGCTATCCCATGTGAGATCTGGCACTTAAACTGCCATTTAATGACCACATGCATTTTATTCTTGATTCAAATCCCAGTGCCATGTGCATCTATAATTTGGACATCTCTTTTTTGGAGCTAATAGATGCTTTTATTGTTAGAAAATCATCTTATTGAATTGCTTTCTTCCATGAGCATTAATTCAAAGATTCCCATTTCCGAGCGGTACGCATCAAAATGTTTTACGCATTGAGAACTCCACTGGAATGTACAATAAACATACTCCTCAAGGCAGCAATCTTCACTGATTAGGTCAATGTATATATAACAAAGTTTATCTTTTCAATTAACATATCTAATGGGCTTGTTTTGAGTAAATAGTTATTATGATGTCTTCTTGTTTGGATATGGCCTTTGTACTTAATGTTAAGCTAAAATTGGCTGATTTAAAAAGTTGATTGGACTACTTTTGACAAGTTCTACACTGGTGTTCAATTAACCAATTTTAAGAAAATTTGAAGCTAGACTTTATATTGGGATCCACATTTTCTGTTTTTGGGGGCAAATCTTAGTCAAGTAACGAAAGTTTTGACTGATTCTGATGCTTACATAACTAACTAACTAACTAAATTTGTATTAGACAGGAAAAAAAGCTTACAGATTAAGACAGTTCTAAGACTAGTTACCTTTTTAATGCTCAACCTCTTTAGTCAACCAATTACTACTTGGGATCCAACAACTGTATTCAGTCAAAGAATTTCTCTTAATTTGTGATCTCAGGGAGTACAATACGGCTACTCCATCGCAAAAGAGAGTACAATACGGCATCAACAAGAAAGTCAAACTGACACAATTTGATACAATTTGTCTTGTATTGGTACTGGTGGCATCACCACACAAACTCATGTGTTGTGTTGGAATATGACTAGAGTTGTATTAATAGACTATCTGTAAAAATTCTACGAGCAACTTATGGTTTGGGGGAATATCTTGATCCATAGTAATAATCAGAATCGAACCCATTTAAATTTATTTTTACTAAAAAAAAGGCTCAAACCCATATGCAAAATAATTATGTATTGATATTTAAAAACAAAATTACCTCTAAAATTCTCAAATCAGTAATTTTAACAATAAGAACCAGTACAACATTAATATAGAATTGGTACTAGGAAAATTTTCAATTCTTAGTCCAAAGAGTAAAAGTGAGTATTATTCAGTATGAGCCGTTGAACACTAGTATATCTCCATCAACATTCTTCTTAACATAAGCAACAGCTACCATGTAATGACAATTTCACTTTCCAAATCTTTAAAGATCCTAACACCAGTATGTGACCTCATTGAATTTTGGTTATGGAATACTTGTCACCTTCAGGTTTGCCATAGACTTGTGTTGCTTGATTTCATTGGCTTTAAGAAATCTTTACATCATTTATTCATGCTAAGAAGACAAGCAAATCCTTTCTACAATCAAATGGCGAAGTCAACAACATGGACTCACCCACAAAAGACTGTTATTCCTATGTTTCATGCTGAATTAATACTCCCTCTTAGTCGAGTACATTATACTGTTAACTGCAGATCCGAAATGTTATATGTCAATAGGTCTAATAATTAATTCTATGAGATTAAAATTTTGTATGATCCATTCGTAATATACAGATTTCGGTGTCAATGTCATGTGAGTATTTGAGTTTGTTATTTATTTAAAATATTTGCAGTCCATAGTAGAATTATCCATTTTTCAGTGGCTAAGGGAAATTGAAAGAGTAAAAATGATGAACTTGTTGCCTTCAACAACTAATACATGTAAAGACTTTGAGGAAGATCTTAGTGTTTATTCAGTGTAGATTTTTTACTTGCACTTGAATGAAGGTAATGATTGAAGTGCAAATGAAATGCAAAATTCCAACTATAAAACTCAATTTAATAATCAGACCAATTTTTTGAGTATAATCATTGTTTGTGTATATTTTGAAATTCTGTTATAGTACAACGAAGATGTTCTCACATGGACCCTATGGTCATCACCTCAACTAACCATGTTACCCACTTTCCAACTGGATATTAGGATGAAGAAAATATATTTCTTGATTTCTTTTCTAACTTCCAGTCAGTACTGGCACCTCAACTTTTGTGTTCACTGGGGTCTATAAATACTTCTTCGTTCTTTCGTATCTGCCTCACATTCTCTTCATCTCTAACCAACTTGAAACTCTGAAAGTTTTCATTTGTAGTTAGAGTTGAAGTGTATAACAAATTTATAGGATCTGTTTCTTTATTTGGCTACCTAAATAGTTCTTGAAAGATACTTCTTTCGTACCCCCAATTTTTTGCAGCAGAAATATGGAAAGCATTCAAGTTTTCCTGTTAATCAGTACATTCGTGCTGAAGACTGTCCACAGTCTTAATCCTAGCGCTTGGTCAGCAGCCCATGCAACATTCTATGGTGGAAATGATGCCTCTGGTACAATGGGTAAGAAAAAGATCAAATAAAAAAATGTTTGTTTTTTCATTTCTTATAGTAACGAGAAAAAAATGATATTAGCATGAACACTTTATAGTAATGGAACATTATTTTGCTGCAGGAGGAGCTTGTGGTTATGGGAATCTGTACAGTCAAGGGTATGGTACAAGCACAGCTGCATTGAGTACTGCTCTTTTCAACAATGGACAAGCTTGTGGAGCTTGTTTTGAGATCAAATGTGTAAATGCTGGGAAGTGGTGCCTCTCGGGATCCATCATGGTTACAGCCACAAACTTCTGCCCTCCCAATAATGCTCTTCCAAATAATGACGGAGGGTGGTGTAACCCTCCGTTGAAGCATTTTGATCTTTCACAACCAATATTTCAACGCATCGCGCAGTATGAAGCTGGAATAGTCCCTGTTCAGTATAGAAGGTAAGAGTCATATTTCTGGTCCACTATCCCTTTTAATTTGTCTCAACAAATTCTTTGCTCCAAACTCCAAAGCACTTGCTTGTTTTTTGGTGGGCTAGAAATTAAGTGATTTAGGTCTGTCTCGATTTGTGAGTTTTCCAGAAAAAATTTTAGAATTCTTTTACATGTTTTTTAATTATCTTTTTACCTCGTACACCTCAAATTGTTATAGCATATTTTCTATAAAATTTTCTAAAAACACTAATTCTTTTGAGCACTTAATGCTCCTTTAGAAAGGGGAAAAAAAAAAGAAAAAGAATTAGCATGGAGAAACAAAATATGAAAAACTAATAGCATCTTTTGGCTTCTACAGGGTTCCTTGCAGGAAGAGTGGTGGAATTAAATTCACAATAAATGGGCATTCATACTTCAACCTTGTACTGGTGACTAATGTTGGGGGAGCGGGTGATGTTGTGTCTCTATCCATCAAAGGCACGAGAACTGGTTGGATAGCAATGTCTCGCAACTGGGGTCAAAACTGGCAAAGCAATTCTTACCTCGATGGTCAAGCACTCTCATTCAAGGTCACTACGAGTGATGGGAGGTCTTTAGTCTCCAACAACGTAGCCCCTCCAAAATGGTCTTTTGGACAAACCTATAGTGGAAGACAATTTTAACCAACCAAAAACAACTATTGTTTTAGCCACGCAATTTGGCCTAGTCCCTTAAGTCCAACTCTCCTCAAGTCCTGAAAACTAATTGGCAATTATACTTACCTACACCTATATCAGGCAAGGAGGAGTGCAATTGGTTATCACTCTCCTTGCTGCATCCACATTTAGGTGCACCTCAAATATATTGACTTTTTCCTTCCAGTTCAAGTACAGTCTTTTAAGGCCTAACAATTAATACTCTCTGAGGGCATATTGAATTGTAATTCCTCTCCTTGCCCCATTGAAAGAAAGAAATTGCTATCAATAAGGGCCCTTTTAAGTGTGGCCTATGACGTTTTTGGCTGTGGTTGATGACCATATTGTGTTACACCAGCACACACCATCAAATGGTAGTTGTGAAGGTTTCTCTGTGAGGATTTCTTCTAGATCGTGCTCTGATATTTTTTCTGAGCAATTTAATAGTAATTGTCAGTGTCTGAAGATGAAAGAGGACACTTCTCTTGATTCTTCATACTAGTTTCGACTAGTGAGTGGATGTTTATCCTATTTGTGAAGCAAAGTTTTTCAGTCCATCTATTTGTGGATGCTTACTCATAATGAATATAATGAATATGAATTGGGTTGTATACAGTGATGATCATTTACATTGTTAATCAGAATGTGCTCGGTTTCCTAGGGAAAAAAAGAAGAAGAAAAGAAAAAACAAATTTAAAAGAAAAAGTTCAATTGGAAAGATATAAAGTAGAATAATTAAATGTTCATGCGAAGTTGGATATAAACACGGTTCATATATTTTATTCTTAAATAATTAATTCATTCTAACTGTACAATTGCATTTCATTTCTCTTAGCAAGGAAAAAATAACATTCAAAATGTTATGACAAAAAACATTCAAAATGTTGATACAAAATTTTTCATTTGTTAAAATTTGTTGATTTCATCAGAAACTTAACCGTGGGTTTTATTTTTAAGTAAAAAAGGCACTGCTACTAATTCCCCTAAAATGAGAGAAACATGTAATCTCACAGGAAAACCCAATTCGTAACGAGATAGGTTTGGACGAAATTTGGGTAGGTTAGCCACAACTTGGGTGAATACCAAATTGACAAAATATTCAATATTCAAGAATATGCTCAAAGTGAACCAAGATTTGAAAGATAAGAGTTTCCACTCTAACCTGTAGAAAACCTCAAAGATTCAATATCATAAAATCACTCTACTGATTAACTATGTTCCATATAACTTTATTTAAAAGAAGAAACTTTCTAGATTAATCCCTATGGACCTAACCCTAATAACCAAATAAACTTGATTCAATAATTGGCCCATTAAGTTCAAAGGCTTAATACACATTGGCCTCTTTATTGACTAAAAAATAACTAACTAAACAATTTAGTTTAAAGCCAAACAATAATTAATTAAAATGGATAAAATAGGAAAAATCCAAAAAATCACTAAATGAATCGTACAAAATCTGTGGATTAGCAAACAACTATTCTAATGTGTCCGTGTCTTATTTGAAACAAGTCTTCTTGTCACAATTTTTTTGTGTTTAGTCACAGGACGTGCCTGTGGCCTACAATGCAAAGTCTTCTACCTCTTCCTTGAACAAACTCTTCAACTAATTTTGCTCAAACCACATCCATATCATTCTCCTTCTTTAAAAGAATTTTTGTCCTCAAATCTTTGACCTTTTCTCGTTCAAAAAGTTGTGATCACCTTGTTTAAATCCCTACAAACTAGCCATAAAAGAATAGAACGGAGAATAAGTTGATGGCTTAGTGGAAAATATTGAGTCCTCCAATGATGGCCCAATCAACAAACAATTAGATTTTTTTTTCCACTCCTTTCTTAGTCCTTTAGCTCGGATTCAAATACAACAAGTCCTCATGCACTTGTTACGGGGTCAGCGGGGTACGAGTAATCTTCCTAGCCTTACGTTAGAACAAATAGTTATTAGAAAGTTCGCTATAATCAACTCCTTGTAAAATTGCAACGTCTTTCAAGTAGAATATGGCTTGCTTACATAGGAACTACGTCACACAATAACTCATCCTTGTACTTCCCAATGCTGAAAAGCCACTAGAACTTGTTTTGTAACTTGTATACTCGCATCGTTGGTAAACCAGTGTATGGTATGTGGACTCGGATAATCAATTATTGGTAGTGTAAACTTATCAACCATGATTGTACTCCCAAAGTTTGCTCAACTCCCAACATCAACAATTAAATTGCACACCTTATCCCCAACACGACACCTAGTGTATAAGATATTGGTGCGTTGTCTCTTATCTACGTCCTTCTCGACTTGCACATTTCAGACTGTAGTCACCAAGATAACCTCTCCATGTTCATGTTCTTCCCCATCGGATTGATTCTCAGTCACAGGAGGCATCCCTTCAAACTCCTTCTCATCTACAGACTCAATATGTACATTTGCATTAATCACCATAACTCATTTGTTTGTGCACTGGAGAGCTTTGTGACCATGTCCATGGCACTTATAACAATGGATATCCCAGTTTCAAATAGTAGAAATTGCAGTGTTGCTCAAGACCTTAGGCATTTCCACCTTAGGTTTTGAAGGCACTGTGAGAACCCTCACTTAAAAATATGAATTCTCCCAAAAATTACTTGCATTACCCTAAGGTTAAATCACTTATAACAATTCCATGCATTGCATATTATTGCTCTTACTTGAATTGTAACATTTTCTTGAGTTGGCTTTATTTTATTTCACCGCATATACTTTGTCCAAATATTCTTTTATTGTGGTTGGGACTTTATATGATAGTTTAGAGGTATTAAATAGACATTGGAACATTTGGAGTGTAGAAACTTCATTAGTCAAAGATTAAGGGAAGAAAGGGTCAAGATTGGGCCAAGTGGCAAAACCCTAGCCATCCACCTTGTTTGACCAAAGGATTAGAGGAAATTTAAACCATCTTGGAGCCATTATTTCCCTAGCTTGGCTGACTCTCTTGAAGCTTCCAAGGGAAGGAAGAAAACTCCATCTTTTTTCTTTTAAAGCCCTAGTTTGATCTTGAACAAAAATCATAAGAGAAGGAACTTGAGTTAGTGAGTGAATCACCTTCAACCCTAGAGTGTGTTTCAAGACTAGAGCTTTGGTTTTGGTGGTTTGTTTTGGTGCTTCAAGCTTCATATAAGAGAGATATGTGAACCTTAAATCCTAGCTTTCTTGTACCATATCAAATATTTGAAGTTTTGATGGCAAACTAGGAGCCAAATGGATGTTGGTTGTGGTTAAAATTCTTGAACTAAACAAGTGGTAGTATGGTTTGTTGTTTTGCATACCATGTGTTTGATGAATTGCTTAAGCTTTGTTCATAGCTTTCCTTCATATATTTACATGTTTTGGACCCTTTTTGAGTTAAGGATAATACTTGGTATGATGTTTAAGTTAACTACAATGAAAGGATGAAGGTTGGTGAGATAAGTGAACTAGTGGACTGTTTTTCTTCTCCTTGGCTGACTGGTTTGGTAGAGGAGGTTTCTCCTTGATTTTTTGGTTCATTTGCACCTTAATTAAGTCTAAGAAACTTGGCTAAACATTGGTTTAAGGTTTGGTGTGAGTTAAAATGGAAATGAAGCAAGAAAAGTGGTTGTTTTGAGCAAGTAGTGGACTGTTTTGGTTCTTTTGATTGGCTAGACTGTTTTGGCTCTTTTAATCCATTATGTGTGTTGCATTTTGAGCTCCAATGGTACTAGGTAACTTTCTCCCCTGTATATGAACCCTAGGAGATTGATTTGGATGAATTTGAACCAAAACAAGTGAAGTTAGCATCAAGAACTAGTGTAACTTTGCTAGGGTTTTAGAGCTGATCAGAACTGAAAATTCAGCCGACTTCCCTGGATCACTGTTATTGATAGGAGATGAACTAGAGTGTACATTTGGTACCGTTGGAAATCCCTTCGAATCTAGTTTCCAACGCCGCTAACGGCACCTGATTCCGACCTTCCTACAGTGAGATATGGCCGTTTTCCCAAGACTGCACAGGCACGACTGTTTTACCCGCGAAGACCATCTTGAACTTAAATGAGACCTTGCTTTTGCTCAACTTTCTTGCACTTATCAAACTTGTTTTTGTGACAGCCCCACCTCCCCCTAAGGCGAACCAAAGAGTTTAGCGGACCGCCTGCCCAGCTCTCGCCAGGACTACGAAGACGAATCACACAAACCCTATATTACGTGCGATAGAACCCTAAGAAAACGAACAATTGAAGACCACCAAGCCCAAATATAACTTACCAAATCATATGGTGGAATGGGACATCGTGAACACTTCAATGAAAAGTGAAACGAAAACAAAAAAATGAACTGAAATGGCCACGTCACAATCCGAGATTAACGGCCGGATTCAAGGCAGTGGCTAAACCAAATTTTTTCAACTTCCCCTGTCAATCCGGCCAACAATCCGGCCAAGAACTGGCTGGATATGCGGCCGGATTCTCTGAAAAAAATTTTCCGCCAGAAATTTTTTCTTTCCTCTTCAAATGCCGTGCTCGCCCAATCGTCCAGCGGTTACATGAAACGTTCACCAAAGCCATAAGAGCGCAACATCTCAAATGAATACACTTAATAAAAAATAAGGTTAAATACTTATTTACATTGGAGTCTTGAACAGATTAACTAAAGTACAAGCCAAAGTATTCATACTGTTCAAAATACAATTAGGGTTTCAGTTGCAAAAGAACTTAACAAAATAACCTATACACTAGCTCGACCCTTTCTTCCAAAACCATGATTTCAAAGTTTGTCCCCTGTAAGGAGAAAACAAAGATAACGGGAAGGGAGTGAGCTTACGTTCAATGAGGTACCAAAATAATAGCAGTCAAGAATCATGGAACTTCATGTTCAATTAGTCACATGTGCATATCAAATAGGAAAATAAACAAACACTTTAGATAGAAAGGATACAGGTGGCTCTCGGGAGCCCAAAATTCCCATTGCAGTACTTGATCCAAACCCGTTGACTCTCTGTCAACGTATAAAGAACAACCATGTCCGTAGACCCCACTTTATACCAAATTCCGTCCACCAAACATACCCCTTACCGGGCCAGAACACCTCAACAGAAACAAAAGTGGTAATACTCGAGTATACCGGAAATCCAGAGTCTTCAATACCCAAAGATTTTCAAGAGACAGACTACCGTGGTTCGTTATCTAATCGACCAGACTCTTGCCGGCTCAACTTGAGTAACTAGCCACAGGATTTGAGCTCAGAGGTAACAGAAAGGTCGTTGGGTGCAACGTCCAAACGACAGCAGATTAAGCACAGATAACAGATTCAAATTTTCACAGTAAATGGGCATACAGACAAGAGAACGAGTGTGATAAAGTACACTCTCGTCTCAAACAGAATAAACAGATAGTACAGTCATTCAAATCACAGATCGCATGAACAGAAACCAAGTTAAGCAACAAATGAGGGGAGTGGTACACTCACCAGTTCAAGTACAGATACTTCAAAAGTTTTCACCCAAAGTGGCTTTAATCGGGCAGAAACCCTAAAATAACCAAGGTAAAACAATTATGGTTCCACGGCCACAACCAAGTAAATGGAATACATAAATGAAACTCGACTACAAGTCGGGTGCCTCTCCAAGTTAATTACTAGTACAAAAGAATAAAATGTGACTTGTGAGAAAAAGATAACAGTTGGTCCTAGGGTTACGAACAACCCCAAAAGCCCCTCATCTACCAAAATGCAACTCAAACTTAAAGGAACCAAATAGTCTCGAAAATTGGACAGCATTTCCCCTTAAATTCCTTTACTTTCCACCCTACAAGCAACACCAATACCATCTCATATCAACCACAATTTGACATACAAATCATAGGCTATAAAACACATCTAATTAGGGCCACAATACCCTTCAATTTGAGCCAATTGATAGCTCCAAAACCAATGACAATTAAGCTCCACATCTATCAAAGATAGTTTCCTTACTCAAGTCCAAGCCCTAGGTTACGAATATCATGTCAAGCAAAGGAAATTCTATAATTATCAAGTTCCACGCACCCTTCGGCATGATAACCACAACTGAAGCTACACTTATTGGATTGAGACGAATCTTATGAAGTTTCGAAGCCAATACATATACCTACATTTCTTATGAAGACCTTCAAAGCCAAATCATGCATTTTCTTGGTCAAAAATTGAAATCTCAAAGAAAACAGAAAACTGTCCGTGAAACAAGGCTTGTGGGCAGTCAAGGGTATTTCGGTCATTTCATAAGGTACAGTACTCCGTTTGAGTTGAAAATTTTCAGGCAGGTTTTTAACACCATTTACTACAACTTTTATGTTTTGACCTAAGCCTGGTTCGGCCTCTAACATGGACGAACATACAGTGTAAAAATAGGGCAGATTGGAAACCCTAAAACTGAAATTTAAGCACCCTAGCTGAAATTTCTTTAGGCAACCAAAACTAGCATACCAAAGCTTCATTTTACCCAATATAGAGCTATCATTCCATGGCCAACCATTACTCATCACATGAGGGCAGAAAAATAACTATAAAAACTGAAATTTCCGTAATACTACTTCAAACTATGAAATATGCTCATAAAACTACCAAAACTACAACTTTAAACCTTAATTGGCAACTATTAGAAGCAAAGGGGAATTTTCTTAGCAAATTACCTTGGAACCCAAGAAAATGGTAGCTTAGTATCTTTCCTCCCAAAAATCACTCCACTACAAGCTTTAATCCTCCTTAGTAAACAACTTTTATGGAGTAGTTTGTGATTTGGTTGGTTGAAACTCAAGATTCAAGTAAATTTAGAAGTGGAAATTGAAGTTTCTCTCTTGTTCTTTTCTCTCAAGAGGGCCGGCCAAGATGGATGAGAAAATGGAAAAATCTTGGTCAAAATTGGTTTTAGGAAAGTTAAAGAAAGGTTGGCCAAGTCCACCATCCAATCGGGTCGCGACACGTGGCACCTTTTTGGGTTTAAGCTTATCTTCTTTCTCCTAATGTATAATCTATCTAGCTAACCTCTAATTGTCTCCTAGTATCTTGTAACATAATACCACTTAATACGAAAATCCCACGAGTTGTCAAAAATATATTGCATTTACCGCACTAGCGGGTCCCACGTCAATAATACACTTCAAACTTATCATGAACTAACTTATACTAGGGAAATGATTTAAAACCTATACTCACTTATAAAAGTCTTTGAAAATTTAATATAGTAAAGTAAAATAAGGAAAATGCATGCGAAAATAAAATAAAATAATATAAACTAAGGGAATTTTACGGGTCCTCACAGTTTTCTCATGACCTTTTACTGCATTTTGGGCCTAACTTGTATGGTGAATTGAGTAGATTTAACCACTCACTTGGTCACCTAATGAACGCACATTTGGGTTGGAAATGAACCTAGATTGTTAATGATTTCACTCATTGCTCTAGGATTGGGAAATGGAGGTGATCGTAACCAAGGGACTTGACATTTGATCACTGCATTGCTTGACAGGTGAGTGTTCTACTACCTGTTAACTGTCTATGTGAAATGTCTGAATACTTGATTTGCGACTGTTTGAGCCAAACATTGTTTTGATAAAAATTGAGGCGAGCGTGTACTTTATTGCACTCGACCTCTCTCGTTTCCACTGAGGCTCTGTATACTGCTATTATGAGATGTGATTTCTCTATATGTGACTGTGTTTGAGTTGTTTGGGTGATACCCCATCAACTACTGCTACTGTTTGGGTACTCAACCTCATAGGTGAGTCGGTTGTATCGAGCCAGCAAGGGCTTGGTCAAGAAGGCCGATAAACCGTGAGAACTGTTTACTGAAAACTGGAAATCAGTATACTCGAGTATTACCTACTTACTGTTTGAGGTGTTCGGGCCTGGTAAAGGGGTTGACTGGTGGATGGAAATTGGAGAAAGTGGTGTTCTACGGACATTGTATTCTTTAAATGCAAACGTTGACGGAGAGTCAACAGATTCTCGTATGATCAAGCTCAAGTGGATTTGGCTTTTGGAAGACACCCGTATCTTTGAATTGAACTGTGATTAAACTGTTATAGTACAATACGGTGCTTACTTGTTTATATTACGCCTTTATTTGGCTATGTGCTTATGTGTTTATTTGGAACCGCACTGAGTTTTAGCTCACCCCACTCCTTATTTCCTTAATAGATCGGGATGGACTTATGGTCAAGAACTTTCATAGTTTAACTCTTGTCGTTGAACTTGTACTTTGGATTGTACTCTTTTGTTTAGAAACCTTACTTTTGACTCTTGTAAGCTTGGATTTGTAAGTTCGACTTATGTATGTGAATTAAGTGTGGAGTGGTAAGTTTGACATTTAACTCTATATTCTAAGTTTGGAAAGTTGACGTGGTGATTATATTTCCATTAGCGTTTGTACTCCTTTGTTTTGAAGATATTTCATCAGTTTTCTTGAGTTACTAGTATTTTAATCGACTAAGCCCCGGTGAGAGTTGGGCAGGCAGTCCTGTGAGGACCCGAAAATTCTCTTATTTTTGTCGTATATTATTGGCTTATTTAATTATTTATTCGCCTTGTAAGTCCCAAAGACAACCAAGAGGGGGGTGAATTGGGTTGATTAAAATCTTAACCAAATTTATGCACTTTTTCTTTAATAAAAATTTACCTTCTTTTCTAGTAAAGATCAACCAAGTAGATTAGAAGACAATAGCAATATTGATCAGAAAAACAAGTTTATATAAGCAATGAGAATTTTATTAAACAAAAAGTATAATAGGAAATCAAACCAATTGTCTACCAAGCTTTCCTCAAACTTGAAGACCAATCACAAGGTTGAGCAACTTCTCTTTGATGAAATATGATCAACTAGATGTACAATGGAGGGAGCACTTCCTCCTTGCCCTAAGCCTCACTTAGTCAAGCTAAGAAGTTTTACAAACACTCAGATAACCCTCAACAAAGCTACACTAATGAAACTTTCAACCACAAGAGAAAAGCTCACCAGAAGTTCACACCACTTAGAGAACAAATCTAACTTTGGAGACTATTTTCTAGCTAAAATATCTCTTGAGATCTTGTAGACCAAGTGTGCCAAAAGTCCTTACTTCGTTCAGAACAGTTTGTTTTTAAAGGGGAACAGAAATGGGCTTCATTAAAGCTTCCAACGGATAGAAGGCAGATGAAGAGTCAGCTAGCCGTTGGGGCTTTCGGACGTCCGACGATCAAATTATCGTCCGAACCAATCGTCCGAAAAACAGCCAAATTGAAGTTCGGACGTCCGATGGAATTTTATCGTCCGAGCTTCAGTGTCCGAACGTCGTCCAGAGAGTTATCAAATCTTCGAGGAATTTTTAGGACGTCCGATGATCTTGATGTTCGTCCGAAGCATGCGACCGATCCTTCAGGACGTCCGATGCTTTCTTGCGAGCGTCCGACAGTGTCTTGGCAGAGAGTCATCAAAGCTTTGTGGAATTTTTAGGACGTCCGACACGATCGATGTGCGTCCGACAGAAACTCCTTCCTGATGTTCTTCATCCCTTCGGACGTCCGACAGATTCCTTTCGGCCGTCCGACATGAGTGTCCTGTTTTTGCTCACGACATATTCGTACCTGATTCTTTGATAGGCAACAACACTTATATTTGAAGAAAGTTAGATAAAACATTTCAAGGAACCAAGACTAACAAAATTGTCATACTTAAAAGACAGTATCTTTGATCGGAACAAAACAATGACTAAATTTGTTTATATTATTCCAATCTTGTTTGCCACATCCAAAGCATCGTAGTCTGGAGTTAATCGAACATATGCTTACTTTGTTCCATCAGGCCTGATCAAAGTGTTCACTTTCTTGGTCTGTATTTCAACGAACTTTTGTGATCATCAAAACCAAGAATAACATTCTCCCCCTTTTTGATGATGACAAAACAAAAGTTTGAAATGAAATTTGATGATTGCATTATAAGCTCCCCCTTTCTCACGAACTCCCCCCTTATTTAGTGAATCATAAAATTTTGAAAATTTTGAAAAAGCTCCCCCTCACTTGGCTGCCCATCCGAGTTAAACAATTTTCCAAAAATATGACAATTAAGCATATCAGCCAATCCAAATTTAAACAATCAATCCAACATATCCAATATCACCAATCATCAATCATCAATCAATACCAATCATCAATCATCAATCAATCCAATCCTCTCCCCCTTTTTGTCATCACAAAAGGGCAACCAATCACATCAACACATCCACAAACACATTCATCAATGAAAACCAAATTCATTGCACCAAAATACTTAAACATCCATAAACACAGTCATCATCCAAAATACTTAACATAAACATACAGTATCAACAAGAGAAACATTAAAAGAAGGTTACAAATGTTGACCATTACAAACACATAAAATAGACAAATAGAATGCAAATGTCCTAAGTAGTGAACTATGTGGATCCAGGAGTTCTTCGAGAGAGCTGATATTGGGAGAGGTCCTCCTCTTCAGTTTCTTCATCAGCTTCAGCATCCACTTCAACTGGTTCCTTGCCTTTATCTGCTGTGGAAGGACCATGAGGAGTCACAGGAGTTGATGAATCAGGGTCTGGAATTGATGAGCTTGAATCAGTGGGGTGTGGCTCTTTGTCATGGGACACTTCCTCAACCACAGGTGGGGGAAAGAGAAGGTTCTTTTTGTCTAGAAAGGCAGTTTGTTGCTCAGAGGACATGGTGAGCATTAGGCCATGTTCTAGAAGAAGAACATGCTGTTTGAATTCATAAAGAAGCTCAATCACTCCATCGTTGGAGGAGGAAGATGCCATAGTGGCAGATTTCCTAGGATGAATGGGAGTGAGTGGAATAGATGAAGGATCATGTGCAGCCTTAGACCTACGTTCACTGGACAATGCCTCTTTATAAGACCACATATTATCTTTAAAAACAAGATTTTTCCTTTCAAAGTATCCTTTGGTAAAGGCATAAAAAGATGCTTCTTTGGGACAAACACCTAAAATTGGAACTTTGAAAAACTCAAAAATCTTTTGAAGAAACTTTCCATAGGATAGTTTTCTGCGAGAGTCAGTGGTATAGCGAAGTAAAAACTTGCACATGACAAAACCAAAATCAATCCGAATTTTTTCTTGAAAACAATAAAAGAGGTACAACTCCATTTTGTTTGCATCAGTTCTATGGCCATCAGTAGGCACAAGCAGGTTTGAAATGATAGAAAAAGCAATTAAATTCACAGGGGCAAGATCATTCAGTTTAGCATCAGCAGGGGAGGAAAAACTTCTTTTAAAATAGGTCAACATTTTAGCCCCATCAAAATGATTATCAGTATTAGGGTGCTCTTCATAGGAAAAGAAATTTGCAATTTTATCCTTGCACCCACGTTCAATGGTAGTATTTAAAATGGAATTCACAATTTCAGAGTGAAAGATTAAGTCTACCCCATTAACCCTGGAAAAGATTTCAGTTTGGTCAGAGCCTTTCCTAAGATTAGCAAAAAATTGATGCAGCATTTCAGGATAGTAAACATTTGGCATAGAAATGATATGCGACCATTTCTGAAAAGCAAACAACTTCAGAATGGTTTCTAAACCTATGAGACGAAATTCAGAAGGGTTTACAGTACGTTGAGGGATGACACCTTTCTGGGATATCAAGGAGTGTTTGTCTCTTGCTGTATCATCAAAGAATGTAGGGAGTGGGGCTGATTTTGGAGGCGGTTGAGCAGAGGTTCCCTGTCCAGATTCAGGCTGAGAGGTGGGTTGTGGAGTAGGCCGTGACATTTGACCCTTTATGGCTCCTCTCTTGAAGCGTTTGGATGAACGTTTGACCGTAGGAAGATCCTCATCCTCATCCCTGAGTGGATGCTTACGTCCGGCAGTAACCTTTCCTCCTCTCAGATTTACCATTGTGTGAAATGTGTGGAATGAAGAATGCAAATGGTGCACACAGTGGTAGGGAAGTGATTTGCACAGAAATTTTGGGATAAAAAGGCCTTAAACAAGATTTGGCAGAGCGGTTATGAGAAAGTAGGGTTTTGAAGGAAATTTGGGAATTTGTGAAATGTTATGCGATTCGGGGAAATGATCAGGAGAAATGAATCGCAATCAGTCAGAAAAAGTTTTGTTTGAGTCAATTTGAGAATGAGAGCTTCAAAATGGTACGAATTTGAGAGTGAGGGAAGAGAGAGTTTTCGTCCGAGAGGAAATAGAATAGGAAGAGTCTGAAGCAAATGAGAAAGAAGGTTATTTAAAAAATTGATCCGTTGCACTGTCGGACGGCCGAACGACGTTGTGCGTCCGACAGCTGCGTCCGAACAGGCGCAATCTGGAAAATGGCTGAAGAACATCATCGGACGTCCGTTCATCTTCTTTCGGACGTCCGAAGACCCAAAAATTAAGATGATTTTTCGATTATTCCTAATTTTGATCTTAGATGAATGAACTGATCTAATGGCAAAGCTTTTGTAAAAATATCCGCAAATTGATCTTTAGAACAAACATAATTTACACATATTTCACCTTTTTGAACAAGATCACGAATAAAGTGATGCTTTATATCTATGTGCTTTGTCCTAGAATGATGAATAGGATTTTTGGTCAAATTTATAGCACTAGTATTATCACAGAATACAGGCATGCAGTCATACAACAATCCAAAATCATTCAAGGTGTGCTTCATCCATAAAAGTTGAGCACAACATGCACTAGCGGCAATATATTCCGCTTCGGTTGTAGACAGAGAGATTGCACATTGTTTCTTGCTAAACCAAGAGACTAAACAATTTCCAAGAAAATGACAAGTTCCATTAGTACTCTTTCTATCCACACGACAACCTCCAAAATCAGCATCCGAATAACCATATGAAATCTAGCACACAAGCAAACAGCAAACATAATATCTGGTCTACTTGCGGTTAAATAGAGTAGGCTTCCGATCATACCTCTATAATGCTTTTCATCCACATGATTACCTTCTTCATCTTTGTCAAGCTTTGTAGAAGTGCACATTGGAGTTCCAACTTGCTTTGAGTCCTCCATGCCAAACCTTTTCAGCAATTCCTTGGTATATTTTGCTTGATTTATAAAAATTCCCTCAAGAGCTTGATGTATTTGAAGTCCAAGGAAGAAATTTAATTCTCCCATCATACTCATTTCAAATTCACTTTGCATAGTGGTGGAAAACTCCTTACATAGATATTCATTAGTAGCACCAAAAATAATATCATCAACATATATTTGCATAATAAGAAGGTCATTCAACACTTGCTTAGTAAAAAGTGTGGTGTCCACAACACCCCTTTTGAAACCATTTTCAATCAAAAAACCACTTAGTCTTTCATACCAAGCTCTTGGAGCCTGTTTTAGACCATATAAAGCTTTAGATAGTTTAAACACATGACTTGGAAATTTTGTATTTTCAAAACCGGGGGGTTGATCCACATATACTTCTTGATCAATAAAACCATTTAAAAAAGCACTTTTAACATCCATTTGAAACAATTTGAAGCCTTTAAAGCATGCAAAAGCAAGAAGCATTCTAATAGATTCTAATCTAGCTACGGGAGCAAATGTTTCATCAAAATCAATTCCTTCTTCTTGTGCATATCCTTTAGCAACTAATCTGGCTTTATTTCTTACAACAACACCTTTATCATCCAACTTATTTCTAAAAATCCACTTTGTGCCAATGATAGGTTGATTTTGAGGTCTATTAACAAGTGTCCAAACTTCATTTCTCTCAAATTGATTAAGTTCCTCTTGCATTGCCAAAAACCAGTTTTCATCCTTTAAAACATCATTGATATTTTTGGGTTCAAAAAGAGAAACTAAAGCAAAATTGTCAATCAATTTTCTAGATGAGGAACGAGTGTTTACCTTCTCGGATGGATCACCAATTATAAGCTCTTTTGGATTATTTTGGCTGAATTTCCAAGCCTTGGGAAGATCTTTGAGTGGATCATCATTTTTGTCTTCATCTTCCTCTTCTTGATCATTATGAACTTCATTTTCCATTTCAGTTGCTGCTGGTTTAGAGCTTCCTTCATTTCCAATTGATAGCTTTTCCATTCCTTCTCGAACACCTACATCATCATCCTCACACGAACTTTTGGAATTATCATCATTGGTTTCATCAAATGTTATATGTATAGCTTCTTCAATCACAAGAGTCCTTCTATTAAAAACTCTATATCCTCTTTTATTCTCACAATACCCCAAAAATATTCCTACATCAGATTTTTTATCAAACTTACCAAGATGTTCCTTTATATTCAAAATAAAGCATTTACAACCAAATACTTTGAAATAACCAACCGTAGGTTTCTTATCAAAAATCAGCTCATAAGAAGTTTTCTTTAAAAAAGGTCTCAAGAGTATTCTATTCATCACATAACATGCAGTGTTTACCGCTTCAGCCCAAAGATATTTAGGCAACCTACATTCATTCAACATAGTTCTAGCAGCCTCTTGAAGAGTCCTGTTTTTCCTTTCTACAACACCATTTTGCTGTGGAGTCCTTGCAATAGAGAACTCATGTGTTATACCATTATGATCACAAAATTCTGGAAAACCACAATACTTGAATTCCGTCCCATTATCACTTCTAATCCTAACAATTTTTAACCCAAGCAGATTTTGCACTTTAGCAAACAATGAAGTAAAATTCTTGAAGGCATCATCTTTATGAGCAAGAAATATCACCCAAGTGTATCTAGAATAATCATCAACAATTACAAAACAATATCTTTTACCTCCCAAGCTAGTAATTTGAGTGGGACCAAATAAATCAAGATGCAAGAGTTCCAAAGGTTTAGAAGTAGATACACACATCTTAGGTTTAAAGGAATTTTTTATTTGCTTCCCAAATTGACATGCATCACATATTTTGTCCTTATCAAAACTGATTTTTGGCAAGCCTCTAACCAACTCCTTTTTCGAAATTTCCTTTAGTAAATCCATGTTAAAATGACAAAGTCTTCTATGCCACAACCAAGGATCTTCATTTGAAGCTTTAAGACATTTTAAGCTAGAAGAATCAATTTTATCAAGAACCACAATATATATGTCGTTGAACCTCTTACCTTTGAACACAATATTATATTTGGAATCAAGCACAATGCATTCATGTTTTTTAAACAACACATTCAAGTCTTTATCACACAATTGACTAACACTAAGCAAGTTATAACTTAAGTTATCAACTAAGAGCACATTATGGACAAAAGTATCACCATCCTTACCAACATCACCTATTCCAATTGTCTTAGCTTTCACATCATCACCAAATGTCACTTTTCCACTTGACTTTGATTTCAGCTTTATGAACAAAGAGGAATCACCGGTCATATGCCTTGAGCAACCGCTATCAATAAACCATTTGGACTTGTTTGAGCATTTTTCCTGAAAAGAGAAAGTGTTTGGTACCCATTTTAATTTTTGGGTCCGCAATAGTTAGCATTGTATCTAACTAACCACATGCATTTCATCCCTTTGTTCAGATTTCTTTTCACATAGCAATCACCTTTCAAATGCCCTCTTTGACAACAAAAACCACACATAATGAAAGAGTCCTTAACATGTACTGGTTTGACATATCTCAATCCACCTCTTCTATATGTTGTGAAACCATGTGCATTTTTGTTGTGTGCAAATGTTCTTTGAAAAGTAGTAGGATGTGTAGATGACATGTTCCTTTTGATAAACTCCTGCTTTCTTGCTTTCAAAGTCTCATCCAAGTTGTCCATTCTTTTTTTCAAATCACCATGTCTTTCCTTCAGCATTTCACAAATATTTGTCTTTCTATCAAGCTCATTTTGAACATTACATCCGGCTCTTACAAGACTTTCATTGTCAGTCTTTAGTTGTTTATTTTGTTGAAAAAGACTTGCATTTTCTTGAATGAGAAAAGCCATTTTCTGTTTTAACTGCTTGTTTTTATCATAAGATTCCTTCAAGGCATTATGCAGTTTTTCAACAAAAGATTCAAGATCATCATCTTCATCATCATCACTTTCAGATTGAGAGTGTGTGGAAGTTACCTCATTATTTCCAATAGCCATGAAGGCCATTTGAGCTGATTCTTCTTCTTCTTCTACTTCCCCTTCGGAGTTGCATTCATTCCAAATAATCTGAAAGTTGTTGAATCTTGGCTTCCGATCAGCTTTTCCATCTTTCATCTTCTTCATGGGGCATTCGTTTGCATAGTATCCAAGCTGTCCACATTCGAAGCATTTGTCCAACTGTTTCTTGTTGAAATCTGTTTTCCTTTGTACTTTGCGATAGATGGCTGATTCTGGAATTGATTGCTAGGTCCTCCCCTTCTAAACTTTCTTTTATTCAAGATTCTCTTGAAGCCTCTGGTGATGAGAGCAAGATCATTATCATCACCATCCGAGTCTTCATCATCCAAGTGAGCTGTATCATCTTCACCTTGAGTAGTCTTTAGAGCAATGTTTCTCTTTGCTCTAGCTTCCTCTTCCTCCTGCACTTTAGATTTCAGTTTCAACTCATAAGAGGTTAGTGAGTTAATGATAGAATCAATAGGCACAGAACTTAAATCCTTAGCCTCCTCTATTGCAGTCACTTTATTTTCCCATTCTTTGCCCAACGCATTGAGAATTTTCCTGTCCTTCTCTCCCAAGGTGTACTCTTTGCCCAACACCTCGAGATCTTTGATCAAGTCAGTGAACCTGCAATACATTTTGTCAATATCCTCAAGAGGTTCAATTCTAAATGATTCATATTTTGTGACCAAGATAGCCTTTCTCTGTTCTTTAACGTTGTCACCACCCTCATGGATTTCTCTTAGTTTATCCCACATTTCTTTGGCCGATTTGCAGCCTTTTACTCTAATTGATTCATTTGAATCTAGGGCACTATAAAGAACATTCATGGCCTTGGCATTCAATGTGAGGTTAGTCCTATCTTGAGCATTCATTTCAGCTCTCATTTTTGGCCGAAGCAACCCTGTATCTGCATCAAGAAAGTTAGCTTCATGCGGTCCTTCACTCACAATAAACCATAGTTCAATATCAATAGATTGTAAAAACATAATCATCCATTCTTTCCAGCTAACATAGTTGGAGCCACTGAACATGGGAGGCCTAGTAACAGATTGCCCCTCAACAAACATAGCATGACTGGTTGTCATCTTTACTCCAAGCCGTTAGAGCTTAATCTCAAGGAGACCAAGCTCTGATACCAATTGTAAGCCCCAAAGACAACCAAGAGGGGGGGTGAATTGGGTTGATCAAAATCTTAACCAAATTTATGCACTTTTTCTTTAATAAAAATTTACCTTCTTTTCTAGTAAAGATCAACCAAGTAGATTAGAAGACAATAGCAATATTGATCAGAAAAACAAGTTTATATAAGCAATGAGAATTTTATTAAACAAAAAGTATAATAGGAAATCAAACCAATTGTCTACCAAGCTTTCCTCAAACTTGAAGACCAATCACAAGGTTGAGCAACTTCTCTTTGATGAAATATGATCAACTAGATGTACAATGGAGGGAGCACTTCCTCCTTACCCTAAGCCTCACTTAGTCAAGCTAAGAAGTTTTACAAACACTCAGATAACTCTCAACAAAGCTACACTAATGAAACTTTCAACCACAAGAGAAAAGCTCACCAGAAGTTCACACCACTTAGAGAACAAATCTAACTTTGGAGACTATTTTCTAGCTAAAATATCTCTTGAGATCTTGTAGACCAAGTGTGCCAAAAGTCCTTACTTCGTTCAGAACAGTTTGTTTTTAAAGGGGAACAGAAATGGGCTTCATTAAAGCTTCCAACGGATAGAAGGCAGATGAAGAGTCAGCTAGCCGTTGGGGCTTTCGGACGTCCGACGATCAAATTATCGTCCGAACCAATCATCCGAAAAACAGCCAAATTGAAGTTCGGACGTCCGATGGAATTTTATCGTCCGAGCTTCAGTGTCCGAACGTCGTCCAGAGAGTTATCAAATCTTCGAGGAATTTTTAGGACGTCCGATGATCTTGATGTTCGTCCGAAGCATGCGTCCGATCCTTCAGGACGTCCGATGCTTTCTTGCGAGCGTCCGACAGTGTCTTGGCAGAGAGTCATCAAAGCTTTGTGGAATTTTTAGGACGTCCGACACGATCGATGTGCGTCTGACAGAAACTCCTTCCTGATGTTCTTCATCCCTTCGGACGTCCGACAGATTCCTTTCGGCCGTCCGACATGAGTGTCCTGTTTTTGCTCACGACATATTCGTACCTGATTCTTTGATAGGCAACAACACTTATATTTGAAGAAAGTTAGATAAAACATTTCAAGGAACCAAGACTAACAAAATTGTCATACTTAAAAGACAGTATCTTTGATCGGAACAAAACAATGACTAAATTTGTTTATATTATTCCAATCTTGTTTGCCACATCCAAAGCATCGTAGTCTGGAGTTAATCGAACATATGCTTACTTTGTTCCATCAGGCCTGATCAAAGTGTTCACTTTCTTGGTCTGTATTTCAACGAACTTTTGTGATCATCAAAACCAAGAATAACACGCATGTTTTCTTTGAATTATTTATTTCGACAATTTCAAATCCATTTATATGGAACAACGCCTCCTTTATGTTTTTAAAGAATTTTGTTGGAAAATTTATTTTTTGAAAGCTCGTTTAGTTAGGAATAACGAGCTCACGTTTTTCGAGGCAATAATTGAACCGAGAGTGTAATATTAATTTTTGAGAATCAAGAATGATTAATAGTAGACCAAGAAAAGTTAATTGAGAGATTAGATGTGAGTGAATTAAAATTAAGCTTATACTGCTCGCGCATCGGTAGTTTTCCGAAAGACGCGCTGGTACAAATTAATTGGTGGTTTGAGGAATCAATACTAGACTCATGTTTTTATTTCTAAAATAATTATTTTATAATTATTTACCCTAGTATTAATTACTTATACTATCGTTATAGGAATTTCTTTTAAATTTCTCCTTAGTGCGCGCGAATCGAAAGTTTGCGTATATCGAGCCGGAGCGGTTAAGTGGAGATTTAAAAAATTTATTCTAAATTATTAAGAGTGAATAATTTTAGTGTTAAAGGAAGTGCATTAGAGGTTTAGTGTACAAGTGAAACGAACCCGAGAGAAAACAGACACGAAACGCTCGCGCATGCGCACTATTCTTGGTTGACTTTTGGACAAACTTTGGCCACAAGACAACCAAGCTTCCCAAGGAAGCTTCATTCACCAGATTTCTCTCTCTCTCCTCACCCTAAGAGTCGATCACTTGGAAATTCACTTGGACTAGAAGGAAGCATCATCTCACGGTTTTTCTTGAGGTCTTGAAGGTGCAAAATTTCTGATTTTACACCAAGGAGTATAAGGTAATCATCCGGTCACTTAATCTTAGTTCTAGTTGGTTAAATTTTGCTAGGAAGCTTGTAGCTTCATGGTTATTGTTGTGGTTTGAGTTTAAATGTTGGAGTGGGCTCTATGAAATCCCACAATGGATATATTGGACTGATATGGTGATTATGAGTGTTGTTGGTGTTAATTATGTGTTAAACAAGTGGATATAAGTTAGAAGAGTGAAAAGAAAACCGAAGGAAAGTTGCGTAGGAAGTGGCCGAATTCTGCCCTGTTGTTTCCGTGCACTTGGTTCGAATTTTTGTTGCTCAAATGACCTTGAAACTGATGTAGATATGTTGTGTAGGATGTGTGGAAAGTTTCCACCAAAAATCACTTGATTTGGTTGGGTAAAAGTTGAAATTTTGAAAATTTTCAAATCTGGAAAACGGTGTCCAGGTGTTCTGGGCAGAGCATCTTTAAAAGATCATAACTCTCTGTTCGGATGTCGGAATTGACTGCTGTCAATGGTATTCAAAACTAGGCATCCGTAGTTTTCTAACGGTATATCATGCACCTTCTAATTCGAACCGAGTCATCTGTAGTGATTGAGCAAAGTCTGCTGTCCTGTTTCATTGTCAAACCGAGGGAAAGCTAGAATCTGCAACTTGTGGCTCTGTTTTCTCTCACTTCCCAACTGAATTTCAAAATGAGTTGTTCTGATGAATTGTAACCTTTTGAATCTAGTTTTCAACGACACCAACCATTTCCAATTCCAATCTGTATTGAGCGAGTTATGGTTCAAGTCCCAAACTGCAGCAAATCTGGAAAACCCTCTTTTCATGCTGGCCGACTGGTTTGGTTGCTTGTGAGAGGTTTTGTTTTGAGATTTTGATGTCAACCAACTAAAAATTGCTTATGAAATGTTTCTTGAGTCTTGGTTTCACAAATGAGTCAAATTGGAGTTGATTTCATTGGGCAAAATGTTTGAAAAAGGAGAAGGAAGCAAGGAGACAGATTTGTCTTGAAAATTCTTTAAACTTTGGTAGTTTTGTTAACTACCTTCCCATGCGAATTTTCAAATGAAATTTGATAGAGGAGTAGTCCTCATATGGAAGTTGAATTCTACCAATTTTGGTGTCAATCTAAGACCATTTCAATATACAAATGATGTCCCAAAGTTGCTTTTCGAATCTGAAAAACTTTTCCTTTTCTCTTGGCCGAATGGTCAAATCTAATTTGGGAAGTTATATTTCGAAAACCTTGATGTCAATTACTTCTAAATTACTTATTGGATGTTTATAAAATATTGGTTTCAATATTTGAATTAATTGAGGTTGATTGTGTGGAACAAAGCTTTTAAAAAGGAAGGAAACGTGAGAAGGCAGATTTGTTTTGAAAATTTCACAAACTTCAGTCATTTTGTTAACTGTCTTCCCACTTGCATTTTTGTGTGGAATTTGGTAGAGATATAGTTCATATATCGAAGATTTAGTGTACCAAATTTGGTGTATTTTCAATGCCATTTCGATGGCCAAATAATACTTCAAAGATAGCCTTTCAAATCTGAAAAATGACTGAACGGTTTATAAAATGCGACCAACTTTGAGCTGCTATATATCAATGGTAAAAACTCCGATTTCAGTTCCGTTTGTTGTGTTTTAAACCTTGGTTAGAATTCTAATTGAGTTACAAATTTCAGAGGCTAGTTCACTTTCTGTGAATTTTGCCGAATTTCCAAATTTGCCGAAAACCAAGACTGAAACTGTCTTGGAGATACAAGTCAGCCACTTTAAGCTGAAATTTGAATGTCTGCCATTTAGAATCTTGGAAAAGTGTCTTCTAGGAACTTTTAGTACTTTGAAACTCATTTCTAACGGTACCAAGTTTTCTAATTTTGGACCTACTGAGTGCAAGATATGATTTTTCAAAGTTGACACTTGAAACTGAATTTTTTTAACTCGTTGGGAAATGAGTTTTTGGAGACTCTTCCCTATCCTTTGATATTAATTGACCGTTTTAGACTTGCGTTCATGAAGGAAATCATTTTTTTTTCTTGTGTTATTAAACACCACTTTTGAACCTTGAATTTTGAGCAAGTAAAACTCTATTTCATGATATTTTCTTAGATTGTACAAGTGTACAATTTTTCTTGTTAACAAGAGATTTATAAGTGATAGCCAATTATTATTTGTTCAGGCGCTCAAAAGGATCTTGAAGAGAATCTCGGAGCCGAATATTAAAGAACTTTTGCACTTACTCCCTCATTGCAATTTGGTGAGTGTCAAGTGCATGTTTTGTTGCAATTATGTGAATTGCTCCTTATGGACTGAATAATTGATAACTGCTGAGTCGAGTGTGTACTTTGTCGCACTCGTTCTCATTTAAATGAATTGAAATTTAATTGCCTGAATTAAATTGAATTACCTGAACTGAATTAAACTGAATTATATGCTATAGCTGCATATGTCGTTAGAGTGAATCTCCTCGACCCATAACTGAACTGTATACATGTATGTCATTGGAGTGAATCTCCTCGATATACAACTGAATTGGGGGACGCCCAAACTCATCGGCCGACCTTGCACTCGAGCCGGTATGGGCTTGGTCGGGAACCTTGGCGAGTCATGGGAAAAGTGTAAAAGCTTGATCTATTAAGAGATCTCACTTGGCCTACTCGCGTAGTAGTGCCTTTTATAGCAGTTCGGGCCCGATGCGGTGTATGGTGGACGGAACTGTGAAGTAAGTGGAGTTCTACAGACTTAAATTCTGACCCGGTTGACGGAGTGTCATCGCGGGAAGGCATTTGATCGAGGTTTGGCAAAGCAAGTGGAACTTAGCTCCTAAAAGCTCCTATATCCTTGAATTGTTTCTGTTTATTTTTCTCACTCGAATTGTTATTTACTTGAATACTACTGTTATATTTGTTAAATGGGATTGTTACCTGGACAATGTGCTTGCATGTGTGTTTCTTGGCCTCACTGAGTATTGGCTCATCCCATTAGTTTGTTTTCCTTAACAGGTTGGATTGGAAGATTTTGGAAAAATCGACTAGGTTATACTTTTGATTGGAATCTTGGTTGTAAATGTTTAGTCGACCTTTAATGGTTGTATTTTGGAACTTGATGTATCTTTTGAGAACATGATGTAAGATTTGGATATTCAGTTAAGGAAGTGACTTTTCTTCATTTAGACTTCTATTATTTGGTATGTATCGTTAAGTTTGAATTGATTTATCTTGAGTCCTGGCGAGAGATGGGCAGGCGTCCCGCGGATACCCTTTGGTTCACCTTAGGGAGAAGTGGGGGCATCACAAGTCCGCTGATACCTTAGGGTCACCCTAGGGAGAGGTGGGGTTGTCACAGGCACTCTATCATCCCTTGGCATACCCCTTGCAATGAAAGGTGTAGAAAATGAGTTGTGTTTGTAACCACCCCTTCTCTTTAACTGTCTCTCAATTTTGATAGCCTTTTGTACCATCTCCTCCAACTCCATGTAGCATCTGCGATATCTAGATTCAACCCCCTCCAGAATCTAGTTATCGTAGCCTTCGGATCCTCTATCACGTCTACCCTAATCATCACCTTTTCCATCTCTTTGTGCTAATTTTCTACAGTTAGATCACCCTGTATCAAATTCTGCAACTTCTGATAGAGGTCTTTGTGGTAATAAGTAGGAACGAATTTTCTTTCTCATCAAGGCTTTGAGCTCCTACCAAGTACTAATAGATCACTGACATGTCCTTCTTCTACTGATAGTTAGTTGGTATCACCAAGTGATTTCATAGTTTGAAAACTTTACCACACTTTACCACAGCCAACTTAACTTTCTGCACCTCAGTGTAGTTGTGGCAGTTGAAAATAAGCTCCATCCTATGCTCCCATTCTTGGTAAGCTTCAAGGTCAGATTTCCCTTGAAAAGAAGGGATCTTAAGCTTCCCTTTTCTTCACCACAGCATCATCATGTTGATGGTTTCTTCTAGGCAGTCTCCTAAGCTCAACTTCAGATTCTTCTTCCTCAGTCGCGGAGTATTCCTTCTCTAAATTTTGACGTCTTGCTTTTCCATACTTAAGAGTGTGACTCTCATATTTGGATAGCTGCTCTTCAAAAATCTCAATCCAATCTAGGCATTCATGGATGGATTCCATTTCAATTTGCATCAATCGCCTCATCTCTCCTTTCACAACCTCCATGATCAACTTTGAGTCAACTGGATGGGATCTGAATCTTCCTTACTAGACATGATTTCTTGCAAGGTAGGTTAGAAATAGTACCTCACACGCTCAACCACACATGTATACCCTCAAGCACTCGTGTTTACATTCATTTTTTGTGGTCTCACACTCATTCAATGCCTCGGTGTCTTGAATTCACTCAAGATTTGGTTCCCCAACGATTTAGTGAATATACCAACCAATAAATACCTTAGTTATGGCCTAGAAAGTGAAAGAATAAAGCCGAAAATTTGGATAGTAATACAACAAGGAAAACTTGAGAATTAATGATGGAAAATTTCTAAAAAAATGACATGATTTAATGTTAGAAATTTCATACTTCAATTTCCTAATTAATTAGGAATTAGATGTCTAAAGATTGCTGGAAAAATAAGACTATGTTTCCGTAATTTGATTTGGAAACAATCCAATACGAAGAACATCAATATGATTAGGATTAGCAAAGAAACAAAAGCAGTCGCAAAATTTGCAAGATTCAACTAGGGTTAAGATTCACACGAGCAAAGCATCAAACTTTTTATTTTTTACAAATGAACAGTAGTTTGGGATGAACGGTGTTATGAACAATAATGTAGGAACAATATCGTTACAGTAATGCTACAATACTTTTTTTAAAATCAATAAGGGAATGTAGCCACAAAATTAACATAATCACAATAATGAAGAACACAAGAAATAATGAGAAAACACACAAGAACAACAGGAATGGAAGATTTAAAACCCTAAAGGTAGATAAACCCTAATTCACGAATTTTTTTAAAAAAAAAACAATTAGGGTTTAGTAGTAGAACAACAAGAAATTAAAAAGGATATAGCCTGTTACCTTGAACCAAAACTTTGATACCAACTGATATGAATTCCCTTAGAATGAGAGAAATCTGCAATCCCACAGGAAAACCCTGCTCGTAAGGAGACAAGTTTGGAAAAAAATTGGATGGAATTTGGGTAGACTGGCCACAACTTGGGTGAATACCAAATTGATACAACACTTAATTCACTCAAGAACACACTCAAAGTGAATCAAGATTTGAAAGACAAGAGTCTCCACTCTAGCCTATAGAAAATCTCAAAGGTTCAATGTCGTGAAATCACTCTACTGAATAACCATGTTCCAAACAACGTTATTTAAAAGAGACAACTTTCTAGACTAATCCCTACGGACCGGACCCTAATAAGCAAACAAATTTGACTCAATAATTGGCCCATTAAGCCGTTGTTGACTAAAAAAAAGTAACTAAATAAACAACTTAATTTAAAGCCAAACAATAATTAATTAAAATGGATAAAATAGGAAAAATCCCTAAAATCACGATATGAATCCGCGAAATCTAACGACTACCAAACAACTACTCTGACGTGCTCGCATCTTATCCGACACTAGTTTTTTGGTCACAATATTTTTGTGTTTGGTCACGGACGTGCCTGCTGCTTACAGTGCAAAGTCTTCTGCCTCTCTTCTTGAACAAACTTTTCAACTAATTTTGCTCGCTTCTCATTCGTATCAAGCGCATCTTGACCTTGGCTAGTAAATGAGCTCTCCAAGGGGTAAAGGAAGGGGTGAGTGTGGTGAAAAAAAATTAAAATGTTAAAATCTAACAAGCCAATTTATTTACTCTAATACCCCTCTAGAAATTGATTCTACGATTTAAGTCGTTACTTTGCTAATAATTATGAATTCTATTTACAAGACTCACAATTGACATCTATACATGTATTTCCTGTTTAACATCATCTTTTGTACAATATTAAAATATAATATTATAATCTAATGTCAAAAATATTATGAGTATACAACAACTTTGAAGAAATATAAGTGTATTAATAATTATTTTTCAAAATTAAATCCATAATTTACCAAAAAGTTCAAAATAAATTCAGAAAGAAAAGAAGCTCAAAATAAATTCAAAAATCAATAGATCAAAGAATTCGTATTTAGATAGTCTTTGTAACAACAATTGGTTAAAGAAATTAAAAGTATAAAATATTCTATTATCAAGTAAACAATAAAATTTCACAAAAAATTATATCTAAGAGATGTTATGTTTGGATTAATATAATCACGTGCAAAACACGTGAGCTATTACTAGTTATCTCAAAAGTGTGTTAGCTTTCTTGCCAACAAAATCAAGTGCAAAGACTAGTTGTGGGATTTATACTTCACCTAAGGTCTTGAAAGCAACATATTAAAGATATATAAGGTAGATATACAATGCTCAATGGGGGCAACTATTTGATCCTATATTTTAAAAAAATGCCAAAGGAATGTGAAAAAAGAGGGTGAAAGGTGAATTGGAAGTTATCTAATGATAACCCATGTTTCTTTCCATATTGGAGAGGTGATTATAAATTGAAGAAAAAGTTGTTCAAAATGTCCCTTACATCTCACCAAATGAATATTTTCGTCCTTCTCTTTTAAAATGATTTCCTTACAAAATTAAATCGGCAACATTTTGTTTCAATCTAAGTTTTTGACCATTTTAACTATACGTGACCCACCACACATGGTCTTTTTTTAGGAACAAAAAAATTAAATCTCATTTGTAGTTAAACAAATGACCCAATCTATGTTCATTTTAGCTCCTAAAAAATGAAAATATGATCCAAACCATATTCACATTTTCTCTAAAAAAGTGGAATCTAATTCAATTCATGTTCGTTTTTACCATAAAAATGTGGGATCTGACTTTTTGTACATAAAAATGACTAGATATGAATTCTGTGATGATTTCAAGTTAAAAACTGATCGAAAACTTAGGTTGGAATCAAATTTTACTAACTTGAATTTATAAAGGATGTAAAGTTAATATTTTAAAAGTAAATGACCAAAAATTTATTTGATGAAATATGAGGAACATTTTGAATGATTTTCTCTAAATTCAACTGCCACAATACACAATTTCCAGCTTTGATGGTAGGTTGGCAACAAAGAAAAAAGAAATTGCCAAATTAAAATGATTACAAGCTCAACTAATCTGAAAAATAGGGAAGAGCTAGAGTGGTCAACCAACCACTCGTGTTTGGCAAATAGAGTGACGATCGCCAAGTCCTAATCGTCTAATCCATTACGATACAAAATTACAGTTGTCGACAACCTCTATATCTCTATCTTCCAAACCTTCACAAAAATGGCAAATGCAGCCCAACCTCCTGTTAATACTAGGACTCCAAAATCCAACCCGACCAAAACCCAACCACTCTTCTTGCTGTGTTATACTATTTTTTGTAGTGGGATTAGGGATGAATTGTGGGTTTATCAAGTGCTATTGATAAGTGTTTATTTTGCTTATTTTTAGCATGTTTTATTACTTGATTTTTTGTGTGTTTTAGTCATTTGAATAGTTAAATAACTAGGTTTCTAGTGAATGTTGCATTTCGTAATTAAGTGAGAAAAATTATGTTTTTATGGATTAAAGAGGAGAAAACTTCACATTTTTATGGGGTTTAATGACTAGATATTCAAATGAAGTAAAACGAGAAGTTATTTGAATGATTCTTGATAATTTGAAGTGATTTAAAGTGAACATGATATTCAAAATGTTTGGCTGTCCTGATACATTTTGAAATTTTGGCTATAACTTGAACAACATATATTGGATTGAGATAATTCTTGAACTATTTGAAGCTAAGAATTAGGGCTGTATTTCTTATGAAACATTGAAGTCCAATTCACAAGTTTTGAAGGTCAAAATGCTGAAATATAGAGGTTCATTTCTATGACTATAATCTGGAAATTCTATTGACTAGTCAGGGGTTCTTCTATCATTTCTCAATTTTCAGAGCTCCAAATAAGATGATTCTGAAAGTGTATATACCCTAAAATCAATCAACTTCTAGAATTTAATATGTACTTGAATTATTTATGTTATAATAAATGGCATTCTTTAAGATTGATCTGTTTAGAGATATCATTTAAGTACCAAAAGATTAATCTAAGTGACGCTTGTGTAAATGATCTTTAAACTTTAGGTTATCATGTTATCTTGAATACGGAGAGTTATACTTTGTCATTTGATTGCTCCCATAATAGGGAATACTCACATCATTAGCAAATAGGTGTATACAAAGATGGTGAATAGCCTAAAAGATTTACCACCTCTTATGAAAGAGGAGTTATCTCACGTTTGGCCACTTGTTGAAGTATAATTCGGAATTTTTAGCGTGAAGTGAAAGAGTTTTAGAAAGTGTTCCTAAGTACTTCATTGGAGTTATATTTTGGTACAAGAAATAAACAATAATCACATTTTGGAATAGGCACAACTTATTCCAAAATTAATTTGAGATAAATGTAATAAAAGGATATTAATCATGCGGTAAGCATTCGCTAAAAGGTGAAGTCAACTGCTTGACTTTTCTCATTACTTGGGTGGTTATGATGCATTGCTAGATGCCAATCTTGATCTACAAGTATGAGTTGATTGATTAGTAGAATCAACGATAAATTAAAAGGAGTTTTAATTTATCTAGTTCTTCTTTATTAAGAATTATAACTCAAACTTGTTACGAATGTATATGATAACATAATGGGTCACACACATTAAGAACTTTTTTAAATGGATTAAATGAATTTCAAGTAGGGACTTGATAAATAATTTTTTATAATTTATAGTTTAATTTGTGAGGCAAAAAAAACTTGAGGGACTTATTGTGCAAATAAGTTTAAGTCTTCCAAATACAAAAGCTATATTAGAATAAGGAAGTTGAATTCTATCGAAAACTGGTTTCAAGTTTCCATAAAGATATGGACAATTTATTTGTCTATAAATACTCACTAACCTTTTGCTAGTAAGATCAATCGATGCACAAATTGTCTTGTGAGATTTTTGAGAAAAATCTTGAGAGAAAAATACCCAAAATTCGTCCAAGAAAATAAAGGAAAAATCACATCTCTTTTTTCTATTATTTGGAAAAATCACGAATATGGGAGCTGCTCAAGCAAATTTGTGGAAGGTACCTTGACAATAGCTAACACTAATCTAATTTAAGTTAATTCTACCTAAGAAGATTCTGTGACGGCCCCACCTCCCCCTGGGGCGTACCCTAGGGTTTAGCGGACCGCCTGTCCAACTCTTGCTAGGATTCACTCACTCACATCAAATAAAATAGGATGCAACCTCAATAATAAACGAAATAACAGTTCCCAGAATTGGCACATACAACTACATTCATTTCTATCTTAACCACCCATACAATCCCAAATACATCAAAAGATTTAAGTTCTCAATACATTCAACCCTAATCGAGTGACTAGTGCGAGTACAATTACAAAATTCAAAAACAACTAGACTACGCTAGTCTGTACCAGTCTCACGCCTCGCTCGTACCCCCTGTAAGGAAAACAAATGGCGTGGAATGAGCTAAAAGCCCAGTGAAGTTCCAAATAGCAAGTTGACCATTATTTAAAAGTGCAAGTATCACGTAGCAAAATAGCGAGTATAACAAGTGTATAAAAGTAGCATTAACACTTCAGGTAGCAAATCTCAAAATGAACGAGTGTAAAATTCTTTTATTTTAAAACGAAAAAATAACACGATAAGTACTAATCATTCCAAAGTATAAGGATACGGATGGCTTTCAGGAGCCAAATTCCATTGCATCACCAGAGCTTGATCACGTAATAGTTGACACTCCGTCAACTTTCAATTAAGTAACCAATCCAGTAGAGCACCACTTAAACTACTTTCCGTCCACCATCCAAACCCCTTACCGGGCCCGAACTCCAAGATAAACACTGGTGGTAATACTCGAGTATACCGATTAGTCGAGAAAATAACACTCCACTCGACAACACTAGATACTTATGGTTCGTTATCTAATCGACCAAGCCTTTGCCGGCTCGACTCGATTAACTAGCCAGTGGGGTTTGGGTCCCCAAGAAGTCGATGAGATATCATCTCCAATCGACTGAATCAAAATAAAAGTACGGAGAAGGGAATGAGAGGCACCTCCTATTCACATTGAATGTGGTACACACTGCCACTCAGCACTTACAAGTCAAGTAGAAGTATATCAAGTCAATTGCAATAATAAGCAAGTATATATCATATTAGGACAAGTGCGATAAAGTACACTCTTGCCCGATCAAACAAATTACATATCATTAAATCACATTGGTCAAGTATTGAAAACAAGTGTCCAGTTCAATCAGGTATTTGGAAGCACTCACTGGGCTTTTAGTTCATTCCACGCCATTTGTTTTCCTTACAGGAGGTACGAGCGAGGCGTGAGACTGGTACAGACTAGCGTAGTCTAGTTGTTTTTGAATTTTGTAATTGTACTCGTACTAGTCGCTCGATTAGGGTTGAATGCATTGAGAACTTAAATCTTTTGATGTATTTGGGATTGTATGGGTGGTTGAGATAGAAATGAATGTAGTTGTATGTGCCAAATCTGGAAATTGTTATTTCGTTTATTATTGAGGTTGCATCCTATTTTATTTGATATGAGTGAGTGAGTCCTGGCGAGAGTTGGATAGGCGGTCCGCGAAATCCTAGAGTACGCCCCAGGGGAAGATGGGGCCGCCACAGATGGTATCAGAGCTCTTATCGAGCTCATGCCGGGAAAGGGTTCTCGGACTATGAGGATTGGCTTATTAAGTGTGCAACAAATGTCTATTGTTGGGGGCATTAGATATGTATGTTGGGTAGGAATTTCAAAAGTAGTTGATTTCCTCTTGAACCTGGCCAGTTCGAGCGGTGAATTATCACATTTTTGGATTCTTGTACCCCAGTACCAAAGAGTGATACCTTTATAATAAATCGATATCTCGAGTACTATTAGGATAAGTTTGGATGGTGAAAGCCAAGGCACGGGATATACGAATAATCTGGACTTGAGATATTGAAGATATTAGTGAGATGTGGGACCCTTATGATTCACGTTTACGATAGTTTTGATTAAGTGTAGTTCTTGAGCAATATCTAGGGTTAATGTCTCATAGGATATATGAATTACTACGCTATGTATATAAAGAAAGTATTTTTTAATGTGTTTTATGATTTGACAATGCTTTTATCGAACTTTATAGTTAATTTCTTTTGCTTATACTTATATAGGCTATTGTTCAAAAGAGGTATGGAGGGTAGGCGGAGTCAAGGATGTGGAACTACCCGAGAACGCGGTTCTAGCCGTGGCCGTGGGGGTAGACAGGCACAAGAACCGGTGCACGAACCGAGAGAGGAAAGAGGTGAAACAGTTGAACCGCAACCTGGACCCCGAGTGGAAGGGGGGATCAGGTGGCAACTGCGATTCAACAGATGACTAATATCCTTGCTCGATTGGTGAAGCAATAGGGTCAAGCTCCTGTGAGGGCCGGTGTGACGCTCCAAAAGAATGAGTGCGAGAACCCGAAAATTTTCTAAGTTTCTAGGGTTTATTGTATTGTTCGCCCGCCTTTTCGACATTTTCTTTATTAGAAAATTCCCCAGATAATTTTATTGAGTAAATATAGTTTTTAGATGATTTTTCTAGTATCAGTTAGTGTTTGAGAAATTAAGAACATATATCGGACGTGGGACCCACTAGTGCGGAAAGTTCGGTAAAATTCGGCCAGTTAGGTTAAGTTTTGGATACCGAATTTATTTTACCAGGTGCTAAGAGATAATTAGAGGTTGTTATGTGGATGAGAGTGGAGAGACAAAAAGATAAGTTTTAAACCTAAAGGTGACAAGTGTCACCATCCAATTCACTCTTGACTTTGACCATTTAACTTTACCTTTACCTTTACCAAATAAATACCACAAATTGGCCAAAACATCCTCTTATTTTCTCCTCTCTTGGCCGAATTTCTTGGAGAGCAAAAGAAAGAAAAGCTTCCAATTTTTGCCTTCATTTCTTGCTCAATCTTGGGATTCAACCGTTAAAATTCCAAATTCCTCCATAAAAGTCACTTGCTTAGGAAGATTGAAGGTAGTGGTGGAGTGATTAGAGAAGGCAAAGGACTAAACTATCACCTTTCTTGATATTTCAAGGTATCATGTCTAGCAATCCTTTCTTTGTTCTTGATGATGTTAAATTAGTG
This sequence comes from Coffea arabica, assembly GCF_036785885.1. Classification (NCBI taxonomy): domain Eukaryota; kingdom Viridiplantae; phylum Streptophyta; class Magnoliopsida; order Gentianales; family Rubiaceae; genus Coffea; species Coffea arabica. The sequence goes on from NC_092321.1 coordinate 47,712,676, forward strand.
ACTTGTGGTGGCTAAAGAGATGTTTTAGTGGAAGATTTCATGATTTTGGTTGAGATTGATGACTTTTTCTATTTACTCATGATTTTTCTGTTTTAATATGATTCATATGGTGTGGCTATGTACGATGATTGGAAATGATATAGAATGAAGCTAGAAGGTGTATTTGGTGGTTAATTGCAAGAAATTTCTGTTTTGGAAGGAAAATTGGAAAACTAGGGTTTATGTTCCTACATTCTGCCCGGTTTTGTATCTCATAGTTAGAGGCTGAATTGGCCTTGGATTAAAACATGAAAGTTGTAGGAAATGATATTTTAGAGGTGCCTACAAAATTTCAGGTCAATCAGAGCAGCGTAGCTTGAGAAAAGATGGAATTACCCTTGCTGCCCTGGTTCTACCCGAATTTGAGAATTGCTTCTGTAATGGGTTATTTTGGTTGGGAATGCTTCAGAATTGGTTGTTGAGGTCTTCTGATGAATTGTAGCCCTGTTTCTTAGCTTTCGGATGGATTTAAAATTATTGGATTTGGACTTAGGTAGCCTGATTTATGATGTTTGCACCAGAATGCGATTTGTGAACCTGTTTTTGCGGTTCTGGTGTAGTATATTGCATTTTTGACCTGGTTACACTCGAAACTGGGCTGAGTGACCTTCTGAAATATTGTAGCCTTATCTCTTAGCTTCGAAACGGTGTATCTTGCACCTCCATCCGATAATCGTAGTGTCATTGGTGCCAAAACCGCAAAATGATGTCAAAAACTATTTTTTTGGTTTTGAGCTTAACTTTCATTTCCGGACTTTTCCCTAGCTTGAATTGTACTTGTACTACTTGGAGCTTACTGAACGGCTATTGAATGAACTTATTTGTGTGACTTTGGGACTGGCCGAGGAAATAATGAAGCCATGATGGATGGAAAAGTTAGCAAATTTAGTGGAAGTGCTGTCTGAGCTTTGAAAGGACTTGATTGCATTGAGTTTGTGATCTAAGACTTGGATTTGAGCAAGGCAATGATATATGATGGATGGTTTCTGAGTCATGGAGGTGAGTGACCCTAAACTGTTTCCAAAATTACTTTTGAACTGTTTTCTTGCATTATTTACTCGATTGCATATCATGCGTGCTTGTATGTGAGTGTTCCTTGTTTGTTGTATTTTCTTGACTTCATGACTTGTATTATTGTTTGATAACGTGTTAAGTGTTTTCAATGATTTCCAAAACGAGTTTTCTAGGTGAGTGTGTACTTTATCGCACTCGACCTCGATAAATGTGAAATTTTCAAAGATGGAGCGATTGAAATGTTACTTGTGCATGAATGTAAGCCTTTTGGCTGAACTGGCCACTGCCCCTTGTTATCGATCGACTCGAGCCAGAAACGGACTCGGTCGGGCGATATGGTGACCTGGGTGAACGTTTGGTATACTCGAGTATTACCTTGTAGGTTGGTGGAGGTTGGTGGAGCCTGGCCGATGTCCAGGAAAGGTTGAATGAACGAACGAACGAACGAGAGTTTTATTGATAAATGAAAAATGCATTTTTCAAATGAATGAAAGAAAGGGGAATGACAGGAGAACGAACGAATGAACGAATGAACGAACGAACGTATCCTTTTCATGTATGGTTTCTTGTAAATGTTGTAATTGTTTCTTGACTTATCGTTTGATATATGACATCATTGAAATGAACTATTGTGAAACCGATTTGATTACTGATTTTACTGGTTACTCGCTGAGCTTCTAGCTCACCCCAAAACGATTTTATTCCCCTCCACAGGGCTCAAGGCGAAGGAAGGACTTGTAGTACTTATTCACGTGACTGGATGGCTTATTTGGAATTGTTTCCGCTTCGCTTATGACATGTAATTATTGGAGAATTTGATGTAATATTTGAGATGTGCATTGTATTTGTTTGAGGACTGTATTAAACGACTGAGTCCCGGCGAGAGTTGGGCAAGCGACCCGCCGAACCCTAGGGTACGCCCTAGGGGGAGGTGGGGTCGTCACAGCCGGACCCTGAGGTAGCTGAGAGGTGGTTAGAAACCATGATCAATATATTTGCTGCTTTAAACTACGTGGAGGAGAGACAGGTGAATTTAGCTATTTTCCAGTTTGAGGGACCAGCTAGACCCTGGTGGAACGTAATTAGGACTAAATGGGAGAGAGAGGGAACTGCATGGATCTGGTTGAATTTTGTGCGGGAGTTTAACAAAAAAAACCTCCCACCTATTGTCCAGGAGAAGAGAGATGACGATTTTATTAAACTCCGTCAGGGAACTTTAAGTGTAGCTGAGTATGAGACTCAGTTTACGAAACTATCCAAATTTGCTCCCGAATTGATAACTACAGAGCAAAAAAGGGTAACGAGGTTTGTGCAAGGAATCAATGTAGAGATACAAGAGGCCTTGGCGGCAGCCCAGGTTAACACTTTTACGGAGATTTTGGAAAAGGCCCAAAGAATAGAGACTGCCAGGGCACAAATGAGAAATTTTCATGCAAAAATGAGAGGTGCGCCTGGTGGAAGTCAAGAGCAGGGACAAGGTGATCTAGATATACCACCCTCTAAGGTGAGTCGAGGAGCTGGTGGTGTATGAATTTCGGGGACACCCAAGGAAGTTACTTCGAGAGATACCTCACAATTAGACCAAACCTCAACCCCTCACTTATTTTGTGCATATTGTGGGAAGACTAATCATATCGAAGATAACTGCTAGAGAAATGCTCGAAAGTGTTTAAGGTGTGGGAGTACGGAGCACCAGATTGCCAATTGCCCACTAATCAGCGATACTCAGTCGACTGGCAAATCAAACCGGAAACCGACCAATGTAGGAGGGACTAGGTCATGGGTGCCAGCCAGAGTGCATTCGTTGGACCAGCAATCGGTACCTGAACCGACGGAAGTAGTGGAAGGTACGATTCGTGTTTTCCATTGTTTAGCTAAATTTTGGTTATGGTGAGACCTGGAAGCTAGAAACAAATAGGCAAGGAAAATACCTTGAGTTATTTATGAATACATGTATGAATTTCGAGGTCGAAATTCTCTTAAGGGGGAGAGTGTGTGAGAACTTGTAAAATCCCTTATATTTTTCTTAAAATTCCCTTTTATTTGGCATTTATTACATTTTTAAAAGCCTTACTACTCATTCACCCCACAAGAAGTGCAAACAAACATAGAATCAAGGGTTTTTCCGTTTGTTTTCTTGTTAGCGTAAATTAGGATTTTTACATCTTTTCGTAGTGTGAGCAATCGGTACGGAGTGTGTACTAAATTTGGTAATTAAGAGTGAGTTTTAGATGAGAAAATAATGTGCGATTAGAAGTAATAGTAATAAGTTAGTGAATGGTAAGTAAAAACCCTAGTACGTGCGAAATAAGGAAAATCGGGTTGAACCGATGTATACCGTTCATTACCGATTGAGTGCACCACTTGCACACGACTTTATTACCTTAATCTCCTCACTTTATTTCAGTTAATTAACTCTAAAATATCTCTTGAATTAGCCATAATTTTTTACCAAAAGAAATGAGAGAAAACTCTAGAAAAGCCAAGTGTTGCGAACCCGTTGGAAGTTGGATTTGACCAAGTCTTACTTAACTTTACTAAAACCAACAATTGACCAAATCGTCTTCATATTTTCCTTCTAGTGGCAAAAAAAAACAAGAGAGAAGAAGGAAAAACAAAAGCAAGGAAGAAAGGTTGGATATTGAACCTTTGACCAAGACTAGTTTAGTCTTTGTCTTAGAAGCAAATTTGACCACAACACTTCATTCTTTTCTTATCTCTTGACCGAACCATAGGCAGCACAAAACCTCTTCATTCTTCCCTTGAAGCTGGCCGAACCTCAAGAGCAGCAAAAGCAAGCAAGCTAAGTTCATTTTCCCTTTGATTTCCTTCACAAAATCTTAAGAGATTTCTTTTAATTGCCAAAAATTATTCCAATTAACTTTGCATCTAAGGTAATAGCAAGCTAAGAGTGGAGTGTTTTGAGAAGAAAAGGGTTTGCTTGCTTGTTTTCAAGGTGTTGGAAGGTATAATCATTAGAAGCTCCTTTTGTTCTTTAATTTTGTGATTAAGTTGTGGATAACTTGATTTTGATTGATTTTATGGAGATTCTTGCAATTTTAGGGTTGGGATGATAAATTTCAGTTTTATTGATAATTTTACAGATTTTATATAAGCTATTTCATCTTTGATTTGGCATGTATATGATTTGTAGAAGCTAGTTTAGTGTTAAGGAGAAATTTCTAGCTTTGATGATGAAATGCTCTGTTCTGACCAGTCTATTCGTGTATGATGGAGGATGAATTAGGCTTAGGCTAAAACATGAAAGTTGTAAAAAATAGAGTTTTATAACTGTCTGTAAAATTTTAACTCGATCCGAGCACTGTAGCATGTGAAATGTCCGAAATACCCCTGACTGCCAAAAACTTCATTGTTGCGGACAGTTTTGTGATTTCATATTTTTGGCTTCATTTTTCACCTTGATCCGTATCAAATCAGCCTTTGGTCAAAACATTAAAATTTTAACCCTATGATTCAGCTTTCTAACGCAACTGAAAACACCTCAAACGGAATTGTGTAGCCTGAGTTATTGTCATTTGAATTCAGTACTGACAACCGTACTGACAAGGACATTGTGGTTCTGTAATCTGTAATTTCGACCTGGATCAATTGTGAACTAGGTTGAGTTGTCTTCATGAAAGTTGTAACCCTTTGTCTTAGCTTCGAAATGGTATAAAGTTCATACCAATCTGATAAACGTAACTCTAGTTGTGACCAAAATGTTATAAGATGTCGAATCTGTCATTTAGTCTTTTGCCTTCAAAACTTGATTTCCGATTGGATTATTATACTTGTGTTGTACGTGGATGATTTTGAACCTATTGAACGGCTATTGTGATGAGATTAATTGTATGTATTTTGGGGCTGAATTGAGAAAAGAATAATGAAGCCATAAATGGCTGAAAAATAGGTAAACACAAAAAGCGTGCTACCCAAATTTACACTCGAGGGTTAGGTAGAGGTACTCGCGACTTGAGTACGAATTCGGAAACAAATCTTACTTGAATCGTCTAGGGTATTCAAGTTTTCTTTCCTAGAGGTATATAAGTTAGTATTCGGCCGAAACTTGTATCCTTGAAAAAATGAAATTTACGACTAATAGAAATACGTTTTCCCTATTCCTTCGACTCAAATGGTATTTCAAAGTATAATTGCTTCAAAGTTTCAAAGTATTAAAAGCGAGCATAAGTTTTACGAATACTCTCTAAATGAGTTTCAATTACTTGATTCTCGTTAAACGAAACGTTTAAGTTTCGAACCTTAGTTACTTTCAAAAGCTCTTAAACAATGTTTTATCGTAGATTTGGACTCCACACACGGAGTAATACCCGAACGTAACCCGTAAAGGCATCGCATCTTTTGGTGAGTGCTTCCAAATACCTGATTGAACTGGACACTTGTTTTCAATACTTGACCAATGTGATTTAATGATATGTAATTTGTTTGATCGAGCAAGAGTGTACTTTATCACACTTGCCCTAATATGATATATACTTACTTATTGTTGCAATTGACTTTTATACTTGTACTTGACTTGTAAGTGCTGAGTAGCAGCATGTACCACACTCAATGTGAGTAGGAGGTGCCTCTCATTCCTGCCTCCGTACTTTTATTTTGATTCAGTCGATTGGAGATGATATCTCATTGACTTCTTGGGGACCCAAACTCCACTGGCTAGTTAATCGAGTCAAGCCGGCAAGGGTTTGGTCGATTAGATAACGAACCATGGGTATCTAGTGTTGTCGAGTGGAGTGTTATCTCCTCGACTAATCAGTATACTCGAGTATTACCACCAGTGTTTATCTAGGAGTTCGGGCCCGGTAAGGGGTTTGGATGGTGGACGGAGAGTAGTTTAAGTGGTGCTCTACTGGATTGGTTACTTACTTGAAAGTTGACGGAGTGTCAACTATTACGTAATCAAGATCTGGTGATGCAATGGAATTTAGCTCCTGAGAGCCATCCGTATCCTTATACTTTGGAATGATTAGTACTTATCGTGTTATTGTTTCGTTTTAAAAAAAAATAACTTTACACTCGTTCATTTTGAGATTTGCTACCTGAAGTGTTAATGCTACTTTTATACACTTGTTATGCTCGCTATTTTGCTACGTGATACTTGCACTTTTAAATAATGGTCAACTTGCTATTTGGAATCTCACTGGGCTTTTAGCTCATTCCACGCCATTTGTTTTCCTTACAGGGAGTACAAGCGAGGCGTGAGACTGGTACTGACTAGCGTAGTCTAGTTGTTTTTGAATTTTATAATTGTACTCACACTAGTCGCTCGATTAGGGTTGAATGTATTCAGAAGTTAAATCTTTTGATGTATTTGGGATTGTATGGGTGGTTGAGATAGAAATGAATGTAGTTGTATGTGCCAAATCTGGGAACAGTTATTTCGTTTATTATTGAGGTTGCATCCTATTTTATTTGATATGAGTGAGTGAGTCCTGGCGAGAGCTAGGTAGGTGGTCTGCTAAACCCTAGGGTACGCCCCAGGGCGAGGTGGGGCCGTCACAGATTCTAACTAAGAAGGTTCGTGTAGATTACCATTAGAGCCCGAACACTTGTGCGGCTGCATGTATCCCTTCACCATCTTCTTGTTAGATCTCCTCTAGTTTAAGAAGATCTCCTTGGGTTGAGATAATCTTCTTAAACTAGCCTTATGTCACATGGATTTAATCAAAAGTTGATCTACTTAAGGAATAAAAAATTTTGAATTTTTTGCTGTGCAGGTTTCTATGATTTCTTACAGTAATATCAGAGCCAACTTTGATTAACCCTTCTGACAAATTTATTTAATTGCTATGGATGGTGATGAGATTACAATTATATACTATCCTTGAAATTGTTTTAAGTTTTTTTATGAACAAGGTTGATTGAAAATTTTTCTAGAATTGTTCTTGAATTTTTCAATGTTTTGTAATATGAAATTTATCGATAAAAACAAAAGTTCAAGGCTGGTTTGTGATAAGATCACAAACGAGCTAAAAGAAGGGAAAGGAACACAGTGACAACTAGTCGCCGAAAATGTTAGACTAGTTGTCATGACCCGAATCCAAGGACTAGCCCAAGTAATTTTTAGATCGAAATCTACCAGTTCAAAATGGTTAATCAAAGTTACAAAGTAACCTCTGAGCCCGAGTTCTTAAACCATTCCTTTCCTTTTGCATTCTTCCAATGTGGAATACTACATTCTCCCCATCTTTAGGGTTTCGCATCCTCGCAAAGCCCAACAAAATTCAGACTGTCCAGTTGGTCATGTTCAAACTCTAGAAATGGCTCATACAGAATCTAAAGATGGCCCCCGGCCAACGTGGCACTTAGTCCCGTAGGTTCTGGAGGTAGAACCCGTCGAACTCTAGAAGTGGCTCATATAGAATCTAAAGGTGGCCCCCGACCAACGTGGCACTTAGTCCTGTAGGTTCTAGAGGTAGAACCCGTCGAACATGGCACTTCGCTCTCATAGCACTTAGTTCCTTGCACTTTCTTGCATAGTCATAACCTTAACTCGCTGGCCCCAAGCTCATCCCACACAAAGACCATGTGCGATTCGCTCTGATACCAACTATCACGAATCGGGTCCAAGGACTGGCCCAAGTAACTTTTGGGTCAAAATTCACTGGTCCAAAATGATTAACCCAAGTTATAAAGTAGGACATGAGCCCAAGTTTTTAAACCATTCCTTTCCTTTTGCATTCTTCCGATGTGGGATAGTACACTAGTCACTTTTTGGTCTTGACTAGTATGTCTAGTCATGGTGTTCTTTATGTTTTGATTGAGAATCAATCCAAGATTTCCACTTACAGATTGTAACCTATCTGTCTATTCAAAACAATAGTAATATCTCCAAGATGTGGCTACATTGTTGCATGCATGCAGTGATTTAATCACTGCAATTATAGTCGTGTTTGTTGCGGTTTTGATAGCAACTACAATTGTGCCTTCATAAGTATGACTATTAGAGAGTGACTTTGATGAAGAACTTTACTATTTTGTTTAATTGCTAATGAGCCAATTAAGAAATGTGCAAAAAACAGCAACAATTTGCTGCTAGACTTTACATGAAAAATGCTGACTTGCAGTGATTTTTTTAATGCAATTTCACAATGGCTATTTTGCTGCAATGTTTGTTTTTTCTTCACTTCAATTTCTAGCCATGAGATGGTTGTGATAATGAAGTTCGATTGGTTGATTGGTGCTGGAAATTTTCTAGAGAAAAGGAAATTTAGAGACAAATTAGTTTCCAAGGGCAAATAGGATTTGGTCATTGATTTCCTTTCATCTTTGGATTTCTAAAATAACATGAAAATTTCCTATAATTCTAATATAATTAGAGTTAAGCTATTTGTTGGAAATTTTCTAGAAAAAGGAAAGTTAGGCAACTAGTTAAATTCCTATGACAAAATGTTTAGTCATTGGTTTCCTTTTGTGTTTAGTTTTCTAAACAAACATGGAAAGTTCTTATATTTGTAATATGATTAGAATTATGGTATTTTTTTTGAAATTTTAGAAATCCAAGTGGAACAAGAAGTTGCTCAATTAAGTTTTGGAAACTTACTAAATTTTAGGGCGACTAAAATTAAGAAAGTGTAACCAACTTTAGAAACTTCCAAATTTGATGAGATTAAATTTGGTAAGTCTTCGTACTTTTAGAAACTTTCTAATTTAACGGGGTTAAATTAGGAAAGTGATCTAAAGTTAGTATTTGAAATTCTAAAATGGTTTAAAGGAAAATTTCCAAACCTAAGTGAACTAGGAAATTTTAGTTGGACTAAAAAATTCTAATTTTGACTTGGACTTGTAATTAGATTATGATAAGATTTTGTTCATGGTTTTAAAATAGGGATAAATTTAGAAACCTACAATTTCACTGAGCTCTCCTAAGGTTTGGAAAATTACACATACCCCTCTCGATTTGATAGTTGTAGTAACAAAACTTAAAAATAATAGTGATTTGGTCAAATTTTTAAATGAATACCCAAAAATGCACTTGTATAATGAGTTTTAATTTACTTCCCTATAGAATTATAAGATTATCTAATGTAATTACAAAGAAAAGGTGCCAAATTTTTTATGTCCATACCTACTATTTGACAAGCAACTATAATAATAATTTTATCATTATGATACAATACTTTTGATGGTATTTTATTATGGATTTAGATTTATAAGAAAGAAATAAAATGTTGAAACAATTGATTTAGAATTTATGAATTTTTTGAGTAGTGGGAATAATTTAGTAGTGATTTTGGGCAATTTCTTTTGATTTATTGTTAATTTTAATACCAAAAAATAGAAAACAAAGATTAGCAAAAAACATTGGATTACGTATAAAGTTAACTCATCAAAAAAATCATTAATTCAACATTTGGTTACAATAGAAACTAAAGATAATAGCGGTAATTTTACAATTTTATTGGCAAAAAATTAAAATAAAAAGGAATAAGAAGGAAAAGGAATGAAAAAATAATTTTAAAGTCATTCTAAGTATAAGCATATATAACAAGGGAATTTCATTAAAATATTTAAAGGTAGTATTATCATTTTAAATGACAAAGGAGGTATGTGTAATTTTCCAAACCTCAGGGGAGGTTTCTGAAATTATCCCTTTAAAGTATTGAAAATTGTTCTAATGAGAGTAGAAAATGTTTTCCATAATTTTAAAATAAATACAAAAAGGAAAACTTCAAGAATTGAAACTTCAAATAGTTTAAAGTTTGAGCATATAATGATTCATGATTGGAATTAAATAAATATTTTATTATGCTTTCTAATAGATATTTGTTAAGAAAGGTGATAGTTTTTTTGAAAATAGTGTTATTAATTTGAGAAAGTGTCTAAATGTTTTCCTTTTTGTTGAAACGATAGTTATATTGATGTGGCAAAAGTTACAGTATTTGAACAAAAGTCCATAGAGTTATGGACAAAGATCTAATTAGCTATACAAGTACCATTAGCACCTAAGAATAGGATTAACCCATTCTTCATCCAACCAAATGCTTAAAGCATAATTGTTAAGATGTATAATGCTGTCTAATTTATCTATGTGTACAAAACAAATGGAGCATTGTAAAAACAGTAAATTGAGGGATATGATATCTTCAATAATTGTTGCTTCTCGACAACCCTTGTGGCAAAATTCTGAATTTGTGTGAGCAGCTGTTTGTTCTCTATTTGTATTTGTATGATTCTCCAACCTGGTTCAGTTGCTTTGATTAATGCCAGTTTCACAGCCTCAACAAGGTCCTGCATAGAATCTCTAGACTTCCTTTCTCTGGTAGCCCAAGTAGCTTGCATTTGACCTATGCAATTTCTAGCCATGATGCCTATTCCCACAGATTGAGAGATATTTTTTGCTATGCATGAATTTTGATGTAAACTCTCCTTTGCTCTTGCTGGCAACTTTAATTAATACTCTCTTGCATTGCTGTTTCTTGAGTGCTCCTCCTTTGATCCTTTCCTTTGGTAACATCATCATATTCCATCCATTCCAGTTGTGCTTTTCCAATGATTCTATAGGGGTTCCTTTTCCTTATGGTTGAACTCCCTACCATTCCTAGATTTCCATAATTGCTAGAGTACATTAATTGTCTGATACATGTGATCTTCAATCGCTTTGGTTTCCTATGCCTTAGTGATTGTTGTCCACCAATTAGCAAAGTATCTTATAAGTTGATTAATTCTATTCCACTGGATTGGAGCCATCTTCCAAACTTCCTTTACCTTTTTGCTCTGGAATAATACGTGTTCCATAGTTTCTTCATGCTCTCCATAACCTAGGCAGATAGGGTCCCCTTGCATTGTTCTCTTTTAGATGAGCTCCTTTGCTGGCAAAGTATTGTTTAGACATTTCCAAATAAAAATCTTTAGCTTTTGCTTCACCTTCTGTTTCCATAGCACTTTCCAGACCTTGTTTCTGTGATAATTGTAGCTATAGCCTCTTTCAAAGTTTATCAGTTCTTTCCCTTGTTTCCTCTCTTAGCATTACTTGGTAACCTAATTGAACTGTGTATACCCCATGCTGTGAATGAGCCCAGTAGTAACGATCTTATCTTCCTATCATACTTACAGGAATTCTCAGGATATTTTCTGCATCTTACCTCTAGAAAAACTGAAAAATAAGTGGCCTATTCCATCTGTGGTTAATGATTACATCAGATACTTTCTCAATCTAACATCCCACTAGTCTTGTATTAACTAGCTTTCCACCAAGATTATCTGGAATCCAATTGTCATCCCAAATCCTAGTCCTTTTTCTGCTTCCAATTCTTCTTCTCATCTCCTTTTCGATTTTTGCTCTCATTCATGCAATGCTCTGCTAAATCAAGAGGCATTCTTTGGAATTCTATATTAGAAAATTGACTAGTTACGATAATATTTTTCCTTCAACGCCCTACTGACTAGTAAATTTGGTTAAGATATTAGCTTCCAAATTTGCTTAGTCAATAGTGCCTTATTGAACATTTGCAGATCCTTGAATCCTGTCCCACTAAAGTTCCTATTCTGCCACCCTACCTAGTGTATCTTTGTCTTCCCATTTACTTCACTCCACCATAGTTATCCATCTTAGAGCTTATGTCTTTGCACAGTTTGTTAAGTAATTTGAAACAAGACATAGCATATGTGGGCATGGGCATGACCACAGCTTTGAGCATCACCACTTTTCCTTCTTGGCTCAACAATTTATTTTTCTAGCTTTACAACTTCTTATCTATGTTACACTTGCTAAAACTAAATATTTGATCTTTTGTCCTTGTAAAGACCATTGGTAATCCGAGATATTTCCCTTGACTTACTTGCTGGATTGCCCCAATAAATGGCATACTTCATTTTTCTAGTGTTGTTCCATATTCTTGCTGGAAAACACTAAGGACTTTTCCATGTTGATGAGCTAACCAAATACTTCTTCATAGATCTTCAGAATCTTCATCAAATGCTCAGCTTCTTGGGTGTTGGCTTTGCAAAATACTAGTGAATCATCTACAAAGAATAAGTCCGTCACTGCTAACTAATCTTCAATCTTGTCATCTTTTTTAAAGTGCTGCTTTCTGAAGTATGTTCAAGAAGCCCTCTAAGCATAATAGGAACAAGTAGGGTGAGAGAGGATCACCTTGCCTGATCCCTCTTGAAGGCTTGACGTACTCTTTGAGATCTCCATTTATGTTGAAGGAATCTGTTACTGTGTTGATGTATGTCACGATTCACTTAAACTGTGTACAGCAAAATCCCATCCTTTCCATAATTGCTAGTAAGTATTGCCATTCAACCCTATCATAGGGTTTAGACATGTCTAATTTCAGAGCTGTATAACCTTCCCTACAATGCCTTCTGTTTTTTAGAAAATGCAAGAATTTATGCGAAATGTTAACATCGTCTTAATTTGCCTACCAGGCATGAAACCTGATTGGTTCTTGCTAATACATTTGCTAAGGAAAGGTTTGAATCTATTGATCAAGATTCAGCACTGCTTTGTAAACTACTTGGCAAAGACTTAAGGACAATCCACATTTGAGAATTAATCAGATGATAGTATGATTCATGGTTTTTAACAATACACCCTTATAAGCAACCTTGGATTGCATTTACCAGATCAATTTTGACTATGTCCTAGAATTTTTTGAAAAATAAGGGAGACACACCATCACTACCTAGTGCTTTGTTAGGATCCATAGAGAAAAAAAATTCTTAATTTCCTCTTCATCAACTTGTTTAGCAAGCTTCTTATTCATGTGCTCAATTATTGAAATAGGAATCCTATCTATTGTTTCATCAAAATCCCCTGTGGATGTAGAAGTGAATAGCTACTCATAAAAGGAGGCAATCTCTTTTCCTAACTCATCATCACCCTTTGTCCATTCACCATCAGCTTTCCTCAAACTTTGTATTCTATTCCTCCTTCTTTTGCCTTCACAGTAGCATGATAATATTGAATGTTCTTGTCTTCCTCCTGCAACCACCTCAGTTTTGCCTTTTGCCTCCAGTAGGCTTCTTCATCCTTATAGGCCTCCTTCAGTTGCATTTTGGTATCCAGCATTAACTATTTTTTGTTATCTCTGTTAGATTCTCTAATGCTATCAAGTTGCTTCTTCAATTGAGTTATCCTTTCCTTTGAATTTCGTTTCTTGTTGCTGCTCCACTTGAGTAATGATAACCTATAGCTTTTGATTTTCCTTGTCACCCTGAAGCATCTAGTTCCTTCACAGTGTTCTTGCCAAGCTGTTTTAACCACGTCTTTCATATCTTCATGTTGTAGCCACCTTTTTATCAAAATGAAATCTTTCTTACTTTTATTGCCAGTAGGATAAATATCCAATAATAGCACGCAATGGTCAGAAGCATGTGCCCCAATATGTGTTCATTTTGCATCACTAAAGTATTGAGTCCATTCCATTGTGCATAATTCTCTATCTAATCTTTGTCTCGCTTCACAATTGCTTTCCCAATTTTACACTAGGTCCACAGCTTACCTTCAAATCCAATATCTAGTAATTGATTATAGTCAATAAATTGTCTAAAATCTTAGAAGTTCTTTCCTTCCCTATTTCTCATCATTGGAGATTATATCATCGAAATGCCCCATAATGATTCACTTTTTTCCCCATAAGGATTTCCTCCTATTGATTAGTTCCTATTGTTTTTTTTTTACTTTATCATCACAACTAGCATAAATGCTTATAAACTGCCAGTTATCCTTGACTTCATCATCCTCAATTTTAGCTTCAATGGTGAACGCTGACACTTGAATGTTAGTGATTTTGATGTCACTTCTCCACATTAAAGCTATCCCTTCTTACTTCTTCATGGCTTCCACCACAAAACTATTCTCAAAATGCAACTTATTTTTGACTTTTTCCATTACATTTTTTTTTTCATTTCATATAGAAAAACAATGCTTGGGGAGAGGAGTTTGGTTTCCTCCTTCAGATGGGGAATTGTCAATGGGCTCCCCACACTTTGACAGTTCCACACCAAGACTCTTATAATTGGTTCAGAAGCCAAGTTAGGCCAGTCTCTTCCCTTTTCTTCTTGGTTGATAACCTTTCCTATCTCTGTAGCTTTATTTCTCTTGGTTGGTTGTTTAGCCTGGTCCATGTTTGGCATGACTACATTTATAATCTAAAGCTTTCTCTTGGTATCTTGGCAATGTCCATCTTCATTAATTTGATTCTCTTTTAGTGGTTGATTGCCTTTAGCTATGGTTTTTCTAGCAACCCTAATCTTGCTTTCCTTTTTCTTTGCTATGCCTCGTGTCTGATCACTGCTCTTAGAATCAATTTGCATTTCCATGTCCGTAGTTGTGTTGCTTCCATCATATATATTGGGTTTTTCATATTGTTTAGATTCTTTGACCTTTTGTTTTGTTTTCTTTGCTATGTCTAATTCCATTATCTTTCCCTTCGCTACATTCTTTGGAAGTTCTATTATCCTTGATTTTGCTTAATTTTTTGTTAGCTCAACTTCCATATGTGTGTCTAATTGGAGTTCACCCCTACTCTGCAATGTTCCTATTGCCATCATGTTGCTGCTTTACTGTGTATCTCTTTTGTATGCACTTTCCTGTCCTTTCCCTATTATGCTGTTAATGAACTGCACCTTGCCTAAATTCGAATTGTTTGACTTTAATCCAAAACTGGATATGTCTTCCCCCTACATTGACTCAACAAATGTTATTGGTCTTAGTGAAGTTTGTTCAGTGTATTTCTTGACCAGCTTTCCAATTTTGAATCCTTAAATCTACCTCTCGATGTCATATTTGCTGGCACTGTTATCCTTTTGTGGTGATCCTTTCCCAACTTGTGCGCATAGCCATGGTCCATATTGATTTTTGTTTTGCCCCTTACTTATCACCACACAAGTCTTGCAGTTTTTCTCACTATGCCCTATGAGTCCACAACTGTAGCAAAAATCTGGGCATATTTCATATTTGAAGCTTGCCCACTTCAACACCCAATTCATTTTAATAGTTATTTCTCTTAATAGAGATTGGGTCACATCTACTATTACTAGCAATTTTAGATGTTTTCCTTCCTTCCCCCTAGTTTGAGGAATGATCACATCTCTGACCTCCTTAAACACTTTCTCAATTTTTCTTCCTACTTCCTTGGAGGTCCATTGGATTGGTAAGTTTCAAACCTCCTCCATATCTTCTTTTGTGCCAGCTACCCATTCACTGAGTATTAGTATTTGGTTATTAATTAGCCAAGGTACTCAATTTTAGAATCCTATTCCTGTCCTTCTTTGAGGGAATAGAAAATTGGAATAGGTTGGGCCCTAGTTTAGTCATAATAAGGCCTTTTGGGTGTCCCCAAACTGCAATTGCAAAGTTCTTGACCCTCATAAAGTTGGCTACTTTCCCTCCTCTAACTCTCCCAATCAAGCTATTCTACCACTTATGTAGCCCTATATTCACATCGTCTACTTCCAAACATGCCTCATTTTGTTTAAGGTTGGAAAATGCAAATTTTTTCATGATATTCTCTACTTCATATGCCATGATTTTTTAATGAGATACTAGTAGGATTTCGTGCTCTAATAGCTGACGATGAAATGACCCTTATAAAATAGTAAGTAAAAGAAAACAAGACTAAATAGTAGGTAAATATAGATTCTGGTAGGCAAATGACTAAACCTAACAAGACCAAAAACAAAATTTAAACACAGGCATAGTAGATGGTTTTAAGGCTAGAAATACTTGTCAGACAGCTAAATGCTAGTTATTAATTGATGTACCCGGTATCAAGTCCTTCCTATCACTCATTGAACGAACTTCTGTATAGAGTTCAAACGCATTTGATTTTTGTCCGAACATCCTCTGTTAATTACCCTCAGAGTGGTTGGAGCTGAGTTGAGATATCTCTTAACTCCTTTAATAGCTTGAGAAAGTAATACTGGTCTTGAATGTGGTTTGCATCTAAATTCCTAAAGGATGATTGGTTGAATCCATGATGGGAATTGGTGAAGTATAAGCTTTGTTGTTTGAATTTTTGGTGGGAAACTAGTGTTTTAAGTTGTTTGAATTTTTGAAAGTTTGAAAAATGTGAAAAGTTAGAAGGATTTGGAACTCCCATCTAAGGGAGAGAGAGCTCTCTTTTTGTAGAGAGAGAAAGGGCCCTCAAAGAGAGAGATCCCTCTAGCAATTGTCAATTTTTTGGTTAGAAAGTGTCTAAATGTAAGATATGTAGTAAATGTGAGTATCTAAATCCTCTAATTAGCAAGGACAAAAAGCAAAATGAATGGAGAGACCAAGAGTTGAAACTTAAACTTCTCTTTTCTTCACTTGCAAAAGCAAATCACTTAGAGGAGACAAAGGCCATTTGCTAGCCATTCAAGTTAGAAGTCGAGAAATGAATTTCAATTGATGCAAACTCGTTCGGCATTGCATTTTTTGGGAATTTTTGTAGAAAAATACGTTGTAGCACATTTTTAAAGATGTGATATATGTGAGAAAAGGTGATTGAAAATGTGATAACGTATTTTCTCATGGAAACCCAAAAAATTTTTCCAACCAAAAATGCAATTCAAACAAGGAAATATTAGCTGAAATTCAAATTTCCTTGTGTGACCTACTGAAGTACATTTGGTTTTTGGGTGGATTAGAAATCCTAACCTTGACAAAATTCCCATATATTCTCAGGGATTTTTGTTGAGGATTTCAAATTTAAATCAGTCCAAATTTCTCAATCCAAATACCTTCTCAAACTCTTCTCCAAATCCAACTTTATCAATTCAAATGCAACCTTTGTGAAATCAAAAGATGGATCTAAGTGGACTTATTACATATCAAGTTTCGACAAGTGCCTGCAATATAATACATACTGCTTTGAAATGTGTTACATATTTAATAAATAGATACTTGTTATGATGTTTTCATGATATTATAGTTCTGTTACAGTTTGCCCAATAGTTGAATCATTGATCATATCATTTTCTCAGACTAATGAGCAAGTTGGGTCTTTGAACTTTCGCACAACCGTGTAACATATCCCCGAAAATAACGAGATTGAAATGCATTAAGATGTAAAAATATAAGGGCTTTCTGGTGACTTGCTTGAAACATAAAGGACCAAAGATGAAAATTGCTTCCCTATAAAAACTAAGTAAAGGGTTTTTCTGTACCCTAAACTACTTGATCTTATCTGAGCGGTGGTGGCGAAGGCGGCAGCGGTTGGATGGAGGGATTGAGCGAGAGAACAAGCAAATAGCCACCCACCTCCCATCGTCCAAACGGTCGTTGGTGAGCTGTAGGAGGCTCTCTCTCGTCAACACTATCTTCCGTTGTCCTTTTTCCATTCCTACTGCAATGAAGACTGCCTGCGATCGGAGCCGATTCAGGCGATGATGGACGAGCAGGCTTTTCACAGACCAAATTAAATACCAAAATTTTAACGTTTTTTAGTTGTGTTCTTTTTAAAAATTTTTGTGTGTACTTATGTTGGTGACTCTGCTCTCTTTTTTGACACGTCACTGGATTTTTCGTGCAAATTTCAAGTTTAGAACTCTGCAAGTCTCTGGGGTAGTGGCCGGGGATAGCGCTTAAGTAACCGGTGCTCCCTTTCGATTTGCAATTACCGCTAAAAGACAGTCATCTCATACGTATAGCCAGAGAACTAAGGTATCGAAGAGATTATGGCAGATCATGTTCACCAAGAAATGACCCGAAATTGGTTCTTGGTCTATTTGAGATTGTTCCTTTTAATCGTAATCAAAGATGTTGGTATCTTCATACATCCCTGCGCTGAAAATTTTGCTTGCTAGATCGGATTGAGATTGATCCGCTGACAAACTTTTGCCTCTGTCCTTACTGTCCATCCGTCTCCTCTGTTGCGGACTTTATTGTTTGTTTAAGGTTGTTGATATTCAAATTCTTTATATGTTGATGGGCATGTGCATAAGCTGCTTAAAATTGATAAAAAATTTTTATGTTATGCTATCATAAATTCAAGAAAAGAAAAATAAAACTCAAAATAGATTACCTATTTGCTTGGGCCATAACTTAGGTTCTTTTGAGTATTGATATTTACATATTGAGCTTTCCTGTTATAGCTATGTAAATCAAATTGGTTGCTACTGCTTACGGTTACTGTGTTGCTAAGGAATACTTTTAGATGTTCAAATGGTTTTGCAGGGCCTCGACTTTTCACAGGTATGTGATTTCTTGTCTGCTTCTTTCTTTTACATTCTGCTCAAATTACTGTAATTTTGTACTTATTAGCCAAAACCCACTTGGAAAAATCATCTCTTTACATGTCTGAATAAGAAACCAGCAGGTGTACAACAATCAAGAAAATAGAGAAAGACAGTGGAAAAGGTCATAGGAAAGGTGAAGGAGGTTGATTTTGAGTGAAGGAAGAGATCAGGATGAGAATTATGGGCCTGTTTGCCCTGGTTGTGGAGTTTTCATGCAAGATAAGGACCCTAATCTTCCTGGTTTTTATAAGAAAAAGAATGTAGAAGTCAGTGAGATTATAGAGGACAAGGATGAGGAGGATTTGGAGGGTTTAATGGATGATGAGTTTGAAGATATGATGATGAGGATGGCATTGGGGTGGGGGGGGGGGGTTTAGTAGGGAGTGATTATGGATTTGAAGGAAGGTTTGAGGGTGCAGATGGGGTTGATTGGGATTTGGAAGAGTTGGACAACAAATTTGGCAAAGAAGATGATGAGTTAAAAGGAATTGGATGGGGTTGGTCCAGCTGGTGTTGGCTATGGTAGCATAACAGTAGAGGTAGTGGAGAAGGGGAAGAAGATAAGCTTGTTGAAAGCAGAGAGAAAAAGGATGGATAGGGAAGCTCAGAAGGAGAAAGAGGAGGTGACAGTATGTGCTGTCATTCTTTAAGGAATTATGGGCAGGTTAAGAATCAAGTAGCTGAGAATTTGATACTGGATTTTGATTTTGATCGGTTGATAACTACTAAGTTAATGAAGCTGACAGGTGTTACTGATGCTGCGGTTGTGGTTATGGTGGTTGATTGTGTTGATTTTGATGGTCCATTTCCTAAGTGAGCAGCAAAGTCTTTGTTCAATGTTCTGGAAGGAAGCAGAGATGGTTTCAGGTCTAATAAGAAGCTGCCAAAGCTTGTTTTGGTGGCTGCAAAGGTTGATCTTCTTCTGTCACAAATTTCCCCAGCAAGGTTCGATAGATGGGTCCATCACTGTGCCAAGGCAAATGGAGCATCTAAGCTGAGTAAGGTTTGTCTAGTTAGTGCTCATAAGGACCTGGGAGTGAGA
Organism: Coffea arabica; assembly: GCF_036785885.1. Classification (NCBI taxonomy): domain Eukaryota; kingdom Viridiplantae; phylum Streptophyta; class Magnoliopsida; order Gentianales; family Rubiaceae; genus Coffea; species Coffea arabica. The sequence continues at coordinate 47,731,961 of NC_092321.1, forward strand.
AATTTGCTGTCAGTTTTTAAGGAGTTGGCTGGACCAGGAGGGAATATCTGGGTAATTGGAGCTCAGAATGCTAGGAAGTTGACATTGATCAATTCATTCGCTAGAAAAGGAGTCATCAAAGTCACAACGGTTACTGAAGCTGCTGTTCCTGGGACAACACTGGGGATGTTGAGGATTGCAGGAATATTATCTGCCAAAGCAAATATGTATGATACACCAGGCCTGCTACATCCATATCTCATGTCCATGAGATTAAACAGGGAGGAGCAGAAAATGGTCGAGATACGGAAGGAGCTTCAACCTCGAAGCTATAGGATCAAGGCAGGCCATTACTCTTATTTGCATGCCAAAGTTTATCAAAAACTTCTTTCTATTTCAGTACAAACATGCATCAAGGTGGTTCTTTTATGTGAGTTATGGATAGAAATCCTCACCCTTGTTCCAATAGTTAGATGCAGTTGATTAGTTCTGGCACATTGGCGTAGATAGGGGTTTTCGGGCCACTAACTAAATTTAATGCCTTTTATTGAAAACGTAATGGGAAACTGATGACTAATGTAAGACCTTAGTCTTGCTGCTATTCCTCTTTGACATGATCCAATCTGATTTGGTTTGATAGTTGCTGAGAATTTGGTCTTGAGAATGGGGTGATGTTGAGATTTTATATGTCCATGAGATCCAAAGAATTCACTTTTGTTCTTCCACCCAATATAGCATCTTCTGTTACCGGCTCTAACTGAGTGATGACTAGAAAAGTTGCTTTAATAGTCCAAGTTGGGGAAGAGATTAATATAAGGAGTTATAGTTGCAAGACAGAAGTTCATTATTCTGTTACAGCCATGAATTAATTCTTTTCTCTACTGTTTCAGTTTGATTCATCCAACTTTTGGAGGGGCTTCCATGCGGATATATTGTTTAATCTTGAACTGCTGATAGTTTTTAACCCCCTCCCTTGCCAGCATTTTGCTTTTGTTATGCAAATATATTTCAGTATTGCAATGTGGAAATGCCAGAGCATAGATGTCGATTTATTTTCAAGATTGTTTTCTCTTTGCAGAAACACCTTTTTTGTTGGCTCTAATGGAATTCGTTAACATTCTGGGCAGGTCAGACTGTAGATGTTGGTGCGTTAGTAAGACTAGATCTTATCCAGTCTTCTGTAGAGACAATCTATGTCAATGTCTGGACATCTGCAAATGTTTCTCTCCATTTAGCATAGACAGAAAATGCTGATGAGATCAAGATCAAGCATGGGGGAGTCAGGTTTCAGGCAATGCGCCGACTTATACGCCACCTCTGTCACGCTTGTTGCTGTGAAGGCTTCTTGTCAGTTTATTGCACACTACAGATCTCATGAATATTATAAATTTAGTCTGAATCAAGTTTTGGTACAATTCCTCCTTTTGGGTTATTGGCCTACTGGGAAGACAAACATATATAGATATCCATGTTGGTACTTGTGTACATGCTGTCTATTCTACTAGATTGCCACTTAGATGAATTGGAATTAAGTTGTAAACACATATTATTCTTAGATGAATTAGAATTAAGTTGTAAACACCGATGAATTAGAATTAAGTTGTGAACACCCATTATTCCAGTCTGGTGGCAGTGGAACAATGTAAAACGATGCCCATGTATCTGAACAATACGCATGTGAAAATCATCTGGTCTCTTTTAGTTATACCCAAAGTCTAGCCAGTGGTGCAATTTATGTTCTATAAAAGATTCATCACCAAAATTTAAGCAGATGGAGGTTCTGAGAGTACTCTCTAGCTCTTTGAGGAACATCTGTCTCACTTATGAGTGCTTTAGTTTTTTTTTCCCCCCAAGAACAAACGATATGCTACAGCTATGGCATATAATCTAAAGTTGACGACAGAAATGCGTAAATAATAGCTCTCAAGAAAGTTAAAAATGGAAAGAATTCATTCCAAACATTTAATGTCCTACCTTTCTCTGCTTGGAAAAGCACAGCTGATGTGCGTTGGCTCTTTGCAACCATTTTTTTCTTCCTTATAATAGCAATATTTTCCTGTCTTACATTATGCAATGTTGGAACAAATTTAGACAACCTCTTTGTTTGATTTTCTCATACTTCCAGAGATTTTTGTTTTTACTTCAAAGACTGCTTCCTCAAATGGGTTACAATCAATTTATTCCATTAACATTTGGTGTCACTATCAATTTCTCTCTTAATATTATTTTTTAATCATTTTACCCTAAAGGCTAACAATCAAATTTAATGGAGTTTATTAATTCAAGTGATAAGACATGTTTAACTCTTAAAATTATTATCACTTCATCTCCATAAATTATAGCATTATTGTCAATTAATTTCCTAGAGTTATTTTTTAGGTAATTTATCTCACTATTAAACCAACTTAATAAATTTAAAAACTTTTAAAAAAAGTACCATTCTCTTTGTATAATAAAAACAATAAGAAAATTAGAGTGACTCTTCTTCTTTTAATATCAAGAAAAAAAAAGTCAAAGCATTAATCTTTTTTCTTCTTAGCAATCTTATTAATATTGATAAAAATAAAGAGTGTGAGAACTTGTAAAATCCATTATATTTTTCTTAAAATTCCCTTTTATTTGGAATTTATTACATTATAAGAGCCTTACTACTCATTCACCCCATAATAAGTGTAAATAAACATAGAATCCAGGGTTTTTCATTTCGTTTTCTCGTTATCGTAAATTAGGGTTTTTACGCCTTTTCGCAGTGTGATTATTCGGTACGGAGTGTGTATCAAATTTAGTGATTAAAAGTGAGTGTTAGATGATATTAAGTGTGTGATTTGAAGTGATAATAAAAAGTTAGTGAATTATAAGTTAAAACCCTAGTATACGCGATTTAAGGAAAATCGGCTTGAACCGACGGGTACCGTTCACTACCGATTGAACACACCACTTGACCACCACTTTCTTACCATGAAACATCATTGAAATTAGTGCAAAATATCAGCCCCTTTCTTAGCTCATAGTGGCCGAAATTCTTGACTAGAAAAACACAAGGAAAAGAAAAATTTTGAGAGTTAATCTCATGGCGACAAGTGGCGGTCATTCAAAGGTTGTTGACCAACCAATTTCTTCCATATTTATCACCAAAAATCACTCACATTGCTTCTCATTTCAGCATTCCAGCCGTGAGCTTTGAGGGAGAGAGAGCAAGAGGAAGAAAACTCCATTTCATCTTGAGCTTAATCCATTTGAGTGAGAAATCAAGGAAACTAAACCGATTAACTTTCCAATTAAGAGTTTAGGAAGCTTGGGGAGCTAAATTTTTCAAGAAGAGGTGAAGGATATCTCTTGCAAGCCTTTTATTGAGGTATTATGGCTATTCATCTTCCTCCTTTCGCTTAGTCTTGTTGAAGTTATGTAGTAACTTGTATTCTTGCCTTGTGATACCTAGTTAAGGGGTTTTGATGCTTGTGGTGCTGAAATTTTGAGTTAGGGCTTTGAATGGTTCACTTATATTTCTTGTTGTTTGGATGGTATATGGTGTATATAATCTTGTAAAGAAAGTTGTAGTGGTAGTTTAAACTAGAAAGGTGAAGTTTACACTTTAAAATCACTGAATTCCAGATTTGGGTTTTCATCTTACCCTGTTCTGACCGGTTCTGTTTGGCCATGATGGAGGCCGAATTAGACTTAACTCAAACCATGAAATTTGTAGGAAATGATGTTTTATAACTACCTACAAAATTTCAACTCAATCCGAGCACTGTATGACGTGAAAAGACAAAAATACCCTTGACTGCCATAGGTAGAGCTCTGTGGACAGTTTTGAAATTTCACCATTCTGGCCGCGTTGTTTCACCTTGATCTGTATTGAATTAGCATTTCGCCAAAACACAAAAATTGTAGTGCTGTGTTTTAGCTTTCCAACGCCTCAATCGGACTTTTATAGCCTGAGTTATTGTCAGTTGAACGCAGTACTGTTAACCAGCCTGACGGTGAAATTCTGGTTCTGTAAATGATGAATTTGACTTGGATACACTATGAACTGGATTGAGTGGTCTTCATCAAAGTTGTAGCCCTTTGTTTTAGCTTCGAAATGGTATAAATTGCACCCCAATCCGATAAGCGTAGTTTCGGTTGTGACCGATACGCTAAGAGACGTCGAACCTGTCTTTTACTTTTTGCCTTAAACCCTATTTCCGGTCATTTCTGTAGCTTGGTTTTGTCAATGAATGAATTTTAGCTTATTGAACGGCTATTGTAATAAGATTATTTGTGTGTGATTTTGGGGGCTGATTGAGGAAAAGAATGAAACCATAAATGGTTGAAAAATAGGTAAATACAAAGGGCGTGTTGCCCAAATTTGTACTCGAGAACTAGGTAAGGATTTGAGGACGAATACCACTTGAACCATCTAGGATACTTGCGTTTTCTTTTATCAAGGTATATAAGTTAGAATTCGGTCGAAACTTGTACCCTTGGAAAAATTAAATTTACGACTAATAGAAATACGTTTTATCCATTTCTTCGACTCAAATGGTAGTTCAAAGTATAATTGCTTCAAAGTTTCAAAAGTTTAAGAGCGGGCATAAATTTTTTAGAATTTGATAAGTATCTTGATTTACTTGAAGCGAAACTTCTATGTTTCGAACTCTAGAGAGTTTTACATTCGCAAATGATATTTCATCGTAGATTTGGACTCCAACCAAGGAGTTGGAACTGAACGTGACTTTTGAGAGGCACTAGACCTTTGGTGAGTGCTTCCAAATACCTGATTGAACTGGACACTTGTTTTTAATACTTGACCAATGTGATTTAATGATATGTAATTTGTTTGATCGGGCAAGAATGTGATTTAATGATATTAGGTTTTGTGAAGGAACATTCTGTCCGAATTTTTAGCTCCTAGTTATAAGCCGAATTGGCCTTATCTTAAAACATTAAAGTTGTAGAGAATGACATTCTAGAGGTACCTACAAAATTTCAGGTCAATCGGAGTAGCGTAGAGTGAGAAAAGTCAAAATTACTATTGTTGTTCTGGTTTTACCCGAATGTAAGAATTGCGCCTGTAATTGGTTGTTTTGGCTGGAATTGCTTCCGAATTGGTTGTTGAGGCCTTCTGATGAAATTTATCCCTGTTTCTTAGCTTTCAGTTGGTTTGGGAATTTCTGGATTTGGACTTGGAGAGCCTGAGTTATGATGTTTCCGCTAGAATGCGTTCTGTGAATCTGTTTTTGTGATTTTGGTATGGTATCTTGCATTTTTGACCTGGTTACACTAGAAACTGGGTTGAGTGACCTTCTGTAATGTTGTAGCCCTATCTCTTAGCTTCGAAACGGTGGGTCTTGTACCTTCATCTGATAATCGTAGTGACTTTGGTACCATTACCACAAAATGAGGACAAAAACTGTTTTTTTTTCAGGGCTAAAGCTAAATCATTTCCGGATTTTTCTGGTTTCCTCTATTGTTTGTGTATGCTTAGGGAACCCTGTTTTGGTAGTATGTAGAATTGGTTTATGACTTGTAATCGAGTCTTATTGTGTTTATTTGAATAGTTTAGGGCTTGACTTTCATATCCTGTCATTTCCTAACTAAATTTTGTACTTGAATGCCATTAAGCCTAGTGAACGGCTTTTGGGAATGAGATTATTTTTGTACGAGATGTTGGGACAGATTTGAGGAAATAATGAAGCCATGATGGCTGGAAATTAGGTAAACACAAGGGATATGCTGCCGAAATTTTACTTGAAAGCTAGTTGGATTTACTTGTGATTTGAGCGAAGGACTTTTGGGTTGTTTGAGCCTAGGTCTTCATTTTACCTTTTCGTTTCCAAAAATTCATGTTTTCCACCCTTGCTTTAATCATTATTTGGTGAGGCATACGACTGGTAGTCGAGTCTCACATGTGCATTCTGTATACTCGATTTTGAAAGTGGAACCTTCAATTGTTTTCTTTGGATTATCTTAGGGTTTCTTGGTGATTAAAGCTCTCTTTTGGGAGATATCTGTACTGACCCCGGTGAGTGTTCCACTACCTGCTACCCGTTATGTGAAATATCTGAATATCTGAATACTTGATTTATGACTGTTGGAGCCAAATACTGTTTTGATAAAAGGGAGGCGAGGGTGTACTTTATCACACTCGTTCTCTGGTCTGTTCATATGCCAATTTTGATCGCGTATCTGAATCTGCTATCTGTATCTGTATCTGTATCTGTTATCTGTATCTGGATCTGTATCTGTTCTGACGTCGTTTGGAAGCTTGTGTCCAACGACCTTTCTGTGACCTCTGAGCTCAACACCTGTGGCCAGTTACTCGAGTCGGGCCGGCAAGGGCCTGGTCGATTAGATAACGAACCACGGTAGTCTGTTTTGGGATCTTTGGGTATTGAGACCCTTGATTCCGGGTATACTCGAGTATTACCATTTCTGATCTGATTGGATTTCGGGCCCGGTGGGGTATGTGAGGTGGAAGGAATCGAAGAAAGTGGAGTCTACGGTATTGGTTACTCCTTTAGCGTTGACGGAGTGTCAACTATTATTTCGATCAAGCTTCGATGATGCTAATGGGAATTTGGCTCCTGAGAGCCACCTGTATCCTTCTGATTTGAATCATTGGTTCATTTACTTTACATCTGGCATGCGTACCTGATTTGTTAAATGTGAAATGCCATGATTTTACTGCTAATGTCTGGTACCTCATTGAGCGCAAGCTCACCCTTTTCTGTTCCTTTTTGTTTTCCTTACAGGAAAATAAATACTTTTGGACTGGATTTGACAATTGGCTGCCAAATTGAGCTAGTTGAACATATCTTTTGTATAGCTCATGTATTGAAACCCTAAATGTACTTTTGGGACCGTTTTCCTTTTGATTTGGCAAACCAGACATGTATCCACTTTTGAATAATTTTGTGTGCCACTTTGGCTTGTAAATGCTAAGTTTCAAGATGTGAATGTTTGCTTGATATTTGGTTGGGTTCTGACGGGTCGGTTACTATTCATAGCCGACTTCGGTTTCATTTTTTTTTATTTTAATATTTTGATTTGTTTACCCGCGTTGGTAAGCTCCGGAATGTATTAGCTCGTTCTATACCGAACCGTTAGTCCTGGCGAGAGCTGGGCAGGCAGTTCGCTAACCCCTTTGGTTCGCCTTAGGGGAAGGTGGGGCTGTCACAACTTGAATAGCAACAGCCACAATCCTTAGGCAATAGCGTTAATTATTACAACCATAATATTTCAAATACAAATGAAATCTACACTTCTAAATGTCCAAAAGTCGCTCAGGGAATCACACTAACTCTAGACAAAAATTGGCTAGTCTAGCGCCTCCAATTCTTCACTTCAAATTCCTGTTAAGGAATACAACTTCAAGGGATGAACGGACGCTCAATGAGGCCAAGAAATCAATCTAGCAAGTAGAGCAAGTACACAAGATGCAGCTATGCAGTTTCTCTCGGACAACCAGGTAAAACAGGTCAGTCCACTTTGCCGATTTGTTACGGCTCACGCAAAACGAATTAGCAGGGAAATTTTATACCGTTGGAAAATAGATTTTTAGTACTACAACATCCCAGAAGACACTTTTCAGAGATTCAAATCACAAGTAGGCCAAATATTCGATCCAAGTCAAAAATTCATTTTCTTGAAGAACAGGACATTCAAGCAGGACAGCATACTTTGGGGAGTCACGGACAGCAGTACACATGGTGGAAAAATATGAAATTTTTACAAAACAAAGGCCTATGAGTTTACTTTCAAATGCCACTGACGGCACCTCAATTGGATTTTTCTACACCAAGATATAAGCATTTTACTGAGACTGGTCAGTGAAATCCGAAAATCTGGAAACTCATTTTTCACTTGGAAAAACTCCTTTTTCTCTTTTAAAACCACAAGACTTTTATTCAAACCACCCATACACTTAAGTATGACATTCATACCAGCAATTTTAACATAATTTAAGCATCAAATTTTGAAATTAAATCAAGAAAATAACTCAGAAAAATTTCGGCAACCCCTTCCCCTTCACCTTCAAGTTTCTTTCCAACTTTCAAGCCAACAACCATGCTATAATTCACAAGAATACAATCAAACAAGCAAGAATTCTCAAGTCATCTACCTAAAAGTTCACCTCAAGGCCACTACCTAGGATATAAAGCAAGAAACAATGGTTTTCCTCAAGCCCTCTAGCTTAGATTTTTGGGTAGGGTTTCCAAATCCATGCAACAACCACTACCCATTACTAATCTTTGAAAAATTAAAGATCAAAGGGAGTAAAATTGGTTACCTCTTGAAGGTTTCTTGAACCCTAGGTAGAGCCAAGGTTTTTTACCAACAATCCACAAAACCCACCACAAGATTGCAACTTTCCTCTAGCCAGAGCAATATCCAAAGGTCTTGAGGGTTGGGTGTGGATCTTTGAGCAAGATTAAGGCCAAAGATTGAAGCTTTTCCTTCCTCCTTTTGAACTCCAATTTTTGGCCAAGGTAGAGAGAGAGAGTGAGGGAGTTGAAGTTTTTGATTTGTGGTGAAAAGATAAGAAGAAAGGTAACTTTTTGTTAGGTGAGAAAGTCAACTTTGACTAGTGGAGTCATATTGACACGTACTACCAATTCCTTATGGTTTGCTACACTTAATTACTAATCATCTAAGATAGTTCCTCTAGCACTACAATTACCCATTCTTATTAGTCTAAAATTAATTCTCCAAATCTCCGATTAGTCGTACCGGCGCAACTTTTTTTGAAAAATTTTGACGCAAAAGCGATAAAAGCACCATTTAAGAAAAATTCATGCATAACTAATAAAATTAAATAACACAACTAACACTCACGAACACAAGTCCCAATTCATTTCACCAATTCACCATTTAAACACGCTATTTCACCCTTTTTGCAAAAATAAAGCATACGCGTCACGCGAAACACTTTTAAAGAAATTTTCATGCTTAAGTTGATAAAAGTAAATGGTATGCTATTGTAGATGATTCAAAGTGATAAGAATGAATAATTTAAATAAATGATTAAATATTCAAATAAATAGATAATTAAATAAAATGATTAAAAATTGCAGGTCCTTACACCAAACATATCCCTTACCAGGTCCGAACACCAAATATAAATAGTGGTGGTAATACTCGAGTATATCCAAGTAAGAACAAGTATGGTCGATGAGATAACACTCCAATCGACTTAATCAAGGTAGAGGTACTGAAACGGGATAAGAGGCACCTTTCACTCGGATTGAGTGTGGTACATGCTGCCGCTCAGCACTAGGGTCGACGAGATAACTCTCCAATCGATTTAATCAGGATAAAAGTACTGAGACGGGATGAGAGGTACCTCCCACTCGGATTGAGTGTGGTACATGCTGCCGCTCAGCACTTACAAGTCAAGCATAAGTACAAACACAAGTACATGTCAATCAAGTTCGAACGAGTACAAGATTATTCAAGAAGGGGAGGATGAGTGCGATAAAGTACACCCTAGTTTCATCCAGTTCAGAATTCAACACATAACACGTGGTATCATTCAAATCAAGATATCAAGAAATATGCACTTGACACTCACCATATAAAGCAAAGTTCAAACGTCCGCCTCGGGTGCAAATCTTGTGTTCTCTTCCAAGTCCTAGAACCAGGTAATTAGAGTACAATGAGATTCACTACTCCAAACCACCATTTAATCAAAACTACTCCCAAGTCCCAACTTAGAACTCCCAAGATGTTCCTCAAGATTTTCATATTTTACGTCCCTAAAAGTTTTCCAAAACACATATTTTCAAGCTCAATTCAAAGGGAAAATCCATGCACATGTTAGGTCAATGGTTCAGGTATAATATGGAGTGAAAAATGTTAAATTGAACCAAGAAAAGTGAAGGAAAGAGTGCAAAGGAGAAGAATCAAAGTGACAGTTTTGACACCTCTCGGCATTTTGATCATAATTGGAGGTACACTTATCGAATTGAGATAAATTTTATGGCGTTTTGAAGTTAAGACATAGATCTATATTTCTTATTAGGGGTGAGCAAATTCGGTACGTACTGAATTCATACCCGAATTCAAATTCAATTTGGGAATTTGAAATCAGGTATTTGGTAATTTGGTACAAAAGCGGTATTTACAGAATTCACCGAATTCTAATATGGTATGAAATAGGTAATGACATTATGGATTTGGTAATAACCGATTTCGAATTCATTTATAAAGAATTGGTTTAGTATTAGTATATACTACTAATATATTATTATATTATATAGGTAAATGCCATTAATAATTGCTAGTATATGGTATTATCATTTACTTATGATAATAATAATAATATATAATGATGTACAATATACTATTTTAGTATTTGTTAATTGTTATATGACTACAATACTACAAATATACAACAATACATAACATAACTATAATACTTATTATTTTATACATGACTAGAATTAGATAACAATTAATAAGTATAGGTATAATACATAACTATATTTAAGTATAACTATAATACTTATTATTTTAATTAGGTCGGACATTGCAATTAAAGGATTCAGCAAAATTTTTTTGAAATGAATTCGGTTAACCCGAATTCATTACCGTTTCCAAATTCAAATTCGGAATTGAATGAATTCGGGTATCTCCAATTAGAATTTGAAAGCAGTTTAGATTTCTGTAAGTCCAATAATCGAATTTACCGAATTCATATAATCGAATTACCGAATATGCACCATTTGCTCACCCCTATTTCTTATGAAGACATCGAAATTCAGTTCATGCATTTTCATGGTCAAAAATAGCAATCACAGAAGCACAAGAAAGCTGTCGCGTCATATCAGGGCATTTGAGCAGTTGCGGGAAAACTATTATAACTCAATATAGAAAAATCGAAATCGAATGCCATTGGTTGCGTTTGAAACTAGACTCAAAGGGCTTTCCAATAGTATAAAATTTAGGCTCTAATTCATTTTCAATTAATACCAGAAAATCTGAAAATTTGACTTAAAATGCTCTCTGAGTTTCAGTCCATTTTGCAAAATTTTCAACAAGAAAACAATGAAGAAATTTATAGTTTTGGTTCAAATTCAACATACAAGTAAAGAGTGGTGTGTTAACAAGTTTCTTGAACAAGAAATTGCCCAAAATTATTAAGAAAGGGTGGAAATCAAGGCCGAAATATCTTCCTCTATTTTGGACAGCAAAGGCAGAATTTTCCCACAAGCATTTTCCAAACATTTCTGTGACGCCCCCACTTCTTCGTAAGGCGAACCAAAGGGTATCCGCGGAACGCCTCCCCAGCTCTCACCAGGACTCAAGACAATTCGATTCAATCTTAATACAATACTAGCCATCACTACAATATAAAGTAAGAAAGTGTGGAAACGATCGAGCTTAACAATATATAACAATTAATACAAGCCTACTAAAGAGAAGTCGCTTTCATAACCGACTGTCCAAGTCTTACACCACCAGTTCAAAATACAGCGATCATCCAATTCTTACATCGGATTTCCCAAAATACACATCAAATTCCAAAATATACAACAGCCAAAATATCTAACCAATTGCATTCGAAACACTAATACGCAAGTACATCCAGAGGGTTTCTCCGAGATTCACTCCAGGTCCTTTCCTGTTAAGGAAAACAAATCTACGGGGTGAGCAATCGCTCGTGAGGCCAAGAAACACACATGCAAGCATGTTGTCCAAATAACAATTCCAAATTAATAAGTGAAACAATAACATTCGAGTAATTAACAATTCAGTGAAATGTAAACAGAAACAATTCAAGGATATGGTAGCTCTCAGGAGATAATTTCCACTTGCTTTGCAAATCTCATTTGTATATCTTCCCGTGATGACTCTCCGTCAACCGGGTCGATATTTCCAATCCGTAGAACTTCCCTTACTTCTCATGTCCGTCCACCGTACACCGCACCGAGCCCGCACGACATTTATAAGGCGATACTCCACGAGTATGCCAAGCGAGATCTCTCCAATATATCAAGCTTATCATGTAGTTCTCATGGCTCATCGAGGTTCCCGACCAAACCCATGCCAGCTCGAGTCCCAAGGTCGGCCTATGAGTTTGGGCGTCCCCCATGTACATTTGAGAGTCGAGGAGATTCACTCCAACGATGTATGCAGCCATAGCATACCATTTCATTTCATTCAATATATTTCATTCCATTCATTTCAAATGAGAACGAGTGCAGTAAAGTACACACTCGACTCCATTTTCAAAATCTCCAATCATTTATAACAGTTAAGCATGTATCAAGCACTCATACACTTGACACTCACCAAGTAAACAAAGAAGTAATCCCCCCTTGAGGGTTTAAGCGTCCACCGTAGGATCCTCTTGAAGGTCCTCTTGTGTGCTTGAGTAATTAATAATGAACTATCACTTATAAACCCCAATTATCACGGAAGATTGCACACATGTACAATCTAGAAAATATCGCGAGGACGAGCCTAAATTTTCTTGTAAATCGAGGCTCAAAAGTGGAGTTCAACAATCATAAGAAAAATCTAATCTTTATCGTTAAAATCATTGGATGGAAACAAGTAAGTATGAAATCATGTAAATCAATTTCCAAACGATCGATCAAAGATGAACTGAAGCGTGACACGTCACAATCCGGCCAAGAATTGGCCGAATATCCGACCGGATTTCTGGTCGGATTCGAGGCAGTGAGGGATCCAAAATTTTTTTCAATTTCCACCACCAATCCGGCCAACTTTCTAGCCAAGAACTGGCCAGATATACGGCCAGATTCTTTGAAAATGTTCCCACGCGAAAATTTTACAAAATGGCCAAGAATTATCGAATTTAGGGGCATTCTTTGAAAAATCATAACTCATTCTCTGAAAGTCCAAAATTGGAAAACTTGGTACCGTTAGAAACTACTTCCAAAGTGGTAAAAGTTCCTAGAAGGTATTTTTCCATGATTCCAAATGAAAGATATTCAAAATTTGGCTCAAAGTGGCTGTTTTGGAATGCCAAGACAGATTTGGGTTGATTTTCGGCAAAGTTTGGAAATTCGGCAAAATTCACACAATACGAACTAACCTCTGAAATTTGGAACTCAATTAGAGTTACAATCAGAGTTTTCAACACAAGAAGCAGAACAAGAATTGGAGTTTTGAGCACCAAGATATAGTGGCTCAAAGTCACTGAAATTTCCTCTTCAAACAAGGGTTTTCCAGGTTTAAAGCTTGAGCTTTGGTACTTTAGTTGAGCATCTAAATGAACTTGGAATGGCACCAAAGTTAGTAGTATTACACTACCATCTAAGGGTTATTCCTCTGTAAATTTTCATGCAAAAACTCGCACAGAAACTCAGTTAACAAAACCATTGAAATTTCAAGAATTTCCAAGGCAAATCTGCCTTGTACTTTTGTTTTCCTCTTCTCAAACATTTGGCCACTGAAAATTCCTTGAACATGATTCATTTATGAAGACAAGCCTAGGAAACATCCAAAATACATTTGGTAGGTGATTAACACCAAGGATTTCGAATAACAAGTCCCAAATCAAGATTAGCTATAAATCAGTCCAGAATTAGGGTTTTCTTTCACGAAGACAGTTCTAAAATCTGGCCACATCTCACTCAATTCAACTCAGAATTGAGCGTGGTTGGTGGCGTTGAAAACTAAATTCATAAGGAATTGTTTTAAAATTCTGTCCACAACTAGCTCATATTTGAGAATCAAGTCACAGCTCAGAACAGAGCTTCCAGTACAGATGAGAAACAGAACAGGCAAATTTACAAGGTTGGTACGGCTCACTCAGGTGGAATCAGGGCATACATTTTATACCATTGGAAAACTAGAATTTTCTAGTTTATAGTGCCACAAACAGCACTCAATTTCGACGTCGGAGCAAAAAGTTATGGCCGAAACAAAAATACTGCTAGAGCACTCTGGACACCCGTTTCCAGCTTTAGCAAATTTTCAAAATCTAACATTCACTCATCCAAATCACGTAAATTTTTGAGAAAACTTTATACACAACCTATATTACACATTTACATCAAAAACAAGTCAATCGGACCACAAAAAAATGCACCAAAGTGCACGGCATGGCAGGGGTAGAAACGGTGAAAATTCCCTTTTCACTTCCTTTGAGCTATCTTCCACAAAACAACTTATTTTCACTAGATTAAGCACTAATCCAACATAAATAACATCAAATCCCATCAAATCAGTTCGTCAAGCCAATGTGGGATTTCATAGAGCCCACTCACAAGATTTCCAACAATATAAAGCTACCCATGTGAATCTATGAGCTCATAAGTGCAATATAACTTCCATAAATCAAGAATTAAGAGGTTGATCGTTGTATACCTTCTTAGATGATTAAGGCAGAAAATTTCGGTCACTTTAAGCTCAAGAAAAACCGTGAGATGAAGCTTCTTTCCTAGCTTTGGTTGATCACCAAGTGATTTGCAAGTTGTGTGTGAATTTTGAGATGATTTGGATGAGATTTGAGAGGTGAAATCAAGAAGAAATGTTGGTTCTTTTTCTTCCTTGGATGGCCGGCTGTTTGAGTGAAGAGAGAGAGAGAGAGAGAGTTGTGCTGAAAATGAAGCTTCCTTGAGAAGCTTAAGTGTGTGGTTCAAATTGCCTCAAAAGTCAACTCTCTCCTCGCGCGCACACACGAGCGTTTCGTGCTCGATTCCTTTCGAGTTTGTTTCACTTGTGCACTAAACCTCTAATGCACTTCCATTCATATTATTATTATTCACTCTTAATGGTTTAAAAATAAGGGTCTAAAGTCCCTCAATTAATCGCTCACGCGAAAATGCGTACTTCCGATTTGTGCGCGATAAAGTGGAAATTCCAAGAAATTCTTATAACGATAGTATCACTAACTAATAATTGAACACTTAAACATAAAAATACCTATTTCAAGACTAATGTACAAGTCTCCAATTTTCCAAGCTTATTGTATCCTCGAATCGATTATTGTCTCCAAACACGCATCCACTATTCACTCTAAACGAGCTTTCAAAAATTTAAATTTTGTAACAAGTCATTTTAAAAATATAAGCAAGTCATAGTTCCATGCAATTGGGTCTAAAAAGGTTGGAATAAAATATTCGGAGCAAACGGCCAATTAAATATTTAAATAAGCCAGTAATAGGAGTTTAAGATAAGTAAATTTGTGGGTCCTCACATGAGTCTAGTATTACTTCCTCAATCTCCAATAAATTTGTATCAGCGCGTCTTTCAGAAAACTAACGACGCGCGAGTGGTATGCACTTAATTAGAACTCATTCATCTTTAATTCCTCAATTAACTTTTCTAAATCTACTATTGATCATTCTTAATTTTTCCAAGATAATTACACTCTCGAATAGAATATCACCTCGAAACACATGTACTCATTATTTCTCACTTAAACGAACATCCGAAAATTAAATTTGCTAACGGGACGTTTTAAAAACATAAGGAAGACATTGTTCCATATGAATGGTCTTAAAATGGTTGAAATAAATTATTTGGAGAAAATAGGTGAATAAATATTTAAATAAACCAATAATATTCGATAACAATAAGAAATTTTTCGGGTCCTCACAATTTCTCCATCAAATCTTTCCAATTTTCCAATAACAAATCCATGAACATATCAAAAAATATATAGCCAAGATTATTAGCAAGAAAAACTATGAAAATTTGCACATAAACAACCCTTAACAAAAGATCAAACACTTGGTAGACATAGAGATTTATTCCATTTTCACCAACAAATCACTAAAAATATAACTTAAATCCTCAAGGGTTTCATCAATCATTAACCCTTGGATATCAAGAAACAACAATCCACAAATTCTTGGCCAAAATTTTCAAAATTCAAACATACAAGAGACTATCAAGCTTCTAGTACCAAAACTTCCATAAAAATTTCAAGTCCACCATGGATCTTCCAAGATTTAACCTAAATCCACTTGAAATGTGTGAGAACTCGCAAAATTCTTCTTATTTTCTTAAAATTTCCTTTTATTTTGAATAAATTACATTATAATAGCTTTACTACTCATTTACCTTCTCCATAGTTGCGATAAATCATAGAATTAAGAGTTTCCCCCTTTACTTTCATTGTTTGGGTAAATTAGGGTTTCCGCGTAGTGTAATTATTTGGTGGGGAATGTGTACTCAATTTGGTGATTAAGAGTGAGTTTTAGATAAGAGAAAGTGTGTGATTAGAAGTAATAAGTTAGTGAATCATACATTAAAACACTAGTACACGCGATTTAAGGAAAATCGACGTGTACCGTTCGCTACCGATTGAACACACCACTTAACCACCACTTTATTAACTTAATATCATTGTTATTAGTGCATAAATATCAGCCTCTAATCAGCTCTAGAGGGCTGAAATTATTGACTACAAAAACCAAGGGAAAAGGAAAAGAATTTGAGAAATGATCTTGTGGTGACACTTGGAAGTCATCCAACTATCTTTGACCCAACTCAAGTCTTAGCTTCTTATCTTTCTTGGACTTCATTCTTCCTTCATTATCCTCCTATGGTGGCCGAACTCAAGGAAGAAAAAAGAGAGAAGAAAACTTCATTTCCATCTTGAGTTTTAGCTTAGTTTGAGTGAAAATCTAAAATCCAAACCGATTAAACACTTACTTAGGAACCTAGGAAGCTTTGTGTGCTAAAGTTTGAAAAGGGAAGGTGGTGGATTTCTCTTGCAAGCATCTTGGTGAGGTATTATGGCTGTCCTTCCTATTTCTCTCCCTTAATCTTGTTTAAGTTTGGCTAGCAACTCATACTCTTGGCTAATGATAGTTATTTAAGTAGTTTTGATGGATATGGTGGATTTTTGAGTTAGGGTTTGAGTTGTTCAGTTGTGTTCTTGTTGATTATATAGAATATGATGTTACTAAGCTTGGATAGAGAGTTGGAGTAGTGGTTCAAGACATGAATGAGAATTTTAAACCTTGAATTCATCAAATTTCCAGCTATAAGATAGAAACTGCTCTGCTTTTGACCTGTTTACTTTGTCCATTCTAGAGGACGAATCAGGCATAGGTCAAAACATGAACGTTGTATAAAATAGTGTTATATAGCTTCCTGTAAAATTTCAGCTCAATCAGAGAACTTTATCATGTGAAATGACTCAAATACCCCTGACTGCCAAATGTTCTTTTCCGCGGGCAGTTTTGAGATTTCACATGTTTGGCTTCATTTTTCACTTTGATCTGTATCAAATCAGCATTTTCCCAAAACATAAAAAGTTTAGCCCTATGTTTCAGATTTCCAACGCATCTGAAAATCCCCCAATCGGAATTTTGTAGTTTGAGTTATTGTCATTTAAATCCAGTGCTTAAAACCAGACTGACAATGAAATTCTGGTTCTGTAATCTGCAAATTCGACCTAGATCAACTATGAACTGGGTTGAGTTGTCTTCATGAAAGTTGTAACCCTTTTTCTTAGCTTCAAAATGGTATAAAGTATACCCCAATCTGATAAGTATAGCTTCAGTTGTGACCGAAACGCTAGGAGACGTCAAACCTGTTATTTTGTTATTTGTCTTAAACATTATTTCCGGTCAATTTGCTAGCATTGTTTTGTAATTGAATGACATTGGGCCTATTGAAAGGCTATTGTGGTAAGATTATTTGTGTGACGTTTTGGGGCTGAATTGAGAAAAATAATGAAGCCATAAATGGCTGGAAAATAGCGAAATACAAAGGGCATGCTGCCCAAATTTCGATTCCTTGCTCTTATGAATATTAGTAAGATGTAAGGTTTGATTTTAGGGTTAGTTGGATCTTAAATTACATTCGCTCACTTCAATTTGGGATTGGTTATTCTTAGGGTTTGTCGGTGAGTAAGGGCATAATCCGGAAGAAAATTTTTGACGTTATTTTGGCTTAGACGGGTGGTGTTCCTTGTGTGTCTGTACAATAAGTGACTATGTGACTATTTGTGAATGTTTACTTGAATGTTAAATGCTTTCTAAGGATTACTAAATGGATTTTCGATGGGCGAGCGTGTACTTTATCGCACTCGACCCAAGCCAAAGTGAATTTTCAATGATTGAATGCAACTTGTGCATGAATGTAAGCCTTTTGGCTGAATTGGGCCCTTGCCCTTTGTTGCCAGCTGACTTGAGCTAGAAGCAGACTCAATCGGGCGGTTGGTGACCCTGGGACAGTGTTTTGGTATACTCGAGTATGACCATGATGGTTGGTGGAGAACTGGCCAGTGAATTGGCTAGTAGCGGGAAATGAAATCAATGAATGAATGTCAAGAACACTGGAGGAGTTTTCACTTGCAATTGTTTTCTAATGTCAGAGGGATAAGGAAAATGATTGGTGAATGAATGAATGAATGACTTGAATGAATGGCTCCAAGTGAGCACGTATCCTTCCAATGATTGAGTGTTTATTTCTTGAATGACTGGATATTACTGTGCAAAATATGCAAATTGCTAAATGTAACATTTCCTTGATTTCTATACCTGATTTCTTGTTTGGGAACCTCACTGGGCTTTTAGCTCATTCCTTTAGTTTTATTTTCCTTATAGGGGATACAAGCGAAGGCGTGAGACTGGTACAGGCTAGCATAGTCTAATTTTTGAACGTTTGTGATTGTACTCGCGCTAGTCGCTCGATGAGGGTTGAATGTATTGAGAACTTAAATCTTGTGATAAATTTGGGATTGTATGGATGTTTGAGATAGAAATGAGTGTATTTGTACGTTCCAAACTTGGGAATTGTTACTTCCTTCATTATTGAGGTTGCACCCTATTTTCTTGACGTGAGTGAGTGAGTCCTGGCGAGAGTTGGGCAGGCGGTCCGCTAAACCCTAGGGTACGCCCTAGGGAGAGGTGGGGTCGTCACAAAATGTAAAAGATTTGAGTAGCTCATCCACTTACCTCTCCCAAAGCTTCAACCCTGGCAAGATTGGTCCAAGAAGAAAGCAAGAATCTTCTCCTAGAAGCTCTAACCTTCAAGCTTATTCAAGAATATAAATGGGTAGCGAAGATCTTGGCTTGGAAGTGAAAATTTTGAATGAAAATCAAGCTTTTCTTTCCTTTCTTTTGCCCTCTAACTCTCGGCCCTCTCTCTCTTGTGGTTCAAAATAAAAGAAATAAATGAAAGAAAAAGAAAGGCAAGAAAGCGTTCTTGAAGAGTTGACAAGATTGAAGAGTTGACTTCTTGAATAGTGGTGCCACTAAATAAAATATTGTAGTGTTTTGCTCCAATTATTTTCTCACAAAAATCTTAATAATCTTCTTCCTCAATCCCTTTTTCACTAATGCCCTCAAATAACTCGCTAAAAGTCGTGTTCGTGTCACGAGCGCACTTCACATGCAATAGTTCTAAAATTTATGCAGATGCAAAAATCATTCAAATAATTAAATAATCAAACAAATGAGGTGCAACTAGGTTAAAATGAAGTAAAATAGCAAGAATTTTGGGTCCTCATAGGCCAGATTAGCATTTACAGTTTATATAGTGAAGAAGAAAATTCTGATGAGAGTTTGCAACAAATAAGAATATCCTTGTTACAAACAGAAAGGCACATACACACTTCGCACGCCTTTCTCCTCCAGATTATTTCTTAATTTTTTCTTTCTTTTGATTGAAAAATCTATATTTTGTCCATGCCTGTTAGTATCCATCGCCATGAAATATTCTGATCAATTAGCAAAAGAGAAATAGGAACTAATTTTACATATCACTCCACTAATTTTTTTTCATTTCTATTGTTATTCTGTTTCTTTATTCTTATGTTCTAGGTATTATTTCTTTCGTTTATCCTTTGTGTTTTGGAGAACTTTTACAAATATTTGAAATCTCATACAATACAAATAATAATTAAGAGAATTTTATAAGTATATTTGTAATTTTCAAAGTTATAAGGTTGTGATGGATTGGATGTGGAGGACTTGGAAATATGATCAAGTCGTTCCCTTTAAGTTCATCAAAGCAGCCATCGTCGTACACAACCTGCATAAATCTATTTACTAGTTAACAATCTAGTTAACAATCTAAAACTAGTTAACAATCTAGTTGCATTTGGATTGAGAAATTTGATAAAGAATTTGAAATTCTCTCAAACCTCTCTAATTGTTTAGATTATTTATGAACTATTTGAATTTGTAAATCACAAATTATTATAGTGTTTAAAATATATTTTAATAAATAGTGAATTATAAATTCAAATACCTCTTAAATAATCCAAATTACGGGACCCGAAATTTATTTTCATATTGCCTTTTATTTTTAACTTGCTTAAATTCTTAGTTGATTTAATGATTGAGTCATAATTTTTGTAGTGCATGTTGAGTCATGATTTTATCTTTTTGTCTTAATTAACTTGGTGCATGTTGAGTTTCGTAGAGTATTATACTAATGTAACCAACTAGTGAGGTGTGTGCAATAAATTTGGTGAATTAGAGGGAGTTTTGTACAAAAAGGGATTGTTGGAAAAGAGGTGTTAATAGATAATTAAGAGAAAGAGAGATATTTGGGTTATTAGATGGGCATTAGTTCTTGTTTTGCCACTTGTCAAGCATCCAAAACCTCTTGACCAAAACTAGCTTTAAACTTATCCAACTTAAGCTTTCTTTCATCACTATTTTCATGTTTTCTTTCCTTGTGGTGGTCGACTATGAGAGAGGAAAAAGAGAGAAAAAAACCTCAATTTCAAACTTTGATTTCTTGTTTGATTAGTGAGAAAACAAGAGCAAAACCCTGATCCACATCATAGATCCTTGAGGCAAGTTCAGAAGGAAGCTTTTGGAGAAGGTTTTAGAGGAAGGAAACTCTTGATTTGCTTATCATACTTGCTTTTTGAGGAAATTTTCTAGGAAACTTCTCTTTCTTCTCCTATCTCTAAGTTTATTCGATATATGAAGTTATAGAAGCTAAAGGAAGGGCTTGTATGGAGGATTTCATGGTTTTTCAAGTTATGTTGCAATTTTCAGCTTTGGTACATAATCTATTTAGCTTAGCATAGAGCGTTATATATGTGAAATTTTGATGGTTTCCTTTACCTAAAACATGTACCAAACACCTCATGACATGTTAGGTTGATTGCTAGTGTATTTGGCCATGGAAATAGGGGTAGTAGTTAAAGGTTTAACTAGAGAAAACTGGAGGTAAGTTGCTGGAAAATTTTTCCTTGTTAGTCAAGTGAGAGAGGGAGCATTTGACTTTTAAGTAAAAGGCGATTTGACATACTTTTACTTGAGATACTTGAGAAAACCTTGATCTTCACATGCATGTTGATTTTGAGCCAAAACAAAGAAGTTTAAGCGGAGGAAAATGATGTTTGTCCCAAAACGTTTGATAGTTGGACATTTTCAGCTTTGAACCTCAAGACTCTTGTTGCTTTTCTTCAAAATTCTTGACTATACTTAACATAGTTTTGATCCATACTATGCTTGAAGCATTGAGCTACCATATATGTAGTTTTCCCCTTGATTTTCATAAGTAACATTTATGATTTGTGAAAGCTATGTTGGGAGTATATGTGTGGTGTCCAAGTGGAAGTTTGATGGTTTTGTGCTATACTATATCTAATCACAGATTTCGAGAGTGGCCAAGAAGCAGAGCCTGAGCTTGACATTAATAGATCTCGATCAGTTGGTGAGTGTTCTAACTGCATGTTAGGATTTGATAATTGATCAACGTGTGATCTTGACGAGATTGCGCATACTTGACATGCTATCTTGAAATGATTGATTGGTTAACTTGTTAAGTTTGTATTACTTGTTATTGGCTGAGCAAGTGTGTACTTTATCACACTCGCCCGAACTTGATACTGTTTACATATGAAATGATATTCATATACTTGACTTGAAAGTCGATTGGGTATGTTATCCCACCATCTATATGAAGTGCTTCGGATCCCAAACCCCATCGGCTAGTTAGTCGAATCAAATCTGTGACAACCCCACCTCCCCCTAAGGCGAACCAAAGGGTTCGGCGGACCGCCTGCCCAACTCTCGCCAGGAATCAATTGTTCTCTTCAAGTGAAAAGATATAACCTCGAGACTAAGCGAAATAACAATTCCCAAACTTGAAACATATACTTACATTAATATCCATCTCAAACAGAAATACAATCCCAATTATAACAAAAGTGCTTCGTGCCCAATACATTCAACCCTATTTAAGCGCTAGCGCGAGTACAATCGCAAAAATTTTCACAAACTAGGCCATGCTAGTCTATAAAAGTTGCTCGCCCTTGCTCGCATCCCCTGTAAGGAAAACAAAACTAACGGAATGAGCTAAAAGCCCAATGAGGTTCCAAACACATAATCAAACAATTAAATCCAAGACATTTAAGCATTGAATAGTAAATAATCCAGAAAACATTTACAATATAAAAGTAATGAGAACACATTCATTAAAAGGATATATGCTCACGTGGAGCCATTCGTTCGTTTATTCACCGACCATTTCCCTTATTCCTCCAACATTAGAAAACATTTTGCCTTTCAAAACTTCTCCAATGTCCTTGACATTCAGTCATTAATTTCATTCCCCGCTACTAGCCATTTCATCACCAGACTTCATGGTCATACTCGAGTATACCAAACATTAACCCAGGGTCACCAATTGCCCGACCGAGTCAGCTTCTGGTTCGAGTCGACCGGCAATGAAGGGCAAGGGGCCAGTTCAGCCAAAATCCTTAAATTCATGCACAAGTAGTATTTAAACATTTAATCATTGTAAATTTCACATTCATTTATGTGACAGCCCCACCTCCCCCTAAGGCGAACCAAAGGGGTCAGCGGACCGCCTGCCCAGCTCTCGCCGGGACTCAGTCATTCACTTCAATCCTCAATCGAAACCAGAATAAACCAAGAATAAACATAACAACGATCCAAAACTTAAAGCACAACTCATATACATTGCTATCTCAAAAGGGAGTACAACCATCGAATATACAAAGGTTCTCAATTCACCATACATCCAGCCCGTGCCAAGCACTAGGGCGAGAACCATTACAAAATCAAAGAACTAGACTAGGCTAGTCTATACAGAGCTCTCGTCCTGGCTCGCCGTCCCCTGTTAAGGAAAACAAAACTAAAGGAATGAGCTAAAAGCTCAGTGAGGTTCCGAACACATAAATAAACAATCAATCCAATACATTAAACATAGAGTATCAATAGTTCAAGAAACATTTACAATGGAAAGCGATAATAACACATTCATTAAAAGGATATGGGCTCACAAGGAGCCATTCGTTCGTTCGTTCGTTCATTCTCCTGTCATTCCCCTTATTCCTCCAATTATTTGAAAATGCGTTTTTGTAAGTAAAACCCTCGTTTGCATTGACATTCGTTCATTCATTTCATTTCACCCCCTTCCGGACGTTGGTCGGACTCCACCCGACAACAAGGTAATACTCGAGTATACCAAACGTTCACCCAGGGTCACTAAATTGCCCGACCGAGTCCGCTTCTGGCTCGAGTCGATCAGTAACGAAGGGCAGAGCCCAGTTCAGCCATTGGCTTACATTCATGCATATATAATCATTCAATCATTGAAAATTTCACATTCATTTAGGTCGAGTACGATAAAGTACACACTCGCCTAGAAAACTCATTTTAGCAATTATTGAAAGCATTTAACATTCAATCAAATATCCATAACATGGAACAAGGCATATAGTCAAGAGTAACATAACAACAAGGAACACTCACCTATTTAAGCAAAATAACGTCCAAAGTTTCCTTCCGGATAATACTCTCAATCACCAAGAAACCCTAATACTCAAACGAACACATTATGCTTCAACCATCAAAGATGTAAGTGAGTCAAAGACAAGTCGAATACGTACTAGTACAAAGTATAAATATGGTTTTGGTAGTGAAAAGAGTACATTGAAACCAAAGGACATAAGTAAAATATTTGTAAAACTTAGACTCACTTGTAAAATTTTAAAATCGCTATTTGAGTCGAAGTGGCAAAGAAAACGTAAATACCCTAGATGGTTCACGTGGTATTCGCTCTCAAGCCTTACTCAAGTCGCAGGTATATCGACCTAGTTCTCGAGCGTAAATTTGGGCAGCACGCCCTTCGTATTTACCTATTTTCCAACCATTTATGGCTTCATTCTTTTCCTCAATCAAACCCAAAGTCATATACAAAATCATCTCATTTCAATAGCCATTCCATAGGCTCCAAGTCATACAAGTACAAAATCAAGCTAGGAGCATGTGCGGAAATGAAGGTTGAGTCAAGAAACAAAAGACAGATTTGACGTTCTTTTGCGTAACGGACACAACCAAAGATACGCTTATCGGATTGGGGTGAAATTTATACCGTTTTAAAGCTAAGACAAAGGCCTACAATTTTGATGAAGACCACTCAGTCCATTTTGTAGTGTATCTAAGTCAAAATCTCAAATAACAGAACCAGAATCTCACATTCGGGCTTGTTAACTGCCTTATGCGTAAACGACAATAACTCAGGGTACCGAAGTCCAAACGAGGTGATTCTAGGGGTGTTGGAAACCTAAGACATAGCACTACAACTTTCATGTTTTGGACAAAGGCTAATTCAGTACACATCAGGGTAAACAGACACGGTTAGTGTTGTGAAATATCAAAATTGTCCACTGGACTAAACCTATGAGAGTCAGGGGTATGTTTGTCTTTTCACAGGGTACGTTGCTCCGATTGAGATGAAATTTTGTAGGCAACTATAAAACATCATTATATACAACTTTCATGTTTTAACATAAGGTTGATTCAGCCTCTAACATAGGGAACTAGAACCGGACAGAACTGAAGCTTCAATTTCAAGAAATCTGGAATTTTGCTACATCAAGCTATAATTCACATTTTTACCTTAAAACCATCACTACTTTCTCCTTTACAATATTATATACCATATATATACACCATATAACACCTAACCAACAAGATTTATAAGTGAATAAATCAAAACCCTATCTCAAAATTCATCCCTCCAATCATCAAAACCATTTCAAGCAAGCATCACAAGCACAATTCTAACATTAATACCCAACTCAATCATGATTGATGGAAAAGAAAGGGTGATCAGCCATTATACCTCAAGACAAGGCCTTGCAAGAGTGATCCTCCACTACTGCTTGAAATTTTTGGTTCCTTAAGCTTCCCAAACTCTCAAACTATTGATTAATCGGTTTAGTTTTTCTTGTTCTCACTAAATCAAGCAAACCCAAGATGCAATTGAAGTTTTCTTTCCTCTTGGTTTTCCTCAAGGCTCACGGCCCTCTCTCTCTATTTTCTTTGAGTTTTTACTTTGTTTTCCTTCTCATTTACTAACATCCTAGATATTTAAGCTAAGGTCAAAGGTCACTTTTCCTCCACCAATCAAATTTAAGCTTAGGAAGACCTTAGAAGCTTCAAGGTTACTAATATCTTACTTTGCTAAGTCTCACACTATGGCCCCAATAACTTTTAATCTTTGCAATTAACTCCATAGTTCACCAACTATGTGACGCCTCCGCTTCTCCCAAGGGCGAACCCTAGGGTATCGGCGGGACGCCTGCGTAGCTCGCGCCAGGACTCAAAATTTCAAAACAATGAAACTAGATAAACCCACAAACGTACTATTCACAATATATCTAACGCCAAAAGAGTTCTATTTACATCTTCAAAAGTATCGAGTCAAACCACTCTAAGACATTATAATAACAACCAGCAGAAGGTAGACCCTAAGGAGGGTCCTTATACAAACCACCAAAACAAAAACAAACATCCTAACTGTCCGACTATTACACTCAAACCTAGATATACTAGTGAAGGTGCCAAGAAGTTCCCCGCGTCGTCCCCTGCTAAGGAAAACAAAGGAAACGGGGTAAGCTAGAAGCTTAGTAAGTAAACTGGGGTAAAAGCGTAAAATTTCACATTTAAATAAACAACTATTTCACAAAAATGTTAAGTCAAGTGCAAAGGTAACAATACAAAGGAAGGATACATGTTGGCTCCAAAGCCAAGCCATTTGCCATGCGTGATCACCTGTCGACACTCCGTCGACCACAATAAGGTCCGTAGAACTCCACTTGTACACCCACCGAACACCTTATCACCCTCACTGGCCAGTCACCTCACAAACTTGCCCGGGCGAACGAAATCACAAACTTGAGCTTGAGTCACAAGCTCGGGTCACAAACTTGGTTCACAACTGGAACCTACGAACTTGGTGACCTCAGACTAGGTTGGACTGGCTCCGACCAAGCCCCGGCCGGCTCGAATAGTCCATCCAGATCTTGAGATCGGGCCCACAACTTCAACATATTTCACGAACTCACGAAAGTCACCCCGAGCTCTGAGCTCAAGGGGTTCAGCACCAAAATAATTCATATATACACGTCTCATGGAGAAACATAGGTACAAACTAGGGTTTAAGTCGAGCGTGATAAAGTACACCCTCATCTAAGTCCCCCTTTTTCACATCAAAACACATAAGCAGTTTATACACATAAACGGCTTGAATACTTACTCAAAAGACAAAAGTAGTACAAGAGCAAAATCACTTTGCACTTTTTCGCTAGTAGTGGGCCCCACCGGCTCCGCCTAGCTCGCCACTGTCTGAAATAGAAGATTGTATCACATATTATCACAAACAGCCACTAACATGCCCAAAACATGCAAAACGGCAAAATCGGCACATGCAAGTGCGGAAACGGCAAAATGGGCGCACGCGCGCGCGTGGAACGGCAAACGGAAATGGCCAAATCTGCCATCTCAAACCGTTTTGATCACAGATTAGGTTAGGAATGTCAGATCAAGGTGAACGAGATACCGTTTCGAAGCTATGAGGAAGGGCTACAATTATCATGAAGATACCTTAATCTAGATCTTACAGGAAGCAGGTCGAAATTATGGAAAACTGTACCAGAACTTTACGTGTTCGGGTGACAAACAGGGTTTGTTTGCTGGACCATAACTCACAGCTCACAACTCCAAATCAAGAAATTCTAAAGGCGTTCGAAAGTTAGAACATAAGGCTATAACTTTCATGTTTGTACCAAAAGCTGAATCAATACAGAGCATGGAGGAAAATGGGTCCAAACATTCCTGTCAGAACTGTCCAATTTCAAAGGCAGTTCTGACAACCGATCTTGTTTTGGTCATAACTGGAGCTACGGGACTCAGATTTGGATGAACTTTATACCTCTTCGAAGCTAACAGAAAGGGATACAATGTGGAAGAAGGCCACTCAGTCCAGTTTGTAGTGAAACTAGGTCAAAATGTCAATGTACCAAACCAGAACCGTAAAAACAGGTTACCAAACCACATTCAGGTTAACGAACCGTAATTCAGGCTACCTAAGTCCAAATCAAGTGATTCCAAAGCCATCCGAAAGCTAAGACACCAGGCTACATTTCTTAAGAATACATCAACAACCAAATCAGAAGTATTCCCAACCAAATTAACCGATTACAGAAGCAATTATCAAGTTCGGGTGAAACCAGGGCAGCAGGGGTATTTCGGTCTTTTCACAAGTTATGCTACTCCGATTGGCCTGAAATTTTGTAGGAATCTCTAAAATATCTTTCCCTACAACTTTTATGTTTTAACCCAAGGCTAATTCGGCCTCTAACTATGATGAACAGTGCCAGACAGAAAAGGGGGTAATCGAAACCCTAATTCCGAAATTTTCCGTTCAATGCGGAAATTTTTCGCAAATAGCCGCTATCTTAACACTAAGGCTTCATTCTAAACCATTTCCAACCATCATACATGGCCACATAATGTTAATCATATGAAAACAGAAAAATCCCACATAAATAGAAAAATTCACCAATCTTAACTAAAATCAAGAAATAATCCACCAAATCACACTTATAACCACCACAAGTCTTTAATTAAACATCATTAGATAGAAAAGAGGGTTCCATAGTCACTCACCTTATCAACACAAGAAAAGGAGCAACTTTGCACTTTAATCTCCCAAACCACTTCACTAATCAGCTCACAA
The DNA here is from genome assembly GCF_036785885.1 of Coffea arabica. Taxonomy (NCBI): domain Eukaryota; kingdom Viridiplantae; phylum Streptophyta; class Magnoliopsida; order Gentianales; family Rubiaceae; genus Coffea; species Coffea arabica. The sequence goes on from NC_092321.1 coordinate 47,759,876, forward strand.
TCACTAAGAGAGAGGTTTTGATGGAGAGTTTTCAAGTTTAATCGGTTAGTTTGTTGAATTGGGCAAGATTGGAACAAGGAATTTGGAGAGGTTTTTCTTCTTTTGCTTGGAGAGAGAGTCGGCCACCAAGCTTGGGAAATGAAGTGATTTTTAATCCAATTTTTTTGTTTTGGTTTATTTAGTCAAATGATAAAAGAATGAATAGTGGTCAAGAATCAAGACTTAATCTCTAAGTGACACTTGTCACTATAATTAATACATGGTTATCCTTTTGTCTCTCTCCACTCTCATCCATATAACAATCTCTAATTATCTCTTAGCACCTGGTAAAATAAACCCGGTATCCAAAACTTAACCTAACTGGCCGAATTTTACCGAACTTTCCGCACTAATGGGTCCCACGTCCAATATATGTTCTTACTTTCTCAAAACCTAACTGATACTAGAAAAATCATCTAAAAACTATATTTACTCGATAAAATTATCTGGGGAATTTTCTAATAAAGAAAATGTCGAAAAGGCGGGCGATCAATAAAATAAACCCTAGGAAGTTAGAAAATTTTTGGGTTCTCGCACTCATTCTTTCGGGGCGTCACAAACTAGGTGTAAAAAAAAATATTGCGTGCATGGCACTAGCGGGTCCCACATCGATAATGCGTTTCAAATTTAACGTCCACTAACTCATACTAGAAAAATGAATTTAAAACTGTACTTGCTTGTGAAAATGCATAGAAAGTTTAATATTTCCAAGGAAAGTATAAAATGTAGGCAAAGAAATAAAATAATCCTAGTTCAATTGCCGCGCTCAACCGTACTTCCAACACATACACGTATATACATATCGTTCACCCAAATACACGTAATATCAAAACCTTCCTTTGTTGAAAACAAATGGTTAACACATTTTCACTTAACAAGGGAAAGTGAGAATAAACAAAAGGCTAAGAAAATGTGACAATTTTGGGGTTCTCACAATTTAGGTCGAGTGCGATAAAGTACACACTCGCCTAGCAAAATTTATTGTTAGAAATCATGGAAAATATTTAACATTTAATCCAACATTCACAAATAGTTACATAGTCACAACATCCACATAGTTATTGGAAACATAACGTACAAAGAACACTCACCTATTTAAGCAAAATAATGTCCAAAGTTTCCTTCCGGATAACACCCTCAATCACCAAGGAACCCTAATAATAACCAAGACAAAATATTATGGTTAAACCATCCAAAGTTTAGGTGAACCAAAGAAAATTCGAATAACTACTAGTACAAAGTATAAGTATGGTTTTGGAAGTGAAAAGAGTACATTTAAACCAAAGGACATGAGTAAAATATTTGTAAAACTTATGCTCGCTCGTAAAACTTTGAAATCTCCATTTGAGTCGAAATGACAAAGAAAACGTATTTCTATTAGTCGTTACTTTCATTTTTCCAAGGGTACAAATTTCGGCCGAATTCTAGCTTACATACCTCCATGAAAGAGGACTTGAATACCCTAGACAATTCAAGTTCAATTCAACCCCAACTCTTTGCTCAAACTACAAGTGCACACGTCTAGTACTCGAATGAAAATTTGGCAGCACGTCCTTTGTATTTACCTATTTTTCAGCCATTTATGGCTTCATTATGTTTCTCAGATCAGCCCCAAAGTCACACACAAGCAATGTTACCGCCATAGCCTTTCAATTAGGCTCCAAAATCATCCAATTATAACACAAGTCTAATAATACAACCGGAAATCAGTTTGAAGACAAAAGGCTAAACAGCAGATTTGACATCTTATAGCATATCGGTCACAATCGAAACTACGCTTATCAGATTAGGGTACAGTTTATACCGTTTCAAAGCTAAGACAAAGGGTACAACTTTCATGAAGACAACTCAACCCAGTTCACAGTTTATCTAGGTTGAATTTACAAATTACAGAACCAGAATTTCACTGTCAGGCTGGTTATCAACACCGGGTTCAAATGACAATAACTCAGGCTACAAAAGTCCGATTGAGGCGTTTTCAGATGCGTTGGAAAGCTAAAACATAGGAATACAACTTCTGTGTTTTGGTCAAATGCTGATTTGATATGAACCAAAGTGAAAAATGAGGCCAGAATCGTGAAATCCCAAAACTGTCCGCAAAACTATACCTTTGGCAGTCAAGGATATTTTTGTCATTTCACATGTTACAGTGCTCGTATTGAGCTAAAATTTTACAGGAAGCTATATAACATCATTTCCTACAATTTTTATGTTTTGAGCTAAGCCCAATTCGGCCTCCATCATGACCGAATGAAACTGGTCAGAAGAGGGCAGAATTCTCTGCTAAAGCTGAAATTAACACCCAAGCTGAAAATTCCTTTAGGCAAATTAAACTAACACCAAAACACTAGATTTTTCACATATCAAAGCTAGTAGATCATGGCCAACCCCTAAGATTCATATATGGCAGAATATTCTCTAAGAAAACTGAAAATCCACATATCACCACTTCTAACCAAGAAATATTGCGCAAAACTACCAAAGTGGCAACCACAGGCCAGTAATTTACAACTATTAGAAGCAAAGAGAGATGTTCTTAGCAAATTACCTTAAAACCTCAAAGAAAATGGTAGCTTAGTCTTTCCTCCTCCAAAATAACTCCACCAAAATCTTTAAACTTCCTTAGTGAGCACTTGTATGGAGTAGTTTCCAATTTGGTTGGCTAAAACTCAAGATTCAAGCGAGCAAGTGAAGTAGAAAAATGAAGTTTCTCTCTTTGTTTTTCTCCTCAAAACAGCCGGCCAAGACAAAGAAAATGGGAGGAAAATGGGTCAAAATTGATTTTAGGAAAGTTAAGTAAGGCTTGGTCAATTCCAACTTCCAATGGGTTTGCGACACTTGGCAACTTCCAATGGTTAATCTATGTAGCTAACCTCTAATCATCTCCTAGCACCTTGTAAATAATATCCCTTTACACAAAAATCACTTAGTCACCAAAATTTTTATCGCACTTACTGCACTAGCGGGTCCCACGTCCATAATGCACTTCAAATTTAACGTACACTAACTTATACCATGAAAATGATTTAAAAACTGTACTTACTTATAAAATATATAGAAAATTTAATATTTTAAAGGACAGTATAAAAATATAGGCAAATAGATAAAATAATACTTAGAAAATGTGAAAATTTTCGGGTTCTCACAAAACCAGCAAAGGTTTGGTTGAGGAGATTGACAAACCATGAGTAGTATTTATTGTTTATTCCACTAGATTGCTCTATTTGATTCAGTATACTTGAGTATTACCCTACTATTATATTTGGAGTTCGAACCCAGTAGGAGGATGATCGGTGGATGGAGACTGGAGTTAAATGGTGATCTACAGACATTACTTATTATTGTATTTCCAAGGTTGATGGAGCGTCAACGGATTCGATACAAACTACCAGTGAATTGGTTCACGTGAGCAAATTGTATCCTTTTACTTGAAAATGTTACTTCTTATTTTTTTGACTTATTAATGATGTGCCTTATTGGCGTTTGCTTTCTTCGTGTTGAGGATCTCTTGCCACTTTGCTTGCATGTTTTCTTTGAATCTTACTAGACGATAGCTCACTCCATTAGTTTGTTTTCCTTACAGGGGGTGTATACGTGGGCGTATGAGTTGGAGAAGGCTGGAGTTTTGTCCAGGTCCTTTGTCAATTGTCCTAGTGTACTTCTTAGCTTTGTTGGTTTTGACTTGAGTTTGAATCTTTTGTTATCTTCTCGGTTTGTATGGATATTCGATATCAATGAATGTGTATATATATATATTTAAGTTGGATATTGCTACTGCTCTTGTTATTGAGGTTGTTATTATTGCTTCCGCAGTTGTGAGGGAATCCTGGCCAGAGTAAGGCAGGCGGCCCACTAAACCTTAGGATACGTTTTAGGGGAAGTTGGGGTCATCACAAGTGGTATCAGAGTCTAAGTTTGAATTGGTTTGGGCGGATTGAGCGTCTTGTAGTTGTGACGGTTTCAGCGTGAGAACCTGAAGTACTAGGGAGATAACTGTGCTTACTTTGTCTAAGATTCTTATCTTCTTGATGCTTGATTGGAATGTAGGAAATGGAAGGAGACAGCGGGAACGGGAGTCTCGAGAGGCCTCATCGAGTTCCTAGTTATCAGGAACGTGCAAGGGCTCCTGTTCACCATTAGGCTTCGAGACGTAGAGTTAGACATTGTGAATGCTGGAGGACCTACTCTTACCCTGACCGAATGGTCCTAATAGTAGCGAATGAGCGACAAAGGTTGGCCAACACAAATCATAGGGCCCATACTGAGATGCAACAACTGAGGGCACTGTTGAGAATGCAAGGTGCTAGAATTTGAGAGCTTGAGGCGACTGTTCTAAAGAAACAAGAGCGGACTAATATTTTTCGAGAATAAGTGCAAGAGGTCAACGATTGCCTTGTTTGGGTGGTGAGAGAAGTGAGAGATAGAACGGAAAACATATTGGCTGAATGTGGAGTGCTCATTGAGGAAGTGCTACAAGTGAATCTAACCGAGAGAGGTCAAGGAAATGCAGTCCCTAATGAATCTGAACCTGAGCCTAAAGAAGGTCAAATTGAACCTTGTGACAGCCCCACTTTCCCCTAAGGCGAACCAAAGAGGTTAACGGACTGCCTGCCCAACTCTCGCCAGGATTAACGGTGCAGGCAAACACAATCTAAGACGTTTCGGGATAATAATACATGCTCACACAAGCTAAAATCGTAAATTAGACAAACGCAAACTAAACCGTCGGTGAATAGTGGGTGCCATGTCATATAACTCGGAAAAATGGGTACAGACCAAATAAGACCCATATACAGGGTTAAACAGTGTTATATACATACGTTTGTAATTTACAAAACAAAAGTGAGCTAATGAGATCCAAATATAGTTAGGATTTTGCCCAAAAGGAGCTATTCAAAAATACATTTACATAAGCTCAACTCGGCAACCAATATGTACAACCTTTCCAAAAGTGATCAATTTCCTGTAAGGAAAACAAAAGGAACAGAGTGAGCTTACGCCCAGTGATATACTATCACCCATATACTATCACTCAAGCAGCAAAGTTCATATAAGCATCAAGCTTCTCATTCCAATACATCAAAAGTAAGCAAAGGCATACATCAATAGTGTTGATAAAAGGATACGAGCGGCTCTCAAGAGCCCCTTTCCTCGCTTGCATTCTTGATCGGACCTCATTGACCCTCCGTCAATTGTAACGTCCCGAGGCAGAAGAAAAGGGAAAAATTGCTGGTGAATAGTGTTTTGTGAGGAATCCGGCCAGAAGCCGTGCAAATTCCTTATATTTTTCTTAAAATTCCCTTTTCTTTGATAAATACCACTTTATAATGGCCCTACTACTCAATCACCCCACAATAAGTGCCAATGAACCTAGAAAATAGGGTTTCACACTTCGGTTTCAAGATTTGAACAAATTAGGGTTTTCGCGATTTTTCCGCCGGATGAATTTTCGGGACGGAGCAAGGATCAAATTTGGTGATTAAAAGTGACTTTTAAGTGAAAAATAATATGTGAGTAGTAGCAATGATATAAGGTTAGTGAATGGGAAGTAAAAACCCTAGCACGTGTGTTTTTAAGAAAAACGGCGCGAACCGGCGGGTCCCGCGCACTACCGATTGAACGCACCACTTGACCACCATTTTTCTTACCAAACAAGTTTATTGACTTGTGAGCAAAATATCTTCTTAAATTGCAGCAGCTTTGACCGAAATTTGTGGCCCAAATGCAAGGAAGGAAAGAGAAAATTTTTGTGGTTAAGGTTAAGCCAAGTGTTGGCCAAACTTGTGGTTAGAATTAATTCTTACCTTTCTACCTTCTTATAAGACAAACTTAGCTTAATCTCCTTCATTATTTTCTGCATCTTGGCTGAGTAAGAAGAGAGAAAAAAGGGAGAGCAAGAGTTCACCATTTTCTTCTTGATTTGCTTCAACCCAAGTAACAAATCCAATTCTAAACCGATTAAAGTACTAAGTGTGAGTTGGGAAGCCTGAGGAACCAAGAAATATCAAAGGGGGTGAAGGATCACTCTATCAAGCCTTGCTTTTGAGGTACAAACATTTGATCATGACCTTTGTTGCTTTAAATTTTGCTTTAAGATGTTTATTTAGCTTAAGTTTTGGCTTGATTTCATGATTATGCAAGTGGGTGTGATGAATTTGGAAGTTTTCCCCTTTTATATGATGAACTAGGGCTTGGGGAATTTCTGCCCAATTTGATGTATGATATATATATATATTGTAATTGAGGTTTTATAAGGGGCTTTGGTAGTGATTAGAACAAGAAAATTGAGAAAGTTCCATTGATTACAAAAAATTCCAGAATCTGGAAAATTTTCCCCAACATTCTGTCCGAATTTGTAACCCTATGTTAGAGGCCGAATTGGCCTTAGGTAAAAGAATGAAAGTTGTATATAATGGTATTTTATAGGTTCCTACCAAATTTCAACTCAATCGGAGCAACGTAGGTCGTGAAAAGTCCAAAATACCCTTACTGTTTTAAGTATTTGCCCAGCAGTCCGTGTGATCAGTTAGTCCAGTTTATCACGTTTTTTGACTAGGATCCGTACTGATTTAGCTCTTTGCTAAAACATCAAAGTTGTAGTATTCTGACTTATCTTTCAAATGCCTCTAAGAACACCTGAATCGGACTTGTGTACTCTGAGATATGACCATTACAGTGTAATACGGTTAAACAGCCGACAAATTGGATTTTGGTTCTGTAATTTGAGGATTTGACTAAGTTACATTAGGAACTGGACTAAGTGACCTTCATGAAAATTGTAGCCCTGTGTCTTAGCTTCGAAACGGCATAGGTTGCGCCTTAATCCGATAAACGTAGCCTCAGATATGTTATTTCCGTATCCATACGTCAAATCTGTCTTTTGCTAAATTGAATTTCTGCACTTGCTATTATTGTGAATCTTGTTCTTAAGATATTGTGAGCCTATGGAACGGCTCTTGACATGAATTGCTGATATATTTGATGTTGGGTTTTGGTTGAGGAAAAATAATGAAGCCTAAATGGCTGGAAAATTAGGTAAACACAAAGGGCATGCTGCCCGAATTTTTACTCGAGAACTAGAAAACTATATTTGCAACTTGAGTGAAGGTTAAGTGATTATCACTTAAACTAGCGAGCACCTTTACTACTTTGTTATCGAGGGTTATACGTTAAAAACCTAAATGAACTTGTACCCTTGAGGAAAAGATATAATGGCCAATGTAAACTTGTATTTCCTTGTACTTTCAACTCAAGTGTTGTTTTCCATGTATATATGCTACAAAAACCTTACGATTTGAAAAGCGAGCAAGTGTTTCACGAATGTCTTTCAAATGAAATTCAGTTGGTTGATTCTTATGAACGGAACGTTTAAGTTTCAAATCTTACTCGTGTTTCAAAGTTCTCAAATCGGATTTTTATCGCAGATCTGGACTCAAAACCTGGAGTATCATTGAACGTGACTGCTTGAAGCACTATAGTTTGAGTGAGTGATCCCTCGACTGTTCCCAAAGTTACTTTTGAACTAATTCTTGCATTTATTACTCCTTTGCATATCATTTGGGGTTCGGGTGTGTGCCATGACATAATTTGGCTCCAATGAGTTCCTGGAAAGTCTTGTGCTTAGAACCAATGTCTCCACTATTGTTTACACATTCTTTGGAGCCCGATGGCTCCTTACTTCTGTTTCATGGTTACCTGATCTAAACGAGCATTGGATATTTAAGTACAAGAACTTCACTGGCTCTCATGAGCAATAAATGAACATTTGATTACTGCATCATGACATCATATCAATGCTTTATTGTGAAATATACTTGGCTGTTGATTTTACTGGTCACTCGCTGAGCTTCTAGCTCACCCCCTATTATCTTCTTCTCCCCACAGGGATCGAGGTAAAGGAAGAACTTGTATTTGGATCTTTGTGTGGCTGGATGGCGTACATCTTGTATAGTTTAGTTTTAGTTTTGGTTTGTGTACTTTTGGGCTTGTATAAATATTTGGAATTGAATCGGATGTAAATCTACATTTTACGCTTGGAATTGGTTTCCGCTTCGCTTAAGATATGTAATTTTGGAGAATTGGATGTATTGTTTGAGTTGTACCTTGTAATTTACTTGAGAAATGTAGTAAGTGAGTGCGTCCCGGCGAGAGCTGGGCAGGCGGTCCGCTAAACCCTTTGGTTCGCCTTAGGGGGAGGTGGGGTCGTTACAAATGGTATCAGAGCTTAGGCTTCAGATCTTTGTAGTGTATCCTAGGCTTAAAGTTTAGGATGCCGGACTGTGGGATTGGTTTGTACGTTCAGTGCTCTTTTGGAGCGTCAGTTGTGACTCTTGAAAATGGTACACGTAAGATATGACTTGATGAGCTTCGTTTAAAACCATATGGTCTGAGTCGTGAAGTTTCTTAGTTTGAATTCTTGTACTTGTGTACCCGATATTTTTCCTGAGGAAATGCTCGTGAATTTTAGACGGAATATGGTTTAATGTACGATGATGGGAATAGAAATTATGATTGAGTTTGAGATAAGTTGTAATGGCACAGGTTAGAGCGCAAAAGATTTTGTCTTGTACTCAAGACTTAACTGAATGAGGAAATTGAAATAATGACTTGGACTTGTCCAATAAGTGTTGGCTTGGGTTTTGATACATTATGGTGGTGGCTGGATTGTTGAGAAAATTTTTGATTTTGCAACCTTCATCTAGTCTTCTTGTTTGATTAAGGATGGCACCACCCGATTTGTAAGTGTTGGGATTTGAACTACTTGAACTGCCGGAAACTGACTAGGCTGAGTTCACTTGAGACTTGAACATTGTTTAGGCAAGTGTACTTTTACGTACACTCAGTGGTTGTGATTTGACTGAATATATGGTATTTCATTTACGCATGAACAAGTAGTTTGGTTTGTATACGACCTGTAAGTAGACTTGAATTTGAATCGGCTAGTGTACCCTTACATACACTGGATAGACCTGACCTAACTGAAAATAGGGTATCTCTTTTACTCTTGAGCAAGTATCTTGATTTATATATGATCTGTATGTGGATTTGAGTTTGATGACTGCTTGAGAGTGTGAATTACTGGGCATAAGCTAGGCGAGTGAGTTTCTACTCATACCCGTGTTCCTTGAACCTGAAATAATTGACCCTGCTTTTGAACCGATATACTTGAACCCTGCTTTTGACTCTGTTTCTGAACATTTTCGTACTTGTTTGATTGTAGACCGGCTACTACTCCTCTGTAGCGGTTGAACTGAACCTCTCTGATGAGGTATAGCCTGTTGTGTTACCAAGCACCGTCATTCTTTTGGCGAGGCATACCTGTTGTGTTTCAAAGCACCATCAGGGATGAAATTCTTGAACTGAACCTCTTTGATGAGGTATTGCCTGTTGTGTTACCAAGCACCGCCATTCTTTTGGCGAGGCATACCTGTTGTGTTTCAAAGCACCATCAGGGATGAAACTTTGACTTGAGGCTCTCTGGTGAAGTTTAGCCGTTGTGCTAGCTTGTTGTGTTATAAAGCACCACCAGGGCCAATTTCTTGAGCTAAGATCCTCTGGTGAAGTTTAGCCGTTGTGCTAACTTGTTGTGTTATAAAGCACCACCAAGGATGAAATTTTGAACTAAGGTTCTCTGGTGAAGTTTAGCCGTTGTGCTAACTTGTTGTGTTATAAAGCACCACCAAGGATGAAATTTTGAACTGAGGTTCTTTGGCGAGGTATAGCCGTTGTGCTAACCTGTTGTGTTGTCCAGCACCGCCATGGACAAAATCTTGCATCTGAGGCTCTGGTGAAGTATAGCTGAGTGCTAGCTTGTTGTGTTATAAAGCACCACCAGGGGTAATTTCTGACCTGAGATATCGTTATGTCCTGAATTGTTTTTCCAAATACCAGGGACTTTAAGTCCGATTTCGAGCCCTTTTTGTATATGTATCCAGTTACTCGTCTGACTATCAATTGGATCAAGATTATTTGATAAGTTGGATTGGAGTACTTTTAGTACTTGATTGTAATGAGTGATTCTTAGTATGTGATTGACCTTTGAGATATTTGATCTGATTAGTATTTGATTATGATAAGCGAGATTGAAATGATTCTTAATACGTGATCGACTTTCGAGAACTATTTTGATCTGATTAGTACAAGTTGGAATGTCGAGGACGACATTCTTTTAAGGAGGGGAGTTGTAACGCCCCGAGGCAGAAGAAAAGGGAAAAATTGCTGGTGAATAGTGTTTTGTGAGGAATCCGGCCAGAAGCCGTGCAAATTCCTTATATTTTTCTTAAAATTCCCTTTTCTTTGATAAATACCACTTTATAATGGCCCTACTACTCAATCACCCCACAATAAGTGCCAATGAACCTAGAAAATAGGGTTTCACACTTCGGTTTCAAGATTTGAGCAAATTAGGGTTTTCGCGATTTTTCCGCCGGATGAATTTTCGGGACGGAGCAAGGATCAAATTTGGTGATTAAAAGTGACTTTTAAGTGAAAAATAATATGTGAGTAGTAGCAATGATATAAGGTTAGTGAATGGGAAGTAAAAACCCTAGTACGTGTGTTTTTAAGAAAAACGGCGCGAACCGGCGGGTCCCGCGCACTACCGATTGAACGCACCACTTGACCACCATTTTTCTTACCAAACAAGTTTATTGACTTGTGAGCAAAATATCTTCTTAAATTGCATCAGCTTTGACCGAAATTTGTGGCTCAAATGCAAGGAAGGAAAGAGAAAATTTTTGTGGTTAAGGTTATGCCAAGTGTTGGCCAAACTTGTGGTTAGAATTAATTCTTACCTTTCTACCTTCTTATAAGACAAACTTAGCTTAATCTCCTTCATTATTTTCTGCATCTTGGCTGAGTAAGAAGAGAGAAAAAAGGGAGAGCAAGAGTTCACCATTTTCTTCTTGATTTGCTTCAACCCAAGTAACAAATCCAATTCTAAACCGATTAAAGTACTAAGTGTGAGTTGGGAAGCTTGAGGAACCAAGAAATATCAAAGGGGGTGAAGGATCACTCTATCAAGCCTTGCTTTTGAGGTACAAACATTTGATCATGACCTTTGTTGCTTTAAATTTTGCTTTAAGATGTTTATTTAGCTTAAGTTTTGGCTTGATTTCATGATTATGCAAGTGGGTGTGATGAATTTGGAAGTTTTCCCCTTTTATATGATGAACTAGGGCTTGGGGAATTTCTGCCCAATTTGATGTATGATATATATATATATTGTAATTGAGGTTTTATAAGGGGCTTTGGTAGTGATTAGAACAAGAAAATTGAGAAAGTTCCATTGATTACAAAAAATTCCAGAATCTGGAAAATTTTCCCCAACATTCTGTCCGAATTTGTAACCCTATGTTAGAGGCCGAATTGGCCTTAGGTCAAAGAATGAAAGTTGTATATAATGGTATTTTATAGGTTCCTACCAAATTTCAACTCAATCGGAGCAACGTAGGTCGTGAAAAGTCCAAAATACCCTTACTGTTTTAAGTATTTGCCCAGCAGTCCGTGTGATCAGTTAGTCCAGTTTATCACGTTTTTTGACTAGGATCCGTACTGATTTAGCTCTTTGCTAAAACATGAAAGTTGTAGTATTCTGACTTATCTTTCAAATGCCTCTAAGAACACCTGAATCGGACTTGTGTACTCTGAGATATGACCATTACAGTGTAATACGGTTAAACAGCCGACAAATTGGATTTTGGTTCTGTAATTTGAGGATTTGACTAAGTTACATTAGGAACTGGACTAAGTGACCTTCATGAAAATTGTAGCCCTGTGTCTTAGCTTCGAAACGGCATAGGTTGCGCCTTAATCCGATAAACGTAGCCTCAGATATGTTATTTCCGTATCCATACGTCAAATCTGTCTTTTGCTAAATTGAATTTCTGCACTTGCTATTATTGTGAATCTTGTTCTTATGATATTGTGAGCCTATGGAACGGCTCTTGACATGAATTGCTGATATATGTGATGTTGGGTTTTGGTTGAGGAAAAATAATGAAGCCTAAATGGCTGGAAAATTAGGTAAACACAAAGGGCATGCTGCCCGAATTTTTACTCGAGAACTAGAAAACTATATTTGCAACTTGAGTGAAGGTTAAGTGATTATCACTTAAACTAGCGAGCACCTTTACTACTTTGTTATCGAGGGTTATACGTTAAAAACCTAAATGAACTTGTACCCTTGAGGAAAAGATATAATGGCCAATGTAAACTTGTATTTCCTTGTACTTTCAACTCAAGTGTTGTTTTCCAAGTATATATGCTACAAAAACCTTACGATTTGAAAAGCGAGCAAGTGTTTCACGAATGTCTTTCAAATGAAATTCAGTTGGTTGATTCTTATGAACGGAACGTTTAAGTTTCAAATCTTACTCGTGTTTCAAAGTTCTCAAATCGGATTTTTATCGCAGATCTGGACTCCAAACCTGGAGTATCATTGAACGTGACTGCTTGAAGCACTATAGTTTGAGTGAGTGATCCCTCGACTGTTCCCAAAGTTACTTTTGAACTAATTCTTGCATTTATTACTCCTTTGCATATCATTTGGGGTTCGGGTGTGTGCCATGACATAATTTGGCTCCAATGAGTTCCTGGAAAGTCTTGTGCTTAGAACCAATGTCTCCACTATTGTTTACACATTCTTTGGAGCCCGATGGCTCCTTACTTCTGTTTCATGGTTACCTGATCTAAACGAGCATTGGATATTTAAGTACAAGAACTTCACTGGCTCTCATGAGCAATAAATGAACATTTGATTACTGCATCATGACATCATATCAATGCTTTATTGTGAAATATACTTGGCTGTTGATTTTACTGGTCACTCGCTGAGCTTCTAGCTCACCCCCTATTATCTTCTTCTCCCCACAGGGATCGAGGTAAAGGAAGAACTTGTATTTGGATCTTTGTGTGGCTGGATGGCGTACATCTTGTATAGTTTAGTTTTAGTTTTGGTTTGTGTACTTTTGGGCTTGTATAAATATTTGGAATTGAATCGGATGTAAATCTACATTTTACGCTTAGAATTGGTTTCCGCTTCGCTTAAGATATGTAATTTTGGAGAATTGGATGTATTATTTGAGTTGTACCTTGTAATTTACTTGAGAAATGTAGTAAGTGAGTGAGTCCCGGCGAGAGCTGGGCAGGCGGTCCGCTAAACCCTTTGGTTCGCCTTAGGGGGAGGTGGGGTCGTTACAAATGGTATCAGAGCTTAGGCTTCAGATCTTTGTAGTGTATCCTAGGCTTAAAGTTTAGGATGCCGGACTGTGGGATTGGTTTGTACGTTCAGTGCTCTTTTGGAGCGTCAGTTGTGACTCTTGAAAATGGTACACGTAAGATATGACTTGATGAGCTTCGTTTAAAACCATATGGTCTGAGTCGTGAAGTTTCTTAGTTTGAATTCTTGTACTTGTGTACCCGATATTTTTCCTGAGGAAATGCTCGTGAATTTTAGACGGAATATGGTTTAATGTACGATGATGGGAATAGAAATTATGATTGAGTTTGAGATAAGTTGTAATGGCACAGGTTAGAGCGCAAAAGATTTTGTCTTGTACTCAAGACTTAACTGAATGAGGAAATTGAAATAATGACTTGGACTTGTCCAATAAGTGTTGGCTTGGGTTTTGATACATTATGGTGGTGGCTGGATTGTTGAGAAAATTTTTGATTTTGCAACCTTCATCTAGTCTTCTTGTTTGATTAAGGATGGCACCACCCGATTTGTAAGTGTTGGGATTTGAACTACTTGAACTGCCGGAAACTGACTAGGCTGAGTTCACTTGAGACTTGAACATTGTTTAGGCAAGTGTACTTTTACGTACACTCAGTGGTTGTGATTTGACTGAATATATGGTATTTCATTTACGCATGAACAAGTAGTTTGGTTTGTATACGACCTGTAAGTAGACTTGAATTTGAATCGGCTAGTGTACCCTTACATACACTGGATAGACCTGACCTAACTGAAAATAGGGTATCTCTTTTACTCTTGAGCAAGTATCTTGATTTATATATGATCTGTATGTGGATTTGAGTTTGATGACTGCTTGAGAGTGTGAATTACTGGGCATAAGCTAGGCGAGTGAGTTTCTACTCATACCCGTGTTCCTTGAACCTGAAATAATTGACCCTGCTTTTGAACCGATATACTTGAACCCTGCTTTTGACTCTGTTTCTGAACATTTTCGTACTTGTTTGATTGTAGACCGGCTACTACTCCTCTGTAGCGGTTGAACTGAACCTCTCTGATGAGGTATAGCCTGTTGTGTTACCAAGCACCGTCATTCTTTTGGCGAGGCATACCTGTTGTGTTTCAAAGCACCATCAGGGATGAAATTCTTGAACTGAACCTCTTTGATGAGGTATTGCCTGTTGTGTTACCAAGCACCGCCATTCTTTTGGCGAGGCATACCTGTTGTGTTTCAAAGCACCATCAGGGATGAAACTTTGACTTGAGGCTCTCTGGTGAAGTTTAGCCGTTGTGCTAGCTTGTTGTGTTATAAAGCACCACCAGGGCCAATTTCTTGAGCTAAGATCCTCTGGTGAAGTTTAGCCGTTGTGCTAACTTGTTGTGTTATAAAGCACCACCAAGGATGAAATTTTGAACTAAGGTTCTCTGGTGAAGTTTAGCCGTTGTGCTAACTTGTTGTGTTATAAAGCACCACCAAGGATGAAATTTTGAACTGAGGTTCTTTGGCGAGGTATAGCCGTTGTGCTAACCTGTTGTGTTGTCCAGCACCGCCATGGACAAAATCTTGCATCTGAGGCTCTGGTGAAGTATAGCTGAGTGCTAGCTTGTTGTGTTATAAAGCACCACCAGGGGTAATTTCTGACCTGAGATATCGTTATGTCCTGAATTGTTTTTCCAAATACCAGGGACTTTAAGTCCGATTTCGAGCCCTTTTTGTATATGTATCCAGTTACTCGTCTGACTATCAATTGGATCAAGATTATTTGATAAGTTGGATTGGAGTACTTTTAGTACTTGATTGTAATGAGTGATTCTTAGTATGTGATTGACCTTTGAGATATTTGATCTGATTAGTATTTGATTATGATAAGCGAGATTGAAATGATTCTTAATACGTGATCGACTTTCGAGAACTATTTTGATCTGATTAGTACAAGTTGGAATGTCGAGGACGACATTCTTTTAAGGAGGGGAGTTGTAACGCCCCGAGGCAGAAGAAAAGGAAAAATTGCTGGTGAATAGTGTTTTGTGAGGAATCCGGCCAGAAGCCGTGCAAATTCCTTATATTTTTCTTAAAATTCCCTTTTCTTTGATAAATACCACTTTATAATGGCCCTACTACTCAATCACCCCACAATAAGTGCCAATGAACCTAGAAAATAGGGTTTCACACTTCGGTTTCAAGATTTGAGCAAATTAGGGTTTTCGCGATTTTTCCGCCGGATGAATTTTCGGGACGGAGCAAGGATCAAATTTGGTGATTAAAAGTGACTTTTAAGTGAAAAATAATATGTGAGTAGTAGCAATGATATAAGGTTAGTGAATGGGAAGTAAAAACCCTAGTACGTGTGTTTTTAAGAAAAACGGCGCGAACCGGCGGGTCCCGCGCACTACCGATTGAACGCACCACTTGACCACCATTTTTCTTACCAAACAAGTTTATTGACTTGTGAGCAAAATATCTTCTTAAATTGCATCAGCTTTGACCGAAATTTGTGGCTCAAATGCAAGGAAGGAAAGAGAAAATTTTTGTGGTTAAGGTTATGCCAAGTGTTGGCCAAACTTGTGGTTAGAATTAATTCTTACCTTTCTACCTTCTTATAAGACAAACTTAGCTTAATCTCCTTCATTATTTTCTGCATCTTGGCTGAGTAAGAAGAGAGAAAAAAGGGAGAGCAAGAGTTCACCATTTTCTTCTTGATTTGCTTCAACCCAAGTAACAAATCCAATTCTAAACCGATTAAAGTACTAAGTGTGAGTTGGGAAGCCTGAGGAACCAAGAAATATCAAAGGGGGTGAAGGATCACTCTATCAAGCCTTGCTTTTGAGGTTCAAACATTTGATCATGACCTTTGTTGCTTTAAATTTTGCTTTAAGATGTTTATTTAGCTTAAGTTTTGGCTTGATTTCATGATTATGCAAGTGGGTGTGATGAATTTGGAAGTTTTCCCCTTTTATATGATGAACTAGGGCTTGGGGAATTTCTGCCCAATTTGATGTATGATATATATATATATTGTAATTGAGGTTTTATAAGGGGTTTTGGTAGTGATTAGAACAAGAAAATTGAGAAAGTTCCAATGATTACAAAAAATTCCAGAATCTGGAAAATTTTCCCCAACATTCTGTCCGAATTTGTAACCCTATGTTAGAGGCCGAATTGGCCTTAGGTAAAAGAATGAAAGTTGTATATAATGGTATTTTATAGGTTCCTACCAAATTTCAACTCAATCGGAGCAACGTAGGTCGTGAAAAGTCCAAAATACCCTTACTGTTTTAAGTATTTGCCCAGCAGTCCGTGTGATCAGTTAGTCCAGTTTATCACGTTTTTTGACTAGGATCCGTACTGATTCAGCTCTTTGCTAAAACATAAAAGTTGTAGTATTCTGACTTATCTTTCAAATGCCTCTACGAACACCTGAATCGGACTTGTGTACTCTGAGATATGACCATTACAGTGTAATACGGTTAAACAGCCGACAAATTGGATTTTGGTTCTGTAATTTGAGGATTTGACTAAGTTACATTAGGAACTGGACTAAGTGACCTTCATGAAAATTGTAGCCCTGTGTCTTAGCTTCGAAACGGCATAGGTTGCACCTTAATCCGATAAACGTAGCCTCAGATATGTTATTTCCGTATCCATACGTCAAATCTGTCTTTTGCTAAATTGAATTTCTGCACTTGCTATTATTGTGAATCTTGTTCTTAAGATATTGTGAGCCTATGGAACGGCTCTTGACATGAATTGCTGATATATTTGATGTTGGGTTTTGGTTGAGGAAAAATAATGAAGCCTAAATGGCTGGAAAATTAGGTAAACACAAAGGGCATGCTGCCCGAATTTTTACTCGAGAACTAGAAAACTATATTTGCAACTTGAGTGAAGGTTAAGTGATTATCACTTAAACTAGCGAGCACCTTTACTACTTTGTTATCGAGGGTTATACGTTAAAAACCTAAATGAACTTGTACCCTTGAGGAAAAGATATAATGGCCAATGTAAACTTGTATTTCCTTGTACTTTCAACTCAAGTGTTGTTTTCCATGTATATATGCTACAAAAACCTTACGATTTGAAAAGCGAGCAAGTGTTTCACGAATGTCTTTCAAATGAAATTCAGTTGGTTGATTCTTATGAACGGAACGTTTAAGTTTCAAATCTTACTCGTGTTTCAAAGTTCTCAAATCGGATTTTTATCGCAGATCTGGACTCAAAACCTGGAGTATCATTGAACGTGACTGCTTGAAGCACTATAGTTTGAGTGAGTGATCCCTCGACTGTTCCCAAAGTTACTTTTGAACTAATTCTTGCATTTATTACTCCTTTGCATATCATTTGGGGTTCGGGTGTGTGCCATGACATAATTTGGCTCCAATGAGTTCCTGGAAAGTCTTGTGCTTAGAACCAATGTCTCCACTATTGTTTACACATTCTTTGGAGCCCGATGGCTCCTTACTTCTGTTTCATGGTTACCTGATCTAAACGAGCATTGGATATTTAAGTACAAGAACTTCACTGGCTCTCATGAGCAATAAATGAACATTTGATTACTGCATCATGACATCATATCAATGCTTTATTGTGAAATATACTTGGCTGTTGATTTTACTGGTCACTCGCTGAGCTTCTAGCTCACCCCCTATTATCTTCTTCTCCCCACAGGGATCGAGGTAAAGGAAGAACTTGTATTTGGATCTTTGTGTGGCTGGATGGCGTACATCTTGTACAGTTTAGTTTTAGTTTTGGTTTGTGTACTTTTGGGCTTGTATAAATATTTGGAATTGAATCGGATGTAAATCTACATTTTACGCTTAGAATTGGTTTCCGCTTCGCTTAAGATATGTAATTTTGGAGAATTGGATGTATTATTTGAGTTGTACCTTGTAATTTACTTGAGAAATATAGTAAGTGAGTGAGTCCCGGCGAGAGCTGGGCAGGCGGTCCGCTAAACCCTTTGGTTCGCCTTAGGGGGAGGTGGGGTCGTTACAGTCACGCCCTAAAATATTCAAACAAGCACAATAAGACTCAATTACAAGCCAAAAACCAATTCCAAATACTACCAAAATAGGGCTCCATAAGAATGTATAAGCACTAGAGTAAACCAGGGAAATCCGGAAATGGAATTAAGCTCTAAACGATAAAAATAGTTTTTGACATCATTTTACGGTTTTGGTACCATTGGCACTACGATTATCGGATGGAAGTGAAAGATACACTGTTTCGAAGCTAAGAGATAGGGCTACAATGTTGAAGAATGCTACTCTGTCCAATTCCGAGTGTGACCATGTCAAAATTTCAATATACTACACCAGAACCGCAAAAACAGGTTCACAAACCGTATTCTGGTTCAAACATCATAAGTCAGGCTACCTAAGTCCAAATCAAGTGATTCCAAAGCCATACGAAAGCTAAGGTACAATGCTACAATTCATCAGAAGACATCAACAACCAAATCAGAAGCATTCCCTATCAAATTAACCAATTACCAGACCTGATTACCAAGTTCGGGTAGAAACAGGGCAGCAGGGGTATTTCAGTCTTTTCACAAAATACGTGGCTCCGATTGACCTGAAATTTTTTAGGCATCTCTAAAATATTATTCCCTACAACTTTCATGCTTTAACGCAAGGCCAATTCGGCCTCTACCTATGAGGAAAAGTGCCGGGCAGAATGAGGGGGAATGAAACCCTAACTTCCACAATTTTCTTCCAAAACAGAAATTTCTTGCAATTAACCACAATATACACCTTCTAGCTTCATTCTAGATCAATTCCCATCATCATACAAAGCCACACCATATGAATCATATTAAATCAGAAAAATCATGATTAAATAAAAAATGTCATCAATCTCAACCAAAATCAAGAAGTAACACCAAATCACATCCCTTAGGCTACCACAAGTCATGAATTAAACCATCATTAGATAGAGGAGACGGGTTCCTTCACTACTCACCTTAGTAACCAAAGAAAAGAGACCACTTAGCACCTTAAGCTTCCAAATAACTTCACCAATCACCTAAATACCACTAAACTAATAGGTTTTATGGAGTAATTTGAAGATTAACCGGTTGGAATGAAAGATTGAGCAAGATTGAAGGTAAGAAAATTGAGTAGTTTTTCTTCTTTTTGCTTGAGGAAGAGTCGGCCAAGAAGCTTTGGAAATAAGGGTGAATTTTGGTCAATTTTTGATTTAAATGGTAAAAGGATGAATAGTAGTCATAACTTAAGACTTAATCTTATGGTGACACTTGTCACCCTATTTAATGCATCTCTATCTCTTTGTTCCTCTCACACCAATCCACTTGGTAACCTCTAATTATCTCTTAACACCTGGTAAATTAAATCCAGTATCCAAAACTTAACCTAACTGGCCGAATATTTTCGAACTTTTTGCACTAGCGGGTCCCACGTCTGGTATACACTCTTAATTTGATACTAGAAAAATCACCGAAAAACTATATTGACTCATAAACATTATCTAGAAATTTTCCTAATAACGAATATGCAGAAAAACATGCCATTGAATATTATAAAACCGAGAATATAATAAAACCTAGAAAATGAGAAAATTACGGGTTCTCACACTCTCTCCCCCTTAAAAGAATTTCGCCCTCGAAATTTCTCACTTTAACTGACGAAAAGTTCAGGGTATTTCGTTTGCATCTCTTCTTTCACTTTCACTTCTCAGATAGCTTCTTCTATCTCATGATTTCTCTACTTTTCCCGAGCGAAAACAACTGCGACTAACTCCAGATCGTGGGTTGGATAGTTTTGTTCGTGGGGTTTCAATTCTTAGAGGCAAAAGATATCACATTCTGGTTTTGCGTCAACACACACCCCAAACCTTCCCTCGAAGCATCAGTGTAAACAGTAAAACTGTCCTTACTTTTAGGCAAGGCCAAAATAAGAGCCATGGTTAACCTTCGCTTTAATTCTTGAACACTATACTTTCTCCTACCCAAACACGGCAAGCCTTACAAACCATACCAGTGCTCCAAAGATGTGGTTTCAGGTCGTAGGGTAGACGAGCAGGTTTTGTATCTATTCCGTACATAAAATTGGGGTTGACAACTGAATGAGCAACACCGGGATCTACTAAGATTTTCGCAAATCGGTGGAATACCGAAATCGTACCTTCCTCAATGTCAGAAAAATCGAGGACCTGTTGTGGCTCCAATGAATACACTCGAGCCGCTACCTTAGGTTTGGTTCCTTCCACCTTGGCCGGTTCGGAATTAGTCCTCGTCGATTGCTGACTCCCCTTTCCGTCTCGTGATAGGACTGGACAAGTGGCGAGCTGATGGTTTGCACTTCCACAGCGCAAACATTTTCCCTCCTTCTTCCAGCAATTGTCCTCCGAGTGGTTTGACTTTCTGTAATACCCGCAAGATCCGTGTGCTGCAGAAGCTGAGCCTCCTCTCTGGCCTCTCCCCATTTGGCCGCCTCGTGACGGGCTCTCTCGTGACACTCCCGGCATCCTTTCTCCTCCCGTTCTCCGCCCAAACTTGGAAGGGGTACTCTCATCCTCCTGCCCCGAACTACTTCCAGGAAATCCTCGCTTTTTCACCTGGAAGTTTCTCACCTGTAGCCTAGCATTCTCTACTCGTTGCGCCTTCTCCACTGTATCGCTGAAGGCGTTAATTTGGGCTACCACGAGGTCCTTCTGGATTTCTACGTTCAGGCTCGGGACAGATCGTCGTATTCTTCGTTGCTCGGTCATGATGAGTTCGGGCGCAAATTTGGATAAGCGGGTAAATTGGCTCTCGTACTCCGCTACAGATTGGGCCCCCTGACGAAACCGAATAAATTCATCTTCCTTCCGCTCCTGAACTAGAGGAGGGAAGAATTTGGCATTGAATTCCAGCATAAAATTCACCCAGGTCCTGGGCGTTTGTTCCCGTTCCCATTTTTGCCGAATAACGTTCCACCAGGAATGGGCCGCCCCTTCCAGCTGGAAAACGGCAAAAGACACCTGCCGTTCTTCGGTGTAGTGCAGGGCAGCGAAAATGTCTACCATTTTCTCGAGCCACCTTTCGGCGACATCCGGATCGGGCCCCCCAATGAACTTCGGTGGAGCAAACTTCTGGAACCTCTTGAAAGCCCTATCCTCGCTCTCCACATGATTACCGGGGTTCCCAGGGTTGGGGTTAGGGTTTTGACCCTGTTGGTGCACCACTTGGGCTAGTAAATTAGTCATTTGCTGCATAGCAACCGCTATTTGGATGTTAGGATCAATCCTAGGTTCAGGGTTAGGTCCAGATGAGGTTTTCCCAATGCCCCTTTCAGGCGTGGGTTGCCTACCCCCGCGTCCACGGCCTCGACCACTACGAGTGCCTTCCATCAATCTAAGTCGATCTAGGTCACAAAATAAATATACTGTGAAAGGGCACCTAACCCTCCTTTTCATAGCACTAAACAGGAACAATTAAACAAGGACAATTAACTAAAACAACTACCTCGTACAGCATTTAAACACATAACACATATACATATAACACATAACTGGATCAAGCAATTATACAGAACAGTCAGTCAAGTACATACAAAGTCATCCCATGAAACAAAAAGGGTCCTCCAAAGGTACTATAGACAGACTAGGGCACGAGTACAAAAGAACTCACGAAAAGCTTTCCCCCCCTAGGGCTCCGTCCATAATCTACGAGAACAACACCATTTATATCTTAATCAAGATTGATCACGCTTAACCATACCAGAACAAACCACACGAAGTTCCATATAATCGCATTTCTAGTTCGCCCAATCCTTTCTAACCTAGGCTCTCATCTATTTCATATACGGGCGCAAGAATCCCATCTAAGATGATTCACAACTCGAGCTAGCCGGTCCCAAGCGTAAATCATCCATATTAAAGATTCCTACCCGACATACATTCCTAGCTTCCTCAAGTCCCATGATAATGATCCTTACACTTATGACATGCACAGTTCATAGCTTACGCTCAAAAGAGCACTTATACCTTTTGGCGCATTCACGAAAGCAGGACCATAACACCACTTGGCCCAAGCTCACTCCGCGCAGAGACCACGCGAAGTGGCTCTGATACCACCTGTGACAGCCCCACTTTCCCCTAAGGCGAACCAAAAAGGTTAGCGGACTGCCTGCATAGCTCTCGCCAGGACTAACGGTGCAGGCAAACACGATCTAAGACGTTTCGGGAAAATAATACACGCTCACACAAGCCGAAATCGCAAATTAGCCAAACGCAAACTAAACCGTCGGTGAATAGTGGGTGCCATGTCATATAACTCGGAAAAATGGGTACAGACCAAATAAGACCCATATACCGGGTTAAACAGTGTTATATACATACGTTTGTAATTTACAAAACAAAAGTGAGCTAATGAGATCCAAATACAGTTAGGATTTTGCCCAAAAGGAGCTATTCAAAAATACATTTACATAAGCTCAATTCGGCAACCAACATGTACAACCTTTCCAAAAGTGATCAATTTCCTGTAAGGAAAACGAAAGGAACAGAGTGAGCTTACGCCCAGTGATATACTATCACCCATATACTATCACTCAAGCAACAAAGTTCATATAAGCATCAAGCTTCTCATTCCAATACATCAAAACTAAGCAAAGGCACACATCAATACTGTTGATAAAAGGATACGGGCGGCTCTCAAGAGCCCCTTTCCTCGCTTGCATTCTTGATCGGACCTCATTGACCCTCCGTCAATGTTTAAGAGTAACCAACCGTAGGCTCCACTTTACTTCCATTCCTTCCACCCAACATACCCCTACCGGGCCCGAACTCCAAACGGTAGAAATTTGGTAATACTCGAGTATACCGGAATCAAGAGTCTCACTACTACAAGATTCCATATAACAGTCCCCATGGCTCGTCAACTTTCACGACCAAGCCCTCGCCGGCTCGATTCAATCGACTACCAATGGGGTTGAGCTCAGTAGTATCAGTAATGGCCGTTGGATACTCGTCCAAACGACACAAAATTCATGAACCAAAATCAGTATTTCATGTATCATTCAATCATTACAGTGAAACAGTAGACAGTCATATGAGATACCAAATGGGTGAGGGCGATCAAGTACACCCTCACTTAATCAATTTCAACGGAGCAAATAAGCCTTCAAGGCATCAAGTTCACATATACCAAAGCCACATTGTAAACAACAAGTGAGTAGTATACTCACCAGGCAAGCAAGTGAAATTTCATAAACTTTCGCCCAAAGAGTGTCTTTAATCACTGTCACTGTAACGTCCCGAGGCAGAAGAAAAGGGAAAAATTGCTGGTGAATAGTGTTTTGTGAGGAATCCGGCCAGAAGCCGTGCAAATTCCTTATATTTTTCTTAAAATTTCCTTTTCTTTGATAAATACCACTTTATAATGGCCCTACTACTCAATCACCCCACAATAAGTGCCAATGAACCTAGAAAATAGGGTTTCACACTTCGGTTTCAAGATTTGAGCAAATTAGGGTTTTCGCGATTTTTCCGCCGGATGAATTTTCGGGACGGAGCAAGGATCAAAATTGGAGATTAAAAGTGACTTTTAAGTGAAAAATAATATGTGAGTAGTAGCAATGATATAAGGTTAGTGAATGGGAAGTAAAAATCCTAGTACGTGTGTTTTTAAGAAAAACGGCGCGAACCGGCGGGTCCCGCGCACTACCGATTGAACGCACCACTTGACCACCATTTTTCTTACCAAACAAGTTTATTGACTTGTGAGCAAAATATCTTCTTAAATTGCAGCAGCTTTGACCGAAATTTGTGGCCCAAATGCAAGGAAGGAAAGAGAAAATTTTTGTGGTTAAGGTTAAGCCAAGTGTTGGCCAAACTTGTGGTTAGAATTAATTCTTACCTTTCTACCTTCTTATAAGACAAACTTAGCTTAATCTCCTTCATTATTTTCTGCATCTTGGCTGAGTAAGAAGAGAGAAAAAAGGGAGAGCAAGAGTTCACCATTTTCTTCTTGATTTGCTTCAACCCAAGTAACAAATCCAATTCTAAACCGATTAAAGTACTAAGTGTGAGTTGGGAAGCCTGAGGAACCAAGAAATATCAAAGGGGGTGAAGGATCACTCTATCAAGCCTTGCTTTTGAGGTACAAACATTTGATCATGACCTTTGTTGCTTTAAATTTTGCTTTAAGATGTTTATTTAGCTTAAGTTTTGGCTTGATTTCATGATTATGCAAGTGGGTGTGATGAATTTGGAAGTTTTCCCCTTTGATATGATGAACTAGGGCTTGGGGAATTTCTGCCCAATTTGATGTATGATATATATATATATTGTAATTGAGGTTTTATAAGGGGCTTTGGTAGTGATTAGAACAAGAAAATTGAGAAAGTTCCAATGATTACAAAAAATTCCAGAATCTGGAAAATTTTCCCCAACATTCTGTCCGAATTTGTAACCCTATGTTAGAGGCCGAATTGGCCTTAGGTAAAAGAATGAAAGTTGTATATAATGGTATTTTATAGGTTCCTACCAAATTTCAACTCAATCGGAGCAACGTAGGTCGTGAAAAGTCCAAAATACCCTTACTGTTTTAAGTATTTCCCCAGCAGTCTGTGTGATCAGTTAGTCCAGTTTATCACGTTTTTTTACTAGGATCCGTACTGATTCAGCTCTTTGCTAAAACATCAAAGTTGTAGTATTCTGACTTATCTTTCAAATGCCTCTAAGAACACCTGAATCGGACTTGTGTACTCTGAGATATGACCATTACAGTGTAATACGGTTAAACAGCCGACAAATTGGATTTTGGTTCTGTAATTTGAGGATTTGACTAAGTTACATTAGGAACTGTGTGACGACCCCACCTCCCCCTAAGGCGTACCAAAGGGTTCGGCGGACCGCCTGCCCAGCTCTCGCCAGGACTCACTCACTATCTCAATCGAGTCACGTACACACATTCATGAACCATAAATAACATTCCAAGCCCTTGCCGGCTCGACTAGAGTAACTCGCCACAGGGTTTCTGGAATTCCAGGAAGTGCGCGCATCATAAACAAGTATATCAAGTCAATTGCAACAATAAACAAGTATATCACGTAAGGGCAAGTGCGATAAAGTACACTCTTGCCCTATCAATTCACGTATATAACATGTACTCATATTAGTCATGTATCAAGTTCAAGTATCTAGTGCAATTCGGTATTTGAAAGCACTCACCCAAAAGATATAGTGCTACTGGTCACTTTCAGGTTATACTCCGAGTTCGGAGTCCAAATCTGCGATAAAACTCAATTTGAGAACTTTGAAACATGACTAGAGTTCGAAACTTAGACGTTTCGTTCAATAAGAATCAAGAAATTGAAATTCACTTGGAGAATACTCGTGAGATACTCGCTCACTTTTTAAATGATAAAACTTTGTAACATTTATACTTGAAATGGTCATGCGAGTCGAAAGTACAAGGGAAAACGTACTTTGAGCAATCATTATTTCATTTCTCAAGGGTACAAGTTCGGCCAAGTCTTAACGTATAACACTCAAGAATATAATAGCCAAAGTCCTCGCTAGTTCAAATGTCAAGTACTTAACCTTCACTCTAGTTGCTAATATAATTGTCTAGTCCTCGAGTAAAAATTCGGGCAGCATGCCCTTTGTGTTTACCTAATTTTCCAGCCATTTAGGCTTCATTGTTTTTCTCAAACACAACCCAACATCATACATATAAGCAATTCAGGTCAAGAGCCGTTCCATAGGCTCACAATATCATAATAATAAGATTCGCATCAATAGCAAGAACAGAAATTCCATATAGCCGAAAGACAGATTTGACGTATAAAAGCGGAAATAACTTATCCGAGGCTACGCTAATCGGATTAAGGCGAAACCTATGCCGTTTCGAAGCTAAGACTCAGGGCTACAATTTTCATGAATATCACTAAGTCCAGTTTCTAATGTAACTTGGTCAAATTCGCCAGTTACTAAACCAGAAACCAATTCGTCGGCTGCTTAAACGCAGAACACTGTAATGGTCATAACTCAGTGTACACAAGTCCGAATCAGGTGTTCTTTGAGGTATTTTAAAGCTACTTCAGAACACTACAACTTTCAAGTTTCGGTCCAGAGCTAAATCAGAATGGATCCTGGTCAAAAACCGTGATAAACTGGACTGAACTGAAGAAACGGACTGCTGGGAAATTCTTAAAATAGTAGGGGTATTTTGGACTTTTCACGACCTCCGTTGCTCCGATTGAGCTGAAATTTTACAGGTACCTATAAAATACCATTCTCTACAACTTTCCTTCTTTGACCAAAGGCCAAATCGGCCTCTATCATATAGATACAATTTCGGACAGAATGCTTGGGAAATTTTCCAGAAATCTGGAATGTTTAGCTCTAAGTGTAATTTCCTCAAATTTCTGGTTCTAATCACCACTAAACAACCTTATATAACCTTAATTGCAACATTTACACATCATACATCACATTGAGCAGAAAATCAGAACCCCTAGTTCATCAAATAAATTGGGGAAAACCTCTAAATCATGCTAATCATCCATGATTCCACCACTATAATCAAACTACTAACTTAATTTAACAAAATCAAAAGCAAAACTTAGAGAGATGAGTTCTCTTACCTTGGTTAGAAGTCTCTAAAATCAGCCCCAAGCTTTCCTTTTCCAAACTTTCACCACCAAACACTAACTAACCACTCAAAGACAAGATTAATCGGTTTCTTTTGTTTGATTTCTCACTTTGTTGGTGGATTGAAGAAGAAATGGAGAAGAGTTTTGTTTTTCCTCTCTTATTCTTACTCTCTCTCTCTCTCGGCTCTTGGCAGCAGAAAATGAAGAGAAATGAAGCTGATTTTTGTCTTATAAGGAGTAAGAAGGTTAGAGTTAATTAAGACCACAATTTGGCTAACACTTGGACAATTCTTAGCCACTAATTTTTCTCTTTCTTCCCCTTACTTATAAGCCACAAATTTCGGTCCCCATAGCTGTAATATAAGAAGATATTTTGGCTCAAATATCAATAAGCTTGTGGTGCAAGAAAGTGGTGGTCCAGTGGTGCGTTCAAACGGTAGTGCGCGGGACCCGCCGGTTCGCGCCGTTTTTCTTAAAAACTCACGTACTAGGGTTTTTACTTCCCATTCACTAACCTTATATTACTGCTACTACTCACATATTATTTTTCACTTAAAAGTCACTTTTAATCTCCAAATTTAATCCTTACTCTGTACCGAAAATTCATCCGGCGAAAAATCGCGAAAACCCTAATTTTACTCCAAACTTGAAACCAAAGCGTAAAACCTTATTTTCTAGGTTTATTTACACTTATCATGGAATAATTGGATAGTAGGGCTTTAATAAATGATAATCTTCAAATAAAAAGAAATTTTTAAGAAAACGTGAGGAATTTTCCAATTCCAGTAATTAAAATTAGGGTTTCAATTAAAATATGAGACATTTAGGAAAACCGGTTAGTCACAAGTAAACTAGGGTTTTTGGCTACAATATTAGGGTTTCTAGTCTTTTAAACCAAAATAAGGTTTTAAATCAACCCAAAGAAATACACTTTAATATTTTCTTCACAAACAACCTCCTAATATTCGGGATGTTACAAACTGGACTAAGTGACCTTCATGAACATTGTAGCCCTGTGTCTTAGCTTCGAAACGGCATAGGTTGCGCCTTAATCCGATAAACGTAGCCTCGGATATGTTATTTCCGTATCCATACGTCAAATCTGTCTTTTGCTAAATTGAATTTCTGCACTTGCTATTATTGTGAATCTTGTTCTTATGATATTGTGAGCCTATGGAACGGCTCTTGACATGAATTGCTGCTATATTTGATGTTGGGTTTTGGTTGAGGAAAAATAATGAAGCCTAAATGGCTGGAAAATTAGGTAAACACAAAGGGCATGCTGCCCGAATTTTTACTCGAGAACTAGAAAACTATATTTGCAACTTGAGTGAAGGTTAAGTGATTATCACTTAAACTAGCGAGCACCTTTACTACTTTGTTATCGAGGGTTATATGTTAAAAACCTAAATGAACTTGTACCCTTGAGGAAAAGATATAATGGCCAATGTAAACTTGTATTTCCTTGTACTTTCAACTCAAGTGTTGTTTTCCAAGTATATATGCTACAAAAACCTTACGATTTGAAAAGCGAGCAAGTGTTTCACGAATGTCTTTCAAATGAAATTCAGTTGGTTGATTCTTATGAACGGAACGTTTAAGTTTCAAATCTTACTCGTGTTTCAAAGTTCTCAAATCGGATTTTTATCGCAGATCTGGACTCCAAACCTGGAGTATCATTGAACGTGACTGCTTGAAGCACTATAGTTTGAGTGAGTGATCCCTCGACTGTTCCCAAAGTTACTTTTGAACTAATTCTTGCATTTATTACTCCTTTGCATATCATTTGGGGTTCGGGTGTGTGCCATGACATAATTTGGCTCCAATGAGTTCCTGGAAAGTCTTGTGCTTAGAACCAATGTCTCCACTATTGTTTACACATTCTTTGGAGCCCGATGGCTCCTTACTTCTGTTTCATGGTTACCTGATCTAAACGAGCATTGGATATTTAAGTACAAGAACTTCACTGGCTCTCATGAGCAATAAATGAACATTTGATTACTGCATCATGACATCATATCAATGCTTTATTGTGAAATATACTTGGCTGTTGATTTTACTGGTCACTCGCTGAGCTTCTAGCTCACCCCCTATTATCTTCTTCTCCCCACAGGGATCGAGGTAAAGGAAGAACTTGTATTTGGATCTTTGTGTGGCTGGATGGCGTACATCTTGTATAGTTTAGTTTTAGTTTTGGTTTGTGTACTTTTGGGCTTGTATAAATATTTGGAATTGAATCGGATGTAAATCTACATTTTACGCTTAGAATTGGTTTCCGCTTCGCTTAAGATATGTAATTTTGGAGAATTGGATGTATTATTTGAGTTGTACCTTGTAATTTACTTGAGAAATGTAGTAAGTGAGTGAGTCCCGGCGAGAGCTGGGCAGGCGGTCCGCTAAACCCTTTGGTTCGCCTTAGGGGGAGGTGGGGTCGTTACAAATGGTATCAGAGCTTAGGCTTCAGATCTTTGTAGTGTATCCTAGGCTTAAAGTTTAGGATGCCGGACTGTGGGATTGGTTTGTACGTTCAGTGCTCTTTTGGAGCGTCAGTTGTGACTCTTGAAAATGGTACACGTAAGATATGACTTGATGAGCTTCGTTTAAAACCATATGGTCTGAGTCGTGAAGTTTCTTAGTTTGAATTCTTGTACTTGTGTACCCGATATTTTTCCTGAGGAAATGCTCGTGAATTTTAGACGGAATATGGTTTAATGTACGATGATGGGAATAGAAATTATGATTGAGTTTGAGATAAGTTGTAATGGCACAGGTTAGAGCGCAAAAGATTTTGTCTTGTACTCAAGACTTAACTGAATGAGGAAATTGAAATAATGACTTGGACTTGTCCAATAAGTGTTGGCTTGGGTTTTGATACATTATGGTGGTGGCTGGATTGTTGAGAAAATTTTTGATTTTGCAACCTTCATCTAGTCTTCTTGTTTGATTAAGGATGGCACCACCCGATTTGTAAGTGTTGGGATTTGAACTACTTGAACTGCCGGAAACTGACTAGGCTGAGTTCACTTGAGACTTGAACATTGTTTAGGCAAGTGTACTTTTACGTACACTCAGTGGTTGTGATTTGACTGAATATATGGTATTTCATTTACGCATGAACAAGTAGTTTGGTTTGTATACGACCTGTAAGTAGACTTGAATTTGAATCGGCTAGTGTACCCTTACATACACTGGATAGACCTGACCTAACTGAAAATAGGGTATCTCTTTTACTCTTGAGCAAGTATCTTGATTTATATATGATCTGTATGTGGATTTGAGTTTGATGACTGCTTGAGAGTGTGAATTACTGGGCATAAGCTAGGCGAGTGAGTTTCTACTCATACCCGTGTTCCTTGAACCTGAAATAATTGACCCTGCTTTTGAACCGATATACTTGAACCCTGCTTTTGACTCTGTTTCTGAACATTTTCGTACTTGTTTGATTGTAGACCGGCTACTACTCCTCTGTAGCGGTTGAACTGAACCTCTCTGATGAGGTATAGCCTGTTGTGTTACCAAGCACCGTCATTCTTTTGGCGAGGCATACCTGTTGTGTTTCAAAGCACCATCAGGGATGAAATTCTTGAACTGAACCTCTTTGATGAGGTATTGCCTGTTGTGTTACCAAGCACCGCCATTCTTTTGGCGAGGCATACCTGTTGTGTTTCAAAGCACCATCAGGGATGAAACTTTGACTTGAGGCTCTCTGGTGAAGTTTAGCCGTTGTGCTAGCTTGTTGTGTTATAAAGCACCACCAGGGCCAATTTCTTGAGCTAAGATCCTCTGGTGAAGTTTAGCCGTTGTGCTAACTTGTTGTGTTATAAAGCACCACCAAGGATGAAATTTTGAACTAAGGTTCTCTGGTGAAGTTTAGCCGTTGTGCTAACTTGTTGTGTTATAAAGCACCACCAAGGATGAAATTTTGAACTGAGGTTCTTTGGCGAGGTATAGCCGTTGTGCTAACCTGTTGTGTTGTCCAGCACCGCCATGGACAAAATCTTGCATCTGAGGCTCTGGTGAAGTATAGCTGAGTGCTAGCTTGTTGTGTTATAAAGCACCACCAGGGGTAATTTCTGACCTGAGATATCGTTATGTCCTGAATTGTTTTTCCAAATACCAGGGACTTTAAGTCCGATTTCGAGCCCTTTTTGTATATGTATCCAGTTACTCGTCTGACTATCAATTGGATCAAGATTATTTGATAAGTTGGATTGGAGTACTTTTAGTACTTGATTGTAATGAGTGATTCTTAGTATGTGATTGACCTTTGAGATATTTGATCTGATTAGTATTTGATTATGATAAGCGAGATTGAAATGATTCTTAATACGTGATCGACTTTCGAGAACTATTTTGATCTGATTAGTACAAGTTGGAATGTCGAGGACGACATTCTTTTAAGGAGGGGAGTTGTAACGCCCCAAGGCAGAAGAAAAGGGAAAAATTGCTGGTGAATAGTGTTTTGTGAGGAATCCGGCCAGAAGCCGTGCAAATTCCTTATATTTTTCTTAAAATTCCCTTTTCTTTGATAAATACCACTTTATAATGGCCCTACTACTCAATCACCCCACAATAAGTGCCAATGAACCTAGAAAATAGGGTTTCACACTTCGGTTTCAAGATTTGAGCAAATTAGGGTTTTCGCGATTTTTCCGCCGGATGAATTTTCGGGACGGAGCAAGGATCAAATTTGGTGATTAAAAGTGACTTTTAAGTGAAAAATAATATGTGAGTAGTAGCAATGATATAAGGTTAGTGAATGGGAAGTAAAAACCCTAGTACGTGTGTTTTTTAAGAAAAACGGCGCGAACCGGCGGGTCCCGCGCACTACCGATTGAACGCACCACTTGACCACCATTTTTCTTACCAAACAAGTTTATTGACTTGTGAGCAAAATATCTTCTTAAATTGCATCAGCTTTGACCGAAATTTGTGGCTCAAATGCAAGGAAGGAAAGAGAAAATTTTTGTGGTTAAGGTTAAGCCAAGTGTTGGCCAAACTTGTGGTTAGAATTAATTCTTACCTTTCTACCTTCTTATAAGACAAACTTAGCTTAATCTCCTTCATTATTTTCTGCATCTTGGCTGAGTAAGAAGAGAGAAAAAAGGGAGAGCAAGAGTTCACCATTTTCTTCTTGATTTGCTTCAACCCAAGTAAGAAATCCAATTCTAAACCGATTAAAGTACTAAGTGTGAGTTGGGAAGCTTGAGGAACCAAGAAATATCAAAGGGGGTGAAGGATCACTCTATCAAGCCTTGCTTTTGAGGTACAAACATTTGATCATGACCTTTGTTGCTTTAAATTTTGCTTTAAGATGTTTATTTAGCTTAAGTTTTGGCTTGATTTCATGATTATGCAAGTGGGTGTGATGAATTTGGAAGTTTTCCCCTTTTATATGATGAACTAGGGCTTGGGGAATTTCTGCCCAATTTGATGTATGATATATATATATATTGTAATTGAGGTTTTATAAGGGGCTTTGGTAGTGATTAGAACAAGAAAATTGAGAAAGTTCCATTGATTACAAAAAATTCCAGAATCTGGAAAATTTTCCCCAACATTCTGTCCGAATTTGTAACCCTATGTTAGAGGCCGAATTGGCCTTAGGTCAAAGAATGAAAGTTGTATATAATGGTATTTTATAGGTTCCTACCAAATTTCAACTCAATCGGAGCAACGTAGGTCGTGAAAAGTCCAAAATACCCTTACTGTTTTAAGTATTTCCCCAGCAGTCCGTGTGATCAGTTAGTCCAGTTTATCACGTTTTTTGACTAGGATCCGTACTGATTTAGCTCTTTGCTAAAACATGAAAGTTTTAGTATTCTGACTTAGCTTTCAAATGCCTCTAAGAACACCTGAATCGGACTTGTGTACTCTGAGATATGACCATTACAGTGTAATGCGGTTAAACAGCCGACAAATTGGATTTTGGTTCTGTAATTTGAGGATTTGACTAAGTTACATTAGGAACTGGACTAAGTGACCTTCATGAACATTGTAGCCCTGTGTCTTAGCTTCGAAACGGCATAGGTTGCGCCTCAATCCGATAAACGTAGCCTCGGATATGTTATTTCCGCATCCATACGTCAAATCTGTCTTTTGCTAAATTGAATTTCTGCACTTGCTATTATTGTGAATCTTGTTCTTATGATATTGTGAGCCTATGGAACGGCTCTTGACATGAATTGCTGATATATGTGATGTTGGGTTTTGGTTGAGGAAAAATAATGAAGCCTAAATGGCTGGAAAATTAGGTAAACACAAAGGGCATGCTGCCCGAATTTTTACTCGAGAACTAGAAAACTATATTTGCAACTTGAGTGAAGGTTAAGTGATTATCACTTAAACTAGCGAGCACCTTTACTACTTTGTTATCGAGGGTTATATGTTAAAAACCTAAATGAACTTGTACCCTTGAGGAAAAGATATAATGGCCAATGTAAACTTGTATTTCCTTGTACTTTCAACTCAAGTGTTGTTTTCCAAGTATATATGCTACAAAAACCTTACGATTTGAAAAGCGAGCAAGTGTTTCACGAATGTCTTTCAAATGAAATTCAGTTGGTTGATTCTTATGAACGGAACGTTTAAGTTTCAAATCTTACTCGTGTTTCAAAGTTCTCAAATCGGATTTTTATCGCAGATCTGGACTCCAAACCTGGAGTATCATTGAACGTGACTGCTTGAAGCACTATAGTTTGAGTGAGTGATCCCTCGACTGTTCCCAAAGTTACTTTTGAACTAATTCTTGCATTTATTACTCCTTTGCATATCATTTGGGGTTCGGGTGTGTGCCATGACATAATTTGGCTCCAATGAGTTCCTGGAAAGTCTTGTGCTTAGAACCAATGTCTCCACTATTGTTTACACATTCTTTGGAGCCCGATGGCTCCTTACTTCTGTTTCATGGTTACCTGATCTAAACGAGCATTGGATATTTAAGTACAAGAACTTCACTGGCTCTCATGAGCAATAAATGAACATTTGATTACTGCATCATGACATCATATCAATGCTTTATTGTGAAATATACTTGGCTGTTGATTTTACTGGTCACTCGCTGAGCTTCTAGCTCACCCCCTATTATCTTCTTCTCCCCACAGGGATCGAGGTAAAGGAAGAACTTGTATTTGGATCTTTGTGTGGCTGGATGGCGTACATCTTGTATAGTTTAGTTTTAGTTTTGGTTTGTGTACTTTTGGGCTTGTATAAATATTTGGAATTGAATCGGATGTAAATCTACATTTTACGCTTAGAATTGGTTTCCGCTTCGCTTAAGATATGTAATTTTGGAGAATTGGATGTATTATTTGAGTTGTACCTTGTAATTTACTTGAGAAATGTAGTAAGTGAGTGAGTCCCGGCGAGAGCTGGGCAGGCGGTCCGCTAAACCCTTTGGTTCGCCTTAGGGGGAGGTGGGGTCGTTACAAATGGTATCAGAGCTTAGGCTTCAGATCTTTGTAGTGTATCCTAGGCTTAAAGTTTAGGATGCCGGACTGTGGGATTGGTTTGTACGTTCAGTGCTCTTTTGGAGCGTCAGTTGTGACTCTTGAAAATGGTACACGTAAGATATGACTTGATGAGCTTCGTTTAAAACCATATGGTCTGAGTCGTGAAGTTTCTTAGTTTGAATTCTTGTACTTGTGTACCCGATATTTTTCCTGAGGAAATGCTCGTGAATTTTAGACGGAATATGGTTTAATGTACGATGATGGGAATAGAAATTATGATTGAGTTTGAGATAAGTTGTAATGGCACAGGTTAGAGCGCAAAAGATTTTGTCTTGTACTCAAGACTTAACTGAATGAGGAAATTGAAATAATGACTTGGACTTGTCCAATAAGTGTTGGCTTGGGTTTTGATACATTATGGTGGTGGCTGGATTGTTGAGAAAATTTTTGATTTTGCAACCTTCATCTAGTCTTCTTGTTTGATTAAGGATGGCACCACCCGATTTGTAAGTGTTGGGATTTGAACTACTTGAACTGCCGGAAACTGACTAGGCTGAGTTCACTTGAGACTTGAACATTGTTTAGGCAAGTGTACTTTTACGTACACTCAGTGGTTGTGATTTGACTGAATATATGGTATTTCATTTACGCATGAACAAGTAGTTTGGTTTGTATACGACCTGTAAGTAGACTTGAATTTGAATCGGCTAGTGTACCCTTACATACACTGGATAGACCTGACCTAACTGAAAATAGGGTATCTCTTTTACTCTTGAGCAAGTATCTTGATTTATATATGATCTGTATGTGGATTTGAGTTTGATGACTGCTTGAGAGTGTGAATTACTGGGCATAAGCTAGGCGAGTGAGTTTCTACTCATACCCGTGTTCCTTGAACCTGAAATAATTGACCCTGCTTTTGAACCGATATACTTGAACCCTGCTTTTGACTCTGTTTCTGAACATTTTCGTACTTGTTTGATTGTAGACCGGCTACTACTCCTCTGTAGCGGTTGAACTGAACCTCTCTGATGAGGTATAGCCTGTTGTGTTACCAAGCACCGTCATTCTTTTGGCGAGGCATACCTGTTGTGTTTCAAAGCACCATCAGGGATGAAATTCTTGAACTGAACCTCTTTGATGAGGTATTGCCTGTTGTGTTACCAAGCACCGCCATTCTTTTGGCGAGGCATACCTGTTGTGTTTCAAAGCACCATCAGGGATGAAACTTTGACTTGAGGCTCTCTGGTGAAGTTTAGCCGTTGTGCTAGCTTGTTGTGTTATAAAGCACCACCAGGGCCAATTTCTTGAGCTAAGATCCTCTGGTGAAGTTTAGCCGTTGTGCTAACTTGTTGTGTTATAAAGCACCACCAAGGATGAAATTTTGAACTAAGGTTCTCTGGTGAAGTTTAGCCGTTGTGCTAACTTGTTGTGTTATAAAGCACCACCAAGGATGAAATTTTGAACTGAGGTTCTTTGGCGAGGTATAGCCGTTGTGCTAACCTGTTGTGTTGTCCAGCACCGCCATGGACAAAATCTTGCATCTGAGGCTCTGGTGAAGTATAGCTGAGTGCTAGCTTGTTGTGTTATAAAGCACCACCAGGGGTAATTTCTGACCTGAGATATCGTTATGTCCTGAATTGTTTTTCCAAATACCAGGGACTTTAAGTCCGATTTCGAGCCCTTTTTGTATATGTATCCAGTTACTCGTCTGACTATCAATTGGATCAAGATTATTTGATAAGTTGGATTGGAGTACTTTTAGTACTTGATTGTAATGAGTGATTCTTAGTATGTGATTGACCTTTGAGATATTTGATCTGATTAGTATTTGATTATGATAAGCGAGATTGAAATGATTCTTAATACGTGATCGACTTTCGAGAACTATTTTGATCTGATTAGTACAAGTTGGAATGTCGAGGACGACATTCTTTTAAGGAGGGGAGTTGTAACGCCCCGAGGCAGAAGAAAAGGGAAAAATTGCTGGTGAATAGTGTTTTGTGAGGAATCCGGCCAGAAGCCGTGCAAATTCCTTATATTTTTCTTAAAATTCCCTTTTCTTTGATAAATACCACTTTATAATGGCCCTACTACTCAATCACCCCACAATAAGTGCCAATGAACCTAGAAAATAGGGTTTCACACTTCGGTTTCAAGATTTGAGCAAATTAGGGTTTTCGCGATTTTTCCGCCGGATGAATTTTCGGGACGGAGCAAGGATCAAATTTGGTGATTAAAAGTGACTTTTAAGTGAAAAATAATATGTGAGTAGTAGCAATGATATAAGGTTAGTGAATGGGAAGTAAAAACCCTAGTACGTGTGTTTTTAAGAAAAACGGCGCGAACCGGCGGGTCCCGCGCACTACCGATTGAACGCACCACTTGACCACCATTTTTCTTACCAAACAAGTTTATTGACTTGTGAGCAAAATATCTTCTTAAATTGCATCAGCTTTGACCGAAATTTGTGGCTCAAATGCAAGGAAGGAAAGAGAAAATTTTTGTGGTTAAGGTTATGCCAAGTGTTGGCCAAACTTGTGGTTAGAATTAATTCTTACCTTTCTACCTTCTTATAAGACAAACTTAGCTTAATCTCCTTCATTATTTTCTGCATCTTGGCTGAGTAAGAAGAGAGAAAAAAGGGAGAGCAAGAGTTCACCATTTTCTTCTTGATTTGCTTCAACCCAAGTAACAAATCCAATTCTAAACCGATTAAAGTACTAAGTGTGAGTTGGGAAGCTTGAGGAACCAAGAAATATCAAAGGGGGTGAAGGATCACTCTATCAAGCCTTGCTTTTGAGGTACAAACATTTGATCATGACCTTTGTTGCTTTAAATTTTGCTTTAAGATGTTTATTTAGCTTAAGTTTTGGCTTGATTTCATGATTATGCAAGTGGGTGTGATGAATTTGGAAGTTTTCCCCTTTTATATGATGAACTAGGGCTTGGGGAATTTCTGCCCAATTTGATGTATGATATATATATATATTGTAATTGAGGTTTTATAAGGGGCTTTGGTAGTGATTAGAACAAGAAAATTGAGAAAGTTCCATTGATTACAAAAAATTCCAGAATCTGGAAAATTTTCCCCAACATTCTGTCCGAATTTGTAACCCTATGTTAGAGGCCGAATTGGCCTTAGGTCAAAGAATGAAAGTTGTATATAATGGTATTTTATAGGTTCCTACCAAATTTCAACTCAATCGGAGCAACGTAGGTCGTGAAAAGTCCAAAATACCCTTACTGTTTTAAGTATTTCCCCAGCAGTCCGTGTGATCAGTTAGTCCAGTTTATCACGTTTTTTGACTAGGATCCGTACTGATTTAGCTCTTTGCTAAAACATGAAAGTTGTAGTATTCTGACTTAGCTTTCAAATGCCTCTAAGAACACCTGAATCGGACTTGTGTACTCTGAGATATGACCATTACAGTGTAATGCGGTTAAACAGCCGACAAATTGGATTTTGGTTCTGTAATTTGAGGATTTGACTAAGTTACATTAGGAACTGGACTAAGTGACCTTCATGAACATTGTATCCCTGTGTCTTAGCTTCGAAACGGCATAGGTTGCGCCTCAATCCGATAAACGTAGCCTCGGATATGTTATTTCCGCATCCATACGTCAAATCTGTCTTTTGCTAAATTGAATTTCTGCACTTGCTATTATTGTGAATCTTGTTCTTATGATATTGTGAGCCTATGGAACGGCTCTTGACATGAATTGCTGATATATGTGATGTTGGGTTTTGGTTGAGGAAAAATAATGAAGCCTAAATGGCTGGAAAATTAGGTAAACACAAAGGGCATGCTGCCCGAATTTTTACTCGAGAACTAGAAAACTATATTTGCAACTTGAGTGAAGGTTAAGTGATTATCACTTAAACTAGCGAGCACCTTTACTACTTTGTTATCGAGGGTTATACGTTAAAAACCTAAATGAACTTGTACCCTTGAGGAAAAGATATAATGGCCAATGTAAACTTGTATTTCCTTGTACTTTCAACTCAAGTGTTGTTTTCCAAGTATATATGCTACAAAAACCTTACGATTTGAAAAGCGAGCAAGTGTTTCACGAATGTCTTTCAAATGAAATTCAGTTGGTTGATTCTTATGAACGGAACGTTTAAGTTTCAAATCTTACTCGTGTTTCAAAGTTCTCAAATCGGATTTTTATCGCAGATCTGGACTCCAAACCTGGAGTATCATTGAACGTGACTGCTTGAAGCACTATAGTTTGAGTGAGTGATCCCTCGACTGTTCCCAAAGTTACTTTTGAACTAATTCTTGCATTTATTACTCCTTTGCATATCATTTGGGGTTCGGGTGTGTGCCATGACATAATTTGGCTCCAATGAGTTCCTGGAAAGTCTTGTGCTTAGAACCAATGTCTCCACTATTGTTTACACATTCTTTGGAGCCCGATGGCTCCTTACTTCTGTTTCATGGTTACCTGATCTAAACGAGCATTGGATATTTAAGTACAAGAACTTCACTGGCTCTCATGAGCAATAAATGAACATTTGATTACTGCATCATGACATCATATCAATGCTTTATTGTGAAATATACTTGGCTGTTGATTTTACTGGTCACTCGCTGAGCTTCTAGCTCACCCCCTATTATCTTCTTCTCCCCACAGGGATCGAGGTAAAGGAAGAACTTGTATTTGGATCTTTGTGTGGCTGGATGGCGTACATCTTGTACAGTTTAGTTTTAGTTTTGGTTTGTGTACTTTTGGGCTTGTATAAATATTTGGAATTGAATCGGATGTAAATCTACATTTTACGCTTAGAATTGGTTTCCGCTTCGCTTAAGATATGTAATTTTGGAGAATTGGATGTATTATTTGAGTTGTACCTTGTAATTTACTTGAGAAATATAGTAAGTGAGTGAGTCCCGGCGAGAGCTGGGCAGGCGGTCCGCTAAACCCTTTGGTTCGCCTTAGGGGGAGGTGGGGTCGTTACAGTCACGCCCTAAAATATTCAAACAAGCACAATAAGACTCAATTACAAGCCAAAAACCAATTCCAAATACTACCAAAATAGGGCTCCATAAGACATTCTAGATCAATTCCCATCATCATACAAAGCCACACCATATGAATCATATTAAATCAGAAAAATCATGATTAAATAAAAAATGTCATCAATCTCAACCAAAATCAAGAAGTAACACCAAATCACATCCCTTAGGCTACCACAAGTCATGAATTAAACCATCATTAGATAGAGGAGACGGGTTCCTTCACTACTCACCTTAGTAACCAAAGAAAAGAGACCACTTAGCACCTTAAGCTTCCAAATAACTTCACCAATCACCTAAATACCACTAAACTAATAGGTTTTATGGAGTAATTTGAAGATTAACCGGTTGGAATGAAAGATTGAGCAAGATTGAAGGTAAGAAAATTGAGTAGTTTTTCTTCTTTTTGCTTGAGGAAGAGTCGGCCAAGAAGCTTTGGAAATAAGGGTGAATTTTGGTCAATTTTTGATTTAAATGGTAAAAGGATGAATAGTAGTCATAACTTAAGACTTAATCTTATGGTGACACTTGTCACCCTATTTAATGCATCTCTATCTCTTTGTTCCTCTCACACCAATCCACTTGGTAACCTCTAATTATCTCTTAACACCTGGTAAATTAAATCCAGTATCCAAAACTTAACCTAACTGGCCGAATATTTTCGAACTTTTTGCACTAGCGGGTCCCACGTCTGGTATACACTCTTAATTTGATACTAGAAAAATCACCGAAAAACTATATTGACTCATAAACATTATCTAGAAATTTTCCTAATAACGAATATGCAGAAAAACATGCCATTGAATATTATAAAACCGAGAATATAATAAAACCTAGAAAATGAGAAAATTACGGGTTCTCACACTCTCTCCCCCTTAAAAGAATTTCGCCCTCGAAATTTCTCACTTTAACTGACGAAAAGTTCAGGGTATTTCGTTTGCATCTCTTCTTTCACTTTCACTTCTCAGATAGCTTCTTCTATCTCATGATTTCTCTACTTTTCCCGAGCGAAAACAACTGCGACTAACTCCAGATCGTGGGTTGGATAGTTTTGTTCGTGGGGTTTCAATTCTTAGAGGCAAAAGATATCACATTCTGGTTTTGCGTCAACACACACCCCAAACCTTCCCTCGAAGCATCAGTGTAAACAGTAAAACTGTCCTTACTTTTAGGCAAGGCCAAAATAAGAGCCATGGTTAACCTTCGCTTTAATTCTTGAACACTATACTTTCTCCTACCCAAACACGGCAAGCCTTACAAACCATACCAGTGCTCCAAAGATGTGGTTTCAGGTCGTAGGGTAGACGAGCAGGTTTTGTATCTATTCCGTACATAAAATTGGGGTTGACAACTGAATGAGCAACACCGGGATCTACTAAGATTTTCGCAAATCGGTGGAATACCGAAATCGTACCTTCCTCAATGTCAGAAAAATCGAGGACCTGTTGTGGCTCCAATGAATACACTCGAGCCGCTACCTTAGGTTTGGTTCCTTCCACCTTGGCCGGTTCGGAATTAGTCCTCGTCGATTGCTGACTCCCCTTTCCGTCTCGTGATAGGACTGGACAAGTGGCGAGCTGATGGTTTGCACTTCCACAGCGCAAACATTTTCCCTCCTTCTTCCAGCAATTGTCCTCCGAGTGGTTTGACTTTCTGTAATACCCGCAAGATCCGTGTGCTGCAGAAGCTGAGCCTCCTCTCTGGCCTCTCCCCATTTGGCCGCCTCGTGACGGGCTCTCTCGTGACACTCCCGGCATCCTTTCTCCTCCCGTTCTCCGCCCAAACTTGGAAGGGCTACTCTCATCCTCCTGCCCCGAACTACTTCCAGGAAATCCTCGCTTTTTCACCTGGAAGTTTCTCACCTGTAGCCTAGCATTCTCTACTCGTTGCGCCTTCTCCACTGTATCGCTGAAGGCGTTAATTTGGGCTACCGCGAGGTCCTTCTGGATTTCTACGTTCAGGCCCGGGACAGATCGTCGTATTCTTCGTTGCTCGGTCATGATGAGTTCGGGCGCAAATTTGGATAGGCGGGTAAATTGGCTCTCGTACTCCGCTACAGATTGGGCCCCCTGACGAAACCGAATAAATTCATCTTCCTTCCGCTCTTGAACTAGAGGAGGGAAGAATTTGGCATTGAATTCCAGCATAAAATTCACCCAGGTCCTGGGCGTTTGTTCCCGTTCCCATTTTTGCCGAATAACGTTCCACCAGGAACGGGCTGCCCCTTCCAGCCGGAAAACGGCAAAAGTCACCTGCCGTTCTTCGGTGTAGTGCAGGGCAGCGAAAATGTCTACCATTTTCTCGAGCCACCTTTCGGCGACATCCGGATCGGGCCCCCCAATGAACTTCGGTGGAGCAAACTTCTGGAACCTCTTGAAAGCCCTATCCTCGCTCTCCACATGATTACCGGGGTTCCCAGGGTTGGGGTTAGGGTTTTGACCCTGTTGGTGCACCACTTGGGCTAGTAAATTAGTCATTTGCTGCATAGCAACCGCTATTTGGATGTTAGGATCAATCCTAGGTTCAGGGTTAGGTCCAGATGAGGTTTTCCCAATGCCCCTTTCAGGCGTGGGTTGCCTACCCCCGCGTCCACGGCCTCGACCACTACGAGTGCCTTCCATCAATCTAAGTCGATCTAGGTCACAAAATAAATATACTGTGAAAGGGCACCTAACCCTCCTTTTCATAGCACTAAACAGGAACAATTAAACAAGGACAATTAACTAAAACAACTACCTCGTAGAGCATTTAAACACATAACACATATACATATAACATATAACTGGATCAAGCAATTATACAGAACAGTCAGTCAAGTACATACAAAGTCATCCCATGAAACAAAAAAAGTCCTCCAAAGGTACTATAGACAGACTAGGGCACGAGTACAAAAGAACTCACGAAAAGCTTTCCCCCCCTAGGGCTCCGTCCATAATCTACGAGAACAACACCATTTATATCTTAATCAAGATTGATCACGCTTAACCATACCAGAACAAACCACACGAAGTTCCATATAATCGTATTTCTAGTTCGCCCAATCCTTTCTAACCTAGGCTCTCATCTCTTTCATATCCGGGCGCAAGAATCCCATCTAAGATGATTCACAACTCGAGCCAGCCGGTCCCAAGCGTAAATCATCCATATTAAAGATTCCTACCCGACATACATTCCTAGCTTCCTCAAGTCCCATGATAGTGATCCTTACACTTATGACATGCACAGTTCATAGCTTACGCTCAAAAGAGCACTTATACCTTTTGGCGCATTCCCGAAAGCAGGACCATAACACCACTTGGCCCAAGATCACTCCGCGCAGAGACCACGCGAAGTGGCTCTGATACCACCTGTGACAGCCCCACTTTCCCCTAAGGCGAACCAAAAAGGTTAGCGGACTGCCTGCATAGCTCTCGCCAGGACTAACGGTGCAGGCAAACACGATCTAAGACGTTTCGGGAAAATAATACACGCTCACACAAGCCGAAATCGCAAATTAGCCAAACGCAAACTAAACCGTCGGTGAATAGTGGGTGCCATGTCATATAACTCGGAAAAATGGGTACAGACCAAATAAGACCCATATACAGGGTTAAACAGTGTTATATACATACGTTTGTAATTTACAAAACAAAAGTGAGCTAATGAGATCCAAATACAGTTAGGATTTTGCCCAAAAGGAGCTATTCAAAAATACATTTACATAAGCTCAATTCGGCAACCAACATGTACAACCTTTCCAAAAGTGATCAATTTCCTGTAAGGAAAACAAAAGGAACAGAGTGAGCTTACGCCCAGTGATATACTATCACCCATATACTATCACTCAAGCAACAAAGCTCATATAAGCATCATGCTTCTCATTCCAATACATCAAAACTAAGCAAAGGCACACATCAATACTGTTGATAAAAGGATACGGGCGGCTCTCAAGAGCCCCTTTCCTCGCTTGCATTCTTGATCGGACCTCATTGACCCTCCGTCAATGTTTAAGAGTAACCAACCGTAGGCTCCACTTTACTTCCATTCCTTCCACCCAACATACCCCTACCGGGCCCGAACTCCAAACGGTAGAAATTTGGTAATACTCGAGTATACCGGAATCAAGAGTCTCACTACTACAAGATTCTATATAACAGTCCCCATGGCTCGTCAACTTTCACGACCAAGCCCTCGCCGGCTCGATTCAATCGACTACCAATGGGGTTGAGCTCAGTAGTATCAGTAATGGCCGTTGGATACTCGTCCAAACGACACAAAATTCATGAACCAAAATCAGTATTTCATGTATCATTCAATCATTACAGTGAAACAGTAGACAGTCATATGAGATACCAAATGGGTGAGGGCGATCAAGTACACCCTCACTTAATCAATTTCAACGGAGCAAATAAGCCTTCAAGGCATCAAGTTCACATATACCAAAGCCACATTGTAAACAACAAGTGAGTAGTATACTCACCAGGCAAGCAAGTGAAATTTCACAAACTTTCGCCCAAAGAGCGTCTTTAATCACCGTCACGCCCTAAAATATTCAAACAAGCACAATAAGACTCGATTACAAGCCATAAACCAATTCCAAATACTACCAAAATAGGGCTTCATAAGAATGTATAAGCACTAGAGTAAACCAGGGAAATCCGGAAATGGAATTAAGCTCTAAACCATAAAAATAGTTTTTGACATCATTTTACGGTTTTGGCACCATTGGCACTACGATTATCGGATGGAGGTGAAAGATACACCATTTCGAAGCTAAGAGATAGGGCTACAATGTTGAAGAAGGCTACTCTGTCCAGTTCCGAGTGTAACCAGGTCAAAATTTCAATATACTACACCAGAACC
This sequence comes from Coffea arabica, assembly GCF_036785885.1. Lineage (NCBI taxonomy): Eukaryota > Viridiplantae > Streptophyta > Magnoliopsida > Gentianales > Rubiaceae > Coffea > Coffea arabica. Next base: position 47,804,026 of record NC_092321.1, read on the forward strand.
GCAAAAACAGGTTCACAAACCGGATTCTGGTTCAAATGGCATAAGTCAGGCTACCTAAGTCCAAATCAAGTGATTCCAAAGCCATCCGAAATCTAAGATACAAGGCTACAATTCATCAGAAGACATCAACAACCAAATCAGAAGCATTCCCTATCAAATTAACCAATTACCAGACCTGATTACCAAGTTCGGGTAGAAACAGGGCAGCAGGGGTATTTCAGTCTTTTCACAAAATACGTGGCTCCGATTGACCTGAAATTTTTTAGGCATCTCTAAAATATTATTCCCTACAACTTTCATGCTTTAATGCAAGGCCAATTCGGCCTCTACCTATGAGGAAAAGTGCCGGGCAGAATGAGGGGGAATGAAACCCTAACTTCCACAATTTTCTTCCAAAACAGAAATTTCTTGCAATTAACCACAATATACACCTTCTAGCTTCATTCTAGATCAATTCCCATCATCATACAAAGCCACACCATATGAATCATATTAAATCAGAAAAATCATGATTAAATAAAAAATGTCATCAATCTCAACCAAAATCAAGAAGTAACACCAAATCACATCCCTTAGGCTACCACAAGTCATGAATTAACCATCATTAGATAGAGGAGACGGGTTCCTTCACTACTCACCTTAGTAACCAAAGAAAAGAGACCACTTAGCACCTTAAGCTTCCAAATAACTTCACCAATCACCTAAATACCACTAAACTAATAGGTTTTATGGAGTAATTTGAAGATTAACCGGTTGGAATGAAAGATTGAGCAAGATTGAAGGTAAGAAAATTGAGTAGTTTTTCTTCTTTTTGCTTGAGGAAGAGTCGGCCAAGAAGCTTTGGAAATAAGGGTGAATTTTGGTCAATTTTTGATTTAAATGGTAAAAGGATGAATAGTAGTCATAACTTAAGACTTAATCTTATGGTGACACTTGTCACCCTATTTAATGCATCTCTATCTCTTTGTTCCTCTCACACCAATCCACTTGGTAACCTCTAATTATCTCTTAACACCCGGTAAATTAAATCCAGTATCCAAAACTTAACCTAACTGGCCGAATATTTTCGAACTTTTTGCACTAGCGGGTCCCACGTCCGGTATACACTCTTAATTTGCTACTAGAAAAATCACCGAAAAACTAAATTGACTCATAAACATTATCTAGAAATTTTCCTAATAACGAATATGCAAAGAAACATGCCATTGAATATAATAAAATCGAGAATATAATAAAACCTAGAAAATGAGAAAATTACGGGTTCTCACAAACCTAAAGGGGAGGTAGAATCTGCTGGATCAGCGATGAACTAAGTTAGAGATATAGGAAACTGAAACTTTTGTATAAGGTAGTTAGGCTGTAATATAGGGTGGCTGGGATGACACGCTATTTTTCTTGTTTCGCCATTTCATGTGTTTTTGTTATTAACGTGTTAAGGGTGATATGTACAATACTTGACGTTGTTTTGTACCCTGACGTTGTTTTGTAACATGTCTTATTTTGTGAATTGGTTAAAACTGGTTTAAACAGTTATGATATGATCTTGTTGTGTTATATGTAGTAAGTATGTTTGGTTGTTATTGACTTTCTGGTTTGAAAATTTATTCTTGCTTATTTATATATAGCCCTATTTGTGAGAGGTATGGATGGTAGACGACGTCGCGGACGTATATTTAGACAACAACATGAACAAGGGGATGAGAGAGAATCTGTGGCCAATCAAAATCAAGAACCGAGGGCCGAAACAGGAGATCAATTAGCGACGGCCATCCAGTGAATGAGAGGTCTTTAGATGTTTAGTAGACCAATAGGGTCAAGCACCTGTAAACTAGTTTAGGAACCCTGTGGTAGGGGATAATAGAGCCCTAGAGCACTTTCAAAAGTTCTCTCCACCTAAGTTCTTTGGAGGACCTGATCCGGAGGTAACTGAGAATTGATTAGAGAAAATGATTAATATTTTTGCGATCCTGAACTATACGGAGGAGAAATAGGTGGCATTTGCTATTTTCTAATTTGAGGGGCCATCCCGTTCATGGTGGAAATTTATTAGGGTTAAATGGGAAAGAGAACAAACCCCGTGGATTTGGATTAATTTTGTAAGGCAGTTTAATGAGAAATTTTTTCCCCTCCTGGTCCAAGAGAAGAGAGAGAATGATTTTATCAGGCTGCGTCAGGGAACTCTAAGTGTCACTGAGTGTGAAACCCAATTCACTAATTTATCTAATTTTGCCCCTGAACTAGCAGTTACGGAGCAAAAAAAATCAAGCGGGTTATGCAGGGATTAAATGTGAAAATTCAAGAAGCCTTAGCGGCAGTACAAATAAACACTTTTACGGAAGCTCTCAGAAAGTTCAGAGGATTGAAAGTGCCAGAGTTCAAGTAAAGACTTTTCAAGCAAGGAAAAGAGGTGCGCCTAATAGTAGTCTCAGGTTAGGTGATCGAAGTGTACCGCCTCCCAAGGTGGGAAGATAGGTAGGTGGCGTGAGACTTCCGAAGATACCAAGGGGAGTTTCTCCAAGAAGAGTATAAAATGGAAGAGGACAACAAAGAGGTGCCTCACAAGGAGGCCAAGCATCGACTTCTCGTTTACCTTGTGGATATTGCTGAAAGTCGAATCATTCCAAGGACAATTGTTGGTTAAAGGCATGGAAGTACTTACGATACAGGAGTGCTGAGCACCAATTTACTAACTGACCACACATATTTCAAGAGGAGAGTGAGACCCAATGGTCAAACAGGTCAACTCATAAGCAAACAAATGTAGGAGGGAATAAGTCGAAAGTGCCAACCAGGGTATATGCGTCAGATCACCAACAAGTGCCCGACTCGTCTGAGGTGGTAGAAGGTACGATCCCTATTTTTCATCATTTGTTTAAGATTTTGATTGACCCTGGTGCAACCCATTCCTTTATAAATTTTAATTTTATGTGTGAAATTAATGTGAAAGTTGAGAGATTACCATATGATTTGAAAGTTAGGTAACCAATGTTTAATTTCTAACGCGGTATATAGAAACTATGAGATTTGGGTTGAACAACGAAAATTAGTGGTAGATCTTATAACTTTAGCAATCATGGGATATGATGCCATTATATGAATGGATTGGTTAGCTCAATATCATGCTCGATTAGATTGTAGAGCGAAAGTTGCGGAGTATTGCATACTAAGAAAAGCGACCTTAAAACTGGATGTAAAGGGTACCTTAGTCTCATCTGCTCTTATTTCAAAAATTCAGGTTAGCAAATTATTGACTAATGGTGCACAAGCATATCTAACCTTCCTAATAAACACCCCGACAGATAAGGTGAAACTAGAAGATGTGCAGGTGATAAACGAGCATCTAGATGTTTTCTCTAAAAAGTTAGTGTCATTGCTTTCTGAAACAGAGATAGAATTTAAAATTGATTTGGCACCTGAAACCGCACCCATCTCGAAACTCCTTATCAGATGGCACCTGCCGAATTTAAGGAATTAAAATTACAATTGTAAGATTTACTAGAACGAGAGCTTATACGAGAGAGCGAATCCCCATGGGGAGCTCCAGTGCTTTTTGTCAAGAAGAACGATGGGAGTTTTAAGGTTGTGTATTGACTATCAGGATTTAAATGCGATTCTAGTTAAGAATAAATATCCTTTGCCCCACATTAATGAATTATTTGACTAATTGTAAGGAGCCGTAGTGTTCTCAAAATTAAATCTCAGGTAGGAATACTATCAATTAAGAATCAAGGAGGATATGTCAAACACTGTTTTTAATTCTAGGTATGGATATTATGAATTTGTAGTGATGCCTTTTGGATTAACCAACACCCTAACAGCATTCATGAATTTGATACATCGCGTTTTTAAACCCTATTTGAAACAGTTTGTAATAGTATTCAATGATGATATTCTGATTTATTCGAAAACTAGGGAGGAACATGAGCAACATTTGAGGATGGTATTGTAAACCCTAAGAGAACATTAATTGTTCGCCAAATTTAGTAAATGTGAGTTTTGGTCGAAGAAAGTATCTTTCTGGCCATATAATTTCAAAAAATGGAATCACTGTGGATCCGACTAAAATAGAAGTTATTGCCAAGTAGAAATAGTCGGAGAATCCTATTAGATTCGTAGTTTCTTGGGTCTAGCGGAGTATTATTGTCCTCCAAAATTGCAGGGCATCTAACTGATTTGATGAAAAAGTATGGTAGATTTGTTTAGAACACCAGGTGTGAAACCAATTTTCAGGAGCTCAAAAATCGATTGACCATAGTGCCAGTGTTAGCTCTGCCAAATGGGAAGAATAGTTTCATTGTGTATATGGATGCTTTGAGGGAAGGTTTAGGGTGTGTGTTAATGCAAAATGGAAACGTAATCACATGTGCCTTTCGAAAGTTAAAACCTCATAAGTAAAATTATTCGACCCATGACCTAGATTTAGTTGCTGTTGTATTTGCTATGAAACAATGGTGACATTACTTGTATGGAGTGATTTTTGAAGTATATACTGATCATAAGAGTCTTAAGTATTTACTCTCAAAAGAAATTGAACTTGAAATAGCACCGGTGGATAGAGTTTTTGAAAGATTATGAGTGTACTATTAATTACCATCTTGGAAAGATTAATGGAGTGGCAGACGCTCTAAATCGAAAGGCTCAACTAGCGGGATTAATGATGAAGGAGTGGAACCTGTTAGAGAAAGGTAGTGAGTGGAACCCACGCCTCGAGTGATAGAAGGTGATCTTTGAGAATACCAAGATGAGATTGACACTGTTGGACCGTATTAAAGAGGCTTAGAAGAAAGAACCTACAGTACAAAAGTGGCTGGAGAAGGTGTAAAAAGGTTAGTTACCCGATTTTAATTTGAGTCTCGATAGCATATTGAGGTTTCAAAATCAAATAGTTGTGCCAAAAGATGAAGGGTCGAAAAAAAAATTCTGCAAAAGGCTCACCATTCCAAGTATACGGTGCACCTTAGCAGTGATAGATCTAGGTTATACTGGTGGGATAATATGAAAGCAAAAATTGCCCAATTTATCCAAATGTGCCTTATTTGCTAGCAAGTTAAAGCTGAGCATCAGAAACTTTCAGGATTGTTGCAACCGCTACAAATACCTGAGTGGAAGTGGGAGCACATTACGATGAATTTTGTGTTAGGATTGCCACGAACTCAAAGAGGCCATGATGCAGTTTGGGTGATAGTTGATTGATTAACCGAGTCGGCACATTTCTTGCCTGTGAATATGAAATATTCGATGGAGAAACTTGTTAAACTATACGTGGATGAAATTGTGAGATTGTACGGTATATTGGTGAGTATAGTATCAGATAGATATCTGTGACGCCCCCACTTCTCCCAAGGGCGAACCCAAGGGTATCCGCGAAACGCCTGCCCAGCTCTCGCCAGGATTCAATACAATTCGATTCAAACTTAAGGATAACAACCAAATAATAAAAGTCGAAATGAAGAAAAGTCATTTCCTTAAATAAATATTCAAATCTTACAATACAAGTTCTCAAAAGTACAGCACTTTCCCCAAAAGTACAATCACTAGAAGTCGGCTAATCAAATACAACCCAAATACTAATCAAAAGTAATCAAACCGGCTTCTCGAAAAATTATTTCCATTTCAAGCTCCTGTTAAGGAAAACAAAGCTAATGGGATGAGCTGACGCTCAGTGAGGCCAAGAGAACATGAAAACACATAGTTCAATTAACAATCGCATTTGTACGAGAAATAAACAAGGAAGTTCAAATAACTCATAAATGACATTAACACACTTAATAAGGATACGGATCTCTCAGGAGTTAGATTCCACTTGCTTTGCCAAGGCTCGATCAAATACCTCCACGGGATGACACTCCATCAAAACAGGGTAGGGATTAACTCCGTAAAACTCCACTTACTCTTCATTCCCGTTCACCGTTACACCCCTTGTCCCGGGACCACTCTTCTTTTATAAAAGGCACTGCTTCACGAGTATGCCAAGCGAGATCTCTTAATAGATCAAGCTTTTGATTATCTCATGGTTCACCGAGCTTCTCAACCAAGGCCCATGCTGGCTCGAGTCGCAAGGTCGGCCAATTGAGATTTGGACGTCCCCCGATTACTATTATGAGCCGGTGAGATTCACTCCAATCGACGAATACAATTATAAGCCGACGAGATTCACTCCAATCGGCAAACACAACCACAATTATAATTCAATTATATAATCAATTAAAAGAGAACGAGTGCGATAAAGTACACACTCGACTCGACAATTGTAAATCACCTACTCTATAAAAAGCAATTCACATAATTTGCAATTATTCATGCACTTGACACTCACCAATTCCAAATAAGAGAGTAAGGGCAAACAAGATCTTTAGTAGTCGGCTCTGAGGTTCTCTTCAAGATCCTCTTGAGTGCCTGAAGAAGTAATAATTAACTATCACTCACAAATACTTACGAACCCCTTGCCAAACAAGGAAGAATGTACACTTGCAAATACTAAGACAATGTCTTAAAAGAGTTTTAATATCTCAAAAATCGAGATTCGAAAGTGAGGATTTAAAGTCACATGAGAAACTAGTATCCTCCATGAAATCGAGTTTAAAACGGATGATCGATATCGAAAGACGATGAAAAGTTCTCAAAAACTCATTTCCCAAGAAATCATGAATTTTCAGCTTTGCGTGATAAAATTAGAAAAATCAGATCTTGAGTTCGGTACATCCAAAAATGGAAAAATTTATACCGTTGGAAATAGATTCAAGGTACTAAATGTTCATAGAAGACACTTTTCCAAGATTCCAAACAGAAAGCATTCATTTTTCGGCTCAAAGTTGCTGATTGACGAAGGTAAGACAGAACAAGTCTTGGTTTTAAACAAGGTTATAAACAAGGTTTCAAACACAATAAGAGTTATAAACAAGGTTTCAAACACAACAAACAAAACTAAATTCGGAATTTCGAGCAACAAGATATAACAGCTTAAAGTCGGTTAAATTTCACTACTTGAACAGTGAATTTCCAGATTTGAAGAGCAATTTTTTGAGCATCATTTGGATATTGAAATGGCTTTGAAATTATACCAAATTTGGTACATTTGAACTTCCATATGTGGAATACCTCTCTATCAAATTATAGGTAAAAAATCTCATGGGAAGGCGGTTAACAAAACGACCAAAGTTTGTCAAAGTTTCAAAGCAAATCTGCCAACCCACTCTTTCTTTCTTTCCAAAGGTTTTGTCCAATGAAATCAACCCCAATTCACTCCATTTTTGAAACCAAGGTTCTATAAATATTTAGTAAGCAATTGATGGGTAATTAACATCAAAATTTTTGAAACAAAACATCCCAAAATCAACCTGACCATTCGGCTAGCAAGAAGGGAAAAACTTTCCAGTTTCCAGCTTTGTTGCACTTTTGAAATCAGACCACATCTCACTCAATACAAGCTCAAATTAAGAATGGTTTATGGTATTGGAAACTAGGTTCAAAATTCCACAATTCATGAGAAGGAATCATTTTAAAAATCTTTTCACAAGTGAGAGAAATTCGAGCCACAAAATGCAGCTTCTCAGTTCCTCTCGAATAGACAGTTACAGCAGGACAGTCAAATTTGCTGAATCCCTACGGTTGACTCAAGATGAATTAGCAAGTGATTTTTATACTGTTAGAAATCTATGAATGTCTAGTTTTGAATGCCACAAACAGCACTCAATTTTGACTTTTGTACAAAGAGATATGTTCGAACAAAGGACTACTGTTCAGCTGCCCTGATAACCATTTCTAGATTTCTTCCATTTTCGAAAACTCTAGTTTTGTGCAACCAAATGAAATGATTTTCGAAAGGTACATTGTACGCACAATATAAAACATATATACATCAATTTCACATCCAAACAATCATCAAAATCTCAAAAATGAAATAGAACAACATGACTAGAAATTCGGCCAGCTTGCCTTGGCGACATTCCTTGGATTTCTCTTCACTTTCTAACCATAATCTTCTCATACAACATATAAACAACCATAATCAAACAATTATACCTCAATTCAGCTACCTATAATACACCTCAAGACCGCTAGCCTAGAGATTAAAGCAAGATAAATGATTTTCCTCAAGTTCTCTAACCTATTTCTTGCTTAGGGTTGTAAACCCATGCAAAACTAACCATGATTCTTGAAGAAAATGGAAAGATTAGAAGAGTTAAAGGGTTACCTCTAACCCTAGATGAAAAATCAGATTTCTCCACCAAAATTACCCCAAGAAAATCCACAAGATGTTGTCTTTCTCCAAGCTAGAACTAATCTCCAAAGGTTTTGTGAGTTGGGTGAAGATTTTCAAGTGAAATGGAAGCAAAAGTTTGGAGCTTTCTCTTTTCTTTTCTTTTCTTTCTTGGTCGGCTGAACGAGTGAGGTGAGGGATGGTTTCTTGGGTCTAAATTTTGTGGAAGAATTGTGTTGAACAAGCTAAGTTAAAGGTGTGCAAAAGTCAACTCTTAAATAGTCACGAATAGTGAGGTGCACTACCACTTTTCTCTCTTGTGTGTTGCATTTGTGCACTAAACCTCCAAGGTAACTCTTTTAACACTTTAATTACTCATACTTACGAGTCTAATATTAATTTCTCAAATCTTCATTTAGTTGTTCCGACACGAAATACGTGAACTTCCGACTAGCGCGCGATAGAGCGAATTTTGAACTTACTCACCTCTAATCCCTCAATTAACTTTTCTTAGTCTATTAATGATCATCCTTAATTCTCCAAAATTATTGCACTCTCGGATCGAATATTGCCTCGAAAAATGTGTACTCATTATTCCTTACTAAACGAGTCTCCGAAAAATTAAATTTGCTAACAGGACATTTTTAAAAAATAAGTGAGACCTTATTCCATGTAAATGAATTTAAAATGGTTGAAATAAATTATTCGGAGAAAACGGGTGAATAAATATTTAAATAAGCCAGTAAAATAAGATAAAAATAAGAAAATTTTCGAGTCCTCACATCCTTCCCTTCTTAAAAGAATTTCGTCCTCAAAATTCACACCTAGGATAACATCATACCCCATTATATCCAGGTTTATCAAATCGATCAACAACTTACACTCTCCAACTCATATCTCACAATTTCTATTCACCCAATTAGCAATCAAATTTTGATTCCCCAATAGGCGTTTTAACTTCCAAGTCATAGGGTAATTTAATCGGCCTCACGTCTACCCCACTCATAAATCTAGGGTTTGCAAAAGTGTATGTCGTATCAGGGTCACTTAGAACCTTAGGTAAGTAATGGAAAACAAGAATTATACCTTCGACGACCTTAGTGGAATTAGAAACCTGTTGATGGTCTAATGCATGAACTCTAGCCGGCGCCTTAGATCGACTTCCTTCAGCACTAGATTGTTTAGATGCCGACTTCTCTGACCTTTGAGTGCTACCTCTCCCTTTCGGCACACTTGAACAACTTGCGAGCTGATGCATGGCACTACCACAGTACAAGCACTTTTCCGATCTCCTCCAACAATCATTTTTCACATGATTGGACTTGCCACAGTAGCCACAACTAACTTGAGGAATCACGGCCTGACCATCAGAAGGCGTTTCTCTCACTTGACCTTGCCCATTGTGCCCTCCTCTTGGTTGAGTCCCTTTTGGTGTACTAGATGTCTCTACTCTTCCCGTTCTTTTTTCCTTTTTACAAGGTGGGGCACTTTTACTTGCTTGTCCAGAGGAGTAACTAGGAGTATTCCTTTTCTTAGTATGGAAATCCCTAACTTGCACCCTTGCACTTTCGACTCTCTGTGCTTTCTCTAAGGTTTCAGTGAAATTAGAGATTTGGGCTGCCGTCAACCCTTCTTGAATCTCCGCATTAAGTTCTTCCACCAAGCGTCTTATCCTTTTCCGCTCATTAATCACCAATTCCGGAGCATATTTAGAAAGTTTAGTAAATTTTCCTTCATATTCAGCAACGCTAGAAGTCCCCTGTCTCAACTTTATAAATTCGTCCTCTCTTTTCTCTTAAATCAAAGGTGGGAGAAATTTTTTATTAAACTCTCGGGTAAAGTTTTTCTAGGTCCAAGGGGTCTGTGCTCTTTCCCATTTTTCCCTTATCACATCCCACCAAGCACGTGCTACACCCTCAAATTGAAAGGCAGAAAAGTTCTCTCGTCTCTCCTCAGTATAGTCTAGAGCAACAAATATATTGGTCATTCTCTCCAACCAGTTCTCCGCTAACTCAGGGTCAGGTCCTCCGATAAACTTAGGCGGAGCAAATTTCAAAAATCTCTCCAAAGCCCTATCATCCCCTCTATCCTGAGCCCCAGGTTGATTAATAGGTCCTTGACCTTCTCGCTCTGCTAATCGCTCTAAAATATCCGTCATGCGGTTGATGGCAGTAGACACCTGGTCACCCTCTACATGTCCTTGTCCTTGGGTCGGCCCAGTTGCCGATCCTTGATCCTCCCCTAGAGGTTGGGTTTGCCTAACCCCACACCCCCGACCTCTACCTCTCCTTCGTTCATCCATGATCTTAGCTATGCCTAAATGCAAGAATAGAATTAATTACACGAGAAAATACTTAAAATACAAGTCAATGCGAAAACATTTGAAATAACGATAATTAGCATATATTAACAATTAAAGATCCTTACAAGATCAGCAAGTCATGGGGAATTTACAAAAATATAGCACACATGTGCCACAAAAGTGCAATTAGTCATGCAATAGACTCCAAGAGCTTTACAAGCGTCGCCCCAACTAATTCTAGTCACAAAAGTTAAAAGTCAACATCCTAGTCTAGTTCGCATCCGAACCACTAGCCTGAGCATTCTCCTCCGGATCCTCCTCGAAAGGTTCCTCCTCAGGAGTGCCCTCATGAATCGGGCTATCGACAGCCTCTATCACCTCCTCAATCAACATCGTGGTGTCAGCTAAGATCCCGGCGGCCCGATCACGGACCTCCTCGACTACCCTAGTCAATTGAACCCTAGTCCTCTGAAACTTAACACCAGTGGCCTCAGCTCTAGTCCTCTCATCTACCACCGTCCCCTCGAGCTCTATGATCCTAGCACCCTGACCGTCCACCATAGCGCTCAGCTCCTCGACCTCCTGAACTAATGCCCCGTTAATAGCGACCAACTGTCGGCGCTGATTGTCAATGGACAGTACAAGGTCATTAGGGTAAGCATGCGTCGCCCTACAGGGACAACGGGGAATCCTCGAAGAAGGCGAGTATCGGATACGAGGTTCTCCTCCATGCACCTCACATCGAATAGGCCTAAGGGGCCCCACATGACCATTAGCATGCTCATTACCATTAGCAGCGTGACCTCCGTTACCATTCTCCATCTCTACAAAACAACCACAAATTCTAGGTTTGAACTTAAAGTTACTAACCCACTCAAACATCAACTTAAGACATAACTAAGTTATTTCATTCCTATTTTCAAGGGTAAAGTTTCTAATACGTCTCCCAAATAGATCTCTAAACCTAGTCTCTTTTCCACCAATGCCGTTTAAGAAACTCTCGAGTACCAATTCTCTTTAACCACTGGAATACAATAAGTTAATGTTCAAGTGAATCCCATAGTCCGGTATCATAGACTTTTAACTTAAGATACACTACAAAAATCTGAACCCTAAGCTCTAATAGCAACTGTGACGCCCCAACTTCTCCCAAGGGCGAACCCAAGGGTATCCGTGGAACACTTGCCTAGCTCTCGCCAGGACTCAATACAATTCGATTCAAACTTAAGGATAATAACCGAATAATAAAAGTCGAAATGAAGAAAAGTCGCTTCCTTAAATAAATATTCAAATCTTACAACACAAGTTCTCAAAAGTACATCACTTTCCCCAAAAGTACAATCACTAGAAGTCGGTTAATCAAATACAACCCAAAATACTAATCAAAAGTAATCAAACCGGCTTCTCCAAAAATTCTTTCCATTCCAAGCTCCTGTTAAGGAAAACAAAGCTAATGGGATGAGCTGACGCTCAGTGAGGCCAAGAAAACATGCAAACACGTAGTTCAATTAACAATGGCATTTGTACAATAAATAAACAAGGAAGTTCAAATAACTCATAAATAACATTAACACACTTAATAAGGATACAGGAGCTCTCAGGAGCTAGATTCCACTTGCTTCGCCAAGGCTCAATCAAATACCTCCACAGGATGACACTCCGTCAAAACCGGGTAGGTATTAAGTCCGTAGAATTCCACTTACTCTTCATTCCCGTTCACCGTTACACCCCCTGTTTCGGGCCCGCTCTCCTTTTATAAAAGGTACTACTCCACGAATATGCCAAGCGAGATCTCTTAATAGATCAAACTTTTGATTATCTCATGGTTCACCGAGCTTCTCGACCAAGCCCATGTTGGCTCGAGTCGCAAGATCGGCCAATTGAGATTTGAGCATCCCCGAATTACTATTATGAATCGATGAGATTCACTCCAATCGACGAATACAATTATAAGCCGATGAGATTGACTCCAATCGACAAATACAACCACAATTATAATTCAATTTTGAGCAATTCAATTATATAATCAATTAAAAGAGAACGAGTGCAATAAAGTACACACTCGACTCGACAATTGTAAATCACTTACTCTATAAGAAGCAATTCACATAATTGGCAATTATTCATGCACTTGACACTCACCAATTCAAAATAAGTGAGTAAGTGCAAACAAGATCTTTAGTGGTCGGCTCTGAGATTCTCTTCAAGATTCTCTTGAGCGCCTTAAGAAGTTATAATTAACTATCACTCACAAATACTTACAAACCCCTTGCCAAACAAGGAAGAATGTAAACTTGCTTAAATTAAGACAATGTCTTAAAAGAGATTTAATATCTCGAAAATCAAGATTTGGAAGTGAGGATTTAAAGTCACAAGAGCAACTAGTATCCTCCATGAAATCGAGTTTAAAACGGATGATCGATATCGAAAGACAATGAAAAGTTCTCAAAAACTCATTTCCCAAGAAATCATGAATTTTCAGCTTTGTGTGATAAAATTAGAAAAATCAGATCTTGAGTTTGGTACATCTAAAAATGGAAAAATTTATACCGTTGGAAACTAGATTCAAGGTACTAAAATTTCCTAGAAGACACTTTTTTCCAAACAGAAAGCATTCATTTTTCAGCTCAAAGTTGCTGATTGAAGAAGGTAAGACAGGACCAGTCTTGGTTTTCGGTGATATTTGGAAATTCGGCAAAATTCACAGAAAGTGAATCAGCTTTTGAAATTTGTAACACAATAAGACTTATAAACAAGGTTTCAAACACAACAAACAGAACTAAATTTGGAGTTTCGAGCAACAAGATATAACAGCTTAAATTCCGTTAAATTTCACTACCTGAACTGTGAATTTCCAGATTTGAAGAGCAATTTTTGGAGCATCATTTGGATATCGAAATGGTATTGAAATTACACCAAATTTGTTACATTTAAACTTCCATATGTGGACTACCTCTCTATCAAATTATAGGCAAAAACGTACGTGGGAAGGCGGTTAACAAAATGACCAAAGTTTGTGAAAGTTTCAAAGCAAATCTGCCAACCCACTCTTTCTTTCTTTCCAAAGGTTTTGTCCAATGAAATCAACCCCAATTCACTCCATTTTTTAAACCAAGGTTCTAGAAATATTTAATAAGCAATTTATGGGTAATTAACATCAAAATTTTTGAAACAAAACATCCCAAAATCAACCTGACCATTCGGCTAGCAAGAAGGGAAAAACATTCCATTTTCCAGCTTTGTTGCACTTTCGAAATCAAACCACATCTCACTCAATACAAGCTCAAATTAAGAATGGTTTATGGCATTAGAAACTAGGTTCAAAATTCCACAATTCATAAGAAGGAATCATTTTAAGAATCTTTTCACAAGTGAGAGAAATTCGAGCCACAAAATGCAGCTTCTCAGTTCCTCTTGAATAGACAGTTACAGCAGGACAGTCAACTTTGCTGAATCCCTACGGTTGACTCAAGATGAATTAGCAAGTGATTTTTATACTGTTAGAAAGCTATGAATGTCTAGTTTTGAACGCCACAAATGGCACTCAATTTTGACTTTTGTACAAAGAGATATGTTCGAACAAAGGACTACTGTTCAGCTGCCCTGCCCTGATCACCATTTCCAGATTTCTTCCATTTTCGAAAACTCTAGTTTTGTGCAACCAAATGAAATGATTTTCGAAAGGCACATTGTACACACAATATACAACATATATCCATCAATTTCACAGCCAAACAATCATCAAAATTTCGAAAATGAAACAGAGCAACATGACTAGAAATTCGGCCAGCTTGCCTTAGCGACATTCCTTGGATTTCTCTTCACTTTCTAACCATAATCTTCTCATACAACATATAAACAACCATAATCAAACAATTATACCTCAAGTCAGCTACCTATAATCCACCTCAAGACCGCTAGCCTAGAGATTAAAGCAAGATAAATGGTTTTTCTCAAGTCCTCTAACCTATTTCTTGCTTAGGGTTGTAAACCCATGCAAAACTAACCATGATTCTTGAAGAAAATGGAAAGATTAGAAGAGTTAAAGGGTTACCTCTAACCCTAGATGAAAATTCAGATTTCTCCACTAAAATTACCCCAAGAAAATCCACAAGATGTTGTCTTTCTCCAAGCTAGAACTAATCTCCAAAGGTTTTGTGAGTTGGGTGAAGATTTTCAAGTGAAATGGAAGCAAAAGTTTGGAGCTTTCTCTTCTCTTTTCTTTTCTTTCTTGGTCGGCTGAAAGAGTGAGGTGAGGGAGGGTTTCTTGGGTCTAAATTTTGTGGAAGAATTGTGTTGAACAAGCTAAGTTAAAGGTGTGCAAAAGTCAACTCTTAAATAGTCACGAATAGTGAGGTGCACTACCACTTTTCTCTCTTGTGTGTTGCATTTGTGCACTAAACCTCCAAGGTAACTCTTCCAACACTTTAATTACTCATACTTACGAGTCTAATATTAATTTCTTAAATCTCCATTTAGTTGTTCCGACACGAAATACGCGAACTTCCGACTAGAGCGCGATAGAGCGAAATTTGAACTTACTCACCTCTAATCCCTCAATTAACTTTTCTTAGTCTATTATTGATCATCCTTAATTCTCTAAAATTTTTACACTCTCAGATCGACTATTACCTCAACAAACGTGTACTCGTTATTCCTTACTAAACGAGTCGCCGAAAAATTAAACTTGCTAACGGGACGTTTTAAAAATATATGTGAGCCCTTATTTCATGTAAATGAATTTAAAATGGTTGAAATAAATTATTCGGAGAAAACGGCTGAATAAATATTTAAAAAAGCCAATACAATAAGATAAAAATAAGAAAATTTTTGAGTCCTCACATTATCTCCGATTTATATCCCGATTCTAGCAAAAATCCCAAGAGACTTTAGGAACTAAACTAAATTTTAGCACAGCATATCCTTCTCAAATAGATGGATAGTCAGAGAACACCATTCAAACCCTTGAGGATATGTTGAGGTCATGTATCATGGATTGTGGAGGAAATTCGGGCTAACACATAACATTGGTTTAGTTTGCTTATAAATAATAGTTATCATGTTTCGATTCAAATGGCACCATACGAAACTCTCTATGGAAGAAAATGCCGCTCACCAATTTACTGGGATGAAGTAGGAGAGAGAAAGGTTATGGACGTAGCAACAATGATGTGAAACCCCTATCTAGACAACCAAAACACCATGGCTTAGGCAGCGGAAATTTGACCCAACTAATCCCTAGAAGTCACGAACAATTTTGATATTATCTCAACCCGTAACTACTCGAATTAATGAACCAAATTGGAGGTAGTAGAACGCCACAATCAAGGAGATACTCGATTGATAAGTTCGGGTGAATAACTTGAGAAGATTCTCAAGTATTCAAAGAAAACTCTCTTGCCAAAGAGAAAGTGAAAACTCACTAATTGTATTTAATAGCCAAAAACTCATCCCAAAACAAAGAGGAAGTGGGGCTATTTATAGCCCTTACAAGCATTAACCTTAATCCAAAAGTTGACCAACCTACCCTACATACTTAAGAAAGATTTTTGGCCTTACTTACTAACAAATGGGCCGCAATTAAACTATCTTAATTACCTAGACTTTTTAAAACGAGAAATAACCAAAATCAACGAGGAAAATCAAATAATCCTACTAAACTCAAGCATTCGTGCAATCAACTAGTCTTCACTTGAATCTTCCAATTCCCCATGTGTTTGAATGGGCCTTGGTCTTTATATTCTCATCATTCCCCTCCTCTTAAAAGCAATTTGCCCACAAATTGAAGCACGAATGGTGACAAGACGAGTTACATGCCTTCGACTCAATCTTGTTATGATGGCTACAGATGGCATCCAATGCAAAGCCCATGTGCTAAGTTGGAAAATAACGCTCGTCGAACCTTGAATCTCACAAACCATCTTCAATGTATGCTCAACTTTATTGTTTGTGGTCATGAGGTAAGGGTCCTCTGTAACAGCCCCACTTTCCCCTAAGGCGAACCAAAGGGGTTAGCGGACTGCCTGCCCAGCTCTCGCCAGGACTAACGGATCAGTTTACGTCGATCTATTACGTTCCGGAACATACCAACGTGCGCAAATATGTCAAAATCACAAAATAAATAAAAAACGAAATTCGAAGCCGAAGATGAATAGTGCTGGACACGTCAGAATCCAGATACTAGGCCGAGAGTAGCCAAAATTTTTCTTTCACCGTTTGAAATACGAGTTGATCCAAAATTCAACCAAATATCAACCAAACATACACACATTGAAATGTAACATTTTCAAGCCAAAACGGCATATCAAAAATCATTCACTACGAATATACATGTTCGGTTTGCCAATCAAAAGAAAGTGAACCCAATACACATTAGGGTTTCATTCGAAGAGCTATCCAAAAGATGCATTTACATGAGCTCAACTTGACAACCAACAAGTATAACCTTTCCAAAAGTAGTCATTTTCCTGTAAGGAAAACAAATGGAACGGAATGAGCTTAAGCCCAGTGAGTTACTACCACATAAGCACAAGGATCATATAAGCATAATCTTTCATTTCGAGTACACAATTAAGAATTAAAACAAGTCGGTAAAAGGATACGGATGGCTCTCAAGAGCCCATTTCCACGCTTACATTCTTGATCCAATCTCATTGACCCTCCGTCAATGTTTAAGAATACCCGACCGTAGACCTCACTTCACTCCATTCCTTCCACCAAACATACCCCAACCGGGCCCGCACTCCAATCAGTCATTTTGGTAATACTCGAGTATACCGGAACCAAGAGTCTCATTACTACAAGATTCCCCAGTACAGTCCCCGTGGCACGTCAATATTCACGACCAAGCCCTCGCCGGCTCGATCCAATTGACTACCTACGGGGTTGAGCTCAGTAATACAGTAAGGCCGTTGGACATTCGTCCAAACGACACCAAATCAGTTTTCCATGAATGGAATTCAATATCTCATATAGCAGGTGCAGTATTTCAGTAAAACGGTAAACAGTCCTGAATGGAATCACAAGGGGGTGAGGGCGGTCAAGTACACCCTCACCTCAATCATTTTCAATAGCCATATTAGCCGTCAAGGCATCAAATTCACATATACCAAAGCCACATTGTAACATTTAAGTGAGTAGTATACTCACCAATCAATTCAGTGCTATTTCATGCACTTCCGTCAGGAGAATGTCGTGAACCACCGTCACGCCCTAGAACGCGTAAACAAATGCAATGAGACTCGATAACGAGTCACAAAACAATGCCAATCACAACCCCAATAGGGTTTTGCAAACATATACAAGCATTGTAGCAAACCAGAAAATCAGGAAATGTAACTCATTTGACCCAACCACAAAAACAGTTTTGGCCTCCTAATGCGGTAATGGCACCAATTTCACTACGAGTATCGAATGAGGGTGTAAGACCCACCATCGCGAAGCTAAGAGACAGGGCTAAAACAATGTAGAAGGCCACTCAGTCCAAATCCTAGCACAACTAGGTCAAAAATGCAGAAAACCAACCCAGAACCGTAATTACAGGTTCCCAAATCACACAAAACTGTAATCAGTCCAATTCAGTCTATACAGGTCCAAATGCATTGATTCCAAAGGAATATGATAGCTAAGACATCAAGCTATATTTCATCAGAAGACACCAACAACAAAATCCAAACCAATTCCAGTCAAAACAGACGATTACAATCACAGTTCGCACATTCTGATCACCCAGAACAGCAACAGTAAAAACGGCATAACTCACTCTACACTACTCCAAATGCCCTGAAATTTTGCAGGCACTTCAAACTCATCAATACCTACAACTTTAATGTTTTGAGAAAAGTCCAATTCGGCATCTAACCCTATGATCCAAAACCGGACAGAATTGGGGGTTATCAACCCTAACTTTTCTCATTTCAATCCAAACCCAAAATTGATTGCAATTTCCTATCATATGCACCTACTAGAGCCATAGCCCCTTATTACCAACCATCAAAAATAACCACACCATCAAGATCACATAAAACCAGAAAATTCCTCAAAAAAAATAAAACTTAACCAAATCACTTCAAACCAAGAAATAAACCACAATTTCTAACACAATAGCCACCATTAGGCATAAATTCAACATCATTAGGTGTAAGAGGATAGTCAATCACTACTTACCAAGTAAACAAGAGAGAGGAAGATGTTGGACACCTTAAGTTCTCCAAAAAGCTTCACCAAAACACTCACTAACACCAAGTGGAAGGATTTTATGGAGTAAAAACTAATTTAGGCAAGTAGTTTGGATGATTTGAGCTAGGAATTTGCCAAGATGTTGAAGAGTTTTGTCTTTCTTCTTGCTAGAGAGGGCCGGCCATCAAGAGGTGAAAAATGGTGAATTTTGAGCAATTTTTAAGATATTTAACCTTTTGGTCAAAAAAAGTCAAAAATTGGAATAGTAACTCTTAAATCCTATCCAATGATACCATGACACTTGGCACCTCATTAATGCATTCCTATCCTTTCTTTTCTCTCTCACATCAATCATTTCACACACTCTACTTATCTCTTAACACCCGATAAATTTTACACAGTATCCGGAATTTAACCTAATTGGCCGAATTTTTCCGAACTTTTTGCACTAGTGGGTCCCACGTCCAATATATATTCTTAATTTTTCAAAAACTACCCAATGCTAGAAAAATCATCTAAAAACTATAATTACTCATAAAAATTCATCAGGAAAATTTCCTAAGCCAGAAAACGCAGAAAACATGCCATTAAAGGAAATAAAACCCTCGGAAAAGATTAGGGTTTTTATGGGTTCTCACATCCTCAAAGTGGTATGAAGTGTATCCCGTGAAATCGAACTCCGGCTCGAACACACTTGCAAGGCACCAAGGCGGATTTGGTGATGTTGGAGCTGCATGTGGACTAAGAGCAAGACGAAAATCATAATGGTCATTGAGGTACTTGTTCTTTAAACGAACCCTTGGTACACAACCATCCCTAAAATATGGAGTGTTCCCTTCAAGATGAGCTCGAATCAACTCCCCTTTGGTGTGGACTGATTTGAGTTGACATTGTTCCATGAATGGATACCAAGGGGGTTTAACTCTTGGAGTACCAACTCCATGGAGGCTTGCAACGTCTACAATTGATTTTGGAATGGAACACACCAAGATCAGCTCAACTTGCCTTTGCTTGATCTGTATAAAAGAAGAAACACTAAACAAAGCAAAGGTAAGTTTGTTAAGAAAATAATAGGCCTTCACCGGGTTGCTCAAGATCAGCCCACTTTCTCTTCTTTCTTCCTTTTTACCACCCATCTCATTAGATTTTTCCATCTCTTTTTCTAGTTCAACAGCTGACCCTTTTATCTCATTACTTTCAACTTCCTCGGGTTTTACCTCTGCAGGCACAATTCCCTCATCTAGCTTTTTCTCCATTCTATAACGCTCAAGCTCAATTTTCATGCATGCTAGATCAATACAAAGTTGGTCATAAGTAAGTGATACAAGTGCAAGACGACGACTATTCAATAAGAAGGAATACTTATTAGTATGTCCATCAATTTTAACTTCTCGCCTCGACATCCATGCTTTGCCTAACAACACATGTGTCACTTGAATTGGGACTACATCACACAACACCTCATCCACATATTTGCCGATTTGAATAGGTACAAGTGTGTGCTTAGTAACCCAAACATCCCCATGAGTGCTCGTCAACTTGTACGGTTGAAGATGATCAATGGTTGGAAGATTTAATTTCTCAACCATGATAGCACTTGCAAGATTGACTTCACAACTACCATCAATGGCCAAGCTACAAATTTTATCTTTGACACCGCAACGAGTATAAAACCAACCAAGCAACTGAGATTTGACGAGGTCCAATTGCTCATCTACACCACGTAATGCCACTTCTTTGACTCCCTTAGGATCAGGAAGACAATGTTGTGGGCTAGCTTTTATGCGTCTTATACTCGCCATGACGTATGAGGGAACCTGCAAAAAGTTAGCAACGAAATCGAAGATATTGCCTTTCACGCTCCCTTACGTGTATCCACTCGCACTCGTGTATATGGATGTCACTCTAATGGACTTACCAAATACCTTTACCTGTTGGGTTAGGTAGTTGAGAAATGCTGCTCAAGTCCAACAACCGTTACCAACCTTTCCACAAGTGTAATCACAAGAATGTAGGAGAAAATGTAGGAAAGTGTTCCTAGAATCTAGGAAGAGAATATAGGAGAGTTTCCTAAAGTGGATGAGAGAATATAGGAAAGGTCCTAAAAATGGATGAGAGAATTTTAGGAGAGTTTCCTAAAAAATGGATGAGAGAATTTAGGAAAGTTTCCAAAAAAATGGATGAGAGAGTTTAGGAAAATTTCCTAAAAATGGATGAGAGAATATAGGAAAGTTTCCAAAAAAATGGATGACAGAGTTTAGGAAAGTTTCCTAAAAAGGTAGGAGAGAGAGTGTCCAAGTGAGTACAAAGAGTTATCCAAATGCTTTACTTAGTTTCCTAATTGATTTTGGAAACAAGTTAGTTTCTGGAAACCTTTTGAAAACCCTCTTCCTCTTGAACAACTTTTGGTAACCTTCTTGAAACAACTTTTGGTAACCTTCTTGAAACAACTTTTGGTAATCTTCTTGAAACAACTTTTGGTAACTTCCAAATTCTACTCCAAGAAAGATTGCACAAATCAGATTTGGTTCTCTATTCAAAACAATTCGGTTGCCCCTTTCTTTCCTTTCCTTTTTTTTTTTTCTCTTGCCAACCAATTCCTCTTTTCTTTCTTCTTTTCTTCTTTTTTTTTGTCTTTTTTTTTTTTGACTACAACTATCAACCACGACACAAAACAAGGAAGTCCACAAATAATAACAACCAAGAACTCCAAGATCTTTCAAGAACGTTCAAGGAAGTTGTCAGGAACTTCAGAAATTTCAAGATTGTGGTCAAGAATTCAAGAAGCTCAAGATTATTGTAAGTTCTCTTCACGATTCACAAAATTCCAACAATTTTTGCCAAAATTCAGATTTGAAAACCAAGTAAACAAGTTGGATAACACAAACAACAAGGCTGGACAGATTTGTATTCGGATGAACAGAACCCTATGAACAGTATCAGTGAACAGTGTCGGTGAACAGTAACGATGAACAGTAATATTTTTTTTTTTTTTTTGGTTCTGAACAAACGAACAGATTGGGATAAACACATATGACTCGAAATAAACGAAAACAAAAAAAAAGATATAACCTGGTGGTTGTCAACTAGCTCTGGTACCAACTGATGTGAAACCCCGATCTAGACAACCAAAACACCATGGCTTAGGCAGCGAAAATTTGACCCAACTAATCCCTAGAAGTCACGAACAATTTTGATATTATCTCAACCCGTAACTACTCGAATTAACGAACCAAATTGGAGGTAGTAGAACGCCACAATCAAGGAGATACTCGATTGATAAGTTCGGGTGAATAACTTGAGAAGATTCTCAAGTATTCAAAGGAAACTCTCTTGCCAAAGAGAAAGTGAAAACTCACTAATTGTATTTAATAGCCAAAAACTCATCCCAAAACAAAGAGGAAGTGGGGCTATTTATAGCCCTTACAAGCATTAACCCTAATCCAAAAGTTGACCAAACTAACCTACATACTTAAGAAAGATTTTGGGCCTTACTTACTAACAAATGGGCCGCAATTAAACTATCTTAATTACCTAGACTTTTTAAAACGAGAAATAACCAAAATCAACGAGGAAAATCAAATAATCCTACTAAACTCAAGCATTCGTGCAATCAACTAGTCTTCACTTGAATCTTCCAATTCCCCATGTGCTTGAATGGGCCTTGGTCTTTATATTCTCATCAAACAATACCATGGGTTGAAAAAGCATATGAAAAGATGAAGTTAATACGTCAGAGGTTTCAAATGGCCCAAAGTCGACAGAAAAACTATGCTGATAATCAGAAGAAGGATTTGAAATTTGAAGTTGGGGATAGAGTGTTTCTTAAAATCACTCTACTAAAGAGAAGTATCAAAGCCAGAAAGGGAAAGAATTTTAAATCGAGATATATAGGTTCCTTCAAAATTCTCCAACGGGTAGGAAAAGTGGCGTATCGATTGAAATTACTGGCGAGCTTATCCCGAATTCATGATGTTTTCCTTGTTTGATTGCTCAAGAAATATCATCCAAATCCGACTCATATACTTCAGTCAAAAGATATCTAGATTGACGAGTCTTTAACTTACGAAGAGCGACCTGTGCGACTCTTGGACCGAAAAGTGAAAGAACTGAGAAATAAACGAATTCTCTTGGTCAAAATTCTATGGAGAAACCACGCGGTAGAAGAAACCTAAAAATTGGAGAAAGAAATGCAGAAGAACTACCCCAAATTTTTTATGAGTGAAGGTACAAATTTCGAGATCAAAATTCTTTTAAGGGGGAAAGAGTGTGAGGATCCAAAATTTATTTTCATATTACCTTTTATTTTTAACTTACTTGCCCTAAATTCTTGGTTGATTTAATGGTTGAGTCATGCTTTTTGTAGTGCATGTTGAGTCATGATTTTATCCTTTTGCCTTAATTAACTTGATGCATGTTGAATTTCATAGAGCATTATACTAGTGTTGTGACACCCCCACATCTCCCAAGGGCGAACTCAAGGGTATCCGCGGAACACCTGCCCAGCTCTCGCCAGGACTCAAGACAGTTCAATTCAAACTTAAAGATACAAACCAAATAATACAAGTCTAAAATGAAGGAAGATCGTTTCCTTAACTGAATATCCAAATCTTACATCATGTTCTCAAAAGATACATCAAGCAACAATATACAACCATTAAAAGTCGACTAAACATATAAAACCCAGATTCCAACTAAAAGTATAACCTAGTCGGCTTTTCCAAAATCTTCCAATCCAACCTGTTAAGGAAAACAAACTAATAGGATGAGCCAATACTCAGTGAGGCCACAAAACAAACATGCAAGCACGTAATCCAAGTAGCAAGTAAAACAGTAATATTCAAGTAATTAACAATTCTAGTGAGAAAAGTAAACAGAAACAATTCAAGGATATGGGAGCTCTCAGGAGCTAATTTCCACTTGCTTTGCCAATGCTCGATCAATTACCTCCCCGTGATGACACTCCATCAACCGAGTCAGTATTTAGTCCGTAGAAACTCCACTTACTCGTTCTCCGTCCACCATACATACCCCCACCGGGCCCGAACTGCTATAAATGCACTACTATATGAGTAGGCCAAGCATGATCTCTCCAATAGATCAAGCTTTTAGTTTTTTCTCAGGGCTCACCAAGCTTCCCGACCAAGCCCTTGCCGGCTCGAGTCGCAAGGTTGGCCAATGAGTTTGAGTGTCCCCCAGTTTAGTTGTGTATCGAGCAGATTCACTCCAACAATGTGTATACAGTTCAGTTAAAGGTCGAGGAGATTCACTCCAACGACATATGTAACCATAGCATATAATTCAGTTCAATTCAGTTCAGATAATTCAATTTAATTCAGGTAATTAAATTTTGATTCAGTTAAATGAGAACGAGTGCTATAAAGTACACACTCGACTCAGCAGTTATAAATTTTCCGTCCAGAAGCAGCAATTCACATAAGTGCAACAAAACATGCACTTGACACTCACCAATTAAAAACAACGAAGTAGTGCCCAATTGAGGGTTTTAGGCGTCCACTGTGAGATCCTCTTTAAGGTCTCCTTGAGCGCCTGAACAAAATATAATTAACTATCATACACTATTACTTATAACCCCTAGTTAATAAAGGAGATTGTACACTTGTACAATTTAAGAAAACTTCAAGAAAGAGAGCCTTAATTACTCGTAAATTGAGACTCAAAAGCGGGGTTTAATAATGCAAGGAAAAACTGTTTTCCCTCAAGAAATCAAGTCTAAAATGGTCATTCAATATCGAAGGGTAGTGAAGAGTTTCTAAAAACTCAATTCCCTTCAAGTTCAAAAATTTCAGTTTTAAGGAGCAATCTTTGAAAAATCATATCTTACACTCCGTAGGTCCAAAATTGGAAAACTTGGTACCGTTGGAAACTAGTTTCAAAGTACTAAAAGTTCCTAGAAGAAACTTTTCCAAGATTCTAAATGGAAGACACTCAAATTTTGGCTTAAAGGGGCTGACTTGGACTCCCAAGGCAGTTTCAGTCTTAGTTTTCGGTAAACTTTGGAAATTCGGTAAAATTCATAGAAAATGAACTAGCCTCTGAAATTCACAGAACTATTATAGTTCCAATCAAAGTTTTAAACACAACAAGTATAAATGAAATCGGAGTTTTGAACATTGAGATATAGCAACTCAAAGTTGGTCGCATTTTATAAACCGTTCAGTCATTTTCCAGATTTGAAAGGCTATCTTTGAAGTATTATTTGGCCATTGAAATGGCATTGAAAATACACCAAATTTGGTACAATAAATCTTCCATATATGAACTATATCTCTACCAAATTTCATGCAAAAATGCATGTGGGAAGGCAGTTAACAAAATGACTGAAGTTTGTGAAATTTTCAAAACAAATCTGCCTTCTCACGTTTCCTTCCT
The DNA here is from genome assembly GCF_036785885.1 of Coffea arabica. Classification (NCBI taxonomy): domain Eukaryota; kingdom Viridiplantae; phylum Streptophyta; class Magnoliopsida; order Gentianales; family Rubiaceae; genus Coffea; species Coffea arabica. The sequence continues at coordinate 47,829,099 of NC_092321.1, forward strand.
TTTTAAAAGCTTTGTTCCACACAATCAACTTCAATTAATTCAAATATTGAAACCAATGTTCCATAAACATCCAATAAGCAATTTAGAAGTAATTGACATCAAGGTTTTCAAAATATAACTTCCCAAATCAGATTTGATCATTCGGCCAAGAGAAAAGGAAAGGTTTTCCAGATTCAAAAAGCAACTTTGGGACATCATTTGTATATCGAAATGGTCTTAGATTAACACCAAAATTGGTACAATTCAACTTCCATATGAGGACTACTCGTCTATCAAATTTCATTTGAAAATTTGTACGGGAAGGTAGTTAACAAAACTACCAAAGTTTAAGGAATTTCCAAGGCAAATCTGTTTTCTTGCTTTCCTTTTCTTTTTCAAACACTTGGTTCAAAGAAATCAACTCAAATCTGACTCATTTGTGAAACAAAGGTCTAAGAAACATCCAATATATATTTGGTAGGTGATTGACATCAGAATTTTCAAAACAACAAGTCCCAAGTCAAACTAGGCCATTCGGCTAGCCAAAATTAGGGTTTTCTAGATTTGGTACAGTTTGGGAATTGGACTATATCTCACTCAATTCAACTTGGAATTGGACATGGTTGGTAGAGTTGGAAACTAAATTCAAAAGGCTACATTTCATCAGAAGGAGTTGTTCTGAAATTCAGTTTAAAAATAAGAGAAAATGTAGCCACAAGTTGCAGCTTCTACAATTTTCTCGGTTGCATTGACAGATCAGGGCAGTCGAATTTGATCAGTCACTACAGGTGACTCACTTCGAATTAAAAGGTGCATGATACACCGTTAGAAACCTATGGATGTCTAGTTTCAAATGCCACAAACGGCACTTGATTTTGACGTCCGAGAAGAGAGTTATGATCGTTCAAAGATGCTCTGTCCAGAACACCCGAACACAGTTTTCCAGATTTGTACCATTTTGAAATTCCAACTTTTACTCAACCAAATCACATGATTTTTCGTGGAAACTTTCCACACATCCTACACATCATATCTACATCAGATTCAAGGTCATTTGAGCATCAAAATTTCGGATATAAGCTTCGAGAAAAATGGGGCAGAATTCGGTTAGCAGTCCAAGTGAAATTTCATTCGGTTTCCTTCAATCTCTACCCATAACTAACTTAAACAACACCAAAACAACTCAAACCAACCACTAAATCATCATATCAGTCCAATATATCCATTGTGGGATTTCATAGAGCCCACTCCAACATTTATAACCAAATAACAACACCCACAATGAAGCTACAAGCTTCATGGCCAATATCAAACCCTCTAAAGCTAAAGATGGAAGATCAGATGGTTTGGATGATTACCTCTTTCCTTTGATGAAAAATCAGATATTTTTGCACTCCCAAGACCCAAGACAACAGTGAGAAAGATGCTTCCTTCCTAGTCCAAGTGAATCTCCAAGTGAAGTGGAAGTTGTGTGGTGAATTTGGAGTGAAATGGTTGGAAGATTGGAAGTGAAATGAGGTGGAATGATGAAGAGTTCTTCTTCTTCTTTGCTTTGAGAATTTCAGCCAGCCTTGAGGAGAAAGAGAGAGAGTATGGCCGGTGATAAAGCTTCTTGGAGAAGCTTGGTGGTTGGTGGTTCAAATTGAGCAAAAGTCAACTTTGAATAGCATTTCCCGCGCGCGCGTTTCGTGTCCGTTTTCTCTCAGATTTATTTCACTTGTGCACTAAACCTTTAATGTACTTCCTTTAACACTAATATTATTCACTCTTAGTAGTCTAAAATAAATTTCTAAAGTCCTTCAATTAGTCGCGCGCGTGAAAATGCGAACTTCCGGCTCGCGCGCGATAAAGCGCAATTTCTAAGAAATTCTTGTAACGATAATATAACTAACTAATATTAGGGTAATTAAGCAATAAAATACCTATTTTAAGACTAACGTATGAGTCCTCAAATTTCCAAGGTCACTGTACTCTCAAATCGAATATTGTGTCCAAACGCGTATTCACTAGATCTCACTAAACGAGCTTCCGAAAATTAAATTTATTAACGAGACATTTTAAAAATATATGCAAGTCATAGTTCCATGTAAATGGTTCTAAAAGGGTTGAAATAAATTATTCGAAGAAAACGGGTGAGTACATAATTAAATAAGCCAGTAAAATAAGATAAAAATAAGAAAATTTTCGGGTCCTCACAAGTGTGACTAACTAGTGAGGTGTGTGTAATAAATTTGGTGAATTAGAGGGAGTTTTGTGCAAAAAGAGATTGTTGGAAAAGAGCTGTTAATAGATAATTAAGAGAAAGAGAGATATGTGGGGTTATTAGATAGACATTAGTTCTTGTTTTGCCACTTATCAAGCATCCAAAGCCTCTTGACCAAGACTAGTTTTAAACTTATCCAACTTAAACTATCTTTCATCACTATTTTCATGTTTTCTTTCCTTGTGGTGGCCAGCTTTGAGAGAGGAATAAAAGAGAGAAAAAAACCTCAATTTCAAGTCTTGATTTCTTGTTTGATTAGTGAGAAAACAAGAGCAAAACCCTGATCCACACTATAGATCCTTGAAGCAAGTTCGGAAGGAAGCTTTTGGAGAAGGTTTTAGAGGAAGGAAGCTCTTGATTTGCTTTCCACACGAGGTTTTTGAGGTAATTTGCTAAGAAACTTCTCTTTCTTCTCCTATCTCTAAGTTTATTCGATATATGAAGTTATAAAAGCTAAATGAAGCACTTGTATGGAGGATTTCATGATTTTTCAAGTTATGTTGCAATTTCCAGTTTTGGTACATAATCTATTTAGCTTAGTATAGATATGTGAAATTTTGATACTTTCCTTTGCCTACAACATGTATCATACACCTCATGACATGTTAGCTTGATTGCTAGTGCATTTGCCATGGAAATAGGGGTGGTAGTTGAAGGTTTAACCAGAGAAAACTTGGGTTAAGTTGCTGGAAAATTTTTCCTTGTTAGTCAAGTGAGAGAGGGAGCATTTGAGTTTTAAGTATAAGGTGATTTTGACATAATTTTGCTTGAGATACTTGAGAAAACCTTGATATTCATATGCATGTTGATTTTGAGGCAAAATAAAGAAGTTTAAGAAGAGGAAAATGATGTTTGCCCCAAAACGTTTGATAGTTGGACATTTTCAGTTTTGAACCTCAAGACTCTTGTTGCTTTTTTTCAAAATTCTTGACTATACTTAACATAGTTTTGCTCCATACTATGCTTGAAACATTGACTTACCATATACGTGGTTTTTCCCTTGATTTTCATAAGCAATATTTATGATTTGTGAAAGCTATGTTGGGAGTATATGTGTGGTGTCCAAGTGGAAGTTTGATGGCTTCGTGTTATACTATATCTAATCGCAGATTTTGAGAGTGGCCAAGAAATAGAGTCTGAACTTGACATTAATAGACCTTGATCAGTTGGTGACTGTTATAACTGCATGTTAGGATTTGATACTTGATCGATGTGTGATCTTGACGTTGCGCATACTTGACATGCTATCTTGAAATGATTGATTGGTTGACTTGTTAAGCTTGCTTTACTTGTTATTGGCTGAGCGAGTGTGTACTTTATCACACTCCCCTGAACTTGATATTGTTTACATGTGAAATAATATTCATATGCTTGACTTGAAAGTCAGTTGTGTGAGGACCCAAAAATTTTCTTATGTTATATTCTTTTAGTTTATTTTCTCCCATGCATTTTCTTTACTTTATTTTATTACCTTAATTTTCTAGATATTTTTATAAGCGAGTACAGTTTTAAAATCATTTTTATGGTTTAAATTAGTTCATGTTACGTTAGTAGCGTATTATGGATGTGGGACCCACTAGTGCGGTAAGTGCGATAAATTTTGATGACTAGGTGAAGTTTTGCATAAAGGGATATTATTTTACAAAGTACTAGGAGATAATTAGAGGTTAGTTAGATAGATTAACCATTGGAAGACAAGAAAATGAGCATAAACCTTAGGAAGGCCAAGTGTCGCGAACCCGTTGGAAGTTGGACTTTGACCAAGTCTTACTTAACTTTACTAAACCAAAAATTGACCAAATTTTCTTCATCTTCCTCCCTAGCTTGGCCGAAACTTGAAGAGCAAAATAAGGAGAGAAAACTTCATCTTACACCTCAATTTTAAGCTTGAATCTTAGTTTCAACTGTTAGTTTTGCAAACTACTCCATAAAAGTGCTAAATAAGGTAGATTTCAAGGTGTTGGTGGAGTGATTTTGGAGAGAAAACACTAAGCTACCATCTTTCTTGAGGTTACAAGGTAACTTTGCCAAGAAATCCCTTTTTGTTTCTAATACTACCATACTTGTGGATTAGGGTTGCAAAATATGTAGTTTTATGAGAAATATTATGGTTTGAAGTGGTGTTACGGAAATTTTCAGTTTTTATGGTGAATTTTCTGCTCATATGTGATGCTTGAGGGCTGTCCATGTTTTGATAGCTTTGCTATGTGAAATATTGAGGTTTTATAGGCTAGTTTAACTTGCCTAAAGAAATTTCCAACTTGTGTGCATAAATTTCAGCTTAGAGTTTTCTAATTTGAGCTTGATTGTGGTTGGTTTTTGGAGCTACTAATTGGTTTTATATGAAGGGTATTGTGGCCTTAATTAAGTGTGTTTTATAGCTTATGATTTGTATGTGCAACTGAAGTTATTTGAGATGAGATTGGTGATTGATTGTAGAATGGAAAAGTAAAGGAATTTAAGGGGAGGTGCAGTCCAAATTTTGAGGCCATTTGGTTCCTTTGAATTTGGGTTGATTTTGGGTAGAAATGAAGGGCTTTTGGGTTGTTCGTGTCCGTAGGTCCAAATGTTTCCTTTTCGCCCAAAAATCACAATTTTGTATCTTTGCACTAGTAGTTCACTTGAATAGGCATACGACTCGTAGTCGAGTCTCAATTGTGAATTCCGTTCATTAGGTTTTGGAGTCAAGTCTCAATTGTTTTTCCTTGGTTGTTCTAGGGCGTGCTGATGATCAAGGGCATAACTCGGGAGGAAAGTTTTGAAGTCCTTTTTGTTTGAACTGGTGAGTGTACCACTCGCATGACTTGTTGTGTAACTGGTTTACTTGTACTTGCAATTTGTGACTTGAATAACTGTGACTTCTATTTATTCTGGACAAAACGAGGGTGTACTTTATCATACTCGTTTCTCTCGCCTGTTTGACTGGTTACTGTATACATTTGAATCTGTTACTTGTGCATGATTTGATGTAGTTTGGAGGCTTGTATCCAACGACCTTGCTGCGGCTTCTGAGCTCAAACCTTGTGGCTAGTTATTCGAGTCGAGCCGGAAAGGGCCTAGTCGATTAGGTAACGAACCCTGGGTCTCCTGTTTTGTCGAGTGGAGTGTTATCTCTTCGACTAATCGGTATACTCGAGTATTACCATCCCTGTTTCTGCTTGAGGCGTTCGGGCTCGGTAAGGGGGATGTTTGATGGACGGTACTTGGTGTAAAGTGGGGTCTACGGTCATGGTTGTTTCCTTAAACGTTGACGGAGGGTCAACGGGTTGGATCAAGTAAGGTAAAAGAGGAGATTGGCACTTGAGAGCCATCTGTATCCTTTTACTTCCTGTTTATCTATGGTATTCCTTCCTCTTTATTTGAAGTCTATGTTTGATTGATTATACATGTACTGTGAGGACTCATGATTTTTTCTTAAAATAATCATTTTTATAATTATTTACCCTAGTATTAGTTAAATATATTATCGTTATATGAATCGTTTTTAAATTTCACCTTATCGCGCGCGAATCGGAAGTTCGCGTATTTCGCATCGAATCAACTAAGTGGAGATTTAAGAAACTTATATTAGACTACTAAGAGTGAATAATTATAGTGTTAAAGGAATTACATTTAAGGATTAGTGCACTAGTGAAACAAACAAGAGAGAAAAGTGGTAGCACGGGACACTATTCGAGCACTATTCGTAGTTGAATTTTACATAACTTTTGTCCAAAGATTCCTCAAGCTTCCAAGAGAAGCTTCACACAACAAACCCTTCTCTCTTCTCTCTCCTTGGAGTCGGCCGAAACTAGAAGAAAAGAAGAGAAGAAAGCTCCACTTCACTTGCTCAATTCTTGCTTCCATTTCACTTCCGAATTTGCACCCAACTTCAAAACTATTTGGAGATTAACTTTAGCTTGGAGGAAGACAACGTCTAGTGAAAATTCTTGGAGGTTTTTGTGGTGAAAATTTTTGGTTTCATCAAGGGTTAAGAGGTAACCCTTCACCTCCCTCAAATCTTTCGAAATTCTTCAAGTATGAAGCTTAGATGGCATGGGTTTGAAACCCTAAGCATGAAATAGGCTAGCGGACTTGAGGTGTTTCATTTCTTGCTTTAATCTTTAAGTTAATGGCCTTGAGGTGGATTATAGGTAGCTGACTTGAGGTGTAATTAGTTGATTGCGGTTGTTTATGTGTTATTTGAGATGAATACGGTTAGAAAGTGAAGGAAAAATCGAAGGAAAATGGAAGTGCAAGCTGGCCGAATCTGTCCTGCTTTTATCTTGCTTGTATTTCAAATTTTTGATGGTTGTTTCGCTGTTAAATTGAGTGATATATGTTTTATATTATGTGTACAAAGTGCCTTGCGAAAATCGTTTCAATTGGTTGCTCAAAACTAGAGTTTTCGAAAAAAAAGAAATCTGGAAATGGTGATCTGGGCAGCCGAGCAGCACCTCTTTGTTCAAACATATCTCTTTGTACAAAAATTGAAATTGAGTACCGTTAGTGGCATTAAAAACTAGACATTCATAGCTTTCTAATGGTATAATATTCACTTGCTAGTTCGAACTGAGTGAACCGTAGTGATTCAACAAAGTTGACTGTCCTGTTCTGATTGAGGAATGGAGAAGCTGCGTCTTGTGCCTCTATTTTCTCTCACTTGTGAACTGATTTTGAAAATGATTCCTTCTGATGAAATATGACAATTTGAACCTAGTTTCGAACTCCACCAACCATTCCCAATTTGAACTTGTATTGAGTGAGATGTGATCTGATTTCCAAAGTGCAATAAAGCTGGAAAACGGGAAAGTTTTTCCCTTCTTGCTAGCCGAATGGTCAGGTTTGTTGTGGGATGCTTTGCTTCGAAAATTTTGATGTCAATTGACCATCAATTGCTTATTAAATTTTTATAGGACCTTGGTTTCAAAAACGGGTCGAATTGGGACTGATTTTGTGACGCCCCACTTCTCCCAAGGGCGAACCCGAGGGTATCGGCGGGACGCCTGCCTAGCTTGCGCCAGGACTCGATATTCTAAAACTAGAAAATAGAGGTCACGCCAAAAGAAAGTTCTATTTAAACGATTACATCTTCAAAAGTTGCATAAACTAGTACATCAAATCATACATACCACGAGTACCAGAAAGCAAACCCTAGAAAAGCTGATAACTACAACTTCCACGACAACTATATACATCTTACTAGCCAACTTATAACAAGTACAAACGCAACGATTCTATAGCCAAAAGTCTAAACACCTTCCCGAGCGATCCCCGCGTCGGCCCCCTGCTAAGGAAAACAAATGGAAAGGGGTAAGCTATATGCTTAGTGAGTAATCAGGGGGTAAAAAATGTAAACTCACATCCAAATAAACAAGTAAATCAAGATAGTTCACATCAATAACAGAAAGGTAACATCACAATGGTAGGATACGGGTGGCTCCAAAGCCAGTTCAATTCCCCGAGATTGAACGCCTGTTAACACTCCGTCAACCAAAGTACTCATGGTCCGTAGACTCCACTTACTTTTCCCGTTCACCTTATCAATACCCGCTGGCCAGTCAACAGCACACAGCAGCTCGAGCGAAACAAAATCACTTAGCTTTAATCAAAACTTTAACAAAGAACGAAATCCCAAGGTTAGCATGGAACTAACTTCGACCAAACCCCGGCTGGCTCGAATAGTTCGTCTACCCTTTGAACGGGACTGGAACCAAGCCCTGAGATATCCAATCTCTCAATAGATGATATCTCTTAACAAAGTACACAACAAAGTACTTACCCCAATAGCACACAACAAAAAGGGGTTCAACTCAAGTCATGTAACCACCCCCATCAGCACACAGCAAGAGGGTGATACTCAACATAAGGCATGTATTCTCACATATGAAATCAAAACAAAGGATGGGCTTAGGTCGAGTGAGATAAAGTACACCCTCGCCTAAGTACCCATTTAACATGTACAAAGCACTTTGATAATTTCACATCAATAAACAACCCAATTACTCACTTGATAAAGCTTGGCACAAAAAATGATACAAATCACTGAGCTTGACCATCACCGTCAAAAGCCTCACAGTCTGTATTGACAGATTATATACACACATAAGTGAAACGGCCATACAATAGCAGTTTATAACTTAAACGATTGAAAATGGTCAAAAATAATAAAAAACGGTCAAAAACGACATTAAGGCCAAAAGAATGTCGAAATTGGCTGAAACGGCCGGAATGGTAACAAAATAACAAAAGGAGTCCTAAACGGTCCAAAACGGCAAAACGGTTGACAAATGCACGTGCGCGTGTGCGAAAATGAAAATGGTACAAAACGGGTTACATGATTTTGCCCATAACTGGAGCGTGGTTATCGGATCAAAATGTACTAGGTAGTGTCTCGAAGCTTAAACAAAAGGTTACAACTTCTATGAAGACACCTCGACCCAGTTTTCAGTGTATCCAAGTCAAATTTGCAGAATACAGAACTAGAACGCCAAAGTCTAGGTTAGTCCTCTAGTAAAAATTTGGTGGCATACCCCTTGTTTTTACCTATTTTTCAGCCATTTCTGGCTTCAATATTTTTCTCAAATAGTCCCAAAGTCACATGCAAAATAATCTCATTTCAATAGCCGTTCAATAGGCTCAAAGTCATACAAGTACAAAATTAAACTAGGTACATGTCCGGAAATGAAATGTAAGGCATAAATCAAAAGACAGATTTGCTGTCACTTAGCGTAATGAGCACAACCGAAGCTACGCTTATCAGATTGTGGTGAAATTTATACCGTTTCAAAGCTAAGACAAGGGTCTACAACTTTGATGAAGACTACTCAGTCCAGTTTGTAGTGTATCGAAGTCAAAATCTCAAATTACAGAACCAGAATCTCACATTCGGGCTAGTCAACTGTACTATGCATAAATGACAATAACTCAGGCTATCGAAGTCCGATTAAGTCGTTTTTAGAGGCGTTAGAAAGCTAAGACATAGCAATACAACTTCTGTGTTTTGGTCCAATTCTAATTCAATATGGATCAGGGTGAACAGATGCGGTCAAATTGGTGAAACGTCATAACTGGCCATAGAGCTCTACCTATGGCAGTCAGGGGTATTTTTGTCTTTTCACATGATACAGTGCTCAGATTGAGCTTTAATTTTACAGGAAGCTATAAAACATCATGCTCTACAACTTTAATGTTTTGTACTAAGCCTAATTCGGCCTCCCTCATGGTCAACCAGAACCGGACAGAACAGGGCAGATTGGTTTCCAATTTCTGGCTTTTGCACCTTTACTCTACAAATCCATATCTAACAAGTGCTCTATCATCAAACCCACCAATTACTAACTCAATAACATCAATTAAGAGGTAGATAACTATAATCAAAGCTGAAAATGTAAACCCTAGCTCCATACCCAACAAATCAATCAAAACTAACTGATTAACCGTCATAAACCAAGAATATGAGTTTCTATTCACACTTAAACAAGATTAAGGAAGAGTAAAGGGATAGGCAGCCATGGTACCTTCCAAAAGCTACTTGGAGGTGAGAAAGAAACCACTTTCTTCCAAAAATTTCAGTACACCAAGCCTTCCAAGCACCAAAATGTAAGTTTAATCGGTTTGGTTCGGTTAATTTCAACTCAACAAGGAAGAATCAAGGTTGGAGGTGAAGTTGTTTTTCTCTCTTTTCCCTCTCTTATTTTCGGCCAAGATGGAAGAAAAATGGAATGGAATGGAGCCAAGAAGAAAGATAAGAAGGAAGGAAACTCATTTGGTCAAAGGTCCACGGATTGCCAACAAGTGTCACCACGAGATTCAATCTTAATTTTTTTCTTTTTCCACCCTTTTCTTGGTCAATAATTTCGGCCCTATGGAGGAGATATTTAGGGACAATTTTGCTGAAATAAAAGTGAGAAGATTAAGGTAATAATGTGGTGTTCAAGTGGTGCACTCAATCGGTAGCGAACGGTACCCGTCGGTCCAACCCGTTTTTCCTTATTTTGCACGTACTAGGGTTTTAACTTATAATTCACTAACTTATGATTCTTACTTCTAATCACACACTTTTTCTTGTCTCAAACTCACTCTTAATCATCAAATTTAGTACACTCTCCGTACCGAATAATAACACTACGAAAAGACGTGAAAACTCTAGTTTGCAATAACTTGAAAACGAAAAGGGAAAACCCTTAATTCTATGTTCATTTGCACTTATTGTGGGGTGATTGGATAGTAGGGCCATTATAAAGTAATAATTTCCAAATAAAAGGAATTTTAAGAAAAATGTGCGGGATTTTACAATTCCATTGATTACAATTAGGGTTTCGATTGAAAATGAGAGATTTAAGAAAATCGGTTAGTCACAAGTAAACTAGGGTTTTTTATTAGAATTTAGGGTTTCTAGTCCCTTTAAAACAAATTTAAGGTTTTAAATTAAAACAAAAAAAAACAATCTCCGAACATTCGGTGTATCACAGATTTCATTGTGCAAAACGTTTGAAAAGGAAAGAAAAGCAAGAAGGCAGATCAGCTTTGAAACATTTTTCGAACTTTAGTCATTTTGTTAACTGCCTTCCCATGTAAGGTTTTGGGTGAAATTTGACAGGGAGATATTTCACATATGGAAGTTTAAGTGTACCAAATTTGGTGAAAATTCAATACCATTTCGATACCCAAATAACGCCCCAAAGTTGGCTCTTCAAATCTGAAAAATTTCTGTACAATGTACAAATTCAGCTGACTTTAGACTATTATATCTCGATGTTAAAAATTCCAAATTTAGTTCCGTTTGTCATATTTAAAACCTTGTTTGAAACTCTTATTGTGTTACAAATTTCAGCGCATGATTCACTTTCTGTGAATTACACCAAATTTCCAAAGATGACTGCAAAACTAAGACCAGTTCCAACCTGTCTTTAGAAACTGGAACTTTGAGCAGAAAAATGAGTGTTTTCCGTTTAGAATCTTGGAAAAGTGTCTTCTATGAAATTTTAGTACTCTAAACCAAGATTCCAACGGTACAAAGTTTTCCATTTTTGGACTTACTGAGTACAAGTTCTGATTTTTCTAAATTTGACGCGCAAAACTAAAATTTTTCCGACTTGCTAGGAAATAAGTTTTTGGAAACTTTTCCCTGTCCTTTGGTATTGATTGATCATGTGACAGCCCCACCTCCCCTTGGGCATACCCTAGGGTTTAGCAGACCGCCTGCCCATCTTTCGTCAGGACTCACTCACTCACATCACGTGCATATATCCATCGGCAATAAATAACATCGCAATTCACACTTACAATTTACATCGATGCACATTCAAGATACAAAGCCTCTACATACCCAAACTGGTTTAAAGTGTATACAATTCAAGTACAAATCATCCTAATCAAGTGATAGCGCGAGTACAAGTCAAAAGTCAAAAACAACTAGGCTACGCTAGTCTTTACACATCTCACGCCTCGCTCGTACCCCTGTAAGGAAAACAAATGAAGTGGAATGAGCTAAAAGCCCAGTGAGGTTCCAAATAGCAAATTGACCAGTCTTTATAAGTACAAGTTTTTGATATAGCAAAGTAACGAGTATGAAGAGTTCATAAAAGTGAGCAATAACACGTCAAGTAGCAATCTCAAAGTGAGCGAGTGTAAAAGTTTTTCAAAATAAACAATAATCCAATAAGCAATAATCATTCCAAAGCATAAGGATACGGATGGCTCTCAGGAGCCAACTTCCATTCATCATCAGGAGCTTGATCACGTAGTAGTTGACACTCGATCAACTTTCAAGTAAAGGAACCAATCCAGTAGAGCACCACTTAACTACTCTCCGTCCACCATTCAAACCCCCTACTGGGCCCAAAATCCTCAAGAAACACGGGTGGTAATACTCGAGTGTACCGATTAGTCGAGAAGATATCATTCCACTCGACAAAACAAGAGACCCAGGGTTTGTTACCCAATCGACCAAGCCCTTGCCGGCTCGACTCGAGTAACTTGCCGCAGGGTTTCTGCAGTTCCAGGAAGTGCGCGCATCATAAACAAGTGTATCAAGTCAATTACAACAATAAACAAGTATATATCACATAAGGACAAGTGCGATAAAGTACACTCTTGCTCAAACAATTCACGTATATAACATGTAATCATATTGGTCACGTATCAAGTTCAAGTATCAAGTTCAATTCGGTATTTGAAAGCACTCACCAAAAGATATAGTGCCTCTAGTAATCACGTCTGGGTGGTACTCCGGGTTTGGAGTCCAAATCTGTGATAAAACTTGGCTTAAGAACTTTGAAAATCGACTAAGATTCGGAACTTAGACGTTTCGTTCAATAAAAATCAAGAAATTAAAATTCACTTGGATAGTAGTCGTGAAACACTTGCTCGCTTTTTAAACAGTAAAACTTTGTAACATTTATACTTGAAATTGTCATGCGAGTTGAAAGTACAAGGAAAACATACTTCGAGCAATCATTATTTCATTTCTCAAGGGTACAAGTTCGGCCAAATCCTTACTTATATACCTCGGAACAAGAAGACTCAAGTACCCTAGATGGTTCAAGTAGTAATCACTCTTAACTCTTACTCAAGTTGCAAGTATAGTTCTCTAGTCCTCGAGCGTAAATTTGGGCAGCATGCCCTTTGTGTTTACCTAATTTCTAGCCATTATGGCTTCTTTCTTTTACTCAATCCAACCCAAAGTTATCCATAACACCATTTCAGTTCAATAGCCATTCCATAGGCTCAAAACAATACAAGAACAAAAATTAAGCTAATATCAAGTGCGGAAATGAAGTTACAAAAGACAGATTTGACGGGTTTTTGCGGAACGGGTACATCCGAGGCTACGCTTATCGGATTGAGGTGAAACTTATACCATTTCGAAGCTAAGACAAAGGCCTACAGTTTTCATGAAGAGCACTTTGTCTAATTTCCAGTGTAACCTAATCAAATTCCCAATTCACATAACCTAATTCTAACTAATCGGCTATTTAACTGTACTGCCTTCAAATGGCCATATCTCAGTCTACCAAGGTCCTTTTAAGGAGTTCTTGGAGGCGTTAAAAAGCTAAGACAGAGTACTAAAACTTTCATGTTTTGTAAAATGGCTAAATACGAACAGATTATAGTGAATAAACACAGCCAAATAGACTGAACTGTCTACGCGGAACACTGGAATGTAATCTAGGGAAGCGAGGGTATTTTGGTCTTTTCACAGGCTACATTGGTCCGATTGAGGTGAAATTTTTGTAGGCAACTATAAAATACCATTCTATACAACTTTTATTTTTTATGTCAAGCCTAATTCGGCCTCTAACTGCACGAACTGGAACCGGACAGAACAGGGTGAAATTTTTCCAGAAATCTGGAATTTTTGGTTTAAATGATAACTTTCTTCATTTCTTGCTTCACTTGCTACCAAAACCCCCTATACAATCTTAGATACAACATATATTAACCATACATCAAGTATAGGCAGCAATCCATCAAACCCTAATTCATGTAACCAAAAGGAAAAACACCCAAAACATGATAACAACCATCATTCACCACAAATTTGAGATGCTAAGCTAATTGAACAAGATCAAGAGTAAGAAATGGGGAAATCATCATCCTCACCTTGCTTAAGTGTCTACCAAGAGCAACCCTAGCTTTCCCTTTCAAAATTTCACCAACACTTCACTAAACAAGCACTCAAGGGTGACTTTAATCAGTTTAGTTTCCTTTCTTTCTCACTTGGCAGCTCAAATTCAAGATGAAGGAAGGTGTTTCTTTGCTCTCTCTTTCCCCTCTTGTGTCTCGGCCAACCAGCAGAAATATGGTGAAGAAAGGTGCAAAATGGAGGATAAGAAGGTTGGACAAATAACTTGGTCAAGGCCCTTAGCATGCCGATGTCGCGCCCCACTTTTTGAGTGTGTGTGAAAGTAGTGTGTATGTGAACGTGTGTAAACATGAAAATAAAAGGCCAGGGGATTGTGAAATGTGACGGTTTGGCCAAACAAAGTTCAAAAAGGGTTTTTGAATGGAAAATGGAGTCGCCACTTGGTACAGAGTTAGGGTGTACCAAGTCACCCAAAAAGTGATTTTTTGGAAAGAAAAGTAAACAAACCCTTTTTAAAGAACTTTTTAGGTCTACGTAACCAAAGAAAGGGATCGGGGGTCACATTTGATAAGGGAGAAGGCAAAGGCAAAGCCTAAGGCACTCCCTCACCCTAGCCAAAGCTAGTTGCGTGACTTAGCCCTTCTTTTCCTAATTCTTCTACCCAAAGTATGTGTTGCATGTTGGATATGACTAATGGATGCGAAAAAAAAATGCAATCCTAAATCTAAAATGTCTCTTACGAGGCTTTTTGGTCCCAACCACATGAGTTGTGGTGGCCAATAAGGAAAGTCCTCATAGAGGTCGCGAATGATGCAAATGAAGACTCAAATATGAGTGCAAGTGTGAAAATGTAAGAAAACGTGCATGTGTGCGAATGTAAGACAAGTGCATGTGTGCAAATTGGGAAAATAAAGCTGTTTGTGTGCAAATGGATGAAAATATGATAGTAGATACATATAAGTGCAATTGGGTGCAATTTGTGAGGTAAAAAACAAGTGACAAGAAGAAAAATGTGTGAACATGGCATTTGTATTGAGAAGGATATAAGTAGTGAGAAAATGTGGATAAGAGGGTGAGGGAGTGACATGATGAGAATGAAAGTGTATGAACCTATAGGAATGCATCAAGTCGGGTACGGGAATGACTCCTAACTTCATGACTTTAATTTTCCCTTTGATTAGAAGGAAGAACTAGCGTGCTAAGGCTATTTTGTAGCCACACTCGCTCGTTTCCCTTATCTAAAGGGGACTCTCAATCAAATGTACCCTATAACCAGCATGAGGATGCAAAAACCTAAAATGAAGGGGAAAGGGTTGGAGGATCATGCCAAGTGCTAGAAAACTAAGAAAAATGTATGAAATGTAGTGTAACATGCAAGTATGAACTAGTGAGGGAGATCCCTAAGGGTCTAGCGTTGGACTAGCCCATATCTATGAATTCCTACTAGCGTTGGACTAGTGGAAAACGGGACAATGAGCCACAACTAGCGTTGGACTAGTGTGGTGACGTACATTCATCCATCATATTCATCTACGACTATAGAAAGCAAGTAGACATGCAAATCATCTATAAACACGTAGCACATAACACTTAGCATGCTCAACTAAATGCAAGAGCCTAATAAAGCAAATTAACACATAGCAACAAAAGCAAGCAATGAACCTATTACATTTGCTAACTAAAACAAAAGGGGAAGGGGAAAAATGGACAAAATTGCTCTCCACGCGCTATCTATTACAAGCCAAGAGATGTACACATACCCCATAAAGAATAACTCAAATAAAAAGCAAAAGTAAAATAAAATAAATGAAAGGTATTAAGGAAAGGCAAGGGAAGCAAGTAGACATGCAATTCTCACTTAGCACGTTGGAACACATAGGAGAAATGAAAATCAAGGAGATAGAGGTTACCTCCCTTGCAATTGGGCCCCAATGAATTGAAATCACTTATTTGCCCTCAAAAATACAAAGAAAAGGTCAAGGTACCAATTTATTTGGGAAAATTAAAGAGAGTAGGTAAACACAAGCTCACTTGGACACAAAGTTCTTAAACTCATGCATTAAGTGCAATCTAAACAAAGCATGGTAATTAATTGAAGCAAACAAGCAATTGAGTTGAAAGATTGAAGCTGCCAAGGATTAAATTGATGAAATTATTCAATTGGTTGGGTCATGGTGAAACAAAGAGAGACTTGGGGGGCCAAAGTGCAATTCTTGAAAGGCATTTTTGCATGCAAGTTACGTAGCAGAAACTTTCTTTCTGCACCATTCCAGCCATAACTTTTCTTTCCATTTCACCATGCAAAAACAATCCCAGAAAAACCTACTGGATTTGATAACTTAAACTCAAAATGAAAAGAACTTGGGATAAAGGGGAGGGGAAGATAAAAACAACGGAATGCTGTGATTTGTTTGTTGGAAAAATCGACTCAGCCTTCCAAGAAAAACAAACCCAAAACAAGATAATGAACACCGATGGGCTTTACCACTAAGCTCCCCAACATGCACACGACATCTCAGGCAAATAGCAAACAAATCAAACATTTCAAGCAAACCAAAACTTCAGTAATTCAAGGAAAAAGAAAAGGTCTGTCCACGCTGCTGCAACAAGCCGAGAGCTTCGAGCTTGTTGCAGCAGAAAATTATGCATCAGATCTCAGCTGGACAAAAATCTAAAAAAAAACGACAACAGAAACATCAAGCATTCTGCATTCTTTTCAACATGAGACTCTAGATTTGAACCCAAAAAAAAAAATTCGAAGAAAAATATGCAGACTCTGACCATTTTCTAAAGCTTTGAAATCTAACCATCTTACGCGACAACAACAAATTTCGACCACAACAAGGATGTTAAACTAACTACAACTTCGGTATCCAAAAGAAAGGAGGAGCTGCTGCAATAATTTGCTTGCTTTAAGTGTATTGCAGCAGATTTTATACTCAAAGCTCAGTCCAACAGAAATAAAAATTCAACCTTCTTCAAATGCAGATAACAGACATGAAACCGAAAGTGTTAGATAGAGCATTATAAGAACAAAACAGATTCGGACTGCAAAAAGCAAATGAAATGCAAGAAAACAGCGAACAGTCTCCTTTTATTTCATGCACTGGAAGAACTGGGAACTAACATGATGCAACAGTCATCAACCTGATGACAGTCTACAAGAGACCGAGAATGAGGAACATCAAAACTACAAGTTGGTTACTAGTTTCTGATTTGAGGAGAACTTTCTTTTGCAAAGGAAAACATTTCCATTACGCACCCAATACACCAAGCTAAACCCAAAGTAAGAGACACGACAAATGCAACTCAGGAATAGCAAATGAATCCTAAAAGGTAAGCAAACTGAAAACTTCAACAACTTAAAAGGAAAAGGAATCAGTTCTAATATATGTAACCCAAACTGACCCAAGACAAACCCAATCCATTCAAACGTGACAAGCGAGGACTTGAGACCATGAAGAGAATGAATTCCAACAAGCTTTCGGTCATGCAAATGCACCAAAATGACTTGAGTGTCTGATAAACTTGGTCCCAAAAATCCCAGTCAAAACAGCACATACAACAAACGCCAAGCAAAACACAACTTCAATCATCATGCAGCAAAACAATAAAGCAAGACTCAGAACAAAAAATAGCCAGGAACATCAGTTTCACGACTCCTTCGAATCCGTATTTACCACTCTTTCACACAAACCCCAAGTCAGCAAAATTCGATCTTTGGGGCCATCAGGAATCAACGAGGTAGAAAAACAACAGATGACATCCATTTCCCTCTCTTTTCTTAAAAAAAAACTGATCTTCACAAATTCTTAACTACACTAGTTCGAAACACACGCAACCACTTATAAACAGGAAAAAAAATGAAATCTTCAGTGGACATGAAACGTGAAGGGAAGGAAAATAACGAAACAGGAAAACTTCACAAGCAAGGTCTTCAAGAGTTAGTGTTCGAAAAGATTCTGGAATTTTGAAAAAGAAGACTAACTTACAATGACGATGATTTCTCTTGGCGGAGACGATGACGGTCAGGAGGTTTAGCAGCTCCGGCGGCTCCTTTGTTGACCCTTCTTCCTCAGCCAACACGGTAGCGCTCAGTTTTATCTCTCTCGATTTCTCAGTTTCCTTCCTCTAAAACCCTAGTCGTCCTCCCTCAAAAACCTCACGGCTGAAACCCTTTCTTTCTACTCTCTCTTTTCCAGTTCTCCACACGGAAACCCCCAGCCTTTCTTTTCCTTTGATGTTTTTCTATCTCCCCGATCCCCCCTCTCAGCCGTCAACCTCTCTGTCCTCTCTCTCCTGGCTGCGGCTATCCTTTTTATAGGAACCCCCCAATCCCTAAACCCTCACCTCAAAGGTGAGGATAAGGGATTGGTTTCTACCAAGATTTCCAGCCCTCCGATCTTCCAGCAATCTCCCCGTAAAAAATGACATCCTCTTTTACCGCTGCTGCATGCACGGCAAATTGTCTTTTTTTTTTTTAATAATAATTTAACAAAAATATAAATAACTAATTAAGAAAAATAACTAATGAAGAAAGATTTAATAAAATGAGCGGAACTAGGCATAAAAAGATAAAAATGAAATGCTAATTTTTCTTTCTTTTTCCCTT
This sequence comes from Coffea arabica, assembly GCF_036785885.1. Taxonomy (NCBI): domain Eukaryota; kingdom Viridiplantae; phylum Streptophyta; class Magnoliopsida; order Gentianales; family Rubiaceae; genus Coffea; species Coffea arabica. Next base: position 47,847,522 of record NC_092321.1, read on the forward strand.
TTTTTTTCCTGTTTTCCTTTTTTCCTTAAATAGCCCAAAACCCGCAATCGAGTTTCCCCCTTCTTTCATTTTTCATATTTTCCCCAAAAAAACATTGAATTTAAATCAAAACAACTAAAGTATAATTTTTGAATGCTTTTCCTTTTTCCCGAGAAATTCTATGCTAAAACTTAAAAACTTAAAACTTAAAAATAAAATAATAAAATAAAAAACTAAAAACTAAAAAGTGAATAAACCTAGCACGACAAATAACACTAAAGAAAATAAGTGAAATTACACTGAAAATTTGGTGTCTACAGCCGACATGTGTCCTCCACCACCACCACTCATTTTTTTGTTTCTTTTTCCTTGCTATTTTGGTCCATAAATTCGGTCAAAGCTAGCTGGAATTGAGGGGATATTTTGCTCAAGTATTAATGAGCTCATGTGGTAAGAGTGTGGTGGTCAAGTGGTGCGTTCAATCGGTAACGCGCGGTACCCGTCGGTTCGCGCCGTTTTTCTTTAAAACACACGTACTAGGGTTTTTACTTCCTATTCACTAATCTTATATCATTGCTCCTAATCACATATTATTTCTCACCTAAAAGTCACTTTTAATCACCAAATTTGATCCTTGCTCCGTACCGAAAAATCTTCCTACGAAAAATCGTGAAAACCCTAATTTGCTCCAATCTTGAAACCGAAAAGTGAAACCCTACTTTCTAGGTTCATTTGCACTTATTGTGGAATGACTGGGTGGTAGGGCTTTAATAAATGAATAATTTCCAAATAAAAGGAAATTTTTAAGAAAAATATAAAGAATTTCACGGGTCCTCACAGATCATTTTAAACTCGATTTCATGGAGGAATCAGTTTCTCTTGTGTTATTAAATCCTCACTTTCAAATCTCGATTTTTGAGCGATTAAGGTTCTCTTTTGAGACATTGACTTAGTCTAAATAAGTGTACCTTCTGTCTTGGTTAATACATGGTTGTGAGTGAAAGTACTTGTTATTTGTTCAGGCGCTCAAGGAGATCTTCAAGAGAATCTCGAAGCAAATGCCTAAAGGCTTAATTGCTCACCCACTCACTTTCGTTTTGACTTGGTGAGTGTCAAGTGTGTGAAGTGTTGTTACGTGCTTAATTGTTCTCATTAATTGAGTATTTTAGAAAGTGTCGAGTCGAGTGTGTACTTTATCACACTCGTTCTCGTTTAAGTAAAGTGTATTTGAATTGCATGAAGTGAATTGTTAAGTGAATAAAGTGAAATGTTAAAATAGTGAACTATTCTATGTTTGAATCAACGTCATTTGGAGTGAATCTTCTCGACTTATAGTGATAATAGTGGGGGATGCCCAAACTCATAGGCCAACCTTGCGACTCGAGCCGGCATGGGCTTGGTCGTGAAGGTTGGTGAGCCATGAGAAAAAAAACGTGTATAAGCTTGATCTAATTGAGAGATCTCGCTTGGCATACTCGAGTAGTATCGCCTTATAGAAAAGAAGTACGGGCCCGGAGCAGGGGGTGTAACGGTGATCGGGAGTGCGAAGTAAGTGGGGTTCTACGGACTTATAACTTACCCGGTTGATGGAGTATCAACTCATGGAGGTACTGAATCGAGCATTGGCAAAACAAGTGGAATATAGCTCCTGAGAGCTCCCGTATCCTTATCAAGTGTGTTTTATTGTTAATTGTGAATTACTTGAATGTTATAGCTTTAATTCTCATTTAAGTGCTATTGTTATTTGAACTACGTGTTTTGCATTTTTTCTTGGCCTCACTGAGCATTAGCTCATTCCATTAGATTTGTTTTCCTTAACAGGAGCCGAAATGGAAGGAGTTATGGAGAAACTGACTTGATGCACTTTTGATTAGGGTTTTGAATGTATTGATTAGACGACTTTTGGAAGTTGTAAATTTTGGAAAAGTTGATGTATTTTGAAACTTGTGATGTAAGATTGAACGCTTGTGTATGGAAGCGACTTTTTTTTTAGTTCAATATTTAGTATCGGTTATTTACTTTTAAGTTTGAACTAGAATGGTATCGAGTCCTGGCGAGAGCTAGGCAGGCGTCCCACCGATACCCTTGACTTCGCCCTTGGGAGAAGTGGGGGCGTCACAGTTGGTATTCGAGCACTAGGTTTAGAGATCTATTTGGGAGATATATTAGAGACTTTTACCCTCGAGATTAGGAATGAGATAATTTAGCTAGACTTTAAGTGATATTTGAGCGAGTTAGTGACTTTAAGTTTATAACCTGGAAATTATAGTTGTTTTACAGGGATGGAGAATGGAAATGGAGGACATGCTGCTGATGGTAATGGTCATGCTAATGGCCACGTGGAGCCTCTTAGGCCTATTTACTATCAGGCACTTGGTGGAGGAGCTCGTGTGCGTTACTCGCCTTCTACTAAGTTTCCCCGATGTCCCTGTAGGGTGACATACGCGTACCCTAATGACCTAGTACTATCCCTTGATGACGAGCATCGTCAGTTGGTGAAAACTAACCAAGCCTTACTTCAGGAGGTCGAGGAGCTGAGCATTATGGTGAACGTTCAGAGTACTAGGATTGCAGAGCTAGAGGGGACTGTGATGGACGAGATGGCTAGGGCTAAGGCCGCTCACGATGAGCTTCAGAGGGCTAGAGCTCAATTGACTAGGATAGGTAAGGAGGTCCGAGATCAGGCTTCTGGGATCTTGACAGACGCCACTATGTTAATCGATGAGGTGATGGAGGTTGTTTAGAGTCTGATTCAGGAGGAGCCTTTCGAGGAGGATCCGAAGGAGGATCCTGAGGAGGAGGTTCCGCCCGATAGTCTTGCTGAGGATTAGATTAGGAATGATGACTCTCTTTTGACTTTTGTAGGTAGAAATAGCTGGGGTAATGCTAATTCAAAGGCCATTGTATTTTGTTTAACTATGTGGCCTACTTTTGAGGCACCTGAACCTGCTTTTGTCGTGCCTGACTGAATGTACTTTTGTAGCACCTGCGTGCCATATTTTTGTAAATGTCCCATGACTTGCTAATTGGATGGACCTTAAAGTGTTAATATATGTTAATTATTGCTATTTCTAATGCTTTCATGTTGGCTCTTATTTTAAGTGTTTTCTCGCGTAATCATTTTATTTCTTGCATTAAGCATAACTACGGTCATGGATGGACGAAGCAGTGGTAGAGGCTGTGGGCGTGGGGCTAGACAAACCCAACCTCAAGGGGATGATCAGGGATCGGCAACTGGGCCAACCCAGGAACAAGAAAATGTAGAGGATAACCAAGTGGCTACTGCCATTAATCGGATGACTGATATTCTAGAATGATTAGCAGAGCAATAGGGTCCAGGGTCAATTAACCTGTGAGAGCCCAAAATTTATTGGGTATTTGATGCTTTTGTTTTAGAATTGAAGGTGTTGTGTTTACTTGTTACTTGTTTCTTGTGATTAAATAACTTGGATGTACCCTATATTAGTGTTGGATCAACCTTTATAGAAATTAACACTAGAATAAGAAATTAATAGGAACATAACATGAGAATATAGAAGTGAGGGGTAATTGTTAGAATAACTCTTGACCAACCTTGACCAAGACTAGAGTTATGTCTATCCAATTGAAGCTTCATGCAGCCCTATTCCTCATTCTTTTCTTTTGCTTTGGCCGGTTCTAAAGAGAGGGGAGGTGAGACATATTTCTTCTTCATTTTTTTCCAGCCAAGAGAGTAGGAAAAAGTCAAGGAAAGCTGCAGGATTTTTTGTTCCCTTGTCTTGCTCCAATTTCTCAACCGAGAGAGATAAGTTTTCTCCATTGCCTCCATTTTTGACCAAGTCCAAGTAGCATGCAAAAGTGGACCAACCCAAATTTAGTTCCTCTTGTTTCTTTTTTAGTTTAACTACCATGACAAAGAAAACAAAACAAACAAGACTAGTCTCTTGTTTTGTCCCACTTTAGCCGAGAGAGAGTAGAGAGAGTTGAGAAGAAACGGTTGTCTCCTACTCCAACCTTCCAACCGAGACCTTCCAACCGAGAGAAGATTGAGAGAAAACAAAGAAATTTCTCTTGTTTTGTTTCCACTTCGGCCAAGAGGAACCAGGGAGAGAAAACTGAAAGGAAGCTTGTATCTTACTTCCATTTCCGGCTTGCTTGATCGAGTAGAAGGACCAAAACAGGGGAGTTAACTTCTAGCTTGTTTTCAAGGTAACATGACTTGGAACTTCAATTTCTTTCACATACTTTAGAGGGCTTTTGATGTATGTTTGGTTGAGGTTGGATTGAAGTAGAAACAGGTTGTAGAGACTTGCTTTATTGCTGGAAATTTTCCAGCTTGGATTGAACTAGGAATGACCTTTTGTTTTCTAGATTTTGGCTCTTGTTTTGCTGCAAGTTGCTAGGGAATCCTTGAATCCCTTTTGATAGATGAAGCTTGGTGTAAATATAGCATCCATGTGAGCTGGTGGTTGCTAAAATGAAATTTCCAGATTTGACTGAGGGAGAAAAATGAGCTCCATTTACAGCTTCTTAGTGTGAATTTTTGAGGAGTTTCCACTAGGAAGTCATGCTATAAATGTTATATTTCTTGTTTAGTATGATATGTAGCATGTTGTCTTTGATCTTGGTAACAAATTTGTAAGGACTCGCAAATTTCTTACATTTTTCTCAAAAATACCCTTTTATTTGGAAATTATTCATTTATTATAGCCCTACTACCCAATCATTCCATAATAAGTGCAAATGAACCTAGAAAGTAGGGTTTCACTTTTCGTTTTCAAGATTGGAGCAAGTTAGGATTTTCACATTTTTTCGTAGTGTAATTATCCGGTACGGAGCGAGGATCAAATTTGGTGCTTAAGAGTGACTTTTAGGTGAGAAATAATATGTGATTAGGAGCAATGATAAAAAGTGAGTGAATAGGAAGAAAAAAAACCCTAATACGTGCGATTTAAGGAAAAACAGCGCGAACCGACGGGTACCGCGCACTACCGATTGAACGCACCATTTGACCACCACTTTCTTACCACATGAGCTCATTAACACTTGAGCAAAATATCTCCTCAATTCCAGCTAGCCTTGACCGAAAATATGGACCAAAATAGCAAGGAAAAGAAAAAAAAATGAGTGGTGGTGGTGAAGCCATTTGTTGGCCACTTAAGGGCCATTGACCAAATAACTTTTCTACCTTCTTATCACCTTGGAGCCATCTTTCTTCTTCATTTTTTCTGCTGCTTGGCCGAGAGAGAGGGAGAGGAAAACACCAAGGGAAAGTTGCTCCATTTCTTCTTGAATCTAGTCACCAAGTGAGGAAACAAAGAAAACAAACCGATTAAAGGCATCCTTGGGTGTTTAGCTAGTGGAGTATTGGTGAAATTTTGAAAGGAAGAACTAGGGTTGCTCTTGGAAGACACTTAAGCAAGGTAAGGATGATGATTTCCCCATTTCTTACTCTTGATCTTGTTTATATTAGCTTAGCACCTCAAATTTGTGGTGAATGATGGTTGTTATCATGTTTTGGGTGTTTTTCCTTTTAGTTACATGAATTAGGGTTTGAAGGATTGCTGCCTATACTTGATGTATGGTTAATATATGTTGTATCTAAGATTAAATAGGGGGTTTTGGTAGCAAGTGAAGCAAGAAATGAAGAAAGTTACCATTGAAACCAAAAATTCCAGATTTCTGGAAAAATTTCACCCTGTTCTGTCCGGTTTCAGTTCGTGTGGTTAGAGGCCGAATTAGGCTTGGAATAAAACATGAAAGTCGTATATAATGGTATTTTATAGTTTCCTACAAAATTTCAACTCAATCGGAGCAACGTAGCCTGTGAACAGACTAAAATACCCTCACTGCCCTAGGTTGCCTTCCAGTGTTCCGTTTAGACAGTTCAGTCTTTTGGCCGTATCTATTCACTATAATCCGTGTGGATTTAGCCAATTACCAAAACATGAAAGTTTTAGTACTCTGTTTTAGATTTTCAACGCCTCCAAGAACGTCTTAAACGGACTTTGGTAGCCTGAGATATGACCATTTGAAGGCAGTACGGTTTAATAGCCGATTAGTTGGATTTTGATTCTGTAAATTGGGAATTTGACTGGGTTACGCTGGAAATTTGACTAAGTGATCTTCATGAAATTTGTAGGCTTTCATCTTAGCTTCGAGACGGTATATGTTATACCTCAATCCGATAAGCGTAGCCTCGGATGTGTTCTTTCCTTAAAAACCCATCAAATCTGTCTTTTGATAAGTTTCATTTCCGCACTTGTTATTAGTTTAAATTTTTGTCCTTGTATTGTCTTGAGCCTATTGGATGGCTGCTGAAGTTAGATTATTGTGTGTGTACCCTTGGGTTTGAATGAGAAAAACAATGAAGCCAAAATGGCTGGAAAATTTGGTAAACACAAAGGGCATGCTGCCCAAATTTACGCGTGAGGACTATAGAAATACACTTGCGACTTGGGTAGAGTTGATATGAATATCACTTCGGCCATCTAGGACTTTGGCTACCTTGGTTATCGAGGGTTATACGTTAAAACCTAGCCGAACTTGTACCCTTGAGGAAAAGACATAATAACCAATGTAAACCCGTTTCCCTTGCACTTTCGACTCAAATGTTATTACCAAGTATAATTGCTACAAAATCTTCCAGTTTGAAAAGCGAGCAAGTGTTTCACAAATGTCTACCAAATGAACTTTAATTATTTGATTCTTATTGAATGGAACGTTTAAGTTTCCAATCTTGGTCATGTTTCAAAGTTCTCAAACTGAAATTTTATCGCAGATCTGGACTCCAAACCTGGAGTATAACTGAACGTGAACACTTGAGGCACTACATTTTGGTGAGTGCTTCCAAATATCCGATTGCACTTAATACATGTGTTTCCTACTTGACCTACCTGAGTACATGATGAATGAATGATAGGGCAAGGGTGTACTTTACCGCACTTGTCCTAACATGACTTGTTCTTGTTTGTTAATTACACTTGATTCGCTATACATGTATATGAGTTATTTCCTGCCTGGAATTCCAGAAACCCTGTGGCTAGTTAATCGAGTCGAGCCGGCAAGGGTCTGGTCGATTAGATAACGAACCCTGGGTAACTAGTTATGTCGAGTGGAGTGTTATCTCCTCGGCTAAACGGTATACTCGAGTATTACCACCCGTGTTTCGTGTGACGTGCGGGCCCGGAGAAGGGGGTTGATCGGTGGACGGAGACTGGCGTGAAGTGGGGTTTTACTTTTGGACTAGTTATTACTTGAAAGTTGACGGAGTGTCAACTACCGACCGATCAAGCTGGAATTGAGCCAAGATCTGAGTCACTGAATCCTTATATGTGAATGTGAACTAGATATTTCTTGACTAGCTGAAGTGCTATTTCTCTGATTTGACTTGTTTGCTCGCTATTTCACTATTACTCTGCTATTACCTTGTTTGATGGCCAATTTGATATTTGGAACTTCATTGGGCTTTGGCTCACTCCGTTAGTTTTGTTTTCCTTACAGGGGTACGAGCGAGGCGTGAGACGTGTAAAGACTAGCGTAGTCTAGTTGTTGACTTTTGACTTTTGTCCTGTACTCGCGCTATTACTTGAATAGAATGTTTTGTATTTGGATTGTATACGCTTTGAACTAGTTTGGGTACATGGAGACTTTGTACCTTGATTTGTATCAATGTAAATTATAAGCTTGAATTGTGGATGTTATTTATGGTCTATGGATGTATGCCGTGATACGAGTGAGTGAGTTTTGGCGAGAGCTGGGCAGGTGGTCCGCCGAACCCTTTGGTACGCCTTAGGGGAGGGTGGGGTCGTCACAAAATTGCTGGCTTAGAGGTGAGATTGGCAGCAATAAAGTTGAAGTAACTCTTGTGAAAGCTTGAAATTGTCTGAAATGGGAGAGAGGAAGAGCTGAGTTTCACCTTTGGTTTTTGTTGAAATTTAATACTTAAATTGTGTTAAGATTGCTGGTATGAATGCCATACTTAAGTGTATGGGTGGTTTCAATAAAAGTCTTGTGCTTTTAAAAGAGAAAAAAGAAGATTTTCACAAGTAAAAAAATGAGTTTCCAGATTTTCAGATTTCACTGACTAGTCTCAGTAAAATGCTTATATCTTGGTGTAAAAAAATCCGATTGAGGTACCGTCAATGGCATTTGAAACTATACTCATGGACCTTTGTTCTGTAAAAATTTCATATTTTTCCTCTATGTGTACTGCTGTCCGTCACTCCTCAAAGTAGGCTGCCCTGCTTGAATGTCCTGTTTTTTCAGGAAAATGAATTTTTGACTTGGATCGAATATTTGGCCTATTTGTGATTTGAATCTCTGAAAAGTGTTTTCTGGGATGTGGTAGTACTAAAAATCTATTTTATAACGGTATAACTTTCATAATTTTTTCGATTTGTAGAACTCGAGTTGTGAATTTTAAAATTTACTGTTACTATTCATCTCGGTAGATTCCTGAAGCAGAGAAACGGGCTTCTTGACTTTAAAACCTCGGACGGCCTACTTCCAACCTCTTACCTTGATTTTTCCACTTCCTTGACTTCAAATGTATCCCTATTGAACTTCTCTCGCTAATGTATCTCTCCTTTCCTCAAAGTTTTACTCTTTTAACAAGTTACCTTAATTAAAGCGGTCAAGACTTGTACTTAACTTTTAGCCACCATTTTCGAATTTTCAAGTGAAGCTTACTTGCTATAATTGCCTTGTATTTGGATGACATTGAGCCTAGTTGAAGGGCTATTATGTTAAGATTGTTTATGTGTGAATTTGGACTGGGTTGAGAAAAATAATAAAGTTATAAATGGCTGGAAAATAGGTAAATACAAAGGGCGTGCTGCCCAAATTTGCACTCGAGGGGTAGGTAGATGTACTCACGACTTGAGTAAGGGTTGAGGATTAAACTAACTTGAATCATCTAAGGCATTCAAATCTTCTTTATTAGAGGTATATAAGCTGAAAGTTGGCCGAAACTTGTACCCTTGGAAAAATGAAATTTACAACTAATAGAAATACGTTTTCTTCGTTTCTTCGACTCAAATGGAGATTTCAAAGTTTTACGAGCGAGCATAAGTTTTACAAATATTTTACTCATGTCCTTTGGTTTAAATGTACTCATTTCACTTCCAAAACTATACTTATACTTTGTACTAGCAGTTATTTGGATTTTCTTTGGTTCACCTAAACTTTGGATGGTTTAGCTGTAATATTTTCTCTTGGTTATTATTAGGGTTCCTTGGTGATTGAGGGTATTACCCGGAGGGTTCCTTTGGGCGTTATTTTGCATAAATAGGTGGGTGTTCTTTGTTTGTTATGTTTCCATTAACTATATGATTTGTTGTGGATATTTGATTAAATGATACATGTTTGTTAAAATGAATTTTGCTAGGCGAGTGTGTACTTTATCGCACTCGACCTAAATGAAATGTGAAATTTTAAATGTTTAACTGATTAAATGTTAGTTGTGCATGAATGTAAGCCTTTTGGTTGAACTGGGCCCTTGCCCTTTGTTGCCGGTCGACTCGAGCCAGAAGCGGACTCGGTCGGGCGATTTGGTGACCTTGGGTGAAAGTTTGGTATATTCGATTATTACCACGTTGTCGGGTGGAGTCTGGCCAATGTCCAGAAGGGGGAAGAATGAAATGAATGAACGGGTGACAATGTCAATGAAGGGGTTTTCACATACAAAATGCATTTTAAAATGATTGGAGGAATAAGGAAATGAAAGGTGAATGAAAGAACGAAAGGCTCCATGTGAGCATGTATCCTTTTAATGAATGTGTTATCATTGCTTCATAATGTAAATGTTTCCTGGATTACTTGTTATTACATGATTAATGTTCTTCTTTAAGTTGATTGTGTGTTTGGAACCTCACTGAGCTTTTAGCTCATTCTGTTAGTTTTATTTTCCTTAACAGGGGATGCGAGAAAAGACGAGAGATCTGTATAGACGAGCCTAGTCTAGTTTTTTTGAAATTTTGAATTTTTATAATGGTTCTCGCCCTAGCGTTTGGCAAGAGTTGGATGTATGCAGAATTGAGAACCTTTGTATATTTGAGTTGTATTCCTTTTGTGATACGAATCTCGTTGGTGAGGAGATTCGCGACCCAAGATCGCTTGTTGGATTTGACGTCGGATGCAAGAAACGGTGGCAGCGGAAACCCTACGACCCCTCTAATCCCCGTGACTACGAACTTGTTGATACTATCTCAACCCGTAATCAAAGGAATTAGTGAACCTCAGGCAAGTGTAGAAGGCGCCACAATTCAAGTGCGATTCTTGAATTGATAAGCCGAACAAGAACACTAGAGTATAACTCTAAGTTGTTCAAGGTTTGCTCGAAAGCTATGGAGAAAACTCTCTCAATATTTTTATCATAAAAGTGTGTCCCTTTGTGGGAGTAATGGGGTGCCTTATATAGGCTACAAGTAAAACCCTAATCTAGTAAGGAAAAGGAACTAACTAATGACTCTCCAATCACAATCACAATTAAGGCTAACTAATGGTCAGCGTATAAAGCTGGCCCAACATAACCCAATAAAAGCTAATTCACCAACTTAAGTAATAGTGAGTCTAGACTCTATAAATCGGATCCAACTCAACATGAGGTCTTGGACCGAACTTATTCCTACCAAATAAAATAGAAATCTGAAAAATAAACTACTAAACTATTACTAAAAGATTCGTTCTCTTGCAGCCCGAAACATGGCCCATAAGCGGCCCATATTTCATATCATTCCCCTCCTCTTGAAAAAGATTTGTCCTCAAATCGTGGTTGGAAATGAATGGTACTAACAAGAGTTGGCAGGATGAAACCTCAAATCTCCACATATTGGCTCTCTTAGAATGAATGATACTTGCATACGTCATGATTATTATAATTTGGTGCACATGTCTCTTGGTCAGCTTGAAAATGCTCACAATCAGCCATGGAAAACTCAAGGCTTTACTCCAACGACTCCTCAAAGATAATGCATATAGCTTCGGTTCCATGATGCAAGGTAAAATGTATGGTACATTGGCAGCAAGCTCACATCTTCTTGGATCCTCCATAATGCAACTGAGAAACTGAACAACACTTTGAACATGATCGACTTCATTAGATGGATCATCACTTGGGACACTTGTTGCAAAATGGTAAGGAGGCAAAGGACAAAATTCAAGTGCAAGGACTCCCTTTGAAACTTCATTACTCCTCCCAACAAGCAAAGCAGGCTCATGGGTGAAGTTGTATATCAATGGATAGTAAAGGGATACAACACTTAAGATGCAAACTCCATGAAAATTCTGATATTCGCCAATGGATATAGGGATAGAACATGCCATGATCAACTCAATCTCTCCTTGCTTAACCTGGATAAAAGAAGAAAAGCTAAACATAACAAAGGTAAGTTCGTTAGAAAAATAAGCCCTCGCATTGTTTCCCAAAGTCAGCGCACTTGTTCCCTTGTCTTCCTTCTCAACTAGCTCAAGACAACTAACTTGTGTAGATGGGACTTCAAGGTTTTCAATCTCAAGTTCATTGCCAGCATTCGTAGATATTTCTTCAATCAATGGCGGATTAGAAGGAACATCTTTACCACCATTGGTTGACACATGAGTAAGTTGCTCAAAATATGAATTCAACACTTGGCGAATTTCTCCCATCATAGAGTCAAATAATTCTTTATTCCGGCTTCGGAAATCAGCCTTTGATTCACGAGGCTTTGATTCAATTCGAGAATTCATGACTCGATTGTCACAACACTCCTTAGATGATGCTCGTTTGCTTGATGAAGACCTTGGCTTAGATGCTCGACGCAAACTCCTTTGCTCCTCCTCATACTCATTACAAGTACGCTTATATCTTTCATATACGCACAAGGCACGAAAATGATCCATTTCCTCCTGAAGTGGATGAAACTCATGTTGTGAATGCTCGGAGATGGAACGTGTGGAACTAGAGTACTTGGTAGTAGTTCGCTTGGAACCCCTCCTCTTAAGAGGCTCGTTCTCTAAGAATTCTTGATGATATGAATGAGATGCAACTCCACGAGGCATGGTTAAGTGACCTGCAAAATTGGTTAGCAGAGAAGAGAAATTTCTCACAACACACAAGCTCACGTGTATGCACTCGTCACTCAGTGTTTGCACTCTAATTTGTCCCTCAAGTAGTCCTCACCAAAGATTTTCTCACAGCCCCTTGCAAACCTTGAAGAAAGTAGAATTCTCCAAGTGCTCAAGTGTAGCTCAAAAACAAGTTCACGCTAGAATTTGAGGTTCGTAAGAGTAGAGATTTGCTTGGAAAGAAAAATTAAGACACTAAGAATGGAGTGGTAGAATATATTCAAGAATAAAAACTGAAAATAGAATGGGCACAAAAGCTACAAAAAATTAAGAAGGACACTCAAAAGCTCTAGCCGACGAGGAGGATGGTCCTTTTGCTTCGCTTGATTTTCTTGGGATGTTTACCCCTGTCCTAACCGACTCAAAGCTGAAACTAGAACCTACTTCGACACTTGAAAACACAATAAAGCTGACTGGGACAAATTGAGTGCTAGTGTCGGTTTCTGGTCAGCACAAGGAATGGTATGGTATCGGTTTTGGAATTGGCAGCTTTGGTTTGTGTGTTTGGGGAGTTTCCTAGAGCTGACTTGGTCGGTTGAGGAAGCCTGTTTGAGTTGTGTTTGTGGTAGGGGCGGTGGATCTGGTTGTTAGATTTTAGGAATCACGAAGTTCCCAATTTAGTGTCCAACAAGGAATTGGAAGGTACTCAGATTTGGGAGTTAGTGGAAATCTGAATCTCACTTGGGAAAAAGTATGCCTTGGACTGCAATGTATCCCAGATTTCTTGCCTTTCTTCCTCCTCTTTATTTATTTTTTTTGGTTTAAGCTGTTTTGAAGCAAGCTGGTAATACGTTCAATCCTTCAAGAATTCAAAAATTCGAGATTTGTAGAGTAAGAATCCAAGATCCTTTTGAGATCAAAATCCAATTGGCCCAAGGTTCAAGAGATCCGACTTTCTTTGTGCAAGAACTTCAAATTCGGTTCTGTTTTTTTTTTTTTTTTTGGTACACAGTCCAAACACACAAGACCCCACACGAATTAAACTACAAACTGGACAAAAACTAGAGCCATCTAGTGACCGAAATTTCTGGACAGATTGGTGCACAACACAACGCTAAAAGGAAAATCCTAGTTGCGGCAAGAAGGGAAGAAGGCCCTAGTTGCGGCTGTAATTTTTTTATTTTTTTTCTCTTTTGGTGGCTGTTTTGCACACCCAAAATGACTCTGCAACACAACGAAAGGACTAGGATCTGGGCAAACAATAGCAAGAGACAGCAAAACAGATTGCATGCAATACCAAGACACAAAGAGTACGATGGGGAGCAAAAGAAACCTAGCGGCTGGTTCTATAGATTTTTGTTTCTTTCTCTTGTTTTCTTTTTCTTCTTTTTTTTTCTTTTTTTTTTCTGCGGCTCTCTGAGTGTTTTCACGAACTCAGGTTCCTGTCCCAACAGTTGATCCTTCAGATCAAAGCACAAGGTTGCCAAGAAAATAGAAGTGCTCCTCTCAATTTTAAAGAAACCTGTGATTGTGCGAGTAAGGGCTTTCCAAAACAGTTGCGGTTGATCCAAGAGCTTCAAGACTTCTGATCAGGACACTCAAGATCTACTCAAGTTCGGTGTTGGTTTCCAGGATTTGCAAGAATCGACACAAGGGTTCAAGGCTCATAAGCAACACAGGTTTGGTAATGCAAGAACGAAAATTCCAGCAAACGCGACTCAAGGACAACGGTATGCGACACTCTTTTTTTTTTTTGACCCTTTTGCTGGGTTGTTTACACAACCCAAATGACACAAAATAGACTCCAACCTGGCCGGAATCAGTAGCAATTTGCAACAAAGAGCTTCTGGCAGATTGCACACAACACCACAAGACACGATACGAAGGACCCAAAGAAAGCCTTAGCGGCTGTATTTTTTTTTTTCTTTTTTTTTTGTTTCAGGTTTGGCACTTAATCACGAAGGCAACAGACAAAAAAAGCTGAACAATAGACATGCACTAACAATAAGGAGACAATTCGGTCAGATTGGTCAGTGCAAGGAAAACAATATCAAGTGCGACAAGACAGAAATTCTTATGACTCGATGTGTTGTTGTAAGACTTGGACACAACTCTCAACACCGTGGGACATCCTTAGTTGCTGGACCCAAGCGGTTGAAGTAATGTCAGCAAGACATGAGTGGATTCAACACACAAAACTCAATAGGGATTGGAACTAACAGAACACGGACAGATTGCACAATTCCAAGGTCGCAGCTTCGCGACTTGGAAGAAGTCACCGACCAGAAAGCTCTCCTCTCCTTTTTTTTTTGTGTAACAACGATGAGATACTCGCACAGACTAAATCAAACACGACACAATTAATTTCCAGAAATTCCAGGAGTTCAAACAACACCAAGACAGGACCAACAATGGCGACCAGACTTGAAAACGAGGGAAACTCGCGGCCAAAATGCAACGTGCACAAAATTTATTTTTTTTTGAGCTACCGAGACAGATACGAATTAAGGCACGAAAAGAGGGATAATGATGTTACCAACAAGCTGGCTCTGATACCAGCTGATACGAATCTCGTTGGTGAGGAGATTCACGACCCAAGATCGCTTGTTGGATTTGACGTCGGATGCAAGAAACGGTGGCAGCGGAAACCCTACGACCCCTCTAATCCCCGTGACTACGAACTTGTTGATACTATCTCAACCCGTAATCAAACGAATTGGTGAACCTCAGGCAAGTGTAGAAGGCGCCACAATTCAAGTGCGATTCTTGAATTGATAAGCCGAACAAGAACACTAGAGTATAACTCTAAGTTTTTCAAGGTTTGCTCGAAAGCTATGGAGAAAACTCTCTCAATATTTTTATCATAAAAGTGTGTCCCTTTGTGGGAGTAATGGGGTGCCTTATATAGGCTACAAGTAAAACCCTAATCTAGTAAGGAAAAGGAACTAACTAATGACTCTCCAATCACAATCACAATTAAGGCTAACTAATGGTCAGCGTATAAAGCTGGCCCAACATAACCCAATAAAAGCTAATTCACCAACTTAAGTAATAGTGAGTCTAAACTCTATAAATCGGATCCAACTCAACATGAGGTCTTGGACCGAACTTATTCTTACCAAATAAAATAGAAATCTGAAAAATAAACTACTAAACTATTACTAAAAGATTCATTCTCTTGCAGCCCGAAACATGGCCCATAAGCAGCCCATATTTCATATCATTTTGAGATAGAAATGTATATAAGTATATGTTTTAATTTTGGAATTATTGTTACACTTGTTCCGGTGGTCTTATTTTCATTTTTACTTGAGGTATTTGATTGAGTCCCGGCGAGAGCTGGGCAGGCGACCCGCCGAACCCTTGGGTATGCCCTAGGGGTAGGTGGGGCCATCACAGGAACCAACCCGGGGCCTAGGATAGAGGTGATGATAGATCCTTAGGAGGTTTTTGAAGTTTGCTACGCCTAAGTTTATTGGAGGACCTGATCCTGAATTAGCAGAGAACTGGCTAGCGCGGATGACTTCGCCACCTTAGATTATACAGAAGAGAGGCGTGTGAACTTTGCTGCCTTTGAGTTTGAGGGCGTCGCACGTGCTTGGTGGGACGTGATAAGGCAAAAGTGGGAAAGAGCGCAGACCTCTTGAACTTGGGAAAACTTCACGAGGGAGTTTAATGAGAAATTTCTTCCACCTCTAATTCAAGAGAAGCTGGATGACGAATTTATAAAGTTGAGATAAGGAACTCTTAGCGTGGCTGAGTATGAGGGAAAATTCACTAAGCTTTCTAAGTACGCTCCAGAGTTGTGGTTAATGGGCGAAAAAGGATTAGATGTTTTGTGCAAGGGCTTAATGTGGAGATTCAAGAGGGATTGGCAGCAGCCCAAATCTCTACATTGTGAGAACCCGAAAATTTTCACATTTTCTAGGCATTATTTTATTTTTGCCTACATTTTTATACTTGCCTTTAAAATATTAAAGTTTCTATGCATTTTTATAAGCAAGTACAATTTTAAATCATTTTCCTAGCATAAGTTAGTGTACGTTAAATTTGAAACGCATTATAGACCTGGGACCCGCTAGTGCGATAAAATTTTGGTGATTAAGTGATTTTGTGTTAAGTGTTATTATTTTACAAGGTACTGGGAGATGATTAGAGGTTTGTGACAGCCCCACCTTTCCCTAAGGCCAACCAAAGGGGTTAGCGGACTGCCTGCCCAACTCTCGCCAGGACTAACGGGACAGTTCAATACGGTCTAAATGTTCCGGAACATACAAGCGCGCTTAAACAAGTCAAAATCACAAAATAAAAAAATGAAAAACGGAGCCGACATGAATAGTAACTGACACGTCAGAATCCGGCCGGAATCTCACCAAACATCCATCAAACATATACACCTTGAAATTAAGCATTTACAATCCAAAGTAGCATACAAAAGTTATCCAACAAGTTTGTACATGTACGGTTTGCAAATTACAACTCAACGACTTGGTTGGATCAAAATGCACTTAGGGTTTTGCCCAAAAGGAGCTATTCAAAAGATAGTTACAACAAGCTCAACTCGGCAACCAACTATCAAAAGCCATTCCAAAAGTGTTTATATTCCTGTAAGGAAAACAAAAGGAATAGAGTGAGCTTACGCCCAGTGAGATACTATCACTCAAGCAACCAAGTTCATATAGGCATAAAACGTTTAATAATGAAGTAAACCAAGATCACACATTCACAACATGGTTAAAAGGATACGGATGGCTCTCAAGAGCCCTTTTCCTCCTTTGTATACTTGATCGGATTTCATTGACCCTCCGTCAATGTTTACAAAGTAACCAACTATAGGCTCCACTTTACTTCCATTCCTTCCACCCAACATACCCCTACCGGGACCGAACTCCAAACAGTATAAATTTGGTAATACTCGAGTATACCGGAATCGAGAGTCTCATACTACAAGATTCCATATAACAGTCCCCATGACTCGTCAATTTTCATGACCAAGCCCTCGCCGGCTCGATCCAATCGACTACCAATGGGGTTGAACTCAGTAGTAACAGTAATGGCCGTTGGATACTCGTCCATACGACACCAAATCCAGTATTTCATGTACTATTCAAGTACCACAGTTAACAGTCATATATAATACAAAAGGGGTGAGGGCGGTCAAGTACACCCTCACTTTAATCAGTTTCACCGGTGCAAATAAGCCTTCAAGGCATCAAGTTCAAATATAATAAAGCCACATTGTAAACAAACATGTGAGTAGTATACTCACCAAGTAAGTAAGTGAAATTTCATAAACTTCCGGCCCACGAGCGTCTTTAATCACCGTCACGCCCTAAAATATTCAAATAGGCACAATAAGACTCGATTACAAGTTATAAACCAATTTCCACATACTACCAAAAATAAGGCATCATTAGCACGTATAAGTACTACAGTAAGCTAAGGAAAGTCCGGAAATGAAAGTTAAGCTCTAAGACCTAAAACTAGTTTTGCCGTCATTAAGCGTATTGGCCACAACCGGCACTACGGTTATCGGATGGATGTACAATATACACCGTTTCGAAGCTAACAGAAAGGGATACAATGTTGAAGAAGGCCACTCAGTCCAGTTTGTAGTGCAACTAGGTCAAAAGATCAATATACCAAACCAGAACCGCATAAACAGGTTAATAAACCGCATTCTGTTTAATCATCATAAGTCAGGCTACCTAAGTCCAATTCAAGTGATTCCAAAGCTATCCGAAAGCTAAGATACCAGTATATATTTCTTAAGAAGACATCAACAACCAAATCAATCGTATTCCCAATCAAATTAACCAAATACCAAAGCTGATTACCAAGTTCGGACAGAAACAGGGCATCAGGGGTATTTCAGTCTTTTCACAGGATACGTTGCTCCAATTGGCCTGAAATTTTGTAGGCATCTATAAAATATCATTCCCTACAAATTTTATGTTTTAACCCAAGGCTAATTCGGCCTCTAACTAGGTACAACAGTACCGGACAGAATGGGTTCAATTGCAACCCTAATTCCGAATTTTTCCGTTCAATGCGGAAATTTTCCGCAAACAACCACAATTTACGCATTCTAGCTTCATTCTAGATCATTTCCAACCATCGTACATGGCCACACAATAGTAATCATCCGAAAACAGAAAAATTATGAATAAATAGAAAAATGTCATCAATCTCACTAAAATCATGAAATAACCCACAAAACACCTCTTAGGCTAACACAAGCCATTAATTACACATCATCAAGAACAAAAGAGGAGTTCCTTAGATACTCACCTTAAAATGCAAGAAAGGAAGCAACTAACCACCTTAGCCTTCCAAACAACTCCACAACCAAGCTTAACTTCACTAAACTAAGAGGTTTTATGGAGAAATTTGAAGATTAAACGGTTTAACTGAGAGATTGGGCAAGATTAGAGGTAAGATGGTAGAGAGTTTTCTTTTCTTTTTTGCTTGGAGAGAGCCGGCCAAGAAGAGGAAGAAAATAGTGAATTTTTGGTCAATTTTGGTATTAATTTGGTAAAGTAATGAATAGTGGTAAAAAATGCAAGATTTAATCATATGGTGACACTTGTCACCCTATTTAATGCATGCATATCCCTTTGTTTCCTCAACTCTCATCCATATGGTATCCTCTAATTATGTCTTCGTACCTAGTAAATTAAACCCTGTATACAAAACTTAACCCAATTGGCCGAATTTTACCGAACTTTCCGCACTAGCGGGTCCCACGTCCGATATACGTTCTTAATTTCTCAAAAACTAACCGATACTAGAAAAATCATCTAAAAACTATATTTACTCATAAAAATTATCCCGAAAATTTTCCTAATAAAGAAAATGCAGAAAAACATGCCATTAAATAGAATAAAACCTAGAAAATGAGAAAATTTACGGGATCTCACACTCTCTCCCCCTTAAAAGAATTTCGCCCTCGAAATTTCTCATCTTGATTCACGAACAGTTCAGGATATTTCTTTTGCATCTCTTCTTCCACCTCCTAGGTAGCTTCTTCTACCCCATGGTTTTTCCACAGTATCTTAACCAACGGAATCTGCTTGTGTCTCAGCTCTTTAACTTTCCGGTCGAGTAATTGGACGGGTTTCTCTTCGTAAGCGAGCGATTCATCTATGTCGATTTCTTCTGGCCGTAAGATGTGGGAGGGGTCGGGATAGTACTTCTTGAGCATCGAGACGTGGAAGACGTCGTGAATTCGAGAGAGACTAGACGGTATTTCCAGGCGATACGCCACCTTGCCAACCCTTTGAAGAATCTTGTATGGTCCAACGAACCTCGGTTGGAGCTTCTTTCCTCTACCTATTGTGACACTCCATAACGGTGTGACTTTAAGAAACACATGGTCTCCAACTTCGAACTCCAAATCTTTTCTTCGATTATCCGCGTAGCTCTCTTTGTCGGCTTTGGGCTGTTTGGAGTCGTTGTTGTATCAATTTAACTTTTTCTCGAGCTTCTTCCATCCATTGAATGATTGCTGGATCCAGTGCCTTCCTCTCGCCAACTTCGTCCCAGTAGATCGGTGACCGGCATTTTCGTCCATATAGTGCCTCGTATGGAGCCATTTGAATCGACGAATGGTAGCTATTATTGTACGTAAACTCCACTAAGGTCATGTGTTGACCCCAGTTACCTCCAAAATCCAAAATGCAGGTTCTCAACATATCCTCGAGAGTTTGGATTGTGCGCTCCGATTGCCCATCCGTCTGAGGGTGATAGGTGGTGCTTAGATTAAGTTTAGTCCCCAGAGTCTCTTGGAATTTTTGCCAGAACCTTGATACAAAATGGGGATCTCGATCAGAGACGATACTCACTGGAACGCCATGTAACCTCACAACTTCGTCCATGTACACTTGAGACAATTTGTCCATAGAATACTTCATGTTTACCGGCAAGAAATGGGCCGACTTGGTTAATCGATCAACGATCACCCAAACGGCATCGTGCCATCATTGCGTCCGTGGCAACCCGGAAACGAAGTCCATGGTGATGTTCTCCCACTTCCATTCTGTGAGGACTCGCAAACTTCTTATATTTTTTCTCAAAAATGCCTTTTATTTGGAAATTATTATTTATTAAAGCCCTACTACCCAAATCATTCCACAATGAGTGTAAATAAACCTAGAAAGTAGGGTTTCACTTTTGGTTTCAAGATTAGAGCAAAATTAGGGTTTTCACGATTTTTCGCCGGATGAATTTTTGGTATGGAACAAGGATCAAATTTGGTGATTAAAAGTGACTTTTAAGTGAGAAATAATATGTGATTAGGGGCAATGATATAAGGTTAGTGAATAGGAAGAAAAAAAAACCCTAGTACATGTGTTTTTAAGAAAAACGGTGCGAACCGACGGGTACCGTGCACTACCGATTGAACACACCACTTGACCACCACTTTCTTACCATACAAGCTCATTAATAATTGAGAAAAATATCCCCCCTCCTCATGGTCATCTCTTGGCCAAAATTTTGGGGCCAAAATGCAAGGAAAGAAAAGAAAATTTTGTGTGGTGTTGAAGGTGCCAAGTGTTGGCAAGCTTGTGGTCAAGATTAATCCTAATCCTCTTGTCTTCTTAACACCATAAGAGCAGCCTTTCTTCTTCATTTTTTCTGCTTCTTGGCCGAGAAAAGAGAGAGAGAAAGGGAGAGCAAGAGAAAACCATTTCCTTCTTGATTTGCACTATCCAAGTGAGGAATCAAAATTCTAAACCGATTAAAGAGTGAGCTGTGAGTTGGGAAGCTAGGGGAACTAAAAATTTCCAAAGGAGGTGGAGTATCACTCTTCCAAGCTTTGTCTTTGAGGTATAAGATCTGATCATGGTTCTTGTTCTTTTAAATTTTGGTTTAAGATGTTATCTAGTTCATGTTTTGGCTTGATTACAAGATATGCAAGTTGTGGTGATGATTTTGGATGATATATGCAAGTTAGGGTTTAATAAATTTCTGCCTAAACTTGTTGTATAGTTAGTATATGTTGTATATAAGATTATATAAGGGGCTTTGGTAGTGTTGGAAGCAAGAAACTAAATAGATTGTCATGAAATCCCAAAAACTCCAGATTTCTGGAATTTTATGTTTACATTCTGCCCGATTTTAGTACTCATGGTTAGAGGCCGAATTAGGCTTGGCCTAAAACATGAAAGTTTTAGAGAATGGTATTTTATAGGTTCCTAAAAAATTTCAGTCTAATCTGAGCTATGTAGACTGTGAAAAGGCCAAAATACTCTCGCTGCCCTAGGATGCATTCTAGTGATCTGTTTTGGACAATTCATCCAGTTAATGATATTTATTCACTACGGTCCGTACTGATTTAGCTATTTTCCAAAACATGAAAGTTTTATTATTCTATCTTAGCTTTTAAACGCCTCCAAGAACACCTTAATCGGACCTTGGTAACCTGAGATATAGTCATTTAAATGTAGTGCGGTTAATTAGCCGACTAGTTGGATTTTGGTTCTGTAAATTGGGAATTTGACTAGGTTTCATTGGAAACTGGACTAAGTGATCTTCATAAAAATTATAGCCCTGTGTCTTAGCTTCGAAACGGTATAAGTTAAACCTCAATCCGATAAGCGTAGCCTCGGATATGTTCTTTCCGTAACCACACGTCAAATCTGTCTTTTGCTAGGTTACATTTCCGCACTTGTTATCACTTTGATTTTTGTTCTTATGTTGTTATGAGCCTATGGAACGGCTATTTACTTGAATCTATGACAGGTATGACTTTGGGATTGGCTGAGGAAAAAATAATGAAGCCATAAATGGCTGGAAAATTTGGTAAACACAAAGGGCATGCTGCCCAAATTTACGCTTGAGAACTAGAAAACTATACTTGCAACTTGAGTAAAGGTTAGAAGTGATTATCACTTGAACTATCGAGGACCTTTGCTACTTTGTTTATCGAGGATTATACGTTAGGACTTGGCCGAACTTGTACTCTTAGGAAAACGATATGAATCACTATGAAACCGTTTTACTTGCACTTTTGACTCAAAAGTCATCTCCAAGCAAACATGTTATCAAATTTTCCAGTTTGAAAAGCGAGCAACTATTTCACGACTATTTCTCAAGTGAATTTCAATTTATTGATTCTTATTGAACGAAACGCTTAAGTTTCGAACCTTAGTTGATTTTCAAAGTTCTCAAGTTAAGTTTATCGCAGATTTGGACTCCAAACCCGGAGTACCACCCAGACACGAGCACTAGAGGCACTATTTTGGTGAATGCTTCCAAATATCTGATTGAACTCGATATTTGCCATTTATCTTTGATCAACGTGAATACGTGATATATATGTGATTTATCGCACTTGCCCTATCCAAATTGTTCTTGTTTATCGACTTTGCTTGACTTGCTCTACATGCACATGAATTATATTATGCTTGGAATTCCAGAAATCCTGTGGCTAGTTAATCGAGTCGAGCCGGCAAGGGCCTGGTCGATTAGATAACAAACCCTGGGTCACTAGTAAGGTCGAGTGGAGTGTTATCTCCTCGGCAATTCGGTATACTCGAGTATTACCACCCGTGTTTCGTGTGGCGTGCGGGCCCGGAGAAGGGGGTTGATTGGTGGACGGAGACTGGCGAGAAGTGGAGTTTTCTTTCTGGACTAGTTATTACTTGAAAGTTGACGGAGTGTCAACTACTATTCGATCAAGTTGGGATGGAGCCGAGACATCAGCAACTGTATCCTTACTTGTGAACATGATCCACACATTTCTTGACTACTTGAAGTATAATCTCTTTACTTGAACTTGTTTGCTCGCTATTTCACTATTACATTGGTATTGTCTTGTTTGCTGGACAATTTGATATCTGGAACATCGCTGTGCTTTGGCTCACCCTATTAGTTTTGTTTTCCTTACAGGGGTATGAGTGACGCGTGAGACGTGTAAAGACTAGCGTAGTCTAGTTATTTTGACTTTTGACTTGTACTCGCGCTATTCCTCGAATAGAATGTTTTGTTATGGGATTGTATATACTTTGAACCGTTTGGGTATATTGAGGCTTTGTACCTTGATTTGGTATCAATGTAATATGATAAGCTTTAATTGTGGATGTTATTTATGGTACATGGATGTATGCACGTGATTCGAGTGAGTGAGTCCTGGCGAGAGTTGGGCAGGTGACCCGTCGACCCCTCTGGTACACCTTTAGGGGAGGTGGGGTCGTCACTGGTCGTATCAGAGCCTAGGTTGTGAATTGATCTGGGTAGATTGAGTGCTTGATACGATAGGCTAGGGTTTTATTTTGAGCTTAGCCTTTAGCCTTGTTTTCTACGTGTCGTGTACTTACTTTTGCCATGTTACTTGTAAACCTAGGTTATGGCGGGTACTGACGCCTCTGGGAATGCTGGGCCGTCCCAGCCTGTGTCGACTGACTTGCCGACTGACGCGCTTACTGACACTCCTATTGACGAGCCGTACCTAGAGGGGCCTGTTAGCCGTGTGATCACGTATCAGGAGAGCCCCGGCGGGCCAGTGCAGCGGTGGTCCCCAACGCGCAAGATCCGACGCTGCGACTGCTGGAAACCTACTCCTACCCCGATCGGGTAGTGCTTGCCGTGGACGACGTGCGGCGACGATTGGGTAGTGCCAATCGTAGGTGCCACTCAGAGATAGAGCGCCTTCAAGCTACCCTCCGAGGCCAGGGAGTTAGGATCCGAGAGCTGGAGGCCTCGATATTGGAGGAGCAGCAGCGGACGGATGCCTTCCGCGAGCAAGCTCAGGCGACGACCGGACGCCTTATGCGAGTAGTTGCGGACATACGAGACCGGACCGGCCACATCCTGACTGGGTGCGAGGCACTAGTGGATGATGTGCTTCAGGACTTGGTCGGAGAAGGCCAAGCGTCTGTAGCTCCTGGCGCTCCTGGGGAGGATCCTGAGGAGGACCTGGAGGAGGAGCCGAGTGCATCCTCGGAGTCTGTAGGGTCAGCGTCTAGCCAGACGACCTGTTAGGATTTAGGACTGAGGAGATTTTTGTGGGATAGTTAGGAACATAGTAGGACGACACGTTTCCTTTTATTTTTAACTTTGACGTGTTACGGTGGATGTAAATAGGGCTTCTTTTGTTCTATGTTCCTTGGCTAGTATAGCCTCTGACTTGCCTAGGCTGGCATGTATATATGACTTGTTTGCTATGTATATAAAGTGCTTGTTTATTACGTGTTTTACTGCCTTCATTTAGCCTTTTGCAACGTGTTATACAAGCTATACGAGCTATACCTTACCTTGTTTATATGTTTATAGTTGCCTAAATCCAAAACATGGAGGGTAGAAGAAATCAAACCAGGGAAACTAACCGAGGACGCGGTCCTAGTCGAGACCGTGGGGGTAGACAGGTATAGGAACCGGTACCAGAACCGAGAGAGGAGAGAGAGGCAACGGTTGAGCCACAACCTGGACCCCAGGCTGTAGGGGGAGACCAAGTGGCAACTGCCATCCAGCAGATGACTAATATTCTGGCCCGTTTAGTGGAACAACAGGGTCAAGCCCCTGTAAATCAACCTAGGGACCCCGAGATGGGGCAGGATAGGGCCTTAGAGAGATTTCAAAAGTTCTCCCCACCCAAGTTCTTGGGAGGACCAGACCCGGGCAGAGCTGAGAAATGGCTGGAGGCCATGATTAATATTTTTGCCGCCCTAAACTATACAGAGGAGAGGCAAGTCCAATTCGCTGTTTTCCAGTTCGAGGGGCCAGCTAGGCCTTGGTGGAACGTAGTGAGGGCCAAGTGGGAGAGAGAGGCGACTGCATGGACCTGGTTAAGCTTCGTACGGGAATTTAACGAAAAATACCTTCCACCCATCATCCAGGAGAAGCGAGAGGACGATTTCATTAAACTCCGCCAGGGAATGTTGAGTGTAACTGAGTATGAGACTCATATTACAAAGTTGTCCAAATTCGCACAAGAAACAAAGAAAAGTACGGAGATTTGTGCAAGAACTGAATGTGGAGTTACAAGAAGCCTTAGCGGCGGCCCAAATTAATACATTCACGGAGGTTCTGGAGAAGGCCCTAAGGATAGAGACTGCTAGGGGGCAAGTGAGAAATTTCCATGCTAAGCGGAGAGGGGCACCTAGTGGAGCCCAAGGGTCAGTACGAGGTGATCGGAGCCGTCACCTGCTAAATCCGGTCGTGGGGCTGGAGGTGGAAGGTTTTCGAGCACATCTAGGGGAAGTGCTCCGAGAGGAGGTGCCCAGAGGGGAGGCCAAAGTGGTAGAGGCCAAGGTAGAGGTATTCCCCAGGGAGGCCAAACCTCCACTCCCCGGGTAACGTGTGGGTACTGCGGAAAACCGAACCACACCGAGGATGAGTGCTGGAGAAAGGCCCGAAAGTGCCTGAGGTGCGGAGGTGTGGATCACCAGATAGTCAACTGCCCGTTGATCAGTGATACCCAGTCGACTGCCAGGTCAAACCCAAGGCCGACCAATGTTGGAGGGGCTAGGTCGAGGGTACCGGCCAAAGTATATTCGCTGGACCAACAATCCGTGCCTGAACCAACGAAGGTGGTAGAAGGTACAATCCCTGTTTTTCACCGGTTAGCCAGAATTTTGATAGACCCCGGTGCTACTCATTCTTTTGTTAATCCCGCATTTATGCTTGGAATTGATTTGAAAGTTGAAAGGTTACCTTATGACTTAGAGATAAGAACACCTACGGGTAATCAAATTTTGCTTGCGAATGAGGTGTATAGGAATTGTGATATTTGGGTTGGTGAACGAAAATTGGTAGTTGACCTCATTAGTCTAGCCATCAAGGGGTACGATGTCATTCTAGGTATGGATTGGCTAGCTCATTATCATGCTCGAGTAGATTGTAGGATGAAAGTGGTCGAATTTTGTATACCGGGGGAGGCAACTCTAAAGTTAGACGTGAGGGGTATGATAGCCTCTTCTACGCTTATTTCGGGAATAAGGGTAAGGAAATTGCTTAGTCGTGGGGCACGTAGTTATTTAGCTTTCCTGATTAACACTCCGGGAGAAAAGATTAAGTTGGAAGACATGCCAGTAATCAGTGAATACCCGAACGTATTTCCGGAGGAGTTGGAGTCTCTGCCACCTGAAAGAGAAATTGAATTTAAGGTTGATCTAGTACCCGGAACTACTCCCATCTCTAAAACTCCTTATCGAATGGCTCCTGCTGAGCTTAAGGAGTTAAAGGTGCAATTGCAAGATTTACTAGAACGAGGGTTTATTCATGAGAGCGAGTCCCCGTGGGGAGCTCCAGTGCTATTTGTTAAGAAGAAGGACGGGAGTTTAAGGTTGTGCATTGACTATCGAGGGTTGAATGCAGTAACTGTGAAGAATAAATACCCATTACCTCATATTGATGAGTTGTTTGATCAGTTACAAGGGGCTGTGGTGTTTTCTAAATTGGATCTTCGACAAGGGTACTATCAATTGAGAATTAGAAAGGAGGATGTGCCAAAAACGACGTTTAACACTCGATATGGGCATTTTGAGTTCGCGGTAATGCCTTTTGGTTTAACTAATGCCCCAGCGGCATTCATGGATCTGATGCATCGAGTGTTCAAACCTTACTTGGATAGGTTTGTAGTGGTGTTTATTGATGATATCTTAGTGTATTCGAAGTCAAGGGAGGAGCATGAACAACATTTGCGGATAGTGCTGCAAACCCTAAGAGAGCACCAATTGTTTGCTAAGTTCAGTAAGTGTGAATTTTGGTTGGAAAGTGTGGCGTTTCTAGGTCACATAATTTCAAAAGATGGCCTTGCTGTAAACCCGGCAAAAGTGGAAGCTGTGGCCAAATGGAAGCGGCCAGAAAATCCCACAGAGGTGCGAAGTTTTCTAGGTCTAGCAGGGTACTACCAACGATTTATAAAGAACTTCTTGAGAATTGCGGGACCCTTGACAACTTGACCAAGAAACAAGGAAAGTATATTTGGGATATCAAGTGTGAAGGTAGTTTCCAAGAGCTTAAGAAACAATTGACTATGGCTCCAGTTTTAGCTCTGCCCAGTGGGAGTGATAATTATACGGTTTATACCGATGCTTCAAAAGAAGGGCTAGGGTGCGTGTTGATGCAAAATAGGAATGTGATTGCCTATACATCTCGGAAGTTAAAACCTCATGAGCAGAATTATCTGACCCATGACTTGGAGCTTGCAGCTGTAGTGTTCGCTTTGAAGAAATGGCGACATTATCTCTAGGGTGTAACTTTCGAGGTTTATACGGATCATAAGAGGCTTAAGTATCTGTTTTCTCAGAAGGAGCTAAATCTAAGACAACGTCGGTGGGTAGAGTTCTTAGAGGATTATGACTGTACAATTAACTACCATCCTGAAAAAGCCAACGTTGTAGCAGATGCTTTAAGCCGAAAAGCTCAACTAGCAAGTTCCACAGTGGGAGAGTGGAGCCTGTTAGAAGATGTCTGTGAGTGGAAACCTCGTCTGGAACCGGAGAAGGTGATTTTTGGAAATATTAAGGTGAAGTCGACACTGTTGGATCGGATTAAAGAGGGCCAAGCAAAGGACACAATGGTGCAAAAATGGGTGGAAAAAATGAAGAAAGGGGAGTTGCCTAACTTCAACATAGGTCCTGATGGAATCTTAAAATTCCGAAATCGTGTCGTTGTACCTAAGGATGAGGAATTAAAGAGGGAGATTTTGGAGGAATCACACCGCTCTAGGTATACGGTGCACCCAGGGAATAATAAGAGGTACCAAGATCTTAAAAGTCTGTATTGGTGGGAGAATATGAAGGCGGAGATTGCCCAGTTTGTACAAAAGTGTCTTACGTGCCAACAAGTGAAAGCTGAGCATCAAAAACCATCAGATTTTTTACAGCCTTTAGAGATTCCTGAATGGAAATGGGAGTACATAACGATCGATTTTGTATCAGGGTTGCCACGAACACAAAAGGGGCATGATGCAATTTGGGTAATAGTGGACCGATTAATTAAGACTGCACATTTTCTGCCAGTGAACATGAAATATCCTTTGGAGAAACTTGCTAAACTTTATATGGATGAGGTAGTGAGACTACATGGGGTACCAGTGAGTATTGTATCGGATAGAGACCCCAGGTTTGTATCTCGATTTTGGCAGAAATTGCAAAAGGCTCTAGGAACTAAATTGAACTATAGTACAGCGTATCATCCACAAACTGATGGACAATCTGAGAGAACCATCCAAACTCTTGAGGATATGCTGAGAGCCTGTATTGTGGATTTTGGAGGAGGTTGGAGTCAATATTTAACCTTGGTTGAATTCGCTTATAACAATAGTTATCATTCCTCTATTCAAACGGCCCCATATGAAGCCTTGTATGGACGACGATGTCGATCTCCAATCCATTGGGAGGAAGTAGGAGAAAGAAAGATTATAGATCCGGCAACAATACCATGGGTTGAGGAAGCCTATGAAAGGGTAAAGGTAATCCGCCAAAGACTTCAAACAGCCCAAAGCCGACAGAAAAGTTATGCCGATCATCGAAGGAAAGATTTGGAGTTTGAAATAGGGGATAAAGTGTTTCTTCGGATTACACCATTGAAGGGAAAGATTCGGGCAGGAAAAGGTAAAAAGTTGCAACCACGATATATAGGACCTTTCAATGTACTTCAGCGAATAGGAAAGGTGGCTTATCGACTTGAGCTACCAGCTAGTTTGTCTAGGATCCATTGAATTTCGAGGTCGAAATTCTTTTAAGGAGGAGAGAGTGTGAGGACTCGCAAACTTCTTATATTTTTTTCTCAAAAATGCCTTTTATTTGGAAATTATTATTTATTAAAGCCCTACTACCCAAATCATTCCACAATGAGTGTAAATAAACCTAGAAAGTAGGGTTTCACTTTTGGTTTCAAGATTGGAGCAAAATTAGGGTTTTCGCGATTTTTCGCCGGATGTATTTTCAATATGGAACAAGGATCAAATTTGGTGATTAAAAGTGACTTTTAAGTGAGAAATAATATGTGATTAGGGGCAATGATATAAGGTTAGTGAATAGGAAGAAAAAAAACCCTAGTACATGTGTTTTTAAGAAAAACGGTGCGAACCGACAGGTATCGTGCACTACCGATTGAACGCACCACTTGACCACCACTTTCTTACCATACAAGCTCATTAATAATTGAGCAAAATATCCCCCCTCCTCATGGTCATCTCTTGGCCGAAATTTTGGGGCCAAAATGCAAGGAAAGAAAAGAAAATTTTGTGTGGTGTTGAAGGTGACAAGTGTTGGCAAGCTTGTGGTCAAGATTAATCCTAATCCTCTTGTCTTCTTAACACCATAAGAGCAGCCTTTCTTCTTCATTTTTTCTGCTCCTTGGCCGAGAAAAGAGAAAGGGAGAGCAAGAGAAAACCATTTCCTTCTTGATTTGCACTATCCAAGTGAGGAATCAAAATTCTAAACCGATTAAAGAGTGAGTTGTGAGTTGGGAAGCTAGGGGAACTAAAAATTTCCAAAGGAGGTGGAGTATCACTCTTCCAAGCTTTGTCTTTGAGGTATAAGATCTGATCATGGTTCTTGTTGTTTTAAATTTTGGTTTAAGATGTTATCTAGTTCATGTTTTGGCTTGATTAGAAGATATGCAAGTTGTGGTGATGATTTTGGATGATATATGCAAGTTAGGGTTTAATAAATTTCTGCCTAAACTTGTTGTATAGTTAGTATATGTTGTATATAAGATTATATAAGGGGCTTTGGTAGTGTTGGAAGCAAGAAAATAAATAGATTGTCATGAAATCCCAAAAACTCCAGATTTCTGGAATTTTATGTTTACATTTTGCCCGGTTTTAGTACTCATGGTTAGAGGCCGAATTAGGCTTGGCCTAAAACATGAAAGTTGTATAGAATGGTATTTTATAGGTTTCTAAAAAATTTTAGTCCAATCGGAGCTATGTAGACTGTGAAAAGGCCAAAATACTCTCGCTGCCCTAGGATGCATTCCAGTGATCTGTTTTGGACAATTCATCCAGTTAATGATATTTATTCACTATGGTCCGTACTGATTTAGCTATTTTCCAAAACATGAAAGTTTTAGTATTCTGTCTTAGCTTTTAAATGCATCCAAGAACACCTTAATCAGACCTTTGTAACCTGAGATATAGTCATTTAAAAGTAGTGCGGTTAATTAGCCGACTAGTTGGATTTTGGTTCTGTAAATTGGGAATTTGACTAGGTTTCATTGGAAACTGGACTAAGTGATCTTCATAAAAATTATAGCCCTGTGTCTTAGCTTCGAAACGGTATAAGTTAAGCCTCAATCCGATAAGCGTAGCCTCGGATGTGTTCTTTCCGCAACCACACGTCAAATCTGTCTTTTGCTAGGTTACATTTCCGCACTTGTTATCACTTTGATTTTTGTTCTTATGTTGTTATGAGCCTATGGAACGGCTATTTACTTGAATCTATGACAGGTATGACTTTGGGATTGGCTGAGGAAAAATAATGAAGCCATAAATGGCTGGAAAATTTGGTAAACACAAAGGGCATGCTGCCCAAATTTACGCTTGAGGACTAGAAAACTATACTTGCAACTTGAGTAAAGGTTAGAAGTGATTATCACTTGAACTATCGAGGACCTTTGCTACTTTGTATATCGAGGGTTATACGTTAGGACTTGGCCGAACTTGTACTCTTAGGAAAATGATATGAATCACTATGAAACCGTTTTACTTGCACTTTTGACTCAAAAGTCATCTCCAAGCAAACATGTTATCAAATTTTCCAGTTTGAAAAGCGAGCAACTATTTGATGAATATTTCTCAAGTGAATTTCAATTTCTTGATTCTTATTGAACGAAACGCTTAAGTTTCGAACCTTAGTTGATTTTCAAAGTTCTCAAGTTAAGTTTATCGCAGATTTGGACTCCAAACCCAGAGTACCACCCAGACACGAGCACTAGAGGCACTATTTTGGTGAGTGCTTCCAAATATCTGATTGAACTCGATATTTGCCATTTATCTTTGATCAACGTGAATACGTGATATATATGTGATTTGATAGAGCAAGGGTGTACTTTATCGCACTTGTCCTATCCAAATTGTTCTTGTTTATCGACTTTGCTTGACTTGCTCTACATGCACATGAATTATATTATGCCTGGAATTCCAGAAACACTGTGGCTAGTTCATCGAGTCGAGCCGGCAAGGGCCTGGTCGATTAGATAACAAACCCTGGGTCACTAGTAAGGTCGAGTGGAGTGTTATCTCCTCGACAATTCGGTATACTCGAGTAATACCACCCGTGTTTCGTGTGGCGTGCGGGCCCGGAGAACGGGGTTGATTGGTGGACGGAGACTTGCGAGAAGTGGAGTTTTCTTTCTGGACTAGTTATTACTTGAAAGTTGACGGAGTGTCAACTACTATTCGATCAAGCTGGGATGGAGCCGAGACATGAGCAACTGTATCCTTACTTGTGAACATGATCCACACATTTCTTGACTACTTGAAGTATTATCTCTTTACTTGAACTTGTTTGCTCGCTATTTCACTATTACATTGGTATTATCTTGTTTGCTGGACAATTTGATATCTGGAGCATCGCTGAGCTTTGGCTCACCCTATTAGTTTTGTTTTCCTTACAGGGGTACGAGTGACGCGTGAGATGTGTAAAGACTAGCGTAGTCTAGTTATTTTGACTTTTGACTTGTACTCGCGCTATTCCTCGAATAGAATATTTTGTTATGTGATTGTATATACTTTGAACCGTTTGGGTATATTGAGGCTTTGTACCTTGATTTGGTATCAATGTAAAATGATAAGCTTTAATTGTGGATGTTATTTATGGTACATGGATGTATGCACGTAATTCGAGTGAGTGAGTCCTGGCGAGAGTTGGGCAGGCGACCCGTCGAACCCTCTGGTATGCCTTAGGGGGAGGTGGGGTCGTCACACATTCGGGTATCTCAAGGGGTTGTAGTAAACTTGTTGGTTTTTGGTGCTCTGCCTTAACCTGTTGGCAAATAAGACATTTCTGCACGTACAGAGCGATTTCCTTCTTCATATTATCCCACCAATAGGCTCCTTTTAGATCTTGATACATCTTGCTACTACCCGGATGGATCGTGTACTTGGACCGATGAGCCTCCTCTAAGATCTCCATCTTCAACATTTCATCTTTAGGCACCACCACTCGGTTCCGGTATCTTAAAATACCTTCAGTACTGAAGTTGAAATCAGTCGTTTCCCATTTTTCCACCTTCTCTCCCCATTTCCGTACCATAGCATCCTCCTTTTGAGCTCCTTTAATCCGCTCTAATAGGGTGGATGTCACCCTAATGTTACCAAAAATCACTTTATGGCTCTCTAGGCAGGGTTTCCACTCGCAAACCGATTCTAGCAAATCCCACTCTTTAATCATTAACCCTGCTACCTGAGCCTTGCGACTTAAGGCATCGGCCACTACGTTCGCCTTTCCTGGATGGTAGTTGATGGTACAGTCGTAATCCTCCAGAAATTCCATCCATCGTCGCTGTCTCATATTCAATTCCTTTTGGAAGAAAAGATACCTAAGACTTTTGTGGTCTGAGTACACTTCAAAAGTCACTCCATATAGATAGTGCCTCCATTTCTTTAGAGCAAAAACAACCGCGGCAAGCTCCAAATCATGGGTTGGGTAGTTTTGCTCGTGGGATTTTAACTTCCTAGAGGCAAAAGATATCACGTTTCGATTTTGCATCAGTACACACCCTAAGCCTTCTCGTGACGCATCAGTATAAACGGCAAACCCATCAACTCCGTTAGGCAGGACTAAAACTGGCGTCGTAGTCAACCTTTTCTTTAACTCCTGAAATCTCGCGTCACATTTGGCATTCCACACGAACCGACCATATTTCTTCGTCAGGTCGGTTAAAGGACCGGCCAACTTAGAAAAATCTTTAATGAAACGCCGGTAATACCCCGCTAAACCTAGAAAGCTACGAACCTCGGTGGGGTTTTCCGGCCTCTTCCATTTAGTCACGGCCTCTACTTTCGCCGGGTCAACTGAAATAACCTCTTGAGAAATTACGTGTCCTAGAATAGAAATTTGCTCCAGCCAAAAATGGCACTTGTTGAACTTGGCGTACAGTTGATGGTCTCTTAAGATTTGTAGAACAATCCTCAAGTGCTGTTCGTGCTCCTCTCGCGTCTTGGAGTAGATCAAAATGTCGTCGATGAAGACCATGACAAATCGATCCAAGTAGGGTTTAAAAACCCTATGCATTAGGTCCATGAAGGCGGCAGGGGCATTGGTCAGTCCGAAGGGCATAACTGCGAACTCATAATGGCCGTATCTTGAATTGAAAGCCGTTTTTGGAATATCTTCTTTTCTAATCAATAACTGGTAATACCCCTGGCGGAGGTCCAGTTTCGAGAAGACCACCGCTCCTTGCAGCTGGTCGAACAACTCGTCAATATGGGGTAGTGGATACTTATTCTTAACTGTGACATTGTTCAGGCCCTGGTAATCAATGCACATCCTCAAACTACCATCTTTTTTCTTCACAAACAGGACAGGAGATCCCCAAGGAGACCCACTCTCTTGAATGAACCCCCGCTCCAAAAGGTCCTGTAATTGCAATTTTAGTTCCTTGAGCTCCGCAGGGGCCATTCGGTATGGGGTTTTTGAGATAGGTGAGGTTCCCGGTAGCAGGTCAATCTTAAATTCTATCTCTCTCTCCAGAGGCAAGGATACTAACTCATCAGGAAACACGTCTGGGTATTCTCTTACTATGGCCATATCCTCTACTTTCAATTTATCCGTGGGGGTGTTGATTAGAAAGGCTAAAAATTATTGCGCCCCTCGATATAGCAGTTTCCTAGCCCGAATGCCCGAGATTAGGGCAGATGAGGCTAACCTTCCCCTTATATCTAACCTGAAGGTCGCCTCTCCAAGAATGCGGAACTCCACCACCTTCTTTTTACAGTCCAATTGGGCATTATACCTGGCTAACCAGTCCATGCCTAGAATCACATCATACCCCTTGATGGACAGGCTAATCAAGTCCCCTAACAACCTCCTCTCTCCTACCCAAACCTCGCAATCCCTATAAACCAGACTAGTAACCAAACGATGATCCCCCGTCGGCGTACTAACTTCTAGGTCGTAAGGTAAACTAGCAGGTTTTATGTCAATGCCACACATAAAATCAGGATTAACAAAGGAATGGGTGGCACCAGGATCTACTAAAACTTTGGCAAAGCGGTGGA
Organism: Coffea arabica; assembly: GCF_036785885.1. Lineage (NCBI taxonomy): Eukaryota > Viridiplantae > Streptophyta > Magnoliopsida > Gentianales > Rubiaceae > Coffea > Coffea arabica. The sequence goes on from NC_092321.1 coordinate 47,881,702, forward strand.
ATACAGGGATCGTACCTTCTACGACCTCAGAGGAATCTGGGACCTGTTGGGGCTCTAACGAGTACACGCGAGCCGTGACCTTAGGTTTCGTCCCATCTCCCTTTCCGTCTTGCTTTAGGACTGGGCAGGTGGCAAGCCGGTGGTCTGCACTTCCGCAGCGCAGACATTTCCTGATGCGGTTGAGCACGAGGCCCAAAGTGTACAAGTAGAACCTGTGAAGGTGCCCCAAGGCCCAGTGACACGAGCACGAGCTAAAAGATTCAAGGAGTCCCTCCAAGCCTTGGTACGTGCCATCCAAACCCAAGAGAAACCGGGCATTGAAGGAATTGAGTTGGAATATCCTTGCACGACTACTAAAATGCTGCTTACAATTGAAGATGCGAGTGTTCAAGCTCCAAACGGCGGGCTGAGCCGCAGTTAAGTACCCTCGCTGAGCCGTACGGGGATCTCGCTGTCCGGTCAGCGAGTCGGGGGTCCATTCCTTGTGGCAAATTCCCTTAGCTTGTGAAAGCTAAGTTGAACATCCTAGAGTCGATCCTAGGCTGTTCTTGACTTATCAATCAAGCACACATACTTGATTGTGGCGTCCTCTACCGTTAAATCTGTTCTTGAGTGGTCCAAGTTCGGGTTCAACTCCATCAAATCTTCATCGTGTTCCTCTAGATCCGAAGTAGCTTCCGCGTCTCGTATCAGCTGGCATCAGAGCTAGTTAGAGGTATCACGAATATCCTTTTTTATCATTTTTAGATCTATTTTAGTCTTCTAAATTCGTAGCTCAAGTGCTCGGGTTTGTCAAGTCCGAAATCTGTCTTTGTTGTTTCCTTGTCAGAAATCTGTCTTGGTTGTTTCCTTGTCAGAAATCTGTCTTTGTTGTTTAGTTGTTGTCCGAAATTTTCTGTCCAGTTTTGTCTTGTGTTTATGTTCTGTTTAAATCCAGAAAAAAAAAATCTCTTGTGTTGCATACCTTATTGTCATTCCCTTGAGTCGTTGATGGAATTAATTGCTGGGTTGCCGAATCTGTTTGCACTTGTTTCTTGAACCTTTGTGCTGTTGCTTTGCAAAACTCGAACATCAAAACCTTATTGGGGAAGTCTTGAGCTTCTTGGATCAAAGAGGTTAATCTTGGCAGTCTTGAAACCTGAAATAAACCTTCAACCGTGTTCTTGTTTTCATGGAACTTTGATCTTGAAACCAAATCTGTCCAAGTTGTTTACGTTAATTGCTGTGAAATTGTGGTCTAAGCTAGCTGGCTATTGTGTGAAAACACCCCAACAGAAGTCAAAAAAAAATTTCAAGAAAGACGGCTCTAGTTTCCAATTCTTGACCAGCCTTCAAGTTTTACCAAATCTGATTCAAAGGTCAAAAAAAAATTTTCAAGAAAGACGGCTCTAGTTTCCAATTCTTGACCAGCCTTCAAGTTTTACCAAATCTGATTCAAACTTGGACTTTCAAATCTGAACAGCCCTAGTCTTGGTCAGCATTCAAGCCACCAAATCTGATTCAAACTTGGACTTCCAAATCTGAACAACATCCAATTCTTGACAGCCTACAAGTTTACCAAATTTTGTGCAAAATCTGACTTCCAAATCTGACCAGCCCCAAAATTTCGAATTTGGACCACTTGGGACTCCCAAATCTGACCAAACTCCAAGGTTTCTAATCTTGGCAACCCCAAGTGTCCAAATCAGATCACGGACCAAAAAGACCACGGACCAGCAGCTCAACACATTCCAGAAATTTGGGTTTCGGGTAGAGTTTTCTAGGATTTTCAAAATTTCAGCATTCAAGTTAATTGTCTTACTTTCTTTTGAGTCGTTAGTTATTGTCCAGCTATATTCTGAGTCTTGAGTCGTGTCTAGGTCTTCAGTCATTCACCTCCATTTATTGCTACTAGCTTGTGTGTCACTTGTTGACTAGTCAAGAACGTACACTGCGGTGACGCCTAGTTTGTTCAACTCGAGCAACTAGCAAGCCAAGGAATTGCTTGGTAAGATTATTAGAGAGTGATACACTTGAGTGAAACACGAGTGTGAGTGACCTATACATCGTATTTAAAAAAAAAAAAAAAAAAAAAGAGAGAGAGAGGAACTCGTTTTTGTTTATTTGTTTTGCAGGTGAACTAAATATGTCTAGTGGAGTGGGTAGCCAAACCATGGACATCAAACTACAGTTGGAAGCCATGATGGGGGAGTTCAAGCGATTGCTTAAGAATGAAATTGAACCATTGCATGATCGAATTGATCAGTTGGAGAACTCGAGACCTCCACCTACCCCGAGTAAGGGCAAAGAATCTGCATACTCAAACGATGAAGAGGAAGCGTTTGAGGGAAGGTACCAAAATGATCAAAGGTTCCAACGTCGAGGAGATGACACCATTAAAGGTGTCAAACTCAAGATTCCCTCATTCCAAGGCAAGTCGGACCCCGAGGCGTACTTGGAGTGGGAACGGAAAATTGAGTTAGTCTATGAATGCCACACCTATACGGAGGAGCAAAAGGTGAAACTAGCAGCCGTAGAATTCACTGACTACGCCTCTATTTGGTGGGACCAACTTAGGCTAAGCCGAAGGAGAAATCGTGAGAGACCTGTGGAAACTTGGGAGGAAATGAGGAGTCTGATGAGAAAAAGGTTCGTTCCGAGCTACTATAGTCGAGATCTACACCGTCGGCTGCAAGCTCTCAACCAAGGGTCCATGTCAGTTGAGGATTATTATAAGGAGATGGAAATGGCCATCATGAAGGCGGATTTGCGTGAAGATGGAGAGGCCACTATGGCTCGTTTTCTACATGGATTGAGGCCCGAGATTGCCGAAGTAGTGGAACTCCAACACTACCTCGACATGAATGAAATGCTCGAGAAGGCGGTTACAATTGAACGGCGCCTCAAGAGGAGGGGTACTGTGCGACAAAGCACTACTTATCAAGCTGGAAATTGGCGTACTTCTCAACCAAAAAGGGAGGAGAAAGCCGCAGCTCCTTCTTACCCTCCAAGGCCGAATAACCTCCCTTCCAAGGCAGCGCCCAAGCCTGACTTTAAGGCTAATAATGCAGCTACCAAACCGCGTGGTCGAGACACCAAGTGTTTTAAGTGTCAAGGATTTGGCCATATCGCTTCTCAATGCCCCAGCCAAAGGACCATGCTGATGTTGCCAAATGGGGAAATTGTATCAGATGAGGAAGAGGAGTACGAGGGGATACCACCTCTAGAAGAGGAAGAGAATGAATCGAGTGAGGAGATACCTACGCATGAGGAGATTGGATGCCTAGTGGTTCGAAAGGTCCTCACTACCCGCGCCAAAGAGGAGGAACTGGAGGTACAACGGGACAACCTTTTCTACACAAGGTGTCATATCAAGGATAAGGTGTGTAGTGTTGTTATTGATAGTGGGAGTTGTGCCAATGTCGCTAGTCTACTCATGGTAGAAATGCTAGGGCTCCAAGTTATCAAACATCCAAGACCTTATCGCCTTCAATGGCTGAACAATGAAGGAGAAGTCCGTGTGTTTAGACAAGTAAAAGTGTCATTCCGAATTGGCAAGTATGAAGACGAGGTTACTTGTGATGTCGTGCCAATGCAAGCAAGTCACCTAATTCTTGGCCGGCCTTGGCAATATGATCGCGATGTGAATTCAAGGGAAGAGCTAATAAATATGTCTTTACTCATTGCAATAGAAAGGTGACACTTGTACCTCTCACCCCAAAACAAGTGTATGAAGATCAAATGAGGCTCCAAAAGGAGTATGAGCTAGAACTTGAGAGGAAAAAGCGAGAGAAAAGTGAGGAAGAAAAAGGAGAGAGTAGGGCCGAACCCCTAGGGAAGAAAAAGGCAACAAGTGGGTCGGCTATGAGAGAAGAAAATAAGGGGAAGCTAAGCTTGCTAGCAAAAGCCAAAGATGTAAGGCGAGCTTTGTCTTCCAACCAACTCTTACTTATGCTTGTGTGCAAAGAAGAGTTGGTCAATTCATCCATACCTACTGACTCCTTGCCTTCTACTATGTTACATCTCTTGCAGGAATTTGAGGACATATTTCCTGAGGATGTACCTGATGGACTACCACCGCTAAGGGGAATCGAGTACCAAATCGATCTCATTCCTGGAGCACCATTGCCTAACAAACCAGCCTATAGAATGGGTCCTGAGGAAACAAAGGAATTGCAAAGGCAAGTGGAGGAATTGCTAAGGAAAGGTTGGGCTAGAGAAAGTCTAAGTCCATGCGCTGTACCAGTGATTCTCGTGCCAAAGAAAGATGGAGCGTGGAGAATGTGCACCGACTGTCGAGCAGTCAATGCAATCACGGTAAAATATCGTCACCCTATCCCTAGGTTAGATGATATGTTAGATGAATTGCATGGTGCCATTATATTCACTAAAATTGATTTGAAAAGTGGTTACCACCAAATAAGAATGAAAGAGGGAGATGAGTGGAAAACCGCTTTCAAAACTAAACATGGTCTATACGAGTGGTTAGTAATGCCATTTGGCTTAACTAATGCACCTAGTACCTTCATGCGTTTGATGAACCATGTTTTGAGACCTTTTCTTGGGAAATTTGTAGTGGTTTACTTTGATGATATTCTGATTTATAGTAGAAGCTTAGAGGAACACCTTGAGCACCTCAAAGCCATCTTTGCAGTACTTCGAAGGGAAAGGCTATATGCCAACCTTAAGAAGTGCACATTTTGCACTGATCGTGTTGTGTTTCTAGGATATGTTGTAAGTGCGCAGGGCATTCATGTAGATGAAGAGAAGATTAAATCCATCCAAGAGTGGCCAGCACCTACTTCTGTAAGTGATATGCGCAGCTTTCATGGATTAGCAAGCTTCTACCGTCGTTTTGTGAAGGATTTTAGCACCATTGCTGCACCTCTTACCGCGGTCATAAAGAAGAACGAGAAGTTCTTTTGGGGGGAAGCCCAAGATAAGGCTTTCCAATTGCTGAAACACAAACTCACACATGCACCACTCCTTGCAATACCTAACTTTGATCTCACTTTTGAAGTGGAATGTGATGTATCAGGTGTAGGAGTAGGAGCCGTACTCATGCAAGGAGGGAGACCGATTGCCTACTTTAGTGAGAAATTAAATGGCGCGGTCCTCAACTATTCAACTTATGACAAGGAGATGTTTGCCCTCGTACGTGCTTTGGAGACATGGCAACACTACCTACGTGCCCGGGAATTCGTCATCAAAACTGACCATGAGTCTCTCAAGCACCTAAAAGGACAACAAAAGCTGAGCAAACGGCATGCCCGATGGGTAGCTTTCATCGAGTCTTTTCCATACGTCATCAAATACAAAACAGGTAAGTCTAATGTAGTAGCTGACGCTTTATCTCGGAGACACATTTTGCTCACTGCCTTAGATGCTAAACTCCTAGGCTTTGAGCTCATGAAGGAGTTGTATAAGGATGACTTGGATTTTGCCAACGCTTATGCGAATTGGGGAAAATCTGACTTTGAAAAGTTCTTTGTACATGATGGGTTCTTATTTTATCTTACCAAGCTGTGCATTCCTCGAGGGTCCATACGCGACTTACTTATTCAGGAATCACATAGTGGTGGACTAATGGGACACTTTGGTGTCACCAAGACATTAGCTGTATTGCAGGAACACTTCCATTGGCCTCGCATGCGCAAGGACGTGGAGAGGATTGTTGAAAGATGTGGTGTGTGTCACAAAGCTAAGTCTCGGGTCAACCCAAACGGTTTGTATACTCCTTTACCCATACCTCACCAACCTTGGGTTGACATTTCCATGGATTTCGTACTTGGTTTACCTCGTTCAAAGCGTGGCCATGACTCTATATTTGTTGTGGTAGATAGGTTCTCCAAAATGGCTCACTTTATTGCATGTCATAAGACGGATGACGCTTTACACATTGCTGATTTATTCTTTAAAGAGGTTGTTCGTTTGCATGGCATACCTAGGACTATAGTATCCGATAGAGATGTCAAGTTTTTGAGCTATTTTTGGAAATCTTTATGGGGTCGGTTGGGAACCAAACTGTTGTTCTCTACCTCTAGTCATCCTCAAACGGACGGACAAACTGAAGTAGTCAATAGGACTTTATCCACACTCCTACGTGCAATCATAAAGAAAAATATCAAGTCATGGGAGGAGTGTCTACCTCATGTTGAGTTTGCATACAATAGGGTTGTGCATAGTGCTACACAATTCTCGCCCTTTGAAGTTGTGTATGGTTTGAACCCCTTAACTCCCTTAGATTTGTTGCCATTACCTTCTTCTGAGCATATGAACTTAGATGGCAAGAAGAAAGCTGAGTTCGTGAGATCATTACATGACAAGGTTCGTACCAACATCGAGAGGAGGACGGCCCAACATGTCCAACAAGCTAACAAGCACAGGCGCAAGCTTGTCTTTGAACCAGGTGATTGGGTCTGGTTACATTTGCGCAAGGAGAGGTTTCCAAAACAACGGCAAAGCAAGCTGTCACCACGAGGAGATGGGCCTTTTCAAGTTATTGAGCGCATCAACGACAACGCATATCGCTTAGATCTGCCTGGTGAGTATACTGTTAGTGCTACATTCAATGTTGCTGATCTAAGTCCATTTATTGCAGGGGACGAGTACGATTTGAGGGCAAATCCTTTTCAAGAGGAGGGGAATGATGCGGTTGAGCACGAGGCCCAAAGTGTACAAGTAGACCCTGTGAAGGTGCCCCAAGGCCCAGTGACACGAGCACGAGCTAAAAGATTCAAGGAGTCCCTCCAAGCCTTGGTACGTGCCATCCAAACCCAAGAGAAACCGGGCATTGAAGGAATTGAGTTGGAATATCCTTGCACGACTACTAAAATGCTGCTTACAATTGAAGATGCGAGTGTTCAAGCTCCAAACGGCGGGCTGAGCCGCAGTTAAGTACCCTCGCTGAGCCGTACGGGGATCTCGCTGTCCGGTCAGTGAGTCGGGGGTCCATTCCTTGTGGCAAATTCCCTTAGCTTGTGAAAGCTAAGTTGAACATCCTAGAGTCGATCCTAGGCTGTTCTTGACTTATCAATCAAGCACACATACTTGATTGTGGCGTCCTCTACCGTTAAATCTGTTCTTGAGTGGTCCAAGTTCGGGTTCAACTCCATCAAATCTTCATCGTGTTCCTCTAGATCCGAAGTAGCTTCCGCGTCTCGTATCATTTCCTTTCTTTCTTCCAGCAATTATCCTCGGAGTGGTTCGGCTTTCCGCAGTACCCACAAGGCCCATGGGACGCCGAACTTGAACCTTTCTGGAGGTTTCCGCCTTGGCCTCTCCCAGTTGGGCCACCCCTGGACTGAGCCCCTCTGCTGAGCCCCGTCTGTCGTCCACCTCCAGCTCCTCGTCCGAACTTGGAGGGGATACCTTTATCCCCTTGCCCCGAACTGCTTCCAGGAAAGCCGCGCTTCTTTGACTGGAAGTTCCGGACTTGTACCCTAGCGCTCTCTACCCGTTGAGCCTTCTCCACGGCCCGCTAAAAGCGTTAATCTGGGCTACCGCGAGATACTTCTGAATATCCACGTTCAAGCCCTGGATAAAACGCCTGATCCGCCGTTGCTCCGTCATAATCAACTCAGGGGCAAACTTGGATAAGCGCGTGAACTGGCTTTCGTACTCCGCTACAGACTGAGACCCGTGGCGGAGTCGAATAAACTCATCTTCCTTTCTCTCTTGAACTAGAGGAGGGAAGAATTTCGTGTTGAATTCTCTCATAAAATTTACCCAAGTTCTGGGCGTTTGTTCCCGCTCCCATTTTTGCCGAATGACGTTCCACCAGGAACGGGCCGCCCCTTCTAGTTGAAAGACGGCGAAAGTCACCTGCCTTTCTTCGATGTAGTGCAGGGCAGCGAAAATGTCTACCATTTTCTCAAGCCACCTTTCGGCGACATCCGGGTCGGGCCCCCCAATAAACTTCGGTGGGACGAACTTCTGGAACCTCTCAAGGGCCCTATCGTCGCTTTCGACGTGGTTGCCCGAGTTTCCAGGATTAGGGTTTGGGTTTTGGCCTTGTTGCTGCACCACTTGCGCTAGCAGGTTGGTCATTTGCTGCATAGCGGCAGCTATTTGGACATTGGGGTCTGCTCTCGGTTCAGGGTTAGGTCCCGATGAGGTTTCCCCAGCACCCTGGTCCGACGTAGGTTGCCTACTCCCGCGCCCACGTCCCCGTCCACTACGCGTGCCTTCCATGAAATCTATTTGATCTAGGCAAACGTACTAAAACAATAAAATAACAAGGCATGTAAGTAAAATCCCAAAAGCTTTTACAAACACATCTATATACATTCCAAACAAAATCGAACAACACACATATCAACAACCAGTCAAGCCAAGTACAGTCAAATCAAGTACAGTCAAGTCAAGTATAAACATAGACAATCCACCAGGGAATGGCCTTATCAAAAATAATATACACGTAGCTAATCCAACGTACAAAACGGCTAGCTAAGGCTCTTTTCCCCATCCGTCCTATATACAAAAACAAAACTATCCCAAAAGATCCTAGGAGTCACAACCTAGTCCGTCGTCGGACTAGTGGACCCACCCGACGGGGTGGATTCACCTCCTGCCCCGGCCCCTGTGCACGACGCCTCGTCGCTCACCTCCTCGAGCACGTCGGCGCAGAGGTTCAGGATCGACGCGGCTCGAACCCTAACCTTCCGAGCTCGCTTAGTCTCACGCTCACGTGCCTCACTAAGTTGAGCGTAGAGGTCGTCCACTCTATCCTCACACTCGAGCACATCGTACTCTAGATCCTTAATTCGCTTGGCTTGTTTCTCGTTGGCCCCCCTCAACTGATTCACCTCGGCCTCGAGCCTAGCATTATCTTTGGCCAACTTCTTTCGTTCCTCGGCCACGGCCAACACTAAGGTGTTAGGGTAGGCGTAGGTGTGGCGACACTCACACCGTCGGAGGCGGTTAGCCAGGCTCCAACGCACGACGGCCCCTCTTGGCCGTATCTGGTATGGGATCACTGGGAGCACTCCACGGGGTCGCTCACCAGGAGGGCTATCACTAGGCTCACCACGTCCGTCCATCCTACACCAAAAGAGTAAATAAATGTAAATAACCTTAAGGAACATAATCAAAATAATCCTCAAGTCGAGCCTTTCTAACACGCCCAGGCCAATTCAAACCTAGGCTATGATACCACCTGTGACAGCCCCACCTTCCCCTAAGGCGAACCAAAGGGGTTAGCGGACTACCTGCCCAACTCTCGCCAGGACTAACGGGACAGTTCAATACGGTCTAAACGTTCCGGAACATACAAGCGCGCTTAAACAAGTCAAAATCACAAAATAAAAAAAATGAAAATCGGAGCCGACATGAATAGTAACTGACACGTTAGAATCCGGCCGAAATCTCACCAAACATCAATCAAACATATACACCTTGAAATTAAGCATTTACAATCCAAAGTAGCATACAAAAGTTATCCAACAAGTTTGTACATGTACGGTTTGCAAATTACAACTCAACGACTTGGTTGGATCAAAATGCACTTAGGGTTTTGCCCAAAATGAGCTATTCAAAAGATAGTTACAACAAGCTCAACTCGGCAACCAACTATCAAAGACATTCCTAAAGTGTTTATATTCCTGTAAGGAAAACAAAAGGAATAGAGTGAGCTTAAGCCCAGTGAGATACTATCACTCAAGCAACCAAGTTCGTATAGGCATAAAACGTTCAATAATGAAGTAAACGAAGATCACACATTCACAACATGGTTAAAAGGATACGGACGGCTCTCAAGAGCCCCTTTCCTCGCTTGTATACTTGATCGGATTTCATTGACCCTCCATCAATGTTTACAAAGTAACCAACCGTAGGCTCCACTTTACTTCCATTCCTTCCACCCAACATACCCCTACCGGGCCCGAACTCCAAACAGTATAAATTTGGTAATACTCGAGTATACCGGAATCGAGAGTCTCATATTACAAGATTCCATACAACATTCCCCATGGCTCGTCAATTTTCACGACCAAGCCTCGCCAGCTCGATCCAATCGACTACCAATGGGGTTGAGCTCAGTAGTAACAGTAATGGCCATTGAATACTCGTCCATACGACACCAAATCCAGTATTTCATGTACTATTCAAGTACCACAGTTAACAGTCATATATAATACAAAAGGGGTGAGGGCGGTCAAGTACACCCTCACTTTAATCAGTTTCACCGGTGCAAATAAGCCTTCAAGGCATCAAGTTCAAATATAACAAAGCCACGTTGTAAACAAACATGTGAGTAGTATACTCACCAAGTAAGCAAGTGAAATTTCATAAACTTCCGCCCCACGAGAGTCTTTAATCACCGTCACGCCCTAAAATATTCAAATAGGCACAATAAGACTCGATTACAAGTTATAAACCAATTTCCACATACTACCGAAAATAAGGCTTCATTAGCACATATAAGTACTACAGTAAGCTAAGGAAAGTTCGGAAATGAAAGTTATGCTCTAAGACCTAAAACCAGTTTTGCCGTCATTAAGCGTATTGGCCACAACCAGCACTACGATTATCGGATGGATGTACAATATACACCGTTTCGAAGCTAACAGAAAGGGATACAATGTTGAAGAAGGCCACTCAGTCCAGTTTGTAGTGAAACTAGGTCAAAAGATCAATATACCAAACCAGAATCGCATAAACAGGTTAATAAACCGCATTCTGGTTAAATCATCATAAGTCAGGCTACCTAAGTCCAATTCAAGTGATTCCAAAGCCATCCGAAAGCTAAGATACCAGGATATATTTCTTTAGAAGACATCAACAACCAAATCAATCGTATTCCTAATCAAATTAACCAAATACCAAAGCTGATTACCAAGTTCGGACAGAAACAGGGCAGCAAGGGTATTTCAGTCTTTTCGCAGGCTACGTTGCTCCGATTGCCCTGAAATTTTGTAGGCATCTATAAAATATCATTTTCTAAACCTTTTATGTTTTAACCCAAGGCTAATTCGGCCTCTAACTAGGTAAAACAGTACCGGGCAGAATGGGTTCAATTGCAACCCTAATTCTGAATTTTTCCGTTCAATGCAGAAATTTTCCGCAAACAACCACAATTTACGCATTCTAGCTTCATTCTAGATTATTTCCAACCATCATACTTGGCCACACAATAGTAATCATCTTAAAATAGAAAAATCATGAATAAATAGAAAAATGTGATCAATCTCACTAAAATCATGAAATAACCCACAGAAACACCTCTTAGGCTACCACAAGCCATTAATTACACATCATCAAGAACAAAAGATCAGTTCCTTAGATACTCACCTTAAAATGCAAGAAAGGAAGCAACTAACCACCTTAGCCTTCCAAACAACTCCACAACCAAGCTTAACTTCACTAAACTAAAAGGTTTTATGGAGAAATTTGAAGATTAAACGGTTTAATTGAGAGATTGGGCAAGATTAGAGGTAAGATGGTAGAGAGTTTTCTTTTCTTTTTTGCTTGGAGAGAGCCGGCCAAGAAGAGGAAGAAAATGGTGAATTTTTGGTCAATTTGGTAAAGTAATGAATAGTGGTCAAAAATGCAAGATTTAATCATATGGTGACACTTGTCACCCTATTTAATGCATGCATATCCCTTTGTTTCCTCAACTCTCATCCATATGGTATCCTCTAATTATCTCTTCTCACCTAGTAAATTAAACCCTGTATACAAAACTTAACCCAATTGGCCGAATTTTACCGAACTTTCCGCACTAGCGGGTCCCACGTCCGATATACGTTCTTAATTTCTCAAAAACTAACCGATACTAGAAAAATCATCTAAAAACTATATTTACTCATAAAAATTATCCGGAAAATTTTCTAATAAAGAAAATGCAGAAAAACATGCCATTAAATAGAATAAAACCTAGAAAATGAGAAAATTTACGGGTTCTCACCAGGTTAGCTAGATGGATTAACCATTGGAAGAAAGAAGATAAGCTTTAAACACTAGAAAGGCCAAGTGTCACTACCTCATTGGATGTTAAACTTTTGACCAAGCTTATTTAACTTTCCTAAAATCTAATTTTGACCAAAATTCCTTCATTTTTCTTGCTTCTTGGCCGAACCACTTGAGGAGAGAAACAAGAGAGAGTTCTTCAATTTTAGCTTCCAAACTTACTCATTTAAACACTAGAAAGGCCAAGTGTCACTACCTCATTGGATGTTAAACTTTTGACCAAGCTTATTTAACTTTCCTAAAATCTAATTTTGACCAAAATTCCTTCATTTTGCTTGCTTCTTGGCCGAACCACTTGAGGAGAGAAACAAGAGAGAGTTCTTCAATTTTAGCTTCCAAACTTACTCAAATCTTAAGTTCTAGCAAACTAAATTTGAAACTACACCATACAAGTGCTCAACTAGGAAGTTTAAAGGAGTTGGTGGAGTGATTGTGGGACGAAAGATACTAAGCTACCATTTTTCTTGAGCTTCCAAGGTATTTTGCCAAGAACTTCCTCTTGTCTTCAATTAATTGCTAATTAGTGGCTTATAGTTGTTATAGATGTTGTTTTGTGGAAGATTTCATGGGTTGAGCTAGAGTTATGTTAAATTTCAGTTTTAGGGTTTCAAATCTGCCCTGTTTTTGTACTGTGTATTTGTCCTTGAGAGAGACCGAATCAGCCCTTGCTCAAAACATGAAAGTTGTTGGGATTTGAGTTAGCTAGCTACTAGTAAAATTTCAGCTCAATCGGACCACTTTACCTTTTGAAATGATCAAAATACCCTTGACTGCCCACAAGCCTTGTTTCACGGACAGTTTTCTGTCCTCTCTGTGATTTAGATATTTGACCATGAAAATGCATGATTTGGCTTTGGAGGTCTTCATAAGGAATGTAGGTATATGTCTTGGCTTCGAAACGCCATAAGATTTATTTCAATCTGATAAATGTAGTTTCAGTTGTGGTTGTTATGCCGAAAGGTGTTTTATCACCTATGATTTGTATGTGAAATTGTGGTTGAATTGGGATGAGATTTGGTGTTTGATTGTAGGATGGAAAGTGAAGAAATTAAGGGGAAATGCTGTCCATTTATTTTTTTGAAGTTTGAGTGAGTAAAAGTGATATTGGAAATGTGATTTTGTGATGCTCTGGACTTACTTTGCTTGGACATACTTAGGTCCATTTTAATGGTGTTATTTGAGCTAGATTTCATTGGAACTTGTACATTTTCGCATGGTGAATGTAACAACCATTTTAAACATAATACTTAGATACAAATGTCAAGTTTTGAACTTCAAATGTTTACTCATTTTCTTTCCGAAACAAAGAAGAGTTGTATAGGATTTCTCGGCCGCAAAACCTAATTTTATCAAACGAGGCTTTAGGTGTGAGTTTAGGGTTTGTTTATCTTCCTTTTCATATGATTTTACCCAAAACACTTGTTATACGTTATTTCTTTGCATATGTGTTAGTTTCGAGCCAAACAAAAAGCTTTGGAAAAAATTTGAAACAAATGTTTTTCATATCCGGCCGTGTATCTGGCCAAGTATTGGCCAAATTGCTGGCCGGATTGACATGGGAAGAAGAAAAAAAATTGGGATTGCTCACTGCCTTGATTGTGACGTGACACTGTTCATTTGTTTTCTGTGGGAATTTTCTAAAAACTTTTTTGAGTATAGTTTTGTGGCTGGTTTGGGGAAACTCTTAGTTACTCATGTTCTTTGATTTAAATGTACTCTTTTCACTTTAAAACTCATATTTATATATTGTACTAATACGTTTTCGAATTTTCTTTGAATCACTTAAATCTTTGATGGTTAAAGCATAATGTGTTCTTTTGATTATATTAGGGTTCCTTGGTGATTGAGGGTATCACCCGGAAGAATACATTAGACGTTCTTTTGTTTAAATAGGTGAGTGTTCTTTGTTGGTCATGTTTCCATTAACTATATTATTTGTTGTGGATATTTGATTAAATGATAAATGTTTGTTAAAAATGAATTTTGCTATGCGAGTGTGTACTTTATCGCACTCGACCTAAATGAAATGTGAAATTTCAATGTTTAAGTGATTAAATGGTAGTTGTGCATGAATGTAAGCCTTTTGGCTGAATTGGGCCCTTGCCCTCGTTGCCGGTCGACTCGAGCCAGAAGCGGACTCGATCGGGCGATTTAGTGACCCTGGGTGAAAGTTTGGTATACTCGAGTATTACCACGTTGTCAGGTGGAGTCTGACCAATGTCCAGAAGGGGGAGAAATGAAATGAATAAATGAAAGGAGGTTTTCAATTACAAATGAAATTTTAAATATTGGAGGAATAAGGAAATGAAAGGAGAAGGAAAGAACGAAAGGTTCCACATGAGCATGTATCCTTTTAATGAATGTGTTATCATTGCTTCATATTGTAAATGTTTCCTGGATTACGTGTTATGACATGACTAATGTCCTTGTTTATGTTGATTATGTGTCTGGAACCTCACTGAGCTTTTAGCTCATTCCGTTAGTTTTGTTTTCCTTAACAGGGGATGCGAGCAAGGACGAGAGATCTGTACAGACTAGCATAGTCTAGTTCTTTTGAATTTTTGTAATGGTTCTCGCCCTAGCGCTTGGTAAGGGTTGGATGTATGAAGAATTGAGAACCTTTGTATATTTGAGTTGTATCCCTTTTGAGATAGAAATGTATATAAGTATATATTTTAAGTTGGAAATTATTGTTACACTTGTTCTGGTGGTCTTATTTTCATGTTTTTATTTTAGGTGTATGAGTGAGTCCCGGTGAGAGTTGGGCAGGTGGTCCGCCGAACCCTTTGGTTCGCCTTAGGGGAAGGTAGGGTTGGCACGTACATTCACTGAAGCTCTAGAGAAAGCGCAAATGGTTGAAAAGGTAAGGTTGTAAGTTAGGGATTTTCATACTAAGAAAAGGAACATTCCTAGTTACTCTTCGGGAGAGACTAGTAAAAGTGCCCCACCTCTCAAGATGGGAAGAGGAACGGGAGGAGTAAGAACTGCTGGAGCTCTAAGAGGGGCTTTATCAAGAAGAGGTCGTAGCGGGCAAGGTCAATCGAGAGGAATACTTTCTAGTGGTCCGGCCGTAATTCCTCAAGTTAGTTGTGGCTACCGTGGCAAGTCAAATCACTCGGAGATTGATTGTTGGAGGAAATTGAGAAAGTACCTGTACTGCGGTAGTACCGAGCACCAACTCGTAAGTTGTCCGATTGTGTGACGACCCCACCTCCCCCTAAGGCGTACCAAAGGGTTCGGCGGACCGCCTGCCCAACTCTTATCAGGACTCACTCACTCGCATCACATGCATACATCCATAGACCATAAATAACATCGCAATTCAAGCTTATAATTTACATTGATGCACAATAAAGATACAAAACCTCAATATACCCAAACTGGTTCAAAGTGTATACAATCCAGATACAAAATATTCTATTCGAGTAATAGCGCGAGTACAAGTCGAAAGTCAAAAACAACTAGTCTACGCTAGTCTTTACATATCTCACGCCTCGCTCGTACCCCTGCAAGGAAAACAAATGGAGTGGAATGAACTAAAAGCCCAGTGAGGTTCCGAATAGCAAATTGACCATTATTTACAAGTACAAGTTTTTGATATAGCAAAGTAACAAGCATGAAGAGTTCATAAAAGTGAGTAATAACACGTCAAGTAGCAATCTCAAAATGAGCGAGTGTAAAAGTTTTTCAGAATAAACAATAATCCAATAAGCAATAATCATTCCAAAGCATAAGGATACGGATGGCTCTCAGGAGCCAACTTCCATTCATCATCAGGAGCTTGATCAAGTAATAGTTGACACTCCGTCAACTTTCAAGTAAAGGAACCAATCCAGTAGAGCACCACTTACGCTACTCTCCGTCCACCATTCAAACCCCCTACTGGGCCCAAAATTCTCAAGAAACACGGGTGGTAATACTCGAGTATACCGATTAGTCGAGGAGATATCACTCAACTCAACAATCAAGAGACCTAGGGTTCGTTACCCAATCGACCAAGCCCTTGCCAGCTCGACTCGAGTAACTTGCCATAGGGTTTCTGGAATTCCAGGAAGTGCGCACAATATGAACAAGTATATCAATTCAATTTCAACAATAAACAAGTATATATCAAATAAGGGCAAGTGCGATAAAGTACACTCTTAGCCGATAAAGCCAATCATATATCATTTAATAATATTGATCAAGTATTGGAAACAAGTGTCCAATTCAATCAGGTATTTGGAAGCACTCACCAAAATGAAGTGCCCCTAGTAATCACGTCTAGGTTATACTCCAGGTTCGAAGTCCAAATCCGCGATAAAACTTTGTTTCAGGGCTTTAAAAATCAACTAAGGTTCGAAACGTAGACGTTTCGTTCAATAAGAATCAAGACATGGAAATTCACTTGGAGAATATTCGTGAAACACTCGCTCGCTTTTCAAACTATATAACTTTGTAACATTTATACTTGGAAATGCCATTTGAGTCGAATGTACAAGGAAAACGTATTTCTAGTAGTCATAGTCGTATTTCTCAAGGGTACAAGTTCGGCCAAATCCTTACTTATATATCTCGGTAAAAGAAGACGTAAATATCCTAGATGATTCAAGTAGTAGTCACTCTTAACCCTTACTCAAGTCGCAAGTATATTTCTCTAGTCCTCGAGCGTAAATTTGGGCAGCATGTCCTTTGTGTTTACCAAATTTTCCAACTATTTATGGCTTCATTATTTCCCTCAATCAAACCCAAGTTTATACACAACACAAATTCATTTCAATAGCCATTTCATAGGCTCAAGACAATACAAGGACATAAATCAACTAATAACAAATGCGGAAATGAAGTTTACAAAAGACAGATTTGACGGGTTTTTACGGAAAGAATAAATTTGAGGCTACGCTTATCAGATTGGGGTGAAACTTATACCATTTCGAAGCTAAGCCAAAGGCCTACAACTTCCATGAAGATCACTTAGTCAAATTTCCAGTGTAACCCAGTCAAATTCCCAATTTACAGAACCAAATTCCAACTAATCGGCTGATTAACCATACTTCATGTAAATGGCCATATCTCAGGCTACCAAAGTCCGTTTAAGGTGTTCTTGGAGGCGTTGAAAAGATAATACATAGTAATAAAACTTTCATGTTTTGTAAAATGGCAAAATCTGCACGGATCATGGTGAATAAACACAGCCAAACGGATGAATTGTCTAAACCGGATCACTGGAAACATCCTAGGGCAACGAGGGTAGTTTGTCTTTTCACTGGATACGTTGCTCCGATTGGGCTGAAAATTTTTAGGAACCTATAAAATATCATTATCTACAACTTTCATGTTTTGTGACAAGCCTAATTCGGCCTCTAACATAGTGCAATGAAATCGGACAGGACTGAAGTCAAATTTCCAGAAATCTGGAAATTTTGGGATTCAATGAAACTTTCTTCATTTCTTGCCTCAATCCACCACCACAACCTCCTATATAAGCTTGGATACAACATGTATCATCCATATAGCAAGTATAGGCAGAAATCATCAAACCCTAACTTACATATATCACCTTAAAAATCATCACAACAACTTGTGTCACAACTAATCTAACCAAAACATGAATTATATAACATCTTAATCAAAAATAAAAGAACCAAAGCTATGGGTTAGGCCTTATACCTCAACAAAAGAAGCTTGCAAGAGTAATACTTCACCTCCTCTTGGAATTTTTGGTTCCCTTAGCTTCCCAAGTTCACAACTCACACTTTAATCGGTTTAGAATTTTGGTTCCTCACTTGGATGGTGCAAATCAAGATGAAATGGTGAAACTCTTGCTCTCTCTTTCCCCCTCTCTTGTCTCGGCCAACCAGCAGAAAAATGGAGTGAAAATGAAGCCAACAAGATGATAAGAAGGTTGGATTTGCTTGGTCAAGGAGCCATAGGGGTGTGACACTTGTCACCTCCAAAGCCAACAAAAATTTCTTTTTCTTTCCTTGCATTTTTAGCCCTAAATTTTGGTCAAAGCCAGCTGGAAATAAGGAGATATTTTGCTCAAATATTAATGAGCTTATATGGTAAGAAAGTGGTGGTCAAGCGGTGTGTTCAATCGGTAGTGCACGGTACACGTCGGTTCGCACCGTTTTTCCTTAAATCACACGTACTAGGGTTTTTACTTCCTATTCACTAACTTTTTATCATTTCTTCTAATCACATATTATTTCTCACCCAAAGTCACTCTTAAGCACCAAATTTGATCCTCGCTCCATACCGGATAATTACACGACGAAAAAACGTGAAAACCCTAACTCGCTCCAACTTGAAAACGAAAAGTGAAAACCTTTACTTTCATGTTCATTTGCACTTATTGTGAGGTGATTGGGTGGTAGGGTTATTATAAAATCATAATTTCCAATTAAAAGGGCATTTTTGAGAAAACGTGAGGGGTTTTACAATTCCAGTGATTAAAATTAGGGTTTCGGTTGAAATATGAAAAATTTGAGAAAATGGTCAGTCACAAATGAAACTAGGGTTTTGATTAGACTTTATTTCTAGAATTTAGGGTTTCTAGTCTGTAAAACAAAACAATAAAATAAAGAAACCGTAATATTCTCTTTGAGGCTAAACAACAATAGTATCCTAAAAGTTGGGGTATCATAATCTCCCCTCCTTAAAAGAATTTCGTCCTCGAAATTCATCCATGCGCTCCTAAATAGCGTAGGGTATTTTCTTGTATATCCATTTCTAGCTCTCAGGTCTCACTATAGCCAAAACTTAGTTAAACAATCACGAATCGTACCTTCTACTATCTCCGATGGTTCAGGTAATGCCTGTTGGTCCAAGGCGTACACTCTAGCTGGCACTCTTGGCTTAGTCCCTCATACATTTGCTTGTTCAGGGTTTAGGTGTGACCTACGGGGACAAGTTGCAAGCTGGTGCTCGGCACTACCACACCATAAACATTTTCCTGGCTTTCGCCAACAATCATTCTCCGTATGATTGGCCTTCCCACAGTACCCACAAGATACTCGAGTTTGACCTCCTTGTGAGGCACCTCTTACTTGCTCCCTGTGAGAACCCGTAATTTTCTCATTTTCTAGGGTTTTTCTCGTTAATGGCATGTTTTCTGCATTTTCTTTATTAGGAAACTTTTCCCGATAATTTTTATGAGTAAATATAGTTTTTAGATGATTTTTCTAGTATCGGTTAGGTTTTGAGAAATTAAGAGCGTATACCGGACGTGGGACCCGCTAGTGCGGAAAGTTTCAAAAAATTCGGCCAACTAGGTTAAGTTTTGGACACTAGGTTTAAATTATCGGGTGCTAAGAGATAATTAAAGGTTACTATTTGGATTGGTGTGAGAGGAAACAAAGTGATAGCTATGCATTTAATGAAATGACAAGTGTCACTTAGAGATTGGTTGTACTTGATGACCACTATTCACCTTTTACCATTTGACCTAATAAATCAAAAAATTACCAAAAATTCACCATTTTTCTTCTTCTTCTTGGCCTGCCACTTCAAGCAAAAAGAAAGGGAAAAGCTCTTCAAATACTTGCTTCCATCTTGCTCAAATTCAACAAATCAACCATTTGATCTTGCATTTGTTCCATAAAACCCCTTCACTTAGTGATTGTGAGGTGTTTAGTGGAGTTGTTTGGAAGGCTAAGGTGATTAGTTGCTCTCTCTCTTGTATTACTAAGGTGAGTAGTGAAGGACCCCTCTCCTCCATCTAATGATGTTTAATTCATGATTTGTGGTAGTTTAAGATGTAATTTTATGGATTATATCTTGATTTTGGTTGAATTGGTGAAGTTTTATAATTATTGGTGATTTTTCTGTTTTCATATGATTATTATTATGGGGTCATGTATGATAACTGGAAATGATATTTAAGGAAGCTAGAAGGTGGAAAAAGTGGTTAATTGCAGGAAATTTCTGTTTTGGAAGAAATTTGGAAAGTTAGGGTTTCATGTTCTTACATTCTGCCCCGCACTGTAGCTCATAGTTAGAGGCCGAATTGGCCTTGGGTTAAAACATGAACGTTGTAGAGAATAATATTTTAGAGATGGCTGCAAAATTTCAGGTCAATCGGAGAAACGTAGCTTGTGAAAAGACTGAAATACCCCTGCTGCCCTGGTTCTACCCGAATTTGATAATTGTGTCTGTAATTGGGTAATTTGGTTGGGAATGCTTATGATTTGGTTGTTGGTACCTTCTTAGGAATTGTAGCCTTGTATCGTATCTTTCATATGGCTTTTGAATCACTTGATTTGGACTTAGGTAGCCAGACTTATGATGTTTGAACCAGAATGTGGTTTGTGAACCTGTTTTTGCGGTTCTGGTTTAGTATCTTGCATTTTTGACCTAGTTAATCTCGAAACTGGGCAGAGTATCCTTCTTCAACATTGTATCCCTATCTCTTAGCTTCGAAACGGTGTATCTTACACCTCCATCTGATAATCGTAGTGCCAATGGTACCAAAACCGCAAAATGATGTCAAAAACTATTTTTTTGGGGTAGAGCTTAATTCCATTTCCGGATTTTCCTGGTTTACTCTAGTG
The DNA here is from genome assembly GCF_036785885.1 of Coffea arabica. Classification (NCBI taxonomy): domain Eukaryota; kingdom Viridiplantae; phylum Streptophyta; class Magnoliopsida; order Gentianales; family Rubiaceae; genus Coffea; species Coffea arabica. The sequence goes on from NC_092321.1 coordinate 47,902,179, forward strand.
CTTATGTATTCTTATGGAGCCCTATTTTGGTGGTATTTGGACTTGGTTTATGACCGGTAATCGAGTCTTATTGTGCTTATTTGAATGTTTTAGGACGTGACGGTGGTCCAAGACGCTCTTAGGCGGAAGTGCATGAAATATCATTTGCTTGATTGGTGAGTGTACCACTCACTTGTTGTTTACAATGTGGCTTTGGTATATGTGAACTTGATGCCTTGAAGGCTTATTTGCTCCGTTGAACTTAATTGAGTGAGGGTGTACTTGATCGCCCTCACCCATTTGGTTTCTCATATGACTGTCTACTGTTTTACTGTAATGATTGAATCATACATGAAATACTGAATTGGTTCATGAATTTGGTGTCGCTTGGACGAGTATCCAACGACCATTACTGATACGACTGAGCTCAACCCCATTGGTAGTCGATTGGATCGAGCCGGCGAGGGCTTGGTCGTGAAAATTGACGAGCCATGGGGACTGTTATATGGAATCTTGTAGTAGTGAGACTCTTGATTCCGGTATACTCGAGTATTACCAAATTTCTACTGTTTGGAGTTCGGGCCCGGTAGGGGTATGTTGGGTGGAAGGAATGGAAGTAAAGTGGAGCCTATGGTTGGTTACTCTTAAACATTGACGGAGGGTCAATGAGGTTCGATCAAAAATGCAAACGAGGAAAAGGGCTCTTGAGAGCCGCCCGTATCCTTTTATCACCACTATTGATGTGTGCCTTTGCTTACTTTTGATGTATTGGAATGAAAAGTTTGATGCTTATATGAACTCGGTTGATTGAGTGGTATTATCTCACTGGGCGTAAGCTCACTCTATTCCTTTTGTTTTCCTTACAGGAAAATAAATACTTTTGGACTGGATTTGATAATTGGTTGCCGAATTGAGCTAGATGGACATATCTTTTGTATAGCTCCTTGATTGAAACCCTAAATGTACTTTTGGGTCCGTTTCTCTTTTGATTTGGCAAACCGTACATGTATCAACTTTTGAATAACTTTTGTATGCCACTTTAGATTGTATATGCTTAATTTCAACATGTAAATATTTGTTTGATGTTTGGTTGGATTTTGACGTGTCGGTTACTATTCATGGCCGACTCCGATTTCATTTTTTTTATTTTGACATTTTGAATTGTTTACGCGCGTTTGTATGTTCCGGAACGTATTAGATCGCTCTAAACTGAACCGTTAGTCCTGGCGAGAGCTAGGCAGGCAGTCCACTAACCCCTTTGGTTCGCCTTAGGGGAAGGTGGGGCTGTCACACTCCCGGCCACACGAGGCTCCTCCTGGAGTAATTTCCTTAGATGTCCCTGAAATTTTCTCACCACCATCTCCTCGACCCATCTTAGAGGATGGCATGTCTAAATCACCTTGTCCTTGCTCTTGACTTCCACCAGGCGCACCTCTCCTTTTTGCATGAAAAACTCTCACTTGTGCCCTAGCAATTTCTATTCGTTGGGCGTTCTCCAAGACCTCTGTAAATGTATTAATCTGGGCCGCCGCTAAGGCCTCTTGTATCTCCACATTGAGCCCTTGCACAAACCTCCGAACTCTTCTTTGCTCCGTAGCTATCAGTTCAGGAGCAAATTTAGACAACTTCGTAAATTGGGTTTCATACTCAGCTATACTCAAAGTTCCCTGCCGAAGCTTAATAAAATCATCTTCTCTTTTCTCCTGGACAATAGGTGGGAGGTATTTTTCGTTAAACTCTCGCACGAAATTCACCCACGTCCATGCGGTCCCCTCTCTCTCCCACTTAGCTTGAACCACATTCCACCAAACCCTGGTCGGACCTTCAAATTGAAAAATGGCAAAGTGCACTTGTCTATCCTCCGCATAGTTCAAAGCGGAAAAGATATTGATCATGGCCTCTAGCCATCTCTCGGCTCCCTCCGGGTCTGGTCCTCCCAAGAATTTAGGTGGAGAGAACTTCTGGAATCTCTCAAGAGCCCTATCTTGCCCCATATCGGGGTCCCTAGGTTGATTTACAGGGGCTTGACCCGGTTGTTCCACTGGACGGGCCAAAATGTTAGTCATTTGTTGGATTGCGGTTGCCACTTGATCTCCCCCTACAGCCTGGGGTTCAGGTTGTGGCTCAATCGTTGCCTCTCTCTCCTCTCTCGGTTCTTGTACCGACTTCTGTGCTTGTCTACCCCCACGGCCACGACTAGGACCGCGTCCTCGGTTAGTTCCCCTGACTTGACTTCTTCTACCATCCATGTTTTAGGTTTAACCAACTATAAACATGTAAACAAGGTAAGGTATGGCTCATGTAGCACATTTCAAAAGGATAAACAGAGGCAATAAAATGCATTTATATACATAGCAAACAAGTCACATAACCTATAGGACATTAACCCTAGGTATTGCTCAGGCACTACACTTAATCAAAACTCGAAGCACGTGAATAATAAGGATCCCAAATCCCATGAATATCTTCAATATATTTCAAGTCCAGACTATTCGCATTCCCCGTGCCTTTGCTTTCGCCATCCAAACTTATCCTAATATTACGCGAGATCTCAACTTATCGTAAAGGTATCACTCTTTGGTACTCTGGGACAAGAATCCGAAAATATGATAATTCACCACTCAAGCTGGCCAGGCTCAAGAGCAAATCACCCGTATTAGAGATTCCTACCCAACATACATATCTAAGGTCCCTAACAATAGACAATCATTCCACACTTAACAAGTCAATCCCCACAGTCCGAGAACCCTCTCCCGGCACGAGCTCAATAGGAGCTCTGATACCATCGGTGACGACCCCACCTTCCCCTAAGGCGTACCAAAGGGTTCGGCGGACCGCCTGCCCCGCTCTCGCCAGGACTCACTCACTCGCATCACATGCATACATCCATAGACCATAAATAACATCGCAATTCAAGCTTATAATTTACATTGATGCACAATCAAGATACAAAACCTCAATATACCCAAACTGGTTCAAAGTGTATACAATCCAGATACAAAACATTCTATTCGAGTAATAGCGCGAGTACAAGGCGAAAGTCAAAAATAACTAGTCTACGCTAGTCTTTACATATCTCACGCCTCGCTCGTACCCCTGCATGGAAAACAAATGGAGTGGAATGAGCTAAAAACCCAGTGAGGTTCCGAATAGCAAATTGACCATTATTTATAAGTACAAGTTTTTGATATACCAAAGTAACAAGCATGAAGAGTTCATAAAAGTGAGCAATAACACGTCAAGTAGCAATCTCAAAATGAGCGAGTTTAAAAATTTTTCAGAATAAACAATAATCCAATAAGCAATAATCATTCCAAACCATAAGGATACGGATGGCTCTCAGGAGCCAACTTCCATTCATCATCAGGAGCTTGATCACGTAATAGTTGACACTCCGTCAACTTTCAAGTAAAGGAACCAATCCAGTAGAGCACCACTTACGCTACTCTCCGTCCACCATTCAAACCCCAGACTGGGCCCAAAATCCTCAAGAAACACGGGTGGCAATACTCGAGTATACCGATTAGTCGAGGAGATATCACTCCACTCGACAATCAAGAGACCCAGGGTTCGTTACCCAATCGACCAAGCCCTTGCCGGCTCGACTCGAGTAACTTGCCACAGGGTTTCTGGAATTCCAGGAAATGCGCACAACATGGAGAAGTATATCAATTCAATTTCAACAATAAACAAGTATATATCAAATAAGGGCAAGTGCGATAAAGTACACTCTTACCTGATCAAGCCAATCATATATCATTTAATAATATTGATCAAGTATTGGAAACAAGTGTCCAGTTCAATCAGGTATTTGGAAGCACTCACCAAAATGAAGTGCCCCTAGTAATCACGTCTGGGTTATACTCCGGGTTCGGAGTCCAAATCTGCGATAAAATTTTGTTTCAGGACTTTAAAAATCAACTAAGGTTCGAAACGTAGACGTTTCGTTCAATAAGAATCAAGACATGGAAATTCACTTGGAGAATATTCGTGAAACACTCGCTCGCTTTTCAAACTATATAACTTTGTAACATTTATACTTGGAAATGCCATTTGAGTCGAAAGTACAAGGAAAACGTATTTCTGGTAGTCACAGTCGTATTTCTCAAGGGTACAAGTTCGGCCAAATCCTTACTTATATACCTCGGTAAAAGAAGACGCAAATATCCTAGATGCTTCAAGTAGTAATCACTCTTAACCCTTACTCAAGTCACAAGTATATTTCTCTAGTCCTCGAGCGTAAATTTGGGCAGCATGCCCTTTGTGTTTACCTAATTTTCCAGCCATTTATGGCTTCATTATTTCCCTCAATCAAACCCAAGTTTATACACAACACAAATTCATTTCAATAGCCATTCCATAGGCTCAAGACAATACAAGGACTTAAATCAACTAATAACAAATGCGGAAATGAAGTTTACAAAAGACAGATTTGACGGGTTTTTGCGGAAAGAACACATCTGAGGCTACGCTTATCGGATTGGGGTGCAACTTATACCATTTTGAAGCTAAGCCGAAGGCCTACAACTTCCATGAAGATCACTTAGTCAAATTTCCAGTGTAACCGAGTCAAATTCCCAATTTACAGAACCAAATTCCAACTAATCGGCTGATTAACCGTACTACATGTAAATGGCCATATCTCAGGCTACCAAAGTCCGTTTAAGGTGTTATTGGAGGTGTTGAAAAGATAAGACAGAGTACTAAAACTTTCATGTTTTGGAAAATGGCTAAATCTTCACGGATCATAGTGAATAAACACAGCCAAACGGATGAACTGTCTAAAACGGATCACTGGAAACATCCTAGGGCAGCGAGGGTATTTTGGTCTTTTCACTGGTTACGTTACTCCGATTGGGCTTAAATTTTTAGGCACCTATAAAATATCATTCTCTACAACGTTCATGTTTTATGCCAAGCCTAATTCGGCCTCTAACATAGTGAACTGAAACCGGACAGAACTGAAGTCAAATTTCCAGAAATTTGGAAATTTTGGGATTCAATGAAACTTTCTTCATTTCTTGCCTCAATCCACCACCACAACCTCCTATATAAGCTTGGATACAACATGTATCATCCATATAGCAAGTATAGGCAGAAATCATCGAACCCTAACTTACATATATCACCTTAAAAATCATCACAACAACTTGTCTCACAACTAATCTAACCAAAACATGAATTATATAACATCTTAATCAAAAATAAAAGAATCAAAGCTATGGGTTAGACCTTATACCTCAACAAAAGAAGCTTGCAAGAGTAATACTTCACCTCCTCTTGGAATTTTTGGTACCCTTAGCTTCCCAAGTTCACAACTCACACTTTAATCGGTTTAGAATTTTGGTTCCTCACTTGGATAGTGCAAATCAAGATGAAATCGTGAAACTCTTGCTCTCTCTTTCCCCCTCTCTTGTCTCGGCCAACCAGCAGAAAAATGGAGTGAAAATGAAGCCAACAAGATGATAAGAATGTTGGACTTGGCTTGGTCAAGGAGCCATAGGGGTGTGACACTTGTCACCACCAAAGCCAACAAAAATTTCTTTTCCTTTCCTTGCATTTTTAGCCCTAAATTTTGGTCAAAGCCAGCTGGAAATAAGGAGATATTTTGCTCAAATATTAATGAGCTTATATGGTAAGAAAGTGGTGGTCAAGCGGTGTGTTCAATCGGTAGTGCACGGTACACGTCGGTTCGCACCGTTTTTCCTTAAATCACACGTACTAGGGTTTTTACTTCCTATTCACTAACTTTTTATCATTTCTTTTAATCACATATTATTTCTCACCCAAAGTCACTCTTAAGCACCAAATTTGATTCTCGCTCCGTACCGGATAATTACACGACGGAAAAACGTGAAAACCCTAACTCGCTCAAACTTGAAAACGAAAAGTGAAAACCTTTACTTTCATGTTCATTTGCACTTATTGTGAGGTGATTGGGTGGTAGGGTTATTATAAAATCATAATTTCCAATTAAAAGGGCATTTTTGAGAAAACATGAGGGGTTTTACAATTCCAGTGATTAAAATTAGGGTTTCGGTTGAAATATGAGAAATTTGAGAAAATGGTCAGTCACAAATGAAACTAGGGTTTTGATTAGACTTTATTTCTAGAATTTAGGGTTTCTAGTCTGTAAAACAAAAGAATAAAATAAAGAAATCGTAATATTCTCTTTGAGGCTAAACAACAATAGTATCCTGAAAGTTGGGGTATCACAGATTGCGCCAAAAGTAGGAGGTAGTACTCAACGGCCAGAGAAATCCGCATCTAAGCAGACTAGTGTTGGAGGAAGTTGACCTAAAGTATGACAAAAGAATAAAATAAAGAAATCCGCCAGCTAGGGTTTGTGCACTGGATCATCAACAAGTTCCCGATTCCACTGAGGTGGTCGAAGGTACAATCCCTATTTTCCACCGTTTAACTAAGGTTTTAATTGATCCGAATGCGACAAATTCCTTTGTAAACCCCAATTTTATGAGTGGAATAGATGTAAAACCCATTAAGTTACCTTATCATTTGGAGGTTAGAACACCTACTGGGGATCAAAGTTTAATCGCTAATTTGGTGTATAGAGATTGTGAGATATGGGTTGGAAAGCAAAAATTGTTGGCCGATTTAATGGGCTTAGCGATTAAAGGGTGTGATGTTATCTTAGAAATAGACTGGCTAGCTCGCTACAATGCACAGTTGAATTGTAAGACAAAGATGATAGAATTGTGCATTCCGGGAGAGGCAACTCTAAAATTGGATGTGAGGGGTTAGATTAGCCTCATCTGCTCTTATTTCAGGAATTCGATCTAGAAAAATGTTGAGTAAGGGAGATCAAGAATATTTGACCTTTCTTATAAATATCCCTAGTGATAAAGTGAGATTGGAAGATATGCCTGTAGTAAAGGAGTATCCGGATGTTTTTTCAGAAGAATTAGAGTCTTTGCCTTCAGAAAGGGAAATAGTTTTTAAGATTAATGTTACTCCGGGAGTAGCACCTATCTCCAAGATGCCATATAGAATGGCTCCAGCTGAATTGAAAGAATTGAAATTGCAATTACAGAATTTGCTAGAGCGAGGTTTTATAAAAGAGAGTGATTCACCGTGGGGAGCCCCGGTCTTATTTGTTAAAAAGAAGGATGGGAGTTTAAGGCTGTATATAGACTACCGAGGCTTGAACGATGTTACTATTAAAAATAAATACCCTTTGCCCCACATAGATGAGTTATTTGACCAATTGCAAGAGGCGGTAGTATTCTCGAAGTTGGACCTCAGGCAGGAATACTATCAGTTGAGAATTTTGGAAAAAGATATACCCAAAACTGCCTTTAACTCGAGATACGGACATTACGAGTTCGCAGTAATGCTGTTTGGATTAAATAATGCACCTGCGGCTTTTATGGATTTGATGCATAGGATCTTTAAACCGTACCTAGATCAGTTTGTGGTAATGTTCATTAATGATATACTGGTGTACTCTAAACCTCTGGAGGACCATGAGAAACATTTGAGAATTATTTTACAAACTTTGAGGGAACATCAGTTGTATGCTAAGTTTAGCAAATGTGAATTCTGGTTGAAAGAAGTAACTTTCTTAGGTCATATAATTTTTAAGGACGAAATTAAGGTGGATCCAGCCAAAGTTGAAGCAGTTGCGAAGTGGAAGCAACCAAAAATCCCTACTGAAGTTCGGAGTTTTATAGAGTTAGCAGGGTATTATCGAAGGTTTATCAAGAATTTTTCTAAAATTACTGGTCCGTGACTGAGTTGACTAAGAAAAGTGAAAAATTTATATGGAGCCCGAAGTGTGAAGAAAGTTTTCAAGAGTTAAAGAGACGATTGACGAGAGCACCTGTATTAGCTTTGCCTATTGGAAAGGATAGCTTTGTAGTATATACAGATACTTCCAAAGAAAGCTTGGGATGTGTGTTGATGCAAAATGGTAAAGTGATAGCGTATGCTTCTAGGAAGTTAAAACCTCACGAAAGAAACTACCCAACTCACGATTTGGAGTTAGCGGCTGTAGTGTTTGCATTAAAGAAGTGGAGGCATTACCTGTATGGAGTGACATTTCATATTTTCACGGACCACAAGAGTTTTAAGTATTTATTTTCTCAAAATGAGTTGAATTTGAGACAACGTAGATGGATGAAATTTTTGGAGGATTGTGATTGCACGATAAAGTATCATCTAGGGAAAGTTAATGTAGTGGCTAATGCTTTAAGTCGTCAAGTGCAAGTGGGGGGATTGATGATTAAAGAATTGCACTTGTTGGAATCCTCGTCTCGAACCGAGAAAAGTGATCTTTGAAAATATTATCGTGAAATCTACTTTGTTGGAACATATCAAGAAAGCTCAGGAAAAGGACATTGAAGTGCAAAAGTGGTTAGAAAAAGTTAATAAAGGAGAAAAGTCAGACTTTAATCTGAGAATGAATGGTGTACTAAGGTTTCGGAATCGTATAGTAGTGCCAAAAGACGAAGGGCTTAAGAAGGAAATCTTAAAAGAAGTGCACCGTTCGAAGTACACGGTACATTCTAGAGGGAACAAAATGTACCAAAACTTGAAGACCTTGTACTGGTGGGAGAACATGAAAAAGAAAATTGCTCGATTTGTCCAGACTTGTTTAATCTGCCAGCAAGTTAAAGCCGAGCATTAGAAACCATCTGGTTTATTACAACTTTTAGAAATACCCGAGTGGAAGTGGAAAAATATCACCATGGATTTTGTATCTGGATTACCTAGGACACAAAGAGATCACGACGCCATTTGAATAATAATGGATAGATTGACCAAATCAGCTCATTTTCTGCCTATTAGTATGAAGTACTCATTAGAGAAGTTAGCGAAGCTGTTTTTGGATGAAATTATAAGGTTACATGGAATTCTAGTAAGTATTGTGTCCGATTGAGACCCTAAATTTGTTTCACAGTTTTGGCAGAAGATGCAAGAAGTGTTGGGGACCAAGTTGAATTTTAGCACTACTTACCACCCACAAACTGATGGACAGTCTGAGAGGACGATTCAGACTCTCGAGAACATGTTAAGAACCTGTATTTTGGATTTTGAAGAGAGTTGGAGTAAGTATTTGACATTGGTGGAATTTGCTTATAATAATAGTTTCCATTCATCAATTCAAATGGCTCCATATGAAGCGCTTTATGGCCGGAAGTGTAGATCTCCAATTTGTTGGGATGAAGTATGTGAACAAAAGATTTTAGACCCCACTGCAGTGCCTTGGATTGAGGAGGCACGAGAAAAAGTGAAGTTGATTCGTCAGAGGATCCAAACCGCACAGAGTCGTCAGAAGAGCTATAAAGACAATCGAAGGAAGGATTTAGAATTTGCGGTTGGAGACCAAGATTTTCTTAAGATTACTCCTCTGAAAGCGAGTTTAATTACAGGTAAAGGAAAGAAGTTGCAACCTAAATTTGTAGGGCCATATAAGATTCTTCAACGTGTAGGAAATGTGGCCTATAGGTTGGAATTGCCACCAAGTTTATCTCGGATTCACAATATTTTTCATGTATTGATGCTCAAGAAATATCATCCAGATCCGTCTCATGTTCTACAACCGGAGAATATTGGGATTGACGAAGCACTGACCTATGAGGAGAAATCGATAAAGCTTCTAGATCATAAGATGAAAGGACTGAGGAATAAGCGAATCCCGTTGGTGAAAATTCTTTGGAGAAACCATGGATTAGAGGAAGCAACTTGGGAAGTAGAAGAAGAAATTCGAGAAAAATATCCAGATCTATTTCCAAATTAAGGTATGAATTTCGTGGACGAAATTCTCTTAAGGGGGAGAGTATGTGAGGACTCATGATTTATTCTTAAAATAATCATTTTTATAATTATTTGCCCTACTATTAGTTAAATATATTATCGCTATATGAATCGTTTTTAAATTTCGCCTTATCGCGCGCGAATCGGAAGTTCGCGTATTTCACGTCGAATCGACTAAGTGGAGATTTAAGAAACTTATATTAGACTACTAAGAGTGAATAATTATAGTGTTAAAGGAATTACATTTGAGAATTAGTGCACTAGTGAAACAAACAAGAGAGAAAAGTGGTAGCACGAGACACTATTCGCGCACTATTCGTAGTTGACTTTTACATAACTTTTGACCACAAATTCCTCGAGCTTCCAAGAGAAGCTTCACTTCACTTGCTCAATTCTTGCTTCCATTTCACTTCCAAATTTGCACCCAACTTCAAAACTACTTGGAGATTAACTTTAGCTTGGAGGAAGACAACATCTAGTGGAAATTCTTAGAGGTTTTTGTGGTGAAAATTTCTGGTTTCATCAAGGGTTAAGAGGTAATCCTTCACCTCCCTCAAATCTTTCTAAATTCTTCAAGTATGAAGCTTAGATGGCATGGGTTTGAAACCCTAAGCATGAAATAGGCTAGTGGACTTGAGGTGTTTCGTTTCTTGCTTTAATCTTTAAGTTAGTGGCCTTGAGGTGGATTATAGGTAGCTGAGTTGAGGTGTAATTAGTTGATTGTGGTTGTTTATGTGTTATTTGAGATGAATGCGATTAGAAAGTGAAGGAAAAGTCAAAGGAAAATAGAAGTACAAGCTGGCCGAATCTGTCCTGCTTTTATCTTGCTTGTATTTCAAATTTTTGATAGTTGTTTGGCTGAGAAACTGAGCAATATATGTTGTATATTATGTGTACAAAGTGCCTTGCGAAATCGTTTCAATTGGTTGCTCAAAACTAGAGTTTTCGAAAAAGAAAGAAATCTGGAAATGGTAATCTGGGCAGCGAACAGTACCTCTTTGTTTGAACATATCTCTTTGTACAAAAATTGAAATTGAGTGCCGTTAGCGGAATTCAAAACTAGACATTCATAGATTTCTAACGGTATAAACTTCACTTGCTAGTTCGAACTGAGTGAACCGTAGTAATTCAACAAAGTTGACTGTCCTGTTCTGATTGTCTGTCCGAGAGGAATGGAGAAGCTGCGTCTTGTCTTGTGGCTCTATTTTCTCTCACTTGTGAACTGATTTTGAAAATGATTCTTTCTGATGAAATGTGACAATTTGAACATATTTTCCAATGCCACCAACCATTCCGAATTTGAACTTGTATTGAGTGAGATGCGTTCTGATTTCGAAAGTGCAATAAAGCTGGAAAACTGGAAAGTTTTTCCCTTCTTGCTGGCCGAATGGTCAGGTTTGTTGTGGGATGCTTTGCTTTGAAAATTTGGATGTAAATTGACCAGAAATTGCTTATTAAATGTTTATAGGACCTTGGTTTCAAAAATGGGTTGAATTGGGACTGATTTCATTGTGCAAAAATGTTTGAAAAGGAAAGAAAAGCAAGAAGGCAGATATGCTTTGAAACATTTTTCGAACTTTGGTAGTTTTGTTAACTGCCTTCCCACGTAATTTTTTGCCTAAAATTTGATAGGGAGATATTTCACAAATGGAAGTTTAAGTGTACCAAATTTTGTGAAAATTCAATACCATTTCCCAAATAATGCCCCAAAGTTGGCTCTTCAAATCTGAAAAATTTCTATACAGTGTACAAATTCAGCTGACTTTAGACTATTATATCTCGATGTTCAAAACTACAAATTTAGTTATTTGAAACCTTGTTTGAAATTTTTATTGTGTTACAAATTTCAGTACATGATTCACTTTCTGTAAATTACGCCGAATTTCCAAAGATGACTGCAAAACTAAGACTGGTTCCAACCTGTCTTTAGAAACTGGAATTTTGAGCTGAAAAATGAGTGCTTTCCGTTTAGAATCTTGGAAAAGTGTCTTCTAGGAAATTTTAGTACTCTGAACCAAGATTCCAACGGTATAAATTTTTCCATTTTTGGACCTACTGAGTGCAAGTTCTGATTTTTCTAAATTTGACGCGTAAAACTGAAAATTTTCAAACTTGTTAGGAAATGAGTTTTTGGAAACTTTTCCCTATCCTTTGGTATTGATTGATCCTTTTAAACTCGATTTCATGGAAGAAATCAGTTTCTCTTGTGTTATTAAATGCTCACTTTCAAATCTTGATTTTTGATCGATTAAGGTTCTCTCTTGAGACATTGACTTAGTCTAAATAAGTGTACCTTCTGTCTTGGTTAATTGTTCAGGCGCTCAAGGAGATCTTCAAGAGAATCTCGAAGCAGACGCCTAAAGGCTTAATTCCTTGCTCACTCACTTTTGTTTTGACTTGGTGAGTGTCAAGTGTCAAGTGTATGAAGTGTTGTTACGTGCTTAATTGTTCTCATTAATTGAATATTTTGGAAAGTGTCGAGTCGAGTGTGTATTTTATCGCACTCGTTCTCGTTTAAGTAAAGTGTATTTGAATTGCATGAAGTGAATTGTAAAGTGAATAAAATGAAGTGTTGCAATAGTGAACTATTATATGTTTGAATCAACATCGTTTGGAGTGAATCTCCTCGACTTATAGTGATAATAGTGGGGGACGCCCAAACTCATAGGCCGACCTTGCAACTCAAGTCGGCATGGGCATGGTCGTGAAGTTTGGTGAGCCATGAGAAAAAAAAAGTGTATAAGCTTGATCTAATTGAGAGATCTCGCTTGGCATACTGGAGTAGTATCGCCTTATATAAAAGAAGTGCGGGCCCGGAGCAGGGGGTGTAACGATGATCGGGAGTGCGATGTAAGTGGGGTTCTACGGACTTATAACCTACCCGGTTGACGGAGTCTCAACTCGTGGAGGTACTGAATCGAGCATTGGCAGAACAAGTGGAATATAGCTCCTGAGAGCTCCAGTATCCTTATCAAGTATGTTTTGTGAGAACCCGTAATTTTTTTATTTTCTAGGTTTTATTCTTTTTAATTGCGTGCTTTTCTGCATTTTCTTTATTAGAAAAAATTTCTAGATAATTTTTATGAGTAAATATAGTTTTTAAATGATTTTTCTAGTATCGGTTAGTTTTTGAGAAATTAAGAGCGTATACCGGATGTGGGACCCACTAGTGCGGTAAGTTCGGTAAAATTCGGTCAGTTAGGTTAAGTTTTGGATACTGGGTTTATTTTAGCAGGTGTTAAGAGATAATTAGAGGTTACCCAATGGATGAGAGTTGGAGAGACAAAAGGATAGCCATGCATTAATGAGAGTGACAAGTGTCACCTTGTGAGTTGACCTTGCTTTTGACCACTATTCACCACTTTATCAATTAAACAAAAATTGACCCAAAATTACCCTCCATTTCAAGCTTCTTGGCCAGCCATCTTCAAGAGAAAAGAAAGGAAAAAGCTCTCAAATTTCTAGCTCCAATCTTGCTCAATCTAGCAAATCAACCGTTTAAATTTCCAAATTCTCCATAAAAACCTTTAGTTGAGTAGTAGTGAGGTTAGTTGTGAAGTGATTTGGAAGCAAGAGGTGTTAAGTTGGTTCTTTTCTTGAGTTTACAAGGTAAGTGACTAAGACACCTTTGCGTTGATCTTAATGATGTTCAATTGGTAGCTTGTGTGAGTTAAAGAGCTAGTTTTAAGTGATATTTCATGACTTTTGGTTGAGATTGGTGAATTTTTCTATTTATTCATGATTTTTTCTGTTTTATATTTTTTATATTGGTTGGCCATGGATGATGGTTGGAAATGGTCAAGAATGAAGTTATAGTGCGTAAATTGTAGCGAATTGCGGAAAATTTCAACTTTGTGCGGAAAATTCCAGATTAGGGTTTCAATTTTTCCCTGTTCTACCCGGTACTGTTAGACCTAGTTAGAGGCCGAATTAGCCTTAGGGTAAAACATGAAAGTTGTAGAAAATAATTTTTTATAGTTTCCTACAAAATTTCAGCCCAATCGGAGTAACGTAGCCTATGAAAAGACTGAAATACCCTTGCTGCCCTGTTTCTGTCTGAAACTGATAATCAACTTCTGTAATTGGTTAGTTTGACCGGGAATACTACTGAATTGATTGTCGATGTCTTCTGAAGAATTATATCCTTGTATCTTAGCTTTCAAATGGCCTTGGAATTACCTGAATTGGAGTTGTGTGTGCTGAGATATGCTTGAATGAATCGGGACTGCTAGTTGAATTTCACAGTGAGCTTCGAACTGGAAAATCTGGGGTTGTTTTGGTAAATTAGACCTAGTTAGGGTGAGAACTAGACTAAGTAGTCTTCATCAAAGTTATATCCCTCTGTCTTAGCTTCGAAACGGTATAACTTTCACTTTAATCCAATAAGCGTAGTTTCGGTTAGGTCCGATACGCTAAGTAGCGGTAAATCTTCTTTTTTGGTTTCCTAACTTAAAGCTCATTTCCGGTCATTTTCCTAGGTAAATCTTGTACTTGAATGACTTTGACCCTATTGAATGGCTGTTGTGATGAATTTATATTACGTATGACTTTGGGATTGATTGAGGAAAATAATGAAGCCATAAGTAGGTGGGAAAATAGGTAAATACAAAGGGCATGCTGCCCAAAATTTTAGGGCTACGCGATTCCTTCAATTGAGTTGATCTTAGTACAAATGAAGGGTTTTCGGGGTTGTTTGTAACCCTAGGACCAACTGTTATCTTTTTGCTCAAAAGTCATATTTTATTCTTTTGTACTAGTACTTAACCTGGAAAGACGTATGACATGTAGTCGAACCTCACTTGTGCATTCCATTTACTCGATTTTGGATGTAAAACCTTCAATTGGTTTACTTTGATGATTTTAGGATTTCTTGGCGATTAAAGCCAGTTTGAAGTGAAAATTTTTGAAGTATCTGTACTTGAACCGATGAGTGTACCACTCCCCTCATTTGCTGTTTAACTTGGTTTCTGCCCCTGCAATCTGCGATTTAAATGACTGAACTATCTGTTTATTCTGTTTGAGACGAGAGTGTACTTTATCACACTCGTTCTCTTGTCTGTCCATATGCCTATTTACTGTGTATAATCTGTTAACTGTATCTGAGTCTGTTCGGACGTCGTTTGGAGGCTGGTATCCAACGACCTTTCTGTGACCTCTGAGCTCAACACCTGTGGCTAGTTACTCAAGTCGGACCGGCAAGGGCCTGGTCGATTAGATAACGAACCACGGTAGTCTGTTTTGGGAATCTTTGGGTATTGAGACTCTTGATTCCGGTATACTCGAGTATTACCATTACTGTTCCTGAGTGGAGTTCGGGCCCGGTAGGGGTATGTTTGGTGGACGGAAATTGGTGTAAAGTGGGGTCTACGGATATGTTGGTTCTATTTATGTTGACGGAGAGTCAACGGGTTCGGATTAAGTACTGCAAATGGAAATCTGGCTCCTGAGAGCCACTTGTATCCTTTCCCTTTGAATCACTGTGTCTAAATGCTTTCCTTTATATCTGGTATATGTATCTGATTGATTAAATGTGAAAGGTCATGATTTTACCCCTATATGTTTGGTACCTCATTGAGCGTAAGCTCACCCCTTTCTGTTGCCTTTGTTTTCCTTACAGGGGACAAACTTGGAAATCACAGTTTTGGAAGAAAATGGTCAAGCTAGTATATATGTCATGTTGTTAAACTCTTTTAAAAATGAAGCCCTAATTGTATTTTGTGTAATATGAGTACCTTGGATCGCACTGTATGTTAATTTGTTCAAGACTTCAATGCAAATATATGTATAAGTGTTTAACCTTGTCTATTAAATGTAATCCGTTGAGACTATGATTCTATGGTTTGGTAGGCATGTTCCCACCTTAGTAGTTTCCAATTGTTCATTTTCTTTAGGTCCTATCGCGCGTACTATGTTGGGTTTGTGTGAATTGACTCCGTAGTCCTGGCGTGAGTTGGGCAGGCGGTCCGCCGAACCCTTTGGTTCGCCTTAGGGTGAGGTGGGGCTGTCACATGTTTTATTGTTAATTGTGAATTACTTGAATGTTATAACTTTAATTATAGTTTAAGTGCTATTGTTATTTGAACTACGTGTTTTGCATGTTTTCTTGGCCTCACTGAACATTAGCTCATTCCATTATATTTATTTTCCTTAACAGGAGCCGAAATGGAAGGAGTTATGGAGAAGCTGACTTGATGCACTTTTGATAAGGGTTTTGAATGTATTGATTAGATGACTTTTGGAAGTTGTACATTTTGACAAAGTTGATGTATTTTGAAACTTGTGATGTAAGATTGAACGCTTGTGTATGGAAGTGACTTTTTTTTAGTTCGACTTTTAGTATCGGTTATTTACTTTTAAGTTTGAACTAGAATGGTATCGAGTCCTGACGAGAGTTAGACAGGCGTCTCGCCGATACCCTTGGGACGTCACATGTACTTTCGTGATTCTTGACTACTTGACTTGTTGGTACCTCATTGAGCGAAAGCTCACCCCCGTTATCTTTGTTTTCCTTACAGGGGACAATATTTTGGGAACCATGATTTTGAAGATAAGAGTAAAGCTAGTTATAGCTATTCTTTTGATTAAGCTCCTCTGTAATAGTAAACCCTAATTGTATTTTGATAAAGTATGGATATTATGGCGTGTACTTCAAGTTAACTTGTTAAAAACTCCAGTGTATATCTATAAGTGGTTAATTATGTATTTTAAGTGTATTTGCCTGAGATTGTACATATCTATGGCCTTCGTGAACTTTTCTTATATTCGTTGGAGCATTTAATCGAAGTCCTATTGCATCGTATGGTTTGGTAAGCGTGTTTTCGGCTTAATAATCCTGGCGAGAGTTGGCAGGCCGTTCGCTAACCCTTAGGGTACGCTCTAGGGGAATGTGGGGTTGTCACAAGTTGGGTATGTTATCCCACCATTTATATGAAGTGCTTGGGATCCCAAACCCCATCAACTAGTTAGTCGAATCGAGCCAACAAGAATTTAGTCGAGGAGATTGATGAACCATGGGTAGTGTTTATTATTTATTCCATTGGATTCGGTATACTCGAGTGTTACCCCTACTATTATATTAGAGTTCTGGCCCAGTACGGGGATGATCGGCGGACGGAGACTGGAGTTAAATGGTGATCTACGGACACTGCTTATTACTGTATTTCCAAGGTTGACGAGTGTCAACGGATTCGAGATAAATTGCCAGTGAATTGGTTCGTGTGAGCAAAATTGTATCCTTTTACTTGAAAGTGTTACTTATTATTTTCTTGTCTTGTTAATGACGTGCCTTGTTGGCATTTGCTTTCTTCATGTTGAGGATCTCTTGCCACTTTGCTTGCATATTTTCTTGGAGCCTCATTGGGCGATAGTTCATTCCATTTGTTTGTTTTCCTTACAGAAGGGCAAGAACATGGACGTGTGTGTTAGAGAAGGCTGGAGTTTTGTTTAGATCCTTTGTTAATTGCTCTAGTGTACTTCTTGGCTTTGTCGTTTTCGACTTGAACTTGAATCTTTTGTTACCTTCTGAGTTTGTATGGATATTCGATGTCAATGAATGTGTGTATATATATATATTTAAGTTGGATATTGCTACTGCTCTTGTTATTGAGGTTGTTATTATTGCTGAGTCTTGACGAGAGTTATGCAGGCGACCCGCCAAACCCTGAAGTACGCCCTAGGGGAAGGTGGGGTCGTTACACAAATAACTAGAACGATTTGGGTGGATTTCAAATCATTCATCAAATTCTTCAATCCAAACGAAGTAATTAAATATGTTGGGATGAATATATAAGGGATAAGACCAACATTTAACATCAATAGGGGAGAAGCCTGTGCAATGCGTAGGAGTGAGTAACTGTGTTATAATTTGTTAAGTATCATGAGATTGAGAAAGTCCAAAAATACTATCAATATTGGTAAGAAAATGAGACAGTATAGTGATTTTTAAATGCACAAATAGAATCAAATACACTAATTTATTTAAGTGGAGAAATGTAAATGTAACCAAATAGTCATTTAATCACATAATCATAAGTCAGTAGGAATTTTTAAAAATTTTACTGTGAAAACATTTATAAAAAAAATTGAAGCACTTTCATCCTTGTAATTGTAATGATTAGAAAGAAAATCAAACAACTAATTGTAAATCCTTTATTCTAAGATTGAACTATTTCATATTGTAAATTGTTTCTCCTGAAATAATCAACAAACAGGAGCCCCTAGCCATAAACTATCATATGCTTAGATATTTAGGAATGTTGGTGTGCTTTTATTAATTAGTACCTATTTATATTTCCCCTACCATAACTACTGCAATTTTACTGACACATCGGCCTGCAGATAAGTTCAAAAGGACAATATAAGGCTAATTAGCAAGTCTGAATTGCAAAAAACAGATGCAAAACACAATTGCAGAAAACACAATTGTAATTCTAGTATAGCAACGCATGAACACCAATAATGTATTCATTAATTGGAACAATTCTTTTAGGAAGTACCTTGATCAGAAAGCTGCTGCTTGAGAAATTCCTTGCCTCACAGTTGTACCTTAGTTGCTGGCAAACATGAAAATTCAAGAATATAGTTACAAATATAATTACCACTTTTAGACTGCACAATATTGTCACTGTTTCATTCAGAAATTCGATATATACACAGATAGTATCTACCCGAAAAACACAATGCAAGAAACCTTACCTCTTCAAGGACTACCTTGGTAATATAGAGCTCAAGCAACTTATGCAACCATACTGTGTGTTAACGTCCTACATTATTGCAAGTTGCTAAAAATACTGCTCAACAAATGCTTCACAAAAGCAAAAATCTTTTAGTTTCCGTTCAAGCATGGTTTCCAATAGGTCCCTCATCTTCCATCCATTACTATTGTAGTAAAGAAGCCATAATTGCTCACTCTAATGATCCAACTCTTTACATCTGCTGAATTCATTTTGTGAAAAATTTAGAAGAGAAAAAACCAGCAGTTACACTTCCACTATAAAGGATTTAGTTAATGTTCTTCTCAATGCATTCATGTGCATGTAATTATGCTCCAATAATTCAATGTAACCCATGGATCTCTTTGCAAAAACTCAATGACTTGCATGACGATTTGTAGCAATTACAAATCAATGGTAACGGCTACTTAGAAGTGCGAAGCTAAAACACCAGCTGAATAGCTACACATCGACAATGTAAGCATCAACCCACTAAGGGTAGAGTGGGTAATGCACACACCAATGCACATACAATGCTTGTACTATACCGTTAATGACTTGTACACTCGTGCTGTATTGCCTAACTTGTCCCTCGAAAAGGTTAGATGAAAATTATCCAACAGTCAAACAACAACTCCTTTATATATATATATATATATATATATAGGAACTGTAGCAAATTTATGTTGCATTGAGTACACATCCTAGACATCCTAGAAGTAAAGTGGCACGGACTTTTTATTTCAGGAGAAATATATTGTGATTACATACTTGACTTCCAATAATTGCATTCGTTGCTTGATTAGCACTTACAATGTATTGAAGAATGTAAATTAATGATAGTTTACAACAAAAATAAGATCTTTTCTTGTAGATATAATGAGGTAAGTACGCACTTCGCACATCTCCCTCTTTACTCGAAATTACCTCTTTCTTTCTTCTTTCTTTTGATTCAAGTGTTTGTTTAATGCCCAGCCAGTGAGGATGTGATACCCCAACTTTTAGGATCATCTTTTGTTTAGTCTTAAAGAGGATATTACGGTTTCTTTAGTTTATTTTTAATTTAAAAACATTATTTTGTTTTAAAGAAGAGACTAAAGTTATTTCTTTGGGTTTGATTTAAAACCTTGTTTTATTTTAAAAGACTACAAACCCTAAACGTCTAATCAAAAACCCTAGTTCCACTTGTGACTGACCGTTTTCTCAAATTTCTCATATTTCAATCGAAACCCTAAATTCAATTTATGGAATTGTAAAATCCCCCACGTTTTCTTAAAAATGACCTTTTAATTGGAAATTATGATTTTATAATAGACCTACCACCCAATCACCCCACAATAAGTGCAAATGAACATGAAAGTAAAGGTTTTCACTTTTCATTTTCAAGTTGGAGCAAGTTAGGGTTTTCACGTTTTTCCGTAGGGTGACTTTTCGGTACGGAGTGAGGATCAAATTTGGTAGGTACGAGTGACTTTTGGATGAGAAAATATTATATGATTTGAAGTGATAATAATAAGTTAGTGATTAGAAGGTAAAACCCTAGTATACGCGATTTAAGGAAAAACGGCTCGAACCGACGGGTATCTATCACTACCGATTGAACCCACCACTTGACCACCACATACCCTTGATATTTTTGCAAAATATCTTCCCCATCCTCAGCCTTATAACCAAAACATGTGGCCCAAAATGCAAGGAAAAGAAAGAGAAACTTGGATGGCTTTGGTGGTGACAAGTGTCACCCATCTATGGTTTCTTGCCAAACCTTTTGTCATGCCTTCTTATCACCATATTTATCTCTAAAAACAACTCCAAAAGCTCTTCATTTCTACACCATAACAGCCGAGAGTGAGAGAGAGGAGAGCAAGAGAGAACAACCTCACTTCATCTTGAGTTTGAAGCATTTGAGTGGGAAAAGAAAAAAAAAACAGGATTTTAAACCGGTTAAATCCTTCTTTGAGTACTTGGATAGCTTGGTGGGGGAAAAGATCACAAGAAGAGGTGGTGGATAATTCTTGGAAGCATCTTTGAGAGGTATATGGGCTGACCTTCACATTTACTTCCCTTAGTTTAGTCTAAGTTGAGTAATACCTTGTAAACTTGCTTGTGATGTTTAGTTCATGTGATTTTGGGTGATTGTAGTGATGACAATGAGTTAGGGTTTGAATGATTTTCTACCTATACTTGCTGTATGGATAGTATATGTTGTATCTGAGCTTATATAAGAGGTTGTGGTGGTGATTGAAGCAAGAAATGAAGAAAGTTTCCTTTGAAACCGTAAAATTTCAGATTTATGGAAATCTTAGCTTCAATTCTGTCCGGTTTTATTTCATCGTGTTAGAGGCTGAAATAGGCTTAGCACAAAACATAAAAGTTGTAGAGAATGACATTTTATGGACGCCTAAAACATTTCAGCTCAATCGGAGCAACGTAGCCGGTGGAAAGACCAAAATAGCCTCACTGCCCTAGGATGCATCCAGTGATCCGTTTTGGACAGTTCATCCAATTGACCGTGTCTATTCACTATTATCCATACTGATTTAGCCATTTTTCAAAACATTAAAGTTTTAGTACTTTGTCTTAGATTTTCAACGCCTCCAAGAACATCTTAAACGGACTTTGGTAGCTTGAGATATGGCCATTTGAAGGCAGTACGGTTAATTTGCCGATTAGTTGGAATTTGGTTCTGTGAATTGGGAATTTGATTGGGTTACACTGGAAATTAGACTAAGTGGTCTTCACCAAAATTGTAGCTCTCTGCCTTAGATTCGAAACGGTATAAGTTGTATCTCAATCTGATATGCGTAGCCTCGGTTGTGTCCGTTACGTAAAAACACGTCAAATCTGTCTTTTGCTAAACTTCATTTCCGCACATGTCGTTAGCTTGATTTTGTACCTGTAAGACCTTGAGCCTATTGAACGGCTATTGAAATGAGATTATTTTGTATGTAACTTTGGGTTTGTTTGAGGAAAAGATTGAAGCCATAAATGGCTGGAAAATGGGTAAACACAAGGGGCATGCCGCCAAATTTTCACGAGAAAGATAAACTAGCCTTTGGAGTTCTAGTTCTGTATTTTGCAAATTTAACTTGGATGCACTGATAAATGGGTCGAGGTATCTTCATGGAAGTTGTAACTTTTTTTCTGAGGTTCGAGACACCATGTAGTACATTTTGATCCGATAACCACAGCTCCAGTTATGGGCAAATCGTGTAACCCGTTTTGTACCATTTTCATTTTCACGAACGCGCACGTGCATTTCTCAACCGTTTTTGCCGTTTTGGACCGTTTAGGTCTACTTTTGGTATTTTATTACCATTCCGGCCGTTTCGGCCAATTTCGACATTCTTTTGGCCTTAACGTCATTTTGACCGTTTTGATTATTTTTTATCGTTTTCGACCGTATTCAATCGTTTAAGTTATAAACTGCTATTGTGTGGTCGTTTCACTTATGTGTGTATATAATCTGTCAATACAGATTGTGAGGCTTTTGACGGTGACGGTCAAGCTCAGTGAATTGTATCATTTTTCGTGCCAAGCTTTATCAAGTGAGTAATTGGGTTGTTATTGATGTGAAATTGTTAAAGTGCTTTGTATATGTTAAATGGGTATTTAGGCGAGGGTGTACTTTATCTCACTCGACCTAAACCCATCCTTTGTTTTGATATCATATTTGAGAATACATGTCTTATGTTGAGTAACACCCTTTTTGCTGTGTGCTGATGGGGGTGATTACATGACTTGAGTATCACCCTTTTGCTGTGTGCTGATGGGGGTGATTACATGACTTGAATTGAATCCCATTTGCTTTGTTGAGAGATACCATCTATTGAGAGATTGGATATCTCAGGGCTTGGTTCCAGCCCGGTTCCAAGGGTTAGACGAACTATTCGAGCCAGGTGGGGCTTGGTCAAAGATAGTTCCATGCTAAACTTGGGATTTAGTTCCTTGTTAAAGGTTTGACGAAAGCTAAGTTATTTTGTTTCGCTCGAGCTGCTGTGTGCTGTTGACTGGCCAGCGGGGGTCGATAAGGTGGACGGAGAGTAGTGTAAGTGGAGTCTACGGACCAGGAGTACTTTGGTTGATGGAGTGTCAACAGGCGTTCAAGCTCGGGGAATTGAACTGGCTTTGGAGCCACCGGTATCCTACCATTGTGATGTTACTTTTCTATTGTTGATGTGAAATAACCTGATTACTTGTTATTTGGATGTGAGTTTACATTTATACCCCTGATTACTCACTAAGCATATAGCTTACCCCATTTCATTTGTTTTCCTTAGCAAGGGGCCGACGCGGGGATCTCTCGGGAAGGTGTTTAGTCTTTTGATTAAAGAATAGTTGAATTTGTACTTGTTATAAGTTGACTAGTAAGATGTATATAGTTGTCGTGGTGGTTGTAGTTATCAGCTTTTCTAGGGTTTACTTTCTGGTACCCGTGATATGTAATTCTTGGAGAATTGGATGTAATATTTGGGATTTATCTTGTATTTCATTTGAGGACTGTTGTGAGTGAGTGAGTCATGGCGCGAACTAGGCAGGCGACCCACCGAACCCTTTGGTACGCCTTAGGGGGAGGTGGGGCGGTCACAGGTGGTATTAGAGCCTGCTTCGCGTGGTCTCTGCGTGGAGTGAGCTTGGGCCAAGTGGTGAATAAGTATGAAGGACTAAGTGCTCGTTCAAGCATAAGATATGGATCATAAATGTTATAAGCCTCAAATCTTTCTCATGGTACCTGAGGACCATGGATAGGTACGTCAGGTAGGAATTTCGAATGTAGATAGTTTACTCTTGGGACTGGCCAGCTCGAGATGTGAATTATCTTATTTTGGATTCTCGTGCCTGAGTACTCCAGAGTTGAGGCGCTGCTAAGTACTTGAGACTTGTATTTTGGGAATATGAACAGGCTTTGTCTGGCTAGAGTGAGTACAAGAGATCAATGGGCACCTTGGGAAGTGGAGTAAGAAATCGGACGGGGGTGATTTTCACTGAGTGTGGGACGACAAGTCGCGTTTTCTTTCATTTTGCCCTTGCATTGTCCCTACATGTCATTTACTTGTGGTATGTTAATACCACCATGTATAGTACTTACTGCACTTGACTTTGTCTAACTTGAAATGTCTCTTGGTGTATGTATATGTCTCCATGTGTATTTGGTGTGTTATATCTTGTTGTTTTAGTCAATTTACTGTGTTACGTACTAAATCACCTTTTTTTTTAAAAAAAGAGAAAAAAATTTCGAGGACGAAATTCTTTGAAGGAGGTGAGATTGTGATACCCCAACTTTTAGGATCATCTTTTGTTTAGTCTTAAAGAGGATATTATGGTTTCTTTAGTTTATTTTTAATTTAAAAACATTATTTTGTTTTAAAGAAGAGACTAAAGTTATTTCTTTGGGTTTGATTTAAAACCTCATTTTATTTTAAAAGACTAGAAACCCTAAACGTCTAATCAAAACCCTAGTTCCACTTGTGACTGACCGTTTTCTCAAATTTCTCATATTTCAACCGAAACCCTAAATTCAATTTATGGAATTGTAAAATCCCTCACGTTTTCTTAAAAATGCCCTTTTAATTGGAAATTATGATTTTATAATAGCCCTACCACCCAATCACCCCACAATAAGTGCAAATGGATATGAAAGTAAAGGTTTTCACTTTTCGTTTTCAAGTTGGAGCAAGTTAGGGTTTTCACGTTTTTTCGTAGGGTGATTTTTCGGTACGGAGTGAGGATCAAATTTGGTAGGTACGAGTGACTTTTGGATGAGAAAATATTATATGATTTGAAGTGATAATAATAAGTTAGTGATTAGAAGGTAAAACCCAAGTATATGCGATTTAAGGAAAAACGGCTCGAACCGACGGGTATCTATCACTACCGATTGAACCCACCACTTGACCACCACTTCCCTACCACCACATACACTTGATATTTTTGCAAAATATCTTCCCCATCCTCAGCCTTATAACCAAAACATGTGGCCCAAAATGCAAGGAAAAGAAAGAGAAACTTGGATGGCTTTGGTGGTGACAAGTGTCACCCATCTATGGTTTCTTGCCAAACCTTTTGTCTTGCCTTCTTATCACCATATTTATCTCTAAAAACAACTCCAAAAGCTCTTCATTTCTACACCATAACAGCCGAGAGTGAGAGAGAGGAGAGCAAGAGAGAACAACCTCACTTCATCTTGAGTTTGAAGCATTTGAGTGGGAAAAGAAAAAAAAAACAGGATTTTAAACCGGTTAAATCCTTCTTTGAGTACTTGGATAGCTTGGTGGGGGAAAAGATCACAAGAAGAGGTGGAGGATAATTCTTGGAAGCATCTTTTAGAGGTATATGGGCTGACCTTCACATTTACTTCCCTTAGTTTAATCTAAGTTGAGTAATACCTTGTAAACTTGCTTGTGATGTTTAGTTCATGTGATTTTGGGTGATTGTAGTGATGACAATGAGTTAGGGTTTGAATGATTTTCTGCCTATACTTGCTGTATGGATAGTATATGTTGTATTTGAGCTTATATAAGAGGTTGTGGTGGTGATTGAAGCAAGAAATGAAGAAAGTTTCCTTTGAAACCGTAAAATTTCAGATTTCTGGAAATCTTAGCTTCAGTTCTGTCTGGTTTTATTTCATCATGTTATAGGCTGAACTAAGCTTAGTACAAAACATGAAAGTTGTAGAGAATGACATTTTATGGTTTTCTACAAAATTTCAGCTCAATCGGAGCAACGTAGCCGGTGAAAAGACCAAAATACCCTCACTGCCCTAGGATGCATCCAGTGATCCGTTTTGGACAGTTCATCCAATTGACCGTGTCTATTCGCTATGATCCGTGCTGATTTAGCCATTTTCCAAAACATGAAAGTTTTAGTACTTTGTCTTAGATTTTCAACGCCTCCAAGAACATCTTAAACGGACTTTGGTAGCTTGAGATATGGACATTTGAATGCAGTACGGTTAATTAGCCGATTAGTTGGAATTTGGTTCTGTGAATTGGGAATTTGACTGGGTTACACTGGAAATTAGACTAAGTGGTCTTCACCAAAATTGTAGCTCTCTGCCTTAGCTTCGAAACGGTATAAGTTGTATCTCAATCTGATATGCGTAGCCTCGGTTGTGTCCGTTACGCAAAAACACGTCAAATCTGTCTTTTGCTAAACTTCATTTCCGCACATGTCGTTAGCTTGATTTTGTACCTGTAAGACCTTGAGCCTATTGAACGGCTATTGAAATGAGATTATTTTGTATGTAACTTTGGGTTTGTTTGAGGAAAAGATTGAAGCCATAAATGGCTGGAAAATGGGTAAACACAAGGGGCATGCCGCCAAATTTTCACGAGAAAGATAAACTAGCCTTTGGAGTTCTAGTTCTGTATTTTGCAAATTTAACTTGGATGCACTGATAAATGGGTCGAGGTATCTTCATGGAAGTTGTAACTTTTTTTCTGAGGTTCGAGACACCATGTAGTACATTTTGATCCGATAACCACAGCTCCAGTTATGGGCAAATCGTGTAACCCGTTTTGTACCATTTTCATTTTCACGAACGCGCACGTGCATTTCTCAACCGTTTTTGCCGTTTTGGACCGTTTAGGTCTACTTTTGGTATTTTATTACCATTCCGGCCGTTTCGGCCAATTTCGACATTCTTTTGGCCTTAACGTCATTTTGACCGTTTTGATTATTTTTTATCGTTTTCGACCGTATTCAATCGTTTAAGTTATAAACTGCTATTGTGTGGTCGTTTCACTTATGTGTGTATATAATCTGTCAATACAGATTGTGAGGCTTTTGACGGTGACGGTCAAGCTCAGTGAATTGTATCATTTTTCGTGCCAAGCTTTATCAAGTGAGTAATTGGGTTGTTATTGATGTGAAATTGTTAAAGTGCTTTGTATATGTTAAATGGGTATTTAGGCGAGGGTGTACTTTATCTCACTCGACCTAAACCCATCCTTTGTTTTGATTTCATATTTGAGAATACATGTCTTATGTTGAGTAACACCCTTTTTGCTGTGTGCTGATGGGGGTGATTACATGACTTGAGTATCACCCTTTTGCTGTGTGCTGATGGGGGTGATTACATGACTTGAATTGAACCCCATTTGCTTTGTTGAGAGATACCATCTATTGAGAGATTGGATATCTCAGGGCTTGGTTCCAGCCCGGTTCCAAGGGTTAGACGAACTATTCGAGCCAGCTGGGGCTTGGTCGAAGATAGTACCATGCTAAACTTGGGATTTAGTTCCTTGTTAAAGGTTTGACGAAAGCTAAGTTATTTTGTTTCGCTCGAGCTGCTGTGTGCTGTTGACTGGCCAGCGGGGGTCGATAAGGTGGACGGAGAGTAGTGTAAGTGGAGTCTACGGACCATGAGTACTTTGGTTGATGGAGTGTCAACAGGCGTTCAAGCTCGGGGAATTGAACTGGCTTTGGAGCCACCGGTATCCTACCATTGTGATGTTACTTTTCTATTGTTGATGTGAAATAACCTGATTACTTGTTATTTGGATGTGAGTTTACATTTATACCCCTGATTACTCACTAAGCATATAGCTTACCCCATTTCATTTGTTTTCCTTAGCAAGGGGCCGACGCGGGGATCGCTCGGGAAGGTGTTTAGTCTTTTGATTAAAGAATAGTTGAATTTGTACTTGTTATAAGTTGACTAGTAAGATGTATATAGTTGTCGTGGTGGTTGTAGTTATCAGCTTTTCTAGGGTTTACTTTCTGGTACCCGTGATATGTAATTCTTGGAGAATTGGATGTAATATTTGGGATTTATCTTGTATTTCATTTGAGGACTGTTGTGAGTGAGTGAGTCATGGCGCGAGCTAGGCAGGCGACCCACCGAACCCTTTGGTACGCCTTAGGGGGAGGTGGGGCGGTCACAGGTGGTATTAGAGCCTGCTTCGCGTGGTCTCTGCGTGGAGTGAGCTTGGGCCAAGTGGTGAATAAGTATGAAGGACTAAGTGCTCGTTCAAGCATAAGATATGGATCATAAATGTTATAAGCCTCAAATCTTTCTCATGGTACCTGAGGACCATGGATAGGTACGTCAGGTAGGAATTTCGAATGTAGATAGTTTACTCTTGGGACTGGCCAGCTCGAGATGTGAATTATCTTATTTTGGATTCTCGTGCCTGAGTACTCCAGAGTTGAGGCGCTGCTAAGTACTTGAGACTTGTATTTTGGGAATATGAACAGGCTTTGTCTGGCTAGAGTGAGTACAAGAGATCAATGGGCACCTTGGGAAGTGGAGTAAGAAATCGGACGGGGGTGATTTTCACTGAGTGTGGGACGACAAGTCGCGTTTTCTTTCATTTTGCCCTTGCATTGTCCCTACATGTCATTTACTTGTGGTATGTTAATACCACCATGTATAGTACTTACTGCACTTGACTTTGTCTAACTTGAAATGTCTCTTGGTGTATATGTCTCCATGTGTATTTGGTGTGTTATATCTTGTTGTTTTAGTCAATTTACTGTGTTACGTACTAAATCACCTTTTTTTTTAAAAAAAGAGAAAAAAATTTCGAGGACGAAATTCTTTGAAGGAGGTGAGATTGTGATACCCCAACTTTTAGGATCATCTTTTGTTTAGTCTTAAAGAGGATATTATGGTTTCTTTAGTTTATTTTTAATTTAAAAACATTATTTTGTTTTAAAGAAGAGACTAAAGTTATTTCTTTGGGTTTGATTTAAAACCTCATTTTATTTTAAAAGACTAGAAACCCTAAACGTCTAATCAAAACCCTAGTTCCACTTGTGACTGACCGTTTTCTCAAATTTCTCATATTTCAACCGAAACCCTAAATTCAATTTATGGAATTGTAAAATCCCTCACGTTTTCTTAAAAATGCCCTTTTAATTGGAAATTATGATTTTATAATAGCCCTACCACCCAATCACCCCACAATAAGTGCAAATGGATATGAAAGTAAAGGTTTTCACTTTTCGTTTTCAAGTTGGAGCAAGTTAGGGTTTTCACGTTTTTTCGTAGGGTGATTTTTCGGTACGGAGTGAGGATCAAATTTGGTAGGTACGAGTGACTTTTGGATGAGGAAATATTATATGATTTGAAGTGATAATAATAAGTTAGTGATTAGAAGGTAAAACCCAAGTATATGCGATTTAAGGAAAAACGGCTCGAACCGACGGGTATCTATCACTACCGATTGAACCCACCACTTGACCACCACTTCCCTACCACCACATACACTTGATATTTTTGCAAAATATCTTCCCCATCCTCAGCCTTATAACCAAAACATGTGGCCCAAAATGCAAGGAAAAGAAAGAGAAACTTGGATGGCTTTGGTGGTGACAAGTGTCACCCATCTATGGTTTCTTGCCAAACCTTTTGTCTTGCCTTCTTATCACCATATTTATCTCTAAAAACAACTCCAAAAGCTCTTCATTTCTACACCATAACAGCCGAGAGTGAGAGAGAGGAGAGCAAGAGAGAACAACCTCACTTCATCTTGAGTTTGAAGCATTTGAGTGGGAAAAGAAAAAAAAAACAGGATTTTAAACCGGTTAAATCCTTCTTTGAGTACTTGGATAGCTTGGTGGGGGAAAAGATCACAAGAAGAGGTGGAGGATAATTCTTGGAAGCATCTTTTAGAGGTATATGGGCTGACCTTCACATTTACTTCCCTTAGTTTAATCTAAGTTGAGTAATACCTTGTAAACTTGCTTGTGATGTTTAGTTCATGTGATTTTGGGTGATTGTAGTGATGACAATGAGTTAGGGTTTGAATGATTTTCTGCCTATACTTGCTGTATGGATAGTATATGTTGTATTTGAGCTTATATAAGAGGTTGTGGTGGTGATTGAAGCAAGAAATGAAGAAAGTTTCCTTTGAAACCGTAAAATTTCAGATTTCTGGAAATCTTAGCTTCAGTTCTGTCTGGTTTTATTTCATCATGTTATAGGCTGAACTAAGCTTAGTACAAAACATGAAAGTTGTAGAGAATGACATTTTATGGTTTTCTACAAAATTTCAGCTCAATCGGAGCAACGTAGCCGGTGAAAAGACCAAAATACCCTCACTGCCCTAGGATGCATCCAGTGATCCGTTTTGGACAGTTCATCCAATTGACCGTGTCTATTCGCTATGATCCGTGCTGATTTAGCCATTTTCCAAAACATGAAAGTTTTAGTACTTTGTCTTAGATTTTCAACGCCTCCAAGAACATCTTAAACGGACTTTGGTAGCTTGAGATATGGACATTTGAATGCAGTACGGTTAATTAGCCGATTAGTTGGAATTTGGTTCTGTGAATTGGGAATTTGACTGGGTTACACTGGAAATTAGACTAAGTGGTCTTCACCAAAATTGTAGCTCTCTGCCTTAGCTTCGAAACGGTATAAGTTGTATCTCAATCTGATATGCGTAGCCTCGGTTGTGTCCGTTACGCAAAAACACGTCAAATCTGTCTTTTGCTAAACTTCATTTCCGCACATGTCGTTAGCTTGATTTTGTACCTGTAAGACCTTGAGCCTATTGAACGGCTATTGAAATGAGATTATTTTGTATGTAACTTTGGGTTTGTTTGAGGAAAAGATTGAAGCCATAAATGGCTGGAAAATGGGTAAACACAAGGGGCATGCCGCCAAATTTTCACGAGAAAGATAAACTAGCCTTTGGAGTTCTAGTTCTGTATTTTGCAAATTTAACTTGGATGCACTGATAAATGGGTCGAGGTATCTTCATGGAAGTTGTAACTTTTTTTCTGAGGTTCGAGACACCATGTAGTACATTTTGATCCGATAACCACAGCTCCAGTTATGGGCAAATCGTGTAACCCGTTTTGTACCATTTTCATTTTCACGAACGCGCACGTGCATTTCTCAACCGTTTTTGCCGTTTTGGACCGTTTAGGTCTACTTTTGGTATTTTATTACCATTCCGGCCGTTTCGGCCAATTTCGACATTCTTTTGGCCTTAACGTCATTTTGACCGTTTTGATTATTTTTTATCGTTTTCGACCGTATTCAATCGTTTAAGTTATAAACTGCTATTGTGTGGTCGTTTCACTTATGTGTGTATATAATCTGTCAATACAGATTGTGAGGCTTTTGACGGTGACGGTCAAGCTCAGTGAATTGTATCATTTTTCGTGCCAAGCTTTATCAAGTGAGTAATTGGGTTGTTATTGATGTGAAATTGTTAAAGTGCTTTGTATATGTTAAATGGGTATTTAGGCGAGGGTGTACTTTATCTCACTCGACCTAAACCCATCCTTTGTTTTGATTTCATATTTGAGAATACATGTCTTATGTTGAGTAACACCCTTTTTGCTGTGTGCTGATGGGGGTGATTACATGACTTGAGTATCACCCTTTTGCTGTGTGCTGATGGGGGTGATTACATGACTTGAATTGAACCCCATTTGCTTTGTTGAGAGATACCATCTATTGAGAGATTGGATATCTCAGGGCTTGGTTCCAGCCCGGTTCCAAGGGTTAGACGAACTATTCGAGCCAGCTGGGGCTTGGTCGAAGATAGTACCATGCTAAACTTGGGATTTAGTTCCTTGTTAAAGGTTTGACGAAAGCTAAGTTATTTTGTTTCGCTCGAGCTGCTGTGTGCTGTTGACTGGCCAGCGGGGGTCGATAAGGTGGACGGAGAGTAGTGTAAGTGGAGTCTACGGACCATGAGTACTTTGGTTGATGGAGTGTCAACAGGCGTTCAAGCTCGGGGAATTGAACTGGCTTTGGAGCCACCGGTATCCTACCATTGTGATGTTACTTTTCTATTGTTGATGTGAAATAACCTGATTACTTGTTATTTGGATGTGAGTTTACATTTATACCCCTGATTACTCACTAAGCATATAGCTTACCCCATTTCATTTGTTTTCCTTAGCAAGGGGCCGACGCGGGGATCGCTCGGGAAGGTGTTTAGTCTTTTGATTAAAGAATAGTTGAATTTGTACTTGTTATAAGTTGACTAGTAAGATGTATATAGTTGTCGTGGTGGTTGTAGTTATCAGCTTTTCTAGGGTTTACTTTCTGGTACCCGTGATATGTAATTCTTGGAGAATTGGATGTAATATTTGGGATTTATCTTGTATTTCATTTGAGGACTGTTGTGAGTGAGTGAGTCATGGCGCGAGCTAGGCAGGCGACCCACCGAACCCTTTGGTACGCCTTAGGGGGAGGTGGGGCGGTCACAGGTGGTATTAGAGCCTGCTTCGCGTGGTCTCTGCGTGGAGTGAGCTTGGGCCAAGTGGTGAATAAGTATGAAGGACTAAGTGCTCGTTCAAGCATAAGATATGGATCATAAATGTTATAAGCCTCAAATCTTTCTCATGGTACCTGAGGACCATGGATAGGTACGTCAGGTAGGAATTTCGAATGTAGATAGTTTACTCTTGGGACTGGCCAGCTCGAGATGTGAATTATCTTATTTTGGATTCTCGTGCCTGAGTACTCCAGAGTTGAGGCGCTGCTAAGTACTTGAGACTTGTATTTTGGGAATATGAACAGGCTTTGTCTGGCTAGAGTGAGTACAAGAGATCAATGGGCACCTTGGGAAGTGGAGTAAGAAATCGGACGGGGGTGATTTTCACTGAGTGTGGGACGACAAGTCGCGTTTTCTTTCATTTTGCCCTTGCATTGTCCCTACATGTCATTTACTTGTGGTATGTTAATACCACCATATATAGTACTTACTGCACTTGACTTTGTCTAACTTGAAATGTCTCTTGGTGTATATGTCTCCATGTGTATTTGGTGTGTTATATCTTGTTGTTTTAGTCAATTTACTGTGTTACGTACTAAATCACCTTTTTTTTTAAAAAAAGAGAAAAAAATTTCGAGGACGAAATTCTTTGAAGGAGGTGAGATTGTGATACCCCAACTTTTAGGATCATCTTTTGTTTAGTCTTAAAGAGGATATTATGGTTTCTTTAGTTTATTTTTAATTTAAAAACATTATTTTGTTTTAAAGAAGAGACTAAAGTTATTTCTTTGGGTTTGATTTAAAACCTCATTTTATTTTAAAAGACTAGAAACCCTAAACGTCTAATCAAAACCCTAGTTCCACTTGTGACTGACCGTTTTCTCAAATTTCTCATATTTCAACCGAAACCCTAAATTCAATTTATGGAATTGTAAAATCCCTCACGTTTTCTTAAAAATGCCCTTTTAATTGGAAATTATGATTTTATAATAGCCCTACCACCCAATCACCCCACAATAAGTGCAAATGGATATGAAAGTAAAGGTTTTCACTTTTCGTTTTCAAGTTGGAGCAAGTTAGGGTTTTCACGTTTTTTCGTAGGGTGATTTTTCGGTACGGAGTGAGGATCAAATTTGGTAGGTACGAGTGACTTTTGGATGAGGAAATATTATATGATTTGAAGTGATAATAATAAGTTAGTGATTAGAAGGTAAAACCCAAGTATATGCGATTTAAGGAAAAACGGCTCGAACCGACGGGTATCTATCACTACCGATTGAACCCACCACTTGACCACCACTTCCCTACCACCACATACACTTGATATTTTTGCAAAATATCTTCCCCATCCTCAGCCTTATAACCAAAACATGTGGCCCAAAATGCAAGGAAAAGAAAGAGAAACTTGGATGGCTTTGGTGGTGACAAGTGTCACCCATCTATGGTTTCTTGCCAAACCTTTTGTCTTGCCTTCTTATCACCATATTTATCTCTAAAAACAACTCCAAAAGCTCTTCATTTCTACACCATAACAGCCGAGAGTGAGAGAGAGGAGAGCAAGAGAGAACAACCTCACTTCATCTTGAGTTTGAAGCATTTGAGTGGGAAAAGAAAAAAAAAACAGGATTTTAAACCGGTTAAATCCTTCTTTGAGTACTTGGATAGCTTGGTGGGGGAAAAGATCACAAGAAGAGGTGGAGGATAATTCTTGGAAGCATCTTTTAGAGGTATATGGGCTGACCTTCACATTTACTTCCCTTAGTTTAATCTAAGTTGAGTAATACCTTGTAAACTTGCTTGTGATGTTTAGTTCATGTGATTTTGGGTGATTGTAGTGATGACAATGAGTTAGGGTTTGAATGATTTTCTGCCTATACTTGCTGTATGGATAGTATATGTTGTATTTGAGCTTATATAAGAGGTTGTGGTGGTGATTGAAGCAAGAAATGAAGAAAGTTTCCTTTGAAACCGTAAAATTTCAGATTTCTGGAAATCTTAGCTTCAGTTCTGTCTGGTTTTATTTCATCATGTTATAGGCTGAACTAAGCTTAGTACAAAACATGAAAGTTGTAGAGAATGACATTTTATGGTTTTCTACAAAATTTCAGCTCAATCGGAGCAACGTAGCCGGTGAAAAGACCAAAATACCCTCACTGCCCTAGGATGCATCCAGTGATCCGTTTTGGACAGTTCATCCAATTGACCGTGTCTATTCGCTATGATCCGTGCTGATTTAGCCATTTTCCAAAACATGAAAGTTTTAGTACTTTGTCTTAGATTTTCAACGCCTCCAAGAACATCTTAAACGGACTTTGGTAGCTTGAGATATGGACATTTGAATGCAGTACGGTTAATTAGCCGATTAGTTGGAATTTGGTTCTGTGAATTGGGAATTTGACTGGGTTACACTGGAAATTAGACTAAGTGGTCTTCACCAAAATTGTAGCTCTCTGCCTTAGCTTCGAAACGGTATAAGTTGTATCTCAATCTGATATGCGTAGCCTCGGTTGTGTCCGTTACGCAAAAACACGTCAAATCTGTCTTTTGCTAAACTTCATTTCCGCACATGTCGTTAGCTTGATTTTGTACCTGTAAGACCTTGAGCCTATTGAACGGCTATTGAAATGAGATTATTTTGTATGTAACTTTGGGTTTGTTTGAGGAAAAGATTGAAGCCATAAATGGCTGGAAAATGGGTAAACACAAGGGGCATGCCGCCAAATTTTCACGAGAAAGATAAACTAGCCTTTGGAGTTCTAGTTCTGTATTTTGCAAATTTAACTTGGATGCACTGATAAATGGGTCGAGGTATCTTCATGGAAGTTGTAACTTTTTTTCTGAGGTTCGAGACACCATGTAGTACATTTTGATCCGATAACCACAGCTCCAGTTATGGGCAAATCGTGTAACCCGTTTTGTACCATTTTCATTTTCACGAACGCGCACGTGCATTTCTCAACCGTTTTTGCCGTTTTGGACCGTTTAGGTCTACTTTTGGTATTTTATTACCATTCCGGCCGTTTCGGCCAATTTCGACATTCTTTTGGCCTTAACGTCATTTTGACCGTTTTGATTATTTTTTATCGTTTTCGACCGTATTCAATCGTTTAAGTTATAAACTGCTATTGTGTGGTCGTTTCACTTATGTGTGTATATAATCTGTCAATACAGATTGTGAGGCTTTTGACGGTGACGGTCAAGCTCAGTGAATTGTATCATTTTTCGTGCCAAGCTTTATCAAGTGAGTAATTGGGTTGTTATTGATGTGAAATTGTTAAAGTGCTTTGTATATGTTAAATGGGTATTTAGGCGAGGGTGTACTTTATCTCACTCGACCTAAACCCATCCTTTGTTTTGATTTCATATTTGAGAATACATGTCTTATGTTGAGTAACACCCTTTTTGCTGTGTGCTGATGGGGGTGATTACATGACTTGAGTATCACCCTTTTGCTGTGTGCTGATGGGGGTGATTACATGACTTGAATTGAACCCCATTTGCTTTGTTGAGAGATACCATCTATTGAGAGATTGGATATCTCAGGGCTTGGTTCCAGCCCGGTTCCAAGGGTTAGACGAACTATTCGAGCCAGCTGGGGCTTGGTCGAAGATAGTACCATGCTAAACTTGGGATTTAGTTCCTTGTTAAAGGTTTGACGAAAGCTAAGTTATTTTGTTTCGCTCGAGCTGCTGTGTGCTGTTGACTGGCCAGCGGGGGTCGATAAGGTGGACGGAGAGTAGTGTAAGTGGAGTCTACGGACCATGAGTACTTTGGTTGATGGAGTGTCAACAGGCGTTCAAGCTCGGGGAATTGAACTGGCTTTGGAGCCACCGGTATCCTACCATTGTGATGTTACTTTTCTATTGTTGATGTGAAATAACCTGATTACTTGTTATTTGGATGTGAGTTTACATTTATACCCCTGATTACTCACTAAGCATATAGCTTACCCCATTTCATTTGTTTTCCTTAGCAAGGGGCCGACGCGGGGATCGCTCGGGAAGGTGTTTAGTCTTTTGATTAAAGAATAGTTGAATTTGTACTTGTTATAAGTTGACTAGTAAGATGTATATAGTTGTCGTGGTGGTTGTAGTTATCAGCTTTTCTAGGGTTTACTTTCTGGTACCCGTGATATGTAATTCTTGGAGAATTGGATGTAATATTTGGGATTTATCTTGTATTTCATTTGAGGACTGTTGTGAGTGAGTGAGTCATGGCGCGAGCTAGGCAGGCGACCCACCGAACCCTTTGGTACGCCTTAGGGGGAGGTGGGGCGGTCACAGGTGGTATTAGAGCCTGCTTCGCGTGGTCTCTGCGTGGAGTGAGCTTGGGCCAAGTGGTGAATAAGTATGAAGGACTAAGTGCTCGTTCAAGCATAAGATATGGATCATAAATGTTATAAGCCTCAAATCTTTCTCATGGTACCTGAGGACCATGGATAGGTACGTCAGGTAGGAATTTCGAATGTAGATAGTTTACTCTTGGGACTGGCCAGCTCGAGATGTGAATTATCTTATTTTGGATTCTCGTGCCTGAGTACTCCAGAGTTGAGGCGCTGCTAAGTACTTGAGACTTGTATTTTGGGAATATGAACAGGCTTTGTCTGGCTAGAGTGAGTACAAGAGATCAATGGGCACCTTGGGAAGTGGAGTAAGAAATCGGACGGGGGTGATTTTCACTGAGTGTGGGACGACAAGTCGCGTTTTCTTTCATTTTGCCCTTGCATTGTCCCTACATGTCATTTACTTGTGGTATGTTAATACCACCATATATAGTACTTACTGCACTTGACTTTGTCTAACTTGAAATGTCTCTTGGTGTATATGTCTCCATGTGTATTTGGTGTGTTATATCTTGTTGTTTTAGTCAATTTACTGTGTTACGTACTAAATCACCTTTTTTTTTAAAAAAAGAGAAAAAAATTTCGAGGACGAAATTCTTTGAAGGAGGTGAGATTGTGATACCCCAACTTTTAGGATCATCTTTTGTTTAGTCTTAAAGAGGATATTATGGTTTCTTTAGTTTATTTTTAATTTAAAAACATTATTTTGTTTTAAAGAAGAGACTAAAGTTATTTCTTTGGGTTTGATTTAAAACCTCATTTTATTTTAAAAGACTAGAAACCCTAAACGTCTAATCAAAACCCTAGTTCCACTTGTGACTGACCGTTTTCTCAAATTTCTCATATTTCAACCGAAACCCTAAATTCAATTTATGGAATTGTAAAATCCCTCACGTTTTCTTAAAAATGCCCTTTTAATTGGAAATTATGATTTTATAATAGCCCTACCACCCAATCACCCCACAATAAGTGCAAATGGATATGAAAGTAAAGGTTTTCACTTTTCGTTTTCAAGTTGGAGCAAGTTAGGGTTTTCACGTTTTTTCGTAGGGTGATTTTTCGGTACGGAGTGAGGATCAAATTTGGTAGGTACGAGTGACTTTTGGATGAGGAAATATTATATGATTTGAAGTGATAATAATAAGTTAGTGATTAGAAGGTAAAACCCAAGTATATGCGATTTAAGGAAAAACGGCTCGAACCGACGGGTATCTATCACTACCGATTGAACCCACCACTTGACCACCACTTCCCTACCACCACATACACTTGATATTTTTGCAAAATATCTTCCCCATCCTCAGCCTTATAACCAAAACATGTGGCCCAAAATGCAAGGAAAAGAAAGAGAAACTTGGATGGCTTTGGTGGTGACAAGTGTCACCCATCTATGGTTTCTTGCCAAACCTTTTGTCTTGCCTTCTTATCACCATATTTATCTCTAAAAACAACTCCAAAAGCTCTTCATTTCTACACCATAACAGCCGAGAGTGAGAGAGAGGAGAGCAAGAGAGAACAACCTCACTTCATCTTGAGTTTGAAGCATTTGAGTGGGAAAAGAAAAAAAAAACAGGATTTTAAACCGGTTAAATCCTTCTTTGAGTACTTGGATAGCTTGGTGGGGGAAAAGATCACAAGAAGAGGTGGAGGATAATTCTTGGAAGCATCTTTTAGAGGTATATGGGCTGACCTTCACATTTACTTCCCTTAGTTTAATCTAAGTTGAGTAATACCTTGTAAACTTGCTTGTGATGTTTAGTTCATGTGATTTTGGGTGATTGTAGTGATGACAATGAGTTAGGGTTTGAATGATTTTCTGCCTATACTTGCTGTATGGATAGTATATGTTGTATTTGAGCTTATATAAGAGGTTGTGGTGGTGATTGAAGCAAGAAATGAAGAAAGTTTCCTTTGAAACCGTAAAATTTCAGATTTCTGGAAATCTTAGCTTCAGTTCTGTCTGGTTTTATTTCATCATGTTATAGGCTGAACTAAGCTTAGTACAAAACATGAAAGTTGTAGAGAATGACATTTTATGGTTTTCTACAAAATTTCAGCTCAATCGGAGCAACGTAGCCGGTGAAAAGACCAAAATACCCTCACTGCCCTAGGATGCATCCAGTGATCCGTTTTGGACAGTTCATCCAATTGACCGTGTCTATTCGCTATGATCCGTGCTGATTTAGCCATTTTCCAAAACATGAAAGTTTTAGTACTTTGTCTTAGATTTTCAACGCCTCCAAGAACATCTTAAACGGACTTTGGTAGCTTGAGATATGGACATTTGAATGCAGTACGGTTAATTAGCCGATTAGTTGGAATTTGGTTCTGTGAATTGGGAATTTGACTGGGTTACACTGGAAATTAGACTAAGTGGTCTTCACCAAAATTGTAGCTCTCTGCCTTAGCTTCGAAACGGTATAAGTTGTATCTCAATCTGATATGCGTAGCCTCGGTTGTGTCCGTTACGCAAAAACACGTCAAATCTGTCTTTTGCTAAACTTCATTTCCGCACATGTCGTTAGCTTGATTTTGTACCTGTAAGACCTTGAGCCTATTGAACGGCTATTGAAATGAGATTATTTTGTATGTAACTTTGGGTTTGTTTGAGGAAAAGATTGAAGCCATAAATGGCTGGAAAATGGGTAAACACAAGGGGCATGCCGCCAAATTTTCACGAGAAAGATAAACTAGCCTTTGGAGTTCTAGTTCTGTATTTTGCAAATTTAACTTGGATGCACTGATAAATGGGTCGAGGTATCTTCATGGAAGTTGTAACTTTTTTTCTGAGGTTCGAGACACCATGTAGTACATTTTGATCCGATAACCACAGCTCCAGTTATGGGCAAATCGTGTAACCCGTTTTGTACCATTTTCATTTTCACGAACGCGCACGTGCATTTCTCAACCGTTTTTGCCGTTTTGGACCGTTTAGGTCTACTTTTGGTATTTTATTACCATTCCGGCCGTTTCGGCCAATTTCGACATTCTTTTGGCCTTAACGTCATTTTGACCGTTTTGATTATTTTTTATCGTTTTCGACCGTATTCAATCGTTTAAGTTATAAACTGCTATTGTGTGGTCGTTTCACTTATGTGTGTATATAATCTGTCAATACAGATTGTGAGGCTTTTGACGGTGACGGTCAAGCTCAGTGAATTGTATCATTTTTCGTGCCAAGCTTTATCAAGTGAGTAATTGGGTTGTTATTGATGTGAAATTGTTAAAGTGCTTTGTATATGTTAAATGGGTATTTAGGCGAGGGTGTACTTTATCTCACTCGACCTAAACCCATCCTTTGTTTTGATTTCATATTTGAGAATACATGTCTTATGTTGAGTAACACCCTTTTTGCTGTGTGCTGATGGGGGTGATTACATGACTTGAGTATCACCCTTTTGCTGTGTGCTGATGGGGGTGATTACATGACTTGAATTGAACCCCATTTGCTTTGTTGAGAGATACCATCTATTGAGAGATTGGATATCTCAGGGCTTGGTTCCAGCCCGGTTCCAAGGGTTAGACGAACTATTCGAGCCAGCTGGGGCTTGGTCGAAGATAGTACCATGCTAAACTTGGGATTTAGTTCCTTGTTAAAGGTTTGACGAAAGCTAAGTTATTTTGTTTCGCTCGAGCTGCTGTGTGCTGTTGACTGGCCAGCGGGGGTCGATAAGGTGGACGGAGAGTAGTGTAAGTGGAGTCTACGGACCATGAGTACTTTGGTTGATGGAGTGTCAACAGGCGTTCAAGCTCGGGGAATTGAACTGGCTTTGGAGCCACCGGTATCCTACCATTGTGATGTTACTTTTCTATTGTTGATGTGAAATAACCTGATTACTTGTTATTTGGATGTGAGTTTACATTTATACCCCTGATTACTCACTAAGCATATAGCTTACCCCATTTCATTTGTTTTCCTTAGCAAGGGGCCGACGCGGGGATCGCTCGGGAAGGTGTTTAGTCTTTTGATTAAAGAATAGTTGAATTTGTACTTGTTATAAGTTGACTAGTAAGATGTATATAGTTGTCGTGGTGGTTGTAGTTATCAGCTTTTCTAGGGTTTACTTTCTGGTACCCGTGATATGTAATTCTTGGAGAATTGGATGTAATATTTGGGATTTATCTTGTATTTCATTTGAGGACTGTTGTGAGTGAGTGAGTCATGGCGCGAGCTAGGCAGGCGACCCACCGAACCCTTTGGTACGCCTTAGGGGGAGGTGGGGCGGTCACAGGTGGTATTAGAGCCTGCTTCGCGTGGTCTCTGCGTGGAGTGAGCTTGGGCCAAGTGGTGAATAAGTATGAAGGACTAAGTGCTCGTTCAAGCATAAGATATGGATCATAAATGTTATAAGCCTCAAATCTTTCTCATGGTACCTGAGGACCATGGATAGGTACGTCAGGTAGGAATTTCGAATGTAGATAGTTTACTCTTGGGACTGGCCAGCTCGAGATGTGAATTATCTTATTTTGGATTCTCGTGCCTGAGTACTCCAGAGTTGAGGCGCTGCTAAGTACTTGAGACTTGTATTTTGGGAATATGAACAGGCTTTGTCTGGCTAGAGTGAGTACAAGAGATCAATGGGCACCTTGGGAAGTGGAGTAAGAAATCGGACGGGGGTGATTTTCACTGAGTGTGGGACGACAAGTCGCGTTTTCTTTCATTTTGCCCTTGCATTGTCCCTACATGTCATTTACTTGTGGTATGTTAATACCACCATATATAGTACTTACTGCACTTGACTTTGTCTAACTTGAAATGTCTCTTGGTGTATATGTCTCCATGTGTATTTGGTGTGTTATATCTTGTTGTTTTAGTCAATTTACTGTGTTACGTACTAAATCACCTTTTTTTTTTAAAAAAGAGAAAAAAATTTCGAGGACGAAATTCTTTGAAGGAGGTGAGATTGTGATACCCCAACTTTTAGGATCATCTTTTGTTTAGTCTTAAAGAGGATATTATGGTTTCTTTAGTTTATTTTTAATTTAAAAACATTATTTTGTTTTAAAGAAGAGACTAAAGTTATTTCTTTGGGTTTGATTTAAAACCTCATTTTATTTTAAAAGACTAGAAACCCTAAACGTCTAATCAAAACCCTAGTTCCACTTGTGACTGACCGTTTTCTCAAATTTCTCATATTTCAACCGAAACCCTAAATTCAATTTATGGAATTGTAAAATCCCTCACGTTTTCTTAAAAATGCCCTTTTAATTGGAAATTATGATTTTATAATAGCCCTACCACCCAATCACCCCACAATAAGTGCAAATGGATATGAAAGTAAAGGTTTTCACTTTTCGTTTTCAAGTTGGAGCAAGTTAGGGTTTTCACGTTTTTTCGTAGGGTGATTTTTCGGTACGGAGTGAGGATCAAATTTGGTAGGTACGAGTGACTTTTGGATGAGGAAATATTATATGATTTGAAGTGATAATAATAAGTTAGTGATTAGAAGGTAAAACCCAAGTATATGCGATTTAAGGAAAAACGGCTCGAACCGACGGGTATCTATCACTACCGATTGAACCCACCACTTGACCACCACTTCCCTACCACCACATACACTTGATATTTTTGCAAAATATCTTCCCCATCCTCAGCCTTATAACCAAAACATGTGGCCCAAAATGCAAGGAAAAGAAAGAGAAACTTGGATGGCTTTGGTGGTGACAAGTGTCACCCATCTATGGTTTCTTGCCAAACCTTTTGTCTTGCCTTCTTATCACCATATTTATCTCTAAAAACAACTCCAAAAGCTCTTCATTTCTACACCATAACAGCCGAGAGTGAGAGAGAGGAGAACAAGAGAGAACAACCTCACTTCATCTTGAGTTTGAAGCATTTGAGTGGGAAAAGAAAAAAAAACAGGATTTTAAACCGGTTAAATCCTTCTTTGAGTACTTGGATAGCTTGGTGGGGGAAAAGATCACAAGAAGAGGTGGAGGATAATTCTTGGAAGCATATTTTAGAGGTATATGGGCTGACCTTCACATTTACTTCCCTTAGTTTAATCTAAGTTGAGTAATACCTTGTAAACTTGCTTGTGATGTTTAGTTCATGTGATTTTGGGTGATTGTAGTGATGACAATGAGTTAGGGTTTGAATGATTTTCTGCCTATACTTGCTGTATGGATAGTATATGTTGTATTTGAGCTTATATAAGAGGTTGTGGTGGTGATTGAAGCAAGAAATGAGGAAAGTTTCCTTTGAAACCGTAAAATTTCAGATTTCTGGAAATCTTAGCTTCAGTTCTGTCTGGTTTTATTTCATCATGTTATAGGCTGAAATAAGCTTAGTACAAAACATGAAAGTTGTAGATAATGACATTTTATGGTTTTCTACAAAATTTCAGCTCAATCGGAGCAACGTAGCCGGTGAAAAGACTAAAATACCCTCACTGCCCTAGGATGCATCCAGTGATCCGTTTTGGACAGTTCATCCAATTGACCGTGTCTATTCACTATGATCCGTGCTGATTTAGCCATTTTTCAAAACATGAAAGTTTTAGTACTTTGTCTTAGATTTTTAACGCCTCCAAGAACATCTTAAACGGACTTTGGTAGCTTGAGATATGGACATTTGAATGCAGTACGGTTAATTAGCCGATTAGTTGGAATTTGGTTCTGTGAATTGGGAATTTGACGGTTAATTAGCTTCGAAACGGTATAAGTTGTATCTCAATCTGATATGCGTAGCCTCGGTTGTGTCCGTTACGCAAAAACACGTCAAATCTGTCTTTTGCTAAACTTCATTTCCGCACATGTCGTTAGCTTGATTTTGTACCTGTAAGACCTTGAGCCTATTGAACGGCTATTGAAATGAGATTATTTTGTATGTAACTTTGGGTTTGTTTGAGGAAAAGATTGAAGCCATAAATGGCTGGAAAATGGGTAAACACAAGGGGCATGCCGCCAAATTTTCACGAGAAAGATAAACTAGCTTTTGGAGTTCTAGTTCTGTATTTTGCAAATTTAACTTGGATGCACTGATAAATGGGTCGAGGTATCTTCATGGAAGTTGTAACTTTTTTTCTGAGGTTCGAGACACCATCCAGTACATTTTGATCCGATAACCACAGCTCCAGTTATGGGCAAATCGTGTAACCCGTTTTGTACCATTTTCATTTTCACGAACGAGCACGTGCATTTCTCAACCGTTTTTGCCGTTTTGGACCGTTTAGGTCTACTTTTGGTATTTTATTACCATTCCGGCCGTTTTGGCCAATTTCGACATTCTTTTGGCCTTAACGTCATTTTGACCGTTTTGATTATTTTTTATCGTTTTCGACCGTATTCAATCGTTTAAGTTATAAACTGCTATTGTGTGGTCGTTTCACTTATGTGTGTATATAATCTGTCAATACAGATTGTGAGGCTTTTGACGGTGACGGTCAAGCTCAGTGAATTGTATCATTTTTCGTGCCAAGCTTTATCAAGTGAGTAATTGGGTTGTTATTGATGTGAAATTGTTAAAGTGCTTTGTATATGTTAAATGGGTATTTAGGCGAGGGTGTACTTTATCTCACTCGACCTAAACCCATCCTTTGTTTTGATTTCATATTTGAGAATACATGCCTTATGTTGAGTAACACCCTTTTGCTGTGTGCTGATGGGGGTGATTACATGACTTGAGTATCACCCTTTTGCTGTGTGCTGATGAGGGTGATTACATGACTTGAATTGAACCCCATTTGCTGTGTGCTGTTTGGGGTAAGTACTTTGTTGTGTACTTTGTTGAGAGATACCATCTATTGAGAGATTGGATATCTCAGGGCTTGGTTCCAGCCCGGTTCCAAGGGTTAGGTGAACTATTCGAGCCAGTTGGGGCTTGGTCGAAGATAGTTCCATGTTAAACTTGGAATTTAGTTCCTTGTTAAAGGTTTGACGAAAGCTAAGTTATT
This sequence comes from Coffea arabica, assembly GCF_036785885.1. NCBI lineage: Eukaryota > Viridiplantae > Streptophyta > Magnoliopsida > Gentianales > Rubiaceae > Coffea > Coffea arabica. Next base: position 47,946,067 of record NC_092321.1, read on the forward strand.
TTGTTTCGCTCGAGCTACTGTGTGCTGTTGACTGGCCAGCGGGGGTTGATAAGGTGGACGGAGAGTAGTGTAAGTGGAGTCTACGGACCATGAGTACTTTGGTTGACGGAGTGTCAACAGGTGTTCAAGCTTTGGAAATTGAACTGGCTTTGGAGCCACCCATATCCTATCATTGTGATGTTACTTTTCTATTGTTGATGTGAAATAACTTGATTACTTGTTATTTGAATGTGAGTTTACATTTATACCGCTGATTACTCACTAAGCATATAGCTTACCCCATTCCATTTGTTTTCCTTAGCAGGGGGCCGACGCGGGGATCGCTCGGGAAGGTGTTTAGTCTTTTGATTAAAGAATAGTTGAATTTGTACTTGTTATAAGTTGACTAGTAAGATGTATATAGTTGTCGTGGTGGTTATAGTTATCAGCTTTTCTAGGGTTTACTTTCTGGTACCCGTGATATGTAATTCTTGGAGAATTGGATGTAATATTTGGGATTTATCTTGTATTTCATTTGAGGACTGTTGTGAGTGAGTGAGTCCTGGCGCGAGTTAGGCAGGCGACCCACCGAACCCTTTGGTACGCCTTAGGGGGAGGTGGGGGCGTCATAGTGGACCCGAATTTTTCTTAATTTTAATTCTATTTTACTGGTCTATTCAATTATTTATGCACCCATTTTCTCTAAATAATTTATTTCAACCATTTTAAATCCATTTACATGGAGTAATGTCTCACTTATATTTTTAAAACGTCCCGTTAGCAAATTTAATTTTTCGGAGGCTCGTTTAGCGAGAAATAGCGAGTACACATTTTTCAAGATAATATTCGATCTGAGAGTGCAATAATCTTGGAGAATTCAGGATGATCAATAGTAGACTAAGAAAAGTTAATTGAGAGATTAGAGGTGAGTGAGTTCAAATTTTCGCTTTAGCGCGCGCGAATCGGAAGTTCGCGTATTTCGCGTCGAAATGACTAAGTGGAGATTTGAGAAACTTATGCTAGACTACTAAGAGTGAATAATTATAGTGTTAAAGGAATTACATTTGAGAATTAGTGCACAAGTGCAACAAACAAGAGAGAAAAGTTGTAGTTCGGGACACTATTCGCGCACTATTCCTAGTTGACTTTTGTACAACTTTTGGCCAGAAATTGTTAAAGCTTCCAAGAGAAGTTTCACTCAACACAAAACCCTCTCTCTTCTCTCTCTTGGAGCCAGCCGAAAACAGCAAAGGAAGAGAAGGAAGAAAGCTCCTTCATCTTGCACCATATTTGCTTCCATTTCTCTCACAAAACACCATCCAACTTCTATACTTCTTGGAGATTAACTTTAGCTTGGTGGAAGACATCATCTAGTGGAAATTTTTGGAGTCTGGTTTCTTCAAGAACTAAGGAGGTAACCAACAACTGTGACAGCCCCACCTCACCCTAAGGCGAACCAAAGGGTTCGGCGGACCGCCTGCCCAACTCTCGCCAGGACTCACTCACTCGCATCAATGAAAATAAGGTGCAACCTTGATAATAAATGAAATAACGGTTCCCAAGTTTGGAACATACAAATACATTCATTTCTATCTCAACCATCCATACAGTCCCAAATATATCAAAAGATTTAAGTTCTCAGTACATTCAACCCTAATCGAGCGATTAGTGCGAGTACAATTACAAAATTCGAAACAACTAGACTACGCTTGCCGATATACGTCTCACGCCTAGCTCGTACCCCTGTAAGGAAAACAAATGACGTGGAATGAGCTAAAAGCCCAGTGAGGTTCCAAATAGCAAGTTAACCCTTATTTAAAAGTGCAAGTATCACGTAGCAAAGTAATGAGCATGAATAGTTCATAAAAGTGAGCAATAATACTTCAAGTAGCAAATCTCAAAGTGAGCGAGTGTAAAAGTTTTTCAAAATAAACAATAATCCAATAAACAATAATCACTTCAAAGTATAAGGATACGGATGGCTCTCAGGAGCCAAATTCCCATTGCATCACCAGAGCTTGATCCAGTAATAGTTGACACTCTGTCAACCTTCAAGTAAGTAACCAATCCAGTAGAGCACCACTTACACTACTCTCCGTCCACCATTCACACCCCCTACTGGGCCCAAAATCCTCAATAAATATTGGTGGTAATACTCGAGTATACCGATTAGTCGAGGAGATATCACTCCACTCAACAAAACGAAAGACCCATGGTTCGTTACCCAATCGACCAAGCTCTTGCCGGCTCGACTCGATTAACTAGCCAATGGGGTTTGGAGTCCCCGAAAAGTCGACGAGGTAACACTCCAATCGACTGCATTAAAATAAAAGTATGGAGACGGGAATGAGAGGCACCTCCCACTCGGATAGAGTGTGGTACATGCTGCCGCTCCACACTTACAAATCAAGTACAAGTATATCAAATTAATTCCAACAATAAACAAGTAGATATCATATTAGGGCAAGTGCAATAAAGTACACCCTTGCCCGATCAACAAATCTCGTATCATGTATTTTCATGGATCAAGTATTAACACAAGTGTCCAGTTCAACCAGATATTTGGAAGCACTCACCAAAAGTCTAGTGCCTCTCAAAAACCACGTTCAGGTCCAACTCCTTGGTTGGAGTCCAAATCTGCGATAAAATATCATTTACGAATGTAAAACTTTCTAGAGTTCTAAACATAGGAGTTTCGCTTCAAGAAAATCAAGTAAATGCAACTTGTTTAAGTAGTGTTCAAGATACTTAGCAAATTCTAAGAAATTCATGCTCGCTCTTAAGACTTTGAAACTTGGAAACAAGTATACTTTGAAATACCATTTGGGTCGACGAAATGGAGAAAAGTATATCTATTAGTCATAAATTTCATTTTTTCCAAGGGTACAAGGTCGGCCAAGTTCTAACTTATATACCTCGATAAAAGAAGGTGCAATATCCTAGATGGTTCAAGTGGTATTCACTCTCAAACCCTTACTCAAGTCGCAAGTATATTTGTCTAGTCCTCGAGCGTAAATTTGGGCAGCATGCCCTTTGTATTTACCTATTTTCCAGCCATTTATGGCTTCATTCTTTTCCTCAATCAAACCCAAAGTTACACACAAAATAATCTCATTTCAATAGCCGTTCAATAGGCTCAAGGTAATACAAGTACAAAAATCAAGCTAACGACATGTGCGGAAATGAAGTTTAAGTTAGGAAACAAAAGGCAGATTTGACGTTGTTTTGCGTAACGGACACAAACAGAGCTACGCTTATCGGATTGGGGTGAAATTTATACCATTTCGAAGCTAAGACAGAGGGTTATAACTTTTATGAAGACTACTTAGTCCAGTTCTCATTCTAACTAGGTAAAAGTTACCAAAACAACCCCAGATTTTCCAGTTCGAAGCTCACTGTGAAATTCAACTAGCAGTCCTGATTCATTCAATCATATCTCAGCACACACAACTCCGATTCAGGTAATTCCAAAGCCATTTGAAAGCTAAGATACAAGGATATAATTCTTAAGAATACATCGACAACCAAATCAGTAGTATTCCCGGTCAAACTAACCAATTACAGAAGCTGATCATCAGTTTCGGACAGAAACAGGGCAGCAGGGGTATTTCGGTCTTTTCACAGGATACAGAGGTCGGATTGGGCTGAAATTTTGTAGAAAACCATAAAATAATGCTCTACAACTTTCATGTTTTGTGCTAAGCCTAATTCGGCCTCTAACATACTCAAACAGAAACGGGCAGAACTGAAGCTACAATTTCCAGAAATCTGGAATTTTGCTATATTCAAGCTATAATTCACATTTTTACCTTGAAACTACCACTACCATCTCCTTTACAAGATTATATACCACATATATACATTATAAAACACCTAACCCACAAGAAACCCTAACTCAAAAGTCATCCATCCAATCATCAAAATCACTTGAAACAAGCATCACAAGCACAATACTACCATTAATACCCAACTTAATCATGATTAATGGAGAAAGAAAGGTTGATCAGCCATTATACCTCAAGACAAGAGCTTGTAAGAATGATCCTCCATCTCTCCTTGAAATTTTTGGTTCCTTAAGCTTCCCAAGCTTCCAAACTAGTGATTAATCGGTTTAGTTTTTCTTGTTTGCACTCAACCAAGCAAAACCCAAGATGGATTGAAGCTCTCTTTCCCTTGTTTTTTCCCTCCAAAGCCACGACCAAGACCAGAAAGAAATGAAGAAAAATCATCTAAGAAGAAAGATAAGAAGGTAGGAATTAAGTTGGTCAAGCAACCATGGAATGGTTGCCACTTGTCGCGATGAGATTAGCTTTTAAAATTTTCTTTTCTCTCTCTTATTTTGGTCCACAATTTCGGTTGGCTTAAGGAGATATTTAGGTATGATTTTGTTCAATTAATAACAAGGAGATTAAGGTAATAAAGTATGGGTCAAGTGGTGCACTCAGTCGGTAACGAACGGTACACTTCAGTTCAACTCGATTTTCCTTATTTCGCACGTACTAGGGTTTTCACTTATAATTCACTATCTTATGGTTATTACTTCTAATCAAACACTTAATATCATCTAAAATTCACTCTTAATCACCAAATTTAGTGTACACATCTCACCAAGTGAGCGCACGGTCAAAATACGCAAAAAGCCCTAATTTACCCGAACAAATAACCTAAAGGGAAAACCCTTGATTCTATGGTGGATTGTAATTACTGAGGGTGTGAATGAGTAGTAAAGCTATTAGAAAGGAATAAATGCTAAATAAGAGAACATTTAAGAAAAATGTGAGGGATTTACAATTCCCTTGATTCCAGTTAGGGCTTCGGATAAAATATGAGAGATTTGAGAAAACCGAGTAGTCACAAGTAAAACTAGGGTTTTTGATTAGAATATAGGGTTTCTAGTCTTTAAAACAAAACAATGTCTTAAAATAAAAATAAACTAAAGGAAGCGTAATATTTTTTTTTTTTGAGACTAAACAACAATAGTATCCTAAAAGTTGGGGTATCACAACAACTCTTGCAATCTCTCCATTTTCCTTCAAGAATCAAGTTTAGATTTCATGGGTTTGATAACCCAAAGCATGAAATAGGTAGAGGACTTGAGGAAATCTATTTTTCTTGTTTTAATCATTAAGATAGTGGCCTTGATGATGCCTTATGTAGCTGCTTGAGGATTAAATGCTTGATTCATGTTGTTTACATGTTAAATGGGATGAATACGGTTAGAAAGTGAAGGAAAAATCGAAGGAAGTGGTGCACTAGAGCTGGCCGAAAATCTGTCCATGTTGCTCAGTGATTGTTTCGAAATTTTGGTACTTATTTTGCTGTGAAATTGATGGTTATATGTGGTATATTGTGTGTACAAAGTGTCGTCCGAAAATCATTTGATTTGGTTGAGCAAAACTCGATTTTTCAAAATTTAAAGAAATCTGGAAATGGGTTCAGGGCAGCCATACAGTGCTCCTTTGATCGAACATAACTCTTTGTATAAAAGTCAAAATTGAGTGCTGTTACTGGCATTGAAAAATAGACATCCGTAGCTTTCTAACGGTATAAAAATCACTTGCTAGTTCGATCTGAGTGAACTTCAGTGAATTGATAAATTCGGCTGTTCTGTTCTATTATGTCTGCCTGTTCCATTCGAATGGACATGAGAAGCTGCAACTTGTGGCTTGAATTTGAACTACTTGTAAACTGATTTTGGAAATGTTTTCTTCTAATGAAATGAAGTATTTTGAACCTAGTTTCCAACACCACAAACCATTCTTAATTTGAACTTGTATTGATTGAGTTATGGCCTGATTTTGAAAGTGCAATAAAGCTGAAAAACTGGAAAGCTTTTTCTTCTTGCTGGCCGACTGGTCTATTTTGTTGTGGGATGTTTTATCTCGAAAATTTTGATGTAAATCAACCATAAAGTGTTTATTTAAGGTTTCTAGGACCTTGGTTTCAAAAATGAATTGAATTTGGACTGATTTCATTGTGCAAAATGTTTGGAAAAGAAAGGAAAGCAAGAAGACAGATTGTCCTTGAAACATTTTTTGAACTTTAGTCATTTTGTTAACTGCCTTCCCACGTAATTTTTTGCGTGAAATTTGATAGGTAGGTAGTCCATATATAGAAGCTTAAATGTGCCAAATTTGGTGTTATTTAAATAACCTTTCGATATCCAAATGATGCTACAAAGTTGGCTCTTCAAATCTGGAAAAAAATTCTGAACAGTGTTCAAATTCCAGCCAACTTTAAGTTGCTATATGTCGATGCCTAAAACTCCAAATTTAGTTCCGTTTGCTGTGTTGGAAACCTTGTTTGGAAATCTTATTGTGCTACAAATTTCAAGGGCTGATTCATTTTCTGTGAATTATGCCAAATTTTCAAAGATGACTACAAAACCAAGACTGGTTCAAACCTGTCCTATTAGAACTGAAACTTTGAGTTGAAAAATGAGTGCCTTCCATTTAGAATCTTGGAAATGTGTCTTCTAGGAACTTTTAGTACTCTGAACCAAGATTCCAAAAGTATAAATTTTTTGATTTTTGGACCTACTGAGTGCAAGTTCTGATTTTTCTAAATTTGACGCGCAAAACTGAAATTTTTCCGACTTGTTGGAAAACGAGTTTTTGGAGACTTTTCCCCATCCTTTGATATTGATTGATCGTTTTAAACTTGATTTTATGGAGGAAATCAGTTTCTCTTGTGTTAATAAATCCTCACTTTTGAACCTCTATTGTGAGTGATTAATGTGAGACCCCGTAAATTTTCTCATTTTCTAGGTTTTATTCTATTTAATTGCATGCTTTTCCGCATTTTCTTTATTAGAAAAATTTTCTAGAAAATTTGTGAGAACCCGTAATTTTCTCATTTTCTAGGTTTTATTATATTCTCTGCATTTTCGTTATTAGAAAAATTTCTAGATAATGTTTATGAGTAAATATAGTTTTTCAGTGATTTTTCTAGTATCAGTTAGTTTTTAATAAATTAAGAGTGTATACCGGACATGGGACCCGCTAGTGCAAAAAGTTCGGAAAAATTCGGCCCGTTAGGTTAAGTTTTGGATACTGGATTTAATTTATCGGGTGTTAAGAGATAATTAGAGGTTACCAAGTGGATTGGTGTGAGAGGAACAAAGAGATAGAGATGCATTAAATAGGGTGACAAGTGTCACCATAAGATTAAGTCTTAAGTTATGACTACTATTCATCCTTTTACCATTTAAATCAAAAATTGACCAAAATTCACCCTTATTTCCAAAGCTTCTTGGCCGACTCTTCCTCAAGCAAAAAGAAGAAAAACTACTCAATTTTATTACCTTCAATCTTGCTCAATCTTTCATTACAACCGGTTAATCTTCAAATTACTCCATAAAACCTATTAGTTTAGTGGTATTTAGGTGATTGGTGAAGTTATTTGGAAGCTTAAGGTGCTAAGTGGTCTCTTTTCTTTGGTTACTAAGGTGAGTAGTGAAGGAACCCCTCTCCTCTATCTAATGATGGTTAATTCATGACTTGTGGTAGCCTAAGGGATGTGATTTGGTGTTACTTCTTGATTTTGGTTGAGATTGATGACATTTTTTATTTAATCATGATTTTTATGATTTAATATGATTCATATGGTGTGGCTTTATATGATGATGGGAATTGATCTAGAATGAAGCTAGAAGGTGTATATGGTGGTTAATTGCAAGAAATTTCTGCTTTGGAAAGAAATTTGGAAAGTTAGGGTTTCATTATTTTACATTCTGTCCGGCACATTACCTCATAGTTAGAGGCTGAATTGGCCTTGGGTTAAAACATGAAAGTTGTAGGGAATACTATTTTGGAGATTCCTATAAACTTTCAGGTCAATCGGAGCAACGTAACTTGTGAAAAGACCGAATTACCCCTGCTGCCCTGTTTCTACCCGAATTTGATAATTGCGTCTGTGATTGGTTATTTTGGTTGGGAATACTTCGGAATTGGTTGTTGCGGTCTTCTGATGAATTTTAACCGTGTATCTTAGCTTTCGAATGGCTTTGGAATTACTTGATTTGGACTTAGGTAGCCTGACTTATGATGTTTGAACCAGAATGCGGTTTGTGAACCTATTTTTGGGGTTCTGGTGTAGTATATTGCATTTTTTGACCTGGTTACGCTCGAAACTGGATAGAGTAGCCTTCTTCAACATTGTAGCCCTATCTCTTAGCTTCGAAATGGTGTATCTTACACCTCCACCCGATAATCTTAGTGCCAATGGTGCCAAAACCGCAAACTGATGTCAAAAAACTGTTTTTTTGGGTTAGAGCTTAATGCCATTTCCGGATTTTCCTGGTTTACTCTAGTGCTTATACATTCTTATGGAGCCCTATTTTGGTAGTATTTGGAATTGGTTTATGGCTTGTAATCGAGTCTTATTGTGCTTGTTTGAATATTTTAGGGCGTGACGGTGATTAAAGACGCTCTTTGGGCGAAAGTTTATGAAATTTCACTTGCTTGCCTGGTGAGTATACTACTCACTTGTTGTTTACAATGTGGCTTTGGTATATGTGAACTTGATGCCTTGAAGGCTTATTTGCTCCGTTGAAATTGATTAAGTGAGGGTGTACTTGATCGCCCTCACCCATTTGGTATCTCATATGACTGTCTACTGTTTCACTGTAATGATTGAATGATACATGAAATACTGAATTTGGTTCATGAATTTGGTGTCGCTTGGACGAGTATCCAACGACCATTACTGATACTACTGAGCTCAACCCCATTGGTAGTCGATTGAATCGAGCTGGCGAGGGCTTGGTCGTGAAAGTTGACGAGCCATGGGGACTGTTATATGGAATCTTGTAGTAGTGAGACTCTTGATTCCGGTATACTCGAGTATTACCAAATTTCTACTGTTTGGAGTTCGGGCCCGGTAGGGGTATGTTGGGTGGAAGGAATGGCAGTAAAGTGGAGCCTACGGTTGGTTACTCTTAAACATTGACGGAGGGTCAATGAGGTCCGATCAAGAATGCAAGCGAGGAAAGGGGCTCTTGAGAGCCGCCCGTATCCTTTTATCAACACTATTGATGTGTGCCTTTGCTTACTTTTGATGTATTGGAATGAGAAGCTTGATGCTTATATGAACTTTGCTGCTTGAGTGATAGTATATGGGTGATAGTATATCACTGGGCGTAAGCTCACTCTGTTCCTTTTGTTTTCCTTACAGGAAATTGATCACTTTTGGAAAGGTTGTACATGTTGGTTGCCGAGTTGAGCTTATGTAAATGTATTTTTGAATAGCTCCTTTTGGGCAAAATCCTAACTGTATTTGGATCTCATTAGCTCACTTTGTTTTGTAAATTACAAACGTATGTATATAACACTGTTTAACCCTGTATATGGGTCTTATTTGGTCTGTACCCATTTTTCCGAGTTATATGACATGGCACCCACTATTCACTGACGGTTTAGTTTGAGTTTGGCTAATTTGCGATTTCGGCTTGTGTGAGCGCGTATTATTTTCCCGAAACGTCTTAGATCGTGTTTGCCTGCACCGTTAGTTCTGGCGAGAGTTGGGCAGGCAGTCCGCTAACCTCTTTGGTTCGCCTTAGGGGAAAGTGGGGCTGTCACAAAATTTTTATGAGTAAATATAGTTTTTAGATAATTTTTCTAGTATCGGTTAGTTTTTGAGAAATTAAGAGCGTATACCGGACGTGGGACCCGCTAGTGCGGAAAGTTCGGTAAAATTTGGCTAGTTAGGTTAAGCTTTGCATACCGGGATTAATTTAGCAGGTGTTAAGAGATAACTAGAGGTCACTAGATGAATTGGTGTGAGAGGAACAAAAGGATAACCATGTATTAATTGAAGTGACAAGTGTCACTTGGTGACTAATCCTTGGACTTTGACCACACTATTCACTACTTTACCAATTTAAGCAAAAATTACCCAAAAATCATCCTTATTTGTAAGCTTCATGGCCGGCCCTCTCTAAGGAAAAAATAAAAGAAAACTCTCCACTTTCTTACCTCCAATCTTGTGCAATCTTCAATTCTAACCGATTAACCTTGGATTTCCTCCATAAAACCTCTTAGTCTAGTGGTATTGAGGTGATTAGTGAAGTGGTTTGGAAGACTAGGGTGCTAAGTTGTCTCCTTTCTTTGGTTGATAAGGTGAGTAGCTAAGGAATCTCTCTTTTATGCCTAAGAATGTTAAATTAGTGGCTTGTAGTAGTCTAAGAGGTGATTTTGTGGGATATTTCATGCCTTTTGGTTGATATTGGTGAATTTTTCTATTTTATTCATGATTTTTCTGATTTTATATGTTTAATATTGCTTGGCCATGGTTGATGGTTGGGAATGGTTTAGAATGAAGCTATAGTGCGTAAATTGTGGCTATTTGCGGAAAATTTCCGCTTTGAAAGGAAATTTCGGAATTAGGGTTTCAATTAACCCCATTCTGTCCGGTACTATTTCCCCTAGTTAGAGGCCGAATTAGCCTTGGGTTGAAACATGAAAGTTGTATCGAATGATGTTTTATAGTTGCCTAAAAAATTTCAACTCAATCGGAGCATCGTAGCCTGTGAAAAGACCGAAATACCCCTGCTGCCATGTTTCTGTCTGAAACTGATAATCCGCTTCTGTAATTGGTTAGTTTGACCAGGAATAATACTGATTTGGTTGTCGATGTCTTCTTAATAAATATATCCTGGTATCGTATCTTTCATATGGCTTTGGAATCACTTGAATTGGACTTCGGTAGCCTGAGTTATGGTTATTTAACCAGAATGCGGTTCACTAACCTGTTTATGCGGTTCTGGTTTGGTACATTGAAATTTTGACCTAGTTTCACTACAAACTGGACTGAGTGGACTTCTTCAACATTGTATCCCTTTCTTTTAGCTTTGAAACGGTGTATATAGCACATCCATCCGATAATCGTAGTGTCGGTTGTGTCCAATATGCTAAACGACGTCAAAACTGTTTTTGGGTTTTAGGGCTTAACTTTCATTTCCGGACTTTCCCTAGCTTACTTTGGTACTTATATGTTCTAATGGAGCCTTATTTTTGGTTGTATGTGGATTTGGTTTATGACTCGTATTCGAGTCTCATTGTGCTTGTTTGAATGTTTTAGGGCGTGACGGTGATTCAAGACGCTCTTTGGGCGGAAGTTTATGAAATTTCATTTGCTTGCTTGGTGAGTGTACTACTCACTTGCTTGTTACTATGTGGCTTTGTTACACTTGAACTTGATGCCTTGAATGCTTATTTGCACCGTTGAAACTGATTAAAGTGAGGGTGTACTTGATCACTCTCACCCTTTTGTCTTATATATGACTGTTTACTGTGGTACCTGAATGGTACATGAAATACTGGATTTGGTGTCGTTTGGACGAGTATCCAATGGCCATTACTGTTACTACTGAGCTCAACCCCATTAGTAGTCGATTGAATCGAGCCGGCGAGGGCTTGGTCGTGAAAATTGACGAGCCATGGGGACTGTTATATGGAATCTTGTAGTATGAGACTCTCGATTCCGGTATACTCGAGTATTACCAAATTTAAACTATTTGGAGTTTGGGCCCGGTAGGGGTATGTTGGGTGGAAGGAATGGAAGTAAAGTGGAGTCTACGTTTGGTTACACTTTGTACATTGACGGAGGGTCAATGAGATACGATCAAGTATGGCGAGCGAGGAAAGGGGCTCTTGAGAGCTGTCCGTATCCTTTTACCATTGTTATTGATATGTGACTTTATTTAGCTTTCTTCTTGAATGATTTGGGATAGATCGACTCCATGTATAATTGAACTTCCTTGCTTGAGTGAAAGTATCTCACTGGGCGTAAGCTCACTCCATTAAATTTTGTTTTCCTTATAGGGAACCACTTTTGGGGACTATGATGTTTTGAAGCACGAGTTGAGCTAGTTTTAATATATTTTGTAAAGCTCCTCGATAGTTGGAAAAACCCTAAATGTATTTTGATCTAATTATCCTTCTTTTGTTTTGTAAATTACAAATGTATGTGTATAACATTGTTTAACCCTGTTTATGTGTCGTATTTGGTTTGGAAATATTTTTCCGAGTTATATGACATGGCACCCACTATTCATCGACGGTTTGATTTGCGTTTGGCTATTTTGCGATTTCGACTTGTTTGAGCACGCTTTTATTTTCCCGCAACGTTTTAGATCATGTTTGCCTGCACCGTTAGTCCTGGCGAGAGCTGGGTAGGCAGTCCGCTAACCTCTTTGGTTCGCCTTAGGGGAAGGTGGGACTGTCACAGGTGGTATCAGAGCCTAGGTTTGAATTGGCCTGGACGTGTTAGAAATGCTCGACTTGAGGATTACTTTGATTGTGTCCCTTAAGATTATTGATGATTATTTACTCCTTCGATGTAGGATGGATGGACATAGTGGGCCTAGTGGTAGCCCTACTGGTGAGCGACCCCATGGAGTGCTCCCGACAATTAAGTACCAGATTCGGCCAAGAGGGGCCGTCGTACGTTGGAGCCCGGCTAACCGCCTCCGACGTTGTGAGAGCCTGCTTCGCGTGGTCTCTGCGTATGAAGGACTAAGTGCTCGTTCGAGCATAAGCTGTGACTTGTGAATGTTATAGGCCTTACATTTTCTTGTGGTATTTGAGGACCATAGATAGGTACGTCAGGTAGGAATTTCGATTGTAGATAGTTCACTCTTGGGACTGGCCAGCTCGAGATGTGAATTATCTTATTTCAGATTCTCGTACCCGAGTACTCCAGAGTTGAGGCAATGCTAGCTGCTAGGTACTTGAGACTTGTATTTTGGAAACATGAACAGGCTTTGTCCAGCTAGAATGAGTATAAGAGGTCTGCGGACATCTAGTGAATAGAAAGTGACGTGAGAGACCAGACGGGGTTATTTTAACTGGGACTGGGACGATATACCCCTCCCCTTTTTTTTGATTTGTCCTTATACTGTTACTCTTTGTCCTTGTTTGTGGTATGTTAACATCTACACATGTACCATTGATCGCATTTGATTCTTTGTTTAATGTGATACGTCTCCTTGATATATGGTGTGTTATGTGTGTATATGTCTTATTGTGTATTTGGTGTGCTAGACTTTAGTTAGTCAACTCACTGCGTTTATTCACTACATTACTTTTGGGAAAAGAAAAGAAAAGAGAGAGGAAAAAAATTATATGGAGGGGAGACGTGGTCGAGGCCGTGGAACTCAGCGGGCCCTGGAACCAAGAGAAGAAAGGGAAACATAACATAAAACCCGCTAGTTTACCTTACGACCTAGAAGTTAGTACACCTACGGGGGATCAGCGTTTGGTTACTAGTATGGTTTATAAAGATTGTGATGTATGGGTAGGAGAGAGGAGATTGTTAGGGGATTTAATAAGCCTGTTCATTAAGGGGTATGATGTGATCTTGGGTATGGACTGGCTAGTCAAGTATAATGCCCAACTGGATTGTAAAAAGAAAGTGGTAGAATTCCGCATTCCTGGTGAGGCAACCTTAAGGTTGGACATAAGGGGTAGGTTAGCCTCATCTGCTTTGATTTCGGGCATTCGGGCTAGAAAACTGCTAAGTAAAGGGGCACAAGGATTTTTAGCCTTTCTAATCAACACCCCCACGGATAAATTGAAGGTAGAGGATGTGCACATAGTACGGGAATTTTCGGATGTATTCCCTGATGAGTTATTAGCCCTACCTCCGGAGAGAGAAATAGAATTCAAGATCGACCTGTTACCGGGAACCTCGCCTATCTCAAAAACCCCGTATCGGATGGCCCCTGCTGAACTGAAGGAGTTGAAGTTGCAGTTACAAGACCTGTTGGAGAGGGGGTTCATTCAAGAGAGTGGGTCTCCTTGGGGAGCCCCTGTGTTGTTTGTAAAGAAAAAGGACGAAAGTTTGAGGATGTGTATCGACTATCGGGGTCTGAACAATATCACGGTTAAAAATAAGTATCCACTGCCCATATTGATGAGTTGTTCGACCAGTTGCAAGGAGCAGTGGTCTTCTCGAAACTAGACCTCCGCCAAGGGTATTACCAGTTGTTGATTAGGAAAGAGGATATTCCGAAAACTGCTTTCAACTCGAGATATAGGTATTATGAGTTCGCAGTTATGCCCTTTGGACTAACCAATGCTCTTGCCGCCTTCATGGATCTAATGCATAGGGTTTTTAAGCCCTACTTGGACCGATTTGTCGTTGTTTTTATTGATGACATCTTGGTCTACTCCAAAACTCGCTAGGAGCATGAACAGCACCTAAGAATTATTTTGCAAACCCTAAGAGAGCGTCGGTTATACGCCAAGTTCAGTAAGTGCGAGTTTTGGTTGGAGAAAATTTCTTTCTTAGGGCATGTAATTTCTCATGAGGGCATCTCGGTTGACCCGGCGAAAGTAGAGGCCGTGACCAATTGGAAACGGCCAGAAAACCCCACGGAGATTCGTAGTTTTCTAGGGCTGGCTGGGTACTACCGGCGTTTCATTAAAGATTTCTCCAAACTAGCCGGTCCTTTAACCGACCTGACAAAGAAACATGGTCGGTTCGTATGGAATGCCCGATGTGAGACAAGTTTCAAAGAGTTAAAGAAAAGATTGACCATGGCTCCAGTTCTAGTCTTGCCTAACGGAGTAGATGGTTTTGCTGTTTATACCGATGCGTCGCGAGAAGGCCTGGAAAAAACCCTAATTGTATTTTGATCTAATTATCCTTCTTTTGTTTTGTAAATTACAAATGTATGTGTATAACATTGTTTAACCCTGTTTATGTGTCCTATTTGGTTTGAAAATGGTTTTCCGAGTTATATGACATGGCACCCACTATTCATCGATGGTTTGATTTGTGTTTGGCTATTTTGCGATTTCGACTTGTTTGAGCGCGCTTTTATTTTCCCGGAACATTTTAGATCGTGTTAGCCTGCACCGTTAGTCCTGGCGAGAGTTGGGCAGGCAGTCCGCTAACCTCTTTGGTTCGCCTTAGAGGAAGGTGGGGCTGTCACAATTAAGGTTCTCTTTTGAGGCATCGACTAGTCTAAATAAGTGTATCTTCTTTCTTGGTTAATACGTAATTGTGAGCAAAAGTACTTGTTATTTGTTCAGGCGCTCAAGGAGATCTTTAAGAGAATCTCGAAATGGACACCTAAAGGCTTAATTGCTCGCTCACTCACTTTTGTTTTGACTTGGTGAGTGTCAAGTGTATGAAATGTTGTTATGTGCTTAATTGTTCTCATTGATTGAGTATTTTGAAAAGTGTTGAGTCGAGTGTGTACTTTATCGCACTCGCTCTCGTTTAAGTGAAGTGTATTTGAATTGCTTGAAGTGAATTGTTAAGTGAATTAAGTGAAGTGTTGCAATAGTGAATTATGCTATGGTTGCATATGTTAATTGGAGTGAATCTCCTCGACTCCTAGTGATAATAGTAGGGGACGCCCAAAACTCATCGGCCGACCTTGTGACTCGAGCCGGCATGGGCTTGGTCGTGAAGCTTGGTGAGCCATGAGAAAATTGTATAAACTTGATCTATTGGAGAGATCTCACTTGGCATACTGAAGTAGTATCGCCTTATATAAAAGAAGCGCGGGCCCGCCCGGAGCAGGGGGTGTAACGGTGAACGGGGAAGTGTAAGTGAAGTTCTACGGATTTATAACCTACTCGATTGACGGAGTGTCAACTCGTGGAGGTGCTGGATCGGGCAAGTGGAATATAGCTCCTGAGAGCTTCCGTATCCTTATCAAGTGTGTTTTATTGTTAATTGTGAGCTACTTGAATGTTATAGCTTTCATTCTTGTTTAAGTACTATTGTTATTTGAACTACGTGTTTTGCATGTTTTCTTGGCCTTACGAGCATCCATTCACCCTGTTAGATTTGTTTTCCTTGCAAGAGCTTGAAATGGAAAGAATTTTGGAGAAGCCGGTTTGATTACTTTTGATTAGTATTTTGGGTTGTATTTGATTAGCCAACTTCTAGTGATTGTACTTTTAAGTAAAGTGATGTACTTTTGAGAACTTGTGTTGTAAGATTGAATATTAATTTAAGGAAACGACTTTCTTCATATCTTCGACTTTTAGTATTGATCTTTTTCTTAAGTTTGAATTGGAATTGTATCGAGTCCTGGCGAGAGTTGGGCAGGCGTCCTACCGATACCCTTGGGTTCGCCCTTGGAAGAAATGGGGGAGTCACACGGCCTTGCTTGTTTTCCTCGCCATGAAAACATTTAAAATTTTTAGTGTCAAAGAGAAAGAGAAGCAGGACTCAAGAATGCTATGGAATTAATTTTAATCAATTAAGGAGAATCTACAAGATTGGTCTTTTCCAATTAGCAAGGATGGGTTGCACACAGAAAACTTTCTTGAAAGATTCTTTCCAGCTGAGTGCAGTATTAGCAAAGAAGATAAAATAACCTTTCATGGCAGGGTAAAAAGAAGTACTAACAAGTATGGTTCAAAAAGATAAAAGATTCCCCTCTTTTCCGCAAACAAATATCTGATGAAAATGGATTCTTTTTCATTCAGCATTAACAATAGCATCAAGAACCTTCCCTGTTTCCCACGAGCATAAAACTACCCTTTTTAAAAGCTTTTTGAGAGAGTAGGATCCTCTATTTCATGGTTGTCTTTTCAAATTGTACCTTCCCTTGTTGATTTCGGTGTTCAATAATCATGGATTCAAATGGTATTAATTTGTTTGGGAAGGTTTGGTCCATTTCTGAAATTTCTAGTGGTTGTTCCAGTAGTTCTTCATCTCGTTGTCTGTTCTACTAGGAAACCTTCCTGCGATAAGTCTATTTGTTTTCCAGAAGGGCATGCATTCTGATTATTAGATCTTCGTCAGTGGGTGTTGTTGGTGTTGTGTTGCCTCTCATCACATCCTGCATGTAGCCCATCCGACCCTGCAACTCCTACCACTGTTTTGTAGCACGTCATGCCAAATATATATGTATATATATGCAATAAGGCATCATCTTGCTGACGTTAATACAATTACGTTATTTTACACACCTTGCACGGGATAAAGATAAACTTTGAGAAAAAAAAATTTTATGAACAAGTCATCTAAACACATACTTTTCAAAAAAAATTATGAAAATATATAAAAGTCTTGGGGTGATTGGTGTAAAGTACCCCAATAACTCTTGAATTAAAAGTAATATTAGATGTGTCAAAATAGGTGATTGGTATGGATTTACATAGGCTATAATTGGATAATATGTTAATTCATTTATACCCGTTAATAAATAGGTAAAAATGAGAGGATCATAAATGGGTGTAATCTTAAATGGGTATGGGTATGGGTATATCCAATTATGACCTGCTTAAAATTCTACTTATTTTTTTGGCATTTTTCCCCCAAATTTTGCTTGATAATAAATACCCATATTTTATTGCTATTAGATTGGTAAGAAATTCAAATTTATCCACCTAGCACATACAAAAAAAAAATTTTGAGTTTCAATGTGAAATTTTAAATCGATATAGTAATGCAAGTCAATCCAGTACCCATGGATTGAATAAGTCTAATTGAGTTGTCCATTTAAACCTATTCAAAATCCATTGCATGCTCAAATCTATTCATTAATTTTGGGGGAAGGGTTGGAGGGAAGGTGGAGAAGTGTTAAACGGATAAACTTAATCGCTTCAAATTCCCAGTCCCGAAATTACCTTCTATCCAATTAGTGAAACTGTGAAACTTGTTGGTCCTTTAATCTGGAGCAAAAAGGATATATTTATCACCAGTTGTACCAAATTTGAAGGATAACAATATACAAGCAAGAAAATACACAGAACAAATGAAACCAAACAATTTCAACTTTTCTACATCAAATTAAGATATTAAAGGAAATCAGAATTGTCGATTTACATAGCGCTTTCCATTCTGTTTATTGAAGTTTTACAATGCTTCACAAAAGAGGCACCTGGTGTCTACAATATTTGTTTGTGCCTCTTGAATTTCTTTCAAGCTCTTGACCAGCCAAAATTTTTTTCTAAACATCATATTAACAAGGCACATGAAAGTAAACATGTAAACTATGAGTTGTTGTTAGATCAGGACACCTCAGCAGTCTATCATCGCACAATTATATACAGAACTTCTAGAATACTTTCTTCCCAACAATGTTCACTGTAGAGGACCTTCATCTGGCTTCCAAGTATTGATCTCTATGTGCCCTCCATTCAATGAGCGGAATGCCACAGGCCCAGCCATTAGTTGATTACTATAGGCCCTGAATGCCAAACCCCAGCCATTCACTTGAATGTTTTAACTAATTAAATATTCTAATTTTGGATAATCAGTATTTATGATGTTCCAAGTTAGTTTGGATTCTGATTATAGAATTTTTAATGAACAAAAAACATAAAATTTATAATTACTCAAATAGTAGCTTTTGCTGATTCTAATTATCCTCTATAATCAATACCTATAATCAGATTTTATAAAATCTAAAACAACTGAGAACAAGGCCAATATCTTAAATTTGATTATGTTATTTGGAGTTCAAGAGCTAGCATTTAACATATCTCAGTGGATCGGTATGACTTAGAAACAAAAGTTCAGGTACTCATTTTCAGTTTGGGTACTTTGTCACCACTAGAAATGTATGGCCACCCACATTTTGTTAGATGAATTAGGCCCAGTTTCAGAGCCTAGAGATTATTGGTTCCTTGTCCCATTTTTGTTCTTTTACTTGAAAGTCATGGACTAAAATATCATACATAGAACAGAAAATTAATTGAAAGTCCCATCATATCATTTTTTTAGAACTATTAGTAGTGGTATTAGTACTATTATTGTAGACCTGTCCATGTTTCTTCTAATGATAGATTCATTATTCCGATCAATCATATAGTTAATACTGTATAGAAAAGTCAGGTTAGAGGAAAGAATGGCAAAAATGTACAATGAAATGCTGATGGAAAAAAAATTCAACTATTATAAAAATTGGTTACAAAGTAACAAGTTCAAACCAAATAGATAAGTAAATAAAGACTACTAACATTACATCTGATACCTTTTATTGGACCCCCATTAGAGCAAGACTTTTTTGTTTTTTTTTTGGCTTTCTTTCATAGGTTTTAGGAAAAACTATTGAATCCATTTTTTTTGTTTTGCTCCTAAAGATTAAATTACATGTAGAATTAAATTTCCAAATTATAGAGCCTTCCCAGATTTAGCACGCAAATCGCACCACCAAAAACTAGATTGTTAATACATTACCACTAGTGTGAATACCCGTGCTACGCACGGTGCTGGCATTATTGAAAAAATAAAATAAAAGGGTGAAATAAAAAATGTTAAAAAATTGTACCAACACAATTAAAATTAATATCTGTCTAAC
Organism: Coffea arabica; assembly: GCF_036785885.1. Taxonomy (NCBI): domain Eukaryota; kingdom Viridiplantae; phylum Streptophyta; class Magnoliopsida; order Gentianales; family Rubiaceae; genus Coffea; species Coffea arabica. Next base: position 47,965,319 of record NC_092321.1, read on the forward strand.
AATAGTTTGAAATATGATAAAATGTGTATATTATTCAAAATTTACCTTTTTTTGGAAGATAGATCCTGAAAAAATAATAAAAAATTATATTAGAAAATGAATGATATATGAATAAAAATGAATGTAATTAAATGTTGTTAAAATGAAATGCTTACAAATATTATGCATTCGATTTGATAATCTTGCATGAAGGTGCGAACACTCTTCACACCAATCAACTTTTAGTACGAAAGCCAAAATTGATAATTTAATTAATTCTGTTGAATTTTGTGGAATGCGTAATACAAATGAAAATGCACAATCTTTGTATGAATTGATTTATTGGTTGAACAACCTATCACCATTGTCTTGAGAATTAAGTACGTGCGAAATTCAAAATTAGTGTATTTTTTTTTTACATAGTTTATAAATAGCATTATAAAAAATAAACATATATCAAGAAATTCTACCTTCCTTTGTAATTCTCTGAGATAAGAAACATCACAACCAAATACGAATCGTGCATGTCTGTCCTGTAGATTAAGATCCATGTTACCACTGGAATCTTTGATTTGTATGTTAACATTGTACCTGTTTGACAAATAAAATGTTATATACAATACAAAAAAATTTGTTGAAATTAAAGGTACATGAAATTAATTACCTAACAACAGTGTCGACCACATCATTACAATGCATACACACTGTTTTTGAAAAATGACTTTCACATAGTTGTCCATAATTTTTGCATAGCTCATAGAACATGTTTTCTATATTAATGCTCTGAATGTAAGCAAGTATTCGAAAATATTTAACCTAGTAAGCATGAAAGAAGGTATAGGTTATGATTATAAATTTAAAAAATTTGTGCAGTAATTAAATTAAATAGAGTAAGTTTACCGTATGCATGATTGTATATTCGAATATCCATATTCTCTTTGAATTTGCTATCAACAATGCTTGTGATGTTGTAAAATTGCTTGATCTCAACCACGTAACTAACGTTCAAGCACATGTATCATTTTCAAATCTACAATTTTTTGAAATATATGTTGATAAGAGTATGAAATAACATTAAAAGTTTGATGTAGTGTTACTGATAGAACTCACCAACTGCGCAGGTATCGAACAAAATCTAAATTGTGATTGATATACAATTTGCTAGCTCCAATTGTACAAAGTTATATTTGCTATAAACTATTCAAATTATATGGAGTATAAGTAAAAGCATTTGATTTACCTCTGAAATTTCATACGCAAATACCACATGCTAGTAAAATATTAATTTTTGTAGCAGACTGATATTATAGGATTAGTAGTATATTCAATAACTTGATACTCAAATCACCGATGAGGCAAAGTTTGCCTAACTAAGCTTTATAGTATCCTAACTCCTTGCAAAAAAAAAAAAAGCTAAATAGTCCTAATTGGCATAGCAAGTTACGGCAACGTGCCAGTGGCATCTAGGCCTAAATTTTTTTGGGGTCAAAATCTAGTCTTAATTGGTTCCGCTGTTTCTTGATCATGTTGTATGCTTCCAAATTAAAATTATATTAAAATAGTATGTGAATGAGTATTTGTCTTTAATTAAGGAGTAAAAGAATTTAAAGTATAAATAACAAACTATAAACAGTTTATGAAGTAGATTATGGGAAAGTTTTAAATTTTAAATTTGATTGGTGATAGGGTTAGTTATAACCCACTACTTTTTATGTATTAAAATAAACACAAAAATCTAGAAAAAAGAATGAAAAGTTTGGAAACCATTGAGATGGTCTCTGCTAAAAACCCTTCTACAATACATTGTTGTTTCTTGATCATGTAGTAGGCCTCCAAATTAAAATTGTATTAAAATAGCATGTGAATGAGCATTTGTCTTTAATTAAGGAGCAAAAAGAATTTAAAGCATAAATAACAAACTATAAACGGGTTATGAAGTAGATTATGGGATAGTTTTAAATTTTAAATTTGACTAGTGATAGGGTTGGTTATAACCCACTACTTTTATGTATTACAATAAATACAAAAATCTAGACAAAAATCTATAACCCACTACTTGTTCCGTTCTTGACATTTTTTTTAGGGTTAAATATAGTAAACCCCTTAACTTTACATTTAGTTACACTTTACCCAATCAACTTTACATTTAGTTGCACATTTGTGATTTTTTTGAAATGTGATTGTAATTTGCAAAGCTCATTTGTAGGGGTGGTTATAGGGTTAGTGTGGTGACAAATATTTCTTAATTATAAAAATGTAACATTATATTAAAATAGCATACGAATGAGCATTTGTCTTTAATTAAGAAGAAAAAGGATTTAAAGTATAAATAATAAACTACAAACGGTTTATGAAATAGATAGTGGGAATGTTTTAAATTTTAAATTTGTTTGGTGATAGGGTTGGTTTTACCCACTACTTTTTATGTATTAAATAAATACAAAAATCTAGAAAAAAGAATGAAAAGTTTGAAAACCATTGAGATGGTCTCTGCTAAAAACCCTTCTGCAATACATTGCTGTTTCTTGATCATGTTGTATGCTTCCGAATTAAAATTGTATTAAAATGGCATGTGAATGAGCATTTAATTAAGGAGTAAAAATAATTTAAAGTATAAATAACAAACTATAAACGGTTTATGAAGTAGATTATAGGAAAGTTTTAAATTTTAAATTTGATTGGTGATAGGGTTGATTATAACCCACTACTTTTTATGTATTAAAATAAATACAAAAATCTATAACCCACTACTTGTTCCGTTCTTGACATTTTTTTTAGGGTTAAATATAGTAAACCCCTTAACTTTACATTTAACTGCACTTTACCCCCTCAACTTTACATTTAGTTGAACATTTGCGATTCTTATGAAATGTGATTGCAATTTGCAAGGCTCATTTGTAGGGGTGGTTATAGGGTTAGTGTTGTGACGACCCCACCTCCTCCTAGAGCATACCAAAGGGTTTAGCGGATCGCCTGCCCAACTCTCGCCAGGACTCACTCACTCGAAACTCGAGAAAATAACTTACATTTATAGCAAATAAGTAACACAACAAGTTCAAAATTAATATATACATTGATGCTCAGATCCAGCTACAAGGGTTATACACGCCCAAATACATTAACGTGTTTACAATCCAAGTCCAATCAACCCTAGTCGGATGCTAGCGCGAGTACAATTTAAAATTTCAAAACTATACTACTCTGTACAAGTCTCACGTCTCGCTCGTACCCTCTGCTAAGGAAAATAAATGGAATGGGGTAATGTCGCGCCCCATTTTTTTATAAAGAAAAATGAATAAAAATAAATGGTTTGAAAGTGAATTTTTTATTTGAAAAGTGATTTTGATTTACAAAGAAAGTGGGTGTTGGCCTAATCAGCAACATCCCTCAGATCCCGGCTCGAAGGGACTAACCGCCCAGCCCGTGGCACCCAGGGGTGCAGCCCCTCATGCTGGCCGAGCGTGGTACGGTGCTTTGCGCTGCCATTGTGGTTAAGGAAATAAAGTTGCGCCTTCGCTAACAGCTATAGCTTTTGGTGCAATGGTAAGCGCTTGATCCTGACAAGTGGTATCAGAGCGAGGTCGCGGGTTCGAGTCTCCCTGGCTGTTGCTGGGGGAGAGATTGTTGGCCTAATCAGCAACATCCCTCAGATCCCGGCTCGAAGGGACTAACCGCCCAGCCCGTGGCACCCAGGGGTGCAGCCCCTCATGCTGGCCGAGCGTGGTACGGTGAAAACATTGCAATTAAAACTAACAGGTTTTATAAACTAACAGGTTTTATATCGATGCCACACATGAAATCAGGGTTAACAAACGAATGAGTGGCACCAGGATCAATTAAAACTTTGGCAAAGCGGTGGAAAATAGGGATCGTACCTTCTACGACCTCTGACGACTCTGGGACCTGATGGGGCTCTAAGGAATACACCCTAGCTGGCACTTTAGGTTTGGACCCATCTCCTTTTGCTGGTCCAGCATTGGTCCTCGGCGGGGGTTGGCTTCCCTTTCCATCTTGTTTCAGGACCGGGCAAGTAGCCAATTGGTGGTCTGCGCTTCCACATCGCAGACATTTGCCCTGTTTCCTCCAGCAGTTATCTTCGGTGTGGTTTGGCTTCCCGCAATGCCCGCAGGGACCGCGAGGTGCTGAAGCCGAGCCACTCTGAGCATTTCCCCTTGGTCCTCACCCAGCTTGGCCACCCCGGAATGGAGTCCCTCTACCTGAACCAGATTGTCGACCACCTCCCGTTCCTCGTCCAAATTTAGAGGGAGTGGTCTTCTCACCCTGTCCGGAACTACTCCCAGGAAAGCCACGCTTCTTCGCCTGGAAGTTCCGGACCTGCAACCATGCACTTTCAACTCGTTGGTCCTTTTCTACAACCTCGCTAAACGCAGTGATTTGAGCCACCGCGAGGTCTTTCTGAATCTCAACATTCAAACCCTGAATAAAGCGCCTAATCCGTCGTTGTTCCGTCATGATTAACTCAGGCGTAAACTTGGACAAGCGGGTGAATTGACTTTCATATTCCGCCACCGTCTGAGCCCCTTGACGGAGTCTAATGAACTCGTCCTCCTTCCTCTCCTGGACTAGAGGAGGGAAGAACTTCGCATTAAACTCACGAATGAAGTTCACCCAAGTCCTGGGCGTCTGCTCCCTTTCCCATTTCTGTCGGATTACGTTCCACCAGGAACGGGCCGCCCCCTCAAGCTGGAACACGGCAAAAGTTACCTGCCGTTCGTCAGGGTAGTGTAGGGCTGCAAATATATCAACCATCTTTTCAAGCCATCTTTCGGCAACGTCCGGGTCTGGTCCCCCAACAAACTTTGGCGGGGTAAACTTTTGAAAGCGTTCGAGAGCTCTATCTTCGCTCTCGACATGATGGCCAGGGTTTCCGGGGTTTCCAGGATTAGGGTTTGGGTTCTGGCCTTGTTGCTGCACTACTTGTGCTAGCAAGTTTGTCATTTGCTGCATAGCAGCAGCTATTTGCACATTAGGGTCTGCTTGTGGTTCAAAATTGGGTCCAGTAGAGGTTTCCCCCGTACCCCTAACCGGTGTGGGTTGTCTAGTTCCGCGCCCACGTCCCCGACCACTCCGTGTACCTTCCATAAGTTTTACTTGGTCTAGGCAAGAATACTAAACCAAAGTAGTAACAAGGCATGTAAGTAACACTCAAAACTTTCACAATAACACATATTTATACATTCCAAACATGAGCACAAACGTATATATACAAGCCAAGCAAGATCAAGCCACACACATATATACAATCAGTCGAGTCAAGTACAGGCAAGTCAGAAACAAACATAGACGATTCCCCGAGGATTGGCCTTATCAAAAGAAATTTACACGTAGCTAATCCAACAACCAAAACAATTAGCTAAGGCTCTATCCCTATCCCTATATACATACAAAAACCACCAAACTATCCCAAAAGAAGCCTAGAACTCAAGGCCTAGTCAGTTGCCGGGGTCTGGGACCCAGGCGACGGAGTAGACTCCTCCCCAGCCTCGGCCCCCGCACACGAAGCCTCATCGCTATACTCCTCAAGGCCGTCGTCACACAGATTAAGGATCGACTCAGCGCGACCCCTGACTTTACGAGCTCGCATAATCTCGCGCTCTCGTGCCTCCCTCAGTTGTGCGCAGAGGTCGTCAACCCTATCCTCGACCTCAAGCACGTCGTATTCTAGCTCTTTAATACGTGTAGCTTGCTTCTCGTTGGTCGCCCTATCCTGGGTCGCCTCGACCTCAAGTCGAGCATTCTCTCTGGCCAACACCTTACGCTCCTTGTTCAAAGCAAACACGAGAGCGTTCGGATAGGCATACTTCTGTTTACACGCACACCGTCGGAGATGGTTAGACGGGCTCCAACGAATAACGGCCCCTCCTGGCCGTATCTGATATGGGATCACGGGAAGTGCTCTGTGAGGTCTCACGCCCGAAGGACTAGCACTAGGTTCACCCTGTCCGGCCATCCTACACCACAAGAACAATTAACCATAAATATAAGCTTAAAGGCCATAAACAACAAATCCTCAAATCAAGCATTCCTATAACACCCAGGCTAATTCAAACCTAGGCTCTGATACCACCTGTGACAGCCCCACCTTCTCCTAAGGCGAACCAAAGGGGTTAGCGGACTGCCTGCCCAACTCTCGCCAGGACTAACGAGCAGTAACACGCGATCTAAAACGTTTCGGGAAAGTAAAAGCGCGCTCGAACAAGCCACTAGAACCAAAATAACAAAATAAAAAAAAAAAATGAAAACGATGAATAGTGCCTAGAATAGTAGAATCCGAAATCCCACCAAACATTAATACATTGCAATTCAACATTTACAACCAAATTGGCAAGTCAAAAACTATTCATCATGGTATACATGTTCGGATTGCCAATCAAAAGTCGTTGAACCCAATACACATTAGGGTTTCATCCAAAGAGCTAAACAAAAGACATTTACACTAGCTCAACTTGGCAATCGACAATCCAATCCCAAAAGTAATTATATCCCTGTAAGGAAAACAAATGGAACGGAATGAGCTTAAGCCCAGTGATATACTACCACATAAGCAACAAAGATCACTTAAGCATAACCTTTCATTTCAAGTACACAACGAAGGAATAAAACAAATCAGTAAAATGATACGGACGGCTCTCAAGAGCCCATTTCCACGCTTACATTCTTGATCCAACCTCATTGACCCTCCGTCAATGTTTAAAAATACCCGACCGTAGACCTCACTTCACTTCCATTCCTTCCACCCAACATACCCCAACCGGGCCCGCACTCCAAGCAGTAGCTTTAGGTGATACTCGAGTACACCGGAACCAAGGGTCTCATTACCACAAGATTCCCATTTCAGTCCCCGTGGCTAGTCAATTTTCACGACCAAGCCCTCGCTGGCTCGATTCAATTGACTACCAACGGGGTCGAGCTCAGTAATGCAGTAGGGCCGTTGGATACTCATCCAACCGACACCCAAACAGTTTCCCATGAATGGAATTCAATATCTCATATAGCAAGTGCAGTATTACAGTGAAACGGTAAACAGTCATTAACAAGATAAAAAGGATGAGGGCGGTCAAGTACACTCTCACCTTAACCATTTCCAACAGCCAAACAAGCCTTCAAGGCATCACAATCACATATAGCAAAGCCACATTATAAACATTCAAATGAGTAGTATACTCACCACTCAAGTAGGTGATGTTTCATGCACCGTCGTTAAAAGGACGTCGTGAACCCTCGTCACGTCCTAAAACACGTAAACAAATACAATGAGACTCGATAACGAGTTATAAAGCCATGCCAACCACAACCCCAATAGGGTTTTGTTATTCTTGGTTTTGATGATCACAAAGTAATTTGAAATGTTTATACTAACCAAGAAAGTGAACACTTTGATCAGGTCTGATGGAACAAAGAAAGCATATGTTCGTTTATCTCCTGACTACGTTGCTTTGGATGTGGCAAACAAGATTGGAATAAAATGAATGAATTTAGTCATTGTTTTGTTCCAATCAAAGATACTGTCCTTTAAGTATGATAATTTTGCTATTCTTGGTATTTTGAAATGTATCTAACCTTCTTCGATTATAAGTGTCTTTACATATCAAAGAATCAGGTATGAATAGGTCATGAAATGCATTTTCAACCAAAAGAAGAAGCAAAAACAGGATACTCACGTCGGACGGCCGAAAGGAATCTGTCGGACGTCCGAAAGGATAAAGAGCATCAAGAAGGAAGCTCTGTCGGACGCTCGTGAGGAAGCATCGGACGTCCGGAAGGATCAGACGCTTGCCATCGGACGCTCATCAACCGCATCGGACGTCCGAAAAATTCCAAGCTGACTTGCCAACTCTCTGCCTACGATCGGACGCTGCGGTGTCGGACGATCAAGACGCATCGGACGTCCGAACGTCAACTTGGATGCCATCGGACGATTGGTTCGGACGATGATTTGATCGTCGGACGTCCGACAGCCCCAACGGCTAGTTGACTCTTCAGCTGCCTTCTATCCGTTGGAAGCATTGATGAAGCCCATTTCTGGTTCCCTTTAAAATCAAACTGGTCTGAACGAAGTGAGGACTTTTGCACACTTTGTTTACAAGATCTCAAGAGATATTTTAGCTAGAAAATAGTCTCCAAAGAAAGATTTGTTTTAAAGTGGTGTGAATTTCTGGTGAGCATTTCTTTTGTGATTGAAAGGATCTTTAGTGTAGCTTTGTTGAGGGTTTTCTGAGTGATTGTAAAACTTCTTAGCTTGACTAAGTGAGGCTTAGGGTAAGGAGGAAGTGCTCCCTCCATTGTACATCTAGTTGATCTTCGTTCATCAAAGAGAAGTTGCTCTTCCTAGTGTTTAGTCTTCAAGTTTGGGTAAAGCTTGGTAGACACTTGGTTTGTTTCTCTATTTTACATTTCTGTTTAATAAAATCTTCATTGCTTATCTAAACTTGCTTCTCTGATCAATATTGCTATTGTCTTCTAATCTACTTGGTTGATCATTACTAAAAAGGAAGGTAAATTTTCATTAAAGAAAAAGTGCATAAACTTGGTTAAGATTTTAATCAAACCAATTCACCCCCCCCTCTTGGTTGTCTGTGGGACTTACAATTGGTATCAGAGCTTGGTCTCCTTGAGATTAAGCTCTAACGGCTTGGAGTAAAGATGACAACCAGTCATGCTATGTTTGTTGAGGGGCAATCTGTTACTAGGCCTCCCATGTTCAGTGGCTCCAACTATGTTAGCTGGAAAGAACGGATGATTATTTTTTTGCAATCTATTGATATTGAACTGTGGTTTATTGTGAGTGAAGGACCGCATGAAGCTAACTTTCTTGATGCAGATACAGGGCTGCTTCGGCCAAAAATGAGAGCTGAAATGAATGCTCAAGACAGGACTAACCTCACATTGAATGCCAAGGCCATGAATGTTCTTTATAGTGCCTTAGATTCAAATGAATCAATTAGAGTGAAAGGCTGTAAATCAGCCAAAGAAATGTGGGATAAGTTGAGAGAAATCCATGAGGGTGGTGACAATGTGAGAGAACAGAGAAAGGCCATCTTGGTCACAAAGTATGAATCTTTTAAGATTGAACCTCTTGAGGATATTGACAAAATGTTTTGCAGGTTCACTGACTTGATCAAAGATCTCGAGGTGTTGGGCAAAGAGTACACCTTGGGAGAGAAGAACAGAAAAATTCTCAATGCATTGGGCAAAGAATGGGAAAATAAAGTGACTGCAATAGAGGAGGCTAAGGATTTAAGTTCTGTGCCTATTGAATCTATCATTAACTCACTAACCTCTTATGAGTTAAAACTGAAATCTAAAGTGCAGGAGGAAGAGGATGCTAGAGCAAAAAGAAATATTGCTCTAAAGACTACTCAAAGTGAAGATGATCCAGCTCACTTGGATGATGAAGATTCGGATGGTGATGATAATGATCTTGCTCTCATCACAAGAGGCTTCAAAAGAATCTTGAATAAAAGGAAGTTCAGAAAGGGAGGACCTAGCAATCAATTCCAAAATTATTCATCAAATGCAAGGAACAAAGGAAAACAAGAATTCAACAAGAAGCAAGTGGACAAATGCTATGAATGTGGACAGCCTGGACACTATGCAAACGAATGCCCCATGAAGAAAATGAAAGATGGAAAAGCTGATCGAAAGCCAAGATTCAACAACTTCCAGATTACTTGGAATGAATGCAACTCTGAAGGGGAAGTTGAAGAAGAGGAAGAATCAGCTCAAATGGCCTTCATGGCTATTGGAGATAATGAGGTAACTTCCATACACTCTCAATCTGAAAGTGATGATGAAGAAGATGATGATCTTGAATCCTTTGTTGAAAAACTGCATAATGCTTTGAAGGAATCTTATGATAAGAACAAGCAGCTAAAACAGAAAATTGCTTTTCTCATTCATGAAAATGCATGTCTCCTTCAACAAAATAAACAACTAAAAACTGACAATGAATGTCTTGTAAGAGCCGGATTTGATGTTCAGAATGAGCTTGATAGAAAGACAAATATTTGTAAAATGCTGAAGGAAAGACATGGTGATTTAAAAAGAAGAATGGACAACTTGGATGAGACTTTGAAAGCAAGAAAGCAGGAGTTTATCAAAAGGAACATGTCACCTACACATCCTACTATTTTTCAAAGAACATTTGCACACAACAAAAATGCACATGGTTTCACAACATATAGAAAAGGTGGATTAAGATATGTCAAACCAGTACATGTTAAGGACTCTTCCATTATGTGTGGTTTTTGTTGTCAAAGAGGGCATTTGAAAAGTGATTGCTATGTGAAAAGAAATCTGAACAAAGGGATGAAATGCATGTGGTTAGTTAGATATAATGCTAACTATTATGGACCCAAAAATTAAAATGGGTACCAAACACTTTCTCTTTTCAGGAAAAATGCTCACACAAGTCCAAATGGTTCATTGATAGCGGTTGTTCAAGGCATATGACCGGTGATCCCTCTTTGTTCATAAAGCTGAAATCAAGATCAAGTGGAAAAGTGACATTTGGTGATGATGTGAAAGCTAAAACAATTGGAATAGGTGATGTTGGTAAGGATGGTGAAACTTTTGTTCATAATGTGCTCTTAGTTGATAACTTGAGTTATAATTTGCTTAGTGTTAGTCAATTGTGTGATAAAGACTTGAATGTGTTGTTTAGAAAACATGAATGCATTGTGCTTGATTCCAAATACAATGTTGTGTTCAAAGGTAAGAGGTTCAACGACATATATATTGTGGTTCTTGATAAAATTGATTCTTCTAGCTTAACATGTCTTAAAGCTTCAAATGAAGATCCTTGGTTGTGGCATAGAAGACTTTGTCATTTTAACATGGAGTTACTAAAGGAAATTTCGAAAAAGGAGCTAGTTAGAAGCTTGCCAAAAATCAGTTTTGAAAAGGATAAAATATGTGATGCATGTCAATTTGGAAAGCAAACAAAAGTTTCTTTTAAACCAAAGAAGTGTGTATCTACTTCCAAACCTTTAGAACTCTTGCATCTTGACTTATTTGGCCCTACTCAAATCTCTAGCTTGGGTGGTAAGAAATACTGTTTTGTGATTGTAGATGATTATTCTAGATACACTTGGGTAATATTTCTTGCTCATAAGGATGATGCATTCAAGAATTTCACTTCATTGTTTGCTAAAGTGCAAAATCTGCTTGGATTAAAAATTGTTAGAATTAGAAGTGATAATGGAACAGAATTCAAGTATTGTGGTTTTCCAGAATTTTGTGATCATAATGGCATAACTCATGAGTTTTCTATTGCAAGAACTCCACAGCAAAATGGTGTTGTAGAAAGGAAAAACAGGACTCTCCAAGAGGCTGCTAGAACTATGTTAAATGAATGTAGGTTGCCTAAATATCTTTGGGTTGAAGCGGTAAACACTGCATGTTATGTGATGAATAGAATTCTCTTGAGACCTATCTTAAAGAAAACTCCTTATGAGCTGATTTTTGATAAGAAACCTACAGTTGGTTATTTCAAAGTATTTGGTTGTAAATGTTTTATTTTGAATCTAAAGGAACATCTTGGTAAGTTTGATAAAAAATCTGATGAAGGAATATTTTTGGGGTATTGTGAGAATAAAAGAGGATATAGAGTTTTTAATAGAAGGACTCTTGTGATTGAAGAAGCTATACATATAACATTTGATGAAACCAATGATGATAATTCCAAAAGTCCGTGTGAGGATGATGATGTAGGTGTTCGAGCAGGAATGGAAAAGCTGTCAATTGGAAATGAAGGAAGTTCTAAACCAGCAGCAACTGAAATGGAAAATGAAGTTCATAATGATCAAGAAGAGGAAGATGAAGACAAAAATGATGATTCACTCAAAGATCTTCCCAAGGCTTGGAAATTCAGCCAAAATCATCCAAAAGAGCTTATAATTGGTGATCCATCCGAGAAGGTAAACACTCGTTCCTCATCTAGAAAATTGATTGACAATTTTGCTTTAGTGTCTCTTTTTGAACCCAAAAATGTCAATGATGCTTTAAAGGATGAAAACTGGATTTGTCTCTTTTTGAACCCAAAAATGTCAATTGTCCAACCTTCTTATCACCTTGGAGCTGCATTTCTTCTTCATTTTTTCTGCTGTTTGGCCGAGGGAGAGGGTGAGAAAAACCCAAGTGAGAGCTGCCATTTTTATCTTGAGTTTGTGAGTGTTAAGTGAGGAACTAAAATTCTAAACCGATTAAAGAGTGAGTTGTGAGCTTGAGAAGCTAGGGGAACCAAGAATTCCAAGAGGAGGTGAAGTATCACTCTTACAAGCTTCATTTATTGAGGTATAAGGCTAAATCATGGCTTTGGTTCTTTTATTTTGGTTTAAGTTGTTATATAATACTTGTTTTGGTTGGATTAGTGGTGATACAAGTTGTTATGATGATTTAAAGGTGATTTATGTGAGTTAGGGTTTGAGGTATTTGCTGCCTATCCTTGCTATATGGATGATATATGTTGTATTTAAGCTTATATAAGTGGTTGTGGTGATGATTGGAGCAAGAAATCAAGAAAGGTTGCATTGAATCCCAAAATTCTAGATTTCTGGAAAATTTCAGCTCTATTCTGTCCGGTTTTATTGTACCATGTTAGAGGCCGAATTAGGCTTGGAATAAAACATGAAAGTTGTATAAAATGGTATTTTATAGGTGCCTACAAAATTTCAACTCAATCAGAGCAACGTAACCTGTGAAAAGACCAAAATACCCTCACTGTTTTAGGATGTTTCCAGTGTTCTGTTTTAGTCAGTTCATCCAGTTTATCATGTTTATTCACTAGGATCCGTGCCAATTTAGCCATTTGATAAAACATGAAATTTTTAGTACTCTGTCTTATCTTTTCAACACCTACAAGAACACCTTAAACGGACCGTGGTAGCCTGAGATATGACCATTCTAGTGTAGTACGGTTAATTAGCCGATTAGTTGGAACCTGGTTCGGTGAACTGGGAATTTGATTAGGTTAAACTAGAAATTTGACCAAGTGGTCTTCATGAAAGTTGTAGGACTTCGTCTTAGCTTCGAAATGGTATCAGTTTCACACCAATCCGATAAGCGTAGCCTCAGATGTGTTCTTTCCGTAAAAACCCATCAAATCTGTCTTTTGTAAACTTGATTTCCGCACTTGTTGTTAGTTGATTTTTGTCCTTGTATTGTCTTGAGCCTATTGGACGGCTATTGAAGTTAGATTGTTGAGTGTGTACTTTTGGGTTTGAATGAGAAAAATAATGAAGCCAAAATGGCGGGAAAATTAGGTAAACACAAAGGGCATGCTGCCCAAATTTACGCTCGAGGACTAGAGAAATATAATTGCGACTTGGGTAAAGTTGGTAAGTGAATAACACTTGAACCATCTAGGACTTTTACTACCTTGGTTATCGAGGGTTATACGTTAGAACCTAGCCGAACTTGTACCCTTGAGAAATACGACTATGACTACTAGAAATACGTTTTCCTTGTACTTTCGACTCAAATGGCATTTCCAAGTATAAATGTTACAAAATTATATAGTTTGAAAAGAGAGCGAGTGTTTCACGAATATTCTCCAAGTGAATTTCCATGTCTTGATTCTTATTGAACGAAACGTCTACGTTTCGAACCTTAGTTGATTTTTAAAGTCCTGAAACAAAGTTTTATCGCAGATTTGGACTCCGAACCCAGAGTATAACCCAGACGTGATTACTAGGGGCACTTCATTTTGGTGAGTGCTTTCAAAAACCGAATTGAACTTGATACTTGTATTTGATACGTGACCAATGTGATTACATGTTGTATACGTCAATTGTTAGGGCAAGAGTGTACTTTATCGCACTTGCCCTTACGTAACATATACTTGTTTATTGTTGCAATTGACTTGACATACTTGTTATAATGTGACAGCCCCACCTCCCCCTAAGGTGAACCAGAGGGTTCGGCGGGCCGCCTGCCCAATTCTCGCCGGGACTCAGTCGTTCACTACAATCCTCAAATAAATTACAAGAATAAATCTCAAATATTACATCAAATTCTCCACTAATTACATGTCAAAAGCAAAGCGGAAATAATTTCCAACTATACATAAAATGATTTCCTAATCCAAATTATACAAAACATAGGCCATCCAGTCACGTGCACAAGTACTACAAGTCCTTCCTTCGCCTTGAGCCCTGTTGAGGGGAATAAAATATTTTTGGGGTGAGCTAGAAGCTCAGCGAGTAACCAGTAAAATCATTAAACAAATATATTTCACAATGTTGCATTTCGATCATTTCGATGATGTCATGACTCAGAGATCAAATGTTCGTTTAGTGCTCTCGTGAGCCAGGGAAATCATAGCACTTGAACACCCAACGCTCAAATAGATCATTTAACATTAACATTAACATTAAGAGGGAGCCCCTTCTTGAGCTCCAGATAAACATGAACATGAACCATAAACAGAGTGGAGACGTTGGTGTCCAGCACAAGACTTTTCCAGAACTCATTGAAGCCAAATCATGTCATGAACTCACATGCAAGCACGCATGATATGCAATCGAGTACATAATGCAAGAAACATTTCACAAGTACTTTGGAAATAGTTTAGGGTCACTCACCTCCACGGCTCAGAAACCATCCATCATATAACATTGCCTTGCTCAAATCAAAGTCTTAGATCACAAACTCAATGCAAACAAATCCCTTCAAAGTTCGGACAGCACTTCCCCTGAATTTGCTAACTTTTCCAGCCATCATGGCTTCATTATTTCCTCATTCCATCCCAAAGGTACACACACAACAACAAGTTCATCCAATAGCCATTCAGCAAGCTCCAAGTAGTACTAGTACAAGTCAAGCTAGGGAAAAGTCCGGAAATGAAAGTTAAGCTCAAAACCAGAAAAACAGTTTTGACGTCATTTTGCGGTAATGGCACCAAAGGTACTACGATGGTCGGATGAAGGTGCAAGATACACCGTTTCGAAGCTAAGAGATAGGGGTACAATATTACAGAAGGTCACTGAACCCAGTTGCGAGTGTAACCAGGTCAAAATTGCAAGATACTATACCAGAATCATAAAAACAGATTCACATAACGCATTCTAGCGGAAACATCATAAAACAGGCTATCCAAGTCCAAATCCAGAAATTCCAAAACCAGCTGAAAGTTAAGAAACAGGGCTACATTTCATTAGAAGATCTCAACAACCAATTCTGAAGAATTATCAACCAAAATAACCCATTACAGGCGCACTTCTCAATTTCGGGTAAAACCAGAACAGCAATAGTAATTTTGAATTTTCTCATTCTAAACTACTCCGATTGACCTGAAATTTTGTAGGCACCTCTAAAATGTCATTCCCTACAACTTTCATGTTTTAATACAAGGCCAATTCGGCCTCTATCTATGAGCTAAAAATTCGGACAGAATGAAGAACATTGAAACCTAGTTTTCCACTTTTCCTTCCAAAACAGAAATTGATTGTAATTAATCACTTTTTCCACCTCCTAGAGTCATTAAACATCATTTCCAATCATCATACATGACCCCATAATCATATCCATATGAAAACAGAAAAATCCCCAAAAATTATAAAACTTCACCAATTCAACCAAAATCAAGATATAATCCATAAAAGTGCATCTTATACCACCACCAATCATGAATTGAACATCAATTAAGGGAGGAGAGTGGTTCTTCACAACTCACCTTAGCCATACAAGAGATAGAGCAACAAATCACCTTAGCTTTCCAAACAACTCCACAAAACACCTCAAGACCACTTAGCAAAGAGATTTTATGGAATGATTTGGAGTTTTATTGGTTGGATTTGAAGATTGAGCAAGAAATAGAAGGAAGAAATTGAGAGCTTTTCTTTCTTTCTTGAGCAAGAACATTCGGCCAAGAAGCTTGCAAAATGAAGCTTATTTTGATCAATTTTTTTGTATTTATTTGGTAAAGGTAAAGGTAAAGTCAAATGGTCAAAGTCCAAGATTAAATCACAAGGTGACACTTGTCACCTTTTTGGTTTAAAACTTATCTTTTTGTCTCTCCAATACAAATATCTTAACACTTTGTAAAATAATATCACTTAACACAAAATTCCAACAAGTTGTCAAAAATATAATGCATTTACCGCACTAGCGGGTCCCACGTCCAAAATACGCTTTTAATTTCTCAAAAACTAACCGATACTAGAAAAATCATTTTAAAACTATCTTTGCTCATAAACTTTATCGGGGGAATTTTTCTAATAAAGAAAATGTAGAAAAGGCGGGCGATTAAATAAAATAAACCCTTGAAAATTAGAAAATTTTCGGGTTCTCACACTCATACTTTTCGGGGCGTCACATATAAGGTGCACACTTCCTGGAATTCCAGAAACCCTGCGGCAAGTTACTCGAGTCGAGCCGGCAAGGGCTTGATCGATTGGGTAACGAACCCTGGGTCTCTTGTTTGTCGAGCGGAGTGATATCTCCTCGACTAATCGATATACTCGAGTATTACCACCCGTGTTTCTTGAGGATTTTGGGCCCAGTAGGGGGTTTGAATGGTGGACGGAGAGTAGTTAAGTGGTGCTCTACTGGATTGGCTCCTTTACTTGAAAGTTGACGGAGTGTCAACTACTACGTGATCAAGCTCCTGATGATGAATGGAGGTTGGCTCCTGAGAGCCATCCGTATCCTTATGCTTTGGAATGATTATTGCTTATTGGATTATTATTTATTTTGAAAAACTTTTACACTCGCTCATTTTGAGATTGCTACTTGACGTGTTATTGATCACTTTTATGAACTCTTCATGCTCGTTACTTTGCTATATCGAAAACTTGTACTTATAAATAATGGTCAATTTGCTATTTGGAACCTCACTGGGCATTTAGCTCATTCCACGCCATTTGTTTTCCTTACAGGGGTACGAGCGAGGCGTCAGATATGTAAAGACTAGCGTAGCCTAGTTGTTTTTGACTTTTGACTTGTACTCGCGCTATCACTTGATTAGGATGGTTGTACTTGGATTGTATACACTTTGAACCAATTTGGGTATATTGAGGTTTTGTATCTTGATTGTGCATCAGTGTAAATTATAAGATTGAATTGCGATGTTATTTATGGTCTATGGAGGTATGCATGTGATACGAGTGAGTGAGTCCTGGCGAGAGCTGGACAGGCGGTCCGCCGAACCCTTTGGTACGCCTTAGGGGGAGGTGGGGCCATCACAGATGGTATCAGAGCTCCTATTGAGCTCGTGCCGGGAGAAGGTTCTCGGACTGTGGGGATTGACTTGTTAAGTGTGGAACGATTGTCTATTGTTGGGGACCTTAGATATGTATGTTGGGTAGGAATCTCTAATACGGGTGATTTGCCCTTGAGCCTGGCCAGCTTGAGTGGTGAATTATCATATTTTCGGATTCTTGTCCCCGAGTACCAAAGAGTGATATCTTTACGATAAGTTGAGATCTCGCGTAATATTAGGATAAGTTTGGATGGCGAAAGCAAAGGCACGGGGAATGTGAATAGTCTGGACTTGAAATATATTGAAGATATTCTTGGGATTTGGGATCCTTATTATTCACGTGCTTCGAGTTTTGATTAAGTGTAGTGCCTGAGCAATACCTAGGGTTAATGTCCACTAGGTTATGTGACTTGTTTGCTATGTATATAAAGAACCTGTTTATTATGCGTTTTATTGCCTCTATTAATCCTTTTGAAATGTGCTACATGAGCCATACCTTACCTTGTTTACATGTTTATAGTTGGTTAAACCCAAAACATGGAGGTAGAAGAAGTCAAGCCAGGGGAACTAACCGAGGACGCGGTCCTAGTCGTGGCCGTGGGGGTAGACAAGCACAGGAGCCGGTACAAGAACCGAGAGAGGAGAGAAGGGCAACGATTGAGCCACAACCTGAACCCCAGGCTGTAGGGGGAGATCAAGTGGCAACCGCAATCCAACAAATGACTAACATTTTGGCCCGTCTAGTGGAACAACAGGGTCAAGCTCCTGTAAATCAATCTAGGGACCCCGATATGGGGCAAGATAGGGCTCTTGAGAGATTCCAGAAGTTCTCTCCACCTAAGTTCTTCGGAGGACCAAATCCGGAGGGAGCCGAGAGATGGCTAGAGGCCATGATCAATATCTTTGCCGCTTTGAACTATGCGGAGGATAGACAAGTGCACTTTGCCGTTTTTCAATTTGAAGGTCCGGCCAGGGCTTGGTGGAATGTGGTTCAAGCTAAGTGGGAGAGAGAGGGGACCGCATGGACATGGGTGAATTTCGTGCGAGAGTTTAACGAAAAATACCTCCCACCTATTGTCCAGGAGAAAAGATAAAATGATTTTATTAAGCTTCGGCAGGGAACTTTGAGTATAGCTGAGTATGAAACCCAATTTACGAAGTTGTCTAAATTTGCTCCTGAACTGATAGCTACGGAGCAAAGAAGAGTCCGGAGGTTTGTGCAAGGGCTCAATGTGGAAATACAAGAGGCCTTGGTGGCGGCCCAGATTAATACATTTACAGAGGTCTTGGAGAAGACCCAACGAATAGAAATTGCTAGGGCACAACTGAGAGCTTTTCATGCAAAAAGGAGAGGTGCGCCTGGTGGAAGTCAAAGGCAAGGACAAGGTGATTTAGACATGCCACCCTCTAAGATGGGTCGAGGAGATGGTGGTGAGAAAATTTCAGGGACATCTAAGGAAATTACTCCAGGAGGAGCCTCGCGTGACAGGGAGCGAGCAAGAGGTGCCTCACAAGGAGGTCAAACTCGAGTATCTTGTGGGTACTGTGGGAAGGCTAATCAAACGGAGAATGATTGTTGGCGAAAGGCAGGAAAATGTTTATGGTGTGGTAGTGCCGTGCACTAGCTTGCAATTTGTCCCCGTAGGTCACACCTAAACCCTGAACATGCAAATGTAGGAGGGACTAAGCCAAGATTGCCAGCTAGAGTGTACGCCTTGGACCAACAGGCATTACCTAAACCATCGGAGATAGTAGAAGGTACGATTCGTGATTTCTATTGTTTAACTAAGTTTTGGCTATAGTGAGACCTGAGAGCTAGAAATAGATATACAAGAAAATACCCAACGCTATTTAGGAGTGAATGGGTGAATTTCGAGGACGAAATTCTTTTAAGTAGGGGAGATTGTGATACCCCAACTTTTAGGATACTATTGTTGTTTAGTCTCAAAGAGAATATTACGGTTTCTTTATTTTATTGTTTTGTTTTACAGACTAGAAACCCTAAATTCTAGAAATAAAGTCTAATCAAAACCCTAGTTTCATTTGTGACTGACCGTTTTCTCAAATTTCTCATATTTCAACCGAAACCCTAAATTCAATTTATGGAATTGTAAAATCCCTCACGTTTTATTAAAAATACCCTTTTAATTGGAAATTATGATTTTTTAATAACCCTACCACCCAATCACTTCACAATAAGTGCAAATGAACATGAAAGAAAAGGGTTTCACTTTTCGTTTTCAAGTTGGAGCGAGTTAGGGTTTTCACGTTTTTCCGTCGTGTAATTATCCGGTACGGAGCGATGATCAAATTTGGTGCTTAAGAGTGAATTTTAGGTGAGAAATAATATGTGATTAGAAGCAATGATATAAAGTTAGTGAATAGGAAGAAAAAAAAAACCTAGTACGTGTGATTTAAGGAAAAACGGTGCGAACCGACGTATACCGTACACTACCGATTGAACACACCACTTGATCACCACTTTCTTACCATACAAGCTCATTAATATTTGAGCAAAATATCTCCTTAATTTCCAGCTAGCCTTGACCAAATTTTGGGGCTGAAATTGCATGAAAGAAAAAGAAAATTTTGCTTGGTAATTGGTGGTGACAAGTGTCACACCATTAAGGGTCTTGACCAAGACCAATTGTCCAACCTTCTTATCACCTTGGAGCTGCATTTCTTCTTCATTTTTTCTGCTGTTTGGCCGAGAGAGAGGGAGAGAAAAACCCAAGTGAGAGCTGCCATTTTTATCTTGAGTTTGTGAGTGTTAAGTGAGGAACTAAAATTCTAAACCGATTAAAGAGTGAGTTATGAGCTTGAGAAGCTAGGGGAACCAAGAATTCCAAGAGGAGGTGAAGTATCACTCTTACAAGCTTCATTTGTTGAGGTATAAGGCTAAATCATGGCTTTGGTTCTTTTATTTTGGTTTAAGTTGTTATATAATACTTGTTTTGGTTGGATTAGTGGTGATACAAGTTGTTATGATGATTTAAAGGTGATTTATGTGAGTTAGGGTTTGAGGTATTTGCTGCCTATCCTTGCTATATGGATGATATATGTTGTATTTAAGCTTATATAAGTGGTTGTGGTGATGATTGGAGCAAGAAATCAAGAAAGGTTGTATTGAATCCCAAAATTCTAGATTTCTGGAAAATTTCAGCTCTATTCTGTCCGGTTTTATTGCACCATGTTAGAGGCAGAATTAGGCTTGTAATTAAACATAAAAGTTGTAGAGAATGGTATTTTATAGGTGTCTACAAAATTTCAGCTCAATCGGAGCAACGTAACCTGTGAAAAGACCAAAATACCCTCACTGTTTTAGGATGTTTCCAGTGTTCCGTTTTAGTCAGTTCATCCAGTTTATCATGTTTATTCACTAGGATCCGTACTAATTTAGCCATTCTCCAAAACATGAAAGTTTTAGTAATCTGTATTAGCTTTTCAACACCTACAAGAACACCTTAAGCGGACCTTGGTAGCCTGAGATATGACCATTCTAGTGTAGTACGGTTAATTAGCCGATTAGTTGGAACCTGGTTCGGTGAACTGGGAATTTGATTAGGTTTCACTGGAAATTTAACCAAGTGATCTTCATGAAATTTGTAGGACTTCGTCTTAGCTTCGAAATGGTATAAGTTACACACCAATCCGATAAGCGTAGCCTCAGATGTGTTCTTTCCGCAAAAACCCGTCAAATCTGTCTTTTGTAAACTTGATTTCCGCACTTGTTGTTAGTTGATTTTTGTCCTTGTATTGTCTTGAGCCTATTGGACGGCTATTGAAGTTAGATTGTTCAGTGTGTACTTTTGGGTTTGAATGAGAAAAATAATGAAGCCAAAATGGCTGGAAAATTAGGTAAACACAAAGGGCATGCTGCCCAAATTTACGCTCGAGGACTAGAGAAATATACTTGCGACTTGGGTAAAGTTGGTAAGTGAATAACACTTGAACCATCTAGGACTTTTACTACCTGGGTTATCGAGGGTTATACGTTAGAATCTAGCCGAACTTGTACCCTTGAGAAATATGACTATGACAACTAGAAATACGTTTTCCTTGTACTTTCGACTCAAATGGCATTTCCAAGTATAAATGTTACAAAGTTATATAGTTTGAAAAGAGAGCGAGTGTTTCACGAATATTCTCCAAGTGAATTTCCATGTCTTGATTCTTATTGAACGAAACGTCTACGTTTCGAACCTTAGTTGATTTTTAAAGTCCTGAAACAAAGTTTTATCGCAGATTTGGACTCCGAACCCAGAGTATAACCCAGACGTGATTACTAGGGGCACTTCATTTTGGTGAGTGCTTTCAAATACCGAATTGAACTTGATACTTGTATTTGATACGTGACCAATGTGATTACGTGTTGTATACGTGAATTGTTAGGGTAAGAGTGTACTTTATCGCACTTGCCCTTACGTGACATATACTTGTTTATTGTTGCAATTGACTTGACATACTTGTTATGAGGTGCGCACTTCCTGGAATTCCAGAAACCCTGCGGCAAGTTACTCGAGTCGAGCCGGCAAGGGCTTGATCGATTGGGTAACGAACCCTGGGTCTCTTGTTTGTCGAGTGGAGTGATATCTCCTCGACTAATCGGTATACTAGAGTATTACCACCCATGTTTCTTGAGGATTTTGGGCCCAGTAGGGGGTTTGAATGGTGGACGGAGAGTAGTTAAGTGGTGCGCTACTGGATTGGCTCCTTTACTTGAAAGTTGACGGAGTGTCACCTACTACGTGATCAAGTTGCTGATGATGAATGGAGGTTGGCTCCTGAGAGCCATTCGTATCCTTATGCTTTGGAATGATTATTGCTTATTGGATTATTGTTTATTTTGAAAAACTTTTACACTTGCTCATTTTGAGATTGCTACTTGACGTGTTATTGATCACTTTTATGAACTCTTCATGCTCGTTACTTTGCTATATCGAAAACTTGTAATTATAAATAATGGTCAATTTGCTATTTGGAACTTCACTGGGCATTTAGCTCATTCCACGCCATTTGTTTTCCTTACAGGGGTACGAGCGAGGCGTCAGATATGTAAAGACTAGCGTAACCTAGTTGTTTTTGACTTTTGACTTGTACTCGCACTATCACTTGATTAGGATGGTTGTACTTGGATTGTATACACTTTGAACCAGTTTGGGTATATTGAGGTTTTGTATCTTGATTGTGCATCAGTGTAAATTATAAGATTGAATTGCGATATTATTTATGGTCTATGGAAGTATGCATGTGATACGAGTGAGTGTGTCCTGGCTAGAGTTGGGTAGGCGGTCCGCCGAACCCTCTGGTATGCCTTTGGGGGAGGTGGGGCCGTCACACGCTCTGTTAATTGTTCTAGGATATCAGTCATCCGATTAATGGTAGTAACCACTTGGTTACCCTCTATATTTTCTTGTCCCTGGATCGGTCCAGTTGTTGATCCTTGATCATTCCCTTGAGGTTGGGTTTGCCTAGTCCCACGCCCACGACCTGTACCACTCCTTCGTCCGTCCATAAATCCTAGTTATGTCTAATGCAAGAAATAAAATAATTACGCGAGAAAATAGTTAAAAAAAGAGTTAACATGAAAATATTGGAAATAACAATAATTAACATGTATTAACACTTTAAAGTTCATACAATTAGCAAGTCATGGGGCATTTACAAAAAATATGGCATACAAGTGCCATAAAAGTACATTTAGTCAGGCACGACAAAAGTAGGTTAAGTGCCTCAAAAGTAGACCACACAGTTAAATAAAATACAATGGCCTTTGAACTAGCATCACCCCAACTATTTCTAGCTACAAAAGTCAAAAGAGAGTCATCACTCCTAGTATAATTCTCAGCAGGACTATCAGGCGGAACCTCCTCCGGATCCTCCTCGAAAGGCTCCTCCTGAATCGGACTCTGAACAACCTCCATCACCTCATCGATTAACATAGTAGCATCTGCCAAGATCCCAGAAGCCCGATCTCGGACCTCCTTACCTATTCTAATCAATCGAGCTCTAGCCCTCTGAACCTCATCGTGAGCGGTCTCAGCCCTAGCCATCTCATCCACCACAGTCCCCTCTAGCTCTACAATCCTAGCACTCTGAGCATTCGCCATAATGCTCAGCTCCTCGACCTCCTGAAGTAAAGCTCTATTGGTATTCACCAACTGACGACGCTCGTCGTCAAGGGATAGTACGAGGTCATTAGGGTACGCATATGTCACCCTACAAGGACATCGGGGAAATCTAGTAGAAAGCGAGTAACACACACGAGCTCCTCCACCAAGTGCTCGGTAGTAAATAGGTCTAAGAGGCTCTACGTGGCCATTAGCATGACCATTACCATTAGCAGCGTGTTCCCCATTACCATTCTCCATCCCTGCAAAACAACCACAATTTCTGGGTTAGAAACTGAAAGTCACTAACTCGCTCAAACCTTACTTAAGGTATAACTAAGTTATCTCATTCCTATTCTCGAGAGTAAAGTCTCTAATATATCTCTTAAATAGATGTCAAAGTTAGTGCTCTGATACCAACTGTGACGCCCCCACTTCTCCCAAGGGTATCGGCGGAACGCCTGCCCAACTCTCGCCAGGACTCGATACAATTCCAATTCAAAATTAAGGATAACTAATCGAAAAATAAAAATCGAAGATATAAAGAAAAGTCGCTTCCTTAATACATACAAGTCTTACATCACAAGTTATCAAAAGTACATCAACATTTCTCAAAATGTACAACCTCCAAAAGTTGTCTGAACAATTACATTCAAAATCCTAATCAAAAGTCCATCAAGTTGGCTTCTCCAATTCTTTCCATTTCAGCTCCTGTTAAGGAAAACAAAACTAACGGGATGAGCTAATGCTCAGTGAGGCCAAGAAAAACATGCAAGCACGTAGTTCAAATAGCAATAATACTTATGCGAGAAATAAGCCATAACATTCAAATAATTCACATTTTAATGTAACATACACTCAATAAGGATACATGAGCTCTCAGGAGTTAGATTCCACTTGCTTGGCCGATCCTCGATCATATACCTCCACGTGATGACACTCCGTCAATCGGGTAGGTATATTTAGTCCATAGAACACCACTTTACTTCACGAATCCCGTTCACCGTTGTACCCCCTGTTCCGGGCCCGCTCATCATTTTAAAAGACGATACTACTCGAGTATGCCAAGCAACATCTCTCAAATAGATCAAGTTTTACGAATATTTCATGGTTTACCAAGCTACTCGACCAGACCCATGCCAACTCGAGTCACAGGGCTAGCCTATAGGTTTGGGCGTCCCCCGAATATGAATACAAATCAAATACGAATATAAGTCGATGAGACAACGCTCCAATCGACGGTTTCAAATACAAATCACAATTGCGAATCACAACCACAACACTTTACATGAGTCAAATATCGAATCACATAACGAATTTCGATCATAATTTCATGTAAAAGAGAACGAGTGCGATAAAGTAGACACTCGTTTCGGCAATTCAAATTCACATAATTCACAAGAAGCAATTCACGTATTTAACAACAAATCATGCACTTGACACTCACCAAGTCAGAAAGTGGGTAAGTGCTCAAACAAGCCTTTAGGCGTCCGCTTCGAGATTCTCTTGAAAATCCCCATGTACGCCTGAGCAAATAACGAGTAATTTTCACTCACAACCATGCATTAATCAAGAAAGGATGTAAACGTGTTTAGACTAAGTCAATGCCTTAAAGAGAACCTAAATCTCTCGAAAATCGAGATTTAAAAGTGAGGATTTAAAGTCCCAAGAGAGACTTGCCTCTTCCATGAAATTGAGTTTAAAACGGTCTATTGATATCAAGAAAGAGCAACGAGTTCTCAAAAACTCATTTCTTAAGAAATCGGAAAGTTTCCGCTTTGTGCGTCAAATTTAGAAAAATCAGATCTTGCACTCAATAGGTCCAAAAATGAAAAGCTTTGTACCATTGGAAACTACGTCCGAAGTACTAAAATTTTCTAGAAGACACTTTTCCAGGATTCTAAACGGAAAGCACTTATTTTTCAGCTCAAAATTTCAGTTCCAAGAAGACAGGTTTGAACCAGTCTTGGTTTTCCAGCAATATTTGAAAATTTGGCATAATTCACAGAAAGTGAATCAGTCCTTGAAAGTAGTAACACAATAAGACTTCCAAACAAGGTTTCAAACACAACAAACAGAACTAAATTCAGAGTTCTGAGCATCAAGATATAATAGTCCCAAGTTGGATGAATTTTGCAAACTGATCAGAAATTTTCCAGATTTGAAGAGTCATCTTTGGGACATTATTTGGGCACTGAAATGATATTGAAATTACACCAAATTTGGTACACGTAAACTTCCATATGTGGAATACCTCTCTAGCAAATTTCACACAAAAACAACGTGGGAAGGCAGTTAACAAAATGACCAAAGTTCGTAAAATGTTTCAAGGCTAAACTTCCCTCTTGCTTTTCTTTCATTTCAAACGTTTTGCACACTGAAATTAGCCCCAATTCGATCCATTTTTGAAACCAGGGTCCTAGAAACATTTAATAAGCAATTGATATCAAAATTTTCGAGACAAAACATCCCAAAACATCTCTGACCATTCGGCCAGCAAGAAGGGAAAAACTTTCCAGTTTTCCAGTTTTGTTGCACTTTCGAAATCAGATCACATCTCACTCAATACAAGTTAAAATTGGGAATGGTTGGTGGCGTTGGAAACTAGGTTCAACATGTTACATTTCATCAAGAGAAAATGTTTTCAAAATCAGTTCACAAGTGAGATATAATAGAGCCACAAGATACAGCTTCTCCATTCCTCTCGGACAGACAATCAGAATAGGACAGTCAAATTTGTTGAATCACTACGGTTTACTCATTTTGAACCAGCTGATGGTTTTATACCGTTAAAAAGCTACGAATGTCTAGTTTTGAATGCCGCTAACGGCACTTAATTTTGACTTTTGTACAGAGAGATATGTTCGAACAAAGACGTACTATTCGGCTGCCCAGATTACCATTTCCAGATTTCTTTCTTTTCGAAAACTCTAGTTTTGAGCAACCAATTGAAATGATTTTCGGTAGACACTTTGTACACACAATATACAACATATATCACTCAATTTCACAGTCAAATATGCATCAGAAATTCGAAATGCAAGCACGGTAACAACAGGACAGATTCGGCCAGCTTGCACTTCCATTTTCCTTCGATTTTTCTTTCACTTTCTAACAGTATTCATCTCAAATAACACATAAACAACCACAATCAACTAATTACACCTCAAGTCAGCTACCTATAATCCACCTCAAGACCACTATCCTAGTGATTAGAGCAAGAAATGAAATACCTCAAATCCGCTAGCCTATTTCGTGCTTAGGGTTTCAAACCCATACCATCTAAGCTTCATTCTTGAAGAATTTAGAAAGATTTGAGAAAGATGAAGGGTTACCTCTTAACCCTTGATGAAACCAGAAATTTCTCACCACAAAATCTCCAAGAAACTCCACTAGATGATGTCTTTCTCCAAACTAAAGTTGATCTCCAAGAGATTTTGAAGTTGGGTGCAAATTTGGAAGTGAAATGGAGCAAGATGAAGTGAAGCTTTCTTCTCTTCTTTTCCCTTTGTTGTTCGGCTGACCAAGAGAGGAAGAGAGAGAGTGTTTGGTAGGTATGAATCTTTCCTTGGAAGATTGGAGGGAAAAAGGTGCAAAAAGGTGTCCAAGGTCAAGTTTGAATAGTGCGCGAATA
The DNA here is from genome assembly GCF_036785885.1 of Coffea arabica. Classification (NCBI taxonomy): domain Eukaryota; kingdom Viridiplantae; phylum Streptophyta; class Magnoliopsida; order Gentianales; family Rubiaceae; genus Coffea; species Coffea arabica. The sequence goes on from NC_092321.1 coordinate 47,992,263, forward strand.
GTGTCCCGTACTACCACTTTTCTCTCTTGTATGTTTCACTTGTACACTAATTCTCAAATGTAATTCCTTTAATACTGTAATTATTCACTCTTAGTAGTCTAGTATAAGTTTCTTAAATCTCCACTTAGTCATTTCGACGCAAAATATGTGAACTTCATACTCGCGCGCGATAAAGCGAAATTTAAAAGCGATTCACGTAACGATACTATACTTAACTAATACTAGGGTAAATAATTATTTTTAATTATTTTAAGAATAAAAACATGTGTCCTCACATCCTCTCCCCCTTAAGAGAATTTCGTCCACGAAATTCATACCTTGGTTTTGAAATAGATCTGGATATTTTCCTCGAATTTCTTCTTCTACTTCCCAAGTTTCTTTCTCTAGTCCGTGGTTCTTCCATAGGTCTTTCACCAACGGAATTCGCTTATTCCTCAATTCTTTCACTTTATGATCAAGAAGTTTTATCGGTTTCTCCTCATCGGGCAGTGCCTCATCGATCTCAATATTTTTCGATTGCAGAACATGAGATGGATCCGGATCATATTTCTTGAGTATCGATACGCGAAAAATATTGTGAATCTGAGATAAACTTGATGGCAATTCCAACTTATAAGCCACATTCCTTACACATTGAAGGATCTTGTATGGTCCTACAAATTTCGGTTGCAACTACTTTCCTTTACCTGCCAACAAACTTGCTTTGAGAGGAGTGATCTTAAGAAAAACTTGGTTTCCAACCGCAAATTCTAAATCCTTCCTTCTATTGTCTGCATAGCTCTTCTGACGACTCTGTGCGGTTTGAATCCTCTAACGTATTAACTTCACTTTTTCTCGCGCCTCCTCAATGCAAGGCACTGTAGTTGGGTCTAAAATCTTTTGCTCACCTACTTCATCCCAACAAATCGGAGACCTACACTTTCGACCATAAAGTGCTTCATACGGAGCCATTTGAATAGATGCATGGAAACTATTATTATAAGTAAATTCAACCAATGTAAAATACTTACTCCAACTCTCTCCAAAATCCAAGATACAGGTTCTCAACATGTCCTCAAGAGTTTGAATTGTCCTCTCAGACTGTCCATCGGTCTGGGGATAGTAAGTAGTGCTAAAATTCAATTTAGTCCCTAACACTTCTTGCATCTTTTACCAGAACCGCGAGACAAATCTAGGGTCTCGATCGGACACAATACTTACAGGTATCCCGTGTAGCCTTATAATCTCATCCAAGTATAACTTAGTTAACTTCTCCAACGGGTACTTCATACTAATCGGCAGAAAGTGAGCCGATTTGGTCAATCCATCTACTATTACCCAAACTGCATCATGACCTCTTTGTGTCCTCGGCAATCTAGATACAAAGTCCATAGTGATATTTTTCCCACTTCCACTCAGGTATCTCTAAAGGTTGCAAAAGACCAGACGGTTTCTGATGCTCGGCTTTAACTTGCTAGCAGGTCAAGCAAGTTTGGATAAACTGGGCAATTTCCTTCTTCATGTTCTCCCACCAGTACAAACTCTTCAAGTCCTAGTACATTTTATTCCCTCCAGGATGTACTGTGTACTTAGATCGGTGTGCTTTCTCCAAAATTCCCTTCTTAAACCCTTCGTCCTTTCGCACTACTATATGATTTCGAAACCTTAGTATACCCTTCATTCCCAGATTAAAATCTGACTTTTCTCCTCTATTAATTTTTTTCAACCACTTTTGCACTTCAGGGTTCTTCTCTTGTGCTTCCTTGATATGTTCCAACAAAGTGGATTTCACGATAATGTTCCCAGGGATCACTTTTCTCGGTTCAAGATGAGGATTCCAACAACTAACCTCTTCCAACAAGTGCAATTATTTAATCATCAATTGTGACAGCCCCACCTCCTCCTAAGGCGAACCAAAGGGTTCGGCGGACCGCCTGCCCAACTCTCGCCAGGACTACTAAGACGGTTATATACAACTCAGAACGTGTCGGAATATAGTAGCGCACGTAAACAAAGCAAAAATCACGAAACAGAAAATGAAAATTGACACGGAAAGTGAATAGCGCCTGCCACGTCACCATCCGACCGGGACCCAATTGAATATAAGTATCTTCATATAATCCTTCAAAGGGACATATACAAGCCAAACATAACACATGAACATGAGTACACGCTTTTATAAACCACATTCCTATTTTTAGAAATCAAAAGGAAACATTTGAATCCAAGTACAATTAGGGTTTCCAACCATTGAGGAGCTATACAAAATATCTAAACTAGCTCAACTCATGCTTCAAAATCACAGTTCCAAAAGTGGTTCCCTGTAAGGAAAACAAGAATAGCGGAACGGGATGAGTTAGAAACTCAATGAGGTACCAAAAGTATAATAGTGAAAATCATGAATAAACACTTTTAGGGCACATATACACATCAAGTAGGAGAAATGAACGAACACCACAATTTAAAGGATACAGGTGGCTCTCAGGAGCCAAATCCCCGTTGCAATACTTGATCCAGCCTCGTTGACCCTCCGTCAACGTTTACTGAAACACTCATGTCCGTAGACCCCTCTTACGCTAAAATCCCGTTCACCAAACATACCCCTTACCGGGCCCGAACGCCAAACAAGAACATGAATGGTAATAATCGAGTATACCGGAATCAAGAGTCTCAATACTCAAAGATTCCATAAGAACAGGTACCCATGGATTGTCAATTTTCTCGACCAAGCCCTTGCATGGCTCGATTTAATTAACTCCCCATGAAGTTGAGCTCAGGTTTAACAGGAAAGTGGCTGGACTCACTTCCAAACGACATCATAACAAGCGCAAGTAACAGGTTCAAGTTCATAACAGGTACAAGTAATAGATTTCAGTTTATACAGCACAGGCAAGAGAACGAGTGTGATAATGTAGACCCTCGTCTCACTCAAAATAACAGAGTTCACAGTTATCCATGTCACAAATTTCAAGTATAGAGAAACCAATTAAACAACAATCCAGGGGAGTGGTACACTCACCAGTTCCAACAAGGATAATTTCAAAAGTTTCCTTCTCAAGTGTGGCTTTACTCGCCGGCACCTCCTAGAACAAGCAAGGGTAAACACTTAAGACTTGACTTTAAGACCTAGTAAATGAAATTCGCAAGTAAGACTCGGTTACGAGTCATATGCCTATTCAAATGAACCAGTAATGTAGAGCAAAGAGGCAACTTCGGAATGAAAAGGTAACAATTGGTCTTAAAGGCATGAACAACCTCAAAACCCTACCTACAATGATTGACCAACTCCAAATTTGAAGTAGAAAATTAAAGTAAGAGCAATACTAGGAAAATAGGATTTTCCAGTTTTGCGCAACCCTATATGAACAATCATATCTCAAGTTTTGTAAGTCCAAAATTGATAAAAGTTATACCGTTAGAAAATACATTCAAAGGCCTACAACTTTCCAGAAAACACCATGGTAAGATTCAGAACGTAAGTCAGTCAAATTCAAGCCTCTAGTTGCTGCTTATCCAGTGAAAGACAGAACAGGTACAAATTTTTAGTCAAATTTGAAAAATCACCATAAATTGTATGGACAGAAACAGGGTCTGAAATTTACGTGGTTTATATCCCTATGAATCTAGTTTAAAACACAACAAACGGAACTCAATTCTGAATTTCCTACATCAAGATATAGTAGATTCCCCAAGACTGCTCAAGGGTCCTGTGAAAATTTCAGCAGCACTTCGCCTAGATTTCCGTACTTTACCATGCAACCATCAACCACCAAATTTCATAACAAACAATCACCATTGCACATGCCAATCATAGTCTATGAAACACCCTTAAGATACAACCAATTGGTAGCTCCAAAACTACCCCCAATCATGGTCAAATTAAAACCCTAAAGCTGAAATTCTCCGTACAAAGCGGAAATTTTCCGCAACTAAATACAATTAACACACCAAAGTACCATTTAGACCATACCAAGCCATCATCCATGGCCAACCAACATTAATACTATAAAATCAGAAAAATCATGAATAAAAATAAAAAGTCATCAATCTCTACCAAAAGTCATGAAATCTTTCACAAAATCATTTCGTTAACTATCACAAGTCACTAATTTTACATCATCAAGAACAAAGAAAGAATTCCGTAGCTACTCACCATGCAACCTCAAGAAAAGAAGCAACTTAGCACCTCCTCTTTCCAAACCACTCCACCAACTACCTTAATCCTACCTTACAAATGATTTTTATGGAGAAAGTTGGAGTTTTATCGGTTAGATTTGAAGATTGAGCAAGTTTGGGATGAAGAAAGTTGAAGGCTTCTCCTCTCTTTTCTCTCTAGGAGTTTCGGCCAAGAAGCTTGAAAAATGAAGATGATTTTGGTCAATTTTTGGTATTTAGTAAAGGTGATGAATAGTAAGTCAAATCCATCCTCCAATGGTTACATGACACTTGTCCATTCCTATGCTTGATCTCATTCTTTTGTCTCTCCTAACACCAATCCATTTAGGTAACACCTAATTATCTCTTAACACCTAGTAAATTAATCCCTGTATACAAAACTTACCCTAATCGGCCGAATTTTACCGCACTGACCCCACTAGCGGGTCCCACGTCCGGTATACACTCTTAATTTCTCATGAACTAACTTATACTAGAAAAATGATTTTAAAACTATATTTACGCATAAAAATTATCTAGAAAATTTTCCTAATAAAGCAAATATAGAAAAGGCGTGCAAGTAAATAAGATAAAGCCTAGAAAATAAGAAAATTTTCGGGTTCTCACACTCTCTCTCCTTTAAAAGAATTTCGTCCTCGAAATTTCTTATCACCCTTCTCTGGGATACAAAAATTGTACTACTTCCTTCTCACAGTCAAATTGAGCACCATACTGTTCATAGGGTTCTGTTCATCCGAATACAAATCTGTCCAGCCTTGTTGTTTGTGTTATCCAACTTGTTTACTTGGTTTTCAAATCAGAATTTTGGCAAAACTTGTTGGAATTTTGTGAATCTTGAAGAGAACTTACAATAACCTTGAGCTTCTTGAATTCTTGACCACAATCTTGAAATTTCTGAAGTTCCTGACAACTTCCTTGAACGTTCTTGAAAGATCTTGGAGTTCTTGGTTGTTATTATTTGTGGACTTCCTTGTTTTGTGTCGTGGTTGATAGTTGTAGCCAAAAAAAAAAAAAGACAAAAAAAAAAGAAGAAAAGAAGAAAGAAAAGAGGAATTGGTTGGCAAGAGAAAAAAAAAGGAAAGGAAAGAAAGGGGCAACCGAATTGTTTTGAATAGAGAACCAAATCTGATTTGTGCAATCTTTCTTGGAGTAGAATTTGGAAGTTACCAAAAGTTGTTTCAAGAAGGTTACCAAAAGTTGTTCAAGAGGAAGAGGATTTTCAAAAGGTTTCCAAAAACAAACTTGTTTCCAAAATCAATTAGGAAACTAAGTAAAACACTTGGATAACTCTTTGTACTCACTTGGACACTCTCTCTCCTACCTTTTTAGGAAACTTTCCTAAACTCTCTCATCCATTTTTTGGAAACTTTCCTATATTCTCTCATCCATTTTTAGGAAATTTTCCTAAACTCTCTCATCCATTTTTTTGGAAACTTTCCTAAATTCTCTCATCCATTTTTTAGGAAACTCTCCTAAAATTCTCTCATCCATTTTTAGGACCTTTCCTATATTCTCTCATCCAGTTTAGGAAACTCTCCTATATTCTCTTCCTAGATTCTAGGAACACTTTCCTACATTTTCTCCTACATTCTTGTGATTCCACTTGTGGAAAGGTTGGTAACGGTTGTTGGACTTGAGCAGCATTTCTCAACTACCTAACCCAACAGGTAAAGGTATTTGGTAAGTCCATTAGAGTGACATCCATATACACGAGTGCGAGTGGATACACGTAAGGGAGCGTGAAAGGCAATATCTTCGGTTTCGTTGCTAACTTTTTGCAGGTTCCCTCATACGTCATGGCGAGTATAAGATGCATAAAAGCTAGCCCACAACATTGTCTTCCTGATCCTAAGGGAGTCAAAGAAGTGGCATTACGTGGTGTAGATGAGCAATTGGACCTCGTCAAATCTCAGTTGCTTGGTTGGTTTTATACTCGTTGCGGTGTCAAAGATAAAATTTGTAGCTTGGCCATTGATGGTAGTTGTGAAGTCAATCTTGCAAGTGCTATCATGGTTGAGAAATTAAGTCTTCCAACCATTGATCATCTTCAACCGTACAAGTTGACGAGCACTCATGGGGATGTTTGGGTTACTAAGCACACACTTGTACCTATTCAAATCGGCAAATATGTGGATGAGGTGTTGTGTGATGTAGTCCCAATTCAAGTGACACATGTGTTGTTGGGCAAAGCATGGATGTCGAGGCGAGAAGTTAAAATTGATGGACATACTAATAAGTATTCCTTCTTATTTAATAGTCGTCGTCTTGCACTTGTATCACTTACTTATGACCAACTTTGTATTGATCTAGCATGCATGAAAAGTGAGTTTGAGCGTTATAGAATGGAGAAAAAGCTAGATGAGGGAATTGTGCCTGCAGAGGTAAAACCCGAGGAAGTTGAAAGTAATGAGATAAAAGGGTCAGCTGTTGAACTAGGAAAAGAGATGGAAAAATCTAATGAGATTGGTGGTAAAAAGGAAGAAAGAAGAGAAAGTGGGCTGATCTTGAGCAACCCGGTGAAGGCCTATTATTTTCTTAACAAACTTACCTTTGCTTTGTTTAGTGTTTCTTCTTTTATACAGATCAAGCAAAGGCAAGTTGAGCTGATCTTGGTGTGTTCCATTCCAAAATCAATTGTAGACGTTGCAAGCCTCCATGGAGTTGGTACTCCAAGAGTTAAACCCCCTTGGTATCCATTCATGGAACAATGTCAACTCAAATCAGTCCACACCAAAGGGGAGTTGATTCGAGCTCATCTTGAAGGAAACACTCCATATTTTAGGGATGGTTGTGTACCAAGGGTTCGTTTAAAGAACAAGTACCTCAATGACCATTATGATTTTCGTCTTGCTCTTAGTCCACATGCAGCTCCAACATCACCAAATCCGCCTTGGTGCCTTGCAAGTGTGTTCGAGCCGGAGTTCGATTTCACGGGATACACTTCATACCACTTTGAGGACCCTTACCTCATGACCACAAACAATAAAGTTGAGCATACATTGAAGATGGTTTGTGAGATTCAAGGTTCGACGAGGGTTATTTTCCAACTTAGCACATGGGTTTTGCATTGGATGCCATCTGTAGCCATCATAACAAGATTGAGTCAAAGGCATGTAACTCGTATTGTCACCATTCGTGCTTCAATTTGTGGGTAAATTGCTTTTAAGAGGAGGGGAATGATGAGAATATAAAGACCAAGGCCCATTCAAGCACATGGGGAATTGGAAGATTCAAGTGAAGACTAGTTGATTGCACGAATGCTTGAGTTTAGTAGGATTATTTGATTTTCCTCGTTGATTTTGGTTATTTCTCGTTTTAAAAAGTCTAGGTAATTAAGATAGTTTAATTGCGGCCCATTTGTTATTAAGTAAGGCCCAAAATCTTTCTTAAGTATGTAGGGTAGTTTGGTCAACTTTTGGATTAGGGTTAATGCTTGTAAGGGCTATAAATAGCCCCACTTCCTCTTTGTTTGGGATCAGTTTTTGACTATTAAATACAATTAGTGAGTTTTCATTTTCTCTTTGGCAAGAGAGTTGCCTTTGAATACTTGAGAATCTTCTCAAGTTATTCACCCGAACTTATCAATCGAGTATCTCCTTGATTGTGGCGTTCTACTACCTCCAATTTGGTTCGTTAATTCGAGTAGTTACGGGTTGAGATAATAGCAAAATTGTTCGTGACTTCTAGGGATTAGTTGGGTCAAATTTCCGCTGCCTAAACCATGGTGTTTTGGTTGTCTAGATCGGGGTTTCACATCACATATTCTCCTTTGCTCAGTCACGATTAGTTCGGGAGCGAACTTAGACAATCTGGTGAACTGGCTCTCATATTCGGCGACAGTTTGAGTTCCCTGCCGAAGTCTAATAAACTCATCTTCTTTCTTTTCCTGGATCAGAGGTGGAAAATACTTCGTATTGAATTCTCTCATGAAATTCACCCATGTCCTTGGGGTTTGTTCTCTTTCCCATTTCAATTTTATGATATTCCACCAAGAACGGGCCACTCCCTCCAGTTGGAAGATGGCAAATGTCACCTGTCGCTCCTCGGTATAGTGTAGCGCGGCAAAAATATCAATAATCTTCTCTAGCCACCTCTCGGCTACGTCAGGGTCTGGTCCTCCAAGGAATTTCGGTGGCGAGAACTTCTGAAATCGTTTGAGGGCTCTATCCTGACCCTCTTTGTGATTACCAGGAATTTCCGGTTGATGAATATGATTTTGGCCTTGATGTTCTACTACGTGAGCCAAAAGGTCGATCATACGTTGGATAGCGGCAGCTACCTGAACATTAGGGTCTACTCCAGGTTCGGGATTAGGTCCAGGCATTGGTTCGCGATTTCCTCCTTCATTTGAGGTTTCACGCCCCCGGCCTCGTCCACTACGAGTACTCTCCATTTGGCTTAATCAGTCTAGGGTTGAACCGCGAATACAGTATTAAAACCAAAGTATGCAGGTACAAGTGATAAAAGTAGGCAATATACGTATAGCACATCTTTAGCAGACAAATTACACAGTAACAGTCAATCTGATATAAGCAAAAGGAAACATCCTTCGTGATTCTAACTAAGCCAATGGTACAAGAGCAACCAGTTAAAAGCTTTCCCCCTCTAGGGCTCTAGCCATAATCTACAAGAATAACACAATTTATATCTTAGGCAGGGTTAATCATCCTTAATGATGCCCTAACACATCACATGACGTTCCATAGAATCAAATTTCTAGTTCGCCCAAGTCATTTCTAACCTAGGCTCTCATCTATTTAGTAGTCGGGTACAAGAATCCCAAAATAAGATAATTCACAACTCGGGCTGGCCATTCACAAGGGTAATTCATCTACAATCGAGATTCTTACCTGACCTACAGATCTATTATCTCCAAGTACCATGATAAAGGTTTAAAACCTATAACATTTTACAATCCAAAGCTTATGCTCAAAATAGCACTTAGACATTTGTACACATTCACGTAATCAGGACCATAACACCACTTGGCCACAAGCTCACTATGCACAGAGACCACGCGAAGCAACTCTGATACCACCTGTGACAGCCCCACCTCCCCCTAAGGCGAACTAAAGGGTTCGGCGGACCGCCTGCCCAGCTCTCGCTAGGACTACTGAGACGGTTATACACAACTCAGAACGTGTCGGAATACAGTAGCGCGCGTAAACAAAGTAAAAATCAGGAAACAGAAAACGAAAATCGACACGAAAAGTGAATAGTGCCTGCCACGTCACCATCCGACCGGGACCTAATCGAATACAAGTAATTTCATATAATCCTTGGAATGGGCATATACAAACCAAACATAACACATGAACATGAGTACACGATTTTATAAACCACATTCGTATTTTTACAAATCAAAAGGGAACATTTGAATCCAAGTACAATTAGGGTTTCCAACCATTGAGGAGCTATACAAAATATCTAAACTAGCTCAACTCATGCTTCAAAATCACAGTTCCAAAAGTGGTTCCCTATAAGGAAAACAAGGATAACGGAACGGGGTGAGCTAGAAGCTCAATGAGGTACCAAAAGTATAACAGTGGAAATCATGAAAAAATACTTTTAGGGCACATATACACATCAAGTAGGAGAAATGAACGAACACTACAATTTAAAGGATACAGCTGGCTCTCAGGAGCCAAATCCCCGTTGCAATACTTGATCCAGCCTCGTTGACCCTCCGTCAACGTTTACTGAAACACTCATGTCCGTAGACCCCTCTTACGCCAAAATTCCGTTCACCAAACATACCCCTTACCGGGCCCGAACGCCAAACAGGAACAGGAATGGTAATACTCGAGTATACCGGAATCAAGAGTCTCAATACTCAAAGATTCCATAAGAACAGGTACCCATGGATTGTCAATTTCCTCGACCAAGCCCTTGCATGGCTCGATTTAATTAACTCCCCATGAAATTGAGCTCAGGTTTAACAGGAAAGTCGCTGGATTCACTTCCAAACGACATCATAACAAGCGCAAGTAACAGGTTCAAGTTCATAACAAGTACAAGTAATAGTGTTCAGTTTATACAGCACAGGCAAGAGAACGAGTGTGATAAAGTACACCCTCGTCTCATTCAAAATAACAGAGTTCACAGTTATCCATGTCACAAATTTCAAGTATAGAGAAACCAATTAAACAACAATCCAGGGAAGTGGTACACTCACCAATTCCAACAAGGATAATTTCAAAAGTTTCCTTCCCAAGTGTGGCTTTACTCGCCGGCACCTCCTAGAACAAGCAAGGGCAAACACTTAAGACTTGACTCGAAAACCTAGTAAATGAAATTCGCAAGTAAGACTCGGTTACGAGTCATATGCCTATTCAAATGAACCAGTAATGCAGAGCAAAGAGGCGACTTCGGAGTGAAAATGTAACAATTGGTCTTAAAGGCATGAACAACCTCAAAACCCTACCTACAATGATTGGCCAACTCCAAATTTGAAGTAGAAAATGAAAGTAAGAGCAATACTAGGAAAACTGGATTTTCCAGTTTTGCGCAACCCTATATGAACAATCATATCTCAAGTTTTGTAAGTCCAGAATTGATAAAAGTTATACCGTTGGAAAATACATTTGAAAGAGCTACAACTTTCCATAAAACACCATGGTAAGATTCAGAACGCAAGTCAGTCAAATTCAAGCCTCAAGTTGCTGCTTATCCAGTGAAAGACAGAACAGGTACAAAATTTCAGTCAATTTTTGAAAAATCACCATAAATTGTATAGACAGAAACAGGGTATGAAATTTACACGGTTTATAGCCCTATGAATCTATTTTAAAACGCATCAAACGGAACTCAATTCTGATTTTTCTATATCAAGATATAGTAGGTTCCCCAAGACTGCTCAAGGGTCCTGCGAAAATTTCAGCAGCACTTCCCCTAGATTTCCGTACTTTACCATGCAACCATCAACCCCCAAATTTCATAACAAACAATCACCATTGCACATGCCAATCATAGTCTATGAAACACCCTTAAGATACAACCAATTGGTAGCTCCAAAACTACCCCCAATCATTGTCAAATTAAAACCCTAAAGCTGAAATTCTCCGTACAAAGCGGAAATTTTCTGCAACTAACTACAATTAACACACCAAAGTACCATTTAGACCATACCAAGCCATCATCCATGGCCAACCAACATTAATCCTATAAAATCAGAAAAATCATGAATAAAAATAAAAAGTCATCAATCTTTACCAAAAGTCATGAAATCTTTCACAAAATCACTTCGTTAACTATCACAAGTCACTAATTTAACATCATCAAGAACAAAGAAAGAATTCCGTAGCTACTCACCTTGCAACCTCAAGAAAATAAGCAACTTAGCACCTCCTCTTTCCAAACCACTCCACTAATACCTTAATCCTACCTTACAAATGATTTTTATGGAGAAAGTTGGAGTTTTATCGGTTAGATTTGAAGATTGAGCAAGCTTGGGAAGAAGAAAGTTGAAGGCTTCTCCTCTCTTTTCTCTCTAGGAGTTTCGGCCAAGAAGCTTGAAAAATGAAGATGATTTTGGTCAATTTTTGGTATTTAGTAAAGGTGATGAATAGTAAGTCAAATCCATCCTCCAATGGTTACATGACACTTGTCCATTCCTATGCTTGATCTCATCCTTTTGTCTCTCCTAACACCAATCCATTTAAGTAACCCCTAATTATCTCTTAACACCTTGTAAATTAATCCCTGTATACAAAACTTATCCTAATCGGCCGAATTTTACCGGACTGACCCCACTAGCGGGTCCCACGTCCGGTATACACTCTTAATTTCTCATGAACTAACTTATACTAGAAAAATGATTTTAAAACTATATTTACGCATAAAAATTATCTAGAAAATTTTCCTAATAAAGTAAATATAGAAAAGGCGTGCAAGTAAATAAGATAAAAGCCTAGAAAATAAGAAAATTTTCGGGTTCGCACATCAATCCTACCACTTGCACTTGACGACTTAAAACATCAGCCACTACATTGGCTTTTCCTGGATGATACTTTATCGTGCAATCATAATCCTCGAAAAATTCCATCCATCTTTGTTGTCTCAAATTCAGCTCTTTTTGGGAAAACAAATACATAAGACTTTTATGGTCCGTAAAAACCTCAAATGTCACTTTATATAGGTAATGTCTCCACTTTTTCAATACAAATACTACAACCGCTAACTCCAAATCATGAGTTGGGCAGTTTCTCTCGTGTGACTTTAATTTCCTAGAGGCATACGCACTCACCTTGCCATACTGCATCAATACACACCCCAAACCTTCTTTGGAAGCATTTGTATAAACTACAAAGCTATCCTTTCTATTAGGTAAAGCTAATGCAGGTGCTCTCATCAATCGTCTCTTTAACTTCTAAAAATTCTCTTCATACTTACGGCTCCGATAATACCCTGCTAATCCTATAAAACTTCAAACTTCAGTAGGGTTTTCCGGTTGCTTCCACTTTGCAACTGCTTCAACTTTGGCTGGATCCACCTTAATTCCGTCCTTGGAAATTATATGACCTAAGAAAGTTTCTTTCTTCAACCAGAACTCACATTTGCTAAATTTACCATACAACTGATGTTCCCTTAACGTTTGTAAAACAATTCTCAAATGTTTCTCATGGTTCTCCAGAGTCTTAGAGTACACCAGTATGTAACAGCCCCACTTTCCCCTAAGGCGAACCAAAGGGGTTAGCGGACTGCCTGCCCAGCTCTCGCCAGGACTAACGGATCAGTTTACGTCGATCTATTACGTTCCGGAACATACCAACGTGCGCAAATATGTCAAAATCACAAAATAAATAAAAACGAAATTCGAAGCCGAAGATGAATAGTGCTGGACACGTCAGAATCCAGATACTAGGCCGAGAGTATCCAAAATTTTTCTTTCGCCGTTTGAAATACGAGTTGATCCAAAATTCAACCAAATATCAACCAAACATACACACATTGAAATGTAACATTTTCAAGCCAAAACGGCATATCAAAAATCATTCACTACGAATATACATGTTCGGTTTGCCTATCAAAAGAAAGTGAACCCAATACACATTAGGGTTTCATTCGAAGAGCTATCCAAAAGATGCATTTACATGAGCTCAACTTGACAACCAACAAGTGTAACCTTTCCAAAAGTGGTCATTTTCCTGTAAGGAAAACAAATGGAACGGAATGAGCTTAAGCCCAGTGAGTTACTACCACATAAGCACAAGGATCATATAAGCATAATCTTTCATTTCGAGTACACAATTAAGAATTAAAACAAGTCGGTAAAAGGATACGGATGGCTCTCAAGAGCCCATTTCCACGCTTACATTCTTGATCCAATCTCATTGACCCTCCGTCAATGTTTAAGAATACCCGACCGTAGACCTCACTTCACTCCATTCCTTCCACCAAACATACCCCAACCGGGCCCGCACTCCAATCAGTCATTTTGGTAATACTCGAGTATCCCGGAACCAAGAGTCTCATTACTACAAGATTCCCCAGTACAGTCCCCGTGGCACGTCAATATTCACGACCAAGCCCTCGCCGGCTCGATCCAATTGACTACCTACGGGGTTGAGCTCAGTAATACAGTAAGGCCGTTGGACATTCGTCCAAACGACACCAAATCAGTTTTCCATGAATGGAATTCAATATCTCATATAGCAAGTGCAGTATTTCAGTAAAACGGTAAACAGTCCTGAATGGAATCACAAGGGGGTGAGGGCGGTCAAGTACACCCTCACCTCAATCATTTTCATTAGCCATATTAGCCGTCAAGGCATCAAATTCCCATATACCAAAGCCACATTGTAACATTTAAGTGAGTAGTATACTCACCAATCAATTCAGTGCTATTTCATGCACTTCCGTCAGGAGAATGTCGTGAACCACCGTCACGCCCTAGAACGAGTAAACAATTACCATAAGACTCGATAACGAGTCATGAATCAACACTAATCACAACCCAATAGGGTTTCATATACATAAACAAGAATCATAAGCAAACCAGAAATTAGAAGTAGCACTAGCCTTGGCCCCGAATAGAAAAACTGTTTTGCCCTTATTATGCGGTAATGGCATCAAATTCACTACGGTTATCGGATGGGGGTGTAAGACCCACCGTTTCGAAGCTATGAAACAGGGATACAACAATGAAGAAGGCCTCTCAGTCCAAATCCTAGCATAACTAGGTCAAAAATGCAGAAAACCAAGCCAGAACCGTAATTGCAGGTTCCCAAACCTACACAGGTCCCAATGCATTGATTCTAAAGGAATATGAAAGATAAGACATCAAGCTACATTTCATCAGAAGACCCCAACAACAAAATCCAAACCAATTCCAGTCAAAACAGGCAATTACTATCGCAGTTCGGACATTCTGTTCACCAAAAACAGCAACAGTAAAAATGGCATAACTCACTCTATACTACTCTAAATGCCCTGAAATTTTGCAGGCACTTCATACTCATCAATACCTACAACTTTCATGTTTTGAGAAAAGTCCAATTCGGCCTCTATCTATGACCTAAAATTTCGGACAGATTAGGGGTTCATGAACCCTAACATTTCACATTTCATTCCAAACCCAAAATTGATTGCATTTATCAACAATTCACACCCACTAGAGTCAAAGCCCCTTATTACCAACCATCAAAAACAACCACACCATCAAGATCATATGAAACCAGAAAATTCCTCAAAAAATAAAAAACTCAACCAAATCACTTCAAACCAAGAAATAAATCACATATACCATCACTCAAGCTACTTCTAAGCATAACATAAACATCATTAGGTGTAGTAGGGTGTTTGTGACAGCCCCACCTTCCCCTAAGGCGAACCAAAGGGGTTAGCGGACTGCCTGCCCAGCTCTCGCCAGGACTAACGGTACAGTATAAAGCGATCTATCACGTTTTGAAACTTATAACGCGCGCAACAAGGCAAATGGGCAACATATCCCAAAAATAAAAGAAACGAACTCCAGAGTCGGCCATGAATAGTAACCGACCCGTCCGAAACCCAACCAAGCATCGAAATACATATACAACATAGCATTAGCCATATACAAGCCACAACGGCAAGCCATAACCATTCACTAAGGAAGTACACATTCGAATTGCCTATCAAAAGGAAATGAACCCGTTATACATTAGGGTTTCACTTCAAGAGCAATACAAAAGACATTTACATGCTCAATTCGGCAATTGACTATCCAATCCATTCTCAAAAGTAATTATCACCCTGTAAGGAAAACAAATAACACGGAATGAGCTAAAGCCCAGTGGTATACCACCCAATAAGCAATCAAAGTCATATAAGAATGAACTTTCATTTAAAGTGCGCAAATAAGCAATGAAGCAAAACGGTAAAAGGATACGGTCGGCTCTCAAGAGCCCATTTCCACGCTTGCAATCTTGAACCAACCTCATTGACTCTCCGTCAATGTTAACATACCAAACCGTAGACAACTCTTTACATCCATTCCTTCCACCCAACATACCCCAACCGGGCCCGCACTCCATTTCAGTAGCTTTTGGTAATACTCGAGTTTACCGGAACCAAGGGTCTCATTACCACAAGGTTCCCCAGTACAGTCCCCGTGGCAATTCAATCTTCACGACCAAGCCCTCGCCGGCTCGATCCAATTGACTACCAAACGGGGTTGAGCTCAGTAATGCATTATGGCCGTTGGACATCGTCCAAACGACATCAATTCAGTTTCCATGAAATGGAATTCACTAACCAATATATCAAGTTCAGTAATGCAATAAGACGGTAACCAATCAGTGACAATATCAAAGGAGGTGAGGGCGGTCAAGTACACCCTCACCTTGATCAATTTCAATATCCAAGTAAGCCATTAAGGCATCACATAACATTTAACAAGCCACATAGTAATCCATCAAGTGAGTAGTATACTCACCAAGCAAGTAAGTGGTATTTCATGTACCACGATCACCAAACCGTCGAGCACTACCTTCAAGCCCTAGAACATGGAACACATACAATGAGACTCGAGAACGAGTCACCAAACAATGCTAAACACAACCCCAATAGGGTTTCACATGTGTTATTCTTGGTTTTGATGATCACAAAGTAATTTGAAATGTTTATACTAACCAAGAAAGTGAACACTTTGATCAGGTCTGATGGAACAAAGAAAGCATATGTTCGTTTATCTCCTGACTACGTTGCTTTGGATGTGGCAAACAAGATTGGAATAAAATGAATGAATTTAGTCATTGTTTTGTTCCAATCAAAGATACTGTCCTTTAAGTATGACAATTTTGCTATTCTTGGTATTTTGAAATGTATCTAACCTTCTTCGATTATAAGTGTCTTTACATATCAAAGAATCAGGTATGAATAGGTCATGAAATGCATTTCAACCAAAAGAAGAAGCAAAAACAGGATACTCACGTCGGACGGCCGAAAGGAATCTGTCGGACGTCCGAAAGGATAAAGAGCATCAAGAAGGAAGCTCTGTCGGACGCTCGTGAGGAAGCATCGGACGTCCGGAAGGATCGGACGCTTGCCATCGGACGCTCATCAACCGCATCGGACGTCCGAAAAATTCCAAGCTGACTTGCCAACTCTCTGCCTACGATCGGACGCTGCGGTGTCGGACGATCAAGACGCATCGGACGTCCGAACGTCAACTTGGATGCCATCGGACGATTGGTTCGGACGATGATTTGATCGTCGGACGTCCGACAGCCCCAACGGCTAGTTGACTCTTCAGCTGCCTTCTATCCGTTGGAAGCATTGATGAAGCCCATTTCTGGTTCCCTTTAAAATCAAACTGGTCTGAACGAAGTAGGGACTTTTGGCACACTTTGTTTACAAGATCTAGTGAGATATTTTAGCCAGAAAATAGTCTCCAAAGCAGATTTGTTTTAAAGTGGTGTGAATTTCTGTTGAGCATTTCTTTTGTGGTTGAAAGGATCTTTAGTGTAGCTTTGTTGAGGGTTTTCTGAGTGATTGTAAAACTTCCTAGCTTGACTAAGTGAGGCTTAGGGCAAGAAGGAAGTGCTCCCTCCATTGTACATCTAGTTGATCTTCGTTCATCAAAGAGAAGTTGCTCTTCCTAGTGTTTAGTCTTCAAGTTTGGGTAAAGCTTGGTAGACACTTGGTTTGTTTCTCTATTTTACATTTCTGTTTAATAAAATCTTCATTGCTTATCTAAACTTGCTTCTCTGATCAATATTGCTATTGTCTTCTAATCTACTTGGTTGATCATTACTAAAAAGGAAGGTAAATTTTCATTAAAGAAAAAGTGCATAAACTTGGTTAAGATTTTAATCAAACCAATTCACCCCCCCCTCTTGGTTGTCTGTGGGACTTACAATTGGTATCAGAGCTTGGTCTCCTTGAGATTAAGCTCTAACGGCTTGGAGTAAAGATGACAACCAGTCATGCTATGTTTGTTGAGGGGCAATCTGTTACTAGGCCTCCCATGTTCAGTGGCTCTAACTATGTTAGCTGGAAAGAACGGATGATTATCTTTTTACAATCTATTGATATTGAACTATGGTTTATTGTGAGTGAAGGACCGCATGAAGCTAACTTTCTTGATGCAGATACAGGGCTGCTTCGGCCAAAAATGAGAGCTGAAATGAATGCTCAAGACAGGACTAACCTCACATTGAATGCCAAGGCCATGAATGTTCTTTATAGTGCCTTAGATTCAAATGAATCAATTAGAGTGAAAGGCTGTAAATCAGCCAAAGAAATGTGGGATAAGTTAAGAGAAATCCATGAGAGTGGTGACAATGTGAGAGAACAGAGAAAGGCCATCTTGGTCACAAAGTATGAATCTTTTAAGATTGAACCTCTTGAGGATATTGACAAAATGTTTTGCAGGTTCACTGACTTGATCAAAGATCTCGAGGTGTTGGGCAAAGAGTACACCTTGGGAGAGAAGAACAGAAAAATTCTCAATGCATTGGGCAAAGAATGGGAAAATAAAGTGACTGCAATAGAGGAGGCTAAGGATTTAAGTTCTGTGCCTATTGAATCTATCATTAACTCACTAACCTCTTATGAGTTAAAACTGAAATCTAAAGTGCAGGAGGAAGAGGATGCTAGAGCAAAAAGAAATATTGCTCTAAAGACTACTCAAAGTGAAGATGATCCAGCTCACTTGGATGATGAAGATTCGGATGGTGATGATAATGATCTTGCTCTCATCACAAGAGGCTTCAAAAGAATCTTGAATAAAAGAAAGTTCAGAAAGGGAGGACCTAACAATCAATTCCAAAATTATTCATCAAATGCAAGGAACAAAGGAAAACAAGAATTCAACAAGAAGCAAGTGGACAAATGCTATGAATGTGGACAGCCTGGACACTATGCAAACGAATGCCCCATGAAGAAAATGAAAGATGGAAAAGCTGATCGAAAGCCAAGATTCAACAACTTCCAGATTACTTGGAATGAATGCAACTCTGAAGGGGAAGTTGAAGAAGAGGAAAAATCAGCTCAAATGGCCTTCATGGCTATTGGAGATAATGAGGTAACTTCCATACACTCTCAATCTGAAAGTGATGATGAAGAAGATGATGATCTTGAATCCTTTGTTGAAAAACTGCATAATGCTTTGAAGGAATCTTATGATAAGAACAAACAGCTAAAACAGAAAATTGCTTTTCTCATTCATGAAAATGCATGTCTCCTTCAACAAAATAAACAACTAAAAACTGACAATGAATGTCTTGTAAGAGCCGGATTTGATGTTCAGAATGAGCTTGATAGAAAGACAAATATTTGTAAAATGCTGAACGAAAGACATGGTGATTTAAAAAGGAGAATGGACAACTTGGATGAGACTTTGAAAGCAAGGAAGCAGGAGTTTATCAAAAGGAACATGCCACCTACACATCCTACTATTTTTCAAAGAACATTTGCACACAACAAAAATGCACATGGTTTCACAACATATAGAAAAGGTGGATTAAGATATGTCAAACCAGTACATGTTAAGGACTCTTCCATTATGTGTGGTTTTTGTTGTCAAAGAGGGCATTTGAAAAGTGATTGCTATGTGAAAAGAAATCTGAACAAAGGGATGAAATGCATGTGGTTAGTTAGATATAATGCTAACTATTATGGACCCAAAAATTAAAATGGGTACCAAACACTTTCTCTTTTCAGGAAATATGCTCACACAAGTCCAAATGGTTCATTGATAGCGGTTGTTCAAGGCATATGACCGGTGATCCCGCTTTGTTCATAAAGCTGAAATCAAGATCAAGTGGAAAAGTGACATTTGGTGATGATGTGAAAGCTAAAACAATTGGAATAGGTGATGTTGGTAAGGATGGTGAAACTTTTGTTCATAATGTGCTCTTAGTTGATAACTTGAGTTATAATTTGCTTAGTGTCAGTCAATTGTGTGATAAAGACTTGAATGTATTGTTTAGAAAGCATGAATGCATTGTGCTTGATTCCAAATACAATGTTGTGTTCAAAGGTAAGAGGTTCAACGACATATATATTGTGATTCTTGATAAAATTGATTCTTCTAGCTTAAAATGTCTTAAAGCTTCAAATGAAGATCCTTGGTTGTGGCATAGAAGACTTTGTCATTTTAACATGGAGTTACTAAAGGAAATTTCGAAAAAGGAGCTAGTTAGAGGCTTGCCAAAAATCAGTTTTGAAAAGGATAAAATATGTGATGCATGTCAATTTGGAAAGCAAACAAAAGTTTCTTTTAAACCAAAGAAGTGTGTATCTACTTCCAAACCTTTAGAACTCTTGCATCTTGACTTATTTGGCCCTACTCAAATCTCTAGCTTGGGTGGTAAGAAGTACTGTTTTGTGATTGTAGATGATTATTCTAGATACACTTGGGTAATATTTCTTGCTCATAAGGATGATGCATTCAAGAATTTCACTTCATTGTTTGCTAAAGTGCAAAATCTGTTTGGATTAAAAATTGTTAGAATTTGAAGTGATAATGGAACAGAATTCAAGTATTGTGGTTTTCCAGAATTTTGTGATCATAATGGCATAACTCATGAGTTTTCTATTGCAAGAACTCCACAGCAAAATGGTGTTGTAGAAAGGAAAAACAGGACTCTCCAAGAGGCTGCTAGAACTATGTTAAATGAATGTAGGTTGCCTAAATATCTTTGGGCTGAAGCGGTAAACACTGCATGTTATGTGATGAATAGAATTCTCTTGAGACCTATCTTAAAGAAAACTCCTTATGAGCTGATTTTTGATAAGAAACCTACAGTTGGTTATTTCAAAGTATTTGGTTGTAAATGTTTTATTTTGAATCTAAAGGAACATCTTGGTAAGTTTGATAAAAAATCTGATGAAGGAATATTTTTGGGGTATTGTGAGAATAAAAGAGGATATAGAGTTTTAATAGAAGGACTCTTGTGATTGAAGAAGCTATACATATAACATTTGATGAAACCAATGATGATAATTCCAAAAGTCCGTGTGAGGATGATGATGTAGGTGTTCGAGCAGGAATGGAAAAGCTGTCAATTGGAAATGAAGGAAGTTCTAAACCAGCAGCAACTGAAATGGAAAATGAAGTTCATAATGATCAAGAAGAGGAAGATGAAGACAAAAATGATGATCCACTCAAAGATCTTCCCAAGGCTTGGAAATTCAGCCAAAATCATCCAAAAGAGCTTATAATTGGTGATCCATCCGAGAAGGTAAACACTCGTTCCTCATCTAGAAAATTGATTGACAATTTTGCTTTAGTGTCTCTTCTTGAACCCAAAAATGTCAATGATGCTTTAAAGGATGAAAACTGGATTTTGGCAATGCAAGAGGAACTTAATCAATTTGAAAGAAATGAAGTTTGGACACTTGTTGATAGACCTCAAAATCAGCCTATCATTGGCACAAAGTGGATTTTTAGAAATAAGTTAGATGATAAAGGTGTTGTTGTAAGAAATAAAGCCAGATTAGTTGCTAAAGGATATGCACAAGAAGAAGGAATTGATTTTGATGAAACATTTGCTCCCGTAGCAAGATTAGAATCTATTCGAATGCTTCTTGCATTTGCATGCTTTAAAGGCTTCAAATTGTTTCAAATGGATGTTAAAAGTGCTTTTTTAAATGGTTTTATTGATCAAGAAGTATATGTGGATCAACCCCCCGGTTTTGAAAATACAAAATTTCCAAGTCATGTGTTTAAACTATCTAAAGCTTTATATGGTTTAAAACAGGCTCCAAGAGCTTGGTATGAAAGATTAAGTGGGTTCTTGATTGAAAAAGGTTTCAAAAGGGGTGTTGTGGACACCACACTTTTTACTAAGCATGTGTTGAAAGACCTTCTTATTGTGCAAATATATGTTGATGATATCATTTTCGGTGCTACTAATGAGTATCTATGTAAGGAGTTTTCCACCACTATGCAAAATGAATTTGAAATGAGTATGATGGGAGAATTAAATTTCTTCCTTGGACTTCAAATACATCAAGCTCTTGAGGGAATTTTTATAAATCAAGCAAAATATACCAAGGAATTGCTGAAAAGGTTTGGCATGGAGGACTCAAAACAAGTTGGAACTCCAATGTGCACTTCTACAAAGCTTGACAAAGATGAAGAAGGTAATCATGTGGATGAAAAGCATTATAGAGGTATGATCGGAAGCCTACTTTATTTAACCGCAAGTAGACCTGATATTATGTTTGCTGTTTGCTTGTGTGCTAGATTTCAATCTTGTCCAAAAGAATCACATTTGAATGCTGTAAAAAGAATTTTTAGGTATTTGAAAGGTACATTAGACTATGGTCTTTGGTATGCTAGATCTAATGAGTTTGCTCTATATGGTTATTCGGATGCTGATTTTGGAGGTTGTCATGTGGATAGAAAGAGTACGAGTGGAACTTGTCATTTTCTTGGAAATTGTTTAGTCTCTTGGTTTAGCAAGAAACAATGTGCAATCTCTTTGTCTACCACCGAGGCGGAATATATTGCCGCTAGTGCATGTTGTGCAATCTCTTGGTTGCCCGTTTGTGATGACAAAAAGGGGGAGATGATTGATGATTGGTGATGTTAGGATATGTTGGATTGATTGTTTAAATTTGGATTGGCTGATATGCTTAATTGATTAACTCGGATGGGCAGCCTTGTGAGGGGGAGTTTTCCAAAATTTTCAAATTTTGTGATTCACTAAGACAGGGGGAGTTCTTGTCTATTTTGAAAGGGGGAGTTTTCATTGCAATCATAAAATTTCTTTTCAAACCTTTGTTTTGTCATCATCAAAAAGGGGGAGAATGTTATTCTTGGTTTTGATGATCACAAAGTAATTTGAAATGTTTATACTAACCAAGAAAGTGAACACTTTGATCAGGTCTGATGGAACAAAGAAAGCATATGTTCGTTTATCTCCTGACTACGTTGCTTTGGATGTGGCAAACAAGATTGGAATAAAATGAATGAATTTAGTCATTGTTTTGTTCCAATCAAAGATACTGTCCTTTAAGTATGACAATTTTGCTATTCTTGGTATTTTGAAATGTATCTAACCTTCTTCGATTATAAGTGTCTTTACATATCAAAGAATCAGGTATGAATAGGTCATGAAATGCATTTCAACCAAAAGAAGAAGCAAAAACAGGATACTCACGTCGGACGGCCGAAAGGAATCTGTCGGACGTCCGAAAGGATAAAGAGCATCAAGAAGGAAGCTCTGTCGGACGCTCGTGAGGAAGCATCGGACGTCCGGAAGGATCGGACGCTTGCCATCGGACGCTCATCAACCGCATCGGACGTCCGAAAAATTCCAAGCTGACTTGCCAACTCTCTGCCTACGATCGGACGCTGCGGTGTCGGACGATCAAGACGCATCGGACGTCCGAACGTCAACTTGGATGCCATCGGACGATTGGTTCGGACGATGATTTGATCGTCGGACGTCCGACAGCCCCAACGGCTAGTTGACTCTTCAGCTGCCTTCTATCCGTTGGAAGCATTGATGAAGCCCATTTCTGGTTCCCTTTAAAATCAAACTGGTCTGAACGAAGTAGGGACTTTTGGCACACTTTGTTTACAAGATCTAGTGAGATATTTTAGCCAGAAAATAGTCTCCAAAGCAGATTTGTTTTAAAGTGGTGTGAATTTCTGTTGAGCATTTCTTTTGTGGTTGAAAGGATCTTTAGTGTAGCTTTGTTGAGGGTTTTCTGAGTGATTGTAAAACTTCCTAGCTTGACTAAGTGAGGCTTAGGGCAAGGAGGAAGTGCTCCCTCCATTGTACATCTAGTTGATCTTCGTTCATCAAAGAGAAGTTGCTCTTCCTAGTGTTTAGTCTTCAAGTTTGGGTAAAGCTTGGTAGACACTTGGTTTGTTTCTCTATTTTACATTTCTGTTTAATAAAATCTTCATTGCTTATCTAAACTTGCTTCTCTGATCAATATTGCTATTGTCTTCTAATCTACTTGGTTGATCATTCCTAAAAAGGAAGGTAAATTTTCATTAAAGAAAAAGTGCATAAACTTGGTTAAGATTTTAATCAAACCAATTCACCCCCCCCTCTTGGTTGTCTGTGGGACTTACAACATGCATAAGTAGGCATGATAGCAAACCAGAAATTAAGATATGGCCTTAACTTAAGCCTCGATAGAAAAACCGTGTTTGATCTTATAATGCGGTAATGGCGTCAAATTCACTACGGTTATCGGTTGGGGGTGTAAGACCCACCATTTCGAAGCTATGAAACAGGGCTACAACAATGTAGAAGGGCACTCAATCCAGTTCCTAGCTTAACTAGGTCAAAAGTGCAAGATACTAAACCAGAATTACCAAAACAGGTTTGCAAATCACCAAAAACTGTAATCAGTATATCTCAGTCCATACAAGTCCAATTGCCGAAATTCCAAAGGCATATGTTAGCTAAGACATCTAGCTACATTTCATCAGAAGACACCAACTCGAAAATCCAAACCAAAACCAGTCAAAATGGCCAATTACTAACGCAGTTTTCGCATTCTGTCCAAAGCAGAATAGCTACAGTACTTTCGTCATAACTCACTCCACACTAATCCAAATGCCCTGAAATTTTACAGGCATCTCCATCACATCAATACCTACAACTTTCATGTTTTGAGCAAAGTCAAATTCGGCCTCTAACCCTATGATCAAAAACCGGACAGAATTGGGGAATTAAGAACCCTAACTTTTCAATTTCACACCAAATCCAAAATTGATTGCATTTAACCACATTTCACATCCACTAGAGCCATTATAGTCCATTGCCAATCATCACAAACAACCACACCATCATAATCCAATTAAACCAGAAAAATCATCATAAAATGGAAAACTTCACCAAATCAATTCCAACCAAGATAAAACCAGAAATTTCAGCACTCTTATCACTAGTAAGCACAACATAAGCATCATTAGGTGTAGTAGGGTGTTTCAAGCTTCACTTACCAAGAACCAAGAGAGAGAGGGATGTTGAACACCTTAGTCCTTCAAACAAAGTTCACCAAACAACTAACTAGCACTAGAAGGAAAGTTTTTATGGAGTAGAACTAACTTAAGCACTTGATTTGGAGGATTTGGACTTGTTAGAAGCTTGAATGTTGAAGAGTTTTGTCTTCCTTGGAGCTTGAGAGGGCCGGCTATGGTGGAGAGAAAATGAGGGAATTTTAGTGAATTTTTGAAGATATTTACTAGTTGGGTCAAAAGTCAAAAATTTGTCAAAAGGTGAATAGTGTTTCTTAAGTCATAACCAATGAGAAGGTGACATGTGGCATCTCATTAAATGCCTTCCTATCATTCTTTTCTCTCTCACATCAATCACATCACACACACTACTTATCTCTTAACACCCGATAAATTTTTCACAGTATCCGAAACTTAACCTTATTGGCCGAATTTTTCCGAACTTTTCGCACTAGTGGGTCCCACGTCCAATATAGATTCTTAATTTTCTACAAATTCACCAATGCTAGGAAAATCATCTTAAAACTATAATTGCTCATAAAATCCACTAAAAAAATATTTCTAAGCCAGAAAATGCAGAAAACATGCAATTAAGGGGAAATAAACCCTAGGAAAAATAATTAGGGTTTTACGGGTTCTCACAGTGTTCAAGCATCACTTACCAAGAAATTAAGAGAGATAGGGATTGTGGACACCTTAGCTCTTCAAAACAACTTCACTAGACCACTAACTATCACTAAAAGGAAAGATTTTATGGAGTAAAATGGATGTAAGCTAATGTTTTTGGGTGATTTGCACCAAGTAGAAGCTTGAAAGTTGATGGAGTTCTCTTCCTTTTGGAGCTTGAGAGGGCCGGCTATGGTGAAGAAAGAATGAGGAAATTTTAATGAATTTTGAAGATATTTAACCTTTGGTCAAAAAAAGTCAAAAATGTGAATAGTAAACCATAAAGTCCAACCAACCACCAAGTGACACGTGGCACTCATTAATGCATGTCAATCCTTTCTTTTCTCTCTCACATCAATCATTTCACACACTCTACTTATCTCTTAACACCCGATAAATTGTACACAGTATCCGAAACTTAACCTTATTGGCCGAATTTTTTCCGAACTTTTCGCACTAGTGGGTCCCACGTCCATTATATATCCTTAATTTTCTAAAAACTCTCCAATACTAGAAAAATCATCTAAAAACTATAATTACTCATAAAATCCACCAAGAAAGTTTTCCTATGCCAAAAAATGCAGAAAACACGCAATTAAAGGGTAAAACCCGAGGAAAATTATTAGGGAAAAATACGGGTTCTCACACTCTCTCCCCCTTAAAAGAATTTCGTCCTTGAAATTCCTTATCATTGACTACTCCGGGATTAAATTGAGCATTATACTTAGCTAACAGATCTGTACCCCTTCACTGGCCAGGTTCAGTAAATTATTACCTTCCACGTCCTCTAATGGGTCAAAGACTTGATGTTGTTCTAAGGAGTACACCCGAGAGGACACTTTAGATCCATCCTTGTCCCCCTTCGGCTGGGCAGGGTTGGTAGTAGTTGGTGGCAGAGTCCCTTGCCGCTCACGCAGGCGAGATGGACAGTTAGCAATTTGATGTTCGGCACTCACACAGAGCAAGCATTTTCCTCCTTTCCTCCAGCAATTGTCCTCCGAGTGGTTTAATTTTCCGCAATACCCGCAGGGTCCGCGTGCTACAGAAACCGAGCCTCCTCTTGACGGGCTCTCTTGTGACACTCCCGGCATCCTTACTCCTCCCGTTCCTCGTCCAAACTTGGGAGGGGTACTTTCATCCTCCTGCCCCGAACTACTTCCAGAAAATCCTCTCTTTTTCGCCTGAAAGGTTTTCACCTGGAGCCTAGCATTCTCTACTCGTTGTGCCTTCTCCACTGCTTCGCTGAAGGCGTTAATTTGGGCTGCCGCGAGGTCCTTCTGGATTTCTACGTTCAGCCCCTGGACAAATCGCCGTATTCTTCGTTGCTCGGTCATGATGAGTTCGGGCGCGAATTTGGATAGGCGGGTGAATTGGCTCTCATATTCCGCCACAGTTTGAGCTCCTTGGCGGAGTCGAATGAACTCGTCTTCCTTCCTCTCCTGAACTAGAGGAGGGAAAAACTTCGCATTGAACTCTCTGATGAAGTTCACCCAAGTCCTAGGTGTCTGTTCTCGTTCCCACTTCTGCCGAATTACGTTCCACCAGGAACGGGCTGCCCCCTCAAGCTGGAACATGGCAAAAGTCACCTGCCGTTCGTCAGGGTAGTGTAGGGCTGCAAATATATCCACCATCTTTTCAAGCCATCTTTCGGCAACGTCTGGGTCGGGTCCCCCAACAAACTTTGGCGGAGCGAACTTTTGGAATCGTTCGAGAGCTCTATCTTCGCCCTCGACATGATGGCCAGGGTTTCCGGGGTTTCCAGGGTTAGGGTTTGGGTTCTGGGCTTGCTGCTGCACTACTTGTGCTAGCAGGTTTGTCATTTGCTGCATAGCAGCAGCTATTTGCGCATTAGGGTCTGCTTGGGGTTCAGGATTGGGTCCAGTCGAGGTTTCCCCCGTACCCCTAACCGGTGTGGGTTGTCTAGTTCTGCGCCCACGTCCCCGACCACTCCGTGTACCTTCCATGAGTTTTACTTGGTCTAGGTAATAATACTAAACCAAAATAGGAACAAGGCATGTAAGTAACACGCATTAACACATATTTATACATTGCAAACATGATCACAAACATATATATACAAGCCAAGCAAGATCAATCGAGTCAAGTACAGGCAAGTCAGAAACAAACATAGACGATTCCCCGAGGAATGACCTTACTAGTTCACCAAATCCTTTCTAACCTAGGCCCTCATATCTTTCGTATCCGGGCGCAAGAATCCCATCTCAGATAATTCACAACTCGAGCCGGCCGATCCCAAGAGTAAATCATCCTTATTAAAGATTCCTACCCGACATACATACCTAACTTCCTCGAGTCCCATGATAACGATTCATACACTTATCACATGCCCGGTTCATAACTTATGCTCAAACAAGCGCTTAGACATATTCATGAAATTAGGACCACAACACCACTTGGCCCAGTCTCACTCCGCGCAGAGACCACGCGAAGTGGCTCTGATACCAATTGTAACAGCCCCACTTTCCCCTAAGTCGAACCAAAGGGGTTAGCGGACTGCCTGCCCAGCTCTCGCCAGGACTAACGGATCAGTTTACGTCGATCTATTACGTTCCGGAACATACCAACGTGCGTAAATATGTCAAAATCACAAAATAAATAAAAACGAAATTCGAAGCCGAAGATGAATAGTGCTGGACACGTCAGAATCCAGATACTAGGCCGAGAGTAGCCAAAATTTTTCTTTCGCCGTTTGAAATACGAGTTGATCCAAAATTCAACCAAATATCAACCAAACATACACACATTGAAATGTAACATTTTCAAGCCAAAACGGCATATCAAAAATCATTCACTACGAATATACATGTTCGGTTTGCCTATCAAAAGAAAGTGAACCCAATACACATTAGGGTTTCATTCGAAGAGCTATCCAAAAGATGCATTTACATGAGCTCAACTTGACAACCAACAAGTATAACCTTTCCAAAAGTGGTCATTTTCCTGTAAGGAAAACAAATGGAACGGAATGAGCTTAAGCCCAGTGAGTTACTACCACATAAGCACAAGGATCATATAAGCATAATCTTTCATTTCGAGTACACAATTAAGAATTAAAACAAGTCGGTAAAAGGATACGGATGGCTCTCAAGAGCCCATTTCCACGCTTACATTCTTGATCCAATCTCATTGACCCTCCGTCAATGTTTAAGAATACCCGACCGTAGACCTCACTTCACTCCATTCCTTCCACCAAACATACCCCAACCGGGCCCGCACTCCAATCAGTCATTTTGGTAATACTCGAGTATACCGGAACCAAGAGTCTCATTACTACAAGATTCCCCAGTACAGTCCCCGTGGCACGTCAATATTCACGACCAAGCCCTCGCCGGCTCGATCCAATTGACTACCTACGGGGTTGAGCTCAGTAATATAGTAAGGCCGTTGGACATTCGTCCAAACGACACCAAATCAGTTTTCCATGAATGGAATTCAATATCTCATATAGCAAGTGCAGTATTTCAGTAAAACGGTAAACAGTCCTGAATGGAATCACAAGGGGGTGAGGGCGGTCAAGTACACCCTCACCTCAATCATTTTCATTAGCCATATTAGCCGTCAAGGCATCAAATTCCCATATACCAAAGCCACATTGTAACATTTAAGTGAGTAGTATAATCACCAATCAATTCAGTGCTATTTCATGCACTTTCGTCAGGAGAATGTCGTGAACCACCGTCACGCCCTAGAACGAGTAAACAATTACCATAAGACTCGATAACGAGTCATGAATCAACACTAATCACAACCCAATAGGGTTTCATATATATAAACAAGCATCATAAGCAAACCAGAAATTAGAAGTAGCACTGGCCTTGGCCCCGAATAGAAAAACTGTTTTGCCCTTATTATGCGGTAATGGCGTCAAATTCACTACGGTTATCGGATGGGGGTGTAAGACCCACCGTTTCGAAGCTATGAAACAGGGCTACAACAATGAAGAAGGCCTCTCAGTCCAAATCCTAGCACAACTAGGTCAAAAATGCAGAAAACCAAGCCAGAACCGTAATTGCAGGTTCCCAAATCACACAAAACTGTAATCAGTCTATTTCAGCCTACACAGGTCCAAATGCATTGATTCCAATGGCATATGAAAGATAAGACATCAAGCTACATTTCTTAAGAAGACACCAACAATAAAATCCAAACCAATTCCAGTCAAAACAGGCAATTACTATCGCAGTTCGGACATTCTGTTCACCAAAAACAGCAACAGTAGAAACGGCATAACTCACTCTATACTACTCCAAATGCCCTGAAATTTTGTAGGAACTTCATACTCATGAATACCTACAACTTTCATGTTTTGAGAAAAGTCCAATTCGGCCTCTATATATGACCTAAAATTTCGGACAGATTAGGGGTTCATGAACCCTAACATTTCACATTTCATTCCAAACCCAAAATTGATTGCATTTATCAACAATTCACACCCACTAGAGTCAAAGCCCCTTATTACCAACCATCAAAAACAACCACACCATCAAGATCATATGAAACCAGAAAATTCCTCAAAAAATAAAAAACTCAACCAAATCACTTCAAACCAAGAAATAAATCACATATACCATCACTCAAGCTACTTCTAAGCATAACATAAACATCATTAGGTGTAGTAGGGTGTTCAAGCATCACTTACCAAGAAATTAAGAGAGATAGGGATTGTGGACACCTTAGCTCTTCAAAACAACTTCACTAGACCACTCACTATCACTAAAAGGAAAGATTTTATGGAGTAAAATGGATGTAAGCTAATGTTTTTGGGTGATTTGCACCAAGTAGAAGCTTGAAAGTTGATGGAGTTCTCTTCCTTTTGGAGCTTGAGAGGGCCGGCTATGGTGAAGAAAGAATGAGGAAATTTTAATGAATTTTGAAGATATTTAACCTTTGGTCAAAAAAAGTCAAAAATGTGAATAGTAAACCATAAAGTCCAACCAACCACCAAGTGACACGTGGCACTCATTAATGCATGTCAATCCTTTCTTTTCTCTCTCACATCAATCATTTCACACACTCTATTTATCTCTTAACACCCGATAAATTGTACACAGTATCCGAAATTTAACCTTGTTGGCCGAATTTTTTCCGAACTTTTCGCACTAGTGGGTCCCACGTCCATTATATATCCTCAATTTTCTAAAAACTCTCCAATACTAGAAAAATCATCTAAAAACTATAATTACTCATAAAATCCACCAAGAAAGTTTTCCTATGCCAAAAAATGCAGAAAACATGCAATTAAAGGGTAAAACCCGAGGAAAATTATTAGGGAAAAATACGGGTTCTCACACTCTCTCCCCCTTAAAAGAATTTCGTCCTTGAAATTCCTTATCATTGACTACTCCGGGATTAAATTGAGCATTATACTTAGCTAACAGATCTGTACCCCTTCACTGGCCAGGTTCAGTAAATTATTACCTTCCACGTCCTCTAATGGGTCAAAGACTTGATGTTGTTCTAAGGAGTACACCCGAGAGGACACTTTAGATCCATTCTTATCCCCCTTCGGCTGGGCAGGGTTGGTAGTAGTTGGTGGCAGGGTCCCTTGCCGCTCACGCAGGCGAGATGGACAGTTAGCAATTTGATGCTCGGCACTCCCACAGAGCAAGCATTTTCCTCCTTTCCTCCAGCAATTGTCCTCCGAGTGGTTTAATTTTCCGCAATACCCGCAGGGTCCGCGTGCTACAGAAACTGAGCCTCCTCTTGACTGGCTCTCTTGTGACACTCCCGGCATCCTTACTCCTCCCGTTCCTCGTCCAAACTTGGGAGGGGTACTTTCATCCTCCTGCCCCGAACTACTTCCAGAAAATCCTCTCTTTTTCGCCTGAAAGGTTTTCACCTGGAGCCTAGCATTCTCTACTCGTTGTGCCTTCTCCACTGCTTCGCTGAAGGCGTTAATTTGGGCTGCCGTGAGGTCCTTCTGGATTTCTACGTTCAGCCCCTGGACAAATCGCCGTATTCTTCGTTGCTCGGTCATGATGAGTTCGGGCGCGAATTTGGATAGGCGGGTGAATTGGCTCTCATATTCCGCCACAGTTTGAGTTCCTTGGCGGAGTCGAATGAACTCGTCTTCCTTCCTCTCCTGAACTAGAGGAGGGAAAAACTTCGCATTGAACTCTCTGATGAAGTTCACCCAAGTCCTAGGTGTCTGTTCTCGTTCCCACTTCTGCCGAATTACGTTCCACCAGGAACGGGCTGCCCCCTCAAGCTGGAACATGGCAAAAGTCACCTGCCGTTCGTCAGGGTAGTGTAGGGCTGCAAATATATCCACCATCTTTTCAAGCCATCTTTCGGCAACGTCTGGGTCGGGTCCCCCAACAAACTTTGGCGGAGCGAACTTTTGGAATCGTTCGAGAGCTCTATCTTCGCCCTCGACATGATGGCCAGGGTTTCCGGGGTTTCCAGGGTTAGGGTTTGGGTTCTGGGCTTGCTGCTGCACTACTTGTGCTAGCAGGTTTGTCATTTGCTGCATAGCAGCAGCTATTTGCGCATTAGGGTCTGCTTGGGGTTCAGGATTGGGTCCAGTCGAGGTTTCCCCCGTACCCCTAACCGGTGTGGGTTGTCTAGTTCTGCGCCCACGTCCCCGACCACTCCGTGTACCTTCCATGAGTTTTACTTGGTCTAGGTAATAATACTAAACCAAAATAGGAACAAGGCATGTAAGTAACACGCATTAACACATATTTATACATTGCAAACATGATCACAAACATATATATACAAGCAAAGCAAGATCAATCGAGTCAAGTACAGGCAAGTCAGAAACAAACATAGACGATTCCCCGAGGAATGACCTTACTAGTTCACCAAATCCTTTCTAACCTAGGCCCTCATATCTTTCGAATCCGGGCGCAAGAATCCCATCTCAGATAATTCACAACTCGAGCCGGCCGGTCCCAAGAGTAAACCATCCTTATTAAAGATTCCTACCCGACATACATACCTAACTTCCTCGAGTCCCATGATAACGATTCATACACTTATCACATGCCCGGTTCATAACTTATGCTCAAACAAGCGCTTAGACATATTCATGAAATTAGGACCACAACACCACTTGGCCCAGTCTCACTCCGCGCAGAGACCACGCGAAGTGGCTCTGATACCAATTGTAACAGCCCCACTTTCCCCTAAGGCGAAACAAAGGGGTTAGCGGACTGCCTGCCCAGCTCTCGCCAGGACTAACGGATCAGTTTACGTCGATCTATTACGTTCCGGAACATACCAACATGCGTAAATATGTCAAAATCACAAAATAAATAAAAACGAAATTCGAAGCCGAAGATGAATAGTGCTGGACACGTCAGAATCCAGATACTAGGCCGAGAGTAGCCAAAATTTTTCTTTCGCCGTTTGAAATACGAGTTGATCCAAAATTCAACCAAATATCAACCAAACATACACACATTGAAATGTAACATTTTCAAGCCAAAACGGCATATCAAAAATCATTCACTACGAATATACATGTTCGGTTTGCCTATCAAAAGAAAGTGAACCCAATACACATTAGGGTTTCATTCGAAGAGCTATCCAAAAGATGCATTTACATGAGCTCAACTTGACAACCAACAAGTATAACCTTTCCAAAAGTGGTCATTTTCCTGTAAGGAAAACAAATGGAACGGAATGAGCTTAAGCCCAGTGAGTTACTACCACATAAGCACAAGGATCATATAAGCATAATCTTTCATTTCGAGTACACAATTAAGAATTAAAACAAGTCGGTAAAAGGATACGGATGGCTCTCAAGAGCCCATTTCCACGCTTACATTCTTGATCCAATCTCATTGACCCTCCGTCAATGTTTAAGAATACCCGACCGTAGACCTCACTTCACTCCATTCCTTCCACCAAACATACCCCAACCGGGCCCGCACTCCAATCAGTCATTTTGGTAATACTCGAGTATACCGGAACTAAGAGTCTCATTACTACAAGATTCCCCAGTACAGTCCCCGTGGCACGTCAATATTCACGACCAAGCCCTCGCCGGCTCGATCCAATTGACTACCTACGGGGTTGAGCTCAGTAATACAGTAAGGCCGTTGGACATTCGTCCAAACGACACCAAATCAGTTTTTCATGAATGGAATTCAATATCTCATATAGCAAGTGCAGTATTTCAGTAAAACGGAAAACAGTCCTGAATGGAATCACAAGGGGGTGAGGGCGGTCAAGTACACCCTCACCTCAATCATTTTCATTAGCCATATTAGCCGTCAAGGCATCAAATTCCCATATACCAAAGCCACATTGTAACATTTAAGTGAGTAGTATACTCACCAATCAATTCAGTGCTATTTCATGCACTTCCGTCAGGAGAATGTCGTGAACCACCGTCACGCCCTAGAACGAGTAAACAATTACCATAAGACTCGATAAAGAGTCATGAATCAACACTAATCACAACCCAATAGGGTTTCATATACATAAACAAGCATCATAAGCAAACCAGAAATTAGAAGTAGCACTAGCCTTGGCCCCGAATAGAAAAACTGTTTTGCCCTTATTATGCGGTAATGGCGTCAAATTCACTACGGTTATCGGATGGGGGTGTAACACCCACCGTTTCGAAGCTATGAAACAGGGCTACAACAATGAAGAAGGCCTATCAGTCCAAATCCTAGCACAACTAGGTCAAAAATGCAGAAAACCAAGACAGAACCGTAATTGCAGGTTCCAAAATCACACAAAACTGTAATCAGTCTATCTCAGCCTACACAGGTCCAAATGCATTGATTCCAAAGGCATATGAAAGATAAGACATCAAGATACATTTCATCAGAAGACACCAACAACAAAATCCAAACCAATTCCAGTCAAAACAGGCAATTACTATCGCCGTTCGGACATTCTGTTCACCAAAAACAGCAACAGTAAAAACGGCATAACTCACTGTATACTACTCCAACTGCCCTGAAATTTTGCAGGCACTTCATACTCATCAATACCTACAACTTTCATGTTTTGAGAAAAGTCCAATTCGGCCTCTATCTATGACCTAAAATTTCGGACAGATTAGGGGTTCAGGAACCCTAACATTTCACATTTCATTCCAAACCCAAAATTGATTGCATTTATCAACAATTCACACCCACTAGAGTCAAATCCCCTTATTACCAACCATCAAAAACAACCACACCATCAAGATCATATGAAACCAGAAAATTCCTCAAAAAATAAAAAACTCAACCAAATCACTTCAAACCAAGAAATAAATCACATATACCATCACTCAAGCTACTTCTAAGCATAACATAAACATCATTAGGTGTAGTAGGGTGTTCAAGCATCACTTACCAAGAAATTAAGAGAGATAGGGATTGTGGACACCTTAGCTCTTCAAAACAACTTCCCTAGACCACTCACTATCACTAAAAGGAAAGATTTTATGGAGTAAAATGGATGTAAGCTAATGTTTTTGGGTGATTTGCACCAAGTAGAAGCTTGAAAGTTGATGGAGTTCTCTTCCTTTTGGAGCTTGAGAGGGCCGGCTATGGTGAAGAAAGAATGAGGAAATTTTAATGAATTTTGAAGATATTTAACCTTTGGTCAAAAAAAGTCAAAAATGTGAATAGTAAACCATAAAGTCCAACCAACCACCAAGTGACACGTGGCATTCATTAATGCATGTCAATCCTTTCTTTTCTCTCTCACATCAATCATTTCACACACTCTACTTATCTCTTAACACCCGATAAATTGTACACAATATCCGAAACTTAACCTTATTGGCCGAATTTTTTCCGAACTTTTCGCACTAGTGGGTCCCACGTCCATTATATATCCTTAATTTTCTAAAAACTCTCCAATACTAGAAAAATCATCTAAAAACTATAATTACTCATAAAATCCACCAAGAAAGTTTTCCTATGCCAAAAAACGCAGAAAACATGCAATTAAAGGGTAAAACCTGAGGAAAATTATTAGGGAAAAATACGGGTTCTCACACAGTATATCATCGATGAACAATACTACAAACTGATCTAGATAAGGTTTAAAAATTCTATGCATCAAATCCATAAAAACCGTAGGTGTGTTAGTCAATCCAAATGGCATTACTGCAAACTCAAAGTGCCCGTACCTCGAGTTAAAGGCAGTTTTAGGTATATCTTTTTCCAAAATCCTTAATTGATAATAACTCTGCCTGAGATCCAACTTTGAGAATACTACCGCCCCTTGCAATTGGTCAAATAACTTATCTATGTGGGGCAAAGGGTACTTATTCTTAATAGTAACATCGTTCAAGCCTCGGTAATCTATACACACCCTTAAACTCCCATCTTTCTTTCTAACAAACAACACTGGGGCTCCCCACGGTGAATCACTTTCCTTTATAAACCTCAATCTAACAAATCTTGCAACTGCAATTTCAACTCTTTCAATTCTGTTGGAGCCATTCTATACGGCATTTTAGAGATAGGTGTTACTCCCGAAGTCACATCAATCTTAAAAGCTATTTCCCTTTCTGGAGGTAAAGATTCTAATTCTTCAGAAAAAACATTCGGATACTCCTTTACTACAGGCATATCTTCCAATCTCACCTTATCACTGGGAGTTTTTATAAAAAAGGCCAAATATCCTTGAGATCGCTTACTCAACATTTTTCTAACTCAAATTCCTGAGATAAGAGCAGATGAGGCTAATCTACCCCTTACATCCAATTTTAGGGTTGCCTCTCCCGGAATGCACAACTCTACCATTTTTGTCTTACAATTCAACTGTGCATTGTAGCGAGCTAACCAGTCCATACCTAAGATGACATCATACCCCTTAATATCTAAACCCATTAAATCAGCCAGTAATTTTCGTTCTCTAACCCATATCACATAACCTCTATACACCAAGTTAGCAAGCAAACTTTGATCCCCAGTAGGTGTTCTAATCTCCAAATCATAAGGTAACTTAATTGGCTTCACATCTATTCCACTCATAAAGTTTGGGTTTACAAAAGAATGTGTCGCACCCGAATCAATTAAAACCTTAGCTAAACGGTGGAAAATAGGGATCGTACCTTGGACCACCTCAGTAGCATCGGGAATCTGCTGATAGTCCAATGCGTAAACCCTAGCAGGTACCTTTGGTCGACTCCCTCCAGCACTAGTCTGCCTAGAGGTTGATTTTTCTTGCCTTTGAGTACTACCTCATTCTTTTGGTACGGTTGGGCATTTCGATATCTGGTACTCGGTATTACCACAATACAAGCATTTCCCCGTTTCCTCCAACAATCATTCTCCGCATGGTTAGACTTACCACAATAGCCACAACTAACTTGAGGAGTTACGGCCTGACCACTAGAAGGTATTCTCTTGCTTGACCTTGTCCACTACGACCTCTTTTTGATAAAACCCCATTGGAGCTCCAGCGGTCCTTACCCCTCCTGTGCCCCTTCCCATCTTGGAAGGTAGGGCACTTTTACTGGCTTGTCCAGAGGAATAACTAGAAATGTTCCTTTTCTTAGTATGGAAGTCCCTAACTTGCAGCCTTGCGCTTTCCACTCTCTGCGCTTTTTCCAGAGTTTCTGTGAACATAGAATTTGGGCTACTGCCAACCCCTCCTGAATTTTCACATTAAGCCCTTGCACAAAACGTCTAATCCTTTTTCGCTCATTAACCACCAATTTTGGGGCATACTTGGAAAGCTTAGTGAACTTCCCCTCATACTCGGCCACACTGAAAGTTCCTTGTCTCAACTTAATGAATTCATCCTTTCGCTTCTCTTGAATCAGCGGTGGAAGAAACTTCTCATTGAACTCTCTCGTGAAGTTTTTCCAAGTCCACGGGGTCTGCTCTCTTTCCTACTTTTCTCTTATCACGTCCCACCAAGCACGTGCAACGCCCTCAAACTGAAAGGTAGCAAAATTCATTTTTCTCTCTTCAGTATAGTCTAGAGCAACAAATATGTTGGTCATTCTCTCCAACCAGTTCTCTACTAGTTCAGGATCAGATCCTCCAATGAACTTAGGCGGAGCAAACTTCAAAAACCTCTCCAAAGCCCTATCATCACCTCTATCCTGAGCCCTGGGTTGGTTAATTGGCCCTGGACCCTGTCGCTCTGCTAATCATTCTAGGATATCAGTCATCCGATTAATAGCAGTAGCCACTTGGTTACCCTCTATATTTCCTTGTCCCTTGGTCGGTCCAGTTGCTGATCCTTGATCATCCCCTTGAGGTTGGGTTTGCCTAGCCTCACGCCCATGACCAGAATCACTCCTTTGTCCGTCCATAATCCTAGTTATGTCTAATGCAAGAAATAAAATAATTACGTGAGAAAATAGTTAAAATAAGAGCCAACATGAAAACATTAGAAATAACAATAATTAACATGTATTAACACTTTAAAGTTCATACAATTAGCAAGTCATAGGGCATTTACAAAAAAATACGGCACACAAGTGCCATAAAAGTACATTTAGTCAGGCACGACAAAAGTAGGTTCAAGTGCCTCAAAAGTAGGCCACACAGTTAAACAAAATACAATGGCCTTTGAACTAGTATCACCCCCGCTATTTCTAGCTACAAAAGTCAAAAGAGAGTCGTCACTCCTAGTCAAATTCTCAACAGGACTATCAGGCGGAACCTCCTCCTCAGGGTCCTCCTCCAGATCCTTCTCGAAAGGCTGCTCCTGAATCGGATTCTGAACAACCTCCATCACCTCATCGATTAACATAGTGGCGTCTGCCAAGATCCCGTGCGTTGACCTTTTCCATTCACATTTACCTCAAAGGCAGTCATGATGTCGACTCTTATCTAAATGCCCTCAACTCTTGAGTACTCGAGTACAAGAATCCAAAATAAGATAATTCACAACTCGAGCCGATCGGTTCTAAGAGTAAATCACCTATATTAGAGATTCCTATCTGACGTACATATCTATCTTCTCCAAGTATCATGATAAAGGTTTTGTACCTATAACATTCATGATTCACAGTTTATGCTCAAGAAGAGTACTTATCCTTTACTCATTCACATAATAGGGACCATAACACCACTTGGCCCAAGCTTACCCCACGTAGAGACCACGCGAAATGGCTCTGATACCACTTGTGACGACCCCACCTCCCCCTAGGGTGTACCCAAGGGTTTGGCGGACTGCCTGCCAAACTCTCGCCAGGACTTACTCACTAACAATCTTGGAATAGTATGTCATGCCTCTAGATTGACATAAAAGTTTCATTCAACCAAGAATTTCAACTTAATTTACAACCCAAAAGTGAAACATAGGATTACAGTACCAAATCTCCAAAATACATTCCATCTATAAAAGTACGTGTACATGAAAATTATACACCCTAGTTCATGCATACTTGCTCCGGCCTCCACTACTATAAGGAAAATAAACTAATGGAATGAGTTAAAAGCCTAGTGAGGTCCCAAAACAAGCAGTCAAGTAGGTAAAGCACGGAAATATCACATTTAACACTTTTCATAGTAATAAACAGTCAATCAAGAAACAATCATTCAATCATTGGAAGGATACATGCTTATTTGGAGCCATTCATTCAATTATTCAGTCGCCGACCATTTCCCTTATTCCTCCAACATTTAAAAACATTTAACAGTGAAAACTCCTTTAGTGTTCATTTCATTCATTCATTCATTTCAATCATTGCATTGTATTCACTGGTCAGTTCTCCACCAGACTTCGTGGTCATACCAAACATTGTTCCAGGGTCACCAGTCGCCCGACCGAATCCGCTTCTGGCTCGAGTCGACTGGCAATGAAGGGCAAGGGCCCAGTTCAGCCAAAAGGCTTACATTTATGCACAAGTAACATTCAATCACTTGATCATTGAAAATTCACATTCACTTAGGTCGAGTGCGATAAAGTACACACTCGCCCATTTAACAATTATTGAAAGCGTTTAACACTCAAGCAAACATTCACAACATTCCACATAGTCATTGGAAGCACAACATGCAAGGAACACTCACCAATAGTCAAGTAAGCAAGACAAGAGAAAGTTTTCACAAGTTCTCCTCGGGGTTTCTCTTGAATTCCTCTTGAATACCTGAGACATGCACAATCAACGATTACCTATAATCGTTCAACCAAGGTCAAACAATTTCTCCTTAACCCTTCACTCAAGCATGCTCAATTTCTTGTCAAATTAAGAGAGAAACTCTTTTCACTTAACCACTAAGATAACACTCAAGGGAAGATTCAAAAGTGCTCCATTTGTACTTCAAAACATGGCAGGAGTTTTCGATTCAAAAGTTAGCAAACTGTTCAAGAGTTTAACAAAACACACGTGGGAGGGAAAACCACTTTCACTTCCTTAACTCCTAATATTTTGCCCAAGTTTTGATATATATAAATGAGCGTTCAAGTTTACTAAAATTTATGAAGTCAAAACTTCACCAAACCACCATTTATTTCTTAGCAAAGACACCAAAAAATCCTCCAAGTTTTGAACATCAAGCAAGTGAAATTTTCCCACGAAACTCTTGGCATGACGTTCCACTTTTCACCCCTTTTTAATTCAAACTTGTTGCTCCTTTTAAAAGAACATTCGAGGGCAATTGATTAGCAAGCTACATTGAGCAAAATTTCACTTTAAAGTTAGAGGAAACGAGACAAATTCCAATCCAAGATTCGGCCAAAACCTTCCAAAATTTCCAGCAAACAAGGTTCAAGAAAAACTCCTCATTTCACTTTTAACAAGAAAAGTTATCATTTCCAAATCTTGAGATCAAATTTGGTGCTTGAGTGAACCATGAGAGTTCACCACTAAAAACACATTTAAAAAGGGCTAATAACTTTCAAGATTTAAACCTCTAGTTCTTGATCCAAAACATCAAGTTTCCTTGTTCAAGTCAAGAGAAAACTCATATACATAATAAATCCATGATCCGAGTATGAAATGGAATGCAAGTAATCGAGAAAGTTAGATTTAAAAACCAGAAAATGTTTCCAAAACCCTTCCAAGTTTTGTTTGTCATTTCATAAAAAAAATCCCAATTTTTGTAATGCTCTTTGAAAAGTCAAAACTTGAGTTTCGTAAATCCAAAAATCATAAATCTTATACAGTTAGAAAATAGAATCAAACCTCTACAACTCTCTAGAAGACACTTTCATAAAATTCAGCCCATAAATTAGTCAAATCTCAGTCTCAATTCACTGCTCAACTAAGTGCTAAAACAAGACAATCTTGGATTTTCAACCCAATTTAAAATTTTTCTGGTATTTATAGAAAGTGAACCAAACTATGAATTTTATATGGTTAAAAGAACTATAAGTCTGGTTTCAAATGCAACAAACAGGACTGTATTCAGATTTTTCTACACCAAGATATAACAGATTTTCCAAGACTGCTCAGAATCTCCTGCGGGAAAAATTTTCAGCAACACTTGACTCAACCTTCCCACTTAAGCTCATGATTTTTTGTTCAAATCCAACTCACAATCAAATTTTAATGTCTAACAAAGTTTGTGGAGCAAGATTTCCCCCAAAAGTTTTGAAAAATAAGGGCTAACAACACTCAAAAGTTTCGGCCAGCAAGAAGCTTTCAAATAGAAATTTTCCTCAAGTCTTTCCAACAAAACTTCCAACCTTCAACCCATGGAAATTACACAATGTATCATATCCAACATGTCATGAGTTACCATCACATGCCCCTATATCAAAATTTCAGCAACCTATAACTTAGAAAAGTGATTTTTCTTACACAAAACTCCTACCTTTTGGTTCAAATTTAACATACAACTAGAATACCCAAAAGTAATGGAGAAACGAAAGGTTTTATAGCAATTTTTTACCTCCCGTTTCCTCACAAAACAAAAGCTGGAAATTTCTCAACATAACCTGAAAATCATGAAATCCACCATACAAGTCCTTCCTTTAACTTCTATAACATCATATATCAATTAAACTCAATACTAAGGGAAGATTTCTAGCAAAGTTCACCTCTTTACCTCCAAACCCAAGTATAGCATACAAATCAAGAAGGTTGCAAGGCTTTCTTCCACCAAAACTTCTCCAATAACATCCTTCCAAGATTGGTTCAAGGTTTTATGGAGTGGATTAGGGTTTTTCTTTGGATTTCTTCATGATTCGAGCAAGAGATTAAGGCTGAAAATGGAGTATTTTTCTCTCATTTTCTCTCAAATTTCATCCAGCCCAATAAGCATAGTGAAGGAGATTATTTTGTGGTCAAATGGAAGCTTAATAAGGATAAAGATCAAGCTTTAGTCTTGGTCCAAGTTGGTGGCTTATTGACAAATGGTAAATCAAGATATAATCCTTATCTAGTTGTCTTCCATTCACCAAAATATCCATCCCATCTCAAATTATCTCTTAATACCTTGTAACATAATATTTCTTTTACCCAAAACTCCCTCTAATCCTCCAAATTTATGATACGCACCTCACTAGTCGATCACACTAGTATCATGCACTATGAGACTTGACATACATCAAATGAAACATGCACCAAGTAAAATAAGAAAATAGGTAAAAATCGTGATTCAACTAATAAAACAACCAAGAATTCAAGGCAAGTAAATGAAAAAAAAATATGTAACTAACTGTGGGGTCACAACACAACTTGCAAACATCTAAAAGTGAGCAAAAAAAAATGAACAAAACCTTTTTTTTCTTGGTCAAAACTAGGGTTTGAAATCTCTTGTATTAAAGTCTCTTTCTTTCCATAAATATGTCATGCCACAAAATGTTAGGCAATCAATTAAAAGAAACAATAAGGTACAACAGTCCGTCATCATTCACTATATATACAAGCAACTAAGCCAAAATGAAAGGTACGAAAATTTTGGGTCCTCACAAGAAGCAATTTTTTCTCAATTATTATTATTTTGTTTATATTACAATCACGATTTCCAATCAACTTTTTATCTATTCAACAACTTTTTTACATAAATCAAGTTATACAAATTATTACAGTAATTAAAAATTATTTCAACTAATCTACTATCCAAACACACTATATTTCAAAATAAAACTTTATGTAATATATCATATAGACAAGTATATTGTGTAAAGTTTACCTTTGAGTAATGCAGCTTATGAAAAAAAAAATAATTAACATAAACTAAGTAAGTGACAAAACATCAATAAAAAGATTAGGTGGATATTTCCTGAAGGGTTATAAACTAATTAATAAATTACTGCACATTAAAGAATTAAAAATTTTAATTTTTCATTAAAGAAATTCAACTCCAACTTCAAATTGGGGAGATGTTCTTATGAATAGTAAGAAATATAAGCAGGAGAGAAAGCATGTTTATAGTTCAAATTCAATTAATATGGTGAATAATTAAATATTTCTACAACGTTGGATATGGCCCAAAAAAGGCCAATCAAAAAAGGTCCATTTCTATAATGATAGATCAAAACTCATATTTATAATCTAACTTTAATTAATTTCGTTGATTCGAACCCTATCAAAACTATGAAAAATGCCCATTTTTGCAACGGTGGATCAAACCCAATTAAGAAAAATCTTACCTCGCCAATTGTTAACATCTCTCCACCATTGTTAGTCTCACCAATCACCACCATCTCCTTCCTTAGGTTCTCTATCTTCTTTTCTCGATCTTCAGAATACTGATGCCTTTTGCTAATCAAACTAGATATGAAAAATTTGTCTAACTTCATAATTGTTGCATAATTTGTAGGGAAGTTAGGTGAATCTCTCAAATCTCAAATTTTAGACAGGTTGCTATTTTGTGTGCAGCATTGTAATGTCACGAATCTTTTGGTTTCTATTAATAATTTATATAATTTTTTTGTTATTTTGCACTTTTTCCGTCATTCAAAATCCACTTTTGCCCTCATAGTTTGGAAAATATCATTTTTTCCCTTTGGAAAATATCATTTTTTCCCTTTGCAGTAAGTCAGGTTCAATTGTGCCTATATCCATATGAAAATAGAAGTTTGCTTACCTAATTTAGTTACAAAGAACCTTTAAAATCTGTGACCTTTTGAAGCACAAAAGGAAAGCGTCAACCTGTTCTACTACTAAGAAAGGTTTAAATCCTTATTAAAAATACCAACTACAATAACGACAATCAATAGTACTACCACAATAAATACTTTAGAGATGCCACAATATCCGTCGTTGTCCTTGTACCTTTAGAGCTTTCAATGCAAGTTTTATTGTTGCATCTTTCTCTTTCATTAGCCTAACAAACTTTCGTAATCAATAATTTTACACAAGTGGTATAGTTGACCATAGCAGCAAGATATTGAATCTTAAGTTCATTGACTATAGTAGCAATGTCATTGGTAACAAAAGCCTTGTCTAAATGATTAGTAACCATCTCATACATACGATTAAGAAAAAAAGAACAATACAATCAATAAATTAAAGAAAAATTATAGGGATTAAAAAAAGAAACAATTGATGGAGATTTTAAACAACAACAATCACTTAAGAAGAAGTTAAAGAATTTGGAGAGTTACCTTTGGAGTTAAGGAAAGTGTGAGTAACAGAGATGCTTGTAACTATCTTCAAATATTGATTACCGCATCAAAGATCGTGAACAAGGTGTGTGTGTTGATTGTTTGCATGATGAAATAGTTACTGTTAGCACAAAAGAGTGCAAGTTTACAAACGTTCATTAATGAACTTGTTTATCGTTGATATGTTAATTTTTTATTTGAATTTTAATCTTTTTTGGGATTTTGAAATAGTTCCAATTAGGACAATAGAGTGTGTGACGACCCCACCTCCCCCTAGGGCGTACCCAAGGGTTTGGCGGACCGCCTGCCCAACTCTCACTAGAACTCACTCCCTAACGTTCTTGAAATAGCCGTTCAAGCCTCGAAATTAACATAAAAGTTCCATTTCCAACCAACAATTCAAACTTAATTTATAATCCAAGAGTAAAACATAGGATTACATTTCTAAAGATTCCAAATACATCTCATCTACAAAAGTACAAGTACGAGAGATTATATACATTAGTTCACGGCTACTTGCTCCAGCCTCCACCCCTGTAAGGAAAACAAACTAATGGGATGAGCTAAAAGCTCAGTGAGGTTCCCAAACAAGCAAATAAGCAGGCAAACACGGGAACATTTACATTTAGCACTTTGCACACTTAGCACAGTAATAAGCAGTCATTCAAGAATCAATTATTTATTCATTGAAAGGATACGTGCTCACTTGAAGCC
Organism: Coffea arabica; assembly: GCF_036785885.1. Classification (NCBI taxonomy): domain Eukaryota; kingdom Viridiplantae; phylum Streptophyta; class Magnoliopsida; order Gentianales; family Rubiaceae; genus Coffea; species Coffea arabica. The sequence goes on from NC_092321.1 coordinate 48,036,655, forward strand.
ATTCATTCAAGTCATTCATTCATGCATTCGCCAACCATTTTCCTTATCCCTCTGACATTAGAAAATATTTGCAAATGAAAACTCCTTCAGTGTTCATGTCATTCATTCATTGTATTGAATTCACTGGCCAGTTCTCCACCAAACTTCATGGTAATACTCGAGTATACCAAACATTGTCCCAGGGTCACCAGTTGCCCAACCAAGTCCGCTTCTGGCTCGAATCGACTGGCAACGAAGGGCAAAGGCCCAGTTCAACCAAAAGACTTACATTCATGCACAAGTAGCATTCAATCATTGAAAATTCACTTTTGCTTGGGTCGAGTGCAATAAAGTACACACTCACCCATCAAAAATTCATTTAGCAATCATTGGAAAGCATTTAACATTTCGGCAACATTCACAACATTTCACATAGTCATTTAAAGCACACACATACAAGGAACATTCACCTTTTAAAGTAGACCAAAGCTAAACGTTTGACTTCGGGTCGTGCTCGTTCCTACTGTTAAACCCTAAAAGTAACCAAGACAAAATGTCATGGTCCGATCATTCAAAACTTAGGTTAATAAGGTGCTCACTATAACCTTAATCATGAGCCATATGTGTGAGGACTCGCAAAATTTTCTTATTTAAATTCTTATTTCAAGTTCATTTAATTATTTATTTGGCCAATTGCCCCGAATATTATTTTCTAACCTTTCTAGACCTAATTATATGGATCTATAGCTTAGTTATATTTTTAAAGTGACTTGTTTCACAATTTAATTTTTGGAAGCTCATTAAGTGAGAATAGTGAATGCGCGTTTGGAACCAATAACCGAATTGAGAGTACAATGAGCTTGGAAAATTGGAAGACTTGTACATTAGTCTTGAAATAAGTATTTTCATGTTTAAGTGCTCGAGTATTAGTTAGTTACACTATCGTTATAAGAATTTTTTAGAAATTCCACTTTATCGCGCACAAATCGGAAGTACCCGTTTTCGTGTACGTGATTAATTGAGGGACCTTAGACCATTATTTTGGGACTACTTAGAGTGAATAATAATAATATGAATGAAAGTGCATTAGAGGTTTAGTACACTAGTGCAACAAACTCAAGAGGAATCGAGCACGAAACGCGCCTGTGCGCGCGGGGAAAGAGTTGACTTTTGAGGCCACTTTAACCACACACTTAAGCTTCCTCAAGAAGCTTTTTCATCAGCACACAACTCTCTCTCTCTCTTGCTCAAGACAGCCGAACCAAGGAGGAAGAAAAACAGCTCCAAATTCTTCTCCATTTCACCACTAAATCTTCACCAAATCACACCAAAATTCAACCACACTTTGCTAAGCACTTGGAGAACATCTTAAGCTACAAAAGAGCTTGCTTTCCACGGTTTTTCTTGGGCTAAGGAGGACCAAAAATTTCTGTCTTGATCATCTAAGAAGGTAATGGACGATCAACCCATCAAACCTTGCATTATGGAAGTTATATTGCACGTATAAGCATATATATTCATGTGGGTAGCTTGATTCATGTTGGAAAATTGATGTGCGGGCTCTATGAACTCCCACTATGGTTGGATGGACTGATTTGATGAGTTATAATGTTATTAATGTTGGTTTAGTGCTTAAATTAGTAGAAATGAGTGATGGTTTGGATAGAAACTCAAAGGGAGTGAAGATGGAAAATTTTCCATTTCTGCCCCTGTACATGCCGTGGGCCTTAGGGCAAAAGTTTGTGGTTCTAATGACTTGTTTATGATGTATACATGTTATATGAATGGTGTAGAAAGTTTCATTGAAAAATAACATGATTTGGTTGGTCAATCGTAGTGATTTCAAAGGTTTAGTAAAACTGGAAAATTTTCCCGGATTGTCCAGGCAGTCCTTTTCTTTCGGCCATAACCTTTTACTCCGATGTCGAAATCGAGTGCCGTTTGCGGCACTAGAAACTTCTAATTCCACCTGAGTAGTCCATACCAATCATTTGAACATGACTGTCCTGTTTCATGTCTACAATGGGAACTCTGTTTTGAGCAGCGAATTGATGCTCAAATGTGAGCTAGCTGTGGACAGATTTTGAAAATGATTTCTTCTAAGGAATTGTACCTTTATGAATCTAGTTTTCAACGCCACCAACCACGCTCAATTCCAAGTTGAATTGAGTGAGTTGTGGCCAAAGTTCGAAACTGACTCAGGGATTGAAAACCCTTACTTTGGACTGATTTATAGCAAATGTTGCTTGGGACTTGATGTTGCGAAATTTTGGTGTTAATCACCTACCAAATACATCTTGGATGTTTCCTAGACAATGTCTACACAAATGAACCATGTTTAAGAGGTTTTTGTGGGCCAAATGTTTGAGAAAGGGAAAACAAAAGTACAAGGCAGATTGCTTTGGAAATTCTTGAAACTTCAACAGTTTTGTTAACTGACTTTCCATGCATATTTTTCCATGAAATTTGATATAGAAATAGCCCTCATATGGTAGTATAATACTGCTAAATTTAGTGCCATTCCGAGTTCATTTCGATGCTCAAACAAAGTCCCAAAGTTTGTAAATTGAACCTGGAAATTTGCCTAACCGTCTCAATTTTTCAGCAACTTTGAGCCACTATATCTTGGTGCTCAGAACTCCAATTCTTGTTCCGCTTGTTATGTTTTAAACTTTGATTGTAACTCTAATTGAGTTTCAAATCTGAGAGGTTAGTTCAAATTCTGTGAATTTTACCGAATTTCCAAAGTTGGTGAAAAACCAACCTCAAAACTGTCTCGCAAGCCTAAAACAGTAACTTTGAGCGAATTTTTGAATGCCTTCTGTTAGGAATCATGGGAAAGTGTATTTTAGGAACTTTTAGTACTTTGGAAGAAGTTTCCAACGGTACTAAGTTTTCCAATTTTGAACCTACTGAGTGCAAGATCTGATTTTTCTAAGTTTGACGTGCAAAGCTGAAATTTACCGATTTTTTAGAAAATGAAATTTTGAGAACTCGTTATTCCTTCTTGATGATAATTGATCGCTTTAAACTCGATTTCATGAAGGAAATCAGTTTTCCTTGTGTTAATAAAACCTCACTTTTGAACCTTTATTTTGAGTGGCTAAGGTTCTTGGTTTGAGGTATTGACTAGTCTAGATGAGTGTAACTCCTTTCTTGATTAATGCGTGATTATGAGTGAAAAATGCTTCTTAATTGCTTCAGGTACTCAAGCGAGTCTTGAAGAGAATCCCGAAGGGGACAACAAAAGATTTTACTCGCTCGAATTACTTTGAATTGGTGAGTGTCAAGTGCATGACTTGTCGTGTTTACTTGATTTACCTGTTTATATACGTGAATATCACTTGATGAGACGAGTGTGTACTTTATCGCACTCGCTCTCCTTTACTTGAACTTTACTTGCATTAACTTAGTTTTCAAAGTCGATTTGAGTGAATCTCGTCGACTAAAATATACTTGTTTTCGTGTGCATGTCGTGTTGTCGTGCGTGTCATGTTGTCGGGTGGAGTGAACCTCCTAGACTTATGGGGACGCCCAATTCTCTTAGACAATCTTGCAACTCGAGCCGGCATGGGCTTGGTCGAGAAGCTTGATAAATCAAGAGAATAACAAAACACAACTTGATCTTTTGAGATCTTGTTCGGCATACTCGTGGAGTATTGCCCTTTTTGTACGTGTTCTAAAAATCAAAACTTGATCTCTTGAGATCTCGTTCGGCATACTCGACGAGTATCGCCTTTTTCGTGCGTGTTTGGTTACGGATCCGAGAGGGGGGAATGTTGGCCGGAGGAAGTAATAAGTGAAGTTTCAACGGATATAATACCCACCCGGATGACGGAGTGTCATCACGAGGGGGTATCGGATCGAGTCGCGGCGAAGCAAGTGGAAAATAGCTCCTGAGAGCTCCTATATCCTTGAATTGTTTATGTTTACTTTTCTCGCTCGAATTGTAATTTACTTGAATATTATTGTTCTACTTGAATATTGGGATTGTTACTTGGGCAACGTGCTTGCATGTGTGTTTTCTTGGCCTCACGGGCAATTGCTCACCCCATAGATTTGTTTTCCTTAACAGCAATGGATGAAGTGAAACTCGGTGGAACCCCTTTGGATGTACTTTTGTATTAGGGTTTCAAATGTAATCGACTAGACATTTTGGCTGTTGTATATATTTGGGTAACTGATGTATTTTTAACTCGTGGTGCAAGACTTGGATATTTGATTATGGAAGCGACTTTTCCTTATTAGCCTAGTACAAATTGTTGTATATTGTTAAGCTTGAATCGATTTGTTTCGAGTTCTGGCGAGAGTTGGGCAGGCGTTTCGCGGATACCCTTGGGTTCACCCTTGTGAGAAGTGGGGGCGTCACAATATGCCTATCTAAAATTGACCCCTAAAAATACAAAACTTAAAGACAAATTTGAAAGCCAATCGAAGAATATCCAAGTGCATTCTAGGGCTATGAAGTACACTTGTTTAAGGCCACAAAACCATCCAAAATCACACCAATTAAAGTTTAATACCTAGAAAAGTTTTCTCAAAGTTTCCCAAATTCTACTCAATTCATTTGACAAAATTTCCAGCTTTGGCGACATTCTTTGAAAAAGTATAACTTGAGTTCCGTAGGTCAAAAAATCACAAAACTTACACCATTAGAAAATAGACTCGAATTACTAATAGACTTTAGGAGATATCTTCATGAAATTCAGCTCATATGTTAGTCAAATTTTCAGTTCAAAATCACTGCTGTCTCATGTGCAAAACAGAACAGTCATGGTTTTTCAAGAAAATTTGTAAATTTGCTGGTATTTATAGGAGTTGAACCAACCCCTGATTTTTACATGGTTAAAAGAGCTATGAGTCTAGTTTCAAATGCAACAAACGGAACTCAATTTGGATTTTTTCTACACCAAGATATAACAGATTTCCCAAGACTGCTCAAAGTCTCCTGCGGGAAAAATTTTCAGCAACACTTCCCCTTATTTTCCCTAATTTCCAGCCATTTTCAAGGCTTCATTCTCACCACAAGACAGCCCCAAATCAAGTTCACAAGGTATAAGATACATAGAGTACTTATTTTAGCCACAAAACTAGCTATAATCAACATATACCTAAGCTGGAAAATTTTCTACCAAGGCTGGAATTTGCAACTAAGGCAGGAAATTCTTATTTGAAAAATAAAAAGTCACAATAAAGCTACAAATCTTTATACAAGTCCATAAAAAAGCTAGATACCATCATACCACAGCTGAAAAATATGAAACAAGGCTGGAAAAATGAAACCCTAGGCTGAAATTTCACCAATCTTCACCAAATCTAGGTTATCTTCCATAAAATCCCAAATTGCAAGTCATCTTCACCATAAATTGCAAAATAAGAAAGAGAAAGGAAGTTGTCCAATTTAGTACCTTCAAAACACCTTGAAAAAGTGAAGAACCAAGCTTTCCTCTCCAACAACTCTCCACTACAAGCTTCCTTACTTCCATGGAGAAACTTTGTTCGGTTTAATTTTCTGATTCCAACTCAAACAAGGCAAGATTTAAGATGAACTTGGTGGTTTTTCTTCTCTCTTTTCCTCTCCAAACTCACGGCCAAGAAGGTGAAGAAATGAAGGAAAATTGTGGCTAGAGGAAAGATAAGAAGGAAGAAATTTCTTAGTCAAAGGTTGCATGGATGACCAACACTTGGCAAGCCACCAATTTTCCTCTTGTTTTTGTTTCTTTTCCTCTTGTTTTGGGTCAAGAATTTCGGCTAGCTTAGGATTAATTTTGGGGAAGATTAAATGAAATAAAAACAAGGAGACTAAGGTAAAAAAGTATTGATCAAGTGGTGTACACAACTGGTAACAAACGGCGCATGTCGGTTCAAACCTATTTCTTTGTCTCTTGTTTGTCTCTAATTCCCATGATATGTAGGTTTTCTGCACTTAACTCTTAACATCACATGTCATGTGACGACCCCACCTCCCCCTAGGGTGTACCCTTGGGTTTAGCGGACCGCCTGCCCAACTCTCGCCAGGACTCGCTCACTTATTTCGAATAAAATAGTGCACAACCTCAAGCGTAAATGGAAAAACAGTTCCCAAGTTTGGAACGTACATGTACATTCATTTCTATTCCAAACATTCATACAATCCCAAATATAACAAAAGAGATGAATTCCAGATACATTCAGCCATAACCGAGCACTAGCGCGAGTACAATTGCAAAAATTCAAAAACTAGACTATGCTAGTCTGTACCAGCCTCACGCCCTCACTCGCACCTGTGAGGACCCGAAATTTCCTTATTTTTATTTTATTTTTTTGGCTTAATTAATTATTTACTCACCCGTTTCCTCTGAATAATTTATTTCAACCATTTTAAACTTATTTACATGGAACTATGGCTTACATGTATTTTTAAAATGACTTGTTACAAAAATTAATTTTTGGTAAGCTCGTTTACTGAGAATAGTGAATACGCGTTTGGAAACAATAATCGAATCCAGAATACAATGAGCTTGAGAAATTGGAGACTTATACATTAGTCTTAAAATAGGTATTTGTATACTTAAGTATTCAAGTATTAGTTAGTAAAGCTATCGTTATAAGAATTTCTTGAAAATTTCGCTTTATAGCGCACAAATCGGAGGTACGCGTTTTCACACGCGCGATTAATTGAGGGACTTAAAACCATTATTTTTAGACCATTGAGAGTGAATAATAATAGTATAAAAATAAGTGCATTAGAGGTATAGTGCACAAGTGAAACAAACTCGAGAGAAATCGAGCACGAAATGCTCGCGTACGCGCGGGAGAGAGAGTTGACTTTTGAAACGATTTAGAGCCACACATTTTAGCTTCTCTTGGAAGCTTCATTTGCAGCCAAAATCTCTCTCTGTCTCTCATTCCAGCCGGCCACAAGGAGAAGAAAAAACAACCAAAGCTCTTCAATTTTCTTCTTCATTTCATCACTAAATCTTCACCAAATCACCTCAAACTTCAACCACACTTTGCTAAGCACTTGGTAATCATCATTGTGAGGCCCCAGTCCGATCGTAAGTCGATATTAGGGTTATTTGATATTTGGTTTGGAAAAAAAAAGGGTTTTATGGCTAGGAAGGAAACCCTAATTCGGTTAAGTTGGAAAATCCTAGTTTACGTATTATGATTATACGGTTCAAGCTATAATTTATATTCGGTAATCTAGTGTGTGCCATGACATAGGTTAGTAAGTTTGAATGATTAGCAAACCTCTAGTGTTGCAATATTAGAAAGTTTAAGTGGAGTTTTGTTTATCGCCCGCCTTTTTCCGCATTTTCTTTATTAGGAAAATCTCCAGGATAATTTTATGAGTAATTATAGTTTTAGATGATTTTTCTAGTATTGGAGAATTTTAGAAAATTAAGAATATATATTGGACGTGGGACCCACTAGTGCGGTAAGTTCGGAAAAATTCGGCCAATTAGGTTAAATTCCGGATACTGTGTAAAATTTATCGGGTGTTAAGAGATAAGTTGAATGTGTGAAGTGATTGATGTGAGAGGGAAAAAGAAAGATAAGAATGCATTAATGAGTGTGACAAGTGTCACAATATGATTGGTTGGACTTTATGGTTTACTATTCACATTTTTGACTTTTGACCAAAATTAGTTAATATCTCCAAAAATTCACAAAATTCACCATTTTCTTACCTTGTGTTGGCCGGCCCTCTCTCTTGCAAGAAGGAAGAAAGTTCATCAAATTTCAAGCTTCCATCTCACTCAATCTTCCACAAACAAGAGCTTAGACTAGATTTCACTCCATAAAAACCTTTCTTCTAGTGCTGATAAGTGTATTAGTGAAGTTGATTTGAAGAGCTAAGGTGTCCACAATCCCTATCTCTCTTGATTTATTGGTAAGTGATGCTTGAACACCCTACTACATCTAATGATGCTTATGTTTGGCTTAGAAGTAGCTTGAGTGATGGAATATATGATTTATTTCTTGATTTGAAAAGTTTTGGTGAAGTTTTCCATTTTATGATGAATTTGCTGGTTTAATATGAATGGGATGTTGTGGCCTTGTATGATGAATGGTAATGGTTTAAAATGACTCTAGTAGGTGTGAATAGTTGATAATTGCACTCAATTTTGGATTTGGAAGAATTTCTGGAAAATTAGGGTTCTTGGTTGAACATTCTGTCCGAAATTTTAGGTCATAGATAGAGGCCGAATTGGACTTTGCTCCAAACATGAAAGTTGTAGGTATTGATGAGGTTGAAGTGCCTACAAAATTTCAGGGCATTTGGAGTAGTATAGAGTGAGTTATGCCGTTTTTACTGTTGCTGTTTTTGGTGAACAGAATGTCCGAACTGCGATAGTAATTGTCTGTTTTGACTGGAATTGGTTTGGATTTTATTGTTGGTGTCTTCTGATGAAATGTAGCTTGATGTCTTAGCTTTCATATGCCTTTGGAATCAATGCTTTTGGACCTGTATAGACTGACTTGGACTGATTACAGTTTTGTGTGATTTGGGAACCTGCAATTACGGTTCTGGGTTGGTTTTCTGCATTTTGACTTAGTTGTGCTAGGATTTGGATTGAGAGGCCTTCTACATTGTTGTTTCCCCTTAAGTCCTGGATATCCCTGTAAATTTTCAGGATTAACGCAGTGGTATAACCTGAGTTCTAAACGAAATACTCAGACCTGTTTTGACCGTCAAATTCTGTTCTGTTCTTATATCCGGACAGTTTACGACTGGAACTTTGGCTTCACGTTTGACTAGGTTACAAGCTGTTTGGGCTTGCGACCAAAACACCAAACTTATAGCTCTATATCAGAGCTTTCTAACGCCCTTGGAATTTCATGAATCGGGTTTATAGAACCTGAGATATAGCCGAGCAAATAAGGCCTGCCCGTGAAAATGACCATTTTCTGGTCAGATTTGTTTTGGTCCTGACGACCAACTTCTGTTCCGAATTTGGATTGCCGTTTTGTTTGTTTGAGGCACGATAGTAGCCGTTTACGATATTATGTGACACAATCTCCTATTTCAGACGGTTGTGAGCTGGGCGGATCTGGTGGGGTCCACTACTAGCTGTTCGTTTCGATCCGACTTCGTACTTTTGCTATTTCCGTTTTGAGTAAGTATTCAGGCCAGTTTGGTGTGTTTTCTTTGCTATGTGTTTGAGATATGTGAAAAGGGTACTTAAGCGAGGGTGTACTTTATCGCACTCGACCTAAACCCTAATTTGAATGTATAATTGTACTTGGCATATGTATATGAACCTTTTGAAACCAAAACCCTTGAGCTGGTGGCTCGGGGCGACTTTCGAGTAAAGTTTGTGAAGTTTGCAAAGTTTGTGAGTTCATGGGCCCGATCTAAGACCTGTTTGGACTATTCGAGCCGGTTAGGGCTTGGTCGAAATCAGTCCAACTTAGTCTGAGGTCACCAAGTTTGTAGGTTCATGTTATGAACCAATTTTGTGAATCCGGTTCACCGAGAAGGTGACCAAGTTTGTGACCCGAGTTTGTGACTCAAGCTCAAGTTTGTGATTTCGTTCGCCCGGGCAAGTTTGTGAGGTGACTGGCCAGTGAGGGTGATAAGGTGTCGGTGGGTGTACAAGTGAAGTTCTACGGACCATTGAGTGTGGTCGACGGAGTGTCGGCAGGAGATCACGCATGGCATATGAATTGGCTTTGGAGCCACCTGTATCCTTATTATGTGATGTTACTTTTCTGCTTTTGCTTTACTCTTACTATGTAACTGTTGTTACGTGAAATTTATGCTTTCGCCCCTGTTTACTTACTAAGCATATAGCTTACCCTGTTCCATTTGTTTTCCTTAGTAGGGGCCGACGCGGGGACTTTTGGTTCGTACACTAGTATAGATAGATTGGCTTGTATTAGTTAAACAGTTAGGATGTTTGTTTTAGTTTTGGTGGTTTGTATAAGGACCCTTCTTAGGGTCTATCTTCTGCTGGTTGTGGTTATAGTGTATTAGAGTGGTTTGACTCGAGACTTTTGAGGATGTAAATGTAACTTTTGGGATTGTATATATATTGTATATAGTGCTCTTTCGATTTATCTAGTTTTACTGCTTTAAGTTTTGAGTCCTGGCGCGAGCTAGGCAGGCGGCCCGCCGATACCCTTGGGTTCGCCCTTGGGAGAAGTGGGGTCGTCACAATCATAAGCTACAAAAGAGCTTGCTTTCCATGGCTTTTCTTTGGCTAAGGAGGACCGAAAATTCTGCCTTGAAACATCTAGCAAAGTAAGTGACGATCAAACCTTCAAATCTTGATTTATGGAAGTAATATAGCACTTATAAGTTCATATCTTCTTGTGGGTAGCTTTATTGATGTTGGAAAGTTGTTGTGTGGGCTCTATGAACTCCCACTATGGCTTGATGGACTGTTTTGTCATGTTTTGATGTTATTAATGTTGGTTTAGTGCTTAAATTAGTATAAATGAGTGATATTATGGATGAAAGCTCAAAGGGAGTGAAGATGGAAAACTTTCCATTTCTGCCCCTCTGAATGTCCATGACCCTTAGAGCAAAATTTTGTGGTTCTATTGACTTGTTTATGATGTATACCTGTTGTGTGGTTTGTGTGGAAAGTTTCATCAAAAAATTTCATGATTTGGATGGGTAGATGTTGAGTTTTCGAAAGTCCAGTAAAACTGGAATTTTTCCCGAAACTGCTCTGGCAGTGTTTTTCAAACAGCTATAAATTTTTGTTCCGATTTCGAAATCAAGTGTCGTTTGCGGAACTGAAAACTAGACATTCCCAGCTTTCCAACGGTATAAAATTCACATTCTGATTCCACCTGAGTAGTCCATACCAATCGTTTGAACATGACTGTCCTGTTTCACGTCTACACTGGGAGCTCTGTTTTGAGCAGCGAATTGATGCTCAAATATAAGCTAGCTGTGGGCAGATTTTGAAAATAATTTCTTCTAAGGAATTGTAGATTATGAATGTAGTTTTCAACGTTACTAACCACACTCAATTCCGAGTTGAATTGAGTGAATTCTGGCCAAATTACAGACCTACATCATTGCTTGAAAACCCTCATTTTGGACTGATCAATGGCCTATCTTGTTTGGGACTTGTTATTTTGAAACTTTTGGTGTCAATCACTTACCAAATGTATAGTAGATGTTTCTCAGACTTTTGTTTCATAAATGGACTAGATTTGAATCATTTTCATTGGGTAAAATGTTTGAAAAGGAAGAAGGAAGCAAAAGACAGATTGGTCTTGGGATTTTCTTGAACTTTGGTAGTTTAGTTCACTACCTTCCCGTGTGAATTTTCAAATGAAATTTGGTAGAGGAGTATTCCTCATATGGAAGTTGAATTGCACCAATTTTGGTGTCAATCTAAGACCATTTCGATATACAAATGATGTCCCAAAGTTGCTCTTTGAATCTGGAAAAACTTTTCCTTTTCTCTTGGTCGAATGGTCAAATCTGATTTGGGAAGTTATATTTCGAAAACCTTGATGTCAATTACTTCTAAATTACTTATTGGATGTTTATGGAACATTAGTTTCAATATTTGAATTAATTGAAGTTGATTGTGTGGAACAAAGCTTTTAAAAAGGAAAATTGAAGTACAAGGCAGAATTGCCTTGAAAATTCTTGGAACTTTAGTGGCTTTGTTAACTGACTTCCCGAACGAATTTTTATATGAAACTTGATAGAGGAATATCCCTTATATGGTAGAGTAATACTACCAAATTTTGTGCCATTCTGAGTCTATTTCAATGTCCAACTGAAGTCCCAAAATTCATGTTTCAAATCTGGAAATTCTTGATCAATGAGGAATTTTTGGTCAACTTTAAGCTGCTATATCATGGCGCTCAAAACTTCGATTCTAATTCCGTTTGTTTTGTTTTAAACTTTGATTACAACTCTAATTTAGTTCCAAATTTCGGAGGCTAGTTAGAATTGTGTGAATTTTAGCGAATTTCCAAAGTTTGCCAAAAACCAACCCGAATCTGTCTTGGGAGTCCAAGTCAACCACTTTAAGCCAAAATTTGAGTGTTTTCCATTTTGAATCTTAGAAAGGTGTCTTCTATGAACTTTTAGTAATTCGAATCTAGTTTCTAACGGTACCAAGTTTTCCATTTTTAGACCTACTAAGTGCAAGATATGATTTTTCTAACTTTGACCCACAAAGCTGAAATTTGCCAATTTCTTAGAAAATGAAATTTTGGAAACTTGACTTCTTTTCTCGATATCGACTGAACGTTTTGAACTCGATTTCATGGAAATACTAGTCTCTCTCTTTGGACTTTAAAACTTCACTCATGATGTGACGACCCCACTTCTCCCAAGGGCGAACCCAAGGGTATCGGCGGGCCGCCTGCCTAGCTCGCGCCAGGACTCAAAACTTAAAGCAATAAAAGCCAGAAAATCCAAAAGAGTACTATACATACTATATACAATCCCAAAAGAGTTATAATTACATTCTCCAAAAGTACCTGCTCTTACTATTACATCCGTATACTTACAACCAAAACCAAAAGGGAGACCCTAAGAAGGGTCCTAATACAAACCACCAGAATAAAAACAAACATCCTAAAAGTTCAACTATTACAAGCCAATCTACTAAACTAGTGTATGAGCCCCAAACGTACCCGCGTCGGCCCCTGCTAAGGAAAACAAACGGAATGGGGTAAGCTAAAAGCTTAGTAAGTAAACAGGGGCAAAAGCGTAAATTTCACGTAGCAACATTTACACAGTAAGAGTAAAGCAAAAGCAGAAAAGTAACATCACATAATAAGGATACGGGTGGCTCCAAAGCCAATTCATTTGCCATGCTTGATCTCCTGTCGACACTCCGTCGACCATAAATAAGGTCCGTAGAACTTCACTTGTACACCCACCGACACCTTATCACCCTCACTGGCCAGTCACCTCACAAACTTGCCCAGGCGAACGAAATCACAAACTTGAGCTTTAATCATAAGCTCGGGTCACAAACTTGGTGACCTCAAACCAAGTTGGACTGACTTCGACCAAGCCCTAACCGGCTCGAATAGTCCATCTAGGTATTGAGTTCAACCGCAAACTCACAAAAATTCACAAAAGTATTCAAAAGTCACCCCGAGCCACAAGCTCAAGGGTTTTTGTTCCAAAATTTCTCACATACATATGTCATGTACAAATTGGTGCGTAAATTAGGGTCTAGATCGAGTGCGATAAAGTACACCCTCGCCTAGGTACCCTTTTTACACATAACGAAACACATAAACAACTAACACATAAGAGCGGCCTGAATACTTACTCAAAATACCAAAAGTAGTATAAAGGCGGAATTCACTTTGTGTGTTGGCTATTAGTGGGCCCCACCGGCACCGCCTAGCTCACCACTGTCTGAAATCGAAGATTATGTCACAATATATCACAAACGGCAACTAACGTACTTGAAATAAGCCAAACGGAAAAATTGGCACGCGCAAGTGCGGAAACGGCAAAACGGCCGCACACGTCCGCGCAGAACGGCAAACGGAAATGGCCAAATCGGCCATCTCAAACCGTTTTGGTCAAAATTAGGCTAGGAGTGTCGGATCAAGGTACATGAGGTACCGTTACGAAGCTAAGAGGAAGGGCTACAATGTTCATGAAGACATCGCAACCCAGATCTCAATGGGTATAGGTGAAAATTGCGTGAAACAGTTCCAGCTGTTTCATTGCGAGTTACCAAACAGGCCCTGTTTGCAAGGCCGTAACTCACGGCTCAGAAATCGAAATTAAGAAATTCCAAAGGCATTAGAAAGCTGAGACATAAGGCTAAAACTTTCATGTTTTGGCCAAGACCTGAATCTATTCAGAACAAAACAAAATGCGAGTGCCAAAGTACCCGTCAGAACTGTCCAAATACAAGGCAGTTCTGACGAGCGATATTGTTTTGATCATAACCGGAGCTACGGAACTCGGTTTTCGACGTACTTTATACCGTTTCGAAGCTGAGATCAAGATCTAAACTTCTTATGAAGGAGTCGGCACCCAGATCGAACTCTATAAAAATCGAAAAGTCATGGGCAGAAACAAAATCAGAAAACGCGTAGAACCAGAGGGTCAAAACAGGCTTGAGCATTTCGTCGATAACTCAGGCTACGCTAATCCGATTGACCTGAAATTTTGTAGGCATACTCAGGACTCAAGGGGCTACGACTTTCATGTTTTACGAAACTTCTGAATCAGCCCGGAACATTAAGGAAAATGGAGCTAAAGTTCAGGTTCTGGGTTGCCCTGTTTACCCATTTTGCCGGTTTCAAATGTCGCAAACATATGGTTCGTTTTCATGGTTCTTATGCAAGTTTTTCAACCACTTTTGTACCAAATAAACACACATATACTAACATCTAAATGGCCTACAAATGGTCCGAAATTCCCCTCCCAAGTCAATACCAAATTTAACAATCATCAACCACAATCCCTAACCAAATTTCATTTGCACCAATGAACTTAATCCAACCTCTCACTAACCAAACTCTATCTCACTAACCATAAGCTAAGCTAAATTAGCCTAATGGAGTTTAGGGTTTCTTAACCCAAATCAGCTTTTTGCAAGTAACCAACCAAATCAAGTGAGGCAATTCATCAAACATAACCACTACAAGTCCATTTCTCAACTAAAACAAGTAAGGAAAGCATTAGCAAGAAACCCAAATTCTTTCCTCTTCTTGGCCGAATTTTCAGCAACCAAATAACACTAAAATTAACCAAAGTACTCCATAAAAACATGTGATAGGCATAAGAGGTACCACAATCAAGCACAACTAGGGTCCTATGCCAAAATAACCACTAGTTCATCAAACAATAATCAACTTAAGTCTTCAAATAGACTTTCTTACCTTTGATTCAAGCTTTGTAGATGATCACCCACAACAATCAAGTGCTCAAGTTGTTTCTCCAAGATCCAAACTCAAGATTGAAGAGCAAAAATGATGCACCAAAGCAAGCTTTCCTTTTCTTTTTTTTTCTTTCTCTTCTCACGGCTCTCACTCTCTCTCTCGGCTCTTCCTTTCTTTTTTTTTTTCTTAGTTTTGTTTTCTCTTGTTTCTTATAAGTTGTAAGACAACATATAGTCAAAGCTTTGGGAGATATTTCTTATAGCTAACCAATCACAAAAATGCTTTATTTGTTGTTTAAACCCTTGCACTTTAACTTTCTCTTTCTTATACAATTTCCCTCACACATTTGATAACCTTTCAATTTACTCCATAAGTCATAACTTAATCTCTTTTAAAACATGTAATCACACTTAATTACCTCACTAATCACTTTCTCATCTTAATCACACACAAAATTTTTACTCGCGATTTAGAAAATTTTAGGCCACTGAGCGATGTGTAAGACCCGTCAGGCCTACTTAAGTCCAAAATAGATAAATTTATGCGTTTGTGTGAAATTTTGTGTGAAGTGGTGTGATTTTATGTGTACAAAATTGTAAAATTGCTAACACAAATTTCTGAATTTCTGAATTTGCAATAAACAATAAGTGACATAAAATTTTAGCGTTTGTGTGAAGTTGGCTCGCGATTTGTGTGAAATTTTTCGTTAGTATGCTGCACTTAATTGATTGGTGAGTGTACTACTCACTTGTGTGCTATTATATGGCTTTGATATTTGAACTTGAGATGTTGTATGTTAATGGATTGATGTGAGAGTGTACTTTATCACTCTCACTTATTGTTTCACATGTTATTGAAAAGTTATTGGAAAGTTATTGGAAAGTTATATGAACTGATATATGAAATGAAATACATGACTTGATATCGATTGGACAAGTATCCAACGACTACAATTTGTAGATGGTTTACTCTTGGGACTGGCCAGCTCGAGATGTGAACTATCTTATTTCGGATTCTCGTGCCCGAGTACCCCAGAATTGAGGTGATGCAAGCTACTAGGTATTTGAACCCTGTGTTTTGGAAACAAGCCTTGTATTTTGGAAACGTGAACAGGCTTTGTCTGACTAAAATGAGCACAAGAGATCAATGGACATCTAGTTTGGATAGTAAGTGACGTGAGAGACCAGACGGGCTGGTACTGGGATGACTTTTCTACTGTATATTACTAAGTGCGGAAAAAGAAAAGAACTCAACAACCAACCCATACCGACCCTGCACCGTCAAGTGGAGAAGGGACTGGAATGAAGAACCTCGTTTCTTCTGACTCTGAAGACGGAGAAGGTACAGGCCATTGGTTACTTTAAATTTGAAGGAAAATTTCGAGGACGAAATTCTTTTAAGGGGGGGAGAGTGTGAGAACCCGTAAAACCCTAATTATTTTCCTAGGGTTTATTTCCCCTTAATTACATGTTTTCTGTATTTTCGGGCCTAGGAATATTTTTCTGGTAGATTTTATGAGTAATTATAGTTTTTAGATGATTTTTCTAGTATTGGTGAGTTTTTAGAAAATTAAGAATATATTTTGGACGTGGGACCCACTAGTGCGAAAAGTTTGGAAAAATTCGGCCAATAAGGTTAAGTTTCGGATACAGTGAAAATTTTATCGGGTGTTAAGAGATAAGTAGTGTGTGTGAAGTGATTGATGTGAGAGAGAAAAGAAAGATAGGAATGCATTTAAGGAGGTAACAAGTGTCACCTTCTCATTTGATGCCTTTTAAGAATTACTATTCACAATTTTGACTTTTTTGACCAAAGGTTAAATATCTCAAAAAAATTGCACAAAATTCACCATTTTTGCACCCTTGATGGCCGGCTCTCTCTCTCTCAAAGAAGAAGACAATTTCCTAACTTTCAAGCTTCCATAAGCTTCAATCTTCCATGAACAAAGGCTTAGACTAGATTCTACTCCATAAAACCTTATCTTCTAGTGATAGTAAGTTGTTTGGTGAACTTTGTTTGAAGCTCTAAGGTGGCCAACATCTTCCTCTCTCTTGGTTCTTGGTAAGTGAAGCTTGAAACACCCTACTACCTCTAATAATGCTTATTTTGTGCTTAATGGGGGCATGAGTGAAGGAATATGTGATTTACCCCTTGATTTGGCTTGTTTTGGTGAAGTTTTTAATTTATTGGGAATTTTTCTGGTTTAATTGGATTATGATGGTGTGATTGTTTGTGATGATGGGCAATGGACTATAATGGCTCTAGTGGATATGAAATGTGGTTAAATGCAATCAATTTTGGATTTGGAATGAAATGTGAAAAGTTAGGGTTCTTGAACCCCTATTCTGTCCGAAATTTTAGGTCATAGCTAGAGGCCGAATTGGACTTTGCTCAAAACATGAAAGTTGTAGGTATTGATGAGTTTAGTGTGCCTGCAAAATTTCAGGGCAATTGGACAAGTGTAGAGTGAGTTATGCCGTTTTTACTGTTGCTGTTTTTGGTGCACAGAATGTCCGAACTGCGATAGTAATTGCCTGTTTGGACTGGTATTGGTTTGGATTTTGAAGTTGGTGTCTTCTGAGGAAATGTAGCTGGATGTCTTAGCTAACTTATTCCTTTGGAATTTCGGCATTTGGACCTGTGTAGGCTGAGATTGACGTATTACAGTTTTGTGTGTTTTGCAAATCTGTTTTGGTAATTCTGGTTTGGTATTTGGCACTTTTGACCTAGTTGTGCTAGGATTTGGACTGAGAGGCCTTCTACATTGTTGTAGCCCTGTTTCATAGCTTCGAAACGGTGGGTCTTACACCCCTAACCGATAATTGTAGTGACAGTTGTGCCATTACCGCATTATGACGTCAAAACCGGTTTTCTTATCAAGGCCAACATTAAAGCCTTTCTTAATTTCTGGTTTGCTTTCATGCTTGTATATGTTTATAAAACCCTATTGGGGTTGTGAATTGGTGTTGTTTATGGCTCGGTATGGTTTCTTGTTTTATGATATTGTGAGCTATGGAACGGCTCTTGACATGAAATGCTTATATGCGTGTTGTTGGGTTGTGATTGAAGAAAAATAATGAAGCCTTATGGCTGGAAAATTTGGTAAACACAAAGGGCATGCTGCCCGAATTTTTACTCGCGATTTAGAAAACTATATTCTCGACTTGAGTAAAGGTTAAGTATTTAACCCTTGAATTTCCATGCATGAAACCCTATTGGGCGATAATTGGTTTGACTTTATGACTCGTTATCGAGTCTTATGGTATTTGTTTACATGTTCTAGGGCGTGACGATAGCTCACGACATTCTCCTGACGGAAGTGCATGAAATAGCACTTAATTGATTGGTGAGTGTACTACTCACTTGTGTGCTATTATATGGCTTTGATATTTGAACTTGAGATGTTGTATGTTAATGGATTGATGTGAGAGTGTACTTTATCACTCTCACTTATTGTTTCACATGTTATTGAAAAGTTATTGGAAAGTTATTGGAAAGTTATATGAACTGATATATGAAATGAAATACATGACTTGATATCGATTGGACAAGTATCCAACGACTACAAATGTTATCATTGAGCTCAACCCCATTGGTAGTTGATTGAATCGAGCCGACAAGGGTTTGGTCGTGACAATTAATGAGCCTTGGGTAAAGTTATAAGGAATCTTGTAGAATGAGAGACTCTTGATTCCGGTATACTCGAGTAATACCATAGTGCAAGTGTTTGGAGTGCGGGCCCGGTAGGGGGATGTTTGGTGGAAGGAATGGGAGAGAAGAGGAGTCTACGGTTGGTCTCTCTTCAACATTGACGGAGAGTCAATGAGGTTGGATCAAGACATAAGCGTGGAAATGGGCTCTTGAGAGCCGACCGTATCCTTTCACTGATTTACTTTGCTCAAAACATGAAAGTTGTAGGTATTGATGAGTTTAGTGTGCCTGCAAAATTTCAGGGCAATTGGACAAGTGTAGAGTGAGTTATGCCGTTTTTACTGTTGCTGTTTTTGGTGCACAGAATGTCCGAACTGCGATAGTAATTGCCTGTTTGGACTGGTATTGGTTTGGATTTTGAAGTTGGTGTCTTCTGAGGAAATGTAGCTGGATGTCTTAGCTAACTTATGCCTTTGGAATTTCGGCATTTGGACCTGTGTAGGCTGAGATTGACGTATTACAGTTTTGTGTGTTTTGCAAATCTGTTTTGGTAATTCTGGTTTGGTATTTGGCATTTTTGACCTAGTTGTGCTAGGATTTGGACTGAGAGGCCTTCTACATTGTTGTAGCCCTGTTTCATAGCTTCGAAACGGTGGGTCTTACACCCCTAACCGATAATTGTAGTGAGAGTTGTGCCATTACCGCATTATGACGTCCAAATCGGTTTTCTTATCAAGGCCAACATTAAAGCCTTTCTTAATTTCTGGTTTGCTTTCATGCTTGTATATGTTTATAAAACCCTATTGGGGTTGTGAATTGGTGTTGTTTATGGCTCGGTATGGTTTCTTGTTTTATGATATTGTGAGCTATGGAACGGCTCTTGACATGAAATGCTTATATGCGTGTTGTTGGGTTGTGATTGAAGAAAAATAATGAAGCCTTATGGCTGGAAAATTTGGTAAACACAAAGGGCATGCTGCCCGAATTTTTACTCGCGATTTAGAAAATTTTAGGCCACTGAGCGATGTGTAAGACCCGTCAGGCCTACTTAAGTCCAAAATAGATAAATTTTAGCGTTTGTGTGAAATTTTGTGTGAAGTGGTGTGATTTTATGTGTACAAAATCAGTTATGTGTACAAAATAGACCCCACTTCTAAATCAGTTATGTGTACGAAATTGTCCTAAGTGGGGGAGATTGTGACGACCCCACTTCTCCCAAGGGCGAACCCAAGGGTATCGGCGACCGCCTGCCTAGCTCGCGCCAGGACTCAAAACTTAAAGCAATAAAAGCCAGAAAATCCAAAAGAGTACTATACATACTATATACAATCATCAACCACAATCCCTAACCAAATTTCATTTGCACCAATGAACTTAATCCAACCTCTCACTAACCAAACTCTCGCCAGGACTAACGGTGCAGTATAGAGCGATCTTTCACGTTCCGGAACTTATAACGCGCGCAAATAAGGCAAAAGGGCAAAATAACCCAAAATAAAAGAAATAAAATCCGGAGTCGGCCATGAATAGTAACCGACTCGTCCGAACCCAACCAAACATCGAATTACATAAACCACAAAACATTTAGCCTTTACAAACCAAAAATGACATTTAAAAGTGATACAAAAGTCACTACATATATGGTTTGCCAAAACAAAAGTGAAAACGGCCCTAATGATACATTTAGGGTCCCATTTTATATACAATACAAAAGAGTCATTCATCTAGTTCATTTGGCAACCATTTATCAAAATTCATTCCAAAAGAGTCATATTCCTGTAAGGAAAACAAAAGTAACGGGGTGAGCTAAAGCTCAGTGAGCAACTATCACAATAGCAATTAAGATCACATAAGCAAAACCATTCAATTCAAGTATGCAATTTCGAAGCAAAGTAAATCAGTGAAAGGATACGGTCGGCTCTCAAGAGCCCATTTCCACGCTTATGTCTTGATCCAACCTCATTGACTCTCCGTCAATGTTGAAGAGTGACCAACCGTAGACTCCTCTTCTCTCCCATTTCTTCCACCAAACATCCCCCTACCGGGCCCGCACTCCAAACACTTGCACTGTGGTATTACTCGAGTATACCGGAATCAAGAGTCTCTCATACTACAAGATTCCTTATAACTTTACCCAAGGCTCATTAATTGTCACGACCAAACCCTTGTCGGCTCGATTCAATCAACTACCAATGGGGTTGAGCTCAATGATAACATTTGTAGTCGTTGGATACTTGTCCAATCGATATCAAGTCATGTATTTCATTTCATATATCAGTTCATATAACTTTCCAATAACTTTCCAATAACTTTTCAATAACATGTGAAACAATAAGTGAGAGTGATAAAGTACACTCTCACATCAATCCATTAACATACAACATCTCAAGTTCAAATATCAAAGCCATATAATAGCACACAAGTGAGTAGTACACTCACCAATCAATTAAGTGCTATTTCATGCACTTCCGTCAGGAGAATGTCGTGAGCTATCGTCACGCCCTAGAACATGTAAACAAATACCATAAGACTCGATAACGAGTCATAAAGTCAAACCAATTATCGCCCAATAGGGTTTCATGCATGGAAATTCAATGGTTAAATACTTAACCTTTACTCAAGTCGAGAATATAGTTTTCTAAATCGCGAGTAAAAATTCGGGCAGCATGCCCTTTGTGTTTACCAAATTTTCCAGCCATAAGGCTTCATTATTTTTCTTCAATCACAACCCAACAACACGCATATAAGCATTTCATGTCAAGAGCCGTTCCATAGCTCACAATATCATAAAACAAGAAACCATACCGAGCCATAAACAACACCAATTCACAACCCCAATAGGGTTTTATAAACATATACAAGCATGAAAGCAAACCAGAAATTAAGAAAGGCTTTAATGTTGGCCTTGATAAGAAAACCGGTTTTGACGTCATAATGCGGTAATGGCACAACTCTCACTACAATTATCGGTTAGGGGTGTAAGACCCACCGTTTCGAAGCTATGAAACAGGGCTACAACAATGTAGAAGGCCTCTCAGTCCAAATCCTAGCACAACTAGGTCAAAAGTGCCAAATACCAAACCAGAATTACCAAAACAGATTTGCAAAACACACAAAACTGTAATACGTCAATCTCAGCCTACACAGGTCCAAATGCCGAAATTCCAACCTTTACTCAAGTCGAGAATACAGTTTTCTAAATCGCGAGTAAAAATTCGGGCAGCATGCCCTTTGTGTTTACCAAATTTTCCAGCCATAAGGCTTCATTATTTTTCTTCAATCACAACCCAACAACACGCATATAAGCATTTCATGTCAAGAGCCGTTCCATAGCTCACAATATCATAAAACAAGAAACCATACCGAGCCATAAACAACACCAATTCACAACCCCAATAGGGTTTTATAAACATATACAAGCATGAAAGCAAACCAGAAATTAAGAAAGGCTTTAATGTTGGCCTTGATAAGAAAACCGGTTTTGACGTCATAATGCGGTAATGGCACAACTCTCACTACAATTATCGGTTAGGGGTGTAAGACCCACCGTTTCGAAGCTATGAAACAGGGCTACAACAATGTAGAAGGTCTCTCAGTCCAAATCCTAGCACAACTAGGTCAAAAGTGCCAAATACCAAACCCGAATTACCAAAACAGATTTGCAAAACACACAAAACTGTAATACGTCAATCTCAGCCTACACAGGTCCAAATGCCGAAATTCCAAAGGCATAAGTTAGTTAAGACATCCAGCTACATTTCCTCAGAAGACACCAACTTCAAAATCCAAACCAATACCAGTCCAAACAGGCAATTACTATCGCAGTTCGGACATTCTGTGCACCAAAAACAGCAACAGTAAAAACGGCATAACTCACTCTACACTTGTCCAATTGCCCTGAAATTTTGCAGGCACACTAAACTCATCAATACCTACAACTTTCATGTTTTGAGCAAAGTCCAATTCGGCCTCTAGCTATGACCTAAAATTTCGGACAGAATAGGTGTTCAAGAACCCTAACTTTTCACATTTCATTCCAAATCCAAAATTGATTGCATTTAACCACATTTCATATCCACTAGAGCCATTATAGTCCATTGCCCATCATCACAAACAATCACACCATCATAATCCAATTAAACCAGAAAAATTCCCAATAAATTAAAAACTTCACCAAAACAAGCCAAATCAAGGGGTAAATCACATATTCCTTCACTCATGCCCCCATTAAGCACAAAATAAGCATTATTAGAGGTAGTAGGGTGTTTCAAGCTTCACTTACCAAGAACCAAGAGAGAGGAAGATGTTGGCCACCTTAGAGCTTCAAACAAAGTTCACCAAACAACTTACTATCACTAGAAGATAAGGTTTTATGGAGTAGAATCTAGTCTAAGCCTTTGTTCATGGAAGATTGAAGCTTATGGAAGCTTGAAAGTTAGGAAATTGTCTTCTTCTTTGAGAGAGAGAGAGCCGGCCATCAAGGGTGCAAAAATGGTGAATTTTGTGCAATTTTTTTGAGATATTTAACCTTTGGTCAAAAAAAGTCAAAATTGTGAATAGTAATTCTTAAAAGGCATCAAATGAGAAGGTGACACTTGTTACCTCCTCACATGCATTCCTATCTTTCTTACCTCTCTCACATCAATCACTTCACACACACTACTTATCTCTTAACACCCGATAAAATTTTCACTGAGATTAAGTTCCTCTTATTTTGTGTGGTTTTGAGTACCCGTCAGAACTGTCCAAAAACCGGGCAGTTCTGACGATCGATATCGTTTCGATCATAACCGGAGCTACGGAACTCGGTTTTTGACGTACTTTATACCGTTTCGAAGCTGAGACCAAAATATAAACTTCTTATGAAGGAGCCGACACCCAGATCGAAGGGAATCAAAACCGAAAAGTCATGGGCAGAAGCGAAACTAGAAAAACGCGCAGAATCAGAGGGTCAAAACAGGCTTGAGCATTTCGTCGATAACTCAGGCTACGCTAATCCGATTGACCTGAAATTTTGCAGGCATACTCAGGACTCAAGGGGCTACGACTTTCATGTTTTGAGGAATTCATAAATCCGTACATAGCATTAAGAAAAATGAAGCCGAAGTTCAGTCGTTAAACTGTCCTGTTTTCCCAGTTTTGCCGTTATCGCACGCCAAAGTCGCACGGTCCGTTCCTACGATTTTTATACCAGATTTCCAGCCATTTTGATACCAAATAACCTTATGTAACTTAACCAAACTCTATCTCACTAACCATAAGCTAAGCTAAATTAGCCTAATAGAGTTTAGGGTTTCTTAACCCAAATCCGATTTTTGCAAGTAACCAACCAAATCAAGTGAGGCAATTCATCAAACATAACCACTACAAGTCCATTTCTCAACTAAACAAGTAAGGAAAGCATTACATTAAAAAGCCCAAATTCTCTTTCTCTTGACCGAAATTTCCAGCAGCATAAATCACCAAAAATTAACCAAAGTACTCCATAAAAACAAGTGATAGGCATAAGAGGTACCACAATCAAGCACAACTAAGGTCCTATGCCAAAATAACCACTAGTTCATCAAACAATAATCAACTTAAGTCTTCAAATAGACTTTCTTACCTTTGATTCAAGCTTTGTAGATGATCACCCACAACAATCAAGTGCTCAAGTTGTTTCTCCAAGATCCAAACTCAAGATTGAAGAGCAAAAATGATGCACCAAAGCAAGCTTTCCTTTTCTTTTTTTTCTTTCTCTTCTCACGGCTCTCACTCTCTCTTATTCTCTGGTATGAGAATAGGGTGCATCTACAACTTAATTGGCAAACCATGTTTTGGCAAAATATATTCTTAACCATGTTTTATCTACAACTTAAATGTTTTGAGCACTGTCCAATTCGGCCTCTAGCTATGACCTAAAATTTCGGACAGAATAGGGGTTCAAGAACCCTAACTTTTCACATTTCATTCCAAATCCAAAATTGATTGCATTTAACCACATTTCATATCCACTAGAGCCATTATAGTCCATTGCCCATCATCACAAACAATCACACCATCATAATCCAATTAAACCAGAAAAATTCCCAATAAATTAAAAACTTCACCAAAACAAGCCAAATCAAGGGGTAAATCACATATTCCTTCACTCATGCCCCCATTAAGCACAAAATAAGCATTATTAGAGGTAGTAGGGTGTTTCAAGCTTCACTTACCAAGAACCAAGAGAGAGGAAGATGTTGGCCACCTTAGAGCTTCAAACAAAGTTCACCAAACAACTTACTATCACTAGAAGATAAGGTTTTATGGAGTAGAATCTAGTCTAAGCCTTTGTTCATGGAAGATTGAAGCTTATGGAAGCTTGAAAGTTAGGAAATTGTCTTCTTCTTTGAGAGAGAGAGAGCCGGCCATCAAGGGTGCAAAAATGGTGAATTTTGTGCAATATTTTTGAGATATTTAACCTTTGGTCAAAAAAGTCAAAATTGTGAATAGTAATTCTTAAAAGGCATCAAATGAGAAGGTGACACTTGTTACCTCCTTAAATGCATTCCTATCTTTCTTTTCTCTCTCACATCAATCACTTCACACACACTACTTATCTCTTAACACCCGATAAAATTTTCACTGTATCCGAAACTTAACCTTATTGGCCGAATTTTTCCAAACTTTTCGCACTAGTGGGTCCCACGTCCAAAATATATTCTTAATTTAAGCATCTACAACTTAATTGGCAAACCATGTTTTGAGCACCCTATATTCGGGCATTCTAAGACATAAGGCTAAAACTTTGATGTTTTGGCCAAGACTTGAATCCATTCAGAACAGAACGAAAATCGAGTGCCAAAGTACCCGTCAGAACTGTCCAAAAACCGGGCAGTTCTGACGATCGATATCGTTTCGATCATAACCGGAGCTACGGAACTCGGTTTTTGACGTACTTTATACCGTTTCGAAGCTGAGACCAAAATATAAACTTCTTATGAAGGAGTCGGCACCCAGATCGAACTCTATAAAAATCGAAAAGTCATGGGCAGAAACAAAATCAGAAAACGCGTAGAACCAGAGGGTCAAAACAGGCTTGAGCATTTCGTCGATAACTCAGGCTACGCTAATCCGATTGACCTGAAATTTTGTAGGCATACTCAGGACTCAAGGGGCTACGACTTTAATGTTTTACGAAACTTCTGAATCAGCACGGAACATTAAGGAAAATGGAGCTCAAGTTCAGGTTCTGGGTTGCCCTGTTTACCCATTTTGCCGGTTTCAAATGTCGCAAACATATGGTTCGTTTTCATGGTTCTTATGCAGGTTTTTCAACCACTTTTGTACCAAATAAACACACATATACTAACATCTAAATGGCCTACAAATGGTCCGAAATTCCCCTCCCAAGTCAATACCAAATTTAACAATCATCAACCACAATCCCTAACCAAATTTCATTTGCACCAATGAACTTAATCCAACCTCTCACTCTCTCTCTCGGCTCTTCCTTTCTTTTTTTTTTTCTTAGTTTTGTTTTCTCTTGTTTCTTATAAGTTGTAAGACAACATATAGTCAAAGCTTTGGGAGATATTTCTTATAGCTAACCAATCACAAAAATGCTTTATTTGTTGTTTAAACCCTTGCACTTTAACTTTCTCTTTCTTATACAATTTCCCTCACACATTTGATAACCTTTCAATTTACTCCATAAGTCATAACTTAATCTCTTTTAAAACATGTAATCACACTTAATTACCTCACTAATCACTTTCTCATCTTAATCACTTACACTTAAGCATGCTTTATCCCACATAAAAGTAATTAAACAATAACCTTTTTGTCAAGGGCAAAATTAGGTTTAAACCCACTTAAAACTTCTAATAAATCATAACATTAGGGATTTTGCTCACTTAGGGTTTCTAACCTTCTTAAACTTAATTAATCTATACCAAATGGATTAAATCCTATTCTTACCCACACTAAGACACACATTAACCTTACTAACTTTAATCACCACTCGAACTTGTAACCAATACATAACTAGGGTTTAAATCTTAAATCCCTACTTAGGGTGTTCGAAATACTCCCGAAACCAAACGTTACCGCCCAACTAATGAATATATTAACATAGAACGGACTGGGGCCTCACAATCTCCCCCACTTAGGACAATTTCGTCCTCGAAATTAATTCGTTGGTCAAAGCGTACCTTCAAAGTCCACCGAAGGATTTTTCATCTCAGGTTGACCCATCGCATAGACTCTTGCTGGCCCTTTGGGTCCATACCTACAAAACATTAAGTCGTCAGTCAACCGGCATTTCAACTTAAAAGATATCATTCAACTTAAAAGAATCCAATATGCCTAATGCCTGTCGCGTATGTCCCACAATTTCCCAAGTCCTCTAACCTAGGCGCTCTGATACCAACTGTGACGACCCCACTTCTCCCAAGGGCGAACCCAAGGGTATCGGCGGGCCGCCTGCCTAGTTCGCGCCAGGACTCAAAAGTTAAAGCAATAAAAGCCAGAAAATCCAAAAGAGTACTATACATACTATATACAATCCCAAAAGAGTTATAATTACATTCTCCAAAAGTACCTGCTCTTACTATTACATCCGTATACTTACAACCAAAACCAAAAGGGAGACCCTAAGAAGGGTCCTAATACAAACCACCAGAATAAAAACAAACATCCTAAAAGTTCAACTATTACAAGCCAATCTGCTAAACTAGTGTATGAGCCCCAAACGTACCCGCGTCGGCCCCTGCTAAGGAAAACAAACTGAATGGGGTAAGCTAAAAGCTTAGTAAGTAAACAGGGGCAAAAGCGTAAATTTCACGTAGCAACATTTACACAGTAAGAGTAAAGCAAAAGCAGAAAAGTAACATCACATAATAAGGATACGGGTGGCTCCAAAGCCAATTCATTTGCCATGCTTGATCTCCTGTCGACACTCCGTCGACCATAAATAAGGTCCGTAGAACTTCACTTGTACACCCACCGACACCTTATCACCCTCACTGGCCAGTCACCTCACAAACTTGCCCAGGCGAACGAAATCACAAACTTGAGCTTTAATCATAAGCTCGGGTCACAAACTTGGTGACCTCAAACCAAGTTGGACTGACTTCGACCAAGCCCTAACCGGCTCGAATAGTCCATCTAGGTATTGAGTTCAACCGCAAACTCACAAAAATTCACAAAAGTATTCAAAAGTCACCCCGAGCCACAAGCTCAAGGGTTTTTGTTCCAAAATTTCTCACATACATATGTCATGTACAAATTGGTGCGTAAATTAGGGTCTAGATCGAGTGCGATAAAGTACACCCTCGCCTAGGTACCCTTTTTACACATAACGAAACACATAAACAACTAACACATAAGAGCGGCCTGAATACTTACTCAAAATACCAAAAGTAGTATAAAGGCGGAATTCACTTTGTGTGTTGGCTAGTAGTGGGCCCCACCGGCACCGCCTAGCTCACCACTGTCTGAAATCGAAGATTATGTCACAATATATCACAAACGGCAACTAACGTACTTGAAATAAGCCAAACGGAAAAATTGGCACGCGCAAGTGCGGAAACGGCAAAACGGCCGCACACGTCCGCGCAGAACGGCAAACGGAAATGGCCAAATCGGCCATCTCAAACCGTTTTGGTCAAAATTAGGCTAGGAGTGTCGGATCAAGGTACATGAGGTACCGTTACGAAGCTAAGAGGAAGGGCTACAATGTTCATGAAGACATCGCAACCCAGATCTCAATGGGTATAGGTGAAAATTGCGTGAAACAGTTCCAGCTGTTTCATTGCGAGTTACCAAACAGGCCCTGTTTGCAAGGCCGTAACTCACGGCTCAGAAATCGAAATTAAGAAATTCCAAAGGCATTAGAAAGCTGAGACATAAGGCTAAAACTTTCATGTTTTGGCCAAGACCTGAATCTATTCAGAACAAAACAAAATGCGAGTGCCAAAGTACCCGTCAGAACTGTCCAAATACAAGGCAGTTCTGACGAGCGATATTGTTTTGATCATAACCGGAGCTACGGAACTCGGTTTTCGACGTACTTTATACCGTTTCGAAGCTGAGATCAAGATCTAAACTTCTTATGAAGGAGTCGGCACCCAGATCGAACTCTATAAAAATCGAAAAGTCATGGGCAGAAACAAAATCAGAAAACGCGTAGAACCAGAGGGTCAAAACAGGCTTGAGCATTTCGTCGATAACTCAGGCTACGCTAATCCGATTGACCTGAAATTTTGTAGGCATACTCAGGACTCAAGGGGCTACGACTTTAATGTTTTACGAAACTTCTGAATCAGCACGGAACATTAAGGAAAATGGAGCTCAAGTTCAGGTTCTGGGTTGCCCTGTTTACCCATTTTGCCGGTTTCAAATGTCGCAAACATATGGTTCGTTTTCATGGTTCTTATGCAGGTTTTTCAACCACTTTTGTACCAAATAAACACACATATACTAACATCTAAATGGCCTACAAATGGTCCGAAATTCCCCTCCCAAGTCAATACCAAATTTAACAATCATCAACCACAATCCCTAACCAAATTTCATTTGCACCAATGAACTTAATCCAACCTCTCACTCTCTCTCTCGGCTCTTCCTTTCTTTTTTTTTTTCTTAGTTTTGTTTTCTCTTGTTTCTTATAAGTTGTAAGACAACATATAGTCAAAGCTTTGGGAGATATTTCTTATAGCTAACCAATCACAAAAATGCTTTATTTGTTGTTTAAACCCTTGCACTTTAACTTTCTCTTTCTTATACAATTTCCCTCACACATTTGATAACCTTTCAATTTACTCCATAAGTCATAACTTAATCTCTTTTAAAACATGTAATCACACTTAATTACCTCACTAATCACTTTCTCATCTTAATCACTTACACTTAAGCATGCTTTATCCCACATAAAAGTAATTAAACAATAACCTTTTTGTCAAGGGCAAAATTAGGTTTAAACCCACTTAAAACTTCTAATAAATCATAACATTAGGGATTTTGCTCACTTAGGGTTTCTAACCTTCTTAAACTTAATTAATCTATACCAAATGGATTAAATCCTATTCTTACCCACACTAAGACACACATTAACCTTACTAACTTTAATCACCACTCGAACTTGTAACCAATACATAACTAGGGTTTAAATCTTAAATCCCTACTTAGGGTGTTCGAAATACTCCCGAAACCAAACGTTACCGCCCAACTAATGAATATATTAACATAGAACGGACTGGGGCCTCACAATCTCCCCCACTTAGGACAATTTCGTCCTCGAAATTAATTCGTTGGTCAAAGCGTACCTTCAAAGTCCACCGAAGGATTTTTCATCTCAGGTTGACCCATCGCATAGACTCTTGCTGGCCCTTTGGGTCCATACCTACAAAACATTAAGTCGTCAGTCAACCGGCATTTCAACTTAAAAGATATCATTCAACTTAAAAGAATCCAATATGCCTAATGCCTGTCGCGTATGTCCCACAATTTCCCAAGTCCTCTAACCTAGGCGCTCTGATACCAACTGTGACGACCCCACTTCTCCCAAGGGCGAACCCAAGGGTATCGGCGGGCCGCCTGCCTAGTTCGCGCCAGGACTCAAAAGTTAAAGCAATAAAAGCCAGAAAATCCAAAAGAGTACTATACATACTATATACAATCCCAAAAGAGTTATAATTACATTCTCCAAAAGTACCTGCTCTTACTATTACATCCGTATACTTACAACCAAAACCAAAAGGGAGACCCTAAGAAGGGTCCTAATACAAACCACCAGAATAAAAACAAACATCCTAAAAGTTCAACTATTACAAGCCAATCTGCTAAACTAGTGTATGAGCCCCAAACGTACCCGCGTCGGCCCCTGCTAAGGAAAACAAACTGAATGGGGTAAGCTAAAAGCTTAGTAAGTAAACAGGGGCAAAAGCGTAAATTTCACGTAGCAACATTTACACAGTAAGAGTAAAGCAAAAGCAGAAAAGTAACATCACATAATAAGGATACGGGTGGCTCCAAAGCCAATTCATTTGCCATGCTTGATCTCCTGTCGACACTCCGTCGACCATAAATAAGGTCCGTAGAACTTCACTTGTACACCCACCGACACCTTATCACCCTCACTGGCCAGTCACCTCACAAACTTGCCCAGGCGAACGAAATCACAAACTTGAGCTTTAATCATAAGCTCGGGTCACAAACTTGGTGACCTCAAACCAAGTTGGACTGACTTCGACCAAGCCCTAACCGGCTCGAATAGTCCATCTAGGTATTGAGTTCAACCGCAAACTCACAAAAATTCACAAAAGTATTCAAAAGTCACCCCGAGCCACAAGCTCAAGGGTTTTTGTTCCAAAATTTCTCACATACATATGTCATGTACAAATTGGTGCGTAAATTAGGGTCTAGATCGAGTGCGATAAAGTACACCCTCGCCTAGGTACCCTTTTTACACATAACGAAACACATAAACAACTAACACATAAGAGCGGCCTGAATACTTACTCAAAATACCAAAAGTAGTATAAAGGCGGAATTCACTTTGTGTGTTGGCTAGTAGTGGGCCCCACCGGCACCGCCTAGCTCACCACTGTCTGAAATCGAAGATTATGTCACAATATATCACAAACGGCAACTAACGTACTTGAAATAAGCCAAACGGAAAAATTGGCACGCGCAAGTGCGGAAACGGCAAAACGGCCGCACACGTCCGCGCAGAACGGCAAACGGAAATGGCCAAATCGGCCATCTCAAACCGTTTTGGTCAAAATTAGGCTAGGAGTGTCGGATCAAGGTACATGAGGTACCGTTACGAAGCTAAGAGGAAGGGCTACAATGTTCATGAAGACATCGCAACCCAGATCTCAATGGGTATAGGTGAAAATTGCGTGAAACAGTTCCAGCTGTTTCATTGCGAGTTACCAAACAGGCCCTGTTTGCAAGGCCGTAACTCACGGCTCAGAAATCGAAATTAAGAAATTCCAAAGGCATTAGAAAGCTGAGACATAAGGCTAAAACTTTCATGTTTTGGCCAAGACCTGAATCTATTCAGAACAAAACAAAATGCGAGTGCCAAAGTACCCGTCAGAACTGTCCAAATACAAGGCAGTTCTGACGAGCGATATTGTTTTGATCATAACCGGAGCTACGGAACTCGGTTTTCGACGTACTTTATACCGTTTCGAAGCTGAGATCAAGATCTAAACTTCTTATGAAGGAGTCGGCACCCAGATCGAACTCTATAAAAATCGAAAAGTCATGGGCAGAAACAAAATCAGAAAACGCGTAGAACCAGAGGGTCAAAACAGGCTTGAGCATTTCGTCGATAACTCAGGCTACGCTAATCCGATTGACCTGAAATTTTGTAGGCATACTCAGGACTCAAGGGGCTACGACTTTCATGTTTTACGAAACTTCTGAATCAGCACGGAACATTAAGGAAAATGGAGCTCAAGTTCAGGTTCTGGGTTGCCCTGTTTACCCATTTTGCCGGTTTCAAATGTCGCAAACATATGGTTCGTTTTCATGGTTCTTATGCAAGTTTTTCAACCAATTTTGTACCAAATAAACACACATATACTAACATCTAAATGGCCTACAAATGGTCCGAAATTCCCCTCCCAAGTCAATACCAAATTTAACAATCATCAACCACAATCCCTAACCAAATTTCATTTGCACCAATGAACTTAATCCAACCTCTCACTAACCAAACTCTATCTCACTAACCATAAGCTAAGCTAAATTAGCCTAATGGAGTTTAGGGTTTCTTAACCCAAATCAGCTTTTTGCAAGTAACCAACCAAATCAAGTGAGGCAATTCATCAAACATAACCACTACAAGTCCATTTCTCAACTAAAACAAGTAAGGAAAGCATTAGCAAGAAACCCAAATTCTTTCCTCTTCTTGGCCGAATTTTCAGCAACCAAATAACACTAAAATTAACCAAAGTACTCCATAAAAACATGTGATAGGCATAAGAGGTACCACAATCAAGCACAACTAGGGTCCTATGCCAAAATAACCACTAGTTCATCAAACAATAATCAACTTAAGTCTTCAAATAGACTTTCTTACCTTTGATTCAAGCTTTGTAGATGATCACCCACAACTTATCCCACATAAAAGTAATTAAACAATAACCTTTTTGTCAAGGGCAAAATTAGGTTTAAACCCACTTAAAACTTCTAATAAATCATAACATTAGGGATTTTGCTCACTTAGGGTTTCTAACCTTCTTAAACTTAATTAATCTATACCAAATGGATTAAATCCTATTCTTACCCACACTAAGACACACATTAACCTTACTAACTTTAATCACCCCTCGAACTTGTAACCAATACATAACTAGGGTTTAAATCTTAAATCCCTACTTAGGGTTTTCGAAATACTCCCGAAACCAAACGTTACCGCCCAACTAATGAATATATTAACATAGAACGGACTGGGGCCTCACACATGAACCTCAAGTTAAGGGAATTGAATGTCTCTTTTAGGATTTTGATTTAGTCTAGATGAGTGTACATCTCTTCTTGGTAAATGCATGATTGTGAGTGAAGTTGATTATTGTTTGCTCAGGCGCTCAAGGGGACCTTCAAGAGGAACTCGAAGCGGACGCCTAAACACTTGTTTGAGCACTTACTCACTTGTTTTGACTAGGTGAGTGTTCCATATAGGAGTACGTAATTTGAATAAGTCCATAACATGCTTATTCCATGATCATTAAGTGTTAAGTGCTACATGTTATGTATTTACCACACTCATGCATATTTAAGTAAGGTATACTTGAATTACTCGACATGAAATACTTGAATTGCATATTTACGTGAAGTGTTTAAATGATTAATTATGCTATGGCTGCATAAGTCGGCTGGAGTGAATCTCCTCGACTCTTAAGTGGTAAAAGTGGGAAATGGCCAATGGCGGCCTATTAAAATGGCAAATATCTGCCAACTAACCGTAATTACTTACCGTTAACCGTTAACCGTAGTTACTTACCGTTTACCAAACTACTTGATTACCTGTTTACTTGATTACCGTAAATTACATGTCCATATGAAATTACTGCATATTGTTTACGTGTTTAAGTGTTAAATGTTACTGATAATTGCTCATATGAAATTGTCCACTATTTTAAGGTGAGTGTGTACTTTATCTCACTCGACCTACTAAAATGACAGATTTTTACCGTTAACCGAGATGATTTACCATTTACCGTTTACCGTTTTACTTGATTACTTGTGCATGTTGTAAGTTCTAAGCTGAACTGGGCCCTGTCCTTGGTTACTGACCTACTCGAGCCAGGACTGGGCTCGATTGGGTAGGTTGGAACCCTGGGACACCGTTTCGGTATACTTGAGTATTACCACTGGAGGGATAAGGTGATGGCCAGACAACCGAGGGGATCACTGGAGCTATAAGGTGAAGTTGACTGAAATGGTTCCATTGGAACACCATATCCTTCAATGTGTGTTTATTTTTGCACACTGATAACTGTATCATGCTAATGTGCCAAGATGCAACCTTGAACCATGCTTGAGTTATGCTCAAATTACTCGTACAATGATAACTATCTCATGTTAATGTGCCAAATATGTAACCTGGAACCATACATGTGATATGCTCAAATTCCTTGATTTATTAGAACTGCTAGAGTGCCTTGGAACCTTACTGGGCTGTGTAACTCATTCCACGTTTTTGTTTTCCTTAACAGGGTTCGAGACCAAGGGTGCTCGTGAATAGTACAAGATTATTTTCTTTTGAAGACCTTAAGTTGTATTATAACGGATGGTTGTAGTACATCTTCTTTTGGAGTGTATCAAACTTGAAAGCTAACTAATTGTAAGCATACAATACTTTGGGGTACTTTGAATATATATTGAAGTTATTCGCAGTATTTTGAGCTTTTGAATTGTGGATTGTAGTGAGTCCTGGCGAGAGCTGGGCAGGCGTTCCGCGGATACCCTTTGGTTCGTCTTGGGGAGAAGTGGGGGCGTCACAGTACCCCATGTAAGGAAAATAAATCTAATAGAGTGAGTTAAAACTCAGTGAAGTTCGAAAACACCATGCAGACCCAAATAGCAATTTGACCATGATTTAAAATCATAAATATCAAAATAGTGAGCATATGAAGTCAAGAAAATGAGCAATAACGCTTCGTAAAGCCAATCACTGGATATTTAACATGTCAAGTAAAAGGATACAGCCGCTATTGCAAAATAGCTCATCTATAGCTTGATCAAGGTGTAGTTGACACTCCGTCAACTTTCAAGTAAAGTAATCAGTCCAGTAGTGCCCCACTTAATGCAAATCTCCATCCACCATTCAATCCCTTTACCGGGTCCAAACGCCAAGATAAACACATGTGGTAATACTCGAGCATACCGATTAGTTGAGGAGATAACACTCCACTCGACAAAACAAGAGACCCAGTGTGACGCCCCCACTTCTCCCAAAGGCGAACCAAAGGGTATCCGCGGGACGCCTGCCCAGCTCTCGCCAGGACTCACTACAATCCATCATTCAAGAGCTCGAAATACTTTAATTAACTTCAATACACAATTAAGGTACTTCAAATATCTCACACTTACAACTAAGTAGCTTTCAAGCTTAAATACAACCCAACGGAAAATGGTACAATAGCCATCCGTTATAATATAACTTAAAGTCTTCAAAAGAAAACATTCTAGTACTACTCACGAGTACCCTTGGTCTCGAACCCTGTAAAAGAAAACCACAACGTGGAATGAGCTACACAGCCCAGTGAGGTTCCAAGACACTCTAACGGTTCAAATAAATCAAGTAAGTTGGGCATATCATATGCATGGTTCAAGGTTACACAATGGCATGTTATCATGAGGTGATAATCTTTGTACGGTAATTTGAGACATTTATCATGGTATGAGACATTGGCATGTATAGTTCACGAGTGATTGGAGCTTATTACAGGCATAGCTCAGGATTTCATGTTGGCATTTTAGCACGAAACAATTATTATGATACAAGGTAAACATATAATGTAGGATACGGTGTTCCAGTGGAACTCTGTCGGTCATCTGCACCTTATGACTTCCGGATCCCCTCGGTTTGACTGGCCATCACCTTATCCCTCCAGTGGTAATACTCGAGTATACCGAAACGGTTGTCCAGGGTTCCAACCTACCCGACCGAGCCCAGTCCTGGCTCGAGTAGGTCAGTAACCGAGGCAGGGCCCAAGTTCAGCTTAGAGCTTACAACATGCACAAGTAATCAAGTAATTCGACAAAAGGTAAAATTCATCATTTGAGTAGGTCGAGTGAGATAAAGTACACACTCGCCTAACAATGATGGACAACTTCATATAACATGTGATTCATGATAATCAAGTGATCAAGTGGATACTTAGCACGTAAGCACGTAAGCAATACAAGTTGATTTCATGGGAGCATATAATTCACGGATATCGAATAATCATATAGATTAGAAATCATATGAGCAAATAGTCAGGTAATCAGGTAGTCATGTGGGTTGGTAAACGGTTCACGGTTAACGGTTAACTGTTCACGGTTGACGGTTAATTGACAAGCATTGGTCATATGCATAGGCCATCATTGGCCGTTATCCCATTTTTACCACGTGAGAGTCGAGGAGATTCACTCCAACGACGTATGCAACCTTAGCATACCAAGTCATGTTATTCGAGTATTTTCAAGCATGAATTATTCATCTCAAAAGAGAACGAGTGCGATAAAGTACACACTCGACTCCATTTTTCAAAACCAAGTAGACTAAGTAAACAATCTAGCAAGTTAAGCATGTATCGAGTTCATATGGTCATTTGATATGGTTAATGATTTAACCAATTCGTGTAGATATACAATGCAAGTATACATTCCTTAAATAGGCATGAGTATGGTAAATACTTAACACATAGCACTTAATAATCATGAAATAAGCGTGTCCTAGACTTATTCAATTACGTATTCCTATATGGAACACTCACCTAGTCAAAACAAGCGAGTAGTTTTCAAACAAGCGTTTTAGGTGTCCGCTCCGAGTTCCCCTTGGAGATTCCCTCGAGTGCCTGAGTAAACAACCATTAACTATTATACACTATCACTTAGAACTCCTACTTATCAAAGAAGGTTGTACAATCTAAAGGGAATTCATGAATTGGGCCTTAATTATTAATAATCGAGGCTCAAGAGTAAAGTTTTAAAGTCTAAAGAAAGAGACTAACATTTTTCATGAAATCGAGTTAAAAATGTTCAATCGGTATCGAGAAAAGAAGGCAAGTTTCCAAAATCTCATTTCTAAGAAATTGTCAAATTTTAGCTTTGGGTGTCAATTCTAGAAAAATCGTATCTTGCACTACGTAGGTCCAAAATTGGAAAGCTTGATACCATTGGAAACTACATTCCGAGTACTACAAGTTTCTAGAAGACACTTTCCCATGATTCCAAATGGAAGGTATTCAAAAGTTGGATCAAAGTTACAGCTGTAGAATACTAAGACAGTTTCAAGGTTGGTTTTTGGCCAATTTTGGAAATTCAGTAAAATTCACTTGTTTTGAACTAACCTTTGAAATTTGGAAATCAAATAGTGTTACAATCCAAGAGTATAACAATACAAGCGGATTGAGAAATGGAGTTTCGAGCACCAAGATATAGTAGCCCCAAGTTGAGGAAGATTCAAGACTGAAGAAGAATTTCCAGTTTTGAACCTCCAACACTAGAAATTTAATTCGGTATCGAAACGAACTTGGATTGGTACCAAAATTGGCAGTATTTTACTCCCATATGAAAGGTACCACTCTATCAAATTTCAGGGAAAAATACTTTCGGTAAGATAGTTAATTAGTCAACCAAAGTTCAGGAAAATTATAAGGCAATCTGCCTTTGACTTTCATTTTCCAAATTTCCAATCGTCTAACCAAGAAAGTTATCCAACCATGGTTCATTTGTGAAATAAGGGTCTAAGATACACCCATAATATCTTTGGTAAGTGTTTAATATCAAAAACATCAACTAACAAGTTCATTCCAAGATTTGGTTCCAAACCAGTCCCAACATTAGGGTTTTCCAAAACAGAGCAGTCCACTTGTTTCAGTCACAACTCAGTCAATATAGCTCGAAATTGAGCATGGCTTATGCCGTTGGAAAATACATTCATAGTACTAAAACATCACAGAAGAAGTCATTCCCAAATTCGGCACCCATCTGGTTCAAATTCGGGCATCAAGTTGCTGCCTGAACACTTCATTCCAGACGAACAGAGCAACAGGACAGCGAACTTAAAACATTTGGTTCGGCTTGCTCACAAGGAATCAGAACGTAAATTTTATACCAAATTAAAGCTAGGAATGTCTAGTTTCAAACGCCACCGACGGCACATGATTTCGACATCCGAGGACAGAGTTATAGCCAAAATGCCAACGCTGGACAGTGCAATACGGAACAGATTTCCAGATTGCCACTTCTAGGAGAAAAATTCATTTGACCCACCAAACGTTAATGTTTTCCAACGAAAATTTTTACACACATAATATAACATATATACATCAGGTTCATGCCAATAGATCACCAAAAATGGGCCTTCTTATGGCCGAACAAAACAGGGGCATTTTCGGAAATTCTTGCCAAGACCTCTACTTTGAGTTTCCAACAATAACACTCCATAAACTCATCATTATAACCACTAAACTACCATTAAATCCAACAGTAATCCTTAAATCAGCAACAACAACCCAAGTGTGGGAATACCAAGAGCCCACTCATTTCATTTTCACCATAAACAAGCTAACTAAGTGCATGCATGAGCTTAATCTTGCTATATAAATTCCAAAAGACAAGAATCCAAGGGTTGATCATTACCTATTCCTTGGGTGTGCAAGATCAGAAATTTCGGCCCTCTTGAAGCTCCAAGAACCCGTGAAGATGCAGCCTTTTGTTAGCTAAATCCAACCTCCAAGAGGTTTGCTAAGTGGTCTCCAAGTTTGGTGTGATTTGGAGGTGATTTGGGGTAGTTTTGGTTGAGATTAGTGTGCAGAATTTTTGTTGCAAATGAGTTAGAGAGAGAGAGGAGCTTGGCCGGCTGTGAGGAGAGAGAAGAGAGAGTGTGATTTTGATCTAAGTTGGCTTCTCAAAGAAGATTAAATGTGTGGTGAAAAATTGTTCCAAAGTCAACTCTTGTAAGGCTCGTTTGGCACGTTTTTAGGCTCGATTTTCTCGCGCGTTTGGTTCACTAGTGCACTAAACCTCTAATGCACTCATGTTAATATAAACATTATTCACTCTTAATTGTCTCGAAACAAGGGTCTAAAGTTCCTGAATTTAAATCGCGCGTGTGAAAACGCGTATCTCCAATTTAAGCGCGATAACGCGAAACTTCCGAGAAATTCTTATAACGATAGTACTAATAACTATCACTTGAGTATTTAAACATTAAAATGCCTAATTTAGGTCCATTGTACATGTCTCCAATATTTCAAACCTATTGTACTCTCAATCGATCAAGATTTCCAAAGACGTGTTCACTATTTTCACTAAACGAGCTTCCGAAAATTAATTTTTGAAACAAGTCATTTTAAAAATATAATGAAACTATATTTTCATGTAATTAGGTCTCAAGAGCTTAGAAAATAATATTCGGAGTAAAAGACCAAATAAATAATTAAATAAGCTAAAAATAGGAGATTAAATAAGTAAATTTTGCGAGTCCTCACAACCTCCCCTCCTTAAAAGAATTTCGTCCTCGAAATTCATACCTTCTGTAATTTCAGACAACTCTGAACCATGTGGTGTGTTCATGTTATGCGTTCTTTCAGATGCTATTGGTCGGTTTCTCCTTCCATTGACTTGTCGAGGGACAGTTCCATTTCCTTGTGGAGCAGTAGTTTCTCGTGGATACCTCCTTGGACAGTCATGAACTTTATGGTTGGTACTCCCACACCCCATACACTTTCGTCCCTTTAGCCAACAGTTTTCTTCAATGTGATTCGTCCTTCCACAATATCCACAAGTCGGACGAGGTGTTGTGACCTGACTGGCTTGCGAGGTTTTCTTTGATCGTGTCTGTTCTACTGAAGTCCCTCGCGACATAGTTCCTTTTGGTTCCTTTATCATGAGTGGTGCAGGAAATAACAGTCCTACTCCATCCACTTCTTTTCTAACTTTGGGTGGTGGTCCATTTCCTCCTAGTGTACTATCAGATGCATCTCTTTTCCTTGCTTGAAGAGCTCTCAGTTGAGATTTTGTGCTTTCTACCCTTTGCGCTTTTTCGAGAGCGTCACTAAATGTTTCAACCTGTGCTGCAGCAAGGGCATCTTGGATTTCCAAATCTAATCCTTGGATAAACCTTCTTATTCTCTTCCGTTCAGTAGCCACCAATTCTGGGGCATATGTAGATAACTTTGTAAAGCGTGTTTCATACTCAGCTACGCTCAAAGTTCCTTGACGAAGTTTTATAAAATCATCTTCTCTCTTTTCTTGGACAAGTGGAGGAAGAAATTTCTCATTAAATTCACGTACAAAGTTTATCCAAGTCCTTAGGGTTTGATCTCTTTCCCACTTGTTTCTTATAACATTCCACCAGGCTCGGGCTGCTCCTTCAAGTTGAAATACAGCAAAGGTGACTTGTCTCTCCTCTGTGTAATCCAAGGCATCGAATATATTTCTTATATTCTCTAACCAATTCTCAGCCACCTCTGGATCAGGTCCTCCAGCAAACTTGGGCGGGGAAAATTTTTGAAACCGCTCTAAAGCTCGATCCTCCCCTATCTCTTGATTTCCACGTTGGTTTCCTTGTCCAACACCTTGACCTTGTTGAGCTACCAAGAGCTCCAGGATATCCGTCATGCGAGTTAAAACTTGTCCCATTTGGTCATTTCCTCTCCCAGCACTTAGCTCAACGTTTTGATCAATATCGGACCCATTAGCTACTCTTTCATTTCGGGGTTGTCTAGGTTGACGTCCCTTTCGTTGTCCTCTAGTTTCCATGTTCACAACTAATCTATACGCACATGCATAACCCTCACACTTAGTTAAAATTGAACTATACTCATATACCAGTAGCAACATTTAAAAAGGATGAAGTCACTTACACAAATAACATTATCACCATGCAAGTAAACACAAACTAGAGTTCATTAAATCATAACACAAATTATGGCCAAGTAAAGTTCATGCCAAGTCAAAGTCAATAGCAAAATAAACAAGTGATCATCACAAGTACATTCATCTTCAAGGCGCAGACTCTAAGTTCTACTCCCATCGTCTCACTATAAAAGATCACAAGTAGGGATTCACTAGATTATTGGAACTAGACGATTCTCATTCCCTAACATGCTCGATTTCAATCCCAACACAAGGATCTTTTGAGTTACAATATTTTCCATCTTCCACTCTTAATTATTGTACCATCTTAACCAAACAATTATTGGTTTCCTGTAACCATTCACATGAAATATCGATTCATTCTTATTCCCCAAAAATGGAGATATAAAGTCCTTATGGTTGCCCTCAACTCTCAAGTACTCGGGTACAAGAATCCGAAATAAGGTAATTCACAACTCGAGCTGGCCGGTCCCAAGAGTAAATCACCACATTCGAGATTCCTACCCAACATACATATCAAATT
Source organism: Coffea arabica (assembly GCF_036785885.1). NCBI lineage: Eukaryota > Viridiplantae > Streptophyta > Magnoliopsida > Gentianales > Rubiaceae > Coffea > Coffea arabica. Next base: position 48,077,708 of record NC_092321.1, read on the forward strand.
CCCTCCAATTATCAAGATAAAGGTTTTACAACCTACAATATTCATGATTCACAGCTTACATTTCTAGAAGGGCACTTAAGCCTTTACTCAATCACATAGTAAGGACCATAACACCACTTGGTCCTATCTTGCTCCTTTGTAGAGACCACGTGAATTGGCTCTAAATTTCATTGCTACAAGCAATCTTTTAACTTTCAAACCAGTCCCACAGTCCGGCATCCTAAACATTTAAGCCTAGGATACACTACAAAGATCTGAAGCCTAAGCTCTGATACCAACTGTGACGCCCCCACTTCTCCCAAAGGCGAACCAAAGGGTATCCGCGGGACGCCTGCCCAGCTCTCGCCAGGACTCACTACAATCCATCATTCAAGAGCTCGAAATACTTTAATTAACTTCAATACACAATTAAGGTACTTCAAATATCTCACACTTACAACTAAGTAGCTTTCAAGCTTAAATACAACCCAACGGAAAATGGTACAATAGCCATCCGTTATAATATAACTTAAAGTCTTCAAAAGAAAACATTCTAGTACTACTCACGAGTACCCTTGGTCTCGAACCCTGTAAAAGAAAACCACAACGTGGAATGAGCTACACAGCCCAGTGAGGTTCCAAGACACTCTAACGGTTCAAATAAATCAAGTAAGTTGGGCATATCATATGCATGGTTCAAGGTTACACAATGGCATGTTATCATGAGGTGATAATCTTTGTACGGTAATTTGAGACATTTATCATGGTATGAGACATTGGCATGTATAGTTCACGAGTGATTGGAGCTTATTACAGGCATAGCTCAGGATTTCATGTTGGCATTTTAGCACGAAACAATTATTATGATACAAGGTAAACATATACTGTAGGATACGGTGTTCCAGTGGAACTCTGTCGGTCATCTGCACCTTATGACTTCCGGATCCCCTCGGTTTGACTGGCCATCACCTTATCCCTCCAGTGGTAATACTCGAGTATACCGAAACGGTTGTCCAGGGTTCCAACCTACCCGACCGAGCCCAGTCCTGGCTCGAGTAGGTCAGTAACCGAGGCAGGGCCCAAGTTCAGCTTAGAGCTTACAACATGCACAAGTAATCAAGTAATTCGACAAAAGGTAAAATTCATCATTTGAGTAGGTCGAGTGAGATAAAGTACACACTCGCCTAACAATGATGGACAACTTCATATAACATGTGATTCATGATAATCAAGTGATCAAGTGGATACTTAGCACGTAAGCACGTAAGCAATACAAGTTGATTTCATGGGAGCATATAATTCACGGATATCGAATAATCATATAGATTAGAAATCATATGAGCAAATAGTCAGGTAATCAGGTAGTCATGTGGGTTGGTAAACGGTTCACGGTTAACGGTTAACTGTTCACGGTTGACGGTTAATTGACAAGCATTGGTCATATGCATAGGCCATCATTGGCCGTTATCCCATTTTTACCACGTGAGAGTCGAGGAGATTCACTCCAACGACGTATGCAACCTTAGCATACCAAGTCATGTTATTCGAGTATTTTCAAGCATGAATTATTCATCTCAAAAGAGAACGAGTGCGATAAAGTACACACTCGACTCCATTTTTCAAAACCAAGTAGACTAAGTAAACAATCTAGCAAGTTAAGCATGTATCGAGTTCATATGGTCATTTGATATGGTTAATGATTTAACCAATTCGTGTAGATATACAATGCAAGTATACATTCCTTAAATAGGCATGAGTATGGTAAATACTTAACACATAGCACTTAATAATCATGAAATAAGCGTGTCCTAGACTTATTCAATTACGTATTCCTATATGGAACACTCACCTAGTCAAAACAAGCGAGTAGTTTTCAAACAAGCGTTTTAGGTGTCCGCTCCGAGTTCCCCTTGGAGATTCCCTCGAGTGCCTGAGTAAACAACCATTAACTATTATACACTATCACTTAGAACTCCTACTTATCAAAGAAGGTTGTACAATCTAAAGGGAATTCATGAATTGGGCCTTAATTATTAATAATCGAGGCTCAAGAGTAAAGTTTTAAAGTCTAAAGAAAGAGACTAACATTTTTCATGAAATCGAGTTAAAAATGTTCAATCGGTATCGAGAAAAGAAGGCAAGTTTCCAAAATCTCATTTCTAAGAAATTGTCAAATTTTAGCTTTGGGTGTCAATTCTAGAAAAATCGTATCTTGCACTACGTAGGTCCAAAATTGGAAAGCTTGATACCATTGGAAACTACATTCCGAGTACTACAAGTTTCTAGAAGACACTTTCCCATGATTCCAAATGGAAGGTATTCAAAAGTTGGATCAAAGTTACAGCTGTAGAATACTAAGACAGTTTCAAGGTTGGTTTTTGGCCAATTTTGGAAATTCAGTAAAATTCACTTGTTTTGAACTAACCTTTGAAATTTGGAAATCAAATAGTGTTACAATCCAAGAGTATAACAATACAAGCGGATTGAGAAATGGAGTTTCGAGCACCAAGATATAGTAGCCCCAAGTTGAGGAAGATTCAAGACTGAAGAAGAATTTCCAGTTTTGAACCTCCAACACTAGAAATTTAATTCGGTATCGAAACGAACTTGGATTGGTACCAAAATTGGCAGTATTTTACTCCCATATGAAAGGTACCACTCTATCAAATTTCAGGGAAAAATACTTTCGGTAAGATAGTTAATTAGTCAACCAAAGTTCAGGAAAATTATAAGGCAATCTGCCTTTGACTTTCATTTTCCAAATTTCCAATCGTCTAACCAAGAAAGTTATCCAACCATGGTTCATTTGTGAAATAAGGGTCTAAGATACACCCATAATATCTTTGGTAAGTGTTTAATATCAAAAACATCAACTAACAAGTTCATTCCAAGATTTGGTTCCAAACCAGTCCCAACATTAGGGTTTTCCAAAACAGAGCAGTCCACTTGTTTCAGTCACAACTCAGTCAATATAGCTCGAAATTGAGCATGGCTTATGCCGTTGGAAAATACATTCATAGTACTAAAACATCACAGAAGAAGTCATTCCCAAATTCGGCACCCATCTGGTTCAAATTCGGGCATCAAGTTGCTGCCTGAACACTTCATTCCAGACGAACAGAGCAACAGGACAGCGAACTTAAAACATTTGGTTCGGCTTGCTCACAAGGAATCAGAACGTAAATTTTATACCAAATTAAAGCTAGGAATGTCTAGTTTCAAACGCCACCGACGGCACATGATTTCGACATCCGAGGACAGAGTTATAGCCAAAATGCCAACGCTGGACAGTGCAATACGGAACAGATTTCCAGATTGCCACTTCTAGGAGAAAAATTCATTTGACCCACCAAACGTTAATGTTTTCCAACGAAAATTTTTACACACATAATATAACATATATACATCAGGTTCATGCCAATAGATCACCAAAAATGGGCCTTCTTATGGCCGAACAAAACAGGGGCATTTTCGGAAATTCTTGCCAAGACCTCTACTTTGAGTTTCCAACAATAACACTCCATAAACTCATCATTATAACCACTAAACTACCATTAAATCCAACAGTAATCCTTAAATCAGCAACAACAACCCAAGTGTGGGAATACCAAGAGCCCACTCATTTCATTTTCACCATAAACAAGCTAACTAAGTGCATGCATGAGCTTAATCTTGCTATATAAATTCCAAAAGACAAGAATCCAAGGGTTGATCATTACCTATTCCTTGGGTGTGCAAGATCAGAAATTTCGGCCCTCTTGAAGCTCCAAGAACCCGTGAAGATGCAGCCTTTTGTTAGCTAAATCCAACCTCCAAGAGGTTTGCTAAGTGGTCTCCAAGTTTGGTGTGATTTGGAGGTGATTTGGGGTAGTTTTGGTTGAGATTAGTGTGCAGAATTTTTGTTGCAAATGAGTTAGAGAGAGAGAGGAGCTTGGCCGGCTGTGAGGAGAGAGAAGAGAGAGTGTGATTTTGATCTAAGTTGGCTTCTCAAAGAAGATTAAATGTGTGGTGAAAAATTGTTCCAAAGTCAACTCTTGTAAGGCTCGTTTGGCACGTTTTTAGGCTCGATTTTCTCGCGCGTTTGGTTCACTAGTGCACTAAACCTCTAATGCACTCATGTTAATATAAACATTATTCACTCTTAATTGTCTCGAAACAAGGGTCTAAAGTTCCTGAATTTAAATCGCGCGTGTGAAAACGCGTATCTCCAATTTAAGCGCGATAACGCGAAACTTCCGAGAAATTCTTATAACGATAGTACTAATAACTATCACTTGAGTATTTAAACATTAAAATGCCTAATTTAGGTCCATTGTACATGTCTCCAATATTTCAAACCTATTGTACTCTCAATCGATCAAGATTTCCAAAGACGTGTTCACTATTTTCACTAAACGAGCTTCCGAAAATTAATTTTTGAAACAAGTCATTTTAAAAATATAATGAAACTATATTTTCATGTAATTAGGTCTCAAGAGCTTAGAAAATAATATTCGGAGTAAAAGACCAAATAAATAATTAAATAAGCTAAAAATAGGAGATTAAATAAGTAAATTTTGCGAGTCCTCACACGAGTGGGATGTTGTGGCCTTGTATGATGAATGGTAATGGTTTAAAATGACTCTAGTAGGTGTGAATTGTTGATAAATGCAATCAATTTTGGATTTGGATGGAAAATGGAAAGTTAGGGTTCATAATTCCCTAATTCTGTCCGGTTTTAGATCATAGGGTTAGAGGCCGAATTGGACTTTGATCAAAACATGAACGTTGTAGGTATTGATGAGTTTGAAGTGGCTGAAAAATTTCAGGTCATTTGGATTAGTGTAGAGTGAGTTATGTCGGAATTACTGTAGCTGTTCTGCTTTACTCAGAATGTGAAAACTGCGCTTGTAATCGTTTGTTTTGACTGGAATTGGTTTGGATTTTGAAGTTGGTGTCTTCTGATGAAATGTAGCTGGATGTCTTAGCTAACATATGCCTTTGGAATTTCGGCATTTGGACCTGCATAGACTGAGTTGTGTTCATTACAGCATAGTGCGATTTGGGAACCTGCAATTTCGGTTCTGGATTTGGTTTTCTGCATTTTTGACCTAGATGTGCTAGGATTTGGACTGAGTGGCCTTCTACAATGTTGTATCCCTGTTTCTTAGCTTCGAAACGGTGGGTCTTACACCCCCATCCGATAACTGTAGTGAATTTGACGCCATTACCGCATTTTAAGGTCAAACACGGTTTTCCTATCAAGGCTTAAGCTAAGGCCATTTTGTAATTTCTGGTTACCAATGATGCGTACTTATGCATATGAAACCCTATTGGGGTTATGGTTAGCATTGTTTTGCGACTCGTTCACGAGTCTTATGGCACTTATTTATGTGTTCTAGGAGGAAACGGTGGTTCACGACGCACTTTGGACCGCAGTGCATGAAACATCATTTTCTTGCTTGGTGAGTATACTACTCACTTAATTGTTACTATGTGGCTTTGCTAAATGTATATGTGATGCCTTGAAGGCTTACTTGGATATTGGAATTGATTAAGGTGAGGGTGTACTTGACCGCCCTCACCCCTTTTGATAGTATCACTGATTGGCTACCGTTTTACTGCATTACTGAACTTGATATATTGGTTGGTGAATTCCATTTCATGGAAACTGAATTGGTGTCGTTTGGACGATTGTCCAACGACCTTTCTGTATTACTGAGCTCAACCCCGTTTGGTAGTCAATTGGATCGAGCCGGCGAGGGCTTGGTCGTGAAAATTGTCATGCCACGGGGACTGTACTGAGGAACCTTGTAGTAATGAGACTCTCGGTTCTGGTAAACTCGAGTATTACCAAAATGACTGAATGGAGTGCGGGCCCGGTTGGGGAATGTTGGGTGGAAGGAATGGGAGTAAAGAGTTGTCTACGGTTGGTTATTCTTTTAAAATTGACGGAGGGTCAATGAGGTTGGATCAAGATTGCAAGCGTGGAAATGGGCTCTTGAGAGCCGACCGTATCCTTTCATTGATTTGCTTTATTTCGGAATTGCATACTTGAATTGAATAGTTATGCTTATGTGATCTTAACTGCTATTGTGATAGTTGCTCACTGGGCTTTTGCTCATTCCGTGTCATTTGTTTTCCTTACAGGAAAATGAAAATTTTGGAAAAGATTGTGATAGTTGGATGACAAGTTGAGCTCTTGTACATGTATTTTTGAATAGCTCCTTGTGGGAAAAAACCCTAAGTGTTTTGTTTCCACCAATGTTTGGTGTGTAACTGGCTTTTGGTACATGTATGAACTAGACGAATATCTTGGTTTGCCGTTTGGCTTGTAAATGTTGATTTCCAATGTATATATATGCTTGGCCGTGGTTTGGATAAATTTCGGCTTCGATTTCATTTTTATTGTTTATGATTTTGACTTGTTTGCGCGCAATGGTAAGTTCCAGAACGTAATAGATCGACGTAAACTGAACCGTTAGTCCTGGCGAGAGCTGGGCAGGCAGTCCGCTAACCCCTTTGGTTCGCCTTAGGGGAAGGTGGGGCTGTCACAAGCTTCTTGGCCGAATGTTCTTGCTCAAGAAAGAAAGAAAAGCTCTCAATTTCTTCCTTCTATTTCTTGCTCAATCTTCAAATCCAACCAATAAAACTCCAAATCATTCCATAAAATCTCTTTGCTAAGTGATCTTGAGGTGTTTTGTGGAGTTGTTTGGAAAGCTAAGGTGACTAGTTGCTATATCTCTTGTATTGCTAAGGTGAGTTGTGAAGAACCACTCTCCTTCCTCTAATGATGTTCAATTCATGATTGGTGGTGGTATAAGATGCACTTTTATGGATTATATCTTGATTTTGGTTGAATTGGTGAAGTTTTATAATTTTTGGGGATTTTTCTGTTTTCATATGGATATGATTATGGGGTCATGTATGATGATTGGAAATGATGTTTAATGACTCTAGGAGGTGGAAAAAGTGATTAATTACAATCAATTTCTGTTTTGGAAGGAAAAGTGGAAAACTAGGTTTCAATGTTCTTCATTCTGTCCGAATTTTTAGCTCATAGATAGATGCCGAATTGGCCTTGGCTTAAAACATGAAAGTTGTAGGGAATGACATTTTTGAGGTTCCTACAAAATTTCAGGTCAATGGAAGTAGTGTAGAATGAGAAAAGTCGAAATTACTATTGCTGTTCTGGTTTTACCCGAATGTAAGAATTGCGCCTGTAATTGGTTGTTTTGGCTGGAATTTCTTCCGAATTGGTTGTTGAGGTCTTCTGATGAAATTTATCCCTGTTTCTTAGCTTTCAGATGGTTTTGGAATTTCTGGATTTGGACTTGGATAGCCTACTTTATGATGTTTCCGCTAGAATGCGTTCTGTGAATCTATTTTTGTGATTCTGGTATGGTATCTTGTATTTTTGACCTGGTTACACTCGAAACTGGGTTGAGTGACCTTCTGTAATGTTGTAGCCCTGTCTTTTAGCTTTGAAACGGTGTATCTTTCACCTTCATCCGACAATCGTAGCGCCTTTGGTACCATTACCGCAAAATGACGTCAAAACTGTTTTTCTGGTTTTGAGCTTAACTTTCATTTCCGGACTTTTCCCTAGCTTGACTTGTACTAGTACTACTTGGAGCTTGCTGAATGGCTATTGGATGAACTTGTTGTTGTGTGTGTACCTTTGGGTTTGAATGAGAAAAATCATGAAGCCTTGATGGCTGGAAAAGTAAAGAAAGATAAGAGGAAGTGCTGTCCGAATTTTGAAAGGACTTGTTTGCATTGAGTTTGTGAACTAAGACTTAGATTTGAGCAAGGCAATGATATATGATGGATGGTTTCTGAGCCATGGAGGTGAGTGACCCCAAACTATTGTTTAAGCTTCTTATGAAATGTTTCTTGCATTATTTACTCGACTGCGTCTCATGCGTGCTTGCATGTGAATTCATGATATGATTTTGGCTTCAATGAGATCTTGGGGAGTCTTGTGCTGGACACCAACGTCTCCACCTCTGTTTATTTGGAGCAAATGGCTCCGGAGCTCAAAAAGGGCTCCCTCTTAATGTTAATGTTCATGTTAATGTTAAATGATCTATTTGAGCGTTGGGTGTTCAAGTGCTATGACTTCACTGGCTCACGAGAGCAATAAGCGGACATTTGTTCTTTGAATCATGACATCATCGAAAAGATCGAAATGCAATATTGTGAAATATATTTGATTACTGATTTTACTGGTTACTCGCTGAGCTTTTAGCTCACCCCAAAAATGTTTTATTCCCCTCCACAGGGCTCGAGGCGAAGGAAGCGTTTGTATTAAAGTTCTCCGTATGAATGGTTGGTATCAAGGATCAGAGTGGCGCAGCGGAAGCATGGACGCTTCGCTTATGATATGTAATTATTGGAGAATTTGATGTATATTTGAGTTTTATCTCGCAATTTATTTGAGAACTGTAGTGAACGATTGAGTCCCGACGAGAGCCGGGCAGGCGGCCCGCCGAACCCTCTGGTTCGCCTTAGGGGGAGGTGGGGCTGTCACACTTAGTGCTTTTCAAGTTCACGCTCAGGTGCAACTCCTTGGTTGGAGTCCAAATCTGCGATAAAATATCATTTAAGAGTTTGAAATCAACTAGGGTTCAAAACATAGGAGTTTCGCTTAAAGAAAATCAAGTAAATGAAACTCGTTTAAATAGTATTCATTTTGCTTATCACACCCTAGAAAACTCATGCTCGCTCTTTTAGTTTTTGGTAAGGAAGTGATTAAAACTTTTATGTTCGCAAAGTGGTCTAAAAGATGAGGAAAACATATTTCGAGTGGTCACTACTTTTGCCTTTTAAAAGGTACGAGTTTTGGCCAAATTTCAGCTTATATACCTCTACTAACGGAAACTTGAACACCAAAGACAATCCAAGTTCACTTCGATCTCAAATCATCGCTCAAGTTTCAAGTTCACTCGCTTATCCTTCGAGCTAAAATTTAGGCAGCATTTCCCCTATTTTCTTACTTTTTCCATCCAAGTACAACTTAGATTCACAAGCCAACAAACCTCCAATCCAACCACAAGTGATAACAAACAACATACATCTATTCAAGGCCTCAAAACCAACTAAACAAACCAAATAATAACTTATCACCATGGATACCAAAGCTGGAAACCAGTTTAGAGAAGAAATTATAAGTGGCAGGTTTGTCATCCTTCGGTGTTTTGGTCATAACTGTAGCTAGGTATATCGGATCGAGGTAAATTTTATAGCGTTTCAAAGCTAAGACATAGACCTAAATTTTCTATGAAGACAGTGACACCCAGTTCTAGCATTTTTAGGGTAAAAAATGGACGGTCGAAGCACATGAAAAACAGGTCAGGAAAATTAGAGTTTTTGTGCAGTCAGGAGTGCTCTGGCCAAATCATAAGCTAAAATGATCCAATTGATCTGAAATTTTGTAGGTAGAAATTTAACTCAAATCTCTATAACTTTCATGTTTTGTCCAAAACCTGATTCAGTTTAAAACATGGAGAAATTCACAGCCCAAGTTGATTCCAAAACAGGGCAGAACTGACATTCACCACCAAATGCTGGAAATGCAACTTTCAACTATAAAAAGTAATAAACATGCCACTAATCACTTCACAAGTTCCATTTCCAAGCTCAATAACAATATTTTCTAACTAAACATCAATAATCAAAGCTGGAAAATACAAACCCTAGATGAAAATTTCACTACACCACCAAAAACTAGAAAATCATCCATCAAGTGCCAAGATTGAAAGCTTCTATAGCATTTTTAGCTAGATTAAGGTAAAGACAAGAGGTGGATGAACTTATACCTTCCCAAAGCCTTCTTGTAAGTGAGGAATCAACCACTTTCTCCCAAGATTTTCACCACTCCTAGCTTCCTAAGCACCAAGAGGTAAGTTTAATCGGTTTGGTTTGTGTGATTTCAACTCAAACAAGGCTAATCAAGGATGAAGTTGGAGGTTTCTTCTCTTTGTTTTTCCTCTCCAAAGCCACGGCCAACATGAAGGAAAAATGAAGGAAAATGAGCCAAGAAGAAAGATAAGAAGGAAGAAAACTAGCTTGGTCAAACTTCCATGGATTGCCGACACTTGTCGCACCAAGATTCAATCTTGTTTTTGTTTTCTTTTCTCCCTTTATTTGATCAATATTTTTGGCTGGTTTAGGGAGTAATTAGGGGCTGATTATCTGAAATAAAAACAAGAGGATTAAGGCAAGAAAGTAGGGGTCAAGTGGGGTACTCGATCGGTAGCAAACGGTGCACGTCGGTTCAAGTCGATTTTCCTTAACTCTCTCGTACTTGTGTTTTTTACTTATGGTTCACTAGCTTATTATTAGCACTTCTAATCACACACTTCCTCCTATTTAAAACCCACTCTTAACCATCAAATTTAGTACATACACCTCCACAATTAATCACACTATCAAAATACGCGAAAACCCTAGTTTACCCTAACGATAAAAGGAAAGGTAAAACTCTTTTTTTTTTTTATTGAAGTTTTTATTTTATTATAGCAAATCCACGAACCCAACAAATGGGAGTACATGCATATTCAAACGACTACAGTCAAACCCTTCTAACTATAGGCATCCCCCAAGCATCCATTTGACAATCCCCTCTAACCAACAATGGAAGTAAAGCCAACGTCTCATAAACCCTATCAGAGCCAGAGTCAGCTCCAACATTAGACAATCTGTCAGCCACCCTATTGACCTCTCTAAAACAATGAGTCACCGCATGTAAATGATGCCGGAATGCAATCAGCTCCTCAAACTCTCGTCGCAAAAACCAAGGAACCCTGAGCTCCCCTCGCACCATCCGGACCAAAAGCAAAGAATCAGACTCCACATGAATAGGAATAATGCCGCGTTGCACACACAGCTTCACCCCATATAGCATAGCTCTTAGTTCTGAATGCAAACTAGTCACATCGCCAGAAAAGCAAGAGAAAGCAAAGACAAAGCACCCCGCCGTATCCCGCAAAATACCACCCCCGCCAGATGTACCAGGATTACCCCTCGAACAACCATCAACATTCAATTTGGGAAGGAGAATAGGCGAAGTCCTCCATTTTACCCAACGTACCGTACTCGCTCTACGACACCTAGAAGCCAACCCAATAAGCTCTTCCCAAGACAACCTATGACCCGCCAGGCAAGGAAAGTGGGAAGAGAGAATATCTCGGAGCTCCCCCACAACCCTCAAATGAATGAGATGGGAGGAAATTCCCTTACCTTCAAAAACCCTCAAATCACGAGCCCTCCAAAGGTGCTAGCAAACCAAACAAGGAAGAAATTGGAAAATCAACCGCAAACAAGGATTAGATGTGGGATGAAGCCACCTTACCGCCAGCGCATGCCGCACCGTGGAAACACAGGAACGCCCACCCACCCCACTTGTAAACGAATTCCAAACTCGTTTGGGCAAATCCCCATTGCAAAAAATATGATCTAAGGTTTCTTCCGCAGGAGCTTCACAGCAGGAGCACCGAGAGGGGCCATGCACCGCAAAACGACGAAGCGTCTCCAAGACGGGGAGCCGTGCCGCAACCAACCGCAACATGAAAAAAGACACTTTAGAGGGAAGTAACGTATGCCAAATAGCCGCAGAAAAAGCCGACCTAATAGCAGGCTGCCGCACCAACTGATAAGCAGATGCAATTGAAAACACACCCGACTCGGTTAAATCCCAAACCATCTCATCTGGCCGCTGCGAGACAGGAGGAGAGATACCCAGAATGGATGAAACAATAGCAGGAGGGAGCCAATGACGCAACATAGAAATATTCCAACGACCTTGGTCAACAAAGTTCGCCACAGAGTGAGTCCCAAAAATCTCAACCTTGTCGCATAACGGACCAGATCCCATCCAATTCTCATGCCAAAAATCCACTGCTCCATTGCCCAAAACCCAGCGAACATGAGAATCCGCTAACGATTTGACGCCAACCAGCCTTCTCCAGATACCAGACTGCCCCCGAACCACATCTGCCTGACACGGGAGCCTGTCACTGAGATACTTAGCGTGCATGAAGGACGCCCATAAGGAGGTGTTACAGCGAAAAGACCACCAAAGCTTTAAAGAGAAAGCATCAAAAATCGACTGTAGCGATCGCAATCCAGCTCCTCCCTCCTCAACAGGCTTAGTCAGGGCTGCCCATTTAATCCAGTGAAACCGAGGGCCGAAATCCGAGTTACCCCATAAGAAGCTACTAAAGATTTGTTCCAATTGGCGGACTACCCCTTTAGGGACCATAGAAGCCGCCATAATATGAATAGGAATAGAGGAGAGAACACTTTTGATCAGAACCAACTTACCACCAGACGACAACAATCTACCAGACCAGGATAACACACGCCTCGACACCAAATTGCAGAGCTCTGAGAAAAAGTACAGTTTCGCCCTCCCAACATATAACGGACACCCCAAGTACTTAATGGGAAACGACCTCTCCTGAAAACCTGTAACCCGAGCAATAGCTCGTTTACGCGCCAAAGGCAGTTTCCGATCAACAAGAAAGCAACTCTTGTGATAGTTCACCTGCTGGCCCGATATACTGCAATAGGCATCCAAAGTACGCAGGATTACTTGTAAAGAGGCCTTCAAACCGCTACAAAAAATGATGACATCATCTGCATACGCCAGATGGGTAATCGGCGGGCAACCCCTAGGAACTTTGAATGGAACAAACGCTCGAAGACCCAGTAAAGCATTTAATGACCTAGACAACACCTCTGCACCCACAACAAACAGTGCCGGTGAGATAGGATCGCCCTGCCGTAATCCCCTGGTCGACTTAAAAAACCCCTTGGGAGATCCATTAATGATCACCGAGAACCACACATTGGACACCAACCGCCAGATCATATCAATCCACCGTTCACCAAATCCAAATCGACGCAACACTTGCATTAAAAAAGGCCACGAAACCCTGTCATAGGCCTTAGCCATGTCAAGTTTGAGAACAACATTACCTCCTCGACAAGGCCTCTGAATGCCAGAAATTAACTCCTGAGCTAATAAAAAATTATCGGCCATTTGCCGACCTTGAACAAAACCACTCTGGTTAGGAGAGATAATACCCGGCAACAGCTTAGCTAGTCTCCTCGCCAGTAATTTAGAAATAATTTTATTCACAAAGGAGCACAAACTAATTGGGCGAAACTGCGAAAAATCCTGAGGAGAGCTAACTTTGGGGACAAGAACAATGGATGTGGCGGTAATACTTTTCGGTAACTCAGCTCCACCAAAAAACCGACAAACAGCTGCAAAAACATCCTCAGCACTATCCGCATCCATGGAGAAAACGACTTCCTTAACTTCCTCTAGAGAAGGGAAACGTTCTAATTCCTCATTGTCCCGCTCCGTCACCACTTTGGGGATCACATCTAACCCATGAAAATTATTCGTACCCGACTGATCCGAAAACAAGCCCTGAAAAAAACTAACAGCCTCTCTCCCAATATCCTCTTCACTACAAAGCCAATCCCCGCCAGAAGATTTAATACGATGAATAACGGATTTACTCCTACGTTCAGCCACCGTTGCATGAAAAAATTTTGAATTTTTATCCCCATCCGCTAACCATCTGATTCTCGCCTTCTGCCGCCAAAACGAATCCTCATTTGCCTGCGTCTGAATCAGCCTAGCCCGCCGCTCACTTAAACAAATTTGATGCTGAACCGAAGGGTCCTCATCAAAACAGTTTTCCGCCTGTATCACCTCCTGCTCTGCCACCTTAACCATCTCAAAAATATCTCCAAATTCATGCTTAGACCATTCCCGCAGCACTTTCTATTATTTATTACAACTAGTGGGGGAGTAATTTAGTAGTAAAGATATGATAAAGTAATTTATTCAAAATAAGAGGGAATTTTAAGAAAATATGAGTGAATTTTCCAGTCGTCACATGTCACATAATTCTTGGTGCATAAAACTTCTTATTTATCAAATTATTACTAACACCTTACCAGTCAGTCACACTATCTTAATGTACTACGACACTTATCATGCACTAAAATATAAGAGGGAAATTATAAAAATCTTGACTCAACTAATGAAATCACTATGAAATTTAGGGCTAGTAAATAGTTAAATAGTCAAGTAAAGAAATATAGAAGGAAATATAAATTAATTTTTCAAAAATGGGAGGAAATTCTAAAGAAATTTTTGGGTCCTCACAGAGTGCATGTTTATCAGTGAACTATTAATGAATTAAACTTTTATCTGGTCTTTTTGGGATAGGTTCCATTACATGTTTATCAATGAATAATTAATTAATTAAACCTTCATCTAACCTTTTTGGGATAGGTTTGCTTGTATGTTTATCAGTGAACCATTAATGAATTAAACTTTCAATAGATTGTTTGCTCTATGAATTAGTTCCTATTAGCCCAAAGGAGTGCAAGTTTACAAGCTTTCTTTAATGAACTCTTTGTTGATCATTGATATGTTTTTCCTTTTTGTGACAGCCCCACCTTCCCCTAAGGCGAACCAAAGAGGTTAGCGGACTGCCTGCCCAACTCTCGCCAGGACTAACGGTGCAGGCAAATACGATCTAAAACGTTCCAGGAAAATAAAAGCAGTGTGTTACCAAATGATGAGGATGGGCAGAACCTGCATTCGCCAACACATCCGCTACCTTGTTTGCTTCCCTATAGCAGTGTGTGAGCTGAAGACCCCCCCAGCCACTTGCTCAATCTTCACCACCTCTCCACTAATGGACCACGGACACTGGTAACTCTTCAAAAAAATACGTTGTAACATCAAAGAATCCATTTCAACCACCAAATTACCCATGAAACCCCGTTGCACACATAACTGTAGCCCAATTAACAATGCCTTGGCTTCTGCTTGCAAGCTGGTACACCTTCCAAGATATCCGGAGAACGCAAATACCATACAACCCGCAGAGTTCAAAGGATCCCCCTTCCACCACTCACCCCTGGGTTACCTTTCGAGCATCCATCAATATTGAGCTTGACAACGCTAGGCCACGAAGCGTGCCATCGAATTTGTCACATGAGGAAGGCATCAAGCTGACACTCCACCAAATCCAAGAACATAGGCCACTCCAACACTCGCTGCAACTCCCCGAATTGTAGCCAATAAGAATCCTTTAAATCCCGAAAGATGGCCTGACATACACCATTAGAATTCTGTACTGTCCCATGGAAGACCACTTTATTTCTAGCCTTCCAAATGTGCCAACAGATGAGACTAGGTAAGAGCCGGAACACAAACTTAAGCCTATCCAATTTCACCGGCTTAAGCCACCAACTAATCAACCACACTCGAACATGGCCGACATTAAGAGCCAATCCACATATCGAGCCAAAAAACTTCCACACCGTAGCTGCAAGTTCCCCCTCCAAAAACAAGTGCCGAAGGGATTCAGTATTCGATAACGGACAACATGAGCACTTTGATGGTTGCTGAAACCCTTGTGTCGCTAACACGTCATCCAGGGGAAGACGATTAAGCAGAAGCCGAAGCAAAAATAAAGACACCTTCAGAGGAACACTTGCATGCCATACTTGTCGAAATAGGAATGAAGACGGCTTCATCTCATGAACCTCTCTATATGCAGATGATATCGAGAACTGACCCGAACTTGACGCTAACCATATCATTCTATTAGGAAAGGCCCCATATGGGCCAGCCACCTCCAATACCTGCTGCACCATATCGAAAGGCAGGACTTCCGCTAGCCTCCATGTGACCCATTCCCTATTCTCCATAACGTTTTGAAATGAGATATCCTCCCGTACCTCCACTCTCAGATAAAAAGCCCCGTGCCCAGTCCAATTATCATACTAGAAGTTGCACCGTCCATCATGCAGACTCCACCCAATAAACAGCTTCGCCAACCCCCTAATGTCTAGCATTCGTTTCCAAGTAGCCGAACCTACTGGAGACGCGGGAATTTGGCAGGGGTAGAGCCCCTTGCAATACTTAAAATGCAGGAATCTCGCCCACAAGGAGAAACCACACCGGAAATTCCACCATAACTTGCAAGACAAAGCCTTATACGTGTCATTGAGCGAACGAAACCCCACCCCACCTTCTTCTGTAGGGTAACACAAGTCCCTCCATCGGATCCAATGGAAATTCTTCTTCTCGCCACCCGTTTCCCACAGAAAATCCACACAAACCCTTTCAATCACCCGAAAAATTCCTTTTGGTATCACACCCACCCCAACAAGTGGATCGGGATGCTGGACAGAACATGCCTAATCAAGATAAGTTTCCCCCCAAAGGACAAAAGCCGTGATTTCCAATAGAACACCTTATCAAGAACCTTCTGGCACAAGTCCGAGTAATAAACCTCCTTGGCTCTACCAATAAACAACGGAGCACCCAGATAACGAACCGAAAATTCTTTCTTTTGAAACTTAGTGACCCGCTCAATTACACCTTTACGAGCTAATGTGGTCCGAGGATGTACTAAGCATCCACTTTTCTGCACATTAACCAATTGGCCAGAGTCATTCTGGTACCATTCCAGTATCCGCATGACTCTCTTTAAAGAAGCCGCTCCCCCATTGGCAAAAATTATAACATCGTATGCAAACGCTAAATGAGTAATAGAGGGGCAATGCCTAGGTACCTTGTAGCCCACAAAATTCGACTGAGATACAAGAGAATTTAAGGCTCGGGAGAACACCTCCGAGCCAATAATAAACAGTGCAGGCGATAATGGGTCCCTTTGACGCAACCCTCTAGAAGATTTGAAAAAACCATAGGGCACACCATTCACAAGTACAGAAAACCAAACATTGAAAATCAGCCTCCACACCATGTCAATATATCTTTCACCAAAACCAAACCGTCGCAAGACTACAGTAAGGAATCGCCAGGAAACCCTATCATACGCCTTAGCCATGTCTAACTTGAGAGCCAACCTCCCCTCCCCTACACGTCCTCCCCATATCCGACATCAGCGTCTGAGCCAATAGATAATTATCCGAAATAGACCGCCCTTTAACAAAGCCACTCTGTTGAGGAGAAATGATCCGAGGCAGCTGTTTATCTCAACTCATATCTTTTAATGATTACAAAACAATTGGATGTTTCTAATACCTTTTGTAAAGATCCTTTTTCAGAAATGAACCAAACAGGTCTGTGGATTTAAAGCAGAAAAAGAAGATCAAAAAGAATGAAGTCTGCTGAGGATGATGTCGGACGCACAAAAGGAGAGTATCGGACGTCCGACATTCTTTGAGTATCTTCGGACGAGTAAAGAACTCAGACTCGGACGTCCGAAGAAGACAAGCCAGGAGTTACTTGATTACTGATCAGGATCGGACGCTCAACACCTGTGTATCGGACGTCCGACAGTACCAACGGCTAGTTGACTCTTCAGTTGCCTTCTACCCGTTGACAGCATTAATTGAACAACCTTCTGGTCTCCTATAAGTAGAACAAAGTCAACCACCTAAAGGGAATTTTGCACATCAAGGCTACATCAGATTGTGAGTGATTCTAGTGCTAGAATACTCAATAGGAACATTTGTACTCTTTGCTTGTGTAATCTTCGTGTAGTTTTTCAAGTGTGACACAGCTTCTTCAATAGTGTAGCATAGTGAGGGTTGCGAGTGTTTGTAAAACTTTCTTGCTTGACCAAGTGTGGTTTGGGGCAAGAAGGAAGTGATCCCTTCCTTGTACACAAAAGATTGGTTGCAAGTTTGTTCAACTTGAAGTAATTTGGTATATAAAAGTGGTGTTCAAACCTCAGTTGTGTTTGAAGCCTGGTTTGTTTCTTTACTTTCATTTATTGCTTTTCTACATAAACTGTTCTTCTCTTCATTTCACGAATACTTGTGCTCTTGTGTTATCTCGTTCATTGGGAGGTATTTGAGAAAAGAAAGGTAGTCTGTGAAAAAGTGGATTATATCTTAGCAGGTTTTTTGAAAGCCTAATTCACCCCCCCTCTTAGGTTGTCTTCGATCCTTACAATTGGAATCAGAGCTTGGTCTCCTAGAGATTAAGCTCAAGCGGCTTGGAGTAAATATGACAACCAGTCATGCTATGTTTGTTGAGGGGCAATCTGTTACTAGGCCTCCCATGTTTACTGGTTCCAATTATGTTAGTTGGAAAGAAAGAATGATTATCTTCTTGCAATCCATTGATATTGAGCTGTGGTTTATTGTGAATGAAGGACCGCATGATGCTAACTTTCTTGATGCAGAAACAGGTTTGTTGCGGCCAAAAACGAGAGCTGAGATAAATGCTCAAGATAGAACCAATCTCACATTGAATGCCAAAACCATGAATGTTCTTTATAGTGTCTTAGACTCAAATGAGTCAATTAGAGTAAAAGGGTGTAAATCTGCCAAAGAAATGTGGGATAAGCTAAGAGAAATTCATGAGGGTAGTGACAACGTAAGAGAGCAGAAAAAGTCCATTCTGGTCACCAAGTATGAATCTTTTAAAATGGAGCCTCATGAAAACATCGACAAAATGTATTGTAGATTTAATGATCTGATCAAGGATTTAGAGGTGCTTGAGAAGGAGTACTCTCTAGGTGAAAAGAACAGAAAAATTCTGAATGCTCTATCAAAGGATTGGGAAAGCAAAGTGACTGCCATAGAGGAAGCCAAGGATCTAAATTCCTTATCCATTGAATCTCTGATTAACTCTCTAACTTCTTACGAACTGAAACTTAAATCTAAGATGCAGGAAGAAGAAGACACAAAAGGAAGGAAGAGTATTGCTCTGAAAGCTTCACAAGATGAAGATGAAACAGCCTCACTGGATGAAAATGACTTGGAAGGTGATGACAGTGATATTGCACTCATCACAAGAGGCTTCAAAAGATTTCTCAATAAGAGAAGATTCAGGAAAGGCGGATCCAGTAATTCCTTCCAGAATCAGACTAATGACTTCAGAAATAGAGGGAAACTAGAGTTCAACAAGAAGCAAAACGATAAATGTTTTGAATGTGGCCAACCTGGACATTATGCAAATGAGTGTCCAATGAAGAAAAAGAAGGAAAACAAGATTGAACGAAAACCAAAGTTCAACAATTTTCAAATTACCTGGAATGATTGCAACTCAGAAGGCGAAGTTGAAGAAGAAGAGGAATCTGCTCAAGTGGCTTTCATGGCTATTGGAGATGAAGAGGTAACACAATGCAACTCTCAAACCAATAGTGATAGTGAATCTGATGATGATGTTAATTCTTTTCTAGAAAAAATGCATAACAGATTGAAAGAATCCTATGTTAAAAACAAGGAACTGAAGCAAAAAATTAGCTTTCTAATACAAGACAATGCAAATCTTTTTCGACAAAACAAATGTCTTAAGTATGAAAATGATAACCTGAAAAGGACTGAGTCTGATGTGCTTGCTGAACTTTACAAAAAGAAAAATTACTGTGACATACTCAGAAGTGAGCAATGCAGCTTAAGAAAAAGGATGGATGACTTATGTCAATTGTTACATCATTTGAAACAGAACCATCTTCAAAAGAATGACACTGTACCTTATGTTAATACTCATCAAATAAGACTGAACCAAAATACAAAAGAGTTTGCTATCCACAGAAGAAGGCAAGTCAGATTCATTAAACCTGTTCATTTGATTGATCCAATGTCAGTATGCAACTTTTGTTGTCAATCTGGTCACATGAATAGCAACTGTCATGTTAAGAAAAACATGAGGAATGGCATGAGATGCATGTGGATAGTTAAACATAAGACTAACTCTCAAGGACCCAATATGTAAAGGGTACCAAGTATTATCTTGTGGGTTTGTGTGTAGGTGAACCAGGATAACATTGCTAAAAAATCAGAATGGTTCATTGATAGTGGATGCTCAAGACATATGACTGGTGATGCATCACAATTCATTAAACTCAAGCAAAAAGCAAGTGGAAAGGTAACGTTTGGAGATGATAACAAAGCCAAGACTGTTGGTATTGGCGATGTTGGTAAGAATGATCAAACTTTTATCCACAATGTTCTTCTTGTTGACAATTTGAGCTACAATCTGTTAAGTGTTAGCCAGTTGTGTGATAGGAATCTGTTTGTATTGTTCAAAAAGCTTGAATGTCTCATATTTGACTCAAAGTTCAACATTGTTTTCAAAGGAAAAAGAGTTAATGATGTCTATGTAGTTTTTCTTGAAAAAATTGATTCCTCATATCTCAAATGTCTCAAAGTAGCAAATGAGGACCCATGGTTGTGGCATAGAAGGTTGTGTCACTTCAATATGGATTTGCTGAAAGAAATTTCTAAAAAGGAACTTGTTAGAGGTCTTCCAAAAATTAGATTTGAAAAAGACAGAATTTGTGATGCTTGCTAATTTGGAAAACAAGTCAAGGTTTCTTTTAAACCTAAGAAATGTGTTTCTACTTCAAAACCACTTGAACTTCTGCACCTTGATCTGTTTGGTCCTACACAGACTGCAAGCCTTGGTGGTAAGAGATACTGTTTTGTGATTGTTGATGACTATTCTAGATATACTTGGGTGATATTCCTTGCTCATAAAGATGATGCCTTTAAGAATTTTACCTCATTATTTGCTAAAGTACAAAATCTGCTTGGCTTGAAAATTGTCAGGATTAGAAGTGATAATGGGACAGAATTCAAGTTATGTGGTTTTCCAGAATTTTGTGATCATAATGGTATTACTCATGAATTCTCTATTGCTAGAGTCCCTCAACAAAATGGAGTTGTAGAAAGAAAAAATAGAACTCTCCAAGAGACTGCTAGAACCATGCTTAGTGAATGCAATTTACCAAAATATTTTTGGGCTGAAGCCATAAACACAGCCTGTTATACCATGAATAGAGTTCTTCTAAGACCAATTTTGAACAAAACTTCCTTTGAGCTCATGTATGACAAAAAGCCTGTTGTCGGTTACTTCAAAGTATTTGGTTGTAAATGTTTCATTTTGAATATCAAGGAACATCTTGGAAAGTTTGACAAGAAATCTGATGAGGGAATTTTCTTGGGTTATTGTGAAAACAAAAGAGGTTTCAGAGTTTATAATCGTAGAACATTGATTATAGAGGAGGCTATACACATTACTTTTGATGAATCTAATGGTGACATCTCTATGAGTTGTGGTGAAGATGATGACACATGTGTTCAAGAAGAACTGAAGAAGCTAGCAATCAATGATCATGACTCTGCCTCACCAGAAACTGATTCAAAGGATACTGATGCTCAGGTCAGTCCAGCTGAAGAAGTGAATAATAGAGATATCACTACTCCTAATGATCTTCCAAGAGCCTGGAAATTTGCTCATAATCATCCCAGGGAGCTTATAATTGGTGATCCTTCTGAAAAGGTCAGGACTCGTTCCTCTAGACACCTGGTAGATAATCTTGCTTTTGTATCACATATTGAACCTAAAAATGTTGTTGATGCATTGAATGATGAGCACTGGATTTTAGCTATGGAAGAAGAGTTAATCCAATTTGAAAGAA
Organism: Coffea arabica; assembly: GCF_036785885.1. Lineage (NCBI taxonomy): Eukaryota > Viridiplantae > Streptophyta > Magnoliopsida > Gentianales > Rubiaceae > Coffea > Coffea arabica. The sequence continues at coordinate 48,099,112 of NC_092321.1, forward strand.
ACAAAGTTTGGCCAAGTGGTGTTGTGGTCCTAATTTCATGAATATGTCTAAGTGCTCGTTTGAGCGTAAGTTATGAACCGGGCATGTGATAAGTATGCGAATCATTATCATGGGACTTGAGGAAGCTAGGTATGTATGTCGGGTAGGAATCTTTAATAAGGATGGTTTACTCTTGGGACCGGCCTGCTCGAGTTGTGAATTATCTTAGATGGGATTCTTGCGCCCGGATACGAAAGATGTGAGGGCCTAGGTTAGAAAGGATTTGGTGAACTAGAAAGGCCTTTCCTCGGTGGATCGTTTATGTTTGTACTTGACTTAACTGGTTGTATATATGATAAGGAATTTCGAGGACGAAATTCTTTTAAGGGGGAGAGAGTGTGAGAACCCGTAAATTCCTCTTAATAATTTTCCTAGGGTTTATCCCCTTTAATGGCATGTTTTCTGCATTTTCTGGCTAGAAATATTTTCTTGGGGAAATTTTATGAGCAATTATAGTTTTTAGATAATTTTTCTAGTATTGGAGAGTTTTTAGAAAATTAAGAATATATATTGGACGTGGGACCCACTAGTGCGAAAAGTTCGGAAAAAAATTCGGTCAATAAGGTTAAGTTTCGGATACTGTGTAAAATTTATCGGGTGTTAAGAGATAAGTAGAGAGTGAGATTGATTGATGTGAGAGGAAAAAGAAAGATAAGAATGCATTTAATGAGGTGACAAGTGTCATCTTCTCATTAGTTGGACTTTAAGAAACACTATTCACTTTCTTGACTTTTTTTTTTTACCAAAGGATTAAATATCAAAAATTGCACAAAATGCACCATTTTTCTCTCCTTGTGGCCGGTTCTCCTTGAGCAAAGAAGGAAGGAAATTCTTCAACTTTCAAGCTTCCATATGCTTCAATCTTCTACAAACAAAAGCCTAGATTAGATTCTACTCCATAAAAACCTTTCTTCTAGTGATAGTAAGTGTATTAGTGAAGTTTGTTTGAAGCTCTAAGGTGGCCAACATCTCTCTCTCTCTTGTTACTTGGTAAGTGATGCTAGAACACTCTACTACACCTAATGATGTTTATGTTATGCTTAGAAGTAGCTTGAGTGATGGAATATGTGATTTATTTCTTGATTTGAAGAGTTTTGGTGAAGTTTTCCATTTTATGATGAATTTTCTGGTTTCATATGATTTTGATGTTGTGGACTAGTATGATGGTTGGTAATAAGGGGCTTTGGCTCTAGTAGGTGTGAATTGTGGTTAAATGCAATCAATTTTGGGTTTGGAATGAAATGTGAAAAGTTAGGGTTCATGAACCCCTAATCTGTCCGAAATTTTAGGTCATAGATAGAGGCCGAATTGGACTTTTCTCAAAACATGAAAGTTGTAGGTATTGATGAGTATGAAGTGCCTGCAAAATTTCAGGGCATTTGGAGTAGTATAGAGTGATTTATGCCGTTTTTACTGTTGCTGTTTTTGGTGAACAGAATGTCCGAACTGCGACAGGAATTGTATGTTTTGACTGGAATTGGTTTGGATTCTGTTGTTGGTGTCTTCTGATGAAATGTAGTGGGATATCTTAGCTTTCATGTGCCTTTGGAATCAATGCAATTGGACCTGTGTAGACGGAGATAGACGTATTACAGTTTTGTGTGATTTGGGAACCTGCAATTGCGGTTCTGGCTGGGTTTTCTGCATTTTTGACCTAGTTGTGCTAGGATTTGGACTGAGAGGCCTTCTACATTGTTGTATCCCTGTTTCATAGCTTCGAAATGGTGGGTCTTACACCCCCAACCGATAATTGTAGTGAGAGTTGTGCCATTACCGCATTATGACGTCAAAACCGGTTTTCTTATCAAGGCCTACATTAAAGCCCTTTCTTAATTTCTGGTTGCCTATGATGCTTATTTATGCATATGAAACCCTATTAGGGTTAAGATTGGTATGGCTTTATGACTCGTTATCGAGTCTCCATGTTTTTGTTTGCATGTTTAGGGCTCGCTCTCATTCCGGTCTTTTCCTAGCTAACTTTTGTACTTGTACTACTTTGAGCCTAGTGAGCGGCTTTTGGGAAATGAGATGCCTTTTGTGTGAGGTTTTGGGACTGATTTGAGGAAATCATGAAGCCTTAATGGCTGGAAAAGTAAGAAATTTAGGGGAAATGCTGTCCGATTTTCTAGGCCGTTTGGTTCTTTAAGTTGGATTTGCCTTTTGATGGAAATGAAAGGCTTTTGGGTTGTTGACCCTAGGTCTTCATGTTATCTTTTGTTTCCAAGAAAATCATGTTTTTGCACCCTTGCATTAGTATTTTTGGGCAAGGCGTACGACGTGTAGTCGAGCCTCACTTGTGCATTCCGTTTACTCGATTTTGGATATGAAACCTTCAATTGGTTTATTTTGATTATTTTAGGGTTTCTTGGCGATTAAGGCCAATCTGAAGTAAAAACTTTTGAACTTGAGCCGGTGAGTGTACCACTCCCCTCCATTGCTATTTAACTTGATTTCTGCTCTGCAATCTGTTTATTGGTTCGAGACGAGGGTGTACTTTATCACACTCGTTCTCTAGTCTGTTCATATGCCAATTTACTATGCAAAATTTGAATCTGTTATCTGTGTCTGCATCTGTTCGGATTTCTATGACCTATGAGCTCAATCCTGTGGCTAAGTTATTCGAGTCGGGCCGGCAAGGGCCTGGACGATTAGATAACGAACCACGGTAGTCTGTTCGGGGATTTTGGGTATTGAGACCCTTGATTCCGGGTATACTCGAGTATTACCATTTTGTTCGTTTGAGGTGAGCGGGCCCGGTAAAAGGGTGTTTGGTGGACGGAATTCGGTGATAAGAGGGGTCTACGGACGCATTGGTTCTATATACGTTGACGGAGAGTCAACCGGTTTGGATCAAGTATTGCGCTGGAAATTTGGCTCCTGAGAGCCACCCGTATCCTTCTGATTTGAATCATTGGTTCCTTTGCTTTACATCTGACATGTGTATCTGATTTGTTAAATGTGAAATGCCATGATTTTAATGCTATCTGTTTGGTACCTCATTGAGCGCAAGCTCACCCCTTTCCGTTCCTTTTGTTTTCCTTACAGGAAAATAAACCCTTTTGGTCTGGATTTGACAAATGGCTGCCAAATTGAGCTAGTTGAACATATCTTTTGTATAGCTCATGTATTAAAACCCTAAGTGTACTTTTGGGGCGTTTTCTCTTTTGATTTGGCAAACCGTGTGTATATATTAACTTTTGAAAACTTTTGTATGTCATTTTGATTTGTAAATGCTAAAGTTCAGATGTGAATGTTTGTTGGCTATTTCGGTTGGGTTCTGACGGGTCGGTCACTATTCATGGCCGACTTCGGATTTTTTTTTTTAAATTTTGGGTTATTTTACCATTTTGACTCGTTTACGCTCGTTCGTAAGTTCCGGATCGCTATAGATAGTTCTAGTCTGCATCGTGAGTCCTGGCGAGAGCTGGGCAGGCAGTCCGCTCACCCCTTTGGTTCGCCTTAGGGGAAAGTGGGGCTGTTACAGACCAACCTCCTGGTTTTGAAAATGAATCTTATCCAGATCACGTGTTTAAACTCTCAAAAGCTTTATATGGATTAAAGCAAGCTCCTAGAGCATGGTATGAACGTCTGAGTGGATTTTTGATTGAAAATGGTTTTAAAAGAGGCATTGTAGACACTACACTTTTTACAAAACAAAGCTCACGAGATCTTTTGATTGTGCAAATATATGTGGATGATATCATATTTGGTGCTACTAATGAAAAATTGTGCAAGGACTTTTCCATCATCATGCAAAAAGAATTTGAAATGAGCATGATGGGAGAACTGAACTTCTTCCTTGGACTCTAAGTGATTCAAACCCAAGATGGAACATTTATAAATCAAACAAAATACACCAAGAAGTTGCTGAAAAGATTCGGAATGGAGGATTCAAAGCCTGTTGGGACACCTATGTGCACATCTACCAAACTTGACAAAGATGAAGAAGGTACAAAAGTTGAGGAGAAGAAGTACAGAGGTATGATTGGGAGTTTACTTTATTTAACTGCTAGTAGGCCTGACATCATGTTTGCTGTGTGCTTATGTGCTCGATTTCAATCCTGTCCAAAGGAATCACACTTGAAGCCGGTAAAAAGAATCTGGAGATATCTTAAAGGAACCTTAAATTTTGGCTTGTGGTATCCAAAATGTCATGAACTTCCTTTGTGTGGATTCTCTGATGCTGACTTTGGTGGTTGTAAAATAGTTAGAAAAAGTACTACTGGCATATGCAACTTTCTTGGAAATTGTTTGGTCTCTTGGTTTAGTAAAAAACAAAATGCTATCTCACTGTCCACTACTGAAGCTGAATATGTTGCTGCTGGTGCTTGCTGTGCTCAATTGTTATGGATGAAAAACACATTGAATGACTTCGGTTTAGTATATGAATGTGTACCCATGTACTGTGACAACACTAGTGCAATCAATCTAACAAAAAATCCCATTCAACACTCTAGGACTAAGCACATTGATATAAAGCATCATTTCATTCGCGATCTTGTCTCAAAGGGGGTAATCCGTGTTGAGTTTATTTGTTCTAAAGAACAGATCGCTGATATCCTCACAAAAGCTCTTCCGCTAGATCAATTTGTGTCCTTGAGGACAAAATTGGGTGTTTCAGAAAAAATGTTCTAAGTCTTATTTCAAGTCAATCCTTATCGGACGTCCGATGAATTGGAACGGACGTTCGACAGTGTTCTTCGTCCAAGTTTCAGAAAAACCCTGGTTCGGATGGTTGTGTCGGACGCTTCATTTCGTTCGGACGTCCGACACTAAAAAAATGAGTCCTATAAGGCAGTTACCCATTCTTCTCAGTTCATTTTCCTCCATAAGTCTCGGACGCGACCTTTCAGTTTCCTCTAATATTTGAAATTCAAATTCCTCTCTCCTCAAACCAAGTTCCGAGAAATTGAACCAACCAACTTATTTACACCTCTATTGGTCCTTAATCACTCATAAAAATCACTCCTAACCCCCAACTACCCCAAAACTCCCAATTCACATACGAAACCCTAACTTCACACAACTCCCTTCTTGCGGCTTCTTAGTGCACTCTAGTTGGCTTTTACTGCATTCTTCTTCTGAACACCACATTCTGCATCAAAAATCATATCCACATTGCATCATGGTTAGAATCAGAGGAGGATCTACTAGTGCCGGACGATCCTTTAGGCTTAGGGATGAAGACATTGAAATCATGGAACCACCTCCTGTGGCACCCAAAAAGAAGAGTGTAACCCGTGGTGGTAAGGTGAAGCAAACTGCCCAAAGAAAACTGGATATTCCAACTGCTGAATCATATGATGAACAGTTGGAAGAACAGAGCTCTGAAGAAAACATTGCTGGTGGAAACGAGGAACCAGAACAGGCTGTCCGGGGTGATAAAGCTGTCACAAGGTCCTCTGCTAAAAGAAAGAGGTCTGCAAAGAGGAAGAGCACTCCTCAATCCAAGAAAAAGCAGTCTGCTGATCCCTCTGATGATCAGCAGAATGAAGGAAACACCACTGGGAGTCAGAAAACTCCTGAACCATCTACCAGGAAGTCTCCAAGGACAAGAACTGAGGCTCAAAATGTAGAGGCATCTGCCACACAAACCTCAAACAGGAAACGTTCTGGAAAGAATCCTGTGTCTCAGCTAGTAGAAGAACCCACTCCTCTTCCAAAATTCATTGATGATGAAGCTAGAGATAGATTTGAGTTAGTCTCTCAAAAAGGGTTCATCACCCAAAGGCTCATCCTTCCCTATGAATTTCGTAAGCTTGATCTTGATCCTGTTATCAAACTATTTGAATTCCAGAAATGGACTCATATTCTGACCATTCCTAATGTCTTTTACCCTGACATGCTGTATCAATTTTTTGCTAATCTTAGAAAGGGTAAATCACACACTGAACTCATCTCTAGGGTCAATTCTGTAGACATCATGTTAACTCCTGACATTGTGAATTCCATTCTGAAAACCAGTATTGAACCTAATTTCAAAGGAAAAATTGCAAATTTCTTTTCATATGAGGAATTCCCTTCTACCTACCATCATTTTTACAATGCTAAACTCATGACCTACTTTCAAACCACATTCAATACTCCTGCTGAGGCAAGACTGGATGATCTTAGTCCTCAGAACCTGATCATCTTCACCATCATTTCAAATTTGTTAGTGCCAACTGATGGCCACAGAACAGATGGAAACAAAATGGAACTCTATCTGTTCTACTGCTTTGTTGAAAAAATTCGCATTGACGTTGGATTTGTAATGTGCAAGTTTTTGCTCAAAATTAGTACTGACAGCCGTAGGAAGCTCTCTTATGGTAGATTTCTGACCCCTATCTTTGCCCACTTTGAAATTTCTTTTTCTGGAAAATCTCCCAAAGACAGTGCTTCATCAGTCTTGTCAAAAGCTTATTTTGAACGAAAGAACTTAAAATTTTTTGAAGGCCATTGGTGCTATAAGGAGACTGTTACTGAGTCTAGAAGGAAAAATTTTCATGAAACCCCTGTCACTCCTAGGACTCCTCGTGATCAGTCAGACTTTGTCTCTCCTTTCACCATTCATCCTAGGAAGTCTGCTAGCAGGTCCTTCGCATCCAATTCTGAAGTCATTTCCTTGCTTGAAGACCTCAAACAGCATGTCTTGCTTATTGAAGAAGGTCTCATGATGACCATGACCTCTGACCAAAAATCCTCCTTTATTGAAAAAAGAAACCTTCTTGTCCCTCCAATACCTGAGAGCAATGTAAATGAGCCAAGAACTGAGCCTACAGGACCAACTACTGGTGCTGAGACTACACTAGCTTCCAGTTCTCAGTCCAAGGATAAAGGCAAGGCTCCAGCAACTGAGGAATCAGATGAAGATAGTGATGAAGAAACTGAGGAAGAAGAGGATCCTGCACAGTATCGTCTGGCAAGGAGAAGGCTTGGATCATCTAAAATCACCATCTAGGCACTACTAGGTCACTGCACCTTTATCTAGGACTATAGTTCATCTTTTGCATTGCACTTTTGTATTAAGTGCTGAACACATGGTCTGTACAACTGGATATTTTTTTTACTTCTTGTGAATGTTATAACTAAGTGTTTTGTTATGAATGTTTTTCTTGGGTGATATGATTGGTTATGTGTTTGTGCAATCTGCTGATTGAATGAATGTTTCTGATTGATATATGCTAAATGATTGATTCCAAACTGTGCTGTGCATTGTAAATGTGTATACTAATATTGTTTCTGATGAGATGCATTGCTGGTACCAAAACTGATACTAAATCTTGTGATGACAAAAAGGGGGAGAATTGGAATTGGATTTGGTTTAACACTGATGGTATAGAGTAACTAGTTAGGGGGAGTCAGTCTCAGGGGGAGTTGAGTTGGATCAGCACTGATGATGTGGATTGCGTTTCTTCCTGTGTACTACTCATGCACTTCGTTAGGGGGAGCTATTATATTTTTTTGCTCTATCCAATTGTTTTGTCATCATCAAAAAGGGGGAGATTGTTTATCTCAACTCATATCTTTTAATGATTACAAAATAATTGGATGTTTCTAATACCTTTTGTAGAGATCCTTTTTCAGAAATGAACCAAACAGGTCTGTGGATTTAAAGCAGAAAAAGAAGATAAAAAAGAATGAAGTCTGCTGAGGATGATGTCGGACGCACAAAAGGAGAGTATCGGACGTCCGACATTCTTTGAGTATCTTCGGACGAGTAAATAACTCAGACTCGGACGTCCGAAGAAGACAAGCCAGGAGTTACTTGATTACTGATCAGGATCGGACGCTCAACACCTGTGTATCGGACGTCCGACAGCACCAACGGCTAGTTGACTCTTCAGTTGCCTTCTACCCGTTGACAGCATTAATTGAACAACCTTCTGGTCTCCTATAAGTACAACAAAGTCAACCACCTAAAGGGAATTTTGCACATCAAGCCTACATCAGATTGTGAGTGATTCTAGTGCTAGAATACTCAATAGGAACATTTGTACTCTTTGCTTGTGTAATCTTCATGTAGTTTTTCAAGTGTGACACAGCTTCTTCAATAGTGTAGCATAGTGAGGGTTGCGAGTGTTTGTCAAACTTCCTTGCTTGACCAAGTGTGGTTTGGGGCAAGAAGGAAGTGATCCCTTCCTTGTACACAAAAGATTGGTTGCAAGTTTGTTCAACTTGAAGTAATTTGGTATATAAAAGTGGTGTTCAAACCTCAGTTGTGTTTGAAGCCTGGTTTGTTTCTTTACTTTCATTTACTGCTTTTCTACATAAACTGTTCTTCTCTTCATCTCACGAATACTTGTGCTCTTGTGTTATCTCGTTCATTGGGAGGTATTTGAGAAAAGAAAGGTAGTCTGTGAAAAAGTGGACTATATCTTAGCAGGTTTTTTGAAAGCCTAATTCACCCCCCCTCTTAGGTTGTCTTTGATCCTTACAGCAGCATACCTGATAACCGCCCTACCAAAATTCGAGATATAACTTTATTCAGAAAATTGCTTACACTAATAAGACGAAATTGAGTAAAATCCTTTGGGTTCATGATCTTGGGAAGAAGAACAATAGACGTAGCCTTAATGAAGCGAGGTAGTTCCGCACCATAGAAAAAACTCAAAATCGCCTTGTATACATCTTGAGCCACCATCTCCCAGGCAGCCGTAAAAAATTGGTAATGTGTTGAATCATCAATTTGTTATTAATATTTTGGTTGTAATTTCTAGATTTACCTACTTTAATTTACAATAAAAAATAAAAGTAAAATAAATGACTAATGTATTGTTCAATAAATAAATCCTAAACTGATGTATTACTTAATAATCAAAAGTATATAATAACATGTCTAAACTTTTGCAATGGTAATAAACATCATTAGCAAAAGAAAAAAATAGAAGCAATGGTATAATTGAGTTTAATGGTAGGTTTATTAACAAATTTTTTTAATGAAGAAAAAAACAAGTTAAAGCAAGCATAGCACATTAGGAGTATGTTGACTATGAAGATAACAATATAATCAACATATAGTTTTGGTAGTAGTCAAAGTTGAAAGGGTTGTGTATAGGCCAATCTGTTACAATATTTTTAAGTAGCTTCAACCACATTCAAAGTGTAGCAAGCCGAAACTATGCCTTGATCTTATACTAGAGTAATAGTATCAGATTTATCATCGTAACATGTATAGTGAACATATTTAGAGAAGTCATCAGCAAACATAAAGAGTTTCTATTTTTTGTGCTAGTGAATAGCAAGCTGTTACAATATTTTAAAGTAGCTTCAACCACATTCAAAGTGTAGCAAGCTGAAACTATGCCTTGATCTTATACTAGGGTAATACTATTAGAGTTATCATCGTAACATGTATAGTGAACGCATTTAAAGAAGTCATCAGCAACCATAAAGAGTTTCTATTTTTTGTGCTAGTAAATAGATCATCATTAGACATGTTGGAACTCTTTTTGTTAGTAAATGGGTTAGATTTAATCATAAGTAAAGTTCTTATGTGTTTCTAATACATTTATATGCAAACTGCTATACGTCTCGATGATTAAATCAATTATTTTTATTATAAGAAGCAAATGGCTTGATAAAGATAGAGATTTATGATTGGCACTATTTGAATAAAACTTGCATATTTAATTACTACTATGTTGAAAAATAACTATAATTCAGCTCACTTGGAATTGAAAGGGATGTTTGATGGCAGTAAAGATTTTTCTTGGGCTGCAGAAGCACTTGTACAAAGCAAATAAAATATGATGTGAAATATTATTTTTTTAGAGGTTATATGAAGTGTGAGAAAGTGGAGATATTAAATACCGAGACAAAGGTTTACTTTATTTTTGTTTTTCTTAAAGAGTATAGTTAAGATTCATTGACTTATACAACTCATTTGGTTATAACTAATGATGGTCAAAAATTTTTATTTCATTGGAATATTGGATAAAATAAGGAGTTTGTGAAGTGGTCACTCCTATCGAGAGGTGTAATAGATAAGAAAAAAGAAATTATTATCAATTATTACCATACAAATGCCAAACCTTCAAATTTTGCAATTGCAATCACATTTGAATTATCCATGTTTAGTAAGGAAAAATATTGGGGCAACCCTCTTTTAAAGCATATTATGAAGAATTTTCTTTGAAGATTGATTTTGAGCAATAGGATTGATAGTGTATTTCACTACACTACAAATTTTAAAATCTTATTACCTTATTTCAACAAGTGCACAATTCGTTTATTAAATATAGGAATAATAAGCATCGATCCTGCAAGGACTTAGAGATTGGCAATCACTTGAGTTTAATCACTTATTTTATAATCTAAACAATCAAAATTTAAGGTGGTAAAAACAAAGAAAGTTAATTAGATAGCAAAACCGACCATGAAAGATGTTAACTTAGGCAGTACAATCGGTCATAAATGTTAGAAGTTAGTTAGGTGGTACAACCGACCATATGGCAAAAGCAATAAATATAAAACTAACCATTAGGTAGTAAAACCAACCATATAGATGGTAGGTTGCCAGAAAGTAAATAAAAATAAAGACAATTTGTGACGCCCCGAAAAAAAAAATGAGTTTGAGAACCCGGAAATTTTCTAAATTTCTAGGGTTTATTTTATTTAATCGCCCGCCTTTTCTACATTTTCTTTATTAGAAAAATTCCCCAGATAAAGTTTATGAGCAAAGATAGTTTTAAAATGATTTTTCTAGTATCGGTTAGTTTTTGAGAAATTAAGAGCGTATTTTGAACGTGGGACCCGCTAGTGCGGTAAATGCATTATATTTTTGACAACTTGTTGGAATTTTGTATTAAGTGATATTATTTTACAAAGTGTTAAGATATTTGTATTGGAGAGACAAAAAGATAAGTTTTAAACCTAAAGGTGACAAGTGTCACCATAAGATTAAGTCTTGGACTTTGACTACACTATTCACTACTTTACCAAATAAATCAAAAAATTGCCAAAAATCATCCTTATTTCTAAAGCTTCATAGCCGGCTCTCTCTCAAAGGAAAAGAAAGAAAAGCTCTCAATTTTCTTCCTTCTATTTCTTGCTCAATCTTCAAATCCAACCAATAAAACTCCAAATCATTCCATAAAATCTCTTTGCTAAGTGGTCTTGAGGTGTTTTGTGGAGTTGTTTGGAAAGCTAAGGTGACTAGTTGCTCTATCTCTTGTATTGCTAAGGTGAGTTGTGAAGGACCCCTCTCCTTCCTCTAATGATGTTCAATTCATGATTGGTGGTGGTATGAGATGCAATATTATGGATTAATTCTTGATTTGTGGTTGAAATGATCAAGTTTTATTATTTTTGGGGATTTTTCTGTTTTAATATAAGCATGATTGTGTGGCTATCTATGATGATTGGAAATGGTCTATAATGACTTAAGGAGGTGGGAAAAGTGATTAATTGCAACCAATTTCTGGTTTGGAAGAAATTTCAGAAAACTAGGGTTCTTGAGGGAGCATTCTGTCCGAAATTTTAGGTCCTAGATAGAGGCCGAATTGGCCTTGTCTTAAAACATGAAAGTTGTATGGAATGCCATTTTATAGGTTCCTACAAAATTTCAGGTCAATCGGAGTAGCGTAGAATGAGATAAATCGAAATTAATATTGCTGTTCTGGTTTTACCCGAATGTAAGAATTGCGCCTGTAATTGGTTGTTTTGGCTGGAATTGCTTCCAAATTGGTTGTTGAGGCCTTCTGATGAAATTTATCCCTGTTTCTTAGCTTTCAGTTGGTTTTGGAATTTCTGGATTTGGACTTGGATAGCCTGTTTTATGATGTTTCCGCTAGAATGCATTATGTGAATCTGTTTTTATGATTCTGGTATAGTATCTTGCATTTTTGACCTGGTTACACTCGAAACTGGGTTGAGTGACCTTCTGTAATATTGTAGCCCTGTCTCTTAGCTTCGAAACGGTGGGTCTTGTACCTTCATCCGACAATCGTAACGCCTTTGGTGCCATTACCGTAAAATGACGTCAAAAACTATTTTTCTGGTTTTGAGCTTAACTTTCATTTCCGGACATTTCCCTAGCTTGACTTGTACTAGTACTACTTGGAGCTTGCTGAATGGCTATTGGATGAACTTGTTGTTGTGTGTGTACCTTTGGGATGGAATGAGGAAATAATGAAGCCATGTTGGCTGGAAAAGTTAGCAAATTCAGGGGAAGTGTTGTCCGAACTTTGAAGGGATTTGTTTGCATTGAGTTTGTGATCTAAGACTTGGATTTGAGCAAGGCAATGTTATATGATGGATGATTTCTGAGCCGTGGAGGTGAGTGACCCTAAACTATTTCCAAAGTACTTGTGAAATGTTTCTTGCATTATGTACTCGATTGCATCTCATGCGTGCTTGCATGTGAATTCATGACATGATTTGGCTTCAATGAGTTCTGGGAAAGTCTTGTGCTGGACACCAACGTCTCCACCATTTTCGCGAGTTCGTGACATGACGGAGCAAATGGCTCCGGAGCTCAAGAAGGGGCTCCCTCTTAATGTTAATGTTAATGTTAAATGATCTATTTGAGCGTTGGGTGTTCAAGTGCTATGATTTCCCTGGCTCACGAGAGCACTAAACGAACATTTGATCTCTGAATCATGACATCATCGAAATGATCGAAATGCAACATTGTGAAATATATTTGTTTAATGATTTTACTGGTTACTCGCTGAGCTTCTAGCTCACCCCAAAAATATTTTATTCCCCTCCACAGGGCTCAAGGCGAAGGAAGGACTTGTAGTACTTGTGCACGTGACTGGATGGCCTATGTTTTGTACAATTTGGTTTTGGAAATCATTTTATGTATAGTTGAGAATTGTTTCCGCTTCACTTATGACATGTAATTATTGGAGAATTTGATGTAATATTTGAGTTTTATCTTGTAATCTGTTTGAGGAATGTAGTGAACGACTGAGTCCCGGCGAGAGCTGGGCAGGCGGCCTGCCGAACCCTCTGGTTCGCCTTAGGGGGAGGTGGGGCTGTCACACAATTTAGAGAAGAATTTCTTAAAGATCAAATAAGAGGATCCTAAAGATTAGAATCCCTTGTTATGTCAAGGTTAGAAGTTAGTTAAGGTAAATATGCTTATGCTTCCATGAATTGTCAATAAATAACTTCCAAATGTATGTCCTTGCTTTCTTTAATGGACCTTTAAGAGAAATTGATTTGGTTAATTCCACTAGAAATTGCTTTCACAAATTCCTTTAAGTCCTTAAATCATCTTTCACCTATGTTCATAGAGAAAATGTAAATAATAAATTAAATAAGCTCAATTAAGTTATTGTATAAATCCAATCAACCATTATCCACTGCTTTCGTGAGAATAAGGTTAATGTTTAAGAATTTGGATCTATTTGAAGGCAAATTTCACTGCTCAACACTGCTCAACAAGTATCAAATTATTCATAGTTGATAGCCAAACAATTATAAAGTATAAGCACAAGTTCTCCAGCTAATAAATCATGAAAAAGCATAATCATCACCTAACTACTTCAAATCAAAACTATAACAAATTCATCTTCACCCTAAGATGTGAAAAAATTTAGCTAGACATCGTATTAATAACATCTAACCATGAAACTGTGAGGACCCAAAAATTTCTTTATTTTCTAGTCATTATTTTATTTTCTTGCATAACATTTCTATACCTTTCTTTGTTATATTAATTTTTGAGAGATTTTTATAAGGGAATTAAGTTGTTAAGACATTTTTCCGGTACAAGTTAGTCTATGTGACGTTAGTAGTATATATTGGACGTGGGACCCGCTAATGTGATTAATTGTGGAGGTGTGTGTACTAAATTTGGTGGTTAAGACTGAGTTTTAGATACGAAAAAGTGTGTGATTAGAAGTAATAATAATAAGTTAGTGAATTGTAAGTGAAAACCCAAGTACACGCGATTTAAGGAAAATCGGTTTGAACCGACGTGTACCGTTCGCTACCGATTGAATACACCATTTGACCACCACTTTATTACCTTAATCCTCTTGTTATTATTTCATAAATATCAGCCCTTAATTATCCTAGAGAGAGAGTGCCGAAATTATTGACCAAAAAGAAAGGAAAAAGAAGAAAAATTTTGACTTCCAATCAAAGTGTGACACTTGTTAAACTTTGACCCAAATCAATTCCTACCTTCTTATCTTTCTTGGAGCTTCATTTCAGCCTTCATTTCTGCACATTTGGCCATGAGTTGAAGAGAGAAAAGAGAGGAAGGAAAGCTAGCAACTTCATCTTGAATCCATCTTGTTTGAGTTGGAATCCAAAATCCAAACCGAATAAAATTTCATTTTAGTACTTAGGAAGCTTTGTGTGGTAAAATTTGTGGAAGAAAGTGGTGTGGTTCTCACCTACAAGAACTCTTTGGAAGGTATCTTGGCTGTCTTCCCTTTTTCTCTTCTTAATCTTGCTAAAGTTTGGATAGAAACTCTTAATCTTGGGTTATGACGGTTAATTAGTGAGTTGTGCATGATATGGTGGAATGTTTAGCTAGGGTTTACATTTTCAGTCTTGATTATGGTTATTTACCTATTAATTGATGTTATTGAGCTAGTAATTGATGGTTTTGATGATAGAGTACTTGTTAGATATTAATTTCTAGAGTAAAAGTTCAAATTTCCAGCTTTAAGGTTGAAACTGCCCTGTTACTAACCTGTACGTACGTCCATGTTAGAGGCTGAATCAGGCTTAGATCAAAACATGAAAGTTGTAGGAAATGGTGTTAAATATCTGCTACAAAATTTCAGCTCAATTGATGTATTATATCATGTGAAATAACAAAAATACCCTTGACTGCCAAATGTACTATTTTGCGGACAGTTTTTTGTTTTCCTCTGAGATGTCACATTTTGATATTGAAAATGCATGAATTGGATGTTGATATCTTCATAATAAATGTAGTTCTCTGTCTTAGCTTCGAAACGGTATAAAGTGTACCCCAATCCGATAAGCGTAGCTTCGGTTGTGACCGAAACGCCAAGAGATGTCAAACCTGTTATTTTGTAATTTGTCTTGAACATTAGTTCCGGTCGCATTGCTAGCATTGTTTTGTAATTGAATAACATGGAGCCTAGTGAAAGGCTATTGTCATAAGATTATTTGTGTGTGATTTTGGGGCTGAATTGAGGAAAATAATGAAACAATAAATGGCTGAAAAATAGGTAAATACAAAGGGCGTGCTGCCCAAATTTTCACTCGAGGGCTAGTTGAATGTACTCGCGACTTGAGTGAAAGGTTTTAGGGTTGTTCATGTTTTTAACACCAACCGCTACCTTTTTACTCCAATGCCACATTGTTATTTCTTTGCCCTAGTAGTTAACTTGACCAGGCACATGACTTGTAGTCGAGCCTCATTTGTGCATTCCGTTCCTGGGTTTGTGGATAGGGGAACCATAATTGTTTTACCTTGGTTGTTGTTAGGACGTGACAGTGATCAAAGCCATCCTTTGGGAGAAAAATTTTGAAGTTATCTTTGCTTGAACTAGTGAGTGTACCACTCCTCTGATTTGTTGCTTAACTGGTTGCTTTGTACTTGAAATCTGTGACTTGAATGACTATGAACTCTGTTTATTCTGAATGAGACGAGGGTGTACTTTATCACACTCGTTCTCTTGCCTGTGTGATCGTTTACTGTGTGAATTTGAATCTGTTATCTGTGTCTGTTCTGACGTCATTTGGAGGCTTGTATCCAACGACCCTTCTGTGACCTCTGAGCTCAAATCCTATGGCTAGTTACTCGAGTCGAGTCGGCAAGGGCCTAGTCGATTAGATAACGAGCCATGGTAGTCTGTTTTTGGAAAATCTTTGGGTATTGGAGACTCTAGATTTCCGGTATACTCGAGTATTACCACTTCTGTTCTATATGTGGTGTTCGGGCCCGGCAAGGGGTATGTTCGGTGGACGGAATTTGATGTCAAGTGGGGTCTACGGTCATGTTTGTGTCTTCGAACCTTAATGGAGCGTCAACGAGTTGGGATCAAGTACTGCAATGGGAATTTTGGCTCCTGAGAGCCACCTGTATCCTTTCTATTGAGGTGTTTGTTCATTTTCTTATATGTTGTGTATATGTGCCTTAAGAGTGAAATGCCATAATTCTTGACTACTTGTATTTATGGTAACTCATTGAGCGTAAGCTCACCCCATTCCCATTATCTTTGTTTTTCTTACAGGGTTCAATATTTTGAGAGCTATGATTTTTGAAGAAAGAGTCGAGCTAGTGTGGACATTCTTTTGATCATGCTCCTCTGTAACCGAAACCCTAATTGTAATTTTGTATACGTATGGTTACTATGGCTTGTATTTCAAGTTAACTTGTTCAAGACTCTGATGTATATATGTATATAAGTGTTTAATCAAGGGTTTCAAGCGTATTCGTATGAGATTGTACGTTTCTATGGTTATGTGAACTTTCTTGTATCCATTGGGGAAACCGGGCGAGTGCGAACCTTGAACGAGGAAGAAAAAAATTTGGTCGGATTTTGACGTGGCCGCGGTCCTTTGAGCTTTTCGATGATTCATTTTCCCAGAGTTCCTTGGACCGTTTGGTAAGGTTTATGAATGATTTGATCCGTAGTCCTGGCGAGTGTTGGGCAGGCGGTCTGCCGACCCTTTGGTTCACCTTAGAAGGAGGCGGGGCCGTCACAAAAACAAACTTGTAACAAAGTATAGCAAATAAGAACAAGAGATAAAGTTTAGGAAGAAAAATTCTTATTCAATGTCTAGAATTTTGAATCCATGAATTCCTTCACAAGTTGATCTCTCAAATAAGCTTGATACAAGAGTGTTTTCACCTCCTCTCAAAGCTCTTAATCTAATTTTGAAACTCACAATATGAAACTAGAGCTAAACAACTTCTATTTCTACTTCTACTCTACTCTACTTCTTACTACAAGATGCTAAGAATGCTACAAGATTCTACAAGATGCTTCAAATGAATGAGATACAAGGGTATTTTTGGATATTTTTGGATGAGAAAATGTGCTCATAAAGTTGTTCTTCACTTTTCCAACTCATGTTTAGCTGGTTCCAGCTGGATTATATTAGAAAAATTGGTCCAAAAGGCAGTGTTAAATAAGTGCAAGTTGCATAATCAAGTTCCAGCTTTGTCTCAGGGATCTGTTGGCTAGATCCATGAGGTACTCAAAGGATCCGCCTGGCAAATCTTCTTTATACTCAGTTTTACACTTTCGCTCAATTCTCAACTTTTCTCTGTTTTTGGATCAACTACAACTGCAATTTTCTTGATGATAAAAGCTGAATTTGCTCTTGTACAAAACATGAAACTCTTCATGTTAGCTTTCCAATGCATCAAGAATCATCGCATTTGGATCTCCGTAGGCTAAAAAATAACCAAAATATCCTTAATTGGTCGATGCTCTATTTCAACTTTCAACAGAAAATTTTCCAACTGTATTTTGATGTTTTGACTAGGAAACTTAATGAATTGGATTTTGATGTCTTCATATGAATTGTAGATCTATGTTTTAGATTCAAAACGGTCGATGAATCATCTCAATCTGATACTTGTAACCCAAGATATAGCCAAAATACCAGGATGCATCAAATCTATCCAACTCTTTTTGACTTGAATCTATTCATAAGATACCAAAACCTACAAAAATAACACAAATTTGCATATTAACCCATACTTTTTCATGTTTTAGTTAAGAAACACTACTTGTACGAAGTATAACTTATAAAGGAACTCAATTCTTCTATTTTATCTTAAAACACACCAAAAACTTAACCTAAAACTAGAGGTGTCAACAGGGGTAACTTGGGCGAGTTTGAACGAGTTAAAATGGGTAATGAGCATAAGTGAGTCAACCTATTTATACTCATTCAATTAGATGGGTAGAAATGAGTAAGTCAATATGAGTTGGGTAACCCAATTACCCATTTACAACTCATTTATTCCAACTTTTTACAAACTTATCTAAATTTATTTTGTAAACTAAATTATCAATTTATACCACCCTTTGCAATTTGCACCCATCATTAATTTTAAATATTTACTTGTAATGCCCAATAAGTCTAATTAACATTTTTTCCTCATTTGTGTGTTATGCCGGAAAATTACATACTACTTAATAATTGAACAATAAGAATATTTTTGTTGTGTAATAAGGAAAGGATTTGGAACCGTGAAAAGAGAGATTAAATAATGATTGACCAACTTATAAACTTGAAACTGGATACCAAGAAAGTACAAATAAAAATAGGATACAAAAATCTCCAAGGGTATAGTTATTCTTTATCTTTAAGTTAAAAACTGGCCAACAGATTCTCCCATTTTTCGGTTAGGTTCTCCACTTTCTAATGCTAACTTTGGTCAAAAGTGATGAAGGAATTAGGATACCAGTAATGTGAGGACCCGAAAATTATTTTATATTTTATTTTATTTCTTTGAATACATTTTCTTTGCTTTACTTTATTACCTGAATTTTCTTGATATTTTTATAAGTGAGTCTAGATTTTTTATCATTTTTCTTCTATAAGTTAGTGCATATTAAGTTTATAGTGCATTTTGGAAGTGGGACCCACTAGTGAGGCGCGTAATAAATTTAGTGAACAAAAACGGATATTTTATTAAGAGGGATTATGTGATTAGAAGTGCTAAGGGGAAATTACAGGAAAACAATATAGATAAGTAATTGGAGACAAAAGGAAGGACAAAGAGATAAGTTTTAAACCCTAAGCCGACACTTGTCGGCCATCCACCCACCCTTTGACCAAGACTTTTCTTGGTCTTTATCTTGAAAATTTAGACAAAATCTCTTCATTTTCTCCCTACTCTTGCCCGAATTTCTTAGCTAGAAAACAGAGAAAAGAAAACCTGAATTCCAACTTGATTCCTTGCTTGAATCCTTGAGAATTCATCCCAACATCTCAATCTACTCCATAGAAAGTTGTATCAAGGTAGGAAGAAAGGCTTTTGTGGAGAGATTTGGGAGAAAAGAAGCTCTTGGTTGCATTTCTTCATAGGGTTTAAAGGTATTTATGTCTAGAAACCTTCTTTTCTCTTTTATCTTGCACTTGAGTATATTTAAGACTTGATGTGAGGACCCGAAAAATTTCTTATTTTTATCGAATATTAATGGTTTAATTAAGTATTTATCCACCTGTTTTTCCCAAATAATTTATTACGACCATTTTAAATCCATTCGTATGGAATAATGTCTTCTTTATGCTTTTAAAACGTCCCGTTAACAACTTCAATTTTCGGAGGATTGTTTAGGTGAGAAATAATGAACACGAGTGTTTCAAGGTGATATTATATTCGAGAGTATGATTAACCTGGGGAAATTAAGAACGGACAATAGCAGATTAAGAAAAGTTAATCGGGAATTAAAGGTGAATAAGTTCTAAGTGAGCATATACTATTCACGCGTGGATAGTTTTCCAAAAGACGCATGGATACAAATTTATTGGAGATTTGAGGAGTTAATACTCGACTCATGTGAGGACTCGTAAAACTCCTATTAAAACCCTATTTTGAGCTTATTTAATTATTTACTTGTTCATTTATTCCGAGTATTATTTTCTAGACCTATTGAACCTAATTACGTGGAAATATAGCTTCATTATATTTTTAAAGTGACTTGTTTCAAAAATTAATTTCCGGGAGCGCGTTTAGTGAGAACAGTGAATAGTGCTTGGAAATTTTACCCGATTGAGAGTACAATAGGTTTGGAATATTAAAGACTTATACAATGGATCTAAATTAAGTATTTTAATGATTAAATACTCAAGTGATAGTTAGTGGTACGATCGTTATAAGAATTTCTCGAAAGTTTCACTTTATCGCGCCTAAATTGGAAATACGCGTTTTCACGCGCGCAATTAATTGAGGGACTATAGACCATTATTTTGGGACAATTAAGAGTGAATAATATTTATATGAATATAAGTGTACTAGAGGTTTAGTTCACTAGTGAAACAAATGCAAGAGGAATCGAGCACAAAACGCGCGCGTACGCGCACTATTGGAGAGTTGACTTTTGTACATTTAAAACCAAAATTTGCTAAGCTTCTCACGAAAGCTTTATCATCAGCAAACACTCCTTTTTCCTTCTCATTTGATCGAACCAGCAGCAGCAAAAACAACCAAGGCTTCTCAAATTTTTTTTCATCTCCAAATTCTTGCACCAAACCTTCATAGATTCACACCAAACTTCACATACACTTAGCTCTACACTTGGACACCACTTTGAGCTGCAAAAGGGAGCTAAAACTCACGGTTTTTATGGAGCAAAAAGGGCCGAAAATCACTGCCTTGGACATCAACTAGAGTAAGTAAAGATCAAACTTTCTAATTTCGATTTTTGGAAGTTCTAGTATACCTTTAAGCTCTTATTTTCATATGGGTTGATGTTGTTGTTGGAAAAAGTGGAATGTGGGCTCTATGAACTCCCACCCTTGTCTTGGAGGTTGATTTCATGCTTGATGATGTTTATAATGTTGGATTAGTGCTTAAACTAGTGGATTATTGGTGGAAAATTGATGGAAACTCATGATGGGTGCAAAGGCCAAATCTGACCATTTTACCCCTGCTTTGTTCGGCCACTTTAATGCAAAAATTTGAGGATTTAATGGCTTGATTGTGTTGTTTACATGTTGTAGTAGTTTTATAAAAATTTTCATTGAAAAATACTGAGTTTTGGTTGGTCAAATGAATTTATTTCCCAAAGCTAGTAATCTGGAAACTGTTCCCGTAATGCTCAGACCAGTGTTCGTATTTCGTCCATAACTCCGTGCTCCGACATTGAAATCAAGTTCTGTCAGTGGCATTTCAAACTAGACATTCCCACCTTTCCAACGGTATAAAATGCACCTTTCCGTGCCGAACCACTCTTTTGAACTCAGCTGTTCTGTTTCTCTGTTCTGATGAAATACAGAAGCTGTGATTTGAAACTCGATTTCGAGCTAGTTGTGTACTGAATTTTAAAATGATTTCTTCTGTGAAATTATAGCCCTATGAATGTATTTTCCAACACTATCAACCATGATCAATTCCGAGTTAAATTGAGTGATTCATGATCAAAATACGGTGACTGCCTTGTTCTTGAAAACCCTTGGATTTGGACAGATTTGATGTGAGACTTGTTGTGGTCTTACTAAATGAATTTCTTGGTGCTAAACACCTACCAAATGTACCATGTATGTTCCTTAGACTTTTCTTGCATAGATGAACCATGTTTGGAGGTTTTCCTTAGCTGAATGTTTGGAAACAGAGAGAAATGGAGCTAAAGGCAGTTGTGCCTTAGTAATTTCAAAACTTTGGTTGATTGGTTAACCACCTTCCCGAAGGTATTTTTCCACGAAATTTGATAGAGAGATACCCTTCATATAGGAGTACTATACTGAAAAATTTGGCACCAATCCAAGTCCGTTTCGACACTTAACTAAAGATCCAAAGTCGGAAACCCAAATCTGGAATTTGTTCAACAGTCTCGAATTTTCCCCAACTTTGAGCTACCATATCTCGGTGCTCGAAACTCCGATTCTTGATCCGCTTGTTCTGTCCTAAACCTTACTTGCACCTCTAATTTATTTATAAATTTCAAGGGCTGGTTTGCAACGACTGAATTCTGCCAAATTTCCAAATTTAGCGAAAAACCAACCCCAGCTCAATCCTGAACATTCTGGAACAGTGATTTCAAGCTCATTTTTGAGTACTTTTCACTTAGATTCGTGGAAAAGTGTCTTCTAAGAACTTTTAGTACTTTCCAAGGGGTTTCCAACGGTATAAAGTTTTCGAATTTTAGACTTGTATCGAGTGAGATACGATTTTTCAAAGATCCATATCAAAACTGAAATTTTCCAACTTTCAAGGAAATAGAGTTTCCAAGAACTCTTTATTCTTTCGACATTATGCAAACATTTTAACCTCAATTTCCAAGATAAAAACCCAAATGCTCCTGCACTTTATGAAACGCCACTCGAACCTCGATTTACAAGTAATTAAGGTTCCTTTTCACGAAATTCCCTAGATTATTATAGTGCACGAATTATTTCTCGATAATTGGGTTGTGTGAATAATAATTCACTATTAATTGCTCAGGCGCACACGAGGACCTTCAAGAGGATCCCACGGTGGACGCTTGAACTTTCCTTGACCCTACTTGCACTTAATACTTGGTGAGTGTCAAGTGTATGAATACTTGTACTCCCTGGACTTGATTCCTGCTTGGCTTACCTGATTACATGCTTAGACTACTTGGCTTTGAAAATGGAGTCGAGTGTGTACTTTATCGCACTCGTTCTCATTTGAAACAAATGACTCATGCTTAACATGTTTTGCCTGGTTTACATGACCTGAAATACATGCTTAAACTTGTCGAATGCTTTATTACATGACAT
The DNA here is from genome assembly GCF_036785885.1 of Coffea arabica. Taxonomy (NCBI): domain Eukaryota; kingdom Viridiplantae; phylum Streptophyta; class Magnoliopsida; order Gentianales; family Rubiaceae; genus Coffea; species Coffea arabica. The sequence goes on from NC_092321.1 coordinate 48,121,495, forward strand.
GGTATGCTATGGCTGCATACGTCATTGGAGTGAATCTCCTCGACACTTACATGATACATGGGGGACGCCCAAACTCATAGGCCGACCTTGGAACTCGAGCCGGCATAAGCTTGGTCGGGAACCTTGGTGAGCCATGAGAATCACATGATAAGCTTGATCTATTTGAGAGATCTTGTTTGGCATACTCGTGGAGTATAGCCTTATAAATGTCGTGCGGGCCTGAAGCGGTGTAGGGTGGACGGATGAGAAGTAAGTGGTGATCTACGGTTTGGAAATATCAACCCGGTTGACGGAGAGTCATCACGGGAAGATATACGAATGAACTGGCAAAGCAAGTGGAACTTAGCTCCTGAGAGCTACTATATCCTTGAATTGTTTCTGCTTACTTTCACTGACCTTATTAATTACTTGCAATTATCTCTTAGACTGTTATTTGGGACTGTTATCTGGACTACGTGCTTGCATGTGTGTTCTTGGCCTCACGAGCGTTTTGCTCACCCTGTAGATTTGTTTTCCTTAACAGGATTGAACTCGGAGATGTATTGGAGAAACCCTCCTGATGTGCTTTTGTTTAGGATTTCTATTACATTTTGGCTATGCCTTGGTTTTTGGGTTGTACTTTTGGATTTGAAATGTAACTTTTGGGGCATGATGTATATTTGGGATTCATGATGTATTTTGAACACTTGACGTGCGGGTTGGATAATGGATGACTGTTGTTAAGCTTGAACGCTTCCGCATTTACTATATTTAAGTTATTTACTCGTGTTGTGTAGACCGATAATAAGCTTGAATGGAATTGCCTGAGTCCTGGCGAGAGTTGGGCAGGCACCCCGCGGATACCCTTTGGTTCGCCTTAGGGAGAAGTGGGGGCGTCACACTTGATTATGCCAGATTCTATGAAAAATTTCATAGTTTGTGTAGTAAATCGAAATTTCCAGCTTTGATATGCTAATTTCAGTTTTTCCATCACCTATTAGCCTTGCCATGTGGTTTTTCTAGCTTTTATATGCTCTTTTAGCTTCATTAAAAAAATTTTCAACTTGTGGTTATGAATTTTAGCTTAGGGTTTACAATTTTCCAGCCTTGGTATGATGGTATATGAGCTAGATAATTGTCCATTTCAGTTAGCTATGTGGCCTAGAACAAGTGTCCTTTATAACCTAGAACTTTTGGTCCTGATTAAGGTGGATTTGTCATGAAGTTAAACTTTCAGTTTGGAGGAAAAATTTAAGGAAAAAAATAGGGGAGGTGCTAGCCGATTTGGAAGCAGTTTGGTTCCCTTTAATTGTGGGATCAATTTGTGGTAAATTTATCTAGGGTACTTGGTAAACCCTTAAGCTTTACTTGTGTGTTGATTTTTAGTTGAATTGAAGAGATTTCATTGGTGTTTTCCTCAGATTTTTCTAGCTGCAAAGTACTTTGCTAGCCCAACTGGTGGTGATGTATTTCTGTGACGACCCCACCGTACCGAGAGGCGTACCAAAGGGCTTAGCGGATCGCCTGCCTAGCTCGCGCCAGGACTCGATTCCAAAAACGCTAAAAGAAAGTTCTATATACACCATTGCATCTTCAAAAGTTATATAAACTATTACATCAAGCCATACATACCACTAGTACCAGAAAGTAAACCCTAGAGAAGCTACTAACTATAACCACCACAACAAATATATATATCTTACTAGTCAACTTATAACAAGTACTAGGGCAAAATCAATTATTCTATAAACCAAAAGTCTATACACCTTCCTGAGCTTTCCCCGCGTCGACCTCTGCTAAGGAAAACAAGAGGAATGGGGTAAGCTATATACTTAGTGAATAATCGAGGGTAAAATGTAAAATCACATCCAAATAAACATGTCAACCAAGATATTTCACATCAATAGACAGAAATGTAACATCACAATAGTAGGATACGGGTGGCTTCAAAGCCAGTACAATTCCCCTAGCTTGACCACCTGTTGACACTCCGTCAACCAAAATACTCATAGTTCGTAGACTCCACTTAACTTTCCCCGTTCACCTTATCAACCCCCGCTGGCCGGTCAACAGCACACAGCAGCTCGAGCAAAATAAATCACTTAGCTTTAAACAAAGGTTTAACAAGAACGAAATCCCAAGGTTAGCATGGAACTAACTTCGACCGAACCCCAGCTGGCTCGAATAGTCCGTCTACCCTTGGAACTGGGCATGAACCAAGCCCTGAGATATCCAATCTCTCAATAGATGATATCTCTCAACAAAATACTCACCCCAACAGCACACAGCAAAAGGGTGATACTCAACACAAGGTATGTATTCTCACGTATTAAATCAAGAACAAAGGATGGGTTTAGGTCGAGTGAGATAAAGTACACCCTCGCCTAAGTACCCATTTAACATATACAAGGCACTTTGACAATTTATCATATAAACCAACCCAATTACTCACTCAAAATATTTAGCGCGCAAATCAAGGCACTTTATATGGGTCCACCGACTCCGTCCGGTTCGTCACTACCTGTGATAGAAGATTATACTCAACTATTAGTCAAACGACCATCACAAATGGAAGTAAGGACTAAAACGGCCAAGACGGCAAAAATGGCAAAGAAATTCATATGCGCGTGCGCGGAAATGAAAACGGTATTAAAATGGGTTACACGGTTTTGATCGTAACCAGAGATGTGGTTATCCAATCAAGGTGTACTAGGTAGCGTTTCGAAGCTAAGGCAAAGGGTTACAACTTTCATGAAGACAACTCAATCCAGTTTTCAGTGGATCTAGGTCAAATTTGCAAATTACAGAACCAGAACTCTAAAGGCTAGTTTATACCTCTAGTGAAAATTTAGCCGGCATGCCCCTTGTGTTTACCTATTTTTCAGCCATTTATGGCTTCATTATTTTCCACAAATCAGCCCCAAGGTCACACATAAGCAATGTTACCACAGTAGCCCTTCAACTAGGCTCAAAATAATCCAATTACAACACAAGTCTTAATAAGGCCATCGGAAATCAAGTTTAAAGGCAAATAGCTAAATGACAGATTTGACGTCTCTTGGTGTTTCGATCACAACTAAAGCTACGCCTATCGGTTTGGGGTAAAATTTATTCCATTTCGAAACTAATACAAAGAACTACAAGTCTAATGAAGATAACAACAACCAATTCATGCATTTTCAATATCAAAATGTGACATCTCAGAGGAAAACATAAAGCTGTCCGCAAAACAGTACATTTGGCAGTCAAGGGTATTTTAGTCATTTGACATGCTACAGTGCTCCGATTGAGCTGAAATTTTACAGGTAACTATATAGCATCATTTCCTACAACTTTAATGATTTGAGCTAAGCCTGATTCGGACTCTAATATGAACGAATGAAGCTAGTCAGAACAGAACAACTTGGTTTCCAATTTCTGGAATTTGCACCTTTACTCTAGAAATTCATATCTAACAAGTGCTCTATCATCAAATCCACCAATTACTAGCTCAATAACATCAATTAAGAGGTAGATAACCATAATCAAGACTGAAAATATAAACCCTAGCTAAACATTCCAACATATCATTCAACCCATGAAATTTTCCCCATAAAACTATCAAAACTACAACTTTAAGCTTCTAGTTTACACATATATGAAGTAGAGGGAAGCTTCTTCCCAAAGTCACCTTAATCCCTATGTAAAGAAGCTGCCAAGACCTTCCTCTTCCCAAATCACTCAACCAAAACCCTTAAGCTTCCTTAGAGATCAACTTTTGGGGAGGAATTTGCAAGATTATTGGTTGAAACTCAAGATTGAGGCTTGAAATTAAGGTGCAAGATCAAGTTTTCCCTCCCTTTCCCTCTCTCAAGTTTTGGCCAGCAATATGCAGAAATGAAGAAGAAACAAAGCTCTAGAAAAGATAAGAAGGTTGGAATTAAGTTGGTCAAAGGTTTGACAAGTGTCACACTTGGATTGGAAGTCAAAATTTTCTTTTCTCTCTTGTTTTTTTTTGGTCCAAATTTTCAGCTGAAATGAGAAGATATTTAGGGCTGATTTTGCTCAATTAATAACATGGGGATGAAGGTAATAAAGTAGTATTCAAGTGGTGCACTCAATCGGTAACGAACGACACACATCGGTTCAAGCCGTTTTTCGTTATTTCGCACGTACTAGGATTTTTCACTCATAATTCACCAACTTATTATTATTACTTCTAATCATACACTTTTTCTTATCTAAAACTCACTCTTAATCACTAAATTTAGTACAGACACCTCAACAAGTAATCACACCACCAAAATGCACCAAAGACACACCAAAACCCTAATATGCACAAAAACCCTAACTAATACCCTTCATTTAGAAAAATCATAACTTGAGTTATAATTATAAAAAATTCTTACAACTTGGCCTGTTAAAACCTATACTTCAAATACTAATTATCTTTAGAAGACACCTCAAAGAGATTCAGCTCATAAGTTGGTCCAAATTGAGCCATAAGCTATTACAACTTTCCTATATTTACTTGTGCAAGGTAGAATTTTCAGTCAAATTTGCCAATTTCCTAGAATTTATAGAGATTGAATCAAACTCTAAATTTTACATCGTAGAAAGGTCTATAAGTCTAGTTTCAAACGCAACAAACGGAACTCAATTCCAATTTTCCTATACGAAGCTATAGCCAATTTCCCAAAGCTGCGCAGAGCCTCCTGCGAAAATTTCTAGATTTTCTAACAACTTGAGATTATGAACCTTTTCTTAACAAAATTCACTTCCTTGGCTCAAATTCAACCATTAAAGCAACCAAGAATCAAAGGTAAGTGAGTTCACATAAGGATTATAAAGACAAGTAAAATTTCGGGATCTCACACTCTCTCCTCCTTAAAAGAATTTCGTACTCGAAATTCCTACCTTTGCTCGCACAAGTTCGAGGTGTCACTTGAGAGTGATCATAACCTATCTCACACTAATTGTCGGGTATACATATCCCAATAATATGATCCCTTTCAATAGAACTATCAAGTCTGTCCTTACTTACGAGTCACAAAATGAAACTCCTCACTCAAACCCAAGAATAACCATACGTAACACACATAATCAGATCCTTACAAGGATTAAACTCCAAACATGGACAACCATCAAATTTTCAAGTTTGCTATCCACTATAGAAACCCAAGCCAAACACGTATGGAACTAGTCCATGACAACACTCATTATGCCAATCTCCTCAATCAACTTCTCAGGTCAAATATAGGATCCTCCTAGACGTTCTTGGTGGCTAAGGACTCGACGAGACCGCTCATAGTTCTTATTTCCACTGTTTCCGTCCATTCCTACATTACAGTCAAGCATCAAGAAGAAACTTAAGCAAATGAAGCAAGATTCACCACCTAACACTTCAGGGTTTCACACTTAAATACTCGCACTTAAGCCATCACAACTACACTCACTCAATCAGCCCAGGCCAATTCAAACCTAGGCTCTGATACCACCTGTAACGACCCCACCATACCCAGAGGCGTACCAAAGGGCTTAACGGATCGCCTGCTTAGCTCGCGCCAGGACTCGATTCCAAAAACGATAAAATAAATTTCACGCTAAAAGAAAGTTCTATATACACCATTGCATCTTCAAAAGTTATATAAACTATTACATCAAGCCATACATACCACTAGTACCAAAAAGTAAACCCTAGAGAAGCTACTAACTATAACCACCACAACAAATATATACATCTTACTAGTCAACTTATAACAAGTATTAGGGCAAAATCAATTATTCTATAAACCAAAAGTCTATACACCTTCCCGAGCTTTCCCCGCGTTGACCTCTGCTAAGGAAAACAAATGGAATGGGGTAAGCTATATGCTTAGTGAATAATCGAAGGTAAAACGTAAAATCACATCCAAATAAACATGTAAACCAAAATATTTCACATCAATAGACAGAAATGTAACATCACAACGGTAGGATACGGGTGACTTCAAAGTCAGTTCAATTCCCCGAGCTTGACCACCTGTTGACACTCCATCAACCAAAATACTCATAGTCCGTAGACTCCACTTAACTTTCCCCATTCACCTTATCAACTCCCGTTGGCCAGTCAACAGCACACAGCAGCTCGAGCAAAATAAATCACTTAGCTCTAAACAAAGGTTTAAGAAAGAACGAAATTCCAAGGTTAGCATGGAACTAACTTCGACCAAGCCCCGGCTGGCTCGAATAGTCTATTTACCCTTGGAACCGGGCTGGAACCAAGCCCTGAGATATCCAATCTCTCAATAGATGATATCTCTCAACAAAGTACTCACCCCAACAGCACACAACACAAGGGGTTCAACTCAAGTCATGTAATCACCCCAACAGCACACAGCAAAAGGGTGATACTCAACACAAGGTATGTATTCTCACATATTAAATCAAGAACAAAGGATGAGTTTAGGTCGAGTGAGATAAAGTACACCCTCACCTAAGTACCCATTTAACATATACAAGGCACTTCGACAATTTATCATATAAACCAACCAAATTACTCACTCAAAATAGTTAGCGCTCAAATCAAGGCACTATATACGGGTCCACTGACTCCGTCTGGTTCGTCACTTCCTGTGATAGAAGATTATACTCAACTATCAGTCAACCGACCATCACAAATGGAAGTAAGGAATAAAACGGCCAAGATGACAAAAACGGCAAAGAAATGCATGTGCACGTGCGCGAAAATGAAAACGGTATTGAAACGGGTTACACGGTTTTGACCGTAACCGGAGATGTCGTTATCCAATCAAGGTGTACTAGGTAGCGTCTCGAAACTAAGCCAAAGGGTTACAACTTTAATGAAGACAACTCAACCCAGTTTTTAGTGGATCTAGGTCAAATTTGCAAATTACAGAACCAGAACTCTAAAGGCTAGTTTATACATCTAGTGAAAATTTGGGCGGCATTCCCCTTGTGTTTACCTATTTTTCAGCCATTTATGGCTTCATTATTTTCCTCAAATCAGCCCCAAGGTCACACATAGGCAATGTTACCACAATATCCCTTCAACTAGGCTCAAAATAATCCAATTACAACCCAAGTCTTAATAAGGCAATCGGAAATCAAGTTTAAAGGCAAATAGCTAAATGGCAGATTTGACGTCTCTTGGCGTTTCGGTCACAACTAAAGCTACGCCTATTGGTTTGGGGTAATATTTATACCATTTCGAAGCTAAGACAGAGAACTACAAGTCTCATGAAGAAAACAACAAGCAATTCGTGCATTTTCAATATCAAAATGTGACATCTCAGAGGAAAACATAAAGCTGTCCGCAAAACAGTACATTTGGCAGTCAAGGGTATTTTAGTCATTTTATATGTTACAGTACTCCAATTGAGTTGAAATTTTACAGGAAACTATATAACATCATTTCCTACAACTTTAATGTTTTGACCTAAGCCTGATTCGGCCTCTAACATGGACGAATGAAGCATGGACGAATCAAGCTGGTCAGAACAGAACAACTTTGTTTCCAATTTCTGGAATTTGCACATTTACTCTAGAAATTCATATCTAACAAGTGTTCTATCATCAAACCCACCAATTACTGGCTCAATAACATCAATTAAGAGGTAGATAACCATAATCAAGGCTGAAAATATAAACCATAGCTAAACATTCCAACATATCATTCAACCCATGAAATTTTTCCCATAAAACTATCAAAACTACAACTTTAAGCTTCTAGTTTACACATATATGAAGTAGAGGGAAGTTTCTTATGTGACAGTCCCATCTTCCCTTAAGGCGAACCAAAGGGTTCGGCGGACTACCTGCCTAACTCTCGTTGGGACTACGGATCCGAAACGGAAGTAAACCCTGCGAAACATTCAAACGGGACTTCGAGAAAAGAACTTTTGGAAACTAAAATAACTAAACTAAAAGATGCAATAGAACTTTGATACAATGTTCCAACAAAAATAAAAAAAAAAAACAAAACAAAAGTGCCGCTGCCACGTCACAATCCGGCCGAGATCTGGCCGAATTTCTGGCCGGATTCCTGGCAGTAGCTAAACACCAAAGTGATCCAAATCCCCTGCCAATCCCGCTAAGAACTGGCTGGATTTACGGCCAGCTTCTCGGACAGAAATTCCTGCCAGAAATTTTCTTTCTTCGTTTAATTTCCGCACTCTCCCGGTCTTGCCCACAGGTTCAAATAAGGTTTAAATAACCATAAGACATGCAAGACATGCTTTGCTCAAGAGATATATATAGTATACACTTACCAACATATATACATTGATGTTTTCACGATTCCATGAAGTACTAGTCAAAAGTATGACAAAAGTTCATACTTATACAAAATACATTTAAAGTTTATAATTACAGAGGAGCTTAACAAAATGATACACATCTACTAGCTCAACTCTTCCTTCCAAAAATCATGATTTCCAATGTAGTATTCTTGTAAGGAAAACAAAGTAACAGGAACGGGGTGAGCTAGAAGCTCAGTGAGGTACCCGAAATATACATAGTCAAATATACACGCCAGATAAGGGAAATAAACAAAGACTTCGAATAGAAAGGATACAGGTGACTCTCAAGAGCCAATTTCTCCTTGCTTCCCCAAAGCTTGATCAAAGTAGTTGACACTCCGTCAATTTTCAAATAAAGGAACCCGTCCAGTAGAGCAACGCTTTAACGCCAACTCCGTCCACCAAACTTACCCCTCACCGGGCCCGAACACCTCAATAGAAACATAGATGGTAATACTCGAGTATACCAAAAATCCAGAGTCTCCAATACCCAAAGATTTCCTAAAAGTGGACTACCGTGGTTCGTTATCTAATCGACCAGGCCCTTGCCGGCTCGACTCGAGTAACTAGCCACCGGCTTTGAGCTCATAGGTCATAGAATGGTCGTTGGATTCAACCCTTCAAACGACATCAACACATACAGAGAACAGATACAGATAACAAATACAGAGAACAAATACAGATTTATACAATATACAGGAACCAAAAAGAACAGATGAGAGAAATGAGTGTGATGAAGTACACCCTCATTTCATATAAAGTATATAGAAGTCACAGATAAGCAACAACTTAAGGGAGTGGTACACTCACCAGTTTAAACAAATAACTTCAAACGTTTCCTCCCGAAGTACTTGGATCACTGGCACGTCCTAAACCCACAAAGTAGAACAATTGAGACTCGATTACGAGTCATATGTCTAACCAAGTAAATTACCAATGCACACGAAGGTATAGTTTTGGAGTGAAAAAATAGTAGTTGGTCCTACAGATATGAACGATCCAAAAACCCTTCACTTCTACCCAAAACATAATACCCTCAATGATTTACTAACTCCAAACTTAAGGTGCAAAATAAGAGTAAGAATAATTCTAAGAAAACAGGATTTTCCAGTTTTGCGCACCAACATTTGAAAAATCATATCTCAAGATTCTTAAATCCAAAATTGGTAAACTTTATACCGTTAGAAAATGGACTCAAAGAAGTAAAATTTCTTAGAAGACACATTTTTAAAATTCGGATCACAATTCAGTCAAATTCAAGCCTCAAGTCGCTGCTTCGTCCAGTAAAAGATAGAACAGGTACACAATTTCAGTCAACTTAGGGTCTGAAATTTACATGGTTTATATCTCTATGAATCTAGTTTAAAACGCAACAAACGGAACTCAATTCCGATTTTCCTACATCAAGATATAGTAGATTCCCCAAGACTGCTCAAGGATCCTGCGAAAATTTCAGCAGCACTCCCTTTGTTTTTCTTTACTTTTCCAACCTAACAATAACACCCAATCTCATCTCATTTCAGCCACAACTTCACATACAAATCATAAACCATTAAATACCCTTCATATCTCACCAAGTGAGAGCTCCAAAACCAACCACAAACAAGACCAAATTAGAAACCCTAAATCTGAAATTTCAAACACAAGCTGGAAATTCCTTTAGGCAACTAGAACTAGCATATAAAAGCTCAATAATACACATCACAAAGCTATCAATCCATGGTCAAACATTGAGCTTCATAATAGGGCAGAGAATACTCTAATAAAACTGAAATTTTCCATAACACCACCTCAAGCCATCATTTTTCCCATAAAACTACATATTTAACAACCTTAAACCATTATGATGCAATTATTAGAAGTAAAGAGAGGTTTTCTTGGAAAGTTACCTTCTAACAACAAGAAAAATGGTAGCTTAGGCTTCTTCCTCCCAAAATCACTCCACCACAAGCTTTAATCTTCCCTAAAGAGCAACTTATATGGTGTGGTTTGTAAGATTTATGGTTGAAATCCAAGATTGGAGCAAGAAAGGATGATGCAAGATGAAGTTTCTCTCCTCTTTCTTCCCTCAAAATTTCGGCCAAGCTTTATGAAGAATGAAGATGATTTTGGTCAAAAATTAGGTATTTAGTAAAGGTAAGAATTAGGTCCAAGTCCAACTTCCAATCAAGTCGCGACACGTGGCACCTTTTAGGGTTTAAACTTATCTTTTTTCTCCCAATGGTTAATCTATCTAGCTAACCTCTGATTGTCTCGTAACACCTTATAAAATAATATTCCTTTACAAAAATTCCAACTAATCGTCAAAATTTTATCACACTAACTGCACTAGCGGGTCCCACGTCCATGATATACTTCAAACTCTTCATAACCTAACCCATACTGGAAAAATGATTTAAAACTATATTCACTGATAAAAATCTTTGGAAAATTAATATAGTAAAGTAAAGTAAGGAAAATGCATGCGGAAAAATAAAATAAAAGAATATAAACTAGGGAAATTTTACGGGTCCTCACATCTTACCAAAGTCACCTTAATCCCTATGTAAAGAAGCTGCCAAGACCTTCCTTTTCCCAAAACACTCCACCAAAACCCTTAAGCTTCCTTAGAGATCAACTTTTGGGGAGGAATTTGCAAGATTATCTATTGAAACTCAAGATTGAGGCTTGAAATTAAGGTGCAAGATCAAGTTTTCTCTCCCTTTCCCTCTCTCAAGTTTCGGCCAGCAATATGCAGAAATGAAGAAGAAACAAAGCTCTAGAAAATATAGGAAGGTTGGAATTAAGTTGGTCAAAGGTTTGACAAGTGTCACACTTGGATTGGAAGTCAAAATTTTCTTTTCTCTCTTGTTTTTTTTGGTCCAAATTTTCGGCTGAAATGAGAATATATTTAGGGCTGATTTTGCTCAATTAATAACAAGGGGATGAAGATAATAAAGTAGTGTTCAAGTGGTGCACTCAATCGATAACGAACGACACACATCGGTTCAAGCCGTTTTTTGTTATTTCGCACGTACTAGGGTTTTTCACTTATAATTCACCAACTTATTATTATTACTTCTAATCGTACACTTTTTCTTATCTAAAACTCACTCTTAATCACCAAATTTAGTACACACACTTCAACAAGTGATCACACCACCAAAATGCACCAAAGACACACCAAAACCCTAATATGCACATAAACCCTAACTAATACCCTTCATTAAGAAAAATCATAACTTGAGTTATAAATATAAAAAATTCTTACAACTTGGCCTGTTAAAACCTATACTTCAAATACTAATTATCTTTAGAAGACATCTCAAAGAGATTCAGCTCATAAGTTGGTCCAAATTGAGCCATAAGCTGTTACAACTTTCCTATATTTACTTGTGCAGGGCAGAATTTTCAGTCAAAATTGCCAATTTCCTAGAATTTATAGAGATTGAATCAAACTCTAAATTTTACATCGTAGGAAGGTCTATGAGTCTAGTTTCAAACGCAATAAACGGAACTCAATTCCGACTTTCCTATACGAAGCTATAGTCAATTTCCCAAAGTTGCGCAGAGCCTCTTGCGAAAATTTCTAGATTTTCTAACAACTTGAGATTATGAACCTTTTCTTAACAAAATTCACCTCCTTGGCTCAAATTCAACCATTAAAGAAACCAAGAATCAAAGGTAAGTGAGTTCACATAAGGATTATAAGGACAAGTTGTGAGGCCCCAGTCCGTTCGTAAGCTGATATGAGGGTTATTCGTTAATCGGTGAGGTGGTTTCGGGTTTTTATCGCCCGCCTTTTCTACATTTTTCTTTATTGGAAATTTCCCCAGATAATTTTCTGAGTAAATATAGGTTTTAGATGAGTTTTCAAGTATCGGTTAGGTTTTGAGAAATTAAGAACGTATATCGGACGTGGGACCCACTAGTGCGAAAAGTTCGGAAAAATTCGGCCAATAAGGTTAAGTTTCGGATACTGTGTGAAATTTATCGGGTGTTAAGAGATAAGTAGAGAGTGAAATTTGATTGATGTGAGAGGAAAAAGAAAGATAAGAATGCATTTAAGAGGTGACAAGTGTTACTCTCTTATTGGTTATACTTTATGATTTACTATTCATGTTTTTGACTTTTGACCAAAATGGTTAAATATCTTAAAAATTGCACAAAAATTACCATTTCTTACCTCCTCCATAGCCGGCCCTCTCTCTTGCCAAGAAGGAAGAAAACTTCTTCAAACTTCAAGCTTTCAACTAGCTCAAATCATCCAAACCAATTGCCTAAACTAGTTTCTACTCCATACAACCTTTCCATTTGGTGTTAGTGGTGAGTTTGGTGAAGTTTTTGGAAGAGCTAAGGTGGTCTACAACTCCTCTTCTCTTGTATACTAGGTAAGTGATGATTGAACATACTCCTACACCTAATGATGCTTAAGTTATGCTTAGTAGTGGCTAAAGTGATGATATTTGTGATTTATTTCTTGATTTGAAGTGATTTGGTGAAGTTTTTATATTTTTGAGGAATTTTCTGGTTTAATATGAATGTGATGTTGTGGTCATCTATGATGGTTGATAATGAGGGGGAATGACTCTAGTAGGTGTGAATTAGTGATAATTGCAACCAATTTTGGGTTTGGATTGAATTGTGGAAAGTTAGGGTTTTATCACCCCTTATTCTGTCCGGTTTTGGATCATAGGGTTAGAGGCCGAATTGGATTTTTCTTAAAACATGAACGTTGTAGGTATGTATGTGTTTGAGGTTCCTGTAAAATTTCAGGTCATTTGGATTAGTGTAGAGTGAGATATGTCGATTTTACTGTGGCTGTTCTGGGTTGATCAGGATGGCAGAACTGCGTTTGTATTTGGCTATTTTGACTGGAATTACTTTGGATTGGGATGTTTGTGTCTTCTGATGAAATATAGAGGAATGTTTTAGCTACCATATTCCTTTGGAATAAATGCATTTGGACTTGTATAGACTGAGTTGGACTCATTACAGCATTATGTGATTTGCAAACCTGTTTTGGTAATTCTGGTTTCGTATTTTGCATATTTGACCTAGTTGTGCTAGGATTTGGACTGAGTGGCCTTCTACATTGTTGTAGCCCCTTAAGTCCTGGATATTCCTGTAAAATTTCAGGTTAAACGGATTAGTATATCCTGAGTTATAAACGAAATACTCAGACCTGTTTTGACCGTCAAATTCTGTTACGTTTTTGGAAAGTTTCTGACCGTGACTTTTCGATTTTGATAGAGTACAATCTGGGGGTCGACTATGTCATAAGAAATGTAGATCTTGGTCACAGTTTCGAAACGCTATAAAGTGCGTCAAAATCCGAGTTCCGTAGCTCTAGTTATGATCGAAATAAGAATTCATGTCAGAACTGTTTTATATCCGGACAGTTTACGACTGGAACTTTGGCTTCACATTTGACTAGTTTACAAGCTGTTTGGGCTTGCGACCAAAACACCAAACTTATAGCCCTATATCAGAGCTTTCTAACACCCTTGGAAATTCATGAATCGGATTTATAAAACCTGAGATATAGCCGAGCAAACAAGGCCTGCCCGTGGAAATGACCATTTTCTGGTCAGATCTGTTTTGGTCCTGATGACCAATTTCCGTTCCGAATTTGGATTGCCAACCTTCATGAAAGTTGTTCCATTTGGAATGAACCATCTAACTGCCAATTTTCAGCTCTTTTGACCATGTGTAGCATGGACAACAGGTTGCACTCAAAACTGACCATTTGTGGATTGGCCAGATTTCGTAAGTGATTGTGTTTGGTTCATTTGGGACTGAAGCCTCCAGTTTCAGTTCTGGATGTCTTCATAACAGTTTTTGTTCATCCTTTAAGCTTCGATATGGCATCTCATACGCCTTAATCCGATATTCGTAGCTCAACTTATGAGTAAACTAGAAACGAGTGTCAAATCTGCCGTTTCCGCTAACGGCCGTTTCCGTTTCCGTCCGTCATATTTACGTGCGCGCGTGTCGTTTTGTCCGTTTTGCTTGTTTTAGGCACGATAGTAGCCGTTTGCGATATTATGTGACACAATCTTCTATTTTAGACGGTAGTGAGCTGGGCGGAACTGGTGGGGCCCACTACTAGCTGTTCATTTCGATCCGACTTCGTGTTTTTGCTATTTCAGATTCTGAGTAAGTATTCAGGCCAGTTTGGTGTGTTTTCTTTGCTATGTGTTTGAGATATGTGAAAAGGGTACTTAGGCGAGGGTGTACTTTATCACACTCGACCTAAACCCTAATTTGAATGTATAATTGTACTTGGCATATGTATATGAACCTTTTGGAACCAAAACCCTTGAGCTTGTGGCTCGGAGCGACTTTCGAGTAAAGTTTGTGAAGTTTGCAAAGTTTGTGAGTTCGTGGGCCCAATCTAAGACCTGTATGGACTATTCGAGCCGGTTAGGGCTTGGTCGAAGTCAGTCCAACTTAGTCTGAGGTCACCAAGTTTGTAGGTTCATGTTATGAACCAATTTTGTGAATCCGGTTCACCGAGAAGGTGACCAAGTTTGTGACCTGAGCTTGTGACTCAAGCTCAAGTTTGTGATTTCGTTCGCCCGGGCAAGTTTGTGAGGTGACTGGCCAGTGAGGGTGATAAGGTGTCGGTGGGTGTACAAGTGAAGTTCTACGGACCATTGAGTGTGGTCGACGGAGTGTCGGCAGGAGATCACGCATGGCATATAAATTGGCTTTGGAGCCACCTGTATCCTTATTATGTGATGTTACTTTTCTGCTTTTGCTTTACTCTTACTGTGTAACTGTTGTTACGTGAAATTTATGCTTTCGCCCCTGTTTACTTACTAAGCATATAGCTTACCCCTTTCCTTTTGTTTTCCTTAGCAGGGGCCGACGCGGGGACTTTTGGCTCGTATACTAGTATAGTTAGATTGGCTTGTAATAGTTGAACAGTTAGGATGTTTGTTTTTGTTTTGGTGGTTTGTATAAGGACCCTTCTTAGGGTCTATCTTCTGCTGGTTGTGGTTATAGTGTATTAGAGTGGTTTGACTCGAGACTTTTGAGGATGTAAATGTAACTTTTGGGATTGTATATATATTGTATATAGTGCTCTTTCGATTTATCTAGTTTTATTGCTTTAAATTTTGAGTCCTGGCGCGAGCTAGGCAGGCGGCCCGCCGATACCCTTGGGTTCGCCCTTGGGAGAAGTGGGGTCGTCACACAAGTAAAATTTCGGGGTCTCACAATTTCACCTTGTTTTTCAACCTTTTCATGATGAGTTTTGACCAAAACTTGTTCCAAACATTGGTTAGGACTTTTGTGTGTTGAACTTGAGTGAGAACTATGAAATTTGGAAGGTGAAAACCTCATGATTGTGCTTGTTTCATTGCTAAAAATTTCTGGTAGGCCGGGCAGCTGTGTACCCTACTGTCTTTTAGCCTTAAAGTCCTTTGGTTTGGTGGTCTTTTGGACTCAATCTTGCTAATCTCACTTGCTAAAACCTCGAACTACAATGGTGTATTGAATTGGAGTGAATATCATAACTTCAAGAGGTGAAGTACCTTGTTTTCTTCACTATTTTGCTGCTAGAAATTTCTAGCCATGAAATAAAATGGGGAACTCTTTGGCTACTTATGTTTCTTGGGTCCAAATGCTTTCTTTTCACTCCAAAACCATACTTGAATCTTTGCCCTAGTATCTACTAGGATTTTTCCTTGGTTCACCTAAACTTTGGATGGTTTGACCATAATATCTTTATCTTGGTTATTCTTAGGGTTTGTCGGTGAGCATGAGTATAACTCGGGGACGAATTTTTAACATTGCTCTGCTTGAACTGGTTAGTGTACTATCTACATGACTTATTGCTTATGTGAACCACTATGTGACTGAAATTTATGAATATATGACTACGGTTGGTTTACTCTGGGCTAGACGGGTATGTACTTTATCACACTCGATCCCACTTGATTGTTTGATTGCTCTGCTATTTGCTTGAAATATGTTACTTGTGCTTGAATTGAACGTCGTTTGGAACTTACTATCCAACGACCACTGTGAACTTGGGCTCAAACCCCATTGGTCAGTTAATTGACTCGAGCCAACAAGGGTTTGGTCGAGATAGATTGACAAGCCATGGGGAATTTGTCTCTGAATCTCTGAATAATGTTTATTTTGGAATTTGGTATACTCGCATATTACCCCCCTCTGTTTGGTGTTTAGGCCCAGCAAAGGATATGAATGGTGTGAGGACCCGAAAATTTTCTTATTTTTATCGAATATTATTGATTTATTTAAATATTTATTCACCCATTTTCTCTGAATAATTTATTTCAATCATTTCAAAGTCCATTCGTATGGAACAATGTCTTCCTTATGTTTTTAAAACGTCCCGTTAGCAAATTTAATTTTTCGGAGATTCGTTTAAGTGAGAAATAATGAGTACACGTGTTTCGAGGCAAAATTCTATCCGAAAGTGCAATTATCTTGGAGAATTAAGAATGATTAATAGTAGATTAAGAAAAGTTAATTGAGAGATTAGATGTGAGTACGTTAAAATTAAGCTTATACCGTACGCGCGTCGAAAGTTTTCTGAAAGACGCACTGGTACAAATTAATTGGTGATTTGAGGAATTAATACTAGACTCATGTGAGGACTCATGTTTTATTTCTAAAATAACTATTTTTATGATTAATTACCCTAGTAGTAGTTACTTATATTATCGTTACAAGAATTCCTTTTAAGTTTCACTTTATTGCGCGCGAATCAGAAATTCGCGTAAATCGAGCAGGAGCGGCTAAGTGGAGATTTAAGAAACTTAATCTAGACTACTAAGAGTGAATAATTATAATATTTAAGGAAGTGCATTAGAGGTTTAGTGTATAAGTGAAACAAACCCGAGAGAAACGGACACGAAACACGCGCACGCGATTACTATTGATAGTTGACTTTCACCAAACTTTGGCCCCAAGTTTTATCAAGCTTCCAAGAGAAGCTTTAGCCATCAGATTTTTCACTCTCTCTCTTCCCTCTTATACTGGCCAAAACTCCAAAGGAGGAAGAAGGAGCAATTTCATCTCATTTCACCTCAAATCATCCAACCTTTTCACTCCAAATTGTGATACCCCAACTTTTAGGATCATCTTTTGTTTAGTCTCAAAGAGGATATTACAGTTTCTTTAGTTTATTTTTATTTTAAATCATTATTTTGTTTTAAAGAAGAAACTAAAGTTATTTCTTTGGATTTGATTTAAAACCTTGTTTTATTTTAAAAGACTAGAAACCCTAAAAGTCTAATCAAAACCCTAGTTTCACTTGTGACTGATCGTTTCCTCAAATTTCTCATATTTTAACCGAAACCATAAATTCAATTTATGGAATTGTAAAACCCCTCACGTTTTTCTTAAAAATGCCCTTTTATTTGGAAATTATTCATTTATTATGGCCCTACTACCCAATCACCCCACAATAAGTGTAAATGAATATAGAAGTAAGGGTTTTCGTTGTCCGTTTTCAAGTTAGAGCGAATTAGGGTTTTCACATTTTTCCGTAGTATGACTATTCGGTACGGAGTGAGGATCAAATTTGGTAGGTAAGAGTGACTTTTGGATGACGAAATATTATATAATTAGAAGTGATAATAATAAGTTAGTGATTAGAAGGCAAAAACCCTAGTATACGCGATTTAAGAAAATCAGCTCGAACCGACGTGTACCATGCACTACCGATTGAACACACCACTTGACCACCACTTCCCTACCACCACATACCCTTGATATTTTTGCAAAATATCCCCCTTATCCTCAGCCTTATAACCGAAACATGTGGCCCAAAATGCAAGGAAAAGAAAGAGAAATTTTAGTTGGTTTTGGTGATGACAAGTGTCAATCACCTATGGCTTCTTGAACAACCTTTTGTCTTGCCTTCTTATCCCTCATTTGAGCTCATTCTTCCTCATTTTTTTTCTGGTCAGCCGTGAATAAGAGAGAGAGAAAGAGCAAGAGAAAACAACTTCAATCCATCTTGAGTTTGAACCATTTGAGTGCAACCAAGAAAAACTAAACCGATTAATCACTAGTTTGGAGCTTGGAAAGCTTAAGGAACCAAGAATTTCAAGGAGAGGTGAAGGATCAACCTAGCAAGCTTGTGTCTTGAGGTATAATGGCTGATCAACCATTCTTTCTCCATTAATCATGATTAAGTTGGGTATTAATGTTGGTATTGTGCTTGTGATGCTTGTTTCAAGTGATTTTGATGGTTAGATGGATGACTTTTGAGTTAGGGTTTCTTGTGGGTTAGGTGTGGTATGATGCATATATGTGGTATATGATCTTGTAAAGGTGATAGTAGTGGTAGTTTCAAGGTGAAAATATGAATTATAGCTTCAAATAACAAAAATTCCAGATTTCTGGAAAATTTATCTTCTGTTCTGCCCGATTCTATTTCTCTATGTTAGAGGCCGAATTAGGCTTGGAACAAAACATGAAAGTTGTATAGAATGATATTTTATAGATTTATACAAAATTTCAGCCCAATCGGAGTAACGTATCCTGTGAAAAGACCAAAATACCCTCACTGCCATAGGATGCATCCAGTGATCCGTTTTAGACAGTTCATCCAATTGACCGTGTCTATTCACTATGATCCGTGCTAATTTATCCAATTTCCAAAACATGAAAGTTTTATTACTTTGTCTTAGCTTTTCAACGCCTCCAAGAACGCCTTAAACGGACTTTGGTAGCCTGAGATATGGCCATTGGAAGGCAGTACAGTTAATTAGCCGATTAGTTGGAATTTGGTTCTGTGAATTGGGAATTTGACTGGGTTACACTGGAAATTAGACTAGGTGGTCTTCACCAAAGTTGTAGCTCTCTGCCTTAGCTTGGAAACGGTATAAGTTTCACCTCAATCTGATACGCGTAGCCTCGGTTGTGTCCGTTACGCAAAAACACGTCAAATCTGTCTTTTGTTAAACTTCATTTCCGCACATGTTGTTAGCTTGATTTTGTACCTGTATGACCTTGAGCCTATTGAACGGCTATTGAAATGAGATTATTTTGTATGTAACTTTGAGTTTGTTTGAGGAAAATATTGAAGCCATAAATGGCTGGAAAATGGGTAAACACAAGGGGCATGCCGCTAAATTTTCACGAGAAAGATAAACTAGCCTTTGGAGTTCTAGTTCTGTATTTTGCAAATTTAACTTAGATGCACTAAAAAATGGGTCGAGATATCTTCATGGAAGTTGTAACCTTTTGTCTAAGGTTCGAGACACCATCTAGTACATTTTGATCCGATAACCACAGCTCCAGTTATGGGCAAATCGTGTAACCCGTTTTGTACCATTTTCATTTTCACGGACGCGCACGTGCATTTCTCAACCGTTTTTGCCGTTTTGGACCGTTTAGGTCTACTTTTGGTATTTTATTACCATTCCGGCCGTTTCGGCCAATTTCGACATTTTTTTCGCCTTAACGTCATTTTGACCGTTTTTTATTATTTTTTATCGTTTTCAACCGTATTCGATCGTTTACGTTATAAACTGCTATTGTATGGTCGTTTCATTTATGTGTTTATATAATCTGTCAATACAGATTTTGAGGCTTTTGACGGTGATGGTCAAGCTCAGTGAATTGTATCTTTTTTCGTGCCAAGGTTTATCAAGTGAGTAATTGTGTTGTTATTGATGTGAAATTGTTAAAGTGCTTTGTATATGTTAAATGGGTACTTAGGCGAGGGTGTACTTTATCTCACTAAACCTAAACCCATCCTTTGTTTTGATTTCATATTTGAGAATACATGCCTTATGTTGAGTAACACCCTTTTGTTGTGTGCTGATGGGGGTGATTACATGACTTGAGTATCGCTCTTTTGCTGTGTGCTGATGGGGGTGATTACATGACTTGAATTAAACCCCATTTGCTGTGTGCTGTTTGGGGTAAGTACTTTTTTGTGTACTTTGTTGAGAGATACCATCTATTGAGAGATTGGATATCTCAGGGCTTGGTTCCAGCCCGGTTCCAAGGGTTAGACGAACTATTCGAGCCAGCTGGGGCTTGGTCAAAGATAGTTCCATGCTAAACTTGGGATTTAGTTCCTTGTTAAAGCTTTGATGAAAGCTAAGTTATTTTTTTCGCTCGAGCTGCTGCGTGCTGTTGACTGGCCAGCAGGGGTTGATAAGGTGAACGGGGAAGTTTAAGTGGAGTCTACGGACCATGAGTACTTTGGTTGACGGAGTGTCAACAGGCGTTCAAGCTCGGGGAATTGAACTGGCTTTGGAGCCACCAGTATCCTACCATTGTGATGTTACTTTTTGTCATTGATGTGAAATATCCTGATTTACTTGTTTAATTATGTGAGTTTACATTTTCCCCTGATTACTCACTAAGCATATAGCTTATCCCATTCCATTTGTTTTCCTTAGCAGGGGGCCGACGCGGGGATCGTTTGGGAAGGTGTTTAATCTTTTGATTAGAGAATAGTTGAATTTATCCTTGTTATAAGTTGACTAGTAAGATGTATATAGTTATCGTGGTGGTTGTAGTTATCAGCTTTTCTAGGGTTTACCTTCTGGTACTCGTGATAGGTAATTCTTGGAGAATTGGATGTAATATTTGGGATTTATCTTGTATTTCATTTGAGGACTGTAGTGAGTGAGTGAGTCCCGGCATGAGCTGGGCAGGCAACCCGCCAAACCCTTTGGTACGCCTTAGGGGGAGGTGGGGCCGTCACACAAATTCATCACACAAACTCACAACAACTTGGAGACTCACTTGGACTAGGAAGAGAGCACCTTTCTCACGGTTTCTTGGAGCTCTTTGTGACCAAAAATTTTTGAGTTTTCATCATCCAAGAGTTGGTAATCATCTAACCTTTTAAACTTGGTTTTTGTAGGATAAATTTGACTTGGAAGCTTGTAGCTTCATGTGGGTATCTTTATTTGGTTGAAAATCATTTGAGTGGGCTCTATAAAATCCCACAATAGACATGTTGGACTGATATGATGATTATGGTTGTTATTTATGTTGATTAAGTGTTAAACAAGTAGATATAAGTTGGAAAAGTGGTAGGAAAATCAAAGGAAAGTTGAAGCTAAGAAGGGCCGAATTTTGCCCTGTTCTTACCGAGCCCTTGGTTCGATTTTTTTTTTTTATCAAATGACCTTGAATTTATTGTAGATATGTTGTTTAGGTTGTGTGGAAATTTTCTACAAAAAATTACTTGATTTGGTTAAGAAAAAGTTGAGTTTTGGACAAGAACAAAACTGGAAATCGCGTAACAGGGGTCTCCTGGCAGTGATTTTGATTGAGCATATCTCTCTGCTCAGATGTCAAAATCAAGTGCCATTTGTGGCATTTGAAACTAGACACTTCCAGTTTTCCAACGGTATAAAATACATTTCTGATTCGAAGTGAGTTAGCCATACTAGTTCACCAAAGTTACCTGTTCTGTTTTGTTGCTCTGCTCGAGAGTCAGTGAGGTGCTGGGACTTGTTGCTTGAATTTGAGCTAGCTATTAACTGAATTTCAAAATACTTTCTTCTGATGAATTGTATCCTGTTGAATGTAGTTTCTAATGCCACCAATCATGTCCAATTCCAAGTAGAATTGACTGAGTTATGGCCAAATTACAGAACTGTACCAGTGATAGAAAACCCTAATTTTGGCTAGCCGAATGGCATAGCTCGAATTTGGACTTGTAATTTTGAAACTTTCAATGTCAATCACCTACCAAATGTATGTTGGATGTTTCTTAGATCTTTTCTTCATAAATCAACCTTGTTTTAGATGATTTCATTGGCCAAAGGTTCGAAAAAGAAAAATGGAAGCATGAAGACAGTTTTGTCTTCGGATTTCCTTAAACTTTGGTAGTTTAGTTAACTACCTTCCCTTGTGAATTTTCAAATGAAATTTGGTAGAGGAGTATTCCTCATATGGAAGTTGAATTGCACCAATTTTGGTGTTATTCTAAGACATTTTTGATGTAAAAATAAGTTACCAAATTTATTCTTCTAAATCTGGAAAATTGCCTAACAATCCTCATTTTGAACCAACTTTTAGCTGATATATCTTGGCGCTCAAAACTCCGATTCTTATTCCGTTTGTTGTGTTTTAAACTTTGATTGTAACTCTAATTGAGTTTCAAATTTTAGAGGCTAGTTCACATTCTATGAATTTTTCCGAATTTCCAAAGTTTGCCAAAAATCAAACCCGAATCCGTCTTGGAAGTGCAAATCAGTAGTTTTAAGCCAAAATTTGAGTGTCTTCCATTTAGAATCATGGAAATGTGTCTTGTAGGAACTTTTAGTACTTTGGAAGTAGTTTCCAACGGTACCAAGTTTTCCAATTTTGGACCTACAGAGAGTGAGATATGATTTTTCAAAGATTGCACCTCAAATCTGAAATTTCTGAACTTGAAGGGATTTGAGTTTTTAGAACTCTCCATTTTTCTTCGATATTGGTTGACCATTTTACACTTGGTTTCAAAATGAAATCAGATTTTTCTTGTATTATTAAACCCCACTTTTGAGTCTCGATTTACGAGTAATGAAGGCTCTCTTTCATGATATTTTCATAGATTGTACAAGAGTACAATCTCTCTTGTTAATTGGGGATTTTAAGCGATAGTGTGTGATAGATAATTATTGTGTGCTCAGGCATTCAAGGAGGCCTTTGAAAGGACCTCACAACGGACATTTAAACACTTGAATTGTGTACCACTCTCTCTCATTTTGACTAGCTGAGTGTCGAGTGCATGTTTTGATGCAATTATGTGAATTGCTTCTCATGAACTGAAAATTTATAACTGCTGAGTCAAGTGTGTACTTTATCGTACTCGTTCTCATTTAAATGAATTGTAATTGAATGACCTGAATTGAATTGAATTACCTGACCTGAATTGAATTGAATTGAATTATATGTTATGGCTGCATATGTCGCTGGAGTAAAACTCCTCGACTCACACCTGACCTGGGGGACGCCCAAATCTCATCGGCCGACCTTGGTCTCGAGCTAGCATGGGCTTGGTCGGGAACCTTGGGGAGCCATGAGAAAACCTGTATAAGCTTGATCTATTGGAGAGATCTTGCTTGGCCTACTCGTGCAGTAGCGCCTTTATAGAAGTTCGAGCTCGGTGGGGTATGTATGGTGGACAAAGAACGGGTAAGTGGAGTTTCTACGGACTAAATACCAACCCGGATGACGGAGTGTCATCGTGGGGAGGTAATTGATCGTACATTGGCAAAGCAAGTGAAAATTAGCTCCTGAGAGCTCCCATATCCTTGAATTGTTTCTGTTTACTTTTCTCACTCGAATTGTAATTACTTGAATATTATTGTTTACTTGCTAAATTGGGATTGCTACTTGAACTATGTGCCTGCAAGTGTGTTTCTTGGCCTTACGAGTAATCGGGGACTGAGGGTAATTTTGGAGGCCAAACTACTAGAATTCCTGAAGTGGGGAAGGATGTACTGTCAAGATCAAGCGCTTACCATTGCACCAAAAGCTATAACTTTTAGGGAATGCGCAACTTTATTTCCTTAACCACAATGGCAGCGTAAAGCACCATACCACGCTCAGCCAGCATGAGGGGCTGCACCTCTGGGTGCCACGAGATGGGCGGTTAGTCCTTTAGAGTCGGGATCTGAGAGATGTTGCTGATTAGGCCAACAATCCCTCCCCCAGCAGCAGCCAGGGAGACTCGAACCCGCGACCTCGCTCTAATACAACTTGTCAGGATCAAGCGCTTACCATTGCACCAAAAGCTATAGCTTTTAGCAAATGCGCAACTTTATTTCCTAAACCACAATGGCAGCGCAAAGCACCGTACCACGCTCGGCCAGCATGAGGGGCTACACCCCTGGGTGCTACGAGCTGGGCGGTTAGTCCATTCGAGTCAGGATCTGAGGGATGTTGCTGATTAGGCCAACATGTACTTGAGGAGCGAGGAAAAGAAAAAGGCTCCTTGTGAGAAGTTTCAAAAAGCTAAGAACCGACTTGCTAGGGTATTACATGAAATTGAGACCGGACGGATAAGTCGATGGTTGGGTATGTTACCTTGGTTGGACAAGTGGAGAATGGCAAGATACTCGATAAAGGACATGAGATTAAAACTTCTAGTTCAGGAAATGAAAATGATCCTACTGAAATAGCAGAGACTTCTGGCTCCACCAATCACTAAGCTAGTGACTTAGTCTACTTTAATGGTTTTGTCAAAGTTAGTCGGGGTGATGCTTATTCAAAAGCCATTGCATTTTGTGTTTTGCTTGACCATGTCCTATCTTTTTGAAGCAATTGAAAGTTACTTATGAGGTGTTTGACTTTGTTGCTGTGAGAACCCGAAAATTTTCTTATTTTCTAGGCCTTTATTTTAGTCTTTTGTGGGAATTTTATGAGAACATATGATTTTTAAAATATTTTTCCCATATAAGTTATTTTCTGTGTTAATGGTGGTGTACAGTGGATGTGGGACCCGCTAGTGCGATAAGTGCAGTAACCATGGTTAATTGGGAGAAGTTGTATACAGGGATTATATTACATGGTATTGTGAGCTAATTAGAGGTTAGTTTGTTAATTAAGTATTGCAAGACAAAGAGTTGAGATAAGCTTAAAAAGGCCACACGTTGCATTTTCATTGGATGGTGGACTTTTGACTAGTCTTTCTTCACCTTTACTAAAACAATTTTGACCAAAAACGATCTTCATTTCTAAGCTTCTTGGCCGAGCAACTAGAGAGAAAGCTTCTTCAATTTTCCTTCCTTTCTTGCTTGAATCTTGTAAACCTACCGTTTAAATTCCAAATTCCTCCACAAAAGTGAGTTGATAAGCTAGTTTAAGGCTTTTAGTGGAGCCATTTGTGAAGAACAAACTCTAGTTATCTTGCTTCTTGGAGTTGCAAAGGTGAGTTGTCTAGATATCTTCCTTCTCATGATAATAATGATCAATTAAGGGTTTCTAGTGGTGAAGCATGTCATTTTGTGGATTATTTCATAAGTTATGGTTGAGCTATCTAATTTTCCTATTTATTGAGGATTTTTCTGTTTTAATATATAAATTATTGTTTACTCATGGATTGATGGTTTTTTATGGTGTGAAATGGAGTTTATATAGGTTAGTTACGATTGTTTGTGGAAAATTTCGGTTTTGTACGAAAATTTCAGTTTTAGGGTTCCAAACAGGCCTGTTCTGTCCGGATTTATTTGAGCATGTTAGAGGTTGAATCAGCCTTAGGTTAAACATGAAAGTTGTAGAAAATGGTGTTAACTAGTTGCCTGTAAAATTTCAGCTCGATCCGAGCTGTGTAACCTGAGAAAAGACAAAAATACCGTAGACTGCCATAGGAAGAGTTCGCTGGACAGGGTGGACATTTCACCCAATCTGACCGTGACTTTTCACCCTGATCCTTACCGAATTAGATTTTGGCCAAAACACGAAAGTTTGTGAATCTACCACCGCAAAGGTTAGCTAATTATGGTCATTTAACCATACTACGGTTAGCTAACCTGTTTGTGTGATACTGATTTGGTACATTGAAATTTTGACCTAGCTACCCTACGAACTGGACTGAGTGGTCTTCATCAAAGTTGTAGCCCTTTATCTTAGCTTCAAAACGGTGTAAATTGCACCCCAATCCGATAAGTGTAGCTCCAGTTGTGACCGTTACGCTAAGTAATGTCAAAACTGTCTTTTGCTTTTCAACTTAAACTTCATTTCCGCACATGTCCCTAGCTTGACTATGCACTTATACGTTCTATTGGGCCTTAGTTTTTGGTAGTACGTGGATTTGATTTGATTCGTGTTCGAGTCTTAATTGTGATATTCTTGTTGTATAGGTCGTGCCGGTAATCCGACGCCTACGCCTGAAGCTAACTTGTGAATTTGCTTACTTACCTTGGTGAGTGTACCATTATATGGTCTAATGCTTAGATGGTTATTTATACTTGTATGTGTACTTGAATGGCTTGAATGAGACGAGAGTGTACTTTATCGCTCCCGATCTCTTATCTGTATTACTGTTATTGTCAAATGTGAAATTGTACACATGTGTGATTTGACATGGCTTGGGGCTTTGCCCGACAACTTAACTGTGCTACCTGAGCTCATACCCCATTGGTCTTTAATCGAGTCGAGCCGGCAAGGGCTTGGGCGAATCGATAACGGACCTTGGGTTCACTGCAGTCGAGTGGAGTGTTAACTCCTCGACCTTATGGTATACTCGAGTATTACCCTCTCTGTTACTGTGAGGTGTTCGGGCCCGGTAAGGGGTGATCGGTGGAAGGGATACGGAGTAAAGTGGAGATCAACGGGATGTTTTTCTCTTTAAAAGTTGACGGAGGGTCAACGGGTTGGAGATCAAGTGCGGCAAGTGGAAAGTGGCTCTTGAGAGCCAATTGTATCCTTTTATTGACTTGTTTTGTTTATGAGCTTTGGGATCACTATGTGATAAAAGGTGTTTACCGGTGTGTGTGAGGACTTGCAAATTCCTTGCATATTTCTTGAAAATTTCCTTTTGTTTGAAAATAATTTGAAAATTATTATTCTATACCATATTGCTACTTAATCACCCTAGAAAAAGTGCCAATGATCATAGGAAATTAGGGTTTTCCTTTCCGATTTCAATTCGAAGTGAAATAGGATTTTTCGTGTATCCGTCGTGTAATCATCCGGTACGGAGCGATGATCAAATTTGGTGCATAAGAGTGACTTTTGGGTTAGAAATAATATGTGATTAGAAGAAATGATAAAAAGTTAGTGAATAGGAAGTAAAAAAAACCCTAGTACGTGTGATTTAAGGAAAAACGGTGCGAACCGACGTGAACCGTGCACTACCGATTGAACACCACTTGACCACCACTTTCTTACCATACAAGCTCATTAATATTTGAGCAAAATATCTCCTTAATTTCCAGCTAGCCTTGACCGAATTTTGGGGCTGAAATTGCAAGAAAGAAAAAGAAAATTTTGCTTGGTAATTGGTAGTGACAAGTGTCACACCATTAAGGGTCTTGACCAAGACCAAATGTCCAACCTTCTTATCACCTTGGAGCTGCATTTCTTCTTCATTTTTTCTGCTGCATGGCCGAGAGAGAGGGAGAGGAAAACACCAAGGGAAAGTTGCTCCATTTCTTCTTGAATCTAGTCACCAAGTGAGGAAACAAAGAAAACAAACCGATTAAAGTCATCCTTGGGTGTTTAGCTAGTGGAGTATTGGTGAAATTTTGAAAGGAAGAACTAGGGTTGCTCTTGGAAGACACTTAAGCAAGGTAAGGATGATGATTTCCCCATTTCTTACTCTTGATCTTGTTTAAATTAGCTTAGCATCTCAAATTTGTGGTGAATGATGGTTGTTATCATGTTTTGGGTGTTTTTCCTTTTAGTTACATGAATTAGGGTTTGATGGATTGCTACCTATACTTGATGTATGGTTAATATATGTTGTATCCAAGATTATATAGGGCATTTTGGTAGCAAGTGAAGCAAGAAAAGAAGAAAGTTACCATTGAAACCAAAAAATTCCAGATTTCTGGAAAAATTTCACCCTGTTCTGTCCGGTTCCAGTTCATGTGGCTAGAGGCCGAATTAGGCTTGGAATAAAACATGAAAGTTGTATATAATGGTATTTTATAGTTTCCTACAAAATTTCAGATCAATCGGAGCAATGTAGCCTATGAAAAGACTAAAATACCCTCGCTGCCCTAGGCTATTTCCAGTGATCCGTTTTGGACAGTTCATCCAATTGACTGTGTTTATTCACTATGATCCGTGCTGATTTAGCCATTTTCCAAAACATGAAAGTTTTAGTACTCTGTCTTAGATTTTAAACGCCTCAAAGAACGCCTTAAACGGACTTTGGTAGTCTGAGATATGGCCATTTAAATGTAGTACGGTTATTTAGCCGATTAGTTGGAACCTGGTTCTGTGAACTGGGAATTTGATTAAGTTACACTGGAAATTTGACCAAGTGATCTTCATGAAAGTTGTAGGGCTTCGTCTTAGCTTCAAAATGGTATAAGTTTCACACCAATCCGATAAGCGTAGCCTCGGATGTGTCCTTTCCGTAAAACCCTATCAAATCTGTCTTTTGTAAACTTCATTTCCGCATTTGTTATTAGTTGATTTATGTCCTTGTATTGTCTTGAGCCTATGGAACGGCTATTGAAATGCATTTGTGTTGTGTATAAACTTGGGCTTGAATGAGAAAAATAATGAAGCCAAAATGACTGGAAAATTAGGTAAATACAAAGGGCGTGCTGCCCAAATTTTCGCTCGAGGGCTAAGTTTCTATTTGAATTTGTATATTTTCGTTTGACAAATACTATGACCGTTTTACCATTCCAAAACATGATACCTCTTCGATTTGAAACGCCAAATGTTTACTTACTCCGTACCCAAAATATAGAAGTATGAGTTAGGGTTTTATCGGCAACAAGTGAACTACTTTCAAGTACGGTTTTAAGAGTCCTCCTTTTCCATATGATTTTCATCAAAACCCTTGTTATATAACCTCTACTTGAATATATAGTGACTTTTAGTCATACAAACGATTCTTTACGATTCTGAAAGAATATTTTCTTAGCCTATCAATTTGTCTTTTGATTTGTCATTGGTCAAATGTTTTCCGTTGGAATTCTATAAGCCTTTTGAGCTTGGTTTTGCGATTGATTTTGAAACCCTAGTTATTTTCATCCTTGGGTCCAAACAACCCTCTTTTTACTTGAAAGTCATCTTTACACGTTTTACTCCTAATTAGTCGGGTTTCTTCGTTTCCCCTTAAATGTTTTGCTCGATAAACTGTAATATGTTCTCTTGTTCAATCTTAGGTTTCATTGGTGACTAAGGGTAATATCCGGAAGGATATTTTGCATGTTATTTTGCATAACTAGGTGAGTGTTCCTTGTTTGTTATATTTTCTTGACTTATTGGCTTGTTATTATTGATTGATAATGTGTTAAGTGCTTTCAATGATTGTTAAAACGAGTTTTCTAGGCGAGTGTGTACTTTATCGCACTTGACCTAAATAAATGCGAAGTTTTCAATGATTAATGATTAAAAGATAGTTGCGCATGAATGTAAGCCGTTTGGCTGAACTGGGCCCTGCCCTTCGTTACCGATCGACTCGAGCCAGAAGCGGACTCGGTCGGGCGATATGGTGACCCTGGGTGTGAATGTTTGGTATACTCGAGTATTACCTTGAAGTCTGGTGGAGCCTGGCCAATGTCTGGGAAGGGGGTGAATGAAATGAACGAACGAACGAGGGTTTTACTTACAAAAATGCATTTTCAAGTGAATGGAGGAATAAGGGGAAATGTCAGGAGAACGAACGAACGAACGAACAAATGGCTCCTTGTGAGCCTGTATCCTTTTAATGTATGTGTTATTATCGCTTTCCATTGTAAATGTTACTTGAATTATTGAAATTTTATATTTAATGTTTTGGATGGATTGCTGCTTATGTGTTTGGAACCTCACTGAGCTTTTAGCTCATCCCTTTAGTTTTGTTTTCCTTAACAGGGGAAGGCGAGCAAGGACGAGAGCTCTGTATAGACTAGCTTGGTCTAGTTCTTTGGTTTTGTAATGGTTCTCGCCCTAGTGCTTGGCACGGACTGGTTGTATGGTGAATTGAGAACCTTTGTATATTCGACGGTTGTACTTCCTTCTGAGATAACAATGTATATAATTTTGTTTTAAGTTTTGGATCCTTGTTTTGCTCTTTCTTGTGGTTTTATTTCTGATTTTCTTGAGTGAACGACTGAGTCCCAGCGAGAGCTGGGCAGGTGGTCCGCCGAACCCTTTGGTTCGCCTTAGGGGGAGGTGAGGCTATCACAGGTGGTATCAGAGCCTGCTTCGCGTGGTCTCTGCGCGGAGTGAGCCTGGACTGAGTGGTGAATAGGTATGAAGGATTAAGTACTCGTTCGAGCATAAGCTATGAATTACGAATGTCATAGGCCCTAAATCTTTCCGTAGTATCTAAGGATCATAGATAGGTACGTCGGGTAGGAATTTCGATTATAGATAGTTTACTCTTGGGACTGGCCAGCTCGAGAGGTGAATTATCTTATTTCGGATTCTTGTGCCTGAGTACTCCAAAGTTGAGATGGTACTAAGTACTTGAGATTTGCATTTTGGGAATATGAATAGGCTTTGCCTGGCTAGAATAAGTATAAGAGGTTAATGGACATCGAGTCGGATAGAAAGTGACGTGAGAGACCGGACGGGGTTATTCTAACTGGGTGTGGGACAATATATCCCTTTTCTTTTGATTCACCCGTATATTGTCGCTGCATGCCGTCAGTTGTGTATTTGGGTATATGAATATCTGCCTGACTTGAGACGTATTTGTATATTTGATTATTTATTTCCTTGATCTGTTTATGTGGTGTGTTATGTGTGTAAATGTTTATTTGGGTATTTGGCGCCCTAAATTTTAGTTACTTTAGTCACCTTATTGCGTTTATTCATTAAATTATTATTTTTTTAAAAAAAAATAAAAGAGAGGGGAAAATATATATGGAGGGAAGACGTAGTCAAGGATGAGGTCGTGGCCGTGGGACTAAGCGAGCCCAGGAGCCAAGAGAAGAAAGGGAAATCAGAGTTGAACAAGAGCAAGGACCAAGGGTCGAAGCCGGAGACCAAATGGCGATGGCGATGCAATAGATGACGAATATTTTGGCACGACTGGTGGATCAACAATGCCAAATGGCCGTGAATCAACCGCAGAACCCTGAAATCGGAGAAGACAAGGCTCTTGAAAGGTTCCAGAAGTTTGCTCCTCCAAAATTCCTTGGAGGGCCTGATCCAGACGTAGCTGAACAATGGGTAGAAACCATGGTTAACATCTTCACAGCTCTAAACTACACTGAGCAAAGGCAAGTGAACTTTGCAGTGTTCCAATTTGAGGGACCGGCCCGAGCATGGTGGAACGTGATTCGAGCAAAGTGGTAAAGAGAACAGACCGTATGGACATGGGCGAATTTCATAAGGGAATTTAACGAGAAGTACCTCCCTCCTTTAGTCCAAGAGAGGAGAGAGGAGGAGTTATTGGGTTACACCAGGGAACGCTAAGTGTGGCCGAATATGAAACGAAATATACAAGACTATCCAAATTTGCTACTGAATTGGTGGCCACAGAATGGCAAAGAGTAAGACGGTTTATACGGGGATTAAATTTGGAAATCCAAGAAGCATTAGCGGCGGTACAAATGAACACGTTTATGGAGGCCCTTGAGAAAGCTCAAAGAATCGAGACTGCAAAGGCACAGATAAAAGCCTCCCAGACCCGGAAAAGGGGTACATCGGGCAGTGTAGTGGAGGAATTAAGTGAAATAATAACACCTCATAAAGTGCAGAAAGTGAACCCGTTACTCCGCCCACCATGGACATTAGGGGCGGTAGATGAAAGGTCTACTAAAGAAAGCCAAATCGGAGCTGGGAAAGTTTTCAAGAAAGCCAAAAGATGGCTTCTCACGTGGTCTGTGGATACTGTGGAAAGGCAAATCATGCCGAAAGCAATTGTTGGAGAAAATGATGGAAATGTTTAATCTGCGGAAGTGGCGATCATCAAGTTAGCAACTGTCTGAGGAGACAGTCACGTGAAAGCAATACTCCGCAACTGGATGGAGCTAAATCACAAGTGAATGAAAGAGGGAAACGAACTAGTGTACCGGCAAAGGTTTATGCTTTAGACAACCGACAAGTTCCGGACTCGTCTGAGGCAACTGAAGGTAAAATTTCATGGACGAAATTCTCTTAAGGGGGAGAGAGTGTGAGGACTTGCAAATTCCTTGCATATTTCTTGAAATTTTCCATTTATTTGAAAATGATTTGGAAATTATTATTCTATACCATATTGCTACTTAATCACCCTAGAAAAAGTGCCAATGATCATAGGAAATTAGGGTTTTCCTTTCCGATTTCAATTCGAAGTGAAATAGGGTTTTTCGTGTATCCGTCGTGTAATCATCCGGTACGGAGCGAGGATCAAATTTGGTGCTTAAGAGTGACTTTTGGGTTAGAAATAATATGTGATTAGAAGAAATGATAAAAAGTTAGTGAATAGGAAGTAAAAAAAACCCTAGTACGTGTGATTTAAGGAAAAACGGTGCGAACCGACGTGAACCGTGCACTACCGATTGAACACCGCTTGACCACCACTTTCTTACCATACAAGCTCATTAATATTTGAGCAAATATCTCCTTAATTTCCAGCTAGCCTTGACCGAATTTTGGGGCTGAAATTGCAAGAAAGAAAAAGAAAATTTTGCTTGGTAATTGGTAGTGACAAGTGTCACACCATTAAGGGTCTTGACCAAGACCAATTGTCCAACCTTCTTATTACCTTGGAGCTGCATTTCTTCTTCATTTTTCTGCTGCATGGCCGAGAGAGAGGGAGAGGAAAACACCAAGGGAAAGTTGCTCCATTTCTTCTTGAATCTAGTCACCAAGTGAGGAAACAAAGAAAACAAACCGATTAAAGTCATCCTTGGGTGTTTAGCTAGTGGAGTATTGGTGAAATTTTGAAAGGAAGAACTAGGGTTGCTCTTGGAAGACACTTAAGCAAGGTAAGGATGATGATTTCCCCATTTCTTACTCTTGATCTTGTTTAAATTAGCTTAGCATCTCAAATTTGTGGTGAATGATGGTTGTTATCATGTTTTGGGTGTTTTTCCTTTTAGTTACATGAATTAGGTTTGATGGATTGCTGCCTATACTTGATGTATGGTTAATATATGTTGTATCCAAGATTATATAGGGGGTTTTGGTAGCAAGTGAAGCAAGAAAAGAAGAAAGTTACCATTGAAACCAAAAAATTCCAGATTTCTGGAAAAATTTCACCCTGTTCTGTCCGGTTCCAGTTCGTGTGGTTAGAGGCCGAATTAGGCTTGGAATAAAACATGAACGTTGTAGAGAATGGTATTTTATAGTTTCCTACAAAATTTCAGCTCAATCAGAGCAACGTAACCTGTGAAAAGACTAAAATACCCTCGCTGCCCTAGGCTATTTCCAGTGATCCGTTTTGGACAGTTCATCCAATTTACTATGTTTATTCACCATGATCCGTGCTGATTTATGTGACGCCCCGAAAAGAATGAGTGTGAGAACCCGAAAATTTTCTAATTTTCTAGGGTTTATTTTATTTAATCGTCCGCCTTTTCTACATTTTCTTTATTAGAAAAATTCCCCAGATAAAGTTTATGAGCAAAGATAGTTTGAAAATGATTTTTCTAGTATCGGTTAGTTTTTGAGAAATTAAAAGCGTATTTTGAACGTGAGACCCGCAAGTGCGGTAAAAGCATTATATTTTTGACAACTTGTTGGAATTTTGTATTAAGTGATATTATTTTACAAAGTGTTAAGATATTTGTATTGGAGAGAAAAAAAGATAAGTTTTAAACCAAAAAGGTGACAAGTGTCACCTTGTGATTTAATCTTGGACTTTGACCATTATTTCTTACCTTTACTAATACTCAATTTTGACCCAAAAATCATTCTTATTTCTAAGCTTCATAGCCGGCTCTCTCTCAAAGGAAAAGAAGAAAAATCTCTCAACTTTCTTGCTTCTCATCTCACTCAATCTTCAATTCTAACCGATTCAACTTGAATTTACTCCATAAAACCTCTTAGTTTGGTGGAGTTGAGCTTGGTTGTGAAGTTGTTTGGAAAGTTAAGGTGACTAGTTGCTCTATCTCTTGTATTGCTAAGGTGAGTTGTGAAGAACCACTTTTCTTCCTCTAATGATGTTCAATTCATGATTGGTGGTGGTATAAGATGCACTTTTATGGATTATATCTTGATTTTGGTTGAATTGGTGAAGTTTTATAATTTTTGGGGATTTTTCTGTTTTCATATGGATATGATTATGGGGTCATGTATGATGATTGGAAATGGTATATAATGACTCTAGGAGGTGGAAAAAGTGATTAATTGCAACCAATTTCTGGTTTGGAAGAAATTTCAGAAAACTAGGGTTCTTGAAGGAGCATTCTGTCCGAATTTTAGGTCCTAGTTAGAGGCCGAATTGGCCTTGGCTTAAAACATTAAAGTTGTAGGGAATGATATTTTAGGGGTGCCTACAAAATTTCAGGTCAATCGGAGTAGTGAAGAATGAGAAAAGTCGAAATTACTATTGCTGTTCTGGTTTTACCCGAATGTAAGAATTGCGCCTGTAATTGGTTGTTTTGGCTGGAATTGCTTCCGAATTGGTTGTTGAGGTCTTCTGATGAAATTTGGCCCTGTTTCTTAGCTTTCATTTGCTTTTGGAATTTCTGGATTTGGACTTGGATAGCCTACTTTATGATGTTTCCGCTAGAATGCGTTCTGTGAATCTGTTTTTGTGATTCTGGTATAGTATCTTGCATTTTTGACCTGGTTACACTCGAAACTGGGTTGAGTGACCTTCTGTAATATTGTAACCCTATCTCTTAGCTTCAAAATGGTGTATCTTTCACCTTAATCCGACCATCGTAGTACCTTTGGTACCATTACCGCAAAATGACGTCAAAACTATTTTTCTGGTTTTGAGCTTAACTTTCATTTCCGGACTTTTCCCTAGCTTGACTTGTACTAGTACTACTTGGAGCTTGCTGAATGGCTATTGGATGAACTTGTTGTTGTGTGTGTACCTTTGGGTTGGAATGAGGAAGTAATGAAGCCATTATGGCTGGAAAAGTTAACAAATTCAGGGGAAGTGCTGTCCGAACTTTGAAGGAACTTGTTTGCATTGAGTTTGTGATTTAAGACTTGGATTTGAGCAAGGCAATGATATTTGATGGATGATTTCTGAGCCGTGGAGGTGAGTGACGCTAAACTATTTCCAACGTACTTGTGAAATGTTTCTTGCATTATGTACTCGATTGCATATCATGCGTGCTTGCATGTGAGTTCATGACATGATTTGGCTTCAATGAGTTCTGGGAAAGTCTTGTGCTGGACACCAACGTCTCCACTCTGTTTATGGTTCATGTTCATGTTTATCTGGAGCTCAAAAAGGGGCTCCCTCTCTGTTAATGTTAAATGATCTATTTGAGCGTTAGGTGTTCAAGTGCTATGATTTCACTGGCTCACGAGAGCAAAAGACGTACATTTGATCTCTGATTCATGACATCATTGGAATACATTACTGTGCAATATATTTGATGACTGCTTTTACTGGTTACTCGCTGAGCTTCTAGCTCACCCCAAAAATGTTTTATTTCCCCTCCACAGGGCTCAAGGCGAAGGAAGGGCTTGTAGTACTTATTCACGTGACTGGATGGCTTATTTGGAATTGTTTCCGCTTCGCTTATGACATGTAATTATTGGAGAATTTGATGTATATTGGAGATTTATATTATAATATGTGAGTTTTATCTTGTAATCTGTTTGAGCAATGTAGTGAATGACTGAGTCCCGGCAAGAGCTGGGCAGGCGGCCCGCCGAACCCTTTGGTTCGCCTTAGGGGGAGGTGGGGCTATCACAGTTGGTATCAGAGCTTAGGCTTCAGATCTCTGTAGTGTATCCTAGGCTTGAAGTTTAGGATGCCGGACTGTGGGTTTGATTTGACTCTTAGTGTTTACTTGGAATGCTTGAGTGATTCTTGCGGGATGTCTGGGATGTCTTGACTTGATTGGTACAAGATGGAATGTCGAGGACGACATTCTTTTAAGGAGGGGAGTTTGTGACGCCCCGAAAAGAATGAGTGTGAGAACCAGAAAATTTTCTAATTTTCTAGGGTTTATTTTATTTAATCGTCCTCCTTTTCTACATTTTCTTTATTAGAAAAATTCCCCAGATAAAGTTTATGAGCAAAGATAGTTTGAAAATGATTTTTCTAGTATCGGTTAGTTTTTGAGAAATTAAAAGCGTATTTTGAACGTGAGACCCGCAAGTGCGGTAAAAGCATTATATTTTTGACAACTTGTTGGAATTTTGTATTAAGTGATATTATTTTACAAAGTGTTAAGATATTTGTATTGGAGAGACAAAAAGATAAGTTTTAAACCAAAAAGGTGACAAGTGTCACCTTGTGATTTAATCTTGGACTTTGACCATTATTTCTTACCTTTACTAATACTCAATTTTGACCCAAAAATCATTCTTATTTCTAAGTTTCATAGCCGGCTCTCTCTCAAAGGAAAAGAAAAAAAATCTCTCAACTTTCTTGCTTCTCATCTCACTCAATCTTCAATTCTAACCGATTAAACTTGAATTTACTCCATAAAACCTCTTAGTTTGGTGGAGTTGAGCTTGGTTGTGCAGTTGTTTGGAAAGTTAAGGTGACTAGTTGCTCTATCTCTTGTATTGCTAAGGTGAGTTGTGAAGAACCACTTTTCTTCCTCCAATGATGTTCAATTCATGATTGGTGGTGGTATAAGATGCACTTTTATGGATTATATCTTGATTTTGGTTGAATTGGTGAAGTTTTATAATTTTTGGGGATTTTTCTGTTTTCATATGGATATGATTATGGGGTCATGTATGATGATTGGAAATGGTATATAATGACTCTAGGAGGTGGAAAAAGTGATTAATTGCAACCAATTTCTGGTTTGGAAGAAATTTCAGAAAACTAGGGTTCTTGAAGGAGCATTCTGTCCGAATTTTTAGGTCCTAGTTATAGGCCGAATTGGCCTTGGCTTAAAACATGAAAGTTGTAGGGAATGATATTTTAGGGGTGCCTACAAAATTTCAGGTCAATCTTACTAGTGTAGAATGAGAAAAGTCGAAGTTACTATTGCTGTTCTGGTTTTACCCGAATGTAAGAATTGCGCCTGTAATTGGTTGTTTTGGCTGGAATTGCTTCCGAATTGGTTGTTGAGGTCTTCTGATGAAATTTGGACCTGTTTCTTAGCTTTCAGATGGTTTTAGAATTTTTGGATTTGGACTTGGATAGCCTGCTTTATGATGTTTCCGCTAGAATGCGTTCTGTGAATCTGTTTTTGTGATTCTGGTATAGTATCTTGCATTTTTGACCTGGTTACACTCGAAACTGGGTTGAGTGACCTTCTGAAATATTGTAGCCCTATCTCTTAGCTTCAAAACGGTGTATCTTGTACCTTCATCCGACCATCGTAGTACCTTTGGTACCATTACCGTAAAATGACGTCAAAACTATTTTTCTGGTTTTGAGCTTAACTTTCATTTCCGGACTTTTCCCTAGCTTGACTTGTACTAGTACTACTTGGAGCTTGCTGAATGGCTATTGGATGAACTTGTTGTTGTGTGTGTACCTTTGGGTTGGAATGAGGAAGTAATGAAGCCATTATGGCTAGAAAAGTTAACAAATTCAGGAGAAGTGCTGTCCGAACTTTGAAGGAACTTGTTTGCATTGAGTTTGTGATTTAAGACTTGGATTTGAGCAAGGCAATGATATTTGATGGATGATTTCTGAGCCGTGGAGGTGAGTGACGCTAAACTATTTCCAACGTACTTGTGAAATGTTTCTTGCATTATGTACTCGATTGCATATCATGCGTGCTTGCATGTGAGTTCATGACATGATTTGGCTTCAATGAGTTCTGGGAAAGTCTTGTGCTGGACACCAACGTCTCCACTCTGTTTATGGTTCATGTTCATGTTTATCTGGAGCTCAAAAAGGGGCTCCCTCTCTGTTAATGTTAAATGATCTATTTGAGCGTTAGGTGTTCAAGTGCTATGATTTCACTGGCTCACGAGAGCAAAAGACGTACATTTGATCTCTGATTCATGACATCATTGGAATACATTACTGTGCAATATATTTGATGACTGCTTTTACTGGTTACTCGCTGAGCTTCTAGCTCACCCCAAAAATGTTTTATTCCCCTCCACAGGGCTCAAGGCGAAGGAAGGGCTTGTAGTACTTATTCACGTGACTGGATGTCTTATTTGGAATTGTTTCCGCTTCGCTTATGACATGTAATTATTGGAGAATTTGATGTATATTGGAGATTTATATTATAATATGTGAGTTTTATCTTGTAATCTGTTTGAGCAATGTAGTGAATGACTGAGTCCCGGCAAGAGCTGGGCAGGCGGCCCGCCGAACCCTTTGGTTCGCCTTAGGGGGAGGTGGGGCTATCACAGTTGGTATCAGAGCTTAGGCTTCAGATCTCTGTAGTGTATCCTAGGCTTGAAGTTTAGGATGCCGGACTGTGGGTTTGATTTGACTCTTAGTGTTTACTTGGAATGCTTGAGTGATTCTTGCGGGATGTCTGGGATGTCTTGACTTGATTGGTACAAGATGGAATGTCGAGGACGACATTCTTTTAAGGAGGGGAGTTTGTGACGCCCCGAAAAGAATGAGTGTGAGAACCAGAAAATTTTCTAATTTTCTAGGGTTTATTTTATTTAATCGTCCTCCTTTTCTACATTTTCTTTATTAGAAAAATTCCCCAGATAAAGTTTATGAGCAAAGATAGTTTGAAAATGATTTTTCTAGTATCGATTAGTTTTTGAGAAATTAAAAGCGTATTTTGAACGTGAGACCCGCAAGTGCGGTAAAAGCATTATATTTTTGACAACTTGTTGGAATTTTGTATTAAGTGATATTATTTTACAAAGTGTTAAGATATTTGTATTGGAGAGACAAAAAGATAAGTTTTAAACCAAAAAGGTGACAAGTGTCACCTTGTGATTTAATCTTGGACTTTGACCATTATTTCTTACCTTTACTAATACTCAATTTTGACCCAAAAATCATTCTTATTTCTAAGTTTCATAGCCGGCTCTCTCTCAAAGGAAAAGAAAAAAAATCTCTCAACTTTCTTGCTTCTCATCTCACTCAATCTTCAATTCTAACCGATTAAACTTGAATTTACTCCATAAAACCTCTTAGTTTGGTGGAGTTGAGCTTGGTTGTGCAGTTGTTTGGAAAGTTAAGGTGACTAGTTGCTCTATCTCTTGTATTGCTAAGGTGAGTTGTGAAGAACCACTTTTCTTCCTCCAATGATGTTCAATTCATGATTGGTGGTGGTATAAGATGCACTTTTATGGATTATATCTTGATTTTGGTTGAATTGGTGAAGTTTTATAATTTTTGGGGATTTTTCTGTTTTCATATGGATATGATTATGGGGTCATGTATGATGATTGGAAATGGTATATAATGACTCTAGGAGGTGGAAAAAGTGATTAATTGCAACCAATTTCTGGTTTGGAAGAAATTTCAGAAAACTAGGGTTCTTGAAGGAGCATTCTGTCCGAATTTTTAGGTCCTAGTTATAGGCCGAATTGGCCTTGGCTTAAAACATGAAAGTTGTAGGGAATGATATTTTAGGGGTGCCTACAAAATTTCAGGTCAATCTTACTAGTGTAGAATGAGAAAAGTCGAAGTTACTATTGCTGTTCTGGTTTTACCCGAATGTAAGAATTGCGCCTGTAATTGGTTGTTTTGGCTGGAATTGCTTCCGAATTGGTTGTTGAGGTCTTCTGATGAAATTTGGACCTGTTTCTTAGCTTTCAGATGGTTTTAGAATTTTTGGATTTGGACTTGGATAGCCTGCTTTATGATGTTTCCGCTAGAATGCGTTCTGTGAATCTGTTTTTGTGATTCTGGTATAGTATCTTGCATTTTTGACCTGGTTACACTCGAAACTGGGTTGAGTGACCTTCTGAAATATTGTAGCCCTATCTCTTACCTTCAAAACGGTGTATCTTGTACCTTCATCCGACCATCGTAGTACCTTTGGTACCATTACCGTAAAATGACGTCAAAACTATTTTTCTGGTTTTGAGCTTAACTTTCATTTCCGGACTTTTCCCTAGCTTGACTTGTACTAGTACTACTTGGAGCTTGCTGAATGGCTATTGGATGAACTTGTTGTTGTGTGTGTACCTTTGGGTTGGAATGAGGAAGTAATGAAGCCATTATGGCTAGAAAAGTTAACAAATTCAGGAGAAGTGCTGTCCGAACTTTGAAGGAACTTGTTTGCATTGAGTTTGTGATTTAAGACTTGGATTTGAGCAAGGCAATGATATTTGATGGATGATTTCTGAGCCGTGGAGGTGAGTGACGCTAAACTATTTCCAACGTACTTGTGAAATGTTTCTTGCATTATGTACTCGATTGCATATCATGCGTGCTTGCATGTGAGTTCATGACATGATTTGGCTTCAATGAGTTCTGGGAAAGTCTTGTGCTGGACACCAACGTCTCCACTCTGTTTATGGTTCATGTTCATGTTTATCTGGAGCTCAAAAAGGGGCTCCCTCTCTGTTAATGTTAAATGATCTATTTGAGCGTTAGGTGTTCAAGTGCTATGATTTCACTGGCTCACGAGAGCAAAAGACGTACATTTGATCTCTGATTCATGACATCATTGGAATACATTACTGTGCAATATATTTGATGACTGCTTTTACTGGTTACTCGCTGAGCTTCTAGCTCACCCCAAAAATGTTTTATTCCCCTCCACAGGGCTCAAGGCGAAGGAAGGGCTTGTAGTACTTATTCACGTGACTGGATGTCTTATTTGGAATTGTTTCCGCTTCGCTTATGACATGTAATTATTGGAGAATTTGATGTATATTGGAGATTTATATTGTAATATGTGAGTTTTATCTTGTAATCTGTTTGAGGAATGTAGTGAATGACTGAGTCCCGGCGAGAGCTGGGCAGGCGGCCCCCCGAACCCTCTGGTTCGCCTTAGGGGGAGGTGGGGCTGTCACAATTTAGCTATTTTCCAAAACATGAAAGTTTTAGTACACTGCCTTAGCTTTTAAACGCCTCAAAGAACGCCTTAAACGAACTTTGGTAGCCTGAGATATGGCCATTTAAATGTAGTATGGTTATTTAGCCGATTAGTTGGAACCTGGTTCTGTGAACTGGGAATTTGATTAGGTTACACTGGAAATTTAATCAAGTGATCTTCATGAAAGTTGTAGGGCTTCGTCTTAGCTTCGAAATGGTATAAGTTGCACACCAATCCGATAAGCGTAGCATCGGATGTGTCCTTTCCGTAAAACCCTATCAAATCTGTCTTTTGTAAACTTCGTTTCCGCATTTGTTATTAGTTGATTTATGTCCTTGTATTGTCTTGAGCCTATGGAACGGCTATTGAAATGCATTTGTGTTGTGTATAAACTTGGGCTTGAATGAGAAAAATAATGAAGCCAAACTGACTGGAAAATTAGGTAAATACAAAGGGCGTGCTGCCCAAATTTTCGCTCGAGAGCTAAGTTTCTATTTGAATTTGTATATTTTCGTTTGGAAAATACTATGACCGTTTTACCATTCCAAAACATGATACCTCTTCGATTTGAAACGCCAAATGTTTACTTACTCCGTACCCAAAATATAGAAGTATGAGTTAGGGTTTTATCGGCCACAAGTGAACTACTTTCAAGTACGGTTTTAAGAGTCCTCCTTTTCCATATGATTTTCATCAAAACCCTTGTTATATAACCTCTACTTGAATATATAGTGACTTTTAGTCATACAAACGATTCGTTACGATTCCGAAAGAATATTTTCTTAGCCTATCAATTTGTCTTTTGATTTGTCGTTGGTCAAATGTTTTCCGTTGGAATTCTATAAGCCTTTTGAGCTTGGTTTTGCGATTGATTTTGAAACCCTAGTTATTTTCATCCTTGGGTCCAAACAACCCTCTTTTTACTTGAAAGTCATCTTTACACGTTTTACTCCTAATTAGTCGGGTTTCCTCGTTTCCCCTTAAATGTTTTGCTCGATAAACTATAATATGTTCTCTTGTTCAATCTTAGGTTTCATTGGTGACTAAGGGTAATATCCAGAAGGATATTTTGCACGTTATTTTGCATAACTAGGTGAGTGTTCCTTGTTTGTTATATTTCCTTGACTTATTGGCTTGTTATTATTGATTGATAATGTGTTAAGTGCTTTCAATGATTGTTAAAACGAGTTTTCTAGGTGAGTGTGTACTTTATCACACTTGACCTAAATAAATGTGAAGTTTTCAATGATTAATGATTAAATGCTAGTTGCGCATGAATGTAAGCCGTTTGGCTGAACTGGGCCCTGCCCTTCGTTACCGATCGACTCGAGCCAGAAGCGGACTCGGTCGGGCGATATGGTGACCCTGGGTGTGAACGTTTGGTATACTCGAGTATTACCTTGAAGTCTGGTGGAGCCCGGCCAATGTCTGGGAAGGGGGTGAATGAAATGAACGAACGAACGAGGGTTTTACTTACAAAAATGCATTTTCAAGTGAATGGAGGAATAAGGGGAAATGTCAGGAGAACGAACGAACGAACGAACGAACGAACAAATGGCTCCTTGTGAGCCTGTATCCTTTTAATGTATGTGTTATTATCGCTTTCCATTGTAACTGTTACTTGAATTATTGAAATTTTATATTTAATGTTTTGGATAGATTGCTGCTTATGTGTTTGGAACCTCACTGAGCTTTTAGCTCATCCCTTTAGTTTTGTTTTCCTTAATAGGGGAAGGCGAGCAAGGACGAGAGCTCTGTATAGACTAGCTTGGTCTAGTTCTTTGGTTTTGTAATGGTTCTCGCCCTAGTGCTTGGTACGGGTTGGTTGTATGGTGAATTGAGAACCTTTGTATATTCGACGATTGTACTTCCTTCTGAGATAACAATGGATATAATTTTGTTTTAAGTTTTGGATCCTTGTTTTGCTCTTTCTTGTGGTTTTATTTCTGATTTGCTTGAGTGAACGACTGAGTCCCGGCGAGAGCTGGGCAGGCGGTCCGCCGAACCCTTTGGTTCGCCTTAGGGGGAGGTGGGGCTGTCACAGTGTGTCTTGTTGGTACCTCACGAGCGTATGCTCACCCTCGTTACTTTGTTTTCCTTACAGGGATATGAATAACTTTTGGGAGACTATATTGTTTTGAAGCACGAGTTGAGCTAGTTTTCATATAGTTTGAATATATTCTTTTGTAAAACTCCTCGATGGTTGGAAAAACCCTAAATGTACTTTGATCTAAATATCTTCCTTTTGATTTGTAAATTACAAACGTACGTGTATAACACTGTTAAACCCTGTTCATGTATCCTATTTGGTTTGGAAATGTTTCTCCGAGGTATATGGTGATATCTACATTTGATTGGATTCTGGTTGGATAGTGACGTGGCAATCACTATTCATTTGCGATTTCAATTTTCGTTTCCCGTTTTGCGGTTTTTAAATCGCTTAACCGCGCTATTATTTTCTGGATCATTTTAGCTTATATATGACCGTCTTAGTAGTCCTGGCGAGAGTTGGGCAGGCAGTCCGCTAACCCCTTTGGTACGCCCTAGGGGAAGGTGGGGCTGTCACAGTTGCTCTATGACTTCAAAACTATGCTATGGGTATACACAGCTGCAACTATTTCTGTGTCTCCTTTATTATTTTCATTTTTGCATGATTAAAGTGTCAATTTTAAAACTTCGCCAATGTGTACTCATTTTACGTCATGCTTTTATAAATGTTAAATTTATGAGCAGCCAAAGAAGTGAAAAGGGACCGAGGGTGAGGGGTTAAGTAACCCAAGCTTAAGAGGAGGTTTAGGGAATGGCAACTGGGCCGAACCAAAAGCCTAGAAATGAAGGAAAACAATCACGTAACTACTGCTATTGACCATATGATTGCTGTCCTAGCACGATTAGCTGAGCACTAAACCTCTAAACTAATCAATCAACCTAAGAACCAATAGAGGCGTGAGGATAGAGCGATTCTTGAAGTTCGTCTATCTAAGTTTCACGGAGAATCTAACCTCGAAATAGTAAGTTTGATTTGAAAGGATACAATAAGGCACTAGTGAGAGCAAGAGGTTATGATTTCTTTCGAACAACTTTGTAGATAAGTATTGGAGAGTGAACTAAGACATGGAATTTTTATATTAAGGCCGTATCTTGTTGTGTTTGTAAGTAATGATAGTAATCTTGTGGAGACTTGAGAGCTCACCCGTATTAAGCAGAGAATAGTTAAGATTTATATTCCGGGGTAACATATAAGCAAAAGAATGAAAGAGTAATATGGCTCAAGCTTTCATTATGAATAGCTACTTATTTTGATCCTTTGATTTGCCCGGCAGGCTAGCATTTGACTTAAGCCAATTGGTAAGATGACAACTTTGGAAGAAATGCGTAAGGAAATGGACATTCTTCGAAATGAGGTAGAATTTCAAAGAAAATTCGCTGACTACTGGGAAGGACGATGGAAACAAGAATATGCAGAGAAAACTGAGTTGCTATGCAAGAACGTAGAACTGGAGAAGAAATACAAAGGAAAACCTCAAACTGGTCAAGCCGTTACTTCTCACGCAAATTATGGATACTATGGCAAGATTAACCACACTGAGGCCAAGTGCTGGGTAAAGTAAGGAAAGTGTCTGAGGTGTGGTAGTACCAAGCATAAACTTTCGAATTGCCCTGGTACCTCTAAAAAGAGGAGATACTCAGCGGCCAGCTAGATCCGCCACCAAGCAATTGAGTGCAGAAGGGGGTCTAAGCGCTGGAAGTTTTATGAGTGGGGGTGGTTAACGCCACTCGAGGGATAGAGGTTGTAGTTTTACCCTAGACTAGACTGGCACTCTTGGAGATTTAAT
Organism: Coffea arabica; assembly: GCF_036785885.1. Taxonomy (NCBI): domain Eukaryota; kingdom Viridiplantae; phylum Streptophyta; class Magnoliopsida; order Gentianales; family Rubiaceae; genus Coffea; species Coffea arabica. The sequence continues at coordinate 48,166,189 of NC_092321.1, forward strand.
CTTTTGTATAAGGGAAAATCTTTTGTTATTTTGTATCTTGGCAACTTGGCACGTTTTGTTATAATTTTGTTGTTCCCCTTTTCCTTTTGAAATGATTTGATAAACCTCTTCCAACTGGATGTAATTATTATGATCTTTATGACATATGAAAATTGATTTTATGACTTACATGTATATTTAAACTTTGCCCCATACTTTTAGATTTATACTAAGACATGAATGGTAGTAGATGTAGTCGGGATCGTACTTGAGAGCGTATGTAACCCGAGGTCTTGGAGGTAACAAGGAAATCTTGTGAGTTCTAGTTAGTAGAAAAAAGAAATTTTATAGATTTGATGAGCCTAACAATTAAGGGACAGGATATGATATTTGGAATGGAAATTTGAGGTTGTACATAGACTATCGAGACTTGAACGATTTGACTATTAAGAACAAATGCTCCGTCACCTCACATAAACGAGAATTTTGATCAATGACAAGGGGCCGTGGTATTATTCAAGTTGTATTTAAAGTAGAGCTATTACTAGTTGGGGATCCTAGAAACTGATGTGTTTAAGACCACTCCCAATTCAAGATGGGGACACTTTGAATTTTCAGTTACGCCCTTTGGGTTAACTAATGTACTAGCAGCAATTATGGCCTTAATGCATCGGGGTTTTAAACCATATTTGGATTAATCTGTGGTGTCATTTATTGATGACATATCGGTATACTCTGATGTTTGAGAAGATCATGAAAGACACCTGATGATAGTTTTACAAACCCCGAGACAACGCCAACTTTCGTTAAATTGAATAAATGTGAGTTCAATTGAAAGAAATAGCCTTTCTAGGTTATACAATATCTAAGGAAGGAATTATTATTGACTCGGCTAAAGTGGAAGATGTTTAAGAGGAAACGACTATAAAATCCTACCGAAATTTAGAGTTCTTAGAATTAGCCGAATATTACCTTTGGTTTATCAAGGACTTTTCTAAGAGTGCAAGACTTGGCAAGTTATTTGGGATTCTAAATGTGAGGAAGAATTTTAAAAGTGAAAAGTGTTTAGCCGATGCACCTGTGTTAGCCTTACCAAGCGGAAGAAGTAGTTTTGTGATTTATACAGACGCTTCAAAGGATGGTTTAGAATGTATATTAATAATACATAATAAGGTGATTGTATATGCCTCTAGAAAGTTAAAATCTCACGAGAGAAAGTAGCCAACTCATGATTTGGAGTTAGTGGCTATAATATTCGCATTTAAAGAAGTAGAGACATTTCCTATATGAGGTAGACATGAGGCTGATTAAATTGCCATATGACTTGGAAGTTAAAATGCCTATTGGGGAAAAATCAAGGTTTGATTGCTAGTGGGATGAATAGAAATTGTGAAGTATGGGTTGGAAAACGTAAGTTAGTGATTGATCTGGTAGGCTTAACCATTAAGGGAATGATATTGTCCTGGGTGTGAATTTCGAGGGCAAAATTCTTTTAAGGAGGGGAGGATGTGAGGACCCGAAAATTATTATTAGTTTATTTAAATATTTATTCACCCATTTTCTCCGAATAATTTATTTCAACCATTTTAAGTCCATTCATATGGAACAATGTCTTCCTTATATTTTTAAAACGTCCCGTTAGCAAATTTAATTTTTGAAAGTTCGTTTAAGTAAGGAATAATGAGTACACGTGTTTCAAGGTGAAATTCTATCCGAAAGTGCAATTATCTTGGATAATTAAGAATGATCAATAGTAGATTAAGAAAAGTTAATTGAGAGATTAGATGTGAGTACGTTAAAATTAAGCTTATGCCATACGGGCGTCGAAAGTTTTCCGAAAGGCGCACTGGTACAAATTAATTGGTGATTTGAGGAATTAATACTAGACACATGTGAGGACTCATGTTTTATTTCTAAAATAACTATTTTTATGATTAATTACCCTAGTAGTAGTTACTTATATTATCGTTACAACAATTCCTTTTAAGTTTCACTTTATCGCGCGCGAATCGAAAATTCGCGTAAATCGAGCCAGAGCGGCTAAGTGGAGATTTAAGAAACTTAATCTAGACTACTAAGAGTGAATAATTATGATGTTTAAGGAAGTGCATTAGAGGTTTAGTGCACAAGTGAAACAAACACGAGAGAAACGGACACGAAACACGCGCGCGCGATTACTATTGATAGTTGACTTTCACCAAACTTTGGCCCTAAGTTTTATCAAGCTTCCAAGAGAAGCTTTAGCCATCAGATTTTTCACTCTCTCTCTTCCCTCTCATGCTGGCCGAAACTCCAAAGGAGGAAGAAGTAGCAATTTCATCTCATTTCACCTCAAATCATCCAACATTTTCACTCCAAATTCATCACACAAACTCACAATAACTTGGAGACTCACTTGGACTAGGAAGAGAGCACCTTTCTCACGGTTTCTTGGAGCTCTTTGTGACCAAAAATTTCTGAGTTTTCATCATCCAAGAGTTGGTAATCATCTAACCTTTTAAACTTGGTTTTTGTAGGATAAATTTGATTTGGAAGCTTGTAACTTCATGTGGGTATCTTTATTTGGTTGAAAATCATTTGAGTGGGCTCTATAAAATCCCACAATGGACATGTTGGACTGATATGATGATTATGGTTGTTATTTATCTTGATTAAGTGTTAAACAAGTAGATATAAGTTGGAAAACTGGTAGGAAAATCAAAGGAAAGTTGAAGCTAAGAAGGGCTGAATTCTGCCCTGTTCTTGCCGAGCCCTTGGTTCAATTTTTTTGTGATCAAATGACCTTGAATTTGTTGTAGATATGTTGTTTAGGTTGTGTAGAAAGTTTCTACAAAAAATTACTTGATTTGGTTAAGAAAAAGTTGAGTTTTGGACAAGAACAAAACTGGAAATCGCGTAACAGGGGTCTCCTGGCAGTGATTTTTTATTGAGCATATCTCTCCGTTCAGATGTCAAAATCAAGTGCCGTTTGTGGCATTTGAAACTAGACACTTCCAGTTTTCCAACGGTATAAAATGTATTTCTGATTCGAAGTGAGTGAGCCGTACTAGTTCACCAAAGTTACCTGTTCTGTTTTGTTGCTCTGCTCGAGAGTCAGTGAGGTGCTGGGACTTGTTGCTTGAATTTGAGCTAGCTATGAACGAATTTCAAAATACTTTCTTCTGATGAATTGTAGCCTGTTGAATGTAGTTTCTAACGCCACCAACCATGTCCAATTCCAAGTAGAATTGACTGAGTTATGGCCAAATTACAGAACTGCACCAATGATAGAAAACCCTAATTTTGGCTACCCGAATGGCTTAGCTCGAATTTGGACTCGTTATTTTGAAACTTTCAGTGTCAATCACCTACCAAATGTATGTTGGATGTTTCTTAGATCTTTTCTTCATAAATGAACCATGTTTGAGATGATTTCATCGGCCAAAGGTTTGAAAAACAAAAACGGAAGCATGAAGACAGTTTTGTCTTCGGATTTCCTTAAACTTTGGTAGTTTAGTTAACTACCTTCCCTTGTGAATTTTCAAATGAAATTTGGCAGAGGAGTAGTCCTCATATGGAAGTTGAATTGCACCAATTTTGGTGTTATTCTAAGACTTTTTGATGTACAAATAAGTTACCAAATTTATTCTTCCAAATCTGGAAAATTGCCTAACAATCCTCATTTTGAACCAACTTTGAGCTGCTATATCTTGGCGCTCAAAACTCCGATTCTTGTTCCATTTGTTGTGTTTTAAACTTTGATTATAACTCTAATTGAGTTTCAAATTTTAGAGGCTAGTTCACATTCTGTAAATTTTTCCGAATTTTCAAAGTTTGCCAAAAATCAAACCCGAATCTGTCTTGGAAGTGCAAATCAGTAGATTTAAGCTGAAATTTGAGTGTCTTCCATTTAGAATCATGGAAACGTGTCTTGTAGGAAATTTTTGCACTTTGAAATTAGTTTCCAACGGTTGCAATTTTTCCAATTTTGGACCTACAGAGAGTGAGATATGATATTTCAAAGATTGCACCTCAAATCCGAAATTTCTGAACTTGAAGGGAATTGAGTTTTTAGAACTCTCCATTTTCCTTCGATATTGGATTACCGTTTTACACTTGGTTTCAAAGATGAAAATCAGATTTTCCTTGTATTATTAAACCCCACTTTTGAGTCCCGATTTACGAGTAATTAAGGCTCTCTTTCATGATATTTTCGTAGATTGTACAAGGGTATAATCTCCCTTGTTAATTGGGGGTTTTAAGCGATAGTGTGTGATAGATAATTATTGTGTGCTCAGGCATTCAAGGGGGCCTTCGAGAGGACCTCACAACGGACGTTTAAACACTTGAATTGTGCACCATTCTCTCTCATTTTGACTAGGTGAGTGTCAAGTGCATGTTTTGATGCAATTATGTGAATTGCTTCTCATGAACTGAAAATTTATAACTACTGAGTCGAGTGTGTATTTTATCGCACTTGTTCTCATTTAAATGAATTGTAATTGAATGACCTGAATTGAATTGAATTATATGCTATGGCTGCATATGTCGCTGGAGTGAAACTCCTCGACTCACACCTGACCTGGGCGACGCCCAAATCTCATCGGCCGACCTTGGTCTCGAGCCGACATGGGTTTGGTCGGGAACCTTGGGGAGCTATGAGAAAACCTGTATAAGCTTGATCTATTGGAGAGATCTTGCTTGGCCTACTTGTGCAGTAGCGTCTTTATAGAAGTTCGGGCCCGGTGGGGTATGTATGGTGAACGGAGAACGGGTAAGTGGAGTTTCTACGGACTAAATACCGACCCGGATGACGGAGTGTCATCGCGGGGAGGTAATTGATCATACATTGGCAAAGCAAGTGGAAATTAGCTCCTGAGAGCTCCCATATCCTTGAATTGTTTCTGTTTACTTTTCTCACTCGAATTGTAATTACTTGAATATTATTGTTTACTTGCTAAATTGGGATTGCTACTTGAACTATGTGCCTGCATGTGTGTTTCTTGGCCTTACGAGCAATCGCTCACCCCGTAGAGTTGTTTTCCTTAACAGGTGGATTGGAAGATCTTGGAAAAGCCGACTAGGTTACGTTTTGATTGGAATCTTGGTTGTAAATGTTTAGTCGACTTTAATGGTTGTATTTTGGGGACTTGATGTATATTTTGAGAACGTGATGTAAGATTTGGATATTCAGTTAAAGAAGTGGCTTTTCTTTATTTTAGACTTGTATTATTTGGTTTGTACCGTTAAGTTTGGATTGTATGATCTTGAGTCCTGGCGAGAGTTGGGTAGGCGTCCCGCGGATACCCTTGGGTTCGCCCTTGGGAGAAGTGGGGGCGTCACAAATGGTGAACGGGATTGGTGTAAAGTGGAGGTCTACGGTCAGTATTATTAGTTCCTTAAACATTGACGGAGTGTCAATGGGCGTGCATCAAGTTACTGCGACTGGGAATTTGGCTCCTGAGAGCCAATTGTATCCTTTACTCTGTTATTGGTGGTACTTGTTTATCTCTCAAATTGCTACTCATATGTGAGTTTGTTTCCATTTTATTGCTGACTGCATGTCCCTATGGTATCTCATTGGGCGGAAGCTCATTCTATTATCTTTGTTTTCCATACAGGGGGAAATACTTGAGCTCGTGATTCTGGAAGGAGTTGTTCTAGTACTAGATTAAGGCGTTTTGTTTAGGCATCTTTGTAGTAGTGAATCTCCTATGCATTTATGTAAGGTTGAATATTTTGACTTGTATTCTAAGCTTGAACTGCTAGTGACCCTAATGTAAATTGTACTGGGTTGTGAAATGTTTGAGGGTTGTTATTTCCGTTTCTTGTGCTCAAACAGTATAGGAAAGGTTAACCAGTTCTGGTGAGAGTTGAGCAGGTAGTTCGCTAATCCTTGTGGTGCGACTTAGGGAAAAGTGGGGTTGTCACAAGTAAGAGTATGATGAGTAACATTTAAGAAGCCATTTAATAAAATCAATCAGTATGAATGGCTACTATGGTTAAGTACTAATATTACAAATCGCAAGCTAAGGCATTTGTTTTTTGATTATAACTGATAAGTTTACAATTAAGAAGGTTTATGAATTAGGTCATAAGAAGAGAATAAATTCTACAGGACCTAATACATGTCTAGCTAGAATTAATAGCAAGCTAATTAGTAGACTATAACAAGGTTCCTAGGGCTTGTCCTTCTATTACTCACTTGGGTTTTGCGGACGATATCCTTATCTTTTCTAGTGCCTCAATGTCTTCCTTGAAGCTGCTTATGGAGACGTTGGCAAGGTATAAAGGTGTCTCAGGACAAAGTATAAATGCTGCAAAGAGTGGTTTTATGGTTCACTCGACGTTGTCTCGGGGCAGGAGGGCTATAATCCAGCGTATTACGGGATTCTCACAAAAGGAGTTCCCGGTACGCTACCTTGGTTGTCCGCTATTTGTGGGGCGGCAGAAGAAGGCCTTCTTTCAGGATTTGAGCAATGTGGTGTACTCTAAGATCAGTTCATGGAAGAATCGGCTATTGTCTCCAGGAGGTAAGGTTGTTCTTATTAAACATGTGTTGTCCTTGATCCCTCTTCACTTATTGGCTATGGTTCATACCCCGAAGTCGACTTTGGTTACAATTGAGAGGCTCTTTGTTAACTTCCTTTGGGGATCCATTGAAGGTATAGCCAAACACCACTGGATTTGCTGGAGAGATCTTTGCGCTGCTAAGGAGAAGGGTGAGGTGGGTTTTCGGTCCTTGTCCGATGTTGTTAAGGCTTTCTCCGTGAAGTTGTGGTGGAGGTTTCGACAGAAGCCATCTCTGTGGGCTATTTTCATGATGGCGAAGTATGCCTCTCATGCTCACCCAGGTATGGTAAGGGGCTCAGTGGGGGCTTCATCCACGTGGCACAGGATGCTTCAGGTATGGGATTTGGCTGAGCGGCACATCACTTTTGTTATTCTTTCGGGGAGTTCATATTTCTGGTTCGATAACTGGCTAGGGTCTGGGCCGTTGTCCTCGCGGTTGGGAAGTGTTTCAGATCACAAGATCTCCGATTTCTTGTTAGATGGAAGATGGAACTACCAACTGCTGGCTGAGTGGGTGCCTGCCGATACAGTAGTCGAGATCGCCCGGTTTGCCCTCCCGAGGATTGAGGAGGGTGAGGACGACGTTATCGTCTGGGCACCCTCACAGTCTGGGGCTTTCACGCTGTGCACGGCTTTTGAGTTGGTGCGTAGTCATGTGCCACAGTCTTTTATCTTCTCTAGGGTACGGCACCCGATCATTCCGCTAAAAATTTCTTTCTTCATGTTTTGATTACTGCATTATCGGTTGCCGCTAGACTCTACCATAGGTAGATTTGGTATATCTGGCCCCTCGAAGTGCTTTTGTTGCGCTGAGGCTGACGTGGAGACTCTCGACCATATATTTTGTGGGGGTGAGGTAGCCGGTGCGGTATGAAAATTTTTTGGCTCTCCTGTGGGGGTTTTGTATGTGGGTGCCTCGACACGGGGGTTCATGGCTAGTTGGTGGTTTAGATGGGGTACGAATGCGTTCCTGCAGTTTGCTCATCTGGTTATCCCTTCTTTGATTTGCTGGAATATTTGGAAGTTTAGGAACATAGCGCGGTTCGAAGGGGTCGTTTACGCTCCACATGCTATCTGTGATTTTATTTTCGACGATGTACGGAATCTTTTCAATCTGAAGTACCCGGGATTCTCCTGGGTCCTCCCTATATGGCAAGCTTTTTATGATTCCCTCGGCTCTCGTCGCAGTCAGGAGTCGTTCAGATTGGTGAAGTGGATGAGGCCTATAACAGGAGATCTTAAACTCAACACGGATGGCTGTTCCAGAGGCAACCCGAGACGGGCAGGAGGTGGTGGTGTTTTGCGTGATGGTGAGGGTAAGATCCTGCTCGCTTTTTCCATATTTTTTGGGAGCTGTACTAGCATCCAGACTGAGGCAAGGGCCCTTCTCTTTGGGGTTAACTTGTGCATCTCTTGTGGCTATGTGAGAGTGCACGTGGAGGTGGACTCTTTTGTACTCGTTCAGATCTTGCAGCATTCGATGCCCGTGGAGTATTGATACGGAAGTCCAGTCCCTCCTTCAGCTGTCGTCCCATGTCGCTAGCATCACTCATTGCTTCCGAGAGGGTAATCGAGTGGCTGATAGCTTATCTAATATTGGTTGTGACGAAGGCTTTAACAGAACCTATCATCATCTTTCGGACCTCCCTACTCAAGCCCGAGGGGCATTTAGGCTGGACAGGCTTTGCCTCCCTTCCCTTCGAAAATGCTAGATCCATCCTAGTCTTAATACATGTATTGTCCTCTTGGGAGGTAACGTCTATGTCCCCCTCCGCCTCTGACTGTCCGCTTAAGGGAATAAAATTTGAACTTTGTTAAAAAAAAAAGACTATATAACAGATGTAGAAAAATTAAAGTAAGGTGATTTAAAGTAAGGGGTTACAAAACTCATGTTTAGGAAATAAATACAATGCAATTAGTATAAATCCATTAGTAGATGGAGAAAGTGAAGGAATTTTGGTGCTCATTAGCTTTAGAATTGATTCCTATAATTTGGAAATAAATTAATATTTGAAGTCATTGACAAGTGCTAAGTTTAAAATGAGGAGTCTAGAATCATTATGAAAGGGATAAGATTGAGTGAATGAGAAAGGGATACGAGTCTTTAGTAAGGGATTATCAAATTCTTATGAATCTCTTTAATGGAAATGGGAGACATAACCACAATACAAGTGTGGCTGAGTGATTGAAAGCTTAAAAAGAAAATGATAGGAAGGTACAAAGAAGAATTTAGAATGGATGAGATCCAAGAAGATCAAACTTTAAGCCTAGAGTTGGGATTCTTTTGTTTATTTCTAAATTATCTGTGGATATGTATTTTGGAATATTCCTATAATTAGAAGTTTATTATCATAAACAAATCTATAAAGATAAATCTAGTTCACTAGCTAATTATTGAACATTATCTTGTTGGTTTGAATGACTTTCCTTAGATCTATATATGCAGTAATTCTTTCAATCTAAATTTCTAGTGGTTATAAACTACTCCTTAATTTTTCAAGTAATTTGGTTCCATACATATCTGGTGTTAAAATATTAAGTTGTTGATAAAATCTTGTAGTTGTAGTTTATATGTGACCATGGATTTTGGATTTTATGAGTTTTCAAATTTTATACTTGGGTAATTGTATTAGGGGTATCATCATAACATATATAACGAACATGTTAAAAGAAGTTATCAGCAAACATGTGGATCATTTTTTTTTTGTGCTAGTGAATGGATCATCATCAGACATGTTGAGCTGTTTTTGCTAGTGAATGGGTTAGGTTTGACTATCAATAAAGATCTTTTGTATTTTCAATACATCTATATGCTAAGTGCTATGAGTCTTTGATAATTATCTATTTTGAATATTTTTAGTGCATTTTATTATTTAGTTTATGGTGTATTTTTATTATTTTAGAAACTAAATAACTAGGTTTCTATTGAATTTTGTTTTTTTTTTGGTTTAAGTGTGAAAAATTATATTTTTTATCGATTTAAGTGGTTAGAACTTCATGTTTTTGTTTTTGTAAATTTTTAATGATTCAATCATCAATTGAGTAAAGTGGGAAGATATTTCAATGATTCTTGATGATTCAAAGTGTGACAAGCCCACCTCACCCTAAGGTGAACCAAAGGGTTCGGCGGACCGCCTGCCCAACTCTCGCCAGAACTACGGAGTCGATTCACACAAACCCAACATAGTACGCATGATAGGATCCAAAGAAAACGAACAGTCGGAAACTACATATATTTACATTGGAGTCTTGAACAAATTAACATACAGTGCAATCTGAGCTTTACAACATGACATATATACTAGCTTGACCCTTTTCTTCCAAAACTATGATTTCCAAGTTTGTCCCCTATAAGAAAAACAAAGGTAACAGAAAGGGGTGAGCTTGCGCTCAATGAGGTACCAAACATATAGGGGTAAAATCATGGCCTTTCACGTTTAACCAATCAGATACATATACCAGATATAAAGGAAAGCAATTAGACACAGTGATTCAAAGAGAAAGGATACAAGTGGCTCTTAGGAGCAAGATTTCCATTTGCAGTGCTTGATCCGAACCCGTTGACTCTCCGTCAACGTAAATAGAATCAACATGTCCGTAGACCCCACTTTACACCAATTTCCCATCCACCAAACATACCCCTACCGGGCCCGAACGCCGAACAGGAACAGTAATGGTAATACTCGAGTATACCGGAATCAAGAGTCTCAATACCCAAAGATTCCCATAACAGACTACCGTGGTTCGTTATCTAATCGACCAGGCCCTTGCCGGCCCGACTTGAGTAACTAGCCACAGGTGTTGAGCTCAAAGGTCACAGAAAGGTCGTTGGATACCAACCTCCAAACGACGTCCGAACAGACTCAGAAATAGATAACAGATTATAAATAGTAAATAGGCATACAGACAGACAGTAGATATACAGACAGACAAGAGAACGAGTGTGATAAAGTACACCCTCGTCTCAAATAGAATAAATAGATAGTACAGTCATTCAGATCACAGATTGCAAGTGCAGAAATCAAGTTAAGCAACAAATGAGGGGAGTGGTACACTCACCGTGTGAGGACTCGTGTGACAGCCCCACCTTCCCCTAAGGCGAACCAAAGAGGTTAGCGGACTGCCTGCCCAGCTCTCGCCAGGACTAACGGTGCAGTATAGAGCGATCTTTCACGTTCCAGAACTTATAACGCGCGCAAATAAGGCAAAAGGGCAAAATAACCCAAAATAAAAGAAACAAAATCCGGAGTCGGCCATGAATAGTAACCGACTCGTCCGAACCCAACCAAACATCGAATTACATAAACCACATAACATTTAGCTTTTACAAACCAAAAATGACATTTAAAAGTGATACAAAAGTCGCTACATATATGGTTTGCCAAAACAAAAGTGAAAACGGCCCTAATGATACATTTAGGGTCCCATTTTATATACAATACAAAAGAGTCATTCATCTAGTTCATTTGGCAACCATTTATCAAAATTCATTCCAAAAGAGTCATATTCCTGTAAGGAAAACAAAAGGAACGGGGTGAGCTAATTGCCCAGTGAGAATACAACTCAAGCAACCAAGTTCATGGATACCTCAAGCTTAACAGTCCAATTTACCAAAATAAATAAAGCCACACATTAATAATGAGGATAAAAGGATACGGGTGGCTCTCAAGAGCCCTTTTCCTCGTTTGAATTCTTGATCAGGTCTCATTGACTCTCCGTCAATGTCTGAAAAGTAACCAACCGTAGACTCCTCTTAACTTCCATTCCCTTCCTCCTAACATACCTCAACCGGGCCCGAAATCCAAACACTTGCATTGTGGTATTACTCGAGTAAACCGGAATCAAGAGTCTCTCATACTACAAGATTCCCTATGATGTTGCCCCAAGGCACATTAATTGGCACGACCAAGCCCTCGCCGGCTCGATTCAATCAATAACCAATGGGGTTGAGCTCATGGATAATATTTGAAGTCATGTATTTCATTTCATATAACAGTTCATATAACTTTCCAATAACTTTTCAATAACATGTGAAACAATAAGTGAGAGTGATAAAGTACACTCTCAAGTTCAAATATCAAAGCCATATAATAGCACACAAGTGAGTAGTACACTCACCAATCAATTAAGTGCTATTTCATGCACTTCCGTCAGGAGAATGTCGTGAACCACCGTCACGCCCTAGAACACGTAAACAAATGCAATGAGACTCGATAGCGAGTCACAAAACAATGCCAATCACAACCCCAATAGGGTTTTGTAAACATATATAAGCATCATAGGAAACCAGAAATTAGGAAAAGGGCTTTAACTTAGGCCTTGATAAGAAAACCGGTTTTGACGTCCTAATGCGGTAATGGCACAACTCTCACTACAATTATCGGATGGGGGTGTAAGACCACCGTTTCGAAGCTATGGGACAGGGCTACAACAATGTAGAAGGTCACTCAATCCAGTTCCTGACCCAACTAGGTCAAAAATGCCAAACACTAAACCAGAATCACCAAAACAGGTTTGCAAAACACAGAAAACTGTAATCGGTATATCTCAGTCCATACAAGTCCAAATGCCGAAATTCCAAAGGCATAAGTTATTTAAGACATCCAGCTACATTTCATCAGAAGACACCAACTCCACAATCCAAACCAATTCCAGTCAAAACAGGCAATTACTATCGCAGTTCGGACCTTCTGTGCACCAAAAACAGCAACAGTAAAAATGGCATAACTCACTCTAAACTTGGCCAATTGCCCTGAAATTGTGCAGGCACACTAAACTCATCAATACCTACAACTTTCATGTTTTGAGCAAAGTCCAATTCGGCCTCTAGCTATGACCTAAAATTTCGGACAGAATAGGGGTTCAAGAACCCTAACTTTTCACATTTCATTCCAAATCCAAAATTGATTGCATTTAACAACAATTCACACCTACTAGAGCCAAAGCCCCTTATTACCAACCATCATACTAGTCCAAAACATCAAAATCATATGAAACCAGAAAATTCATCATAAAATGGAAAACTTCACCAAATCAAGCCAAACCAAGAAATAAATCATATAATCCAACACTCAAGCCTCTTCTAAGCATAATATAACCATCATTAGGTGTAGTAGGGTGTTCAAGCATCACTTACCAAGAAATTAAGAGAGATAGAGAGGTTGGCCACCTTAGAGCTTCAAAACAACTTCACCAAGTCACTTACTAGCACCTAATGGAGTGATTTTATGGAGCAAATCTAAGTTTAATTGGTTGGAATGGAAGATTGAGATAGTTTGAAGCTTGTAAATTGAAGAAGTTTTTCTTCCTTGTCCAAGAGAGAGAATCGGCCAACAAGAGGTAAGAAAGAATGAATTTTTAGTCAATTTTTGAGATATTTAATCCATGATAAGAAAAGTCAAAAATGTCCAACAAGTGGACCAATCACATAGTGCCACTTGGCACTTCATTTAATGCCTTCCTATCACTTGGTTCCTCTCACATCAATGCCATGTCACCCTCTACTTATCTCTTAACACCCGATAAATTTCCACCAGTATCCGAAACTTAACCTTATTGGCCGAATTTTGCCGTACTTTTCGCACTAGTGGGTCCCACGTCCAAAATATATTCTTCATTTTCTACAAACTCACCAATACTAGAAAAATCATCTAAAAACTATAATTACTCATAAAATCTACCAGAAAAATATTCCTAGGCCCGAAAATGCAGAAAACATGCAATTAAGGGGAAATAAACCCTAGGAAAATAATTAGGGTTTTACGGGTTCTCACACTCTCCCCCCCTTAAAAGAATTTCGTCCTCGAAATTTTCCTTCAAATTTAAAGTATCCAATGGCCTGTACCTTCTCCGTCTTCAGAGTCAGAAGAAACGAGGTTCTTCATTCCAGTCCCTTCTCCACTTGACGGTGCAGGGTCGGTTTGGGTTGGTTGTTGAGTTCTTTTCTTTTTCCGCACTTTAATCGGGCAATATGCAATTCGATGCTCGATGCTCCCACAGCGCAGACATCTACTCCCCTTTCTCCAGCAATCATTCTCAGTGTGATTGGCCTTTCCGCAATAGTCACAAGTCAAGTGGAAAGTCATCTTTTTGCTTTTCGGAGAAATCTCCCCCTGTCTGGTTTGGCTTTCATTGACAAATCTTTTATCTACCGCCCCCATTGTCCATGGCGGCCCGAATATCTGGTTCACTTTCTGTACTTTAGAAGGTTCCTCACTCACGCTACCCACTGCACCCCTTTTCCGTATTTGGGAAGCTTTCACTTGCACCTTTGCATTCTTGATGCATTGAGCCTTTTCCAGGGCCTCCTCGGAAATCCCTTCATATTTCCTTTTTAGCTCTAAGTTTTTGTGCAGGAGCTCAATTTTCTCTGTATACTCGTGCTTCCAGCGCCCTTCCCAGTATGCGACTAGGTTCTTTTGGACTTCTATTTCGTCTCGAAGACCCCCGATTTCATTATACATCTCAACCCTACGTGCCATTTTACAGAGTTGCTGGACCTCAGATGGTAGCCTGTCGGCAAAACAATGGGTCATAAGAAAGTCTTGATTACAAGTAACACTCTTGGTCCATGTTCGGTTCAGGTATTGTTTCCTCCCTTTCTTCTCTTTGACTCTTGGTCTCGTTTTGTGTCACTGCTATGACCATGTCCGCGGGTTTTTTTTTTTTTTTTTTTTTTCCAAAAGGGTACTTCCATGCATGAATGCAATAAATTGACTAACATAACAAAATCTATCATACCAATAACATATCGCATATAACACGTTATATTAAAAGACGGATAAGCAGATAAGCAAATATAGACTTAGTCATATACAGTCGAAAAGTCATCCCAGTAAGTCATCCCAGTACCAGCCCGTCTGGTCTCTCACGTCACTTACTATCCAAACTAGATGTCCATTGATCTCTTGTGCTCATCTTAGTCAGACAAAGCCTGTTCACGTTTCCAAAATACAAAGCTTGTTTCCAAACACAGGGTTCAAATACCTAGTAGCTTGCATCACCTCAATTCTGGGGTACTCGGGCACGAGAATTCGAAATAAGATAGTTCACATCTCGAGCTGGCCAGTCCCAAGAGTAAACCATCTATAAATCAAAATTCCTGTCCGACATACTTATCTAGGGTCCTTAAATACCATGAGAAAGATTAAAGACCTATAACACTTCAAGGTTCATAACTTATGCTCAAACGAGCACTTAAACATATTCATGAAATTAGGACCACAACACCACTTGGCCCAGTCTCACTTCGCGCAGAGACCACGCGACGTGGCTCTGATACCACCTGTGACAGCCCCACCTTCCCCTAAGGCGAACCAAAGAGGTTAGCGGACTGCCTGCCCAGCTCTCGCCAGGACTAACGGTGCAGTATAGAGCGATCTTTCACGTTCCGGAACTTATAACGCGCGCAAATAAGGCAAAAGGGCAAAATAACCCAAAATAAAAGAAACAAAATCCGGAGTCGGCCATGAATAGTAACCGACTCGTCCGAACCCAACCAAACATCGAATTACTCCTAGGGTTTATTTCCCCTTAATTGCATGTTTTCTGCATTTTCGGGCCTAGGAATATTTTTCTGGTAGATTTTATGAGTAATTATAGTTTTTAGATGATTTTTCTAGTATTGGTGAGTTTGTAGAAAATGAAGAATATATTTTGGACGTGGGACCCACTAGTGCGAAAAGTACGGCAAAATTCGGCCAATAAGGTTAAGTTTCGGATACTGGTGGAAATTTATCGGGTGTTAAGAGATAAGTAGAGGGTGACATGGCATTGATGTGAGAGGAACCAAGTGATAGGAAGGCATTAAATGAAGTGCCAAGTGGCACCATGTGATTGGTCCACTTGTTGGACATTTTTGACTTTTCTTATCATGGATTAAATATCTCAAAAATTGACTAAAAATTCATTCTTTCTTACCTCTTGTTGGCCGATTCTCTCTCTTGGACAAGGAAGAAAAACTTCTTCAATTTACAAGCTTCAAACTATCTCAATCTTCCATTCCAACCAATTAAACTTAGATTTGCTCCATAAAATCACTCCATTAGGTGCTAGTAAGTGACTTGGTGAAGTTGTTTTGAAGCTCTAAGGTGGCCAACCTCTCTATCTCTCTTAATTTCTTGGTAAGTGATGCTTGAACACCCTACTACACCTAATGATGGTTATATTATGCTTAGAAGAGGCTTGAGTGTTGGATTATATGATTTATTTCTTGGTTTGGCTTGATTTGGTGAAGTTTTCCATTTTATGATGAATTTTCTGGTTTCATATGATTTTGATATTTTGGACTAGTATGATGGTTGGTAATAAGGGGCTTTGGCTCTAGTAGGTGTGAATTGTTGTTAAATGCAATCAATTTTGGATTTGGAATGAAATGTGAAAAGTTAGGGTTCTTGAACCCCTATTCTGTCCGAAATTTTAGGTCATAGCTAGAGGCTGAATTGGACTTTGCTCAAAACATGAAAGTTGTAGGTATTGATGAGTTTAGTGTGCCTGCACAATTTCAGGGCAATTGGCCAAGTGTAGAGTGAGTTATGCCGTTTTTACTGTTGCTGTTTTTGGTGCACAGAAGGTCCGAACTGCGATAGTAATTGCCTGTTTTGACTGGAATTGGTTTGGATTGTGGAGTTGGTATCTTCTGATGAAATGTAGCTGGATGTCTTAAATAACTTATGCCTTTGGAATTTCGGCATTTGGACTTGTATGGACTGAGATATACCGATTACAGTTTTCTGTGTTTTGCAAACCTGTTTTGGTGATTCTGGTTTAGTGTTTGGCATTTTTGACCTAGTTGGGTCAGGAAATGGATTTAGTGACCTTCTACATTGTTGTAGCCCTGTCCCATAGCTTCGAAACGGTGGGTCTTACACCCCCATCCGATAATTGTAGTGAGAGTTGTGCCATTACCGCATTAGGACGTCAAAACCGGTTTTCTTATCAAGGCCTAAGTTAAAGCCCTTTTCCTAATTTCTGGTTTCCTATGATGCTTATATATGTTTACAAAACCCTATTGGGGTTGTGATTGGCATTGTTTTGTGACTCGCTATCGAGTCTCATTGCATTTGTTTACGTGTTCTAGGGCGTGACGGTGGTTCACGACATTCTCCTGACGGAAGTGCATGAAATAGCACTTAATTGATTGGTGAGTGTACTACTCACTTGTGTGCTATTATATGGCTTTGATATTTGAACTTGAGAGTGTACTTTATCACTCTCACTTATTGTTTCACATGTTATTGAAAAGTTATTGGAAAGTTATATGAACTGTTATATGAAATGAAATACATGACTTCAAATATTATCCATGAGCTCAACCCCATTGGTTATTGATTGAATCGAGCCGGCGAGGGCTTGGTCGTGCCAATTAATGTGCCTTGGGGCAACATCATAGGGAATCTTGTAGTATGAGAGACTCTTGATTCCGGTTTACTCGAGTAATACCACAATGCAAGTGTTTGGATTTCGGGCCCGGTTGAGGTATGTTAGGAGGAAGGGAATGGAAGTTAAGAGGAGTCTACGGTTGGTTACTTTTCAGACATTGACGGAGAGTCAATGAGACCTGATCAAGAATTCAAACGAGGAAAAGGGCTCTTGAGAGCCACCCGTATCCTTTTATCCTCATTATTAATGTGTGGCTTTATTTATTTTGGTAAATTGGACTGTTAAGCTTGAGGTATCCATGAACTTGGTTGCTTGAGTTGTATTCTCACTGGGCAATTAGCTCACCCCGTTCCTTTTGTTTTCCTTACAGGAATATGACTCTTTTGGAATGAATTTTGATAAATGGTTGCCAAATGAACTAGATGAATGACTCTTTTGTATTGTATATAAAATGGGACCCTAAATGTATCATTAGGGCCGTTTTCACTTTTGTTTTGGCAAACCATATATGTAGCGACTTTTGTATCACTTTTAAATGTCATTTTTGGTTTGTAAAAGCTAAATGTTATGTGGTTTATATAATTAGGGTTTTACGGGTTCTCACACTCGCAAATTATTCATTTTTCAAAAATGCCTTTTATTTAGAAATTATTCATTTATTCTAGCCCTACTACCCAATCATTCCACAATAAGTGCAAATAAACCTAGAAAGTAGGGTTTCACTTTTGGTTTTAAGATTGGGGCAAAATTAGGGTTTTCGCGATTTTCGCCGGATGAATTTTCGGTATGGAACAAGGATCAAATTTGGTGATTAAAAGTGACTTTTAAGTGAAAAATAATATGTGATTAGGGGCAATAATATAAGGTTAGTGAATAGGAAGAAAAAAACCCTAGTACATGTGTTTTTAAGAAAAACGGTGCGAACCGACAGGTACCGTGCACTACCTATTGAACGCACCACTTGACCACCACTTTCTTACCATACAAGCTCATTAATACTTGAACAAAATATCTTCTCATTTGCCAGCTAGCTTGACCAAAACTTAGGGTTGGAAATAGCAAGGAAAAGAAAGAGAAAAATGAGAGGAGGTGGTGGCGCCAAGTGTCGCCACCTAAGGGTTTCTTGACCAAGAGATGGTCTTCCTTCTTATCCCCAATTTTTGCTCCTTTTCCTTCATTATTTCTGCTGCTTGGCCGAACAAGAGAGGAGAGAAAGAGAGAGCAAGAAACAACTTCCTTCTTCTTGATTTTAGCCATCCAAGTGAGAAATTAAACTTCTAAACCGGTTAAAGTGTTAGTTGTGGGCTTGAGAAGTTAGGGGAAACAAGAATTCCAAGAGGAGGTGGAGTATTACTCTTGCAAGCTTCATTTTTTGAGGTATAAGGCTAAACCATGGCTTTGGTTCTTTTATTGTGGTTTAAGTTGTTGCATCATGCATGATTGTGGTTGGATTAGTAGTGAAACAAGTTGTTATGATGATTTAAAGGTGATATATGTGAGTTAGGGTTTGAGGTACTTGCTGCCTATGCTTGCTATATGATGAGATATGTGGTATCTAAGCTTATATAAGTGGTTTTAGTGATGATTAGAGCAATAAATCAAGAAAGGTTGCATTGAAAACAAAATTTTCAGATTTCTGGAAAAATTTCCCCTCTTTCTGTCCGGTTTTATTGTACCATGTTAGAGGCCGAATTAGGCTTGGCATAAAACATAAAAGTTGTAGAGAATGGTAGTTTATAGGTGCCTACAAAATTTCAGCTCAATCGGAGTAACGTAGCCTGAGAAAAGACCAAATTACCCCTGCTGCCCTGTTTCTACCCGAATTTGAGAATTGCTTCTGTAATGGGTTATTTTGGTGATTTATTCCGATTTTAATTGAGGACTGTAGTGAACGACTGAGTCCCGGTGAGAGTTGGGCAGGCGACCCGCCGAACCCTGGGATACGCCCTAGGGGGAGGTGGGGCCGTCACACACCGGTTCCAGTTCAGATACTTCAAAAGCTTTTAGCCACGAAACCTTAAAATAGTCAAGATAAAACAATTATAGTTCACATATCCACAAACCCAGTAAATGAAATGCATAAATGAGGCTCGACTACACGTCGTACGCCTTTCTAGCTTAAGTACTAGTACAGAAGAATAAAAATATGACTTTTGAGTAAAAAAATAACAGTTGGTCCTAGGGTTACAAACAACTCCCAAAACCCCTTCATTTTTACCAAGATCAACTCAACTTGAAGGAATCGCGTAGCCCTAAAATTTTGGGCAGCATGCCCTCTGTATTTACCTATTTTCCAGCCATTTATGGCTTCATTATTTTTCCTCAAGTCAGTCCAATTCAACACATAAGAAATCTCAATACAATAGCCCTTCAACTAGGCTCAAATTCATTCAAATACAAAGCAAGTCTAGGAATGCAACTAGAAATCAAATTTTAAGGACAAAGCTAAATAGCAGGTTTGACGTCTCTTAGCGGAACAGACACAACCGAAGCTACGCTTATCGGATTGGGGTGTAATTTATACCATTTTGAAGCTAAGATAAAGGCCTACAACTTTGATGAAGATCACTTAGTCCAGTTCATAGTGTATCTAGGTCAAAATGTCAAATTACAGAACCAGCATCTCACAATCAGACTAGTTAACCGCACTATGATTAAACGACAATAACTCAGGCTACCGAAGTCCGATTGAGGTGTATCTTATGGAGTTTCGAAGCCAAGAAATATACCTACATTTCTTATGAAGACCTCCAAAGCTAAATCATGCATTTTCAGAGTCAAAAATTGAAATCCCCACGAAGATAGAAAACTGTCCGCGAAAATAGGGCTTATGGGCAGTCAAGGGTATTTCGGTCATTTCACATGGTACGGTGCTCCGATCGAGGTAAACTTTTACAGGAAGTTATAAAGCATCATTTCCTACAACTTTTATGTTTTGTGCTAAGCCTAATTCAGCCTCTAACCTAGCAGAACAGAACCGGGCAGAACAGGGGTTAGTTGAAACCCTAATCTGGAATTTTCACACCAAACCAGAAATTTTCCACAACCAATCATATCCAACATATAACAACTCCATTTTACACTATAACAAATCATCAATCCATGACTAAACAATAATTACTATATATAAAACAGAAAAATTACTAACAAATAAAAAATCCATCAAAACTCTACCTTTAACCATAAAACATACCACAAAGCAACATATTAAGCCACTAAAGCCACTAATTTAACATTATTAAGGACAAAGGAAGAAGTTCTTAGTAACTCACCTTAAAACTCAAGAAAGATTGCAACTTAACACCTTTTCTTCTCAAACCATTCCACCACTCTCCTTGATCCTACCAAGAGAAAGGTTTTTATGGAGCAAATCAAAGTTTTAACGGTTGGTTTACAAGATCAAAGCAAGGAATGGAAGGAATAAGTGAAGGCTTTCTTTCTTTTTTTTTCTTGTGAAGCTCGGCCAAGATGCTCAAAGAATGAAGATGATTGTTGGCCAATTTTGGGTTTTAGTAAAGTTAGTGAATAGTGGTCAAAATCCAAGAACCAACCATGTCGCGACACCTAGTACCTTTTGAGTTAAAACATATCCTTTTCTAGGTTTTATTATCTTTCTAGGTTTTCTTATCTTCAATGGCTTGTTTTCTGTACTTTCTGTATCCGGAAATTTTTCTAGATAATTTTTATGAGTAAATATAGTTTTTAGACGATTTTTCTAGTATCGAATAGTTTTTGAGAAATTAATAGCCTATACCGGACGTGGGACCCACTAGTGCGAAAAGTTCGGAAAAATTCGGCCAACTAGGTTAAATTTCGGATACTGGGTTTAATTTACCGGGTGTTAAGAGATAATTAGAGGAAGCTATTTGGATTGATGTGAGAGGGAACTGTCGCGCCCCACTTTTTGATGGTGTGAGAGTAGTGTGTATGTGAACGTGTGTGAAAATAAAAATGAAAATAAAAGGCCATGGGACTTGAAAATGCGACGATTTGGCCAAACAGAGTTCAAAAAGGGTTTTTTGTATGGAAAATGGAGTCGCCACTTGGTATAGAGTTAGGGTGTACCAAGTCACCCAAAAAGTGATTTTTTGGAAAGAAAAATAAACAAACCCTTTTTAAAAAACTTTTGGGTCTACGTAACCAAAGAAAGGGATCGGGGGTCACGTTTGATAAGGGAGAAGGCAAAGGCAAGGCCTAAGGCACTCCCTTACCCTAGCAAAAGCTAGTTACGTGACTTAGCCCTTCTTTTCCTAATTTCTTCTACCCAAAGTATGTTTTGCATGTTGGATATGACTAATGGATATGAAAAAGAAATGCAATCCTAAATCTAAGATGTCTCTTACGAGGCTTTTTGGTCCCAACCACATGAGTTGTGGTGGCCAATAAGGAAAGTCCTCATAGAGGTCGCGAATGATGCGAATGAAGACTCAAATGGGAGCACGTGTGAAAATGTAAGAAAACGTGCATGTGTGCGAATGTAAGACAAGTGTGTGTGTGCAAATTGGGAAAATAAAGGTGTTTGTGTGCAAATGGATGAAAGTATGATAGTAGATACATATAAGTGCAATTGGGTGCAATTTGTGAGGTAGAAAAACAAGTGACAAGAAGAAAATGTGTGAACATGGCATTTGGATTGAGAAAAATATAAGTAGTGAGAAAATGTGGATGAAAGAGTGAGGAAGTGATATGATAAGAATGAGAATGCATGAACCTAGAGGAATGCATCACGTCGGGTACGGGAATGACTCCTAATTTCACGACTTTAATTTTCCCTTTGATTAGAAGGAAGAACTAGCGTGCTAAGGCTATTTTGTAGCCACACTCGCTCGTTTCCCTTACCAAAAGGGGACTCTCAAGCAAATGTACCCTATAACTAGCATGAAAATGCAAAAGCCTAAAATGAAGGGGGAAGGATTGGAGGAGCATGCCAAATGCTAGAAAACTAAGAAAAATGCATGAAATGTAGTGAAACATGCAAGTATGAACTAGCGAGGGAAATCCCTAAGGGTCTAGCGTTGGACTAGCCCATATCTATGAATTCCTACTAGCGTTGGACTAGTGGAAAACGGGACAATGAGCCACAACTAGCGTTGGACTAGTGTGGTGACGTGCATTCATCCATTACATTCCTCTATGACTATAGAAAGCAAGTAGGCATGCCAATCACCTATAAACACGTAGCACATAACACTTAGCATGCTCGACTAAATGCAAGGGCCTAATAAAGCAAATTAACACGTAGCAACAAAAGCAAGCAATCAATCTAATGAACCTATTACACTTGCTAACTAAAACAAAAGGGGAAGGGGAAAAATGGACAAAATGCTCTCCAAGCCCTATCTATTACAAGCCAAGAGGTGTATACATACCACCCCATACAGAATAACTTAAATAAAAGCAAAAGTAAATGAAAGGAATGAAAGGAATTAAGGAAAGGCAAGGAAAGCGAAGTAGACATGCAATTTTCACTTAGCACGTTGGATCACGTAGGAGAGACAAAAAGGGATAAAAGAAATTATACCTCCCTATTCATGATGTTAGTAGAGTAAACAGGACTCAATTTGGACTAGAGTCACCAAAGAAAGGGATAACTTGGGCTAAAACCATCAAAGCAAAGGATTAATGCACCAATTTAGTGGTAAAATGTAAATAAGTCAATTTGAATCCACCAAATCATCGAATCCTTCTTCAATTGAAACTTAAAAATGACCAAATAATGCATAATTTCCAAGCAAAAGTGAAGCATTGATCAAATTTCTGAAATAGAAAAATGACTAAGGACTCAATAGCAACCATTAATCAATCAATCAGGGCCAGTTGAAACATTTCAAGAACTTAAAAGGTCCAAGAGCAAGAAAAGGTCAAGTAATGATTGAAATTTCAATCCCTCTAAGACCTAATTGCAAGAAATCAACATATAATTGGGCCACAATGCAACAAAGGGAGACTTGGGGGGTCAAAGCGCAATTTTTGAAATTTTTTGCATGCAAACTCATGCAAAAGCCACGGAACCAACAAGTTTTCTGCAACAGAAGGTGTTCGGCAGCTTAGGAAACTTTCTTTTGCAATTGCTTGTTGCAAGCTTTGCAGTTTCGACTCATGCCAATAAAGTGCCAAAACATGGCACAAAGCTCACTGCTTTACTGGCTTAAACCACCCATCTCAAAATATCAGTTTGGACAGCAAGGAAATCAACAAAAATGCAGCGAAGAAACCTCAACATTCACTTGAGATGTCAACTAAAACATCTGAGGACACATTTTAACTCTCGGACCGTGAAGCAGTTAAAATTCCAGACCTCTACACAGGGAGTTCCAAGACAATATTATTCAAACCTGAAGAGACTTATGGTGAACATGCTCGCATCAAATGGAAATGAAAGGATGAAACAACACTACTGAAATGACATGGTAAGTGGGCAAAAACAAAATGAAAAAAGACAAACAGCAAGTTTCTTCACATATTTGGGAGAACGGGAAACCAATCATGATGAAACAGCCATAACCCAAAATGACATCTTTCAATGCAGCAATGAAAGAATGAAACTTTTGAGCTACTGGGTAACAAGTTGAAAGGCTGCAGACTCCATGAACTGCGAACCGAACATGATTTGGACAAGAAACGATTTCAGCAATTATGGAACTGATCATTTTATGCAACAGACTTCAACCCATTTGGTTAGCATAATCTAGACAAGGTTCTTGACTTATCCGAAAGAGCAGAACATGCAACAACCAAAGGAAAACACGAGACCAGAATCATTGAAAGCCAACTTTGATTTATTCGAATCACAAAACAAATAGCATGGAAACCCTCTATTCTTTTGATGAATTCAAACCACAAAAGACAGCCTTTTCGCAATATCAGAAGCAAATAAAACCCAAGGAAAAACAATTCATTCAAGAGAAAAGGAGAAGCTCACGCAATAATTCTAAAATTTCATGAAAGTTTCAGTCAAAGGAAACTATCTCCATCTATAAACAATGAGGGACGTAAACTAGTGTGGGAGAGGCTCAGAAATGATCACCTGAATTGCTGGGCCAAAGCAAGAGTTTCTGCTGCGTTTTCGTTCGGTGCAGTGGAGGCAGAGCAGCTCCTTTGTGGCCAGATTTGACGACCTTCCATTTGTTTTTCGTTCAAGATGTCTCAACAGAAATTCTTCCTTCCATGATGTAGTTTACACAGAAACTGAGATCTCTCCCTGAGGAGCCCTGGGGAGATCAGAATGAAGCGGGGAAGTTGGCTGAAACGAAGCCAAGAAAATTTCGTCGCAGCGGCATGCGGCAGGGACAAGCTCGCAACTGGAGCTTCGATTCAAGGGTTTCAGTGGTTTTTTCCAGAAATGTTCAACACGAAATCTCCTCCCCAAATGACGTAGATTATTCAGAAATTTAAATCACCTCAAACAAAGCTATAGCCAAAGGGAAAAATGCATTCGAGGGAGGCTAAAAGGTCAGCCTTTTCCTATCGGAAAATCTTCTGCAAAGCTCCCTTTTTTCCGTTCCTTTTCCTGTTTTCTGATCTCTCTACCCAGCCACCTGTTTCAGCCGTCATTCCCTCTGCTTGCCGTAGCTCTCTTCTCAAGCCCGTCAACCCCAGCTCTCTCTTTCGGTCATTTTCAGTTTTTGTTCCAGCAGCCGCCCCTCACTCTTAGCTCTCTATCTCTCGGCTCTCTCCCCCAGCTCTCCTTTTTCCCTTTATCTCACACTCTCTCTCGGCTGCAGTTTTCTCTATTCCTTCAACCTCCCCCCAGCCGTCACCAAGAAGCTCTCTCTCGGTTTTCTCTTTCAGAAACTCTTCGTAGCCTTTCTGTTTTTCTCTCTACCCCCACAGCCGCCTCCCTCTTATTTCATCAGCCTCCCCTCGTTCTATCTATTCTCTTAGCTTTTATATGCACCGAATATCCCTAGAACCTAGCATCAATGGTGCTGCTGCATTCATTTTTCCAGGGTGAAGTGTAAACCATCGGATGAACTTTTGTACCATGATCCTCTTAATGTAGGGTTAAAAAGCCAAGTGGCTTGTCACAAAAATGATCAAACGGAGCCAAATGATACGAAGCTCAGAGAAACGCATCTGCTTTTGCTTCTGCTGATGTATTTGCAAACATAGCAATAGCGCGCGTGCCATGCACGCGCGCATGACCCCCTTTTTTTTTTTTTTTTTTTAACATAATAATTTAACAAAAATATAAATAACTAATTAAGAAAAATAACTAATGAAGAAAGATTGAATAAAATGAGCGGAATTAGGCATAAAAAGATAAAAATGAAATGCTAATTTTTCTTTCTTTTTCCTTCTTTTTTCCTTTTTTCCTTTTTCTTAAATATTCCAAAACCCGCAATCGGGTTTCCCCCTTTTCTCATTTTTCATATTTTCGCCAAGAAAACATTGAATTTAAATCAAAACAACTAAAGCATAATTTTTTGAATGCTTTTCTTCTTTTTTTTTTCGAGAAATTCTATGCAAAAACTTAAAAATAAAATAATGAAATAAAAAACTAAAAAAACTAAGAACTAAAAAGTGAATGAACCTAATACGACAAATAAAAAGTAAAAAAAAAGTAAATGAAATTACACTGAAAATTTGGTGTCTACAGTTTGCCCCTCTTTGTCTGAGTTTTGAAAAAACTTGAGACAAAGAAGTAGACACCAAATACTTACCTGTGTTATTCGGCTGTGAACGACTCGAACGATGGGGACTGACCCCTTTTGATGAGATTGACTGGGACGAGAAATTTATAATGGATTGATCTGAACAAGAAATTTAAAACGGGACTGACTCGAACAAGAATTTAAAACGGGACTGGCCCGAATAGGAATTTAAATGGAATAGACCCACGGGATAGACCCGGACAGAAATGTAAACGGGATAGACCCATGGGATAGACTCGGACAGAAATGTAAACGGGATAGACCCGGACAGAAATGTAAACGGGATGGACCCGGACAGAAATGTAAATGGGATAGACCCACGGGATAGACCCGGACAGAAATGTAAACGGGATGGACGCTGACAGAAATGTAAATGGGATAGACCCACGGGATAGACCCGAACAAGAAATTTAAGAGGGAAGTGACTCGAACAAAATTTAAAATCATGGGACTGACCCGAACAAAATTAAAATCATGGGACTGACCCGAATAAAAACTTAAATCATGGGATTGACTCGAACAAAATTTAAAATCATGGGACTGACCCGAATAAAAACTTAAATCATGGGACTGACCCGAATAAAGTTTAAAATCATGGGACTGACCCGAATAAAAACTTAAAATCATGGGACTGACCCGAATAAACTTAAAATCATGGGACTGACCCGAATAAAGTTTAAAATCATGGGACTGACCCGAATAAAAACTTAAAATCATGGGACTGACCCGAATAAAGTTTAAAATCATGGGACTGACCCGAATAAAAACTTAAATCATGGGACTGACCCGAACAACTTAAAATCATGGGACGCACACTAGTGGGACTGACCCAACGGCTAGCGGCTGTGCAAAATGAAAGGCACGCTAGTGGGACAGACCCAACGGCTAGCGGCAAAATAAAAGAAATGCGCACTAGTGGTACTGACCCAACGGCTAGTGGCGATGAAAATGAAATGCACACTAGTGGGACTGACCCACGGCTAGTGGCAATGGAAATAAAATGCGCACTAGTGGGACTGACCCACGACTAGTGGCAATGAAAATAAAATGCGCACAGAGGGAAGTGACTCGAACAAAATTTAAAATCATGGGACTGACCCGAACAAAATTAAAATCATGGGACTGACCCGAATAAAATTTAAAATCATGGGACTGACCCGAATAAAAACTTAAAATCATGGGACTGACCCGAATAAACTTAAAATCATGGGACTGACCCGAATAAAGTTTAAAATCATGGGACTGACCCGAATAAAAACTTAAAATCATGGTACTGACCCGAATAAAGTTTAAAATCATGGGACTGACCCGAATAAAAACTTAAATCATGGGACTGACCCGAACAACTTAAAATCATGGGACGCACACTAGTGGGACTGACCCAACGGCTAGCGGCAAAATAAAAGAAATGCGCACTAGTGGGACTGACCCAACAGCTAGTGGCGATGAAAATGAAATGCACACTAGTGGGACTAACCCACGGCTAGTGGCAACATAGAAATGAAATGCGCACTAGTGGGACTGACCCACGGCTAGCGGCAAAGGAAATAAAATGCGCACTAGTGGGACTGACCCACAGCTAGTGGCAATGGAAATAAAATGCGCACTAGTGGGACTGACCTACGGCTAGTGGCAATGAAAGAAATGCGCACTAGTGGGCGCACTAGTGGGACTGACCCAACGGCTAGTGGCAATGCAAATGAAAGGCACGCTAGTGGGACTGACCCAACGGCTAGCGGCAAAATAAAAGAAATGCGCACTAGTGGGACTGACCCAACGGCTAGTGGCAATGCAAGAATGAAATGCTGGCATGTATGAAGAAACTGCATAAGATTTACTTGGAAAATTATCCAAAATTTTGCCCCAGTGCGATGAGTTGGTCAGTGGGATAACACCCGAGCCTGCC
Organism: Coffea arabica; assembly: GCF_036785885.1. NCBI lineage: Eukaryota > Viridiplantae > Streptophyta > Magnoliopsida > Gentianales > Rubiaceae > Coffea > Coffea arabica. The sequence continues at coordinate 48,193,660 of NC_092321.1, forward strand.
TTTGACAAATTGATCAATGGGATTAAACCCGAGCCTGCCTTAAAAATCGGTCAGAAAATTCAAACCCAACATTATGTTTGTGAAGTTGGCGGCGCAAAATCCAGGCCCAACATGATTTTTGTGAAGTTGGCGGCACAAAATCCAGGCCCAGCGGGATAGAACCCAGTTCTGCCGAGGTTGGCGGGATAAAACCCAGTTCCAACGTGATATGAGCGGTCAGCGGGATAGAACCCAGTTCTGCCGAGGTTGGCGGGATAAAACCCAATTCCAACGTGATATGAGCGGTCAGCGGGATAGAACCCAGTTCTGTCGAGGTTGGCGGGATAAAACCCAGCTCCAACGTGATATGAGCGGTCAGCGGGATAGAACCCAGTTCTGCCGAGGTTGGCGGGATAAAACCCAGTTCCAACGTGGTATAAGCGGCCAGCGGGATAGAACCCAGTTCTGCCGAGGTTGGCGGGATAAAACTCAGTTCCAACGTGATCTTTGTGAAGTTGGTGGCACGAAAACCAAGCCCAACGTGATACTTTTGTGAATGGTCAGTGGGATAAGACCCAGCCCTACCATCCAATTGGCCAAGAAATCTGGAAATTAGGTGTGATTGTCAAGAAGGGTGCGCGGCATACGCTGACATTTCATCAACAAGAAATTGACATTTGCCAAGGAACAAGAAATTGAATTCAAGTTTGATTTTTGAGAATCTTTTCGAAAAATAATTTGCCCCAGTTTCCACCAATTATTGTGCAACCGACCAATTGATTTGCATTACGGCATGGTTGCTCCTCCTTGAGGCCTGGATTCGTAAGATTTTGACTCACGCTCCTTCGTCGATTTCAGCCATGGATACCTGCACAGGGGCTTACCAAAGTATGACATGCACTTGAATTTCAGCGTGATTGATCTGAAAAATGCATTATTTGATTCTTGGACGGAATCCTCAATTGGACTACAAAAATATTTGCCCCTGTGTGGGCTTATTCTCACGAAATCTCATAAACAAAATTTTGCCCCAGTATGGGCCATTTAATTGCAAAAACTTGTTTGGATGAGTTTCCATTTATTTGAACACTGTAAGAAACTATGTTTCCTAAAAGAAAATTTCATGATGAATTTCTTGAAGTAATACCAAATTACAGAAGATTTCTTCCTCACTTTTAGCATCTGTGTTTTGGGTAATGGGTCACAATTTCCAGTTGGCTCATCTTCAGGACCAATCAAGTGACTTTATGCCTGATTTGAGGTGGCCAGGGAAAATGAGAGGTCAAGATTTGTCTAGTTCTTGTGCCCAAAATTGTAATGCATTCAACATCACATCTTAGTGAAAGCAAAGAGTTTGTCATCCTTGTTTCTTAAGAAAACGTAGTCCACATATGAGCTTTATAGGCTTGCAACAATATGGATGGAAACAGTAGCTAAACTTGTGAAAACGGGTCATAGCCTTATGATCACGAATGATTGATGGACTCCTTAGAAGCATGACCTTTGTTTTGAGTTGTCATGAAGGAATAAGTCAACGATGGACTTTATTAGCTTGTAATTTGGCTTGAAAACGATAGCTAAAGAATAAAACTTTCAAGGACATTGCACCGAAGATCGCATTTTTCCAAAATTGCCCCTATTTTGAACTCAAAGATCTCAGACTTTGTTTGCATTTTTTTTCATCATTCACTAGGGATTTCAGCGTCGAATTTTCTTGCATTTACTTTTCTTGCTTTGCTTTTGCTTCCTTTTCTTCGACCTGGTGGGTTTTCACATGATGAGTAGCGTCAACCCCATACCCAAGCAATTCAGAAATACAGCTAAAATATTCCGGTATCAGAAATTTTCTTGACAGGGCCATTGCAAAGAACAGAAGCCAGGACTTTCAGTTTTTGTAATGGGGTCAGGTGGGGTGCTTAGAAAAGTTAAGGCTTGAAGGCAGATTTCAAGAGGGGTTTGAAAAATCTGAGATCGCATTGTTACGCCAACCCTATTTTAGGGTTAAATCAGAATTTGCCCCAGTTTATGCTCAACTGAGGCCTTTTCCTTTCATTTTCTTTCTTCTTTTGATTTTTCGGCCTTTTGCCATTTTTGAACTTCCACAAAATGTGCCCCAATTTATTTTTGAACTGAGTTTCTCTTTTCTTCTTTTGTCTTTTGATTTTGTCGCATTATCACTTTTCCACTTCTTGAAACTTTTCCCTTTTCAACTCAAACTTGCCCCAGTGTGGGGTTTACGATTCTCAGGGGTTGCCAAATGAAGTATTTTATTCTGAAGGCTCAAAAGGGATAACTAGGGATAGAATGTTTGATTGGAAAAAGAAGATGACCTGACTTTTATTCCGTTCCTTACAATAACCCTGAAAGGAAACTTTCATTAATGCGAAATTTCTTGCATGTATCTGAATTAACTGACTGAGGAAGACCCTTGTTCATCCATATTTGTGAAACATAGGCGATCCACGTGGGCAAAACTCTTCTTTTCTGCTTTTTTCAAAATTAGAACCCAAGTGGAATCAAATTTCCCAAATTTGCGGTTCCCTCCTTATTCTAGCATTTTTGCTTTTCCCCTTTTTGGAAAATTCTCCAATCTCCCTCCCCAATGCGGGGCACGATCGTAAGTGCTTTGAAAAGAACCACCAATTTTAGCTCAAAAGAGGATGCAAGGGATGATCAGTGTTTAGGTTGTAGAAACGACGGCCAAAACATCATTCTTACACCTCATGACAACCAAAGTAACGAAATGGTTATTGAAAGTCCATTCCCCTTTTTGATATTTGAAAATTTTCCAATATAGGGCAGTGATCATCAAGGCGTTTATTTGGAACGAAATTATTCTTTTATAGGCTCAAATGGGAGAGCAAATGATAAAAATCTGTATAGGTAGTGAAACGAATGCTCGAAGTGTCATTCCAAATTTTCAAAACAAACAAGAATAATGCACATTTTTGCTTTCACTTAGATGTGAATTGAACCGGATTAGACACAGCGGACACTTTTAAATAGAGATTGCCCCAATTTGTGATCTATCAACCAATGTGACTGATTTATTGGGGGCCAATAGAAGTGGGCAAAATATGAATTGTACAATGAAGGTGAAAAAGGTATCGTATTGGGTCTTTTGAGTGACCTCTTTTAATTCTGAGCACTCTTATTGTGTAGCTCAGATCACCAATCTAGTGTGAATATTCAGGCAGGAGGTTGAAAAATCTCAATTTGAGCTTATTTCTTAAAATTCACCATGAAATTTCTTAATGAGCTCAATAAAGAATGAAATGTACACAAATAATTGCCTGAACAAAAGCTTCATTATTGCCAATGTTTGAAAAATTTAAAAGCAATACATATGAGAAAAACGCTACAAAATTCCTTTGCACATGTATACACATTTTCTCTCTTAATATCCCCTTTTCCTTTGAGCAATGAAATCCCTTAGATGCTTTGTACGAGCGCCTTCAGATGAATTTTCGAATTCACATTGTAGGGCCTGCCTAAAAATCAAGTAATACTTGTAATTTTCAAAATTTATCAGATCAAAATTGTTATCAGACATGGAAAGATATTTTCACCTTATTAAAGTGTTTTTATGAATGCAGGGGGGAGGGAAAAAAATAAAAGAAAAATACCCAGAGTTAGTAAGCAAAATTGTAAAATCGGTGTGCATGTCCTATGGGGGAACCCTTTTTATGCCAAGGGTAGGCCTAGCATGAAAATACAATCCTCTAAGGTAGGCACTATACCATACCTGATGAATCCGATCAATTGATTGAGTGAAAAATGGTTTGAAAAAATTTGGCCAATTTGGAGTGAGAAGAAACATTCGTCCTAAAAAATGAGGATAATACATGATATGTGAAAGAGAGTTTACTCTTGAAAGGATTGCAATGCCTCGACTAATTTATCCAGTGAATTTTAGTCTTAAATCCTAAAAAGGAATAAGCGGATCAAGATGATGGGATGAAATTGATTCAAAATTGACTAGATTACCTAAAAAGGGTAAAATGGTCAAATGTATTGAATGAAATTCGATTATTTATTCAAAAATGAATGGATAACCCTAAAAATGAATCAAATGAATGGAACAAAATCAATTGATCAAACAAATCGAGTGAAATGATAATTTATTCAAAACCGACCAAATTGCCCTAAAACTAGGCAAATTGGTCAAATGGATCGGATGATTGATGCAAAATTGACTAGATCACCCTAAAAAGGGTAAACTGGTCAAATGAAATTGAACGGAACTGATGATTTGAATTTATTCAAAAATCGATTGAGTTGACCTAAGAATGGGTAAACTAACCAAATGAATGGAATGAAATTGGTGATCTTATTCAAAAATCGATTAGATTGCCCTAAAATGGATAAACTAGTTAAATGAATTCAAAATCGACTAGGTTGCCCTAAAAATGAACAAATTGATAAAATGGATTGGATGAAATTGATGAATCAAATGATCCAATGGACTGAATGGCTTGATGCATTAGTCTATGAGCCTTCCAAAATCAAATTTTTGGCCTCAGTTTATTTATCGTCTCAATAGCGAGGAATTGTTTGTGAATTTCTTCAAATTAATGTCCTTTTTGCAAGGGATTTTTACCAATTTGATAAAATGGCCAAAAAGTGATTATTAAACGCTCATATTCCAAAGATTGCTCTATGAAAATGATCGGATCCTACCTTACCTTGTGCACTACCCCTTTGGATGGTTCAAAATGTAAACGTGCAAGTCTCCTTGGATTAAGTATCCGAGACACAAGGTGGCTTATTCCTAACACGGGATCCCCTAAATGGCATTCCCTTTCTAGGGTTTATGCATGATGCCAGTTTATTAAAGCAGTAAAATATGCAATTTGAAATTAAACATGACCTAAGGGACCCTTTATTTGTCAGGGTAAGCCTAAAATGAAATGGCATCATTAATCCATGAATGCAATATACCAAAATCTTTAAACGTGCAATAGCCTATCTACGAGGGTAGGTTCTAAAGAAGGTCATGCCAGACCTCTTATTTGCTAGGGTTTGTGAATGCAATGGGGACAAAACCAAGAAAGTTAGTTCAGCCAGATAAATACACATAACACATTGTAGCAACGAGATAAAGCAATAAAATCAATACAAAGCAATAAAGCAATAAAAAGGAAAAAGGGGTTGGACCCCTTCCCTCGTGAATAGTGTCCCTACTAGGGTAAGGCAGACTCTACCCTAGGCAAACTATCATGGATGCATGAGGCTGGGGCTCACTAATGCATCTAGACTCGATAGGTTTTAGGTCCCCGAGCCTTCAGACTTGGAAGCCAAGGGTCATCAATCCCAAGGTTCTTTGTCGGTGGCTCGAGCGATTCCCCAGACATTGCTACGCACACGTCGTGTCACGGCCACATGTCTGAGTGAATCTATCAAAAATCCTCAACCTTCGACTAAAAGCTAAAGGCTATTAACCCAAAGATTAAAGCGGAAGATTAAGTGACCCCTCGGATCGTGCTACGCACACGTCGTGTCACGATCACACGTCCAAGTGGGTCGCCTAAAATCCTAACAGGGTGGAGTGGCGTGACAAGCCACTAAAAGAAAAAATAAATGAGGGGGTGAAAAAAAATTAAAGCGTATGCACGTATGCAAGTGCTCGTTTGGAGGGGAGGGATCAAGAACCAACGCGAGGCTCTAGGGTATGTCCCCCCACCCAAATGCAATGCAAAGCGCGAGATAAAACGAGTACAACATACATCCAAACAACCAATCATACATACGTGAGTGAGGGAGTAGTTTGATACGCGCGCGAGGCAAAAAGTCCTAAAAATGGAAAATGCAACCCTAATATCCAAATGCTATGTATAAAAAGGGTAGAAACAAGGAAAAGAATAGCTAAATCAAATGCTTGGACCCACTTAGGGAGTCCCCAGTGGAATCGCCAACTGTCGCGCCCCACTTTTTGATGGTGTGAGAGTAGTGTGTATGTGAACGTGTGTGAAAATAAAAATGAAAATAAAAGGCCATGGGACTTGAAAATGCGACGATTTGGCCAAACAGAGTTCAAAAAGGGTTTTTTGTATGGAAAATGGAGTCGCCACTTGGTATAGAGTTAGGGTGTACCAAGTCACCCAAAAAGTGATTTTTTGGAAAGAAAAATAAACAAACCCTTTTTAAAAAACTTTTGGGTCTACGTAACCAAAGAAAGGGATCGGGGGTCACGTTTGATAAGGGAGAAGGCAAAGGCAAGGCCTAAGGCACTCCCTTACCCTAGCAAAAGCTAGTTACGTGACTTAGCCCTTCTTTTCCTAATTTCTTCTACCCAAAGTATGTTTTGCATGTTGGATATGACTAATGGATATGAAAAAGAAATGCAATCCTAAATCTAAGATGTCTCTTACGAGGCTTTTTGGTCCCAACCACATGAGTTGTGGTGGCCAATAAGGAAAGTCCTCATAGAGGTCGCGAATGATGCGAATGAAGACTCAAATGGGAGCACGTGTGAAAATGTAAGAAAACGTGCATGTGTGCGAATGTAAGACAAGTGTGTGTGTGCAAATTGGGAAAATAAAGGTGTTTGTGTGCAAATGGATGAAAGTATGATAGTAGATACATATAAGTGCAATTGGGTGCAATTTGTGAGGTAGAAAAACAAGTGACAAGAAGAAAATGTGTGAACATGGCATTTGGATTGAGAAAAATATAAGTAGTGAGAAAATGTGGATGAAAGAGTGAGGAAGTGATATGATAAGAATGAGAATGCATGAACCTAGAGGAATGCATCACGTCGGGTACGGGAATGACTCCTAATTTCACGACTTTAATTTTCCCTTTGATTAGAAGGAAGAACTAGCGTGCTAAGGCTATTTTGTAGCCACACTCGCTCGTTTCCCTTACCAAAAGGGGACCCTCAAGCAAATGTACCCTATAACTAGCATGAAAATGCAAAAGCCTAAAATGAAGGGGGAAGGATTGGAGGAGCATGCCAAATGCTAGAAAACTAAGAAAAATGCATGAAATGTAGTGAAACATGCAAGTATGAACTAGCAAGGGAAATCCCTAAGGGTCTAGCGTTGGACTAGCCCATATCTATGAATTCCTACTAGCGTTGGACTAGTGGAAAACGGGACAATGAGCCACAACTAGCGTTGGACTAGTGTGGTGACGTGCATTCATCCATTACATTCCTCTATGACTATAGAAAGCAAGTAGGCATGCCAATCACCTATAAACACGTAGCACATAACACTTAGCATGCTCGACTAAATGCAAGGGCCTAATAAAGCAAATTAACACGTAGCAACAAAAGCAAGCAATCAATCTAATGAACCTATTACACTTGCTAACTAAAACAAAAGGGGAAGGGGAAAAATGGACAAAATGCTCTCCAAGCCCTATCTATTACAAGCCAAGAGGTGTACACATACCCCATACAGAATAACTTAAATAAAAGCAAAAGTAAATGAAATAAAGGAAAGGAATTAAGGAAAGGCAAGGAAAGCGAAGTAGACATGCAATTTTCACTTAGCACGTTGGATCACGTAGGAGAGACAAAAAGGGATAAAAGAAATTATACCTCCCTATTCATGATGTTAGTAGAGTAAACAGGACTCAATTTGGACTAGAGTCACCAAAGAAAGGGATAACTTGGGCTAAAACCATCAAAGCAAAGGATTAATGCACCAATTTAGTGGTAAAATGTAAATAAGTCAATTTGAATCCACCAAATCATCGAATCCTTCTTCAATTGCAACTTAAAAATGACCAAATAATGCATAATTTCCAAGCAAAAGTGAAGCATTGATCAAATTTCTGAAATAGAAAAATGACTAAGGACTCAATAGCAACCATTAATCAATCAATCAGGGCCAGTTGAAACATTTCAAGAACTTAAAAGGTCCAAGAGCAAGAAAAGGTCAAGTAATGATTGAAATTTCAATCCCTCTAAGACCTAATTGCAAGAAATCAACATATAATTGGGCCACAATGCAACAAAGGGAGACTTGGGGGGTCAAAGCACAATTTTTGAAATTTTTTGCATGCAAACTCATGCAAAAGCCACGGAACCAACAAGTTTTCTGCAACAGAAGGTGTTCGGCAGCTTAGGAAACTTTCTTTTGCAATTGCTTGTTGCAAGCTTTGCAGTTTCGACTCATGCCAATAAAGTGCCAAAACATGGCACAAAGCTCACTGCTTTACTGGCTTAAACCACCCATCTCAAAATATCAGTTTGGACAGCAAGGAAATCAACAAAAATGCAGCGAAGAAACCTCAACATTCACTTGAGATGTCAACTAAAACATCTGAGGACACATTTTAACTCTCGGACCGTGAAGCAGTTAAAATTCCAGACCTCTACACAGGGAGTTCCAAGACAATATTATGCAAACCTGAAGAGACTTATGGTGAACATGCTCGCATCAAATGGAAATGAAAGGATGAAACAACACTACTGAAATGACATGGTAAGTGGGCAAAAAAAAAATGAAAAAAGACAAACAGCAAGTTTCTTCACATATTTGGGAGAACGGGAAACCAATCATGATGAAACAGCCATAACCCAAAATGACATCTTTCAATGCAGCAATGAAAGAATGAAACTTATGAGCTACTGGGTAACAAGTTGAAAGGCTGCAGACTCCATGAACTGCGAACCGAACATGATTTGGACAAGAAACGATTTCAGCAATTATGGAACTGATCATTTTATGCAACAGACTTCAACCCATTTGGTTAGCATAATCTAGACAAGGTTCTTGACTTATCCGAAAGAGCAGAACATGCAACAACCAAAGGAAAACACGAGACCAGAATCATTGAAAGCCAACTTTGATTTATTCGAATCACAAAACAAATAGCATGGAAACCCTCTATTCTTTTGATGAATTCAAACCACAAAAGACAGCCTTTTCGCAATATCAGAAGCAAATAAAACCCAAGGAAAAACAATTCATTCAAGAGAAAAGGAGAAGCTCACGCAATAATTCTGAAATTTCATGAAAGTTTCAGTCAAAGGAAACTATCTCCATCTATAAACAATGAGGGACGTAAACTAGTGTGGGAAAGGCTCAGAAACGATCACCTGAATTGCTGGGCCAAAGCAAGAGTTTCTGCTGCGTTTTCGTTCGGTGCAGTGGAGGCAGAGCAGCTCCTTTGTGGCTAGATTTGACGACCTTCCAGTTGTTTTTCGTTCAAGATGTCTCAACAGAAATTGTTCCTTCCATGATGTAGTTTACCTAGAAACCGAGATCTCTCCCTGAGGAGCCCTGGGGAGATCAGAATGAAGCGGGGAAGTTTGTGAGAACCCGTATTTCCCCTAATATTTTCTTAGGGTTTTTCCCCTTTCAAGGCATGATTTCTGCATTTTCTGGCTTAGGAAAATTTTCTTGGTGGATCTTATGAGTAATTCTAGTTTTTAGATGATTTTACTAGCATTGGGTAGTTTTTGAAAAATTACGGATATATAATGGACGTGGGCCCCACTAGTGCGAAAGTTCGGAAAAATTCGGCCAATTAGGTTAAGTGTTGGTTACTGGTTGAAATTTATCGGGTGTTAAGAGATAAGTAGAGAATGAGAAGTGATTGATGTGAGAGGTAAAGAAAGGGATAGGAATGCTTTAAATGAAGTGCCAAGTGTCACTATTTCATTGGTTGGACTTTTTGGGACACTATTCATCTTTTGACCTTTTTTTTCCCTTAAGTTAAATATCTCAAAAATTTACCACAAAATCACCATTTCTTTCTCTTCTTTGGCCGACCAACCTTAAGGAAGAAAGGAAGAGAGCTCTTCACCATTTTAGCTTCCAACAAGCTCAAATCATCCAAAAACAATTGCCTAAACTAGTTTCTACTCCATAAACTTCTTCCATTAGGTGCTAGTAAGTTGTTTGGTGAAGTTTTAAGGAAGCTAAGGTGTTCTACAACTCCCTCTCTCTTGTTTACTAGGTAAGTGATGATTACACTCCCTCTTACACCTAATGATGCTTAATTTGTGCCTAATGGTGGCTAAAGTGTTGGAAATTGTGGTTTATTTCTTGGTTTGGGATGAATTGGTTAAGTTTTTATTTTATTGAGGAATTTTCTGGTTTAATGTGATCATGATGTTGTGGTTATTTATGATGGTTGGTAATGTAGGGTAATGGCTCTAGTAGGTGCATATGATTGATAATTGCAACCAATTTTGAGTTTGGAAGGAATTTGAGAAAGTTAGGGTTTCTTAACCCCCTTTTCTGTCCGGTTTTGGATCATATGGTTAGAGGCAGAATTGGCCTTTTATTAAAACATGAAAATTTTAGGTATTGATGTGTTTGAGGTGCCTGTAAAATTTCAGGGCATTTGGAGTAGTGTAGAGTGAGATATGTCGATTTTACTGTTGCTGTTCTGGGTTGATCAGAATGTGCGAACTGCGCTTGTAATCGTCTGTTTTTACTGGAATTTCTTTGGATTTGGATGTTGGTGTCTTCTGATGAAATGTAGCTTGATGTCTTAGTTACCGTATTCCTTTGGAATCAATGCATTTGGACCTGTATAGACTGAGTTAGACGAATTACAGCATAGTGCGATTTGTAAACCTGCAATTACGGTTCTGGTTTGGTATTCTGCATATTTGACCTAGTTGTGCTAGGATTTGGACTGAGTGGCCTTCTACATTGTTGTAGCCCTTTCTTTTATCTTCGAGATGGTGGGTCTTACACCCTCATCCGATAAGCGTAGCGCATTTTGTGCCATTACCGCATAAGGAGGCCAAAACTGTTTTTGTTGGTAGGGCTAATATAGTTACATTTCCTGATTTTCTGGTTTGCTATAGTTACATTTTCTGGTTTGTTGTTATGCCGTCCATTTATTTTCTTGGAAATTGAATGAGTTAAAGTGGTTTTGGAAATGTATTTTGTATCAAATTGGGTGTATTTCCTTGAGAATTTCATTGGGTCTTTCAACTAAGGATTCGAGGGCTAAGTTCTAGTTAAATTTGTATATTTCCGCAAGGCAACTAATGTGACCATTTTACCATTCGAAAACATGATATCTTTTCCGTTTGAAAACCCAAATGTTCTTTATGCCTTTCCTATGAATACAAGTGAATTATTTCTAAGCGAGGCTTTAAGTGTGGAAGTTAACGTATTTTGTCTTCCTTTCGCATGCTTTATAGTGAAGACGTTTAGCCTATAATATTTCTTTGAAAATGAGTTGATCTTGAACCACGTGAACAAATTCGAAAACGATATTTCTTAGTCTATCAAGTTGGGTTATAAATTGGTCTAGTTAGGTATTTTCCGTCGGAAACTTAATAACCTTTTTGGAGTTAGTTTTGTACTTAATTTATCAACCCTAGTTATTTCATCCACTGGCCCTAATGGACTCTTTTCACTTTAAAGTCACCTTTATCCGTTTTACTCGCTTTACTCGTAATTAGCCGAATTCCTTGATTTCACTTACTTGTTTTGCTATATGACTTGTAATATTCTTTCTCGTTAAATCTTAGGTTTTCTCGGTGACCGAGGGTAATATCTGGAAGAATATTTTGCACGTTATTTTGCGTAATTAGGTGAGTGTTCCTTGTTTGTTATGTTTCATGATTATATGGCTTGTATGAATGATTGATAATTGTTAAATGCTTTCAATGATTGCTAAAACGAGTTTTTGAGGCAAGTGTGTACTTTATCGCACTCGGCCTAAATGATTGTGAAAGTTTCAATGATTGAACGATTGAAATGTTATTTGTGCATGAATGTAAGCCTTTGGGCTGAACTGGCCATTACCCCTTGTTACCGGTCGTCTCGAGCCAGAAGCGGACTCGGTCGGGCGATTAGGGACTTGGGTGAACGTTTCGGTATACTCGAGTATGACCTTGTAGGTTGGTGGAGCCTGGCCAAAAGCCAGGGACGGGGTGAATGAATGAATGAACGAAGGAATGAATAAGGGTTTTACTTATATAAAATGCATTTTCAAATGATTGGAGAGATAAGGGAATGAAAGGAGAATGAATGAACGAACGAATGAACGAATGGCTCCTTGTGAGCCCGTATCCTTTTCATGAATATGTTTATCGCTTTATTTGTACGTGTAACTTGAATTGTTGTTTATATGTATTGAATGCATTGATTCTCTTGTTACCCATGTGTGTGGAACCTCACTGAGCTTTCCAGCTCATTCCTTTAGTTTTTTTTATTTTCCTTAGCAGGGGAAGACGTGCAAGGTCGTAAGCTACGAATAGACTAGCCGTTATAGTACTTTTGATTCTTTTGTTATGGTTCTCGCCCCAATGTTTGGTGGGCTGGTTGTATGGAGAATGGAGAACCTTTGTACATAAGTTGTATTGCTTTTGGGATGGATATGTATATAAGTTTACGTTTAAGTTTGGAATTATTGTTATTTCGATTGTTTTGTGGGTTTTATTGTCTTTTCTTGACTGAGTCCCGGTGAGAGCTGGGCAGGCGGTCCGCCGAACCCTTTGGTTCGCCTTAGAGGGAGGTGGGGCTGTTACAAAGTTGGCTGAAACGAAGCCAAGAAAATTTCGTCGCAGCGGTATGCGGCAGGGACAAGCTCGCAACTGGAGCTTCGATTCAAGGGTTTCAGTGGTTTTTTCCAGAAATGTTCAACACGAAATCTCCTCCCCAAATGACGTAGATTATTCAGAAATTTAAATCACCTCAAACAAAGCTATAGCCAAAGGGAAAAATGCATCCGAGGGAGGCTAAAAGGTCAGCCTTTTCCTATCGGAAAATCTTCTGTAAAGCTCCCTTTTTTCCGTTCCTTTTCCTGTTTTCTGATCTCTCTACCCAGCCGCCTGTTTCAGCCGTCATTCCCTCTGCTTGCCGTAGCTCTCTTCTCAAGCCCGTCAACCCCAGCTCTCTCTTTCGGTCATTTTCAGTTTTTGTTCCAGCAGCCGCCCCTCACTCTTAGCTCTCTATCTCTCGGCTCTCTCCCCCAGCTCTCCTTTTTCCCTTTATCTCACACTCTCTCTCGGCTGCAGTTTTCTCTATTCCTTCAACCTCCCCCCAGCCATCACCAAGAAGCTCTCTCTCGGTTTTCTCTTTCAGAAACTCTTCGTAGCCTTTCTGTTTTTCTCTCTACCCCCACAGCCGCCTCCCTCTTATTTCATCAGCCTCCCCTCGTTCTATCTATTCTCTTAGCTTTTATATGCACCGAATATCCCTAGAACCTAGCATCAATGGTGCTGCTGCATTCATTTTTCCAGGGTGAAGTGTAAACCATCGGATGAACTTTTGTACCATGATCCTCTTAATGTAGGGTTAAAAAGCCAAGTGGCTTGTCACAAAAATGATCAAACGGAGCCAAATGATACGAAGCTCAGAGAAACGCATCTGCTTTTGCTTCTGCTGATGTATTTGCAAACATAGCAATAGCGCGCGTGCCATGCACGCGCGCATGACCCCCTTTTTTTTTTTAACATAATAATTTAACAAAAATATAAATAACTAATTAAGAAAAATAACTAATGAAGAAAGATTGAATAAAATGAGCGGAATTAGGCATAAAAAGATAAAAATGAAATGCTAATTTTTCTTTCTTTTTCCTTCTTTTTTCCTTTTTTCTTTTTTCTTAAATATTCCAAAACCCGCAATCGAGTTTCCCCCTTTTCTCATTTTTCATATTTTCGCCAAGAAAACATTGAATTTAAATCAAAACAACTAAAGCATAATTTTTTGAATGCTTTTCTTCTTTTTTTTTTCGAGAAATTCTATGCAAAAACTTAAAAATAAAATAATGAAATAAAAAACTAAAAAAACTAAGAACTAAAAAGTGAATGAACCTAATACGACAAATAAAAACTAAAAAAAAAAGTAAATGAAATTACACTGAAAATTTGGTGTCTATAGGAACAAAGTGATAGACTTGCATTAAATAAGTGACAAGTGTCACCATTTGATTGGAGGAACTTGTAAGACCACTATTCATTTTCTTACCATTGACCAAATAAATCAAAAATTCACCAAAAATTCCTCATTTTTGTCTTCCTCTTGGCCGAACCTCTTCCTACAAGAAAAGAAAGAAAAGCTTCCAAGTTTCTTGCTCCAATCTTGCCCAATCTCACAAACTAACCGTTTCATCTTGAATTCCTTCCATAAAACCTCTTCAATTAGTGTTAGTGAGTTGATTTGGAAAGCTAAGAGGACCTATTGCTCTCTCTCTTGTTTCTAAGGTGAGTTGTGAAGAACCACCCTCCTCCCTTAATTGATGCTTAAATCATGATTAGTGGTAGTATGAGATGCAATATTATGGATTATTTCTTGATTTGTGGTTGAAGTGATGAAGTTTTATTATTTTTGGGGATTTTTCTGTTTTAATATAAGCATGGTTGTGTGGCTATCTATGATGATTGGAAATGGTATATAATGATTCTAGAAGGTGGAAAAAGTGGACAATTGCAATCAATTTCTGTTTTGGAAGAAATTTTAGAAAATTAGGTTTTGTGAAGGAACATTCTGCCCGAATTTTTAGCTCCTAGTTAGAGGCCGAATTGGCCTTGGCTTAAAACATGAACGTTGTAGGAAATGACATTTTAGAGGTGCCTACAAAATTTCAGGTCAATCGGAGTAGCGTAGAGTGAGAAAAGTTGACATTACTATAGCTGTTCTGGTTTTACCCGAATGTAAGAATTGCGCCTGTAATTGGTTGTTTTGGCTGGAATTGCTTCCGAATTGGTTTTTGAGGCCTTCTGATTAAATTTAACCCTGTTTCTTAGCTTTCAGATGGTTTTGGAATTTATGGATTTGGACTTGGAGAGCCTGAGTTATGATGTTTCCGCTAGAATGCGTTCTGTGAATCTGTTTTTGTGATTCTGGTATGGTATCTTGCATTTTTGACCTGGTTACACTCGAAACGGGGTTGAGTGACCTTCTGTAATGTTGTAGCCCTATCTCTTAGCTTCGAAACGGTGGGTCTTGCACCTTCATCCGATAATCGTAGTGCCTTTGGCACCATTACCGCAAAATGAGGACAAAAACTATTTTTTTCAGGGCTAAAGCTAAATCATTTTCGGATTTTTCTGGTTTCCTCTGTTGTTTGTGTATGCTTAGGGAACCTTGTTTTGGTAGTATGTAGAATTGGTTTATGACTTGTAATCGAGTCTTATTGTGTTTATTTGAATAGTTTAGGGCTTGACTTTCATATCCGGTCATTTCCTAACTAAATTTTGTACTTGAATGCCATTAAGCCTAGTGAACGGCTTTTGGGAATGAGATTATTTTTGTACGAGATGTTGGGACTGATTTGAGGAAATAATGAAGCCATGATGGCTGAAAATTAAGTAAACACAAGGGATATGCTGCCGAAATTTTACTTGAAGGCTAGTTGGATTTACTTGTGATTTGTGTAACGACCCCACCTCCCCCTAAGGCGAACCAAAGGGTTTAACGGACCGCCTGCCCAGCTCTCGCCGGGACTCATTCACTTACTACGTTCCTCAAGTAAATTACAAGGTACAACTCAAATAATACATCCAATTCTCCAAAATTACATATCATAAGCGAAGCGGAAACTAGTTCTAAGCGTAAAATGTAGATTTACATCCGATTCAATTCCAAATATTTATACAAGCCCAAAAGTACATAAACCAAAACCAAAACTAAACTATACAAGATGTACGCCATCCAGCCAGACAAAGATCCAAAAACAAGTTCTTCCTTTACTTCGATCCCTGTGGGGAGAAGAAGATAGTAGGGGGTGAGTTAGAAGCTCAGCGAGTGACCAGTAAAATCAACAGCCAAGTATATTTCACAATAAAGCATTGATATGATGTCATGATGCAGTAATCAAATGTTCATTTATTGCTCATGTGAGCCAGTGAAGTTCTTGTACTTAAATATCCAATGCTCGTTTAGATCAGGTAACCGTGAAACAGAAGTAAGGAGCCATCGGGCTCCAAAGAATATGTAAACAATAGTGGAGACATTGGTTCTAAGCACAAGACTTTCCAGGAACTCATTGGAGCCAAATTATGTCATGGCACACACCCGAACCCAAATGATATGCAATGGAGTAATAAATGCAAGAATTAGTTCAAAAGTAACTTTGGGAACAGTCGAGGGATCACTCACTCCAATTATAGTGCTTCAAGTATTCACGTTCAACTATACTCCAGGTTTGAAGTCCAGATCTGCGATAGAAATTCAATTTGAGAACTTTGAAACACGAGTAAGATTCGAAACTTAAACGTTCCGTTCATTAAGAATCAACCAATTGAAATTCATTTGAAAGACATTCGTGAAACACTTGCTCGCTTTTCAAATCGTAAGGTTTTTGTAGTATATATACTTGGAAAACAACACTTGAGTTGAAAGTACAAAGAAATACAAGTTTACATTGGCCATTATATCTTTTCCTCAAGGGTACAAGTTCGTTTAGGTTTTTAACGTATAACCCTCGATAACAAAGTAGTAAAGGTGCTCGCTAGTTTAAGTGATAATCACTTAACCTTTACACAAGTTACAAGTATAGTTTTCTAGTCCTCGAGCGTAAATTCGGGCAGCATGCCCTTTGTGTTTACCTAATTTTCCAGCCATTTAGGCTTCATTATTTTTCCTCAGCCACAACCCAAAGTCACGCATATCATAATTCAGGTCAAAAGCCGTTCCATAGGCTCATAATATCATAAGAATAAGAATCACAATAATAACAAGTGCAGAAATTCAATCTAGCAAAAGACAGATTTGACGTGTGAATGCGGAAATAAAATATCCGAGGCTACGCTTATCGGATTAAGGCGCAACCTATTCCGTTTCGAAGCTAAGACACAGGGCTATAATGTTCATGAAGGTCACCTAGTCCAGTTTCTAATGCAACTTAGTCAAATCCTCAAATTACAGAACCAAAATCTAACTCGTCGGCTATTTAACCACATTGCACTGTAATGGTCATATCTCAGGTTATAAAAGTCCGATTCAGGTGTTCTTAGAGGCATTTGAAAGCTAAGTCAGAATACTACAACTTTCATGTTTTGGCAAAAAAGCTAAATCAGTACGGATCCTAGTGAAAAAAACGTGATAAACTGGACAAACTGACGAAACGGACTGCTGGGGAAAAACTTAAAATAGTAAGGGTATTTTGGACTTTTCATGACCTACGTTGCTCCGATTGAGCTGAAATTTTGTAGGCACCTATAAAATACCATTCTCTACAACTTTTCTTCTTTGACCTAAGGCCAATTCGGCGTCTAACATAGGGCTACAAAACCGGACAGAATGATGGGGCAAATTTTCCAGATTCTGGAATTTTTGGTATTTAATGGAACTTTCTCAATTTTCTTGTTCTAATCACTACCAAAGCCCCTTTTATAACCTTATTTACAACATGTGAAATCATACAGCAAGTTTAGGCAGAAAACTATGAAACCCTAACTTGCTTATTCATCCCAAATTCATCACAACCACTTGCATAATCATGAAATCAAGCCAAAACTTAAGCTAAAAAAAACATCTTAAAGCAAGATTTAAAGCAACAAGGATCATGATCAGATGTTTATACCTCAAAAGCAAGGCTTGGATGAGTGATAGTTCACTCCCTTTGAAATTTCTTGGTTCCTCAAGCTTCCCAACTCACACTTAGCACTTTAATCGGTTTGGAAATTTAATTTGTCACTTGGTTGGTTAGAATCAAGAAGAAGGAATTGTTTCTTGCTCCCACTTTCTCTCTCTCTCTTGGTCGACCAGCTGCTGGAAAAATGAAGAGGAAAGTGCAAAAAATTGGTTTAAGAAGGCTAGTTGATCACTTGGCCAAGAAACTCTAGGGTGGCGACAAGTGTCGCCACCACCACCTTTCATTTTTCTCTTTCTTTTCCTTGTCATTTTAGCCACCAATTTCGGTCAGCCTTAGCTGTAATTTAAGAAGATATTTTGCTCCAAGTCAATAAGCTTGTTTGGTAAGAAAAATGGTGGTCAAGTGGTGCGTTCAATCGGTAGTGTGCGGGACCCGCCGGTTCGCGCCGTTTTTCTTAAAAACTCACGTACTAGGGTTTTTACTTCCCATTCACTAACCTTATATCATTTCTACTAATCACATATTATTTCTCACTTAAAAGTCACTTTTACTCTCCAAATTTAATCCTTACTCTGTACCGAAAATTCATCCGCCGAAAAATCGCGAAAACCCTAATTTTGCTCTAAACTTGAAACCGAAGCGTGAAACCCTACTTTCTAGGTTCATTGGCACTTATTGTGGGGTGATTGAGTAGTAGGGCCATTATAAAGTGGTATTTGTCAGAAAAAAGGGAATTTTAAGAAAAATATAAGGAATTTGCACGGCTTCTGGCCGGATTCCCCACAAAATACTATTCACCAGAAATTTTTCCCTTTTCTTCTGCCTAGGGGCGTTACAATTTGAGCGAAGGAATTTTGGGTTGTTTGAGCCTAGGTCTTCATTTTACCTTTTCGGTTCCAAAAATTCATGTTTTGCACCCTTGCTTTAATCATTATTTGACGAGGCATACGACTGGTAGTCGAGCCTCACATGTACATTCTGTATACTCGATTTTGAAAGTGGAACCTTCAATTGTTTTCTTTGGATTATCTTAGGGTTTCTTGGTGATTAAAGCTCTCTTTTGGGAGGTATCTGTACTGACCCCGATGAGTTTTCCACTACCTGCTACCCGTTATGTGAAATATCTGAATATCTGAATACTTGATTTATGACTGTTGGAGCCAAATACTGTTTTGATAAAAGGGAGGCGAGGGTGTACTTTATCACACTCGTTCTCTGGTCTGTTCATATGCTAATTTTGAACGCGTATCTGAATCTGCTATCTGTATCTGTATCTGTATCTGTTATCTGTATCTGTTCTGACGTCGTTTGGAAGCTTGTGTCCAACGACCTTTCTGTGACCTCTGAGCTCAACACCTGTGGCCAGTTACTCGAGTCGGGCCGGCAAGGGCCTGGTCGATTAGATAACGAACCACGGTAGTCTGTTTTGGGATCTTTGGGTATTGAGACCCTCGATTCCGGGTATACTCGAGTATTACCATTTCTGATCTGATTGGATTTCGGGCCCGGTGGGGTATGTGAGGTGGAAGGAATCGAAGAAAGTGGAGTCTACGGTATTGGTTACTCCTTTAGCGTTGACGGAGTGTCAACTATTATTTCGATCAAGCTTCGATGATGCTAATGGGAATTTGGCTCCTGAGAGCCACCTGTATCCTTCTGATTTGAATCATTGGTTCATTTACTTTACATCTGGCATGTGTACCTAATTTGTTAAATGTGAAATGCCATGATTTTACTGCTATATGTCTGGTACCTCATTGAGCGCAAGCTCACCCCTTTCTGTTCCTTTTTGTTTTCCTTACAGGAAAATAAATACTTTTGGACTGGATTTGACAATTGGCTGCCAAATTGAGCTAGTTGAACATATCTTTTGTATAGCTCATGTATTGAAACCCTAAATGTACTTTTGGGACCGTTTTCCTTTTGATTTGGCAAACCAGACATGTATCCACTTTTGAATACTTTTGTATGCCACTTTGGCTTGTAAATGCTAAGTTTCAAGATGTGAATGTTTGCTTGATATTTGGTTGGGTTCTGACGGGTCGGTTACTATTCATAGCCGACTTTGGTTTCATTTTTTTTTATTTTAACATTTTGATTTGTTTACCCGCGTTGGTAAGCTCCGGAATGTATTAGCTCGTTCTATACCGAACCGTTAGTCCTGGCGAGAGCTGGGCAGGCAGTTCGCTAACCCCTTTGGTTCGCCTTAGGGGAAGGTGGGGCTATCACAGGTGGTATCAGAGCCACTTCGCGTGGTCTCTGCGCGGAGTGAGCTTGGGGCCAAGTGGTGTTATGGTCCTGCTTTCGTGAAAGGTAGAAGTGCTCTTTTGAGCATAAGCTATGAACTGTGCATGTTATAAGAGTAAGGATCATTGTCATGGGACTTGAGGAAGCTAGGTATGTATGTCGGGTAGGAATCTTTAATATGGATGATTTACTCTTGGGACCGGCCGGCTCGAGTTGTGAATTATCTTATTTGGGATTCTCGTGCCCGGCTACTAACTCAATGAGAGCCTAGGTTAGAAAGGACTTAGGCGAACTAGAAAGGCGATTCTATGGAACTTCATATGGTCTGTTCGGGTGTGGTTAAGCGTGATCAACCTTGATTAAAATATAAATGGTGTTGTTCTCGTGGATGTTGGATAGAGCCCTGGGGGGGAAAGAAAGTTTTTTGTGAGTTCTTTTGTACTCGTGACCTAGTCTGTCTATAGTACTTTTGGAGGACCCTTTTGTTTTATGGGATGACTTTGTATGTACCTGACTGACTGTTCTGTATAATTGTTGATCCTTTTATGTGTTCTCTGTATATGTGTTATGTGTTTACATGCTCTACGAGGGAGTTGTTTAGTTAATTGTTCTTGTTTACTGGTTCCTGTTTAGTGCTACGAAAAGGAGGGTTAGGTGCCCTTTAACAGTATATTTATTTTGTGATCTAGATCGACTTAGATTTAATGGAAGGCACACGTAGTGGCCGGGGATGTGGGCGCGGGAATAGGCAACCTACGCCTGAAAGGGGCACTGGGGAAACCTCCTCTGGACCTAACCCTGAACCGAGAGTTGACCCCAACGTGCAGATAGCTGCCGCTATGCAGCAAATGACCAACCTGCTGGCACAAGTGGTGCAGCAACAAGGCCAAACCCCAAACCCTAATCCTGGAAACCCGGGTAATCATGTCGAAAGCGACGATAGGGCACTTGAGAGGTTCCAGAAGTTTGCACCACCGAAATTTATTGGGGAACCCGATCCGGATGTCGCCGAAAGGTGGCTCGAGAAAATGGTAGACATTTTCGCTGCCCTGCACTACACCGAAGAACGGCAGGTGACTTTCGCCGTTTTCCAGTTGGAAGGGGCGGCCCGTTCCTGGTGGAACGTCATACGGCAAAAATGGGAACGGGAACAGACGCCCAGGACTTGGGTGAATTTTATGCGGAAGTTCAACGCGAAATTCTTCCCTCCTCTAGTCCAGGAGCGGAAGGAAGATGAGTTTATCCAACTTCGCCAAGAGGCCCAGTCTGTCGCGGAATACGAGAGCCAGTTCACCCGCCTATCCAAATTTGCCCCTGAACTGATCATGACCGAGCAGCGGCGAATAAGGCGTTTTATCCAGGGTTTGAACATAGAAATTCAGAAGGACCTCGCGGTGGCCCAGATTAATGCTTTTAGCGAGGCCGTAGAGAAGGCGCAACGAGTAGAAAATGCTAGGCTACAGGTGAAAAACTTTCAAGCCAAGAAAAGGGGCTTTCCTGGGAGTAGCTCTGAGCAAGAAGGTACAAGTACGCCCCCTAAGATGGGAAAGGGAAACGGAGGAGTACGACAACCACGGGTGTCGCGTGATGTCCCTCAGGGAGGACCGGTCTCTGTTACTCGTGGTCCCTGTGGATATTGCGGAGGGCCAAATCATACGGAGGCAAATTGTTGGAAGAAAGAGGGAAAATGTCTGCGCTGCGGAAGTGCCGATCATCGGATTGCTGACTGCCCAATTCGATTGCGAAAAGGAAAAGGGGCCCCGCAACCAACTAAGACTAACCCTGGACAGTCGGAAAATGAAGGGACTGGATCCAAGGCACCGGCTCAGGTGTATTCTTTAGAACACCATCAGGATCCTGACTCGTCTCAGGACGTAGAAGGTACGGTCCGTTGGGTACCATAGATTTTGATAGATTCCGTTGATAAGAAAATTTCGAGGGCGAAATTTCTTTAAGGGGGAGAGAGTATGAGAACCCGTAACTTTTCCATTTTCTAGGTTTTATTATCTTTCTAGGTTTTCTTATCTTCAATGGCTTGTTTTCTGCACTTTCTGTATCCGGAAATTTTTCTAGATAATTTTTATGAGTAAATATAGTTTTTAGATGATTTTTCTAGTATCGAATAGTTTTTGAGAAATTAAGAGCGTATACCGGACGTGGCACCCACTAGTACGAAAAGTTCGGAAAAATTCGGCCAACTAGGTTAAGTTTCGGATACTGGGTTTAATTTACCGGGTGTTAAGAGATGATTAGAGGAAGCTATTTGGATTGATGTGAGAGGGAACAAAGTGATAGACTTGCATTAAATAAGTGACAAGTGTCACCATTTGATTGGAGGAACTTGTAAGACCACTATTCATTTTCTTACCATTGACCAAATAAATCAAAAATTCACCAAAAATTCCTCATTTTTGTCTTCCTCTTGGCCGAACCTCTTCCTATAAGAAAAGAAAGAAAAGCTTCCAAGTTTCTTGCTCCAATCTTGCCTAATCTCACAAACTAACCGTTTCATCTTGAATTCCTTCCATAAAACCTCTTCAATTAGTGTTAGTGAGTTGATTTGTGGAGTTATTTGGAAAGCTAAGAGGACCTATTGCTCTCTCTCTCTTGTTTCTAAGGTGAGTTGTGAAGAACCACCCTCCTCCCTTAATTGATGCTTAAATCATGATTAGTGGTAGTATGAGATGCAATATTATGGATTATTTCTTAATTTGTGGTTGAAGTGATGAAGTTTTATTATTTTTGGGGATTTTTCTGTTTTAATATAAGCATGGTTGTGTGGCTATCTATGATGATTGGAAATGGTATATAATGATTCTAGAAGGTGGAAAAAGTGGACAATTGCAATCAATTTCTGTTTTGGAAGAAATTTCAGAAAATTAGGTTTTGTGAAGGAACATTCTGCCCGAATTTTTAGCTCCTAGTTAGAGGCTGAATTGGCCTTGACTTAAAACATGAAAGTTTTAGGGAATGACATTTTAGAGGTGCCTACAAAATTTCAGGTTAATCGGAGTAGCGTAGAGTGAGAAAAGTCAAAATTACTATTGCTGTTCTGGTTTTACCCGAATGTAATTATTGCGCCTGTAATTGGTTGTTTTGGCTGGAATTGCTTCCGAATTGGTTGTTGAGGCCTTCTGATGAAATTTAGCCCTGTTTCTTAGCTTTCAGATGGATTTGAATTTATGGATTTGGACTTGGAGAGCCTGAGTTATGATGTTTCTGCTAGAATGCGTTCTGTGAATCTGTTTTTGTGATTCTGGTATGGTATCTTGCATTTTTGACCTGGTTACACTCGAAACTGGGTTGAGTGACCTTCTATAATGTTGTAGCCCTATCTCTTAGCTTCGAAACGGTGGGTCTTGTACCTTCATCCGATAATCGTAGTGCCTTTGACACCATTACCGCAAAATGAGGACAAAAACTATTTTTTTCAGGGCTAAAGCTAAATCATTTCCGGATTTTTCTGGTTTCCTCTGTTGTTTGTGTATGCTTAGGGAACCCTGTTTTGGTAGTATGTAGAATTGGTTTATGACTTGTAATCGAGTCTTATTGTGTTTATTTGAATAGTTTAGGGCTTGACTTTCATATCCGGTCATTTCCTAACTAAATTTTGTACTTGAATGCCATTAAGCCTAGTGAACGGCTTTTGGGAATGAGATTATTTTTGTACGAGATGTTAGGACTGATTTGAGGAAATAATGAAGCCATGATGGCTGGAAATTAGGTAAACACAAGGGATATGCTGCCGAAATTTTACTTGAAGGCTAGTTGGATTTACTTGTGATTTGAGCGAAGGACTTTTGGGTTGTTTGAGCCTAGGTCTTCATTTTACCTTTTCGGTTCCAAAAATTCATGTTTTGCACCCTTGCTTTAATTATTATTTGGCGAGGCATACGACTGGTAGTCGATGTAACGCCCCGAGGCAGAAGAAAAGCGAAAAATTGCTGGTGAATAGTGTTTTGTGAGGAATCCGGCCAGAAGCCGTGCAAATTCCTTATATTTTTCTTAAAATTCCCTTTTCTTTGATAAATACCACTTTATAATGGCCCTACTACTCAATCACCCCACAATAAGTGCCAATGAACCTAGAAAATAGGGTTTCACACTTCGGTTTCAAGATTTGAGCAAATTAGGGTTTTCGCGATTTTTCCGCCGGATGAATTTTCGGGACGGAGCAAGGATCAAATTTGGTGATTAAAAGTGAATTTTAAGTGAAAAATAATATGTGAGTAGTAGCAATGATATAAGGTTAGTGAATGGGAAGTAAAAACCCTAGTACGTGAGTTTTTAAGAAAAACGGCGCGAACCGGCGGGTCCCGCGCACTGCCGATTGAACGCACCACTTGATCACCATTTTTCTTACCAAACTAGCTTATTGACTTTGAGCAAAATATCTTCTTAAATTACAGCTAAGGCTGACCGAATTATGAGGCTTAAAATGCAAAGGAAAAGAAAGAGAAAAATGGAAGGTAGTGGTGGCGACAAGTGTCGCCACCTTAGAGCTTCTTGACCAAGACTTGGTCTTTCCATTTAACTCCAAATTTCACAACTTTCCCCTTCATTTTGCTGCTGCTTGGCCGAGAGAGACAAGAGAGAAAAACACCAAAGGAAAACAATTCCATCTTCTTGATTTGCTTCAACCCAAGTAACAAATCCAAATCCAAACCGATTAAAGGGTAGCTTGTGAGTTAGGAAGCTTGAGGAACCAAGAAATATCAAAGGGGGTGAAGGATCACTCTACCAAGCCTTGTTTTTGAGGTACCAACATTTGATCATGATCTTTGTTGCTTTGAATCTTGCTTTAAGATGTGTTTTTAGCTTAAGTTTTGGTTTGATTTCATGATTATGCAAGTGGGTGTGATGAATTTGGAAGTTTTCCCCTTTTATATGATGAACTAGGGCTTGAGGAATTTCTGCCCAATTTGTTGTATGATGCTTGTATGTTGCAATTAAGGTTGTATAAGGTGTTTTGGTAGTGATTAGAACAAAAAAATTGAGAAAGTTCCATTGATTACAAAAAATTCCAGAATCTGGAAAATTTTCCCCAACATTCTGTCCGAATTTGTAACCCTATGTTAAAGGCCGAATTGGCCTTAGGTCAAAGAATTAAAGTTTTATATAATGGTATTTTATAGGTGCCTACAAAATTTCAACTCAATCGGAGCAACGTAGGTCATGAAAAGTCCAAAATACCCTTACTGTTTTAAGTTTTTTCCCAGCAGTCCGTGTGATCAGTTTGTCCAGTTTATCACGTTTTTTGACTAGGATCCGTACTGATTTAGCTTTTTTCCAAAACATGAAAGTTGTAGTATTCTGACTTAGCTTTGAAATGCCTCTAAGAACACCAGAATTGGACTTTTGTATCCTGAGATATGTCCATTACAGTGTAATGCGGTTAAACAGCCGACAAAGTGGATTTTGGTTCTGTAATTTGAGGATTTGACTAAGTTACATTAGAAACTGGACTAAGTGACCTTCATGAACATTGTAGCCCTGAGTCTTAGCTTCGAAACGGCATAGGTTGTGCCTCAATCCGATAAGTGTAGCCTCGGATATGTTATTTCCGCATCCATACGTCAAAGCTGTCTTTTGCTAAATTGAATTTCTGCACTTGCTATTATTGTGAATCTTGATCTTATGATATTGTGAGCCTATGGAACGGCTCTTGACATGAATTGCTGATATATGTGATGTTGGGTTTTGGTTGAGGAAAAATAATGAAGCCTAAATGGCTGAAAAATTAGGTAAACACAAAGGGCATGCTGCCCGAATTTTTACTCGAGAACTAGAAAACTATATTTGCAACTTGAGTGAAGGTTAAGTGATTACCACTTGAACTAGCGAGAACTTTTGCTACTTTGTTATCAATGGTTATACGTTAAAAACCTAAACGAACTTGTACTCTTGAGGAAAAGATATAATGGCCAATGTAAACTTGTATTTCCTTGTACTTTCAACTCAAGTATTGTTTCCAAGTATATATGCTACAAAAACCTTATGATTTGAAAAGCGAGCAAGTGTTTCACGAATGCCTTTCAAATGAATTTCAATTGGTTGATTCTTATGAACGGAACGTTTAAGTTTCAAATCTTACTCGTGTTTCAAAGTTCTCAAATCGGATTTTTATCGCAGATCTGGACTCCAAATCTGGAGTATAATTGAACGTGACTACTTCAGGCACTATAGTTTGAGTGAGTGAGTGATCCCTCAACTATTTCCAAAGTTACTTTTGAACTAATTCTTGCATTTATTACTCCATTGCATATCATTTGGGTTTGGGTGTATGCCATGACATAATTTGGCTCCAATGAGTTCCTGGAAAGTCTTGTGCTTAGAACCAATGTCTCCACTATTGTTTACACATTCTTTGGAGTACGATGGCTCCTTACTTCTGTTTCATGGTTACCTGATCTAAACGAGCATTGGATATTTTAAGTACAAGAACTTCACTGGCTCACATGAGCAATAAATGAACATTTGATTACTGCATCATGACATCATATCAATGCTTTATTGTGAAATATACTTGGCTGTTGATTTTACTGGTCACTCGCTGAGCTTCTAGCTCACCCCCTATTATCTTCTTCTCCCCACAGGGATTGAAGTAAAGGAAGAACTTGTTTTTGGATCTTTGTGTGGTTGGATGGCGTACATCTTGTATAGTTTAGTTTTAGTTTTGGTTTGTGTACTTTTGGGCTTGTATAAATATTTGGAATTGAATCGGATGTAAATCTACATTTTACGCTTAGAACTAGTTTCCGCTTCGCTTATGATATGTAATTTTGGAGAATTGGATGTATTATTTGAGTTGTACCTTGTAATTTACTTGAGAAATGTAGTAAGTGAGTGAGTCCCGGCGAGAGCTGGGCAGGCGGTCCGCTAAACCCTTTGGTTCGCCTTAGGGGGAGGTGGGGTCGTTACAGTCGAGCCTCACATGTGCATTCTGTATACTCGATTTTGAAAGTGGAACCTTCAATTGTTTTCTTTGGATTATCTTAGGGTTTCTTGGTGATTAAAGCTCTCTTTTGGGAGGTATCTGTACTGACCCCGGTGAGTGTTCCACTACCTGCTACCCGTTATGTGAAATATCTGAATATCTGAATACTTGATTTATGGCTGTTGGAGCCAAATACTGTTTTGATAAAAGGGAGGCGAGGGTGTACTTTATCACACTCGTTCTCTGGTCTGTTCATATGCCAATTTTGAACGCGTATCTGAATCTGCTATCTGTATCTGTATCTGTATCTGTTATCTGTATCTGGATCTGTATCTGTTCTGACGTCGTTTGGAAGCTTGTGTCCAACGACCTTTCTGTGACCTCTGAGCTCAACACCTGTGGCCAGTTACTCGAGTCGGGCCGGCAAGGGTCTGGTCGATTAGATAACGAACCACGGTAGTCTGTTTTGGGATCTTTGGGTATTGAGACCCTCGATTCCGGGTATACTCGAGTATTACCATTTCTGATCTGATTGGATTTCGGGCCCGGTGGGGTATGTGAGGTGGAAGGAATCGAAGAAAGTGGAGTCTACGGTATTGGTTACTCCTTTAGCGTTGACGGAGTGTCAACTATTATTTCGATCAAGCTTCGATGATGCTAATGGGAATTTGGCTCCTGAGAGCCACCTGTATCCTTCTGATTTGAATCATTGGTTCATTTACTTTACATCTGGCATGTGTACTTGATTTGTTAAATGTGAAATGCCATGATTTTACTGCTATATGTCTGGTACCTCATTGAGCGCAAGCTCACCCCTTTCTGTTCCTTTTTGTTTTCCTTACAGGAAAATAAATACTTTTGGACTGGATTTGACAATTGGCTGCCAAATTGAGCTAGTTGAACATATCTTTTGTATAGCTCATGTATTGAAACCCTAAATGTACTTTTGGGACCGTTTTCCTTTTGATTTGGCAAACCAGACATGTATCCACTTTTGAATACTTTTGTATGCCACTTTGGCTTGTAAATGCTAAGTTTCAAGATGTGAATGTTTGCTTGATATTTGGTTGGGTTCTGACGGGTCGGTTACTATTCATAGCCGACTTCGGTTTCATTTTTTTTATTTTAACATTTTGATTTGTTTACCCGCGTTGGTAAGCTCCGGAATGTATTAGCTCGTTCTATACCGAACCGTTAGTCCTGGCGAGAGCTGGGCAGGCAGTTCGCTAACCCCTTTGGTTCGCCTTAGGGGAAGGTGGGGCTGTCACATTTCACATATTAAATTAGTGTAGATTTAATTCAATCTTGTACGCCTCTATACTTGGAGAAAGATTGAAAATTGAAGAAGGAGATTAGAGGCTTACTAGTGATAAGAGTTTCTTCTCTCTACACTTATGAGATCTTATGTTTGAACTTCAATGTTTAGTTGCAATATGAGATTGTTATTTGCTTTCTTTTTCTTTGTGTTTTGTTAGTTTTTATACCTAGGGTTGGATGAACTACCTATGATTGTTATTTAATGTTTCTTGGTTAATTGATGGTTATATCTTGTATAAGTTATTTAACACTTTTGTTACTATAATCATAATTAATTGGCCATTAGTTGTGATTATTTAGAGGTATTATTTCATCAATGAATATTGGGATTCGATACTAGTTTATGGAAGTGTTAGACCTACAAATTAACTCACTAGTGTAGGGTCACACCTTTGTGGCTTTAATTAATGAATTTCATAGAAACTAATGAACTTATAGCTAGTCTCTTTATCACGTTAGTATGTGAGGGATAATTTTTTAAGTATGGTTGGTATACCGCGAATCAACTATGACGTACATTAGAAAATAACACCATGACTTAGCCAAAACAATCAATTTCAATTAACCGGTAATTTCACTTGCTAGAGCAGTTACAGATTTGATAATCCTAGAATCCTCTTAATTGTTATTTTTACTACTTTTATTTCATATATGTAGTATTGATTTACTTGCCTTTATTTATGGTAGTCTAAATAATAAAAAAAGTTTGAATACCACCAATAATTGATAATTTTTCTTCTCAAATTGACACTCGAATATTTCCTATAGTTGTGTACGAGTTATGCACTTGTAGTAGTGAAAATTTGAGTATAATGTTAAAACTTAGTTCATCAGTTTTGACAGTTAAGTAAATTATTTTTATTACATGAATAAAATGACTTGATAGAGGTAGAGATTTATTATTAGTGCTATTTAATTAAAATTTGCATATTTGATGACTAATATGTTAAAAATCAGTATGATTCAGCTCACTTTGAGCCGAAAGGGATGTTCTGCATAATGAATGCAATAATGTGTTTGATAGCAATTGAGATTTTCTAGGCCACAAAGGCACTTGTATAAAGTGAGTGAAGCATAGTATGAGGTACCATTCTTTTAGGTGTTATAAGAGGTGTGAAAAAATAAAACTATTATATGCTAAAAGAAAAGTAAAATAAAAAATAAAAGTGAAGGTTTACTTCACTATTACTTTTTAAAAAAGGATTTATTGACTTATGTAACTCATTTGGCTACAACTAAAGATGGTCAAGAGTTTTATTTCATTGAAATATTGGATAAAAAAGAGCTTGTGGAGTATTCCTTCCTATTGAGAAATGTAATAGATATATATAAAAAAAGAAACTTTTGTTTGTTCTCATCATAGAATGTTGAATTTTCAAATTCTACAATTACAATTATATTTGGATTGCTCAAGTTCCGTCAGAAAAAATATTGAGGCAACCTGCTTTTGAAGAAGAATGCGAAGGATTTTTTTTTTTAAGAAGGATTCTAAGTATTAGGGAGTAAGTGATTTTAATTAAGTTATTCTAGTATTGTTGAGGTTGATTTTAGGTTTGGTTGATTGTATTAAATATGATATGATGTTGTGTTATTACTCTTGGATTACCACAATATCTTTTTAGATGTATTAATATGTTGACTCATCAATTTGTTATTAATGTCTTGACTGATTGTAACTTGCAGATTTAGCTATTTTAACTTATAACAAAATAGAAAAAATAAAGGAAATGGCCAATGTGTTGTTTAATAATTATATGTGATGAAATCCCAAACTGATGTATTACTTGTTAATTAGAAGTACATGATAATATGCCTAAATATTTGCAATGGCAATAAAGGTCACATTAGCAAAGAAAAAGTAGAAGAAGAGGTAACATGAATTTATTGAATTTCAATGATTGTGTTTACTGATAGGTTTGTTAATAAATTTTTTAAATTAAAAAAATTAAAATAAGTTAAAACCAATCAACATATAGTTTTGGTTGCAGTAAAAATTGACAAAAATGTATATAGGCATATTTGATACAATATTTTAAAGTAAATTTATCCACATTGAAAACATAACAAGCAAAAATAAAACCTTAATTTTGTCCTAGGATAATAGCATTCACGTTATCATCATAACATTTATAATGAAAATGTTAAAAAAGTCATCACCAAACATATGGAGCATTATTTTTTTCTTTTTGTGCTAGTGGATGGATCATCATCAGACATCGAATTTTCTTTTGCTGGCTAATGTGTTAGATTTAGCCATCAATAAAAATCTTAGGTTGCTTTTGGATCGAAATATTTGATGAAGAATTTGAAATCCTCTCAAATCAGTCTAATTATTTAGATTATTTAGGAGATATTTAAATTTGTAAATCACAAATTACTGTAATGTTTAAAATGTCTCTTAAATTTGCTGAATTGTAAATTAAAATGTCTCTTAAATAATCCAAACAACTAGAGCGATTTGGATAGATTTCAAATCCTTCATCAAGTTTCTCAATCCAAACAAAGCCTTATGTATTTTCAATACATCTATACATGAACTGCTGATACAAACCCCATTCTCAGAATGAAACTCGCATCTCACAAGTCAAGACCTAGACATTGTGTGACTACCTCACTTCTCCCTAGGGCGAAACCTAGGATTTAGCGAACCGCCTGCCTAATTCTCGCTGGAACTCACTCACTCACATTAACTTCACAGATAACATTAAATAAGACTAACTACTAACAATCCATACATGCTTATATTCCCCAATTGACACAAATTATCTTAATTATATCATTTAATATGTACACTCCTCAAAATAATAAATTTGCATGACTTTCCGTCAAATACAAAAGTTCACCAAGGTAGAATTCCAAATTTTGAGCTTATACTACCAGCTTCTCCCACACTCGTCTTCCACTCCTATAAGAAAAACAACTAGAGGGGTTGAGTAAAGTCCAGTGAGGTTCCAAGTAAATCCAACCATCCAAAAGGATCATAACAATCACAACTCAGCCATAAAGCATGATATATATAACAATTAACATTCTAAAACAAGTAACACATTCAATGTAAAAGAATACAGTATTGATACAGGCTGTAGTAGTGGCTCCCGTCCATTTCCAGATGTAGCACTTACTCCTGTTCAGTCATTCAGTGCCATTTCCCAAGTAAACAGTACCCAACATTCTCCTTCCAGTGTTCAGTGATCACCTCGGTGGGTCATACTCGAGTATACCAATAAACGGTATCCAAAGACTATTGACCTACTCGACCGAGCCCAATGCTGGCTCGAATAGGTCTACCATCAATGGGGTTTGGGCCAAAACAGTCATCTACAGTTTACAGTAGCAGTTAAACAATTAATAACTCCCTAAGAGGAATTAGGTTGAGAACAATAAAGTACACACTCCCCTTTTATAAAACAATTTAAGTCTCGAAAACATGCACTTATCAATTTGTAACAATTCACTAATCAATAAGCAACAACAACTTTAATGTCTAATCACAAATACATACAAAGAACACTCACCAAATCAAGTGGACAGTCACGCCTCAGATTCGGGGTTTGCGTCTAACTCACCACTGACTCCTGAGACATGCCCAAACTACAATTACTGGACCTTTCGCTATTACAAACATTCTTTCCAAACTACAAAACTATTTTAGTCAAGTCAAGTGGAATATCACATAAGTTCTAGTTTAGAAGAGTTATCACACATGTAGGTTGAATTGTATAAAGTTTTATAGCCAAATTCTTGGAAATAAGGTTGGAAGTCTTACCCTTACTCTCGGCCCTTTTTAATAGAATTTCTTACTAAGATTACTTCAAATTTGCTCTAAAAACCAGCAAATTTATTCATGCATGTCATGATTAAAGCTTTAAAAGTTTAATGAGCCAAAATGTGCAAGTTTACAGCCAACATATTAGAGTCAAAGCTAGAGTTAAAGCTGAAAAGGAAATGGTAGCTACCCAATCACGGCATAGCATCATTTCTTTTTGAAATCAAGGCTGAAATTTAACCATGATTCAATGTTCGAAAAGTTTTATCCAAAACAGGTTACATGCATGTTGATTTCTAACCAAACTCTTAACTTTCTTTCATGATTCAAGCATAAATCATGCAATATATCATGAAGTAACTATAAAGCATGAATCTCTTTGAAAAACTTCGGTAAAATGGAAGCTACAAGCTGGAAAACACAGCTTCACCCTACAGTTCAAGCAAGAAAATTTCTAGCAAGTCTCTTTTCACTTTTTCTCACCAAAACAGTACCCCTCTTACTCATTTTCAACCATAAATCACACAACAATAGACTTGTAACATGAGATAAGTTATTATTCATGCATTCCAGCAAAACTCAGCAAAGAAATTTTGCGTCTAAGAGCTCAAAACTCAAGCCTCTTCCATGCTTCAAAGCTGGAAAAATTTCCAGCAAGAGAACAGTTTGAAGAAATGAATTTTCTCCCCAAAAACTCTTTATTTTTCATTCAAATCCAACATGCACGTGAAGATTAGTGAGTTATAATGTATATTGAACAAAAATCTGAAATTTTGCAACCAAAAGTTCATGGAGAAAGCTAGAAAAGTTCCCTCTCCCTCATTTGGCCAATCAAACAAAATTTCCAGCAGTCCTTCAACTTTTCCTAGCCAAGTTATCAACTTTGCATTAGGTTCATAAGTAAACATACTATATATATCATGCAAAGCAAGAAATAAGACATATATCATACATTTCAAGTAAAAATCTTCTCCAAATTTTGAATGAAAATCTGTGGAACAAGACTATCCATCACATGCGAGTGTGTACTTTATCGCACTCGACCTAAATGAACGTGAAATTTTCAATGATTAAATGATTAAATGCTACTTGTGCATGAATGTAAGCCTTTTGGCTGAACTGGGCTCTTGCCCTTTGTTGCCAATCGACTCGAGCTAGAAGCGGACTCGATTGGGTGACTGGTGACCTTGGGATAATGTTTGGTATACTCGAGTATGACCATGAAGATTGGTGGAGACTGGCCAATGAATTGGCTAGTGGCGGGAAATGAAATCAATGAATGAATGTCAAGAACATTGGAAGAGTTTTCACTTGCAAATGTTTTCTAATAATTGGAGGAATAAGGAAAATGGTTGGCGAATAAATGAACGAATGGCTCACGTGAGCATGTATCCTTTTAATGAGTGTGTTGTAAATGTTTTCCTGATTGGTTGTTCTTAAATGACTAATGTTTTTGTTTTAATTACTTGATTATGTGTATGGGAACCTCACTGGGCTTTTAGCTCATTCCACGCCATTTGTTTTCCTTACAGGGGATGCGAGCGAGGCGTGAAACTTGTATAGGCTAGCGTAGTCTAGTTTTAGAAAATTTTGCGATTGTACTCGCACTAGTCGCTCAATTAGGGTTGAATGTATCTGTAACTCATATCTTTTGATATATTTGAAATTGTATGGATGTTTGAGATAGAAATGAATGTATTTGTATGTTCCAAACTTGGGAACTGTTATTTCCTTTATTCTTGAGGTTTCACCCTATTTTCTTGACGTGAGAGAGTGA
Source organism: Coffea arabica (assembly GCF_036785885.1). Taxonomy (NCBI): domain Eukaryota; kingdom Viridiplantae; phylum Streptophyta; class Magnoliopsida; order Gentianales; family Rubiaceae; genus Coffea; species Coffea arabica. The sequence continues at coordinate 48,227,152 of NC_092321.1, forward strand.
CTCCTGGCGAGAGTTGGGCAGGCGGTCCGCTAAACCCTGGGGTACGCCCTAGGCGGAGATGGGGTCGTCATAGGTGGTATTAGAGCTACTTCACGTGGTCTCTGTGCGGGGTAAGCTTGGGCCAAGTGGTGTTATGTGAATGAGTAAAGGCTTAAGTACTCTTCTAGAGCGTAAGCTGTGAATCATGAATGTGATAGGTATGAACCCTTTATCTTGATACTTGGGGAAAATTAGATATGTATGTCGGGTAGGAATCTCAAATGTGGTGATTTACTCTTGGGACCGGCCGGCTCGAGTTGTGAATTATATTATTTCGGATTCCTGTACCCGAGTACCAAAGAGTGATACCTTCATGATAAGTCGATATCTCGAGTAATATTAGGATAAGTCTGGATGGCGAAAGCCAAGGCACGGGGAATGTGAATAATCTGGATTTGGGAGATATTGAAGATATTAATGAGATTTGAGATATTGAAAATATTCAAGTGTACATACCTGGTTGTAATTCTTTGAGTTTTGATTAAGTGTAGTGTTTGAGCAATACCTGGGTTTAATGTCACATAGGATATGTGAATTGCTGTGATATGTATATGAAGAAAGTATGTTATTTTCAATGTGTTCTATTATTTTTCATTTTATGATTTGAAAATGCTTTTATCGAACTTTATAGCTATTTTATTTTGCTTATACCTAGATAGTCTATTTTCAAAAGAGGTATGGACGGTAGGTGAGAGTTTCACGAGAAATATCTTCCACCATTAATCTAGGAGGAAAAGGGAGGATGGTTTCATTAAGCTACATCAAAGAGGCTTAAGTGTATCTGAGTATGAGTCTCAGTTCACCAAAGTATCAAAATTTGCTCCTGAATTGATAACTATGGAGCCCATGAGGATGTCTAATCCTGTCTACAGTGGTAGAAGGTACGATTCGTGTTTTCGATTGTTTAGCTAAATTTTGGCTATGGTGAGACCTGGGAGCTAGAAACGGACATGCAAGGAAAATACCCTGAGTTATTTATGAATACATGTATGAATTTCGAGGTCGAAATTCTTTTAAGGAGGAGAGAGCGTGACGATTGGAAAATTCGCTCATATTTTCTTAAAATTCCCTCTTATTTTGATTAGATTACTTTATAACATCTTTACTACTCATTTACTCCCTCAATAGTTACAATAAATCATAGAATCAAGGGTTGTATCTTTAGTTTTATAGTTAGCATAAATCAGAATTTTCGCGTATTTTGGCCGTCTGATCATTTGGTGAGGTGTGTGTATTAAATTTGGTGGTTAAGAGTGAGTTTTAGATAAGAAAAAGTGTGTGATTAGAAGTGATAATAATAAGCTAGTAAACCATAAGTAAAAAATACAAGTACAAGAGAGTTAAGAAAAATAGGCTTGAACCGACGTGCACCATTTGCTTCCGATTGAGTACCTCACTTGACCAATACTTTCTTACCCTAATCTCCTTATTTTTATTTCATCTAATCCTCCCTAAATTAACCCTTAAGTCAGCCACCATTATTGACTAAAGAAAAGGAAAAGAAAGAAAAAATTGGGGGATGCCAAGTGTTGGCAAACAACACCACCTTTGACCAAAGACCTCCCTAGTATTTATCTTGAATATTTCACCAAAATTCTATCATTTTTCCTTCATTTTGGCCGAATTTAAGAGACCAGAAAAGAGAGAAAAACTTCCATTTTCCTAGCCTTGATTTCATGCTCAATCCATGAGGGATTCAAACACCAACCCAAATCTACACTGATTAATCTTAAGCTAGGCTTGGAGGGAAGTTTTTGGTGGAGTCACTTGAGGAAGAAAGTTCTTGTCTTGCAACTTCTCTTGGGGTCTTGAGGTATTAAGCTAAGAAGCTCTTCTTCCCTTTCTTATGTTGCATTTTATTGGATAGATGACTTGAATATGGAAGTTTTATGGAAGATATCATGAAGTTGTAGAGTAGAAGTGAATTTCCAGCAATTGTAGTGGATTCTGCCTTGTTTCTATACTGTATATTCTTCCATGATAAAGGCCGAATCAGGCCTTGCTCAAAACATGAAAGTTGTAGAGAATGGAGTTAACAATTTTCTTGTAAAATTTCAGCTCAATCGGAGCACTGTAACATGTGAAATGACTAATATACCCCTGACTGCCAAAAGCCCTATTTCACAGGCAGCTTTCTGTTTTCTCTGAGATTTCATATTTTCACCTTGAACATACATGAACTGGGTGCCAATGTCTTCATACGAAATATAGGTCTCTGTCTTAGCTTCGAACGCCATAAAATTTACCCTAATCTGATAAGCGTAGCTTCAGTTGTGACTAAAACGCCAAGAGATGTCAAACCTGCTGCTTAGCTATTTGTCTTTAAAACTAGTTTCTAGCTTCTAGCTTTGATTTGGATGGTTGCATTGCTCGAATTGACTTATTTTTGGATGAAATTGAGCCGAGTTGAAGAGATATTATGTGACAGCCCCACCTTCCCCTAAGGCGAACCAAAGGGTTCGGCGGACCGCCTACCCAACTCTCGCCAGGACTCACTCACTCACAACAATTATAATAGGGTACAACCTCAATAATAAACGAAATAACAGTTCCAAGCTTAGAACGTATATTTATATACATCTCTATCTCAACAGTAGTACAAACTCAAATATAAAAAAGGTTTTCAATTGTTCATACATCCAACCCTCGCCAAGCACTAGGGCGAGGACAATTGAAAAAAAATTCATAAGAACTAGACTATGTTAGTCTATACGGATCTCCCGCCCTTGCTTGCATCCCCTGTAAGGAAAACAAAACTAACGGAATGAGCTAAAAGCCCAGTGAGGTTCCCATACACATAATCAAGTAGTTATAACAAGAACATTAATCATGTAATAACAAGTAATCCAGAAAATATTTACAATATAAAAGCGATAATAACACATTCATTAAAAGGATACATGCTCACGTGGAGCCATTCGTTCTTTCATTCACCATTCATTTCCTTATTCCTTCAATCATTTAAAAAATGCATTTTGTAAGTGAAAACCCCTCCATTGATCTTGCCATGCATTCATTCATTTCATTTCTCCCCTACTAGCCAATTCTTTGGCCAGTCTCCACCAGACTTCGTGGTAATACTCGAGTATACCAAACATTCACCCAGGGTCACCAAATCGCCCGACCAAGTCCGCTTCTAGCTCGAGTCGACAGGCAACAAAGGGCAAGGGCTTAGTTCAGCCAAACGGCTTACATTCATGCGCAACTAGCATTTAATCATTTAATCATTGAAAATTTCACATTCATTTAGGTCGAGTGCGATAAAGTACACACTCGCCTAGTAAAATTCATTTTAACAGTCATTGATAACATTGAACATTTAATCATACATCCACAACAAGCCACATAGTCAATGGAAACATAACATACAACACTCACCTATTTACGCAAAATAATGTCCAAAGTATCCGTCCGGGTAATACCCTCAATCACCGATGAACCCTAAGGTTAACCAGGAAAACATATTATGGTTCAACCATCCAAAGTTTAGGTGAAACAAAGAAAATCCAAATAACAACTAATACAATGTATAAAGATAATTTTTGGAGTGAAAAGTGAATATTTAGACCAAAGGACATGAGTAAAATATTTGTAAAACTCATGCTTGCTCTTTAAACTTTGAAATCTCCATTTGAGTCGAAGTGGCGAGGAAAACGTATTTCTATTAGTCATTAGTGTCATTTTTTCAAGGGTACAAGTTTCGGTCAACTTCTAACTCATACACCTCTATGAAAGAAGACTTGAATACCCTAAACAATTCAAGTGAAACTCATTCACAAATTCCTACCCAAGTCGCACGTACATCTACCTAACCCTCGAGTGAGAATTCGGGCAGCGTGCCCTTTGTGTTTACCTTTTTTCCAGCCATTTATGGCTTCATTATTTTTCTCAAGGTAGCCCCAACATCACACACAAGAAATATCATCACCACAGCCTTTCAATTAGGCTCCAAAATCACCCAAGTACATCACAAGTCCAATAGTGCGACTAAATATCAGTTTTGAAGCCAAAAGATGAACTAGCAGCTTTGACATCTTATAGAATTTTAGTCACAAATGGAGCTACGTTTATCGGATTAAGGCACAATTTATACTGTTTTGAAGCTAATACAAAAGGCTACAACTTTTATGAAGACAACTCAACTCAGTTCACAACTAAGCCAGGTCAAATTTACGGATTACAGAACCAGAATGTCCTTGTCAGTACGGTTGTCAGTACTGAATTCCAATGACAATAACTCAAGCTACACAATTCCGTTTGAGGTGTTTTCAGATGCGTTGGAAAGCTCAAACATAGGGCTAAAACTTTCATGTTTTGGCCAAAGACTGGTTTGATACGGATCAAGGTGAAAAACAAAGCCAAATGTATGAAATCATAAAACTGTCCGCAAAATGAAGCTTTTGGCAGTCAGGGGTATTCCGGTCATTTTATATTCTACAGTGCTCATATTGAGCTGAAATATTACAGGAATCTATATAACATCATTTTCTACAACTTTCATGTTTTAACCCAAGCCTAATTCGGCCTCTAACATGGTCAATCAACACTGGTCAGAACAGGGCAGAAACTGCCTTCAAATCTGGAATTTAGTTCATTCAAGAGATAAACTTCACATTTCTAGCTTGATTCACTACTTCAACTTCCTATACAAGATTATAGACATCATATACCATCTAAACAACAAGAAATACAGTTGAACAACTCAACCCTAACTCAAGAACATGCACCATCCATCCAAACTACTGAAATAACTATCATTTGGCACAAGTATAAGTTGTTATCCAAACTTAATCAAGTTTAAGTAAGAGATAAGGAAAAGACAGCCATGTACCTTCCAAAAACTCCTTCCAGGTGTGGAACCAAACACTTTTCTCCCAAACTTTTATCACATACAACTACCATGTGACTCAAGCTCAAGTTTGTGATTTCGGTCGCTCGAGCAAGTTTCTGAGGTGACTGGCCAGTAAGGGTGATAAGGTGTTAGGTGGGAGTACAAGTGGAGTTCTACGGACCTTATTTGTGGTCGACGGAGTGTCGGCAGGAGGTCACGCATGGCAAACGACTTGGATTTGGAGCCAACCTGTATCCTTCATTCGTATTGTTACTTTTACACTTGACTTGACATTTTGTGAAATAGTTGTTTATCTAAATGTGCAATTTATGATTTTACCCCTGTTTACTTACTAAGCACATAGCTTACCCCGTTTCCTTTGTTTTCCTTAGCAGGGGGCGACACGGGGAACTCCTTGGCACATTCACTAGTATAGTTAGGTTTGCTTGTAATAGTTGGACAATTAAGATGGTTGTTTTTGTTTTGGTGGTTTGTATAAGGACCCTCCTTAGGATCTACTTTCTGCTAGTTGTTATCACAATGTAATATAGTGGATTGACTAGCTGCTTTTGGGGTTGTAAATAGAATTTTTTTTTGGAGTTGGCTATTGTGAATAGTACGCTTTTGGTTTATCTAGTTTTTATTGTTTTGAAATTTTGAGTCCCGGCGAGAGTTGGGCAGGCGTCCCGCCGATACCCTAGGGTTCACCCTTGGGAGAAGCAGGACGTCACACTGGAAAATAGCTAAATACAAAGGGCTTGCTGCCCAAATTTTCGCTCTAGTGTTAGACAAGTGAACTTGAGACTTGAGCGACGACTCGAGGTTGAAGCGAATTTTACTTGTTTATGGTATTTGATTTTTCTTTAGTAAGAGGTACATAAGTTGAAAAGTTTGCCGAAACTCGTACCCTTTAACAAGTAAAAGTAGCGACACTTAAAAAGACGATTTTCTCGAGTTTTTATACTAAGTGTTACTTCAAGAATATAAATTACTTCTCTATCGAAACTAAAAGAGCAAGCATGAGTTTTCTAGGGTATGATAAGCCATATGACCACCACTTAAACAAGTTTCATTTATTTGATTTTCTTGAAGCAAAACTCCTATGTTTCGAACTTTAGAGAGTTTTACATTCTTAAATGATATTTTATCGCAGATTTGGATTCCAACCAAGAAATTGAACCTGAACGTGATTTTTGAAAAGCACTAGATCTTTGGTGAGTGTTCTTGTAGGTTATGCTTCAAATGACTATGTGGATTGTTGTGAATGTTTGATTAAATGTTAAATGTTTTCAATGATTGCTAAAATGAATTTTTGCTAGGCGAGTGTGTACTTTATCGCACTCGACCTAAATGAACATGAAATTTTCAATGATTAAATGATTAAATGCTACTTGTGCATGAATGTAAGCCTTTTGGCTGAACTGGGCCCTTGCCCTTTGTTGCCAGTCAACTCGAGCCAGAAGCGGACTCGGTCGAGCAACTGGTGACCCTGGGATAATGCTTGGTATACTCGAGTATGACCACGAAGATTGGTGGAGACTGGCCAGTGAATTGGCTAGTGGCGGGAAATGAAATCAATAAATAAATGTCAAGAACATTGGAGGAGTTTTCACTTGCAAATGTTTTCTAATAATTGGAGGAATAAGGAAAATGGTTGGCGAATGAATGAACGAATGGCTCCACATGAGCATGTATCCTTTTAATGAGTGTGTTTTCATTGCTTTTATGTTGTAAATGTTTTCCTGATTGGTTGTTCTTAAATGACTAATGTTCTTGTTTTAATTACTTGATTATGTGTATGGGAACCTCACTGGGCTTTTAGCTCATTCCACGCCATTTGTTTTCCTTACAGGGGATACGAGTTAGGCGTGAGACATGTACCGGCTAGCGTAGTCTAGTTTTAAAAAATTTTGCGATTGTACTCGCACTAGTCGCTCAATTAGGGTTGAATGTATCTGTAACTCATATCTTTTGATATATTTGAGAATGTATGGATGTTTGAGATAGAAATGAATGTATTTGTATGTTCCAAACTTGGGAACTGTTATTTCCTTTATTCTCGAGGTTTCACCCTATTTTCTTGACGTGAGTGAGTGAGTCCTGGCGAGAGTTGGGCAGACGGTCCGCTAAACCCTGGGGTACGCCATAGGCGGAGGTGGGGTCGTCACAAAAATTGTTTTAATTCATGCAAAATCGTCTACACTTGGTACTCCATTTGTACCACTTGTCAAGCATGCATAAGTCAAGAACTAATCTAACAATTACCTCACCCTTTTATGTTATTATGTTATGCCCCTACTAATTTCTTATTCTAGTTAGTGTTAAATCCTATAAGGGTTGATCCTGCACTAATTTAGGGTACATTCAAGTTGTTTAAACACAAGAAACAAGTAAACATGTAAATTAAATAAAATCAAGCAAATCGCAACACATTCAATTCTAGATAAAAACACAAATTGCATAATTAATTTTAGGCTCTCACACATTGCTATTCAAGTTTGGATTGTGGAAAATCAAAGACCCTTCTAATCCACGTAGTTGTGAAAGTGTTGCTATTATTTCAACCCACAACTAAATGAACTAGCGAACCTAGCTTGGCTGTAGTAATTGATAAACCAATTTGAACACTCAAGATTAACTCTAAGGTTTAAAAGAAAAGCTTCCAATAAAGCTGATGGAAATCACTCAAATTATTATTGGAACTATCTATCAACTAACAAAAATAAGGCTATTTATAACCAAAGTACTAAACTAGTCTGAATCCAAAAAAGACATGGATTGCATCACTTATTGCATTTAAACTACTAATCGAGTGGCACAAATAACGAGAATAGCTTACCATTTATTCCTAATAACTAATAATTAAACAACAAAACAAAATCCAAATAAATTGAATGAAAATAGGAAAAATTCCTAAAAATTGTCTGAGCAAAATCCACGTAAAGGTTTTTGATCGGATTGTTGTGGGGATTGAAGGCAAAAACTGAACCAAGAGAAGCGGAAACGACATACTTCATAGAGGCGTGATCTGCGACCCGATCCGTAGGATGGATCAGGGCACAGATCCATCATGTCCCCATTTTCAATTTTTTTCATCTGGAATCAACCTGCAATGCTCAATTCCCTCAAGTTCAACTCCTTTTATGGGTTTGTAAGGTCCAAATTGATCTTGAATGGCACAAACCAAAGCTTGAATTGAGGCCTTACATGTGATGACCTAGAAAAATTATTTTCTCACTTCCCAACTATTTGCATTTCCATTTAAATTATATTTGTATAAAATTTGCATTCATTTAGTGATTTACTTGTTAAGTGATAAATGAGTTTCTCTTGCTTACTTATTTTAACTTTCGAGCGATTAATTTTTTGAAAATTGTTGATTTCGTGACTTATTAGTGAATTTGACCAAAACCCTAGAGGAATATAAGTTGAGAAATTAGTGAAATTAAGAAAGATTTTGGGAGTTAAAAGAAGGTTAGAAAAGCTAAGGATTGATAGCAAGAAACTTAAGTGGAAGACACTATTTGAATACTATTCATAGTTGACTTAAAAACCTTTCTTGTGGCTAGTATATTAGCTCAAAATGAACCAAAATTCCTTCATTTTCTCCTCTTGGTTGGCCGAAAATTTGAGAGAGGGAGAGAGAGAGAGAAACTTCACTCTTCTTGAAATTCTTGAAGATCCAAGCTTCCCTTTCATCAATCTACTTGAACTTTTGAAAGATCTTGAGAGAAAAAGGCTCCTAGGGTGGATCTTGCCATCTTCTTGGGTTAATTTTGCTACAGTTTGGAGTTTTGAAGAGGTAAGTGGTTAATCTACTTCATTCTTTTGCTTTTCAAGCAATTTTGGACTAGATCTTGGTAGATTTATGGTATTTATGTAAAACCTATGGTGGATTTGAAAGTTTTATGAAAATTTGGTACTAGATACTTTAATGATCTTGGTATGTGTCGCGTCCTATTTTTAAAATGAAAAATAACGAGTTTAGAAAAATGGATTTTGATTTATTTTTAGTGAAAAATGAATTTTTGATTTAAAGAGAAAATAAATAAAGAGAAATGAAATGGGCCTAAATGGGACTAAAAGTGCGACAATTTTGACCCAAAAATAATAGTTTAAAAAGGGTTTTAATGAAAAATAGGAGTCGCCACTTGGTATTGAGTTAAGATGTACCAAGTCACCTAAAATGAATTTCGAATAAAAAAGTAGAAAAACCCTTTTTAAACGACTCCAAGTCTTCAAAAATCAGAGAAAGTGTTCGGGAGTCACATTTGAAGAAAAAGAAGGCAAGGATAAAATCCAAGGCACCCTTTCAACCTAACCAAGGCTAGTTGCGTGATTTAATCAAAGATTTTCTTATTTTAACCTAAAAATTTATCACATTTGGACGTATTATATGAATGCAAACCCTAGACCTAATGTATCGGGGTCAACATGTCTCTTTGAATTTTAATTGGTGCCAATCACATTAATTTGTGAGACCCAATAATGATTATTTGAAGAGGTCACGAATGTGCAAAATATGAGACTCCAAGAAAAGAAAAGAAAAATAATAATTACACAAATATACATGACCTATAGGAATGCATCATAACGGGTGTGGGGGACTAATACTCATGACTAGATTTCCCCTTTTATAGAGGGAATACTAGCGTGCTAAGGCTAGAAAGCTAAACTCGTCCATATCCCATATTCAAAGGGTTATTTCCTATTTAAGCAAGCAAATGATCTAACCTAGTTCTAATGCTTAAATGACATGCAAGTCTAATGTCATGTTTTCATACAAAGGGGTAAGGAATATACATATAAGAGAAAATATAGGGTAAGGGATATACGTATAAGGGGAATATTATGCAAAAATGATAAAAGACCCTAGAAAGTAAAAATATGCATGAAAATGTAGTGTAGTCACACAAACATGATCTAGCGTGTGAAAGATTCCTAAGGATCTAGCGTTGGACTAGCCCATGTCTATATTTCCTCACTAGCGTTGGACTAGTGAGAAAAATCGAAAAAAGGGGCCACAACTAGCATTGCACTAGTGTGGTATCAGGAAATGGACCACAACTAGCGTTGGACTAGTGTGGTGACGTCACACATTGATTATGACTAAATTAAAACATAATAAAGCGAGTAAACACATAATATCACATAAACACATAGGATATAATCATGATATCTAGATGCAAGGCCCTAAGAAAGCGGAAAACACGTAACACATAAGCATGCAAAACATACCAAGCAAATAAAGCAAACAAAGCCCTAACTATTACATTAGGGGGGCCCTACTACAATCTAATGGGAGAAAAGGGAATAAAATAAATAAATAAATAAATAAATCCCTAACTATTACATATTATATCTAAATACAGGTCTTGAACCCCCTAACTATTACAACTTGGCATTTAACTGCCTTTCGAATAATCAAAATTGAACGAAATTAATTCAAACAAATAAAGCGAATAAATAAATAAATGAAATGAAAACATTCAAAAGACATGCAATTAAGCACATAAAGTCACATAGGGGCACATAGGGTCAAGTAAAACTCAAAATAAGGGGTAGAGTGTACCTCCCTTTAATTGATGCCCTAATGAAATGAAATTACTTATTTACCCTCCAAAAACAAAGAAAAGGTCAAGGCATCACTTTAATTAACAAATAATCACAAGAAATGGAAATTAAACCCGAAATGGAATCAATTAAAGTATTTACATAAAATGAACCATCCATGTTCAAGAAATTAAAGCAAACAAGGACCCAATCAAAATAATTAAAAAGGTTTAAGGATCTAAAATGAAATACTAAAATTAATGACTTAAGATGGTACCTATCAAGATCAAATGCTAAAACTTCACAAAAGATGAATGGAAACCTATTTATTAAAATTAAACATCAAAATTACCCAAAATTTTACTAAAAATACAAATCAAAACTAAAAATCTATCAAAACTCATTAAACCTTAAAATTCATCCTAAAATCACAAATAAACTATCCAAATGATCATATTAGAACACACCAAAGAAAAATAGCAATTTAAAAGGACAAAATTGATTAAATTTCCAATTTTCTGGGCCATAGTAGAACAAAAGAGAACTTGAAGGGTTAGAATGTAACTTTTCTGAAATTTCCATGCATGCAACCCAACGAAGTCTTCTGCAATTGGAAGAACTGTCTGCAACTTCTAATGCTTTGAGAATTCCGCAATTTCATGCGGCAAGTTTCCGACAATAATCTCAAACCAAAAACAATCCCAAGTTCTACATAAGCTTATCATCAAAACTTATTAAACATGCAAGAGAAAAGCGAATACAGAATGAGGAAGGTTTGCAAAACCCAAGTTCATTTAGAAGCTTTCCACGAATTCTGGGTTTTCTCATGAAAGTTCACTTGACCAATTAACATTCGTACGTGTTTTGCATCATGAAAAGGAAAACAGCCGTTAAAATCTTACTTTATGAAACAAACTACACCAAAATCTCTCCAAAACAAAACTCTGAGCAATGTCGACACAGCTCCACGGAGAGACATGAGAGCAACTTTTGAGCAAGTAAAAACAGGAAGAAAGAAAAAGGAACAACGAAAGACAGCAAGCATGCATAACTACGAGGACCGAACATTTTCTCATGCAAGCATCGAAAGACAAGATTCGGCAACTCAACTCAAAGGCATGAACTTGGGACAAGGGAGAGAGGAAGGTAAAAACGCAGCAACAGAGTGCTATGGTCATTTGCTGAAACTTCGAATCAAACTTCCAAGAAAAAAAACAAACCCAAAACAAGATGATGAACACTGATGGCCTTTACCACTAAGCTCTCAAGCATGCCCATGACATCTCAGCCAAACAGCAAACAAATTAAGCATTTTAAGCAAGCCAAAACTTCAGCAATCCAAAGAAAGAGAAAGGATCTGTCCACGCTGCTGCAACAAGCCGAGAGCTTCGAGCTTGTTGCAGCAGATTTTATGCATCAAATCTCAGCCACACGCAATCTAAAACCCGACAACAGAATCATCAAACATTCTGCATTCTTTTCAACATGAAACCCTAGATTTGAACCCAGAAAATCCGAAGAAAAATATGCAAACTTTGGCTATTTTCTGAAGCTTTTCTGATGCTTAGACACTTTAACAATCTCACCGATAGCTAGTGCAAACCATTCAAGACACAGCAAACCATTATGACTTGGCTTTCTAACGAAGAAGCAGATTAACAAAAAACAAAACATTAACCTTGCTCGACTAAAGGAAATCAGCACAAATACAACCTAAACCATCCTAAAAACGCAGATTTGGTTTTAGCAAAAACTAACAGACAAGAAAATCACCAGTTTTCAGTTTGGGATTGAGACGAATGAGCAGAAAAGGGTTGAAGACTACCTATTTTACCCCCTTTGGATCCGAACCCTCAGCTTGGGTTTGATGCAGAAATCAACCGTAAACTTCGATGAAGAGACTTGAATCTAGGGTTTCAACCTCAGTTCTTCCTTCTTCTCTTTCCTTCGTTCTTTCTCGGATCTCTCGGTTCCTTCCTCTCACTCCCTCTGTTGCTCTTTTCCTCTCTTCTTTTCTCCCCTCAGCCGCCCCTCTTGCTTTTCTTCCCTTGGCATCTCTTGTTCCCGTAGCTCTCTCAATCTCTCTTGCTCTTTTTTCTCTAATCCTAGCCGCCACTCTAATTACTCTGTTGTCCCTTTTATTTCTTTCTCTGGTTTCCTATCCAGCCCACCCGAAGCTCTTCCCATTCCTGCTCTCTTCCTCACTGTCGCGCCCCATTTTTAATAAAAACAAATAAATGGTTTAAAAAAGTGAATTTTTTAGTTGAAAAATGAATTTTGATTTACAAAGAAAATGAAGAAAAATATGGGTCTAAATGGGACTTGAAAATGCGACGATTTGACCCAAAATATAGTTTAAAAAGGATTTTTTTGAATGAAAAATGGAGTCGCCACTTGGTATAGAGTTAAGGTGTACAAAGTCACCTAAAAAATAAATTTTTAAAGAAAAAAAGTAGAAAAACCCCTTTTTAAACGACTCCAAGTCTACGAAAATCAGAGAAAAAGATTCGGGAGTCACATTTGAAGAAAGGGAAGGCAAGGATAAGAATCCAAGGCACTCTTTCAACCTAACCAAGGCTAGTTGCGCGATTTAGTCAAAAGATTTTCTTATTTTAACCTAAAGATTTATCACATTTAGATGTACTATATGAATGCAAACCCTAAACCTAAGAGGGTATCGGGGGTCGAAATTTCTCTTCAAAGCTCAATTGATGTCAATCACATTAATTGTGATGCCCAATGTGAACTCTTCGAAAAAGTCACGAATAATGCAAAAATATGAGACTCTAAGAAAAGAAATAAAATAATTATACAAAAGTTACATGTCTTAAAGGAGTGCATCATGTCGGGTACGGGGGACTAATGTTCGTGACTCAATTTTCCCTTTAATAGAGGAAATACGAGCGTGCTAAGGCTAGAGAAGCCAAACTCGTCCATATCCCATATTCAAGGGGTTATCCCTAATCTAATCAAGCAAATGATCTAACCTAATTCTAATGCTTAGATGAAATGCCAGTGTAATGTCATGTTTCATACAAAGGGGGGCAAGTAACGTACATATAAGGGAAAATATAGAGGAAGGGATGTACATATATAAGAAAGTGTCATACAACATGGTAAAACCCTAAAAAGTGAAAACTTGCATGACATGAAGTGATTTTATCACACAACCATGATCTAACGTTCGAGGGGCCCCTAAGGGTCTAGCGTTGGACTAGCCCATGTCTACAATTTCCCACTAGCATTGGACTAGTAAGAAAAGTCGGAACAAAGGGTCACAGCTAGCGTTGGACTAGTGTAGATTCGAGAAATTGACCACAACTAGCATTGGACTAGTGTGGTGACGTCACACATCGGTTACAATCAAATAAATCATGTAAGAGCTAATAAAAGCATGTAAACACATAAATCACATATAGCACATAACACATAAGCATGATATCTAGATGCAAGACCCTAAGAAAACGGTAACACATAGCACATAGACATGCAAATCACACATAAGGCAAATAAAGCAAATAAAGCCCTAACTATTACATTCGAGGGGAAGCCTACTACAATCTAAGAGGGGAAACGGAATAAATAAATAAAATAATAACCTAACTATTACAACCTTGGCATTAAATTGCCTTTCAAATAAGCAAATTGAGCTAAAATAAATATACAAAATTAAAACAAATAAAGTAAATAAATAAATAAAATGAAAACATTCAAAAAACTTGCAATTAAGCACATAAAGTCACATAGGGCACATAGGATCAAATGAGGTCAAAATAAGGGACAGAGTGTACCTCCCTTGAGTTGGGGCCCTAGTGAAGGAAATTTACTTATTTACCCTCCAAAATCAAAGAAAAGGTTAGGGCACCAATTTATTTTGAAAAATTAAAGAAAATATGCAAACACAAACTCAGTTGGACATGAAGCCCTTAAAATTATGAATTAAATGCAATTTAAACAAAGCATGTTGGTTAATTGAAGCAAACAAGCAATGAAGTTGCAAAATTAAAGCCGCCAAGGACTAAATTGCAAATAGCAGAAAGTCTTTAGGGCCTAATCACAATTTTTTAGAACTTTGGGGCAAAAATTGAAGGAAAGATAAGGCTCAAGGACCAATTTACAAATTGTAACAGGGACTCAATTGAAAGCCTTTATAAAAATATTGGGGTCAAATTATGAAGTCCTAAAAGTTTGGGGTTAAATTAGAAAGCAGAGGAAAATGGAGGGACTGAAATTGTAAAACTGGCCAAGCAGTCGTCTTCTCCAACGGACTGGCCATCCGCTGCTGTTTTCCTACTGTTTTGCCAACGAAGAAAAACTAGAAAGCTCATCTCTGGCCACTCCAAAAGAAAAAGGAAACTTGCACAAGCTCCTTCTTCACACAAAAATCAAATTCGTGCGAGGGGAAGCATAAGGGAATGAAAAAAACAGAAAAAGTGCAAGACACCAATACATCAAAATCTCCCAAGCGCAAGGAAACGAAACTGGCTAACTTATCCGGATTCTTCACACGCAAAATTGCAGACAACTCAGCTTTCAATTAGAATTTTCAATCAGGTATTTCATCGAACAGGTTGTAGGCATTAAAATTTTACCAGATTTTTGCTCAAATTGCAGTATAACTAGCCCCAAAAATTTGTCAGAAAATCAAGGAAATTCAGTCCAATCATCATATAAAGCATGCGTATGCTAATTTTGAACAATCAGTGAAACAATTACAATAAAACGAAACCACTGCCGACATGCTTAGAGAGCTTGGGAAGAAATTGAAATTCAAAGAAAAAGGGTCAACTTACAGAGCTCTTATGTGAGCGGCGGCGATTTGCTGATGGCGGTGAAGGATTCCTACGAGATGGTAGCAGTCTCAATTCCTCAGTCGCTTTCTTTTGCTCTGTTTTCATCTCGTCCGCCGCCTTTGTTCTTCTGGCTCCTCATCTTTCATTTTCCTCTGTTTTCTTTTCTCTGTTTGTTTTCCTTCATCCGCTCTCGTTTCTCTTTCAGAAGTATCCTCCCTGATTGCTTCGCTGTCTTCCTTTTTACGTTGACTTCCCCAGCATCTTCCGCCGTTGCAGCAAGGCCGCAGCCGAAGACTGCTGCTGCTGCAACTTCACTCTGGACTTATTGAAGTGGAAACGGAAGGGGGCGAAGTAGGACCTGAACTGGAGCTTTTCCATCGTTTTGAGCGGACAGGAGATTGGAATTGCAGGTTCTTTTGGATCAAACGGTGGAGGATCGGAGTTTGGAATGGATTGAATTTGAGGAGCGTCCTCTGTTACTGGATTTGAATCCATCATAATAGAGATGATGGAGAAGAGAGGGTCTAGAAAGGATTTGAGATAGCTGAGAGTATGGCGGTGGTGATTTCGACACTGTCCGCGAAGGAGACCGACGGTTGTGCATAGCGGAATTCTGGTGGACCAAGGAGGCACAAGGCGGCAGGCATGGTTGATTGGGGGATTTGTTGAATATGCTATGGGGAGTTAGAGATGGTGGCAGCGGTTGAGGTTGTCGGAAATTTGGTAGTGGTGGTTGAACGTTTTCCTTTCGGATCCTTGAAGCTGAAGCCCCCTCCCTTTAGCCGCTGTTGTTCTCCTCCTCCAGCTTTTTCAACCCTCGCCGCCCTTTTCTACATTTCTCCCTTTTTTCCGCTCAAAATCTCCCTCAATTTCCCCAGTTTTTACCCCTGTTCTTGCTGTCTTCCCCTGCCCAGATTTTTGTTTTTCTGAAATTTAGTATGAAGAAAAAAATAAATAAATAAAAAATAAAAAATAAAATAAACCAGAAAAAAAATAAAAATAAAATAAAATAAAAATAAAAACCCTAGAATTGAAGCAAATAAACCTATTAAATTAATTAAACAAATAAAGTTAAAAAATCAAAAATTTGTTGTTTGTAGTTTGCCCCTCTTTGTCTGAGTTTTGAAAAAACTTGAGACAAATAAGTAGACACAAAATACTTACCTGTGTCATTCGGTTGCCACTATTCGAACGACTGCCGTCTTTGAAAATGAGGACTGACCTCCTTTAAAAAAAAATTTATAATAGGACTGACCCAGACGAAAATTTTAAAACGGGACTGTCCCGAACAAAATTCAAATCATAGGACTGACCCGAACAAAATTTAAATCATGGGACTGACCCGAACAAAATTCAAATCATGGGACTGACCCGAACAAAATTTAAATCATGGGACTGACCCGAATAAACTTTAAATCGTAGGACTGACCCGAACAAAATTTAAAATCATGGGACTGACCCGAACAAAATTCAAATCATGGGACTGACCCGACGGCTAGTGGCAGTGCAAATGAAATGCTCACTAGTGGGACTGACCCAACGGCTAGTGGCAGTAAAGAAATGCTGGTATGTATGAAGAAACTGTATAAGATTTGCTTGAATTTATCCAAAGATTTGCCCCAGTGTGATGCATTGGTCAGTGGGATTAAACCCGAGCCTGCCTTAGTTGATGGTACAAAATCCAAGCCCAACGTGATTTTTGTGATGTTGGTGGCACGAAATCCAAGCCCAACGTGATTTTGGCGGCACAAAATCCAGACCCAACGTGATGTTTGTGATGTTGGCGGCACAACAAAATCCAGGCCCAACGTGATTTTTGTGATGTTGGCGGCACAAAATCCAGGCCCAACGTGATTTTTGTTAATGTCTGTGGGATAAGACCCAATCCCCAGCGTGGGGCCTTCTTCTTTCTTCTTTCTCTTCTTTTCCGGCATCGGCCTTCCACATCATTAGTTGCTTCTCCATCGATTTCAGCCATGAATTCCTGCACAGGGGGCTTACCAAAGTACAATATGCACTTAAAATTTCTTATTTTATTGATGCACCTACTACTCATGTGAAGAGCAGCATGATTGATTCAAAAATATCTTGCTTGACTCTTGGACGAAATCCTCAAATGT
The DNA here is from genome assembly GCF_036785885.1 of Coffea arabica. NCBI lineage: Eukaryota > Viridiplantae > Streptophyta > Magnoliopsida > Gentianales > Rubiaceae > Coffea > Coffea arabica. Next base: position 48,244,488 of record NC_092321.1, read on the forward strand.
GTTACAAAATCTGCCCCAGTGTGGGCTTATTTCGCGAAATCTCACAAATAAAAATTTGCCCCAGTGCGGGCTCCTTTGATTGTAAAAATTTGTTCAGATGATTTCCCATTTATTTGAACAAGGAGAAACCGCACTTTCTAAAATTTAGAAAATAATCATATATACAATGTGAAGAAATTTAAACGTCGAGTTTGAACTCATGCAGAAATTTCATGATGAATCCCTCAGAGTAACACCAAATTCAAGAAGATTTCTTCCTCATTTTTAGCATCGGTGCTTAGGGTAACGGGTCACCACTTCTTGTTGGCTTATCTTTCAGGATCAATCAAGTGGGCGTTATTTCTGATTTGGAAGTGGCTAAAGGAAATGGGAGGTCAAGATTTGTCTTATTTTTGTGCCCATTCGATATCACATCTTAGTGAAAGCAAATAGTTTGTCACCCTAATTTCTTAAGAAAACTTAGTCAATACATAAGCTTGGTAAGCTTGTAACAGAGGGGTAAAAACGATACCAAAACATGCGGAAACAGGTTATAACCTTATGATCCTGAGTGACAGGTAGATTTCTTAGGAGCGTAACCCTTGCTTTGAGTTGTCATGAGGGATAAGTCAGCGATGGACTTTATGAGCTTGTAATGCAGTTGGAAAACGATAGTTAAAGAAAAAAATTTTCGAGGGTATTGCACCGAAGATCGCATTTTTCTCAAAATTGCTCTCATTTCGTACTCAAACATCTCGGACTTTGTTCGCATTTTTCTCATCATTCACCAGGGACTTCAGCGTCGAATTTTTTGCATTTTTCTTGCATTTACTTTTCTTGCATTGCTTTTTGGTTCTTTTCTTTTCCTCGACCTGGTGGGTTTTCACATGGTGAGTAGTGTCAACCCCATATCCAAGCAATTCAGAAATACAGCTAAAATTTTCTGGCATCAGAAATTTTCTTGACAGGGTCATTGCAAAGAACAGAAGTTAGGACTTTCGACTTTTGTAATGGGGTCTGGTAGGGTGTTTAGAAAAGTTAAGGCTTGAAGGCAGATTTCAAAAGTGGTTTAAGTAATCTGAGATCGCATTGTTGTGCCAACCCTATTTTAGGGTTAAATAAAAACTTGCCCCAGTTCATTTTCCATTGAGGCTTTTTCTTTCATTTTCTTCTTCTTCTTTTTTCTGCCATTCTTTTGAAATTTTCAAAATTTGCCCCAGTTTAGGTTTAACTGAGGTTCTTTTCTTCCATTTCCTTTCTTTTGCTTTCATCGCTTTATCACTTTTCACCTCTTGAAACTTTTCTTTCCTTTTCAACTCAAACTTGCCCCAGTGTGGGGCTTGCGATCCTCAGGGGTTGCCAAATGAAGTATTTTATTCTGAAAACTCAAAAGGGATAACTAAGGATAAAATGTTTGATTGGAAAAGAAGAGGACCTGACTTTTATTCCGTTCCTTACAATAACTCTGAAAGAATACTTTCATTAATGCAAAATTTCCTGCACGTATCTGAATTAATTGATTGACGAAGACTCCTGTTCATCCATATTTGTGAAACACAATGATCTGCCGGACAATACTCTTCCTTTTCTTTTCTCTTTCTTCTTTTTTCCCAAAATTGAAGCCCAGGTAGAATCAAATTTTCTCAATTTGTGGTCCCCTCTCTTTTGTTTTTCTCTCTTTTTTTTTGTTTTTTTGTTTTTTTTTGTAAAATTCCCAAATCTCCTTCCCCAATGTGGGGTACGATCATAAGTGCATTCGAAAAGAACCACCTATTTTGACTCAAATGAGGATGCAAGAGGTAATCAGTGTTTAGGTTGTAGAAACGATGGCCAAAACATCATTCTTACACCTCATGACAACCAAAGTAAAGAATAGCTCATTGAGAACCCATTCTCTTTTGAAAATTTTTCCAATGTAGAGTAGTGATCATTAAGGCACTTATTTGAAACGAAATTATTCTTTTAAAGGCTCAAATAGGAGAGCAAATGATAAAATCTGTATGGATAGAGAAACGAATGTTTAAAGTATCATTCCAAATTTTCAAAACAAATAAGAATAATGTACATTTTTGCTATCACTTAGATGTGGATTGAATCTGATTAGACACAGTGGGCATTTTCAAGCAAAGATTGCCCCAATTTGCAATTTTATCAATCAATGTGACTGATTTTTCTTTGAGATTAATAGAAGTGGGCAAAATTAATGAATTGTACAGTGGAGGAGAAAAGGGTATCTCATTGGGCCTTTTGAGTGATCTCTTTTAATTTTGAGCACTCTTATTGCATAGCTCGGATCACCAATCTAGTGTACATAAAGATCTTAGAAAGCATACACTTATGAAATTTCAAGCTAGAGGTTGAAAGATTCCAATTTAGTCTTATTTCTTAAAATTCATCATGAAATCCCTCAAATAGCCAAAAAAGAATGAAATATACATGATTATATACAAAACAACAAAAATAAAAAACTTTATTGCTGAAAAAGTTTGAAACAAAATTTCTACAAATGAGAAGAGAAAGACTTCTGAAGAGCTCCACATATACACACTTGTTTGCCTCCTTTTCGGAACAGAATTATTCTTTTCTTTGAAAAATAATGATGAAGACTCTTAGAGGCTTTAGCCTAGCGCTTCCAAATAGATCCTCCATGTTTTCATTGCAGGGTCTGCCCAAGAATCAAATAATACTTGTAATTTTCACACTTTATTAGATCAGAATTGTTATCAGATATAGAAAAATATTCTTTACCTTATTGAAGCATTTTTATGAATGCAGGGGAGGGGGAAAACAAAAGAAAAATACCCTGAGTTAGTAAGTAAGATCATAAAATCGGTATGCATGTCGTATGGGGGAACCCTTTTATGCCAAGGGTAGGCCTAGCATGAAAATGCAATCCTCTAGGGTAGGCACCATACAATACCTGATGAATCCGATCAACTGATTGAGTGAAAAATAATTTGAAAAATTTGACCAATTGGAGTGAGAAGAGACATTTGTCCCAAAAATGAGGACAAAGTCCGAATGGATTGCTTGTTTTGATCAACACATAATGTGCAAAAAAGGTAAAATGGTCAAATGCATTGAATGAAATTTGATTATTTATTGAAAATTGAATGGATAACCCTGAAAATGAATTAAACTAATCAAATCAATTGAATGAAATCAATTGATCAAACGGATCGAGTGAAATGATGATTTATTCAAAATCGACCGAATTGTCCTAAAAATAGGTAAACTGGTCAAATGGATCAGACGAATTTGATGATTTATTCAAAATCTATAAGAGTGCCCTAAGAACTAATCAAATGAATTGAATGAAATTGGTGATCTATTCAAAATCGACTAAATTGCCCTAAAATGGGTAAACTAGTCAAATGAATTCAAAATCGACTAGATTGTCCTAAAAATGAACAAATTGATAAAATGGACTAGATGAAATTGATGAATAGAATGGTCCAATGGATTGAATGGAATTGACAGCTTATTAAAAAAAATCAATCTATCCATTGGTAGTTCAAAATTTATTGCGATGCATTAGTCTATGAGCCTTCTAATATCAAATTTTGGCCTCAATTTATTTATCATCTCAACAGTGAGGAAATATTGGTGAAGTTTTTCAAATTAATGTCCTTTACGCCAGGTATTTTTACCAATTTTGATAAAGTGGCCAAAAAGTGATTATTAGATACTCATATTCCAAAGATCGCTCTATGAAAATGATCGAATCCTACCTTACCTTGTGCACTACCCCTTTGGATGGTACAAAATGTAAACGTGCAAGTCTCCTTGGATTAAGCATCCGAGATACAGGGCAGTTTATTTCTAATACAGGATCCCCTAAATGGCATTCCCTCTATTGGCTCATGCATGATGCCAATTTATCAAAGCGACTAAATATGCAATACACCAAATGAAACGTGACCTAAAGGAACCCTCCTTTTTATATGCCGGGGTGAGTTTAAAATGAAATGTATTCATGTTACAAATGCGAAGCATTGAATTTAAACGTGTCACATCAAACGGGGTAGGCTCCTAGAGAGTACCATGCTAGGACTCTTATCTTCTAGGGCTGATGAATGCAATAGAGACAAAAACCAATAAAAGTTAGTTCAATCAGATAAATACACATAACACATTGTAGCAAAGCAATACAAAGAGATAAAGCAATAAAAGGAATAGAGGGGTTGAATCCCTCCCCTCATGAATAGTGTCCCTAATAGGGTAAGGCAGACTCTACCCTAGGTAAACTATCATGGATGCATGAGGTATTGGCTCACTAATGCATCTAGACTCGATAGGTTTGAGGTCCCCGAACCTTCAGACTTGGAAACCAAAGGTCATCAATCCCAAGGTTCTTTGTCGGTGGCTCGAACGATTCCCCAGACACTGCTACACATACGTCGTGTTACGGCTACATGTCTGAGTGAATCTATCAAAAATCCTCAACCTTCAACTAAAAGCTAGAGGCTATTAACCCAAAGCTTAAAGCGGAAGATTGAATGACCCCTCGGATCATGCTACGCACACGTCGTGTCGCGATCACACGTCCAAGTGGGTCGCCTAATCCTAATAGGGTGGAGTGGCGTGACAAGCCACTAAAATAAAAATAAAGGAGGGATAAATAATAAAGCATATGCACGTATGCTAGTGCTCCTTTTTGGAGGGGAGGGATCGAGAACCAATGCGAGGCTCTAGGGTAATATCCCCCCACCCAAATGCAATGCAAAGCGCGGGATAACATACATAAACTATCCATCCATCAAATCAATCGTACGAAAATAGGTGAGGGAGTGAGTTGATACGCGCGAAATGCAAAAATCCTAAAAAAAGGAAAAATGCAACCCTAAACATCCACATGTAATATATAAGAAGGTTAAAAGAAGAAAAGAATCGACTAAATCGAATGTTCGGACTCTCTAAGTCCCCAGTGGAGTCGCCAGCTGTTGCGCCCCATTTTTAATAAAAACAAATAAATGGTTTAAAAAAGTGAATTTTTGAGTTGAAAAATGAATTTTGATTTACAAAGAAAATGAAGAAAAATATGGGTCTAAATGGGACTTGAAAATGCGACGATTTGACCCAAAATATAGTTTAAAAAGGGTTTTTTTGAATGAAAAATGGAGTCGCCACTTGGTATAGAGTTAAGGTGTACCAAGTCACCAAAAAAATAAATTTTTAAAGAAAAAAAGTAGAAAAACCCCTTTTTAAACGACTCCAAGTCTACGAAAATCAGAGAAAAAGATTCGGAAGTCACATTTGAAGAAAGGGAAGGCAAGGATAAGAATCCAAAGCACTCTTTCAACCTAACCAAGGCTAGTTGCGCGATTTAGTCAAAAGATTTTCTTATTTTAACCTAAAAATTTATCACATTTGGATGTACTATATGAATGCAAACCCTAGACCTAAGAGGGTATCGGGGGTCGAAATTTCTCTTCAAAGCTCAATTGATGTCAATCACATTAATCGTGATGCCCAATGTGGACTTTTCGAAGAAGTCACGAATAATGCAAAAATATGAGACTCTAAGAAAAGAAATAAAATAATTATACAAAAGTTACATGTCTTAAAGGAGTGCATCATGTCGGGTACGGGGGACTAATGTTCGTGACTCAATTTTCCCTTTAATAGAGGGAATACGAGCGTGCTAAGGCTAGAAAAGCCAAACTCGTCCATATCCCATATTCAAGGGGTTATCCCTAATCTAATCAAGCAAATGATCTAACCTAATTCTAATGCTTAGATGAAATGCCAGTCTAATGTCATGTTTCATACAAAGGGGGGCAAGTAACGTACATATAAGGGAAAATATAGATGAAGGGATATACATATATAAGAAAGTGGCATACAACATGGTAAAACCCTAAAAAGTGAAAACATGCATGAGATGAAGTGATTTTATCACACAACCATGATCTAACGCTCGAAGGGCCCCTAAGGGTCTAGCGTTGGACTAGCCCATGTCTACAATTTCCCACTAGCATTGGACTAGTAAGAAAAGTCGGAACAAAGGGCCACATCTAGCGTTGGACTAGTGTGGATTCGAGAAATTGACCACAACTAGCATTGGACTAGTGTGGTGACGTCACACATCGGTTACAATCAAATAAATCATGTAAGAGCTAATAAAAGCATGTAAACACATAAATCACATATAGCACATAACACATAAGCATGATATCTAGATAAAAGACCCTAAGAAAGCGATAACACATAGCACATAGACATGCAAATCACACATAAGGAAATAAAGCAAATAACGCCCTAACTATTACATTCGAGGGGAAGCCTACTACAATATAAGAGGGGAAACGAAATAAATAAATAAAATAATAACCTAACTATTACAACCTTGGCATTAAATTGCCTTTCAAATAAGCAAATTGAGCTAAAATAAATATACAAAATTAAAACAAATAAAGTAAATAAATAAATAAAATGAAAACATTCAAAAGACTTGCAATTAAGCACATAAAGTCACATAGGGCACATAGGATCAAATGAGGTCAAAATAAGGGACAGAGTGTACCTCCCTTGAGTTGGGGCCCTAGTGAAGGAAATTTACTTATTTACCCTCCAAAATCAAAGAAAAGGTTAGGGCACCAATTTATTTTGGAAAATTAAAGAAAATATGCAAACACAAACTCAGTTGGTCATGAAGCCCTTAAAATTATGAATTAAATGCAATTTAAACAAAGCATGTTGGTTAATTGAAGCAAACAAGCAATGAAGTTACAAAATTAAAGCCGCCAAGGACTAAATTGCAAATAGCAGAAAGTCTTTAGGGCCTAATCACAATTTTTTTAGAACTTTGGGGCAAAAATTGAAGGAAAGATAAGGCTCAAGGACCAATTTGTAAATTGTAACAGGGACCCAATTGAAAGCCTTTATAAAAATCTTGGGGTCAAATTATGAAGTCCTAAAAGTTTGGGGTTAAATTAGAAAGCAGACGAAAATGGAGGGACTGAAATTGTAAAACTGGCCAAGCAGTCGTCTTCTCCAACGGACTGGCCATCCGCTGCTTTTTTCCTACTGTTTTGCCAAAGAAGAAAAACTAGAAAGCTCATCTCTGGCCACTCCAAAAGAAAAAGGAAACTTGCACAAGCTCCTTCTTCACACAAAAATCAAATTCGTGCAAGAGGAAGCAAAAGGGAATGAAAAAAATAGAAAAAGTGCAAGACACCAATACATCAAAATCTCCCAAGTGCAAGGAAACGAAACTGGCTAACTTATCCGGATTCTTCACACGCAAAATTGCAGACAAATCAACTTTCAATTAGAATTTCCAATAAGGTATTTCATCGAACAGGTTGTAGGCATTAAAATTTTACCAGATTTTTACTCAAATTGCAGTATAACTAGCCCCAAAAATTTGTCAGAAAATCAAGGAAATTCAGTCCAATCATCATATAAAGCATGCGTATGCTAATTTTGAACAATCAGCGGAACAATTACAATAAAACGAAACCACTGCCGACATGTTTAGAGAGCTTGGGAAGAAACTGAAATTCAAAGAAAAAGGGTCAACTTACAGAGCTCTTGTGTGAGCGGCGGCGATTTGCTGATGGCGGTGAAGGATTCCTACGAGATGGTAGCAGTCTCGATTCCTCGGTCGCTTTCTTTTGCTCTGTTTTCATCGCGTCCGCCGCCTTTGTTCTTCTGGCTCCTCATCTTTCATTTTCCTCTGTTTTCTTTTCTCTGTTTGTTTTCCTTCATCCGCTCTCGTTTCCCTTTCAGAAGTATCCTCCCTGATTGCTTCGCTGTCTTCCTTTTTACGTTGACTTCCCCAGCATCTTCCGCCGTTGCAGCAAGGCCGCAGCCGAAGACTGCTGCTGCTGCAACTTCACTCTGGACTTATTGAAGTGGAAACGGAAGGGGGCGAAGTAGGACCTGAACTGGAGCTTTTCCATCGTTTTGAGAGGACAGGAGATTGGAATTGCAGGTTCTTTTGGATCAAACGGTGGAGGATCGGAGTTTGGAATGGATTGAATTTGAGGAGCGTCCTCTGTTACTGGATTTGAATCCATCATAATAGAGATGATGGAGAAGAGAGGGTCTAGAAAGGATTTGAGATAGCTGAGAGTATGGCGGTGGTGATTTCGACACTGTCCGCGAAGGAGACCGACGGTTGTGCATAGCGGAATTCTGGTGGACCAAGGAGGCACAAGGCGGCAGGCATGGTTGATTTGGGGATTTGTTGAATATGCTATGGGGAGTTAGAGATGGTGGCAGCGGTTGAGGTTGTCGGAAATTTGGCAGTGGTGGTTGAACGTTTTCCTTTCGGATCCTTGAAGCTGAAGCCCCCTCCCTTTAGCCGCTGTTGTTCTCCTCCTCCAGCTTTTTCAACCCTCGCCGCCCTTTTCTAGATTTCTCCCTTTTTTCCGCTCAAAATCTCCCTCAATTTCCCCAGTTTTTCCCCCTGTTCTTGCTGTCTTCCCCTGCCCAGATTTTTGTTTTTCTGAAATTTAGTATGAAGACAAAAATAAATAAAAAAAAAAATAAAAAAAAAAAATAAAAAAAACCAGAAAAAAATAAAAATAAAATAAAATAAAAATAAAAACCCTAGAATTGAAGCAAATAAACCTATTAAATTAATTAAACAAATAAAGTTAAAAAATCAAAAATTTGGTGTCTACACTCACAATCTCAGCCGCCAACCCCTATTCTCTCTACTTCTGTCCTCCTTTGTTCAGCTGTTTCCGTTCTATTTATATGGAACACTAACTCTCAAACCCTCACCTCAGAGGTGAGGATGAGAGTTGAGATTTGCTGAATATTTTAGAGCCATGCGATGGCCATTATTCCAGAAGGTTCTTGATAAGAATCCTAGGGAATGAGGTGGCCATAGTTTTGGAGAAAAACCAGAAAAATCAGTGGAAAATGAACGGTGAAATGGAGCTGCAATTTGATCCATGATGCGCGCGTGCTAGGCACGCACGGGTGGAGCATTTTTTTTTTAGTTTTCTTTTCTTTCCAATGAATGAAAAAAGAAATGATTTTCTTTAACAAAATGGAAATAGACAAAAATAATCAACTAGAATAAAAATGCTAAAATTTTTTTGTTTGGTGATGATTTTTCTTTTTATTTTCTTCCAATGAATAATAAAATGGTTTTCTTAACAAAATTAAAATAAGATAAAAATAAACAAAAAAATTAAAACAAAATCAACTAAATGAAATAAAAAATAAATAAAAAGCTAAAATTTTGGTGTCTACAGTATGCTAAGATCTTGATATATTTGGCTAGAATTTGGTGGATTCTTGTCTCTCGAGATCCTAGGGTTAATGATTGATGAAACCCTTGAGGATTGAGTGTGATTTATGGTGGATTATTGGTGAAAATTGGAGTATATATATGCTGAAATTTCTATTTAGATGACCAATTATCATGGGCAAAATTTTAGCTTTACCTTCCTTAAATTTGTGCCTTGTTTATACACTTGTGCTAGAAAAATTTTGAGAAATTTGATGCTACTTGACTCTATGTATGTTGGTTGAAGTATGTTGAAAAATTTGTAAGAAAATGAAGTGGTGATGTGGGTTATCTTGTTGGAAAAAGTAAAGTTGCAGAAGCTCAAAAAATGGCCTAAGCTGGCCGAATTTGTGAGTTAAAACTCCAGTTTTAATTTTCTATTTTACAAACTGTTTTGGGTGGAATTTAACTCAAAAGGTTCTATTGGACTTTGATCTTGGTATGTATAATGATTTTGGATCAAAATTTTGAAGTTAAAAGGGGGAAAAGTAAGATTTCCTCCAAAGTTTAGTGGTTGACAACTTTATGGACTGATTTGACTTTGGATCCTTGTTTTCATGAAGTTTTGGTTGGTTTAGTTCAAGAAACCTTATTTAATTTTGATCCTTGTTTGTGAGATGATTTTGGGACAAAAACTACGAATGTAAGTAATTGAAAAGTGGACTTTTGCTATGATTTGCTTGCTACAAAACTATTAGAGGATCGAAAAGCCTTGTCTAAACTTTTGAAATGCTTTTGTCCTAATAGAAAGTTGAGTACTTTTACCTGAATTGTCAATTTGAAAGCTTAATTGGGTTGAAGTGCCTAGGACACTAAAGTTGACTAATTTGAACTCTAAAGGTTCACTTATATGTTGTATTTGTTTGTCAAGGTTGCAAACTGAACGTGCAGGCGATCCTTCTGTGGAGGCTTAAGTGCAATTTGGTGAGTGTTCTAAGTGCGTAATAGCACTATATGTATGCTTGATATGTCAATGAATTTAAGAAAAATTATATGACTATGAACTGTCATTTTGAACTTGTTTATGAACGGACGAGTGTGTACTTTATCGCACTCGATCCTACTGAATTTTTATTGCTATAAGTGAATGTGATATGATATTATTGATATATGGGGGTCCCAAAGCCGAATGGCTAGTTATTCGAGATTGAACTGGCAAGGATTTGGTCAACTCAATTAGCGAATCTTGGGTAGTATTTATGTGTTGGATCCATACTGTACTGGGTATACTCGAGTAATACCAATCACTGAAATTTTGTTGGTGTGCGAGTCCGGTAGGAGGTGAAAGGTGGATGGAGTGGTGTGAAGTGACGATTCTACATGGACATGAAAGTTGATGGAATGTCAACTACTTGAATTACTTATTGATTGAGTGTTTGCCAGTGCTCAGTATCCTTAATGATGGACATATCAATTTTTTTATGATGTGCTTATATGATATTTCTTGTTTATGTTTCTTGTTGACTTAAATATGTGAAATAATTTCTTTCTTAAATTGCATGTCTTTCTTAGATCTCACTGGGCGCAAGCTCATACATTTCCTTTTGTTTATCTTAGTAGGGTTGGTTCGTAATTCGGGAAATTAGCACTTAGTTTTTCTTTTAGTTAGACTAAGTGAATAGATTACTATATTATTTTGAAGGTGAATTATACATTTAAACTCTCTTTTATATTTTAAATTGTTCCGACAAACAACTGTATATATTAGTTGTATTTAGCGTATTTTGTGGTAAGATTGGATATTGAATTTGATTTTGTGGTTTGTTAACGAGTCCCAACGAGAGTTGGGTAAGCGATCGTCTAATACCTTAGAGTACGCCCTTGAGAGAGGTGGGATTGTTACAGTTGGTATCAAAACTTAGGTTTCGGAGTAATCTGGACCGAATAGGGAATAATCTGGACCGAATAGGGAATCCTGTAGATATGAAATAATAGGAATGCTAGAATGACTTGTTAAGTTGGGAATTGTTTAAGTATTGACTGTGAGGACCCGTAAATTTTCCTAATTTTATATTATTTCCTCGCCTGCATTTTCTTCATTAAACCCTATTATATTGATTTTCCAGAGATTTTTATAAGTGAGTATAGGTTTTACACCATTTTCATAGTATAAGTTAGTTCTTGATAAGTATGAAGTGCGTTGAAGACGTGGGACCCGCTAGTGCGCTAAGTGCGGTAAAATTTTGACGATTAATTGAAGTTTTGTATCAAGAGATATTATTTTACAAGGTGTTAGGAGATAATTAGAGGACAGTTATCTAGGTTAAGCTTGGTAGACAAAGGGATAAGAATAAACTTAAGAAGGGCCAAGTGTCGCGACCCGATGGGAAGTTGGACTTGCCTAACTTTCTTACCTTTACTAAAAGAACAATTTTGACCCAAAATCATCTCCAATTTTCATCCTCTTGGCCGAACCTCTTAGGGAGAAAAAAGAAAGAGAGCTTCAACTTTCATCTTCCATTTCTTGCACAAATCTTGAAATCCAACCGATTAAACCTTGAATTAGTCCACAAAAGTGACTTGCTAAGGGAGTTTGAAGATCTTGGTGGAGTTGTTTTGGAAGAAAAACCCCTAAGCTACTACCTTTCTTGAGGTGTTAAGGTATTTTGCTTGGAAACTCACTTTTGTTCCTAATAATGGTAAATTAGTAGTTTGTAGTGGCTAAATATGCTATTTTATGGAAGATTTTATGGAGCAGAGTGAAGTTAGCTAAATTTCTGATTTTTTTGGGAATTTTTCTGTTTTCATATGATGGTTATGGTTGGCCTTGAATTGATGGATCTAAATTGTGTTAAATGGATCCCTTGTGTGTTAATTGGAAAAATTTCGGTTTTGTGCGGAAATTCCAGTTTAAGGGTTCCAATTTGCCCTGTTCTGCTCGGTTCTGTTTGACCAGGTTAGAGGCCGAATTAGGCTTAGCACAAAACATGAAAGTTGTATAAAATGATGTTTTATAGCTGCCTGTAAAATTTCAACTCGATTGGAGCACCGTAGCATGTGAAATGACCGAAATAACTTTGACTGCCCATAAGCCCTATTTTCGCGGACAGTTTTCTGTCTTCGTAGAGATTTCAATTTTTTGACTCTAAAAATGCATGATTTATGTGAGAACCCGTAAATCCCCTAATAATTTTCCTAGGGTTTATTTCCTTTAATGGCATGTTTTCTGCATTTTCTGGCTTAGGAAAATTTTCTTGGTGGATTTTATGAGTAAATATAGTTTTTAGATGATTTTTCTAGCATTGGGTAGTTTTTGAAAAAATTAAGAATATATAATGGACGTGGGACCCACTAGTGCGAAAAGTTTGGAAAAATTCGGCCAATTAGGTTAAATTCCGGATACTGGTGGAAATTTATCGGATGTTAAGAGATAAGTAGAGGGTGAGATTTGATTGATGTGAGAGAAAAAAAAAAGATAGGATTGCATTAATGAAGGTGACAAGTGTCACCATTATATTGGATATGACTTATGACAACTATTCACCTTTTGGACTTATTTGACCCATTGATTAAATATCTCAAAATTACCACAAAAATCACCATTTCTTACCTCCTTGGTGGCCGGCCCTCTCTAGCAAAGAAGGAAGAGAAACTCTTCAAAATCTTGGCAACTATCTAGCTCAAATCCTCCAAAACACTTGCTTGATCTTGTTTCTACTCCATAAAATCTCTCCATTTGGTGTTAGTGGTTAGTTTGGTGAAGTTTTTGGAGAAGCTAAGGTGTCCTACAACTCTCCCTCTCTTGTTTACTAGGTGAGTGGTGATTGAACTTCCTCCTACACTTAATGAAGCTTAAGTTGTGCTTAATGGTAGCTAAAGTGATGAATTTGTGGTTTATTTCTTGGTTTGAGAGGAATTGGTGAAGTTTTCAATTTATTGATGATTTTTCTGGTTTAATATGATCATGTTGTTGTGGCCTTGTATGATGATTGGCAATGGCCTAGAATGACTCTAGTAAGTGTGTATGTTTGGTAATTGCAACCAATTTTGGGTTTGGAAGGAAATGTGAAAAGTTAGGGTTTCATAACCCCAATTCTGTCCGGTTTTGTATCATATGGTTAGAGGCCGAATTGGCCTTTGCTTAAAACATGAAAGTTGTAGGTATTGATGTTTTTGAGGTGCCTGTAAAAGTTCAGGTCATTTGGAGTAGTGTAGAGTGAGAAATGTCATTTTTACTGTTGCTGTTCTGGGTTCATCAGGATGGCCGAACTACGCCTGTAATCGGCTGTTTTGACTGAAATTGTTTTGGATTTGGTTGTTGAGGTCTTCTGATGAAATGTAGCTTGATGTCTTAGCTACCATATTCCTTTGGAATCAATGAATTTGGACTTGTATAGACTGAGTTGGACTAATTACAGCATAGTGTAATTTGTAAACCTGCAATTAAGGTTCTGGTTTGGTATTTTGCATATTTGACCTAGTTGTGCTAGGATTTGGACTGAGTGGCCTTCTACATTGTTGTAGCCCTGTATTTTAGCTTCGAGATGGTGGGTCTTTCACCCTCATCCGATAAGCGTAGCGCAATTTGTACCATTACCGCAAAATGAGGACGAAAACTGTTTTGTCAAGGTCAAGTTAGTTACATTGCTGAAATTTCTGGTTACCTATGCTACTTGTCTATGTTTATAAAACCCTATTGGGGTTGTGATTGGCATTGCTTTATGACTCGTTATCGAGTCTCATTGTACTTGTTTACGTGTTCTAGGGCGTGACGGTGGTTCACGACATTCTCTTGACGGAAGTGCATGAAACAACACTTAATTGATAAGTGAGTATACTACTCACTTGAATGTTACAATGTGGCTTTGCTATATGTGATTTTGATGCCTTGAAGGCTTATTTGGCTATTGGAATTGATTGAGGTGAGGGTGTACTTGACCGCCCTCACCCCTTGTGATACCGTTAATGACTGTTTACCGTTTCACTGATTTACTGCACTTGCTATATGAGATATTGAATTCACTTCATGAAAAACTGATTTGGTGTCGTTTGGACGAGTATCCAACGGCCTTACTGTACTACTGAGCTCAACCCCGTTGGTAGTCAATTGAATCGAGCCGGCGAGGGCTTGGTCGTGAAAATTGACATGCCACGGGGACTGTACTGGGGAATCTTGTAGTAATGAGAATCTTGATTCCGGTAAACTCGAGTATTACCAAAAGCTACTGATTGGAGTGCGGGCCCGGTTGGGGTATGTTTGGTGGAAGGGATGGGAGTGAAGTGGGTTCTACGGTTGGTACTCATAAACGTTGACGGAGAGTCAATGAGATTGGATCAAGAATGTAAGCGTGGAAATGGGCTCTTGGGAGCCGTCCGTATCCTTTTACCGACTTGTTTTATTCTTTAATTGTGTACTTGAAGTGAAAGGTTATGCTATATGCTCTTTGTTGCTTATGGGGTAGTAACTCACTGGGCTTTAGCTCACTCCGTTCCATTTGTTTTCCTTACAGGAAAATGATCACTTTTGGAAAGATCATACTTGTTGGTTGCCAAGTTGAGCTCATGTAAATGCATATTTTGAATAGCTCCTTGAGGGTGAAAACTCTAACTATTTTGTTTCAACCAATGGTTGGTTGTAATTGGCTAATTGCACGTGTATGAACTTGTTGGATATTTTGGTATCCCGCTTTGTCTTGTAAATGTTGAATTTCAATGTATTTATGTTTGGTTGATGTTTGGATGGTTTTCGGATCAATTCGTATTTCAAACGGCGAAAGAAAAAATTTTGGCGGGAATGAACAGGGCCAAATCCGGCCAGGAATCCGGCCAGAAACTGGCCGGATTGTCGGCCGGATTGCCTTGGGATTTTTTTTGAAAATCCGGCCTTGCTCACTGGACAGTATCCGGCCAAGAATCCGGCCGGTAATCCGGCCAGATTCCGGCCGGATTCTGCTGTGGCAGGCACTATTCATCGTTTTCATTTTTTTTTCATATTTTTTTATTTTGGTATTTGTGGCTTGTCCGAGCGCACTTTTGCTTTCCTGAAACGTTCTAGATCGCGTGTAACTGCTCGTTAGTCCTGGCGAGAGCTGGGCAGGCAGTCCGCTAACCCCTTTGGTTCGCCTTAGGGGAAGGTGGGGCTGTTACAATTTAGCTTTGGAGGATTTCATAAGAAATGTAGGTATATGTCTTGTCTTCGAAACTCCATAAGATACACCTCAATCGGACTTCGGTAGCCTGAGTTATTGTCATGTAATCATAGTACGGTTAACTAGTCTGATTGTGAGATGTTGGTTCTGTAATTTGAAATTTTGACCTGAATACACTATGTAGACACCAAATTTTTGGTGTTTTATTATTTACTATTCGTTTTTATTTGTTCTATTTTTAATTCTCACATTTAGTTTTATTTACTTTTAGTTTTAGTTATTTTAGCCGTTTTAGCTAGAATTTCTCAAAGGAAAAAGAAAAGTGTTCCAAAAAATATGTTTTATGTCTTTTAAAATCAATCTTTTGCATTTTGTTGTTTCTAACATTAATTAAATTGTTCTAGTTTTAATTATTTCCAATTTTGTTATTTAGGTTCAAAAAAAAAAAAAAAAAAAAAAAAGAAGCTCGGCAATGCAGAAAGCTGCGTGTTGCCGCAGCTTACAAAGAAGATTGCAGGAGGTCCTGGAGTGGTAATTTGAAGCTGAAAAAGGCCAGGTGTCTAGGACACCTGGAGGAGGGGGGATGAATCTAGGAGGATAGCTAGGTTTTGAGAAAGAGCAAGAGGGATAGAGAGCTGGGGTGTGGACGGCCGAAAAGATCTGAAAAAACAAAGAAAAAAGAGTGAAGGCTTCGGACAGGCAAAAAAAAGAAAGGAGAAGAACAGAAAAACAAAAGAAAAACAGAGAGGGCCGAGAGAATGGGGGGCCGATATAAAAATATAGAAGAAAAGGCTTGCGGCTAAAGAGGGGGAGTCTGCGAGCCAAGAAAAACAGCAAAAGGGGACTAATGGAAAAGAAACAGAGGGCGGCTAAAAGGGAAAATTTGGAGAGAATTTGAGGGAAGTTTTTTGAGGCGGCGGACAGAAAATTGTTTGTTCGAGAGATTGATGTAAAGACAGAAGAAATTTTGTTGAAAATTGATTTCGTTGTTAGAGGGAGAAACCAGAAACAGAACGACGGAGGGAGAGCCGCAATCCACTGCCATCGCCTGCGAAATCTCACCGAACAAAGAGCCAGAAGAAATCCTCCGTTCTCAAGTCCACTTTGCCGCCTGCTCAGTTTTTTTTTTCTTCACGATCCTGCTGTTGCCGCAGCCAGCCGCGCCTCCCTCGTCCAACAAGGGAAGAAAATGCAAGAGAAATCAACAACTAGTTGTTGTTTCCGCCGCTACCACCAGATTCGTCCACTGCCATAAGCTTCATCATAGGAGACCACTGTAAGTCGTCCTTTTCTTTCACATTTCAGTCTTTCGGGCATGTCTTCCGCGAGGGGTTGTTCCAATTTTCATGTGGGTTGTTCGTGGATTTTAGACTGCACATACGTTATGTATTCGATTGGATTGAAATTATTTTTTTGATTATCTCTGATTGTTTATGCTGAACAATTTTGGGGTTAATTATCACCCCAATTGAGCCAAGATTCGATGATATTCTTGACACCCATTAGATGTTTGAAGAAATGCCTGGCTGGAAATTTTTATTGAAAGAGGATTCGTTTGCATTTTCTTTATATGTTCAAGAACCGGCAAAGTCCGTAGGGTCATTCCCTCACACCTGAGGAGTTCTGATATATCGCAATCTTGCATCTTGTTGCTGCTTTATGCCTCCCCTCGTATGAATTCGAATTAAAATGGCAGGGGGAAGGATCTTGTGATTTTTGTTTTGATTGGAAATGGTCAGAGTTGGAGTTTTCGTTCTTTTTGTCCGTAGGAGAAAGCTGGAATGGAAGCTAACGTTTTGATTGTTCGGAGAAGATGATTGATTGTTTAATTTTGCAGTTCCAGTCCCCAACTTTTGAGCATTTTTATAACGGCCTGAATGATTTGCTTTTTCTTGCAAGTAGGTCATGAATTAATTTCAAATTGACCTCTGACCGTTTGGTGAAATCACATGCAGGCCCACATAACTTCCAGATCTTATTCAATTAAGTCACGATTTAATCATAAATTGACCCCTGGACGTTGCCTTTCTTTAATTTCGATCCCAAAGTTTTCATGATTCTTCCAATCAAGTCCCTATTCTGTTGTGATTGAACCCCAAGTTCCCTCCTTGTTCTGCTGTGACCCAAAAATCTGGAAATTGAACTAATGTTGCCCTTTTAAGTTTAATCCTCTGTTTGCATATTTTATGTGATTTGTTTGGATAGATTATTTCTTGTTTGTAGGCTATAATTGAGGTTTAATAATTTTATTTGATTTTATCATGTTGGATCCAAGAAAACAAGTGATGTGGGCTAAGAGTTTTTTTGTTGTTTGGGTTTAAGAAATGGATTTAGTTCATGATTTTGGGTTTTTTGGCTTGGGCTAGAGGGTCATGGCCCATCTGTTTGTTTGGCTTATTTTTGGGCCAAAATAATATATTAGCCCACTCTTATTTTTTTTTTTCCCTTGGACTTCTGGTTGGGCCAAGAGATCTTGGCCCAAACAAATAATAAAACGGCCCATTCCCTTTTGCTTTGGGATTTCCGTTGGGCTGGGAAGCCTTGGCCCAAATAAATAAAGGAAATGGCCCAATGGTTTGGTCCATCAGAAAACCAGAAAACGATTTTGCAAATCAGCCCCTGAATTTCTCCTTAACTGTATTGTGGCCCTGGACATTTTCAACTTCTTTCAACTCGGTCCTTAATTTAATTGCAAATAGGTCCCTGAACTTTATTTTTCTTTAATTTTGACCCCAAAACTTTGTTCATCTTTGCAATCAAGTCCTTTCTTCTTTTGTGGGTTGTTGACATGATTCAATTGATTCAATTTCATGTTTATATTTATCTTTTGTGATTATTTGCCAAATAAATTGGTGCCTTGACCTTCTTCTTTTATTTTTGGAGGGTAAATTAGTAGTTTCGCCTCGTTAGTGCATCGCTTCAAGGGAGGTACACTCTATCCCTCATTTGCATTTCATTTGACCCTACGTGCTCCTACGTGTTATGTGAATATGCATGCCTATTCCGCTTTCCTTACCTCCTTGCATGCATTTACTTGCTTTTACTTTTATTTAAGTTTTATGGGGTATGTGTACACCTCTTGGCTTGTAATAGATAGGGCTCGGAGAGCATCTTGTCCATTTCCCCTTCCCCTTTATGCTTTTATGGGGTATGTGTACACCTCTTGGCTTGTAATAGATAGGGCTCGGAGAGCATCTGGTCCACTTCCCCTTCCCCTTGCTTGCTTGTTTTTGTTGCTACATGTTTAATTGCTTTAGTAGGCTCTTGCATCTAGTCGAGCATGCTAAGTGCTACGTGTTATGTGTTTACGAGCGTTTTGGCATGTCTACTTGCTTTCATAGCCATGAATGAATGGAATGGATGAATGTACGTTTCCGCTAGTCCAACGCTAGTCGGAATTCATAGAATGGGCTAGTCCAACGCTAGACCCTTAGGGATTTCCCCTCGTTAGCACATCATTTGCTTGTTCACTACATATCATGCATTTTTCCTTAGTTTTATCATCTGGCATGCTCCTCGAGCCCCTTTTCCCCTCATTTTAGGATTTTTGCATCTCATACTAGTTATAGGATATATTTGCGTGAGAGTCCCCTTCCGATAAGGGAAACGAGCGAGTGTGGCTACTCGATAGCCTTAGCACGCTAGTTTCGCCTTCTAATCAAAGGGAAAATCAAGTCACAATTTAGGTCTCCCCGTACCCAATATGCATGAATTCCCTAGGCTCATGCATTCTCAATCCACTCTATCATTACACTTTCACTTTTATCTCATTTGCACACATGCACCTTTTTATCACTTTCACTTGCACACGAACACTTTTTTATCTCCACTTGCACACGAACCCTTTTATCTTCACTTGCACACGAGCATTTTATCTTCACTCGCACACGAGTACTTTCATCTACATTTGCACACCTTCACTCTTATCTTATTACTTTTATCTTTTTTTCTCACTTCACACAAACTCACACTTTCACATGGCATGCATTCCACTCATTTTTCACGTCATTTAGGTTTAGGTGTGACCTCTCCAAAAGGGTCATTATTGGGCTTCACAATTAATGTGATTGGCACCACTCAACCTTTGAAGAGAAATTTCCCCCAATCCCCCTAGGTCTAGGTTTTTGCATTCATATAGACATATCCAATACGCGATACATACCTTGGGTAGAAAAATTAGGAAAAATTGGTTTAAGTCGCGCAACTAGCCTTGGCTAGGTCAAAGGGGTGCCTTGGATTCTATCCTTGCCTTCCCCTTTGTCAAATGTGACCCCCGAACCTTTTTCTTTGGCTTACGTGGACTAGGAGTCGTTTTAAAAAGGGTTTTACTACTTTGTCTTTAAAAAACACTTTTTTGGGTGACTTGGTACACCCCAAATCTATACCAAGTGGCGACTCCGTTTTCATATTTTAAAAACCCTTTTTAAAACTTCATTTGGCCAAATCGTCGCTTTCCAAAGTCCCATGGCCTTTTTACTTTTCATTTTGCACACGTTCACACCACACTTCACACACACATCACTCACTTTCACATCATATCGAAAAGTGGGGCGCGACAGTTGGCGACTCCACTGGGGACTTCCTAAGTGGGTCCGAGCATTTGACTTAGCCATTCGTTTCCTTTTTCTACTCTTTTTATGCATTGCATTTGGATATTAGGGTTGCATTTTTTATTTTAGGACTTTTTCGCATCGCGCGCGTATCCAACTATTCCCTCACTCACGTATGTGTGATTGGTTGATTGGATGTATGTTTACTTGTTATCTCGCGCTTGCATTGCATTTGGGGGGGGGGTGTGTCACCTTTAGAGCCTCGCGTGGTTCTCAACCCCTTCCCTCAAATTAGGGGAACACTTCATACGTGCATATTTACTTGCTTTATCCCATTTTATTTGTATTTTCGTGGGCGCCATCCCACACCACCTTGTAGGATTAGGATCGATTGTCTTGGGTAGGCGGCTGGTGTGCTCTGCGCCCATAGCGCTACCTAAGGGATCACTCGAGCCACCGATCAAAGGCCCTGGGAGTGATGACCCTTCGCCTTTAGGTCTGAAGGCTTGGGAGCCGAGACTTATCGAGTCTAAGTTGCATTAGTGAACCCCAGCCTCATGCATCCATATTAGCATTTTCCTAGGCTAGAGTCAGCCTCACCCTATTTTAAGCACATTAGGCACGAGGGAAGGGGTTCCACCCCTTTTACTTGTTTTATTGTATTTCTTTTCTTAATTGCTCCCAATGTGTTATGTGTACTATCAATTGCACTAACCATTCTTTTGTTTTCCTGGCTTGCATTCATATGCCTTAGCAATAAGAGGCCTCTTTGGCACTCTTTTAGTGACTTACCCACTAGATAACTTACATGTTTAAATTCCAGTCATTATGCTTAATTTTCAATAAGTACATTTCATGTTTAGACCTTTTCCCCCCGTTGCATTATTTATGTCCTTTAGCTCACATTTCATGTTTGTCACATATTTACATAGCTTTAATAAACTGGCATCATGCATAAACCCTAGAAAGGGAATGCCATTTAGGGGATCCCGTGTTAGGAATAAACCACCCCATGTCTCGGATATATAATCCAAATGAGACTTGCACGTTTACCTTTCTCGTACCATCCAAAGGGGTAGTGCACAAGGTAAGGTAGGATCCGATCATGTTCATAGAGTGATCTTTTGGAATATGAACATCTAATAATCACTTTTTGGCCATTTTATCAAAAATTGGTAAAAATCCCTTGCGTAAAGGACATTAATTTGAAGAAATTCACAAGTGATTCCTCCTATTGAGACGATAAATAAATTGAGGCCAAAATTTGATTTTTAGAAGGTCATAGACTAATGCACCTCAATAATTTTGAAATAACCAATGGCCGGACAATTCAACCAATTCATTTTGCCAATTCATTCAATAAATCATCAATTCATTTGACCAATTTACCCTTTTTAGGGTCACCTGGTCGATTTTGAATAAATCATCAATTCATTTGACCGATTTACCCTTTTTAGGGTCATCCGGTCGATTTTTGAATAAATCATCAAATCATTTGACCGATTTACCCTTTTTAGGGTCATTCGGCCGATTTTTGAATAAATCACTAATCCAATTTCATTCATTTGGCCATTTTACCCATTTTTAGGGCAGCCGAGCCGATTTTGAATAAATCAAGTTTCGTTCAATCTATTTTGATCAATTTACCCTTTTTTAGGGTGATTTGATAAATTAAATTTCATTCAATTCATTTGACCTGTTTCCCTTTTTAGGGTAATCCGGTCGATTTTTAATAAATTGTCAATTTCATTTGACCAATTAGGGTTTCAATGTCGAATTTCAAAATGGAAAACCTAGTCGATTTTGAGAAAAACATCCATTGCATCCAGCCATTTGATCAGTTGGAGTTCTGACCCGTGCTTCACTGAGAAAAGTTGTCAAAACGAATTCCAATCTCTTCGATAGGAAGTTCGTCAAGGTCAAACCCGTGCGTTTTTGCAAGTTCTTGTATCGATCAAAAGTGATCAATCCCTTCGGACGAGGTCCTCATTTTAACAAACGTCTCTTCTCATTCTAATGGGCCAAATTTTTTTTTTTTTTTTTTTCAAATTATTTTTCACTCCATAAACTGATTGGATCCATCAGGTATTGTATAGTGCCTACCTCAGAGGATTGCATCTTCATGCTAGGCCTACCCTTGGCATAAAAGGGTTCCCCCATAGGACATGCATACCGATTTTATATTCTTGTTCACTAACTCGGGGTATTTTTCTTTTGTTTCCCCCCTCCCCTGCATTCATAAAAAATGTTGCAATAAGATGAAAATATTTCCCTATATTGGATAACAATTTTTGATCCGATAAAGTTTGGAAAGTATTATTTGATTCTTGGGCAGATCCAACAACGGAAACCTGAAAGATCTATCTGAAAGCTCTAGGCTAAGAGCTTCTAAGAGAGTTCATAATTGTTTTCAAGGAAATTTCTGTATATTTGACTTGTTAATATATTTTTGTGTCAAAAGAAATGAAGACAAAAAGGATATATATGTGGAGCTCTTTAGAAGTTTTCTATCCTCATTTGTATCGTAATTGAATGAGGAAATTTGTTTCAAACTTTTTCAGCAATAAACTTTTTGGACAATCATTGTTTTGTGTATATTTATGTACATTTCATTCTTTATTCTTATTCATTGGAGATTTCATGATGAATTTTAAGAAATAAGACTAAATTGGGATTTTTTCAACCTCCGACCTGAAAATTCACAATAAGAGTGTTCAGAATTAAAAGAGGTCATTCAGAAGGCCCAATGAGATATCTTTTTTCCTTCTCTTAATTCCAAAATAAAATCAGTCACATTGATTGATAAATTGCAAATTGGGACAATCTTTGCTTGGAAAAATCCCCATTGGTTTAACCGGATTCAATCACATCTAAGTGAAAGCAAAAATGTGCATTATTCTTGTTCGTTTTGAAAATTTGGAATGATACTTTGAGCATTTGTTTCACTACCTATACAGATTTTTATCACTTGCTCTCCCATTTGAGCCTATGAAAGAATAATTTCGTTTCAAATAAGAGCCCTAATGATCACCACCCTATATTGGAAAATTTTCAAATATCAAATAGGGGAATGGATTTTCAATAACCGTTTCGTTACTTTGGTTGTCATGAAGTGTAAGAATGATGCTTTGGCCGTCGTTTCTACAACCTAAACACTGATCACCCCTTGCATCCTCATTTGAGCCAAAATTACTGGTTCTTTTCAAAGCACTTATGATCGCCCCCACACTGGGGAAGAAGATTGGAGAATTTTCCAAAAGAGAGAGAAAAGCCAAAATGCTAAGGCTAAAAGGGAGAGAACCGCAAATTGGAAATTTGATTCCACTTGGGTTCCAATGTTGAAAAAAGAAAAGGAAGAATTTCATCTGGTGGATCGTCTATGCAAGGGTTTTCCTCAATCAGTTAATTCAGATACATGCCAAAAATTTCCCATTAATGAAAGTTTCCTTTCAGAGTTATTGTAAGGAACGGAATACAAGTCAGGCCATTTTCTTTTCCAATCAAACATTCTATCCTTAGTTATCCTTTTTGAGCTTTCAGAATAAAATACTTCGTTTGGCAACCCCTGAGAATCGCAAACCCCACACTGGGGCAAGTTGAGTTGAAAAAGGAAAATTTCAAGAAGTGAAAGGTGAAAAGCCACAAGATCAAAAGACAAAAGAGAAAAGAGAACCTCAGTTCAAAATTAAATTGGGGCAAATTTTGTGAAAGTTCAAAAATGGCCGAAGGTCGAAAAATCAAAAAAAGAAAGAAAATGAAAGAGAAAAGCCTCAATTGAGCAAAAACTGAGGCAAATTCTGATTTTACCCTAAAATAGGGTTTGGCGCAACAACGCGATCTCAGATTCTTCAAACCACTTTTGAAATCCGTTTTCAAGCCTTAACTTTTCTAAGCACCCCACCTGACCCCAGTACAAAAGCCGAAAGCCCTGACTTCTGTTCTTTGCAATGGCCCTGTCAAGAAAATTTCTGATGTCGAAAATTTTTGCTGTATTCTGAATTGATTAGGTGTGAGGTTGACACTGCTCTTCATGTGAAACCCCGCGAAGGGGGAAAAAGAAAAGAAAAATGAGCGAAATGAATGCAAAAGAAAGGTGCACAAAAAGATTTGATGCCGAAAGACCCTGTTGAGTGATGACAAAAGTCAAACAAAGTCCAAGATCTTGGAATCCAAATTGAGGGTAATTTTGAGAAAAACGCGATCTTCGGTGCAATGTCCTTGAAAATTATTTCTTTAGCTATCGTTTTCAAGTCAAATTACAAGCTGATAAAGTCCATCGTTGACTTATTCCTTCATGACAATCCAAAGTGGCGATTATGCTCGTAAGCCATCAATCATTTGTGATCATGGGAGTATAACCAGTTTTCACAGGTTTAGCTATCGTTTCTACCCATTTTATTGCAAGCCATTAAAGCTTATATGTTGACTCAATTTTCTTAAGAAATGAGGGTGACAAACTATTTGCTTTCACTAAGATGTGACATTGAATGGGTTACACACGACTGGGGCACAAAAATGAGACAAGTTCTGACCTCCCATTTCTTTAGCCGTTTCAAAAATAAAGTCACTTGATTGGTCTTGAAAGATGAACCAACCAGAAATGGTGACCCATCACCTAAAGCATTGATGCCAGAGTGGGGAAGAAATCTTTCGTAATTTGGCATTATTTTGAGAAATTCATCATGAAATTTGTTATATGAGTTTAAGCAAGACATTTCAATTTCCTTCACACGATATGTTGGGAAAAGCAATTGCTTACTCGGTTCAAAGAAATGGAGGATCATTCAAACAAATTTTTTGCAATCAAGGGAGCCCACACTGGGGCAAAATTTTATTTGTGAGATTTCATGAAATAAGCCTATACTGGGGCAGATTTTTTGTAATACATGTGGGATTTTTGTCCAAAAGTCAAAATGATACATTTTCGAATCAATCACGTTGCTCTTTTCATAAAATCAAGTGCATGTCATGCTTTGTTAAGGCCCCTGTGCAGGTATTCATGATTCAAAATGACGAAAAGCATCCAGTAAGGCGAAAGGCCGATACTGCAAAGAGAAGCAAGAAGAAGGAGGAAAAATGGACCCGACACTGAGGCAAATTTTGTTGAAAAATTCTCTCGGAAAAATCCGAAGGGAAGGGGAAAATTCAGAAAAATCAAAAATCAAAATCAAATTCTTGTTTCTTGGAAAATCTTGTTTCTTGACAAATCCAATTCAATTTCTTGTTCCAACATCTCGTTGGGTCTGGACTTCGTGCCGCCAACATTCCAAACATCAAATTGGGACCGGGTTTCCCGCTGACCGTTTTTATCAAATTGGGACCGGGTTTCATCCCGCCAATCTCGGCAGGACCGGGTATAATCCCGCTGACCGTTTTTATCAAATTGGGACCGGGTTTCATCCCGCCAATCACGGCAGGACCGGGTATAATCCCGCTGACCGCTTTTTATCAAATTGGGACCGGGTTTCATCCCGCCAATCTCGGCAGGACCGGGTATAATCCCGCTGACCGCTTTTTATCAAATTGGGACCGGGTTTCATCCCGCCAATCTCGGCAGGACCGGGTATAATCCCGCTGACCGTTTTTATCAAATTGGGACCGGGTTTCATCCCGCCAATCACGGCAGGACCGGGTATAATCCCGCTGACCGCTTTTTATCAAATTGGGACCGGGTTTCATCCCGCCAATCTCGGCAGGACCGGGTATAATCCCGCTGACCGCTTTTTATCAAATTGGGACCGGGTTTCATCCCGCCAATCTCGGCAGGACCGGGTATAATCCCGCTGACCGCTTTTTATCAAATTGGGACCGGGTTTTATCCCGCCAATCTCGGCAGGACCGGGTGTAATCCCGCTGACCGCTTATCTTACATTGGGACCGGGTTTTATCCCGCCAATCTCGGCAGGACCGGGTTTAATCCCGCTGACCGCTTTTATCACATTGGGACCGGGTTTTATCCCGCCAATCTCGGCAGGACCGGGTTTTATCCCGCTGACCGTCCACACCCCGTCAGGCTCAGATGTCGTCTCACTGACCAATTCATCATACTGGGGCAAATTTTGAACAAAAACAAAAACAAAAACAAAAAAAAAATCAAAATCAGAAAAATCCAAAAATCAAAAAAATTCAAAAATCCAAAAATCCAAAAATCAAAAAATCAAATCAAGTTCTCACGGCAGGTTCGGGTTTGATCCCACTGTCCGATTGTCAAGACATTTCATTTTCACAGCCACTGGAACGTGGATCAGTCCCATTAACACTTCATTTCGCTTCTTTCATTTGCATCACCAATAAACATGGGTCAACCCCACCAATACTCCATCTCACTTCAATTCATCCCATTTACAGAAACATTTACATTTTTGTCAGGGTCTATCCCGTGGGTCTATCCCAATTTTACATTTCTGTCCGGGTCTATCCCGTGGGTCTATCCCAATTTTAAATTCCAGTCCGGGTCTATCCCGTGGGTCTATCCCAAATTTAAATTTCTGTTCGGGTCTATCCCATTTTTTACATTCATGTTCGGGTCAGTCCCATTTTTTTAGAATTTTTGTTCATTGGAATCCTTTTGCAGCCAAATAACACAGGTAAGTATTTGGTGTCTACTTCTTTGTCTCAAGTTTTTTCAAAACTCAGACAAAGAGGGGCAAACTGTAGACACCAAATTTTTGGTGTTTTATTATTTACTATTCGTTTTTATTTGTTCTATTTTTAATTCTCACATTTAGTTTTATTTACTTTTAGTTTTAGTTATTTTAGCCGTTTTAGCTAGAATTTCTCAAAGGAAAAAGAAAAGTGTTCCAAAAAATATGTTTTATGTCTTTTAAAATCAATCTTTTGCATTTTGTTGTTTCTAACATTAATTAAATTGTTCTAGTTTTAATTATTTCCAATTTTGTTATTTAGGTTCAAAAAAAAAAAAAAAAAAAAAAAAGAAGCGCGGCAATGCAGAAAGCTGCGTGTTGCCGCAGCTTACAAAGAAGATTGCAGGAGGTCCTGGAGTGGTAATTTGAAGCTGAAAAAGGCCAGGTGTCTAGGACACCTGGAGGAGGGGGGATGAATCTAGGAGGATAGCTAGGTTTTGAGAAAGAGCAAGAGGGATAGAGAGCTGGGGTGTGGACGGCCGAAAAGATCTGAAAAAACAAAGAAAAAAGAGTGAAGGCTTCGGACAGGCAAAAAAAAGAAAGGAGAAGAACAGAAAAACAAAAGAAAAACAGAGAGGGCCGAGAGAATGGGGGGCCGATATAAAAATATAGAAGAAAAGGCTTGCGGCTAAAGAGGGGGAGTCTGCGAGCCAAGAAAAACAGCAAAAGGGGACTAATGGAAAAGAAACAGAGGGCGGCTAAAAGGGAAAATTTGGAGAGAATTTGAGGGAAGTTTTTTGAGGCGGCGGACAGAAAATTGTTTGTTCGAGAGATTGATGTAAAGACAGAAGAAATTTTGTTGAAAATTGATTTCGTTGTTAGAGGGAGAAACCAGAAACAGAACGACGGAGGGAGAGCCGCAATCCACTGCCATCGCCTGCGAAATCTCACCGAACAAAGAGCCAGAAGAAATCCTCCGTTCTCAAGTCCACTTTGCCGCCTGCTCAGTTTTTTTTTTCTTCACGATCCTGCTGTTGCCGCAGCCAGCCGCGCCTCCCTCGTCCAACAAGGGAAGAAAATGCAAGAGAAATCAACAACTAGTTGTTGTTTCCGCCGCTACCACCAGATTCGTCCACTGCCATAAGCTTCATCATAGGAGACCACTGTAAGTCGTCCTTTTCTTTCACATTTCAGTCTTTCGGGCATGTCTTCCGCGAGGGGTTGTTCCAATTTTCATGTGGGTTGTTCGTGGATTTTAGACTGCACATACGTTATGTATTCGATTGGATTGAAATTATTTTTTTGATTATCTCTGATTGTTTATGCTGAACAATTTTGGGGTTAATTATCACCCCAATTGAGCCAAGATTCGATGATATTCTTGACACCCATTAGATGTTTGAAGAAATGCCTGGCTGGAAATTTTTATTGAAAGAGGATTCGTTTGCATTTTCTTTATATGTTCAAGAACCGGCAAAGTCCGTAGGGTCATTCCCTCACACCTGAGGAGTTCTGATATATCGCAATCTTGCATCTTGTTGCTGCTTTATGCCTCCCCTCGTATGAATTCGAATTAAAATGGCAGGGGGAAGGATCTTGTGATTTTTGTTTTGATTGGAAATGGTCAGAGTTGGAGTTTTCGTTCTTTTTGTCCGTAGGAGAAAGCTGGAATGGAAGCTAACGTTTTGATTGTTCGGAGAAGATGATTGATTGTTTAATTTTGCAGTTCCAGTCCCCAACTTTTGAGCATTTTTATAACGGCCTGAATGATTTGCTTTTTCTTGCAAGTAGGTCATGAATTAATTTCAAATTGACCTCTGACCGTTTGGTGAAATCACATGCAGGCCCACATAACTTCCAGATCTTATTCAATTAAGTCACGATTTAATCATAAATTGACCCCTGGACGTTGCCTTTCTTTAATTTCGATCCCAAAGTTTTCATGATTCTTCCAATCAAGTCCCTATTCTGTTGTGATTGAACCCCAAGTTCCCTCCTTGTTCTGCTGTGACCCAAAAATCTGGAAATTGAACTAATGTTGCCCTTTTAAGTTTAATCCTCTGTTTGCATATTTTATGTGATTTGTTTGGATAGATTATTTCTTGTTTGTAGGCTATAATTGAGGTTTAATAATTTTATTTGATTTTATCATGTTGGATCCAAGAAAACAAGTGATGTGGGCTAAGAGTTTTTTTGTTGTTTGGGTTTAAGAAATGGATTTAGTTCATGATTTTGGGTTTTTTGGCTTGGGCTAGAGGGTCATGGCCCATCTGTTTGTTTGGCTTATTTTTGGGCCAAAATAATATATTAGCCCACTCTTATTTTTTTTTTCCCTTGGACTTCTGGTTGGGCCAAGATCTCTTGGCCCAAACAAATAATAAAACGGCCCATTCGCTTTTGCTTTGGGATTTCCGTTGGGCTGGGAAGCCTTGGCCCAAATAAATAAAGGAAATGGCCCAATGGTTTGGTCCATCAGAAAACCAGAAAACGATTTTGCAAATCAGCCCCTGAATTTCTCCTTAACTGTATTGTGGCCCTGGACATTTTCAACTTCTTTCAACTCGGTCCTTAATTTAATTGCAAATAGGTCCCTGAACTTTATTTTTCTTTAATTTTGACCCCAAAACTTTGTTCATCTTTGCAATCAAGTCCTTTCTTCTTTTGTGGGTTGATGACATGATTCAATTGATTCAATTTCATGTTTATATTTATCTTTTGTGATTATTTGCCAAATAAATTGGTGCCTTGACCTTCTTCTTTTATTTTTGGAGGGTAAATTAGTAGTTTCGCCTCGTTAGTGCATCGCTTCAAGGGAGGTACACTCTATCCCTCATTTGCATTTCATTTGACCCTACGTGCTCCTACGTGTTATGTGAATATGCATGCCTATTCCGCTTTCCTTACCTCCTTGCATGCATTTACTTGCTTTTACTTTTATTTAAGTTTTATGGGGTATGTGTACACCTCTTGGCTTGTAATAGATAGGGCTCGGAGAGCATCTTGTCCATTTCCCCTTCCCCTTTATGCTTTTATGGGGTATGTGTACACCTCTTGGCTTGTAATAGATAGGGCTCGGAGAGCATCTGGTCCACTTCCCCTTCCCCTTGCTTGCTTGTTTTTGTTGCTACATGTTTAATTGCTTTAGTAGGCTCTTGCATCTAGTCGAGCATGCTAAGTGCTACGTGTTATGTGTTTACGAGCGTTTTGGCATGTCTACTTGCTTTCATAGCCATGAATGAATGGAATGGATGAATGTACGTTTCCGCTAGTCCAACGCTAGTCGGAATTCATAGAATGGGCTAGTCCAACGCTAGACCCTTAGGGATTTCCCCTCGTTAGCACATCATTTGCTTGTTCACTACATATCATGCATTTTTCCTTAGTTTTATCATCTGGCATGCTCCTCGAGCCCCTTTTCCCCTCATTTTAGGATTTTTGCATCTCATACTAGTTATAGGATACATTTGCGTGAGAGTCCCCTTCCGATAAGGGAAACGAGCGAGTGTGGCTACTCGATAGCCTTAGCACGCTAGTTTCGCCTTCTAATCAAAGGGAAAATCAAGTCACAATTTAGGTCTCCCCGTACCCAATATGCATGAATTCCCTAGGCTCATGCATTCTCAATCCACTCTATCATTACACTTTCACTTTTATCTCATTTGCACACATGCACCTTTTTATCACTTTCACTTGCACACGAACACTTTTTTATCTCCACTTGCACACGAACCCTTTTATCTTCACTTGCACACGAGCATTTTATCTTCACTCGCACACGAGTACTTTCATCTACATTTGCACACCTTCACTCTTATCTTATTACTTTTATCTTTTTTTCTCACTTCACACAAACTCACACTTTCACATGGCATGCATTCCACTCATTTTTCACGTCATTTAGGTTTAGGTGTGACCTCTCCAAAAGGGTCATTATTGGGCTTCACAATTAATGTGATTGGCACCACTCAACCTTTGAAGAGAAATTTCCCCCAATCCCCCTAGGTCTAGGTTTTTGCATTCATATAGACATATCCAATACGCGATACATACCTTGGGTAGAAAAATTAGGAAAAATTGGTTTAAGTCGCGCAACTAGCCTTGGCTAGGTCAAAGGGGTGCCTTGGATTCTATCCTTGCCTTCCCCTTTGTCAAATGTGACCCCCGAACCTTTTTCTTTGGTTTACGTGGACTAGGAGTCGTTTTAAAAAGGGTTTTACTACTTTGTCTTTAAAAAACACTTTTTTGGGTGACTTGGTACACCCCAAATCTATACCAAGTGGCGACTCCGTTTTCATATTTTAAAAACCCTTTTTAAAACTTCATTTGGCCAAATCGTCGCTTTCCAAAGTCCCATGGCCTTTTTACTTTTCATTTTGCACACGTTCACACCACACTTCACACACACATCACTCACTTTCACATCATATCGAAAAGTGGGGCGCGACACACTACGAACTGGACTGAGTGGTCTTCATCAAAGTTGTAGGCCTTTATCTTAGGTTCGAAACGGTATAAATTTGACCCCAATCTGATAAGCGTAGCTTCAGTTGTGACCGATATGCTAAGAGACGTCAAACCTACTATTTAGCTTTTGTCCTTACAACTTGATTTCTAGTTGCATTCCTAGACTTGCTTTGTATTTGGATGAACTTGAGCCTAGTTGAAGGGCTATTGTATTGAGATTTCTTATGTGTTGAATTGGACTGAGTTGAGGAAAACAATGAAGTCATAAATGGCTGGAAAATAGGTAAATACAGAGGGCATGCTGCCCAAAATTCTAGGGCTACACGATTCCTTCAAGTTGAGTTGATATTGGTAAAAATGAAGGGTTTTGGGAGTTGTTTGTAACCCTAGGACCAACTGTTATCTTTTTGTCCAAAAGTCATATTTTATTCTTTTGTACTAGTACTTAACTTGGGAAGGCATACGACTTGTAGTCGAGCCTCATTGATGCATTCTATTTACTGGGTTTGTGGATGTGTGAACTATAATTGTTTTATCTTGGTTATTTTAGGGTTTCTTGGCGATTAAAGCCACTTTGGGTAAAAAATTTTGAAGTATCTGTACTGGAACCGGTGAGGGTACCACTCCCCTCATTTCTTGCTTAACTTGGTTTCTGCACCTGCAATATGTGATTTGGATGATTGTACTATCTGTTTATTCTGTTTGAGACGAAGGTGTACTTTATCACACTCGCTCTCTTGTCTGTCTGTATGCCTCTTTACTGTATGTAATCTGTTATCTGTATCTGAGACTATTCGAACGTCGTTTGGAGGCTGATATCCAACGACCTTTCTGTAACCTCTAAGCTCAACACCTGTGGCTAGTTACTCGAGTCGAGCCGGCAAGGGTTTGGTCGATTAGATAACGAACCATAGTAGTCTGTTCTAGGAATCTTTGGGTATTGAGACCCTTGATTCCGGTATACTCGAGTATTACCACTTCTGTTTCTGTTGAGATGTTCAGGCTCGGTAAGGGGTATGTGTGGTGAACGGAATTTTGGTGTAAAGTGGTGCTCTACTGGACTGGATTGGTTACTTTATTTGGAAGTTGACGGAGTGTCAACTATTATTTGATCAAGCTCCGGTGAAGCAAATGGGAATTTGGCTCCTGAGAGCCACCCGTATCCTTTCTATCTATGGTGTTGTTCATTTCTTTATTTGATGTGCGTATGTGACTAATTGAATACGAAGTTCCATGATTCTTACTTGCTAATATTTTGGTACCTCATTGAGCGTAAGCTCACCCTCTTCCTGTTATCTTTGTTTTCCTTACAGGGAACCATCTTTTAGAACTTCGATGTTTTGAGGAATGAGTTGAGCTAGTTAGAAATGCTTTTGTTTTGGTATAGCTCCTCGACAATTTGGAAACCCTAAATGTATCTTAATACGATGTTCCCTTTTAATTTGTAAACTTAATAATATGTATATTGTACAGTGTTTCCTTATGGTTATATATCTTTGGGAATGTATATTCTCTCATGTCAAACAAAGTTTACTTGTACTTGGTTGGATTGTGACGTGGCAGTGGCCCTCCATCTCGTTTTGGTTTTTTTTTTCCGTGGGAATGTTGTCGTAAAGATTGATTGTATCTTTTAGTTCGGCTCAATTGGGTTCTGAATGTTATCTTCTTGAAGTTCTTTTGAGCGTTTGGTAAGGTTTTCGTTTGTTCCGGATCCGTAGTCCCGGCGAGAGCTGGACAGGCGGTCCACCGAACCCTTTGGTTCGCCTTAGAGTAAGGTAGGGCTGTCACATTGACTTTTAAGTGCTAGGGTTTAAACTTGGTAGGTAAGTCTAAATTTCTTCTTCTGTTGTTATGTAGGACATGGAAGGAGGGAACAATGGTAATGAGGATCCAGCGAGACCACGTCGAGTCATTACTTATCGAGAGAGACCTAGGGGACCTCTCCTGCGTTGGGGACCTGAGCGTCGGATTCGGCCCTGTGATTGTTGGAAGATCTACTTATATCCTGACCGAATAGTCCTAACTAAAGATGATGAGAGGAGGAGGTTAGCTAGAGCCAACCGTAGGGTTCAGACTGAGATTCAAAGGATGAGAGGCATCATGAGGATACAAGCTAATAGGATTCAGGAGCTCCAGGATGATATACTGATGGAACAGGAAAGAACGAATGCTTTTAGAGAGCAGTTGCAGGCAGTTAATGGCCGCCTCACTAGGGCGGTCAGAGAGGTCAGGGACCGAATTGGGGGTATCATTGACGAGTGTGTAGCACTACTCTAAGGGGTGTTTGGCGCTAATGCACATATGGAGGGTCAGGGCGATGGAGCCCCTAGAGAGGGAGATGCAACTAGTTCTACTCATGAGAGAGAGTCTGCTGGCTCTGTTATGGACTAGGATAGCGCACTTTGAAAGTCCTTCCTTTTTGTGTATAGGGGATAGTCGATAGATAGGATTTCTTTTGATATTTTTGTGCTCTTGATGAAGCTTGGATGCTATATTTTGTGTATTCTGACCTATTTCCCTAATTTAGAAAATCTTATGAACTCTTTTGGTCAGATGTACATGTCTATGACTTGTAATCGTGAATGAAATATTTATTTTACTTGTAGTTGGTGTTATAGCTTGTACATGTAGTTAAATTTTGTTTATGCATGTTTAGACTTACATTAAAACCATGGATGGTCGAGATCGAGATCATGGTCAGGAACGTAAACAACCCCAAAAGCAAAGGAGTGATCAAGGATTTGCAGTTGATCAAAATCGGGGGCCAAGGATTGAAGTAGGTGACCAAGTGGCTACGGCCATCAACTGAATGACAAACCTCTTGCAGAGGATAGTGGATAGGCAGGGTCAAGAACCTATGATTCAACCTGGGGTTCTTGAGGAAGGAATAGATAGAGCTTTAGAACGATTCCAAAAATTTTTCCCACCTAAATCTTAGGAGGGCCTGACCCTGAGATAGTTGAGAGTTAGTTCGAAAGGATGATCGATATCATTGCTGCCCTAAATTACACTGAAGAGCCGCAAGTGTCCTTCGCCATTTTCCAATTTGAAGGAGCCGCTCGATCTTGGTGGAATGTTGTGAGAATTAAGTGGGAGAGAAATCAGACCCCTTGAACTTGCTCAAATTGCGTGAGAGAGTTTAACGAGAAGTACCTTCCTCCTTTGATTTAAGAGAAAAGAGAGGATGACTTTATAAGACTTCGGCAAGATAATTTAAGTGTGACGGAGTATGAGACTCAATTTACTAGACTTTCAAAATTTACTCCGGAATTGATCATAACTGAATGGAAAAGGGTAAGGAGATTTGTTCAAGGGCTAAATGTGTAGATCTAAGAGACTCTAGCAGCAGCTCAAATTGATACCTACGTCGAGGCATTAAAAAAGGCTCAGAGGGTCGAGAGTGCAAGGTTTCAAGTCAAAACCTTTTAAGCAAGAAAAAGGAATATACCGAGTGGCACATTAGGACAAACCAGTAAGAGCATGCCACCTATTAAAACTGGCAGTGAGACCGGTAGAGTTAGAATGTTAGAGCCACCAAGAGTGGCTCCAGCAAGAAGAGGCCAAAGTGGTCCGGGACAGTCAAAGAATACCTCACAAGGAGGCCAAGGTGTGACCTTTCATGCATCCTGTCGTTATTGTGGAAAGTTGGGTCATGTTGAGAACAATTGTTGGAGGAAAGGAAAAAGGTATTTACGCGGTAGAAATGCCGAGCATCAGATTTCTAGTTGCCCGCTCATGTCTTCAGAAGGAAGTAACACTCAACGATCAGATAAGCTTGCTATTAAGCCAACGAGTTCAAGAGAGGGTAGACCTAAAGTGCCAGCTAGGCTTTATGCCTTCGATCATCAACAAATCCCTGACTCGACTGAAGTTATAGAAGGTACGATCCCTGTATTGCATCGCTTAGTTAAGGTTTTAATAGACCATGGTGCGACTCATTCATTTATGAAACCTGATTTTATGAGTGGGATAGATGTAAAGTCTGCTAAATTGCCTTATGATTTGGAAGTTAGAACACCAACGGGGGATCAATACTTGACTTCTAATTTGGTGTATAGAAATTGTGAAATTTGGGTTGGGGAGTGTAAGTTGTTGGCTAACCTAATTAGTTTACTAATTAAGGGATATGACGTCATTTTGGGGATGGATTGGATAGTTCAATATCATGCTCGGTTGGATTGTAAGATGAAAGTTGTGAAATTGTGCATTCTGGGGGAAGCAATACTAAGGCTGGACGTGAGAGGAAAGTTAGCCTCGTCAACTCTTATTTCAGAGATTTGAGTTAGGAAATTGCTAAGTAAAAGATCTCAAGGGTACCCAGCTTTCCTAATTAATACCCTAGGAAAACAAGTGAAGTTGGAAGATATACCAGCAGTTAAAGATTTTCCTGATTTTTTCCTAAGGAGTTGGTCTCGTTACCACCTAAGACAGATGTGGAGTTTAAGATCGACTTGCTGTCAGGGACTGCACCTATTTCTAAAACTCCTTATAGGATGGCAACAATTGAGTTGAAAGAATTGAAGTTGCAATTACAAGATTTACTAGAGTGAGAATTTATACGTGAGAGTGATTCGTCTTGGGGAGTTCCAGTCTTATTTGTTAAGAAGAAAGATGGGAGTTTGAGACTGTGCATCGATTATCGAGGGTTGAATGATATTACTATTAAGAATAAATATCTTTTGTCTCACATAGATGAATTGTTTGATCAATTACAAGGAACTGTGGTGTTTTCTAAGTTGGATGTTAGACAACGATACTATCAACTAAGGATTAAAGAAGAGAATGTACCCAAAACTGTTTTTAATTCTAGATACGGACATTTCGAATTTTTAGTGATGCCTTTTGGATTGATTAATGCACCAACAAATTTTATGGATCTAATGCATCGAATTTTTATCAGTTTGTAGTGATTTTTATTGATAATATTTTGGTATATTCGAAAACAAAGGAAGATAATGAATACCATTTGAGGATAGTACTCCAAACCCTAAGGGAACATCAGTTGTATGCTAAATTTAGCAAGTGCGAGTTTTGGTTGGATGAGGTATCCTTCTTTGGGCATGTAATTTCTAAGGATAGAATAACTATGGACCTAGTGAAAGTGAATGCGATATCTAAGTGGAAGCAACCAGAAAATCCCACCAAGATTCGTAGTTTCTTGGGTTTAGCAGGTTACTACCGTTGATTTATCCCAAATTTTTTCAAGATTGCCAGGCCTTTGTCTGAGTTAACCAAGAAAAACACCAAGTTTATTTGGGATGCCAAGTGTGAGGCTAGTTTTCATGAATTGAAAAAGCAATTGACTAGTGCACCAATTTTGACTTTGTCAAGTAGAAAGACTGTTTCACAGTGTATACAGATGCATCGAAAGAAGGGTTAGGAGGTGTATTGATGCAAAAGAAAAAGTAATAGCTTATACTTCTAGAAAATTGAAACCTCACGAGCAAAATTATCCGACTCGTGATTTGGAGTTAACCGCAGTGATTTTCGCCCTCAAGAAATGGAGGCACTATTTATATGGGGTGATCTTTCAGGTATATAAAGACCATAAAAGTTTTAAGTATTTATTTTTTCGAAAAGAGTTAAATTTGAGGCAACGTCGGTGGATGAAATTTTTGGAAGACTATGATTGCACTATTAATTATTACCCGAGAAAGGCTAATGTAGTAGCAGATGTACTAAGTCGAAAAGTTCAAATAGCCGGACTTATAATTAAGGAATGGCAATTATTAGAAAGGATTAATGAGCTAAATCCTCAAATTGAGCATCAAAAAATGATTTGTGGGAATATAGTTGTGAGGTCTATTTTGTTGGAACACATTAAGGAAGCTCAAAAGGGAGACCCTGTGGTTTATAAGTGGAGTGAGAAAGTGCAAAAATGAGAACTTCCAGAATTTTGCTTGGGATCCGACGGAGTTTTAAGGTTTAGAAATCAAGTAGTGGTGCCAAGGGATGATGGAATAAAAAGAAAAATTTTAGAAGAAACTCACCGCTCAAAATATTCAATACATCCTAGAAGTAATAAACTATACAAAGACTTGAAACAATTGTATTGGTGGGATAATATGAAAAGAGAAATAGCACAGTTCGTTCAGACCTGCCTTATTTGTCAACAAGTGAAAGTAGAATACCAAAAACCCTTAAGATTAGTGTAGCCATTAGAAATACCTGAATGGAAATGGGAGCACATTACCATGGATTTCGTGTCGGGGTTATTGAGAACTCAGAAGGGTTATGATGCAATTTGGGTGATAGTCGATTGTTTAACTAAGAATACTCATTTCTTGTCGATTAACATGAAATATCCTTTGGAGAAATTAGTTAAACTCTACTTGGATGAGATTGTGAGATTACATGCGGTGCCAATAAGTATAGTGTCAGATAGAGATCTCATATTTGTGTCTCAGTTCTGGCAAAAGGTACAAGAAGTTTTGGAGACTAAGTTGAATTTTAGCACTACTTATCTCCCTCAGACCGACGAACAATCGGAAAGAACTATTCAGACCCTTTAGGACATGTTGAGGACTTGCGTTTTGGATTTTGAAGAAAGTTGAGGGCAATACCTAACCTTGGTAGAGTTTGCCTATAATAATAGCTATCACTCGACTATCCAAATGTCTCCATATGAGGCTTTTTATGGGAGGAAATGTCGTCCCCAATTTATTGGAAACAAATAGGGGAAAGAAAAATCGTGAATCCAATAAAATTACCGTGGATTGAAGATGTATATGAGAAAGTAAAATTTATGCGTCAAAGGATTCAAGCAGTTCAGAGTCGGTAGAAAAACTACGCAGATAATCGGAGAAAAGACTTAGAATTTGAAGTTAGGGTAGGGTTTTCCTTAAGATTACACCACTGAAAACTAGTATCATGACCGAAAAAGGGAAGAAGTTCAAGTCGAGGTATGTGGGGCCGTTTAAGATTTTACAATGAGTGGAAAGCGTAGTATATCGCTTGGAGTTGCCTTTAAGTCTTTCTAGAATCCATGATATTTTCCATGTCTCCCTGCTTAAGAAGTACCACCCAAATCCAACTCATGTACTCCAACCTGAAGATTTAGAATTTGACGAGTCATTGACTTATAAGGAACAACCAGTACAACTTTTGGATCGGAAAGTGAAAGAGTTAAGAAGGAAGAAAATTCCTTTGACAAAAGTCCTGCGGAAAAACCATGGAGTAGAAGAAACAACTTGGGAGATGGAAGAGGAAATGCGGAAGAACTATCCAAATCTGTTCGTTAGGCCAGGTAAGAATTTCGAGAACGAAATTCTTTTAAAGGGAAAAGGATGTCATGACCTAGACAAATTATTTTCTCACTTCCCAACTAATTACATTTCTATTTAAATTATAGTTGTATAAAATTTGCATTCATTTAGTGATTTACTTGTTAAGTGATAAATGAGTTTCTCTTGCTTGCTTATTTTAACCTTCGAGCGATTAATTTCTTGAAAATTGTTGATTTCGTGATTTATTAGTGAATTTAGCCAAAACCCTAGAAGAATATAAATTGAGACATTAGTGAAGTTCAGAAAAATTTTGGGAGTTAAAAGAAGATTAGAAAAGCTAACGGTTGATAGCAAGAAACTTAAATGGATAACACTATTTGGAGACTATTCATAGTTGACTTAAAAACCTTTCTTGTGGCTAGTATATTAGCTCAAAAGCAACCAAAATTCCTTCATTTTCTCCTCTTGGTTGGCTGAAAATTTGAGAGAGAGAGAGAGAAACTTCACTCTTAGTGAAATTCTTGAAAATCCAAGCTTCCCTTTCACCAATCTCCTTGAACTTTTGAAAGATCTTGAGAGAAAAAGGCTCCTAGGAGTAGATCTTGCCATCTTCTTGGGTTAATTTTGCTAGAGTTTGAAGCTTTGAAGAGGTAAGTGGCTAATTTAGTTCATTCTTTTGCTTTTCAAGCAATTTTGGACTAGATCTTGGTAGATTTATGGTATTTATGGAAAACCTATGGTGAATTTGAAAGTGTTATGGAAATTTGGTACTAGATGCTTTAATGATCTTGGTATACTTAGATCTTGATATATTTTGCTAGAATTTCGTGGATTCTTCTCTCTTGAGATCTTAGGGTTAACGATTGATGAAATCCTTGAGAATTGAGTGTGATTTATGGTGGATTGTTGGTAAAAATTAGAGTATATAAATGCTGAAATTTCTATTTAGATGACCAATTATCATGGGCAAAATTTTAGCTTTACCTTCCTTGAATTTGTGGCTTGTTTGTACACCTGTACTGAAAAAATTTTGAAAATTTTGATACTACTTGACTCTATGTATGTTGGTTGAAGTATGTTGAAAATTTTGTAAGAAAATGAAGTAGTGATTTGGGTTATCTTGTTGGAAAAAGTAAAGTTGGAAAAGTTGAAAAAATGGCCTAAACTGGCCGAATTTGTGAGCTAAAACTCCAGTTTTAATTTTCTATTTTAAAAACTATTTTGGGTGGAATTTAACTCAAATGGTTTTATTGGATTTTGATCTTGATATGTATAATGATTTTGGATCAAAATTTTGAAGTTAAAAGGGGGGAAAGTAAGATTTCTTCCAAAGTTTAATGGTTGACAACTTTATGGACTGATTTTAGTTTGGATCCTTGTTTTCATGAAGTTTTGATTGGTTTAGTTCAAGAAACCTTATTAACTTTGATCCTTGTTTGTGAGATAATTTTTGGATAAAAACTACGAATGTAAGTAATTGAAAAGTGGACTTTTGCTATGATTTCTTGCTAGAAAACTATTGGAGGATTGGAAAGTCTTGTCCAAACTTTTAAAATGCTTTTGCCCTAATGGAAAGTTGTATTCTTTTACCTGAATTGTCGATTTGAAAGCTTGAATGGGTTGAAGTGTCTAGGACACTAAAGTTGATAATTCGAAAACAAAGTTTTCGTGCTTAAGTGAGTTGATTTGGTGAACACTAAAGGTTCACTTATATGTTGTATTTGTCTGTCAAGGTTGCAAATTGATCCTGCAGGCGTTCCTTCTGTGGACGCTTAAGTTCTATTTGGTGAGTGTTCTAAGTGTGTGGTAGCACTATATATATGCTTGATATGTCAATGAGTTTGAGAAAAATAATATGACTATGAACTGTCATTTTGAATTTGTTTATGAACGGACGGAGTGTGTGCATTATCACACTCGACCCTACTAAATTGTTATTGCTATAAGTGAATGTGATATGATATTATTGATATATAGGGACCCCAAAATTCAATGGTTAGTTATTCGAGGTTGAGCTGGCAAGGGTTTGGTCAACTTGATTAGCAAACATTGGCCAGTGTATATGTGTTGGATCTATACTGTACTGGGTATACTCGAGTAATACCAATCACTGAAATTTTGTTGGTGTGCGGGCCCGGAAAGGGGTGAAAACGGATGGAGTAGTGCGAAGTGGCGATCTACATGGACATGAAAGTTAACGGAGTGTCAGCTATTTGAATTACTTATTGATCAAGTGTTTGTCAGTGCTAAGTATCCTTAATGATTGACATATCGATTTTTTTATGATGTGCTTATATGATACCTCTTGTTTATGTTTCTTTTTGACTTAAATATGTGAAATAATTGCTTTCTTAAATTGCATGTCTTTCTTAGACATCACTGGGCGCAAGCTCATACCTTTCCTTTTGTTTTTCTTAGCAGGGTTGGTTCATGATTCGGCGAATAACAACTTGACAGTTAGACTAAACGATTAGGGTACTATATTATTTTGAAAGTGAATTGTAAGTTTAAAGTCTCTTTTGCATTTTAAGTTGTTTCGACAGACAACTGTATGTATTAGTTGTATTTGTGACGCCCCCACTTCTCCCTAAGGCAAACCAAAGGGTATCGGCGGGACGTCTGCCCAACTCTCGCCAGAACTCAGTACAATTCCAGTTCAAACTTAAAGGATAACGACTAATAACGAAAGTCGAAACAAAGACAAGAAGTCATTTTCATACATGAATATTCAATCTTACATCACAAGTTTCCAAATACAACCACTTTTTCAATATATACAACTTCTAAAAGATGTCTGGTCAAATACATTCAAAACCCTAATCAAAAGTGCCGCAAGTCGGCTTCTCCATAACTCTTTCCATCTCGGCCCCTGCTAAGAAAAACAAATCTAATGGGATGAGCTAATGCTCAGTGAGACCAAGAAAACATGCAAACACATAGTTCAAGTAGCAATAGCATTTAACCGAGAAATAAAGCTGTAACATTCAAACAATTCACAATTTTC
This sequence comes from Coffea arabica, assembly GCF_036785885.1. Lineage (NCBI taxonomy): Eukaryota > Viridiplantae > Streptophyta > Magnoliopsida > Gentianales > Rubiaceae > Coffea > Coffea arabica. The sequence continues at coordinate 48,285,634 of NC_092321.1, forward strand.
AATTAAACACATTCAATGAGAATACATGAGCTCTCAGGAGCTAGGTTCCACTTGCTTTGCCAAACCTCGATTAAATACCTCCCCGCGATGACACTCTGTCAACCGGGTCGGCATTAAGTCTGTAGAACTCCACTTTCTTCACAATTCCCGTTCACCATTTCAATCCTCTGTCCCGGGCCCGCACTTCTATAAAAGGCAATACTACTCGAGTAGGCCAAGCGAGATCTCTTAATAGATCAAGCTTACAGTTATCTCATGGTTCACCAAGCTTCTTGACCAAGCCCTTGCTGGCTCGAGTCGCAAGGTCGGTCAATTGAGCTTTGGGCATCCCCCAGTTCAGTTATAGGTCGAGGAGATTCACTCCAAACGACATCCAGTAATCAATTACAATTCAGTCATAAGCAATTCAATTATACAATCAGTTAAAAGAGAACGAGTGCGATAACATACACACTCGACTCAACAATTATCAATCATTCAATCCATAAGAAGCAATTCACATAATTGCAACAAGTCAAACACTTGACACTCACCAAATCACAATACCAGAGTAGGTGCAAAAGATCTTTAATGGTCGGCTCCGGGATTCTCTTCAAGATCCGCTTGAGTGCTTGGAAACATAACAATTAACTATTACCCATAAATATTTACAAACTCCTTGTCAGACAAGGAAGAATGTACGTTCGTTTTCAAATTAAAACAATGTCTCGAAAAGCCTCAATATCTCAAAAATCGAGATTCAAAAGTAAGGGTTTAATAACGCAAGAGAACTGATTTCCTTCATAAAATCAAGTTTAAAACGATCAATCAATATCAAGAAAGAATAATGAGTTCTCAAAAACTCATTTTCATAAGAAATCGGGAAATTTTAGCTTTGTACGACAATCTTTGGAAAATCAAATCTTGAGTTTGGCACGTCCAAAAATGGAAAAATTTACACCGTTGGAAACTAGGTTCAAAGTACTAAAAGTTCTTGAAGATACTTTTCCAATATTCTAAATGAAAGGCATTCAATTTTTAGCTCAAATTGGCTGATCTGAGCAAGCAAGGCAGTTCCAGTCATGTTTTTCGGCAATTTTTGGAAATTCGGAAAAATTCACAGAACGTGAACTAGCCTTTGAAATTTGTAACACAATATGAATTCCAAACAAAGTTACAAACAGGATAAATGGAACTAAATTCAGAGTTTTGAGCGTAAAGATATAGTAGCTTAAAGTCGGCTGAAATTTGAACACTGATCAGGAATTTTCCAGATTTGAAAAGTAAACTTTGAGACATCATTTGGGTATTGAAATGGTCTTAGAATAACACCAAATTTGGTACACTTAGACTTCTATATGAGGACTACTTCTCTACCAAATTTCACACAAAAAATCATGTGGGAAGGCAGTTAACAAAACTACCAAAGTTTAGGAAATTCTCAAAGCAAATCTGTCCTCTTGCTTTTTCTTTCCTTTGTCAAACATTTTGCACCATGAAATCAGTCCCAATTCGGTTCATTTTTTAAACCAAGATCCTATGAACATCTAATAATAAATTGGTAGGTAATTGACACCAAAATTTTCGAAACAAAACGTCCCAAATCAAACCTAACCATTTGGCTAGCAAGAAGAGAAAGATTTCCAGATTTCCAGCTTTGTCACAGTTTGAAAATTGAACCATAACTCACTCAATAAAACTTGAAATTGAGAATGGTTGGTGGTGTTGGAAACTAGATTCAAAACTCTACATTTCATCAGAACAATTCATTTTCAAAATCAGTTCACAAGTGAGAGAAAATAGAGCCACAAGATGCACTACCTTTCTCTCGGATAGACAGTCAGAACAGGACAGCAAACTTTGATGAATCACTACGGTTCACTTAGTTCGAACTAGAAAGTGATTTTATACCGTTAGAAAGTTACAAATGTCTAGTTTCAAATGCCACAAATGGCACTCGATTTTGACTTTTATACAAAGAGATATGTTCGATCAAAGAGTTATTGTTCGGACAGCCAGAACCCATTTCCAGATTTCTTCAAATTTCGAAAATTCAAGTTTTTACTCAACCAAATCAAATGATTTTTGGTAGACACTTTCTACATACAATATACAACATATATCAACCAATTTCACAGCCAAAAAACCAATAAAAATTCAAAATGCATGCAAGATAACAACAAAGCAGAGTGGGCCATCTTTATGCACCAACTTCCTTCGATTTTTCCTTCACTTTCTAACCGTATTCACCTCAAATAACACATAAACAACCACAATCAACTAATTACACCTCAAGTCAGCTACCTAAAGGCATCACCAAGCCCACTAGCCTAGTGTTAAAACAAGATAAAATAGATTTCCTCAAGTCCTCTATCTATTTCAAGCTTAGGGTTTCAAACCCTTGCACAACCAACCATAAATCTTGTATTAAATGGAGAGATTAGAAGAGTTGATGGGTATACCTCTAACCCTTGTAGAAACGAGAATTTTTCACCACTAAACTTCCAAGAAATTCCCCAAGATGAGGCCTTCCTCCAAACTCAAGTTAATCTCCAAGTGATATGTGAGTTGGGTGGTGATTTGTGAAGGAAATGGAAGCAAGATGAAGTGAGATGGAGTGAAGCTTTTCTCTTCTTTCCCTTGCTGTTTTCGGCCGAACTATGGAGTGAGGAGAGAGAGTGTTTTGTGTTGTGAAGCTTTCTTTGGAAGCTTAAGGAATTTGTGGCCAAAATTTGTGCAAAAGTCAACTAGGAATAGTGTCGCGCGCGGGTGTCGTACCACCGTTTTCTCTCTTGTTTGTTACACTTGTGCACTAAACCTCCAATGTAATTCCTTTAACACTATAATTATTCATTCTTAGTAGTCTAGTATAAGTTTCTTAAATCTCCACTTAGTCGTTTTGACGCGAAATACGCGAACTCTCGATTTGCGCGCGATAAGGCGAAATTTAAAAGAAATTCATGTAACGATAATATAATTAACTAATATTAGGGTAAATAATTATAAAATAATTATTTTAGGAATAAAAACATGAGTCCTCACATCCTCTCCCCCTTAAGAGAATTTTGTCCTCGAAATTTATACCTTGATTTGGAAATAGATCTGGATATTTTCCTCGAATTTCTTCTTCTACATCCCAAGTTGCTTCCTCTAGTCCGTGGTTCCTCCATAGAACTTTCACCAACGGAATCTGCTTATTCCTCAATTCTTTCATCTTACGATCTAGAAGCTTTATCAGTTTCTCCTCATAGGTCAGTGCCTCATCGATTTCAATATCCTCCGGTTGTAGGACATGAGACGGATCCGGATGATATTTCTTGAGCATCGATAAATGAAAAACATTATGGATCCGAGATAGACTTGATGGCAATTCCAACTTATAGGCCACATTCCCTACACGTTGAAGGATCTTGTATGGTCCTACAAATCTCGGTTGTAACTTCTTTCCTTTACATGCCAACAAACTTGCTTTTAAGGGAGTAATCTGAAGAAAAACTTGATCTCCAATCGCAAATTCTAAATCCTTCATTCGATTGTCTGCATAGCTCTTCTGACGACTCTGTGTGGTTTGAATTCTCTGGCGTATTAACTTCACTTTTTCTCGCACCTCTTCAATCCACGGTATTGTAGTTGGATCTAAAATTTTTCGTTCACCTACTTCATCCCAACAAATGAGAGATCTACACTTCCGTCCATATAGAGCTTTGTACGGAGCCATTTGAATGGATGCATGGAAACTATTATTATAAGCAAACTCTACCAAAGTCAAATACTTACTCCAACTTTTCCCAAAATCCAAAATATAAGTTCTCAACATGTCCTCAAGAGTTTGAATCGTCCTCTCAGACTGTCCATCTGTCTGTAAATGGTAAGTAGTGCTAAAATTCAATTTAGTCCCCAACACTTCTTACATCTTTTGCCAGAACCGCGAGACAAATCTAGGGTCTCGATCGGACACAATACTTACAGGTATCCCGTGTAGCCTTATAATCTCATCCAAATATAACTTAGCTAACTTCTCTAACGGCTATTTCATACTAATCGACAGAAAGTGAGCCGATTTGGTTAACCTATCCACTATTACCCAAATGGCATCATGACCCCTTTGTGTCGTGGGTAATCCAGATACAAAATTCATGGTGATATTTTCCCATTTCCACTCGGGTATCTCTAAAGGTTGCAAAAAATCTAATGGTTTCTGATGTTCAACTTTAACCTGTTGGCAAATCAAGCAGGTCTGGACAAACTGAGCAATTTTCTTCTTCATGCTCTCCCACCAGTACAAACTCTTCAAATCTTGGTACATTTTATTCCCTCTAGGATGTACCGTATACTTAGATCGGTGTGTTTCCTCCAAAATTTCCTTCTCAAGCCCTTCGTCCTTAGGCACTACTATACGATTCTAAAACCTTAATATACCATTCACTTCCAAATTAAAATCTGGCTTTTCTCCCTTTTTGGCTCTTTCCAACCACTTTTGCACTTCAATGTCCTTTTCCTGAGTTTTCTTGATACATTCCAACAAATTGGATTTCACGACAATATTCCAAAAGATCACTTTTCTCGGTTCAAGTCGGGGATTCCAATAACTAACCTCTTCCAACAAGTGTAATTCTTTAATCATCAATCTTGCCACTTGCACTTGACGACTTAAAGCATCGGCCACTACATTGACTTTTTCTGGATGGTACTTTATCGTGCAATCATAGTCTTCCAAGAATTCCATCCACCTACGTTGTCTCAAATTCACCTTTTTTTGAGAAAATAAATACTTAAGGCTCTTGTGGTCTGTAAAAGCCTCAAATGTCACTCCATATAGGTAATGTCTCCACTTCTTTAATGCAAACACCACAGCCGCTAACTCCAAATCATGAGTTGGGTAGTTTCTCTCGTGCGGCTTCAATTTCCTAGAGGCATACGCTATCACCTTATTATTTTGTATTAATACACATCCCAAACCTTCCTTTGAAGCATCTGTGTAGACCACAAAACTACTCTTCCCATTCGGTAAGGCTAATACGGGTGCTCTCGTCAAACGTCTCTTTAACTCTTGAAAACTTTCTTCACACTTAGGACTCCATATAAATTTCTCACTTTTCTTAGTCAGCTCAGTCATGGGTCTAGCAATCTTAGAAAAATTCTTGATAAATCTCCGGTAATACCCTGCTAACCCTATAAAACTTCGAATTTTAGTATGATTTTCTGGTTGTTTCCATTTAAAGACTGCTTCAATTTTGGCTAGATCCACTTTAATCTCGTCCTTGAAAATTATATGACCTAAGAATGTCACTTTTTTCAACCAAAACTCACACTTGCTAAATTTAGCATACAACTGATGTTCCCTCAGAGTTTGTAAAACAATTCTCAAATGTTTCTCGTGATCCTCCAAGGTCTTAGAGTACACCAATATATCATCGATGAATACCACTACAAACTGGTCCAGATAAGGCTTAAAGACTCGATGCATTAAATCCATAAAAGTCGCAGGTGCATTCATTAACTCGAACGGCATTACGGCAAATTCAAAGTGTCCATACCTCGAATTAAAGGCAGTTTTAGGTATATCTTTTTCTAAAATCCTCAATTGATAGTAACCCTGCCTGAGATCCAATTTCAAAAATACAACTGCCCCTTGCAATTGGTCGAACAGCTCATCAATGTGGGGTAAAGGGTATTTATTCTTAATGGTAACATCGTTCAAGCCTCGGTAATCTATACACAGCCTTAAACTCCCATCTTTCTTTTTAACAAACAAGATCGGGGCTCCCCACGGTGAATCACTTTCCTTTATAAAGCCTCGCTCTAGTAAATCCTGTAACTGCAATTTCAACTCCTTCAATTCAGTTGGTGCCATTCTGTACCGCGTCTTAGAGATAGGTACTACCCCTGGAGTCACATCAATCCTAAAAGTTATCTCCCTTTCCGGAGGTAAAGACTCTAACTCTTCAGGAAAGACATCCGGATACTCCTTTACTACAGGCATATCTCCCAACCTCACTTTATCACTAGGAGTATTTATAAGAAAAGTCAAATATCCCTGATCTCCCTTACTCAACATTTTTCTAGCTCGAATTCCTGAAATAAGTGCAGATGAAGCTAATCTACTCCTTACCTCCAATTTCAGGGTTGCCTCACCTACAATGCACAACTCTACCGTTTTCGTCTTACAGTTCAATTGAGCATGGTAGCGTGCTAACCAGTCCATTTCTAAGATAACATCATACCCCTTAATTGCTAAACCCATCAAATCGGCCAGTAATTTCCGTTCCCCAACCCAGATCTCACAATCCTTGTATACCAAGTTAGCGATTAAACTTTGATCTCCAATAGGTGTTCTAACCTCCAGATCATAAGGTAACTTAATTGGTTTCACATCTATCCCATTCATAAAATTAGGGTTCACAAAAGAATGTGTCGCACTCGAATCAATTAAAACCTTAGCTAAACGGTGGAAAATAGGGATCGTACCTTAGACCACCTCAGTAGCATCGGGAATCTGCTGATAGTCTAATGCGTAAACCCTAGCAGGTACCTTTGATCGACTCCCTCCAGCACCAGTCTGCTTAGAGGTTGACTTTTCTGGCCTTTGAGTGCTACCTCCTACCTTCGACTTATTTGGACAATTCGCGAGTTAGTGCTCGGCACTGCCACAGTACAAATATTTTCCCGACTTTCTCCAACAATCATTCTCCGAGTGATTTGACTTGCCACAGTAGCCATAACTAACTTGAGGAGTTACAGTCGGGCCACTAGAAGGTATTCGTTTTGATTGACCTTGTGTGAGAACCCGTATTTTTCCCATTTTCTAGGTTGTATTATTTTCCGTGGCTTGTTTTCTGCATTTTCGTGATTAGGAAAAATTTCTAGATACTTTTAAGGAGCAAATATAATTTTTAAATGATTTTTCTAGTATCGAATAGGTTTTGAGAAATTAAGAGCGTATACCGGACGTGGGACCCACTAGTGCGAAAAGTTCGGAAAAATTCGGCCAACTAGATTAAGTTTTGGATACTGGATTTAATTTATCGGGTGTTAAGAGATAATTAGAGGAAGCTATTTGGATTGATGTGAGAGGGAACAAAGTGATAGACTTTTATTAAATAAGTGACAAGTGTCACTTGGCTATTGGTTGGACCATTTGACTACTATTGCATGTCTTACCAATTGACTTAAATATCTTAAAAATTCACCAAAAATCCCTCATTCTTCTCTTCCTCTTGGCCGAATCTCTTAAGCAAGGAAAGAAAGAAAACCTCTTCAATTTCTTGATTCCATCTTGCTCCAAATCACTAAACCAACCATTTAAACTTGTCTTTGTTCCATAAAACATCTTCAAGTAGTGTTTGTGAGTTGTTGTGTGAAGTTATTTGGAAAGTTAAGGTGACCAATTGCTCTCTCTCTCTTGTTTCTAAGGTAAGTTGTGAAGAACCACCCTCCTCCTTCAATTGATGCTGAAATCATGCTTAGTGGTAGTATGAGATGCAAGTTTATGGATTATTTCTTGATTTGTGGTTGAAATGATGAAGTTTTATTATTTTTGGGGATTTTTCTGTTTTAATATAAGCATGATTGTGTGGCTATCTATGATGATTAGAAATGGTATATAATGACTCTAGGATGTGGAAAAAGTGATTAATTGCAACCAATTTCTGGTTTGGAAGAAATTTCAGAAAATTAGGGTTCTTGAGGGAGCATTCTGCCCGAATTTTTAGCTCCTAGTTAGAGGCCGAATTGGCCTTGGATTAAAACATGAAAGTTATAGGTAATGACATTTTAAAAGTTCCTACAAAATTTCAGGTCAATCGTAGTAGTGTAGAATGAGAAAAGTCGAAATTACTATTGCTGTTCTGGTTTTACCCGAATGTAAGAACTGCGCCTGTAATTGGTTTTTTTGGCTGGAATTTCTTCCGAATTGGTTGTTGAGGCCTTCTGATGAAATTTATCCCTATATCTTAGTTTTCAGCTGGTTTTTGAATTTCTGGATTTGGACTTGTAGAGCCTGAGTTATGATGTTTCCGCTAGAATGCGTTTTGGTGAATCTGTTTTACGTTTTTGATGTAGTATCTTGCATTTTTGACCTGTTTGCACTCAAAACTGGGTTGAGTGACCTTCTGTGATATTGTAGCCCTGTCTTTTAGATTCGAAATGGTGGGTCTTTTACCCTCATCCGATAATCGTAGTGAAATTGGTGCCATTACCGCAAAATGAGGACAAAAACTATTTTTTTCAGGGCCAAAGCTAATTGCATTTCCGTATTTTCTGGTTTCCTTTAATGTTTGTATATGCTTAGGGAACCCTGTTTTGGTAGTAGGTAGAATTGGTTTATGACTTGTAATCGAGCATTAATGTGTTTATTTGACTAGTTTAGGGCTTGACTTGCACATCCGGACATTTCCTAGCTAAATTTTGTACTTGAATGCCATTAAGCCTAGTGAACGGCTTTTGGGAATGAGATTATTTTGTACTAGATGTTGGGACTGATTTGAGGATAGAATGAAGCCATGATGGCTGGAAAATAGGTAAAAACAAGGGATATGCTGCCGAAATTTTTCTTGAAGGCTAGTTGGATTTACTTGTGATTTGAACGAAGGGCTTTTGGGTTGTTTGAGCCTAGGTCTTCATGTTACCTTTTCGTTACCAAAAATCATATTTTGCACCCTTGCTTTAGTAATTATTTGGCGAGGCATACGACTGGTAGTCGAGCCTCACATGTGCATTCTGTATACTCGATTTTGAAAGTGGAACCTTCAATTGTTTTCCTTGGATTATTTTAGGATTTCTTGGTGATTAAAGCTCTCTTTTGGGAGGTATCTGCACTGACCCTGGTGAGTGTACTACTCACTTGTGTGTTACTATATGGCTTTGAATGTAAATTGTTTGAAGTGAATTGAATGTGACTTGATTGAAGTGAAAGTGTACTTTATCACTCTCACTTATATGCCTTATATCATTGTTGTCATGTTATTGGAATGTTACATGAAATGTTACATGAAATGAAAGTACTTGACTTGGTGTTGATTGGACGAGTATCCAACGACTACAAATGTTATCATTGAGCTCAACCCCATTGGTAGTTGATTGAATCGAGCCGGCGAGGGCTTGGTCGTGCCAATTAATGAACCTTGGGTAAAGTTATATGAATCTTGTAGTATGCGAGACTCTCGATTCCGGTATACTCGAGTAATACCAAAGTGCAAGTGTTTGGATTTCGGGCCCGGTAGGGGGATGTTAGGTGGAAGGAGTGGGAGTAAAGTGGAGTCTACGGTTGGTTACTTTTGAACATTGACAGAGAGTCAATGACGTCCGATCAAGAAATGCAAACGAGGAAAGGTCTCTTGAGAGCCATCCGTATCCTTTTATCACCATATTTGACGTGTACCTTTGCTTATTTTACTATATTGAATGAAAGTTTGATGCTTATATGCACTTGGTTGCGTAAGTGATAGTATCTCACTGGGCAATTAGCTCACACCGTTCCTTTTGTTTTCCTTAGAGGAATATGACTCTTTTTGGAATGAATCTTGATAGATGGTTGCCGAATGAACTAGATGTATATCTCTTTTGTATTGTATTTGAAGTGAAACCCTAAATGTATATTTAGGGCCGTTTTCACTTTCCATTTGGCAAACCGTGTATATATTAACTTTTGGAAACTTTTGTATGTCACTTTGGATTGTAATTGCTAAAGTTCAAGATGTGAATGTTTGTTTGATATTTGGTTGCGTTCTGACGGGTCGGTTACTATTTATGGCCGACTCCGAATTTCATTTTTTTTTATTTTGGGTTATTTTGCCCTTTTGCCTTGTTTACGCGCGTTATAAGTTCCGGAACGCCATAGATAGCTCTAAACTGCACTGTTAGTCCTGGCGAGAGCTGGGCAGGCAGTCCGCTAACCCCTTTGGTTCGCCTTAGGGGAAGGTGGGGCTGTCACAGGTGGTATCAGAGCCACTTCGCGTGGTCTCTGCGCGGAGTGAGCCTAGGGCCAAGTGGTGTTATGGTCCTGCTTTTGGTGAAGGGTCTAAAAGGGTTAAGTGCTCTTTTGAGCATAAGTTATGAACGGGGCATGTTATAAGTGTAAAACTCTTTATCATGAAACTTGAGGCAGATAGATAAGTATGTCGGGCAGGAATTTCGATTTGTAAATGGTTTACTCTTGGGACTGGCCAGCTCGAGATGTGAACTATCTGATTTCGGATTCTCGTGCCCGAGTACTCCAGAATTGAGGCGATGCAACCTACTAGGTATTTGAGCCTTGTATTTTGGAAACATGAACAGGCTTTGTCTGACTAGAATGATCAATGGACATCTAGTTTGTATAGTAAGTGACGTGAGAGACCAGACGGGCTGATACTAGGACGACTTCACCTTTTCCTTTTGGTTCGTCCGTATATTACTACCACCTGACGTTAGTATCTGTGCTTGTATATGTGCTTGTATACATGGTTATCTGTCCAACTTGATATGTATTTGTGTACTTGCTTATCCGTCTTTTAATATGGCGTGTTATGTGCGATATGTTATTTGTGTAATTGGTATGATAGATATTGTTATTTTAGTCAATTTATTGCATTCATTCATTAAAGTACCCTTTTGGAAAGAAAAGAGAGAGGGGAAAAAAAAAGAAGAAGAAAGACGTAGTCGCGGACATGGTCATAGCAGTGAAACAAAACGAGACCAAGGGTCAAGAGAAGAAAGGGAGGAAACAACAGCTGAACCAAACATGGACCAAGAGTGCCACTTGTATTCAAGACTTTATTATGACCCATTGTTTTGCCGACAGGCTACCATCTGAGGTCCAGCAATTCTGTGAGATGGCACGTTGGGTTGAGATGTATAAGGAAATCGCGGTTCTTCGAGACGAAATAGAAGTCCAAAAGAAACTAGTCGCATACTGGGAAGGGCGATGGAAGCACGAGTATTCAGAGAAAATTGAGCTCTTGCATAAGAACTTAGAGCTAAAAAGGAAATACGAAAGGATTTTCGAGGAGGCCCTTGAGAAGGCTCAACGAATCGAGAATACAAAGGCGCAGGTGAAAGCTTCTCAAATACGGAAAATGGGTGCAGTGGGTAGCGTGAGTGAGGAACTTAGCGAAGCAATGGCACCTTCTAAAGTACAGAAAGTGAACCAGTTATTCGGGCCGCCATGGACATTGGGGGCTGTAGATGAAAGATTTATCAAAGGAAGCCAAACCAGACAGGGGGAGACTTCTCCGGAAAGCAAAAAGATGGCTTCCCACTTGACTTGTGACTATTGCGGAAAGGCCAATCACACTGAGAACGATTGTTGGAGAAAGGGGAGAAGATGCCTGCGCTGTGGAAGCGCCGAGCATCGAATTGCTCATTGCCCGATTAAAGTGCGTGAAAAGAAAAGAACCCAACAACCGACCAAGACCGACCCTGGACCGTCAAGTGGAGAAGGGACTGGAATGAAGAACCTCGTTTCTTCTGACTCTGAAGACGGAGAAGGTACAGGCCATTGGTTACTTAAATTTTGAAGGTAAAATTTCGAGGGCGAAATTCTTTTAACGGGGAGAGAGTGTGAGAACCCGTATTTTCCCCATTTTCTAGGTTTTATTATTTTCCATGGTTTGTTTTCTGCATTTTCGTGATTAGGAAAAATTTCTAGATACTTTTAAGGAGCAGATATAATTTTTAGATGATTTTTCTAGTATCGAATAGGTTTTGAGAAATTAAGAGCGTATACCGGACGTGGGACCCACTAGTGCGAAAAGTTCGGAAAAATTCGGCCAACTAGATTAAGTTTTGGATACTGGATTTAATTTATCGGGTGTTAAGAGATAATTAGAGGAAGCTATTTGGATTGATGTGAGAGGGAACAAAGTGATAGACTTGCATTAAATAAGTGACAAGTGTCACTTGGCTATTGGTTGGACCATTTGACTACTATTGCATGTCTTACCAATTGACTTAAATATCTTAAAAATTCACCAAAAATCCCTCATTCTTCTCTTCCTCTTGGCCGAATCTCTTAAGCAAGGAAAGAAAGAAAACCTCTTCAATTTCTTGATTCCATCTTGCTCCAAATCACTAAACCAACCATTTAAACTTGTCTTTGTTCCATAAAACATCTTCAAGTAGTGTTTGTGAGTTGTTGTGTGAAGTTATTTGGAAAGTTAAGGTGACCAATTGTTCTCTCTCTCTTGTTTCTATGGTAAGTTGTGAAGAACCACCCTCCTCCTTTAATTGATGCTTAAATCATGCTTAGTGGTAGTATGAGATGCAAGTTTATGGATTATTTCTTGATTTGTGGTTGAAATGATGAAGTTTTATTATTTTTGGGGATTTTTCTGTTTTAATATAAGCATGATTGTGTGGCTATCTATGATGATTAGAAATGGTATATAATGACTCTAGGAGGTGGAAAAAGTGATTAATTGCAACCAATTTCTGGTTTGGAAGAAATTTCAGAAAATTAGGGTTCTTGAGGGAGCATTCTGCCCGAATTTTTAGCTCCTAGTTAGAGGCCGAATTGTCCTTGGATTAAAGCATGAAAGTTGTAGGTAATGACATTTTAAAGGTGCCTACAAAATTTCAGGTCAATCGTAGTAGTGTAGAATGAGAAAAGTCGAAATTACTATTGCTGTTCTGGTTTTACCCGAATGTAAGAACTGCGCCTGTAATTGGTTTTTTTGGCGGGAATTGCTTCCGAATTGGTTGTTGAGGCCTTCTGATGAAATTTATCCCTGTTTCTTAGTTTTTATCTGGTTTTGGAATTTCTGGATTTGGACTTGGAGAGCCTGAGTTATGATGTTTCCGCTAGAATGCGTTTTGGTGAATCTGTTTTACATTTTTGATGTAGTATCTTGCATTTTTGACCTGTTTGTACTCAAAACTGGGTTGAGTGACCTTCTGTGATGTTGTAACCCTGTCTTTTAGCTTCGAAATGGTGGGTCTTGTACCCTCATCCGATAATCGTAGTGAAATTGGTGCCATTACCGTAAAATGAGGACAAAAACTATTTTTTTCAGGGCCAAAGCTAATTGCATTTCCGCATTTTCTGGTTTCCTCTAATGTTTGTATATGCTTAGGGAACCCTGTTTTGGCAGTAGGTAGAATTGGTTTATGACTTGTAATCGAGCATTAATGTGTTTATTTGAATAGTTTAGGGCTTGACTTTCATATCCGGACATTTCCTAGCTAAATTTTGTCCTTGTATGCCATTAAGCCTAGTGAACGGCTATTGGGAATGAGATTATTTTGTACTAGATGTTGGGACTGATTTGAGGATATAATGAAGCCATGATGGCTGGAAAATAGGTAAAAACAAGGGATATGCTGCCGAAATTTTTCTTGAAGGCTAGTTGGATTTACTTGTGATTTGAACGAAGGGCTTTTGGGTTGTTTGAGCCTAGGTCTTCATGTTACCTTTTCGTTACCAAAAATCATGTTTTGCACCCTTGCTTTAGTAATTATTTGGCGAGGTATACGACTGGTAGTCGAGCCTCACATGTGCATTCTGTATACTCAATTTTGAAAGTGGAACCTTCAATTGTTTTCCTTGGATTATTTTAGGATTTCTTGGTGATTAAAGCTCTCTTTTGGGAGGTATCTGCACTGACCCTAGTGAGTGTACTACTCACTTGTGTGTTACTATATGGCTTTGAATGTAAATTGTTTGAAGTGAATTGAATGTGACTTGATTGAAGTGAAAGTGTACTTTATCACTCTCACTTATATGCCTTATATAATTGTTGTCATGTTATTGGAATGTTACATGAAATGTTACATGAAATGAAAGTACTTGACTTGGTGTTGATTGGACGAGTATCCAACGACTACAAATGTTATCATTGAGCTCAACCCCCTTGGTAGTTGATTGAATCGAGCCAGCGAGGGCTTGGTCGTGCCAATTAATGAACCTTGGGTAAAGTTATATGGAATCTTGTAGTATGCGAGACTCTCGATTCCGGTATACTTGAGTAATACCAAAGTGCAAGTGTTTGGATTTCGGGCCCAGTAGGGGGATGTTAGGTGGAAGGAGTGGGAGTAAAGTGGAGTCTACGGTTAGTTACTTTTGAACATTGACGGAGAGTCAATGACGTCCGATCAAGAAATGCAAACGAGGAAAGGGCTCTTGAGAGCCATCCGTATCCTTTTATCACCATATTTGACGTGTACCTTTGCTTATTTTACTATATTGAATGAAAGTTTGATGCTTATATGCACTTGGTTGCGTAAGTGATAGTATCTCACTGGGCAATTAGCTCACACCGTTCCTTTTGTTTTCCTTACAGGAATATGACTCTTTTTGGATTGAATCTTGATAGATGGTTGCCGAATGAACTAGATGTATATCTCTTTTGTATTGTATTTGAAGTGAAACCCTAAATGTATCTTTAGGGCCGTTTTCACTTTCCATTTGTCAAACCGTGTATATATTAACTTTTGGAAACTTTTATATGTCACTTTGGATTGTAATTGCTAAAGTTCAAGATGTGAATGTTTGTTTGATATTTGGTTGCGTTCTGACGGGTCGGTTACTATTTATGGCCGACTCCGAATTTCATTTTTTTTTATTTTGGGTTATTTTGCCCTTTTGTCTTGTTTACGCGCGTTATAAGTTCCGGAAAGCCATAGATCGCTCTAAACTGCACCGTTAGTCCTGGTGAGAGCTGGGCAGGCAGTCCGCTAACCCCTTTGGTTCGCCTTAGGGGATGGTGGGGTTGTCACACCTTGCCCACTACAACCTCCTCTGGATAAAGCCCCTCTAGAAGCTCCTGCAGTCCTTACTCCTTCTATTCCTCTTCCCATCTTGGAAGGTGGGACACTTTTACTTGCCTGACCAGAAGTATAACTATAAATGTTCCTTTTCTTAGTGTGGAAGTCCCTAACTTACAACCTTGCCCTCTCAACTCTCTGCGCTTTCTCCAGAGTTTCGGTAAACGTAGAGATTTGGGCTGCTGCCAACCCTTCCTGGATCTCCACATTGAGTCCTTGCATGAAGCGCCTTATCCTTTTCCGCTTATTAGTCACCAATTCTGGAGCATACTTAGAAAGGTTAGTGAACTTCCCTTCATACTCTGCTACACTAAAAGTTCCTTGTCTTAACTTTATAAATTCGTCCTCCTGTTTCTCTTGGATCAGAGGCGGAAGAAACTTCTCATTAAACTCCCTTGTGAAATTTTTCCAAGTCCAAGGGATTTAGCCTCTCTCCCACTTTCCCCTCATCACGTCCCACCAAGCACGTGCAACGCTCTCAAACTGTAAGGTAGCAAAGTTCACCCTTCTTTCTTCAGTATAATTTAAAGCGGCGAAAATATTAGTCATCCGTTCTAGCCAATTTTTCGCTAGCTCAGGATCAGGTTTTCCAGTGAACATAGGCGGAGCAAACTTCAAAAACCTCTCCAAAGCCCTATCATCACCTCTATCCTGGGCCCCGGATTGATTAATTGGCCCTGGACCCTGTCTCTCAGCTAATCATTCAAGGATATCAGTCATCCTATTAATGACAGTAGCCACTTGGTTACCCTCTACATTCTCTTGTCCCTGGGTTGGTCCAGTTGCCGATCCCTGATCATCCCCTTGAGGTTGGGTTTGCCTAGTCCCTCGCCCATGACCTCGACCACTCTTTCGTCCGTCCATAATCCTAGTTATGTCTAGTGTAAGAAATAAAATAATTATGCAAGAAAATACTTAATATATGAGCCAACACGAAAACATTGGAAATAACAATAATTAACATATATTAACACTTTAAGGTTCATACAATTAGTAAGTCATGGGGTATTTACAAAATATAGTACACAGGTGCCACAAAAATACTTTTAGTCATGTACGACCAAAGTAGAGCCAAGTGCCTCAAAAGTAGGCCACACAGTCAAGCAAAATACAATGGCCTTTGCACTAGCATCACCCCAACTATTTCTAGTTACAAAAGTCAAAAGATCTATCACTCTAATCTAATCCTCAGTAGGACTATCAGGTGGAACCTCCTCCTCAGGGTCCTCCTCCGGATCCTCCTCGAAAGGCTCCTCCTCAATGCCCTCCTGAACCGGACTCTGAACAACCTCCATGACCTCATCAATCAACATAGTAGCGTCTGCCAAGATCTCAGAAGCCGATCTCGGACCTCCTCGCCTATCCTAGTCAGACGAGCTCTAACCCTCCAAACCTCATCACGAGTAGCCTCAGTCCTAGCCATCTCGTCTACCACAGTCCCCTCTAACCCTGCAATCCTAGCACTCTGAGCACTTACCATAATGCTCAGCTCCTTAACCTCCTGAAATAAAGATCAGTTGGTATTCACCAACTGACGACGCTCGTCGTCAAGAGAGAGTACTAGGTCATTAGGGTACGCATAAGTCACCCTACAGGGTGTGATGACTCGAAAAAAAAAATTTCTTATTTTTATCGTATATTACTGACTTATTTAAATATTTATTCACCCGTTTTCTTCAAATAATTTATTTCAATCATTTTAAACCCATTTACACAAAAAAAATGTCTCACTTACGTTTTTAAAGCGTTTCGTTAGCAAAATTTATTTTTCGGAGGCTCGTTTAGTAAGAAATAGCGAATACACGTTTTCGAGACAATATTCGATTTGAGAGTGCAATGATCTTGGAGATTTGAGAACTCATGTTTTATTTTTAAAAATAGTTATTTTTATAATTATTTACTCTAGTATTAGTTAATTATATTATGATTATAAGAATTTCTTTTCAATTTCGCTTTAACGCGCGCGAATTGGAAGTTCATGTAAATCGAGCCGGAACGGCTAAGTGGAGATTTACGAAACTAATACTAGACTACTAGGAGTGAATAATTATAGTATTAAAGGAGTTACAATAGAGGTTTAGTGCACAATTGAAACAAATCCGAGAGAAATTGGATACGAAACGCGTGCGCACGAGTACTATTACGAGTTGACTTTGTTAGAATTTTGCCCAAAACCTTAAGTTTCTCGAGAAAGCTTCACATAACATCAAAACCCTTCTCCTCACTCCATTAGTACTGGCCAAACAGCAAGAAAAAAAGAAAGGAAGAAGCTCACTCCATTTTTACTTCAAATCTTTCTCCATTTCATCTCAAACTTTGCATCCAATTCATAAATTATTTGGAGATTCACTTAAGCTAGAAGAAAGGCATCATCCTTGCAGTTTCTTGGAGCTTTAATGGTGCAAAAATTTCTGGTTTCTCTCAACGTTAGGAGGTAATGATCCAACACCATCCAATCTTTATTCTTGGCTTTAGTGGGTTTATTCTTGGTTTTGAAGCTTGTAACTTCATTATTGTTGTTGTTACTTGCATTGGATTGGTTGAAGGGGGCTCTATGAATTTCCACCTTGGTCATATGGGCTGATATGATGATAATATGTGTGTTAGTGTGTAGATGAGTGTTAAGATTTGAAAGGAAGAGAGGAATCGAAGGAAAAATTTCGCAGAAATGCTAGACAAATCTGTCTTGTTTTTGCCGTACCTGTATTTCAAATTTTGGGGGCTCAAATGATTGTGAAACTGATAGATATTATGTGTAGAAAGTTTTTACCAAAAATCATTTGAATTGGTTGAGGAAAAGTTGAATTTTCAAAATTTATAGAAATCTGGAAAACGTGTTCTGGGCTGATGAACAGTGTCTCTTTAGTTGAACATTTCTCTATGTACAAAAGTCAAATTTGAGTGGTGTTTACGGCATTTGAAACTAGATAGTTGTAGCTTTCCAACGGTATAAAATTCACCATCTAATTCGAACTGAGTGATCTATAGTGGTTCACCAAAGTTGTCTGTTCTATTCTGCTGTTCCGTTCGTATAGCAGTGGGAAGCTGCAATTTGCCACTTGAATTCGAACTACCTATGAACTGATTTTCAGAATGATCTCTTCTGATAAAATGTAGCCTTTTGAATCTACTTTTCAACGCCACCAACCATTCTCAATTCCAAGTTGTATTGAGTGACATATGGTGCAATTTGTAAACTGCAGCAGAGCTGGAAAACCCTACTTTTTGCTAGCCAACTGATTTGGTTGTTTGTGAGATGCTTTGCTTTGAAAATTTTGATGTCAACCAACTATGAACTACTTATGAAATGTTTCTTGGACCTTGGTTTCACAAATGAACCAAAATGGGACTGATTTCGTGGTGCAAAATGTTTGAAAAGGAAAAGAAAGCAAGAAGACAGAATTGTCTTGGAAATTTCTTGAACTTTGGTAGTTTTGTAAACTACCTTCCCGTACAAATTTTTACATGAAATTTGATAGAGGAGTAGTCCTCATGTGGAAGATTGTGTGTACCAAATTTGGTGCTATTATAAGACCATTTCAATACCCAACTGAAGTCCCAAAGTTTGTTTTCAAATCTGAAAAATTCACAGAACAGTTTTCAATTATGGCCAACTTTGAGCTGCTATATCTTGATGCCCAAAACTCCGAATATAGTTCCGTTTGTTGTGTTTGAAACCTTTATTAGAATTCTTATTGTGTTACGAATTTCAGAGGCTAGTTCACTTTTCTGAATTTTGCCGAATTTTCAAAGTTTGCCGAAAAACATGATTGAAACTGTCTTGTTTACAAGATCAGCTACTTTGAGCTGAAAAATGATTGTCTTCCGTTTAGAATCTTGGAAAAGTGTCTTCTGGAAATTTTTAGTACTTTGAACCAAAATTCCAACGGTATAAAGTTTTCCAATTTTGGACCTACTAAGTACAAGTTCTGATTTTTCTAAATTTGACGTGCAAAAACTGAAATTTTCCAACTTGATGAGAAATGAGTTTTTGGAAACTTTTCTCTATCCTTTGATAATGATTGATCATTTTAAACTCGATTTCATGGAGGAAATCAGTTTTTCTTGTATTAATAAAACCTCACTTTTGAAGCTTTATTCTGAGTGGCTAAGGTTCTTTGTTTGAGGTATTGACTAGTCTAAATGAGTGTACCTTCTTTCTTGATTAATATGTGATTGTGAGTGAGAAATACTTGTTAATTGTTCAGGCGCTCAAGGAGATTTTGAAGGGAATCTCGGTGCAGACACTTAAAACTTTATTTGCTCACTTATTTTGAATCGATGAGTGTCAAGTGCATGATTCGTTGTGTTTACTTGATTGATCTTACTTGTATACGTGAGCATAACTTGATGAGGCGAGTATGTACTTTATCGTACTCGTTCTCTTTTATTTGACTTATACGCGTATTATACGTGAATATGACTTGTATGTCGATCGGAATGAATCTCGTCGACTATTATACGTGTACTCGTGGGGGACGCCCATATCTCATTGGCCCATCTTGCGACTCGAGCCGACATAGGCTTGGTCGAGAAGTTTGATGAACCATGAGAATATTACAAAACAAAACTTGATCTGTTGAGATCTTGTTCGGCATACTCGTGGAGTATCGCCCTTTTCGTGCGTGTTCTTAAAGATAAAACTTGATCTTTTGAGATCTTGTTCAGCATACTCGTATAGTATCGCCCTTTTCGTGCGTGTTTGATTACGGATCCGAGAGGGTGGAATGGTGGATGAAGGAAGTAGTAAGTGAAGTTTCTATGAATTTAATACCTACCCGGATGACGAAGTGTCATCACGACGAGGTATCGGATCCAACCTTGGCGAAGCAAGTGGTAATTAGCTCCTGAGAGCTTCCGTATCCTTAACAGGTGTGTTATATTATAAATTGTAAATTACTTGAACTTTCTGGCTTTAATTCTTGTACATATGTTATTGTTACTTGTTACTTGAACTATGTGTTCGCATGTGCATGTTTTGTTTTTTTTTTCTTGGCCTCACGAGCATCTGCTCACCCCGTTAGATTTGTTTTCCTTAACAGGAGCTGAAATGGAAAGAATTTTGGAGAAACCTACTTGATGGTTCTTTTGACTAGAATTTTGGGAATGTACTTGATTAGACATCTTATGGAAGTTGTCTATTTTGGAAAAGTAGACGTATTTTGAAACTTGTAATGTAAGATTGAATATCTATGTATGGAAGTGACTTCTTTTCTTACGTCGTATGGTATTAATAGTTATTATTGTATTAAGCTTGAACGGGAATCGTACCGAGTCCTGGCGAGAGTTAGGCAGGCGTTCCGCGGATACCCTTGTTCACCTTTGGGAGAAGTGGGGGTGTCACAGTTGGTATTAAAGCCTAGGTTTCAGATCTTTGTAGTGTATCTTAAGCTAAAAGTTTAGGATACCGGACCGTGGGATTCACTTGACTATTAACCTATTGTATTCCGGTGGTTAAAGAGAATTAGTACTCGAGGGTTTTTTAAATGGCATTTGGTTGCAAAGAACCTAGGTTAGAGATTTATTTAGGGAGATATCTTAGAGGCTTTACACTTGAGAATCGGGATTAGATAATTTAGTTACACCTTAAGTCATGTTTAAGCGAGTTAGTAACTTTAAGTTTCTAACCTGGGAATTGTGGTTGTTTTGCAGGGATGGATAATAGAAATGGACATGCCGCTAATGGTCGCGTCATGCCAATGGCCATATAGAGTCTCTTAGGTCTATTTACTATAGAGCACAGGGTGGAGGAGCTCGTGTACGTTACTCGCCTTCTACTGGGTTTCCTTGATGTATCTGTAGGGCGACATACGCTTATCCGAATGACCTCGTATTTGCTCTTGATTATGAGCATCGCCAGTTGGTGAATACCAACAGATCTTTACTTCAGGAGATTGAGGAGTTGAGCATGCTCAGGGTGCTAGGATTGTTGAGCTCAAGGGGACGATGGTAGACGAGAGAGCTCGAGCTGAGGCCACACGTGATGAGGTTCGGAGGGTTAGAGCTCGACTCACTAGGATAGTCGAGGAGGTCCGGAATCGGGATTCTGGGATTCTAACGATACCTCTATGTCGATTGATGAGGTGATGGATACTGTGCGGAGTCCAATTCAGGAGGGCACTGAGCAGGACCCTGAGGAGGAGGTTCCGCCTGATAGTCCCACTGAGAATTAGACTAGGAGTGATAACTCTTTTGACTGGTATAGCTGAGATTAGTTGGGGTGATGCAAGTTCTGAGGCCATTGTATTTTACTTGATTGTGTGACCTACTTTTGAGGCACCTGAATTCTACTTTTGTCGTGCCTGGCTAATTGCATTTCTTTGGCACCTGTGTGCTATATTTTTGTAAGTGCCCCATAACTTGCTAATTGTATGAACTTTAAAGTGTAAATGCATGTTAATTATTGTTATTTCCAATGTTTTCAAGTTGGCTTGTGTATCAAATATTTTCTCGCGTAATTATATTATTTCTTGCACTAGGCATAACTAGAATCATGGACGGTCGATGGAGTGGTAGAGGTCATGGGCGAGGGACTAGGCAAAACCAACCTCAAGGGGATGAACAAGGATCGACAACTGGACCGACCCAAGGATAAGAAAATGTAGAGGGTAACCAAGTGGCTACTGCCATTAATAGGATGACTGATATCCTTGAACGGTTAGTTGAGAGACAAGGTCCAGGGCCACTTAACCAACCCGGGGTCCAGGATAGAGGGGAAGATAGAGCCTTGGAGTGATTTTTGAAATTTAATCCGCCTAAATTTATTGGAGGACCTGACCCCGAGTTAGCGGAGAATTGGCTAGAAAGAATGACAAATATTTTCGCCGCCCTAGATTATGCGGAGGAAAGACGAGTGACTTTTAAGGGAAAAATAGGAAAGAGCACAAACCCCTTGGACCTGGGAAAACCTTTTAAGAGAGTTTAATGAGAAGTTTCTCTCGCTCTTGGTTCAAGAGAAACGGGAGGATGAATTCATAAAAGTGAAGCAGGGGGCGTCTTGTGACAGCCCCACCTCACCCTAAGGCGAACCAAAGGGTTCGGTGGACCGCCTGCCCAGCTCTCGCCAGGACTAACAGTTCAGATTAGAGCGATCGAATACGTTCCGGACCGTACAACTCGCATAGACAAGTCAAAATCCCAGAATAAAACAAAACGAAATCGGAGTCGGCCATGAATAGGAACCGACATGGCAAAACCCAACCAAACGTCAAGCAAATATTTACATCTCAAAAGTTAGCATATACAACCCAAAGGGCATACCAAAGTGATTCAAAAGTGGATACATGTACGGTTTGCCAAATCCAAAAGAGAAACGGACCCAAAAGTATATTTAGGGTTTAAATCAATGAGCTATACAAAAGATATGTCTAACTAGCTCAATTCGGCAACCATTTGTCAAATCCAGTCCAAAAGTATTTATTTTCCTGTAAGGAAAACAAAAAGGAACAGAAAGGGGTGAGCTTGCGCTCAATGAGGTACCAAACATATAGCAGAAAATCATGGCATTTCACATTTAACAAATCAGATACACATGCCAGATGTAAAGTAAAGTAACTAATGATTCAAATCAGAAGGATACAGGTGGCTCTCAGGAGCCAAATTTCCAGCGCAATACTTGATCCAAGCCGGTTGACTCTCCGTCAACGTATATAGAACCAACGCGTCCGTAGACCTCACTTCGCACCGAATTCCGTCCACCAAACACCCCTTTACCGGGCCCGCTCACCGTATTCGAACATAAATGGTAATACTCGAGTATACCCGGAATCAAGGGTCTCAATACCCAAAATCCCCGAACAGACTACCGTGGTTCGTTATCTAATCGTCCAGGCCCTTGCCGGCCCGACTCGAATAACTTAGCCACAGGATTTAGCTCATAGGTCATAGAAATCCGAACAGATGCAGACACAGATAACAGATTCAAATTTTGCATAGTAAATTGGCATATGAACAGACAAGAGAACGAGTGTGATAAAGTACACCCTCGTCTCGAACAAATAAACAGATTGCAGAGCAGAAATCAAGTTAAACAGCAATGGAGGGGAGTGATACACTCACCGATTCAACTTCAAAAGTTCTTACTTCAGATTGGCCTTAATCGCCAAGAAACCCTAAAATAATCAAAATAAACCAATTGAAGGTTTCACATCCATAATCGAGTAAACAAAATGCACATGAGGCTCGACTACTAGTCGTATGCCTCGCCAAATAATTACAAATGCAAGGGTACAAAACATGATTTTTGGGATTAAAAAGATAACATGAAGACCTAGGTTCAACAACCCAAAAGCCCTTTCATTTCTACCAAAAGGCAAA
The DNA here is from genome assembly GCF_036785885.1 of Coffea arabica. Classification (NCBI taxonomy): domain Eukaryota; kingdom Viridiplantae; phylum Streptophyta; class Magnoliopsida; order Gentianales; family Rubiaceae; genus Coffea; species Coffea arabica. The sequence goes on from NC_092321.1 coordinate 48,308,668, forward strand.
TCCAACTTAAAAGAACCAAACGGCCTAGAAAATCGGGCAGCACTTCCCCTAAATTTCTTACTTTTCCAGCCATTAAGGCTTCATTATTTCCTCAAATCAGTCCCAACATCTCACACAAAAGTCATCTCATTTCCCAAAAGCCGTTCACGAGGCTCAAAGTAGTACAAGTACAAAAGTTAGCTAGGAAATGACCGGAATGAAAGCAAGCCCTAAAACATGCAAACAAGTACAAGGAGACTCGATAACGAGTCATAAACCAATGCCAAGTATGACCCCAATAGGGTTCCATAAACATATACAAACATTAAAGAAAACCAGAAATTTCGGACATGCAATTAACTTTGGCCCTGAAAAAAGTAGGTTTTGACTTCACTTTGCGGTAATAGCACCAAATGCACTACGATTATCGGATGAGGGTGAAATACCCACCATTTTGAAGCTAAAAGACAGGGCTACAACATCAGAGAAGGCCACTCAACCCAGTTTTGAGTGCAAACAGGTCAAAAATGCAAGATACTTCATCAACAACGTAAAACAGATTCACCAAAACGCATTCTAGCGGAAACATCATAACTCAGGCTCTACAAGTCCAAATCCAGAAATTCCAAAACCAGTTGAAATCTAATAAACAGGGATAAATTTCATCAGAATGCCTCAACAACCAATTCGGAAGCAATTCCAGCCAAAACAACCAATTACAGTCGCAAATCCCAATTTCGGGTAAACCAGAACAGCAATAGTAATTTCGACTTTTCTCACTCTACACTACTCCGATTGACCTGAAATGTTGTAGGCACCTCTAAAATGTCATTCCCTACAACTTTCATGTTTTGAGGTAAGGCCAATTCGGCCTCTATCTAGGACCAAAAATTTCGGACAGAATGAAGAACCAAGAACCCTAATTTTCCAGATTTCTTCCAAAACAGAAATTAATTGCAATCTTCCACTTTTTCCACCTCTTAGAGTCATTAAACATCAGTTCCCATCATCAAGGATAGCCACAACATCACATTCATATTAAACCAGAAAATTCATCAATAAATTGAAACTTCATCAATTCATCCAAAACCAAGAAGTAAACCACAAAATTCATCACTTTAACTACCACTAGGCACTAATTAAGCTTCATTAAGTGAAGGAGAAAGTTCAATCACCACTCACCTAGTAAACAAGAGAGGAAGAGTTGTTTGTCACCTTAGCTTCCCAAAACACTTCACCAAACCACTTACTAACACCTAAAGAAGAGATTTTATGGAGTAGAAACAAGTCTAAGTGATTGCTTTGGATGATTTGCACTAGATGGATGCCAAACTTTGAAGAGTTTTTCTTTCTTCCTTGCTCAAGGTGGCCGGCCACAATGGAGGTAAGAAATGGTGATTTTTGTGGTAATTTTTGAGATATTTAATCAATTGGTCAAATAAGTCAAAAAGGTGAATAGTTGTCATAAGTTACAACCACTCTTAAGGTGACACTTGTCACTTCCTTTAAAACATCTCTATCCTTTAAGTCCCTCTCACATCAATCACATCTCAACCTCTACTTATCTCTTAACACCCGATAAATTTCAACCAGTATCCGAAACTTAACCTAATTGGCCGAATTTTTCCGAACTTCTCACACTAGTGGGTCCCACGTCCGGTATACGCTCTTAATTTCTCAAAATCTATTCGATACTAGAAAAATCATCTAAAAACTATATTTACTCATAAAAATTATCTAGAAAATGTTCCGGATACAGAAAGTGCAGAAAACAAGTCATGAAAAATGCGAAAACCTAGAAAATGCAATTTACGGGTTCTCACACTCTCTCCCCCGTAAAGAAATTTCGCCCTCGAAATTTTCTCTTCAAAATTTAAAGTAACCATTGGCCTGTACCTTCTCCGTCTTCAGAGTCAGAAGAAACGAGGTTCTTTATTCCAGTCCCTTCTCCACTTGACGGTCCAGGGTCGGTCTTGATTGGTTGTTGGGTTCCTTTCTTTTCACGCGCTTTAATCGTGCAATGAGCAATTCGATGCTCGGCGCTCCCACAGCGCAGACATCTCCTTCCCTTTTTCCAACAATCCACTTCAATATGATTGGATTTTCTACAATAACCACAAATTGTCACACCACCCGCTCCACGGCCCTTCTTAGCAATTGATCTACCAGCTTTACCCTTTTTCTTTGCATGAAAGATCTTCAGTTGTGGCCTTGCAATTCCCGTCCTTTGAGCTTCCTCTGGAGTCCCCCTAGAAGTATTACCTTGTGCCATTGCTACGGTCTCCTTGGAAATCTCTTCGTATTTCCTCTTTAACTCCATGTTTTGGTGTAAGAGCTCAAGTTTCTCTGAATATTCTTGCTTCCATCGCCCTTCCCAGTACTCGGTCAGCCTCCTTTGAACCTCTATTTCATCTCGGAGAACCGAAATTTCCTGATACGGATCAACCCAATGTGTCATCTTACGGAAGCGCTGGAACTCGGATGCTAGCCTGTCGGGCAAAACAATGGGTCATAATACATTCCTAAGTACAAGTGGCACTCTCGGTCCTTGTCCAGCTATTGTTTCCCTTTTCTTCTCTTGATTCTTGGCCTCGCTTAGTTCCACGGCCATGACCACGTCCACGACTACCTCTTCCTCATATATATATATATATATATATATATTTTTTTTTTTTTCCTCCCATTTTTTTCCCCTTTCCCCAAGGTAATTCAACGCATAAATACAGTAAAGTGACAAAAGTAATTATATTCTAGCACACCAATTACACCAATGACATATACACATATAACACACCATGTATCAAGAAAACGGTTAATCAAATACACCAATACATGCCAAAATAGACAGATAATCCTATGCACAATACTCAAACCACTGCTATGTCATAGCGGTATCAAAGCAAATCAAGAGTAAAGGCGATATAGTCCCAGACCCAATTAAAATAACCCCGTCCGATCCCTCACGTCACTTACTATGAAAACTAGATATCCAATAACCTCTTGTACTCATTCCAGTCAAACAAAGCCCATTCATGTTCCCAAAATGCAACTCTCACCTACGAACACCGCCTCAACTCTGGAGTACTCAGGCACAAGAATCCGAAATAAGACAATTAACCTCTCGAGCTGGCCAGTCCCAAGAGTAAATCATCAAAAATCGAAATTCCTACCAGACGTACCTATCTATGGTCCTCACATACCACAAGAAAATTTAAAGCCTATAACATTCACAATTCAGAGCTTAGGCTCAAACGAGGACTTAATCCTTCATACCTATCCACCACTTAGTCCAGGCTCACTCCGCGCAGAGACCACGCGAAGTGGGCTCTGATACCAACTGTGACAGCCCCACCTCACCCTAAGGCGAACCAAAGGGTTCGGTGGACCGCCTGCCCAGCTCTCGCCAGGACTAACGGTTCAGATTAAAGCGATCGAATACGTTCCGGACCGTACAACGCGCATAGACAAGTCAAAATCCCAGAATAAAACAAAACGAAATCGGAGTCGGCCATGAATAGGAACCGACATGGCAAAACCCAACCAAACGTCAAGCAAATATTTACATCTCAAAAGTTAGCATATACAACCCAAAGGGCATACCAAAGTGATTCAAAAGTGGATACATGTACGGTTTGCCAAATCCAAAAGAGAAACGGACCCAAAAGTATATTTAGGGTTTAAATCAATGAGCTATAACAAAAGATATGTCTAACTACCTCAATTCGGCAACCATTTGTCAAATCCAGTCCAAAAGTATTTATTTTCCTGTAAGGAAAACAAAAAGGAACAGAAAGGGGTGAGCTTGCGCTCAATGAGGTACCAAACATATAGCAGAAAATCATGGCATTTCACATTTAACAAATCAGATACACATGCCAGATGTAAAGTAAAGTAACTAATGATTCAAATCAGAAGGATACAGGTGGCTCTCAGGAGCCAAATTTCCAGCGCAATACTTGATCCAAGCCGGTTGACTCTCCGTCAACGTATATAGAACCAACGCGTCCGTAGACCTCACTTCGCACCGAATTCCGTCCACCAAACACCCCTTTACCGGGCCCGCTCACCGTATTCGAACATAAATGGTAATACTCGAGTATACCCGGAATCAAGGGTCTCAATACCCAAAATCCCCGAACAGACTACCGTGGTTCGTTATCTAATCGTCCAGGCCCTTGCCGGCCCGACTCGAATAACTTAGCCACAGGATTTAGCTCATAGGTCATAGAAATCCGAACAGATGCAGACACAGATAACAGATTCAAATTTTGCATAGTAAATTGGCATATGAACAGACAAGAGAACGAGTGTGATAAAGTACACCCTCGTCTCGAACAAATAAACAGATTGCAGAGCAGAAATCAAGTTAAACAGCAATGGAGGGGAGTGATACACTCACCGATTCAACTTCAAAAGTTTTTACTTCAGATTGGCCTTAATCGCCAAGAAACCCTAAAATAATCAAAATAAACCAATTGAAGGTTTCACATCCATAATCGAGTAAACAAAATGCACATGAGGCTCGACTACTAGTCGTATGCCTCGCCAAATAATTACAAATGCAAGGGTACAAAACATGATTTTTGGGATTAAAAAGATAACATGAAGACCTAGGTTCAACAACCCAAAAGCCCTTTCATTTCTACCAAAAGGCAAATCCAACTTAAAAGAACCAAACGGCCTAGAAAATCGGGCAGCACTTCCCCTAAATTTCTTACTTTTCCAGCCATTAAGGCTTCATTATTTCCTCAAATCAGTCCCAACATCTCACACAAAAGTCATCTCATTTCCCAAAAGCCGTTCACGAGGCTCAAAGTAGTACAAGTACAAAAGTTAGCTAGGAAATGACCGGAATGAAAGCAAGCCCTAAAACATGCAAACAAGTACAAGGAGACTCGATAACGAGTCATAAACCAATGCCAAGTATGACCCCAATAGGGTTCCATAAACATATACAAACATTAAAGAAAACCAGAAATTTCGGACATGCAATTAACTTTGGCCCTGAAAAAAGTAGGTTTTGACTTCACTTTGCGGTAATAGCACCAAATGCACTACGATTATCGGATGAGGGTGAAATACCCACCATTTCGAAGCTAAAAGACAGGGCTACAACATCACAGAAGGTCACTCAACCCAGTTTTGAGTGCAAACAGGTCAAAAATGCAAGATACTTCATCAACAACGTAAAACAGATTCACCAAAACGCATTCTAGCGGAAACATCATAACTCAGGCTCTACAAGTCCAAATCCAGAAATTCCAAAACCAGTTGAAATATAATAAACAGGGATAAATTTCATCAGAATGCCTCAACAACCAATTCGGAAGCAATTCCAGCCAAAACAACCAATTACAGTCGCAAATCCCAATGTCGGGTAAACCAGAACAGCAATAGTAATTTCGACTTTTCTCACTCTACACTACTCCGATTGACCTGAAATGTTGTAGGCACCTCTAAAATGTCATTCCCTACAACTTTCATGTTTTGAGGTAAGGCCAATTCGGCCTCTATCTAGGACCAAAAATTTCGGACAGAATGAAGAACCAAGAACCCTAATTTTCCAGATTTCTTCCAAAACAGAAATTAATTGCAATCTTCCACTTTTTCCACCTCTTAGAGTCATTAAACATCAGTTCCCATCATCAAGGATAGCCACAACATCACATTCATATTAAACCAGAAAATTCATCAATAAATTGAAACTTCATCAATTCATCCAAAACCAAGAAGTAAACCACAAAATTCATCACTTTAACTACCACTAGGCACTAATTAAGCTTCATTAAGTGAAGGAGAAAGTTCAATCACCACTCACCTAGTAAACAAGAGAGGAAGAGTTGTTTGTCACCTTAGCTTCCCAAAACACTTCACCAAACCACTTACTAACACCTAAAGAAGAGATTTTATGGAGTAGAAACAAGTCTAAGTGATTGCTTTGGATGATTTGCACTAGATGGATGCCAAACTTTGAAGAGTTTTTCTTTCTTCCTTGCTCAAGGTGGCCGGCCACAATGGAGGTAAGAAATGGTGATTTTTGTGGTAATTTTTGAGATATTTAATCAATTGGTCAAATAAGTCAAAAAGGTGAATAGTTGTCATAAGTTACAACCACTCTTAAGGTGACACTTGTCACTTCCTTTAAAACATCTCTATCCTTTAAGTCCCTCTCACATCAATCACATCTCAACCTCTACTTATCTCTTAACACCCGATAAATTTCAACCAGTATCCGAAACTTAACCTAATTGGCCGAATTTTTCCGAACTTCTCACACTAGTGGGTCCCACGTCCGGTATACGCTCTTAATTTCTCAAAATCTATTCGATACTAGAAAAATCATCTAAAAACTATATTTACTCATAAAAATTATCTAGAAAATGTTCCGGATACAGAAAGTGCAGAAAACAAGTCATGAAAAATGCGAAAACCTAGAAAATGCAATTTACGGGTTCTCACACTCTCTCCCCCTTAAAGAAATTTCGCCCTCGAAATTTTCTCTTCAAAATTTAAAGTAACCATTGGCCTGTACCTTCTCCGTCTTCAGAGTCAGAAGAAACGAGGTTCTTTATTCCAGTCCCTTCTCCACTTGACGGTCCAGGGTCGGTCTTGATTGGTTGTTGGGTTCCTTTCTTTTCACGCGCTTTAATCGTGCAATGAGCAATTCGATGCTCGGCGCTCCCACAGCGCAGACATCTCCTTCCCTTTTTCCAACAATCCACTTCAATATGATTGGATTTTCTACAATAACCACAAATTGTCACACCACCCGCTCCACGGCCCTTCTTAGCAATTGATCTACCAGCTTTACCCTTTTTCTTTGCATGAAAGATCTTCAGTTGTGGCCTTGCAATTCCCGTCCTTTGAGCTTCCTCTGGAGTCCCCCTAGAAGTATTACCTTGTGCCATTGCTACGGTCTCCTTGGAAATCTCTTCGTATTTCCTCTTTAACTCCATGTTTTGGTGTAAGAGCTCAAGTTTCTCTGAATATTCTTGCTTCCATCGCCCTTCCCAGTACTCGGTCAGCCTCCTTTGAACCTCTATTTCATCTCGGAGAACCGAAATTTCCTGATACGGATCAACCCAATGTGTCATCTTACGGAAGCGCTGGAACTCGGATGCTAGCCTGTCGGGCAAAACAATGGGTCATAATACATTCCTAAGTACAAGTGGCACTCTCGGTCCTTGTCCAGCTATTGTTTCCCTTTTCTTCTCTTGATTCTTGGCCTCGCTTAGTTCCACGGCCATGACCACGTCCACGACTACCTCTTCCTCATATATATATATATATATATATATATATTTTCCTCCCATTTTTTTTCCCCTTTCCCCAAGGTAATTCAACGCATAAATACAGTAAAGTGACAAAAGTAATTATATTCTAGCACACCAATTACACCAATGACATATACACATATAACACACCATGTATCAAGAAAACGGTTAATCAAATACACCAATACATGCCAAAATAGACAGATAATCCTATGCACAATACTCAAACCACTGCTATGTCATAGCGGTATCAAAGCAAATCAAGAGTAAAGGCGATATAGTCCCAGACCCAATTAAAATAACCCCGTCCGATCCCTCACGTCACTTACTATGAAAACTAGATATCCAATAACCTCTTGTACTCATTCCAGTCAAACAAAGCCCATTCATGTTCCCAAAATGCAACTCTCACCTACGAACACCGCCTCAACTCTGGAGTACTCAGGCACAAGAATCCGAAATAAGACAATTAACCTCTCGAGCTGGCCAGTCCCAAGAGTAAATCATCAAAAATCGAAATTCCTACCAGACGTACCTATCTATGGTCCTCACATACCACAAGAAAATTTAAAGCCTATAACATTCACAATTCAGAGCTTAGGCTCAAACGAGGACTTAATCCTTCATACCTATCCACCACTTAGTCCAGGCTCACTCCGCGCAGAGACCACGCGAAGTGGGCTCTGATACCAACTGTGACAGCCCCACCTCACCCTAAGGCGAACCAAAGGGTTCGGTGGACCGCCTGCCCAGCTCTCGCCAGGACTAACGGTTCAGATTAAAGCGATCGAATACGTTCCGGACCGTACAACGCGCATAGACAAGTCAAAATCCCAGAATAAAACAAAACGAAATCGGAGTCGGCCATGAATAGGAACCGACATGGCAAAACCCAACCAAACGTCAAGCAAATATTTACATCTCAAAAGTTAGCATATACAACCCAAAGGGCATACCAAAGTGATTCAAAAGTGGATACATGTACGGTTTGCCAAATCCAAAAGAGAAACGGACCCAAAAGTATATTTAGGGTTTAAATCAATGAGCTATAACAAAAGATATGTCTAACTACCTCAATTCGGCAACCATTTGTCAAATCCAGTCCAAAAGTATTTATTTTCCTGTAAGGAAAACAAAAAGGAACAGAAAGGGGTGAGCTTGCGCTCAATGAGGTACCAAACATATAGCAGAAAATCATGGCATTTCACATTTAACAAATCAGATACACATGCCAGATGTAAAGTAAAGTAACTAATGATTCAAATCAGAAGGATACAGGTGGCTCTCAGGAGCCAAATTTCCAGCGCAATACTTGATCCAAGCCGGTTGACTCTCCGTCAACGTATATAGAACCAACGCGTCCGTAGACCTCACTTCGCACCGAATTCCGTCCACCAAACACCCCTTTACCGGGCCCGCTCACCGTATTCGAACATAAATGGTAATACTCGAGTATACCCGGAATCAAGGGTCTCAATACCCAAAATCCCCGAACAGACTACCGTGGTTCGTTATCTAATCGTCCAGGCCCTTGCCGGCCCGACTCGAATAACTTAGCCACAGGATTTAGCTCATAGGTCATAGAAATCCGAACAGATGCAGACACAGATAACAGATTCAAATTTTGCATAGTAAATTGGCATATGAACAGACAAGAGAACGAGTGTGATAAAGTACACCCTCGTCTCGAACAAATAAACAGATTGCAGAGCAGAAATCAAGTTAAACAGCAATGGAGGGGAGTGATACACTCACCGATTCAACTTCAAAAGTTTTTACTTCAGATTGGCCTTAATCGCCAAGAAACCCTAAAATAATCAAAATAAACCAATTGAAGGTTTCACATCCATAATCGAGTAAACAAAATGCACATGAGGCTCGACTACTAGTCGTATGCCTCGCCAAATAATTACAAATGCAAGGGTACAAAACATGATTTTTGGGATTAAAAAGATAACATGAAGACCTAGGTTCAACAACCCAAAAGCCCTTTCATTTCTACCAAAAGGCAAATCCAACTTAAAAGAACCAAACGGCCTAGAAAATCGGGCAGCACTTCCCCTAAATTTCTTACTTTTCCAGCCATTAAGGCTTCATTATTTCCTCAAATCAGTCCCAACATCTCACACAAAAGTCATCTCATTTCCCAAAAGCCGTTCACGAGGCTCAAAGTAGTACAAGTACAAAAGTTAGCTAGGAAATGACCGGAATGAAAGCAAGCCCTAAAACATGCAAACAAGTACAAGGAGACTCGATAACGAGTCATAAACCAATGCCAAGTATGACCCCAATAGGGTTCCATAAACATATACAAACATTAAAGAAAACCAGAAATTTCGGACATGCAATTAACTTTGGCCCTGAAAAAAGTAGGTTTTGACTTCACTTTGCGGTAATAGCACCAAATGCACTACGATTATCGGATGAGGGTGAAATACCCACCATTTCGAAGCTAAAAGACAGGGCTACAACATCACAGAAGGTCACTCAACCCAGTTTTGAGTGCAAACAGGTCAAAAATGCAAGATACTTCATCAACAACGTAAAACAGATTCACCAAAACGCATTCTAGCGGAAACATCATAACTCAGGCTCTACAAGTCCAAATCCAGAAATTCCAAAACCAGTTGAAATATAATAAACAGGGATAAATTTCATCAGAATGCCTCAACAACCAATTCGGAAGCAATTCCAGCCAAAACAACCAATTACAGTCGCAAATCCCAATGTCGGGTAAACCAGAACAGCAATAGTAATTTCGACTTTTCTCACTCTACACTACTCCGATTGACCTGAAATGTTGTAGGCACCTCTAAAATGTCATTCCCTACAACTTTCATGTTTTGAGGTAAGGCCAATTCGGCCTCTATCTAGGACCAAAAATTTCGGACAGAATGAAGAACCAAGAACCCTAATTTTCCAGATTTCTTCCAAAACAGAAATTAATTGCAATCTTCCACTTTTTCCACCTCTTAGAGTCATTAAACATCAGTTCCCATCATCAAGGATAGCCACAACATCACATTCATATTAAACCAGAAAATTCATCAATAAATTGAAACTTCATCAATTCATCCAAAACCAAGAAGTAAACCACAAAATTCATCACTTTAACTACCACTAGGCACTAATTAAGCTTCATTAAGTGAAGGAGAAAGTTCAATCACCACTCACCTAGTAAACAAGAGAGGAAGAGTTGTTTGTCACCTTAGCTTCCCAAAACACTTCACCAAACCACTTACTAACACCTAAAGAAGAGATTTTATGGAGTAGAAACAAGTCTAAGTGATTGCTTTGGATGATTTGCACTAGATGGATGCCAAACTTTGAAGAGTTTTTCTTTCTTCCTTGCTCAAGGTGGCCGGCCACAATGGAGGTAAGAAATGGTGATTTTTGTGGTAATTTTTGAGATATTTAATCAATTGGTCAAATAAGTCAAAAAGGTGAATAGTTGTCATAAGTTACAACCACTCTTAAGGTGACACTTGTCACTTCCTTTAAAACATCTCTATCCTTTAAGTCCCTCTCACATCAATCACATCTCAACCTCTACTTATCTCTTAACACCCGATAAATTTCAACCAGTATCCGAAACTTAACCTAATTGGCCGAATTTTTCCGAACTTCTCACACTAGTGGGTCCCACGTCCGGTATACGCTCTTAATTTCTCAAAATCTATTCGATACTAGAAAAATCATCTAAAAACTATATTTACTCATAAAAATTATCTAGAAAATGTTCCGGATACAGAAAGTGCAGAAAACAAGTCATGAAAAATGCGAAAACCTAGAAAATGCAATTTACGGGTTCTCACACTCTCTCCCCCTTAAAGAAATTTCGCCCTCGAAATTTTCTCTTCAAAATTTAAAGTAACCATTGGCCTGTACCTTCTCCGTCTTCAGAGTCAGAAGAAACGAGGTTCTTTATTCCAGTCCCTTCTCCACTTGACGGTCCAGGGTCGGTCTTGATTGGTTGTTGGGTTCCTTTCTTTTCACGCGCTTTAATCGTGCAATGAGCAATTCGATGCTCGGCGCTCCCACAGCGCAGACATCTCCTTCCCTTTTTCCAACAATCCACTTCAATATGATTGGATTTTCTACAATAACCACAAATTGTCACACCACCCGCTCCACGGCCCTTCTTAGCAATTGATCTACCAGCTTTACCCTTTTTCTTTGCATGAAAGATCTTCAGTTGTGGCCTTGCAATTCCCGTCCTTTGAGCTTCCTCTGGAGTCCCCCTAGAAGTATTACCTTGTGCCATTGCTACGGTCTCCTTGGAAATCTCTTCGTATTTCCTCTTTAACTCCATGTTTTGGTGTAAGAGCTCAAGTTTCTCTGAATATTCTTGCTTCCATCGCCCTTCCCAGTACTCGGTCAGCCTCCTTTGAACCTCTATTTCATCTCGGAGAACCGAAATTTCCTGATACGGATCAACCCAATGTGTCATCTTACGGAAGCGCTGGAACTCGGATGCTAGCCTGTCGGGCAAAACAATGGGTCATAATACATTCCTAAGTACAAGTGGCACTCTCGGTCCTTGTCCAGCTATTGTTTCCCTTTTCTTCTCTTGATTCTTGGCCTCGCTTAGTTCCACGGCCATGACCACGTCCACGACTACCTCTTCCTCATATATATATATATATATATATATATATATTTATATATATTTTCCTCCCATTTTTTTTCCCCTTTCCCCAAGGTAATTCAACGCATAAATACAGTAAAGTGACAAAAGTAATTATATTCTAGCACACCAATTACACCAATGACATATACACATATAACACACCATGTATCAAGAAAACGGTTAATCAAATACACCAATACATGCCAAAATAGACAGATAATCCTATGCACAATACTCAAACCACTGCTATGTCATAGCGGTATCAAAGCAAATCAAGAGTAAAGGCGATATAGTCCCAGACCCAATTAAAATAACCCCGTCCGATCCCTCACGTCACTTACTATGAAAACTAGATATCCAATAACCTCTTGTACTCATTCCAGTCAAACAAAGCCCATTCATGTTCCCAAAATGCAACTCTCACCTACGAACACCGCCTCAACTCTGGAGTACTCAGGCACAAGAATCCGAAATAAGACAATTAACCTCTCGAGCTGGCCAGTCCCAAGAGTAAATCATCAAAAATCGAAATTCCTACCAGACGTACCTATCTATGGTCCTCACATACCACAAGAAAATTTAAAGCCTATAACATTCACAATTCAGAGCTTAGGCTCAAACGAGGACTTAATCCTTCATACCTATCCACCACTTAGTCCAGGCTCACTCCGCGCAGAGACCACGCGAAGTGGGCTCTGATACCAACTGTGACAGCCCCACCTCACCCTAAGGCGAACCAAAGGGTTCGGTGGACCGCCTGCCCAGCTCTCGCCAGGACTAACGGTTCAGATTAAAGCGATCGAATACGTTCCGGACCGTACAACGCGCATAGACAAGTCAAAATCCCAGAATAAAACAAAACGAAATCGGAGTCGGCCATGAATAGGAACCGACATGGCAAAACCCAACCAAACGTCAAGCAAATATTTACATCTCAAAAGTTAGCATATACAACCCAAAGGGCATACCAAAGTGATTCAAAAGTGGATACATGTACGGTTTGCCAAATCCAAAAGAGAAACGGACCCAAAAGTATATTTAGGGTTTAAATCAATGAGCTATAACAAAAGATATGTCTAACTACCTCAATTCGGCAACCATTTGTCAAATCCAGTCCAAAAGTATTTATTTTCCTGTAAGGAAAACAAAAAGGAACAGAAAGGGGTGAGCTTGCGCTCAATGAGGTACCAAACATATAGCAGAAAATCATGGCATTTCACATTTAACAAATCAGATACACATGCCAGATGTAAAGTAAAGTAACTAATGATTCAAATCAGAAGGATACAGGTGGCTCTCAGGAGCCAAATTTCCAGCGCAATACTTGATCCAAGCCGGTTGACTCTCCGTCAACGTATATAGAACCAACGCGTCCGTAGACCTCACTTCGCACCGAATTCCGTCCACCAAACACCCCTTTACCGGGCCCGCTCACCGTATTCGAACATAAATGGTAATACTCGAGTATACCCGGAATCAAGGGTCTCAATACCCAAAATCCCCGAACAGACTACCGTGGTTCGTTATCTAATCGTCCAGGCCCTTGCCGGCCCGACTCGAATAACTTAGCCACAGGATTTAGCTCATAGGTCATAGAAATCCGAACAGATGCAGACACAGATAACAGATTCAAATTTTGCATAGTAAATTGGCATATGAACAGACAAGAGAACGAGTGTGATAAAGTACACCCTCGTCTCGAACAAATAAACAGATTGCAGAGCAGAAATCAAGTTAAACAGCAATGGAGGGGAGTGATACACTCACCGATTCAACTTCAAAAGTTTTTACTTCAGATTGGCCTTAATCGCCAAGAAACCCTAAAATAATCAAAATAAACCAATTGAAGGTTTCACATCCATAATCGAGTAAACAAAATGCACATGAGGCTCGACTACTAGTCGTATGCCTCGCCAAATAATTACAAATGCAAGGGTACAAAACATGATTTTTGGGATTAAAAAGATAACATGAAGACCTAGGTTCAACAACCCAAAAGCCCTTTCATTTCTACCAAAAGGCAAATCCAACTTAAAAGAACCAAACGGCCTAGAAAATCGGGCAGCACTTCCCCTAAATTTCTTACTTTTCCAGCCATTAAGGCTTCATTATTTCCTCAAATCAGTCCCAACATCTCACACAAAAGTCATCTCATTTCCCAAAAGCCGTTCACGAGGCTCAAAGTAGTACAAGTACAAAAGTTAGCTAGGAAATGACCGGAATGAAAGCAAGCCCTAAAACATGCAAACAAGTACAAGGAGACTCGATAACGAGTCATAAACCAATGCCAAGTATGACCCCAATAGGGTTCCATAAACATATACAAACATTAAAGAAAACCAGAAATTTCGGACATGCAATTAACTTTGGCCCTGAAAAAAGTAGGTTTTGACTTCACTTTGCGGTAATAGCACCAAATGCACTACGATTATCGGATGAGGGTGAAATACCCACCATTTCGAAGCTAAAAGACAGGGCTACAACATCACAGAAGGTCACTCAACCCAGTTTTGAGTGCAAACAGGTCAAAAATGCAAGATACTTCATCAACAACGTAAAACAGATTCACCAAAACGCATTCTAGCGGAAACATCATAACTCAGGCTCTACAAGTCCAAATCCAGAAATTCCAAAACCAGTTGAAATATAATAAACAGGGATAAATTTCATCAGAATGCCTCAACAACCAATTCGGAAGCAATTCCAGCCAAAACAACCAATTACAGTCGCAAATCCCAATGTCGGGTAAACCAGAACAGCAATAGTAATTTCGACTTTTCTCACTCTACACTACTCCGATTGACCTGAAATGTTGTAGGCACCTCTAAAATGTCATTCCCTACAACTTTCATGTTTTGAGGTAAGGCCAATTCGGCCTCTATCTAGGACCAAAAATTTCGGACAGAATGAAGAACCAAGAACCCTAATTTTCCAGATTTCTTCCAAAACAGAAATTAATTGCAATCTTCCACTTTTTCCACCTCTTAGAGTCATTAAACATCAGTTCCCATCATCAAGGATAGCCACAACATCACATTCATATTAAACCAGAAAATTCATCAATAAATTGAAACTTCATCAATTCATCCAAAACCAAGAAGTAAACCACAAAATTCATCACTTTAACTACCACTAGGCACTAATTAAGCTTCATTAAGTGAAGGAGAAAGTTCAATCACCACTCACCTAGTAAACAAGAGAGGAAGAGTTGTTTGTCACCTTAGCTTCCCAAAACACTTCACCAAACCACTTACTAACACCTAAAGAAGAGATTTTATGGAGTAGAAACAAGTCTAAGTGATTGCTTTGGATGATTTGCACTAGATGGATGCCAAACTTTGAAGAGTTTTTCTTTCTTCCTTGCTCAAGGTGGCCGGCCACAATGGAGGTAAGAAATGGTGATTTTTGTGGTAATTTTTGAGATATTTAATCAATTGGTCAAATAAGTCAAAAAGGTGAATAGTTGTCATAAGTTACAACCACTCTTAAGGTGACACTTGTCACTTCCTTTAAAACATCTCTATCCTTTAAGTCCCTCTCACATCAATCACATCTCAACCTCTACTTATCTCTTAACACCCGATAAATTTCAACCAGTATCCGAAACTTAACCTAATTGGCCGAATTTTTCCGAACTTCTCACACTAGTGGGTCCCACGTCCGGTATACGCTCTTAATTTCTCAAAATCTATTCGATACTAGAAAAATCATCTAAAAACTATATTTACTCATAAAAATTATCTAGAAAATGTTCCGGATACAGAAAGTGCAGAAAACAAGTCATGAAAAATGCGAAAACCTAGAAAATGCAATTTACGGGTTCTCACACTCTCTCCCCCTTAAAGAAATTTCGCCCTCGAAATTTTCTCTTCAAAATTTAAAGTAACCATTGGCCTGTACCTTCTCCGTCTTCAGAGTCAGAAGAAACGAGGTTCTTTATTCCAGTCCCTTCTCCACTTGACGGTCCAGGGTCGGTCTTGATTGGTTGTTGGGTTCCTTTCTTTTCACGCGCTTTAATCGTGCAATGAGCAATTCGATGCTCGGCGCTCCCACAGCGCAGACATCTCCTTCCCTTTTTCCAACAATCCACTTCAATATGATTGGATTTTCTACAATAACCACAAATTGTCACACCACCCGCTCCACGGCCCTTCTTAGCAATTGATCTACCAGCTTTACCCTTTTTCTTTGCATGAAAGATCTTCAGTTGTGGCCTTGCAATTCCCGTCCTTTGAGCTTCCTCTGGAGTCCCCCTAGAAGTATTACCTTGTGCCATTGCTACGGTCTCCTTGGAAATCTCTTCGTATTTCCTCTTTAACTCCATGTTTTGGTGTAAGAGCTCAAGTTTCTCTGAATATTCTTGCTTCCATCGCCCTTCCCAGTACTCGGTCAGCCTCCTTTGAACCTCTATTTCATCTCGGAGAACCGAAATTTCCTGATACGGATCAACCCAATGTGTCATCTTACGGAAGCGCTGGAACTCGGATGCTAGCCTGTCGGGCAAAACAATGGGTCATAATACATTCCTAAGTACAAGTGGCACTCTCGGTCCTTGTCCAGCTATTGTTTCCCTTTTCTTCTCTTGATTCTTGGCCTCGCTTAGTTCCACGGCCATGACCACGTCCACGACTACCTCTTCCTCATATATATATATATATATATATATATATATATTATATATATATTTTTTCCTCCCATTTTTTTTCCCCTTTCCCCAAGGTAATTCAACGCATAAATACAGTAAAGTGACAAAAGTAATTATATTCTAGCACACCAATTACACCAATGACATATACACATATAACACACCATGTATCAAGAAAACGGTTAATCAAATACACCAATACATGCCAAAATAGACAGATAATCCTATGCACAATACTCAAACCACTGCTATGTCATAGCGGTATCAAAGCAAATCAAGAGTAAAGGCGATATAGTCCCAGACCCAATTAAAATAACCCCGTCCGATCCCTCACGTCACTTACTATGAAAACTAGATATCCAATAACCTCTTGTACTCATTCCAGTCAAACAAAGCCCATTCATGTTCCCAAAATGCAACTCTCACCTACGAACACCGCCTCAACTCTGGAGTACTCAGGCACAAGAATCCGAAATAAGACAATTAACCTCTCGAGCTGGCCAGTCCCAAGAGTAAATCATCAAAAATCGAAATTCCTACCAGACGTACCTATCTATGGTCCTCACATACCACAAGAAAATTTAAAGCCTATAACATTCACAATTCAGAGCTTAGGCTCAAACGAGGACTTAATCCTTCATACCTATCCACCACTTAGTCCAGGCTCACTCCGCGCAGAGACCACGCGAAGTGGGCTCTGATACCAACTGTGACAGCCCCACCTCACCCTAAGGCGAACCAAAGGGTTCGGTGGACCGCCTGCCCAGCTCTCGCCAGGACTAACGGTTCAGATTAAAGCGATCGAATACGTTCCGGACCGTACAACGCGCATAGACAAGTCAAAATCCCAGAATAAAACAAAACGAAATCGGAGTCGGCCATGAATAGGAACCGACATGGCAAAACCCAACCAAACGTCAAGCAAATATTTACATCTCAAAAGTTAGCATATACAACCCAAAGGGCATACCAAAGTGATTCAAAAGTGGATACATGTACGGTTTGCCAAATCCAAAAGAGAAACGGACCCAAAAGTATATTTAGGGTTTAAATCAATGAGCTATAACAAAAGATATGTCTAACTACCTCAATTCGGCAACCATTTGTCAAATCCAGTCCAAAAGTATTTATTTTCCTGTAAGGAAAACAAAAAGGAACAGAAAGGGGTGAGCTTGCGCTCAATGAGGTACCAAACATATAGCAGAAAATCATGGCATTTCACATTTAACAAATCAGATACACATGCCAGATGTAAAGTAAAGTAACTAATGATTCAAATCAGAAGGATACAGGTGGCTCTCAGGAGCCAAATTTCCAGCGCAATACTTGATCCAAGCCGGTTGACTCTCCGTCAACGTATATAGAACCAACGCGTCCGTAGACCTCACTTCGCACCGAATTCCGTCCACCAAACACCCCTTTACCGGGCCCGCTCACCGTATTCGAACATAAATGGTAATACTCGAGTATACCCGGAATCAAGGGTCTCAATACCCAAAATCCCCGAACAGACTACCGTGGTTCGTTATCTAATCGTCCAGGCCCTTGCCGGCCCGACTCGAATAACTTAGCCACAGGATTTAGCTCATAGGTCATAGAAATCCGAACAGATGCAGACACAGATAACAGATTCAAATTTTGCATAGTAAATTGGCATATGAACAGACAAGAGAACGAGTGTGATAAAGTACACCCTCGTCTCGAACAAATAAACAGATTGCAGAGCAGAAATCAAGTTAAACAGCAATGGAGGGGAGTGATACACTCACCGATTCAACTTCAAAAGTTTTTACTTCAGATTGGCCTTAATCGCCAAGAAACCCTAAAATAATCAAAATAAACCAATTGAAGGTTTCACATCCATAATCGAGTAAACAAAATGCACATGAGGCTCGACTACTAGTCGTATGCCTCGCCAAATAATTACAAATGCAAGGGTACAAAACATGATTTTTGGGATTAAAAAGATAACATGAAGACCTAGGTTCAACAACCCAAAAGCCCTTTCATTTCTACCAAAAGGCAAATCCAACTTAAAAGAACCAAACGGCCTAGAAAATCGGGCAGCACTTCCCCTAAATTTCTTACTTTTCCAGCCATTAAGGCTTCATTATTTCCTCAAATCAGTCCCAACATCTCACACAAAAGTCATCTCATTTCCCAAAAGCCGTTCACGAGGCTCAAAGTAGTACAAGTACAAAAGTTAGCTAGGAAATGACCGGAATGAAAGCAAGCCCTAAAACATGCAAACAAGTACAAGGAGACTCGATAACGAGTCATAAACCAATGCCAAGTATGACCCCAATAGGGTTCCATAAACATATACAAACATTAAAGAAAACCAGAAATTTCGGACATGCAATTAACTTTGGCCCTGAAAAAAGTAGGTTTTGACTTCACTTTGCGGTAATAGCACCAAATGCACTACGATTATCGGATGAGGGTGAAATACCCACCATTTCGAAGCTAAAAGACAGGGCTACAACATCACAGAAGGTCACTCAACCCAGTTTTGAGTGCAAACAGGTCAAAAATGCAAGATACTTCATCAACAACGTAAAACAGATTCACCAAAACGCATTCTAGCGGAAACATCATAACTCAGGCTCTACAAGTCCAAATCCAGAAATTCCAAAACCAGTTGAAATATAATAAACAGGGATAAATTTCATCAGAATGCCTCAACAACCAATTCGGAAGCAATTCCAGCCAAAACAACCAATTACAGTCGCAAATCCCAATTTCGGGTAAACCAGAACAGCAATAGTAATTTCGACTTTTCTCACTCTACACTACTCCGATTGACCTGAAATGTTGTAGGCACCTCTAAAATGTCATTCCCTACAACTTTCATGTTTTGAGGTAAGGCCAATTCGGCCTCTATCTAGGACCAAAAATTTCGGACAGAATGAAGAACCAAGAACCCTAATTTTCCAGATTTCTTCCAAAACAGAAATTAATTGCAATCTTCCACTTTTTCCACCTCTTAGAGTCATTAAACATCAGTTCCCATCATCAAGGATAGCCACAACATCACATTCATATTAAACCAGAAAATTCATCAATAAATTGAAACTTCATCAATTCATCCAAAACCAAGAAGTAAACCACAAAATTCATCACTTTAACTACCACTAGGCACTAATTAAGCTTCATTAAGTGAAGGAGAAAGTTCAATCACCACTCACCTAGTAAACAAGAGAGGAAGAGTTGTTTGTCACCTTAGCTTCCCAAAACACTTCACCAAACCACTTACTAACACCTAAAGAAGAGATTTTATGGAGTAGAAACAAGTCTAAGTGATTGCTTTGGATGATTTGCACTAGATGGATGCCAAACTTTGAAGAGTTTTTCTTTCTTCCTTGCTCAAGGTGGCCGGCCACAATGGAGGTAAGAAATGGTGATTTTTGTGGTAATTTTTGAGATATTTAATCAATTGGTCAAATAAGTCAAAAAGGTGAATAGTTGTCATAAGTTACAACCACTCTTAAGGTGACACTTGTCACTTCCTTTAAAACATCTCTATCCTTTAAGTCCCTCTCACATCAATCACATCTCAACCTCTACTTATCTCTTAACACCCGATAAATTTCAACCAGTATCCGAAACTTAACCTAATTGGCCGAATTTTTCCGAACTTCTCACACTAGTGGGTCCCACGTCCGGTATACGCTCTTAATTTCTCAAAATCTATTCGATACTAGAAAAATCATCTAAAAACTATATTTACTCATAAAAATTATCTAGAAAATGTTCCGGATACAGAAAGTGCAGAAAACAAGTCATGAAAAATGCGAAAACCTAGAAAATGCAATTTACGGGTTCTCACACTCTCTCCCCCTTAAAGAAATTTCGCCCTCGAAATTTTCTCTTCAAAATTTAAAGTAACCATTGGCCTGTACCTTCTCCGTCTTCAGAGTCAGAAGAAACGAGGTTCTTTATTCCAGTCCCTTCTCCACTTGACGGTCCAGGGTCGGTCTTGATTGGTTGTTGGGTTCCTTTCTTTTCACGCGCTTTAATCGTGCAATGAGCAATTCGATGCTCGGCGCTCCCACAGCGCAGACATCTCCTTCCCTTTTTCCAACAATCCACTTCAATATGATTGGATTTTCTACAATAACCACAAATTGTCACACCACCCGCTCCACGGCCCTTCTTAGCAATTGATCTACCAGCTTTACCCTTTTTCTTTGCATGAAAGATCTTCAGTTGTGGCCTTGCAATTCCCGTCCTTTGAGCTTCCTCTGGAGTCCCCCTAGAAGTATTACCTTGTGCCATTGCTACGGTCTCCTTGGAAATCTCTTCGTATTTCCTCTTTAACTCCATGTTTTGGTGTAAGAGCTCAAGTTTCTCTGAATATTCTTGCTTCCATCGCCCTTCCCAGTACTCGGTCAGCCTCCTTTGAACCTCTATTTCATCTCGGAGAACCGAAATTTCCTGATACGGATCAACCCAATGTGTCATCTTACGGAAGCGCTGGAACTCGGATGCTAGCCTGTCGGGCAAAACAATGGGTCATAATACATTCCTAAGTACAAGTGGCACTCTCGGTCCTTGTCCAGCTATTGTTTCCCTTTTCTTCTCTTGATTCTTGGCCTCGCTTAGTTCCACGGCCATGACCACGTCCACGACTACCTCTTCCTCATATATATATATATATATATATATATATTTTCCTCCCATTTTTTTTCCCCTTTCCCCAAGGTAATTCAACGCATAAATACAGTAAAGTGACAAAAGTAATTATATTCTAGCACACCAATTACACCAATGACATATACACATATAACACACCATGTATCAAGAAAACGGTTAATCAAATACACCAATACATGCCAAAATAGACAGATAATCCTATGCACAATACTCAAACCACTGCTATGTCATAGCGGTATCAAAGCAAATCAAGAGTAAAGGCGATATAGTCCCAGACCCAATTAAAATAACCCCGTCCGATCCCTCACGTCACTTACTATGAAAACTAGATATCCAATAACCTCTTGTACTCATTCCAGTCAAACAAAGCCCATTCATGTTCCCAAAATGCAACTCTCACCTACGAACACCGCCTCAACTCTGGAGTACTCAGGCACAAGAATCCGAAATAAGACAATTAACCTCTCGAGCTGGCCAGTCCCAAGAGTAAATCATCAAAAATCGAAATTCCTACCAGACGTACCTATCTATGGTCCTCACATACCACAAGAAAATTTAAAGCCTATAACATTCACAATTCAGAGCTTAGGCTCAAACGAGGACTTAATCCTTCATACCTATCCACCACTTAGTCCAGGCTCACTCCGCGCAGAGACCACGCGAAGTGGGCTCTGATACCAACTGTGACAGCCCCACCTCACCCTAAGGCGAACCAAAGGGTTCGGTGGACCGCCTGCCCAGCTCTCGCCAGGACTAACGGTTCAGATTAAAGCGATCGAATACGTTCCGGACCGTACAACGCGCATAGACAAGTCAAAATCCCAGAATAAAACAAAACGAAATCGGAGTCGGCCATGAATAGGAACCGACATGGCAAAACCCAACCAAACGTCAAGCAAATATTTACATCTCAAAAGTTAGCATATACAACCCAAAGGGCATACCAAAGTGATTCAAAAGTGGATACATGTACGGTTTGCCAAATCCAAAAGAGAAACGGACCCAAAAGTATATTTAGGGTTTAAATCAATGAGCTATAACAAAAGATATGTCTAACTACCTCAATTCGGCAACCATTTGTCAAATCCAGTCCAAAAGTATTTATTTTCCTGTAAGGAAAACAAAAAGGAACAGAAAGGGGTGAGCTTGCGCTCAATGAGGTACCAAACATATAGCAGAAAATCATGGCATTTCACATTTAACAAATCAGATACACATGCCAGATGTAAAGTAAAGTAACTAATGATTCAAATCAGAAGGATACAGGTGGCTCTCAGGAGCCAAATTTCCAGCGCAATACTTGATCCAAGCCGGTTGACTCTCCGTCAACGTATATAGAACCAACGCGTCCGTAGACCTCACTTCGCACCGAATTCCGTCCACCAAACACCCCTTTACCGGGCCCGCTCACCGTATTCGAACATAAATGGTAATACTCGAGTATACCCGGAATCAAGGGTCTCAATACCCAAAATCCCCGAACAGACTACCGTGGTTCGTTATCTAATCGTCCAGGCCCTTGCCGGCCCGACTCGAATAACTTAGCCACAGGATTTAGCTCATAGGTCATAGAAATCCGAACAGATGCAGACACAGATAACAGATTCAAATTTTGCATAGTAAATTGGCATATGAACAGACAAGAGAACGAGTGTGATAAAGTACACCCTCGTCTCGAACAAATAAACAGATTGCAGAGCAGAAATCAAGTTAAACAGCAATGGAGGGGAGTGATACACTCACCGATTCAACTTCAAAAGTTTTTACTTCAGATTGGCCTTAATCGCCAAGAAACCCTAAAATAATCAAAATAAACCAATTGAAGGTTTCACATCCATAATCGAGTAAACAAAATGCACATGAGGCTCGACTACTAGTCGTATGCCTCGCCAAATAATTACAAATGCAAGGGTACAAAACATGATTTTTGGGATTAAAAAGATAACATGAAGACCTAGGTTCAACAACCCAAAAGCCCTTTCATTTCTACCAAAAGGCAAATCCAACTTAAAAGAACCAAACGGCCTAGAAAATCGGGCAGCACTTCCCCTAAATTTCTTACTTTTCCAGCCATTAAGGCTTCATTATTTCCTCAAATCAGTCCCAACATCTCACACAAAAGTCATCTCATTTCCCAAAAGCCGTTCACGAGGCTCAAAGTAGTACAAGTACAAAAGTTAGCTAGGAAATGACCGGAATGAAAGCAAGCCCTAAAACATGCAAACAAGTACAAGGAGACTCGATAACGAGTCATAAACCAATGCCAAGTATGACCCCAATAGGGTTCCATAAACATATACAAACATTAAAGAAAACCAGAAATTTCGGACATGCAATTAACTTTGGCCCTGAAAAAAGTAGGTTTTGACTTCACTTTGCGGTAATAGCACCAAATGCACTACGATTATCGGATGAGGGTGAAATACCCACCATTTCGAAGCTAAAAGACAGGGCTACAACATCACAGAAGGTCACTCAACCCAGTTTTGAGTGCAAACAGGTCAAAAATGCAAGATACTTCATCAACAACGTAAAACAGATTCACCAAAACGCATTCTAGCGGAAACATCATAACTCAGGCTCTACAAGTCCAAATCCAGAAATTCCAAAACCAGTTGAAATATAATAAACAGGGATAAATTTCATCAGAATGCCTCAACAACCAATTCGGAAGCAATTCCAGCCAAAACAACCAATTACAGTCGCAAATCCCAATGTCGGGTAAACCAGAACAGCAATAGTAATTTCGACTTTTCTCACTCTACACTACTCCGATTGACCTGAAATGTTGTAGGCACCTCTAAAATGTCATTCCCTACAACTTTCATGTTTTGAGGTAAGGCCAATTCGGCCTCTATCTAGGACCAAAAATTTCGGACAGAATGAAGAACCAAGAACCCTAATTTTCCAGATTTCTTCCAAAACAGAAATTAATTGCAATCTTCCACTTTTTCCACCTCTTAGAGTCATTAAACATCAGTTCCCATCATCAAGGATAGCCACAACATCACATTCATATTAAACCAGAAAATTCATCAATAAATTGAAACTTCATCAATTCATCCAAAACCAAGAAGTAAACCACAAAATTCATCACTTTAACTACCACTAGGCACTAATTAAGCTTCATTAAGTGAAGGAGAAAGTTCAATCACCACTCACCTAGTAAACAAGAGAGGAAGAGTTGTTTGTCACCTTAGCTTCCCAAAACACTTCACCAAACCACTTACTAACACCTAAAGAAGAGATTTTATGGAGTAGAAACAAGTCTAAGTGATTGCTTTGGATGATTTGCACTAGATGGATGCCAAACTTTGAAGAGTTTTTCTTTCTTCCTTGCTCAAGGTGGCCGGCCACAATGGAGGTAAGAAATGGTGATTTTTGTGGTAATTTTTGAGATATTTAATCAATTGGTCAAATAAGTCAAAAAGGTGAATAGTTGTCATAAGTTACAACCACTCTTAAGGTGACACTTGTCACTTCCTTTAAAACATCTCTATCCTTTAAGTCCCTCTCACATCAATCACATCTCAACCTCTACTTATCTCTTAACACCCGATAAATTTCAACCAGTATCCGAAACTTAACCTAATTGGCCGAATTTTTCCGAACTTCTCACACTAGTGGGTCCCACGTCCGGTATACGCTCTTAATTTCTCAAAATCTATTCGATACTAGAAAAATCATCTAAAAACTATATTTACTCATAAAAATTATCTAGAAAATGTTCCGGATACAGAAAGTGCAGAAAACAAGTCATGAAAAATGCGAAAACCTAGAAAATGCAATTTACGGGTTCTCACACTCTCTCCCCCTTAAAGAAATTTCGCCCTCGAAATTTTCTCTTCAAAATTTAAAGTAACCATTGGCCTGTACCTTCTCCGTCTTCAGAGTCAGAAGAAACGAGGTTCTTTATTCCAGTCCCTTCTCCACTTGACGGTCCAGGGTCGGTCTTGATTGGTTGTTGGGTTCCTTTCTTTTCACGCGCTTTAATCGTGCAATGAGCAATTCGATGCTCGGCGCTCCCACAGCGCAGACATCTCCTTCCCTTTTTCCAACAATCCACTTCAATATGATTGGATTTTCTACAATAACCACAAATTGTCACACCACCCGCTCCACGGCCCTTCTTAGCAATTGATCTACCAGCTTTACCCTTTTTCTTTGCATGAAAGATCTTCAGTTGTGGCCTTGCAATTCCCGTCCTTTGAGCTTCCTCTGGAGTCCCCCTAGAAGTATTACCTTGTGCCATTGCTACGGTCTCCTTGGAAATCTCTTCGTATTTCCTCTTTAACTCCATGTTTTGGTGTAAGAGCTCAAGTTTCTCTGAATATTCTTGCTTCCATCGCCCTTCCCAGTACTCGGTCAGCCTCCTTTGAACCTCTATTTCATCTCGGAGAACCGAAATTTCCTGATACGGATCAACCCAATGTGTCATCTTACGGAAGCGCTGGAACTCGGATGCTAGCCTGTCGGGCAAAACAATGGGTCATAATACATTCCTAAGTACAAGTGGCACTCTCGGTCCTTGTCCAGCTATTGTTTCCCTTTTCTTCTCTTGATTCTTGGCCTCGCTTAGTTCCACGGCCATGACCACGTCCACGACTACCTCTTCCTCATATATATATATATATATATATATATATTTTATATATTTTTCCTCCCATTTTTTTTCCCCTTTCCCCAAGGTAATTCAACGCATAAATACAGTAAAGTGACAAAAGTAATTATATTCTAGCACACCAATTACACCAATGACATATACACATATAACACACCATGTATCAAGAAAACGGTTAATCAAATACACCAATACATGCCAAAATAGACAGATAATCCTATGCACAATACTCAAACCACTGCTATGTCATAGCGGTATCAAAGCAAATCAAGAGTAAAGGCGATATAGTCCCAGACCCAATTAAAATAACCCCGTCCGATCCCTCACGTCACTTACTATGAAAACTAGATATCCAATAACCTCTTGTACTCATTCCAGTCAAACAAAGCCCATTCATGTTCCCAAAATGCAACTCTCACCTACGAACACCGCCTCAACTCTGGAGTACTCAGGCACAAGAATCCGAAATAAGACAATTAACCTCTCGAGCTGGCCAGTCCCAAGAGTAAATCATCAAAAATCGAAATTCCTACCAGACGTACCTATCTATGGTCCTCACATACCACAAGAAAATTTAAAGCCTATAACATTCACAATTCAGAGCTTAGGCTCAAACGAGGACTTAATCCTTCATACCTATCCACCACTTAGTCCAGGCTCACTCCGCGCAGAGACCACGCGAAGTGGGCTCTGATACCAACTGTGACAGCCCCACCTCACCCTAAGGCGAACCAAAGGGTTCGGTGGACCGCCTGCCCAGCTCTCGCCAGGACTAACGGTTCAGATTAAAGCGATCGAATACGTTCCGGACCGTACAACGCGCATAGACAAGTCAAAATCCCAGAATAAAACAAAACGAAATCGGAGTCGGCCATGAATAGGAACCGACATGGCAAAACCCAACCAAACGTCAAGCAAATATTTACATCTCAAAAGTTAGCATATACAACCCAAAGGGCATACCAAAGTGATTCAAAAGTGGATACATGTACGGTTTGCCAAATCCAAAAGAGAAACGGACCCAAAAGTATATTTAGGGTTTAAATCAATGAGCTATAACAAAAGATATGTCTAACTACCTCAATTCGGCAACCATTTGTCAAATCCAGTCCAAAAGTATTTATTTTCCTGTAAGGAAAACAAAAAGGAACAGAAAGGGGTGAGCTTGCGCTCAATGAGGTACCAAACATATAGCAGAAAATCATGGCATTTCACATTTAACAAATCAGATACACATGCCAGATGTAAAGTAAAGTAACTAATGATTCAAATCAGAAGGATACAGGTGGCTCTCAGGAGCCAAATTTCCAGCGCAATACTTGATCCAAGCCGGTTGACTCTCCGTCAACGTATATAGAACCAACGCGTCCGTAGACCTCACTTCGCACCGAATTCCGTCCACCAAACACCCCTTTACCGGGCCCGCTCACCGTATTCGAACATAAATGGTAATACTCGAGTATACCCGGAATCAAGGGTCTCAATACCCAAAATCCCCGAACAGACTACCGTGGTTCGTTATCTAATCGTCCAGGCCCTTGCCGGCCCGACTCGAATAACTTAGCCACAGGATTTAGCTCATAGGTCATAGAAATCCGAACAGATGCAGACACAGATAACAGATTCAAATTTTGCATAGTAAATTGGCATATGAACAGACAAGAGAACGAGTGTGATAAAGTACACCCTCGTCTCGAACAAATAAACAGATTGCAGAGCAGAAATCAAGTTAAACAGCAATGGAGGGGAGTGATACACTCACCGATTCAACTTCAAAAGTTTTTACTTCAGATTGGCCTTAATCGCCAAGAAACCCTAAAATAATCAAAATAAACCAATTGAAGGTTTCACATCCATAATCGAGTAAACAAAATGCACATGAGGCTCGACTACTAGTCGTATGCCTCGCCAAATAATTACAAATGCAAGGGTACAAAACATGATTTTTGGGATTAAAAAGATAACATGAAGACCTAGGTTCAACAACCCAAAAGCCCTTTCATTTCTACCAAAAGGCAAATCCAACTTAAAAGAACCAAACGGCCTAGAAAATCGGGCAGCACTTCCCCTAAATTTCTTACTTTTCCAGCCATTAAGGCTTCATTATTTCCTCAAATCAGTCCCAACATCTCACACAAAAGTCATCTCATTTCCCAAAAGCCGTTCACGAGGCTCAAAGTAGTACAAGTACAAAAGTTAGCTAGGAAATGACCGGAATGAAAGCAAGCCCTAAAACATGCAAACAAGTACAAGGAGACTCGATAACGAGTCATAAACCAATGCCAAGTATGACCCCAATAGGGTTCCATAAACATATACAAACATTAAAGAAAACCAGAAATTTCGGACATGCAATTAACTTTGGCCCTGAAAAAAGTAGGTTTTGACTTCACTTTGCGGTAATAGCACCAAATGCACTACGATTATCGGATGAGGGTGAAATACCCACCATTTCGAAGCTAAAAGACAGGGCTACAACATCACAGAAGGTCACTCAACCCAGTTTTGAGTGCAAACAGGTCAAAAATGCAAGATACTTCATCAACAACGTAAAACAGATTCACCAAAACGCATTCTAGCGGAAACATCATAACTCAGGCTCTACAAGTCCAAATCCAGAAATTCCAAAACCAGTTGAAATATAATAAACAGGGATAAATTTCATCAGAATGCCTCAACAACCAATTCGGAAGCAATTCCAGCCAAAACAACCAATTACAGTCGCAAATCCCAATTTCGGGTAAACCAGAACAGCAATAGTAATTTCGACTTTTCTCACTCTACACTACTCCGATTGACCTGAAATGTTGTAGGCACCTCTAAAATGTCATTCCCTACAACTTTCATGTTTTGAGGTAAGGCCAATTCGGCCTCTATCTAGGACCAAAAATTTCGGACAGAATGAAGAACCAAGAACCCTAATTTTCCAGATTTCTTCCAAAACAGAAATTAATTGCAATCTTCCACTTTTTCCACCTCTTAGAGTCATTAAACATCAGTTCCCATCATCAAGGATAGCCACAACATCACATTCATATTAAACCAGAAAATTCATCAATAAATTGAAACTTCATCAATTCATCCAAAACCAAGAAGTAAACCACAAAATTCATCACTTTAACTACCACTAGGCACTAATTAAGCTTCATTAAGTGAAGGAGAAAGTTCAATCACCACTCACCTAGTAAACAAGAGAGGAAGAGTTGTTTGTCACCTTAGCTTCCCAAAACACTTCACCAAACCACTTACTAACACCTAAAGAAGAGATTTTATGGAGTAGAAACAAGTCTAAGTGATTGCTTTGGATGATTTGCACTAGATGGATGCCAAACTTTGAAGAGTTTTTCTTTCTTCCTTGCTCAAGGTGGCCGGCCACAATGGAGGTAAGAAATGGTGATTTTTGTGGTAATTTTTGAGATATTTAATCAATTGGTCAAATAAGTCAAAAAGGTGAATAGTTGTCATAAGTTACAACCACTCTTAAGGTGACACTTGTCACTTCCTTTAAAACATCTCTATCCTTTAAGTCCCTCTCACATCAATCACATCTCAACCTCTACTTATCTCTTAACACCCGATAAATTTCAACCAGTATCCGAAACTTAACCTAATTGGCCGAATTTTTCCGAACTTCTCACACTAGTGGGTCCCACGTCCGGTATACGCTCTTAATTTCTCAAAATCTATTCGATACTAGAAAAATCATCTAAAAACTATATTTACTCATAAAAATTATCTAGAAAATGTTCCGGATACAGAAAGTGCAGAAAACAAGTCATGAAAAATGCGAAAACCTAGAAAATGCAATTTACGGGTTCTCACACTCTCTCCCCCTTAAAGAAATTTCGCCCTCGAAATTTTCTCTTCAAAATTTAAAGTAACCATTGGCCTGTACCTTCTCCGTCTTCAGAGTCAGAAGAAACGAGGTTCTTTATTCCAGTCCCTTCTCCACTTGACGGTCCAGGGTCGGTCTTGATTGGTTGTTGGGTTCCTTTCTTTTCACGCGCTTTAATCGTGCAATGAGCAATTCGATGCTCGGCGCTCCCACAGCGCAGACATCTCCTTCCCTTTTTCCAACAATCCACTTCAATATGATTGGATTTTCTACAATAACCACAAATTGTCACACCACCCGCTCCACGGCCCTTCTTAGCAATTGATCTACCAGCTTTACCCTTTTTCTTTGCATGAAAGATCTTCAGTTGTGGCCTTGCAATTCCCGTCCTTTGAGCTTCCTCTGGAGTCCCCCTAGAAGTATTACCTTGTGCCATTGCTACGGTCTCCTTGGAAATCTCTTCGTATTTCCTCTTTAACTCCATGTTTTGGTGTAAGAGCTCAAGTTTCTCTGAATATTCTTGCTTCCATCGCCCTTCCCAGTACTCGGTCAGCCTCCTTTGAACCTCTATTTCATCTCGGAGAACCGAAATTTCCTGATACGGATCAACCCAATGTGTCATCTTACGGAAGCGCTGGAACTCGGATGCTAGCCTGTCGGGCAAAACAATGGGTCATAATACATTCCTAAGTACAAGTGGCACTCTCGGTCCTTGTCCAGCTATTGTTTCCCTTTTCTTCTCTTGATTCTTGGCCTCGCTTAGTTCCACGGCCATGACCACGTCCACGACTACCTCTTCCTCATATATATATATATATATATATATATATTTTATATATATTTTCCTCCCATTTTTTTTCCCCTTTCCCCAAGGTAATTCAACGCATAAATACAGTAAAGTGACAAAAGTAATTATATTCTAGCACACCAATTACACCAATGACATATACACATATAACACACCATGTATCAAGAAAACGGTTAATCAAATACACCAATACATGCCAAAATAGACAGATAATCCTATGCACAATACTCAAACCACTGCTATGTCATAGCGGTATCAAAGCAAATCAAGAGTAAAGGCGATATAGTCCCAGACCCAATTAAAATAACCCCGTCCGATCCCTCACGTCACTTACTATGAAAACTAGATATCCAATAACCTCTTGTACTCATTCCAGTCAAACAAAGCCCATTCATGTTCCCAAAATGCAACTCTCACCTACGAACACCGCCTCAACTCTGGAGTACTCAGGCACAAGAATCCGAAATAAGACAATTAACCTCTCGAGCTGGCCAGTCCCAAGAGTAAATCATCAAAAATCGAAATTCCTACCAGACGTACCTATCTATGGTCCTCACATACCACAAGAAAATTTAAAGCCTATAACATTCACAATTCAGAGCTTAGGCTCAAACGAGGACTTAATCCTTCATACCTATCCACCACTTAGTCCAGGCTCACTCCGCGCAGAGACCACGCGAAGTGGGCTCTGATACCAACTGTGACAGCCCCACCTCACCCTAAGGCGAACCAAAGGGTTCGGTGGACCGCCTGCCCAGCTCTCGCCAGGACTAACGGTTCAGATTAAAGCGATCGAATACGTTCCGGACCGTACAACGCGCATAGACAAGTCAAAATCCCAGAATAAAACAAAACGAAATCGGAGTCGGCCATGAATAGGAACCGACATGGCAAAACCCAACCAAACGTCAAGCAAATATTTACATCTCAAAAGTTAGCATATACAACCCAAAGGGCATACCAAAGTGATTCAAAAGTGGATACATGTACGGTTTGCCAAATCCAAAAGAGAAACGGACCCAAAAGTATATTTAGGGTTTAAATCAATGAGCTATAACAAAAGATATGTCTAACTACCTCAATTCGGCAACCATTTGTCAAATCCAGTCCAAAAGTATTTATTTTCCTGTAAGGAAAACAAAAAGGAACAGAAAGGGGTGAGCTTGCGCTCAATGAGGTACCAAACATATAGCAGAAAATCATGGCATTTCACATTTAACAAATCAGATACACATGCCAGATGTAAAGTAAAGTAACTAATGATTCAAATCAGAAGGATACAGGTGGCTCTCAGGAGCCAAATTTCCAGCGCAATACTTGATCCAAGCCGGTTGACTCTCCGTCAACGTATATAGAACCAACGCGTCCGTAGACCTCACTTCGCACCGAATTCCGTCCACCAAACACCCCTTTACCGGGCCCGCTCACCGTATTCGAACATAAATGGTAATACTCGAGTATACCCGGAATCAAGGGTCTCAATACCCAAAATCCCCGAACAGACTACCGTGGTTCGTTATCTAATCGTCCAAGCCCTTGCTGGCCCGACTCGAATAACTTAGCCACAGGATTGAGCTCATAGGTCATAGAAATCCGAACAGATGCAGACACAGATAACAGATTCAAATTTTGCATAGTAAATTGGCATATGAACAGACAAGAGAACGAGTGTGATAAAGTACACCCTCGTCTCGAACAAATAAACAGATTGCAGAGCAGAAATCAAGTTAAACAGCAATGGAGGGGAGTGATACACTCACCGATTCAACTTCAAAAGTTTTTACTTCAGATTGGCCTTAATCGCCAAGAAACCCTAAAATAATCAAAATAAACCAATTGAAGGTTTCACATCCATAATCGAGTAAACAAAATGCACATGAGGCTCGACTACTAGTCGTATGCCTCGCCAAATAATTACAAATGCAAGGGTACAAAACATGATTTTTGGGAATAAAAAGATAACATGAAGACCTAGGTTCAACAACCCAAAAGCCCTTTCATTTCTACCAAAAGGCAAATCCAACTTAAAAGAACCAAACGGCCTAGAAAATCGGGCATAACTTCCCCTAAATTTCTTACTTTTCCAGCCATTAAGGCTTCATTATTTCCTCAAATCAGTCCCAACATCTCACACAAAAGTCATCTCATTTCCCAAAAGCCGTTCACGAGGCTCAAAGTAGTACAAGTACAAAAGTTAGCTAGGAAATGACCGGAATGAAAGCAATCCCTAAAACATGCAAACAAGTACAAGGAGACTCGATAACGAGTCATAAACCAATGCCAAGTATGACCCCAATAGGGTTCCATAAACATATACAAACATTAAAGAAAACCAGAAATTTCGGACATGCAATTAACTTTGGCCCTGAAAAAAGTAGGTTTTGACTTCACTTTGCGGTAATAGCACCAAATGCACTACGATTATCGGATGAGGGTGAAATACCCACCATTTCGAAGCTAAAAGACAGGGCTACAACATCACAGAAGGTCACTCAACCCAGTTTTGAGTGCAAACAGGTCAAAAATGCAAGATACTTCATCAACAACGTAAAACAGATTCACCAAAACGCATTCTAGCGGAAACATCATAACTCAGGCTCTACAAGTCCAAATCCAGAAATTCCAAAACCAGTTGAAATCTAATAAACAGGGATAAATTTCATCAGAATGCCTCAACAACCAATTCGGAAGCAATTCCAGCCAAAACAACCAATTACAGTCGCAAATCCCAATTTCGGGTAAACAGAACAGCAATAGTAATTTCGACTTTTCTCACTCTACACTACTCCGATTGACCTGAAATGTTGTAGGCACCTCTAAAATGTCATTCCCTACAACTTTCATGTTTTGAGGTAAGGCCAATTCGGCCTCTATCTAGGACCAAAAATTTCGGACAGAATGAAGAACCAAGAACCCTAATTTTCCAGATTTCTTCCAAAACAGAAATTAATTGCAATCTTCCACTTTTTCCACCTCTTAGAGTCATTAAACATCAGTTCCCATCATCAAGGATAGCCACAACATCACATTCATATTAAACCAGAAAATTCATCAATAAATTGAAACTTCATCAATTCATCCAAAACCAAGAAGTAAACCACAAAATTCATCACTTTAACTACCACTAGGCACTAATTAAGCTTCATTAAGTGAAGGAGAAATTTCAATCACCACTCACCTAGTAAACAAGAGAGGAAGAGTTGTTTGTCACCTTAGCTTCCCAAAACACTTCACCAAACCACTTACTAACACCTAAAGAAGAGATTTTATGGAGTAGAAACAAGTCTAAGTGATTGCTTTGGATGATTTGCACTAGATGGATGCCAAACTTTGAAGAGTTTTTCTTTCTTCCTTGCTCAAGGTGGCCGGCCACAATGGAGGTAAGAAATGGTGATTTTTGTGGTAATTTTTGAGATATTTAATCAATTGGTCAAATAAGTCAAAAAGGTGAATAGTTGTCATAAGTTACAACCACTCTTAAGGTGACACTTGTCACTTCCTTTAAAACATCTCTATCCTTTAAGTCCCTCTCACATCAATCACATCTCAACCTCTACTTTGAGGACTTCACCTCGGTCTTGCATCATTGCTACAGAGAGCTCAATGCTGTGGCGGACTCGCTTGCCAAATTAGCCAGCACGTCTCGTGCGTCCTCATCCTACTGTGCTACCTCTTTTCCAAGGGACATTCGTGGGCTTCTTCAGTTAGACAGAGTTAGCTATCCTTACATTCGCCGGCAATGGAAGCCTTAGTTACTATGTAGGACTGTTTTTCATGACAGGGCGTTTTAGCTCCTCTCCATTGTAATTTTCTTACCATTAATAAAGGTTTTGATTAAAAAATAAAAAATAAAAAAAAATAGAGGCTTGTACAATGGTCTTAAAATAGGTGTTTTGATGCCTAAGTATTCAAGTGATAGTTAGTGGTACTATAGTTATAAGAATTTCTTAGAGATTTCGCGTTATCGCGCTTAAATTGGAAATACGCATATTCACACGCGCGATTTAAAATCGAGAGGAATCGAGCACAAAAGTTAAGATTGAATAATATTAATATGAATAGAAGTGCATTAGAGGTTTAGTGCACTAGTGAAATAAACTCGAGAGGAATCGAGCACAAAACGTGCGCGTACGCGCACTATTCCTAGTTGACTTTTGAAACAACTTTTGGCCAAATTCTAAAGCTTCTCCCGGAAGCTTACCATCAGCATTAGCTCTTCATTTCTTGCTCCAAGACAGCCGGCCACCATCCCAAAGAAGAACAACTCAAGTTCTTCAATTTTCTTCACCTAAACTTGCTCCAAATCTTCACCATTTCACCTCAAATTTCAACCACACTTAGCTAATCACTTGGAGACCACATTAAGCTACAAAAGGGGGCTGCTTTCCACGGTTTTTGTGAGCTCTAAGAGGACCGAAATTTCTGTCTTGATCATCTAGCAAAGTAAGTGACGATCAACCTTGATAATCTTGATTTATGGAAGTTCTATTGCACATCTAAGCTTATGTTTGCATATGGGTAGCTTGTTTATGTTGAAAAATGATTGTGTGGGCACTATGAACTCCCACCTTGGATATATGGACTGATTTGGTGATTGATGATGAAAATAATGTTGGTTTAGTGCTTATTATACTAGAAATGAGTGATGCTATGAGTAAAAAAACTCAAATGAGGTGCAATGGGAAAAAGTGACCATTTTACCCCTGCTATGTTCATGCACTTTGACATAAAATTTTGAGGTTCTAATGGATTGGTTGTGTTGTTTACATGTTATATTGAGTGTGTAAAAAGTTTCATTGAAAGATAACTTGATTTGGTCACCCAAATGTTGGATTTACGAAAGCTTAGAAACCTGGAAACTAATCCCGTATTCACCCAGGCAGTGTTTTTGTTTCGGCTATATCTTTTTACTCCGATGTCGGAATCGATTACCGTTTGTGGCACTGGAAACTAGACATTCTCAGATTTCTATTGGTATAAAATTCACATCCTAGTTCCACTTGTTCCAGCTAAACTACTCGTTTGAAATTTGCTGTCCTGTTTCATTTGTTCACTACAGGGCAGATTATGAGCTGTATCTTGAGGCACAAATGTGAGCTAGTTGTGGATGGATTTTGAAAATGGTTTCTTCTGAGAAATTGTAGATTAATGAAAGTTCTCTCCAACGCCACCAACCATATTCAATTCCGAGTTGAATTGAGTGATTTGTGGCCGTATTTCGAAACTGACATCTTGAAGGAAAACTCTCCCTTTTGGGCAGAATTGTTGCTAAACTCGAGTGAGACTTGTTAGGTTGAGATTTTTGGTGTTAATCACCATCAAACATATCTTGGATGTTTAATAAATACTGTCTATTAAAATGTACCATTTTTTCAAGGATTTCATGTGGCCAAAAGCCTAGAAAAGGACATTTTGTATGCAAGGCAGTTTTGCCTTGAAATTTTGGAAACTTGGGTGATTTAGTTAACCAACTTTCCGTGCTTATTTATCCATGAAATTTGGTAGAGATATAGTCCTTATATGGTAGTATCATACTGCTAATTTTTGTGCTAATCCGATGCCGATTCATTGCCTAACTAAATTTCCAAAATGCATGACTTGACTTTAGAAAACCCTTGTTTAACAAGAAAATTTGAGTAACTTTGAGCTACCATATCTTGGTGCTCAAAACCTCAATTCTCATTCCACTTGTTCTATTATAAACTTGGATTGCAACTCTAATAGAGTTTCAAATTTCAAAGGCTAGTTCGAATTGAGCGAATTTTGCCGAATTTCCAAATTTGGCCAAAAACCAACCCCGAAAGCTGTCTTCATGTTCAAAACAGCAACTTTGAGCCAATTTTTGAATACTTTCCATCTGTAATCATGGAAAAGTGTAAGTTATGAACTTTTAGTACCTTGGAAGAGGTTTCCAACGGTGCCAAGTTCTCCAATTTTCGACTTGTAAAGCTTGAGATACGATTTTTCTAATGTATCGTATCAAAACTGAAATTTTTCGAATTCCAAGGAAATGGAGTTTTTCAAGTACTCCTTATTCCTTCGATATTACTTGAACGTTTTATGCTTGATTTCCAAGATGAAAACTAAATTTCTCTTGTACTTTGAAACCCCACTTGAGAGCCTCGATTTAGGATAATTTAGGCTCGTTTCACGAGACTTTCTAATATTGTACTATGGTACGATCTTCTTTAATAGTAGGGGTTTATGAATGATAGTCTATTATTATTTTCTCAGGCGCACACGAGGACCTTCAAGAGGATCCCACAGTGAACGCCTAAAGCTCCGAGGGACATTTCTTCCTTATTACTTATATTGGTGAGTGTCAAGTGTATGAATACTTGATATAAATTTAATTGTTATGATTGTTTGGAGATTTTGAAAATAGAGGCGAGTGTGTACTTTATCGCAATCGTTTTTATTTGAAATAAATGACTCATGATTCAAATGTACTAAATGAATTATGAATGACTTAATTGAATGAAATGAGATGATTGAATGATTGAATGAAATGAAATAGTATGCTATGACTGCATACGTCGTTGGAATAAATCTCCTCGACTCTCAAATAAAAATGGGGGACGCCCAAACTCATAGGCCGACCTTGGACTCGAGCCGGCATGGGCTTGGTCGGGAATCTTGGCAAGCCATGAGATAAATAAGCTCGACCTAATGAGAGGTCTTGCTTGACATACTCGTGGTGTATCGCCTTATAAATGTCTTGCGGGCCCGAGAGGTACACGGTGGACGGAGGGAAGTAAGTGGTGATCTACGGAATGGAAATACCGACCCGGTTGACAGAGAGTCATTGCGGGAAGGTATACGAATGACATCGACAGAGCAAGTGGAACTTAGCTCCTGAGAGCTACTACATCCTTGAATTGTTTCTGTTTACTTTTCCCGCTCGAATTATTATTTATTGCAATATTATTGCTCTATTTGTTAAATTGGGATTGTTACTTGAACAATGTGCTTGCATGTGTGTTCTTGGCCTCACGAGCGTTTTGCTCACCCTGTAGATTTGTTTTCCTTAACAGGATGGGACATGGGCTGAATTTGGAGAAACCCCTTTTGGTGTACTTCTAGCTTAG
Source organism: Coffea arabica (assembly GCF_036785885.1). Lineage (NCBI taxonomy): Eukaryota > Viridiplantae > Streptophyta > Magnoliopsida > Gentianales > Rubiaceae > Coffea > Coffea arabica. Next base: position 48,346,204 of record NC_092321.1, read on the forward strand.
GATTTCTAATGTAATTTGGACTAGACCTCTTATTGATTGTACTTTTGGAAATCTAATGAATGATTTGGGTATTTGATGTACCTGGATGTTGTATATTTTGGGAACTTGATGAAAGGATTGGATAATCGTTATATATATTGTTAAGTTTGGAAGTTTTCCGCACTTTCTTACTTATCTAGTGTTGTTGAATAGTATTGCATTAAGCTTGAACGAAAATTGCTTGAGTCCTGGCGAGAGCTGGGCAGGCGTTCCGCGGATACCCTTTGGTTCGCTTTAGGGAGAAGTGGGGCGTCACAGTTGGTATCAGAGTTTAGGTTTCAGATCTATGTAGTGTGTCCTAGGTTTAAAAGTTATGGATGCTGGACTGTGGAACTGATTGGAAAGTTAAGTGACCGCTTGTGGGAATGAAATTTGGAACCTAGATTTGAATTAATAGACAACCGGGAGTCTCGATCTTGTAAGAGATATGTGGAATAGTATGAGATGACCAAATACAGTTTATTTCGTATTCTTGGACCCATTTAAGTTTTAATTTTAATTGTAAGTTATGGACGGTAACGGTGGTAATGAACCGCCTTGGGGATGCTTTCCGGTGATCCGTTATTGAGAAAGGTCTAAGGGAAATTCATTGGAGATATAATCCAACTTGCTGAACTAGAACCCCATGTGATTGCCAGAGGGTTTACTCGTATCCAAATAACGGAATGATACGGGGGTCAATGACTGGAGATGGCTATCCGAGGAAACAATGATAGTTCGAGAGGATAATCGAGAACTGAGGACAATTGTGAAGGCCCAGACTACTAGAATTCTAAAGTGGAGATTGAGATACTTAAGGAGCGAGGAAGACAAAGGCTCATTGTGAGAAGTTTTAAAAAGTTAAGACCCGACTTGTTAGGGTAGTGCCCGAAATTAAAGACAGGATGGATAAGTCAATGGTTAGGTGTGTTACCTTGGTTGAACAAGTGGAGAATGACAAGATATTTAATAAGGGACATGAGATCTAAAACTTCTAGTGCTGGGAATGAAAATGATCCTACGGAGGTAGCGAAGGTTTTTTGCTCCGCCAATCACTAAGCTAGTGATTTAAACTATTTTAATAGTTTTTGCCAAAGATAAACGGGGTGGCGCTTGCTTAAAGGCCATTGCATTTTGTATCTTGTTTCACTATGTTTCCTACCTTTTGAGGCAATTAAACGTTATTCATGGCATGCTTGACGTTACTGTTTCATGATTTCAAATCCATGATTGGGTTGTACCCATTTGCGATTATTTTGGTGTCTTCTCTTTTATTCTTGTATTTGTTTGGCGTGTTAAAGGTATCACTTTTCAAACTCCGTTTATGTGCACTGACTTTATGTCATGCCTTTAAACATGTTAAATTTATGGGTGACCAAAAGAGTGAAAAGGATCGAGGGCGAGGGGTTAAGCAACCCCAAGCTCAAGGGGACGATTATAGAATGACTGTTGGACTGAATCAAAACCCTAGAAATAAATGAAAATAATCGCGTAGTTATTGCTATTAACCAGATGATTGATACCCTAATACGATTAGTAGAGCGCTAAAGCCCTAAACCAATCAACCAACCTAAGCACCAAGAAAGGTGTGAGGAATTGAGCAATTCTTGAAGTTCGTCCATCTAAGCACATGGAAAATCTAACCTCAAAATAGTGAGATTGATTTGAGAGGGTACAATAAGGCACTAGTGAGAATAAAAGGTTATGATTTCTTCTCGAATGATCTTGTAGATAAGTATTGAAGAGTAAACTGAGACATGGAATCTTTATATTAAGGAATAAGGCCCTCTTACCTTGTTGAGGTTGTAATTATTGATAGTAATCTCATGGAGACTTAAGAGCTCGCCCATGTTAAGCAGAGAATGATTAAGGTTTGTATTCCGAGGGAACCTATGAGCAAAAGAATGAAAGAGTATTATGGCTCGAGCTTCCATTGTGAATAGCTACTTATTTGATCCTTTGATTTACCTAGCATGCTAGCATTTGACTTGAACCAACCGGTAAGATGACAAATTTGGAAGAAATGCGTAAGGAAGTGGACCTCCTTCAAAAGGAGGTAGAGTTTCAAAAGAAATTGGCTGACTACTGGGAAGGGCGGTGGAAACAAGAATATGCTGAGAAAATTGAGTTGCTATATAAGAACGTAGAACTGGAGATGAAATACAAAGAAACTTCTCAAGCTGGTCAGGCCATGACTTCTCGTACGACTTGTGGATACTGTGGTAAACCCAACCACATGGAGAATGAATGTTGGAAGAAATCGGGAAAGTGCTTGTGTTGTGGTAGCACCAAACATCAGATTTCAAGTTGCCCCAATGCCCCTAACGAAAGGAAGAAATACTCAACAGCAAATTAGTTTCGCCCGAAGCAATCGAATGTCTGATGAGAGTAATTAATACTAATAGCTGTAAAGAGGACCCAAGTAGTAAAGGTTTCACAAGTCGAGATGGTTTGACTTCACCCGAGGGATAGAGGTTGTAACTTTACCCTAGACTAGACTGGCACTTTTGGAGATTTAATCTTTTGTATAAGGGAAAATCTTTTGTTATTTTGTATCTTGGTAACTTGGCACGTTTTGCTATAACCTTGTTGTTTCCCTTTCCCTTTTGAAATGGTTTGATAAACCTATCCCAACTTGATGTACCTATTATGATCCTTATGACATATGAAACTTTACTCCGCTTTTGATTGGTTTTATGACTTACATGTATGTTCAAATCTTGCCCCACACTTTTAGATTTATAATAAGATGCGAACAGTGTTAGACATAGTCGGGATTGTGCTTGAAAATATAGACCACCCTGAGGTCTTGGAGGTGACCAGGGATCATGACCAAATCGAGAGCTTGGTGTTGAAGTTGGGATCCAATGTTTGATTGTCAATTTGATATATTAATACTGTGAGACTTGGGTTAGTGAAAGGAAATCTTTGGTAGATTTGATGAGCATAATGATTGAGGGATCGGATATCACATTTGAAATGGAAGCTTGAGGCTATAAATATATATAGATTATCGAGACTTGAACGATGTGACCATTAAGAATAAATACTTCCTTGTCTCACATAGCCGGGGATTTAGACCAATGGCAAGGAGCCGTGATATTATTCAAGTTGAATTTAAAGTAGAGCTATTACTGATTGAGGACCCTAGAAACTGATGTGTTTAAAATTATTTCCAATTCAAGATAGGGACACTTTGAACTTTCAATTACGCCATTGGATTGACCAATGCACTAGCAGCAATTATGACCTGAATGCATCGGGGTTTTAAATCGTAATTAGATTAATTTGTGGTAGCATTTATTGATGATATATCGGTATACTCTAAAGTTTGAGGAGCTCATGAAAGATACTTGATGATGTTTTACAAACCTCAAGAATGCACCAACTTTCGTTAAGTTCGATAAATGTGAGTTCGATTGGAGGGAAATAGCCTTTCTAGGTTATACAATATCTAATGAAGGAATTGTTATTGACTCAGCTACAGTGGAAGTTGTTTAAGAGGAAACGACTAGAAAATCCTACCGAAATTTGGAGTTCTTGGAGGTAGTCGAACCTTTCCTTTGGTTTGATCAAGGAATTTTCTAAAAGTGCAAGACTTGGCAGGTTATTTGGGATTTTAAATGTGAGGAAGAATTTTAAAAGTGAAAGGTGTTTAACCGATGCACTTGTGTTAGTCCTACCGGGCGGAGGAGGTAGTTTTGTGATTTACCCAGATGTTTTAAAGGATAGATTAGAATGTATACTAACGATACAGGATGAAACGATTGTATATGTCTCTAGAAAGTTAATATATCACGAGAGAAAGTAACCAACTCATGATTTGGAATTAGTGACGGTAATAGTAGCATTAAGAGTGAAGACGTTACCTATGTGAGGTAGACATAAGGCCGATTATGTTGCCCTATGATCTGGGAATTAAAATATCTAATGAGGAAAAATCAAGGTTTGATTGCTAGTTGAATGAATAGAAATGGTACAGCATGGGTTGGAAAGCGTAAGTTAGTGATTGATCTGGTAAACTAAACCATTACGAGAATGATATTGTCCTAGGTGTAAATTTCAAGGACGAAATTCCTTTCAAGGAGGGGAGGATGTGAGGACCCGAAAATTTTCTTATTTATCGAATATTACAAGTTTACTTAAATATTTATTTACTCATTTTCTCCGAATTATTTATTTCGACCATTTACAGATCCATTTATATGGAACAACGCCTCTTTTATATTTTAAAGCGTTTTGTTGGAAAATTCAATTTTCAAAAATTCGTTTAGTTCGGAATAACGAGTACACGTTTTTCAAGGCTATACTTGAATCGGGAGTGTATTAATATTGGAGAATTAAGAATGATCAATAGTAGATAAAGAAAAGTTAATTGAGAAATTAAAGGTGAATGAGTTCTAAGTAAGGGTATACCACTTGCGCGTCGATAATTTTCCGAAAGACGCGCTGATACAAATTTATTGGAGATTTGAGAAAGTAATACAAGAGTCATGTGAAGACTCACAAAATTCATCTATTTTAAACTCCTAATTCAAGCTCATTTAATTATTTATTTGGCCAATTGCCCTGAATATTATTTTCTAACCTTTTTAGACCCAATTATATGGATTTATAGCTTAGTTATATTTTTAAAATGACTTGTTTCAAAATTTAATTTTTGGAAGCTTGTTAAGTGAAAATAGTGAATACGCGATTGGAGTCAATAATCGATTCGAGAATACAATAAGCTTGGAAAATTAGAGGCCTGCACAATGGTCTTAAAATAGGTGTTTTGATGCCTAAGTATTCAAGTGATAGTTAGTGGTACTATCGTTATAAGAATTTCTTAGAGATTTCGCGTTATTGCGCTTAAATTGGAAATATGCATTTTCACACGCGCGATTTAATTGAGGGACTTTAGACCTTTATTTTGGGACAATTAAGATTAAATAATATTAATATGAATAGAAGTGCATTAGAGGTTTAGTGCACTAGTGAAATAAACTTGAGAGAAATCGAGCACAAAACGCGCGCGTACGCGCACTATTCCTAGTTGACTTTTGAAACAACTTTTTGCCAAATTCTAAAGCTTCTCACGGAAGCTTACCATCAGCATTAGCTCTTCATTTCTAGCTCCAAGACAGCCGGCCACCATCCCAAAGAAGAACAACTCAAGTTCTTCAATTTTCTTCACCTAAACTTGCTCCAAATCTTCACCATTTCACCTCAAATTTCAACCACACTTAGCTAATCACTTGGAGACCACATTAAGCTGCAAAAAGGGGCTGCTTTCCACGGTTTTTGTGAGCTCTAAGAGGACTGAAATTTCTGTCTTGATCATCTAGTAAAGTAAGTGACGATCAACCTTGATAATCTTGATTTATGGAAGTTCTATTGCACATCTACGCTTACGTTTGCATATGGGTAGCTTGTTTATGTTGAAAAATGGTTGTGTGGGCTCTATGAACTCCCACCTTGGATATATGGACTGATTTGGTGATTGATGATGAAAATAATGTTGGTTTAGTGCTTATTATACTAGAAATGAGTGATGCTATGATTAAAAAAAACTCAAATGAGGTGCAATGGAAAAAAGTGACCATTTTACCCCTGCTATGTTCAAGCACTTTGATGTAAAATTTTGAGGTTCTAATGGCTTGGTTGTGTTGTTTACATGTTATATTGAGTGTGTAAAAAGTTTCATTGAAAGATAACTTGATTTGGTCATCCAAATGTTGGATTTACGAAAGCTTAGAAACCTGGAAACTAATCCCGTATTCACCCAGGCAGTGTTTTTGTTTCGGTTATATCGTTTTACTCCGATGTCAGAATCGAGTGCCGTTTGTGGCACTAGAAACTAAACATTCTCAGCTTTCTATTGGTATAAAATGCACATCCTGGTTCCACTTGTACGAGCCAAACCACTCATTTGAAATTTGCTATCCTGTTTCGTTTGTTCACTACAGGGCAGAACATGAACTGTATCTTGAGGCTCAAATGTGAGCTAGTTGTGGATGGATTTTGAAAATGGTTTCTTCTAAGAAATTGTAGATTAATGAATGTGTTCTCCAACGCCACTAACCACGTTCAATTTCGAGTTGAATTGAGTGATTTGTGGCCGTATTTCGAAACTGACTTCTTGAAGGAAAACTCTCCCTTTTGGGCAGAATTGTTACTAAACTCGAGTGAGACTTGTTAGGTTGAGATTTTTGGTGTTAATCACCATCGAACATATCTTGGATGTTTAATAAACATTTCCTATTAAAATGTACCATGTTTTCAAGGATTTCATGTGGCCAAAAGCCTAGAAAAGGACATTTTGTATACAAGGCAGTTTTGCCTTGAAATTTTGGAAATTTGGGTGATTTAGTTAACCAACTTCCAGTGCTTATTTATCCATGAAATTTGGTAGAGATATAGTCCTTATATGGTAGTATCATACTACTAATTTTGGTCCTAATCCGATGCCGTTTCATTGCCTAACTAAATTTCCAAAATGCATGACTTGACTTTAGAAAACCCTTGTTTAACAAGGAAATTTGAGTAACTTTGAGCTACCATATCTTGGCGCTCAAAACCTCAATTCTCATTCCGCTTGTTCTATTTTAAACTTGGTTTGCAACTCTAATAGAGTTTCAACAAAGGCTAGTTCGAATTGAGCAAATTTTGCCGAATTTCCAAATTTGGCCAAAAACCCACCCCGAAAGCTGTCTTCATGTTCAAAACAGCAACTTTGAACCAATTTTTGAATACTTTCCATCTGGAATCATGGAAAAGTGTATTCTATGAACTTTTAGTACCTTGGAAGAGGTTTCCAATGGTACCAAGTTTTCCAATTTTTGAGTTGTAAAGCGTGAGATACGATTTTTCTAATGTATCGTATCAAAACTGAAATTTTTCGAATTCCAAGGAAATGGAGTTTTTCAAGTACTCCTTATTCCTTCGATATTACTTGAACGTTTTATACTTGATTTTCAAGATGAAAACTAAATTTCTCTTGTACTTTGAAACCCCACTTGAGAGCCTCGATTTAGGACAATTTAGGCTCGTTTCACTAGACTTTCTAAGGTTGTACTATGGTACGATCTTCTTTAATAGTAGGGGTTTGTGAATGATAGTTTATTATTATTTGCTCAGGCGCACACGAGGACCTTCAAGAGGATCCCACAGTGAACGCCTAAAGCTCCGAGGGACATTTCTTCCTCATTACTTATATTGGTGAGTGTCAAGTATATGAATACTTGATACAAATTTAATTGTTATGATTGTTTGGAGATTTTGAAAATAGAGGCGAGTGTGTACTTTACCGCACTTGTTCTTATTTGAAATAAATGACTCATGATTCAAATGTACTAAATGAATTATGAATGACTTAATTGAATGAAATGAGATGATTGAATGATTGAATGAAATGAAATAGTATGCTATGGCTGCATACGTCGTTGGAGTGAATCTCCTCGACTCTCAAATGAAAATGGGGGACGCCCAAACTCATAGGCCGACCTTGGACTCGAGCCGGCATGGGTTTGGTCGGGAACCTTGGCGAGCCATGAGATAAATAAGCTCGACCTAATGAGAGGTCTTGCTTGGCATACTCGTGGAGTATCGCCTTATAAATGTCTTGCGGGCCCGGGAGGTGCACGGTGGACGGAGGGAAATAAGTGGTGATCTACGGAATGGAAATACCGACCCAGTTGACGGAGTGTCATCGCGAGAAGGTATACGAATGACATCGGTAGAGCAAGTGGAACTTAGCTCCTGAGAGCTACTATATCCTTGATTTGTTTCTGTTTACTTTTCCCGCTCGAATTGTTATTTATTGCAATATTATTGCTCTATTTGTTAAATTGGGATTGTTATTTGAACAATGTGCTTGCATGTGTGTTCTTGGCCTCACGAGCGTTTTGCTCACCTTGTAGATTTGTTTTCCTTAACAGGATGGGACATGGACTGAACTTGGAGAAACCCCTTTTGGTGTACTTCTAGCTTAGGATTTCTAATGTAATTTGGACTAAACCTCTTATTGATTGTACTTTTGGGAATATAATGTATGATTTGGGTATTTGATGTACCTGGATGTTGTATATTTTGGGAACTTGATGAAAGGGTTGGATAATCGTTATATATATTGTTAAGTTTTCCGCACTTTCTTGCTTATCTAGTGTTGTTGAATAGTATTGCATTAAGCTTGAACGAAAATTGCTTGAGTGCTGACGAGAGCTGGGCAGGCATTCTGCGGATACCCTTTGGTTCGCCTTAGGGTGAAGTGGGGCGTCACAACATTTGTATCCTTCATCTCCCTCAAATTAAACTTCCTTGCAATGGAAAGTGGCATCAACGATACACTTGCACCTAAATGACATAAAGCATTAATGAAATTCAAATGTCCAATGGTATAAGGTACAGTGAAACTTTCTGGATCTTTAAGCTTAGTTCGAAGTTTCTTTTGAACACACACCAAGCATTCCTCCATTAATGCTATCATCTCATGATCTTTAATTTTCCTCTTTCTTGACATATCATTCAAAAATTTAGGATAAGAGGGAATTTGTATGGTAGCATCAACAAAAAGAATATTAATTCTAATTTGTTTAAACATTTGAGAAAATTTCTCAAATTTCTTCTCCGTATTGCTTTGCTTCAGCCTATTGGAAAAAAGAATGGAATTATTAGTATTCTTATGAAAAATATGAGAAGAAGACATATCAAATTCATTTGGAACATGATCCTTTTTACCTTCTTGTTCATTAGTACCCATTTTCATCATTTTTTTTATTTTTATCAAGGTGATTATCCTCTAATTGTTTACCACTCCAAAGAGTGATTGCATTCACCCGTTCTCTAGAATTCATTTCAATTTTATTTGAAAATTCATCCGGTTGCCTTATATTAATGAATTTAGCAATAGTACCTAATTAGTTGATGCGAACTCGATTCTCCAAACTCCCGCTCTCAAAGAAATGAATTGCACAGGCAGCGGAAAGATCTATCTTGACCAGATTATGGATACAAAGATGAAACAACCTCGACCCCTCTAACCCGCAAAGTTGTGAACCTTGAATTTAATTTTAACTCACAACGTAGCAAGATAGCAAACCAAGATGCGATGGTAGAATGGCGCCACAATTCAATGTGATCTTGAATTTATAAGCCAAACTTGAACAAATGAGACACAACTCACTTTGTATCAAGGGATGCTCCTAAATAAACAAGAAAGAGAAAAATTCTCAATTTTTATTCATTTCGTAATTGTCTAACTCCTTGAAATAAGGTTGGCTATTTATAGCCTTACAAGACTCAAAAAACTAACCTAAATTGGAAACAATACAAATTCTTTTATTTGACTTGGTTTCTAAACTTGACACAACTTCTTAAACAACTTCTTAAACAAATTTGAAATCAATTAACTACTTTCCTAAAACTCTGATTAGACTAGAATAGGAAACTAACTAACTCAAATTGGCTTAACTATGATCAACATGACCTTAGCCTTTATTCCCTAATTCAAACAACTTACTTAACTCCTAAATTAACTCTAATTAACAACTGACATTGCTGAAAACTCAATTAAATAAATGATAACAAGAAATAAGCATGACATAGGTTCGGATCTTTAATGATTCTTGAGCCTGATAATCATTATTAGAATGTGAAGACTTGTAAAACAAATTTTCCTGAACTTGAATCATTGGATCCTATTTTCGCATCATTCCCTCCCTCTTGAAGACAATTTGTCCCAAATCAAGTGCTTGCATACAAAGGAGTAATTCGGGGAATGTCTTGATAAATGCAATCCAAGAAGCATGTCGTCAATTCAACTTGATCATGAACGCGAACCATTGCACATGCTCTATTCGCCAAAGAACAGCTTTGATATCTCTATCATTCCGTCCCCCATGAAAATGATTCAATCTCGAATCGATGCCTGGGTCAAAGACAAAGAACGAAGTATAAGTAGAAATGAAAGAATTATAAGGACCAAACTCTCCTAATTTATAACAAGTAGGAAAGACTTGGACACCATGCATCATTCAACGATTCTTATCATGCCCTAAAGACACACTAGCATTACTAAACCGATATCTATGACAATCATTAACATAATGATCACACAACTCAAAAATAATAAATGAATCATTAAGACAACACAAACAATTGCAATGTTAAAAAGGACTCAATTCTACTCTAGAACCATGAACACAATGCAAACAAACATAAAAATGAGATTTAAAAGAAGTAATATCAGTTTAAAAATTATTCAAAAGATATCACCTTTCCAATGCAAGCGACTGGTTTATTGAGACAGGGCACTTTGCCAAAGATTGATGGTAGAAATTTGCAACTCCTCGAAAGATCATCAATCCATCAAGAGGTTTAGAAATGGTGCATGTCAAAACCATCTTTACTTCACCTTGCTTAACCTGCATAAGACAATGAACACTAAACAAAACAAAGTTAAGATTGTTAGTAGACAAATAAGTGCTCTCTGTGAGAACCCGTAAAACCCTAATATTTTCCTAAGGTTTATTACCCTTTAATTGCTTATATTTTTGCATTTTCGGGCTTAGAAATATTTTCTGGTAGATTTTATGCTTAATTATAGTTTTAAGATGATTTTTCTAGTATGGGAGAATTTTTAGAAAATTAAGCATATATATTGGACGTGGGACCCACTAGTGCGATAAGTTCGGAAAAATTCGGCCAATAAGGTTAAGTTTCGGATACTGTGTAAAATTTATCGGGTGTTAAGAGATAAGTAGAGAGTGAGATTTGATTGATGTGAGAGAGAAAAGAAAGGATTGGAATGCATTTAATGAGTGTGACAAGTGTCACAATCTCATTGGTTGGACTTTAAGAATTACTATTCACTTTCTTGACTTTTTTGACCAAAGGATTAAATATCAAAAATTCACAAAATTTCCTCATTTTTCTTTCTCCTTGGCCGGCTCTCTCTCACTCTCTTGCAAGAAGAAGAACTCTTCAATCTTCAAGCTTTCTACTAGCAAATCATCTAAATCAACCAAATAAACAAGATTCCACTCCATAAAATCCTACCTTCTAGTGCTAGTAAGGGTTGTAGTGAAGTTGTTTTGAAGAGCAAAGGTGTCCACAATCTCTCTTTCCCTTGTTTCTTGGTAAGTGATGCTACAACCTCTTCCCTATACCTAATGATGGTTATAGTATGCTTAGAAGTGGCTTGAGTGTTGGAATATATGATTTATTTCTTGGTTTGGCTTGATTTGGTGAAGTTTTCCATTTTATGATGAATTTTCTGGTTTCATATGATCTTGATGGTGTGGTTGTTTTTGATGGTTTGTAATAAGGGGCTTTGACTCTAGTGGGTGTGAATTGTTGATCAATGCAATCAATTTTGGATTTGAATGGAATTGTGAAAAGTTAGGGTTCATGAACCCCTAATCTGCCCGAAATTTTAGGTCATAGATAGAGGCCGAATTGGACTTTGCTCAAAACATGAAAGTTGTAGGTATTGATGATTTTAGTGTGCCTGCAAAATTTCAGGGCAATTGGACTAGTGTAGAGTGAGTTATGCCGTTTTTACTGTTGCTGTTTTTGGTGCACAGAATGTCCGAACTGCGATAGTAATTGCCTGTTTTGACTGGAATTGATTTGGATTTTGAAGTTGGTGTCTTCTGAGGAAATGTAGCTGGATGTCTTAGCTAACTTATGCCTTTGGAATTTCGGCATTTGGACCTGTGTAGGCTGAGATTGACGTATTACAGTTTTGTGTGTTTTGCAAACCTGTTTTGGTAATTCTGGTTTGGTATTTGGCACTTTTGACCTAGTTGTGCTAGGATTTGGACTGAGAGGCCTTCTACATTGTTGTAGCTCTGTTTCTTGGCTTCGAAATGGTGGGTCTTACACCCCCATCCGACATTTGTAGTGAGAGTTGTGCCATTACCGCATTATGAGGTCAAATCCGGTTTTCTTATCAAGGCTTAGGTTAAAGCCCTTTCTTAATTTCTGGTTTGCTTTCATGCTTGTATATGTTTATAAAACCCTATTGGGGTTGTGAATTGGTGTTGTTTATGGCTCGGTATGGTTTCTTGTTTTATGATATTGTGAGCCTATGGAACGGCTCTTGACATGAAATGCTTATATGTGTGTTGTTGGGTTGTGATTGAAGAAAAATAATGAAGCCTTATGGCTGGAAAATTTGGTAAACACAAAGGGCATGCTGCCCGAATTTTTACTCGAGATTTAGAAAACTATATTCTCGACTTGAGTAAAGGTTAAGTATTTAACACTTGAATTTCCATGCATGAAACCCTATTGGGCGATAATTGGTTTGACTTTATGACTCGTTATCGAGTCTTATGGTATTTGTTTACATGCTCTAGGGCGTGACGATAGCTCACGACGTCTTGGTGATCGTGGTGCATGAAATACCACTTTCTTGCTTGGTGAGTATACTACTCACTTACTTGTTATAATGTGGTTTTGTGCTATGTGTATTGATGCCTTGAAGGCTTAATTGGTTATTGGAAATGATTGAGGTGAGGGTGTACTTGACCGCCCTCACCCCTTGTGATTCCATGCATGGCTAGTGCTTGCATTACTGAATTACTGCACTTGATATATGAAATACTGAATTCCATTCATGGAAACTGATTTGGTATCATTTGGGCGAATGTCCAATGGCTTTACTGTATCACTGAGCTCAGCCCCGTTTGGTAGTCAATTGGATCGAGCCGGCGAGGGCTTGGTCGTGAAAATTGTCATGCCACGGGGACTGTACTGTGGAATCTTGTGGTAATGAGACCTTTGGTTCCGGTATACTCGAGTATTACCAAAATGACTGAATGGAGTGCGGGCCCGGTTGGGGTATGATAGTTGGACGGTTGGATGTAAGTGATGTCTACGGATGGTTACTTTTCATTGACGGAGGGTCAATGAGGTTGGATCAAGATTGCAAGCGTGGAAATGGGCTCTTGAGAGCCGACCGTATCCTTTTCCGTTTTGTTTTACTGCTTATTTGTGCACTTTAAATGAAAGTTCATCCTTATGTGACTTTGGTTGCTTATGTAGTAGTATACCACTGGGCTTTAGCTCATTCCGTGTTATTTGTTTTCCTTACAGGGATATAATTACTTTTGAGAATGGATTGGATAGTCACTTGCCAAGTTGAGCTTGTAAATGTCTTTTGTATAGCTCTTGAAATGAAGCCTTAATGTGTAACGGGTTCATTTCCTTTTGATAGGCGAACTGAATATGTACTTCCTTAATGAATGTCTGTGGCATGCCACTATGCTTGTAAATGTTGGATTTCAATGTGTATATGTTAAATTGATGTTTGGATTCTTCTATCCAGGCTACTATTCAGTTTTCCATTTTTTTTATTTTATTTTGCTATTTTGATACTTATGGCTTGTCCGAGCGCACTTTTGTTTTCCCGAAACGTATTCGAACGCGTGTAACTGTACCGTAGTCCTGGCGAGAGCTGGGCAGGCAGTCCGCTAACCCCTTTGGTTCGCCTTAGGGGAAGGTGGGGCTGTCACACTCTCATTAACTCCCTTAGCCTTTACAATCATACTCTCAATTTCAAGGGAACTCTCACTCATTTTCTCACTCAAGCACAATTCACCCTCTTTTTCATTACCTCTCCCCTCGATTTTTATTTCATGTTCATTCACACTTTGATTATTACTGCATTCACTCTCAACTTCCTACTCCCATTCTGCAGTTTCAGTAATGATTTCTTCAAGTTCAAGTTCACTTAGGATGGGTTTAGGTGGATTTTCATTGGCAACGGCGTCCACAAAGTCCATATTAGAAGATGCCTAAGTATTGTATACAGGTTTCTCTTCATTTGCTACTCATGTAGTAGACGTTGGTAGATGTCCCACCATGATTCCTTATGTGGCTCATTCTTCAACTTAGACATGGAAGTTGTTAGATAAACCTTCTCTTTCCTTCTTTGAAGTCGCATTTCAATCTTAACCTGTGACGCCCCTACCTCTCCTTAGAGCGAACCCCAGGGTATCAGCGGGACACCTACCTAACTCTCGTCAGGACTCACGCACTCGTTCAACTTTAATAAATGATCACAACTAACCATCGATTTAATTAAGAAGTACTTCGAATATACAAACTCAAAACTCTCAAGTAAACCATATATGATTACAAACCACAAATCTCAAGTATAACAAAATTTACACTTTAATGGTCTCCAATAACATACAAAAGTATACTAGCTTCCACCAAAAGTCACTAGTCTAGAACTTCCAACTTCCACCCTTAAAACCTGTTAAGGAAAACAAACTTGAAGGGATGAGCTAACGCTCAATGAGGCCAAGAAAATCAAGCAAGCAAGTAGCACTAATCAATCAAATAATATACTTGAAAGCAACGTTCACATGAAATTCCATTTGAGTGCACAAGTAGGAATTAAACACACATGGAAGATACGGGAGCTCTCAGGAGCTGTTTCCACATCTCGACCGATTCAAGCCATTTAGGGTTGACACTTCGTCAACTCAAGTAGTACATGACCGTAGTGCTCCACTTACTTCCTCCATCCAACATAACACCCACTCGGATCCCGAACCAAACACGCGTTAGGTGGCAATGCTATTCGAGTATGCCAAGCGAGATCTCAAAAGATCAAGCTATAACATTTCCCAAGGTTCACCAAACTTCTCGATCAAGCCCTTGCCGGCTCGAGTCACGAGGTTAGCTAATGGGTTGGAGCGTCCCTATAATTATAATTGGCCGATGAGACAATGCTCCAATCGATGTAGAATTGTTCATGGCTCTGAGTCAGTATGAGAGGCACCTCCCACCCGAATAGGGTGTGGTACCTGCTGCAGCTCAGTGCTCGCGAGTAAAAACATGTTCGAGTACAAGTGCAAATCACAAACATTCATGTAACAAGTATAATTTAATCAAGAGAAAGAGAGAGAGAGGACGAGAGCAGTAAAGTACACTCTCGTCTCGACAAGTTCACGTATTATGTAACACTTGTACAAATATCAATTCAATCATAGGAACATTGATCATGCACTTGACACTCACCAAGAGCCAAGAGTAAAACAAAAGCAAAGCAAGAGATCAGACAAGCTCCTCGGCGTCCTTGTGAACACCTGAGACATGCACAATCACGATTACCTAGGTACTCGACCAAGACTAATAAGAAAAGTATTTTTTGCCACCCACTCTCAAGGTTACAAGTTCGAGTCAAGTTAAAGAAGTTTTTTCTCGCTAAATCATTAAAATAATACTCAATGAAAACTCAAAAGTCATTTTCGATTCAAGTCTTGGCAAGAACTCTTAGTTCCAAAAGAAAGCACCATATTTACTTTTGGCACGAAAATCGAGAAAAGGGTAGAAAGTTTTCATCTCTCAAAACTTCTAGTCCTATGCCCAAACTTTAGAATAAAAGGAGCGTTCACATTTTCTAAACTAATAGAGTTAAAATTCATCAAAACTCCACTCATTTCCAAAGTAAATATCAAAGTTAAAGGTTTCAAGTTAAGAGTTTAAAACTAATGAAATTCTCCAAAAATTACTCTAGTTAAAACGCTCCATTTTTAGAATTCAATCTCATGAAAATCAAAGGCATAAGACTAGGGGTTAAAATTCATTTCTCAAGTATGAAATGAGGTGCAATTAACAAAGAAAGTTAGGCAACCAATTGAAATGATTTTGATGAGATAATTGGCACGCATAAACACCAACATATAACAAGCATTTTGGCACCAAAATAACCACAAAATTCAAAATTAACATGAAGGAAATAACTGGCAGAAATTTCAGACAGAATGCTCCTTTCTCTCTTTAACTTTTCTTTTCAACTCTCACTACCAAAAACCAAGATTTCATTCACAAAAACAGCGACCAAATAAGCAATTCCTCAAGGCCACTACCTAAAAGCTACCTCAAGGCATCTACCTAGTGTCAAGGTTCTTAGAACCCACCAACAACTCAATGTTTAACTAATTAAAACTAACTAACTAACCATAAGTTTGAGGAAAAACATGAGAGCTTTGGAGTGTTACCTTACTTCCAAGACATGAAAACCAAACCACTAGTGTTTAAGCTCTAAACCACCAAGGTTCCTTCCTCCTTCAAGTCCCCCTTCAAGGTTGAGTGATAAACCAAGAAAGTGAGCAAGATTGGAGGGTGTTTTTGGGAGCCAAATGGAAGAAAAGGAAGCTGAAATTTTTGGTAAGAAATGGGTGAAGGGTGGCCTGCCAAGAAGGAAGAGGAAGAAAGGGTTTGTGTGGGCTGTTGGTGAAGTGATGGAATGACAAGGAAGAAATGACATAAAGTTGCTTTGATGCAAAAAGTCAACTAATGAATAGTGGGTCATTAGTGCTCCTAATTGAGTTTAATTCAACTCACTCACCTCCAATACAGACGTTGCTAGTTTATCCCTCACATCTAACTTCAAATTTGCTTTCCCCGCGATGTGCAATTCTACTTATTTCATCTTGCAATTCAATTGAGTATGGTATCGAGCTAACCAATCTATTTCAAATGTCACATCATGTCCCTTAATTGTCAGGCTCATTAAATCTGTCAACTATTTACTTTCACCAACCCAAATCTCACAATTTTAATACATCAAGTTGGCAATCAAACATTGGTCCCCAGTTTCAACCCTAAGTTCCCGATTTTTGGTCCACCGCCGTTCCCTGGTCACCTCCAAGATCTCGGAGTTGCCTACGCCCTCAAGCACGATCTCGACCTCGTCATCTACCGTTCATGTCTTATCACATGTCTATAGGTATGGAACAAAATTTAAATATACATATAAGCCATAAAATCAATTAAAAGCAAAGTAAATTTACATATGTTATAAAAGATCATAATAGTTACATCAAGTTAGGATAAGTTTATCAAATCATTTCAAAAGAAAGGGGAAAAAAATAAAATTATAGCAAAACGTACTAAGTCCCAAATGTACAAAACAACAAAAGGACTTCGTCCCTTATACAAAAGATTACAACCTCTAAAATTACTAGCCTAGACTAGGGTATAACCATAACTCCTATCTTCCAAGTGATGTCAGATCCATCCCCACTCTTAGAGCTCCCACTAGTATGATCCCTCATTAGAATTAACCACTCCCTCTGGCACTCGACTGCTTTGTAGGGGATCTAGCAGGCTGTTGAGAATCTCCTCCTTCCTTAGAAGCACTAGGGCAATTCAAAATCTGATACTCGACACTACCGCAAATCAGACATTTTTCTTGTTTTCTCCAGCACTTGGCCTCAGTGTGGTTAGACTTGCCACAGTATCCACAAGTTACGCGAGGAGTCATGGCCTGACCAGCTTGAGAATTCCCTTTTTGCTGACCTCGCCCACTCTGATTTCCTTTTGGCAGGGCTCCCATTGATGGAGTTTCTCTGGATTTTTCAGGCATCCTCACTCCTCCAGCCCTCTTCCCATTTTAAGGGGTTAGGTAGACTTCTTGGACTGTCCAGGGCCATCGCTTGGGTTGCCCCTCTTTCTGGCATGAAAAGCTTTGGATTGGGATTTATCATTTTCTACTCTTTGTGCCTTATCCAAGGCATCCGTGAAAGTTGTGATCTGGGCGGCTGTTAGGGATTCTTGGATTTCTATATTTAACCCTTGAATAAATCTCCTTATCCTTTTTCGCTCCGTGATCACTAGTTCCGGAGAAAATTTGGAAAGTTTGGTGAACCATTCCTCATATTTGGCCACGCTTTGTAACCCTTGTTTCAACTTATTAAAGTCGTCCTCCCTCTTTCTTGTATTATTAGTGGAAGGAACTTGACATTAAACTCCCTCTTAAAGTTTGCCCAAATCTAGGGGGTTTGTTCCCTCTCCTATTTCGCCCTAACGGCATTCCACCACGAGCGTCCCCGCACCCTCAATCTGGAAGACAGCGAAATTCACTTGCCTTTTTTCGACAAAATTTAGAGCAGCAAATATCTCCACCATTCTTTCGAACCAATTTTCTGCTACTTGGGGATCAGACCTCCGTTAAACTTAGGTGGGGCGAACTTCAGGAATGTCTCTAAAGCTCTATCCTCACCCTCTCTTGGTTCCTAGGTTGGTTGATTGGCTCAGGACCTTGGCGCTCAACTAAGTGCTCCAGGACATCCGTTATGTGGTTTTGGTTCGGACCAGTCGCAGATCCCTCACCTCTCTCAGGAGTGCGGGATTGTCGAAACCCATGCCCACGTTCTCGCCGATCCATATAGCAAGATTCTAAATGTATAATTAAAAGAAGAAAAATAAGCATAAAGATTTAAAAACATGTACAAGTTGCAAGAACACTTTAAAATCAAAGTATAGATCTTTACATAACAAAAAGTCATGTCACATGTCAAGAGTGCATACAACGAGTCAATAATACCAAATACAGGACATAGGCATCCAAGTACCTCAAAATACAGAGGTACATGCAACAAAATACAAAAGACCTCAAGGTAAGAATCACCCCTACTAAGCCCTTAGCAAAAGTCAAAAGATCGGGAGATCGTTAATATAAATGAACCGAACTAGTCGATCTTATAACCTCAGAAGGGTCCTCATCGACTACCTCTAATACCATGTGGTTAGGGTAGGAGCATCTCTCTCGGCAAGGGCACGTCCTAACCCGCCTAGCAGGTGAGTACCGCAGGAGGGGTCTGCCTCTAACAATTAGAAATGGAATCACTGGGGGAGGTCCCTCAATCCTATCATCATCACTGCTACTGTCTATATCCTACAAATAACCCACAAAATTAAAGGTTAGGTCCTTATAATCACTAATACCATTTAAAATTTATGACCAAAAGTTTACGACTAAGAACTCTCTAACACTGTTCCAGGTATTTCAAACCTAGCGCTCTGATACCAACTGTGACACCCCCACCTCTCCCTAGGGCGAACCTTAGGGTATCAGCGGGACACTTGCCCAACTTTCGTCAGGACTCACGCACTCGTTCAAGCTTAATAAAGGATCACAATTAACCATCGACTTAATTAAGAAGTACTTTGAATATACAAGATCAAAACTCCCAAGTAAACCATATATGATTACAAACAACAAATCCCAAGTATAACAAAATTTACACTTTAATGGTCTCCAATAACATACAAAAGTATACTAGTTTCCACCAAAAGTCGCTAGTCTAGAACTTCCAACTTCCACCTCCAAAACCTGTTAAGGAAAATAAACTTAAAGGGATGAGCTAACGCTCAGTGAGACCAAAAAAATCAAGCAAGCAAGCAAGTAGCACTAATTAATCAAATAATATACTTGAAAGCAACGTTCACATGAAATTTCATTTGAGTGCACAAGTAGAAATTAAACACACATGGAAGGATACGGGAGCTCTCAGGAGCTATTTCCACGTCTCGACCAATTCAAACCATTTGGGGTGGACTCTCCGTCAACTCAAGTAGTACATGACCGAAGCGCTCCACTTAGTTCCCCCATCCAACATAACACCCACTCGGAATCGAAACCAAACACGCATTAGGTGTCAATACTATTCGAGTATGCCAAGCGAGATCTCAAAAGATCAAACTATAACATTTTCCAAAGTTCACCAAACTTCTCGACCAAGCCCTTGCCGGCTCGAGTCACGAGGTTAGCCAATGGGTTGGGACGTCCCCACAATTATAATTGGTTGATGAGATAACGCTCCAATCGACTAAGAATTGTTCATGGCTCAGTGCTCACAAGTAAAAACATGTTCGAGAACAAGTGCAAATCACAAACATTCATGTAACAAGTATCATTTAATCGAGAGAGAGAGAGAGAGGACGAGAGCGGTAAAGTACACCCTCGCCTCAGCAAGTTCACAAATCATGTAGCACTTGTACAAATATCATTTCAATCATAGGAACATTGAACATGCACTTGACACTCACCAAGAGTCAAGAGCAAAACAAGAGTAAAGCGAGAGATCAGACAAACTCCTCGGCGTCCTCGTGACAAATGAAGACATGTACAATCACGATTACCCAGGTACTCGACCAAGGCTAATAAGAAAAATATTTTTTTGCCACCCACTCTCAAGGTTACAAGTTCGAGTCAAGTTAAAGGAGCTTTTCTCGCTAAATCATTAAAATAATACTCAATGAAAACTCAAAAGTCATTTTCGATTCAATTCTTGGCAAGAACTCTTAGTTCCAAAAAAAAGTACCATATTTACTTTCGGCACAAAAATCGAGAAAAGGGTAGATAGTTTCATCTCACAAAATTTCTAGTCCTACACCCAAACTTTAGAATATAAGGAGCGTTCACATTTTTTAAACTAATGGAGTTAAAATTCATTAAAACTCCACTCATTTCCATAGTAAATGTCAAAGTTAAAGGTTCCAAGTTTCGAGTTTAAAACTAGTAAAATTCTCCAAGAATTACTCTAGTTAAAACGCTCCATTTTTAGACTTCAATCTCATGAAAATCAAGGGCATAAGACTAGGGGTTGAAATCCATTTCTCAAGTATGAAATGAGATGCAATTAACAAAGAAAGTTAGGCAACCAAGAAACGCATCAAGAGAGGTTTAATCCTTTGGAAACCAACATTCAAAATGAAGGTCTAATATTCAAAGAAACCTTGTATCCAACCATGAAATGAAACTTAAAACGAACTAACAATTTCAAAGGGAAGTTAAAAGTTATTAAAAGAGCATTTTGCTTGAAACCAGAAAATTCCAGCTTTGTGCGATACCACTTGGAAAAATTATAACTTGAGTTCTGTAAGTTCAAAAATTGGAAACTTTATGCCGTTGGAAACTAGATTCAATATACTAAAACTCTCTAGAAAACACTTTGCCCAGACTCAAATCCAAATTCAAATTAACTGTTCCAGACAGAACAAAACGAAACAGGCTTGTAAATTCAATAAACTTTGAAAATTTGGCAAAATTCATAGAAACAGAATCAGCCCTTGAAATTTATATCATTTAAAGAACTCCAAGTATAGTTTCAAACGCAATAAACAGAACTCAATTTGGATCTTTTTACTCCAAGATGCAACAGATTTTCGAAAGCTGATTTTTAGAACCTGTTTCACTGAAATTCCAGTTTTGGAGCACTTGACACAGTTTCAAAAATCTGGTCATAACTAAAGCTACACAACTCAAATTTTAGCATGATTTATAGTGTTAAAAACTAGATTCAAAATGCTAAAAATCACTAGAAGGAACTATCTTAAAATTCATTTTGCAAGATCAGTGAAAAATAGCTACAAACAGCAGCAACACCTGTTTCTCGGATGAAAACAGTGAGGAAAATTAGCCAAATTTGCCGGTTCACTATGGCTCATAGAAAACGAACTAGAAGGTACATTTTCTATCGTTGGAAAGCCCTCGGAGTCTAGTTTCATATGCCATAAACGGCACTTGATTTTGCCTCCTGGACGACTAGTTATGAGTTGAAACGTACACACTGGTTTGGTAACCTGGTCAGCAATTTTCCAGATTTTCTTCCTTACTTTGACCCAAATTTCACTCAACCAATTGAAATGATTTTAAGGGGATAATTGACACACATAAACACCAACATATAACATGCATTTTGGTACCAAAATAACCACAAAATTCAAAATTAACATGAAGGAAATAACCAGCAAAAATTTTGGACAGAATGCTCCTTTCTCTCTTCAATTTTTCTTTTCAACTCTCACTACCAAAAACCAAGATTTCATTCATAAAAACAGCAACCAAACAAGCAATTCCTCAAGGCCACTATCTAAAAGCCACCTCAAGACATCTACCTAGTGTCAAGGTTCTTAGAACCCATCAATAATCCAATGTTTAACTAGTTAAAACTAACTAACTAACCAAAAGTTGGAGGGAAAAAATGAGAGCTTTGGAGTGTTACCTTACTTCCAAGAGATGGAGACCAAACCAACAGTGTTTAAGCTCTAAACCACCAAAGTTCCTTCCTCCTTCAAGTTTCCCTTCAAACTTGAGTGATAAACCAAGAAAGTGAGCAAGATTGAAGGGTGTTTTTGGGAGCCAAATGGAAGACAAGGAAGCTGAAATATTTGGTAAGAAATGGTTGAAGGGTGGCCGGCTAAGAAGGAAGAGGTAGAAAGGGTTTGTGTGGGTTGTTGGTGAAGTGATGGAATGATAAGGAAGAAATGACATAAAGGTGCTTTAGTGCAAAAAGTCAACTAATGAATAGTGGGCTATTAGTACTCCTAATTGAGTTTAATTCAACTTACTCACCTCTAATCCCTCAATTAACTTTTCTTAGTCTACTATTGATCATCCTTAATTTTCCAAGAAAACTACACTCTCGGACCAAATTTTATCTCGAAAAACATGTATACACTAATTCTCGCTAGTTGAGCCACAGAAAAATTAACTTTTAAAACAAATGTGCTAAAATATAATTTGGGGTAATGTACAATGTAATTGTAATTAAAATGGATGAAATAACTTAATTTGAGCAAACGAATAAATAAATAATTAAATAAGCCAGTAAGATAAATAAAAGTAAGTAAAATAAAATAAAAAAAATTCGGGTCCTCACATCCTTCTATCCTTAAAAGAATTTCGTTCTCAAAATTCATGCCTCGATCTACGAATAACTCTGTATACTTCTTTCGCATCTTCTCTTCCATTTCTCAAGTTGTTTCTTCGATTCTATGATTTCTTCATAAAACCTTCACTAAAGAAATTTGCTTGTGTCTTAACTCCTTCATTACTGGCACGTTTTCCAACTTCACTTTACCCCCAAGTGTATTTATGAGAAAAGCTAGATATCGTTTAGCCCCACTACTCATCAATTTTCAAGCTCGAATCCCCGAAATTAAAACAGACATTGCTAGTCTATCCCTCACATCTAACTTCAAAGTTGATTTCCCCGCGATGTGCAATTCTATTTATTTCATCTTACAATTCAATTGAGTATGGTATTGAGCTAACCAATCCATTCCAAGTGTCACATCATGTCCCTTAATTGTTAGACTCATTAAATTTGTCAACCATTTACTTTCATCAACCCAAATCTCACTATTTTAATACATTAAGTTGGCAATCAAACATTGGTCCCCAGTTTCAACCCTAAGTTCCCGATTTTTGGTCCACCGCCGATCCCTAGTCACCTCCAAGATCTTGGGGTTGCCTACGCCCTCAAGCACGATCTCGACCACGTCTTCTACCGTTCATGTCTTATCACAGGTCTATAGGTATGGGACAAAATTTAAATATACATACAAGTTATAAAATCAATTGAAAGCAAAGTAAATTTTCATATGTTATAAAAGATCATAATAGTTACATCAAATTAGGATAAGTTTATCAAATCATTTCAAAAGAAAGGGGAAACAAACAAAATCATAACAAAACGTGCTAAGTCGGAAATGTACAAAACAACAAAAGGACTTCATCCCCTATACAAAAGATTACAACATCTAAAAATACTAGCCTAGACTAGGGTATAACCATAACTCCTATCTTCCAAGTGAAGTCAGATCCATCGCCACTCGTAGAGCTCCTACTACTTTGATCCCTCTCACAGTCATTAGCATTAACCACTCCCTCTGGCACTCGACTGCTTTGCAGCTGATCTAGCAAGCTGTTGAGAATCTCCTCTTTCCTTAGAAGCATTAAGGCAATTCGAAATATGATACTCGGCACTACCGCAAATCAGACATTTTTCTTGTTTTTTTCAGCACTCGGCCTCAGTATGGTTAGACTTGCCACGGTATCCACAAATTACGCGAGGAGTCACGGCCTGACCAACTTGAGAATTTCCTTTTTCTGATCTCGCCCACTCTGGTTTCCTTTTGGCGGGGCTTTCCTTGATGGAGTTCCTCCGAATTTTTCGGGCATCCTCACTCCTCCAATCCCTATTTCCATTTTAAGGGGTTGGGTAGACTTTTTGGACTGTCCAGGGCCATCGCTTGGGTTATCCCTCTTTCTAGCACGGAAAGCTTTGGATTGGGACTTAGCATTTTCTACTCTCTGTGCCTTATCCAAGGCATCCGTGAAAGTTTTGATTTGGGCGGCTGTTAGGGATTCTTGAATTTTTGCATTTAACCCTTGACTAAACCTTGTTATTGTGACGCCCTCACTTCTCCCAAGGGCATACCCAAGGGTATCGGCGGGACGCCTGCCTAGTTCTCGCCAGGACTCAAGTCCATTTATACTTAAACTAACGAGCAATTAATGGCTAAAAGGGTAAATTAAATAAAATTCGTTTCCTTCGATATATTCAACTTACAACACAAGAATCCAATATATACATTCAGATTTCCAAAATACAAATCCATAACCAGCCCTTAACTTTCATTTCCAAAGTTCTAAAATATCAAAAAGATGTCGATCTCTTCAAAACATCTCCGATCTAGATTCCTGTTAAGGAAAACAACTAATGGGGTGAGCAATCGCTCAGTGAGGCCAAGAAAAAATAAAATAAAATAAAATAAAACATGCGCACGTAATTCAAGTAACATGATCAAGTGATCAAAAGTAATTGTCATGTAGTTTCAAGTATTGGCAAGTACTCATAAACACAAACAATTCAAGGATACTGGAGCTCTCCGGAGCTCATTTCCAGATTATTTGCCATAGTCCCGATCCACGAACCAGGGGTTGACACTCCGTCAATCGAATAAATATCCAATCTGTAGATCTCCACTTACTTCCCTCCATCCATCATTTCACCCTCTCGGATCCGTAACCAACAGGCATATAAAGGCGATACTATACAAGTATGCCAAGCAAGATCTCAAAAGATCAAGCTTCCGGTCCCAAGGTTTACCAAATTTTCCCGACCAAGACCTCACGATTGGCTGCGAGATTACGAGGTTTAACCATTGGGTTTGGGCGTCCCCACAGGTCAGATTTTCAAAACAAATCAAGTTTTAGTCGATGAGATTTTCTCTGCATTCGACTTCAGGTCATGTACATGTAAAATCCAGTAATTTCATGTAATTCATGTAGCAAGTCATGTATTGATCCAAGTAAAAGAGATGAAGTGCGATAAAGTACACACTTCTCTCAACAAGTATAGTTCATGTAATAACAAGTTCAAGTAGAGTTCATGTAGGCAACAAATCTCAAGTGAAGTGCAAGTAAACATGCGTTTGACACTCACCAAGTATCAAAAGTCAAAGATTGAGAAATTAGCTCTAAGACGCTTCGCCGGGAGTTCCCTCGAAGTCCTCTTGAGATCCTGAAAGTATGCAATAATGCATTGTATCTCATATTCCAGGCCATACAGTATTCGTGTAAAGAAAAGAAATAGTCAATTTTGACTCCAAAATTCAAGTTTCCAAAGTATTTCAGTTCATAAGGAACCGACTTTCAAATGAGGTCTCAAGTGATAGGTGAACTTAAGTTCACCATGAAAATACGTTTGAAATGCTCTAAGAGTTGTAAAAGTGTTATCTAGGCCCTTAAAAGAACATTTAGGTCCAAATTGGAAATTTTCACTTTTCGAATCATTCTTGGAAAAATCAGTCCAGAAGTTCGGAAAGTCTAAAAATGGAAAATTTTACACCGTCAGAAACTTCATTCGAAGCATAACAACTTTGTAGAAGGCCACTTTCCAAGAATCAAATTAGAAACAAGTCAATTTCTCCAAGAAAGTTTACTATTCATTGAAGATAG
This sequence comes from Coffea arabica, assembly GCF_036785885.1. NCBI lineage: Eukaryota > Viridiplantae > Streptophyta > Magnoliopsida > Gentianales > Rubiaceae > Coffea > Coffea arabica. The sequence goes on from NC_092321.1 coordinate 48,371,756, forward strand.
GTCAAAACAGTCCAAGTTTTTCCAATAACTTTGGAATTTTGCCAAAAATCATAGAATCAAAACCAGCCTTTAAAATTTGATATGCATGTAAATTTCCAATCCAGATTTCAAATAAGAAAAACAGAACTAGATTCGATGTTCCTAACTCAAGAAATAAAAAGTTGAAGTTCTTTAAAATTCCTGGACTGTTGGCCTTTCCAGAAATTTTCCAGATTTAATGCACTTTGCTAATTAGGCCGTATCTCACTCAATTCTTAGTGAAATTGAAAACGGTTGGTGGTGTTAGAAACTAGGTTCACAAGGATATATTTATGTAGAAGAAATCATTTCCAAAATGCAGACATAAGCGGTTCAAAATCAAGCAACAAAATGGAGTTTCTGGACAGTCTTGGATGAACAGTAATAAACAGGCAGCCAACTTTCAAAACTCGCCACAAATCGCTCGGGACGAACTAGAAAATGAGCTTAGTACCATTTTAAAGCTCTAAGAGTCTACTTTCAAATGCCGTAAACGGCACTCAATTTTGATCAACGAGCAAAACGTTATAGCTACACAAATGTTGCTGGTCAGAAAATTCTGGAGCTTGTTCCAGTTTTGCTTCTTTACTTGTAACTCAAAATTTAACCAACCATTTGGGTTGATTTTTGGTAGACAACCACAATACACATAGCACAACATATCTACAGCAATTTGGAAGCTCAATTAGCACCAGAAAATTTTTGAAATTACAGGGCAGCAGCAAAAAAAAAAGTCGAGCAGCAAGTCAGAAATTTCAGACACTATCTTCTCTAAATTTCTAACTTTCTTCCAACTTCATTCCATCAATCATTCTATATACATGTATCATAGCACAATATCAGCAACCACAACATGTTAATTCATCACATTAGCCACCAATAAGCATCCTTAAACCCTCGAGCATGTCGTGAAATTGCAAGAACATAATTACTCAACCAATCAACCTAAATTCTACCTTAGGTTGCAAACCCATGCTACCTTTGCTCCATTTGAACTATAATTTTGCAAGATTGAAGTGTGGGTCAGTGAGTTACCTCAAGAACTGATACGAACGGCACCAACCGTGTGATGCAACCCGTACAGAAAGGCTTGGATCTCGAAGGTAGAGACTCACGTTGAAGATGACGAACGCAGCGGATCACCTAAACCCGTTGATCACGTGGTCAATGAACCTCGGTATTTGTAGAAGACGCCACAATCTAGCGCAGTCCTAGATTGATAAATCAATTGAATACCTAAAATATACATCTAAGATATTTAAGGTGCTTCAATGAAGCTTTGAGAGAACTCTCAATGTAATTTTATTAATCATCAAAAGGTGTCTCTTACAACCCTAAATGCTAACTTAAATAGACAAATAAAAAGACTAATGGGCCAAGTTACTTGCTAATGAGGCTCACATGGCCCAAAACATTGGCCCACGAACTAAACAACGACTAGGGTCCACACCACAAGCTAGTTGGAACCTCTTTATTATATTTTACTAAGACTACTAATGGGCCATGGGCCCTTGACCGAATCTCACACTAATCCTCAGGGATGGCCTCGAGGAAGATGACCTCTCTAGCTTCGTTAAGGCCTTCAATGGCCTTAGGCTCTCCATTAGACTCTCGGGCCGCGCGAACCAATGTTTGTAGTGCTTCACTTAACCTCTTCGCACGAGCATGGGTCATAGGCCCCAACGGTACCTTCACTTGCTCCACTTGAATAGCACCATCGACCTCCCCATCATTCCCCTCCTCTTGCGAAAGATTTGTCCTCAAATCGATCTCATCATCTGCAAGATAGGGACGTAGGTCAGCAACATTAAATGTAGCCGAGACATTATACTCACCTGGTAGATCGAGCTTGTAAGCATTGTCGTTGATACGCGCCACAACCTGGAATGGTCCATCTCCTCGGGGTAGCAACTTGTTGCGGCGCTGGACAGGGAATCGCTCTTTGCGTAAGTGTAACCAGACCCAATCACCTGGTTCAAATAGCATGCATCGCCGACCCTTGTTGGCATGCTTGAGATATTGTTGGGTGCGAGCTTCAATGTTAGCCCTCACCTGCTGGTGCAAGTTCTGGACAAACTCGACTTTCTTCTTGCCATCAAGGTTAGTAGGCTCAGACAAAGGCAAAGGCATCAAATCCAAGGGAGTCAAAAGGTTAAAACCGTAAACAATTTCAAATGGTGAAAACTGGGTAGCATTATGAACTGTAAGGTTATAAGCGAACTCAACATGGGGTAAACACTCCTCCCAAGTTTTGAGATTCTTTTTAATGATGGTCCTAAGTAATGTAGACAATGTGCGGTTAACGACCTCAGTTTGGCCATCAGTCTGGGGGTGACTGGGTGTAGAAAATAGCAACTTAGTCCCCAACTTCCCCCACAAAGTCTTCCAGAAGTTAGAGAGAAACTTAACATCTTTATCAGACACAATAGTCCTAGGGACACCATGCAAACGGACAACTTCCTTAAAGAAGAGATCGGCTATGTGAGTAGCATCATCCGTCTTATAACAAGGAATGAAATGGGCCATTTTAGAGAAACGATCAACAATAACAAAGATAGTATCATGACCCCTTTTACTCCTAGGCAGACCAAGCACAAAATTCATAGAAATGTCAACCCAAGGATCCGAAGGAATAGGTAGAGGTGTATACAAACCAAAGGGTTGTAGCTTGGACTTGGCACGGTGACAGGTGATGTAGCGTGCCACCACTCGCTCCACATCCCGCCTCATGCGTGGCCAATAGAAATGCTTCTGTAAAGTATTCAAAGTCTTGATGACACCAAAGTTTCCCATAAAACCACCTCCGTGAGCCTCACGGGTTAGTAACTCACGAACAGAGCATGACGGAATGCACAATTTATCATTACAAAACAAAAACCCATCATGAATGAAGAACTTACCTTGACCCAACTTAGCACAAGACTTGTATATATCAGAGAAATCAGAGTTGGTATCATAGAGTTCTTTGATAAGATCAAATCCAAGGAGTTTAGCGTCAAATAAAGCAGTCAAGGCATACCTCTTGGACAGTGCATCGGCAACGACATTAGTCTTGCCAGCTTTGTATTTGATCACATAGGGGAAGGACTCCACAAAATTGACCCACCGGACGTGTCTCTTATTCAACTTTTGTTGAGACTTGAGGTGCTTTAATGCCTCGTGGTCAGTATGGATGACAAATTCCTTAGGCCTCAAGTAGTGCTGCCATGTCTCCAGTGCACGAATCAAAGTATGGAGTTCCTTGTCGTAGGTGAAGTAGTTCAAGGCGGCACCATTTAATTTCTCGCTAAAGTACGCGATCAGCCTTCCCTCTTGGATCAGCACGGCTCCAATTCCTACACCAAAAGCATCGCATTCAACCTCAAAAGCTTTATCAAAACTAGGTAAGGATAATAAGGGTGCGTGTGTGAGCTTTTGTTTAAGGAGTTGGAATGCCTTCTCCTGAGTTTCCCCCCATTCGAACTTCACATCCTTCTTGATAATGGCGGTAAGAGGGGCAGCTATAGTGCTGAAATCCTTGACAAACCGGCGATAGAAGCTCGCAAGGCCGTGGAAACACCGAACTTCACTCAAGGTCTTGGGTATGGGCCACTCATTGATGGCTTGGACCTTGCTCTCGTCCACTCTAATGCCTTGTGCACTAACCTTGTAACCAAGGAAAACAAGCTCATTAGTACAGAAAGTACATTTACCAAGATTGGCGAATAATCTCTCCCGGCGCAAAACCTCAAGGACAGCCCGTACATGTGCTACATGTTCCTCAGGACTCTTGCTGTAGATCAGAATGTCGTCAAAATAAACAACAACAAATTTGCCTAAGAAAGGACGAATCACATGATTCATAAGGCGCATAAATGTACTTGAAACGTTAGTCAAACCAAACGGGATAACTAACCACTCATACAGACCATACTTAGTCTTGAAGGCCGTCTTCCACTCGTCCCCTCCCTTCATTCGAATTTGATGGTAGCCACTCTTAAGATCGATTTTGGTGAATATGACTGCACCATACAATTCGTCAAACAAATCATCTAAACGCGGTATAGGGTGACGATACTTAACTGTGATAGTGCTGACGGCGCGACAGCCCATACACATCCTCCAAGTGCCCTCTTTCTTTGGAACGAGGATGACAGGAACTGCACATGGGCTCATGCTCTCTTGAGTCCAATCTTTCTCTAAGAGCTCATCCACTTGCCTCTGGATCTCCTTAGTCTCTTCAGGACCCATCTTGTATGCCGGTCTGTTCAGCAAGGATGCTCCAGGGACGAAATCTATCTGGTGCTCGATCCCTCTGAGTGGGGGTAGTCCACTTGGGATCTCGTCTGGGAAAACATCCTCAAATTCCTGCAACAACGAAGAGATTTTAGGAGGTAAGTCAGTGAGTGCCTCATGAGAGAGTAGAATCACTTCCTTGCAGTATAAGACATAAACAACTTACTTGGATAAAAGTAACTTGTGAACTTCCCTGTTCTTTGCAAGCAAGCTTGGACGCTTGTCCAGTCGCCCAGAAGTACTAAGTGTGGATGTCTGCATGGCTGGTGCTTTAATGATCACTTTAGAGTCGTGGGATTTCTTGGCCAACTCTCGCTCATGCTCCTGTTGTAACCGCAGTTGGTCTTCATGCACCTGCTGGGGTGTGAGGGGCACCAGTGTCATCTTCTTATTGTGGTGCAAGAAGGAATACTTGTTGGTGAAGCCATCATGCGTAGTCTTCTTGTCATATTGCCATGGCCGTCCCAACAAGATATGAGACGCTTGCATGGGAACGATGTCACAAAGAATCTCGTCCTCATACTTCCCAATCTAGAAAGGCACCACCACTTGCTTGGTGACTTTGATATCGCCACTCTCATTGAGCCATTGCAAGCGGTATGGGCTAGGGTGCCTCAACGTGGGCAAGGAAAGATGATCCACCATAAGAGTACTTGCCACGTTGGTACAACTACCCGCGTCGATAATGAGGCTACATACTCTTCCCTTGACGTGACACAGTGTGTAGAAGATATTGTCACGTTGGGCCTCATCCACTCTCTTGACTTGGGTTGTAAGAGCCCGACGGGCTACTAGAGCAACACCCACTTGCTCAGTAGTGGCCTCAACCTCTACCTCGGAATCTTCACCTTCTTCAGTCAATGGAGGCATGTCGGCGAACTCGTCCTCGTCGTCAGATATGACATCTCCGCTCGGTAGGACAATCATGGTACGCCTATTGGGACATTGAGAAGCAATGTGCCCAAATCCTTGGCATTTGAAGCACTTGTCGCGGTTTCGTGGTTTGGAGGAGTCGAATGAAGGCCTTGGAGTTGTCTTTAGGGGTAAACTTGGACACCCCTGAACTAGGCCGCTCCCGCTCGAAGGTCGGGTTGCCCCTCCACACAGGCGTGGCCGAGAATTTAGGGTTACGAGGGTTACCCCTCCTCTTAAGTCTCCTCTCGATTTTGGATGCCTTGTCAATCAACTCAGGCATATCTACATAACTCCACCAATTCGGTGATCTCAGGTCTCAAGCCGTTAAGGAATCTTGCCATGGTAGCCTCTCTATCCTCCACAATGTCTGCTCGGAGCATAGTGATCTCCATCTCCTTGTAGTAGTCCTCCACACTTCGGCTTCCTTGGACTAATGTCTGGAGCCTTTGGTATAGGTCACGGTAGTAATGGCTGGGTACGAACCATTTTCGCATAGTGGTTCGTAACTCCTCCCATGTACTAATTTGCCGTTCTCTATTGCGGCGCCTGCTTGTGCGCTCCTACTCCCACCAGACAATAGCGTAATCGGTGAATTCAAGGGTTGCCAGTTTGACTTTTTGTTCATCTGTGTAGTCCTGGCACTTGAACACCATCTCGATTTGCTGCTCCCATTCTAGGTAAGCCTCCGGATTAGATTTGCCTTGGAATGAGGGAATCTTGATCTTGACTCTCTTTAATCCGTCATCGGCTCTTCGGTAGTCCTGCTTGGGCTGACGGATGAAGTCATCTTCCTCGCTATTAGATGCTAACTCCTCGCGAGGTGGCGCATCTCGATGGGCAGCATTGGACCACGCTTGAGAAAGTTCTAAGCGGTCCATCCGTTGATGTAGGGATGCCATGGACTCCTGAAGCATGCATTGGAACTCCCCCACCATTGCTTGATTGCGCAATTTGGAGTCAAATTTGGATGCGTCGCTCTCCTCCGACATGATGTAGGAAACCTGCAAAAAGGTAGTAGCAAAGCAAGTATAGATGTGGTTGCCTCACTCACTCCCTCACGTGTATATGCTCAGCTCTCGTGTATGTCACTCAAAGGGCACTCGAACAGTCTTACCAATGCTCTCAAAACCTCTTAATAGCTGACCTTGAAGAAATTAGAAATCCTCCCAAGTAAACAATCAACTTCCAATTTTGGAGCTTGAGAATGTACAATCCTCAATGGAATAGAGAATAATGGAATGATTGACTCGAGAGACAATGAAATGGCACGACTCAATGAAAGGAAACAAAGAAGACTAAGACACAGAAAGAAATTGAAGAAAATGACTCGACCTAAAAATACTCTTTTTTCTCTTTTTTTATTTATTTTTTATTTTTTAAGAAACGCAAACTGCCTGGCTTGTTTAGTAGGTCTGGATGGCCTTTCTAAAGGCCTGGAATGGTGGCGGCTAGCTAAGGACAGTGGCCGAAAAGAAAAAGAAAGAAAAGGCTAAGGAAACTCCTAAATTGTAGGAGTAAGTAGGGCTAAAATGTAGGAAGAAGTTTTCCTAAAAGTAGGCTAAGAATGGCGGCTGGAATGGAGGTGAAAGGTAGGAGGAAATGTTACTAAAATGTAGTAGAATAATCCCTAAAAAGTAGGGACAAGGGTGGCTATAATGTAGGAAGTGGTGCGAAAGTTAAGAATAAAATTTAGGGTTGACCTTTGGAAGCTCAACAATTAGGAAACCTTCACAATTAGGAGACCCGTTTGGTTTTAGCAAACCCACACAAGGTCTTGGTTGGCCTAGGTCCTTAAATACCCAATTGGTTGTGACTTTTACCCCACACAAGACAAAACAAGTCTCACGAGCAGATTTGGTTAGCTCAAGACCACGAATCAAAAGAATGGATAATCAACAACGTGACACTAACAACCCTTCTCAGGCTCCCCTCCAACGGGTTACCCAAGATGCTCGCACAAAATTTACTCCAAAACCACGAAAACCTTTCACTACCGCAAGGGAATACAAGAGACTTTTTAAAAGAAGAGTGAAACAAGTTCCTAAGACTCAAAGTGCTCAAGAATTTCAAGAAGTAGTGGACCAAAATTTTTGAACTTTGCGTTTGTTTTTTTTTTTTTTATAGTTCGGACCACTATGTAGCACTTCAATTGGTTGGCAATAAAATTTCTGGAATTTGCTTGGCCGAACAAGTGTTTTGCTTGCTTTTTTTTTTTTTTTTTAAAGAAAAACGGCAAGGTACAACAATGGGCGGCTAGAGTTTTCTTCACTTGGGACTTGGCTGGCCGTTTCTTTTTTTTTTTCACTTGTGTATGGCCGACAAAAGGCAAGCCAAATCAGATTTCATGCAATTCAGCTTCAGCTAAGGGGATCAAAATAGGTCACGCACTTGCCAATTCACACCAACTACCAATTCGGGTATGGCCGACAAGAGAAACAAATCAATTTTCATGCACTACAAAGTGAGCCAATCCGATTTCATGCAATGGCCATTCCAATCTCAAGATTGTCAAGATGGTTTCGATGCCTCCAAATCAGTCCACAACACACGGATTACAAGGACGCAAAAGCTGGGCAGACCACAACGGAAACAAAGGAAACACGTAAAAACTGGACAAACCACAATGGTTTCCACCCCGTTGAAAACAAATTCTAATTTCGGATAACTAAGAGTTAACAAGGTAGGCACGACTTGCTTCAACAACTCTCAACCACAGCTTTGCCACCCCCAAATCAGTCCACACAAACCCACGGCCCAGCCAAGACAAATTTCGAACAGTCCAAGGTAAACCCCACACCAGAAAAAGCAACCCCTGATTCGAGTAATAAGAGTAAGCAAGGGCACGGCAGGCGTTTCTTTTCTTCTCGTTCTGTTCTGTTTTTTTTTTTTTTGACTCAAAGCTCTAAACCCTAATGACTCTCACGGACACACCACAAGTTGTGGCAGTCGCACACACACAACATGCACACTGGACAGATTCGGATGCAAGACAACCAAACGATAGACAAAAACAGAATTTTTTCAACTCACGGCTAAGAGGAAGCAATTGCGGACTGCCTCAATAGATTGTGGCTGTTTTTGGACAGAAATTGTGACCCTCAAACTCGACAACAACTTCACACTTGATGAGGACAGATTCAAAACCAAAATGGCAGAAAAACAGAAAAAAAAAACCAAAAGAGACAAACGACACAATAATGGAGCGACAACAAGATTTGTTTTGACTCCACAGCTAGACAAACAAATGCAACAACGCTTGGACAGTTTAGAGACGAAACGGACAGAATTTTTTTTTTGTGACTCCAAACAGGACAAACAAGTTCGGATAGATTAGCAACGACACCAAAAGAAAGGAAAACAAGGGATATACGTGATACCTTCAACTAGCTCTGATGCCAGCTGATACGAACGGCACCAACCGTGTGATGCAACCCGTACAGAAAGGTTTGGATCTCGAAGGTAGAGACTCACGTTGAAGACGACGAACGCAGCGGATCACCTAAACCCGTTGATGACGTGGTCAACGAACCTCGGTATTTGTAGAAGACGCCACAATCTAGCGCGGTCCTAGATTGATAAGTCAATTGAATACCTAAGATATAGATCTAAGATATTCAAGGTGCTTCAATGAAGCTTTGAGAGAACTCTCAATGTAATTTTATTAATCGTCAAAAGGTGTCTCTTACAACCCTAAATGCTAACTTAAATAGACAAATAAAAAGACTAATGGGCCAAGTTACTTGCTAATGAGGCTCACATGGCCCAGAACATTGGCCCACGAACTAAACAACGACTAGGGTCCAAACCACAAGCTAGTTGGAACCTCTTTATTATATTTTACTAAGACTACTAATGGGCCATGGGCCCTTGACCGAATCTCACACTAATCCTCAGGGATGGCCTCGAGGAAGATGACCTCTCTAGCTTCGTTAAGGCCTTCAATGGCCTTAGGCTCTCCATTAGACTCTCGGGCCGCACGAACCAATGTTTGTAGTGCTTCACTTAACCTCTTCGCAAGAGCACGGGTCATAGGCCCCAACGGTACCTTCACTTGCTCCACTTGCATAGCACCCTCGACCTCCTCATCAAGAACTTAGTTGGACAGCTTTAGGACAGAAATTTTGACCGAAATTCCTCCAAGAAAACCGATGAACAGGCCCCTCTTCCAAGCTAGGATCAAAGCCCTCTAATGGATGATGAAATTTGGAAGTGGATTGAAGTAATTTTGTAAGGATTTTGGCTAGATTTTTCTTCCCTTTTTTTCTTCCTATTCAGCCAAACAGAGAGAGTGAAGAGAGGAGAGAGAGTGCAACCAGATTTTGTAATGAAAGTGGAGAGAATTGGTGACTTAATGGTTAAGTCTAAGTGTCAACTCATGCTAGGTCCGTTTAGGGTCTTCGCGTGTCCAATTTTCGCTCTCATTTGCAACTTTTGTGCACTAAACCTCTAAGGTAATTTCCCTAGTACATTAATAGTACATTACTAGTAGTCTAAAATTTGGGCATTAAAATAATATGCGCTTAAAGAACCGATCGGTAAAATTTATTTTCGAGAAATTCATGTACTTTAGTAATTTCTTTTTTGGGTAACTCGAGTACGAAATATTTTTAAAATGACCAATTTAATAATATTTTGAAATAATAAAATTATGAGTTCTCACATCCTCTCCCCCTTAAGAGAATTTCGTCCTCGAAATTCCTACCTTAACTCGAAAACTCCAGATGTCTCTTTTGCATCCCGCTCTTACGAATTGTAAAACTGATTCCGCATTAAATATCACGTAAGTCTTATAGTCTTAATCTATTCACGACGAGCGAGATAACAATTCTTTCATGCAGTTCACAGATTCAATCGCCTGAAGAAATTTGTCAATTCAAGAACGAATGATGTAATAGCCCTTTAAATTGGTATACGCAATGAACTTTAAATATCTCGCAGATCAAATTCGATAAGATCTTAATAGCACACAAGTTTTGTCCTACTGGACCTTAACCCTAATAATCTTTCAAAATAGGTAGTAAGAGCCCTCAAGAATCAATAACTTCAAAAATCATATCCGGTTCCGTATACATGTATGCAAATATCGAGGTACTAAATGAAACCTTAAATTCAATAATATCGTATTGTAGTCCCCAAGTCATTTATGAGTATTACCGCCAATTTTTAATCCGAATACGACTTAAAGACCCAAATCCATTAATGCTACTGGTGTATTCATTACTCCCAACAGCATAATTGAATTTCAAAGTACATACCGTTCTGATGAACTAGCCTTAATCACAGCTTCCTCTAGAATCCTCAATTAGTTGTAGTCCTGTATTAAATCTAACTTGGAAAGTACTACGGTCTCTTGTAGATACTCAAATGATTCATTTATGCAAGGTAAAAGATATTTATTCCTAATACCCACTTGATTCCAGCCTCGATATTATAGACATGGCCTTCTCACAAGGCTATAAGCGTAACAAAATTTAGATATACGAATAAGTCATGAAATTGATTAAATGCAAAGTAAACTTTCATTTGCTCTAAAAGACCATAATAGTTTCATCAAGTTAGGATAAGTTTATCAAATCATTTCAAAAGAAAAGGAAATAAACAAGATTGTAGCAAAACATGCTAAGTCATCCATGGTCAAAGCAACAAAAGATTCCAACCTTCAAAAGTCTCAGTCCAGGCTAGGTTATAATCATAATCCCTGTCTTTAAGCAAAGTCAGATCCATCTTCACTTGTAGAGCTCCTAACACTTTGGTTCTTCTCATAGCCATTAGTATTAACCACTCCCTCTAACACTCGATTGTTTTGCAGCAGACTTAACGACTTGCTGAGGAGTTCCTCGGGCAACTTAAAACTTTATGCTCAGGACTCCCGCATAGCAAGCATTTCCTTGTTTCTTCCAGCACATAGTCTCAGTTGGATTAAACTTGCCACAGTATCCACAAGTTACTCTACAAGTTACGGCTTGATTAGCTTGAGAATTCTCTTTTTTCTTTTTCTTCTTTTCTCTCTTCTCCACAACAAATTGATGTTCACATGTGTCTTTACGTTTCCTTTTTTTCATTATGGGAGTTTCCTTCTCTACCCTTAACTTGGTTGCTAGAAATATATTGAGGTGAAACTTGAATAGTGGATCGCATCCCCTCGAGTTTTTTTTTTCTAAAGTTCCTCCAATACTCCTTTGTATTTCTTTTTCATTTCCAAGTTCTTGTTCCATAATTCCATCTTCTCTACAAACTCTTGTTTGCATCGTTCTTCCCAAAATTCAACCAATTTAGTTTGGAATTCCAACTCCTTGCAAAGAACTTCTATTTCTATACACATCTCTTCCAAACTTTTCATTTCATCCATTTGCTTCATCCTAACTATCAGCCTATCAATAACTCAAAGCATCTAAATGAGTAGCAAATCAAAATTTAAAACTTAACTATCCACAACCTATAAATTCTCACGCATCTAAGTCATCCAGGTATCTTTACTCTTACCTCTCCACGAATTTGATACTTAAGGAAATCCACACACACGAATATAAGTAATACCCCTTGATATAATGATATGTACTTCCATTCTAAAGTCTTACTCACGTATGTAGTGAAACCATAAATTATACACCATATGAAACAAGTTCCCAACCCTGACTAAAAACTGTTACGCACTAGTAGGACAAGAATCCTTCTCCTCAAAATTTTGTCTAAATCAAACCAATCATGACCTACAAGATAAAGTCGATACTTTTGATGTATTTTGAATGTATCGGTGGCAAAATGCGATTCAAAATTTTCAAAATTAGCGTTAAAGATACAAAATATTCCATGATCCAAAACTAAATTTTCTTAGTAAGAGATTTCAAATAATGTTTAACCACAATCATCAATACATTTTTCAAATCTCTCAAATAGGTTTAAGAAGATTAATCATGCAACTTAATGCATGAATTTTAAAACATATACATAATAATCATAACATATACGTGGAGGGTGTTCCAACACTTTTCCTCAAAGTTTTGAGTTAAACCTATGTTCGGGTAAAGCATATATTTTAGAAAATACCTTTAAGAAATAAAAATAGACATGTAGGTTCATATTCACATAACCTGTGATCCAACACCTTTACCACCCTTTTATATCCAAACCAAGAGCTAACTCTACTAGTACATAAAGCTTGATCATTTCTAATCTCTAATCCATAACAAATAGGCATTCATGTTCCTAAGAAAATATTCGAACTTGAACTCTATCTGATTTCGATTCTCCAACGAGTGCAAAATGTGTATACATATATATATAAATTTTGTGAAAAAGTAAAACAAGTGAATCTGGGTATAGTAATAGTCAAGTAAACTTGAAAGCGCTTTTGTTCAAGTAGAACAAATAGGTAATGAGTTCAAGTCATCTCACCAAACCAACGAAATACTTTTGGAGTTCAGACTTTCACAAAAGTTGAAATATGGCCACAGGACCAATCATAATATACGTATAAAGCAACTATTAAAATTTTGCACAGGAAAATCTCACTAAGTTCCCAACTAGGTTAATCCATTATACACTGGTAGATCTAATCTTCTGGTTTATTCTCGATTCATATTCAGTACTAGGGTCTCATTAAATTATATAAGACTAGCCATCAATTTTTCTCACGAGTACAGGGTTGTCTAAGCCCTCGGCAATGACCCCTTTTTCCCATTCCTACTGCCATACTTAATAGAAGTCTATAAGCGCAAGAAAAGGAATAATTAAGCATAAAAGAACTTAATGCATATACAAGTTGCAAAATATTTAGAATAAAGACATAATTCTTTACATGTATCAAAAGTTATAGCACGAGTTAAGAAGTCACAAAACAAGTCCAGTATGTCAAATACTGTATATAGGCAATGAAGTGCCACAAAATGTAGAAATATATGCAAGCGGATACAAAAGGCCTCACGGCGTGCACCACCCTTCCTAAGTTCACAGTTAAACCAAAAGGTCCAAATATCACTAATTTCAATCAGATCACATGCCTTTACGAAATTAGATCCATTCAAACCATAACACAAGCTAAAACCAAAGGTTATCCATTCGAAGTTCAAAATCTTTAATAAGCAAGCCACCAGCCAGAGCACCATCATTTCCAAGAATAACCAGTCTTAGGGTTTTATAGTTAAAGTCTCAAACTCCAAGTTCAAACCCAAGAAATAAGTACAACTTGCTAACTTACGTGTCAAATGGAAACTAAGTCAATTCACACTAACTTCGTGCTCTTGAATGCGGTTACTCTATATCTCAAAGTTCCCTCAATCCGTACACCTAAAGATAGGCTCACTCTTCTTGAAAACCAAGAATTTTAAAACATAAGAAGAGTATTTAAAGTAACAAAAATCTTATCAAGTTCAAGACTTACATTATAAAAACATAAGTTCGCCATTCTTCCGAAAACTCAAGATTTTTTTTTTGTGTAAAGCATAGACAAATTCAAGTGTGAGAATACACCAGTATACAATCAAGAGGAAAAACTTAGTTTAGAAAATTTTAACCTTGTATCAGCCCATCATATACAAAATTCAACAAGCTCATCAGTTATTCACAAATGTTCAAATTTGAAATTCAAGTAAAATTCACATATTTACCAAAATCGGAAAATTACACATACTTAAAGCATATATATATTGTTTCCAATCATCGTTTGAAAATAAAACTAGTACATCCTAGTTTTTCTTTAGAATTTCAAAGCAGAAATTCTCTAGGAGGTAAATGGGCGGGAAAATGCATTTTATTCCTTTGATACTCTTTTATCTTGGTTCAAAATCATCATACTTGGAGTTTGACCATCATATCTCGGTCTCTTATCCTCCATAGCCAGTACTAATAATTACCTCAATTCTTTCCACACTTACAAGTATAATGACAATTCAAATTCGTCGAATCTTTCACTACTAATCTCTCATCCCATATTTTCCTTCAATATAACATCACCTAATTCCTCAATTTTTTTTTCTACAAGTCCCAAGTAAGAAACTCTCAAATAATCAATTTCTTTAACCCCTAGGATACAATAGATCCTCGTTCACATAATATTCAAATTAATCTCACAGTCAGGCATCCTAAACTTTAAGCCTAGGATACACTACAAGATCTAAAGCCTATGCTCTGATACCAACTGTGACGCCCCCACTTCTCCCAAGGGCGTACCCAAGGGTATCGGCGGGGCGCCTGCCTAGCTCTCGCCAGGACTCAAGTCCATTTATACTTAAACTAACGAGCAATTAATGGCTAAAAGGGCAAATTAAATAAAATTCGTTTCCTTCGATATATTCAACTTACAACACAAGAATCCAATATATACATTCAGATTTCAAAAAAACAAATCCATAACCAGCCCTTAACTTTCATTTCCAAAGTTCTAAAATATCAAAAACACGTCGATCTCTTCAAAACATCTCCGATCCAGATTCCTGTTAAGGAAAACAACTAATGGGGTGAGCAATCGCTCAGTGAGGCCAAGAAAAAATAAAATAAAATAAAATAAAACATGCGCACGTAATTCAAGTAACATGATCAAGTGATCAAAAGTAATTGTCATGTAGTTTCAAGTATTGGCAAGTACTCATAAACACAAACAATTTAAGGATACTGGAGCTCTCCGGAGCTCATTTCTAGATTATTTGCCATAGTCCCGATCCACGAACCAGGGGTTGACACTCCGTCAACCGAATAAATATCCAATCTGTAGATCTCCACTTATTTCCCTCCATCCATCATTTCACCCTCTCGGATCCGTAACCAACAGGCATGTAAAGGCGATACTATACAAGTATGCCAAGCAAGATCTCAAAAGATCAAGCTTCCGGTCCCAAGGTTTACCAAATTTTCCCGACCAAGACCTCACGATTGGCTGCGAGATTACGAGGTTTAACCATTGGGTTTGGGCGTCCCCACAGGTCAGATTCTCAAAACAAATCAAGTTTTAGTCGATGAGATTTTCTCTGCATTCGACTTCAGGTCATGTACATGTAAAATCCAGTAATTTCATGTAGCAAGTCATGTATTGATCCAAGTAAAAGAGATGAAGTGTGGTAAAGTACACACTTCTCTCAACAAGTATAGTTTATGTGACAACAAGTTCAAGTAGAGTTCATGTAGGCAACAAATCTCAAGTGAAGTACAAGTAAACATGCGCTTGACACTCACCAAGTATCAAAAGTCAAAGATTGAGAAATTAGCTCTAAGACGCTTCGCCGGGAGTTCCCTCGAAGTCCTCTTGAGATCCTGAAAATATGCAATAATGCATTGTATCTCATATTCCAGGCCATACAGTATTCGTGTAAAGAAATGAAATAGTCAATTTTGACTCCAAAATTAAAGTTTCCAAAGTATTTCAGTTCATAAGGAACCGACTTTCAAATGAGGTCTCCAGTGATAGGTGAACTTAAGTTCACCATGAAAATAGGTTTGAAATGCTCTAAGAGTTGTAAAAATGTAACCTAGGCCCTTAAAAGAACATTTAGGTCCAAATTGGAAATTTTCACTTTTCGAATCATTCTTGGAAAAATCAGTCCAGAAGTTCGGAAAGTCTAAAAATGGAAACTTTTACACCGTCAGAAACTTCATTCGAAGCATAACAACTTTGTAGAAGGCCACTTTCCAAGAATCATATCAGAAACAAGTCAATTTCTCCAAGAAAGTTTACTATTCATTGAAGATAGGTCAAAACAGTCCAAGTTTTTCCAATAACTTTGGAATTTTGCCAAAAATCATAGAATCAAAACCAGCCTTTGAAATTCGATATGCATGTAAATTTCCAATCCAGATTTCAAATAAGAAAAACAGAACTCGATTCGATGTTCCTAGCTCAAGAAATAAAAAGTTGAAGTTCGCTAAAATTCCTGGACTGTTGGCCTTTCCAGAAATTTTCCAGATTTAATGCACTTCGCTAATTAGGCCATATCTCACTCGATTCTCAGTGAAATTGAAAATAGTTGGTGGTGTTAGAAACTAGGTTCACAAGGATATATTTATGTAGAAGAAATCATTTCCAAAATCCAGACATAAGCGGTTTAAAATCAAGCAACAAAATGGAGTTTCTGGACAGTCTCGGATGAACAGTAATAAACAGGCAGCCAACTTTCAAAACTCGCCACGAATCGTTCGGGACGAACTAGAAAATGAGCTTGATACCATTTTAAAGCTCTAAGAGTCTACTTTCAAATGCCGCAAATGGCACTCAATTTTGATCAACGAGCAAAACGTTATAGCTACACAAATGTTGCTGGTCAGAAAATTCTGGAGCTTGTTCCAGTTTTGCTTCTTTACTTGTAACTCAAAATTTAACCAACCATTTGGGTTGATTTTTGGTAGACAACCACAATACACATAGCACAACATATCTACACCTATTTGGAAGCTCAATTAGCACCAGAAAATTTTTGAAATTACAGGGCAGCAGCAAACAAGAAAATCGGGCAGCAAGTCAGAAATTTCAGACACTATCTTCTCCAAATTTCTAACTTTCTTCCAACTTCATTCCATCAATCATTCCATATACATGTATCATAGCACAATATCAGCAACCACAACATGTTAATTCATCACATCAGCCACCAAAAAGCATCCTCAAACCCTCGAGCATGTCATGAAAATGCAAGAACATAATTACTCAACCAATCAACCTAAATTCTACCATAGGTTGCAAACCCATGCTACCTTTGCTCCATTTGAACTATAATTTTGCAAGATTGAAGTGTGGGTCAGTGAGTTACCTCAAGAACTTAGTTGGACAGCTTTAGGGCAGAAATTTTGACAGAAATTCCTCCAAGAAAACCGATGAACAGCCCCCTCTTCCAAGCTTGGATCAAAGCGCTCTAATAGATGATGAAATTTGGAAGTGGATTGAAGTAATTTTGTAAGGATTTTGGCTAGATTTTTCTTCCCTTTTTTTCTTCCTATTCGGCCAAACAGAGAGAGTGAAGAGAGGAGAGAGAGTGCAATCAGATTTTGTAATGAAAGTGGAGAGAATTGGTGACTTAATGGTTAAGTCTAAGTGTCAACTCATGCTAGATCCGTTTAGGGTCTTCGCGTGTTCAATTTTCGTGCTCGTTTGCAACTTTTGTGCACTAAACCTCTGAGGTAATTTTCCTAGTACATTAATAGTACATTACTAGTAGTCTAAAATTTGGGCATTAAAATAATATGCGCTTAAAGAACCGATCAGTAAAATTTATTTTCGAGAAATTCATGTACTTTAGTAATTTTTTTTTTGGGTAACTCGAGTACGAAATATTTTTAAAATGACCAATTTAATAATATTTTGAAATAATAAAATTATGAGTCCTCACAGTTATCTTTTTTCGCTCCGTGATCACTAGCTTCGGGGCGAATTTGAAAAATTTGATGAACCGTTCCTCATACTCGGCCACGCTTAGTAACGCTTGTTTCAATTTAATAAAGTCGTCCTTCCTCTTTTCTTGTATCATTGGTGGAAGGAACTTGACATTAAATTCTCTCACAAAGTTTACCCAAATCCAGGGGGTTTGTTTTCTCTCCCACTTCGCTCTAACGACATTCCACCACGAGCATGCCACTCTCTTAAACTGGAAGACAACAAAATTCACTTGCCTTTTTTCGGCATAATTTAAAGCATGAAAAATCTCCACCATCCTTTCGAACCAATTTTCTGCTACCTTGGGATCAGACCCTCCGCGAAACTTAGGTGGGGCGAATTTCAGAAATTGCTCTAAAGCTCTATCCTCACCCCTCTCTTGGTTCCTAGGTTGGTTGATTGGCTCAGGGCCTTGGTGCTCTGCTAAACGCTCCAGGACATCCATTATGTGGTTATGGGCCGTAGCAACTTAGTCATTCCCTTCATTTCTAGAATTCTGGTTCGGGCCAATCGCAGATCCCTCACCTCTCTCAGGAGTGCGGGGTTGCCGAAACCCACGCCCATGATCCCGTCCATGTCCTCGCTGATCCATATAGCAAGATTCTAAATGCATAATTAAAAGAGAAAAAATAAGCGTAAAAATTTAAAAACATGTACAAGTTGCAAGGACACTTTAAAATCAAAGTATAGATCTTTACATAACTAAAAGTCATGTCACATGTCAAGAGTGCATACAATGAGTCAATAATATCAAATGCACGACATAGGCATCCAAGTGCCTCAAAATGCAGGAGTACATGCAACAAAATACAAAAAGCCTCAAAGCGAGAATCACCCCTACTAAGTCCTTAGCAAAAGTCAAAAGGTCGGAAGATCACTAATATAAATGAACCGAACTAGTCGATCCTACAACCTCAGAAGGGTCCTCCTTGACTACCCTTAATACCACGTGGTTAGGGTAGGGTCCTTCTCGGGATCAGCCTCCCCAGGTCCATCTCCAAGCAAAGCCTCCTCTAGACAGTCAATCATAGTCACACACTCAGGCATAATGCCATCCATGCGGTTCCCTGCCTCCTCAACAATTCAGATGAGGCGCCCCTCGGTCCCCTGAAACTGAGCGTAGGAGGCGTCAGCTCTCTGACACTCCTCAAGTACCCTAGCTTCTAGCTCTTGGAAGCGGGCAGCCTAGGCCTCCATAGCGGTTACCATCTCCTCTCTCTCAGCTCATGCTATCCTGAGGTCACGGGTCAACTGCCTCCGCTCCTCAACTACCTCTAACACCACATGGTTAAGCTAGGAGAATCTCTCTCGACAAGGGCAGGTCTTAACCCGCCTAGCGGGTGAGTACCGCAGGAGGGATCCGCCTCCAACCATCCGAAATGGAATCACTGGAGAAGGTCCTTCAATCCTATCATCATCACTGCTACTGTCCATATCCTACAAATAACCCACAAAACAAAAGGTTAGGTCATTATAATCACTAATACCATTTAAAATTTAATTTAAGGTCTATCACAAATTTCTATGATCAAACTTCGCGACTAAGGACTCTCTAACACTGTTCCAGGTATTTCAAACCTAGCGCTTTGATACCAACTGTGACGCCCCCACCTCATCCTAGGGCGAACCTTAGGCTATTAGCGGGACGCCTGCCCAACTCTCGACTAGACTCACGCACTCGTTCAAGTTTAATAAAGGATCACAATTAACCATCGACTTAATTAAGAAGTACTTCGAATATACAAGATCAAAACTCCCAAGTAAACCATATATGATTACAAATCACAAATCCCAAGTATAACAAAATTTACACTTTAATGGTCTTCAATAACATAAAAAAGTATACTACTTTCCACCAAAAATCGCTAGTCTAGAATTTTCAAGTTCCACCTCCAAAGCCTGTTAAGGAAAACAAACTTAAAGCGATGAGCTAACGCTTAGTGAGGCCAAGAAAATCAAGCAGGCAAGCAAGTAGCACTAATTAATCAAATAATATAATTGAAAGCAAAGTTCACATGAAATTTCATTTGAGTGCACAAGCAGGAATTAAACACACATGGAAGGATACGGGAGCTTTCAAGAATTATTTCCACGTATCGACCGATTCAAGCCATTTGGGGTTGACTCTCCATCAACTCAAGTAGTACATGACCGAAGCGCTCCACTTACTTCCTCCATCCAACATAACACCCACTCGGATCTGGAACCAAACAGGCATTAGGTGGCAATATTATTCGAGTATACCAAGCGTGTAACGGCCCCACTTCCCCCTAAGGCGAACCAAAGGGTTCGGCGGACCGCCTGCCCAGCTCTCGCCGGGACTCAGTCAGTCACTATAAGAAAAGACCATAAAACCCACAAAACAATCGAAATAACAATAATCCCAAACTTAAACGTAAACCTATATACATAGCCATCCCAAAAGCAATACAACTTATGTACAAAGGTTCTCCATTCTCCATACAACCAGCCCACCAAACATTGGGGCGAGAACCATAACAAAAGAATCAAAAGTACTAGATCGGCTAGTCTATACGTAGCTTCCGTCCTTGCACGTCTTCCCCTGCTAAGGAAAACAAAAAAAACTAAAGGAATGAGCTGGAAAGCTCAGTGAGGTTCCGTACACATAGGTAACAAGAGAATCAATGCATTCAATACACATAAACAACAATTCAAGATACAAGTACAGATAAAGCGATAAACACATTCATGAAAAGGATACGGGCTCACAAGGAGCCATTCGTTCATTCGTTCGTTCATTCGTTCCCCTACCTTCAATCATTTAAAATGCATTTTGTATAAGTAAAACCCCTCATTCATTCATTCGTTCATTCATTTCATTCACCCCGTCCCTGGCTTTTGGCCAGGCTCCACCAACCTACAAGGTAATACTCGAGTATACCGAAACGTTCACCCAAGTCCCTAATCGCCCGACCGAGTCCGCTTCTGGCTCGAGACGACCGGTAACAAGGGGCAATGGCCAGTTCAGCCCAAAAGGCTTACATTCATGCACAATTAACATTTCAATCGCTCAATCATTAAAATTTCACAATCATTGAGGCTAAGTGCGATAAAGTACACACTCGCCTCGAAAACTCATTTGGCAATCATTGAAAGCATTTAACATGTTATCAATCATTCAAACAAGCCATATAATCATGAAAGGTAACAAACAAGGAACACTCACCTAGTTATTGTGCACTTCTCAATCACCAATGAAACCTAAAATTAAATAAGATCACATTACAATTCATCGAGCATGATTTAGATGAAATCAAGAAATACCCGACTACTTGCGAGTAAACGTATAAAAGACTTTCAAAGTATAAAGAGGCATTTGGATCCGTGGACAAGAATAACCCTAATGCGACCCAAACCAAAAAGGGTTATAGAAGTTGTAACGGAAACACTTAACTCAAAACAATTCACATTTCCAGGAAATAAGCTAAGGCAATATTCTTTCGGAATTGTTTGTATGACTCAATAGCATATATATTCAAGTGGTCAATAAATGACCGAAGCCAATAAAAATCATGTGAAAAGGAGGAAAAAATACTTTAACTTCCACACTTAAAACCTTGCTTAGAAACAATGCACTTATGGCCGAAAAAACCCGAACTCATACCTCTATAGGTTGGAAAGGCTTAAGGAACATTTGAAGGTTTGAAACGGAAGAGGTATCATGAATAGAAACTTAGCCTTCGAACCCTTATCCAAAGACCCGAAGACACTTCCAAGGAAATACGGTCAATTTGATACAAAATACATTTCCAAAACCCACTTAAACTTATGCAATTTACAAGAAAATAAACGGCGGCATGTCCCTTGTGTTTACCTATTTTCCAGCCATTAATAGCTTCATTAATTCTCAAATCAGTCCCAACAGCTCATTAAAATCATATAAATACAAAAGAAATACGAAAAGCAAGCTAGAAACATTTTCGGACAAAAACAGTTTTGACATCATTTTGCGGTTTTGGCACCATTGGCGCTACGATTATCGAATTAGGGTGTAAGACCCACCATTTCGAAGCTAAGAACCAGGGCTACAACAATGTAGAAGGTCACTCAGTCCAAATCCCAGCACAACTAAGTCAAATATGCCAAATAACAAACCAGAACCGTAATTGCAGGTTTACAAATTACACTATGCTGTAATCAGTACAACTCATTCTAAACAGGTCCAAATGCAGAAATTCCAAAGGAATATGGTAGCTAGGACATCAAGCTACATTTCATCAGAAGACCTCAACCACCAAATCCAAAGAAATTCCAGTCAAAACAGCCAATTACAGGCGCAGTTCGGCCATCCTGAAGAACCCAGAACAGCAACAGTAAAATCGACATTTCTCACTCTACACTACTTCAAATGACCTGAAATTTTACAGGCACTTCAAACACATCAATACCTACAACTTTCATGTTTTAAGCCAAGGCCAATTCGGCCTCTAACCATGAGATACAAAACCAGCCAGAATTGGGGATATAAAACCCTAACTTTTCACATTTCCTTCCAAATCCAAAATTGGTTACAATTATCTATCATATACACCTACTAGAGTCATTACCCTACATTTCCAACCATCATAGATAGCCACAATATCATGATCACATTAAACCAGAAAAATCATAATTAAATATAAAAGTTCACCATAAATCAACCCAAATCAAGATATAACTCACTAAGTGACATATCCAACCCTTACAATTCACAATTTAACCATTATCAATGCAAGAGAGAACTTTCTTAATCAACTTACCTCACAACTCAAGAAGACTAGCAATTCAAAGCTTCCCTTTCAAAATCACTCCACCCAAAAGCTTTAACCTTCCAAGAAGCTCACTTGTACGGAGTGGTTTCAAAATCTATCGGTGAAATTCCAAGATTGAAGCAAAAATCAAAGATGAAGATTGAAGAGTTTTTCTCTCCTTGCTCTCAAAGCTCACGGTTGGACAGGGAAGAAATGAGATATTTTGGACCAAAAAGATTATAAGAAGGAAGAAAAAATGCTGGTCAAACCAGCTGTCCTGTCACAATCCGGCCGGTTTCTGGCCGGATTCCTGGCCGGATATGAGGCAGAGACGAATCAAATTTTTTTTTTCAAAACTGCACCACAATCCGGCCAACAATCCGGCCAAGAACTGGCCGGATTTCCGGCCGGATTCGGTCCTTCAACATTTTCGCAAAATTTTCGTTCTTTTCCAAGTTTAATTGCCACGCTCAATTGTACTTCTAACACGTGCACATACATACATATCTCATACATAATTGCACATAACAACAAGGCCTTCCCGTTTTTGAAACGATTAGTGAACAATACTTCAATTAAACGAGAAACGGGAATAAACCAAAACTCTTAGAAAGTATGAAAGGTTTAGGGTTCTCACAAAGCGAGATCTCAAAATATCAAACTATAAAATTTCCCAAGGTTCACCAAGATTCTCGACCAAACCCTTGTCGACTCGAGTCACGAGGTTAGCCAATGGATTGGGGCGTCCCCACAATTATAATTGGTCGATGAGATAACGCTCCAATCGACTTAGAATTGTTCATGGCTCTGAGTCGGGATGAGAGGCACCTCCCACCCGAATAGGGTGTGGTACATGCTATCGCTCAGTGCTCACGAGTAATAACATGTTCGAGTACAAGTGCAAATCACAAGCATTCATGTAACAAGTATCATTTAATCAAGAGAGAGAGAGAGAGATGACGAGAGCGGTAAAGTACACCCTCACCTCGGCAGGTTCACATATCATGTAGCACTTGTACAAATATTATTTCAATCATAGGAACATTGAACATGCACTTGATACTCACCAAGAGTCAAGAGCAAAACAAGAGCAAAGCGAGAGATCAGACAAGCTCCTCAGCGTCCTCGTGACCACTTGAGACATGCACAATCACGATTACCTAAGTACTCGACCAAGGCTAATAAGAAAAATATTTTCTTCCCACCCACTCTCAAGATTACAAGTTCGAGTCAAGTTAAAGGAGCTTTTCTCGCTAAATCATTAAAATAATATTCAATGGAAACTCAAAAGTTATTTTTGATTCAAGTCTTGGCAAGAACTCTTAATTTCAAAAGAAAGTACCATATTTACTTTCGACACGAAAATCGAGAAAAGGGTAGATAGTTTCATCTGTCAAAACTTCTAGTCCTACGCCCAAGTTTTAGAATATAAAGAGCGTTCACATTTTCTAAACTAATGGAGTTAAAATTCATCAAAACTCCACTCATTTCCATAGTAAATGTCAAAGTTAAAGGTTCCAAGTTTCGAGTTTAAAACTAGTGAAATTTTCCAAGAATTACTCTAGTAAAAACGCTCCATTTTTAGAGTTCAATCTCATGAAAATCAAGGGCATAAGACTAGGGGTTGAAATCCATTTCTCAAGTATGAAATGAGGGCAATTAACAAAGAAAGTTAGGCAACCAAGAAATGCATCAAGAGAGGTTTAATCCTTTGGAAACCAAGATTCAAAATGAAGGTCTAATGTTCAAAGAGATCTTGTATCCAACCATGAAATCAAACTTAAAATGAACTAATAATCTCAAAGGAAAGTTAAAATTTCTTAAAAGAGCATTTTGCTTGAAACCAGAAAATTCCAGCTTTGTGCGACACCACTTGGAAAAACCATAACTCGTGTTCTGTAAGTCCAAAAATTGGAAACTTTATACCGTTGAAAGCTAAATTCAATGTACTAAAACTCTCTCGCAGACACTTTTCCCAGATTCAAACCGAAATCATTCAAATCTGTGCTCAAATTCACTGTTCCAGACAGAATAGAACGAAACAGGCTTGCAATTTCAGTAAATTTTGAAAATTTGGCAAACTTCATAGAAATAGAATCAGCCCTTGAAATTTATATCACTGTAAGAACTCCAAGTCTAGTTTCAAACGCAATAAACAAAACTCAATTTGGACCTTCCTACTCCAAGATACAACAGTTTAGGGAAAGCTGATTTTTAGAACCTGTTTAACAGAAATTCCAGTTTTGGAGCACTTGACACAATTTCAAAAATCTGGTCATAACTAAAGCTACACAACTCAAAATTTAGCATGGTTTGCGGTGTTGAAAACTAGATTCAAAATTTTAAAAATCACTTGAAGGAACTGTATTAAAATTCGTTTTGCAAGATAAGTGAAAATGAGCTACAAACTACAGCTAAACTTGTTTCTCGGATGAAAACAGTGAGGAAAATCAGTCAGTTTTACCGGTTCACTGCTGCTCATAGAAAACGAACTAGAAGGTACATTTTATACCATTGGAAAGCCCTCGGAGTCTAGTTTCATATGCCATAAATGACACTTGGTTTTGACTCCAGGACGACAAGTTATGGGCTGAAACGTACACACTGGTTTGGTAACCTGGTCAGCAATTTTCCAGATTTTCTACCTTACTTTAACCCAACTTTCACTCAACTAATTGAAATGCTTTTAAGGAGATAATTGACACACATAAACACCAACATATAACAAGCATTTTGGCACCAAAATAACCAAAAAATTCGAAATTAACATGAAGGAAATAACCGGCAGAAATTTCAGACAGAATGCTCCTTTCTCTCTTTAACTTTACTTTTCAACTCTCACTACCAAAAACCAAGATTTCATTCACAAAAACAGCAACCAAATAAGCAATTCCTCAAGGCCACTACCTAAAAGCCACCTCAATGCATCTACCTAGTGTCAAGGTTCTTAGAACCCATCAACAACCCAATGTTTAACTAGTTAAAACAAACTAACTAACCATAAGTTTGAGGGAAAAAAATGAGAGCTTTGGAGTGTTACCTTACTTCCAAGAGATGAAGACCAAACCACTAGTGTTTAAGCTCTAAACCACCAAGGTTCCTTCCTCCTTCAAGTCTCCCTTCAAACTTGAGTGATAAACCAAGAAAGTGAGCAAGATTGGAGGGTGTTTTTGGGAGCCAAATGGAAGAAAAGGAAGCTAAAGTTTTTGGTAAGAAATGGATGAAGGGTGGCCGCCGACCAAGAAGGAAGAGGAAGAAAGGTTTTGTGTGGGTTGTTGGTGAAGTGATGGAATGACAAGGAAGAAATGACATAAAGGTGTTTTGGTGCAAAAAGTCAACTAATGAATAGTGGGCCATTAGTGCTCTTAATTGAGATTAATTCAACTCGCTCACCTCTAATCCCTCAATTAACTGTTCTTAGTCTACTATTGATCATCCTTAATTCTCCAAGACCACTGCGCTCTCGAACCGAATTTTGCCTCGAAAAATGTGTATTCACTAATTCTCACTAGTTGAGCCGCAGAAAAATTAACTTTTAAAGCAAATGTGCTAAAATATAATTTGAGGTAATGTACAATATAATTGTAATTAAAATGGATGAAATAACTTAATTTGAGCAAACGAATAAATAAATAATTAAATAAACCAGTAAGATAAATAAAAGTAAGTAAAATAAAATAAATTCGGTCCTCACATAACCGCCATACTTAGTACATCCCTCAACTTCATATGAGGTAGTATTTCAATGCGATCAGTAGTCTTTCTATTCAAGTCATCCAAAATTTGACCAATGATAGTATCTAGATCTTCCTCAATCCCAGCTTGCTTCATTATTGACTCCATCTCTTCAAAATACTCAACCACGGTCTTAAAACCTTGATTAAGTGAGTGAAATTTTTGCAGCAACTCTCCAAAATAAGTAGGAGCATATATCTTAACCATTATCTTCTTCAATGCACCCCAAGTGGAAATTGAAGGTAGTCCACATAATCGACGTTCCTTCACAAATTGATTCCACCATGTTAAAGCATAATGATTAAAAACATAGGTAACCAATTTTGCATTCTCCTTCTCAGTATAAGATTGATGTCCAAAGAAGCATTCCACTTTCTTTACCCATGTTAAGCATGCATCGGGATCTTTAAGACCACTGGCAGATGGTATGAATATTTTAGAGTTAGAAGAACCAACTCTTCAATATCCTCTTAATTCCTCCTCATGACGTTGCCGATTATGAATGTAATAAGGTCCTCCACTTGAATATCTAGAGGTGGATCTATCCATTTGACCAAAAGTGTGTGTGAATCTGCAAGAATGGTTAGTGACAAGAAAGAAATTTCCTCACAACACTCCCTTACGTGTATCCACTCACTCTCTTGTTTACACTCAAGTAAGCACGCTCTATTAATCTCACTACTCTTTCAAGTTCTTGATTCCAATTCTTGAGACAAATTGAATTTGCTCAACAATTCAATTAACACAGTGGCAATGGCTAGGAGTTCAAGACGAATGGCTGTGATTTGATGGGACTAGACTCAAATAAACTTGAAAATAACTCATACGAAATTATACAAAAACAAAAGAAATGAATGGATAGAATTAATAAGACATTGACCCTGCAGAAATTTGGAAACTTAGAGACTCTACCGAATTGTACTTGATTGGAATTTGGAAGTTTAAATCAATTGATTCTTGGATTCACTTTTGGAAAGTAATGTGTTATTTTGAGGAGCTTTCCTAAGTGTGTCAAGCAGCTTAACAAACCAAATTGGACAAGGATTTATGTGACTAGATTTTGGTAATAATCCAATTCAAATTAGGTTTCTAAATTCAAGACTATTTTCTTGTTTGGTTTGGATCCATTTCCTTTTCTTGTTTTCCTTTCTTTTTTGTTTCTTTTCTCCTTTTTTTTCCACAGATCAATCTCTTTTCTTTCTTTCTCTTTTTTCTTCAAATCAACTTGCCACTTCAAGAAACAAAAATTAGCCGCAAATACCTAAGAAGATGAGTTAGGGTTTCAAGAATTCCAAGATTTGGAACTTTTTCATTCAAGACTTTCAAGAAACCCTTTTTGTATGATTCAAGAATATCAAGAAATCTATCACGCCCCGAGCCCGCACGCGCCCGTCACATGACATCCGCCATATTCTCAAGTCCAGTTCAAGAATACAAGGTAACATTTAACTAGACTAAACTTTAAAAGTACTAAATAATATAACTAAATAAAGTGCGGTACAAATATCATCTAAAAATGTAGTCTACGAATATCCAATAAATTTGTATATTTATTCTCTAATTGAAATAGTGAAAACAAAGTAAATAAAATTAACAACTAGAAGTAGCTAGCCTGCTAACTTCTGTTCACTTAAAACTAATAAAAGTCATCCTCAGGGTCTTCTACGTAAATCAACTCATACTCTTCAGGATCTGCAAAGATAGTAAAAAATGGGTTAAGCAACAAATCGCTCAGTAGGTAGTATCTACCCCTCTGTTGGACCATGCATTCATAACTTTATAGATACTTATATAGATATAAATCAAATCACTGGCACATTGTTCACATCCATAATCATAAAAGTGACGTCGTTTATAAAACAATCAGTAGTAAAGAGTGACAAGTAATTTAAAAGTATCTTATTGATAACTATACATGAAACATCATAAAGTCATAAATCATTTCGTATTAGCTCATAAGTCTCTTCTTATCAGTTCATAAATCATTTCGTATCAGCTCATAACAAGTACATGTAATCACCGGCTACTAAGTACTCAGCCTAGAGATTAAACCCCTTCTAGGTGGGCGACCAATAGGTTTCATGACTACCGATTGGTCTCATTACATATATCGACCAATCGGCCGGACTTTATATCAGGCTACCATGACCTTGTCAATCGGCCGAACTCTATACCAGGCTACCATGACCTCGTCAATTGGCCGGACTCTATACCAGGCTATCATAACCATTAGACAGGACTATAGCCCCTACCATCTCTTCCATGACTGTTTTGAGATTTACTTGTCATAAATTCATTTTACACGTCACATATATAGTTCTTTGATTTCATAAAAGATACAGCTCGTTTGGTATATAATAATATATCAAACTATTTCAAATAAATCACATGGTCCATTTTCGTATAGTAAAAATATAACTTTCATAAATATCCAAGTAAAGCATTTAATCAAATATATTTTGAGTCAAAACAACAAAATATGATTGTCAACAAAAATTTCATTTTGCACCTTTGAAATCTCAGAAGGGTATGTACCACCTATCTTTGTCTGACTGCTTGAGTGGAACTACTTTAGATCTTTTAAACTTGTGTCGTACCTATTAAATGCATAGGTTTTTTAATTAGTTGATATTTCTTACAGATAAATAAATATACAAACTCTGAGCAAGTCGAAGATTCATGTCTAGACCATTATATGAACCCTAGTAGCATTTTTTTCAAATTGGACGATTTCTATTTTTTAAAAGTTTCTATTTTTAGAAAGTTTCTTAATTTGGAAAGTTCTCCTTTTTGTAAAGTTTCCTTATTTAAAAGAAAATAATTATTCATAATCATATTTATTATCTTGACTATTATCTTACTACACATATATATATATTTTTATTATTATTATCGTCCTCGTCATCGCTATTTTATTTAATTACCATTTATATATACTTGTTAATTAATTACTATCATCTTTCGCTTTACTTCCACTTTTGTTCATGTGTAGGTGTTATTACTATTTATGTATCCATGTATATATATATATATTGACTTATTATTATAATTATTGTCTTAGTCTATTACACTTGTATTTATATTTATATTTTCGTTTATACCCTTAACTTATTTCATCCATGTCTATATTGTTATTATTATTACTATCATTGTTTTATTTATTATTATTATTATTATTATTCGTATTAGTGTTGTCGTTAGTATTCTTATTATTATTATTTTAAGCGTTTCATTTAAGTATTTTTGACTTAATCAATTAAGTATAAGTTTAAGTGACTAAATCTTTAAACGCCAAACATTATTTTGAATTGGGTTCTGAAATTTTTAATAAACACGATAAAATATAAAGATGGGCTAGTTATATTTAAAAATTTATTTATTGAACATCCACTGAATTTATACTACATTTTGATCCAAGTATACCTGTCATTTTTCTTTTTTTTTTCCTAACCTCTAACCCCAATTTACCTTACAACTCGGCAGTGGCACAACAATAGCCAGCCACTACTTTCCCTTTTTTTTTCCTTCCTCGGGTTGGCGGAAAGGCCAACCCATGTTACCAGGCAATGTCGTCAGCAATTGCTGGCGACCTTTACTCCTACTTTTTTTCTTGTCTTCTCGGGTTGGCCAAAAGGCCAATCCTTTGGCAATTGTTTCCTATCGCCAGCCATGCGCTGGTGACTTCCTCCTTTTCCCTTTTTTTTTTCTTTTGTTTGTTGTTGCGCTGTTGAAGCTTGGGCATCAGCAATGGCGCACAACAGCAACGGCCCCGCTGTTGCTCCACCCCTCTTCTCTTTTTTTTTTTTTTCAACAGAATGAAGATTTCAATTTTTTTTTATTCTACCTATAGCTAAAATTTCACCCTATTCCTATTGATTCAAATATAAATCTTCCTAAATTTCTCATAGAACATAAATATATCGTAATGTACATATACACGAAATTTCCAACATAACTCATGGAATTAATAAGACTTAAGAGAAAATAATCTTAACATGCATTTGGAACTTACAGGTCTAGGCTCCTAGTTGCCTGATTGATTAATAGCGACACCTTCTTCTCCTTCTCTACTCTCTGACGACTCTTGCTCTAAGTGGAGGCAGACCATGGAAGGGAGGAATGATGTTTTTTTCTGTTTGATAATTGTGCTAAACCCTAATAACCACCCATCATTTGGTGGTTTAGATAAGAGTTCTAACTGTTGTGAACTTTTACCCTATCTTATCTTATTCCTATCCCCCAATTAACCCTTTAACCTATCTAACAATTATTTTTATTTTTACACATGGTAAATTACTATTTAATTAATTGGGCAAGGATAAAAATATTGAGCCCAAAACCGTGGGTTTTACATTCTACCCCCCTTACAAAAAGTTTCGTCCTCGAAACTTACGTACTTTGATAAAAAAAAATAGGGATATCTATTCTGCATGTCTTCCTCTAACTCCCATGTTGCCTCTCGCAGTATATGGTTCGTCCATTGCACCTTCACATAGGGTATGGTCCTTCTCCTTAGAACTTGATCATTTCGATCTACGATTTTCAAAGAACTTCCTCCACTGAGAAGTTCTCCCTCACCTTAACGGGTAGATCCTCCAAAATATGGCTTGGGTCAGATACATACTTCCTAAATTGGGAGACATGAAAAATGTTATGTACCTTCGACAGAGCAAGTAAAAGGGCCAGTCGATACGTTAAAGGCCCGACTTTCTCCAGTATTTCGTAAGGTCCTACATATCTTGAACTTAACTTACCGCTTCTTCCAAATCTCGTCACTTCCTTGGTGGGTGATACTTTCAAATATACATTTTCTCGTGATTGAAATTCTAAAGGTCTTTTCTTTAAATCTGCCAACTCTTGTTTCGATCCTAAACTACTTTTAGTCTTTCTCGAATAACCTTAATTTTCTTCAAGGTTCTTTCCTCCAAATCAGGGCCAATGATCAGCTTCTCACCTACTTCATCCCAATAGAAGGGAGCCATACCTATCCCGCTGTGGTAGCTATTATTATATGAGAATTCTATTAGTTTCACCAACTTATCCCAACTATCCGAGAAAATCTAGAGCATAAGCTCTTAGTATGTCCTCTAGTGTCTGTATGGTCCTTTCCGACTATTCATCTGTTTTGCGGTGGAAGGCGGTATTTCGTCTTAGATCAGTCTCCATAACCTCTTGGTAGGTCGATCAAAATTTAGACGTGAATCTAGGGTCCCAATCCGACACTACTTTCACAATTCATTTTTAGACTAGATATCCCATTCTCTCCCCTTTTAAAGGTTTCATCCTCGAAACCAAAAAAAAAAAAAGGCAAACATCAAAATAAGTTAACAAATTTCCAATGTTCTTGCAATACATTTTGGGAATTATTTCCACAATGTCTAAATTGGATTTTCTTATTTAATTCCATCAAGCTTCCACTACGCACTTTTATTTTTCTCAATATCTTCCATCTTCATATTTATATAGCTTAGACGAACACAATAGCTCTCATAATATCTCTCACAAATTCAGCATTCTAGATATCGGCTTAGAGTGCTCCATAGAGATCAACCTATAGAAAGGATACCATAAACACCAACAGCACCATTTCTTCTTTTGTCACACATTCTATCACAACTTATTTATCCACTATCACAAGCAGTAATCATTATCTCGATATATGGGTTCCTGTCCACTGTGTTTGTAATTGGTAATGGAAATCTCTTATTTCCCTCAAATCTCATGTCTACCTTATTTCAAATTCCAAAAGAAAAAGATCAATAATATCTCAAATAGCATCACACCTATTTCCAAATCCTATAACCTGAGTTGTTTTACTACTAAATGCCATGGGAATCTTATTTTGTTTTGCCATTTTTTTACCTCAATTCGATTTCTAAAACACATATTCATATTACGGTAAAACATACCAAAATACACAAAATTTTATACAAAAATTATCGGCAAATTCTCATATTTGAATGTAATAACTTTATCATAACTTTGGTAAAGTATAAATCTATGTGTAGAATTTTGAATTCATACAAGTTTAGAAACCTGGAAGTGTTTGAAACATATAAGTTAGTTAATTGTACTTCTTTCACCATTAGAACTTCGAGTGCGAAGAGAATTTATCAAGAATTATTGTTAGATTCTTTCTACATGATATGATTTTTTTTAATGTAGAATGCATTTATTGATAGCTCTTTTTTGAGATTGGATGAGTATCACAAAAATATTTTGTACAGGGCTATAGGATATAATTATTTATGGTGTTTATTCATTTTTTATTGTTAATTTATGTTTCTTGGTGTATATATATTTATAGAAATTATACTTATTTGATAAAGATACTTATTCAAAAATCTTGATTAACATTTGTTCGCGAAATAATAATTTTTTTTCTTAAGACGAGAACTATGTAAGATTATGTATTCTAAGGAATTTCTAACATATTTATTGACTAAGGACGATGTAATAATGCTAATAAGCTAATTCAATAATTGTATAGGGCATTATATCTAATCGTTGTAAACCTCAAAAAGAGACAAGTCTATTCACTCTTGGCCGCATCTCCCACTGAAGGAATATTACTACTAGACTATATCAATTTGTATGGGATAAGGCCATACACCTATTAATTATCACCAGTAGTGGTAATAGTTCAACTAGAGTAAAATGGTAGCAACATCAGTAGAACTTCTATCCAGGTAAGAGTACTATTTATAAAGCTCTTTTATAAAAAAAAAAAAAAAAGGTCTGCAACACTTCATTCTTCATCCTTTGAAATGGTTTCATCCGCGAAGCCTAATCCCACGTCAAGATAAGTCGATATAATATCCAATATCATTGTCACCCATCGTGCAATTAATCCTACACAACTTAAATCGGGTCTCTTTATTTAATCCATCACGCTTGCTGCATACTTTAATTCCTTGATACTTTCAATTTCCTATACTGTGACGCCCTGAAAGAATGAGAGCGAGAACCCGAAAATTTTCTAAGTTCCTAGGGTTTATTTTATTGATTGCCCGCCTTTTCGACATTTTCTTTATTAGAAAATTCCCCAGATAATTTTATCGAGTAAATATAGTTTTTAAATGATTTTTCTAGTATCAGTTAGGTTTTGATAAAGTAAGAACATATATCGGACGTGGGACCCACTAGTGCGAAAAGTTCGGTGAAATTCGACTAGTTAGGTTAAGTTTTGGATACCGGGGTTATTTTACCAGGTGCTAAGAGATAAGTAGAGGTTATATGGATGAGAGTGGAGAGAGACAAAAGGATAACCATGTATTAATTATAGTGACAAGTGTCACTTAGAGATTAAGTCTTGATTCTTGACCACTATTCATCCTTTTACCATTTGACTAAATAAACCAAAAAAAAAAAAGGATTAAAATCACTTCATTTCCAAGCTTTGTGGCCGACTCTCTCTCCAAGCAAAAGAAGAAAAACCTCTCCAAATTCCTTGCTCCAATCTTGCCCAATTCAACAAACTAACCGATTAAATTTGAAAACTCTCCATAAAAACCTCTCTCTTAGTGATTGTGAGGTGATTAGTGAAGTGGTTTGGGAGATTAAAGTGCAAAGTTGCTCCTTTTCTTGTGTTGATAAGGTGAGTGACTATGGAACCCTCTTTTCTATCTAATGATGTTTAATTAAGGACTTGTGGTGGTTATAAGTGTGATTTGGTGGATTATTTCTTGATTTTAGTTAAGATTGGTGAATTTTTCTATTTATGTGGGATTTTTCTATTTTCATATGATTAACATTATGTGGCCATGTATGAGGATTGGAAATGGTTTAGAATGAAGCCTTAGTGCTAAGATAGCGGCTATTTGCGGAAAATTTCCGCATTGAACAGAAAATTTTGGAATTAGGGTTTCGATTACCCCCTTTCTGCCTGGCACTGTTCATCATAGTTAGAGGCTGAATTAGCCTTGGGTTAAAACATGAAAGTTGTAGGGAATGATATTTTAGAGATGCCTACAAAATTTCAGCTCAATCGGAGTATTGTAGCAGGTGAAAAGACCAAAATACCCCTACTACCCTGTTTCTATCCGAACTTGATAATTGCTTCCGTAATTGGTTAATTTGGTTGGGAATACTTCTGATTTGGTTGTTGATGTCTTCTTAAGAAATGTATCCTGGTGTCTTAGCTTTCGGATGGCTTTGGAATCACTTGATTTGGACTTAGGTAGCCTCAATTACGGTTCGTTAACCAGAATGCGGTTTGGTAACCTATTTTTACGGTTCTGGTTTGGTACATTGACATTTTGACCTAGTGGAACTACAAACTGGACTGAGTGGCCTTCTTCAACATTGTATCCCTTTCTGTTAGCTTCGAATCAGTATAAATTTCATCCAAATCCGAGTCCCGTAGCTCTAGTTATGACCAAAACAAGATCGGTTGTCAGAACTGCCTTCGAATTTGGACAGTTCTGATAGGAATGTTTGGACCCATTTTCCTCCATGCTCTGTATTGATTCAGCTTTTGGTCCAAACATTAAAGTTATAGCCTTATGTCCTAGCTTCCAACGCCTTTGGAATTTCTTGATTTGGATTTGTGAGCTGTGAGTTATGGTCCAGCAAACAAACCCTGTTCGTCATCCTAAGACGTAAATTTCTGGTACTGTTTTCCATAATTTTGACCTAATTCCATTCAGATCTAGATTAAGGTATCTTCATAAGAATTGTATCCCTTCCTCATATCTTCGAAACGGTGTCTCGTTCACCTTGATCCGATATTCTTAGCCTAACTTTTGATCAAAACGGTTTGAGATGGCAGATTTGGCCGTTTCCGTTTGCCGTTTCCGCACTTACGTGCGCCCATTTTGCCGTTTCTGCACTTGCATGTGTCGATTTTGCCGTTTTGCTTGTTTTGGGCATGTTAGTGTCCATTTGTGATAATATGTGATACAATCTTCTATTTCAGACAGTGGTGAGCTAGGCGGAGCCGGTGGGGCCCACTACTAGCGAACACGTGCGAAGTGATTTTGCTCTTGTACTACTTTTGTATTTTGAGTAAGTATTCAGGCCGTTTATGTGTATAAACTGCTTATGTGTTTTGATGTGAAAAGGGGGACTTAGACGAGGGTGTACTTTATCACACTCGACCTAAACCCTAGTTTGTACCTATGTTTCTCCATGAGATGTGTATATATGAATTATTTTGGTGCTGAACCCCTTGAGCTTGGAGCTCAGGGTGACTTTCGTGAGTTCGTGAAATATGTTGAAGTTTTGGGCCCGATCTCAAGACCTGGATGGACTATTCGAGCCGGTCGGGGATTGGTCGGAGCCAGTCCAACCTAGTCTGAGGTCACCAAGTTCGTAGGTTCCAGTTGTGAACCAA
The DNA here is from genome assembly GCF_036785885.1 of Coffea arabica. Taxonomy (NCBI): domain Eukaryota; kingdom Viridiplantae; phylum Streptophyta; class Magnoliopsida; order Gentianales; family Rubiaceae; genus Coffea; species Coffea arabica. The sequence continues at coordinate 48,407,139 of NC_092321.1, forward strand.
GTTTGTGACCCGAGCTTGTGACTCAAGCTCAAGTTTGTGATTTCATTCGCCTGAGCAAGTTTGTGATGTGACTGGCCAATGAGGGTGATAAGGTGTTCGGTGGGTGTACAAGTGGAGTACTACGGACCTTCTTGATGGTCGACGGAGTGTCGACAGGAGATCACGCATGGCAAATGACTTGGCTTTGGAGCCAACCTGTATCCTTCCTTTGTATTGTTACTTTTGTGCTTGACTTGACATTTTGTGGAATAGCTGTTTCTTTAAATGTGAAATTTTACGCTTTTACCCCTGTTTACTTACTAAACTTCTAGCTTACCCCGTTTCTTTTGTTTTCCTTAGCAGGGGACGACGCGGGGAACTTCTTGGCACCTTCACTAGTATAGTTAGGTTTGATTGTAATAGTCGGACAGTTAGGATGTTTGTTTTTGTTTTGGTGGTTTGTATAAGGACCCTCCTTAGGGTCTACCTTCTGCTGGTTGTTATTATAATGTATTAGAGTGGTTTGACTCGATACTTTTGAAGATGTAAATAGAACTCTTTTGGCGTTAGATATATTGTGAATAGTACGCTTGTGGGTTTATCTAGTTTTATTGTTTTGAAATTTTGAGTCCTGGCGCGAGTTAGGCAGGCGTCCCGCCGATACCCTAGGATTTGCCCTTGGGAGAAGCGGGGGCGTCACATATAGACAATACTTCAAATATATATAATATTTTCTATACTTCCGACTTCTTAAACTTAGAATGTACTACCAAAATCATATCCAACAAAAAGGATATCATAAATACCAATAGTACCATTTCAACTTAAATCACACATGCAAATTTTCAAGCTTAATTATTCTGTCATAATTGATCATTTCCTAGTGTGTATTTCCTCTAAAGAGTAAATCGTACCCTAGGCTCTGTTATCACTAAATATTATGGAAATCTTTTATTTTGCAATCTTTTATCCAACTTCATTCCAATTCCTAAAATCACTAATATTACAACCATCATTCAACATACATCTAGATCGCATAACCTAAACTTTGATAACATTAAAATCACGAGAATCTCTTATTTCCTTTAATCCTCCTTTTTTTTCGTCTCATTTCAATTCTCAAAACCCCTAATATCTTATTTCTTTTGATCTGTTTTTCCATCTCCTTTCAATTTCCAAAATCATTAATATCCAAACATAATTTCTCACACTCCCAGACCATGTAACCTAGGCTCTGATACCACTAAAAATGTCACATCCCGAGCCCGCACACTCCCGTCACATGACATCCGTCGTATTCTCAAGTCTCGCTCAAGAATACAAGGCAACATTTTTTTTTTCTGAAAAATACTTTATTTTATTGATTGAAACTGGAGAAGTACATGCTATGATGAAACGATGAAATACATAATTTCAGCCTCCCGCAAATTCAAGACACCTATCCGGGTTGCCATCGCAAGGAGGAGAGCTCGCAGCTGTCTAAGTATACCGTAGCCCGCACTAAATGCGGGAGCTGAGGGAGCGAAGTGCAACATTTAACTAGACTAAACTTTAAAAGTACTAAATAATATAACTAAATAAAGTGCGGTACAAATATCATCTAAATGGTTGTCTACGAATATCCAATAAATTCGTACATTTATTCTTTGATTGAAATAGTAGAAACAAAGTAAATAAAATTAACAACTAGAAGTAGCAAGCCTACTAACTTCTGTTCACTTAAAACTAATAAAAGTCATCCTCAGGATCTCCTACATAAATCAACTCATACTCTTCAGGATCTGCAAAGATGGTAAAAAGTGCGTTGAGCAACAAATCGCTCAGTAGGTAGTATCTACCTCTCTGTTGGACCATGCATTCATAACTTTATAGATACTTATATAGATATAAATCAATCGTTTGCACATCGTTGGCATCCATAATCATGAAAGTGACGTCGTTTATAAAATAATCAGTAGTAAAGAGTGAAGCAATTTAAAAGTATCTTATTGATAACTATACATGAAACATCATAAAGTCATAAATCATTTCGTATCAGCTCATAACAAGTACATGTAATGACCGGCTACTGAGCATTCAGCCTAGAGATTAAACCCTTCTAGATGGGCAACCAATAGGTTTCATGACTACCGATTGATCTCATTGCATACATCAGTCAATCGGCCTGATTTTATGCCATGCTACCATGACCTTGTCAATCGGTCGGATTCTATACCAGGCTACCATGACTATTAAACAGGACTATAGCCCCTACCGTCTCTTCCATGACTGTTTTGAGATTTACTTGTCATACATTCATTTCACACGTCACATACATAGTTCTTTGATTTCATAAAAGATACAGCTAGTTTGGTATATAATAACATATCAAAATATTCAAATAAATCACATGGTCCATTTTCGTATAGTAAAAATATAACTTTCATAAATATCCAAGTAAAGCATTTAATCAAATACATTTCGAGTCAAAACAACAAAATATAATTGACAACAAAAATTTCATTTTGCACCTTTGAAATCTCAGAAGAGTAAGTACCACCTACCTTTGTCTGACTGCTCGAGTTAAACTACTTTAGATCTTTTAAATTTGTGTCGTACCTATCAAATGCATAGGTTTCCTAATTAGTTGATATTTCCTACAGATACATAAATATACAAACTCTGAGCAAGTCGAAGATTCATGTCTAGACCATTATATGAACCCTAGTAGCATTTTCCCAAATTGGACAATTTCTATTTTTGGGAAGTTTCTATTTTTAGAAGATTTCTTAATTTGGAAAGTTCTCCTTTTTGTAAAGTTTCCTTATTTAAAAGAAAATAATTATTCATAATCATATTTATTATCTTGACTATTATCTTACTAGACATATATATATATATTTTATTATTATTATTATCGTCCTCGTCATCGCCATTTTATTTTATTACCATTTATATATACTTGTTAATTAATTACTATCATCTTTCGTTTTACTTCCACTTTTGTTCATGTGTAGGTGTTATTACTATTTATGTATTCATGTATATATATATTGATTTATTATTATAATTATTGTCTTAGTCTATTCCACTTGTATTTATATTTTTATTTTCGTTTATACCCTTAACTTATTTCATCCATGTCTATATTGTTATTATTATTATTGTCATTGTTTTATTAATTATTATTATTCGTATTAGTGTTATCATTAGTATTCTTATTATTATTATTTTAAGCATTTCATTTAAGTATCTTAGACTTAATCAATTTAGCATAATTTTAAGTGACTAAATCTTTAAACACCAAAAAATATTTTAAATTGGGTTCTAAATTTTTTAATATACACGACAGCAGTGGCCCCGCCGTTGCTCCACCCCTCTTCTCTGTTTTTTTTTCAACAGAATGAAGATTTCAATTTTTTTTTATTCTACCCATTGCTAAAATTTCACCCTATTCCTATCGATCCAAATATAAATCTTCCTAAATTTCTCATAGAACATAAATATATCGTAATGTACATGTACACGAAATTTCCAACATAATTCATGGAATTAATAAGATTTAAGAGAAAAGAATCTTAACGTGCATTCGGAACTTGCAGGTCTAGGTGCCTAGTTGCCTGATTGATTAATAGCGACGCCTTCTTCTCCTTCTCTACTCTCTGATGGCTCTTGCTCTAAGGTGAGGCAAACCATGAAAGGGAGGAATGGTGTTTTTTTTTTTGTTTGATAATTGTGCCAAACCCTAATAACCACCCACCATTTGGTGGTTTAGATAAGAGTTCTAACTGTTGTGAACTTTTACCCTATCTTATCTCATTCCTATCCCCCCCAATTAACCCTTTAATCTATCTTACAATTATTTTTACTTTTACTCATGGTAAATTACAATTTAATTAATTGGGCAAGGATAAAAATATTGGGCCCAAAACCGTGGGTTTTTCAAAATCACCCAACCAAACTACAAGACTCAAGGTATGAAAAAAAAATTTCGGATGAACAATATCTGCTACAGTACCAATAAACAGTAATGATGCTACAGTACGATGAACAATATTTTTTTTTCTCAATTAAACAAAAGCAACGAAACAAGACGTGACACAAAACAAGGCATGATTGGAGACTCAACAAGGAAACAAGACACACTAAAACTATGGAGATTCAAACCCTAAGGTGACAAAAAAAAATATTTTTTTAATTGGGAAGGGTTTGGTAGAAGAATAAAAAGAAAAACAAGAAAAGAAAAAGATATTAACTTGGATCAAGAGCCGAAACTCTGATACCAACTGATGCAACCTCGATTCTCTAAACTCCCGCTCTCGAAGAAACGAATTGCACAAGCAGCAGAAGAATCTATCTTGACCAGATTATGGATACAAAGATGAAACAACCTCAATCCCTCCAACCCGCGAAGTTGCGAACCTTGAATTTTATTTTATCTCACAACTTAGCAAGATAGCGAACCAAGATGCGATGGTAGAATGGCGCCACAATTCAACGTGATCTTGAATTGATAAGCCAAACTTGAACAAAGGAGACACAACTCACTTTATATCAAGGGACGCTCCCAAATGAACAAGAAAGAGAAAAACTCTCAATTTTTATTCATCTCATAATTGTCTAACTCCTTGAAAAATTGCATAAGGTTGGCTATTTATAGCCTTACAAGACTCAAAAACCTAATCTAAATTGGAAACAATACAAATTTCTTTATTTGACTTGGTTTCTAAACTTGACACAACTTCCTACACAAATTTGAAAGCAATTAATTACTTTTCTAAAACTCTGATTAGACTAGAATAGGAAACTAACTAACTCAAATTGGCTTAAGTATGGTCAACATGACCTTAGCCTTTATTCCCTAATTCAAACCTCTTACTTAACTCTTAAATTAACTATAATTAACAACTGACATTGCTAAAAACTCAATTAAATAAATGATAACCAGAAATAAGCATGGCATAGGTTTGGATCTTCAATGATTCCTGAGCCCGATATTGTGAGGACCCGAATTTTACTTACTTTAATTATATTTTACTGGCTTATTTAAATATTTATTCACCCGTTTTCTCCGAATAATTTATTTCAACCATTTTAAATCCATTTACACGAAACAATGTCTCGCTTATATTTTTAAAACGTCCTATTAGCAAATTTAATTTTTCCACGGCTCATTTAGCGAGAAATAGCGAATACACGTTTTTCAAGATAATATTCGATTCGAGAGTGCAATAGTCTTGGAGATTTGAGGACTCATGTTTTATTCTTAAAATAGTTATTTTTAGAATTATTTACCCTAGAGTTAGTTAATTATATTATCGTTACAAGAATTCCTTTTAATTTTCGCCTTATCGCGCTCGAATCGGAAGTTCGCGTTTTTCGCGTCAAATCGACCCAATGGAGATTTAAGAAATTAATACTAGACTACTAAGAGTGAATAATTATAGTGTTAAAGGGAGTACAACTGAAGTTTAATACACAAATGAAACAAACCCGAGAGAAAACGGATACGAAACGCGCGCACGAGCACTATTCCTAGTTGACTTTTGTAGGAATTATGGCCACCAATCACTTAAGCTTCTCAAGGAAGCTTCACAAAACACCAAAACCCTTCTCTTTTCTTCCTTAGTGCTGGCTGAACTCCACCAAGAAAGAAGGAAGAAAACTTTCCACCATTCTTGCATCAATCTTCCTCCATTTCATCTCAAACTTTGCATCCAACTCACAAACCACTTGGGAATTCACTTAAGCTAGAAGAAAGACTTCATCTTGGTGGTTTTCTTGGACCTTTTGGTGTCAAAAATTTCTGGTTTCTCTTAAAGCTAGGAGGTAACCATCCAACACCATCTAATCTTTCATTCTTGGCTTTAATGGGTTTTACCCTTGGCTTTGAAGGTTGTAGCTTCATTATTGTTGTTATTACTTGGATTGGATTGGCTGAAGTGGGCTCTATGAATTCTCACCTTGGTTGTATGGGCTGATATGATGATATAATGCTTGGTTTGAGCTGTTTAAGCATTGTTTAAGATGATTATGGATAGAGAATCGAAGGAAAGATTGAAGGAAATTGCACAGGAATGCTGGCCGAAATCTGTTCTGTTTTGCCTTGTTTATATTTCAAATTTTTGGTGCTCAAATAACTGTGAAACTGATGTATATATGTTGTATATGGTGTGTAGAAAGTTTCTACCAAAAATCATTTGAATTGGTTGAGCAAAACATGAAATTTCAAAATTTAATCAAACCTGGAAAACTGTGTTCAGGCAGTCTGAACAGTGTCCATTTAATCGAACATATCTCTCTGTACAGACATCGAAATCAAGTGCCATTTATGGCATTTGAAACTAGACAATTGTATCTTTCCAACGGTATAAAATTCACCATCTAGTTTGAACTGAGTGAACCGTAGTAGTTCACCAAATCTTCCCGTTCTGTTCGGATGACAGTGGTAAGCTGCGTCTCGTCGCTTGAATTCGAACTACCTATGAACTGATTTTCAAAATGACTTCTTCTGATGAAATTAGCCTTTTGAATCAAGTTTCCAATTCCACCAACCATTCTCAATATCAAGTTGTATTGAGTGAGATAAGGTTCAATTTTCAAACTGCGGCAAAGCTGGAAATCTGGAAAATCCTTCTTTCTTGCTAGCCGACTGGTCTAGTTTGACCTGGGACATGTTGTTTCAAAAATTTTGGTGTCAATCACCTAAAAATGTATATTAAATGGTTCTTGGACCTTGGTTTCACAAATGAACCAAAATAGGACTGATTTCATGGTGCAAAGTGTTTGAAAAAGGAAAAGAAAGCAAGAACACATATTTGTCTTGGAAATTTCTTGAACTTTGGTAGTTTTGTTAACTACCTTCCCGTACGATTTTTTGTGTGAAAATTGATAGTGAAGCAGTCTTCATATGGAGGATGGTGTGTACCAAACTTGGTGTTATTCTAAGACCATTTCGACACCCAACTGAAGCACCAAAATTTGCCTTTCAAAACTGGAAATTCTTGATCAGTCTTCAATTTTGGCCAACTTTGAACTGCTATATTTTGGCATTCAAAACTCCAAATCTAGTTCTGTTTGTTGTGTTTGAAACCTTGATTGAAATTCTTATTGTGTTACAAATTTCAGAGGCTAGTTCACTTTTTATGAATTTTTCCAAATTTTCAAAGTTCACCGAAAAACATGATCGAAACTGTCTTGTATGCTTATATCAGCCACTTTGAGCTGAAATTTGAATGTCTTCCATTTAGAATCTTGGAAAAGTGTCTTCTAGGAACTTTTAGTACTTTGAACTAAGTTTCCAACGGTATAAGTGTTTCAATTTTGGACCTACTGAGTGCAAGATCTGATTTTTCTAAGTTTGACGCGCAAAGCTGAAATTTGCCGATTTCTTAGAAAATGAAATTTTGGGAACTTGACTTCTTATCTTGATATTGGTATATTGTTTTGAACCCGATTTCATGGGTAATACGAGTTTCTTTAGTAACTTTAAAATCCTCACTTTTGAATCTTAATTTTCGATAAAGTGAAGCTCTTATAAGGACATTGACTTGAATTTTAAAGATTGTGAGCATTCTTCCTTATTTAACAAGGAATTTGTGAAAATGTGTATGGGTGATTGTTGGTCATTTTCTTCAGGCGATCAAGAAGGTCTCGAAGAGAATCCCGAAGCGGATCATTAAAGATCTTTTGCACTTACTCCCTTATTGTGATTTGGTGAGTGTCAAGTGCATGAATTGTTGATAAATGCTTTAAATTATTAATTGAGTATTATGGAATTGTTGAGACGAGTGTGTACTTTATCGCACTCATTCTCCCTTAAGTGATGCTACAATTGAATTGTGCTATGTGAATTGATATTCGAATTGTGTGAAGTGAATTGCTATATGAATTAAGTGAAGTGTTGCCATTGCAAATTACATTTGTGTTGACTCGATGTCGATCGAAATAAATCTTATTGACAAATCATATTTTACTCGTGGGGACGCCCTTGTCCTCTCTCTCTTTGAACTACGTGGTTGATGCGAACCCGAATCTCCAAGCTCCCACTCTTGAAGAAACGAATTGCACAGGCAGCGGAAGGATCTATCTTGATCAGGCTATGGACAAATTTGGTGGATTCTAAACCAATCAAGGACAACTCGAGATTGATTAGAAGGATAGAAGGCGCCACAATCCAACATGGTCTTGAATTGATAAGCCAGTTTGAATCCTTGAGACCAACTCTAAGGTATTCAAAGTTGCTTCAAAGAAGCCAAGAGAAAACTCTCAATTTTTAATTCATCAAAATGTTCCCCTTATTAATGACAATTGATGCCTATTTATAGGCTTACAAGACTCAACTCCTAACCTAATTAGAATAAGGAAACTAACAAGGCTTTGCAAACAACTTGGAAACCCACGGCCCTTATCTCTTGAGGCTGCCGAATACTTAAGCTAAAGACTATCTAATGGATCTACTAACTAATCATGGATCACATGAATAACAAAATAATGATCAAATTAATCCTATGCTCAACATGAGCTAATCACACTACTCATGAACAAGTCATAAAGTCAGCTACTTAACCAACTAATGACTTGAGCAATTAAAGATGCAAAGTAGTAAACTAATAGACTTAAACTCAGTTCTCTCAAGGAATTTGAACATTGGATTTGCAACATGAATTCCTTGTTTTTGACTCTATTCATTGGCCCCCAATGAATCTTTGTTGGGCCTAGAAATAGAGCATGAACACCTCCTAGGATTCGTATCATTCCCCTCCTCTTAAATAGATTTGTCCTCAAATCGTCGGACCGCTTCAATTGCAATAATGATGGAAACACGTGGATGATCACAATCCTAGTGGCATGGTGTTTAGATAACCTCTTGATGCTCACGAACTCCAATGATGCATAAAACTCAACTTTCGGTGGTAGCAACGTGATGGAGTCAGCAATCGTGTCTTTATGTAGACAAGGAGATAATGGCAACGAAGAACATAAGAGCATCGATTGGTTGGAAACCATGGATGAATGGAAACTGAAAAATTCGTGGACTGATGCTGGTTTTGGAACATCAAACTTGGCTGGAACAAGCATAAAATCTGGTTGTACTCCTTTAATCAATGCTGGAAAATTTCGGACAGCTTTACAACCTACAAAAATGAAATAAGTTTCATCTTGTTTTGAACCAGCAATTGGATAAAGAAGCAATGGAATATCATTAGCTAAATGGTACGAAGGTATAGAACGAGATTTAAATGTGAAAACTCCCTTTGACACTTCATTATCCTTCCTTCAACCAATTCAACTAGACAAGTCATTGCTGGCTCTTTACACTTTCCATCAAAATCTACATAAGGACAACAAGAATTAGGACTAGTCACACGCTCAAAATAAGGCAAAGAGGATGAATGAACCATAGGTGAAGAATGGGAAGTAAAATCTGGAATTCCCCCTTTAAGATAAACTCGAGTCAATCCTCTGTTGGTGCGGACAGATTTGAAGCGACATTGTTCCATGAATTGATACCAAAGAGATTTAACTCCTAGATGACAAACTCCATGGAAACTCGCAAAGTGTCCAAGTGACTTTGGAATGGAACATGCCATGACCAACTCTACTTGACTTTGTTTAATCTGCACCAAAGAAGAGATACTAAACAAAACACATGTTAGCTTGTTAGAAAACAAAACGTTCACACTCTTGACTTTTGCAAACATGGCCAACTCTCCCTCTTTATTCTTCACTAAGGCCGAATCACTCCCGCCTTTTCCCACACTATTGTCTTCGGTTGACACTTGATTAAGTTGCTCAAAATATGACCTCATCACTTTCCTGATTTCTCCCATCATAGAATCGATCAATTCTTTAGTCTGACTTCAAAAATCTTCCTTTGGTCCACGAGGCTTTGAATCAATCCGAGAATTCTTAGACTCCTTGACTCGATTGTCATGACACTCCTTAGATGAATCTCAATTGCCTGAGGATGACCTTGACTTGGATGCTCGGCACAAACTTCTTTGCTCCTCCTCATACTCATTACAAGTACGCTTATATCTTTCATATACACACAAAGCACGGTCACGTTCCATCTCCTCCCGAAGGGAACGGAACTCATGTTGTGAACTAGATTGCATGGAACTAGAGTACTTGGAAGTAACTCTCTTGGAACCCCTCCTCTTAAGAGGCTCGTTCTCTATAACTTTTTGATTATATGGGCAAGGTACAACTCCGCTAGGCATGATTACGTGTCCTACAAAAATGGTTAGCCAAAGAAAAGAATTTCCTCACAACACACAAGCTCACGTATGTACACTCAACTCTCGTGTATCATTCAAGTGTATAATACTTTAATAATCTCACCAAATTTCTCAAGGCCTCTTATTCACGTTCCTTGAATAAATTAGAATTTACTCAAGAATCGCAACCAACTAGTCAATTAAAAATCACGAAGGTAGCAATGAAGTTCATGGATTTTGAAGGATTAGAGCAAACTGACTTAGAAAGATTTAAATGACTCAAATACTGTAGGAGACAACTCTAAGATGATCGACACAAAAGACAACTCAAAACTCAAAAGCTGAAATTTAGAAATCTTAGAAGCACTCTACCCAATAGCCCGAATTTTCTAGCTGATACCAGCTGATACGAATCTCGTTGGTGAGAAGATTCGCGACCCAAGATCACTTGTTGGATTTGACTTCGAACGCAAGAAACGGTGGCAGCGGAAACCCTACGACCCCTCTAATCCCCGTGACTATGAACTTGTTGATATTATCTTAACTGTGGCGACCCACTTCCCCCTAAGGCGAACCAGAGGGTTGGCAGGCCGTCTGCCCAGCTCTTGCCAGGACTCAAGCAAGCAATCTAACCTAAAACCATTCCAATAATAACCTAAACTATTACAATAACGAATCTTCCAAAATAAACCAATTTCTAACACAACATTAACTTCAGAGATAACAGCATCTGAAGATAGCCAAATATCAGAATTAGGGTTTACACTTTTCCAGCTTCAAGTGGCAACCCCAAAACAAAACTATATCGTTTAATTCAAATACATTACAAACCGCAAAACGAAGTAATAAAGTTCAAATACATTCATAAGAAAATATAAGTAGCTCAGATTTCTCAAACTTCAAGACCTGTCAAGGAAAACAAATGAACGTGGGGTGAGCTAAATCTCAGTGGTGCCCCAAAACATGCAATTAAATAAAACAACTAACACGTATTGATTTCAACTGAAGTAAACAACTAGGAAAACGAATAACAGCACAAGGTAGGATACAGGGGCTCTCAGGAGCCATTTGCCTCGCTTGATCAAAAGTTATCGTAGTTGACCCTCCGTCAACTCTCACTACTTACGGTCCATGTAGATTCTCTTATTTTTCTTACTCCGGCCACCAGACATACCCCAGCTCCGGGCCCGAACGACAAAATAAAGGAAGCAGTATACTCGAGATATACCCTTAGGAAATTGGGAGCAGTATACTTGCGTATACCCTCAGGAGATTGGGAGCAGTATACTTGCGTATACCCTCAGGAATACTTGCGTATACCCTCAGGAAATTGGTCGAGGAATTCATCCAGCGACGTTATGTCCAACACGTGGTTACCAGGTCAGGATAAGAGGCCCTCCCACCCTTAAGGTGTGGTACATTCCCCTGCCTGGTGATTTAGTACTTGAGATAGGATAAGAGGCCCTCCCACCCTCAGGTGTGGTACATTCCCCTACTCAGTACTTAGCAAGTATTCCAAGGTTTTAGCACTTGAGATAGGATAAGAGGCCCTCCTACCCTCAGGTGTGGTACATTCCCCTACTCAGTACTTAGCAAGTGCAAGCAAGATATTTCACGAAAGTATTTCAAGCAAGTCACCACTCGAAAGAACTAGTGCGATAAAGTACACACTGCCCACTTTGATGGATCAGAAAAACCATTTTCCGATTATCACATATCAAGTGAAGAAAGCACTTTAATCAAGTAGACATAGAACAGGCAGGGACACTCACCAAGAGTGAAGTTACAGATCAAACTGGTAATCGAAATCCGCGTCCTCGCTAAACCCTAAAATTTCAAATTTAGAAACTATAAGCTGGCTATACCATTTCTAGGGTTGCGTAGGAAAGTTACTCGTATGTATAACTAATTTATTTTCTTGAGATAAGTCACTACCATTTAATATTGGAACTACAAAAATACTTTGTAAAGTTTCCTTAAAGTTCCCTTTTCTTGTAAAAATATTACTAGAATTATTTTACGTGAGATAAGGTTTCTTGCCGAACAAGTCTTCTATGCTTTTAGTTAAAGTTAGTAAAAACTCAAATTTTTTGAACTTTTCCTAAAGACAACTAGCCAAGGACAAGTCTTAAAGAAAGAAAAGGAAATAAGACAAGATTTAGGGTTTTAAAAACTAGAAAAGTCATTTTCTAAAAATATTAAGGCTAGTTTAAGCTAAGGGAAAAAAATGTCGAGTTGGCAGTGTTCAAGGCGAAGATACTCAATGCTAAATTTTATCGTTCAACACTAGGATCAAAATATCTTTATTTAGCTTGATCAAAAGTTACTCAAGTTCGCAGGGTCGAAACGCATTTCTCGATTCCAACTCACAAGCGTATTATAACTCGGATTTGCCGTCATGGCCAAAATCACATTTCGAACAGCAAATCACTAGGGCTTCATCAATCATTAGCCCTAGGTTTCAACAGATTCATTTTTGATCGAAAGTAAAACAAATAACCAAGGCTTCGTCAATCATTAGCTCTTGGTTTTGGCATGCTCAAATCAAATCACGATTTAGTCCAAATAGATGTAATAACTAGCAGCTATTATCAAAGCTTTAACACTTGTGAAAATCACTCAAATGGCCAAGGGCTTCATCAATCATTAGCCCTTAGCATCCAACAATTATTTATTATTGCAATCAAGCCAAAATTTCGAACGTTTAGAATCACTAACAGGTATATGAACATAAGGCAAAATTTACAATCATATTTTGTCCAAGATCTCAATTAGAATCTCATTACTCTTAACCAAATGCAGATTTAGACATTTCTCAATAATTATATTCCAAAATTATTCCTTTCAATGCCGATAAATTCATCTCATCCTTGAGGCCATGATAAGATCAAATTGTCACCCCAAACTTCTCATGCACGGCCCTCTTAATATGTTCTTGAGTGGGGTTAATAAGCATGAAATATTTTACAGCTCAAAACAGCATTTTTAGAACTAAAATTCGCCAAAAGAAATTTGAAAAAAAAATTCCTTTCTTCCACTGTTGACTAAACTGAAAATTTTCCAGCACTTTGCTTCACCACTTTCAACCAAATTATCAATTGTATCAAAAGTTTCACATCTACACAGCTTATTAGATGTAAAAACGCACATTTCTCATGCATTTCTAAACCATTTAATTCTAAGGAAAAATTTTCCAGAAGCAAGTGAAAATTTCCAGCTCCTCCTCTCGGTTTCCAAAATTTTCCATCAACTCATTAATCTTATGTCCAATTTTCCTTTGGCTAAAATAGGTTTTAGGCACTCAAGTCTAACATGCAAACACTTAACTAGCTAGTTAACATTTTAGCTCAAAATCAAATTCGATTAACAACTACATTTATCCCAAAATCCGGAAATTTGTCCAACTAGCCTTGGTTTAGCATGCATGTAGCAGATTTCTATTTCATTTTCTTTTTCTGATTTAATCCAATTAATTAGCTATGTGCAGAGCTTAATTATCTTGTTTGATCACCGCTAATTAATATTGTGCAAAGCTTAAATAATCAGATTTAATCCAAAGTTCAGTTCGGTCATCATCAAGAAAGAAAACATTAACCAGGATTCTATTTCTTTCCCCTCGGATGACTTGCATGCTACAGATCCTACTCTACTAAATTTTCTGGCTTCATCAGAGCTATGCAGCCTCATGCAAGGCATAATCATCCCATCTATAATTAGCTAATCATACCTCTAAGCTCAGATTGCATCGAATTAGCAGATTGAAGCTACAGATTTCCAATTGGCCTCGGGTGATCTTGCATGCAACTGATTTCATTTCAATTTTTATTTTTCTTGCCTAACCGATCTAACTATCCCCATGCAGGACTTAATCACTTAGTTTTTAGGTGATTAATCATAACTATAAGCTCAGATTGCCTCAGGGGAACCAAATTAAAGCTGCAATTCCATTTCAGCTTCTCGGCAAGCCCGTTTCTTCCAGATTGGATTTTTCTAATGCTTTGATTTCATCATCCGGGAGTATAAGCTTCACATGCAAGCTCTTAAACTGTTTCATCCACCCATAATTAGCTAGCCTAAGTCTAGAATTTTTACCTCAGCTGGGAACTCAGCTCACGCAACAGGAACTGAAATGTTTCTTTCTCGGCTGGCTCTCGGGCAGCACAGGGACACAGCCGCCAACTCCCTCTCTTGCTCAAGTTTGCACGCGGAATGGAATGGAGGATGACCGCAGATGGTTGAGATTAGGAAAAAAAATGTCGAAGGAACTCACTCAGTGTTCCTCTCCTTTCTTCCCTCAGCTCGCGGACAGAACAGAAAATTTTTTGCAGCTCACGGTTTCCCCTCTTTTCTTTCCTCTTCGATGCTCACGAGGTAAGTCTCTCTCTCTCCCTCTTTTGTTCTTGGTCCGGAGCAGACTGGAGTTGTGGAGTGCAGTTGCGGTTTTGAGGGAGGTTGAGTGCATGAGAGGTTGAGTGTAGAAATGGTAGAAGGTTGCATTGGCCGGATGGTGTGGTGAGTGATTATGTTGTCCGGAAATGTGTTTGGATTGCATGGTCATTTTGAGATGGTATGGAGGGCATTTTAGTCTTTTCACATCTCCTCCTAATATCCACTTGAGTTCCTTAATTCTAACTTAACTCCAAAATTTTATCCCGAATATAGATTAAGCTCCTAATAATACACTAATCTTGCAAGGCTTCAATTATCGTAAATTTCATGTTTATCTATAATTTGTTGATTTCATCTTAATACTAAGGTTTCTATTAACCTTTATCATTGTTAACGATTAAAGTTTAGCTATCGAAATTTGGAAAAAATTAATTATTAACTAAACGAAATAATTTTACCTTCGAAATATTAATTTAATATAATAAAACTAAGAAATTTAATAGTTTAGCACAATTATTTTATTTTGCACACAAAATTTATTTCTACTCACTTATTTAAAAACACTTAGATTTAATGCTAAAATTTATTAAGGAATTACAAATGCAAAATGAATTATGCACTGATATTTATATATATTTTTTCAGGGTTCTCACATCAACCCGTAATCAAACGAATTAGCGAACCTCAGGCAAGTATAGAAGGCGCCACAATTCAAGTGTGGTTCTTGAATTGATAAGCCAAATAAGAACACTAGAGTAAAACTCTAAGTTGTTCAAGGTTTGCTCGAAAGCTATGGAGAAAACTCTCTCAATATTTTTATCATAAAAGTGTCTACCTTTGTGGGAGTAATGGGGTGCCTTATATAGGCTACAAGTAAACCCTAAACTAGTAAGGAAAAGGAACTAAAGGTGTGCTAATATGGGCCCTCGATGGATCGGGCCTCATGTGGGCTTTCCCTCCAAGGCAGCTCACCTTAACAAATAATGATGACTAAAAAGTAATCTTCCCTTGGCATTTCTATGTGCAACATGCACTTAGCCAATTATTCAATCTAATCAACTAATGTGGATTTAAATGACTATAATGTGAATCTCACTAACTAGGGTTTGATAAGACCCTAATACTCAGGTGTAGCTTCAATGCTCAATACCGGACCGCGATCACCTTCACTTGAGTGTACGAATCCTTCAAAGGACTTGTGTATGGCCTGAATAAGTACACTGAGTTGCTCACAAAGTCTCTTTGCTCGAGCTCTAGTAATGGATCCACTTGGAGCTTGCATGTGATCCTCACCCCCTTGATCACTCGAGCCATTGTAGACGTGGTCACGTACTATGATGCTATCAGTGGTACTTAAGACTTGAATACATATGATTGGTAATTGTACATGAACACGTTTAACTCGTGAGCTCTGAGCGGAAGCATGTACCACACCGATTCGGGTGGGAGGTGCCTCTCATACCGTCTCAGTGCTAAAATCGGTTCCCTGAGCGATAGCATGTACCACACCGATTCGGGTGAGAGGTACCACTCATGTCGATTCAGAACCATAAATGTATAATCGATTCCCTAACCGATAGCATGTACCACACCTATTCGGGTGGGAGGTACTTCTCATGTCGACTCAGGATCATAAAAAAGTATAAGTCAATTGGAGTGATGTCTCATCGACCACTGAGCGATAGTATGTACCACACCGATTCGGGTGGAAGGTACTTCTCATGTCGACTCAGAACCATAAATGGAGTAAGTAAAATTCTACGGACTTAATTACCTACCCGGGTGACGGAGTGTCATCACGAGGAGGTATTGGATTGAACTTTGGCAAAGCAAGTGAAAATTAGCTCTTGAGAGCTCCTGTATCCCCATTGAATGTGTTTAATTGAAAATCGTGAATTGCTTGAATGCTACAGCTTTAATTCTTGCTTAAATGCTATCACTACCTGAACTATGTGTTTTGCATGTTTTCTTGGCCTCACGAGCATCCGCTCACTCCGTTAGATTTGTTTTCCTTAACAGAAGTTGATCTGGAAAGGATTATGGAAAAAGCCTACTTGATGGCTCTTTTGGCTAGAATTTTGGAATGTATTTGTCTAGACATCTTTTGGGAAGTTGTATATTTTGGAAAGTGGATGTATTTTAAACTTGTGGTGTAAGATTGGATATTTATGTATGGAAATGATTTCGTGCCTTTATTCTGATTTCATTGTTAGTATTGTACCTTAAGTTTGAACTGGAATTGTACTGAGTCCTGGCGAGAGCTAGGCAGGCGTTCCGCCGATTCCCTTTGGTTCGCTTTAGGGAGAAGTGGGGGCGTCACAAATACCCATTGTTAGAATGTGAAAACTTGTAAAATGAATTTCCCTGGACTTGAATCACTGGATTCTATTTTCGTATCATTGGCTTTGCATATCCTTAATTATGATCATCATATTGTTCATATTTATTTTTGTTTCATGAACATGGTTTTCAAATTTAGCCTCCAAAATTGAAAAACATGACTCAAGTGGTCTTGTTTGAAAATCGAGTGGATTGATATGTTTTTGTGCATTTGATTGGTCTCTCCACCCTAAATTTGGATGATTCTTTCAACCGGAGTTGTAAGTGTCTGAAAAAAGATTATTTTGAGGTGGATGATTGTTGTTGTTAACATTATGAATTTGCTCAATATGAAAACAATTAGCACTATCATGATTACCACCACATATTGAATAATAAACGATACTTACATGAGAATTCAAACCATTTTCCCCTTGTTTACTTAGCAATCTCTCAACATTATCCATTCGAGAATTAAACATGTTTTCTAATTTAGCAGTTAAGAAGTTGAGAGTGTCAATTTCAGACATACTAGCCGCACTTCTTGAGTTACTTCTTTCATTTGTTCATTGATAGTTATTAAAGGCCATTTCCTCTATGAAAATTTGAGCATTCTCGGTTGATTGTTTCATTAAAACTCCATCAGCGGTGGCATCTATGTTGATTTTGGATGGGTAGTTAAGGCCATTATAGAAAGTTTGAACAACCAACCAATTAGGAAGACCACGGTGAGGACATCTTCTTTGAAGATCTTTAAATCTCTTTCAAACTTCACATAACGACTCACCTTTATGTTGAGTGAAACCTGTCATATCCATACGAAGTTTAGTCATTTTTTCAAGAGGAAAGTATTTATTTAAGAATGCTTTTGTCAACTCACCCCAAGAAGTAAAAGTATTAGGTGGATAAGAATTAAACCATGCCTTTGCTTTATCACAAAGTGAAAAAGGAAACAACCTTAACTTAATTACATCATCACTTACTCCATTTATTTTGATTGTATCACATAAATTCATAAATTTAGCTAGATGAGTGTTAGAATCCTCCATTGCATTTTCTCCAAATTGACTTTGTTGAACCATTTGGATGAGCAAGGGTTTGATTTCAAAGTTGTTTGCATTGATTGTCGGGCTTGCAATGCTAGTTTGTGCCCCTGATTCATTGGGCAAGGTGACGGGTTATTGATACAAGTGCAAGTTTAAATCCAAAATGCACCTATTTGACCGCACATATACAGGTCAAATAGTAATTTATGGCATATATCGCGTCTGTGAGGACTCGCAAAATTTACATATTTAATCTCCTATTTCTAATTTATTTAATTATTTATTTGGTCTTTTATTCCGAATATTATTTTCTAAGCTCTTGAGACCTAATTACATGAAAATATAGTTTCATTATATTTTTTAAAGTGACTTGTTTCAAAAATTAATTTTCGAGAGCTCGTTTAGTGAAAATAGTAAACACGTCTTTGGAAATCTTGACCGATTGAGAGTACAATAAGTTTGGAATATTAGAGACATGTACAATGGACCTAAATTAGGTATTTTAATGTTTAAATACTCAAGTTATAGTTATTAGTACTATCGTTATAAGAATTTCTCGGAAGTTTCGCGTTATCGCGCTTAAATTGGAGATACGCGTTTTCACACGCGCGATTTAAATTGAGGAACGTTAAACCCTTATTTTAGGATAATTAAGAGTGAATAATATTTATATGAATATAAGTGCATTAGAGGTTTAGTGTACTAGTGAAACAAACGCAAGAGGAATCGAGCCCGAATCGCGCCAAACGCACCCTAATGTGAGTTGACTAATGGGTGATTTGTGGCCACAAGTTAGTATCTTCTCTTGGAAGCTAAAATCTGATCACTCTCTCTCTCTCTTGAGCTCCAAACAGCCGGCCAGCTTTCTCTCTCTCAACCTCCAAGTTTCAAAATTTCTTCTCACAAAAACCTCACCAAGCTTCATCCAAATCGTACCAAATTTCATACACACTTAGATCCACTCTTGGACACCATTTTGAGCTGCAAAAAGGGTGCTGGAAATCACGGTTTCTTGGAGCATTTTGAGGGCCAAAAATTCTGATCTAGTACATTAAGAAGGTATAACATGATCCATCACCTTAAACTTGATTTATGGTGGTAGATATGCATCTCTAAGCACTTGCATGTAAGTAGATGACTTGATATTGTTGGAAAAATGTGAAAGTGGGCTCTATGAACTCCCACTCTTGGGTTGTTGCTGATTTGATGATTGATGATGGATATATTGTTGGTTTAGTGGTTAAAATGATGGATTAATGGTGTGTAATTAATAGAAACTTCATTGGGTGCAAGAAGCAAAAGTTTCCGATTTTACCCCTGCCTTGTCCGACCACTTATGTGCAAAATTTTGACGTTGTAATGGCTTGATTACATTTTTTACATGTTATATTGGTTGTGTACAAAATTTCATTGAAAAATAACATGATTTGGTTGGTCAAATGAGTTGATTTCCAAAGTTAGCAAAACTGGAAAATGAATCCCGTATTGCCCAGGCAGTCATTTTGTATCAGCCACAACTCTTTGCTCCGATGTCAAAATCAAGTACCGTTTGTGGAATTGGAAACTAGACATTCCCAGCTTTCCATTGGTACCAAATGCACATTCTGGTTCCACTTGAGTGAGCCACACCATTCGATTGAAAATCACTGTCCTGTTTCGTTTCTCTCCAGGAGACAGGACAGGACTTGTATCTTGATGCTCAAAAACGAGCTGTTTGTGGATAGAATTTGAAAATGGTTCCTTCTGATAAAATTCATATTTATGAATGTATTTTCCAACGCCACCAACCATGCTCAATTCCAAGTTGAATTGAGTGAGTTGTGACCAAAGTTTGAAACTGACTCAGTTATGAATTTTTTCATTTTGGACTGATCTTTAACTAATCTTGGTTTGGGACTTGTACTTGAAATTCTTGGTGTTAGTCACCCACAAATTTTGTTTTGAATGCCTCTTAGACATTTTCTATGCTGATGGACCGTGTTTGAGGTACTTTATAAGCTAAATGTTTTAAAACGGAAAACGGAACTCACAAGGCAGATTTGCCTTGGAATTTTTGAAACTTTGGTGTTTTGGTTAATCAACTTCCCATGCTTATTTATCCCTGAAATTTGGCATAGAAATAGTCCTTATATGATAGTATTATACTGCTAATTTTGGTTCCATTCCGAGTCCATCTCGGTGTTCAATCAAAGTCCCAAAGTTGTGAATTAAACCTGGAATTTACTTAACAGTTTCACATTTTCACTAACTTTGAGCTACCATATCTTGGTGCTCAAAACTCCGATTCTTGCTCCGCTTGTTTTGTTCTAAACTTTGATTGTAACTCTAATTGAGTTACAAATTTTGGAGGCTGATTTACAACGTGTGAATTTTACCAAATTTTCAAAGTTGCCCAAAAACCAATCTTGAAACTGTCTTGGTATTCTAAAGCAATAACTTTGAGCCAACTTTTGAATGTCATCCATTTGGAATCATGGAAAAGTATATTCTAAGAACTTTTATTACTTTTGAAGAGGTTTCCAATGGTATTAAGTTTTCCAATTTTGGATCTATATAATGCAAGATATGATGTTTCTAAAATCGATACCCAAAGCTGAAATTTGTCAATTTCTTAGAAAATAAGATTTTTGAAACTTGCCTTCTTTTCTCGATATCAATTGAACATTTTGAACTCGATTTCATGAAAAATGCCAGTCTTTCTCTTTAGAGTTTAAAACTTCACTCTTGAGTCTCGATTATGAATAATTAAGACCCAATTCTTGAATTCTCTTTAGATTGTACAACCTTCTTTGATAAGTAGGGGTTCTAAGTGATAGTGTATAATAGTTGATGGTTAATTGCTCAGGCGCTCAAGAAGACCTTCAAGAGGAATTCGAAGTGGACGCCCAAATGCTTGTTTGAGTACTTAATCACTTGTTTTGAATAGGTGAGTGTTCCATATAGGAATACGTAATTGAATAAGTCTAGGATATGTTTATTTCATGATTATTAAGTGTTAAGTACTATGTGTTAAGTATTTACCATACTCATGCCTATTTAAGGAATGTGTACTTGCATTGCATATTTACATGAATTGGTTAAATGATTAACCATATCAAATGACCATATGAACTCAATACATGTTTAACTTGTTAGATTGCTTGCCTAGCCTACTTGGTTTTGAAAAATGGAGTTGAGTGTGTATTTTATCGCACTCGTTCTCTTTTGAAATGAATAACTCATGCTTGGAAGTGCTCCAATAACATGACTTGGTATACTATGGTTGCATACGTCGTTGGAGTGAATCTCCTCGACGCTCACATGGTAAAAATGGGATAACGGCCAATGATGGCCTATTCATATGACAAATGCCTGTCAATTGACCGTCACTACTCAACCGTTAACCGTGAACCGTGAACCATTTACCAACCGACATTACTACCTGATTACTTGACTATTTGCTCACATGATTTCCAATCTACATGACTATTCGATATCCGTGAATTGCATGCTCCCATGAAATTCACTTGTATTGCTTACGTGCTTACGTGCTAAGTATCCACTTGATTACTTGATGATTATGAATCACATGTTATATGAAACTGTCCATCATTGTTAGGCGAGTGTGTATTTTATCTCACTCGACCTACCCAAATGATGAATTTTAACCTTTTGTCGAATTACTTGGTTACCTGTGCATGTTGTAAGCTCTAAGCTGAACTGGGCCCTGCTCATGGTTACTGACCTACTCGAGCCAGGACTGGGCTCGGTCGGGTAGGTTGGAACCTTGGGTCACCGTTTCGGTATACTCGAGTATTACTACTGGAGGGATAAGGTGATGGCCAGTCAAACCGAGGGGATCCGGAAGTCATAAGGTGCAGATGACCGACAGAGTTCCACTGGAACACCGTATCCTACAGTATATGTTTACCTTGTAGCATGATAATTGTTTCATGCTAAAATGTCAACATGAAATCCTGAGCCATGCCTGCGATATGCTCCATACCTGTTACCTGTTTAATGTACTCATATCATGATACCTGTTTCATGTTAATGCTTCATACTTGTAATATGCTTAATTACTCGCACCGGTACTAAGCTCCAATCACTCGTGAACTATACATGCCAATGTCTTGAACCATGATAACTGTCTCATGATAAATGTCTCATACCATGATACGTGTCTCAAATTAACCGTACAATGATTATCACCTCATGATAACATGCCATTGTGTAACCTTGAACCATGCATATGATATGCCCAACGATTTATTTGAACTATTAAAGTGTCTTGGAACCTCGCTGGGCTGTGTAGCTCATCCCACGTTGTGGTTTTCTTTTACAGGGTTCGAGACCAAGGGTACTCGTGAGTAGTATTAGATTGTTTTCTTTTGAAGGTTTTAAGTTATATTATAACGGATGGCTATTGTACCCTTTTCCGTTGGGTTGTATTTAAGCTTGGAAAGCTACATAATTGTAAGTGTGAGATATTTGAAGTACTTTAATTATGTATTGAAGTTACTTAAAGTATTTCGGGCTTTTGAATGATGGATTGTAGTGAGTCCTGGCGAGAGCTGGGCAGGCGTCCCGCGGATACCCTTTGGTTCGCCTTAGGGAGAAGTGGGGGCGTCACAGTTGGTATCAGAGCTTAGGGTTCAGATCTTTGTAGTGTATCCTAGGCTTAAATGTTTAGGATGCCGGACTGTGGGACTATTCTGAAAGTTAAATGATTGCTTGTAGCGATGAAATTTAGAGCCACTTCACGTGGTCTCTACAAAGGAGCAAGAGAGGACCAAGTGGTGTTATGGTCCTTACTATGTGATTCAGTAAAGGCTTAAGTGCCCTTCTAGAAATGTAAGCTGTGAATCATGAATGTTATAGGTTGTAAAACCTTTATCTTGATAATTGGAGGGAATTTGATATGCATGTTGGGTAGGAATCTCGAATGTGGTGATTTGCTCTTGGGACCGGCCGGCTCGAGTTGTGAATTACCCTATTTCGGATTCTTGTATCCGAGTACTTGAGAGTGGAAAGCAACCCTAAGGGGCTTGATATTTCCATTTGTGGGGAAACAAGAATGAATCGATATTTCATGAGAATGATTACAGGAAACCAATAATTGTTTTGTTAAGATGGTACAATAATTAAGAGTGGAAGGTGGAAAAGATCGCAACCCGAAAGATCCTTGTGTTGGGATTGAAATCGAGCATGTTAGGGAACGAGAATCATCTAGTTCCAATTAATCTAGTGAATCCCTACTTGTGATCTTTTATAGTGAGACGATGGGAGTAGAATTTAAAAGTTTGCGCCTTGGAGATGAATGTACTTGTGATAATCCCTTGTTTATTTCTGTTATTGACTTTGACTTGGCATGAACTTTACTTGGCCTTAATTTGTGTTATGATTTAATGAATTCTAGTTTGTGTTTACTTGCATAGTGATAATGATATTTGTATATGTGATTTCTTTTCCTTTAAAAGTTGTTACTGGCATATGTGTGTAGTTCGACTATGGCTTAGTGTGAGATTTATACGTATGTGAATAGACTAGCTGTGAACAAGGAAACTAGAGGACAACGAAAGGGACGTCAACCTAGACAACCCCGAAATAAAAGAGTAGACAATGGATCTGATATTGACCAAAATGCTGAGCTAAGTGCTGGGAGAGGAAATGACCAAATGGGACAAGTTTTAACTCGCATGACGGATATCCTAGAGCTCTTAGTAGCTCAACAAGGTCAAGGGGTTGGTCAAGGAAACCAACGTGGAAACCAAGAAATAGGGGAGGATCGAGCTTTAGAGCGGTTTCAGAAATTTTCCCCGCCCAAGTTTGCTGGAGGACCTGATCCAGAGGTGGCTGAGAATTGGTTAGAGAATATAAGAAATATATTCGATGCCTTGGATTACACAGAGGAGAGACAAGTCACCTTTGCTGTATTTCAACTTGAAGGAGCAGCCCGAACATGGTGGAATGTTATAAGAAACATGTGGGAAAGGGATCAAACTCTAAGGACTTGGGTAAACTTTGTACGTGAATTTAATGAGAAATTTCTTCCTCCACTTGTCCAACAAAAGAGAGAAGATGATTTTATAAAGCTTCGTCAAGGAACTTTGAGCGTAGCTGAGTATAAAACACGCTTTACGAAGTTATCTACATATGCCCCAGAATTGGTGGCTACTGAACGGAAGAGAATAAGACGGTTTATCCAAGGATTAGATTTAGAGATCCAAGATGCCCTTGCCGCAGCACAGGTTGACACATTTAGTGACGCTCTCGAAAAAGCGCAGAGGGTAGAAAGCACAAAATCTCAACTGAAAGCTTTTCAAGCAAGGAAAAGAGATACATCTGACAGTACGCTAGGAGAAAATGGACCACCACCCAAAGTTAGAAAATAAGTGGATGGAGTAGGACTGTTACTTCCTTCACCACTCGTGATAAAGGAACCAAAAGGAACTATGTCGCGAGGGACTTCAGTAGGACAGACACGATCAAAGAAAACCTCGCAAGCAAGTCAGGTCACAACACCTCGTCCGACTTGTGGATATTGTGGAAGGACGAATCACACTGAAGAAAACTGTTGGCTAAAGGGCTGAAAGTGTATGGGGTGTGGGAGTACCAACCATAAAGTTCATGACTGTCCAAGGAGGTATCCACGAGAAACTACTGCTCAACAAGGAAATGGAACTGTCCCTCGACAAATCAATGGAAGGAGAAACCGACCAGTGACATCTGAAAGAACGCATGACATGAACACACCACACGGTTCAGAATAGTCTGAGATTACAGAAGGTATGAATTTCGAGGACGAAATTCTTTTAAGGAGGGGAGGTTGTGAGGACTCGCAAAATTTACATATTTAATCTCCTATTTCTAATTTATTTAATTATTTATTTGGTCTTTTATTCCGAATATTATTTTCTAAGCTCTTGAGACCTAATTACATGAAAATATAGTTTCATTATATTTTTTAAAGTGATTTGTTTCAAAAATTAATTTTCGAGAGCTCGTTTAGTGAAAATAGTAAACACGTCTTTGGAAATCTTGACCGATTGAGAGTACAATAAGTTTGGAATATTAGAGACATGTACAATGGACCTAAATTAGGTATTTTAATGTTTAAATACTCAAGTTATAGTTATTAGTACTATCGTTATAAGAATTTCTCGGAAGTTTCGCGTTATCGCGCTTAAATTGGAGATACGCGTTTTCACACGCGCGATTTAAATTGAGGAACGTTAAACCCTTATTTTAGGATAATTAAGTGTGAATAATATTTATATGAATATAAGTGCATTAGAGGTTTAGTGTACTAGTGAAACAAACGCAAGAGGAATCGAGCCCGAATCGCGCCAAACGCACCCTAATGTGAGTTGACTAATGGGTGATTTGTGGCCACAAGTTAGTATCTTCTCTTGGAAGCTAAAATCTGATCACTCTCTCTCTCTCTTGAGCTCCAAACAGCCGGCCAGCTTTCTCTCTCTCAACCTCCAAGTTTCAAAATTTCTTCTCACAAAAACCTCACCAAGCTTCATCCAAATCCTACCAAATTTCATACACACTTAGATCCACTCTTGGACACCATTTTGAGCTGCAAAAAGGGTACTGGAAATCACGGTTTCTTGGAGCATTTTGAGGGCGAAAAATTCTGATCTAGTACATTAAGAAGGTATAACATGATCCATCACCTTAAACTTGATTTATGGTGGTAGATATGCATCTCTAAGCACTTGCATGTAAGTAGATGACTTGATATTGTTGGAAAAATGTGAAAGTGGGCTCTATGAACTCCCACTCTTGGGTTGTTGCTGATTTGATGATTGATGATGGATATATTGTTGGTTTAGTGGTTAAAATGATGGATTAATAGTGTGTAATTAATAGAAACTTCATTGGGTGCAAGAAGCAAAAGTTTCCGATTTTACCCCTGCCTTGTCCGACCACTTATGTGCAAAATTTTGACGTTGTAATGGCTTGATTACATTGTTTACATGTTATATTGGTTGTGTACAAAATTTCATTGAAAAATAACATGATTTGGTTGGTCAAATGAGTTGATTTCCAAAGTTAGCAAAACTGGAAAATGAATCCCGTATTGCCCAGGCAGTCATTTTGTATCAGCCATAACTCTTTGCTCCGATGTCGAAATCAAGTGCCGTTTGTGGCATTGGAAACTAGACGTTCCCAGATTTCCATTGGTACCAAATGCATATTCTGGTTCCACTTGAGTGAGCCACACCATTCGATTGAAAATCACTGTCCTGTTTCGTTTCTCTCCAGGAGACAGGACAGGACTTGTATCTTGATGCTCAAAAACGAGCTGTTTGTGGATAGAATTTGAAAATGGTTCCTTCTGATAAAATTCAGCTTTATGAATGTATTTTCCAACTCCACCAACCATGCTCAATTCCAAGTTGAATTGAGTGAGTTGTGACCAAAGTTTGAAACTGACTCAGTTATGAATTTCTTCATTTTGGACTGATCTTTAACTAGTCTTGGTTTGGGACTTGTACTTGAAATTCTTGGTGTTAGTCACCCACAAATTTTGTTTTGAATGCCTCTTAGACATTTTCTATGCTGATGGACCGTGTTTGAGGTACTTTATAAGCTAAATGTTTTGAAAACGGAAAACGGAACTCACAAGGCAGATTTGCCTTGGAATTTTTGAAACTTTGGTGTTTTGGTTAATCAACTTCCCATGCTTATTTATCCCTGAAATTTGGCATAGAAATATTCCTTATACGATAGTATTATACTGCTAATTTTGGTTCCATTCCGAGTCCATCTCGGTGTTCAATCAAAGTCCCAAAGTTGTGAATTAAACCTGGAATTTACTTAACAGTTTCACATTTTCACTAACTTTGAGCTACCATATCTTGGTGCTCAAAACTCCGATTCTTGCTCCGCTTGTTTTGTTTTAAACTTTGATTGTAACTCTAATTTAGTTACAAATTTTGGAGGCTGATTTATAACGTGTGAATTTTACCAAATTTTCAAAGTTGCCCAAAAACCAATCTTGAAACTGTCTTGGTATTCTAAAGCAATAACTTTGAGCCAACTTTTGAATGTCATCCATTTGGAATCATGGAAAAATATATTCTAAGAACTTTTAGTACTTTTGAAGAGGTTTCCAATGGTATTAAGTTTTCCAATTTTGGATCTATATAATGCAAGATATGATTTTTCTAAAATCGATACCCAAAGCTGAAATTTGTCAATTTCTTAGAAAATAAGATTTTTGAAACTTGCCTTCTTTTCTCGATATCGATTGAACATTTTGAACTCGATTTCATGAAAAATGCTAGTCTTTCTCTTTAGAGTTTAAAACTTCACTCTTGAATCTCAATTATGAATAATTAAGACCCAATTCTTGAATTCTCTTTAGATTGTACAACCTTCTATGATAAGTAGGGGTTCTAAGTGATAGTGTATAATAGTTGATGGTTAATTGCTCAGGTGCTCAAGAAGACCTTCAAGAGGAATTCGAAGTGGACGCCCAAATGCTTGTTTGAGTACTTAATCACTTGTTTTGAATATGTGAGTGTTCCATATAGGAATACGTAATTGAATAAGTCTAGGATATGCTTATTTCATGATTATTAAGTGTTAAGTACTATGTGTTAAGTATTAACCATACTCATGCCTATTTAAGGAATGTGTACTTGCATTGCATATTTACATGAATTGGTTAAATGATTAACCATATCAAATGACCATATGAACTCGATACATGTTTAACTTGTTAGATTGCTTGCCTAGCCTACTTGGTTTTGAAACATGGAGTCGAGTGTGTATTTTATCGCACTCGTTCTCTTTTGAAATGAATAACTCATGCTTGGAAGTGCTCCAATAACATGACTTGGTATACTATGGTTGCATACGTCGTTGGAGTGAATCTCCTCGACGCTCACATGGTAAAAATGGGATAACGGCCAATGATGGCCTATTCATATGACAAATGCCTGTCAATTGACCGTCACTACTCAACCGTTAACCGTCAACCGTCAACCGTTAACCGTGAACCGTGAACCATGTTCCAACCGACATTACTACCTGATTACTTGACTATTTGCTCACATGATTTCCAATCTACATGACTATTCGATGTCCGTGAATTACATGCTCCCATGAAATCCACTTGTATTGCTTACGTGCTTACGTGCTAAGTATCCACTTGATTACTTGATGATCATGAATCACATGTTATATGAAACTGTCCATCATTGTTAGGCGAGTGTGTATTTTATCTCACTCGACCTACCCAAATGATGAATTTTACCCTTTTGTCGAATTACTTGGTTACCTGTGCATGTTGTAAGCTCTAAGCTGAACTGAGCCCTACTCATGGTTACTGACCTACTCGAGCCAGGACTGGGCTCGGTCGGGTAGGTTGGAACCTTGGGACACCGTTTCGGTATACTCGAGTATTACCACTGGAGGGATAAGGTGATGGCCAGCCAAACCGAGGGGATCCGGAAGTCATAAGGTGCAGATGACCGACAGAGTTCCACTGGAACACCGTATCCTACAGTATATGTTTACCTTGTATCATGATAATTGTTTCATGCTAAAATGTCAACATGAAATCCTGAGCCATGCCTGCGATATGCTCCATACCTGTTACCTGTTTAATGTACTCATATCATGATACCTGTTTCATGTTAATGCTTCATACTTGTAATATGCTTAATTACTCGCACCGGTACTAAGCTCCAATCACTCGTGAACTATACATGCCAATGTCTTGAACCATGATAACTGTCTCATGATAAATGTCTCATACCATGATACATGTCTCAAATTAACCGTACAATGATTATCACCTCATGATAACATGCCATTGTGTAACCTTGAACCATGCATATGATAAGCCCAACTTACTTGATTTATTTGAACTATTAAAGTGTCTTGGAACCTCGCTGGGCTGTGTAGCTCATCCCACGTTGTGGTTTTCTTTTACAGGGTTCGAGACCAAGGGTACTCGTGAGTAGTATTAGATTGTTTTCTTTTGAAGGTTTTAAGTTATATTATAACGGATGGCTATTGTACCCTTTTCCGTTGGGTTGTATTTAAGCTTGGAAAGCTACATAATTGTAAGTGTGAGATATTTGAAGTACTTTAATTATGTATTGAAGTTACTTAAAGTATTTCGGGCTTTTGAATGATGGATTGTAGTGAGTCCTGGCGAGAGCTGGGCAGGCGTCCCGCGGATACCCTTTGGTTCGCCTTAGGGAGAAGTGGGGGCGTCACAGTTGGTATCAGAGCTTAGGGTTCAGATCTTTGTAGTGTATCCTAGGCTTAAATGTTTAGGATGCCGGACTGTGGGACTATTCTGAAAGTTAAATGATTGCTTGTAGCGATGAAATTTAGAGCCACTTCACGTGGTCTCTACAAAGGAGCAAGAGAGGACCAAGTGGTGTTATGGTCCTTCCTATGTGATTCAGTAAAGGCTTAAGTGCCCTTCTAGAAATGTAAGCTGTGAATCATGAATGTTATAGGTTGTAAAACCTTTATCTTGATAATTGGAGGGAATTTGATATGTATGTTGGGTAGGAATCTCGAATGTGGTGATTTGCTCTTGGGACCGGCCGGCTCGAGTTGTGAATTACCCTATTTCGGATTCTTGTATCCGAGTACTTGAGAGTGGAAAGCAACCCTAAGGGGCTTGATATTTCCATTTGTGGGGAAATAAGAATGAATCGATATTTCATGAGAATGATTACAGGAAACCAATAATTGTTTTGTTAAGATGGTACAATAATTAAGAGTGGAAGGTGGAAAAGATCGCAACCCGAAAGATCCTTGTGTTGGGATTGAAATCGAGCATGTTAGGGAACGAGAATCATCTAGTTCCAATTAATCTAGTGAATCCCTACTTGTGATCTTTTATAGTGAGACGATGGGAGTAGAATTTAAAAGTTTGCGCCTTGGAGATGAATGTACTTGTGATAATCCCTTGTTTATTTCTGTTATTGACTTTGACTTGGCATGAACTTTACTTGGCCTTAATTTGTGTTATGATTTAATGAATTCTAGTTTGTGTTTACTTGCATAGTGATAATGATATTTGTATATGTGATTTCTTTTCCTTTAAAAGTTGTTACTGGCATATGTGTGTAGTTCGACTATGGCTTAGTGTGAGATTTATACGTATGTGAATAGACTAGCTGTGAACAAGGAAACTAGAGGACAACGAAAGGGACGTCAACCTAGACA
This sequence comes from Coffea arabica, assembly GCF_036785885.1. Lineage (NCBI taxonomy): Eukaryota > Viridiplantae > Streptophyta > Magnoliopsida > Gentianales > Rubiaceae > Coffea > Coffea arabica. The sequence goes on from NC_092321.1 coordinate 48,437,266, forward strand.
ACCCCGAAATAAAAGAGTAGACAATGGATCTGATATTGACCAAAATGCTGAGCTAAGTGCTGGGAGAGGAAATGACCAAATGGGACAAGTTTTAACTCGCATGACGGATATCCTAGAGCTCTTAGTAGCTCAACAAGGTCAAGGGGTTGGTCAAGGAAACCAACGTGGAAACCAAGAAATAGGGGAGGATCGAGCTTTAGAGCGGTTTCAGAAATTTTCCCCGCCCAAGTTTGCTGGAGGACCTGATCCAGAGGTGGCTGAGAATTGGTTAGAGAATATAAGAAATATATTCGATGCCTTGGATTACACAGAGGAGAGACAAGTCACCTTTGCTGTATTTCAACTTGAAGGAGCAGCCCGAGCATGGTGGAATGTTATAAGAAACAAGTGGGAAAGGGATCAAACTCTAAGGACTTGGGTAAACTTTGTACGTGAATTTAATGAGAAATTTCTTCCTCCACTTGTCCAACAAAAGAGAGAAGATGATTTTATAAAGCTTCGTCAAGGAACTTTGAGCGTAGCTGAGTATAAAACACGCTTTACGAAGTTATTTACATATGCCCCAGAATTGGTGGCTACTGAACGGAAGAGAATAAGACGGTTTATCCAAGGATTAGATTTAGAGATCCAAGATGCCCTTGCCGCAGCACAGGTTGACACATTTAGTGACGCTCTCGAAAAAGCGCAAAGGGTAGAAAGCACAAAATCTCAACTGAGAGCTTTTCAAGCAAGGAAAAGAGATACATCTGACAGTACGCTAGGAGAAAATGGACCACCACCCAAAGTTAGAAAAGAAGTGGATGGAGTATGACTGTTACTTCCTGCACCACTCATGATAAAGGAACCAAAAGGAACTATGTCGCGAGGGACTTTAGTAGGACAGACACGATCAAAGAAAACCTCGCAAGCAAGTCAGGTCACAACACCTCGTCCGACTTGTGGATATTGTGGAAGGACGAATCACACTGAAGAAAACTGTTGGCTAAAGGGCCGAAAGTGTATGGGGTGTGGGAGTACCAACCATAAAGTTCATGACTGTCCAAGGAGGTATCCACGAGAAACTACTGCTCAACAAGGAAATGGAACTGTCCCTCGACAAATCAATGGAAAGAGAAACCGACCAGTGACATCTGAAAGAACACATGACATGAACACACCACACGGTTCAGAATAGTCTGAGATTACAGAAGGTATGAATTTCGAGGATGAAATTCTTTTAAGGAGGGGAGGTTGTGAGGACTCGCAAAATTTACATATTTAATCTCCTATTTCTAATTTATTTAATTATTTATTTGGTCTTTTATTCCGAATATTATTTTCTAAGCTCTTGAGACCTAATTACATGAAAATATAGTTTCATTATATTTTTTAAAGTGATTTGTTTCAAAAATTAATTTTCGAGAGCTCGTTTAGTGAAAATAGTAAACACGTCTTTGGAAATCTTGACCGATTGAGAGTACAATAAGTTTGGAATATTAGAGACATGTACAATGGACCTAAATTAGGTATTTTAATGTTTAAATACTCAAGTTATAGTTATTAGTACTATCGTTATAAGAATTTCTCGGAAATTTCGCGTTATCGCGCTTAAATTGGAGATACGCGTTTTCACACGCGCGATTTAAATTGAGGAACGTTAAACCCTTATTTTAGGATAATTAAGAGTGAATAATATTTATATGAATATAAGTGCATTAGAGGTTTAGTGTACTAGTGAAACAAACGCAAGAGGAATCGAGCCCGAATCGCGCCAAACGCACCCTAATGTGAGTTGACTAATGGGTGATTTGTGGCCACAAGTTAGTATCTTCTCTTGGAAGCTAAAATCTGATCACTCTCTCTCTCTCTTGAGCTCCAAACAGCCGGCCAGCTTTCTCTCTCTCAACCTCCAAGTTTCAAAATTTCTTCTCACAAAAACCTCACCAATCTTCATCCAAATCCTACCAAATTTCATACACACTTAGATCCACTCTTGGACACCATTTTGAGCTGCAAAAAGGGTGCTGGAAATCACGGTTTCTTGGAGCATTTTGAGGGCGAAAAATTCTGATCTAGTACATTAAGAAGGTATAACATGATCCATCACCTTAAACTTGATTTATGGTGGTAGATATGCATCTCTAAGCACTTGCATGTAAGTAGATGACTTGATATTGTTGGAAAAATGTGAAAGTGGGCTCTATGAACTCCCACTCTTGGGTTGTTGCTGATTTGATGATTGATGATGGATATATTGTTGGTTTAGTGGTTAAAATGATGGATTAATGGTGTGTAATTAATAGAAACTTCATTGGGTGCAAGAAGCAAAAGTTTCCGATTTTACCCCTGCCTTGTCCGACCACTTATGTGCAAATTTTGACGTTGTAATGGCTTGATTACATTGTTTACATGTTATATTGGTTGTGTACAAAATTTCATTGAAAAATAACATGATTTGGTTGGTCAAATGAGTTGATTTCCAAAGTTAGCAAAACTGGAAAATGAATCCCGTATTGCCCAGGCAGTCATTTTGTATCAGCCATAACTCTTTGCTCCGATGTCGAAATCAAGTGCCGTTTGTGGCATTGGAAACTAGACATTCCCAGATTTCCATTGGTACCAAATACACATTCTGGTTCCACTTGAGTGAGCCACACCATTCGATTGAAAATCACTGTCCTGTTTCGTTTCTCTCCAGGAGACAGGACAGGACTTGTATCTTGATGCTCAAAAACGAGCTGTTTGTGGATAGAATTTGAAAATGTTTCCTTCTGATAAAATTCATATTTATGAATGTATTTTCCAACTCCATCAACCATGCTCAATTCCAAGTTGAATTGAGTGAGTTGTGACCAAAGTTTGAAACTGACTCAGTTATGAATTTCTTCATTTTGGACTGATCTTTAACTAATCTTGGTTTGGGACTTGTACTTGAAATTCTTGGTGTTAGTCACCCAAAAATTTTGTTTCGAATGCCTCTTAGACATTTTCTATGCTGATGGACCGTGTTTGAGGTACTTTATAAGCTAAATGTTTTGAAAACGGAAAACGGAACTCACAAGGCAGATTTGCCTTGGAATTTTTGAAACTTTGGTGTTTTGGTTAATCAACTTCCCATGCTTAGTTATCCCTGAAATTTGGCATAGAAATAGTCCTTATATGATAGTATTATACTGCTAATTTTGGTTCCATTCCGAGTCCATCTCGGTGTTCAATCAAAGTCCCAAAGTTGTGAATTAAACCTGGAATTTACTTAACAGTTTCACATTTTCACTAACTTTGAGCTACCATATCTTGGTGCTCAAAACTCCGATTCTTGTTCCGCTTGTTTTGTTTTAAACTTTTATTGTAACTCTAATTTATTTACAAATTTTGGAGGCTGATTTACAACGTGTGAATTTTACCAAATTTTCAAAGTTGCCCAAAAACCAATCTTGAAACTGTCTTGGTATTCTAAAGCAATAACTTTGAGCCAACTTTTGAATGTCATCCATTTGGAATCATGGAAAAGTATATTCTAAGAACTTTTAGTACTTTTGAAGAGGTTTCCAATGGTATTAAGTTTTCCAATTTTGGATCTATATAATGCAAGATATGATTTTTCTAAAATCGATACCCAAAGCTGAAATTTGTCAATTTCTTAGAAAATAAGATTTTTGAAACTTGCCTTCTTTTCTCGATATCGATTGAACATTTTGAACTCGATTTCATTAAAAAATGCTAGTCTTTCTCTTTAGAGTTTAAAACTTCACTCTTGAGTCTCGATTATGAATAATTAAGACCCAATTCTTGAATTCTCTTTAGATTGTACAACCTTCTTTGATAAGTAGGGGTTCTAAGTGATAGTGTATAATAGTTGATGGTTAATTGCTCAGGCGCTCAAGAAGACCTTCAAGAGGAATTCGAAGTGGACGCCCAAATGCTTGTTTGAGTACTTAATCAATTGTTTTGAATAGGTGAGTGTTCCATATAGGAATACGTAATTGAATAAGTCTAGGATATGCTTATTTCATGATTATTAAGTGTTAAGTACTATGTGTTAAGTATTTACCATACTCATGCCTATTTAAGGAATGTGTACTTGCATTGCATATTTACATGAATTGGTTAAATGATTAACCATATCAAATGACCATATGAACTCGATACATGTTTAACTTGTTAGATTGCTTGCCTAGCCTACTTGGTTTTGAAAAATGGAGTCGAGTGTGTATTTTATCGCACTCGTTCTCTTTTGAAATGAATAACTCATGCTTGGAAGTGCTCCAATAACATTGTCGCGCCCCACTTTTCGATAAGTGAATATGTGAGTGATGATGTGTGTGTGCAAAATGAAAAGTAAAAAGGCCATGGGACTTTGGAAAGCGACGATTTGGCCAAATGAAATTTTAAAAAGGGTTTTTTAAATATGAAGACGGAGTCGCCACTTGGTATAGAGTTAGGGTGTACCAAGTCACCCAAAAAGTGTTTTTAAAAGACAAAGTAGCAAAACCCTTTTTAAAACGACTCCTAGTCCACGTAAGCCAAAGAAAAAGGTTCGGGGGTCACGTTTGACAAAGGGGAAGGCAGGGATAGAATCCAAGGCACCCCTTTGACCTAGCCAAGGCTAGTTGCGCGACTTAACCTTACCTTTCCTAATTTTCTACCCAATATATGTTCGCACGTTGGACATGACTATATGAATGCAAAAACCTAGACCTAGGGGGATCGGGGGAAATTTCTCTTCAAAGGTCGAGTGGTGCCAATCACATTAATTGTGAAGCCCAATAATGATCCTTTTGGAGAGGTCACACCTAAACCTAAATGACGTGAAAAATGAGTGGAATGCATGCCATGTGAAAGTGTGAGCTTGTGTGAAGTGAGAAAAATGATAAAAGTAATAAGATAAGAGTGAAGGTGTGCAAATGTAGATGACAGTACTCGTGTGCGAGTGAAGATAAAATGCTCGTGTGCAAGTGTAGATAAAAGGGTTCGTGTGCAAGTGGAGACAAAAAAGTGTTCGTGTGCAAGTGAAGGTGATAAAAAGGTGCATGTGTGCAAATGAGACAAAAGTGAAAGTGTAATGATAGAGTGGATTGACAATGCATGAGCCTAGGGAATTCATGCATATTGGGTACGGGGAGACCTAAATCGTGACTTGATTTTCCCTTTGATTAGAAGGCAAAACTAGCGTGCTAAGGCTATCGAGTAGCCACACTCGCTCGTTTCCCTTATCGGAAGGGGACACTCAAGCAAAATGAACCCTATAGCTAGTATGGGATGCAAAACCTAAAGTGAGGGGAAAGGGGAATCGAGGAGCATGCCAGATGATAAAACTAAGAAAAAATGCATGATATGTAGTGAACAGGCAAATAATGCATTAATGAAAAATAAAGGAAAAATTCTATTGGGTCTAGCGTTGGACTAGCCCTTTCTATGAATTCCTAATGAAATAATGAGCCACAACTAGCGTTGGACTAGTGTGGTGACGTACGTTCATCCATTCCATTCATTCATGGTTATGAAAGCAAGTAGACATGCCAAAACGCTCGTAAACACGTAGCACGTAGCACTTAGCATGCTCGACTAGATGCAAGAGCCTACCAAAGCAATTAAACATGTAGCAACAAAAGCAAGCAACCAAGGGGAAGGGGAAGTGGACCAGATGCTCTCCGAGCCCTATCTATTACAAGCCAAGAGGTGTACACATACCCCATAAAACTTAAATAAAAGCAACCAAGGGGAAAGGGAAATGGACCAGATGCTCTCCGAGCCCTATCTATTACAAGCCAAGAGGTGTACACATACCCCATAAAACTTAAATAAAAGTAAAAGCAAGTAAATACATGCAAGGAGGTAAGGAAAGCGGAGTAGGCATGCATATTCACATAACACGTTGGATCACATAGGAGAAATGACAATCAAGAAGATAGAGGTTACCTCCCTTGCAATTGGGCCCCAATGAAGTGAAACCACTTATTTATCCTCCAAAATAAAAAAAATGGTCAAGGTACCAATTTATTTGGAAAAAATTAAAGAAAAATAGGCAAACACAAGCTTACTTGATCATAAAGCCCCTAAAGTCATGAATTAAGTGCAATTGAAACAAAGCATAGTAATTAATTAAAACAAACAAGCAGTGAAAATGTAGAATTAAAATTGCCAAGGACCAAATTGATGAAACCATTCAATTGATTGGGTCCTAGTGGAACAAGGGGGGACTCAGGGGGTTAAAGTGTAATTTTCAGAAGTTATTCTCATGCAAAAGCATGCAAAATACTATGAAACGTTTCTGCAACAACGGATATTGAAGCATCTGATGAGAGTTTTTGCTTGCAAAACTTTAGGTGCGGCTTTCTTTCATTCAAACAATCAACATCTCAAGACCTCAAACAACAAAACAATTATCAAACATTCATCTCACTTTTCACTTAAGATCTTTATGTTTAAACATCAGAAAAACATGCAAAAGGCCATGCAAGCAGCAAATTTCTGGAAGAAACAAACACACAGGAACTGGTTCGGCACTTGAACTGTCCAATTTCCAGCCAAGTTTTCCAACATGATTCAAGTATTTAAGATCTAAATATGCAAACTCAGCACCAAACTTCCACTTTCCCCCCCCTTTTACACAAGACTAACCAATTGATTAGAAGAAACCAAAGCCTAGTGCACGGTTACAGTGAAAGAAAACAGCAAAGTAGCCGCGGCAACCTTGCTCTGGTGCAAAAACAGATTTAACAACTAGGGAAATTTTCCTGAAGCAGATTTGTGGCTTATCAAAACATAACCCAAAATATCAAACCTCTGCCATGACTTCCAACCAAATCAAAGTAGTATGAACATGGGCCAAATTTTGACCCGAGATTTCAAAAAAAACAGCGCAGATTAAACCTGAACCAAAGGAAATGCGCATGAAAGAAAACTAATGGCTCCTCCCCCTAAGTTCCCAAACAAGACAGATTCTAAACATGTTCATAGCATCCCAGTCCAGCAGCAAACAGAAACAAGGACGTCAAACCAACCATGACTTCAGCAATCAAAGAAAGCAAATATATTCTGCCCGTACTGCTGCAAAACGCCCCCCAACAACTCTAACAGACCCAAACGCAGAAAAGGAAAGCAAGCTAAACAAGAACTTCTATCAAATCAAAAACTTCAGCTTTAGCCAAATCAGACGCAAGATGGATGCATATTGGTTTAACCGAAACCCAGCAAGAGATTTAAAAGACCAGATTTCAACTTAGCGGATTGGGTTCCACGTGAAAATTAGAACGGCAAGAAAGAGAGTTGAACATTACCTGTTTCACTTCTTCTGGCATTGGAATCCCAGCAGGAACCCGCGAGGAGGCGTACTCCCCAGAAATCAAATGAAACACTCTTTCAGCAGGCTTCGCTGGTGGTGACTGCCGATACTGGTGGTGGAGGCGGCTCCAGTCCTTGAGCAGGCCGTTGGTCACTTGTGGGCTACGCGGGAGAAGAAAGGTTGTAATTGTTGGTGGCTGCGATGGAGGCTGCGCGCGATGCGACGACGGTGGACGGCAGCAGCGGCAGATGCGGTCTGCGATGGCCTAAACAGACTCTTCTTGCGTCCTTCTTTGCAACCCTGCACCGTGGCTCTCTCAACAATCTTCCCCAAATTCCTGCCGCCCTTTGCTGTTTTTTTGTGTTTTTCTTTTGCCGTCAAACTCTCCCCGTATCCCCTCCTTTTCCAGATTTTCCAAGCCCTTTGCTACAGCCCTCAACCCCGGCTCTTTCTCTTTCAGTTTTTCTCCCCCGCTGTCCCCATTCTCTCCCTTTTCACTCTCGGCCCTCAGTTTTTCTTTTTCAGCTCCCAGCCGTCACCCGATGCTCAGCTCCCTTTCTTTTTCTTGCCCAAACCCTTGCTCAGTTTTCTGTTTGCCTATCGATGCCCCCCCCTTTCTCTCCGCCTTCTCTCGGGTTTTCTTAGCCGCTAACTTTCTCTCTGTCCCTCCTCTCTTGCGGCTGCCCTTAGATCATTCCTTTTATATCCCAATAACCCTAAACTTCAAGCCAGCTCTTCTATATTTGCAGCCCAAGGAGCTGCCGAACATTTCTTTGCAAGCTGCGAAAAACGCAGCTTGCTGCCGCATATCTCTCTTTTTTTTTTTTTTTTTTTTTTTTTTTTTACAACTTTCGACTTAATAAAACACAGAAATGATAAAATATAAATAATAATAATAACAAATTGCCAAAAACCAAGTAATAATAATAATAATAATAATGAAAATAATTTAAAAACTGAACAACTAAAAACAACAAAAATGACCATTTTTCCATCTCTTTTTGTTTCATTTTTTTCATTTTCCCCAAAATAACTTAATAAAAATAACTAAAGTGCCCAAAGATTGAATTTAAATAAACATATTTTTGTGAACAAATATTCTTTTTCCTTTTTCTCTTTTTTTTCATTTTTCCGATCTAACTAAAGCCTATTTTTTTGAATTTTTCTTTTCAAGAAAGCATTGAATAAAAATAAAATGACTATAACATATTTTGATGTTTTCCTTTTTTTCTAAAAACTCTACGCTAATTTTAAACTTAAAAGCTAAGACTAAAAATTAAAACTAAAAGTAAACAACGAATGCAAGCAATCTAAAATGAAAATCATGAAATAGATGCCACATAAAATTATTCAAAATTTGGTGTCTACAGTTTGCCCCTCTTTGTCTGAGTTTTGAAAAAACTTGAGACAAAGAAGTAGACACCAAATACTTACCTGTGTTATTTGGCTGCAAAAGGATTCCAATGAACAAGAATTTGAATGCGGGACTGACCCAAACATGAAAAATAAAACGGGACTGACCCGAGCAGGAATTTAAAATTGGGATAGACCCACGGGATAGACCCGGACAGAAATGTAAAATTTGGATAGACCCACGGGATCTTTGGAATGTTGGCGGCACAAAATCCAGGCCCAACGTGATATTTGGAATGTTGGCGGCACGAAGTCCAGGCCCAACGTGACATTTGACCTGTTGGCGGCACGAGACTCAGGCCCAACGTGACATTTGAACTGTTGGCGGCACGAAACTCAGGCCCAACTTGACATTTGAACTGTTGGCGGCACGAAACTCAGGCCCAACGTGACATTTGACATTTGAACTGTTGGCGGCACGAAACTCAGGCCCAACTTGACATTTGAACTGTTGGCGGCACGAAACTCAGGCCCAACGTGACATTTGAACTGTTGGCGGCACGAAACTCAGGCCCAACGTGACATTTGAACTGTTGGCGGCACGAAACTCAGGCCCAACGTGACATTTGAACTGTTGGCGGCACGAAACTCAGGCCCAACGTGATTTTTAGAATGGTCAGTGGGATAAGACCCAATCCTGCCATCCAATTGGTGAAGAAATTGAATTTGATTCGTCAAAATACAAAAGATTAAATTTGATTTTCCAAGAAACAAAATTTTGAACTTGATTTTTTGATTTTTGAATTTTTCTGATTTTTCGAGAGAATCTTTTTCACAAATAATTTGCCCCAGTGTAGGGCCCTTCTCCCTTCTTTCTCCTCTTTCTTCGGCATCGGCCTTCCACATCGCCAGATGCTTTTCGTCGACTTCAACTGTGAATACCTACACAGGGCTTACGTGCACTCAAATGAGCGTGACTGATTTGAAAAAATGCATTATTTTGATTCTTGGACGAAATCCTCAATTGGACTTACAAAAATATTTGCCCCTGTGTGGGCTTATTTTGCGAAATTTTGCAAATAAAAATTTTGCCCCAGTTTGGGCCCATTTGATTGCAAAAATTGGTTTAGATGATTTCCCATTTATTTGAACAAAGAAAAACCGCACTTTTGCCCATTTAGAAAAGAATGCACATATACAACAATGTGAAGAAACTTTAATCGTCAAGTTTGAACTCATGCAGAAATTTCATGATGAATTCCTCGAAATAACACCAAATTTAAGAAGAAGATTTCTTCCTTACTTTTAGCATTGGTGCTTAGGGTAACGGGTCACCACTTCTGGTTGACTCATCTTTTCAGGACCAATCACATGACTTTATTTTTGAACTGGCTAAGGAAATGGGAGATAAGAATCTGTCTCATTTTTGTGCCCCAGTTGTATGTAATCCATTCAATGTCACATCTTAGTGAAAGCAAAAAGTTTGTTACCCTTATTTTCAAGAAAACTTAGTCAACATACAAGCTTTCTAGGCTTGTAACGTATGGACAGAAGTGATAGCTAAAACATGTGGAAACGGGTTATGCCCCTATGATCACAAATGATTTGATGAATTTCTTATGAGCATGATCCTCACTTTGGATTGTCATGAAAGAATAAGTCAACGATGGACTTTATCAGCTTGTAATTTGGCTTGAAAACGATAGCTAAAGAAAGAAATAATTTTCAAGGACATTGCACCGAAGATCGCGTTTTTCTCAAAATTACCCTCAATTTGGACTCCAAGATCTTGGACTTTGTTTGACTTTTTGTCATCACTCAACAGGGTCTTTCGGCATCAAATCTCTTTTTTTTTTTTTTTTTTTTCCCTTTTCAAAAATAACCTCGCGGGGTTTCACATGAAGAGCAGTGTCAACCTCACACCAAATCAATTCAGAAATACAGCTAAAATTTTCGACATCAGAAATTTTCTTAACAGGGCCATTGCTAAGAACAGAAGTCAGGGCTTTCGGCTTTTGTAATGGGGTCAGGTGGGGTGCTTAGAAAAGTTAAGGCTTGAAAACGGATTTCAAAAGCGGTTTGAAAAATCTGAGATCGCATTGTTGCGTCAACCCTATTTTAGGGTAAAATCAGAATTTGCCTCAGTTTTTGCTCAATTGAGGCTTTTTCTCTTTCATTTTCTTTCTTTTTTGATTTTTCGGCCTTCGGCCATTCTTTTGAACTTTCACAAAATTTGCCCCAGTTTATTTTTGAACTGAGGTTCTCTTTTCTCTTTTGTCTTTGATTTTGTGGCTTTTCACTTTTCACTTCTTGAAATATTCCTTTTTCAACTCAGCTTGCCCCAGTGTGGGGTTTGCGATTCTCAGGGGTTGCCAAACGAAGTATTTTATTCTGAAGGCTCAAAAGGGATAACTAGAGATAGAATGCTTGATTGGAAAAGAAGACGGCCTGACTTGTATTCCGTTCCTTACAATAACTCTGAAAGGAAACTTTCATTAATGGGAAATTTTTTGCATGTATTTGAATTAACTGATTGAGGAAGACCCTTGTTCATCCATATTTGCGAAACGTTGGCGATCCACGCGGACAAATCTCTTCCCTTTCTTTTTTCCAAAAAATGGAAACCCAGATAGATTCAAATTTCTCCAATTTGTGATTCCCTCTTTTCTTTTCTTTTGGCATTTTTGTTTTTCTCTTTTCTCTTTCTTTCCAAAATTTCCCAATCTCCTTCCCCAATGTGGGGTGCGATCATATGTGCACTCGAAAAGAACCACCAATTTTTGCTCAAATAGGGATGCAAGGGATGATCAGTGTTTAGATTGTAGAAATGACGGCCAAAGTATCATTCTTATACCTCATGACAACCGAAGTAGCGAAATGGTCATTGAAAATCCATTTTTCTTTTGATATTTGAAAATTTTCAATGAAGGGTAGTGATCATTAAGACCCTTATTTGAAACGAAATTATTCTTTTAGAAGCTCAAATGGGAGAGCAAATGATAAAAATCTGTATAGGTAATGAAACGAATGCTTGAAGTATCATTCCAAATTTTCCAAACAAATAAGAATAATGCACATTTTTGCTTTCACTTAGATGTGATTGAACCAGATTAGACGCCTTGAACATTTTCAAGCAAAAGTTGCCCCAATTTACAATTTATCAATCAATGTGACTGATTTTATTTTGGAATTAAGTGAAGGAGAAAGGTATCTCATAGGGCCTTTTGAGTGACCGTTCACTCTCTTTCTTTCTGAGCACTCTTATTGTACAGGTTGGAACAACAATCGAGGGTAAGGATTTTAGGAAGCATACACTTGTGAAATTCAGGCTATAGGTTGAAAACTCTCAAATTGGGTCTTATTTCTCAAAAATCATCATGAAATCTCCAATGAGTAAGAATAAAGAATGAAATGTACATAAATATACACAAAACAATAATTGTCCAAAAATTTTATTGCTGAAAAAGTTTGAAACAAAATTTCTCATTCAATTATGATACAAATGAGAAAAGAGAAACTTGTAAAGAGCTCCACATATACACTTTTTGTCTCCTTTTCTTTTGACACAAAAATATATTAACAAGTCAAATATACAAAATTTTCCTTGAAAACAATTATGAAATCTCTTAGAAGCTCTTAGCCTAGAGCTTTCAGATGGATCTTTCAGGTTTCCATTATTGGATCTGCCCAAGAATCAAATAATACTTTCCAAACTTTATCGGATCAAAAAAATTGTTATCCAATATAGGGAAATATTTTCATCTTATTGAAACCCTTTTTTATGAATGCAGGGGAGGGGGGAAACAAAAGAAAAATACCCAGAGTTAGTAATCAAGACTATAAAATCGATATGCATGCCCTATGGGGGAACCCTTTTATGTCAAGGGTAGGCCTAGCATGAAAATGCAATCCTCTAGGGTAGGCACTATACCATACCTGACGGATCTGATCAACTCATTGAGTGAAAAATAATTTTGAAAAATTTGGTCAATTGGAGTGACGAGAGACACTTTGTCAAAATGAGGTCAACGTCCGAATGGATTGATCACTTTTGATCGATACAAGAATTTGCAAAAACGCACGGTTTTGACCTTGACGAACTTCCTATCGAAGAGATTGGAACTTTTCCCAGTGAAGCACGGGTCAAAACTCCAACTAATCAAATGGCTGGATGCAATGGATGCTTTTCTCAAAATCGACTAGGTTTTCCATTTTGAAATTCGACATTGAAACCATAATTAGTCGAGTGAAATTGACAATTTATTAAAAATCGACCGGATTACCCTAAAAAGGGAAACAGGTCAAATGAATGACATTTAATTTATCCAAAATTAATCAGATCACCCTAAAAAGGGTAAATTGATCAAATAGATTGAACGAAGCTTGATTTATTCAAAAATCGGCTCGGTTACCCTAAAAATGGGTAAATTGGTCAAATGAATGAAATTGAATTAGGGATTTATTCAAAAATCGGCCGAATGACCCTAAAAAGGGTAAATTGGTCAAATGAATTGACGATTTATTCAAAATCGACCAGGTGACCCTAAAAAGGGTAAATTGGTCAAATGATTTGATGATTTATTCAAAATCGACCGAATGACCCTAAAAAGGGTAAATTGGTCAAATGATTTGATGATTTATTCAAAATCGACCGAATGACCCTAAAAAGGGTAAATTGGTCAAATGAATTGATGATTTATTGAAAATCGACCAGGAGACCCTAGAAAAGGGTAAATTGGTCGAATGAAATGATGATTTATTGAATGAATTGGCAAAATGGATTGGTTGAATTGTCCGGCCATTGGTTATTTCAAAATTATTAAGGTGCATTAGTCTATGACCTTCTAAAAATCAAATTTTGGCCTCAATTTACTTATCGTCTCAACAGGAGGAATCATTTGTGAATTTCTTCAAATTAATGTCCTTCACGCAAGGGATTTTTACCAATTTTTTGATAAAATGGCCAAAAAGTGATTATTAGATGCTCATATTCCAAAGATCACTCTATGAAAATGATCGGATCTTTACCTTACCTTGTGCACTACCCCTTCGGATGGTACAAAATGTAAACGTGCAAGTCTCACTGGATTAAGTATCCGAGACACAAGGTGGCTTATTTCTAGCACGGGATCGCCTAAATGGCATTCCCTTTTCTAGGGCTTATGCGTGATGCCATTTATTAAAGCAATGTAAATATGCAACAAATATGGCCTAAAGGGCATAAATAATGCATCGGAGGGAAGAAGGTCTAAAAATGAAATGTATTTATTGAAAATCAAATGCAATAACTGAAATTTAAACATGTAAGTTAACCAGTGGGTAAGTCACTAAAAGAGTGCCAAAAGGCCTCTTATTGCTAAGGCACATGAATGCAATCCAAGAAAACAAAAGAATGGTTAGTGCAATTGATAGTACACATAACACATTGGGAGCAATTAAGGAAAAGAAATACAATAAAGCAGGTAAAAGGGGTGGAACCCCTTCCCTCGTGCCTAATGTGCTTAAAATAGGGTGAGGCCGACTCTACCCTAGGTCATTCTAATATGGATGCATGAGGCTGGGGTTCACTAATGCCTAGACTCGATAAGCTTCGGTTCCCAAGCCTTCAGACCTAAAGGCGAAGGGTCATCACTCCCAGGGCCTTCGGTCGGTGGCTCGAGTGATCTCTTAGGTAGCGCTATGGGCGCAGAGCACACCATCCGCCTACCCAAGGCAATCGATCCTAGTCCTACAAGGCGGTGTGGGATGGCGCCCACGAAAAATAAAATAAAATGGGATAAAAGCAAGTAAACGTGCACGTATGAAGTGTTCCCTATTTTGAGGGAAAGGGGTGAGAACCACGCGAGGCTCTAAAGGTGACACACACCCCCCCAAATGCAATGCAAGCGCGAGATAAACAAGTAAACATACATCCAATCAACCAATCACACGTACGTGAGTGAGGGAATAGTTGGATACGCGCGCGAGGCAAAAAGGCCTAAAATAAAAAAAAATGCAACCCTAATATCCAAGTGCAATGCATAAAAAGGGTAGAAAAAGGAAACGAATGGCTAAGTCAAATGCTCGGACCCACTTAGGAGCTCCCCAGTGGAGTCGCCAACTGTCGCGCCCCACTTTTCGATAAGTGAATATGTGAGTGATGATGTGTGTGTGCAAAATGAAAAGTAAAAAGGCCATGGGACTTTGGAAAGCGACGATTTGGCCAAATGAAATTTTAAAAAGGGTTTTTTAAATATGAAGACGGAGTCGCCACTTGGTATAGAGTTAGGGTGTACCAAGTCACCCAAAAAGTGTTTTTAAAAGACAAAGTAGCAAAACCCTTTTTAAAACGACTCCTAGTCCACGTAAGCCAAAGAAAAAGGTTCGGGGGTCACGTTTGACAAAGGGGAAGGCAAGGATAGAATCCAAGGCACCCCTTTGACCTAGCCAAGGCTAGTTGCGCGACTTAACCTTACCTTTCCTAATTTTCTACCCAATATATGTTCGCACGTTGGACATGACTATATGAATGCAAAAACCTAGACCTAGGGGGATCGGGGGAAATTTCTCTTCAAAGGTCGAGTGGTGCCAATCACATTAATTGTGAAGCCCAATAATGATCCTTTTGGAGAGGTCACACCTAAACCTAAATGACGTGAAAAATGAGTGGAATGCATGCCATGTGAAAGTGTGAGCTTGTGTGAAGTGAGAAAAATGATAAAAGTAATAAGATAAGAGTGAAGGTGTGCAAATGTAGATGACAGTACTCGTGTGCGAGTGAAGATAAAATACTCGTGTGCAAGTGTAGATAAAAGGGTTCGTGTGCAAGTGGAGACAAAAAAGTGTTCGTGTGCAAGTGAAGGTGATAAAAAGGTGCATGTGTGCAAATGAGACAAAAGTGAAAGTGTAATGATAGAGTGGATTGACAATGCATGAGCCTAGGGAATTCATGCATATTGGGTACGGGGAGACCTAAATCGTGACTTGATTTTCCCTTTGATTAGAAGGCAAAACTAGCGTGCTAAGGCTATCGAGTAGCCACACTCGCTCGTTTCCCTTATCGGAAGGGGACACTCAAGCAAAATGAACCCTATAGCTAGTATGGGATGCAAAACCTAAAGTGAGGGGAAAGGGGAATCGAGAAGCATGCCAGATGATAAAACTAAGAAAAAATGCATGATATGTAGTGAACAGGCAAATAATGCATTAATGAAAAATAAAGGAAAAATTCTATTGGGTCTAGCGTTGGACTAGCCCTTTCTATGAATTCCTAATGAAATAATGAGCCACAACTAGCGTTGGACTAGTGTGGTGACGTACGTTCATCCATTCCATTCATTCATGGTTATGAAAGCAAGTAGACATGCCAAAACGCTCGTAAACACGTAGCACGTAGCACTTAGCATGCTCGACTAGATGCAAGAGCCTACCAAAGCAATTAAACATGTAGCAACAAAAGCAAGCAACCAAGGGGAAGGGGAAGTGGACCAGATGCTCTCCGAGCCCTATCTATTACAAGCCAAGAGGTGTACACATACCCCATAAAACTTAAATAAAAGCAACCAAGGGGAAAGGGAAATGGACCAGATGCTCTCCGAGCCCTATCTATTACAAGCCAAGAGGTGTACACATACCCCATAAAACTTAAATAAAAGTAAAAGCAAGTAAATACATGCAAGGAGGTAAGGAAAGCGGAGTAGGCATGCATATTCACATAACACGTTGGATCACATAGGAGAAATGACAATCAAGAAGATAGAGGTTACCTCCCTTGCAATTGGGCCCCAATGAAGTGAAACCACTTATTTATCCTCCAAAATAAAAAAAATGGTCAAGGTACCAATTTATTTGGAAAAAATTAAAGAAAAATAGGCAAACACAAGCTTACTTGATCATAAAGCCCCTAAAGTCATGAATTAAGTGCAATTGAAACAAAGCATAGTAATTAATTAAAACAAACAAGCAGTGAAAATGTAGAATTAAAATTGCCAAGGACCAAATTGATGAAACCATTCAATTGATTGGGTCCTAGTGGAACAAGGGGGGACTCAGGGGGTTAAAGTGTAATTTTCAGAAGTTATTCTCATGCAAAAGCATGCAAAATACTATGAAACGTTTCTGCAACAACGGATATTGAAGCATCTGATGAGAGTTTTTGCTTGCAAAACTTTAGGTGCGGCTTTCTTTCATTCAAACAATCAACATCTCAAGACCTCAAACAACAAAACAATTATCAAACATTCATCTCACTTTTCACTTAAGATCTTTATGTTTAAACATCAGAAAAACATGCAAAAGGCCATGCAAGCAGCAAATTTCTGGAAGAAACAAACACACAGGAACTGGTTCGGCACTTGAACTGTCCAATTTCCAGCCAAGTTTTCCAACATGATTCAAGTATTTAAGATCTAAATATGCAAACTCAGCACCAAACTTCCACTTTCCCCCCCCTTTTACACAAGACTAACCAATTGATTAGAAGAAACCAAAGCCTAGTGCACGGTTACAGTGAAAGAAAACAGCAAAGTAGCCGCGGCAACCTTGCTCTGGTGCAAAAACAGATTTAACAACTAGGGAAATTTTCCTGAAGCAGATTTGTGGCTTATCAAAACATAACCCAAAATATCAAACCTCTGCCATGACTTCCAACCAAATCAAAGTAGTATGAACATGGGCCAAATTTTGACCCGAGATTTCAAAAAAAACAGCGCAGATTAAACCTGAACCAAAGGAAATGCGCATGAAAGAAAACTAATGGCTCCTCCCCCTAAGTTCCCAAACAAGACAGATTCTAAACATGTTCATAGCATCCCAGTCCAGCAGCAAACAGAAACAAGGACGTCAAACCAACCATGACTTCAGCAATCAAAGAAAGCAAATATATTCTGCCCGTACTGCTGCAAAACGCCCCCCAACAACTCTAACAGACCCAAACGCAGAAAAGGAAAGCAAGCTAAACAAGAACTTCTATCAAATCAAAAACTTCAGCTTTAGCCAAATCAGACGCAAGATGGATGCATATTGGTTTAACCGAAACCCAGCAAGAGATTTAAAAGACCAGATTTCAACTTAGCGGATTGGGTTCCACGTGAAAATTAGAACGGCAAGAAAGAGAGTTGAACATTACCTGTTTCACTTCTTCTGGCATTGGAATCCCAGCAGGAACCCGCGAGGAGGCGTACTCCCCAGAAATCAAATGAAACACTCTTTCAGCAGGCTTCGCTGGTGGTGACTGCCGATACTGGTGGTGGAGGCGGCTCCAGTCCTTGAGCAGGCCGTTGGTCACTTGTGGGCTACGCGGGAGAAGAAAGGTTGTAATTGTTGGTGGCTGCGATGGAGGCTGCGCGCGATGCGACGACGGTGGACGGCAGCAGCGGCAGATGCGGTCTGCGATGGCCTAAACAGACTCTTCTTGCGTCCTTCTTTGCAACCCTGCACCGTGGCTCTCTCAACAATCTTCCCCAAATTCCTGCCGCCCTTTGCTGTTTTTTTGTGTTTTTCTTTTGCCGTCAAACTCTCCCCGTATCCCCTCCTTTTCCAGATTTTCCAAGCCCTTTGCTACAGCCCTCAACCCCGGCTCTTTCTCTTTCAGTTTTTCTCCCCCGCTGTCCCCATTCTCTCCCTTTTCGCTCTCGGCCCTCAGTTTTTCTTTTTCAGCTCCCAGCCGTCACCCGATGCTCAGCTCCCTTTCTTTTTCTTGCCCAAACCCTTGCTCAGTTTTCTGTTTGCCTATCGATGCCCCCCCCCTTTCTCTCCGCCTTCTCTCGGGTTTTCTTAGCCGCTAACTTTCTCTCTGTCCCTCCTCTCTTGCGGCTGCCCTTAGATCATTCCTTTTATATCCCAATAACCCTAAACTTCAAGCCAGCTCTTCTATATTTGCAGCCCAAGGAGCTGCCGAACATTTCTTTGCAAGCTGCGAAAAACGCAGCTTGCTGCCGCATATCTCTCTTTTTTTTTTTTTTTTTTTTTTTTTTTTACAACTTTCGACTTAATAAAACACAGAAATGATAAAATATAAATAATAATAATAACAAATTGCCAAAAACCAAGTAATAATAATAATAATAATAATGAAAATAATTTAAAAACTGAACAACTAAAAACAACAAAAATGACCATTTTTCCATCTCTTTTTGTTTCATTTTTTTCATTTTCCCCAAAATAACTTAATAAAAATAACTAAAGTGCCCAAAGATTGAATTTAAATAAACATATTTTTGTGAACAAATATTCTTTTTCCTTTTTCTCTTTTTTTTCATTTTTCCGATCTAACTAAAGCCTATTTTTTTGAATTTTTCTTTTCAAGAAAGCATTGAATAAAAATAAAATGACTATAACATATTTTGATGTTTTCCTTTTTTTCTAAAAACTCTACGCTAATTTTAAACTTAAAAGCTAAGACTAAAAATTAAAACTAAAAGTAAACAACGAATGCAAGCAATCTAAAATGAAAATCATGAAATAGATGCCACATAAAATTATTCAAAATTTGGTGTCTACAAACATGACTTGGTATACTATGGTTGCATACGTCGTTGGAGTGAATCTCCTCGACGCTCACATGGTAAAAATGGGATAACGGCCAATGATGGCCTATTCATATGACAAATGCCTGTCAATTGACCGTCACTACTCAACCGTTAACCGTCAACCGTTAACTGTCAACCGTGAACCATTTACCAACCGACATTACTACCTGATTACTTGACTATTTGCTCACATGATTTCCAATCTACATGACTATTCGATATTCGTGAATTACATGCTCCCATGAAATCCACTTGTATTGCTTACATGCTTACGTGCTAAGTATCCACTTGATTACTTGATGATCATGAATCACATGTTATATGAAACTGTCCATCATTGTTAGGCGAGTGTGTATTTTATCTCACTCGACCTACCCAAATGATGAATTTTACCCTTTTGTCGAATTACTTGGTTACCTGTGCATGTTGTAAGTTCTAAGCTGAACTGGGCCCTGCTCATGGTTACTGACCTACTCGAGTCAGGACTGGGCTCGGTCGGGTAGGTTGGAACCTTGGGACACCGTTTCGGTATACTCGAGTATTACCACTGGAGGGATAAGGTGATGGCCAGTCAAACCGAGGGGATCCGGAAGTCATAAGGTGCAGATGACCGACAGAATTCCACTGGAACACCGTATCCTACAGTATATGTTTACCTTGTATCATGATAATTGTTTCATGCTAAAATGTCAACATGAAATCCTGAGCCATGCCTGCGATATGCTCCATACCTGTTACCTGTTTAATGTACTCATATCATGATACCTGTTTCATGTTAATGCTTCATACTTGTAATATGCTTAATTACTCGCACCGGTACTAAGCTCCAATCACTCGTGAACTATATATGCCAATGTCTTGAACCATGATAACTGTCTCATGATAAATGTCTCATACCATGATACATGTCTCAAATTAACCGTACAATGATTATCACCTCATGATAACATGCCATTGTGTAACCTTGAACCATGCATATGATATGCCCAACTTACTTGATTTATTTGAACTATTAAAGTGTCTTGGAACCTCACTGGGCTGTGTAGCTCATCCCACGTTGTGGTTTTCTTTTACAGGGTTCGAGACCAAGGGTACTCGTGAGTAGTATTAGATTGTTTTCTTTTGAAGGTTTTAAGTTATATTATAACGGATGGCTATTGTACCCTTTTCCGTTGGGTTGTATTTAAGCTTGGAAAGCTACATAATTGTAAGTGTGAGATATTTGAAGTACTTTAATTATGTATTGAAGTTACTTAAAGTATTTCGGGCTTTTGAATGATGGATTGTAGTGAGTCCTGGCGAGAGTTGGGCAGGCGTCCCGCGGATACCCTTTGGTTCGCCTTAGGGAGAAGTGGGGGCGTCACAACGTCGATCCCATGAGGAGCAACTAACACAAGTACTAGGTCTTTACTTACTCTATTATTTAGACTAATTATTAAATAAAGCAATAGAAATCACAATACTTACTAATAACTAACTTAACTCTACAACTTGCAAGATAACAATAGAGAATTATCACTAAATACTTGAATCTAGGGATGCAGAATCCACTTATGGCATCAAAGATACAAGTGAATAGATTTACCTCTTATTACTACTCTTGTTTATCTAGGGATTCATTTCCATATTTACCAAAACTCACTCTGATGATGTAATGGTCTAGAATAGTCTAGTTTTCCCTATTCTTATGGTGAATAACTAGATCTACTCTTATGTTCTTCCGGAAATGCGAAACAATCCACTTAAGTGCATCTCTATTCTAGAATAAGTAATGGCCAATTATCAGTTAGAACAAAAGCAATGAATCCAAAGTCGCCAGGAAGAAATTTATCCAAAATCTAGAAACTAAAACTACTACAAACATTGAAGAAGGTAGCATAAAGATGAATACAAAGAAGAAAGCTGAAACTTTAACAAAAAGAAATACAATCACCATAGAAGGTAACAGGAATGGAGTGTTTATCATAGAAGATAATACAAAATTATCTCAATATCTCAAGAACTCAACAAACAGAATAAATGCCATTCATGACAAAAATCTCAAGAAGAAAATAGAAAAAGAAAAGGACTAAAGATTTTTGGTTGCTAGATACATTTAAATAATGAAATTGATATATTACTTTTTTTTACTTCAATTACATTATCTATAGAGGTTATTCCTATTGGAATCGTTATCCTCTTATAAAAATTAAATGATGGATGAGAAAAACAAGAGACACATAGATGAACCTAAAAGTGAGATGAAAAAGGAAGAAAATAGAAAGACCATAAAAGTTATATAATATTTAAGTAATTTAATAATTACATTGGGTTTGTTTGGACAACTTTGATTTCAAATAAAAAAATTTACTTCACAAATTTCAACCACCTTTTTATCTCACATACATCACATCACAAAAAGTGCTACAGTAATTATCTCAAATAAATCATCCAAATAAACTCATTGAAATTTGATGGGTAATTTTATTTACATAAAAAAAGGCCAAAATTAGAATTTAAAAGCACCTCAAAATCTGCTTCTAATATTTATATTTTTTGGATCTAAAAAATCTAAAATTAGTTTTTAAAATTAGTTGAGAATACAAAAAATAGATTTTTGAAAATCAAAAGCTAAAATCAAGTTTTCAAATCGGTTAAGAAGAAACCCATAATATTCACTTATTAGATATGAGAAGGTTGTGGGACTAAGCTTATTTTGGAGTTCATTCAAATATATTTGCTAATTTGCAAATTAAGATAACTTTTGTTGTTTTGGTCATGTATTATGATACAGATTTCATTCGTACAATGGATGGAAGAGTGGGAAAGTCCTTCAAAAGAGGGAGTTTAAACAAGCGCCTTTCTCTTTCCGATGTGAGTGTTTTTGGATACAAGATTATTTGGAAATTTTTTTATAATAATATTGTAGCACTTTTTGTCATATAATATATGTGAACTAAAAAGTTGTTTAGAACTATTTAAAAGGAGTTTAAAAAATGCTAATGATGCACCCAAAATTCTTTCAAAAAATTGCACCAATCGTCCCTCACATATCATTGATATGAAATTTTAATCTCTTAAAATGAAAATGAGCGATTTTAGTCCTTAGCATATAAATTGTGCTCATTTTTATCCTCTAGCACCATTTGAAACCAATTTTGGTCGGAATGAATTGCGGAGTCTTCACATATTCAATACATAAAGGGTAAACTTGGCAAATCACTTATTGCATAGACCAATTTATTCCATCAAAGCACTTAAAAAATTGGGCAAATACTTGAATAGACTTGATGTACGCCTCCACCTGTAGATTTAATGGTCCAAAATCTGAAACATCATCTTTACAAATTTAATATTAAAAATCAAAATTTTGCTTGTCTTTGATAAGAACTTGGATGATTTCATCAGGACCCTCCATCCTACAAATCCTAAATAATAAACCTTTGTATTCTAATTCATCTCATTACTAATTTTCATTAAAGATTTCATCAGTATTCTCATTATTTAGTATCCTACAAGAACAAAAGTCAAATAAGTTGGTCTAGATTCGGTGCCGCATTTCAATCCACTTTACTACTTGGCAATGGGTGTCTAACTAAGGAACAAAATGTCAATTCTTTCCAATCCGTACATTCTTTACTATTATACCTTAAGATGCATCTTTCTATGTTTCTCTTGTGACCCAAAAAATTAAGAAGAGGCCTATAATTTTTTTTCTAATAAACTCTAAATTTAATTTTTGCATTATAACCACATAATCATACCACATTATTTTACGGACATTTGAGAGCTAGGTCCTGAATCGGTTCATCGGAATCATTTTCCACCAAAAGTGCCATTGCAATTGTTGATTATAGAAGAAAAAAGAGTTTTCGCTATATTTGGAATGATGAAGTTGGGAATTAGTACACTTGGACAAATGGGAAGGTCTCTTCAACCTTTAGATCTCATCTCCCACTTCCAAAACCCACATGCTATTTCCCTTAATAGAAAGGGAGAAAAAAATCTTGGTTTTATTTAGAGGGTCTGATGTGTTTTTCATCCTCTTTTCAGCTTAGCATAAAAAAAAGAAAAATAACTAAAATTAGGAAAACAGAATTTTATATACTGTTTGGTATCGAAGTCTAAATTAATGGTGTGGTTGGTTGTTGTTTATGATGTCTACCATTAGTCCTTTACATTTGGATCAACAAAATAAGTGATTTGTCAAATATACCTTTTAAATATGGAGCATGTAATAAGTTTGTGGCTCATTTTAGCTAAAATTAGCTTGAAAAGATGTCGGATGATAAAAGCGAGCACATTTTATATGTTATGGACTAAAATTGTTCGTTTTCATACGGAGGGACAGAATTTTCACATCAATAATATGTGAGGGATAATTTTCTCAAATTCTTTTTTGAAAATAATGCCCTATCCAAACTAACATTCTTGAGAGTCAGAAAATTTTTATGTCCTTTAGTACTCTGTCTCCAATTACTGCTGCAACAAGTCAATTTTTTTAGATTTGGGGCAGGAACGGTCATCAAAAAGACCATCCTTGAACAGTTCTCTCACAAAACTAAAGAAGCGGCTCTTATGCATCCACGTCGATAGGTAGAAAGAAGGCATCAAAATGATGCCATTTTAATTAGCAAGTCCCAAAAAAAATATTAATTTCAAAACACCAACATAAATGGTGTTATACAGGAACAGGGTTGTTAAATTAATTGGGAAAACCTTGACAAAAAAGAAGGCTTTCATTTTGGTTCTTTAAAGGTATAGTGGAAAGACAAGAATGGTGAGAAATAACAATCTATCTCCAGAGAAGAGAGGGCAAAAATAGAAAACGTAGATTTGTGTACCAAATTAGGGTTAGAAATTCTTGTTGTGATGGGTTTTAAATGTTGATGATTTGGATCTCCACCCATATCCAGGATGGCAAGGGTATGAGCAAGTATAAACACGGAAGAAATCATAGTATTTGCACCGACATTTCCACCAAGAAGTGATTGAGCTAGAAAAGGCTATTGGAGTTGCAACATACAATAATGGCCAAACAGTAGACATTGTGTGACGCCCCCACTTCTCCCTAGGGTATTGGCAGAACGCCTGTCCAACTCTCGTCAGGACTCACGCACTCATTCAAGCTTAATAAAGGATTACAAATTAACCATCGATTTAATTAAGAAGTACTTCAAATATACAAGCTCGAAACTCCCAAGTATACCATTTATGATTACAAACCACAAAACCCAAGTATACAAAATTTACACTTTAATGATCTCCCATAACATACCAAAGTATACTAGTTTCAACTAAGTTGCTAGTCTAGGAACTCCAATTTCCACCTCCAAAGCCTGTTAAGGAAGAACAAACTTAAAGGGATTAGCTAACGTTCAGTGAGGCCAAGAAAACAAGCAAGCAAGCAGGCACGTAGAACCAATTAATCGAATAGCATGCTTAAAAGCAACTTTAAACATGGCATTTCATTTAAGTGCACAAGTAGGAATTAACACACAAGGAGGATACAGGAGCTCGCAGGAGCTATTTCCACTTCTCGATCAATTTGAGCCAACTGGGGTTGACCCTCCGTCAACCCAAGTAGTAACACGACCTTAGTGCTCCACTTACTTCCTCCATCCAACATAACACCTACTTGGATCCGGAACCAAACACGCATGAGATGGCGATACTATTTCAGTATGGCAAGCGAGATTTCAAAAGATCAAACTATAATATTTCCCAAGGTTCGCCAAGCTTCTCGACCAAGCCCTTGCCGGCTCAAGTTACAAGGTTAGCCAATGGGTTGGGGCATCCCCACAAGTATAAGGATCGATGAGATAATGTTCCAATCAACTTAGAATTGATCATAGCACTGAGTCAGGGTGAGCGGTACCTTCCACCCGAATAGGGCGTGATACTTCTAGCCGCTCAGTGCTCACGACTTAAAACATGTTCATGTACAAGTGCAAATCACATATATTCATCTAACAAGTATCATGTAATCAGAAAAGAGAGAGGGAGAGGTCGAGGGCGGTAAAGTACACCCTCGTCTCGGTAAATTCACGTATCATATAGCACTTATATAAATCTCAATTTAATCATATTAACAGCGAATATGCACTTGACACTCACCAAAAGTCAAAGCCAAACAAGAGCAAAGCGAGAATCAGATGAGCTCTTCAGCGTCATCGTGGCCACTTGAGACATGCACAATCATGATTACCTAGGTACTCAACCAAATTATAAAGAAAAATATTTTCTTGCTACCCACTCTCAAGGTCACAAGTCGAGTCGAGTTAAAAGAGTTTTTCTCATTTAAATAATGCTCAAAGAGAACTCGAAGGTCATTTTATATTCAAGTCGTTGTAAGTAATATCAATTCCAAAAGAAAGTATCATTTTCACTTTCGGCATGAAAATCGAGAAAAAAGGGTAGAGATTTTTCATCTCCCAAAACTTCAAGTCTCATGTCCAAACTTTAGGATATAAAAAACGTTCATAGTTCCCAAACTATTGGAGTCAAATTCATCCAAAACTCCACTCATTTCATAATAATGGTCAAGGCTAAAGGTTCCAAAATTCAAGTATAAAACTAGTGAAATTCTCTAAGAATTACTTTAGTTAAAACGCTCATTTTTCGAGATTCAAACTCATGGGAATTGAGGGCATAACAATAGGGGTTGATGTTCATAACTCAAGTATGAAAATGAGGTGCTATTGTCCAAGAAAGTTAAACAACCAACAAATGCATCAAGAGAGGTTTAACCTTTTGGAAACCAAGGTTTAAAATGAAGGTTTAAAGCACAAAGGAACCTTGTATCCAACCATGAAATTAAACTTAAACCGGACTACAATCTCAAAGGGAGGTTGAAAGTGTTTAAAAGAGTACTTTGGTTGAAATCAGAAAATTTCCAGCTTGGTGCGACACTACTTGAAAAAATCGTATCTCGAGTTTCGTAAGTCCAAAATTTTAAAAATTTATACCGTTGGAAACTAGACTCAATGCATTAAAACTCTCTAGAAGACAGTTTACTCAGAATCCAATTCAAAATCATTCAAATTTTAGCTCAAAGTCACAGTTCCAGACAAGGCAGAGCAAAACAGGCTTGATAATTCAGTAAAGTTTGGAAATTCGGAAAAATTCGTAGAAATGGAATCAACCTTGTAATTTATATTGAAATTAGAATTCCAAATCTAGTTTCAAATGTAATAAATGAAACTGAAGTCGGACCTTGTTACACCAAGATACAACAGTTTTAAGAAAACGGATCTTTGGGACCTATTTCACGAAATTTCCAGTTCTGACACCCTTGACAGAGTTTCAAAATCTGATCATAACTAGAACTACACAACTCGAACTTTAGCATGTTGCGGCTTTGAAAACTATTTTTTAAATGCTACAAATCACTAGAAGGAACTGTCTTAAAATTCATTTTGCAAGATAGGTAAAATTGAGCTACAAACTGCAGCTATGATTATTTCTCGGATGAAAGCAATGAGGAAATTCAGTCATTTTTCCTGGTTCACTACGGCTCATAGGAAACGAATTTGGAGGTACATTTTATACTGAAGGAAAGCTCTCGGAGTCTAGTTTCGGATGCCACAAACGGTACTCGATTTTAGCTCCCAAACAAAAAGTTATGACCCAAAACGTGAACACTGGTCGGTCTCCTGGTCAGAAAAGTTTCCAGATTTCTTCCTTACTTAAACCCTGCTTTAACTCAACCAATTGTAAAGCTTTTTGGGAGATATTAAACATACATAAATACCATCATATATCAAGCATTATTGAACCAAAATAACATAAAAAATTTGAAATTAACAAGAGAGGAACAACCAGCAAATTTTGGCCAGCGAGCATCTCTCATTCCTCTAGCTTTTTTTTCAACTTTCCAACTAGAACTAAACCATATCTTCTCATAATAAGCATCAAACAAGCACATAAACACACAACCTCAAAGCCTCTACCTATAAAGCCACCTCAAGTCCATTACCTAATGTCATGGTTCTTGTGAACCCATCAACAACCCAACAACTAAACTAACTAGACTAACTTACTACTAAGATTTGAGAGGAAAAAGTTGAGGTTTCTTTGGATGCTTACCTTGCTGCCAAGATGAAGACTAAACACTAGGGTTTGAGCTCTTAAATCACCAAAGTTTCTTCCTTGATCAAGCCACCTTCCAAGCTTTTATGAAGAACCAAGAAAAGAGCAAATTTGGAGAGCTTTCTTAGAGGAAAATGTAGGACAAGAGAGCTGAAATTTTGAGGGGAAATAGGGAAGGGGGAGTTGGCCAAGAGGAATGGAGAGGAAAAAGGCTTTGGGTAGTAGTTAGGTGATTTGATGGTGTGACAAGATGAATGACACAAAGGTGTCTTGATACCCCAAAAGTCAAAAACTGATTAGTGAGCAATTAGTGCTCCTAATTGAATTTAACTTAACTCACTCACATCTAATCCCTCAATTAACTTTCTTAGTCTATTAATGGTCATTCTTAATTCTCCAAGATTAATATACTCTCATATCGAATTTGCCTCGAAAAACGTACATTCGCTATTTCTCGCCAAACGAGCAGCAGAAAATTAAATTCGCTAACGAAACGTTTTAAAATATAAAAGAGATATTGTTCCATGCAAATGGATTTAAAATGGATGAAATAAATTATTCGGAGTAAACGGGTAAATAAATAATTAAATAAGCCAGTAAAATAAAATAAAAATTTGAATCCTCACATTCTTCCCCCCTTAAAAGAATTTCGTCATCGAAATTCATACATTAATTTAGGAATAATTTTGGATACTTCTTTCGAATCTTCTCTTCTACTTCCCAAGTCGCTTTCTTCATTCCATGATTTCTCCATAAAGCCTTCACTAGAGGGATTTGCTTGCATCTTAAATCCTTCACTTTTAGATCTAAAATCTCTACCGGCCTTTCCTCATATGACAAATTCTCATCAATCTCTACTTCTTCTGGTCGTAACACA
The DNA here is from genome assembly GCF_036785885.1 of Coffea arabica. Classification (NCBI taxonomy): domain Eukaryota; kingdom Viridiplantae; phylum Streptophyta; class Magnoliopsida; order Gentianales; family Rubiaceae; genus Coffea; species Coffea arabica. The sequence goes on from NC_092321.1 coordinate 48,465,338, forward strand.
TGGGACGGTCAGGATGATATTTCTTGAGCATGGAGACATGGAAGACATCATGAATCCTGGACAAACTTAAAGGCAATTCCAATTTGTAAGCTACACTTCCGATGTGTTGAACAACTTTATAGGGTCTCTCTTTTGAGTTTCTTTGATTCACTCTAACAAGATGGATCTTACAATAGCATTCCCAAATTCACCCTTTTGTGGCTGAAGACGCGGATTCTAACACTAACTTCTTCTAGTATGTGCCATTCTCTCACCATTAACTGGTCACTTGCACCTTATGACTTAGGGCATCCGCCACTACGTTAGCTTTTCCAGGGTAACAGTTAAGCGAACCGTCATAATGCTCAAAAAATTCCACCCATCTACGTTGCCTCAAATTCAACTCTTTCCGAGAGAACAAATACTTAAAACTCTTGTGATCCGTGGAAACCTCGAAAGTCACTTCACATAAATAATATATCCACTTTTCAAGGCAAACACTACTATCGCTAACTCCAAGTCATGGGTCGGATAATTCTGCTCATAGGGTTTCAACTTACGGGAGGCATACGCAATCACTTTTTCATTTTGCATTAATACACATCCTAAACCATCCTTTGAAACATCTGTATAAACCACAAAACCATCCTTTCCGCTCGGCAATGTTAATACAGGTGTCTCAGTCAAATACTTTTTTCAACTCTTGAAACCCTTCCTCACATTTAAAATTCCATATAAACTTGCCATGTTTCTTAGTTAACTCGGTTAAGGGTTTTGCAGTCTTAGAAAAGTTCTTAATAAATCGATGGTAATACCCCGCTAGCCCTAAGAAACTCCGAATTTCGGTAGGGTTCTCTGGTCGTTTCCACTTTGAAACAGCTTCTAACTTAGTTAGATTCACAGAAATTCTTTTTTAGAGATTATATGACCTCGAAAGGCTATTTCTTCCAACCAAAACTCATATTTATTGAATTTAGCAAAAAGTTGGCGCTCTCTCAGGGTTTGTAAAACTATCCTCAGATGCCGTTCATGATCTTATTACAGATCTAAAGGTGCAGGATAATAAATTAAATATACATATAAGCCGTAAAATCAATTAAAGCAAAGTAAAAAAAAATTTTTATATGTCATAAAAGATCAAAATAGTTACACCAAGTGAGGATAACTTTATCAAATCATTTCAAAAGATAGGGGAGATAAATAAAATCATAGGAAAATGTGCTAAGTCGCAAATCTACCAAACAACAAAAGGACTTTATCCCATATACAAAAGATTATAACCTCTAGAAATGCCAGTCTAGACTAGGGTAAAACTACAACCCCTATCCTTCGAATGGAGTCACATCCATCCCTACTCGCAAAGCTTCCATTACTTGGATCCCTCTTACAGTCATTAGCATTAATCACTTCTTCTGGCACTCGACTGCTTTGCAGCGGACCTAGCAGACTGCTGAGTATTTCCTCTTTTTAGAGGCACTAGGGAAGCTTGAAACCAGATGTTCGGCACTACCGCAACTCAGACAATTTTCTTGCTTTCTCCAGCACTCGGCTTCAGTGTGGTTAAACTTGCCACAGTATCCACAAGCCACACGAGACGTTACGTCCTGACCAATTTGAGAATTTCCTTTGTATTTTTTTTCAATTCCACTTTCTTGTGTAGCAACTCAATTTTCTCCGTATATTCTTGTTTCTATCGTCCTTCCCAGTAGTCAGCCAATTTTTTTTAAAATTCTACCTCCTTTCGAAGAATGTCTATTTCCTTATGCAATTCTCCCAAATTTGTCATCTCACCGATTGGCTCAAATCAAATGCTAGCCTGCCAGGCAAATCAGAGAATCAATATAAGTAACTATTCACAATGAAAAACTCTGGTCATATTACTCTTCCGTTCTTTTGCTTACAGGTTACCCCAAAATATAAATCTTAACTAATCTCTGCTTAATATGAACGAGCTTTTGAGTCTCCACAAAGATTACTATCATCACTTATACACATAACAAAATACGGAATCATATTCGTTAATATAAAAGTTCCACACCCTAACTCACTCTCCAATACTCACTTACAAAGTTGTTCAAGAAAAATCGCTAATCTCTTGCTCTCACTAGTGCCTTATTATTATCCTCTCAGACCAATTTTCTACTATTTCGAGATCAGACCCTCCGTGAAATTAGGTGGGGCAAACTTCAAGAATCGTTTTAAAACTCTATTCTCACCCCTCTCTTGGTTCCTAGGTTGATTGATTGGCTCAGAGCCTTGGTGCTCAGCTAACCGTGCTAAGATATCAGTCATACGGTTAATAGCAATAGCTACTTGGTTATTCCCTTCATTTCCTTGTCCTTGGTTCGGTCCAATTGCCGATCCCTGATCATCCCCTTGAGTTTGGGGTTACCTAACCCCTCGCCCTCGACCCCTTCCACTTCTTCGGCCGTCCATAATTTTAATATTTTCGAAAGGCATGACGTAAAATAAATATACATAAGCGAAATTTGAAAATGACACTTTAATCATGCAAAACGAAAAATAAATAGGGAAGACACTGAAATAATTGCAAATATGCACAACTCATAGCATAGATTAGAAGTCATAAAACAATAAAGTCAATCACCTCAAACAAAAACTACTAAAGTAGACTAAATCACTAGCTTAGTGATTGGCGGAACCAGAAGTCTCTGCTACTTCAGTAGGATCATCTTCATTTTCAGCACTAAGAGTTCCTACCTCATGTCCTCGTCGAGTATCTTGCCATCCACCACTTGTTCGACCAAGGTAACACACTCAACCATCATCCCCTCAGTCCGGTCTCTAACTTCATGTACTACCCTAGCAAGTTGGCGCTTAACCTCCTGAATCTGCTCACAAAGAGGCTCAGCCTTTTTCCACTCCTCAAGTATATCTGTCTCTAGTTCATGAACTCTAGCAGTTTGGACATCCATAGTCGCCCTCAGTTCTAGATTATCCTCTCGAACCATCCTAGTTTCCTCAGATAACAGCATCCGATCATCGTTTACTGTTAGCACCACTTTATTAGGGTACGAGTAAGTCCTCCAACAATCACATGAAGACCTAGTTCGACGAACTAAGGTCCACTGCCAAAGAGAGCCCCAAGGCCTCTCTCGATAACAAATCGCTGGAAGGTGCCTTAGAGGTGACCCATCTCTATCATTTCCTTCCATGACCTACAATTAACCCACAAAACTAAAGGTTAGGACTTTATGATCACTGGTGCCATTCAAATACTTAGCTTGAGATTTATCATGAATTTCTATGACTAAAAGTTCACGACTAAAAGCTCCTAACCCTATTCTAGGTATTTCAAATCTAGCACTCTGATAGCAACTGTGATGCCTCCACCTCTCCTTAGGGTGAACCCCAGGATATCGGCGTATTGTCTGCCCAACTCTCGTCAGGACTCACACACTCATTCAAACTTAATAAAGGATTACAAATTAACCATCGATTTAATTAAAAAGTACTTCAAATATACAAGCTCGAAACTCCCAAATTTACCATGTGATACCCCAACTTTTAGGATCATCTTTTGTTTAGTCTTAAAGAGGATATTACGGTTTCTTTAGTTTATTTTATTTTAAAACATTATTTTGTTTCAAGGAAGATATTAAAGTTATTTCTTTGGGTTTGATATAAAAGCCTAGAAACCCTAAAAGTCTAATCGAAACCCTAGTTTTACTTGTGATTGATCATTTTCTCAAATATCTCATATTTCAACCGAAACCCTAAATTTAATTTATGGAATTGTACAACCCTCACGTTTTTCTTAAAAATGCCCGTTTATTTGGAAATTATTCATTTATTATAGCCTACTACTCAATCACCCCACAATAAGTGCCAATGAACCTAGAAAGTAGGGTTTCACTTTTCGGTTTCAAGATTGGAGCAAAATTAGGATTTTTACGATTTTTCGCCGGATGAATTTTCGGTACGGAGCAAAGATCGAATTTGGTGATTAAAAGTGACTTTTAAGTGAGAAATAATATGTGATTAGGAGCAATGAGATAAGGTTGGTGAATAGGAAGTAAAAACCCTAGTACGTGTGTTTTTAAGAAAAACGGCGCGAACCAGCGGGTCCCGCGCACTACCGATTGAACGCACCACTTGACCACCACTTTCTTACCATACAAGCTTATTGATATTTGAGCAAAATATCTTCTCAATTTCCAGCTATCTTGACCGAAATTAGAGGCTAGAAATAGCAAGGAAAGAAAGAGAAAAAAATGAAAGGTGGTGTGTCGCCACCCTAGAGTTTCTTGGCCAAGAGAGTTACCATCCTTCTTAACCAATTTTTGCACCTTTCCTCTTCATTATTTCAGCTCCTTGGCCAACCAAAGAGAGAGAGAAAGTGAGAGCAAGAAAACAATTTCCTTCTTCTTGATCTTAGCTATCCAAGTGGGAAAATCAACTTCCAAGCCGATTAAAGTACTAGTTGTGGTCTTAAGAAGCTAGAGCAAACAAAAATTTTCAAAGGAGGTGGAGTATCACTCTTCCAAGCTTTGTTTTGAGGTATAAAATCTGATCATGGTTGTTGTCCATTTAAATTTTGGTTTAAGATGATAGTTAGCTCCTGTTTTGGCTTGATTACAAGATATGCAAGTTGTTGTGATGATTTTTGGATGATATATGCAAGTTAGGGTTTAATAAATTTCTGCCTAAACTTGTTGTATAGCTAGTATATGTTGTATATAAGGTTATATAAGGGGCTTTGGTAGTGTTGGAAGTAAGAAATCAAGGAAGGTTGGATTGAAAACTGAAAATTCCAGATTTCTGGAAAATTTCCCCCCTTTCTGCCCGGTTTTGTTTCTGCATGTTAGAGGTCTAATTGGCCTTAGGTTAAAACATTAAAGTTGTAGATAATGGTATTTTATAGGTGCCTACAAAATTTCAGCTCAATCGGATTAACGTAGGCCATGAAAAGACCAAAATACCCTCACTGTTTTAAGGTTTTTCCCAGTAGTTCGTTTGGTCAGTTTATCCAGTTTATCACGTTTATTCACTAGGATCCGTACTGATTTAGCTTTTTTCCAAAACATGAAAGTTTTAGTATTCTGACTTAGCCTTTAAACGCCTCCAAGAACACCTTAATCAGACCTTGGTAACCTGAGGTATGACCATTCCAGTGCAGAGCGGTTAAATAGCCGACTAGTTAGATTTTGGTTCTGTAAATTGAGGATTTGACTAGGTTGCATTGGAAAATGGATTAAGTGATCTTCATGAACATTGTAGCCCTGTGTCTTAGCTTTGAAACGGTATAAGTTACGCCTCAATCCGATAAGCGTAGCCTCGGATGTGTTATTTCCGCAACCACGCGTCAAATCTGTCTTTTGCTAGATTGTATTTCCGCACTTGTTATTACTTTGATTTTGTTCTTATGATTGTTATGAGCCTATGGAACGGCTATATACTTGAACTATGATATGTATGACTTTGGGATTGGCTGAGGAAAAATAACGAAGCCTAAATGGCTGGAAAATTAGGTAAACACAAAGGGCATGCTGCCCAAATTTACGCTCGAGGACTATAAAAATACACTTGCGACTTGGGTCGAGTTGATATGAATAGTACTTGAACCATCTAGGGTACTTGAGTCTTCTTGTTTCGAGGTATATAAGTAAGGACTTGGCCGAACTTGTACCCTTGAGAAATGCAATCATGATTGCTCGAAGTATGTTTTCCTTGTACTTTCAACTCGCATGACAATTTCAAGTATAAATATTACAAAGTTTTACTGTTTAAAAAGGCGAGCAAGTGTTTCACGACTACTCTCCAAGTGAATTCCAATTTCTTGATTTTTATTGAATGAAACGTCTAAGTTTCGAATCTTAGTCATGTTTCAAAGTTCTCAAACTGAGTTTTATCGCAGATTTGGACTCCGAACCCGGAGTATAACCTGAAAGTGACCAGTAAAGGCACTATATCTTGTGGTGAGTGCTTTCAAATACCGAATTACACTAGAAACTTGAACTTGATACGTGACCAATATGAGTACATGTTATATACGTGAATTGATAGGGCAAGAGTGTACTTTATCGCACTTGCCCTTAACGTGATATACTTGTTTATTGTTGCAATTAACTTGATATACTTGTTTATGATGTGCGCACTTCCTGGAATTCCAGAAACCCTGTGGCGAGTTACTCTAGTCGAGCCGGCAAGGGCTTGGTTGATTGGGTAATGAACCCTGGGTCTCTTGTTTTGTTGAGTGGAGTGATATCTCCTCGACTAATCGGTATACTCGAGTATTACCACCCGTGTTTATTGAGGATTTTGGGCCCAGTAGGGGGTGTGAATGGTGGACGAAGAGTAGTGTAAGTGGTGCTCTACTGGATTGGTTCCTTTACTTGAAAGTTGACGGAGTGTCAACTATTACGTGATCAAGCTCCTGATGATGAAATGGGAAGTTGGCTCCTGAGAGCCATCCGTATCCTTGTGCTTTGGAATGATTATTGTTTATTGGATTATTGTTTCTTCTGAAAACTTTTACACTCGCTCATTTTGAGATTGCTACTTGAAGTGTTATTGCTCACTTTTATGAACTCTTCATGCTCATTACTTTGCTACATCGAAAACCTGTACTTATAAATAATGGTCAATTTGCTATTTGGAACCTCACTGGGCTTTTAGCTCATACCACGCTATTTGTTTTCCTTACAGGGGGTACGAGCGAGGCGTGAGAGGTGTAAAGACTAGCGTAGTCTAGTTGTTTTGACTTTTGACTTTTGACTTGTATTCGCGCTATTCCTCGAATAGGATGTTTTATATATTGAGGCTTTGTACCTTGATTTTCTTCAATGTAAATTTTAAGCTTGAATTGCGATGTTATTTATGGTCCATGAATGAATGCACGTGATACGAGTGAATAAGTCCTGGCGAGAGCTGGGCAGGCGGTCCGCCAAACCCTTTGGTATGCCTCAGGGGGAGGTGGGGTCGTCACATACCATTTATGATTACAAACCACAAAATCCAAGTATACAAAATTTACACTTTAATGGTCTCCCATAACATACCAAAGTATACTAGTTTCAACTAAGTCGCTAGTGTAGGAACTCCAATTTCCACCTCCAAAGCCTGTTAAGGAAGAACAAACTTAAAGGAATGAGCTAATGTTCAATGAGGCCAAGAAAACAAGCAAGCAAGCAGGTACGTAGAACCAATTAATCGAATAGCATGCTTAAAAGCAACTTTAAACATGGTATTTCATTTAAGTGCACAAGTAGGAATTGACACACAAGGAGGATACAGGAGCTCTCAGGAGCTATTTCCACATCTCGATCAATTTGAGCCATCTGGGGTTGACCCTCTGTCAACCCAAGTAGTAACACGACTGTAGTGCTACACTTACTTTCTCCATCCAATATAACACCTACTCGGATCCGGAACCAAACACGCATGAGATGGCGATACTATTCGAGTATGTCAAGCAAGATCTCAAAAGATCAAGCTATAATATTTCCCAAGGTTCACCAAACTTCTCGATCAAGCTCTTGCCGGCTCGAGTTACAACGTTAATCAATGGGTTGGGGCGTCCCCACAAGTAAAAGGGTCAATGAGGCAACGCTCCAATAGACTTAGAGTCGATCATAGCACTGAGTTGGGGTGAGCGGTACCTACAACTCGAATAGGGCGTAATACTTCTAGCCGATCAGTGCTCACGACTTAAAATATGTTCATGTGTGAGGACCCGAATTTTTCTTATTATTATGGCTTATTTAATTATTTATTCACCCGTTTACCCCAAATAATTTATTTCATCTGTTTCAAGTCCATTTGTGTGCAAAAATGTCCTTTTTATAAATTTAAACGTTTCGTTAGCAAATTTGATTTTTTCTATGACTCGTTTAGCGAGAAATAGCGAATACATATTTTTCGAGGTAAATTCAATCTGAGAGTACATTAATCTTAGAGAACAAAGGATGATTAAGAATAGACTTAGAAAAGTTAATTGAGAGATTAGATTTGAGTGAGTTAAAAATTAAGCTTTTACCACGCGCACGTCAATAGTTACCCGAAAGTCGCGCCGGTATGACTAATTGGAGATTTGAGGAATTAATATTAGGCTACTAAGGGTGAGTAATTACCATATTAAACGAAGTACCTTGGAGGATTAGTGCATGAATGTATCAAACCCGAGAGAAAGTGGTAGTACAAAACCCTATTTGGGCACTACTAAGAGTTGACTTTTTGCCCAACACTTATGGCTACTATTTCATTCTTTCTCTCCAAGTTTCCATCACACAAAAACCCTCATCTCTCTCTCCTCACTCCCTCAATTTTAGGCCAGACCAAGAGACAAGAAAAGGAAGAAGAAAAAACTCCATTGTTAGCTTCAAATTACTCACCAAACCTCCACCAAATCACTCACAACTTGGAGTACCACTCTAACTTGAAGGGAAGAGAGGGCCGGCTGGTTAGGGGCTGTTTTAAGGAGTTTTCCACAACAAAAATATAGAGTTTCATCTTGAGTTTTGAAGGTATAAACATCTCCACCAAAGCTTTTACTTTCTTGTTTCATTTCTTGGTTTTGAAGCTTGTAGCTTCCTTAATGTTGTTATTGTTTGGATTTGGTTGGTTGAAGTGGGCTCTATGAACTCCCACCTTGGTTATATAAGGGCTTCCATGATGTTTATGTGTGTGTTAGTGTGTTTGTGATGAGTTTTACTAGAAGAAACTAGAAGAGGAAAAAGAAAGAGAGAAAACCGTGAGAGGAAGTAAGCTGGCCGAATCTGTCCTGCTTTTATCTTGCTTGAATTTCAAATTTTTGTTGGTTGTTTGGCTGTGAAATTGGTTGATATATGTTTTATATTGTGTGTAGAAAGTGTCTACCAAAAATCATTTGATTTGGTTGATCAAAACTAGAATTTTCGAAACTGCAAGAAATCTGGAAATGGTCATCTGAAGGCCTGAACAGGGTATTTTTGATTGAGCATAACTCTTTGTACAAAAGTCGAAATCGAGTGCCGTTTGTAGCATTTGAAACTAGACATTCTTAGCTATAAAACTGTGTAAAAATAACTGTCTAGTTCATTTTTTGTTAATAGCAGTGAATTGATAAAGTCGGCTGTTCTGTTCAGCCTTTTCATTCGAATGGAAATGAGAAGCTATAACTTGTGGCTTGAATTTGAACTACATGTGAAGTGATTTTGGAAACGATTTCTTCTGATGAAATGTAGCTTTCAGAACCTAGTTTCCAATGCCACCAACCATTCTCAATTTCAAGTTGTATTGAGTGAGGTATGGTTCAATTTCCAAACTGTGACAAAGCTGGAAATCTGGAAATCTTTCTCTTCTTGCTGGCCGAATGGTCAAACTTGCTTTGGAATGTTTTGTTTCGAAAACTTTGATGTCAATTACCTCTAAATTGCTCATTGGATGTTTATGGAACCTTATTTTCAACATTTGAGCTAATTGAGGTTGATTGTGTGGGACAAAACATTTGAAAAGGAAAGAGAACCACGGACGGCAGATTTGCTTTGAAATTTTCCCGAACTTTTGCCTATTTTGTTAAATGTCTTCTCACGTGAGTTTTTGCTTGAAATTTGGTAGAGATGTATTCACATAAGGAAGCTTTATTGTAACAAGTTTGGTGTATTTTCAATGCCATTTTGATGGCTAAATGAAACTTCAAAGATAGCTTTTCAAATCTGGAAAATGACTGAACAGTTTGCAAAACGCGACCAATTTTGAAATGATGTATCTCGATACTTGAAATTTCAAATTTAGTTCTACTTGTTATATTTGAAACCTTGTGTAGAACTCTTATTGTGTTACGAATTTCAAAGGCTGATTCACTTTCTGTGAATTATGCCGAATTTCCAAACTTTGCTGAAAAATCAAGATTGGTTCAAACCTGTCTTCTTGGAACTGAAACTTTGAGCTGAATTATGAATGCTTTCTAGTTGGAATCATGGAAAAGTGTTTTCTACAAACTTTTAGTACTCTGAATTTAGTTTCCAACGGTACAAATTTTTCCATTTTTGGACTTACGAAACTCGAGATACGATTTTTCAAAGTAATGTCACTCTAAACTGAAAAATTTCTGCTTTCAACCAAATTACTCCTTTTAGAACTTTCTACTTTCTTTTGTGATTGTTGGAATGTTTTAAGTTTGATTTCATGACTTAATACAAGGTCTCTTTGGAATTATGAACTTTCATTTCAAATCTTGGTCTCCGAAGGTTAAACCTCTCTTGATGCAATTACTTGGTCATATAACTCTCTTAGTTAATGGTACTTCTCTTCGTACTTAAATTAGGGACTTCAACCCCTATTCTTATGGCCTTGATAATTGTACTAGAGTTGAAAATTATACACGTATTTTAAAAGAATGATTGAAAAGTTTCTTGTGAACTTAATTAGTAATGCTCGGAATGCTTTGACCAAGCTTCCAAGTAAATATATCCATCTTCATCAATTTTCGTGCCAAAACTTAGAGATCTATTTAATCTTCAATTTGGAGAATCTTGGACATGATTTGACTCGGATTAATGTATTCTTAGATATTTTCAAATGCTACCCTCATGGATTAAGTTATTAAGTGATATTTGTATTCGATTTGAACGCATTATCTCTTAAGTGAGAGTAGCGGGAATACTACTAGACCTTGGTTGAATACCTAGGTGAATTGTACTTGTACATGTCTCAGGTGATCAAGAGGATCCCGAGGAACTCATTTGATCTGCCTCGCTCTTGCTTTACACTTTTGATTTGGTGAGTGTTCCTTATAGGTGTACATGATTTGAACAATTTTGCTACATGTTTACTTCATAGTTATTGTGTGCTTAAATGTTAAATGCACCCTATAATTGCTCCTATGTAACTGTCCACTATTTTAAGGCGAGTGTGTACTTTATCTCACTCAACCTACTAAAATGACAAATTTCTACCGTTAACCGGGAACTACTACCGTTTACCAATTTATTTGATTATTTACGCATGTTGTAAGCTCTAAACTGAACTGGATCCTGCCCTTGGTTACTAACCTATTCGAGTCAGGACTGGACTCGATCAGGTAGGTTGGAACCCTGTGTGATGCCCAAAAGAAGAAGAAAGGAAAATTTTTTGGTGATGGTGTTCAGTGAGAATCCGACCGAAAATCCGGCTAGTTCTTGGACGGATTGTTGGCCGGATTGTTGGTGGATTTTGAAAAAAAATAGATTCGCCACTGCCTTGAATCCAGTCTGGAATCTGGCCGGATTGTGACGTGGCACCTCCGCAGCCAGGTTTGACCGGCTGTTTTTCCTTCATTCTTATCTTGTTTCTTGGCTGATTTTTCTTCATTTCTTTCCCTTGCTTGGCCGGCCACTTTGAGAGGAAAAACCAAGAGAGTTTCCTCAACTTCAACTTCCATTTTTGCTCCAATCTTGAGTTTCAACCGTTAGTTTTGGAAACTAATCCATACAAGTGTGTACTAAGGACGAAGAAAGGCTTTGGTAGAGTCTTTGGTGAAAGGGAAGCTCTAAGCTATTATCTTTCTTGAGTTTATAAGGTACCTTACTTGGAAAATTCTCTTTTTGTTCTAATAATGGCAAATTAGTGACTTATAGTAGCTAAATATATGATTTGGTGGAAGATTTCATGATTTAAAGTAGAGTTTGATAAATTTCTGATTTATTCGTGAATTTTCTGATTTTATATGATAATGGTTGGTTGGCCATAGAATGATAGTTTGATATGGTGTCAAAAGGACCCTTTGTGTGTTAATTGTGGTTGTTTGCGGAAAATTTCATATTTGTGTGGAAAATTTCAGTTTTAGGGTTTCAAATTTGGGGCTTGCTTATGATTGGTTATTGAGCTCTTAATTGGTTAAGTTTTAAGGTGTTGTGGCCCTAATTAGGTGTGTTTTATAGCTTATGATTTGTATGTGAATATGTGGTTGAATTGAGATGGTATTGGTGTTGTTTATAGGATAGAAAATAAGGAAATTAAGAAAAATGCTGTCCAATCTTTGAGAGCATTTGATAGTTTTGTTATGTGAAATATTGAGGTTATATGTGCTAGTTTCACTTGCCCATGGAAATTCCAGCTTATGTAGGTCAATATCATTGTTAGGGTTTCGAATTGGGGCTTAATTATGATTGGTTTTGGAGCTATCAATTGGCTCATATTGAAGGGGCATTGTGGCCTAATTAGATATGTGGTGTATCTTATGATTCGTATGTGTACTTGTGGTTATGTACAAAGGTTAGTTTAGAAGTGTAATTTCAGTTTTACCTTGTTTATGGACTCACCTTGGACTGCACATTTATCCATGTTTTAGATCGAATTAGCCTTTGCTCAAAACATGAAAGTTGTAGGTATATGAGTTAGCTATCTGCCTGCAAAATTTCAGATCGATGGGAGTACTGTAACTTACAAAATGACCGAAATACCCCTGACTGCCCATAAGCCCTGTTTCACAGACAGTTTCCATTTTTCTCTAAGATTTCGATTTTTGATCATGAATATGTATGATTTGGCTTTGGAAGTCTTTATAAGAAATGTTAGTATATGTCTTAGCTTCGTAACGCCATAAGATTCATTTCAATCGGATAAGTGTAGCTTCAATTGTGATTAAAATGCCAAAAGGTGATAGGAACTTGATGCTTTTAGAATTCCTTTTGTTTGACATGATATTTGTGATAATTGTCATCTAGGATTTGGACTTGAGTAAGGCAATGATTTTATGATGGATGAGGTTCATGAACCGTGGTTGGTGAGTGATCCCCAAACTACTTCCAAAGTTACTTATGAACTGTTTCATGCACAGTTTACTCGATTGCATATCATTTGTGTTTGTGTGTATGCCATGACATGATTTGGCTCCAATGAGTTCTTGGAAAGTCTTGTACTTAGAATCGACGTCTTCACCACTGGTTATTTGGAGCAGATGGCTCCCTTGTACTGTTTGACTTACTGGGTCTGTTTGAGCGTTGGAGTTCTAAGTGCGATGACTTCACTAGCTCACAAGAGCAACATACATACAGTTGCTCACTGATTCATGATATCATTTACATGCATTATTATGAAACTAGTTGATTACTGATTTTACTGGTCATTCGTTGAGTTTCTAGCTCACCCCAAAATATTTATTTTTCCTCCACAGGGCTCGATACAAAGGAAGCTTGTATTAAGGTCTTCGTGTGACTGGATGGATATCTCCTGCACAGTTTGAATTTAGATTCATCTTGTGTAATATTTGAGACTGATATTGTAATTGTAATCATTTGAGAACTGAGGACTTTTGTCCTATTTGGGGAATTATACCACTATTTGAGATTTGAATGTATGTGAGTATACGTTCTCAGCTTGAAAAATGTTATTTCGTTTATTATTGAGGTTGTACCTTATGTTTTTGGATGAGAGTGTTGTAATTTATTTGAGAACTGTAGTGAGTCCCGGCGAGAGATGGGCAGCCGGTCCGTCGAACCCTTTGGTTCGCCTTAGGGGGAGGTGGGGCTGTCACACCCTGGGCCACCGTATCGGTATACTCGAGTATTACCACTGGAGGAATAAGGTGATGGCCAGACAAATCGAGGAGATCACTGGAGTTATAAGGTGAAGTGGTCCGAAATCGTTTCAAGTGAACACCGTATCCTTTCAATATGTATTTATTTCTGTATAATGATAACTGTTTCATTCTAATGTGCCAATATGCAACATTGAACTGTATGTGCGTTATGCTCAATTTACTTGATTTATTAGAACTGCTAGTGTATTTTGGAGCCTTACTGGGCTGTTTAGCTCATTCCACGCTTTTATTTTTCTTAACTGGGTTCAAGACCGAGAGTGCCCGCGAATAGTACTAGATTGTTTTCTTTTGAAAACTTTAAGTTGTATTGTAGCATATGATTGTAGTACATATTCTTTTGGGTTGTATTTAAGCTTGAAGGTTAACTAATATTAAGTATGAAATGTTTTGGAATACTTTAATTATATATTGAAAATATTTGAAGTATTTCTAACGTTTGAATTTCGGATTGTAGTGAGTCCCGGCGAGAGCTGGACAGGCGTTCCACGGATACCCTTGAGTTCGCCCTTGGGAGAAGTGGGGTGTCACAGGTGGTAGTAGAGCCACTTCGCATGATCTCCGCGTGGGGTGAGTTTGGGCCAAGTGGTGTTATGGTCCTTATTATGTGAATGAGTAAAGGTTTAAGTACTTTTTTAGAGCCTAAGTTGTGAATCACGAATGTGATAGGTATAAATCCTTTATCTTGATATTTGGGAAAAATTGGATATGTATGTTGGGTAGGAATCTTAAATGTGGTGATTTACTCTTGGGACCGACAAGCTCGAGTTGTGAATTATCTTGTTTCGGATTCTTATACCCGAGTACTTAAGAGTTGAGGGCAATACTAAGGACTTGAGATCTCCATTTGCGGGGAATAAGAACGAATCGATATTTCATGTGAATAGTTATAGGAAACCAATAATCGTTTGGCTAAGATGACACAATAATTAAGAGAGAGAGGTGGAGAAGAATGTGGCCAGAGGATCCTAGTATTAGGGAACGGGAATCATCTAGTTCCAATTAATCTAGTGAAGCACTATTTTTGATCTTTTATATTTGGGACTATGGGAATAGGACTTAAGAGTTTGTGCCTTGGAGATGCATATACTTTTGTTTATTGACCTTGACTTGGTATGTGCTTTACTTGACTGTAATTTGTGTTATGATCTGATGAACTCTAGTTTGTATTTGACTTGTACGATGATAAAATTATTTGTGCAAGTGATTTCATTTTTCTTTAGAATTGTTACTGGTATGTGTGTGTAGTTCAATTATGGTTTAGTGTGGGGGTTATGTATGTGCATCTAGATTAGCTGTGAATATGAAAACTAGAGAACAACGAAAAGGACGTCAACCCAGACAATCCCAAAATCAAAGAGTAGATAATGGGTTTGCTATTGATCAAAACGCCGAACCAAGGGCTGGGGAAGGAAATGACCAAATAGGATTAGTTTTAACTCGCATGACGGATGTATTAGAGCTCTTAGTAGCTCAATAGGGCCAGGGGATTGGACAAGGAAACCAACGTGGAAACCAAGAGATAGGGGAGGATCGAGTTTTGGAACGTTTTCAGAAATTCTTTCCACCCAAATTTTGTGGAGGACCTGACCCAGAAGTGGCTGAAAATTGGTTAGAAAATATAAGGAATATATTCGATACCTTGAACTATACAGAAGAAAGACAAGTCACTTTTGCTGTATTTCAACTTGAAGGAGCAGCTAGAGCCTGGTGGAATGTTATAAGAAACAAGTGGGAAAGAGATCAAACTCCAAGAATTTGGAAAAACTTTGTACGAGAGTTTAATGAGAAATTTCTTCCTCCACTAGTCTAAGAAAAGAGAGAGGACGATTTTATAAAGCTTCATCAAGGAACTTTGAGTGTGACTGAGTATGAAATACAATTCATGAAATTATCTACATATGCTCCAGAATTGGTGGCAACGGAACGGAAAAAAATAAGACGGTTTATCCAAGAATTAAATTTAGAGATCCAAGATGCCCTTGTCGTAGCACAGATTGAAACATTTAATGACGCTCTTGAGAAAGCACAAAGGGTGGAGAGCACAAAATTCCAACTGAGAACCTTTCAAGCGAGGAAAAGAGATGTATCCGATAGTAGACCAAGAGAAATTGGACTGTCACCTAAAGTAAGAAAAGGAGTGGATGGAGTAAGACTTCACTTTCTTCATCACTCATGATAAAGAAATCAGAAGGGACTATGTCACGAGGAGCTCCAGTAGGATAGATACAATTAAGGGAAACTTCGCAGGCAAGTCAAGTCACAACTCCTCGTCTGACCTGTGGATATTGTGGAAGGACGAATCATAGTGAAGAAGACTGCTGGGTGAAAGGGCAAAAGTGTATGGAATGGGGGAGCACCAACCATAAAGTTTAAAACTGCCCAAAGAGGTATCCACGAGAAACTACTATCCAACAAGGAAGACAAGTCAATGGAGGAGGAAATTGACCAGTGGCACCTGCAAGAACATATGAAATGATCACACAACAGGATTTAGGGTTATCTGAGATTATGGAATGTATGAATTTCGAGGACGAAATTCTTTTAAGGAGGGGAGGTTGTGAGGACCCGAATTTTTCTTATTCTTATGGCTTATTTAATTATTTATTCATCCGTTTACCCCAAATAATTTATTTCATCTGTTTCAAGTCCATTTGTGTGCAAAAATGTCCTTTTTAAAAGTTTCGTTAGCAAATTTGATTTTTTCTACGGCTCGTTTAGCAAGAAATAGCGAATACACGTTTTTTGAGATAAATTCGATCTGAGAGTACATTAGTCTTGGAGAACTAAGGATGATTAAGAATAGATTAAGAAAAGTTAATTGAGGGATTAGATGTAAGTGAGTTAAAAATTAAGCTTTTACCCCGAAAGTCACGTCGGTACGACTAATTGGAGATTTGAGGAATTAATATTAGACTACTAAGGGTGAGTAATTACCATATTAAAGGAAGTGCCTTGGAGGATTAGTGCATGAGTGTATCAAACCCGAGAGAAAGTGGTAGTATAAAACCCTATTTGGGCACTACTAAGAGTTGACCTTTTGCCCAACACTTATGGCTACTATTTCATTTTTTCTCTCCAAGTTTCCATCACACGAAAACCCTCATCTCTCTCTCCTCATTCCCTCAATTTTTGGCCAGACCAAGAGACAAGAAAAGGAAGAAGAAAAAACTCCATTGTTAGCTTCAAATCACTCACCAAACCTCCACCAAACCACTCACAACTTGGAGTACCACTCTAACTTGAAGGGAAGAGAGGGCCAGCTGGTTAGGGGCTATTTTAAGGAGTTTCTCACAACAAAAATATAAAGTTTCTTCTTGAGTTTTGAAGGTATAAACATCTCCACCAAAGCTTTTACTTTCTTGTTTCATTTCTTGGTTTTGAAGCTTGTAGCTTCCTTATTGTTGTTATTGCTTGGATTTGGTTGGTTGAAGTGGGCTCTATGAACTCCCACCTTGGTTATATAAGGGCTTCCATGATGTTTATGTGTGTGTTAGTGTGTTTGTGATAAGTTTTACTAGAAGAAACTAGAAGAGGAAAAAGAAAGAGAGAAAACCGTGAGAGTAAGTAAGCTAGCCGAATCTGTCCTGTTTTTATCTTGCTTGAATTTCAAATTTTTGTTGGTTGCTTGGCTGTAAAATTGGTTGATATATGTTTTATATTGTGTGTAGAAAGTGTCTACCAAAAATCATTTGATTTGGTTGATCTAAACTAGAATTTTTGAAACTGCAAGAAATCTGGAAATGGTCATCCGAAGGCCTGAATAGGGTATCTTTGATTGAGCATAACTCTTTGTACAAAAGTCAAAATCGAGTGCCGTTTACGGCATTTGAAACTAGACATTCTTAACTTTAAAACAGTATAAAAATAACTATCTAGTTCATTTTTTGTGAACTGCAGTGAACTGATAAATTCTGCTGTTCTGTTCAGCCTGTTCATTCGAATGGAAATGAGAAGCTGTAACTTGTAGCTTGAATTTGAACTACATGTGAACTGATTTTGGAAACGATTTCTTCTGATGAAATGTAGCTTTCAGAACCTAGTTTCCAATGCCACCAACCATTCTCAATTTCAAGTTGTATTGAGTGAGGTATGGTTCAATTTCCAAACTGTGACAAAGCTGGAAATCTGGAAATCTTTCTCTTCTTGCTGGCCGAATGGTCAAACTTGCTTTGGAATGTTTTGTTTCGAAAACTTTGATGTCAATTACCTCTAAATTGCTCATTGGATGTTTATGGAACCTTAGTTTCAACATTTGAGCTAATTGAGGTTGATTGTGTGGGACAAAACGTTTGAAAAGGAAAGAGAACCACGGCCGGCAGATTTGCTTTGAAATTTTCCCGAACTTTGGCAATTTTTTAACTGTCTTCTCACGTGAGTTTTTGTGTGAAATTTGGTAGAGATATAGTTCACGTATTGAAGATTTATTGTACCAATTTTGGTGTATTTTCAATGCCATTTCGATGGCTAAATGATACTTCAAAGACAGCTTTTCAAATCTGGAAAATGACTGAACAGTTTGCAAAACGCGACCAACTTTGAACTGATGTATCTCGATACTCGAAACTCCGAATTTAGTTTCGTTTGTTGTGTTTGAAACCTTGTTTAGAAATTTTATTGTGTTATGAATTTCAAAAGCTGATTCACTTTCTGTGAATTATGCCGAATTTCCAAAATTTGCTGAAAAATCAAGACTAGTTCAAACCTGTCTTCTTGGAACTGAAATTTTGAGCTGAATTATGAATGCTATCTAGTTGGAATCGTGGAAAGGTGTCTTCTATGAACATTTAGTACTCTGAATTTAGTTTCCAACGGTATAAATTTTTCCGTTTTGGACTTACGGAACTCGAGATACGATTTTTCAAAATAATGTCACTCTAAACTGAAAAATTTCTGCTTTCAACCAAATTACTCCTTTAAGAACTTTCCACCTTCTTTTGTGATTGTTGGACTATTTTAAATTTGATTTCATGGTTTAATACAAGGTCTCTTTGGAACTAAGAATTTTCATTTCAAATCTTAGTCTCTAAAGGTTAAATCTCTCTTGATGCAATTACTTGGTCATATAACTCTCTTGGTTAATGGTACTTCTCTTTGTACTTAAATTAGGGACTTCAACCCCTATTCTTATGGCCTTGATAATTGTACTAGAGTTGACAATTATACAAGTATTTTAAAAGAATGATTTGAAAGGTTTCTTGTGAAATTAATTAGTAATGCCCGGAATGCTTTGACCAAGCTTCCAAGTAAATATATCCATCTTCCTCGATTTTCGTGCCAAAACTTAGAGATCTATTTAATCTTCAATTTGGAGAATCTTGGACATGATTTGACTCGGATTAATGTATTCTTAGATATTTTCAAATGCTACCCTCATGGATTTAGTTATTAAGTGATATTTATATTCGATTTGAACGCGTTATCTCTTAAGTGAGAGTAGCGGGAATACTAGTAGACATTGGTTGAATACCTAAGTGAATTGTACTTGTACATGTCTCAGGTGATCAAGAGGATCCCGAGGAACTCATTTGATCTGCCTCGCTCTTGCTTTACATTTTTGATTTGGTGAGTGTTCCTTATAGGTGTACGTGACTTGAACAGTTTTGCTACATGTTTAGTTCATAGTTAATATGTGCTTAAGTGTTAAATGCACCCAATAATTGCTCCTATGTAACTGTCCACCGTTTTAAGACGAGTGCGTACTTTATCTCATTCGACCTACTAAAATGACAAATTTCTACCGTTTAACCGTAAATTTCTACCGTTAACCGTGAACTACTACCGTTTACCAATTTACTTGATTACTTGCGCATGTTGTAAGCTCTAAACTGAACTGGATCCTGCCCTTGGTTACCAACCTGCTCGAATCAGGATTGGGCTCGGTTGGGAAGGTTGGAACCCTGAGCCACCGTATCGGTATACTCGAGTATTATCACTGGAGGAATAAGGTGATGGCCAGACAAATCGTGAGAATTACTGGAGTTATAAGGTAAAGTGGACCGAAATCGTTCCAAGTAAACACCGTATCCTTTCAATGTGTGTTTATTTCTGTATAATGATAATTGTTTCATTCTAATGTGTCAATGTGCAATCTTAAACTGTATGTGCGTTATGCTCAATTTACTTGATTTATTAGAACTACTAGTGTATTTTGGAACCTCATTGGGTTGTTTAACTCATTCCACGCTTTTGTTTTCCTTAACAGGGTTCAAGATCGAGAGTGCCCGCAAATAGTACTAGGTTGTTTTCTTTTGCAAACTATAAGTTGTATTGTAGCATATGACTGTAGTACATATTCTTTTGGGTTGTATTTAATCTTGAAGGTTAACTAATATTAAGTATGAAATGTTTTGGAATACTTTAATTATATATTAAAAATATTTGAAGTATTTCTAGTTTTTGAATTTCAGATTGTAGTGAGTCCCGGCGAGAGTTGGACAGGCGTTCCGCGGATACCCTTGGGTTCGCCTTTGGAAAAAGTGGGGGCGTCACATCATGTACAAGTGCAAGTCACATATATTTATCTAACAAGTATCATATAATCAGGAGAGTGAGAGAGGGAGAAGGCGAGGGCGGTAAAGTACACCCTCGCCTCGGCAAATTCACGTATCATATAGCATTTATACAAATATCAATTTAATCATATTAACATCGAACATGCATTTGACACTCACCAAAAGCCAAGGCAAAACAAGAGCAAAGCGAGAGTCAGATGAGCTCTTCGGCGTCCTCGTGGCCACTTGAGACATGCACAATCATGATTACCTAGGTACTCGACCAAGATTATAAAGAAAAACATTTTCTTGCTACCCACTCTCAAGGTCACAAGTCGAGTCGAGTTAAAAGAGCTTTTCTCGCAAAATCATTGAAATAATGTTCAAAGAGAACTCGAAGGTAATTTTTTATTCAAGTCATTGTAAGAAATATCAATTCCAAAAGAAAGTATCATTTTCACTTTTAGCACGAAAATCGAGAAAAAAGGGTTAGATGGTTTTCATCTCCCAAAACTTCAAGTCTCATGTCCAAACTTTAGGATATAAAAAACGTTCATAGTTCCCAAACTATTGGAGGCAAATTCATCCAAAACTCCACTCATTTCATAATAATGGTCGAGGCTAAAGGTTCCAAGGTTCAAGTATAAAACTAGTGAAATTCTCTAAGAATTACTCTAGTTAAAATGCTCCTTTTTTTGAAATTCAAACTCATGGGAATCGAGGACTTAAGAATAGGGGTTGATGTTCATAACTCAAGTATGAAAATGAGGTGCTATTGTCCAAGAAAGTTAAACAACCAAGAAACGCATCAAGAGAGGTCTAACCTTTGGAAACCAAGGTTTAAAATGAAGGTTTAAAGCACAAAGGAACCTTGTATCCAACCATGAAATTAAACTTAAAATGGGCTACAATCTCAAAGGGAGGTTGAAAGTGTTTAAAAGAGTATTTTGGTTGAAATCAGAAAATTTCCAGTTTGGTGCGACACTATTTGAAAAAATTATATCTTGAGTTTCGTAAGTCCAAAATTTTAAAACTCTATACCGTTGGAAACTAGACTCAATGCACTAAAACTCTCTAGAAGACACTTTACTCAGAATCCAATTCAAAATCATTCAAATTTTAGTTCAAAGTCACTGTTCCAGACAGGACAGAGCAAAACAGGCTTAATAATTCAGTAAAGTTTGGAAATTCGGTAAAATTCGTAGAAATGGAATCAACCCTTGAAATTTATACTAAAATTAGAATTCCAAATCTAGTTTCAAATACAATAAATGAAACTCAAGTCGGACCTTGTTACACCAAGATACAACAGTTTTAAGAAAACGGATCTTTGGAACCTGTTTCACGAAATTTCCAGTTCTGACACCCTTGACAGAGTTTCAAAATCTGATCATAACTAGAGCTACACAACTCAAACTTTAGCATGTTGCGACTTTGAAAACTAGATTTAAAATGCTACAAATCACTAGAAGGAATTGTCTTAAAATTCGTTTTGCAAGATAGGTAAAATTGAGCTACAAACTGTAGCTATGACTGTTTCTCGGATGAAAGCAGTGAGGAAATTTAGTCATCTTTGCCGGCTGACTACGGCTCATAGGAAACGAATTTGGAGGTGCATTTTATACTGACGGAAAGTTCTCAGAGTCTAGTTTTAGATGCCACAAACGACACTCAATTTCAACTCCCAGACAAAAAGTTATGACCCAAAACATGAACACTGGTCGGTCTCCTGGTTAGAAAAGTTTCCAGATTTCTTCCTCACTTAAACCCTACTTTAACTCAACCAATTGTAAAGCTTTTTGGGAGATATCAAACATACATAAATACCATCAAATATCAAGCATTATTGAACGAAAATAACATCAAAAATTCAAAATTAACAAGAGAGGAACAACCAGCAAATTTCGGCCAGCAAGCATCTCTCATTCCTCTAGCTTTTTTTTTTCAACTTTCCAACTAGAACTAAACCATATCTTCTCAAAATAAGCATCAAACAAGCACATAAACACACAATAATCCTCAAAGCCTCTACCTATAAAGCCACTTCAAGTCCACTACCTAATGTCATGGTTCTTGTGAACCCATCAACAACCCAATAACTAAACTAACTAGACTAACTTACTACTAAGATTTGAGAGGAAAAAGTTGAGGTTTCTTTGGATACTTACCTTGCTGCCAAGATGAAGACTAAACACTAGTGTTTGAGCTCTTAAATCACCAAAGTTTCTTCCTTGATCAAGCCACCTTCCAAGTTTGTATGAAGAACCAGGGAAAGAGCAAATTTGGAGAACTTTCTTAGAGGAAAATGGAGGACAAGAGAGCTGAAATTTTGAGGAGAAATGGGGAAGGGGGAGTCGGCCAAGAGGAGTGGAGAGGAAGAAAGGTTTTGGGTGGTAGTTGGGTGATATGATGGTGTGACAAGATGAATGACATAAAGGTGTCTTGTTACTGTAACGACCCCACCTCCCCCTAAGGCGTACCAAAGGGTTTGGCGGACCGCCTGCCCAACTCTCGCCAGGACTCACTCACTCGTATTACGTGCATACTTCCATAGACAATAAATAACATCGCAATTCAAACTAATAATTTACATTGATGTAAAATCAAGGTACAAGCCTCAATATACCCAAACTGGTTCAAAGTGTATACAATCCCAATACAAAACATTCTATTCGAGGAATAGCGCGAGTACAAGTCAAAAGTCAAAACAACTAGACTACGCTAGTCTTTACACGTCTCACGCCTCACTCGTACCCCTGTAAGGAAAACAAAACTAACGGAGTGAGCCAAAGCTCAGTGAAGTTTCAAATATCCAATTGGCCATCAAACAAAATACTAACAGTGTAATAGTGAAATAGCGAGCAAACAAGTCCAATCAAAGAAATAATACTTCAGGTAATCAAGAATATATGGATCATATTCACATGCAAGGATACAGTGGCTCATGTCTCTGCTCCATCCCAGCTTGATCGATTGGTAGTTGACACTCCGTCAACTTTCAAGTAATAACTAGTCCAGAAAGAAAACCCCACTTCACGCCAGTCTCCGTCTATCGTTCAACCCCCTTATCCGGGCCCGCACGCCACACGAAACAAGGTGGTAATACTCGAGTATACCGATTGGTCGAGGAGATAATACTCCACTCGACATTACTAGTTACCCAGGGTTCGTTATCTAATCGACCAGGCCTTTGCCGGCTCGACTCGATTAACTAGCCACAGGGTTTCTGGAATTCTAGACAAGATATAATTTATATGCATGTAGAGCAAGTCAAGTGAAATCGGTAAACAAGTACAATTCTTGCTAGGGCAAATGTGATAAAGTACACCCTTGCCCGAGCAATCATTTATATATCATGTAGTCACATTGGTCAAAGATAAATCACAAATACCAAGTTCAATCAGATATTTGAAAGCACTCACCAAAACAAGCATAGTGATTTTAATGATCTCGTCCAGGTGGTACTCCTGGTTTGGAGTCCAAATCTGCGATAAAACGTTGCTTAAGAATTTGGAAAATCAAGTAAGGTTCGAAACTTAGACGTTTCATTCAATAAGAATCAAGAAATTGAAATTCACTTGGAGAATAGGCGTGAAACAGTTGCTCGCTTTTCAAACTGAAAAGTTTTGTAAGATGTATATTTGGAAATAACTTTTGAGTCGAAAATGCAAGGAAAACGGATTTATAGTGATTATTACCGCTTTTCCTAAGGGTACAAGTTCGGCGTATAACCCTCGATAACCAAGGTAGCAAAAGTCCTAGATGGTTCAAGTGTTATTCACTTACCAACTTTACCCAAGTCGCAAGTATATTTCTCTAGTCCTCGAGCGTAAATTTGGGCAGCATGCCCTTTGTGTTTACCTAATTTTCCAGTCATTTTGGCTTCATTATTTTTCTCATTCAAGCCCAAGTTTATACACAACACAAATGCATTTCAATAGCCGTTCCATAGGCTCAAGACAATACAAGGACATAAATCAACTAATAACAAATGCGGAAATGAAGTTTACAAAAGACAGATTTGACGGGTTTTTACGGAAAGAATACATCTGAGGCTACGCTTATCAGATTGGTGTGCAACTTATACCATTTCGAAGCTAAGACAAAGTCCTATAACTTTCATGAAGATCACTTGGTCAAATTTCCAGTGTAACCTAATCAAATTCCCAGTTCACAGAACCAAGTTCCAACTAATCGGCTAATTAACCGTACTACATTTAAATGGTCATATCTCAGGCTACCAAAGTCCGTTTAAGGTGTTCTTTGAGGCGTTTAAAAGCTAAGACAGAGTACTAAAACTTTAATGTTTTGGATAATGGTTAAATCTGCACGGATCATAGTGAATAAACACAGCCAAACGGATGAACTGTCTAAAACGGATTACTGGAAACATCCTAGGGCAGCGAGGGTATTTTGGTCTTTTCACTGGATACATTACTCCGATTGAGCTGAAATTTTGTAGGCACCTATAAAATATCATTTTATACAACTTTCATGTTTTATGGTAAGTCTAATTTGGCCTCTAACATGATGCAATAAAACCGGACAGAATGGGCTAAAATTTTCCAGAAATCTGGAATTTTTCGTTTTCAATGCAACCTTTCTTGATTTCTTGCTCCAATCATCACTACAACCACTTATATAAGCTTAGATACAAAATATATCATCCATGTAGCAAGTATAGGCAGCAAATACCTTAAACCCTAACTCACATATATCACCTTTAAATCATCATAACAACTTGTATCACTACTAATCCACCCACAACATGAATTATACAACAACTTAAACCAAAATAAAAGAACCAAAGCCATGGTTTAGCCTTATACCTCAAAAAATGAATCTTGCAAGAGTAATGCTTCACCTCCTCTTGGAATTCTTGGTTCCCCTAGCTTCTCAAGCTCACAACTTACACTTTAATCGGTTTAGAATTCTAATTGCTCACTGGGATGGCTCAACTCAAGAAGAAGGAAGTTTGTTTCTTGCTCTTTTTCTCTCCTCTCTTGTCTCGGCCAAGCAGTTGAAAAATGGAGGGAAATGGAGCAAAATGAAGGATAAGAAGGTTGGACTTTTGGCTTGTTTAAGTAGCTATGGTTGAGTGACACTTGTCACCACTAATACCAACCAAAATTTTCTTTTTTCTTTCTTGCATTTTTAGCCCTAAAATTCGGTCAAAGCTAGCTGGAAAATGAGAGAATATTTTGCTCAAATATTAGTAAGCTTGTATGGTAAGAAAGTGGTGATCAAGTGGTGTGTTCAATCGGTAGTGCACGGTTCACGTCGGTTCGCACCATTTTTCCTTAAATCACACGTACTAGGTTTTTTTTTCTTCCTATTCACTAACTTTATATCATTGCTTCTAATCACATATTATTTCCCACTTAAAAGTCACTCTTAAGCACCAAATTTGATCCTCGCTCCGTACCGGATAATTACACTACGGATACACGTGAAAACTCTAACTTGCTCCAACTTGAAAACGAAACCTACTTTCTAGGTTCATTTGCACTTATTGTGGAATGATTGGGTAGTAGGGCTATAATAAATGAATAATTTCCAAATAAAAAGGCATTTTTGAGAAAAAATATAAGGAATTTGCAAGTTCTCACACTCTCTCCCCCTTAAGAGAATTTCGACCTCGAAATTCATACCTTTCGTCATGAACAAATCGGGATATTTCTCTTGCATGTCTTTTTCTAATTCCCAGGTTGTTTCTTCCACTTCATGATACTTCCATAGAACCTTTACTAATGGAATCTGCTTGTTTCTCAGGTCCTTCACATTCCGATCCAATATTTGAATAGGTCATTCTTCATAGGTTAAGGACTCGTCTAGTTCAACATCTTCGGGTGGCAAAATGTGAGTCGGATCCGGATGATATTTCTTAAGCAAGGAAACATGGAAAACGTCATGGATCCGAGACAAACTAGCTGGTAATTCAAGTCGATAAGCCGCATTTCCTATTCGCTGAAGTATATTGAAAGGTCCTATGTATCGTGGTTGCAACTTTTTTCCTTTTCCTGCTCTAATCTTTCCTTTCAACGGGGTAATTCGAAGAAACACCTTATCCCCTATCTCGAACTCCAAATCCTTCCTCCGATGATCGGCATAACTCTTTTGTCGGCTCTGGGCTGTTTGAAGCCTCTAACGAATCACCTTTACCTTCTCGTAAGCTTTCTCAACCCATGATATTGTAGTCGGATCTATAATCTTTCTCTCTCCTACTTCATTCCAATGGATTGGAGATCGACACTTTCGTCCATACAAGGCTTCATATGGGGCCATTTGAATAGAGGAATGATAACTATTGTTATATGCAAATTCAACCAAGGTTAAGTATCGGCTCCAACTTCCTCCAAAATCCACAATACAGGCTCTCAGCATATCCTCAAGAGTTTGAATGGTTCTCTCAGATTGTCCATCAGTTTGTGGGTGATATGCTGTACTATAATTCAACTTAGTTCCTAGAGCCTCTTGCAATTTCTGCCAAAATCGGGATACAAACCTTGGGTCTCTATCAGATACAATGCTTACTGGTACCCCATGTAGTCTTACCACTTCATCCATATAAAGTTTGGCAAGTTTCTCCAAAGAATATTTCATATTTACTGGCAGGAAATGTGCGGTCTTAGTTAATCGATCCACTATTACCCAAATCGCATCATGTCCTTTTTGTGTTCGTGGTAACCCTGATACAAAATCCATCGTTATGTGCTCCCATTTCCATTCAGGGATCACTAAAGGCTGTAATAGACCTGACGGTTTTTGATACTCAGTTTTCACTTGTTGGCACGTAAGACACCTTTGTACAAATTGAGCAATCTCCGCCTTCATATTCTCCCACCAATACCGACTTTTGAGATCTTGGTACATTTTATTATTCGCTAGGTGCACCGTATACCTAGAGCGGTGAGATTCCTCCAAAATCTCCCTCTTTAATTCCTCCTCCTTAGGTACAACGACACGATTTCGAAACTTTAAAATTCCATCAGGACTTAGGTTAAAGTTAGGCAACTCCCCTTTCTTCACCTTTTCCATCCACTTTTGCACCATTGGGTCCTTCACTTGGCCCTCTTTGATCCGATCCAACAGTGTCGATTTCACATCAATATTTCCAAAAGTCACCTTCTTCGGTTCCAGACGAGGTTTCCACTCACAAACATCTTCTAACAAGCTCCACTCTCTCACCATGGAACTTGCTAGTTGAGTTTTTCGGCTTAAAGCATCTGCTACAACATTGGCCTTTCCGGGATGATAGTTAATCGCGCAATCATAATCTTCTAAGAACTCCACCCACCGACGTTGTCTTAGATTTAGCTCCTTCTGAGAAAACAGATACTTAAGGCTCTTGTGATCCGTATATACATCGAAAGTCACACCGTAGATGTGACGACCCCACCTCCCCCTAAGGCATACCAAAGGGTTCGGCGGACCGCCTGCCCAACTCTCGCCAGGACTCACTCACTCGTATTACATGCATACATCCATAGACCATAAATAACATCGCAATTCAAGCTTATAATATACATTGACGCACAATCAAGATACAAAACCTCAATATACCCAAACTGGTTCAAAGTGTATACAATCCAGATACAAAACATTCTATTCGAGTAATAGCACGAGTACAAGTCAAAAGTCAAAACAACTAGTCTACGCTAGTCTGTACATGTCTCATGCCTCGCTCGTACCCCCTGTAAGGAAAACAAATAGTGTGGTATGAGCTAAAAGCCCAGTGAGGTTCCAAATAGCAAATTGACCATTATTTATAAGTACAAGTTTTCGATATAGCAAAGTAACGAGCATGAAGAGTTCATAAAAGTGAGCAATAATACTTCGAGTAGCAATCTCAAAATGAGCGAGTGTAAAAGTTTTCAGAAGAAACAATAATCCAATAAACAATAATCATTCCAAAGCATAAGGATACGGATGGCTCTCAGGAGCCAACTTCCCATTTCATCATCAGGAGCTTGATCACGTAATAGTTGACACTCCGTCAACTTTCAAGTAAATGAACCAATCCAGTAGAGTACCACTTACACTACTCTCCGTCCACCATTCACACCCCCTACTGGGCCCAAAATCCTCAATAAACACGGGTGGTAATACTCGAGTATACCGATTAGTCGAGGAGATATCACTTCACTCGACAAAACAAGAGACCCAGGGTTCGTTACCCAATCGACCAAGCCCTTGCCGGCTCGACTAGAGTAACTCACCACAGGGTTTCTGGAATTCCAGGAAGTGCGCACATCATAACCAAGTATATCAAGTCAATTGCAACAATAAACACGTATATCACGTAAGGGCAAGTGCGATAAAGTACACTCTTGCCCTATCAATTCACGTATATAACATGTAATCATATTGGTCACGTATCAAGTTCAAGTATGTAGTGTAATTCGGTATTTGAAAGCACTCACCAAAAGATATAGTGCTTCTAGTATTCACGTTCAGTTATACTCCAGGTTTGGAGTCCAGATCTGCGATAAAAATTCAATTTGAGAACTTTGAACCATGACTAAGATTCGAAACTTAGACGTTTCGTTCAATAAAAATCACGAAATTGGAATTCACTTGGAGAGTAGTCGTGAAACACTCGCTCGCTTTTCAAACTATATAACTTTGTAACATTTATACTTGAAAATGCCATTTGAGTGGAAAGTACAAGGAAAACGTATTTCTAGTAGTCATGATTGTATTTCTCAAGGGTACAAGTTCGGCCAAATCCTTACTTATATACCTCGAAAAAAGAAGACGCAAATATCCTAGAGGGTTCAAGTAGTAATCACTCTTAACCCTTACTCAAGTCGCAAGTATATTTCTCTAGTCCTCGAGCATAAATTTGGGCAGCATGCCCTTTGTGTTTACCTAATTTTCCAGCCATTTAGGCTTCATTATTTTTCCTCAGCCAATCCCAAAGTCATATATATCATAAATGCAAGTCAATAGCCGTTCCATTGGCTCATAACACCATAAGAATAAGAATCAAAGTACTAACAAGTGCGGAAATACAATCTAGCAAAAGACAGATTTGACGTGTGGTTGCGGAAATAACACATCCGTGGCTACGCTTATCGGATTGAGGCGCAACTTATACCGTTTCGAATCTAAGACACAGGGCTACAATGTTCATGAAGATAACTTAGTCCAGTTTCCAATGCAACCTAGTCAAATCCGCAATTTACAGAACCAAAATCCAACTAGTCGGCTATTTAACCACACTGCACTGGAATGGTCATATCTCAGGTTACCAAGGTCCGATTAAGGTGTTCTTGGAGGCGTTTAAAAGCTAAGTCATAATAATAAAACTTTTATGTTTTGGAAAAAAGCTAAATCAGTACGGATCCTAGTGAATAAATGTGATAAACTGGATAAACTGACCAAACGGACTACTGGGAAAAACCTTAAAACAGTGAGGGTATTTTGGTCTTTTCACGGGCTACGTTGCTCCGATTGAGCTGAAATTTTGTAGGCACCTGTAAAATACCATTATATACAACTTTAATGTTTTAGGCCAAGCCTAATTTTTCCTCTAACTATGAGTATTAAAATCGGACAGAATGAAATCCTGAAATTCCAGAAATCTGGAATTTTTGAATTCTCAAGTCAATCCTTCCATTTTCTTGCTTCCAATTCTACCAAAGCCCCTTATCTACTCTTATATACAACATATACTAAATATAAAACAAGGTTAGGTAGAAATTAATCAAATCCTAGCTTGCATATCTCATCCAAGAATCATCACAACAACTTGCTTATCTTGTAATCAAGCTAAAACATGATCTAAATAACATCTTAAACCAAAATTTAAAGGAGCAAGGATCAAGATCAGATTTTTACCTCAAGAACAAGGCTTGGAAGAGTGATACTCCACTTCCTTTGAAATTTTTTAGTTCCTCTAGCTTCCCCACTCACCAACTAACACTTTAATCGGTCTAGTTTCCTTTCTTTCTCACTTGGTTGATCAAACTCAAGATGAAATGGTTGTTTTTCTTGCTCTCCCTTTTCTCTCTCTCTCTCGACTGTGATGGTGCAGAAATGAAGAGCTTTGGAGTTGGTTTTAGGGATAAATATGATGTAAATTCATTAGTCAACCAACCAAGGAAAGACTACCACTTGTTGCTTCAAGATTGGTTCTTAATTTTTTTTTCCTTTTCCTTGTTGTTTTTGGTCAAAAAATTCGGCCAGCTTGCTCAGATTTATAGCTGATGTTTGGCTCTAATATTAAAGAGATTAATTATATAAAAAATGATGGTCAAGTGGTGCGTTCAATCGGTAGTGCACGGTACCCGTCAGCTCGCACCGTTTATCTTAAAAACACATGTACTAGGGTTTTTACTTCCTATTCACCAACTCTATATCATTGCTTCTAATCACATATTATTTCTCACTTAAAAGTCACTTTTAATCACCAAATTTGATCCTTGCTCAGTACCGAAAATTCATCCGGCGAAAAATCACGAAAACCCTAATTTTGCTCCAATCTTGAAACCAAAAGTGAAACCCTACTTTCTAGGTTTATTTACACTTATTGTGGAATAATTGGGTAGTAGGGCTTTAATAAATAATAATTTCCAAATAAAAGGAAATTTTTAAGAAAAATGTGAGGGATTTTACAATTTCAGTGATTAAAATTAGGGTTTCTATTTAAAACAAAATAAGGTTTTAAATCAAACCCAAAGAAATACAGTTTAGTATCTTCTTTACAAACAATCTCCTAATATTCGGGGTGTCACAGTAGAGATAATGTCACCATTTTTTCAAGGCAAACACAACAGCTGCAAGCTCCAAGTCATGGGTTGGATAGTTCTGCTCTAGGGGTTTTAACTTCCGAGACGCATAAGCAATCACATTCCTATTTTGCATCAACACGCACCCTAACCCCTCTTTTGAAGCATCGGTATAAACCGTGTAGCTATCGTTCCCATTGGGCAAAGCTAAAACTGGAGCCATAGTCAATTGCTTCTTAAGATTTTGGAAACTACTCTCGCACTTAACATCCCAGATGTACTTTCCTTGTTTCTTTGTCAAATTAGTTAAGGGTCTCGCAATTCTCGAGAAGTTCTTTATAAATCAGCGGTAGTACCCTGCTAAACCTAGAAAACTTCGCACCTCTGTGGGATTCTCTGGTCGCTTCTGTGAGGACTCGTAAAAACTATTATTTTTTTTAAGCCTAATTTGTGGCTTAATAAATTATTTAATTGGATATTTGCCTCGAGGAATATTTTCTAGTCTTATTAGACCTAAATACATGGTAATATAACTTCGTTATATTTTTAAAGTAACTCATTTCATGAATTAATTTCCTGGAGCGCGTTTAGTAAAAACAGTGAATAGTGCTTGAAGATTTTATCCGCTTGAGAGTACAATAAGTTTGGAATATTGGAGACATGTACAATGGACCTAAATTCGGTATTTTAATGTTTAAATACTCAAGTGATAGTTATTAGTACTATCGTTATAAGAATTTCCCGGAGGTTTCGCGTTAGAGCGTAAAAAAATTGACGGTACGCGTTTTCACACGCGCGACTTTATTTGAGGGACTTTAGACCTTTATTTCGGGACAATTAAGAGTGAATAATATTTACAAGAATATATATGCCTTGGAGGTTTAGTGCACTAGTGAACCAAACGCGCGAAAAATCGAGCCGTAATCGCACCAAACGGCCCCTAATGAGAGTTGACTTTTGGGTGATTTTGCACCACACATTGCACCTTCTCTTGGAAGCTAACTTAGATCAAACACACTCTCTCTTCCCTCTCCTCATGGCCGGCCAAAACACTCCCTCTCTCTAACTCATTTGCAACAAAAATTCTGCACACTAATCTCAACCAAAACTACCCCAAATCACCTCCAAATCACACCAAACTTGGAGACCACTTAGCAAACCTCTTGGAGGTTGGATTTAGCTAACAAAAGGCTGCATCTTCACGGGTTCTTGGAGCTTCAAGAGGGCCGAAATTTCTGATCTTGCACACCCAAGGAATAGGTAATGATCAACCCTTGGATTCTTGTCTTTTGGAATTTATATAGCAAGATTAAGCTCATGCATGCACTTAGTTAGCTTGTTTATGGTGAAAATGAAATGAGTGGGCTCTTGGTATTCCCACACTTGGGTTGTTGTTGCTGATTTAAGGATTAATGTTGGATTTAATGGTAGTTTAGTGGTTATAATGATGAGTTTATGGAGTGTTATTGTTGGAAACTCAAAGTAGAGGTCTTGGCAAGAATTTCCGAAAATGCCCCTGTTTTGTTCGGCCATAAGAAGGCCCATTTTTGGTGATCTATTGGCATGAACCTGATGTATATATGTTATATTATGTGTGTAAAAATTTTTGTTGGAAAACATTAACGTTTGGTGGGTCAAATGAATTTTTCTCCTAGAAGTGGCAATCTGGAAATCTGTCCCGTATTGCACTGTCCAGCGTTGGCATTTTGGCTATAACTCTGTCCTCGGATGTCGAAATCATGTGCCGTCGGTGGCGTTTGAAACTAGACATTCCTAGCTTTAATTTGGTATAAAATGCACGTTCTGATTCCTTGTGAGCAAGCCGAACCAAATGTTTTAAGTTCGCTGTCCTGTTGCTCTGTTCGTCTGGAATGAAGTGTTCAGGCAGCAACTTGATGCCCGAATTTGAACCAGATGGGTGCCGAATTTGGAAATGATTTCTTCTGTGATATTTTAGTCCTATGAATGTACTTTCCAACGGCGTAAGCCATGCTCAATTTCGAGCTATATTGACTGATTTGTGACTGAAACAAGTGGACTGCTCTGTTTTGGAAAACCATGATGTTTGGACTGGTTTGGAACCAAATCTTGGAGTGAATTTGTTAGTTGATGTTTTTGATATTAAACACTTACCAAAGATATTATGGGTGTATCTTAGACCCTTATTTCACAAATGAACCATGGTTGGATAACTTTCTTGGTTAAACGATTGGAAATTTGGAAAATGAAAGTCAAAGGCAGATTGCCTTATAATTTTCCTGAACTTTGGTTGACTAATTAACTATCTTACCGAAAGTATTTTTCCCTGAAATTTGATAGAGTGGTACCTTTCATATGGGAGTAAAATACTGCCAATTTTGGTACCAATCCAAGTTCGTTTCGATACCGAATTAAATTTCTAGTGTTGGAGGTTCAAAACTGGAAATTCTTCTTCAGTCTTGAATCTTCCTCAACTTGGGGCTACTATATCTTGGTGCTCGAAACTCCATTTCTCAATCCGCTTGTATTGTTATACTCTTGGATTGTAACACTATTTGATTTCCAAATTTCAAAGGTTAGTTCAAAACAAGTGAATTTTACTGAATTTCCAAAATTGGCCAAAAACCAACCTTGAAACTGTCTTAGTATTCTACAGCAGTAACTTTGATCCAACTTTTGAATACCTTCCATTTGGAATCATGGAAAAGTGTATTCTAGAAACTTGTAGTACTCGGAATGTAGTTTCCAATGGTATCAAGCTTTCCAATTTTGGACCTACGTAGTGCAAGATACGATTTTTCTAGAATTGACACCCAAAGCTAAAATTTGACAATTTCTTAGAAATGAGATTTTGGAAACTTGCCTTCTTTTCTCGATACCGATTGAACATTTTGAACTCGATTTCATGAAAAATGTTAGTCTCTTTCTTTAGACTTTAAAACTTTACTCTTGAGCCTCGATTATTAATAATTAAGGCCCAATTCATGAATTCCCTTTAGATTGTACAACCTTCTTTGATAAGTAGGAGTTCTAAGTGATAGTGTATAATAGTTAATGGTTGTTTACTCAGGCACTCGAGGGAATCTCCAAGGGGAACTCGGAGCGGACACCTAAAACGCTTGTTTGAAAACTACTCGCTTGTTTTGACTAGGTGAGTGTTCCATATAGGAATACGTAATTGAATAAGTCTAGGACACGCTTATTTCATGATTATTAAGTGCTATGTGTTAAGTATTTACCATACTCATGCCTATTTAAGGAATGTATACTTGCATTGTATATCTACATGAATTGGTTAAATCATTAACCATATCAAATGACCATATGAACTCGATACATGCTTAACTTGCTAGATTGTTTACTTAGTCTATTTGGTTTTGAAAAATGGAGTCGAGTGTGTACTTTATCGCACTCGTTCTCTTTTGAGATGAATAATTCACGCTTGAAAATACTCGAATAACATGACTTGGTATGCTAAGGTTGCATACGTCGTTGGAGTGAATCTCCTCGACTCTCACGTGGTAAAAATGGGATAACGGCCAATGATGGCCTATGCATATGACCAATGCTTGTCAATTAACCGTCAACCGTGAACAGTTAACCGTTAACCATGACCGTTTACCAACCCACATGACTACCTGATTACCTGACTATTTGCTCATATGATTTCTAATCTATATGATTATTCGATATCCGTGAATTATATGCTCCCATGAAATCAACTTGTATTGCTTACGTGCTTACGTGCTAAGTATCCACTTGATCACTTGATTATCATGAATCACATGTTATATGAAGTTGTCCATCATTGTTAGGCGAGTGTGTACTTTATCTCACTCGACCTACTCAAATGATGAATTTTACCTTTTGTCGAATTACTTGATTACTTGTGCATGTTGTAAGCTCTAAGCTGAACTTGGGCCCTGCCTCGGTTACTGACCTACTCGAGCCAGGACTGGGCTCGGTCGGGTAGGTTGGAACCCTGGACAACCGTTTCGGTATACTCGAGTATTACCACTGGAGGGATAAGGTGATGGCCAGTCAAACCGAGGGGATCCGGAAGTCATAAGGTGCAGATGACCGACAGAGTTCCACTGGAACACCGTATCCTTCAATGTGTGTTTATTTTACATAATGATAACCGTTTTATGAAAACGTGCCATACCTATGATATGCTCAAATTACCTGTACAATGATTATTGCCTCATGATAACATGCCATTGTGTAACCTTGAACCATGTGTATGATATGCCCAACTTATTTGATTTATTTGAACTGTTAGAGTGTCTTGGAACCTCACTGGGCTGTGTAGCTCATACCACGTTGTGGATTTCTTTTACAGGGTTCGAGACCAAGGGTGCTCGTGAGTAGTACTAGATTGTTTTCTTTTGAAGACTTTAAGTTATATTATAACGGATGGCTATAGTACCCCTTTTCCATTGGGTTGTATTTAAGCTTGAAAGCTGCATAATTGTAAGTGTGAGATATTCAAAGTACTTTAATTATGTATTGAGGTTACTTAAAGTATTTCGAGCTTTTGAATGATCGATTGTAGTGAGTCCCGGCGAGAGCTGGGCAGGCGTCCCGCGGATACCCTTTGGTTCGCCTTAGAGAGAAGTGGGGGCGTCACAGTTGGTATCAGAGCTTAGGCTTCAGATCTTTGTAGTGTATCCTAGGCTTAAATGTTTAGGATGCCGGACTGTGGGACTGGTTTAAAAGTTAAATGATTGCTTGTAGCAATGAAATTTAGAGCCAATTCACGTGGTCTCTACAAAGGAGCAAGATAGGACCAAGTGGTGTTATGGTCCTTACTATGTGATTGAGTAAAGGTTTAAGTGCCCTTCAAAAAAAAAAATGTAAGCTGTGAATCATGAATGTTATAGGTTGTAAAACCTTTATCTTGATAATTGGAGGGAATTTGATATGTATGTTGGGTAGGAATCTCGAATGTGGTGATTTAGTCTTGGGACCGGCCGGCTCGAGTTGTGAATTACCTTATTTCGGATTCTTGTACCCGAGTACTTGAGAGTTGAGGGCAACCATAAGGACTTTATATCTCCATTTTTGGGGAATAAGAATGAATCGATATTTCATGTGAATGGTTGCAGGAAACCAATAATTGTTTGGTTAAGTTGGTACAATAATTAAGAGTGGAAGATGGAAAATATTGTAACTCAAAAGATCCTTGTGTTGGGATTGAAATCGAGCATGTTAGGGAATGAGAATCGTCTAGTTCCAATAATCTAGTGAATCCCTACTTGTGATCTTTTATAGTGAGACGATGGGAGTAGAACTTAGAGTCTGCGCCTTGAAGATGAATGTACTTGTGATGATCACTTGTTTATTTTGCTATTGACTTTGACTTGGCATGAACTTTACTTGGCCATAACTTGTTTTATAATTTAATGAACTCTAGTTTGTGTTTACTTGCATAGTGATAATGTTATTTGTGTAAGTGACTTCATTCTCTTTAAATGTTGCTACTGGTATATGAGTATAGTTCAATTTTAACTAAGTGTGAGGGTTATGCATGTGCGTATAGATTAGTTGTGAACATGGAAACTAGAGGACAACGAAAGGGACGTCAACCTAGACAACCCCGAAATGAAAGAGTAGCTAATGGGTCCGGTATTGATCAAAACGTTGAGTCAAGTGTTGGGAGAGGAAATGACCAAATGGGACAAGTTTTAACTCGCATGACGGATATCCTGGAGCTCTTGGTAGCTCAACAAGGTCAAGGTGTTGGACAAGGAAACCAACGTGGAAACCAAGAGATAGGGGAGGATCGAGCTTTAGAGCGGTTTCAAAAATTTTCCCCGCCCAAGTTTGCTGGAGGACCTGATCCAGAGGTGGCTGAGAATTGGTTAGAGAATATAAGAAATATATTCGATGCCTTGGATTACACAGAGGAGAGACAAGTCACCTTTGCTGTATTTCAACTTGAAGGAGCAGCCCGAGCCTGGTGGAATGTTATAAGAAACAAGTGGGAAAGAGATCAAACCCTAAGGACTTGGATAAACTTTGTACGTGAATTTAATGAGAAATTTCTTCCTCCACTTGTCCAAGAAAAGAGAGAAGATGATTTTATAAAGCTTCGTCAAGGAACTTTGAGCGTA
Organism: Coffea arabica; assembly: GCF_036785885.1. Taxonomy (NCBI): domain Eukaryota; kingdom Viridiplantae; phylum Streptophyta; class Magnoliopsida; order Gentianales; family Rubiaceae; genus Coffea; species Coffea arabica. The sequence goes on from NC_092321.1 coordinate 48,502,158, forward strand.
GCTGAGTATGAAACACGCTTTACAAAGTTATCTACATATGCCCCAGAATTGGTGGCTACTGAACGGAAGAGAATAAGAAGGTTTATCCAAGGATTAGATTTGGAAATCCAAGATGCCCTTGCTGCAGCACAGGTTGAAACATTTAGTGACGCTCTCGAAAAAGCGCAAAGGGTAGAAAGCACAAAATCTCAACTGAGAGCTCTCCAAGCAAGGAAAAGAGATGCATCTGATAGTACACTAGGAGGAAATGGACCACCACCCAAAGTTAGAAAAGAAGTGGATGGAGTAGGACTGTTATTTCCTGCACCACTCATGATAAAGGAACCAAAAGGAACTATGTCGCGAGGGACTTCAGTAGAACAGACACGATCAAAGAAAACCTCGCAAGCCAGTCAGGTCACAACACCTCGTCCGACTTGTGGATATTGTGGAAGGACGAATCACATTGAAGAAAACTGTTGGCTAAAGGGACGAAAGTGTATGGGGTGTGGGAGTACCAACCATAAAGTTCATGACTGTCCAAGGAGGTATCCACGAGAAACTACTGCTCCACAAGGAAATGGAACTGTCCCTCGACAAGTCAATGGAAGGAGAAACCGACCAATGGCATCAGAAAGAAAGCATAACATGAACACACCACATGGTTCAGAGTTGTCTGAGATTACAGAAGGTATGAATTTCGAGGACGAAATTCTTTTAAGGAGGGGAGGTTGTGAGGACTCGTAAAAACTATTATTTTTTTTAAGCCTAATTTGTGGCTTAATAAATTATTTAATTGGATATTTGCCTCGAGGAATATTTTCTAGTCTTATTAGACCTAAATACATGGTAATATAACTTCGTTATATTTTTAAAGTAACTCATTTCATGAATTAATTTCCTGGAGCGCGTTTAGTAAAAACAGTGAATAGTGCTTGAAGATTTTATCCGCTTGAGAGTACAATAAGTTTGGAATATTGGAGACATGTACAATGGACCTAAATTCGGTATTTTAATGTTTAAATACTCAAGTGATAGTTATTAGTACTATCGTTATAAGAATTTCCCGGAGGTTTCGCGTTAGAGCGTAAAAAAATTGACGGTACGCGTTTTCACACGCGCGACTTTATTTGAGGGACTTTAGACCTTTATTTCGGGACAATTAAGAGTGAATAATATTTACAAGAATATATATGCCTTGGAGGTTTAGTGCACTAGTGAACCAAACGCGCGAAAAATCGAGCCGTAATCGCACCAAACGGCCCCTAATGAGAGTTGACTTTTGGGTGATTTTGCACCACACATTGCACCTTCTCTTGGAAGCTAACTTAGATCAAACACACTCTCTCTTCCCTCTCCTCATGGCCGGCCAAAACACTCCCTCTCTCTAACTCATTTGCAACAAAAATTCTGCACACTAATCTCAACCAAAACTACCCCAAATCACCTCCAAATCACACCAAACTTGGAGACCACTTAGCAAACCTCTTGGAGGTTGGATTTAGCTAACAAAAGGCTGCATCTTCACGGGTTCTTGGAGCTTCAAGAGGGCCGAAATTTCTGATCTTGCACACCCAAGGAATAGGTAATGATCAACCCTTGGATTCTTGTCTTTTGGAATTTATATAGCAAGATTAAGCTCATGCATGCACTTAGTTAGCTTGTTTATGGTGAAAATGAAATGAGTGGGCTCTTGGTATTCCCACACTTGGGTTGTTGTTGCTGATTTAAGGATTAATGTTGGATTTAATGGTAGTTTAGTGGTTATAATGATGAGTTTATGGAGTGTTATTGTTGGAAACTCAAAGTAGAGGTCTTGGCAAGAATTTCCGAAAATGCCCCTGTTTTGTTCGGCCATAAGAAGGCCCATTTTTGGTGATCTATTGGCATGAACCTGATGTATATATGTTATATTATGTGTGTAAAAATTTTTGTTGGAAAACATTAACGTTTGGTGGGTCAAATGAATTTTTCTCCTAGAAGTGGCAATCTGGAAATCTGTCCCGTATTGCACTGTCCAGCGTTGGCATTTTGGCTATAACTCTGTCCTCGGATGTCGAAATCATGTGCCGTCGGTGGCGTTTGAAACTAGACATTCCTAGCTTTAATTTGGTATAAAATGCACGTTCTGATTCCTTGTGAGCAAGCCGAACCAAATGTTTTAAGTTCGCTGTCCTGTTGCTCTGTTCGTCTGGAATGAAGTGTTCAGGCAGCAACTTGATGCCCGAATTTGAACCAGATGGGTGCCGAATTTGGAAATGATTTCTTCTGTGATATTTTAGTCCTATGAATGTACTTTCCAACGGCGTAAGCCATGCTCAATTTCGAGCTATATTGACTGATTTGTGACTGAAACAAGTGGACTGCTCTGTTTTGGAAAACCATGATGTTTGGACTGGTTTGGAACCAAATCTTGGAGTGAATTTGTTAGTTGATGTTTTTGATATTAAACACTTACCAAAGATATTATGGGTGTATCTTAGACCCTTATTTCACAAATGAACCATGGTTGGATAACTTTCTTGGTTAAACGATTGGAAATTTGGAAAATGAAAGTCAAAGGCAGATTGCCTTATAATTTTCCTGAACTTTGGTTGACTAATTAACTATCTTACCGAAAGTATTTTTCCCTGAAATTTGATAGAGTGGTACCTTTCATATGGGAGTAAAATACTGCCAATTTTGGTACCAATCCAAGTTCGTTTCGATACCGAATTAAATTTCTAGTGTTGGAGGTTCAAAACTGGAAATTCTTCTTCAGTCTTGAATCTTCCTCAACTTGGGGCTACTATATCTTGGTGCTCGAAACTCCATTTCTCAATCCGCTTGTATTGTTATACTCTTGGATTGTAACACTATTTGATTTCCAAATTTCAAAGGTTAGTTCAAAACAAGTGAATTTTACTGAATTTCCAAAATTGGCCAAAAACCAACCTTGAAACTGTCTTAGTATTCTACAGCAGTAACTTTGATCCAACTTTTGAATACCTTCCATTTGGAATCATGGAAAAGTGTATTCTAGAAACTTGTAGTACTCGGAATGTAGTTTCCAATGGTATCAAGCTTTCCAATTTTGGACCTACGTAGTGCAAGATACGATTTTTCTAGAATTGACACCCAAAGCTAAAATTTGACAATTTCTTAGAAATGAGATTTTGGAAACTTGCCTTCTTTTCTCGATACCGATTGAACATTTTGAACTCGATTTCATGAAAAATGTTAGTCTCTTTCTTTAGACTTTAAAACTTTACTCTTGAGCCTCGATTATTAATAATTAAGGCCCAATTCATGAATTCCCTTTAGATTGTACAACCTTCTTTGATAAGTAGGAGTTCTAAGTGATAGTGTATAATAGTTAATGGTTGTTTACTCAGGCGCTCGAGGGAATCTCCAAGGGGAACTCGGAGCGGACACCTAAAACGCTTGTTTGAAAACTACTCGCTTGTTTTGACTAGGTGAGTGTTCCATATAGGAATACGTAATTGAATAAGTCTAGGACACGCTTATTTCATGATTATTAAGTGCTATGTGTTAAGTATTTACCATACTCATGCCTATTTAAGGAATGTATACTTGCATTGTATATCTACATGAATTGGTTAAATCATTAACCATATCAAATGACCATATGAACTCGATACATGCTTAACTTGCTAGATTGTTTACTTAGTCTATTTGGTTTTGAAAAATGGAGTCGAGTGTGTACTTTATCGCACTCGTTCTCTTTTGAGATGAATAATTCACGCTTGAAAATACTCGAATAACATGACTTGGTATGCTAAGGTTGCATACGTCGTTGGAGTGAATCTCCTCGACTCTCACGTGGTAAAAATGGGATAACGGCCAATGATGGCCTATGCATATGACCAATGCTTGTCAATTAACCGTCAACCGTGAACAGTTAACCGTTAACCATGACCGTTTACCAACCCACATGACTACCTGATTACCTGACTATTTGCTCATATGATTTCTAATCTATATGATTATTCGATATCCGTGAATTATATGCTCCCATGAAATCAACTTGTATTGCTTACGTGCTTACGTGCTAAGTATCCACTTGATCACTTGATTATCATGAATCACATGTTATATGAAGTTGTCCATCATTGTTAGGCGAGTGTGTACTTTATCTCACTCGACCTACTCAAATGATGAATTTTACCTTTTGTCGAATTACTTGATTACTTGTGCATGTTGTAAGCTCTAAGCTGAACTTGGGCCCTGCCTCGGTTACTGACCTACTCGAGCCAGGACTGGGCTCGGTCGGGTAGGTTGGAACCCTGGACAACCGTTTCGGTATACTCGAGTATTACCACTGGAGGGATAAGGTGATGGCCAGTCAAACCGAGGGGATCCGGAAGTCATAAGGTGCAGATGACCGACAGAGTTCCACTGGAACACCGTATCCTTCAATGTGTGTTTATTTTACATAATGATAACCGTTTTATGAAAACGTGCCATACCTATGATATGCTCAAATTACCTGTACAATGATTATTGCCTCATGATAACATGCCATTGTGTAACCTTGAACCATGTGTATGATATGCCCAACTTATTTGATTTATTTGAACTGTTAGAGTGTCTTGGAACCTCACTGGGTTGTGTAGCTCATACCACGTTGTGGATTTCTTTTACAGGGTTCGAGACCAAGGGTGCTCGTGAGTAGTACTAGATTGTTTTCTTTTGAAGACTTTAAGTTATATTATAACGGATGGCTATAGTACCCCTTTTCCATTGGGTTGTATTTAAGCTTGAAAGCTGCATAATTGTAAGTGTGAGATATTCAAAGTACTTTAATTATGTATTGAGGTTACTTAAAGTATTTCGAGCTTTTGAATGATCGATTGTAGTGAGTCCCGGCGAGAGCTGGGCAGGCGTCCCGCGGATACCCTTTGGTTCGCCTTAGGGAGAAGTGGGGGCGTCACAGCTTCCATTTGGCTACGGCTTCCACTTTCGCCGGGTCTACAGCAAGCCCATCTTTTGAAATTATATGACCTAAGAATGCCACTTTTTCCAGCCAAAATTCACACTTGCTGAACTTAGCGAACAATTGGTGCTCTCTTAGGGTTTGCAGTACTATTCGCAAGTGTTGCTCATGCTGCTCCCTAGACTTTGAATATACTAGGATATCATCAATAAACACCACTACAAACCTATCCAAGTAAGGTTTAAACACTCGATGCATTAAATCCATGAACGCTGCTGGGGCATTGGTTAAGCCAAAAGGCATTACCGCAAAGTCAAAATGCCCATATCGAGTGTTAAACGCCGTTTTTGGCACATCCTCCTTTCTGATTCTCAACTGATAGTACCCTTGTCGCAAATCCAATTTAGAAAACACCACCACTACAAGAAATTTGGTCATTAGTGACAACATTTCTCAGTGATGAAAAAAAATCGTCACAGAATGGTGTCCTTTAACCACAATACAGCAAGTTGTCACAATTGAGTCAAGGGAGCCAACACATCAGTGACGACCTTGCATTGTTGTCACAATTCGATTCCCGCCAAGAGTCATGGAGAGAGCAGGAACTGCAATAGTGACGACTTTCTAAAAGTTGTCAGTATTAATAGCACTTTCTTTGACAACTTTGCAATTCTTGTCACTGATAACATTGTATAGCCTTTAGTGACAACCTAGTCTTGTCACTGTTTGATTTAAAATATTTATTACTTTTTACAACTATTACTCCTAATTTTTTGTAATTATTATGTGTTCTCTAATGATTTTTGATTGTTATATACTTATGAGCCTCCTTATTTGTTTAATTTTCTTGTATATGTAATAACTTCATTAGAATAAAAATAATTAAAAAATAAAAAATTCATTAATGTAAATAAACTTGTGACTACTTAACTTAGAATGATTATTAGTTAATATGATATGAATATAAATAAGAGTTTTCAAATGGAACTAGTTATCGAAGTGGATAAATCTTAAACTCCATAGTTAATTAACTAGTACACATTATGTATTAGTTTAATTGTGCATTTTTTTTTCTTATTTGAAGATAATGGATTAATAGTGAAGTTTTGTATTGGATGTTAATTGAATGGCCGCTATTTAAAATGTGCTTTGTTAATTGAATATGCTCTATTTAAAATCTACTAAAAATTAATGGCAACCTAGGTTTGTTTTGCAAATTAGTAGTACAATAACTTCAAACAAAATCAACCGATAACATACATGGCTTATCAGTATAAAATAACTAAAGAGTTCATTTACAATAACTGACTTTAAAAAACACTATATACAAACCAATAGACACAAATATATGGGAACTCCTAAAAATTAGGGGTGAACCATCTTTTAGTTTATGCGGGTCATATAAGTCAAATGTTATTTAAAGTAGAATTTTCCATAACTAAAGACCTATGGTACTACTAGACTAAATTAAAAGAATGAAAGAGATTTAAGATATAATAATTTAGTTTTGCAATTTTGAGGAAGTGATATAAAGTTTTAACACCTGTATGAATTATTTGAAGTTATTCAACAAAAAAATATTTGAAGTTATTACCAAAAAAATTGAACTATTTGATGTTGAACAAAAGTACATTTACCACTTGTATTAATTTAACAAAAACTTGACTCCCATTATGAAATTTTTTGACAAAAATGTTAAAAGGTAGCAATTAATAATGTATTAGTAAAATTATACTTCAACTAAAAAAACTTGATTGAAATTTTGAGGAACTCAGTGAACCGATATTTCACTGAAACTAAATAAACAAAGTATGTGAAAAATATATGGTGCGGGTCAAATGTGAAAAACAAACATTTTGTAACCCAATAGAAGAGCTGTCTGCTTTACTCTCCGTTGGTCTCCCCTCTGTCACTTTACACCCTCAACAGAAACTATTAACAAAAAACAATTCTCCTTTCTCATCTCCATAGATCGATCATGAATTTGTGATGTTGAACAGAAGAAGTACTCCACCAACTCTTTGCAAGAAAAGGTATCTCATGTCTCTCCTTCTTCTCCCCGATTTTTCCCCAATTTTTTTTGCCCTAATTATTTTTTTGCCAAAAATTTGTGCCCAATTTTTTTGGATAATTTTGACTTACGGGTGAAATCATCTCCACTAGAATTATTTTAGTTGTGAATACTATTACTTCATTCTTTTTTATTGTACAAGATAAAGGTTTCAGTGGGGTTGGTGGTGGATACGGGTTTGAGGTTGAGTTTGGGGACGAAGGTGATTATGATGTAGAGGGGTTTGTTTCTTGGAATGGGATGGAAAACGGGGACAAGAAGATGGGAATAAAATGAAGGGGGGAATTACAAGGGTGTGCGTAGGATAAAACAGGGAGCCCCCGACAAAGATTTTAGCAGTACGGACCAGACATCTCATTACTGGCACCCCCTTAATACCCTCTCACTCAAACCCATAAAGAATACCCATTTCCTGGTCACACTCCCTCTAGATTTAAGGGTTCCTTTGTTCTCTAGCTTCATCAGATTTGGGTCTAGGGAAACTTTCGGAATGTAAATATTCCTTAAATTATGGCAAGAGAATAATTTTATTGTAGTATAATCACTTTTGTATTCTTCCTGTCCGGCTTGCCGTTTGTTTGTTGAATGGGTTGGTACTTGTTAGCAGTTAGCAGCACTTGGGTTTTTGAAGAATTATATGATTCTTAAGATCGGTAGAAAATTCATTAATGTAAACCTCTCAATGTTAATGTTTACGTCTTTATGCGACGACAGGATAGTGATAGACTATGGGAATGAAACCTATACTCATGTCTGTCATTTGCTTTTAGTGTCTGCTTTGTGTTTACTGGGATGAAAATGAATGGATTTACAAACAGTTTTTCTTTTTCATTTTTGTCTTTTAAAGTACTCTCCTGAAGCAGCCTTCATTTATTTAAAACACCCTTTTTAAGTTTTAACACAAAATTACTACTCTTCCAATTTCTAATTATAAACAATATTATATGAGTTCACTTCTTCTTCATGCGGTTTTAAACAAAAAAAAAATGAAACAAGAGCTGGCCAATCGCATCTTGGCAAATTTAGTGATTCGTTAAGTTAGGTAAATATCCAAAAAACGCTTTACCATGACCAGTTGAAAGTGAAACTTTGTGAACTGTTGGATTCTTGTACGCTTTACATCCTAATTAGCTATAGTAGTAGGAGTGGAAAAGATTTAAGAGGTGATTATGATGTAGATATGTCTATGAGTGGTTGCAAGTGAGAAAAATAGTGGGTTAAGTGGTGTTGGGTGGAGAGGGAATTGGGAAATCACAAGGTTTAGAGGAATTTTTTCGGATGTAAAAAATTCCCCTCTTTTCTTTTTTTGTGTTGAAATTTGGTAAATTGTCATGGGAATTTCAAGAGAAAATCTCATCTCCATTTTCTACACCATCACCAACGTTATGTCCATTCAGTACTCCATCCAATAGAGATCAAGTTTTGGTACATGAATGAAATAATTTTTTATTTTTTATGTTTTTTAATAGTTCTTCAGTTTTGGAAGTGAAGTTCTGATTTCTTTAAATTGCAAGAGAAAAGTTATATTGCCTTTTTTAAAGTTAGGTAAGTTACATTTGAACTCCCAATGTGCAACTAATGAAGTCAATAAAAGGTTCATGGCTGACTGTAATGCTAATTCTAGAGGCTTGCTTATGAACAACTTTTGGTTGCTGAAGTGGAGCATAATTCAAATATAATACAAAAGCCGCATGGGAAATTTGTATATATTGCACATCTTTTGCATTGGGAGTCGTAATTTTCTCAAGTTTTGTGGTTAGTTAAGGAGTATGGACTTTGTGATACTACTTTTAATTGCCTTGTATAGCTAACTATGTTACAAGCAGGTGTTTTTAGTTTTTGTGAGGAAATCATGATATTCAGATTATGGTATAAGCTGAAGACAACATTTTCCTTGCCAAAGGTATACATCAAGCTTGATTTTCATTGTCCGAATTCTGGAGTTTATCTTGAATAAGTAGTTCTTTCCTACCATTTTTTTTCATATTTGGTGATGGACTACCTGAATGAATATGCAAGTTTTGACGATTATGTAGTGTTCTTGGAATGTGTAGTTGTAACGTTATTAGGTACAAGTATAGATTAGTATCAAAATTGAAAGAAGGAAACATATGTTTTATATGCAAACATTTTCTTATGAGAACTACAACTACCATTTTATTCATTGTCTTTGAGCTTATAATGCACAGTATCATTTCATAGCGACTTCATTGGTTTGTTATTGTCTTGCAGCTTATTATGCTGATGCTATTGGTCCTTGCTATGGAATTTCCAAATATTGTGATGTTTTTTGGGTAAGTATATACTCCTTTCTATCTATGTTAGACTTGTTTCAAATGGTTGGGTCTTGACAACAAAGTTTCTGTAAAAGTGACAATTGTCACTTTGTTCTAGGAGACATTTGCATATAAACAAGCTACAAGTGGTCTCTAAGCTAACTAGTAGAAAAGAAATTTCATAATCTAGTATTTGATGACATCTTATGCAAACTTTTCTTGATAACTACTTACTTTTATGCTATTTAAGCTACTAGCATGTGATATTTGCTATTAGAACTTCTGAAAATTGAAAGTAGGTTGGTCAGTGAATGTACTGGTTCGCCTCATAGTCAGAAGCTTCGATTTATAGTGGAGCATCTTTTCCATTTTTTACACAGTTTCACCAAAATATTAGATGCATCATTTTATTATTAAAATCATTAAAATATTACCAATGGGCGCTAAGAATCTCTAGATATGTCGAATTTTATTTGTCATCAAAATTTGGTCTAGCGATAAACAATATGCATTTTCAATACCTGAAAAGTTGAAGTTGCTATGCATAATCTATAGAATGAACCATACAAATGGAGCCTATGAAGCCATAGAAGGAACACTGTTTGGTTCTTAATATGGTAGCATAAGCATATTAATTGTTTTGTGAGTTCTTAATAACGTAGTAAAAGTAGAAGAAGTGTTTCTTGAGCTCTAATGTTCTAAGTGTTTATCTCTTACTTTACCCTTATTTAGTCATTGTCTAGATTATACTTAAAAGGAATGATTTAGCTTATTTTCTTGCAAATTCTTTAGTTATCTTTATTGTTTCAAGTTTTTCTTATGACCTACTAATAATTGCAGTACTTCATTGCAGATATGTTGCTCATTTTAGCTTTTTGGAAGATCAGCAGCAGGAGTTGCCAATTCACTCAAGGACGATAAAGAAAATCTTATACTTAGGAAATGTCATGACAACACTTTTTTTTTTTTGGAACTTGGATTTGTTTTGTAAAGCTACCTCGACTTATATGTGAAATTTAGGCCAAATACCACTTATCAAACCATTTGTAGGGTGTTGTTGAACTTCATTATGATATTTGAATGCTTGATATGATATTTTGCCATATCGTAATGCAATGGATGTGTTCATTTGCTAATTGTCAAGCATTGTCATTTTTTTCATTTATAGATATAATTGTAGTAGGAAAATCTGACAAATTTCATGGTGATAAAGTGTTATCACTGAATCAGAATTTTCCATTAATAACAACCTGTTGTCATAGAATTAAAAAGTGTTTAGTGACAACAAAAGTTGTCAGTAATTAGTCTATACCAATGACAATTACGGACCACTTTTAGTGACAACATTGCTTTGTATATCATTGACAAGATACTATATCATCACTAAAATTACAACAATTACTGACGACACATGTTGTCACAAAACAGTCCCATTCACTGACGACTTTTATTGTCGTCACTATGTACTTTTACCGACGGGCCTTCAGTGACGACCCTGTGACAATTAGAAAGTTGTCAATAAAAGTCATCAATGACGACTTTTTATTTTTTTGTGACAAAAATAGCCTGTCACTGAAGACCAATTTTCTTGTAGTGCACCACCCCATGTAACAGATCAAACAATTCATCGATGTGGGGCAAAGGATATTTATTCTTAACAATTACTGCATTCAGTCCTCGATAATCAATACATAACCTTAAACTCCCGTCCTTCTTTTTAGCAAATAGCACCGGAGCTCCCCATGGTGACTCACTCTCATGTATAAACCCCCGTTCTAGCAAGTTCTGCAATTGCACCTTTAACTCCTTAAGCTCAGCAGGTGCCATTCGATAAGGGGTTTTAGAGATGGGAGTAGTTCCGGGTACTAGATCAACCTTAAAATGCAATCTCCCTTTCAGGTGGTAATGACCCCAACTCCTCCGGAAATACGTCCGGATACTCTCGGATTACCGGCATGTCCTCCAACTTAATCTTTTCTCCCGGAGTGTTAATTAGAAAAGCTAGATAACCGCGTGCCCCACGACTAAGCAATTTCCTAGCCCTTATTCCTGAAATGAGCACAGATGAGGCTAACATACCCCTCACATCTAACTTCAAAGTTGCCTCACCCGGTATGCAAAACTCTACCACTTTCATCCTACAATCTACTCGAGCATGGTAATGAGCTAGCCAATCCATACGTAGAATGACATCGTACCCCTTAATGGCTAGACTAATGAGGTCAACTACTAATTTCCGTTCGCCAACCCAAATATCACAATTTCTCTACACCTCATTTGCAAGTAAAATTTGATTACCCGTAGGTGTTCTTACTTCTAAGTCATAAGGTAGATTTTCAATTTTCATGTCAATTCCAAGCATAAATGTAGGGTTAACAAAAGAATGAGTGGCACCGGGATCTATCAAAATTTTGGCTAACCGGTGAAAAACAGGAATCGTACCTTCCACTACCTCCGTTGGTTCAGGCATGGATTGTTAGTCCAGCGAATACACTCTAGCCGGTACCCTCGACCTGGTCCCTCCAACATTGGTCGGCTTTGGGTTTGACCTGGCAGTCGACTGAGTATTACTGATCAACGGGCAGTTGACTATTTGGTGCTCCGTACTTTCACACCTTAGGCACTTCCGAGCCTTTCTCCAACATTCATCCTCTGTATGGTTCAGTTTTCCACAGTATCCGCATGTTACTCGGGGAGTGGAGGTTTGGCCTCCCTGTGGAATACCTCTACCTTGTCCCCTACCACTTTGGCCTCCCCTCTGGGCACCTCCTCTCGGAGCACCTCCTCTAGATGCACTCGAAAACTGTCCACCTCCAGCCCCACGACCGGATTTAGCAGGTGACGTGTTCCGATCACTCCGCACTGACCCTTGGGCTCCACTAGGTACCCCTTTCCGTTTTGCGTGAAAATTCCTCACTTGCGCCCTAGCAGTCTCTATCCTTTGGACTTTTTCCAACACCTCCGTAAACGTATTAATTTGGGCTGCCGCCAAGGCCTCCTGTATCTCCACATTGAGCCCTTGCACGAATCTCCGTACTCTTTCTTTGCTCCGTAGCAATCAGTTCAGGAGCAAATTTTGATAATTTCGTAAACTGAGTCTCATACTCAGCTACACTAGAAGTTCCCTGCCGGAGCTTAATAAAATCGTCCTCTCTCTTCTCCTGGACGATAGTGGAAGGTATTTCTCGTTAAATTCCCGTACAAAGTTTAACCAGGTCCACGCAGTTCCCTCTCTCTCCCATTTGGCCCTGATTACATTCCACCAGGCCCTGGCTGGACCTTCGAACAGGAAAACAGCGAATTGTACTTGTCTATCCTCTGTATAGTTTAAAGCGGCAAAGATGTTAATCATGGCCTCTAGCCATTTCTCGGCTCCTTCCGGGTCAGGTCCTCCCAAGAACTTAGGTGGAGAGAACTTCTGGAATCTCTCTAAGGCCCTATCTTGTCCCATATCGGGGTCCCTAAGTTGATTTACAGGGGTTTGACTCTGTTGTTCCACTAAACGGGCTAAAATGTTAGTCATTTGTTAGATTGCGGTTGCCACTTGATCTCCCTCTACAGCCTGGGGTTCAGGTTGTGGCTCAATCGTTGCCTCTCTCTCCTCTCTCGGTTCTTGCACCGGCTCCTGTGCTTGTCTATCCCCACGGCCACGACTAGGACCGCGTCCTTGGTTAGTTTCCCTGACTTGACTTCTTCTACCCTCCATATTTTGGATTTAACCAACTATAGACATATAAACAAAGTAAGGTATGGCTCGTATCGCACGTGTGCAAAAAGATAAATAGAGGCAATAAAACACATAATAAACAAGTACTTTATATACAAAGCAAACAAGTCACATATAAATGCCACCCTAGATAAGTCAAAGGCTATACTAGCCAAGGAACATAGAACAAAAGAAACCCTATTTACATCCACCGTGACACGTCAAAGTCAAAAATAAAAGAAAACGTGTTGTCCAACTATGTTCCTAACTATCCCATAAAAATCTCCTCAAACCCCTATCCTAACAAGTCATCTGGCTAGACGCCGACCCAACAGACTCTGAGGATGCACTTGGTTCCTCCTCCGGATCCTCCTCAGGAGTACCAGGAACGACAGGAGCTACAGGCGCTTGACCCTTCTCGGCCAAGTCCTGTATCACATCATCCACCAGTGCCTCGCACTCAGTCAGGATGTGGCCGGTCCGGTCTCTGATATCCCCAACTACTCGCATAAGGCGTCCAGTCGTTGCCTGAGTCTGCTCGCGGAAAGCATCAGTCCGCTGCTGCTCCTCCAGAATCGAGGCCTCCAACTCTCGGATCCTAGCTCCCTGGTCTCGGAGAGTAACCTGGAGACGCTCTATCTCAGAATAGCACCTACGATTGGTGCTACCCAATCGTCTCCGCTCGTCATCCACCGCAAGCACTACCCGGTCAGGGTAGGAGTAGGTCTTCCAGCAGTCGCAGCGTCGGATCTTGTGCGCTGGGGACCACCGCTTCACTAGCCCCCCGGGGCTCTCCTGATACGTGATCACGCGACAGACGGGCCCCTCCAGATGTGGCTCGTCAATAGGAGCGTCAGTAGGTACGGGCCGAGACGGCCCAGCACTCCCAGATGCATCAGTACCCACCATCACCTAGGTTTGCAAATAACATTGCAAAAGTAAGTACAGGAGACGTAGAAAATAAGGCTAAGGCTAAACTCAAGGATAAAACCCTAGCCTATCGTGTCAAGCTATCAATCTATCCGGATCAATTCACAACCTAGGCTCTGATACCACCTGTGACGACCCCACCTCCCCCTAAGGCATACCAAAGGGTTTGGCTGACCGCCTGTCCAACTCTCGCCAGGACTCACTCACTCGTATTACGTGCATACTTCCATAGACAATAAATAACATCGCAATTCAAACTAATAATTTACATTGATGTAAAATCAAGGTACAAGCCTCAATATACCCAAACTGGTTCAAAGTGTATACAATCCCAATACAAAACATTCTATTCGAGGAATAGCGCGAGTACAAGTCAAAAGTCAAAACAACTAGACTACGCTAGTCTTTACACGTCTCACGCCTCACTCGTACCCCTGTAAGGAAAACAAAACTAACGGAGTGAGCCAAAGCTCAGTGAAGTTTCAAATATCCAATTGGCCATCAAACAAAATACTAACAGTGTAATAGTGAAATAGCGAGCAAACAAGTCCAATCAAAGAAATAATACTTCAGGTAATCAAGAATATATGGATCATATTCACATGCAAGGATACAGTGGCTCATGTCTCTGCTCCATCCCAGCTTGATCGATTGGTAGTTGACACTCCGTCAACTTTCAAGTAATAACTAGTCCAGAAAGAAAACCCCACTTCACGCCAGTCTCCGTCTATCGTTCAACCCCCTTATCCGGGCCCGCACGCCACACGAAACACGGGTGGTAATACTCGACTATACCGATTGGTCGAGAAGATAACACTCCACTCGACATTACTAGTTACCCATGGTTCGTTATCTAATCGACCAGACCCTTGCCGGCTCGATTCGATTAACTAGCCACAGGATTTCTGGAATTCCAGACAAGATATAATTTATATGCATGTAGAGCAAGTCAAGTGAAATCGGTAAACAAGTACAATTCTTGCTAGGGCAAGTGCGATAAAGTACACCCTTACCCGAGCAATCATTTATATATCATGTAGTCACATTGGTCAAAGATAAATCACAAATACCAAGTTCAATCAGATATTTGAAAGCACTCACCAAAACAAGTATAGTGATTTTAATGATCTCGTCCAGGTGGTACTCCTGGTTTGGAGTCCAAATTTGCGATAAAACGTTGCTTAAGAATTTGGAAAATCAAGTAAGGTTCGAAACTTAGACGTTTCATTCAATAAGAATCAAGAAATTGAAATTCACTTGGAGAATAGGCGTGAAACAGTTGCTCGCTTTTCAAACTGAAAAGTTTTGTAAGATGTATATTTGGAAATAACTTTTGAGTCGAAAGTGCAAGGAAAACGGATTTATAGTGATTATTACCGCTTTTCCTAAGGGTACAAGTTCGGCGTATAACCCTCGATAACCAAGGTAGCAAAAGTCCTAGATGGTTCAAGTGTTATTCACTTACCAACTTTACCCAAGTCGCAAGTATATTTCTCTAGTTCTCGAGCGTAAATTTGGGCAGCATGCCCTTTGTGTTTACCTAATTTTCCAGTCATTTTGGCTTCATTATTTTTCTCATTCAAGCCCAAGTTTATACACAACACAAATGCATTTCAATAGCCGTTCCATAGGTTCAAGACAATACAAGGACATAAATCAACTAATAACAAATGCGGAAATGAAGTTTACAAAAGACAGATTTGACGGGTTTTTACGGAAAGAATACATCTGAGGCTACGCTTATCAGATTGGTGTGCAACTTATACCATTTCGAAGCTAAGACAAAGTCCTATAACTTTCATGAAGATCACTTGGTCAAATTTCCAGTGTAACCTAATCAAATTCCCAGTTCACAGAACCAAGTTCCAACTAATCGGCTAATTAACCGTACTACATTTAAATGGTCATATCTCAGGCTACCAAAGTCCGTTTAAGGTGTTCTTTGAGGCGTTTAAAAGCTAAGACAGAGTACTAAAACTTTAATGTTTTGGCTAATGGTTAAATCTGCACGGATCATAGTGAATAAACACAGCCAAACGGATGAACTGTCTAAAACGGATTACTGGAAACATCCTAGGGCAGCGAGGGTATTTTGGTCTTTTCACTGGATACATTACTCCGATTGAGCTGAAATTTTGTAGGTACCTATAAAATATCATTATCTACAACTTTTATTTTTTATACTAAGCCTAATTTGGCCTCTAACATGTTGTAATAAAACCGGACAGAATGGGCTAAAATTTTCCAGAAATCTGGAATTTTTAGTTTTCAATGCAACTTTTCTTGATTTCTTGCTCCAATCATCACTACAACCACTTATATAAGCTTAGATACAACATATATCATCCATATAGCAAGTATAGGCAGCAAATACCTCAAACCCTAACTCACATATATCACCTTTAAATCATCATAACAACTTGTATCACTACTAATCCACCCACAACATGAATTATACAACAACTTAAACCAAAATAAAAGAACCAAAGCCATGGTTTAGCCTTATACCTCAACAAAATGAAGCTTGCAAGAGTAATGCTTCACCTCCTCTTGGAATTCTTGGTTCCCCTAGCTTCTCAAGCTCACAACTCACACTTTAATCGGTTTAGAATTTTAATTCCTCACTTGGATGGCTCAACTCAAGAAGAAGGAAGTTTGTTTCTTGCTCACTTTCTCTCCTCTCTTGTCTCGGCCAAGCAGCAGAAAAATGGAGGGAAATGGAGCAAAATGAAGGATAAGAAGGTTGGACTTTTGGCTTGTTTAAGTAGCCATGGTTGAGTGACACTTGTCACCACTAATACCAACCAAAAATTTCTTTTTTCTTTCTTGCATTTTTAGCCCTAAAATTCTGTCAAAGCTAGCTGGAAAATGAGAGGATATTTTGCTCAAATATTAATAAGCTTGTATGGTAAGAAAGTGGTGATCAAGTGGTGTGTTCAATCGGTAGTGCACGGTACACGTAGGTTCGCACCGTTTTTCTTTAAATCACACGTACTAGGTTTTTTTTTCTTCCTATTCACTAACTTTATATCATTGCTTCTAATCACATATTATTTTCCACCTAAAAGTCACTCTTAAGCACCAAATTTGATCCTCGTTCCGTACCGGATAATTACACTACGGATACACTTGAAAACCCTAACTTGCTCCAACTTGAAAACGAAAAGTGAAACCCTACTTTCTAGGTTCATTTGCACTTATTGTGGAATGATTGGGTAGTAGGGCTATAATAAATGAATAATTTCCAAATAAAAAGGCATTTTTGAGAAAAAAATATAAGGAATTTGCAAGTCCTCACAGATACCCCAAAAGTCAACAACCGATTAGTGAGCAATTAGTGCTCCTAATTGAACTTAACTTAGCTCACTCACATCTAATCCCTCAATTAACTTTCTTAGTCTATTAATGGTCATTCTTAATTCTCCAAGATTAATATACTCTCGGATCGAATTTATCTCGAAAAACGTGCATTCGTTATTTCTCTCCAAACGAGCCGCAGAAAAATTAAATTCGCTAACGAAATGTTTTAAAAATATAAAAGAGACATTGTTCCATGCAAATGGATTTAAAATGGATGAAATAAATTATTCAGAGTAAACAGGTAAATAAATAATTAAATAAGCCAGTAAAATAAAATAAAAGTAACTAAAATAAAAATTCTGGTCCTCACACATTATAATGGGCAGGAAAATGGCTATGACAATGCAACGGAGATTGATGAAGGTAATGATACTGATTATGATCATGAATTGGATAGAAATTGTAGTGGTAGCAATGTTAGCAGAACAAATTTTATTTAGCTTGATAAATTGGTATTTTGTAAAGTTATGACGAAATTGTTTTATGGTACACATTTCATGAACACAGTGTAAAATTTGAGTGTGACTAATATCTACATGGGAAAGGAGTTATGCTCCATTTGTTCAGTATGTTTGTCTGATTGTACACATTATTACCCAGGAAAGACAGCATGTTCATTTGTATGTACAAGTGGGAAAATCGTTTTTATCATAATAGTTAATATATAGGTGTTGTCAATAGGATTATGTCCTGGATATGTAAATGTAGGATCAAAAATAGCAAATATATACATGTGGTGTCTATACGCAATGTTAGAAAATATTTCATGAGTATTACATAGAGTTTTGGTATATATACAAGTATGTCTTGTTGAAGTGCTATTCAGTCATCGTGTTGCTATATGATAATCTTAAGAATGTCACACGTGATTCGAATTATTGTAGTGATGGTTATGTTATAGATACTAGGGTATTCTGTAGCATAATCGAATTTAGAAACACCATAATTTGTACATTATAGTTGCCTTTTCTCTTACCTGTTTTTTTTAAGAAAAAAATTTATATTATACAATAGTTCTTTTGTGATTCTATTATCTTTTTGTTCCTATATATGTCACATGTTTGGATGTTCTTTATCAGATAGTTTCTTTTGTAATGCATAACAATCATTGTTAGTTGCCTTTATGCGAGTTTGCTTGTCTTTTGGAAAGATTCTTCCAATTATATATATTTTATATTACAAGCACATAATTAAACTCTAATTGTAAGAATTTTCCCTTGGATAATTTGGCATATTAATTAGGTACGAGAAGAATGGATATAAACAGAAAGCAATAGTTTTTTTTGCTTATTCTTCTTGATGGCTGAAAGAGGCAACATGCACTAGCAACTTTGGAGTAAAGCAATCTTTAAAGAATGAATTATAGTCCTCAGTTCTTCTGCATCTTATTTTGATTTATCGAGGCATATCTCTTTTGATTCTGGTCAGCTTTGGGCTCTTAGGATGTCTAATTTCTTAATTGATAACTTGGTTCAGTTGTAATGAGTTCTTAACTACAATGTACTATAACTTATTTTAGAGTTTTGATTCCGCATGGTCTAATATAGCATGCACAAGATATGCATGCAATTGTACACTTTATTATGGAATGTTTACATGATATTGATGAATTTATGCACTCTAAGAAAATGAAAATCATGTAATGGAATGTTTGAAATGGACGAAAGACGAGCCTTCACAAATCGGAATGGAGTTTGATACAGAAGACAAAGAGTATAATTCTACAATAAATATGGATTCGCCGTGGAATTAGTGTTCGATAGGGTTATTTAAACAAAGACAAGGTTGGAGTTACTTAAACAAAGACAAGGATATGGCAAATGGAAAGCTCCCAAATGGTTTCGACTCTCTAAAGAAGATAGAGAACAAATGCTGAGAATCACTAATGTAAGTTGACTTGTCCTTTGGTTATGTTTCTGTTTAACTAGTTAGCAATTAAGGTTATCCATTTCTCTGTTTTTTTGGTTGTGATGTAAATTCTGTTATTGAGTAGAATAGATTTACTTATGATAAAGGAGATCATGTCAAACAAGCTTTGGTTAAGTAGCTAAATTCGCAATACCAAAGTCAACGGTATAATTTTCGCATGATTTTCAGGACATTTGAGACAGTGGATGAAACTCTTGCAAACCGTCCACCATATGTGTAGAATCCGACTGGATTTACCTATGCGACTACTTTTGTAGTCCAAAATTTAAGGTATGTGCTACATATATATTTGATAATGTCCAATAATTCATCTCTTTAGTATACTAGTCAGGGCTAGAATTCACGATTGCAGGTAATAAGTGAGTTAAATGAGATGAATAGATCCAAACAAAAAACTACTTACACAAATGGGACAAAATCTTTTCTCGGCATAAAACTGAAAAGGTAAGTAAATATGCAAGGCATGTGTTTTATGGTGTGTGTAGTTGGGTTCATTAACTTCTTATGTAAATAGGAAGCAAAAGAGGGAAGCACAGTTGGACCAATAGAGCTTTATGACATGACGCACTTTAGCAGGAAGAAGAATGCTATGATTGATGACATATTAGCTAGAAACTCAGTTAGAAATATGCTAATCTCAACTTCAATCTCATTATTTCAAATCTCCTATTCATAAATCAGCTTTGAAAATCTATTTTTGTAGAGGAAGATGAAGGAGATGCAGTTGGAATCTCAAGCTAGCGGTGCAAGTAGGACTGAGGAAGACATATGCGTTGAAATTACTGAGCGCGTAATTGGATATGTACGTGGTCGTGACCCATCCAAAGGTAGCTTAATAGCACAGAAGGTTGTAGCAATTGAAGTGTTCAAAAAAAGAGCAGAATAAGCTAAGAAATGCTTAGCTGAGTTGGAAATTCAAGTTCAACTCAATAGCAACTTATGCAAAGGCTTGAACTCTAACAAACTAAAATGAAAAACCAGCAAACCGAAATGCAGAACCTCTTTAAGGCTTTAAGAGTTGAATATTGTTATTATCATTTTCCTGCCCACTTTTTACTTTTTGAATTGCTGATTAAATTAGCGAATCATGTCATTGATAGTGTGATGCCATTTCAACAAGTTGTTAGACATAGTGCATGACATGTACAAGTACACAATAACTATGTGATGTTCTATTCTGTGTTGATATGGGTTGCAGACATAGTAATTACATTACTATTATGAAGACTTACAAATAGTTACCTGTCTTACAACTTCTTGGTAAGCCGTTACACCTTTGAGGAATGATTGTATTCAATGCCATACAACCTTTGCTAGTAATGGTTCTCGTAAGATATGTAAGGATCAGAAAGCATCACATGATTGTGAGTCAATAATAACTAAAATGTATTATGAGTCAATAATAACTAAAATGTACAAGCAGTAGTTGTATATAACATCTATGTCACTAAGACATACAAGTGTACACACCAAAATTTCACCATTTTATTTTTCTTATTTTTTCTTCATTTTATTCCTATTTTTGTTCATTTTAGTTAAATTTTATTTTATTTTGTTTCATTTCTATTTCTTGAGAAAAATAATTTTTAGAAAAATCGAAAAAAAGAAAAGGAAAGAAAAGAATGAAAAGAAAAGCAGAAAAAGAAAGAAAAAAACAATCAGTTTTTGTAAAAAAAAAAAAAATTTGCTGCATTCACGCGCGCGTGCCGTTCAAGCTTCGTACAAGAACGAAACCCAGGTACAAATTTCAGCAGCATTTCTTGGCCATTTTCCACTCATTTTTCTTCTTTTTTTTCCTCCATTCGATCATTCCAATACCAAACCACTTGGAATTGATCTAAAACACCAAGAAAAATCCGGATTAAAGCTAATCTAATGGCCCAAAATTGCAAAAAAAAAAAATGCAGCTCCAATCTCCTCCCTTAGTTCTAGGTTTTGGGGGGATTTTGTGGCTATAAAAGGCTCCAAATGCAGCCATTAAGTCAAGAGAACGAAGGAGAGGTGGTGGAAGAAAGAAAAACAGAGAGAAAGCAGAGAAAAACAGAGAAAAAGGAGGAAGAAAAGTGCAGAAAATATTCCAGAAAAAACTGAGCCAGGGTTGGCAAAGAGACCATTTTCCTGGCCAAATTCCGATCTTATTCTTGATCCTCTAGGCTTCCTTTCTGTTTCTGTATTTTCTATGTTGGTAAAGGTATAACTTTTGTTTAGAAAACATCTCGAAATAATGTCTCCAGGCCTTCCAAATCTTGGGTCGAAATCATCTGCTCGTCAGCACTTGGACATCTCATGGCAGAAATTTTATTGGCTCGATTCCTTCATTTGGGTGCATTTTTCTCAGATTCTCCATATTCATTCGACCCTATAAAGTGTTAAAGGTAGTTTCCTTTCACCTGTTTTCTTTCACACAAGCTTAAATCCGCACCAGATTCACGAAAATCATTGCTGCAATTTTTCCTTTTTCTGCATTTTTCTACTCATTTGCAAGCATTAGTTCAAGTTTCACTATATTTTTGTGATTAGATGTAGTATTTGGGGTGATGAGATCTGGGTTGCATAATCTTGTTGCTGGGTTCGAATTTTCATGACCGTTTGTGATTTTCTTGTTATGTCCAATGAAACCCAGGAAGATGCAGGAGGAAGCTTCGAAGCTTTTGCATGAATAATCTGAAATATTACCCCTCCACTTTTGCTTAATTTCACTACGGCCCAAACACTTCTGCAATAAATCAATTTCCCTTTTTTTTAAATTATATTTCTCTTGTGCATTTTTTAAGTAGAGTGTTGGACAAAATAATTCTGGGTTTTAGGGCAAGATTAGGGTTAAATAATTTTAGTTGATTTTTTTATCACGTTGGGTTTTAGTGAAATAGGTAATTTGGGTTAAAAGGCTATTTTTGTTTAGGTTTAAGAGAGTGGGTTTGGTTTATTTTTTTGGGTTTTGGGTTTTGGTTGGGGGGTTAAAGCCCATCAGTTTTGTTGGATTATATTAGGTCAAAATGATGGACTGGCCCGCTCTTTTTGCCTTGGACTTTCGATTGGATTTGGGAGGCTTTGGCCCAAAAAAATAAGAAAGATGGCCCAATTCCTTAAGTGATCTAGTGACTAAAATTGCAAATCAGTGCCTATACTTTTGATTAATATCATTATGACCCTAAAAACTTTAGATTTATTTCAATTGAGTCTCTCATTTAATTGCAATTAGATCCCTAACAGTTTTGATTTTTAAATACAAGTTGTTTATCTCTTTAATTGTTAATTATACTTCATTTAAGTGCTTTATTTGATAAATTTCATGATTATTTCCATTTCTTTGCTAATTAAATTGGTGTCATGACCATTTTTGTTGATTTTGGAGTATATATAGGACAAATCCAACCTCAATGAACCACTACTTCAAAGGAGGTATGTTCTTTTATTATTTTAAATTCTCTTATGTGGTCCTATGTGCTTTTTATGTGTAATTGCATGTTTTGAGTGTTTTTTTCTTTTAATTATTCATTTTTATTCATTTTAAGTTTTATTTATTTTATTTAATTTTTGATAATTATTTGAGAGGTATTAAAATGCTAAATTGTAATAGATAGGTACTCAAGACATGTATTTAGCTAGTCTATATAATAGATAGGTTTTAATTTTTGCTAAAAATGTATTTAGTTAGATAAATGTAATAGTTAGGTTATTATTTTTTAAATTTCCCCTTAGATTGTAGTTAGGGTCCCGAATGTAATAGTTAGGCTTTTGTTTGTATTTATTTGTGCGCTTACATGCTTAGTTGCTTACGTGTTTATTCGTTTTCTTTAGGGCCTTTGCATCTAGATATCATGCCTACGTGTTATGTGATCTATGTGTTTTATGTGTTTACTTGTTTTAATTATACTTTATATGATTTATTTAGTTATATTAAATGCATGACGTCACCACACTAGTCCAACGCTAGTTGTGGCCTTTCCTCCAGATTTCTCATTAGTCCAACGCTAGTGAAGACTTGTAGAAATGAGCTAGTCCAATGCTAGACCCTTTAGGCCGTCCACACGCTAGAATCACATATTTGCGTGGCATTTATTCCATTCCATGCATATTTTTTCGTTTTAGGGTCTTTTCTCATCTTGCATGATATTTCCTCTATATATATATTATCTCCCTTATCCCTAAGTGTGCAAAACATGACATTTAGACTTGTATTCCATTTAGAAGAATAGAAATAGGCTAGTCCATTTACTTAATTAGGTTAGGAGAGTCATCCTTCAAATATGAAAAATGAACGAGTGTGGCTCTTAGCCTTAGCACGCTCTCGTCCCTCTCTTTGAGAAGGAAAAATCGAATCAAGACTCTTAGTCCCTCGTACCCGTTATGTTGCATCCCTATCTTAGATCACATATACTTATCTAATATTATAATTCTTCTTTTCTTTGAGTCTCATTTTTGCATATTCGTGACCTCTTCTGAGAATTATTTTGGGCGTCACAATTAATGTGATTTGCACCAATTAAACTTTGAAGAAACATCTTGACCCTCATGATATCCATTAGGTCTAGGTTTGTATCCATATAGAAATACCTTAATATGATAAGTTTTATAGGTTAGATTAAGAAAGTTTTTGACTAAATCTCGCAACTAGCCTTGGTTAGGTTGAAAGGGTGCCTTAGGTTTGATTCTATCAAATCTTTGTCTTCTCTTTCTTCAACCGTGACTCCCGAAATCTTTTTTCTTGTTTTCAAAAATCTGGAGTCGTCTAAAAAGGGTTTTATCTGTTTTTATTAAAAATACATTTTTAGGTAACTTGGTACATCTAAACTCGATACCAAGTGGCGACTCCTATTTTTTTTCTTAAAAAAACCCTTTTTAGACTATTAATTTGGGCCCAAATCGTCGCACTTTTTTAAGTCCCATTTTAGGCCCTTTTTCTTTTGGCAAAACTCATTTTCCAAATCAAAAATTCATTTTTCTAAATACATTAGATTTTTTTCAAAAAGTACGACAACAAGCAATTGAAATTGAGTTACTACTTGTTACAAAACTCAAACACCCTTCAAAGACGGTTGTAACGACCCCACCTCCCCCTAAGGCGAACCAAAGGGTTTAGCGGACCGCCTGCCCAGCTCTCACCGGGACTCATTCACTTACTACATTCCTCAAGTAAATTACAAGGTACAACTCAAATAATACATCCAATTCTCCAAAATTACATATCATAAGCGAAGCGGAAACTAGTTCTAAGCGAAAAATGTAGATTTACATCCGATTCAATTCCAAATATTTATACAAGCCCAAAAGTACATAAACCAAAACCAAAACTAAACTATACAAGATGTACGCCATCCAGGCACACAAAGATCCAAAACAAGTTCTTCCTTTACTTCGATCCCTGTGGGGAGAAGAAGATAGTAGGGGGTGAGCTAGAAGCTCAGCGAGTGACCAGTAAAATCAACAGCCAAGTATATTTCACAATAAAGCATTGATATTGTGGCGACCCCACTTCCCCCTAAGGCGAACCAAAGGGTTGGCGGGCCGTCTGCCCAGCTCTCGCCAGGACTCACGCAAGCAATCTAACCAAAAATCTTCCGACGATTAACGTAAGCTATTACAATAAGGATTCTTCCGAAATAAGTCGATTTATAACACCACATTAACTTCAGAGATAACAGTATAAAACTTAGCCAATCGACAGTTCTTCAATACTTCTAGCGACGCTCGCAAAAGATAAGGATATACTACACTAACGCAAACATACAAATTGAGTATTAGAATTAGAGATTACACTTTTCCAGCTTCAAGTGGCAACCCAAAATGAAAAGTACAATGCTTAGCTTAGGATCCGTTACAAACCGAAAATTACAATCAAATTGTTCAAGTACAACCATAAGAAATACAAGCTGCTCAAATACTTTGAACTTCACATCCTGTAAGGAAAACAAATAAACATGGGGTGAGCTAAAGCTCAGTGGTGCCCCAAAACATGCAGTCACGTAGTTCAAACAGCGAGTAATAACTTAAACAAGTTAAACAATTAAGAAAGCGTGTAACAACACAAGGTAGGATACAGGGGCTCTCAGGAGCCATTTTCCTCGCTTGTTCATCATTTATCGTAGTTGACCCTCCGTCAACTCTCACTACTTATAGTCCATGTAGATCCACTCATTTTAATCCTAACCCTTCACCGTTCATACCTCCGCTTCGGGCCCGGACTTCGTCTACCGACGCAGTATACTCGAGATATACCCGTAATAAAATTAGTCGAGGGATTCACCCAACGACGTAACTACTTTTAGATTCAAGGATTCACGAGAAAAATGATTCACGCAAGTCACCACTCGAACGGCTAGTGCGATAAAGTACACACTGCTCACTTCGATGGATCAAAAACTCATTTTGCAATTTATCACATATCGAGTCAAGGAAGCACTTAATTCAAGTAGGAAAAGAACAGGCAGGGACACTCACCAAGAGTGAAGTTCAGATATCGGGTTGGGAATCGAATTCCGCGTCCTCGCGATATCCTAAAAACCAAATTTTGAAACTATAAGTTTCTATTCAGTTTTTAAACTTATTCGTATAAGAATTTATTTAATATAATACTAGTTTACTTTCTCAAGAGATTTCAAAAATCTATTTAGATTGAAGCTTGACAAAAGTCGTAGAAATGTTCTTTATTTTCCTTAGAAGAGGGTAACTAGTATTATTTACTAGCAACAAGTCGACAAACTTCTCAAAATCATAGTTAGAAAGTTACTTTGAACATTTCCCTAAAGTTACGGCTTTTGCAAGGATTATCCTTAAAAACTATTTTTCCTAGAATAGGGTTTCTTGCCGAGCAAGTCTCCCAAGCTTTTCACTAGAAATTGGTAAAGCTTGTGTTCTGGAACTTTTCCTATAGTTAACAATCCTAGTGCAAAGCTTAAGGAAAGAAAAGAATTAAAATAATACTTAGAGTTTCCAAAAACTATTTAACTTATTTACTATAGCTATCAAGGCTAATTTGAGCTAAAGGAATTTATCGAGTTGGAAAGTTTTAGGCAAAACCCTAGATATAGAGTTTTATAATATAATACTAATTGGAAAATATTTTTGGTTAATTTTGAACGCAGCTACTCAAGTTCGCAAGGTCTATACAATTTCCCCCCGCTCCGACTCCATTTCGAGATCATAATATGGATCAAAATATAGCAAAAATCACATAGCAAATTACTAGGGCTTCGTCAATCATTAGCCCTAGCTTTAGACAATTGCAATTCTGAATAAAACAAAATGATCAACCAAGGCTTCATCAATCATTAGCACTTGGTTTCAGCAAACCCAACATAAGCAAATAAAATAAAAGTGGAGTCCCAAAGCATTCCAGCAATTAACTTCCATCATCCAATAATATTTTATAAAACTATTTCAATGGCTAAGGGCTTCGTCAATCATTAGCCCTTAGCACTCAACCAGTAATTCTTGTGACAACTAAGCTAACATTTCAAGTGTTTAAATCCACTAACAGTTATTTAAAACCAAAGACCACATTTGCAGCAGCCTCCTACTCAAGTATTTGATCCAAAGCCAAGAAATTCCATCCATAATATCACATTGTCACCCCAAAATTCAAATGCATTACCATCTCAAGGTATTATAAAGCGAATTCAGTAGTAATACAATTTTTCCACAGCTCCAAAATATATAAAGAAATCCATACGTACTTCTTTATCAACCATGACTAAGGCTGGAAAATTTGCAGTTTATATCCATAGCTACACTTCACTATTTCCAAATCAAATTCCCAAGATTTCAAATGATTCATTGCCAAACAGTTTTTCACAGACTACGTGTGCATTTTGTCATGCATTTTGGGTTTCCAGCACTCCAAGGAAAATTCTAAAGTCAAGCTGAAGATTCTGGTTCATAATCAAATTCGAGCAACAAGATTGAACATCCCAAAAGAATTTCAAGAATCTGTCTAGCAAACCACGAATGAATCATGCATGAAGGAATTTTCTGTTTTCACTTTATTTACTCGGGTGAAACAGGCTATTAAACTCTCCCTTCCTCATGCCATTACTTAGCTAAACAATGCACAAATCTCGCTCAAGGGTTGAAGTTAAACCACTGTCATAAACTTCAAAATTTCCAGGTTTAAGTTAACGGAAATTCACAAAGAAATTCCCGCAATAACAAGGGTTCCAAAACAGAATTTTCTTTGGTTAAAAACAGAATTTTTGGTACTCTATTAGGACTTGAAAACACGTAGCTAGCTAGTAGAGGTTTCCAAATCAAATCCAGGTTCATACTACAATTGTACTCATCTAATCACAAATCCAGAATTTGTATCAACTAAGCTCGGATGATAGTTCATGAAATAATTTTTCTGTTTTCATTTTTATTTTCCTGGTTAGCCAAGCCACAAGACCTTATGCAAACCTCAATTAACATGTTGTTAACTAGTTAATCATATATATCAACTCATAAAATCCCCATAATACAGATTGAGAACTAAATATCCAATTCAAGGTCTCGGAAATTTTCAGGTCATACGAATCCCAATTCACTAAACCAGAATTTTTCCAAGTTCCTAGATTCATTGTCCAATCGTGTAACTCAACATGCAGGCCCTTAAGCATTTTATCTTCACTTGAATAATTAGGATTATAATCACAGCTTGACATAATTAAGTAAATTAAGCAATTCATTTCTTCATCAATCTCGACAGAAAATTTTTATCAAACCAGAATTTCTTAGGTTCCTTAATTCATCAATCAACTTCATAGAATTAACATACATGGTCCTAGGCATCACACACATTAAGTTCCACTCGACTACTTACACTTGAGTGCTCAAGTCATCACAGGAGAAACAGAATTTCAGTTGCAATTTCCAATCCTTCCTCTCGGCAGAATCATTCACAATCAAAACAGAGTTTTCTAAGTTTCTAATTTCTTCGTCCAAGCCTTTTATTTTGCCCTTAATTCTCACATGCAAAATTGCTGAGTTAATTAGCTAACATCCAGACCAGAAGATTCAGCTCGGCAGCAGCAAAATACATTTATAAATCCAGCACTTGGTGAGACTACACTCGAGTGAGCTTGCATGTGAAAAATCTTCTGTTTCGTTTTTAATTCCAGAGTAATCCAGGCTAATTAAATTCATGCCTGACCTTAATCATAATAATCATCCATGGTTCGATTAATTAGTCACCAATGCATGCTCAAATCAATTCCAGAAAACACACTAGAGCTACAATCCCAACTCAGCTTCTCGGCAGGGACATTCAACCGAAACAGAAATTTTTCTATTAGCTTAACTTCATCAACCGATGGTACTACAGTACATGCATGCTTCAAGATAACTCAAACTACCTCTGATTAGTCCTAAAATTGGTCCAGAATTTTACCTCACAGCAAGCTAGTCTTTCACACGAAAATCTGGAAAATTTTTCTCCTCTCAGCTCTCACGCACGAAGCAGATTCTGGTTGCAGTTGGTGGATGTTGGTCTGAGGTTAACGAAGATGGTGATGGTCAGCAGCTCCTACGCCTTCCACTAGCTCTCCCCTTTCTTTCCTCTAACTCACGAACAGAAATGGAAGATGTGCAGCTCGGCATCTCGTCTCCTCTCGGTCGATACTCACGAGGTAAGTCTCTCCCTCACTCTTTTGTTGTTAGACCAAAGCAGAATGAGATTGTAAAGGGTGGTGGTGCTGCGGTATTTAGGAGAAGGTTGAGTGTGGCAGAGATGGTGTGCTGAAATGGGAAAGGATGCGGTTGGCCGGCTGGGTGGTGGATGATCATGCTGTCCGAGGAGCTGTTTGGCTGAGCAGGGAATGGTTATGGCCGTGGGTAATTGTGTGACATTGTGGGGGTAGTTTAGTCTTTTCACTTCTCCTCCTAATATCCACTTAAGCCCTTGGTTCTAACTTAGCTCCAAAAATTGTCCCCAAATGTGGTTTGAAAGTCTAATTATACACTGGTGTACTTAGACCCTTTTTTATCGAATATTTATCGATTGTACGTTAGTATTAAGGTTCCTAATAACGCTTAACAATCTTGTTTGATTAATTAAACTATTAAAATCAAGTTTGACCTTAATATATAAATCTAACATTTTATGTTAATACGGAAAAGAATAAAAATTTAATCTAGCTCTAAATGTCTTAACTTAGTCTAGCAAAACCAAGAAATTTCATAACTTAGAAAAATTATATTAATTTTCACATAAACGTGTTTTTTCGTACTTAATTGCAAACAAGTAAAAGTAATGCTAAAAATTATTAATGAATAAAAGAAGTGCAAACGACATATGAAATGTTATTTATATATGCATTTTCAGGGTTCTCACAGATATGATGTCATGATGCAGTAATCAAATGTTCATTTATTGCTCATGTGAGCCAGTGAAGTTCTTGTACTTAAATATCCAATGCTCGTTTAGATCAGGTAACCGTGAAACAGAAGTAAGGAGCCATCGGGCTCCAAAGAATATGTAAACAATAGTGGAGACATTGGTTCTAAGCACAAGACTTTCCAGGAACTCATTGGAGCCAAATTATGTCATGGCACACACCCGAACCCAAATGATATGCAATGGAGTAATAAATGCAAGAATTAGTTCAAAAGTAACTTTGGGAACAGTCGAGGGATCACTCACTCCAATTATAGTGCTTCAAGTATTCACGTTCAACTATACTCCAGGTTTGAAGTCCAAATCTGCGATAGAAATCCAATTTGAAAACTTTGAAACACGAGTAAGATTCGAAACTTAAACGTTCCGTTCATTAAGAATCAACCAATTGAAATTCATTTGAAAGACATTCGTGAAACACTTGCTCGCTTTTCAAATCATAAGGTTTTTGTAATATATATACTTGGAAAACAACACTTGAGTTGAAAGTACAAAGAAATACAAGTTTACATTGGCCATTATATCTTTTCCTCAAGGGTACAAGTTCGTTTAGGTTTTTAACGTATAACCCTCGATAACAAAGTAGTAAAGGTGCTCGCTAGTTTAAGTGATAATCACTTAACCTTTACACAAGTTACAAGTATAGTTTTCTAGTCCTCGAGCGTAAATTCGGGCAGCATGCCCTTTGTGTTTACCTAATTTTCCAGCCATTTAGGCTTCATTATTTTTCCTCAGCCACAACCCAAAGTCACGCATATCATAATTCAGGTCAAAAGCCGTTCCATAGGCTCATAATATCATAAGAATAAGAATCACAATAATAACAAGTGCAGAAATTCAATCTAGCAAAAGACAGATTTGACGTGTGAATGCGGAAATAACATATCCGAGGCTACGCTTATCGGATTAAGGCGCAACCTATGCCGTTTCGAAGCTAAGACACAGGGATACAACGTTCATGAAGGTCACCTAGTTCAGTTTCTAATGCAACTTAGTCAAATCCTCAAATTACAGAACCAAAATCTAACTCGTCGGCTATTTAACCACATTGCACTGTAATGGTCATATCTCAGGTTATTAAAGTCCGATTCAGGTGTTCTTAGAGCCATTTGAAAGATAAGTCAGAATACTACAACTTTCATGTTTTGGAAAAAAGCTAAATCAGTACGGATCCTAGTGAAAAAATGTGATAAACTGGACAAACTGACGAAACGGACTGCTGGGGAAAAACTTAAAATAGTAAGGGTATTTTGGACTTTTCATGACCTACGTTTCTCCGATTGAGCTGAAATTTTGTAGGTACCTATAAAATACCATTCTATACAACTTTCATTCTTTGACCTAAGGCCAATTCGGCCTCTAACATAGGGCTACAAAACCGAACAGAATGATGGGGCAAATTTTCCAGATTCTGGAATTTTTGGTATTTAATGGAACTTTCTCAATTTTCTTGTTCTAATCACTACCAAAACCTCTTGTATAAACTTAATTACAACATATAGGCATCATACATCAAATTGGGCAGAAAGCTATGAAACCCTAACTTGCTTATTCATCCCAAATTCATCACACCCACTTGCAAAATCATGAAATCAAGCCAAAACTTAAGCTAAATAAACATCTTAAAGCAAGATTCAAAGCAACAAAGATCATGATTAGTTGTTTATACCTCAAAAGCAAGGCTTGGATGAGTGATAGTTCACTCCCTTTGAAATTTCTTGGTTCCTCAAGCTTCCCAACTCACTATCTACCCTTTAATCGGTTTGGAATTGGAATCCCTCACTTGGTTGAAGCAAATCAAGAAGAAATGGAGTGTTTTCCCTTAGTGTTTTTCTTTCTCCTTCCTCTCGGCCAGGCAGCAGAAATAATGGGTAGAAGATGTGAAAATTGGGTTTAAATGGAAAGACCAAGTCTTGGTCAAGAAGCCTTAAGGTGGCGACAAGTGTCGCCACCACCACCTTTCTTTTTTTTCTCTTTCTTTCTTGCTATTTTCTAGCCTCAATTTCGGTCAACCTTGCTGAGAATGAAGAAGATATTTTGCTCAAGTTCAATAAGCTTGTTTGGTAAGAAAAATGGTGGTCACGTGGTGCGTTCAATCGGTAGTGCACGGGACCCGCCGGTTCGCGCCGTTTTTCTTAAAAACTCACGTACTAGGGTTTTTACTTCCCATTCACTAACCTTATATCATTGCTACTAATCACATATTATTTCTCACTTAAAAGTCACTTTTAATCCCCAAATTTAATCCTCACTCTGTACTGAAAATTCATCCGGCGAAAAATCACGAAAACCCTAATTTTGCTCTAAACTTGAAACCGAAGCGTGAAACCCTACTTTCTAGGTTCACTGGCACTTATTGTGGGGTGATTGAGTAGTAGGGCCATTATAAAGTGGTATTTGTCAAAGAAAAAGGAATTTTAAGAAAAATATAAGGAATTTGCACGGCTTCTGGCCGGATTCCCCACAAAACACTATTCACCAGAAATTTTTCCCTTTTCTTCTGCCTCGGGACGTTACAACGGTTGCAATGTGAGGACTCGAAAATTATTTTTATAATTTGTATTTTAATTTACTTGCCTTAAATTTTTGGTTAATTTAATGGTTGAGTCATAATTTTTATTCCTATTGCCCCATTCAATTTGTTGCATATTGAGTTCATAGTACGTTATGCAAGTGTAACCAACTAGTAAGGTGTAAATTTGATGAATTAGAGGGAGTTTTGTGCAAAAAGGTTTTTATGAATAGAGGTGTTAATATATCATTGGATGAGAGATAGATATTAAGGTGAATTAGAGACAAAGAGATAGACTTACCTTGTAATCTTTCCATTTGTCAACTAGTCAACCAATCTTGACCAACCTTGACCAAGACTATATTTCATTCTTACCCAACCAAGCTTTTATATCATCCAAATCATCTTCTTTCTTTGCTTGTCTTGGCCAAAAACGTGAGGAGAGAAAAGGGAGAGAAAAACTCAATGTCAAGCCTTGATTTCTTGTCTGCTTAGTGAGAAAAAAGGAGGGAAACCCTAATCTACTCTATCAAACCTTGAATCAAGTTTGGAGGAAAGCTCTTGGTGAAGTTTTTGGAGAAAAAAGGCCTTTCATCTTTCTTGATTTGCTTGCCATCCTTGGGTTTGGAGGTAAAGAGTTAAACTTTGTTAGGAAACCTATCTTTATTGATGTTTACATGATGATCTACTAGCTGTACTTGAGGAACTACTAGGTTTTCTTGATGTATGATGATCTACTAGATTTACTTGATGATCTACTAGGTTTTCTTACTAGGTTTTGAGTTTGCTTGTTGTATGTTGGTCTAGGATGAGAAGGAAGGATTTCTATGGAAGCTTTCATGTTGTTTTCAAGTTATATGGTCAATTTCCAGTTTTGGTACATGAAGTGCATAGCCTAGTTGCAAGTTATATATGTGTGATTTTGATAGTTTTTCTTGCCAAGAATATATACCATATGAAACACGCGTGCTATGCTAACCATGATTTACTGTGTTTTTGCCATGTGGATAAAACTAAAACTTGGAAGTTTAGATAGAGGAATTGGGGGTTAAGTGTTGCTAAGTTTTGCTTGGTTGACCGGGTGAGCGAGGGAAGAACTTGTATGAGGGATTTTATGTTTTTCAAGTTATGTTGCAAAAATTCCAACTTTGGTACATAATCTAGTTAGTTTAGTTTTGAACTTTATATATGGGAAAGTTTGATGGATTTCCTTGCCTAGCATATGCACCATACACTTCATGATATGTTAGTTTGATTGCTACTATGTTTGCCATGGGAACAGGGTGAAGTTGGATGTTTACCTGGAACTTGGGGACAAGTTATTCAACGTTTTGCTTGATTGGTCGTTTGAGAGAGGGAGAGCTAGTTTGACTTACTCTTGCACATATTCTTGTTACTTTTGTCCAAGGCACTTGTTAAACCTTGCTCTTCATATGTATATTGATTTTGAGCTTTTAACAAAGAGTTTTGGTGAATCAAAAATCTTGTTCTTTAGAGTTTTGGGTATGTGACAGTTTATAGGTGGATTCTTGGCGGGATTCTTGCCTAACAGTACTTGTTACTTGCTTATGAGAGTTTTGACATATTGTGACTCAAAACACTTGACAAGACTTTGATCTTTCCTTGTCTATTGGATTTGAGTTAAACCAAAGAGATTTACGAGGAAGAAACTGATTTGCTCCAAAACGTTTGATTACTCGCAAGTTCTAGTTTTGAACACTGAGAGTCTTGTCTCGTTTTCTTCAAAATTTTTGCCTATGATCGACATCCGTTTGCTCTATATGTTACTTGAGATATTGACCAAGCATGCATGTGGAGTTTTTCCTTAAGAAAGCTATGAAACTTTCGAAGCTATATTGGGGTAAAACCTGCTAATTATTGTGTTTTCTAAATGAAGTTTTGAAACTCTAATTTTTTATGTATATTGGTTTTGAGTTGCTCGACTCTTGATATATTATATGACCATAGGACTTGAGAGTATCCAAGAAGAAGAATCAGGGTATAAAGTGAAAAGATTATGATCAATTGGTGAGTGTTCCAACTGCATGTTAGGACATTTGATTTACTTGATTGATGCTTCATGTAACTTGTTACCTGAAAGTGCTAGATATCTTCACTTGTTATTGCAAAAGTAAGTGTGTACTTTATCGCACTCGACCTAACTTGACTGATCTCTTATTATCCTGTTTACAAGTGAATTGATATACATGTGCATGACTTGAAAGTTGGTTGGAGATGTTATCTCATCGACTATACTTGTTCTTGGAACCCCAAACCCCATCGGCTAGTTAGTCGAATCGAGCCAGCAAGGGCTTGGTCGAGAAGATTAACGAACCATGGGTAGTGTTTATTGTTTATTTCACTGGATGCATCCTCTGGAACCGGTACACTTGAGTATTACCTCTACTTTTATCTTGGGGAGTTCGAGCATGGTAGGGGGTTAATCGGTGGACGGAGATTGGCGTAAAGCGGTAATCTATGAACATTGATTTATCCACATAAGTATGGATGTTTTGGAAAGTTAGATGGGTTTGTAATGTTTGATTGAGAAATTGCATGCTTACTTTGGAGTTAATGTTATCTTTCAAATTAATGGTAGTGAGTGAGTCCTGACCAAAGTTGGGCAGGCAGTCCGCTAAGCCTTAGGGTACGCCCTAGTGGGAGGTGGGGTCGTCACATGCCAGTCTTCATCTTCCCATAGAATTTAAGGAATGTTGAGTCCAACCTTATTTACAATAGTAGAAAATATGCATAAGATATAACCATCAGTTAGTATGATGGACTACAAACTGACTCATCGATAATAATATGATAGGAATAGAGTTCGGCCACGAAGTACAAGTTGGCCAAAGTTGTTATTTGAGGCACAAGTAAATCAACAGTGTAGAATTTATAAAGAATTACAAAATTGTTACAACTTATTAGATATTATTCATGTTCATGTTGATTGAATTCGTAAATTGTTGGAAGAGGACCAGAAATGAATGTAACATTATCTGAATGGATTGTAAGATAATGTCAACTATTTGTATAAGTGCATAACAGACACACAATTATTATGAATGAAACCTACAGAAATAGTTACTAAATTTATCATACTTATATTGTGAGATTGTACAAGCAATTAATAGGGACTTACAATTTATTTAGGTAATTTTTCTATGATTAGGAACAGTTTATTTCATTTTAACTTAGAAATCTTAAATTGCTTGTCTCCAGATCCACCCTTATCCATGCCCTCATCATCGTTGTTATTGGAATCATCTTCTTCGGCATCATTGTTGCTGTCCTCTTCTTTCTAAGATTCATATTCAAAATTTTCGTTGCTTGATTCTAGATTTGCAACCTTTGTTTCATGTAGTGCTTTTTTCCCTATTGTCCATTGATTTGGGCTTGCTGGATGATGCGTTGGCCTTGGTATTCAAAGTAAGCATTTCTTCAATCTTTAGAATCCTCTATGACATTTGGTAGCGAAGTTAAACAACTCCTAATTCTAACATTTCTCCAATCTCGATCTCCTTCATATCATCTATAACAATTTTGGACCAAAAAAAAGACAGATTTTTTGGTTACTTAAAGGTTTTACCTGGCATTCATAGTAAGCTATAAAATCATGATAAGTACATTTAGCCTAATATGTACATATTACAACTTAAATTTATCCAATCAAGTTTAATCCTATGGATTGGTACTATAGATATAGGTATCAGGTTACAAACATGGAATAACAAACTATCAATTTAATAGTGTGTGTACTTTTTCCTTACTTTTATTTATTTCTCTTCCACTGTAAATCCCGCCGACATTGTTTTAACATGATTATGTTAATTGATTACTAAGTTATAGCTAAATGAAAGTATTTGTCTAGTGTCACTATTTATTCACTAATAATAATAGTCATCCAATATGATGTACAAGCGTGCTAACTAAGATATCTCGTAACCATTTTCTACAACAAAGTAAGGTATAGTAAATACTATGTTCTTTTTCTTCACTATGACCTTTCTTTAATATCATTATGTTAATTGATTACTAATTTACAATCGCATGAATATATTTTTTCACTATCACTCTGTGTTCACAAAAAAGTAACAGGTGTCCAACATGATGTATAGACACACTACTAATAAGACATCTTGTAACTGTTTTATTACATTAAGCGAGTCACATTCAATAATATGTACGTTCAACCTAACACATACAAATTAAAATCTGTACTTAAACCAATCAAATTTGAAGCAATTTACTTTGCCTACTACACTGCTATAGTATGATTGACTATTAATTTTCAAACATGAGGTACTACCTATTGATGTCTAATAGTATATGCACTTTCCTCACTCTTCTAGCTCATATGGATAGTCAGTAGGCCATCTTGTAATCTATCATAATCCTTCACTTTTATTGCCTTTATTCTCAATGTATGTCCCATACTACTTCAATCTAATCAGTCATAAACACTCGGTAATACTATGTACACCATAAGGTGTCCCTGCTTAACCACTCATATAGAACAAAAAAAATTAACTTCAAAATTTCCCTATTATTTTATCGACCTAAGATCTCCCCTACCATTAGTTCATATAATGACTACACTATTGCTATTAATGTGAGAGTTACGACCCCTGTTTATCCTTCCTAACAACTCCTCCTACTAATTGGTTTGGAAGTTCTCTTTCTACTAATTACGTCCTTGCAAACACTTGGCGTGCAAAATTTCTCTCTATTTTACTCTCCCATATGGCCCATGAACAGATCTAATTTATAACATCCATAAGGTTTCCATCACCATGATATAAAATCGTGGGGTGCCATTCACCAAACAATGGAAATTATGTCTTTGGTTTGCAATATTTTTACGTGTAGGGTTTATGTAGATGTGATTGGGTGTCATTACTTTTGACCTCATCACCTTTAGCTTCATTGTTCGGTCCTTACCTTTCTCAAGTCTTTATAGATATTAGGGCTCTGAGACTTTCTCCTTCAATAGGCAGTTCTTTCTTTTCCTAAGTGTATTTTGACTGCTTTTCTTCCACCCCTTGTTTGCAAATTTCTTACTCACAGATTGTATTTTGCTTTGGATGAATATTGACAACTTTTTGGAGGGAGACTAAAAAGAGTTCTTCATTTGAAGCATTTAAATGAATAGTCATAGCGAGCCAATTTTGTGAGAACCTGAAAATTTATTCATATATTTCACATTTTATTCAAAAGATCGAAAGTATTGCATATACCGTATCATTGATTGATTTATGTGTTTAATTGTCTCCTTTATAATTTAAGTGCATAGGGATACTTTAGATTATTGTATGAATATCTTTATAGAAATTATACTATTTAGAACAAATGATTGGGGCAATAGTGTGACCACTAGAATTATTTTGGCCATAGTAGAATAATGTTTGGAGACGAAAACATGCAATTGACAAATGTCTAGCTTTTGCCAAATATTAAAATTTTTGTTAAATGACCAAATGGCCATGGGATTGAGCTGAAAATACGATGCAACTAGCAACCTTCCTTTTGTCTTGAATCCATGGGAGAGAGAGAGAAACTAAGCCCTTTCTTTTCCACTTCAAGACACAAGTGAGAGAGAGGGTTGATGTATAGGTTGAACCAAGAAATTCCATCTTTCTTTGTCCTGCAACCGAGAGTGAGAGATTGAGGGTGGCGGAATCATTTCCTTGTCCTTGTGAGGTAGGAGTTTTGTGAGGAAGCAAGGGTGGCTGCATTTGTGAGGAAAAGGGAGGTAAAAAATTGCTATAAAACCCTTCATTTCTCCTTTACGCTTGGGTATTCTAGTTGTATGTGTGACAGCCCCACCTTCCCCTAAAGCGTACTAAAGGGGTTAGCGAACTGCCTGCCTAGCTCTCGTCAGGACTACTAAGACAGTTATACACAATTCAAATCGTTCCGGAGTATATTAGCGCGCTTAACCAAACCAAAAATCATGAAATGGAAAAATGAAAATCGAAACGGAAAGTGAATAGTGACTGCCACATCACAATCCGACCGGGACCCAATCGAATACAAGTAACTTCATATAATCCTTGAAATAGACATATACAAACCAAATATAACACATGAACATGAGTACACGCTTTTATAAACCACATTCGTATATTTACAAATCAAAAGGAAACATTGAATCCAAGTACAATTAGGGTTTCCAACCACTGAGGAGCTATACAAAATATCTAAACTAGCTCAACTCATTCTTCAAAAATCAAAAGTCCAATAAATGGTTCCCTGTAAGGAAAACAAAATTAACGGAATGAGCTTTCGCCCAATGAGGTACCATCACGCAAATATACCAGGATCACATAAACACAAGAATATTCAATTCAAATACGTTCATCAAGTGAGCAAAATCAACACCACACAACTATAGAGAATAAAAGGATACGGACGGCTCTCAAGAGCCCTTTTCCTCTTTTGCCATACTTGATCTCATCTCATTGACTCTCCGTCAATGTATAAAGGGTAATCATAACCGTAGACTCCTCTTTACTCCGATTTTCCGTCCACCACACATTCCCCTTACCGGGTCCGAACACCAAACAGTACAAAATTGGTAATACTCGAGTATACCGGAACCAAGGGTCTCATACCCAAAAATCCCAAAACAGTCCCCATGGCTTGTCAATTTCCCTCGACCAAGCCCTTGCTGGCTCGAGTCAATTGACTACCAGTGGGGTTGAGCTCAGAGTTAACGGTAAAGGTCGTTGGATACACGTCCAAACGACACCAAATCAAGTACAATCAAGAGAATTTCAAGTGATACAGTAAACGGTCAAGTAAGCCATAGAGTACGAGAGTGGTAAAGTACACCCTCGTCTCACCTAGCATAAACAATAATCACAAGTAATCCAATCACAGATTCCAAGTTCAATAAAGCCACGGAATAACAAACATGTGAGCAGTACACTCACCAAGTCAAACAAAGCAATTTCACAAGTTTTCGCCTGACGTAAGCCTCGGATCACTGGCACGCCCTATAACAATCAAAAAAGCACAATTGAGACTCGGACACGAGTCGAATACCTCTTAAATGAACTATTAAGGTAAAAACCAAATATAGCTTGGAAATGGAAAATACATAACTTTTAGGGCTAAAAGTAGAAACAAATCCCAAAACCTATCATTGCTATCTAACCTTAACCTAAACTCACAAGAATCCAATATCCTCAACATTTGGACAGCATTTCCCCTAAAATTTCAGATTTTCCATCCTCCAAACAACCATTAAAATGCATCCAAAACAACCACAAGCACACAAACAATTCCTAGGCCATTCAACACACTTCATTAGGGTCACAATACCCCTCAATCATAGCCAATTAGAAGCTCAACAACCAACCATAGAAAAGCCCCAATTAGAAACCCTAAATTTGAAATTTTCCGCACAAGCTGAAATTTTTCGCAAATAACCGCAATTAACGCACAAGGGATCCATTTAACACAATTTAGAGCCATCAATTCAAGGCCAACCATAACCATCATATGAAAACAGAAAAATCCCCAAAAAAATCAGAAATTTTGCTAACTCCACTTTAATCCATGAAATCTTCCATAAAGTAACCTAGTTAGCTACCATAAATCACTAATTTACCATGATTAGGAACAAAGAATGAGTTTCCAAGCAAAATACCTTAACTCCTCAAGAAAGGTAGTAGCTTAGGGGTTTTTCCTCCAAAACAACTCCACCAAGACCTTCAATCTCCCTTAGCAAGTCACTTTGGTGGACAAATTCAAGATTTAATCGGTTGGATTTCAAGATTTAAGCAAGAATGGAAGATGAAAGGTTGAAGCTTTCTTTTCTTTTCTCTCAAGGAGAGGTTCGGCCAAGAGGTTGAAATGAAGATGGTTTCTTGGTCAAAATTGAAGTTTTTAGTAAAGTAAGAAAGTTAGGCAAGTCCAACTTTGACTAGGTAGTGACACTTGGCACTTTGTTGTTGCTCGAAATTATTTTCTTGTCTCCCCATGGTTAATCCATCTAGATAACCTCTAATTATCTCCTAACACCTAGTAATTAAATCCCTTTATGCCAAAGTTAACCTAACTGGCCGAATTTCTCCCACTTAATGCACTAGCGGGTCCCACGTCCAATATACACTCCTAATTTCTCATAAACTAACTTATACTAGAAAAATGATTTAAAAACCATATTTACTGATAAAATATTGATAAAAGTAATATAATAAAGAAAATATAAAAAACGTGTGCACAGGAATAAAATAATGCCTAAAATAATTTTTTTTTCTTTTTTTTTTTCTGGGTTCTCACAGTATGTTACATTTAAGCCAAAAGGTAGGAGTTTTGTGGAAGAAAATTCACTTTTCTAAGCTATAGGTTGCTGGAATTTCGATTTAGGGGCATGTGATGGATAGTTTTGATTTGCAGCCTTATATTTGAAACTTTAATGGATTTCTTTGCTAAGAACTTATGCTATATGCCTCATCTCCTATTAAAAATGATATATGGTGTATTTGCTATGGAAGTGAGTGAGAAAATTAGTAGCTTGGATGAAAGTTTTGAAAGAACCTGTTTGGAAAATCTATTGAGCTGACCAAAAGAGAGAGAGAGAAAATTGTCCAAGTTTTCTCCATGATTTGTGACTGGAAAATCTTAAATTGTTACTCAATATACTTTATAACACATTAATCTTAACATGCATGTTGGATTTGAGTGAAAAATAAAGAGTTTTAGGGGAGAAAACTTCGTTTCTTCAAACTGTACTTTTGCTGGAAATTTTCCAGCTTTGAGCCGTGGAGAAAGCTTGGATTTTTTAGCTTTATTTCGAAAATTTTAGGTGAAAATTCTGCAAGATTCCATGTTATAAGTCTTATTCCTCACTTTATATGAGTGATGGTCTATGGTGTTGGATTAAAAGGTTAAATATTGGTGCTATATCTAGAAACTTTGGAGAATCCTAGTTGGAAATTTTCTGGTTGGTTCAAGTGGATTAAGCTGCAAGTTTGGTTCTTTTCTTCCAAGAAATCTTGATGGAATTTGTCCAAATGTAACTTATATATCTCCCATCTCCCTTTCTATGACATGCTTGTAAAAAAAAATTGTTTAAATTCATGAAGAATAAGACTTGATTTGCGAAGAAACTTTGCTGGAAATTCTGTTGAGTTTAACGCATGTAGGCCAATTGGAGTAGAACTGAAATTTTCAACTTTAAACCCAAAACTTTGTTGGTTTAAGTTAGGAACTCCCTTTATACACTATTTACTTCATTGATTTAAACATGCATGTTACATTTGAAGTTTAAAGAGGTGGATTTTAAGGCTGAAATGTTGGTATATGCTCACTGCTTTGCTGGAATTTTCCAAGCTCTTGACCGATTGCATAAAGCTTAAATTTTTAGCTTTTACCTTGAATTTTGAGTGAATTTTTGCTAAGATTTCATGTTTTATATCATGAAAACTGTTTATATAGAATCTGGTATGTTTATATGGTTGAAATATTAGTTGCATGTTCATTGATTTTGCTAAAAATTCTCCAGATTGATTCGATTGTGTGAAAGCTGGAATTTTCAACTTTCATCTTGATTTGTTGATGAATCCTTGCTAGGACCCATGTTATATACCTTACTAGATGTTTATATGTTGTTTCATGTGCTATATTCCGAAGTAAGTGAAGGAATTGGAGATTAAAATAAGAACTTAGGGCTGCCTTGCTGGAAAGTTTCCAGCTTATAACCGATTGGAAGAAAGACACGAATATTCTGTTTTGTGAATTGAAAATTGTACAAATATTGGTCAAGAATACCGTGTAATCTTCCTTTTTGCCTTGTATTTTATGCTTACCCAGACTGGAGCAAGAAACATTGAGTTTTGGGGAAAGAAGTTTGAGTTGGTCGGCTACTTGAATCTGTTTTGAATCGATTGGAATAGTTGAGGATTTCAAACTATTTTTCTAAACTTTTTGTGGAAATTTTGACCAAACCTTTAGTTTAGAACAACCTATGAAATATGATGGTAAAATACATGTTGAATTTAAGAAGATTTAAGTGAAGGAAATAATGAACATTAGATGGGAAAACATGAACACACTATGCTGAAAATTCTGTGTTGAGTAATCCTAAACTAGTACTTGGATTTTGGGTCCTAATTTTGAACTCTAGGATAGAAATTTAACCAAATCTTACCAAAACCCCCTTTTATTCTATCTTATAAGAGTTTTACTCATAAATGGTCTCTATGACTTAAATTCTAGCTTATATAGTAAAATATGGCCACTTAATCACCTTACTCTACTATTTTGGTAAAATATGGAATCTTAAGATTTAAGAGATTAAAACTACTTGAGCTTGAGAACTTCGGATTGTTAGTATAAATAATTACTAAGATCACCTTAAAACCCTATATATATACATATTAGCTAAATTATATCATCTCAAGTTGAATTCTTTTACTAAAAGAATCAAGCTAGAATAATCACTTAAACCCTTAATTTCACCAATTAATATACTCAAGCATCACTTTTGGGAATTTAACAAGTAGTCTAATAAGTTACAAATATCTCAGGAGCCGAAGGTGAGCTGAAAGAGGGTCCGAGCACCAAAGAGTAATTTCAAAACTACATGGTGAGTGTTCCTTGTACGTATTTATCATTAGACATTAAAGTGTGTTTGCTGCTTGTTAATTGGTGAATTGTTGCAAATTGCTAAGTGCCTGTGTTCGAGAATTAAATTGTCACTTTAAAAGGTGAGTGTGTACTTTACCGCATTCGATCTAATTGCTCTTGAAAGCTATTAATTGTTTAACTGCTATTGTTAACTGTGCATGACTGTTGTGGGCCCAAACCCCATCGACGGTCTGCCTATTCGGGCCAGCATCGAGATCGATCGAATAGGTTGGCCCGAATAGGCCGATAGTCCTTGGGTACCATTTATTGGTATACTCGAGTATGGCCCACTAAGATGATCACCGAACACTGGAAGAAGAATGTTGGGTACTGTTTACTTGAGGAAATGACACTGAATCACTGAACAGGATACGTTTGATAATGGACGGGAGCCACCTCTACAGCCTATATCAGTATTGTATCCTTTTATAGTAAACAGGTTACTTGTTTTAGAATAATAATTGTTAAATGACATGCATAGTGTAAAATTGTGATTGCTATGATCCTTTTTGGATGGTTGGGTTTACTTGGAAGCTCACTGGGTTTTGGTCAACCCTTTAGTTTGTTTTTCTTACAGGAAGGAAAGACAGGAGTGGAAAATAGTCAAGAGTTAAGCTAAGACCCGAAATTATTCTTGGGAGATTTCTTTTGTACTCGAATGTTGCGGTTATCCTAACTTGTATCTTCAAGGGAACTTATATATGTTAAATGGTTTAGACTAAGACATTTTTGCTTTTGTTTTGGTGCTGTACTTAAGTATGATGGATTGTTAATGGATTTAGTTAATGTGAGTGAGTAAGTTCTGACAAGAGTCGGGCAGGTAGTCCTTTAAACCCTAGAGTTCGCCCTAGGGTGAGATGGGGTTGTCACAAATTTGGGCGGGATTTTGTGGAACGGAGTTTCAATGGTTGGTAACGGAATCTGTTAAGCTCACACATTTTTTTAGTATTTTGTTCCCTGCTCACTAATCAAAACAATTCTATTTTAAGCCTTGTCGACGTGGATTGAAGATGGCCGCTTCTTCAATTTTGTGAGGGGGCCGTTCAAGGACGATCTTTCTGATGACCGTCCCTGCCCAAATCCCTTTTTTTTCTAATAAGGGTAGAAGTTGCAGGTACAAGGTAGCAGCGATTTCCGAAGATTAAGGGCCATGATTCCTAAAAGAAAAAAAAAATGTAAGGTCCACATCGTATGGTGAACATCATTTTCAGTATCACATTGAAACTAACAAAAATTATTCTATACATAAATTGTTTTCAAATTAATTTACATAACTGAGCATGTAATTTACACTCGATCTCTTTAAATGTACAAATATCAATCCTGACTCTTTTTTTTAAACTCATTTCAGCATGTTTCTTCTTAAAATGTTTGCTTTGTTTACTTTAATTACACTCTCTATAGAGGTTATACTTATTGGGATTGTTATCCTCTTTCCAACATATCATTTTCATGTACAATATTGCATAATGCTTTAAACATCTGATATTTCTTCATATACAATATATTTAGGTACAACACAATAATCAGCAGAATCCAAAAATAATGAGCAGCTCTGGCATCTAGTTTTTTGTACTTTTCATGCATATTTTGACGTAATAATGAATATATAACTTGTTATTATGCTTCATACACTTAATTTATTGTTGTTTTGTTAAAATAATCTAGTAACAAAATATAAATTTTAAACTCAAAACTTTTCATTTTGAGATGCAATTGGAAATCTTGGAGTAAAAAAAAATAAAAAAAAATACACTCATGAATTGACAATTTTCTATAAATATAAGCATGCCCCCTCCTAACATAAAATTTTGACTCCGCAATTCATTTCTTTTTTTTCAATAAAATAAGTTTTATTAAGCAGAAATCATGCATACAATAGATGAGGATACAGTCATATATGCCCAACCACCCGTTTACGAAACGTTGGGAATCCCAACTTATCCATCCTAATATCCCCTTTGACCAACCGTGGTAGATCAGAAAACCCATTAAAAACTTGGCCGGTACTAGAGTTGGCACCGTAATTTGCCAGGCGGTCTGGCGGTGAGTTCGCTTCCCTGTAACAGTACGAAATCGTTTGAAAATGTTGTCTAAACTGCAGCAAGTCATCCAACTCCCTCTACAACTTCCATGGACAAGCACTAGCCCCTTGAACGATCCGAATGGGTGTAACGGAGTCTGCCTCTATATGTAACTCCAGGTA
Organism: Coffea arabica; assembly: GCF_036785885.1. NCBI lineage: Eukaryota > Viridiplantae > Streptophyta > Magnoliopsida > Gentianales > Rubiaceae > Coffea > Coffea arabica. The sequence continues at coordinate 48,547,067 of NC_092321.1, forward strand.
CCCTCGGGCAATACAGTATTTAACTCCTACGAGGAGTGCCCGCAACTCTGCATGCAGACTGGTCATTGTTCCAAAATGCTCCGAATACCTGAACACAAAATTCCCATGGCGATCCCGCACCAGCCCAACCCCTCCACTCAATCCTGGGTTTCCCCGAGAACACCCATCTGAATTTAACTTCCACCCTCCCTGCGGCGATACCCATCTGACCGGATGAATGACCATCCTATTCTGGCAGTTAACCACCTCACGAAGCAACCCTTCCCACGAAGATTCTGACCACCGCATCCTAGGGAGCCGTGCCTGAAAGATGTCAACTAGTGACTGGACGATCTGATTCACCGTTTCTGTGACGGCTTGAAAATTTGCTAATATTTTTCTTATAATTTTCTCTTATTTTGAATAAGTTAATTTATAATTTCTTTACTACTAATTTCCTCTCTCAATAGTGGTAATAAATCATAGAATCGAAAATTTTACTTTTACTTTTATAGTTCGGGTAAACTAGGGTTTTGCACATTTTGGTAGTGTGATCACTTGGTGAGGTGTGTGTACTAAATTTGGTGGATAAGAGTGAGTATTAGGTAAGAAGAAGTGTATGATTAGAAGTACTAATAATAAGTTAGTGAATCATAAGTTAAAACACAAGTACGAGAGAGTTAAGGAAAATAGGCTTGAACCGACGTGCACCGTTTGTTACCGATTGAGTACACCAGTTGACCACCATTTTCTTACCCTAATCTCCTTGCTTTTATTTCAGCTAATCACCCCTAGATTATTCCCTAAACCAGCCAAAAATATTGACCAAAGAAAGGGAGAAAAGAAAAAAAAATAAGAAGGAATCTTGTTGTGCCAAGTGTTGGCAATCAAAGGAATGGTTGTCCAAGACAATTCTTTCTTTCTTATCTTTCCTTTTTGGCTACATTTCTCTCATTTTTTCTTCATGGTGGCCGAAATTTGGGAGAGAAAAACAAGAGAGGAGAACTTCCAACTACATCTTGATTTAGTCTTGTTTGAGTTGAATCACAAAAATCTAAACCGATTAAACTTGCATCTTGGTGCTTAGGAAGCTTGGAGTGGTGAAATTTTTGGGAGAAATTGCTTGGTTCCTCACTTTTCAAGAAGTATTGGAAGGTATAAGCTTGTCAACTTCCTTTCTTTTTCTTATTCCTGCTAAATTTGGTGCAGATGACTTGAATCTTGGAATATTATGGATGATTTTCTAATTTTGGGTTGTTTAGTGAAAATTTCAGCTAGGGTTTTATATTTTTCAGCTTTGATTATGTTGTTTAACTAGCAAATGTTGGTATTTAATTTGGATATGGAATTTGTGAGGTGATTAATGGCATGATAGTGACTTTTTAGCATGAAAAGATGAATTTCCAGCTTTGATGAGAAAATTCCAGTTTTGGTAGTGGTTGGATATTTGCTAGAAATGAGTTATATTTGGATATTTTTTAGCCTAGATAAAGAGCTATCTTGATATGTTTATTGGTGATGTTTGAATTGGGTTGAATTGAGGAAAAACATGGAGCCTTAAATGGCTGGAAAATTGGACAAATACAAAGAGTATGCTGCCCAAATTTTCATTCGAGGGATAAGTGAGTGAACTTGGAACTTAAGCGGTGATTCGGGGATGAATTGGATTTCGTTTGTCTAGGGTATTCAAGTTTCCTTTAGTAGAGGTATATAAACTGAATTTTTGCTAAAACTCGTACCCATTAAAAGGCGAAAGTAGCGACCGCTATAAATACGTTTTCCTCGTCTTTTAGACCAAGTTGCGAATTTAAATGTTTTAATTGTTTCTTTATTGAAACCAAAAGAGCGAGCATGAATTTTCTAGGGTTTGATAAGTAAAATGAGTACTATTTAAACGAGTTTTATTTACTAGATTTTCTTTAAGTGAAACTTCTATATTTTGAACCCTAATTGATTGCAAAATGTTAAACGAAATTTTATCGTAGATTTGGACTCCAACCAGGGAGTTGAACTTGAACGTGGTTTTGAAAAACAATAACTCATTGGTGAGTGTTTTCCAATGCATGATTGAATTTGATTCTTGAATGAAATGATTTATTAATGCGATTGAATAATACTTCACTTGTTTGGATAAGGCGAGGGTGTACTTTATCGCACTCGTCCTTCCCTTCTTGAATGATCTTGTACTTGCTTGAGCTTGATTGACCTGTACTTGTACTGCTACTTCTGCTTGACTTGTAAGTGTTGAGCGATAGCACGTACCACACTCAATACGAGTGGGAAGTGCCTCTCATCCCGTTTCACTACTTTTATTCTCACCCTATTGGTTAGTCAATCAAATCGAGCCAGTAAGGGCTTGGTCGAGGAGACTGGTGAACCATAGGTACTGTTTATTGTTTATTGTATAATCCTTTGGATATGGTCCACTGGATTCGGTATACTCGAGTATTACCATCACTCTTACTTTGGAGTTCAGCCCCGGTAAGAGGGTTGATTGGTGGATGAAAATTGATGTAAATTGGAGATCTACGGTCATGGTTTTGCTTCTTTCAACGTTGACGGAGTGTCAACAGGTTCAGATCAAGTAATGCAATGGGAATTTGGCTCTTGAGAGCCATCTGTATCCTTATACTTGGAAATGATTATTATTTGTAGTGTTATTGTTTCTTTTATGAACTTTTACGCTTGATCATTTGGAAATTTCAAGTTTTACATAATGACCAACTTGTTACTTGGGTCTGCATAGAGTTTTGGAACCTCACTGAGTTTTGGCTCACTCTGTTAGTTTTTTGTTTTTCTTACAAGGGATACGAGCATAGGCATGAAGCTAGAAAGGCTAGTTTTGTCTAGACTTTTAACTTTTGTAATTCTACTAGTGCTAGTGCTTAATTAGGGTTCGAAGTGCAACTAGAATTTAAATCTCTTGTTATATTCAGATATGTATGAATGGTTGAGATAGAAATGACTGTAAATGTACTTTCTAAGTTGGGGAACTGTAGTTTCCTTTACTTTTGAAGTTGCAACTTATTTTTTTAAAGTGAGTGAGTCCTGGCGAGAGTTGGACAGGCAGTCCGCTAAACCCTGAGGTACGCCCTAGGGGGAGGTGGGATCGTCAAAGGTGGTATCAGAGCCTAGGTTTGAATTGGTCTCGACAGATTGAGTGACTTGTACTTGATATGGCTTACGTACGAACGTCTAAGTGTGAAACCCTAGAAAGTAGGTGGTTAACTTGGCTTTGCTTGTTTAAATTGCTTATTCGCTTGATACTACTTATAATGTAGGCAATGGAAGGAAATGGCGAGAACGGGAATGCCGACCAACCTCGTCGAGTGCTTAGCCATCAGGAATATCCAGGAGGGTTGATACTTCAATGGGCCCCGAAACGTAAGGTTAGGCACTGTGATTACTGGCGGACCTACTCATATTCCGATAGGGTGGTCCTTGCCATAGAGGACGAGAGGGAAATGTTGGCTAGTGCAAATCGTAGGGCCCAAACTGAGATCGAGCGCCTGAGAGCAATGTTAGGCTAGCAAGGGGCTAGGATCGCAGAGCTTGAGGCTCCTATTCTTGAGGAGCAGGAGCAAACCAATGCATTCCTAGAGCAATCCCAAGAGGCTAATGGTGGCCTTGTTCGAGTGGTGAGGGAAGTAAGGGATCGAACCGATAACATTTTAACCGACTGTGGGGCACTTGTGGAGGAAGTAGTACAGGTGAACTTGGCCGAGGAAGGTCAAGGGAACGTAGCTCCTAGTGACTCAAGAGCCAGCCGCACCTGAAGAGGTGGTGGAGTCGGCTGGAGCAGTGACAAACCAAGTTAGGGATCTAGGGTTTTGGGGTTTGTGTGAGATAGTTAAGGACATAGCTGGGATGACACGTCATCTGTTGTTTTTGATATTGATGTGCTAAGACTGATGTACATAGCACCTACTTTTGTTTTATATCCTTTGGTTGTTATAAGTTCTTGACGTTATTAGGTTGATATGTACAGTACTTCATGACTTGATATATGTATATAAAGAAAGTATGTTATCTTAAATGTGCTCTGTTATTTTCATTTTTTATTTGAAAATGTTTTTATCGAGCGTTATAGCTACTTTATTTTGCTTATACCTATATAGTCTATTTTTTTCAAAAGAGGCATGAAGGGTAGGCGAAGTCAGGGACATGGGACTAGTCGAGGACGCGGTTCTAATCGTGGAGTGGGGCTAGACGAGTACAAGAACAAGTACAAGAACCGAGAGAAGAGAGAGATGCGACGGCCGAGCAACAACCTGAACCTAGGGTTGAAGGAGGGGATCAAGTAGCAACGGCCATCCAGCAAATGACTAATATTTTAGCTCGATTGGTAGAGCAGTAAGGTCAAACCCCTGTCAATCAGCCTAAGGACCCTAAAATAGGAGAAGATAGGGCCCTAGAGCGATTTTAAAAGTTTTCACCTCCCAAGTTTCTTGGAGGGTCAGACCTGTAGGTCGCGGAGAGATAGCTGGAAACAATGATCAATATTTTCGCCGCCTTCAATTATACGGAGGAAAGGCAGGTGAACTTTGCCATATTTCAATTTGAGGGACCAGCCAGAGCCTGGTGGAATATAATTAGGGCTAAGTGGGAGAGAGAAAGAACAATATGGACTTGGTTGAACTCTGTGCAAGAGTTTAATGAAATTATCTTCCACCAATAGTTCAGGAGAAAAGGGAGGACGATTTCATTAGACTTCGTCAAGAAGGCTTAAGTGTATCTGAGTACGAGACTCAGTTCACCAAGTTATCGAAATTTGCTCCTAAATTGATAGTTACGGAGCAAAGGAAGGTGAGGCAATTTGTGCAAGGATTGAACGTAGAAATACAAAAGGCTTTAGCGGCGGCACAAATTAATACTTTCACAGAGGTTTTTAAGAAAGCCCAGAGGATAGAAATTACAAGGGCGCAAGTGAAGACTTTTCATGCAAAAAAGAAAGGTGCGTCTAGTGGAGACCAAGGGCAAGAACAAGGTGATCTAGGTATGCCACCCTCTAAGGTGGATCGAGGAGCTGGTAGTGTGAGAATTTCGGGGACATCCAAGGGAGTTACTCCAAAAGGAGTCCCAAGTGGAGGAGGACAACTGAGAGGTGTCTCACAAGGAGATCAAACCTCAATCCCTCTCTTATCTTGTGGATATTGTGGAAAGACCAATCATACTGAGGATAATTGTTGGAGAAAGACACGAAAATGTTTATAGTGTGGTTGTGCTGAGCACCAGATTGCAACCTGTCCCCTCTTCAGTGAGACTCAGCAGTTAGATAGGTCAAACCCTAAACAACCGAATGTAGGAGGGAATAGATCCAGAGTGCCTGCCAGAGTATATACCATAAACCACCAGCAAGTGCCTAATCCGTCTAAAGTGGTAGACGGTACGATTCATGTTTTCGATTGTCTGGCTAAAATTTTGGCTAATGATGAGACCTGGGAGTTAGAGACGGACATGTAAGAAAAATATCTTAAGCTATTTACGAATAAATGTATGAATTTTGAGGTCAAAATTCTCTTAAGGAGGAGAGAGTGTGACGGCTTGAAAATTTGCTTATATTTTTCTTATAATTCCCTCTTATTTTGAATAAGTTAATTTATAATTTCTGTACTACTAATTTCCTCTCTCAATAGTGGTAATAAATCATAGAATCGAAAGTTTTACTTTTACTTTTATAGTTCGGGTAAACTAGGGTTTTGCGCATTTTGGTAGTGTGATCACTTGGTGAGGTATGTGTACTAAATTTGGTGGATAAGAGTGAGTATTAGGTAAGAGAAAGTGTATGATTACAAGTGCTAATAATAAGTTAGTGAATCATAAGTTAAAACACAAGTACGAGAAGATCTTTATTCTCTCTAGGAAAAAACTCTCTTCCTTCTCTCTATTCTTATTCTCTCTAATTTCTTAACTAGTTCATGGCTGCCCTTCAGCCGTCGGCTGAGGGGCAAGGATTATCACCTACCAAAAAAAAATCTTTCTCTCAATTATTTTCTCAGCCGGCAATATCTCCTATCCACATTCAGCAGGCTTCTGTCTACAAGGGAGAAGCTGCGGTAGTTTTTTCTAAAGCAGATGCAGACAAACTTGCAGCGCCGTTTCAATGGGCTTTGGTGGGAAAATTTTCACACGGCCGACCTTCTTTGGAAGATATTCGAAAGTTTTTTGCTTCTTTAAACCTGAAGGATCATGTTTCTATTGGATTGATGGATTGTAGGCATGTTCTCATTAAGTGCATGGTTGAAGCTGACTTCAACAGAATTTGGATGCGAGGGATTTGGCAACTGGGTAAATATCCGATGCGTGTGTTTAGATGGACAAGGGAGTTTCATGTGCTTAGGGAATCATCTCTGGCTCCGGTTTGGGTAGTTCTTCCAGCTCTGCCTATTCATTATTTCGACAAACATTCATTATTCTCCATACTTTCTCCAGTAGGAAGACCACTCTTCCTAGATTCGGCAACCGCAGCTGGGACTCGACCAAGTTTGGCCAGGGTATGTGTGGAACTCGATGTAGCGAAATCTTTTACACAAAGAGTTTGGGTGGCTGTTGAAGGTGAGTCTGGATTCTGGCAACGTATTGTGCCAGAGAATATGCCATTATATTGTTCATCTTGTTCACGTTTGGGTCATTCCCAAGAGCAATGCAAGAAGAATGTAACTGAGGTTGGGTCTCGGTATCTATATAAGCAAAACATGAAGCTGCAGAGGGATCTACCATTAGAAGTTAATAATATTCAAGTGTCAAATTTAGACCTTGTAAACAACCCAGATGCTAACTTGAACAAAACAACAGATGCCGTGACTGATTCCGACGAAGTGCAGCATCCTGAGATGGGCAATTATGCTGAAAAACTCAAAGGTGCAGTGGTGGAGGAAGTCTGTACTGCCACAAAGGTTCAGGAAGTTAGTCAGCCTGATGATCACCTTAGTAAGCTTGGAGTATCTAAGTTGTCGTCCAATGCTGAATTTGAACAACCACACAATGATCTTGCATTGGAGCTGCCGATACGTGAGGATCGAAGGGAAATGGAAAACCAGCTGGACAAGGCCCACGGGAATGAATACCAAGGGACCCGTTCTGAAACTAATATAATTCCCACAGGCAAACTTCTTTGTAAGGCTGACAGAAATTCTCTTCATCATCTATCTGATCACCAAGTGGTGATAGTTGCTGCATCCAAGCCGACAACATCTGATGTGCAAGGGAATTTTAATACGACTCATATGAGGGAGCAAACACTTGTTGGGGAACAATTGACTATGCAAAAGCAGTTAGAACAGGTCCACGAAAATGATGAAGGGACCCAAGCTACATCGTCTGAAGCATCAAAAGTGAAACTTCAGTCCACTGCCGACAATAACTCTTTGGAGCATCTCTATGTTGAGTTACGAGGAGTGGAGAATTACGGTCCTACAGAGCATGGGATAGTGGAGGTTAATTCACCAACTGTTGCAGGAAATTTGTCTCCCAGACCGGGTGTCCCACAAGAAAATTTGCCGGAATCATCAGGTCCTTCTTTAACTATTCATCAATCAGGGGTGGCTGACCGTAATCCCAAACAAAAAAGGACAAAAGGTTTGAGGGCTAATTTGCAAACCGACAGAATTTTGCGCTCACGGTCAGAGACATCTTCCAACAACTCATTCCAGGTTCTTTCTCATGATTAATGGCATTTTTTGGAATATTAGAGGAGTAGCTAAAGCACCTAATCTACGAAGATTAATCAATTTAGTACGGACACATCATTTCCAATTTGTTGTGATTTGTGAGCCAAAGTTAGACGTATCTAAAATACAGACCATTCGTCTACGTCTATTATTTGATTACGTGCTTGTTAATTGTTCAAGTGATATTTGGGTGTTCTACAATAATCCTTTCCTTTGCTCGATTGTTGGTAATTCTGATCAGCATATTTCTCTACATGTACAAAGTCCCCTAATTCCTTCTCCAATAATTATGTCCTTTGTCCATGCTAAATGCTCAGTTGACGAGCGGCGTGACTTATGGTCCTCATTGTTAGCTGATAAGCCTAGTTTTCTTCCTTGGTGTATTGGGGGTGATTTTAATGTTATTGTGGCACCTCATGAAAAAAGGGGAGGTCGTCCATTTGCTATAACAGAAGGAGTGGAATTTCTGTCTTTCATGGAGGAGGCTGGAGTATTTGATGTTGGCTTCTCAGGACCCAATTTTACATGGTCAAACAATCGACGAAGTAGAGCTCGGATTTCAAAGAGGTTAGACAGGTTCTTAGTCAACGGGGCATGTCTGGATCTTTCTTATAACATTTCTGTCCTTCACTTGGCTAGACATCCATCTGACCATTCACCGTTAAAGCTCTCATTTGTTGCTCAATCAGATGCTAAGCCGCGTCCATTTCGATTTTTGAATGTGTGGACGACTAAACCACAACTCTTGGAGGTGATAAGCCAGGCTTGGAATCAAGATGTCAATGGATCTCCGATGCGTGCTCTATGTTCTAAATTATTAGCAACAAGAAAAGCTATTCAGACATGGAACAAAGAACACTTTGGAAACGTGATCGATAATATGCGATCTGCGGAAATGGCGGTGCAACGGGCAGAAGAAGTAGTAGATCAAGATGATTCCGAGGAGTGCCAGATTGAACTCAAAAAGGCTCAGGCGGAGCTGAGACATGCATTATCAATTGAAGAACAATTTTGGAGGCAAAAGGCCAGGGTGAAATGGCTTCGACAGGGAGATACCAATTCAAAGTATTTTCATGCGATAGTAAGACAAAGACGGGCTCAAGCTATGATTTATCGTATCAAAAAAGCCAATGGTGTTTGGGTGGACAATGAAGCTGATATAGCAAGTGAAGCAACCACCTATTTCTCTAAACTTTTCTCGGATTCTTTGGGATCATCTGCAGATATGCTACACCTAATTCCACCTATGATTTCGGGAGAGGATAATGTGAAGTTGGAAGAAATCCCTTCAATTGAAGAGGTTTTTAGAGTCCTGAAGGCAATGGATGAAGAAAGTGCTGCTGGCCCAGATGGATTCACGGGAAAATTTTTTACTTTTGCATGGCCAGTCATCGCCCAAGATGTCTACAAGGCGGTACTCAGTTTTTTCTGTGGAGCAGAACTTCCTCGTTTCATCACCTCTACTTCAATTGTTCTAATTCCAAAGGTGCCAAATCCTCAAGATTTTTCTCAATTTAGACCCATCAGCCTATGTAACTTCTTCAACAAGCTATTATCAAGGATCTTGGCAGACAGAGTGGCGGAAATATTGCCAAAAATTATTTCTCCCCAGCAGACAGGATTTGTGAAGGGTCGTAATATAACCGAAAACTTCCTACTTGCACAGGAGGTGATATCGGGTATGGCGAAAAAGAATAGAGGTGGTAATGTGGTTATGAAACTAGACATGTCTAAGGCATATGACAGAGTGGCATGGGGTCATATTATCAATGTTCTGAGAAGGTTCGGTTTTGGTGAGAGATTCATTGATATGGTTTGGCGACTGATTTCTAATGTCTGGTTTTCCGTCATTATAAATGGATCCTTATATGGTTTTTTCAAATCTTCGAGAGGACTCCGTCAGGGTGACCCATTATCACCAGCATTATTTATTATAGGGGCAGAGGTGTTATCTAGAGCACTGAATAATCTTGTCATGCAACCAAGATTTGTGGGTTTCAAAGTTCCATATGGATGCCCGTCTATTACTCACTTGGCATTTGCGGATGATGTTCTTATTTTTGCAAATGGATCCTCATTTTCCCTGAAGGCTATCATGAAAGTGTTAGATGATTATCAAAGATGTTCGGGCCAATTAATAAATGTACAAAAAAGCTGTTATCTAGTTCATCCATCTGTATCAATGGCAAGACGACGGCTGCTTGATCGCATTTCTAGGTTTGCCCGCAAGTCATTTCCAGTACGCTATTTAGGGTTTCCGCTCTACATTGGAAGATGCAAATCATCTTATTTTGGAGAAGTTTGTCACGCAATACTAGCAAGGATTCTGTCTTGGAAATCAAGGTTACTTTCCTTTGGAGGAAAAATTATTCTAATCAAGCATGTATTATCATCAATACCAGTTCACCTAATGTCAGCTGCAGTTATTCCCAGTTCGGTGTTAAAAACTATAGAAAAGGCATGCTCGGCATTCCTGTGGGGATCCTCACCCGAGGAGTCGAAGCTTCATTGGATAAGTTGGCCTCAATTGTGCTATCCAGTTGAGGAAGGGGGAATTGGATTTCGGAGATTATGTGACGTCTACATAGCCTTTTCCTCCAAGTTATGGTGGAAATTCCGAACAGAATCATCACTGTGGTCAACCTTCATGAAAGCAAAGTATTGTAAATGTCTGCATCCTTGTCAGGTAGAACTCAGGCCAACGGATTCGGCAATTTGGCGAAGGATGATCAATGTGAGCAGACAAGTGGAACTCTCAATATTATGGGTGGCCAAATATGGGGCGTGTCATTTTTGGTACGATAACTGGTTGGGGAGTGGTGCATTGTTTCTAAAGGTTCCGGTTATCCCAAATTTGACGTTCCGAAACTTCGTAAGCAACGGCCATTGGGATTTGAACCTTCTTTACCATACATTGCCAAAGGAAATTGCTTATTCCATTTCAGAACAAATGGCCCCAGAAGAAGGAAGTATAGCTGAAGTCATTTGGATGCCCACAACAACTGGAAATTTCTCTCTACACTCAGCTTTTGGGGATATTAGGCAGGCCCGACCCACGTCTATGGTATTTGCTTCCATTTGGCACCCTCGGATACCTGTGAAAGTTTCATTTTTCATGATGAGACTTCTTCTGAGGAGAATACCGACACCGGATAAGCTTCGTAAATTTGGTTTCCATTTGCCGTCAAAGTGCTTTTGCTGCACTGAGGCTTCTGAGGAGTCTATTGAGCATTTATTCTCCAATGGACACATTGCGTCATTACTTTGGAATTATTTTGGAGGGTTATGTGGAATAAAATTCTCAGGATCTTTTCTACGAGCACGCATAGTAGATTGGTGGTTGTTTTCACAGGATTCTGAGTTACGAAGGCTTATTTGTCGTATTCTTCCTAGTGTAATTTGCTGGCAGATTTGGAAGGCAAGGAACAAAGCAATGTTTGAGGGTGTCCAGATGCAATCATCAGTCATTCGCCAAGCCATCTTCTCAGAAGTCCAATCCATGGTAGGAATACATTTTAAACAACTGATAAGACTACAATCTTTTTGTCAATTGTATGATTGGTCAAATGCACCTGGAGGTACAGTTGTATATCAAGGTATCCGCTGGGAAACCAAAGAGACAGGGAGGTATACTCTTAACACGGATGGATGTGCTAAGGGTAATCCAGGAATAGGTGGAGGTGGGGGCATACTCCGGGATTCCACTGGATTGCCAATGATTGGTTTTTCGACATATCTGGGAGAAACTACATGTCTCCGTGCAGAGGCTTGTGCTCTTCTTATTGGTCTTCAGATCTGTATACATAAGGGTTTTGGAAACATATGTGTACAATCAGATTCATTGGTTTTAATTGGGATCATTCAACGTCGTACTCAATGTCCGTGGAAAATTCGAAGATACGTCAACCAGATTTGGCAGTTATTAGATGATCCATCTAGATTCATGCACTGCTATCGGGAGGCTAACACAGTTGCTGATGCTTTATCTAATGTGGGTATATCTCATCCAGATAAACAAATTGAGATTTATGACACCTTCAGTACATTCCCAAGGTTGCCTCGTGGGGCAATCCGTTTGGACAGAATAGGGATACCTTCAATTAGAAAAATAAGGATTATGTAAGAGGAATATTTTGTTATATTTTCCATGAATAAATAAATAAAAAAAAAAAAAAAAAACACAAGTACGAGAGAGTTAAGGAAAATAGGTTTGAACCAACGTGCACCGTTTGTTACCAATTGAGTACACTAGTTGACCACCACTTTCTTACCCTAATCTCCTTGTTTTTATTTCAGCTAATCACCCCTAGATTATTCCCTAAACAAGCCGAAAATATTAACCAAAGAAAGGGAGAAAAGAAAAAAAAAATAAGAAGGAATCTTGTTGTGCCAAGTGTTGGCAATCAAAGGAATGGTTGACCAAGACAATTATTTCTTTCTTATCTTTCCTTTTGGCTACATTTCTCTCATTTTTTCTTCATGGTGGCCGAAATTTGGGAGAGAAAAACAAGAGAGGAGAACTTCCAACTACATCTTGATTTAGCCTTGTTTGAATTGAATCACAAAAATTTAAACCAATTAAACTTGCATCTTGGTGCTTAGGAAGCTTGGAGTGGTGAAATTTTTGGGAGAAATTGCTTGGTTCCTCACTTTTCAAGAAGTATTGGAAGGTATAAGTTTATCAACTTCCTTTCTCTTTCTTATTCTTGCTAAATTTGGTGTAGATGACTTGAATCTTGGAATATTATGGATGATTTTCTAGTTTTGGATTGTTTAGTGAAAATTTCAGCTACGGTTTTATATTTTTCAGCTTTGATTATGTTGTTTAACTAGAAAATGTTGGTATTGAGCTTGGATATGGAATTTGGGAGGTGGTTAATGGCATGATGGTGACTTTTTGGCATGAAAAGATGAATTTCCATCTTTGTTGAGAAAATTCCAGTTTTGGTAGTGGTTGGATATTTGCTAGAAATGAGTTATATTTGGATGTTTTATAGCCTAGATAAAGAGCTATCTTGATATGTTTATTGGTGGTGTTTGAATTGGTTTGATTTGAGGAAAAACATGAAGCCTTAAATGGCTGGAAAATTAGACAAATACAAAGGGTATGCTGCCCAAATTTTCATTCGAGAGATAAGTGAGTGAACTTGGAACTTGAGCAGTGATTCGAGGATAAATTGGACTTCAGTTGTCTAGGGTATTCAAGTTTCCTTTAGTAGAGGTATATAAGCTAAACTTTTGCCAAAACTCGTACCCTTTAAAAGACGAAAATAGCGACCGCTATAAATACGTTTTCCTCGTCTTTTAGACCAAGTTGCGAACTTAAACGTTTTAATTGCTTCTTTATCGAAACCAAAAAAGCGATCATGAATTTTCTAGGGTTTGATAAGTAAAATGAGTACTACTTAAACGAGTTTTATTTACTTGATTTTTTTAAGCGAAACTCTTATATTTTGTACCCTAATTGATTGCAAACTGTTAAACCGAATTTTATCACAGATTTGGACTCCAGCCAGGGAGTTGAACTTGAATGTGGTTTGAAAAGCAATAACTCATTGGTAAGTTTTTTCCAATGCATGATTGAATTTGATTCTTGAATGAAATGACTTGTTAATGCGATTGAATAATACTTGACTTGTTTGGATGAGGCGAGGGTGTACTTTATCGTACTCGTCCTTCCCTTCTTGAATGATCTCGTACTTGCTTGAGTTTGATTGACCTGTACTTGTATTGGTGCTTGTTCTTGACTTGTAAGTGTTGAGCGGTAGCATGTACCACATTCAATACGAGTAGGAAGTGCCTCTCATCCCGTCTCACTACTTTTATTCTCACCCTATTGGTTAGTCAATCGAATCGAGCCAGTAAGGGCTTGATCGAGGAGACTGGCGAACCATAGGTACTGTTTATTGTTTATTGTTTATTGTATAATTCTTTGGATATGGTCCACTGGATTTGGTTTACTTGAGTATTATCATCACTCTTACTTTGGAGTTCGGGCCCGGTAAGGGGGTTGATTGGTGGATGGAAATTGGTATAAAGTGGAGATCTACGGTCATGGTTTTGCTTCTTTCAATGTTGACGGAGTGTCAACGGGTTCAGATCAAGTAATGCAATGGGAATTTGGCTCTTGAGAACCATCTGTATCCTTATACTTGGAAATGATTATTACTTGTAGTGTTATTGTTTCTTTTATGAACTTTTACGCTTGCTCATTTGGAAATTTCAAGTTTCACATAATGACCAACTTGCTACTTGGGTCTGCATGGAGTTTTGGTTCACTCTGTTCGTTTTTTGTTTTCCTTACAGGGGATACGATCATAGGCGTGAAGCTGGAAAGGCTAGTTTTGTCTAGACTTTTAACTTTTGTAATTCTACTAGCTCTAGTGCTCGATTAGGGTTCGAAGTGCAACTAGAACTTGAATCTCTTGTTATATTCGGATATGTATGAAAGGTTGAGATAGAAATTACTGTAAATGTACTTTCTAAGCTGGGGAACTGTAGTTTCCTTTACTTTTGAAGTTACAACTTATTTTCTTGAAGTGGTGAGTGAGTTCTGGCGAGAGTTGGGCAGGCGGTCCGCTAAACCCTGGGGTACGCGCTAGGAGGAGGTGGGGTCGTCACAGTTTCCCTGATCCGCATCCTCTGTCCTTCAAATACCCCCCTATTCCTTGCCTTCCATAACTCCCAGCAAATCACCAATGGGAGAATCGTATACAAAAACTTCAAAAATATGTTATTCCCTCTCCTCAACCACCAAAGCCACACCATATGACGCACCGTATGCACCCCCTCCATTTCTCCAACATGAATCTCAAAGTGCCGCCAAACTAAGCGTGCCCTTTCCCCAGAGCAAAAAACATGATCCAGGCCCTCCTCTCGAGGATCCTGGCAGCACCAACATCTAGAAGGGCCACGCACCTCAAATCTTCTCAATTTATCCATACTAGGGAGCCTGCCCTACAGCAATTGCAGCATAAAGAAAGAGACTTTAATCAGAAGGCCTTGTTGCCAGACGGAGGCAGCAAACCAAGATCTGTTGTCAACCTGGCGAACGAGGGAATATGCCGATGACATGGAAAAGCTACCAAAGTTTGTCAAAGCCCACACCATTCGATCAGCACCCCAAAAGGATATGGCAGCAACATCCAGTACATGCCCAACCAGCCCTGCATCCAAATGTTGATTAAGCATAGCTACATTCCAGGCCCCCCGATCTACAAAATCAGCTACCAAATGGTCGTGGAAGATCTCCACCTGTTTACATAACGCTCCTGACCCCATCCAGTTGTCATGCCAAAAATTCATCAATCCCTGCTGTACGACCCAGCTGATGTTGTCCTCCCCCACTTGCTGTGCTGCTACCATCCTTCTCCACGTGTGGGAACTCCACTGATTCGCCTAAGCCAGACATGGATACGACCCCGAACAATATTTCCTTGACATGAACTCTGCCCAGAGCGACTGCTGCTGCCAAAATTTCCACCAGAGCTTAACTGAGAACGAGTCGTAAACCCCCTTCAGGCCCTGCAAACCAATACCTCCCTCTTCTCGCGGTCGACACAAATCCACTCCGCAATTGGTTGAATCCAACTTTGTACCACAATGAATATAGAAATGACTATGTGTAATGTTTGAAGTCAATTTTTTAACTTAATGATTCCTAGGAGAGTGAAAGAAGATGGACATCTACCTATATATGAGCTATACATAGGAAAACTACGTAACTAACAAGACAACAATTATGCTATACGTAACTTAATTGTGTCTTAGTTTTCAAGAAGCAATTTGTGTATTTCCTAATCAATACATTGGATATATCATTAATTACTTTAGAAAAAATTTAAATTTTTATTCGTCATTTGGAGAATTCGGTTTCCAACTTTTCTGACCAAAGATGATATAATCCCCAATTTTGCACTTAAGCCCTCTCCAAATTTCTTAGCCCTCCAATGCTAACTTTATGATAAATACCCTTGATATTCAAACATTTTTTTTAAAAAACAAAGAAAAGTTAATTGGAAGAGAAAAAAATCAACATCCATAAAAAATGCATAATTTTAACAGCAATTTTTAACTTAAAAAATTCTCCTCATAATTTTTTTTATAGTTCTACGCCACAAAAATGTTCCCAACCACTATACCACATATTAAAATTACAGTTATATTTTGTTGTTAGTTTTCTTAGTAATTGTTGTCAATTAAAGTAACACATCAACCACAGGTCAAAGTATAATTATTTGGGAATGGACTTGCGTAGGATGCCTTTTATTTGTGTGAAGAATAAAGATTGCTGGATGAGCATTCTTTGTAACTTTTTAGTTCTCTGCTGGATGTCTTCTCCTAGGCCTCCTAGGTCCAGTTTTTGTGCATATTGTGTTTTTTTTAGTGTATATGGTGTTTAACTTTAATAATAAAGGTTATTTTGCAAAAAACATCGAGAGGCATTTGTTCTCCAAACTTTTGGTCAATAAGGCTGCTAATTTACTTTCCAAAAAACTTGAAAGAATAAATTTAACTAAATATCAAATCCAAATGTATATTAACTCCAACTAGTACTTGTTCACTCAAAAGACATGGGTATAGAGGAGAAAATAGTCAGCACAAATTTTATAGGCCAGAATTAAGAGGAAATGGGAATATATTCTTATCCCACACATTCAAAACTTATTAGTACTGTAGTAAAACTTGTTGCAGGTGGAAGTACAACTACTATCACTACTACTACAAGGATGTTAAGTACTGGTTTCACGTTTCCTTTTCTTTCTCTTCTTTTGCTATCTTCATGGGTTAAGGGAATCATCTGATTGGCCATATATTTATTTGTTGTCCAGCTAAATCTGCAAAAGCGTGCATCAAACTAACGAAGGCTGAATTTAGAGATTAGTTAATAAAGAAGGCTACCAGCTTGATCTAAAAATCCAGTGTTAATTTTCAAAGACAACCATGGAGCTCATTTTACTTGGTGAAGAAGAAGGAGCTAATGATGGTGATGACAATCTCAGTAGCAAGAGGAGTTTTGGGAAATTCACCGACGCTGACCTTGACGACCTCCAACTTGGTCTTGATGAACTTGAGAAATTAATCTCAACATTCCCTGGAGCCTTCGTCGGAGGAGGAAACTCTACCAACTTTCTTGAATCCTTTTTAGCCAATCAATCCAACATTAACAACGCTAACATCTATCCCCAACTTCCTCCACCTCAAATTAACAGCCATTTAACCACTAGCCAGATTTTATTAGCCGATTTCGATGAGTTTGAGACCACAATGCTGCCTCCAACCCCAACTTTCGGTCTCGGGGTTACTGCAGCTAACCACTCAAGTACTTCAGCAACAACTACTGCTACTAATCAGCAACAGACTTTGGCCAGAGAACTTGAAGAAAATCTAGTAATGATAGAGGAAATGGCTGATCATGAACATGATCATCAAAGAAGAGGTACTGTGAGAACCCCGAAAATATATATATATATATATATATATATATATATATATATTCATGCATATTTCACTTGCATTTTGATTCTTTAATAAATTCTAGCATTACTTTCACTTGCTTTTAAATATCAGTGCATATTTCATTCGTAGTTCTTATTCTTTCATAAATTCTAGCATTATTTCATTTGTTTTAAATAAGTACGTAAAAATAATTTTCATGTGCAAAATAATATAATTGTGCTAAACTATTAAATTACTTAGCTTTGCTACACTAAATTAATAATTCTTGAGTTATATTAAGTTTATTCCTTAAAAATAAATCCCTTAAATTTCGATAGCTATTTTAATCGTTAATAATGTTAAGTGTTAATAGGAACCTTAGCAATAAGATGAATTTGGTAAATTCTAGATAAAATCGATACAAGTATACTAGGTTCGCCTAGAACATAAAAACCTTGAAATTATAAATATACATATATGTACGGGTTGCATGTACATTTTAGATCTTTAATAAACGTTGTTATTATCTGGTCTTAAATAAGTGTGCAAAAATAATTTGTTTTAGATTACAAATAATTCAATTGTGCAAGATATTAGATTATTTGAATTTTTGCCAAGTAAAGGTAATTTTTCTTGATGATTGAGTGTGCCATTGTTTTTATTTTAATTCTTTGGTTCCAATAACTAATTTTAAGTATTAACGACGATAGGTGCTAAGGAAAACTAGAATTAAGACGAAACGTTTAGGTTAAAGCTCTTTATAATTATTTTAGGGACGTTGTATCTCGATAATTGAATTTTTCAAGGTTGGTATATTAGTAGGCATTTGATTTATATTTAGGAAATCTTGGAGTTAGTTTAGGATTGAAGGGATTAAGTGGAAATTTGGATGAAATGTAAAAAGACCAAATTAGCCATTTCCAAGTTAAAATCACCATGCAGCCGTGAAGAAAAAAAAAAAAAATGCTAGAAGCAACTCATTTCCAAACAATTCCAATTTCTGTCGGTTCATTCCAGCATCTTCCATTTCTTTTGCCGACCAACCCCACTCACGATAACCCCAATATATACACCCCATTAACCATACACTCCACACTATACCATTTCCAATCCACTATAATAGTACACTTCCATTTGCTTTCTGCCGTGAGCTGTGAGGAAACAACTACCTTGGAAGTATCGACCGAGAGGGAGAGCTGAGTGTCTCGTTGTTTCCTTCCGGCCGTAAATTAAAAAGAAGAGGGAGGGAGACCTGCTGTTCACTCTTTAATCTAGCCGTGAGTTAGTGAAGAGGACTGAGAGCTAAACATTCTCCATTTCAGTCGCAAGCTTGGACAAGAGAGAGAAGGAGTGACGGGCTGCATTTCTGGGCTGACCGAGAGGGAAGAGTTTGCAGCAGCTAGTCGTGTGTTTTAGGCTTCAAGCTAAGGTAATTTCTGAACTTAGAGGAGATGTTTATGGGTTGATGAAGCTGACTATAAGCGTGCATGTGAGATTGTGTGGCTAGATG
This sequence comes from Coffea arabica, assembly GCF_036785885.1. Taxonomy (NCBI): domain Eukaryota; kingdom Viridiplantae; phylum Streptophyta; class Magnoliopsida; order Gentianales; family Rubiaceae; genus Coffea; species Coffea arabica. Next base: position 48,565,664 of record NC_092321.1, read on the forward strand.
ATAACTTAAGTTATAGAAAAATCTGTTTGAGAAGAAAATGAAGCTGCCGAGAGCTTGAGCTGGAAATTTTGGTTTTAATTTGCTGGGTTGTGATGATTTGAGCTTAATCTTGGATCAACCTGATAGATAAGTTCCTTACTTAGTGTTGCATGTGAACTTTATGGCTAGGAGTTTCGGTCGCATGGCTGGAAAACTTATTAGAAAATTTCTGGGCTGCTGAACTAATTTTTCCAGATTAGCCGTTGAAGATGTTTTGGAAATTGCTTGGGTATTTTAGCATGAAATTTGCTGGAACGTGTTTGATTTTCACTTGGTTAGGTGTTTGACTAATTAAAATTAAATGATTAAGCCTTGCATGAAGTGTTTTGGTCCGGCTAAGCTAGAAACAAAAATAAACAAGAAATCTGCTGCATGCAAGATTATCCAAGAAGAGCCGAATGAATTTCTGGATTTTTGGAATGTTTGTAGTCTTTAATTGAATCTGATTTTGAACGAGAGATGTTAATTAGCTAGCTAAGTGTTTGCATGTTGAACTTGAGTATTTAAAACACTGATTTAGTCAAGGAAAAGTTGGATTGATGATCAATTAGTTGGCTGTAGTTTTTCTTCTTGTTTTGAATGGATTGGTGTTTGAAAGTGAGTATTGGTTGTCAAGAGCTAATGATTGATGAAGCTCTTGACCATTTGAGTAGCTTTGCAATAATTTAATTTTTGGTGAATTTGTTCAAGTGATTGGTTGAAATGCATTTGGAAGGTCCACGATTTGTGATTTGGAATTGTTTTAATACTTTGGACTTCCTTTGGTTGATTTTGATTAGAATTGAATCTGTTGATACCTAGGGCTAATGATTGATGAAACCCTAGTAAAATTGATGTTCGAATTGTGTTTTTGCTATATTGGCGACTTGGAATATAATGTGCAAATGAATTGGAATCGTGAAGTCCGTTCTAGTCTTTTGAATTCAAGTATCTTTAAATCAAATCTTGTGGGAATATTTTGCCTTAATATCAAGTTATATACATTGAGTATAGTACGTTAATATTAAAATCTAGATACCGGGACTTTTAAAACCTTGCCGATTTGTTAATTCTTTTCTTTATCTAAACTAGTGTTTCACCTTTAATAAATAATTGCATTAACTTCCAAACTTTAAGTTTTTCACAAAATTATCCTTGACCAATTGTTTTAAAGGAAATTTGTTAAAAACATTAGATTTGAATAATTTCAAATAAAAGACAAAGGGAACTTGTTCAACAAGAAAACTTGTTTGAATTAATTTGGTTCTAGTTTGCCCTCTAGAAGGGAAATACCTTTAAAGAAACCATATGAAATATTTATTTCTTTACTAGCCTTAATTCCAAGGGAACTATTGATTCGTTTCGAGAAATTAAATTAGTTTTATACAAGATAACATTTTATATACAAAACAAGAGTTTGTTTAGTAAAACTTATAGTTTTAAAACTTGGATTTCTAGGGTGTAGCGAGGACGTGGACTTCGATTCCCAGCTTGACTTTTGAGCTTCACTTTTGGTGAGTGTCCCTGCCTGATTTATGGCTATTTGGTTAAAGTGCTTTATCGACTCGTTATGTGATAATTGCCAAAAATGGCTGCTGATCCATCGAAGTGAGCAGTGTGTACTTTATCGCACTAGCCTTTCGAGTAGTGACTTGCTTGAAGTGTTTTTCGTGAATCTCTTGCTTGCGTTTGCTAAGTGCTAAATTACTAGGCAGGGGAATGTACCACATGTGAGAACCCGTAAAAGCCTAATATTTTTCCTAGGGTTTATTTCCCCTTAATTGCATGTTTTCTGCATTTTCTGGCTTAGGAATATTTTCCTGGTGAATTTTATGAGTAATTATAGTTTTAAGATGAGTTTTCTCGTATTGGATAGTTTTTAGAAAATTAAGAATATATATTGGACGTGGGACCCACGAGTGCGAAAAGTTCGGGAAAATTCGGCCAATACGGTTAAGTTTCGGATACTGTGGAAAAGTTATCGGATGTTACGAGATAAGTAGAGAGTGAGATTTGATTGATGTGAGAGAGAAAAGAAAGGATAGGAATGCATTTATTAGAGTGCCAAGTGTCAATTTTCCATTGGTTTGACTTTAAGAGTTACTATTCACTATTTTGACCTTTGACCAAAATTGGTTAAATATCTCCAAAAATTCAAAAAATTCACCATTTTCTTCCCTTGTGTTGGCCGAACCTCTCATCAAAGAAGAAAGAAAAACTCTTCCAAGTTTAAGCTTCCAACAAGCTCAAATCACCCAACTCAAGTCCTTAAACTAGAATCTACTCCATGAAATTCCTTCCTTTGGTGCTCTTGAGTGTATTAGTGAAGTTGATTTGAAGAGCTAAGGTGTCCACACTCCCTATCTCTCTTGATTGCTTGGTAAGTGATGCTTGAACACCCTACTACATCTAATGATGGTTATATTATGCTTAGAAGTGGCTTGAGTGTTGGAAAATGTGATTTATTTCTTGATTTGAAGAGTTTTGGTGAAGTTTTCCATTTTATGATGAATTTTCTGGTTTCATATGATTTTGATGTTTTGGACTAGTATGATGGTTGGTAATAAGGGGCTTTGGCTCTAGTAGGTGTGAATTGTGGTTAAATGCAACCAATTTTGGATTTGGAATGAAATGTGAAAAGTTAGGGTTCATCAACCCCTATTCTGTCCGAAATTTTAGGTCATAGCTAGAGGCCGAATTGGACTTTGCTCAAAACATGAAAGTTGTAGGTATTGATGATTTTGAAGTGCCTGCAAAATTTCAGGGCATTTGGAGTAGTATAGAGAGAGTTATGCCGTTTTTACTGTTGCTGTTTTTGGTGCACAGAATGTCCGAACTGCGATAGTAATTGCCTGTTTTGACTGGAATTGGTTTGGATTTTGAAGTTGGTGTCTTTTGAGTAAATGTAGCTGGATGTTTTAGCTAACTTATGCCTTTGGAATTTCGGCATTTGGACCTGTGTAGGCTGAGATTGACGTATTACAGTTTTGTGTGTTTTGCAAACCTGTTTTGGTAATTCTGGTTTGGTATTTGGCACCTTTGACCTAGTTGTGCTAGGATTTGGACTGAGAGGCCTTCTACATTGTTGTAGCTCTGTTTCTTGGCTTCGAAATGGTGGGTCTTACACCCCCATCCGATATTTGTAGTGAGAGTTGTGCCATTACCGCATTATGAGGTCAAATCCGGTTTTCTTATCAAGGCTTAGGTTAAAGCCCTTTCTTAATTTCTGGTTTGCTTTCATGCTTGTATATGTTTATAAAACCCTATTGGGGTTGTGAATTGGTGTTGTTTATGGCTCGGTATGGTTTCTTGTTTTATGATATTGTGAGCCTATGGAACGGCTCTTGACATGAAATGCTTATCTGTGTGTTGTTGGGTTGTGATTGAAGAAAAATAATGAAGCCTTAATGGCTGGAAAAGTAAGAATTTTAGGGGAAGTGCTGCCCGATTTTCTAGGCCGTTGGTTCCTTTAAGTTGGATTTGCCTTTTGGTAGAATGAAAGGCTTTTGGGTTGTTTTCGCCTAAGTCTTCATGTTACCTTTTTGTTTCCAAGAAAATCATGTTTTCCACCCTTGCATTAGTAATTATTTTGGCGAGGCATACGACTAGTAGTCGAGCCTCATGTGCATTGTGTTTACTCGATTCTGGAAGTAAAACCTTCAATTGATTTATTTTGATTATTTTAGGGTTTCTTGGCGATTAAGGCCAATCTGAAGTGAAAACTTTTGAAGTTGAGCCGGTGAGTGTACCACTCCCCTCCATTGCTATTTAACTTGATTTCTGCTCTGCAATCTGTTTATTTGTTCGAGACGAGGGTGTACTTTATCACACTCGTTCTCTAGTCTGCTCATATGCCAATTTACTATGCAAAATTTGAATCTGTTATCTGTGTCTGCATCTGTTCGGATTTCTGTGACCTATGAGCTCAATCCTGTGGCTAAGTTATTCGAGTCGGGCCGGCAAGGGCCTGGACGATTAGATAACGAACCACGGTAGTCTGTTCGGGGATTTTGGGTATTGAGACCCTTGATTCCGGGTATACTCGAGTATTACCATTTTTGTTCGTTTGAGGTGAGCGGGCCCGGTAAAGGGGTGTTTGGTGGACGGAATTCGGTGATAAGAGGGGTCTACGGACGCATGGGTTCTATATACGTTGACGGAGAGTCAACCGGTTTGGATCAAGTATTGCGCTGGAAATTTGGCTCCTGAGAGCCACCCATATCCTTCTGATTTGAATCATTGGTTCCTTTGCTTTACATCTGACATGTGTATCTGATTTGTTAAATGTGAAATGCCATGATTTTAATGCTATCTGTTTGGTACCTCATTGAGCGCAAGCTCACCCCGTTCTGTTCCTTTTCTTTTCCTTACAGGAAAAATAAATACATTTGGACTGGATTTGACAAATGGCTGCCAAATTGAGCTAGTTGAACATATCTTTTGCATAGCTCATGTATTAAAACCCTAAGTGTACTTTTGGGGCGTTTGTTTTTGATTTGGCAAACCGTGTGTATATATTAACTTTTGAAACTTTTGTATGTCATTTTGATTGGTAAACGCTAAAGTTCAGATGTGAATGTTTGTTAGCTATTTCGGTTGGGTTCTGACGGGTCGGTTACTATTCATGGCCGACTCCGGATTTCATTTTATTTTATTCTGGGTTATTTTACTATTTTGATTTGTTTACGCGCGTTTGTAAGTTCCGGATCGCAATAGATAGCTCTAATCTGATCCGTAGTCCTGGCGAGAGCTGGGCAGGCAGTCCGCTAACCCCTTTGGTTCGCCTTAGGGGAAAGTGGGGCTGTTACAAGTGGTATCAGAGCCACTTCGCGTGGTCTCTGCGCGGAGTGAGACTGGGCCAAGTGGTGTTGTGGTCCTAATTTCATGAATGTGTTTAAGTGCTCGTTTGAGCGTAAGTTATGAACCGGGCATGTGATAAGTGTGCGAATCATTATCATGGGACTCGAGGAAACTAGGTATGTATGTCGGGTAGGAATCTTTAATAAGGATGGTTTACTCTTGGGACCGGCCGGCTCGAGTTGTGAATTATCTTAGATGGGATTCTTGTGCCCGGATACGGAAGAGATGAGAGCCTAGGTAGGCAATTTGGGCTAGTCATTTGCTTGATCCGTTGGGTACCTTAGATTTGAGGGATTCCGCTGATAAGGAATTTCGAGGACGAAATTCTTTTAAGGGGGGGGGAGTGTGAGAACCCGTAAAACCCTAATATTTTTCCTAGGGTTTATTTCCCCTTAATTGCATGTTTTCTGCATTTTCTGGCTTAGGAATATTTTCCTGGTGAATTTTATGAGTAATTATAGTTTTAAGATGAGTTTTCTCGTATTGGATAGTTTTTAGAAAATTAAGAATATATATTGGACGTGGGACCCACGAGTGCGAAAAGTTCGGGAAAATTCGGCCAATACGGTTAAGTTTCGGATACTGTGGAAAAGTTATCGGATGTTACGAGATAAGTAGAGAGTGAGATTTGATTGATGTGAGAGAGAAAAGAAAGGATAGGAATGCATTTATTAGAGTGCCAAGTGTCAATTTTCCATTGGTTTGACTTTAAGAGTTACTATTCACTATTTTGACCTTTGACCAAAATTGGTTAAATATCTCCAAAAATTCACAAAATTCACCATTTTCTTCCCTTGTGTTGGCCGAACCTCTCATCAAAGAAGAAAGAAAAACTCTTCCAAGTTTAAGCTTCCAACAAGCTCAAATCACCCAACTCAAGTCCTTAAACTAGAATCTACTCCATGAAATTCCTTCCTTTGGTGCTCTTGAGTGTATTAGTGAAGTTGATTTGAAGAGCTAAGGTGTCCACACTCCCTATCTCTCTTGATTGCTTGGTAAGTGATGCTTGAACACCCTACTACATCTAATGATGGTTATATTATGCTTAGAAGTGGCTTGAGTGTTGGAAAATGTGATTTATTTCTTGATTTGAAGAGTTTTGGTGAAGTTTTCCATTTTATGATGAATTTTCTGGTTTCATATGATTTTGATGTTTTGGACTAGTATGATGGTTGGTAATAAGGGGCTTTGGCTCTAGTAGGTGTGAATTGTGGTTAAATGCAACCAATTTTGGATTTGGAATGAAATGTGAAAAGTTAGGGTTCATGAACCCCTATTCTGTCCGAAATTTTAGGTCATAGCTAGAGGCCGAATTGGACTTTGCTCAAAACATGAAAGTTGTAGGTATTGATGATTTTGAAGTGCCTGCAAAATTTCAGGGCATTTGGAGTAGTATAGAGAGAGTTATGCCGTTTTTACTGTTGCTGTTTTTGGTGCACAGAATGTCCGAACTGCGATAGTAATTGCCTGTTTTGACTGGAATTGGTTTGGATTTTGAAGTTGGTGTCTTTTGAGTAAATGTAGCTGGATGTTTTAGCTAACTTATGCCTTTGGAATTTCGGCATTTGGACCTGTGTAGGCTGAGATTGACGTATTACAGTTTTGTGTGTTTTGCAAACCTGTTTTGGTAATTCTGGTTTGGTATTTGGCACTTTTGACCTAGTTGTGCTAGGATTTGGACTGAGAGGCCTTCTACATTGTTGTAGCTCTGTTTCTTGGCTTCGAAATGGTGGGTCTTACACCCCCATCCGATATTTGTAGTGAGAGTTGTGCCATTACCGCATTATGAGGTCAAATCCGGTTTTCTTATCAAGGCTTAGGTTAAAGCCCTTTCTTAATTTCTGGTTTGCTTTCATGCTTGTATATGTTTATAAAACCCTATTGGGGTTGTGAATTGGTGTTGTTTATGGCTCGGTATGGTTTCTTGTTTTATGATATTGTGAGCCTATGGAACGGCTCTTGACATGAAATGCTTATCTGTGTGTTGTTGGGTTGTGATTGAAGAAAAATAATGAAGCCTTAATGGCTGGAAAAGTAAGAATTTTAGGGGAAGTGCTGCCCGATTTTCTAGGCCGTTGGTTCCTTTAAGTTGGATTTGCCTTTTGGTAGAATGAAAGGCTTTTGGGTTGTTTTCGCCTAAGTCTTCATGTTACCTTTTTGTTTCCAAGAAAATCATGTTTTCCACCCTTGCATTAGTAATTATTTTGGCGAGGCATACGACTAGTAGTCGAGCCTCATGTGCATTGTGTTTACTCGATTCTGGAAGTAAAACCTTCAATTGATTTATTTTGATTATTTTAGGGTTTCTTGGCGATTAAGGCCAATCTGAAGTGAAAACTTTTGAAGTTGAGCCGGTGAGTGTACCACTCCCCTCCATTGCTATTTAACTTGATTTCTGCTCTGCAATCTGTTTATTTGTTCGAGACGAGGGTGTACTTTATCACACTCGTTCTCTAGTCTGCTCATATGCCAATTTACTATGCAAAATTTGAATCTGTTATCTGTGTCTGCATCTGTTCGGATTTCTGTGACCTATGAGCTCAATCCTGTGGCTAAGTTATTCGAGTCGGGCCGGCAAGGGCCTGGACGATTAGATAACGAACCACGGTAGTCTGTTCGGGGATTTTGGGTATTGAGACCCTTGATTCCGGGTATACTCGAGTATTACCATTTTTGTTCGTTTGAGGTGAGCGGGCCCGGTAAAGGGGTGTTTGGTGGACGGAATTCGGTGATAAGAGGGGTCTACGGACGCATGGGTTCTATATACGTTGACGGAGAGTCAACCGGTTTGGATCAAGTATTGCGCTGGAAATTTGGCTCCTGAGAGCCACCCGTATCCTTCTGATTTGAATCATTGGTTCCTTTGCTTTACATCTGACACGTGTATCTGATTTGTTAAATGTGAAATGCCATGATTTTAATGCTATCTGTTTGGTACCTCATTGAGCGCAAGCTCACCCCGTTCTGTTCCTTTTGTTTTCCTTACAGGAAAAATAAATACATTTGGACTGGATTTGACAAATGGCTGCCAAATTGAGCTAGTTGAACATATCTTTTGCATAGCTCATGTATTAAAACCCTAAGTGTACTTTTGGGGCGTTTGTTTTTGATTTGGCAAACCGTGTGTATATATTAACTTTTGAAACTTTTGTATGTCATTTTGATTGGTAAACGCTAAAGTTCAGATGTGAATGTTTGTTAGCTATTTCGGTTGGGTTCTGACGGGTCGGTTACTATTCATGGCCGACTCCGGATTTCATTTTATTTTATTCTGGGTTATTTTACTATTTTGATTTGTTTACGCGCGTTTGTAAGTTCCGGATCGCAATAGATAGCTCTAATCTGATCCGTAGTCCTGGCGAGAGCTGGGCAGGCAGTCCGCTAACCCCTTTGGTTCGCCTTAGGGGAAAGTGGGGCTGTTACAAGTGGTATCAGAGCCACTTCGCGTGGTCTCTGCGCGGAGTGAGACTGGGCCAAGTGGTGTTGTGGTCCTAATTTCATGAATGTGTTTAAGTGCTCGTTTGAGCGTAAGTTATGAACCGGGCATGTGATAAGTGTGCGAATCATTATCATGGGACTCGAGGAAACTAGGTATGTATGTCGGGTAGGAATCTTTAATAAGGATGGTTTACTCTTGGGACCGGCCGGCTCGAGTTGTGAATTATCTTAGATGGGATTCTTGTGCCCGGATACGGAAGAGATGAGAGCCTAGGTAGGCAATTTGGGCTAGTCATTTGCTTGATCCGTTGGGTACCTTAGATTTGAGGGATTCCGCTGATAAGGAATTTCGAGGACGAAATTCTTTTAAGGGGGGGGGAGTGTGAGAACCCGTAAAACCCTAATATTTTTCCTAGGGTTTATTTCCCCTTAATTGCATGTTTTCTGCATTTTCTGGCTTAGGAATATTTTCCTGGTGAATTTTATGAGTAATTATAGTTTTAAGATGAGTTTTCTCGTATTGGATAGTTTTTAGAAAATTAAGAATATATATTGGACGTGGGACCCACGAGTGCGAAAAGTTCGGGAAAATTCGGCCAATACGGTTAAGTTTCGGATACTGTGGAAAAGTTATCGGATGTTACGAGATAAGTAGAGAGTGAGATTTGATTGATGTGAGAGAGAAAAGAAAGGATAGGAATGCATTTATTAGAGTGCCAAGTGTCAATTTTCCATTGGTTTGACTTTAAGAGTTACTATTCACTATTTTGACCTTTGACCAAAATTGGTTAAATATCTCCAAAAATTCACAAAATTCACCATTTTCTTCCCTTGTGTTGGCCGAACCTCTCATCAAAGAAGAAAGAAAAACTCTTCCAAGTTTAAGCTTCCAACAAGCTCAAATCACCCAACTCAAGTCCTTAAACTAGAATCTACTCCATGAAATTCCTTCCTTTGGTGCTCTTGAGTGTATTAGTGAAGTTGATTTGAAGAGCTAAGGTGTCCACACTCCCTATCTCTCTTGATTGCTTGGTAAGTGATGCTTGAACACCCTACTACATCTAATGATGGTTATATTATGCTTAGAAGTGGCTTGAGTGTTGGAAAATGTGATTTATTTCTTGATTTGAAGAGTTTTGGTGAAGTTTTCCATTTTATGATGAATTTTCTGGTTTCATATGATTTTGATGTTTTGGACTAGTATGATGGTTGGTAATAAGGGGCTTTGGCTCTAGTAGGTGTGAATTGTGGTTAAATGCAACCAATTTTGGATTTGGAATGAAATGTGAAAAGTTAGGGTTCATGAACCCCTATTCTGTCCGAAATTTTAGGTCATAGCTAGAGGCCGAATTGGACTTTGCTCAAAACATGAAAGTTGTAGGTATTGATGATTTTGAAGTGCCTGCAAAATTTCAGGGCATTTGGAGTAGTATAGAGAGAGTTATGCCGTTTTTACTGTTGCTGTTTTTGGTGCACAGAATGTCCGAACTGCGATAGTAATTGCCTGTTTTGACTGGAATTGGTTTGGATTTTGAAGTTGGTGTCTTTTGAGTAAATGTAGCTGGATGTTTTAGCTAACTTATGCCTTTGGAATTTCGGCATTTGGACCTGTGTAGGCTGAGATTGACGTATTACAGTTTTGTGTGTTTTGCAAACCTGTTTTGGTAATTCTGGTTTGGTATTTGGCACTTTTGACCTAGTTGTGCTAGGATTTGGACTGAGAGGCCTTCTACATTGTTGTAGCTCTGTTTCTTGGCTTCGAAATGGTGGGTCTTACACCCCCATCCGATATTTGTAGTGAGAGTTGTGCCATTACCGCATTATGAGGTCAAATCCGGTTTTCTTATCAAGGCTTAGGTTAAAGCCCTTTCTTAATTTCTGGTTTGCTTTCATGCTTGTATATGTTTATAAAACCCTATTGGGGTTGTGAATTGGTGTTGTTTATGGCTCGGTATGGTTTCTTGTTTTATGATATTGTGAGCCTATGGAACGGCTCTTGACATGAAATGCTTATCTGTGTGTTGTTGGGTTGTGATTGAAGAAAAATAATGAAGCCTTAATGGCTGGAAAAGTAAGAATTTTAGGGGAAGTGCTGCCCGATTTTCTAGGCCGTTGGTTCCTTTAAGTTGGATTTGCCTTTTGGTAGAATGAAAGGCTTTTGGGTTGTTTTCGCCTAAGTCTTCATGTTACCTTTTTGTTTCCAAGAAAATCATGTTTTCCACCCTTGCATTAGTAATTATTTTGGCGAGGCATACGACTAGTAGTCGAGCCTCATGTGCATTGTGTTTACTCGATTCTGGAAGTAAAACCTTCAATTGATTTATTTTGATTATTTTAGGGTTTCTTGGCGATTAAGGCCAATCTGAAGTGAAAACTTTTGAAGTTGAGCCGGTGAGTGTACCACTCCCCTCCATTGCTATTTAACTTGATTTCTGCTCTGCAATCTGTTTATTTGTTCGAGACGAGGGTGTACTTTATCACACTCGTTCTCTAGTCTGCTCATATGCCAATTTACTATGCAAAATTTGAATCTGTTATCTGTGTCTGCATCTGTTCGGATTTCTGTGACCTATGAGCTCAATCCTGTGGCTAAGTTATTCGAGTCGGGCCGGCAAGGGCCTGGACGATTAGATAACGAACCACGGTAGTCTGTTCGGGGATTTTGGGTATTGAGACCCTTGATTCCGGGTATACTCGAGTATTACCATTTTTGTTCGTTTGAGGTGAGCGGGCCCGGTAAAGGGGTGTTTGGTGGACGGAATTCGGTGATAAGAGGGGTCTACGGACGCATGGGTTCTATATACGTTGACGGAGAGTCAACCGGTTTGGATCAAGTATTGCGCTGGAAATTTGGCTCCTGAGAGCCACCCATATCCTTCTGATTTGAATCATTGGTTCCTTTGCTTTACATCTGACATGTGTATCTGATTTGTTAAATGTGAAATGCCATGATTTTAATGCTATCTGTTTGGTACCTCATTGAGCGCAAGCTCACCCCGTTCTGTTCCTTTTGTTTTCCTTACAGGAAAAATAAATACATTTGGACTGGATTTGACAAATGGCTGCCAAATTGAGCTAGTTGAACATATCTTTTGCATAGCTCATGTATTAAAACCCTAAGTGTACTTTTGGGGCGTTTGTTTTTGATTTGGCAAACCGTGTGTATATATTAACTTTTGAAACTTTTGTATGTCATTTTGATTGGTAAACGCTAAAGTTCAGATGTGAATGTTTGTTAGCTATTTCGGTTGGGTTCTGACGGGTCGGTTACTATTCATGGCCGACTCCGGATTTCATTTTATTTTATTCTGGGTTATTTTACTATTTTGATTTGTTTACGCGCGTTTGTAAGTTCCGGATCGCAATAGATAGCTCTAATCTGATCCGTAGTCCTGGCGAGAGCTGGGCAGGCAGTCCGCTAACCCCTTTGGTTCGCCTTAGGGGAAAGTGGGGCTGTTACAAGTGGTATCAGAGCCACTTCGCGTGGTCTCTGCGCGGAGTGAGACTGGGCCAAGTGGTGTTGTGGTCCTAATTTCATGAATGTGTTTAAGTGCTCGTTTGAGCGTAAGTTATGAACCGGGCATGTGATAAGTGTGCGAATCATTATCATGGGACTCGAGGAAACTAGGTATGTATGTCGGGTAGGAATCTTTAATAAGGATGGTTTACTCTTGGGACCGGCCGGCTCGAGTTGTGAATTATCTTAGATGGGATTCTTGTGCCCGGATACGGAAGAGATGAGAGCCTAGGTAGGCAATTTGGGCTAGTCATTTGCTTGATCCGTTGGGTACCTTAGATTTGAGGGATTCCGCTGATAAGGAATTTCGAGGACGAAATTCTTTTAAGGGGGGGGGAGTGTGAGAACCCGTAAAACCCTAATATTTTTCCTAGGGTTTATTTCCCCTTAATTGCATGTTTTCTGCATTTTCTGGCTTAGGAATATTTTCCTGGTGAATTTTATGAGTAATTATAGTTTTAAGATGAGTTTTCTCGTATTGGATAGTTTTTAGAAAATTAAGAATATATATTGGACGTGGGACCCACGAGTGCGAAAAGTTCGGGAAAATTCGGCCAATACGGTTAAGTTTCGGATACTGTGGAAAAGTTATCGGATGTTACGAGATAAGTAGAGAGTGAGATTTGATTGATGTGAGAGAGAAAAGAAAGGATAGGAATGCATTTATTAGAGTGCCAAGTGTCAATTTTCCATTGGTTTGACTTTAAGAGTTACTATTCACTATTTTGACCTTTGACCAAAATTGGTTAAATATCTCCAAAAATTCACAAAATTCACCATTTTCTTCCCTTGTGTTGGCCGAACCTCTCATCAAAGAAGAAAGAAAAACTCTTCCAAGTTTAAGCTTCCAACAAGCTCAAATCACCCAACTCAAGTCCTTAAACTAGAATCTACTCCATGAAATTCCTTCCTTTGGTGCTCTTGAGTGTATTAGTGAAGTTGATTTGAAGAGCTAAGGTGTCCACACTCCCTATCTCTCTTGATTGCTTGGTAAGTGATGCTTGAACACCCTACTACATCTAATGATGGTTATATTATGCTTAGAAGTGGCTTGAGTGTTGGAAAATGTGATTTATTTCTTGATTTGAAGAGTTTTGGTGAAGTTTTCCATTTTATGATGAATTTTCTGGTTTCATATGATTTTGATGTTTTGGACTAGTATGATGGTTGGTAATAAGGGGCTTTGGCTCTAGTAGGTGTGAATTGTGGTTAAATGCAACCAATTTTGGATTTGGAATGAAATGTGAAAAGTTAGGGTTCATGAACCCCTATTCTGTCCGAAATTTTAGGTCATAGCTAGAGGCCGAATTGGACTTTGCTCAAAACATGAAAGTTGTAGGTATTGATGATTTTGAAGTGCCTGCAAAATTTCAGGGCATTTGGAGTAGTATAGAGAGAGTTATGCCGTTTTTACTGTTGCTGTTTTTGGTGCACAGAATGTCCGAACTGCGATAGTAATTGCCTGTTTTGACTGGAATTGGTTTGGATTTTGAAGTTGGTGTCTTTTGAGTAAATGTAGCTGGATGTTTTAGCTAACTTATGCCTTTGGAATTTCGGCATTTGGACCTGTGTAGGCTGAGATTGACGTATTACAGTTTTGTGTGTTTTGCAAACCTGTTTTGGTAATTCTGGTTTGGTATTTGGCACTTTTGACCTAGTTGTGCTAGGATTTGGACTGAGAGGCCTTCTACATTGTTGTAGCTCTGTTTCTTGGCTTCGAAATGGTGGGTCTTACACCCCCATCCGATATTTGTAGTGAGAGTTGTGCCATTACCGCATTATGAGGTCAAATCCGGTTTTCTTATCAAGGCTTAGGTTAAAGCCCTTTCTTAATTTCTGGTTTGCTTTCATGCTTGTATATGTTTATAAAACCCTATTGGGGTTGTGAATTGGTGTTGTTTATGGCTCGGTATGGTTTCTTGTTTTATGATATTGTGAGCCTATGGAACGGCTCTTGACATGAAATGCTTATCTGTGTGTTGTTGGGTTGTGATTGAAGAAAAATAATGAAGCCTTAATGGCTGGAAAAGTAAGAATTTTAGGGGAAGTGCTGCCCGATTTTCTAGGCCGTTGGTTCCTTTAAGTTGGATTTGCCTTTTGGTAGAATGAAAGGCTTTTGGGTTGTTTTCGCCTAAGTCTTCATGTTACCTTTTTGTTTCCAAGAAAATCATGTTTTCCACCCTTGCATTAGTAATTATTTTGGCGAGGCATACGACTAGTAGTCGAGCCTCATGTGCATTGTGTTTACTCGATTCTGGAAGTAAAACCTTCAATTGATTTATTTTGATTATTTTAGGGTTTCTTGGCGATTAAGGCCAATCTGAAGTGAAAACTTTTGAAGTTGAGCCGGTGAGTGTACCACTCCCCTCCATTGCTATTTAACTTGATTTCTGCTCTGCAATCTGTTTATTTGTTCGAGACGAGGGTGTACTTTATCACACTCGTTCTCTAGTCTGCTCATATGCCAATTTACTATGCAAAATTTGAATCTGTTATCTGTGTCTGCATCTGTTCGGATTTCTGTTCGGATTTCTATGACCTATGAGCTCAATCCTGTGGCTAAGTTATTCGAGTCGGGCCGGCAAGGGCCTGGACGATTAGATAACGAACCACGGTAGTCTGTTCGGGGATTTTGGGTATTGAGACCCTTGATTCCGGGTATACTCGAGTATTACCATTTTTGTTCGTTTGAGGTGAGCGGGCCCGGTAAAGGGGTGTTTGGTGGACGGAATTCGGTGATAAGAGGGGTCTACGGACGCATGGGTTCTATATACGTTGACGGAGAGTCAACCGGTTTGGATCAAGTATTGCGCTGGAAATTTGGCTCCTGAGAGCCACCCGTATCCTTCTGATTTGAATCATTGGTTCCTTTGCTTTACATCTGACACGTGTATCTGATTTGTTAAATGTGAAATGCCATGATTTTAATGCTATCTGTTTGGTACCTCATTGAGCGCAAGCTCACCCCGTTCTGTTCCTTTTGTTTTCCTTACAGGAAAAATAAATACATTTGGACTGGATTTGACAAATGGCTGCCAAATTGAGCTAGTTGAACATATCTTTTGCATAGCTCATGTATTAAAACCCTAAGTGTACTTTTGGGGCGTTTGTTTTTGATTTGGCAAACCGTGTGTATATATTAACTTTTGAAACTTTTGTATGTCATTTTGATTGGTAAACGCTAAAGTTCAGATGTGAATGTTTGTTAGCTATTTCGGTTGGGTTCTGACGGGTCGGTTACTATTCATGGCCGACTCCGGATTTCATTTTATTTTATTCTGGGTTATTTTACTATTTTGATTTGTTTACGCGCGTTTGTAAGTTCCGGATCGCAATAGATAGCTCTAATCTGATCCGTAGTCCTGGCGAGAGCTGGGCAGGCAGTCCGCTAACCCCTTTGGTTCGCCTTAGGGGAAAGTGGGGCTGTTACAAGTGGTATCAGAGCCACTTCGCGTGGTCTCTGCGCGGAGTGAGACTGGGCCAAGTGGTGTTGTGGTCCTAATTTCATGAATGTGTTTAAGTGCTCGTTTGAGCGTAAGTTATGAACCGGGCATGTGATAAGTGTGCGAATCATTATCATGGGACTCGAGGAAACTAGGTATGTATGTCGGGTAGGAATCTTTAATAAGGATGGTTTACTCTTGGGACCGGCCGGCTCGAGTTGTGAATTATCTTAGATGGGATTCTTGTGCCCGGATACGGAAGAGATGAGAGCCTAGGTAGGCAATTTGGGCTAGTCATTTGCTTGATCCGTTGGGTACCTTAGATTTGAGGGATTCCGCTGATAAGGAATTTCGAGGACGAAATTCTTTTAAGGGGGGGGGAGTGTGAGAACCCGTAAAACCCTAATATTTTTCCTAGGGTTTATTTCCCCTTAATTGCATGTTTTCTGCATTTTCTGGCTTAGGAATATTTTCCTGGTGAATTTTATGAGTAATTATAGTTTTAAGATGAGTTTTCTCGTATTGGATAGTTTTTAGAAAATTAAGAATATATATTGGACGTGGGACCCACGAGTGCGAAAAGTTCGGGAAAATTCGGCCAATACGGTTAAGTTTCGGATACTGTGGAAAAGTTATCGGATGTTACGAGATAAGTAGAGAGTGAGATTTGATTGATGTGAGAGAGAAAAGAAAGGATAGGAATGCATTTATTAGAGTGCCAAGTGT
The DNA here is from genome assembly GCF_036785885.1 of Coffea arabica. Lineage (NCBI taxonomy): Eukaryota > Viridiplantae > Streptophyta > Magnoliopsida > Gentianales > Rubiaceae > Coffea > Coffea arabica. Next base: position 48,581,666 of record NC_092321.1, read on the forward strand.
CAATTTTCCATTGGTTTGACTTTAAGAGTTACTATTCACTATTTTGACCTTTGACCAAAATTGGTTAAATATCTCCAAAAATTCACAAAATTCACCATTTTCTTCCCTTGTGTTGGCCGAACCTCTCATCAAAGAAGAAAGAAAAACTCTTCCAAGTTTAAGCTTCCAACAAGCTCAAATCACCCAACTCAAGTCCTTAAACTAGAATCTACTCCATGAAATTCCTTCCTTTGGTGCTCTTGAGTGTATTAGTGAAGTTGATTTGAAGAGCTAAGGTGTCCACACTCCCTATCTCTCTTGATTGCTTGGTAAGTGATGCTTGAACACCCTACTACATCTAATGATGGTTATATTATGCTTAGAAGTGGCTTGAGTGTTGGAAAATGTGATTTATTTCTTGATTTGAAGAGTTTTGGTGAAGTTTTCCATTTTATGATGAATTTTCTGGTTTCATATGATTTTGATGTTTTGGACTAGTATGATGGTTGGTAATAAGGGGCTTTGGCTCTAGTAGGTGTGAATTGTGGTTAAATGCAACCAATTTTGGATTTGGAATGAAATGTGAAAAGTTAGGGTTCATGAACCCCTATTCTGTCCGAAATTTTAGGTCATAGCTAGAGGCCGAATTGGACTTTGCTCAAAACATGAAAGTTGTAGGTATTGATGATTTTGAAGTGCCTGCAAAATTTCAGGGCATTTGGAGTAGTATAGAGAGAGTTATGCCGTTTTTACTGTTGCTGTTTTTGGTGCACAGAATGTCCGAACTGCGATAGTAATTGCCTGTTTTGACTGGAATTGGTTTGGATTTTGAAGTTGGTGTCTTTTGAGTAAATGTAGCTGGATGTTTTAGCTAACTTATGCCTTTGGAATTTCGGCATTTGGACCTGTGTAGGCTGAGATTGACGTATTACAGTTTTGTGTGTTTTGCAAACCTGTTTTGGTAATTCTGGTTTGGTATTTGGCACTTTTGACCTAGTTGTGCTAGGATTTGGACTGAGAGGCCTTCTACATTGTTGTAGCTCTGTTTCTTGGCTTCGAAATGGTGGGTCTTACACCCCCATCCGATATTTGTAGTGAGAGTTGTGCCATTACCGCATTATGAGGTCAAATCCGGTTTTCTTATCAAGGCTTAGGTTAAAGCCCTTTCTTAATTTCTGGTTTGCTTTCATGCTTGTATATGTTTATAAAACCCTATTGGGGTTGTGAATTGGTGTTGTTTATGGCTCGGTATGGTTTCTTGTTTTATGATATTGTGAGCCTATGGAACGGCTCTTGACATGAAATGCTTATCTGTGTGTTGTTGGGTTGTGATTGAAGAAAAATAATGAAGCCTTAATGGCTGGAAAAGTAAGAATTTTAGGGGAAGTGCTGCCCGATTTTCTAGGCCGTTGGTTCCTTTAAGTTGGATTTGCCTTTTGGTAGAATGAAAGGCTTTTGGGTTGTTTTCGCCTAAGTCTTCATGTTACCTTTTTGTTTCCAAGAAAATCATGTTTTCCACCCTTGCATTAGTAATTATTTTGGCGAGGCATACGACTAGTAGTCGAGCCTCATGTGCATTGTGTTTACTCGATTCTGGAAGTAAAACCTTCAATTGATTTATTTTGATTATTTTAGGGTTTCTTGGCGATTAAGGCCAATCTGAAGTGAAAACTTTTGAAGTTGAGCCGGTGAGTGTACCACTCCCCTCCATTGCTATTTAACTTGATTTCTGCTCTGCAATCTGTTTATTTGTTCGAGACGAGGGTGTACTTTATCACACTCGTTCTCTAGTCTGCTCATATGCCAATTTACTATGCAAAATTTGAATCTGTTATCTGTGTCTGCATCTGTTCGGATTTCTGTGACCTATGAGCTCAATCCTGTGGCTAAGTTATTCGAGTCGGGCCGGCAAGGGCCTGGACGATTAGATAACGAACCACGGTAGTCTGTTCGGGGATTTTGGGTATTGAGACCCTTGATTCCGGGTATACTCGAGTATTACCATTTTTGTTCGTTTGAGGTGAGCGGGCCCGGTAAAGGGGTGTTTGGTGGACGGAATTCGGTGATAAGAGGGGTCTACGGACGCATGGGTTCTATATACGTTGACGGAGAGTCAACCGGTTTGGATCAAGTATTGCGCTGGAAATTTGGCTCCTGAGAGCCACCCGTATCCTTCTGATTTGAATCATTGGTTCCTTTGCTTTACATCTGACACGTGTATCTGATTTGTTAAATGTGAAATGCCATGATTTTAATGCTATCTGTTTGGTACCTCATTGAGCGCAAGCTCACCCCGTTCTGTTCCTTTTGTTTTCCTTACAGGAAAAATAAATACATTTGGACTGGATTTGACAAATGGCTGCCAAATTGAGCTAGTTGAACATATCTTTTGCATAGCTCATGTATTAAAACCCTAAGTGTACTTTTGGGGCGTTTGTTTTTGATTTGGCAAACCGTGTGTATATATTAACTTTTGAAACTTTTGTATGTCATTTTGATTGGTAAACGCTAAAGTTCAGATGTGAATGTTTGTTAGCTATTTCGGTTGGGTTCTGACGGGTCGGTTACTATTCATGGCCGACTCCGGATTTCATTTTATTTTATTCTGGGTTATTTTACTATTTTGATTTGTTTACGCGCGTTTGTAAGTTCCGGATCGCAATAGATAGCTCTAATCTGATCCGTAGTCCTGGCGAGAGCTGGGCAGGCAGTCCGCTAACCCCTTTGGTTCGCCTTAGGGGAAAGTGGGGCTGTTACAAGTGGTATCAGAGCCACTTCGCGTGGTCTCTGCGCGGAGTGAGACTGGGCCAAGTGGTGTTGTGGTCCTAATTTCATGAATGTGTTTAAGTGCTCGTTTGAGCGTAAGTTATGAACCGGGCATGTGATAAGTGTGCGAATCATTATCATGGGACTCGAGGAAACTAGGTATGTATGTCGGGTAGGAATCTTTAATAAGGATGGTTTACTCTTGGGACCGGCCGGCTCGAGTTGTGAATTATCTTAGATGGGATTCTTGTGCCCGGATACGGAAGAGATGAGAGCCTAGGTAGGCAATTTGGGCTAGTCATTTGCTTGATCCGTTGGGTACCTTAGATTTGAGGGATTCCGCTGATAAGGAATTTCGAGGACGAAATTCTTTTAAGGGGGGGGGAGTGTGAGAACCCGTAAAACCCTAATATTTTTCCTAGGGTTTATTTCCCCTTAATTGCATGTTTTCTGCATTTTCTGGCTTAGGAATATTTTCCTGGTGAATTTTATGAGTAATTATAGTTTTAAGATGAGTTTTCTCGTATTGGATAGTTTTTAGAAAATTAAGAATATATATTGGACGTGGGACCCACGAGTGCGAAAAGTTCGGGAAAATTCGGCCAATACGGTTAAGTTTCGGATACTGTGGAAAAGTTATCGGATGTTACGAGATAAGTAGAGAGTGAGATTTGATTGATGTGAGAGAGAAAAGAAAGGATAGGAATGCATTTATTAGAGTGCCAAGTGTCAATTTTCCATTGGTTTGACTTTAAGAGTTACTATTCACTATTTTGACCTTTGACCAAAATTGGTTAAATATCTCCAAAAATTCACAAAATTCACCATTTTCTTCCCTTGTGTTGGCCGAACCTCTCATCAAAGAAGAAAGAAAAACTCTTCCAAGTTTAAGCTTCCAACAAGCTCAAATCACCCAACTCAAGTCCTTAAACTAGAATCTACTCCATGAAATTCCTTCCTTTGGTGCTCTTGAGTGTATTAGTGAAGTTGATTTGAAGAGCTAAGGTGTCCACACTCCCTATCTCTCTTGATTGCTTGGTAAGTGATGCTTGAACACCCTACTACATCTAATGATGGTTATATTATGCTTAGAAGTGGCTTGAGTGTTGGAAAATGTGATTTATTTCTTGATTTGAAGAGTTTTGGTGAAGTTTTCCATTTTATGATGAATTTTCTGGTTTCATATGATTTTGATGTTTTGGACTAGTATGATGGTTGGTAATAAGGGGCTTTGGCTCTAGTAGGTGTGAATTGTGGTTAAATGCAACCAATTTTGGATTTGGAATGAAATGTGAAAAGTTAGGGTTCATGAACCCCTATTCTGTCCGAAATTTTAGGTCATAGCTAGAGGCCGAATTGGACTTTGCTCAAAACATGAAAGTTGTAGGTATTGATGATTTTGAAGTGCCTGCAAAATTTCAGGGCATTTGGAGTAGTATAGAGAGAGTTATGCCGTTTTTACTGTTGCTGTTTTTGGTGCACAGAATGTCCGAACTGCGATAGTAATTGCCTGTTTTGACTGGAATTGGTTTGGATTTTGAAGTTGGTGTCTTTTGAGTAAATGTAGCTGGATGTTTTAGCTAACTTATGCCTTTGGAATTTCGGCATTTGGACCTGTGTAGGCTGAGATTGACGTATTACAGTTTTGTGTGTTTTGCAAACCTGTTTTGGTAATTCTGGTTTGGTATTTGGCACTTTTGACCTAGTTGTGCTAGGATTTGGACTGAGAGGCCTTCTACATTGTTGTAGCTCTGTTTCTTGGCTTCGAAATGGTGGGTCTTACACCCCCATCCGATATTTGTAGTGAGAGTTGTGCCATTACCGCATTATGAGGTCAAATCCGGTTTTCTTATCAAGGCTTAGGTTAAAGCCCTTTCTTAATTTCTGGTTTGCTTTCATGCTTGTATATGTTTATAAAACCCTATTGGGGTTGTGAATTGGTGTTGTTTATGGCTCGGTATGGTTTCTTGTTTTATGATATTGTGAGCCTATGGAACGGCTCTTGACATGAAATGCTTATCTGTGTGTTGTTGGGTTGTGATTGAAGAAAAATAATGAAGCCTTAATGGCTGGAAAAGTAAGAATTTTAGGGGAAGTGCTGCCCGATTTTCTAGGCCGTTGGTTCCTTTAAGTTGGATTTGCCTTTTGGTAGAATGAAAGGCTTTTGGGTTGTTTTCGCCTAAGTCTTCATGTTACCTTTTTGTTTCCAAGAAAATCATGTTTTCCACCCTTGCATTAGTAATTATTTTGGCGAGGCATACGACTAGTAGTCGAGCCTCATGTGCATTGTGTTTACTCGATTCTGGAAGTAAAACCTTCAATTGATTTATTTTGATTATTTTAGGGTTTCTTGGCGATTAAGGCCAATCTGAAGTGAAAACTTTTGAAGTTGAGCCGGTGAGTGTACCACTCCCCTCCATTGCTATTTAACTTGATTTCTGCTCTGCAATCTGTTTATTTGTTCGAGACGAGGGTGTACTTTATCACACTCGTTCTCTAGTCTGCTCATATGCCAATTTACTATGCAAAATTTGAATCTGTTATCTGTGTCTGCATCTGTTCGGATTTCTGTGACCTATGAGCTCAATCCTGTGGCTAAGTTATTCGAGTCGGGCCGGCAAGGGCCTGGACGATTAGATAACGAACCACGGTAGTCTGTTCGGGGATTTTGGGTATTGAGACCCTTGATTCCGGGTATACTCGAGTATTACCATTTTTGTTCGTTTGAGGTGAGCGGGCCCGGTAAAGGGGTGTTTGGTGGACGGAATTCGGTGATAAGAGGGGTCTACGGACGCATGGGTTCTATATACGTTGACGGAGAGTCAACCGGTTTGGATCAAGTATTGCGCTGGAAATTTGGCTCCTGAGAGCCACCCGTATCCTTCTGATTTGAATCATTGGTTCCTTTGCTTTACATCTGACACGTGTATCTGATTTGTTAAATGTGAAATGCCATGATTTTAATGCTATCTGTTTGGTACCTCATTGAGCGCAAGCTCACCCCGTTCTGTTCCTTTTGTTTTCCTTACAGGAAAAATAAATACATTTGGACTGGATTTGACAAATGGCTGCCAAATTGAGCTAGTTGAACATATCTTTTGCATAGCTCATGTATTAAAACCCTAAGTGTACTTTTGGGGCGTTTGTTTTTGATTTGGCAAACCGTGTGTATATATTAACTTTTGAAACTTTTGTATGTCATTTTGATTGGTAAACGCTAAAGTTCAGATGTGAATGTTTGTTAGCTATTTCGGTTGGGTTCTGACGGGTCGGTTACTATTCATGGCCGACTCCGGATTTCATTTTATTTTATTCTGGGTTATTTTACTATTTTGATTTGTTTACGCGCGTTTGTAAGTTCCGGATCGCAATAGATAGCTCTAATCTGATCCGTAGTCCTGGCGAGAGCTGGGCAGGCAGTCCGCTAACCCCTTTGGTTCGCCTTAGGGGAAAGTGGGGCTGTTACAAGTGGTATCAGAGCCACTTCGCGTGGTCTCTGCGCGGAGTGAGACTGGGCCAAGTGGTGTTGTGGTCCTAATTTCATGAATGTGTTTAAGTGCTCGTTTGAGCGTAAGTTATGAACCGGGCATGTGATAAGTGTGCGAATCATTATCATGGGACTCGAGGAAACTAGGTATGTATGTCGGGTAGGAATCTTTAATAAGGATGGTTTACTCTTGGGACCGGCCGGCTCGAGTTGTGAATTATCTTAGATGGGATTCTTGTGCCCGGATACGGAAGAGATGAGAGCCTAGGTAGGCAATTTGGGCTAGTCATTTGCTTGATCCGTTGGGTACCTTAGATTTGAGGGATTCCGCTGATAAGGAATTTCGAGGACGAAATTCTTTTAAGGGGGGGGGAGTGTGAGAACCCGTAAAACCCTAATATTTTTCCTAGGGTTTATTTCCCCTTAATTGCATGTTTTCTGCATTTTCTGGCTTAGGAATATTTTCCTGGTGAATTTTATGAGTAATTATAGTTTTAAGATGAGTTTTCTCGTATTGGATAGTTTTTAGAAAATTAAGAATATATATTGGACGTGGGACCCACGAGTGCGAAAAGTTCGGGAAAATTCGGCCAATACGGTTAAGTTTCGGATACTGTGGAAAAGTTATCGGATGTTACGAGATAAGTAGAGAGTGAGATTTGATTGATGTGAGAGAGAAAAGAAAGGATAGGAATGCATTTATTAGAGTGCCAAGTGTCAATTTTCCATTGGTTTGACTTTAAGAGTTACTATTCACTATTTTGACCTTTGACCAAAATTGGTTAAATATCTCCAAAAATTCACAAAATTCACCATTTTCTTCCCTTGTGTTGGCCGAACCTCTCATCAAAGAAGAAAGAAAAACTCTTCCAAGTTTAAGCTTCCAACAAGCTCAAATCACCCAACTCAAGTCCTTAAACTAGAATCTACTCCATGAAATTCCTTCCTTTGGTGCTCTTGAGTGTATTAGTGAAGTTGATTTGAAGAGCTAAGGTGTCCACACTCCCTATCTCTCTTGATTGCTTGGTAAGTGATGCTTGAACACCCTACTACATCTAATGATGGTTATATTATGCTTAGAAGTGGCTTGAGTGTTGGAAAATGTGATTTATTTCTTGATTTGAAGAGTTTTGGTGAAGTTTTCCATTTTATGATGAATTTTCTGGTTTCATATGATTTTGATGTTTTGGACTAGTATGATGGTTGGTAATAAGGGGCTTTGGCTCTAGTAGGTGTGAATTGTGGTTAAATGCAACCAATTTTGGATTTGGAATGAAATGTGAAAAGTTAGGGTTCATGAACCCCTATTCTGTCCGAAATTTTAGGTCATAGCTAGAGGCCGAATTGGACTTTGCTCAAAACATGAAAGTTGTAGGTATTGATGATTTTGAAGTGCCTGCAAAATTTCAGGGCATTTGGAGTAGTATAGAGAGAGTTATGCCGTTTTTACTGTTGCTGTTTTTGGTGCACAGAATGTCCGAACTGCGATAGTAATTGCCTGTTTTGACTGGAATTGGTTTGGATTTTGAAGTTGGTGTCTTTTGAGTAAATGTAGCTGGATGTTTTAGCTAACTTATGCCTTTGGAATTTCGGCATTTGGACCTGTGTAGGCTGAGATTGACGTATTACAGTTTTGTGTGTTTTGCAAACCTGTTTTGGTAATTCTGGTTTGGTATTTGGCACTTTTGACCTAGTTGTGCTAGGATTTGGACTGAGAGGCCTTCTACATTGTTGTAGCTCTGTTTCTTGGCTTCGAAATGGTGGGTCTTACACCCCCATCCGATATTTGTAGTGAGAGTTGTGCCATTACCGCATTATGAGGTCAAATCCGGTTTTCTTATCAAGGCTTAGGTTAAAGCCCTTTCTTAATTTCTGGTTTGCTTTCATGCTTGTATATGTTTATAAAACCCTATTGGGGTTGTGAATTGGTGTTGTTTATGGCTCGGTATGGTTTCTTGTTTTATGATATTGTGAGCCTATGGAACGGCTCTTGACATGAAATGCTTATCTGTGTGTTGTTGGGTTGTGATTGAAGAAAAATAATGAAGCCTTAATGGCTGGAAAAGTAAGAATTTTAGGGGAAGTGCTGCCCGATTTTCTAGGCCGTTGGTTCCTTTAAGTTGGATTTGCCTTTTGGTAGAATGAAAGGCTTTTGGGTTGTTTTCGCCTAAGTCTTCATGTTACCTTTTTGTTTCCAAGAAAATCATGTTTTCCACCCTTGCATTAGTAATTATTTTGGCGAGGCATACGACTAGTAGTCGAGCCTCATGTGCATTGTGTTTACTCGATTCTGGAAGTAAAACCTTCAATTGATTTATTTTGATTATTTTAGGGTTTCTTGGCGATTAAGGCCAATCTGAAGTGAAAACTTTTGAAGTTGAGCCGGTGAGTGTACCACTCCCCTCCATTGCTATTTAACTTGATTTCTGCTCTGCAATCTGTTTATTTGTTCGAGACGAGGGTGTACTTTATCACACTCGTTCTCTAGTCTGCTCATATGCCAATTTACTATGCAAAATTTGAATCTGTTATCTGTGTCTGCATCTGTTCGGATTTCTGTGACCTATGAGCTCAATCCTGTGGCTAAGTTATTCGAGTCGGGCCGGCAAGGGCCTGGACGATTAGATAACGAACCACGGTAGTCTGTTCGGGGATTTTGGGTATTGAGACCCTTGATTCCGGGTATACTCGAGTATTACCATTTTTGTTCGTTTGAGGTGAGCGGGCCCGGTAAAGGGGTGTTTGGTGGACGGAATTCGGTGATAAGAGGGGTCTACGGACGCATGGGTTCTATATACGTTGACGGAGAGTCAACCGGTTTGGATCAAGTATTGCGCTGGAAATTTGGCTCCTGAGAGCCACCCGTATCCTTCTGATTTGAATCATTGGTTCCTTTGCTTTACATCTGACACGTGTATCTGATTTGTTAAATGTGAAATGCCATGATTTTAATGCTATCTGTTTGGTACCTCATTGAGCGCAAGCTCACCCCGTTCTGTTCCTTTTGTTTTCCTTACAGGAAAAATAAATACATTTGGACTGGATTTGACAAATGGCTGCCAAATTGAGCTAGTTGAACATATCTTTTGCATAGCTCATGTATTAAAACCCTAAGTGTACTTTTGGGGCGTTTGTTTTTGATTTGGCAAACCGTGTGTATATATTAACTTTTGAAACTTTTGTATGTCATTTTGATTGGTAAACGCTAAAGTTCAGATGTGAATGTTTGTTAGCTATTTCGGTTGGGTTCTGACGGGTCGGTTACTATTCATGGCCGACTCCGGATTTCATTTTATTTTATTCTGGGTTATTTTACTATTTTGATTTGTTTACGCGCGTTTGTAAGTTCCGGATCGCAATAGATAGCTCTAATCTGATCCGTAGTCCTGGCGAGAGCTGGGCAGGCAGTCCGCTAACCCCTTTGGTTCGCCTTAGGGGAAAGTGGGGCTGTTACAAGTGGTATCAGAGCCACTTCGCGTGGTCTCTGCGCGGAGTGAGACTGGGCCAAGTGGTGTTGTGGTCCTAATTTCATGAATGTGTTTAAGTGCTCGTTTGAGCGTAAGTTATGAACCGGGCATGTGATAAGTGTGCGAATCATTATCATGGGACTCGAGGAAACTAGGTATGTATGTCGGGTAGGAATCTTTAATAAGGATGGTTTACTCTTGGGACCGGCCGGCTCGAGTTGTGAATTATCTTAGATGGGATTCTTGTGCCCGGATACGGAAGAGATGAGAGCCTAGGTAGGCAATTTGGGCTAGTCATTTGCTTGATCCGTTGGGTACCTTAGATTTGAGGGATTCCGCTGATAAGGAATTTCGAGGACGAAATTCTTTTAAGGGGGGGGGAGTGTGAGAACCCGTAAAACCCTAATATTTTTCCTAGGGTTTATTTCCCCTTAATTGCATGTTTTCTGCATTTTCTGGCTTAGGAATATTTTCCTGGTGAATTTTATGAGTAATTATAGTTTTAAGATGAGTTTTCTCGTATTGGATAGTTTTTAGAAAATTAAGAATATATATTGGACGTGGGACCCACGAGTGCGAAAAGTTCGGGAAAATTCGGCCAATACGGTTAAGTTTCGGATACTGTGGAAAAGTTATCGGATGTTACGAGATAAGTAGAGAGTGAGATTTGATTGATGTGAGAGAGAAAAGAAAGGATAGGAATGCATTTATTAGAGTGCCAAGTGTCAATTTTCCATTGGTTTGACTTTAAGAGTTACTATTCACTATTTTGACCTTTGACCAAAATTGGTTAAATATCTCCAAAAATTCACAAAATTCACCATTTTCTTCCCTTGTGTTGGCCGAACCTCTCATCAAAGAAGAAAGAAAAACTCTTCCAAGTTTAAGCTTCCAACAAGCTCAAATCACCCAACTCAAGTCCTTAAACTAGAATCTACTCCATGAAATTCCTTCCTTTGGTGCTCTTGAGTGTATTAGTGAAGTTGATTTGAAGAGCTAAGGTGTCCACACTCCCTATCTCTCTTGATTGCTTGGTAAGTGATGCTTGAACACCCTACTACATCTAATGATGGTTATATTATGCTTAGAAGTGGCTTGAGTGTTGGAAAATGTGATTTATTTCTTGATTTGAAGAGTTTTGGTGAAGTTTTCCATTTTATGATGAATTTTCTGGTTTCATATGATTTTGATGTTTTGGACTAGTATGATGGTTGGTAATAAGGGGCTTTGGCTCTAGTAGGTGTGAATTGTGGTTAAATGCAACCAATTTTGGATTTGGAATGAAATGTGAAAAGTTAGGGTTCATGAACCCCTATTCTGTCCGAAATTTTAGGTCATAGCTAGAGGCCGAATTGGACTTTGCTCAAAACATGAAAGTTGTAGGTATTGATGATTTTGAAGTGCCTGCAAAATTTCAGGGCATTTGGAGTAGTATAGAGAGAGTTATGCCGTTTTTACTGTTGCTGTTTTTGGTGCACAGAATGTCCGAACTGCGATAGTAATTGCCTGTTTTGACTGGAATTGGTTTGGATTTTGAAGTTGGTGTCTTTTGAGTAAATGTAGCTGGATGTTTTAGCTAACTTATGCCTTTGGAATTTCGGCATTTGGACCTGTGTAGGCTGAGATTGACGTATTACAGTTTTGTGTGTTTTGCAAACCTGTTTTGGTAATTCTGGTTTGGTATTTGGCACTTTTGACCTAGTTGTGCTAGGATTTGGACTGAGAGGCCTTCTACATTGTTGTAGCTCTGTTTCTTGGCTTCGAAATGGTGGGTCTTACACCCCCATCCGATATTTGTAGTGAGAGTTGTGCCATTACCGCATTATGAGGTCAAATCCGGTTTTCTTATCAAGGCTTAGGTTAAAGCCCTTTCTTAATTTCTGGTTTGCTTTCATGCTTGTATATGTTTATAAAACCCTATTGGGGTTGTGAATTGGTGTTGTTTATGGCTCGGTATGGTTTCTTGTTTTATGATATTGTGAGCCTATGGAACGGCTCTTGACATGAAATGCTTATCTGTGTGTTGTTGGGTTGTGATTGAAGAAAAATAATGAAGCCTTAATGGCTGGAAAAGTAAGAATTTTAGGGGAAGTGCTGCCCGATTTTCTAGGCCGTTGGTTCCTTTAAGTTGGATTTGCCTTTTGGTAGAATGAAAGGCTTTTGGGTTGTTTTCGCCTAAGTCTTCATGTTACCTTTTTGTTTCCAAGAAAATCATGTTTTCCACCCTTGCATTAGTAATTATTTTGGCGAGGCATACGACTAGTAGTCGAGCCTCATGTGCATTGTGTTTACTCGATTCTGGAAGTAAAACCTTCAATTGATTTATTTTGATTATTTTAGGGTTTCTTGGCGATTAAGGCCAATCTGAAGTGAAAACTTTTGAAGTTGAGCCGGTGAGTGTACCACTCCCCTCCATTGCTATTTAACTTGATTTCTGCTCTGCAATCTGTTTATTTGTTCGAGACGAGGGTGTACTTTATCACACTCGTTCTCTAGTCTGCTCATATGCCAATTTACTATGCAAAATTTGAATCTGTTATCTGTGTCTGCATCTGTTCGGATTTCTGTGACCTATGAGCTCAATCCTGTGGCTAAGTTATTCGAGTCGGGCCGGCAAGGGCCTGGACGATTAGATAACGAACCACGGTAGTCTGTTCGGGGATTTTGGGTATTGAGACCCTTGATTCCGGGTATACTCGAGTATTACCATTTTTGTTCGTTTGAGGTGAGCGGGCCCGGTAAAGGGGTGTTTGGTGGACGGAATTCGGTGATAAGAGGGGTCTACGGACGCATGGGTTCTATATACGTTGACGGAGAGTCAACCGGTTTGGATCAAGTATTGCGCTGGAAATTTGGCTCCTGAGAGCCACCCGTATCCTTCTGATTTGAATCATTGGTTCCTTTGCTTTACATCTGACACGTGTATCTGATTTGTTAAATGTGAAATGCCATGATTTTAATGCTATCTGTTTGGTACCTCATTGAGCGCAAGCTCACCCCGTTCTGTTCCTTTTGTTTTCCTTACAGGAAAAATAAATACATTTGGACTGGATTTGACAAATGGCTGCCAAATTGAGCTAGTTGAACATATCTTTTGCATAGCTCATGTATTAAAACCCTAAGTGTACTTTTGGGGCGTTTGTTTTTGATTTGGCAAACCGTGTGTATATATTAACTTTTGAAACTTTTGTATGTCATTTTGATTGGTAAACGCTAAAGTTCAGATGTGAATGTTTGTTAGCTATTTCGGTTGGGTTCTGACGGGTCGGTTACTATTCATGGCCGACTCCGGATTTCATTTTATTTTATTCTGGGTTATTTTACTATTTTGATTTGTTTACGCGCGTTTGTAAGTTCCGGATCGCAATAGATAGCTCTAATCTGATCCGTAGTCCTGGCGAGAGCTGGGCAGGCAGTCCGCTAACCCCTTTGGTTCGCCTTAGGGGAAAGTGGGGCTGTTACAAGTGGTATCAGAGCCACTTCGCGTGGTCTCTGCGCGGAGTGAGACTGGGCCAAGTGGTGTTGTGGTCCTAATTTCATGAATGTGTTTAAGTGCTCGTTTGAGCGTAAGTTATGAACCGGGCATGTGATAAGTGTGCGAATCATTATCATGGGACTCGAGGAAACTAGGTATGTATGTCGGGTAGGAATCTTTAATAAGGATGGTTTACTCTTGGGACCGGCCGGCTCGAGTTGTGAATTATCTTAGATGGGATTCTTGTGCCCGGATACGGAAGAGATGAGAGCCTAGGTAGGCAATTTGGGCTAGTCATTTGCTTGATCCGTTGGGTACCTTAGATTTGAGGGATTCCGCTGATAAGGAATTTCGAGGACGAAATTCTTTTAAGGGGGGGGGAGTGTGAGAACCCGTAAAACCCTAATATTTTTCCTAGGGTTTATTTCCCCTTAATTGCATGTTTTCTGCATTTTCTGGCTTAGGAATATTTTCCTGGTGAATTTTATGAGTAATTATAGTTTTAAGATGAGTTTTCTCGTATTGGATAGTTTTTAGAAAATTAAGAATATATATTGGACGTGGGACCCACGAGTGCGAAAAGTTCGGGAAAATTCGGCCAATACGGTTAAGTTTCGGATACTGTGGAAAAGTTATCGGATGTTACGAGATAAGTAGAGAGTGAGATTTGATTGATGTGAGAGAGAAAAGAAAGGATAGGAATGCATTTATTAGAGTGCCAAGTGTCAATTTTCCATTGGTTTGACTTTAAGAGTTACTATTCACTATTTTGACCTTTGACCAAAATTGGTTAAATATCTCCAAAAATTCACAAAATTCACCATTTTCTTCCCTTGTGTTGGCCGAACCTCTCATCAAAGAAGAAAGAAAAACTCTTCCAAGTTTAAGCTTCCAACAAGCTCAAATCACCCAACTCAAGTCCTTAAACTAGAATCTACTCCATGAAATTCCTTCCTTTGGTGCTCTTGAGTGTATTAGTGAAGTTGATTTGAAGAGCTAAGGTGTCCACACTCCCTATCTCTCTTGATTGCTTGGTAAGTGATGCTTGAACACCCTACTACATCTAATGATGGTTATATTATGCTTAGAAGTGGCTTGAGTGTTGGAAAATGTGATTTATTTCTTGATTTGAAGAGTTTTGGTGAAGTTTTCCATTTTATGATGAATTTTCTGGTTTCATATGATTTTGATGTTTTGGACTAGTATGATGGTTGGTAATAAGGGGCTTTGGCTCTAGTAGGTGTGAATTGTGGTTAAATGCAACCAATTTTGGATTTGGAATGAAATGTGAAAAGTTAGGGTTCATGAACCCCTATTCTGTCCGAAATTTTAGGTCATAGCTAGAGGCCGAATTGGACTTTGCTCAAAACATGAAAGTTGTAGGTATTGATGATTTTGAAGTGCCTGCAAAATTTCAGGGCATTTGGAGTAGTATAGAGAGAGTTATGCCGTTTTTACTGTTGCTGTTTTTGGTGCACAGAATGTCCGAACTGCGATAGTAATTGCCTGTTTTGACTGGAATTGGTTTGGATTTTGAAGTTGGTGTCTTTTGAGTAAATGTAGCTGGATGTTTTAGCTAACTTATGCCTTTGGAATTTCGGCATTTGGACCTGTGTAGGCTGAGATTGACGTATTACAGTTTTGTGTGTTTTGCAAACCTGTTTTGGTAATTCTGGTTTGGTATTTGGCACTTTTGACCTAGTTGTGCTAGGATTTGGACTGAGAGGCCTTCTACATTGTTGTAGCTCTGTTTCTTGGCTTCGAAATGGTGGGTCTTACACCCCCATCCGATATTTGTAGTGAGAGTTGTGCCATTACCGCATTATGAGGTCAAATCCGGTTTTCTTATCAAGGCTTAGGTTAAAGCCCTTTCTTAATTTCTGGTTTGCTTTCATGCTTGTATATGTTTATAAAACCCTATTGGGGTTGTGAATTGGTGTTGTTTATGGCTCGGTATGGTTTCTTGTTTTATGATATTGTGAGCCTATGGAACGGCTCTTGACATGAAATGCTTATCTGTGTGTTGTTGGGTTGTGATTGAAGAAAAATAATGAAGCCTTAATGGCTGGAAAAGTAAGAATTTTAGGGGAAGTGCTGCCCGATTTTCTAGGCCGTTGGTTCCTTTAAGTTGGATTTGCCTTTTGGTAGAATGAAAGGCTTTTGGGTTGTTTTCGCCTAAGTCTTCATGTTACCTTTTTGTTTCCAAGAAAATCATGTTTTCCACCCTTGCATTAGTAATTATTTTGGCGAGGCATACGACTAGTAGTCGAGCCTCATGTGCATTGTGTTTACTCGATTCTGGAAGTAAAACCTTCAATTGATTTATTTTGATTATTTTAGGGTTTCTTGGCGATTAAGGCCAATCTGAAGTGAAAACTTTTGAAGTTGAGCCGGTGAGTGTACCACTCCCCTCCATTGCTATTTAACTTGATTTCTGCTCTGCAATCTGTTTATTTGTTCGAGACGAGGGTGTACTTTATCACACTCGTTCTCTAGTCTGCTCATATGCCAATTTACTATGCAAAATTTGAATCTGTTATCTGTGTCTGCATCTGTTCGGATTTCTGTGACCTATGAGCTCAATCCTGTGGCTAAGTTATTCGAGTCGGGCCGGCAAGGGCCTGGACGATTAGATAACGAACCACGGTAGTCTGTTCGGGGATTTTGGGTATTGAGACCCTTGATTCCGGGTATACTCGAGTATTACCATTTTTGTTCGTTTGAGGTGAGCGGGCCCGGTAAAGGGGTGTTTGGTGGACGGAATTCGGTGATAAGAGGGGTCTACGGACGCATGGGTTCTATATACGTTGACGGAGAGTCAACCGGTTTGGATCAAGTATTGCGCTGGAAATTTGGCTCCTGAGAGCCACCCGTATCCTTCTGATTTGAATCATTGGTTCCTTTGCTTTACATCTGACACGTGTATCTGATTTGTTAAATGTGAAATGCCATGATTTTAATGCTATCTGTTTGGTACCTCATTGAGCGCAAGCTCACCCCGTTCTGTTCCTTTTGTTTTCCTTACAGGAAAAATAAATACATTTGGACTGGATTTGACAAATGGCTGCCAAATTGAGCTAGTTGAACATATCTTTTGCATAGCTCATGTATTAAAACCCTAAGTGTACTTTTGGGGCGTTTGTTTTTGATTTGGCAAACCGTGTGTATATATTAACTTTTGAAACTTTTGTATGTCATTTTGATTGGTAAACGCTAAAGTTCAGATGTGAATGTTTGTTAGCTATTTCGGTTGGGTTCTGACGGGTCGGTTACTATTCATGGCCGACTCCGGATTTCATTTTATTTTATTCTGGGTTATTTTACTATTTTGATTTGTTTACGCGCGTTTGTAAGTTCCGGATCGCAATAGATAGCTCTAATCTGATCCGTAGTCCTGGCGAGAGCTGGGCAGGCAGTCCGCTAACCCCTTTGGTTCGCCTTAGGGGAAAGTGGGGCTGTTACAAGTGGTATCAGAGCCACTTCGCGTGGTCTCTGCGCGGAGTGAGACTGGGCCAAGTGGTGTTGTGGTCCTAATTTCATGAATGTGTTTAAGTGCTCGTTTGAGCGTAAGTTATGAACCGGGCATGTGATAAGTGTGCGAATCATTATCATGGGACTCGAGGAAACTAGGTATGTATGTCGGGTAGGAATCTTTAATAAGGATGGTTTACTCTTGGGACCGGCCGGCTCGAGTTGTGAATTATCTTAGATGGGATTCTTGTGCCCGGATACGGAAGAGATGAGAGCCTAGGTAGGCAATTTGGGCTAGTCATTTGCTTGATCCGTTGGGTACCTTAGATTTGAGGGATTCCGCTGATAAGGAATTTCGAGGACGAAATTCTTTTAAGGGGGGGGGAGTGTGAGAACCCGTAAAACCCTAATATTTTTCCTAGGGTTTATTTCCCCTTAATTGCATGTTTTCTGCATTTTCTGGCTTAGGAATATTTTCCTGGTGAATTTTATGAGTAATTATAGTTTTAAGATGAGTTTTCTCGTATTGGATAGTTTTTAGAAAATTAAGAATATATATTGGACGTGGGACCCACGAGTGCGAAAAGTTCGGGAAAATTCGGCCAATACGGTTAAGTTTCGGATACTGTGGAAAAGTTATCGGATGTTACGAGATAAGTAGAGAGTGAGATTTGATTGATGTGAGAGAGAAAAGAAAGGATAGGAATGCATTTATTAGAGTGCCAAGTGTCAATTTTCCATTGGTTTGACTTTAAGAGTTACTATTCACTATTTTGACCTTTGACCAAAATTGGTTAAATATCTCCAAAAATTCACAAAATTCACCATTTTCTTCCCTTGTGTTGGCCGAACCTCTCATCAAAGAAGAAAGAAAAACTCTTCCAAGTTTAAGCTTCCAACAAGCTCAAATCACCCAACTCAAGTCCTTAAACTAGAATCTACTCCATGAAATTCCTTCCTTTGGTGCTCTTGAGTGTATTAGTGAAGTTGATTTGAAGAGCTAAGGTGTCCACACTCCCTATCTCTCTTGATTGCTTGGTAAGTGATGCTTGAACACCCTACTACATCTAATGATGGTTATATTATGCTTAGAAGTGGCTTGAGTGTTGGAAAATGTGATTTATTTCTTGATTTGAAGAGTTTTGGTGAAGTTTTCCATTTTATGATGAATTTTCTGGTTTCATATGATTTTGATGTTTTGGACTAGTATGATGGTTGGTAATAAGGGGCTTTGGCTCTAGTAGGTGTGAATTGTGGTTAAATGCAACCAATTTTGGATTTGGAATGAAATGTGAAAAGTTAGGGTTCATGAACCCCTATTCTGTCCGAAATTTTAGGTCATAGCTAGAGGCCGAATTGGACTTTGCTCAAAACATGAAAGTTGTAGGTATTGATGATTTTGAAGTGCCTGCAAAATTTCAGGGCATTTGGAGTAGTATAGAGAGAGTTATGCCGTTTTTACTGTTGCTGTTTTTGGTGCACAGAATGTCCGAACTGCGATAGTAATTGCCTGTTTTGACTGGAATTGGTTTGGATTTTGAAGTTGGTGTCTTTTGAGTAAATGTAGCTGGATGTTTTAGCTAACTTATGCCTTTGGAATTTCGGCATTTGGACCTGTGTAGGCTGAGATTGACGTATTACAGTTTTGTGTGTTTTGCAAACCTGTTTTGGTAATTCTGGTTTGGTATTTGGCACTTTTGACCTAGTTGTGCTAGGATTTGGACTGAGAGGCCTTCTACATTGTTGTAGCTCTGTTTCTTGGCTTCGAAATGGTGGGTCTTACACCCCCATCCGATATTTGTAGTGAGAGTTGTGCCATTACCGCATTATGAGGTCAAATCCGGTTTTCTTATCAAGGCTTAGGTTAAAGCCCTTTCTTAATTTCTGGTTTGCTTTCATGCTTGTATATGTTTATAAAACCCTATTGGGGTTGTGAATTGGTGTTGTTTATGGCTCGGTATGGTTTCTTGTTTTATGATATTGTGAGCCTATGGAACGGCTCTTGACATGAAATGCTTATCTGTGTGTTGTTGGGTTGTGATTGAAGAAAAATAATGAAACCTTAATGGCTGGAAAAGTAAGAATTTTAGGGGAAGTGCTGCCCGATTTTCTAGGCCGTTGGTTCCTTTAAGTTGGATTTGCCTTTTGGTAGAATGAAAGGCTTTTGGGTTGTTTTCGCCTAAGTCTTCATGTTACCTTTTTGTTTCCAAGAAAATCATGTTTTCCACCCTTGCATTAGTAATTATTTTGGCGAGGCATACGACTAGTAGTCGAGCCTCATGTGCATTGTGTTTACTCGATTCTGGAAGTAAAACCTTCAATTGATTTATTTTGATTATTTTAGGGTTTCTTGGCGATTAAGGCCAATCTGAAGTGAAAACTTTTGAAGTTGAGCCGGTGAGTGTACCACTCCCCTCCATTGCTATTTAACTTGATTTCTGCTCTGCAATCTGTTTATTTGTTCGAGACGAGGGTGTACTTTATCACACTCGTTCTCTAGTCTGCTCATATGCCAATTTACTATGCAAAATTTGAATCTGTTATCTGTGTCTGCATCTGTTCGGATTTCTGTGACCTATGAGCTCAATCCTGTGGCTAAGTTATTCGAGTCGGGCCGGCAAGGGCCTGGACGATTAGATAACGAACCACGGTAGTCTGTTCGGGGATTTTGGGTATTGAGACCCTTGATTCCGGGTATACTCGAGTATTACCATTTTTGTTCGTTTGAGGTGAGCGGGCCCGGTAAAGGGGTGTTTGGTGGACGGAATTCGGTGATAAGAGGGGTCTACGGACGCATGGGTTCTATATACGTTGACGGAGAGTCAACCGGTTTGGATCAAGTATTGCGCTGGAAATTTGGCTCCTGAGAGCCACCCATATCCTTCTGATTTGAATCATTGGTTCCTTTGCTTTACATCTGACATGTGTATCTGATTTGTTAAATGTGAAATGCCATGATTTTAATGCTATCTGTTTGGTACCTCATTGAGCGCAAGCTCACCCCGTTCTGTTCCTTTTCTTTTCCTTACAGGAAAAATAAATACATTTGGACTGGATTTGACAAATGGCTGCCAAATTGAGCTAGTTGAACATATCTTTTGCATAGCTCATGTATTAAAACCCTAAGTGTACTTTTGGGGCGTTTGTTTTTGATTTGGCAAACCGTGTGTATATATTAACTTTTGAAACTTTTGTATGTCATTTTGATTGGTAAACGCTAAAGTTCAGATGTGAATGTTTGTTAGCTATTTCGGTTGGGTTCTGACGGGTCGGTTACTATTCATGGCCGACTCCGGATTTCATTTTATTTTATTCTGGGTTATTTTACTATTTTGATTTGTTTACGCGCGTTTGTAAGTTCCGGATCGCAATAGATAGCTCTAATCTGATCCGTAGTCCTGGCGAGAGCTGGGCAGGCAGTCCGCTAACCCCTTTGGTTCGCCTTAGGGGAAAGTGGGGCTGTTACAAGTGGTATCAGAGCCACTTCGCGTGGTCTCTGCGCGGAGTGAGACTGGGCCAAGTGGTGTTGTGGTCCTAATTTCATGAATGTGTTTAAGTGCTCGTTTGAGCGTAAGTTATGAACCGGGCATGTGATAAGTGTGCGAATCATTATCATGGGACTCGAGGAAACTAGGTATGTATGTCGGGTAGGAATCTTTAATAAGGATGGTTTACTCTTGGGACCGGCCGGCTCGAGTTGTGAATTATCTTAGATGGGATTCTTGTGCCCGGATACGGAAGAGATGAGAGCCTAGGTAGGCAATTTGGGCTAGTCATTTGCTTGATCCGTTGGGTACCTTAGATTTGAGGGATTCCGCTGATAAGGAATTTCGAGGACGAAATTCTTTTAAGGGGGGGGGAGTGTGAGAACCCGTAAAACCCTAATATTTTTCCTAGGGTTTATTTCCCCTTAATTGCATGTTTTCTGCATTTTCTGGCTTAGGAATATTTTCCTGGTGAATTTTATGAGTAATTATAGTTTTAAGATGAGTTTTCTCGTATTGGATAGTTTTTAGAAAATTAAGAATATATATTGGACGTGGGACCCACGAGTGCGAAAAGTTCGGGAAAATTCGGCCAATACGGTTAAGTTTCGGATACTGTGGAAAAGTTATCGGATGTTACGAGATAAGTAGAGAGTGAGATTTGATTGATGTGAGAGAGAAAAGAAAGGATAGGAATGCATTTATTAGAGTGCCAAGTGTCAATTTTCCATTGGTTTGACTTTAAGAGTTACTATTCACTATTTTGACCTTTGACCAAAATTGGTTAAATATCTCCAAAAATTCACAAAATTCACCATTTTCTTCCCTTGTGTTGGCCGAACCTCTCATCAAAGAAGAAAGAAAAACTCTTCCAAGTTTAAGCTTCCAACAAGCTCAAATCACCCAACTCAAGTCCTTAAACTAGAATCTACTCCATGAAATTCCTTCCTTTGGTGCTCTTGAGTGTATTAGTGAAGTTGATTTGAAGAGCTAAGGTGTCCACACTCCCTATCTCTCTTGATTGCTTGGTAAGTGATGCTTGAACACCCTACTACATCTAATGATGGTTATATTATGCTTAGAAGTGGCTTGAGTGTTGGAAAATGTGATTTATTTCTTGATTTGAAGAGTTTTGGTGAAGTTTTCCATTTTATGATGAATTTTCTGGTTTCATATGATTTTGATGTTTTGGACTAGTATGATGGTTGGTAATAAGGGGCTTTGGCTCTAGTAGGTGTGAATTGTGGTTAAATGCAACCAATTTTGGATTTGGAATGAAATGTGAAAAGTTAGGGTTCATGAACCCCTATTCTGTCCGAAATTTTAGGTCATAGCTAGAGGCCGAATTGGACTTTGCTCAAAACATGAAAGTTGTAGGTATTGATGATTTTGAAGTGCCTGCAAAATTTCAGGGCATTTGGAGTAGTATAGAGAGAGTTATGCCGTTTTTACTGTTGCTGTTTTTGGTGCACAGAATGTCCGAACTGCGATAGTAATTGCCTGTTTTGACTGGAATTGGTTTGGATTTTGAAGTTGGTGTCTTTTGAGTAAATGTAGCTGGATGTTTTAGCTAACTTATGCCTTTGGAATTTCGGCATTTGGACCTGTGTAGGCTGAGATTGACGTATTACAGTTTTGTGTGTTTTGCAAACCTGTTTTGGTAATTCTGGTTTGGTATTTGGCACTTTTGACCTAGTTGTGCTAGGATTTGGACTGAGAGGCCTTCTACATTGTTGTAGCTCTGTTTCTTGGCTTCGAAATGGTGGGTCTTACACCCCCATCCGATATTTGTAGTGAGAGTTGTGCCATTACCGCATTATGAGGTCAAATCCGGTTTTCTTATCAAGGCTTAGGTTAAAGCCCTTTCTTAATTTCTGGTTTGCTTTCATGCTTGTATATGTTTATAAAACCCTATTGGGGTTGTGAATTGGTGTTGTTTATGGCTCGGTATGGTTTCTTGTTTTATGATATTGTGAGCCTATGGAACGGCTCTTGACATGAAATGCTTATCTGTGTGTTGTTGGGTTGTGATTGAAGAAAAATAATGAAACCTTAATGGCTGGAAAAGTAAGAATTTTAGGGGAAGTGCTGCCCGATTTTCTAGGCCGTTGGTTCCTTTAAGTTGGATTTGCCTTTTGGTAGAATGAAAGGCTTTTGGGTTGTTTTCGCCTAAGTCTTCATGTTACCTTTTTGTTTCCAAGAAAATCATGTTTTCCACCCTTGCATTAGTAATTATTTTGGCGAGGCATACGACTAGTAGTCGAGCCTCATGTGCATTGTGTTTACTCGATTCTGGAAGTAAAACCTTCAATTGATTTATTTTGATTATTTTAGGGTTTCTTGGCGATTAAGGCCAATCTGAAGTGAAAACTTTTGAAGTTGAGCCGGTGAGTGTACCACTCCCCTCCATTGCTATTTAACTTGATTTCTGCTCTGCAATCTGTTTATTTGTTCGAGACGAGGGTGTACTTTATCACACTCGTTCTCTAGTCTGCTCATATGCCAATTTACTATGCAAAATTTGAATCTGTTATCTGTGTCTGCATCTGTTCGGATTTCTGTGACCTATGAGCTCAATCCTGTGGCTAAGTTATTCGAGTCGGGCCGGCAAGGGCCTGGACGATTAGATAACGAACCACGGTAGTCTGTTCGGGGATTTTGGGTATTGAGACCCTTGATTCCGGGTATACTCGAGTATTACCATTTTTGTTCGTTTGAGGTGAGCGGGCCCGGTAAAGGGGTGTTTGGTGGACGGAATTCGGTGATAAGAGGGGTCTACGGACGCATGGGTTCTATATACGTTGACGGAGAGTCAACCGGTTTGGATCAAGTATTGCGCTGGAAATTTGGCTCCTGAGAGCCACCCATATCCTTCTGATTTGAATCATTGGTTCCTTTGCTTTACATCTGACATGTGTATCTGATTTGTTAAATGTGAAATGCCATGATTTTAATGCTATCTGTTTGGTACCTCATTGAGCGCAAGCTCACCCCGTTCTGTTCCTTTTCTTTTCCTTACAGGAAAAATAAATACATTTGGACTGGATTTGACAAATGGCTGCCAAATTGAGCTAGTTGAACATATCTTTTGCATAGCTCATGTATTAAAACCCTAAGTGTACTTTTGGGGCGTTTGTTTTTGATTTGGCAAACCGTGTGTATATATTAACTTTTGAAACTTTTGTATGTCATTTTGATTGGTAAACGCTAAAGTTCAGATGTGAATGTTTGTTAGCTATTTCGGTTGGGTTCTGACGGGTCGGTTACTATTCATGGCCGACTCCGGATTTCATTTTATTTTATTCTGGGTTATTTTACTATTTTGATTTGTTTACGCGCGTTTGTAAGTTCCGGATCGCAATAGATAGCTCTAATCTGATCCGTAGTCCTGGCGAGAGCTGGGCAGGCAGTCCGCTAACCCCTTTGGTTCGCCTTAGGGGAAAGTGGGGCTGTTACAAGTGGTATCAGAGCCACTTCGCGTGGTCTCTGCGCGGAGTGAGACTGGGCCAAGTGGTGTTGTGGTCCTAATTTCATGAATGTGTTTAAGTGCTCGTTTGAGCGTAAGTTATGAACCGGGCATGTGATAAGTGTGCGAATCATTATCATGGGACTCGAGGAAACTAGGTATGTATGTCGGGTAGGAATCTTTAATAAGGATGGTTTACTCTTGGGACCGGCCGGCTCGAGTTGTGAATTATCTTAGATGGGATTCTTGTGCCCGGATACGGAAGAGATGAGAGCCTAGGTAGGCAATTTGGGCTAGTCATTTGCTTGATCCGTTGGGTACCTTAGATTTGAGGGATTCCGCTGATAAGGAATTTCGAGGACGAAATTCTTTTAAGGGGGGGGGAGTGTGAGAACCCGTAAAACCCTAATATTTTTCCTAGGGTTTATTTCCCCTTAATTGCATGTTTTCTGCATTTTCTGGCTTAGGAATATTTTCCTGGTGAATTTTATGAGTAATTATAGTTTTAAGATGAGTTTTCTCGTATTGGATAGTTTTTAGAAAATTAAGAATATATATTGGACGTGGGACCCACGAGTGCGAAAAGTTCGGGAAAATTCGGCCAATACGGTTAAGTTTCGGATACTGTGGAAAAGTTATCGGATGTTACGAGATAAGTAGAGAGTGAGATTTGATTGATGTGAGAGAGAAAAGAAAGGATAGGAATGCATTTATTAGAGTGCCAAGTGTCAATTTTCCATTGGTTTGACTTTAAGAGTTACTATTCACTATTTTGACCTTTGACCAAAATTGGTTAAATATCTCCAAAAATTCACAAAATTCACCATTTTCTTCCCTTGTGTTGGCCGAACCTCTCATCAAAGAAGAAAGAAAAACTCTTCCAAGTTTAAGCTTCCAACAAGCTCAAATCACCCAACTCAAGTCCTTAAACTAGAATCTACTCCATGAAATTCCTTCCTTTGGTGCTCTTGAGTGTATTAGTGAAGTTGATTTGAAGAGCTAAGGTGTCCACACTCCCTATCTCTCTTGATTGCTTGGTAAGTGATGCTTGAACACCCTACTACATCTAATGATGGTTATATTATGCTTAGAAGTGGCTTGAGTGTTGGAAAATGTGATTTATTTCTTGATTTGAAGAGTTTTGGTGAAGTTTTCCATTTTATGATGAATTTTCTGGTTTCATATGATTTTGATGTTTTGGACTAGTATGATGGTTGGTAATAAGGGGCTTTGGCTCTAGTAGGTGTGAATTGTGGTTAAATGCAACCAATTTTGGATTTGGAATGAAATGTGAAAAGTTAGGGTTCATGAACCCCTATTCTGTCCGAAATTTTAGGTCATAGCTAGAGGCCGAATTGGACTTTGCTCAAAACATGAAAGTTGTAGGTATTGATGATTTTGAAGTGCCTGCAAAATTTCAGGGCATTTGGAGTAGTATAGAGAGAGTTATGCCGTTTTTACTGTTGCTGTTTTTGGTGCACAGAATGTCCGAACTGCGATAGTAATTGCCTGTTTTGACTGGAATTGGTTTGGATTTTGAAGTTGGTGTCTTTTGAGTAAATGTAGCTGGATGTTTTAGCTAACTTATGCCTTTGGAATTTCGGCATTTGGACCTGTGTAGGCTGAGATTGACGTATTACAGTTTTGTGTGTTTTGCAAACCTGTTTTGGTAATTCTGGTTTGGTATTTGGCACTTTTGACCTAGTTGTGCTAGGATTTGGACTGAGAGGCCTTCTACATTGTTGTAGCTCTGTTTCTTGGCTTCGAAATGGTGGGTCTTACACCCCCATCCGATATTTGTAGTGAGAGTTGTGCCATTACCGCATTATGAGGTCAAATCCGGTTTTCTTATCAAGGCTTAGGTTAAAGCCCTTTCTTAATTTCTGGTTTGCTTTCATGCTTGTATATGTTTATAAAACCCTATTGGGGTTGTGAATTGGTGTTGTTTATGGCTCGGTATGGTTTCTTGTTTTATGATATTGTGAGCCTATGGAACGGCTCTTGACATGAAATGCTTATCTGTGTGTTGTTGGGTTGTGATTGAAGAAAAATAATGAAACCTTAATGGCTGGAAAAGTAAGAATTTTAGGGGAAGTGCTGCCCGATTTTCTAGGCCGTTGGTTCCTTTAAGTTGGATTTGCCTTTTGGTAGAATGAAAGGCTTTTGGGTTGTTTTCGCCTAAGTCTTCATGTTACCTTTTTGTTTCCAAGAAAATCATGTTTTCCACCCTTGCATTAGTAATTATTTTGGCGAGGCATACGACTAGTAGTCGAGCCTCATGTGCATTGTGTTTACTCGATTCTGGAAGTAAAACCTTCAATTGATTTATTTTGATTATTTTAGGGTTTCTTGGCGATTAAGGCCAATCTGAAGTGAAAACTTTTGAAGTTGAGCCGGTGAGTGTACCACTCCCCTCCATTGCTATTTAACTTGATTTCTGCTCTGCAATCTGTTTATTTGTTCGAGACGAGGGTGTACTTTATCACACTCGTTCTCTAGTCTGCTCATATGCCAATTTACTATGCAAAATTTGAATCTGTTATCTGTGTCTGCATCTGTTCGGATTTCTGTGACCTATGAGCTCAATCCTGTGGCTAAGTTATTCGAGTCGGGCCGGCAAGGGCCTGGACGATTAGATAACGAACCACGGTAGTCTGTTCGGGGATTTTGGGTATTGAGACCCTTGATTCCGGGTATACTCGAGTATTACCATTTTTGTTCGTTTGAGGTGAGCGGGCCCGGTAAAGGGGTGTTTGGTGGACGGAATTCGGTGATAAGAGGGGTCTACGGACGCATGGGTTCTATATACGTTGACGGAGAGTCAACCGGTTTGGATCAAGTATTGCGCTGGAAATTTGGCTCCTGAGAGCCACCCATATCCTTCTGATTTGAATCATTGGTTCCTTTGCTTTACATCTGACATGTGTATCTGATTTGTTAAATGTGAAATGCCATGATTTTAATGCTATCTGTTTGGTACCTCATTGAGCGCAAGCTCACCCCGTTCTGTTCCTTTTCTTTTCCTTACAGGAAAAATAAATACATTTGGACTGGATTTGACAAATGGCTGCCAAATTGAGCTAGTTGAACATATCTTTTGCATAGCTCATGTATTAAAACCCTAAGTGTACTTTTGGGGCGTTTGTTTTTGATTTGGCAAACCGTGTGTATATATTAACTTTTGAAACTTTTGTATGTCATTTTGATTGGTAAACGCTAAAGTTCAGATGTGAATGTTTGTTAGCTATTTCGGTTGGGTTCTGACGGGTCGGTTACTATTCATGGCCGACTCCGGATTTCATTTTATTTTATTCTGGGTTATTTTACTATTTTGATTTGTTTACGCGCGTTTGTAAGTTCCGGATCGCAATAGATAGCTCTAATCTGATCCGTAGTCCTGGCGAGAGCTGGGCAGGCAGTCCGCTAACCCCTTTGGTTCGCCTTAGGGGAAAGTGGGGCTGTTACAAGTGGTATCAGAGCCACTTCGCGTGGTCTCTGCGCGGAGTGAGACTGGGCCAAGTGGTGTTGTGGTCCTAATTTCATGAATGTGTTTAAGTGCTCGTTTGAGCGTAAGTTATGAACCGGGCATGTGATAAGTGTGCGAATCATTATCATGGGACTCGAGGAAACTAGGTATGTATGTCGGGTAGGAATCTTTAATAAGGATGGTTTACTCTTGGGACCGGCCGGCTCGAGTTGTGAATTATCTTAGATGGGATTCTTGTGCCCGGATACGGAAGAGATGAGAGCCTAGGTAGGCAATTTGGGCTAGTCATTTGCTTGATCCGTTGGGTACCTTAGATTTGAGGGATTCCGCTGATAAGGAATTTCGAGGACGAAATTCTTTTAAGGGGGGGGGAGTGTGAGAACCCGTAAAACCCTAATATTTTTCCTAGGGTTTATTTCCCCTTAATTGCATGTTTTCTGCATTTTCTGGCTTAGGAATATTTTCCTGGTGAATTTTATGAGTAATTATAGTTTTAAGATGAGTTTTCTCGTATTGGATAGTTTTTAGAAAATTAAGAATATATATTGGACGTGGGACCCACGAGTGCGAAAAGTTCGGGAAAATTCGGCCAATACGGTTAAGTTTCGGATACTGTGGAAAAGTTATCGGATGTTACGAGATAAGTAGAGAGTGAGATTTGATTGATGTGAGAGAGAAAAGAAAGGATAGGAATGCATTTATTAGAGTGCCAAGTGTCAATTTTCCATTGGTTTGACTTTAAGAGTTACTATTCACTATTTTGACCTTTGACCAAAATTGGTTAAATATCTCCAAAAATTCACAAAATTCACCATTTTCTTCCCTTGTGTTGGCCGAACCTCTCATCAAAGAAGAAAGAAAAACTCTTCCAAGTTTAAGCTTCCAACAAGCTCAAATCACCCAACTCAAGTCCTTAAACTAGAATCTACTCCATGAAATTCCTTCCTTTGGTGCTCTTGAGTGTATTAGTGAAGTTGATTTGAAGAGCTAAGGTGTCCACACTCCCTATCTCTCTTGATTGCTTGGTAAGTGATGCTTGAACACCCTACTACATCTAATGATGGTTATATTATGCTTAGAAGTGGCTTGAGTGTTGGAAAATGTGATTTATTTCTTGATTTGAAGAGTTTTGGTGAAGTTTTCCATTTTATGATGAATTTTCTGGTTTCATATGATTTTGATGTTTTGGACTAGTATGATGGTTGGTAATAAGGGGCTTTGGCTCTAGTAGGTGTGAATTGTGGTTAAATGCAACCAATTTTGGATTTGGAATGAAATGTGAAAAGTTAGGGTTCATGAACCCCTATTCTGTCCGAAATTTTAGGTCATAGCTAGAGGCCGAATTGGACTTTGCTCAAAACATGAAAGTTGTAGGTATTGATGATTTTGAAGTGCCTGCAAAATTTCAGGGCATTTGGAGTAGTATAGAGAGAGTTATGCCGTTTTTACTGTTGCTGTTTTTGGTGCACAGAATGTCCGAACTGCGATAGTAATTGCCTGTTTTGACTGGAATTGGTTTGGATTTTGAAGTTGGTGTCTTTTGAGTAAATGTAGCTGGATGTTTTAGCTAACTTATGCCTTTGGAATTTCGGCATTTGGACCTGTGTAGGCTGAGATTGACGTATTACAGTTTTGTGTGTTTTGCAAACCTGTTTTGGTAATTCTGGTTTGGTATTTGGCACTTTTGACCTAGTTGTGCTAGGATTTGGACTGAGAGGCCTTCTACATTGTTGTAGCTCTGTTTCTTGGCTTCGAAATGGTGGGTCTTACACCCCCATCCGATATTTGTAGTGAGAGTTGTGCCATTACCGCATTATGAGGTCAAATCCGGTTTTCTTATCAAGGCTTAGGTTAAAGCCCTTTCTTAATTTCTGGTTTGCTTTCATGCTTGTATATGTTTATAAAACCCTATTGGGGTTGTGAATTGGTGTTGTTTATGGCTCGGTATGGTTTCTTGTTTTATGATATTGTGAGCCTATGGAACGGCTCTTGACATGAAATGCTTATCTGTGTGTTGTTGGGTTGTGATTGAAGAAAAATAATGAAACCTTAATGGCTGGAAAAGTAAGAATTTTAGGGGAAGTGCTGCCCGATTTTCTAGGCCGTTGGTTCCTTTAAGTTGGATTTGCCTTTTGGTAGAATGAAAGGCTTTTGGGTTGTTTTCGCCTAAGTCTTCATGTTACCTTTTTGTTTCCAAGAAAATCATGTTTTCCACCCTTGCATTAGTAATTATTTTGGCGAGGCATACGACTAGTAGTCGAGCCTCATGTGCATTGTGTTTACTCGATTCTGGAAGTAAAACCTTCAATTGATTTATTTTGATTATTTTAGGGTTTCTTGGCGATTAAGGCCAATCTGAAGTGAAAACTTTTGAAGTTGAGCCGGTGAGTGTACCACTCCCCTCCATTGCTATTTAACTTGATTTCTGCTCTGCAATCTGTTTATTTGTTCGAGACGAGGGTGTACTTTATCACACTCGTTCTCTAGTCTGCTCATATGCCAATTTACTATGCAAAATTTGAATCTGTTATCTGTGTCTGCATCTGTTCGGATTTCTGTGACCTATGAGCTCAATCCTGTGGCTAAGTTATTCGAGTCGGGCCGGCAAGGGCCTGGACGATTAGATAACGAACCACGGTAGTCTGTTCGGGGATTTTGGGTATTGAGACCCTTGATTCCGGGTATACTCGAGTATTACCATTTTTGTTCGTTTGAGGTGAGCGGGCCCGGTAAAGGGGTGTTTGGTGGACGGAATTCGGTGATAAGAGGGGTCTACGGACGCATGGGTTCTATATACGTTGACGGAGAGTCAACCGGTTTGGATCAAGTATTGCGCTGGAAATTTGGCTCCTGAGAGCCACCCATATCCTTCTGATTTGAATCATTGGTTCCTTTGCTTTACATCTGACATGTGTATCTGATTTGTTAAATGTGAAATGCCATGATTTTAATGCTATCTGTTTGGTACCTCATTGAGCGCAAGCTCACCCCGTTCTGTTCCTTTTCTTTTCCTTACAGGAAAAATAAATACATTTGGACTGGATTTGACAAATGGCTGCCAAATTGAGCTAGTTGAACATATCTTTTGCATAGCTCATGTATTAAAACCCTAAGTGTACTTTTGGGGCGTTTGTTTTTGATTTGGCAAACCGTGTGTATATATTAACTTTTGAAACTTTTGTATGTCATTTTGATTGGTAAACGCTAAAGTTCAGATGTGAATGTTTGTTAGCTATTTCGGTTGGGTTCTGACGGGTCGGTTACTATTCATGGCCGACTCCGGATTTCATTTTATTTTATTCTGGGTTATTTTACTATTTTGATTTGTTTACGCGCGTTTGTAAGTTCCGGATCGCAATAGATAGCTCTAATCTGATCCGTAGTCCTGGCGAGAGCTGGGCAGGCAGTCCGCTAACCCCTTTGGTTCGCCTTAGGGGAAAGTGGGGCTGTTACAAGTGGTATCAGAGCCACTTCGCGTGGTCTCTGCGCGGAGTGAGACTGGGCCAAGTGGTGTTGTGGTCCTAATTTCATGAATGTGTTTAAGTGCTCGTTTGAGCGTAAGTTATGAACCGGGCATGTGATAAGTGTGCGAATCATTATCATGGGACTCGAGGAAACTAGGTATGTATGTCGGGTAGGAATCTTTAATAAGGATGGTTTACTCTTGGGACCGGCCGGCTCGAGTTGTGAATTATCTTAGATGGGATTCTTGTGCCCGGATACGGAAGAGATGAGAGCCTAGGTAGGCAATTTGGGCTAGTCATTTGCTTGATCCGTTGGGTACCTTAGATTTGAGGGATTCCGCTGATAAGGAATTTCGAGGACGAAATTCTTTTAAGGGGGGGGGAGTGTGAGAACCCGTAAAACCCTAATATTTTTCCTAGGGTTTATTTCCCCTTAATTGCATGTTTTCTGCATTTTCTGGCTTAGGAATATTTTCCTGGTGAATTTTATGAGTAATTATAGTTTTAAGATGAGTTTTCTCGTATTGGATAGTTTTTAGAAAATTAAGAATATATATTGGACGTGGGACCCACGAGTGCGAAAAGTTCGGGAAAATTCGGCCAATACGGTTAAGTTTCGGATACTGTGGAAAAGTTATCGGATGTTACGAGATAAGTAGAGAGTGAGATTTGATTGATGTGAGAGAGAAAAGAAAGGATAGGAATGCATTTATTAGAGTGCCAAGTGTCAATTTTCCATTGGTTTGACTTTAAGAGTTACTATTCACTATTTTGACCTTTGACCAAAATTGGTTAAATATCTCCAAAAATTCACAAAATTCACCATTTTCTTCCCTTGTGTTGGCCGAACCTCTCATCAAAGAAGAAAGAAAAACTCTTCCAAGTTTAAGCTTCCAACAAGCTCAAATCACCCAACTCAAGTCCTTAAACTAGAATCTACTCCATGAAATTCCTTCCTTTGGTGCTCTTGAGTGTATTAGTGAAGTTGATTTGAAGAGCTAAGGTGTCCACACTCCCTATCTCTCTTGATTGCTTGGTAAGTGATGCTTGAACACCCTACTACATCTAATGATGGTTATATTATGCTTAGAAGTGGCTTGAGTGTTGGAAAATGTGATTTATTTCTTGATTTGAAGAGTTTTGGTGAAGTTTTCCATTTTATGATGAATTTTCTGGTTTCATATGATTTTGATGTTTTGGACTAGTATGATGGTTGGTAATAAGGGGCTTTGGCTCTAGTAGGTGTGAATTGTGGTTAAATGCAACCAATTTTGGATTTGGAATGAAATGTGAAAAGTTAGGGTTCATGAACCCCTATTCTGTCCGAAATTTTAGGTCATAGCTAGAGGCCGAATTGGACTTTGCTCAAAACATGAAAGTTGTAGGTATTGATGATTTTGAAGTGCCTACAAAATTTCAGGGCATTTGGAGTAGTATAGAGAGAGTTATGCCGTTTTTACTGTTGCTGTTTTTGGTGCACAGAATGTCCGAACTGCGATAGTAATTGCCTGTTTTGACTGGAATTGGTTTGGATTTTGAAGTTGGTGTCTTTTGAGTAAATGTAGCTGGATGTTTTAGCTAACTTATGCCTTTGGAATTTCGGCATTTGGACCTGTGTAGGCTGAGATTGACGTATTACAGTTTTGTGTGTTTTGCAAACCTGTTTTGGTAATTCTGGTTTGGTATTTGGCACTTTTGACCTAGTTGTGCTAGGATTTGGACTGAGAGGCCTTCTACATTGTTGTAGCTCTGTTTCTTGGCTTCGAAATGGTGGGTCTTACACCCCCATCCGATATTTGTAGTGAGAGTTGTGCCATTACCGCATTATGAGGTCAAATCCGGTTTTCTTATCAAGGCTTAGGTTAAAGCCCTTTCTTAATTTCTGGTTTGCTTTCATGCTTGTATATGTTTATAAAACCCTATTGGGGTTGTGAATTGGTGTTGTTTATGGCTCGGTATGGTTTCTTGTTTTATGATATTGTGAGCCTATGGAACGGCTCTTGACATGAAATGCTTATCTGTGTGTTGTTGGGTTGTGATTGAAGAAAAATAATGAAGCCTTAATGGCTGGAAAAGTAAGAATTTTAGGGGAAGTGCTGCCCGATTTTCTAGGCCGTTGGTTCCTTTAAGTTGGATTTGCCTTTTGGTAGAATGAAAGGCTTTTGGGTTGTTTTCGCCTAAGTCTTCATGTTACCTTTTTGTTTCCAAGAAAATCATGTTTTCCACCCTTGCATTAGTAATTATTTTGGCGAGGCATACGACTAGTAGTCGAGCCTCATGTGCATTGTGTTTACTCGATTCTGGAAGTAAAACCTTCAATTGATTTATTTTGATTATTTTAGGGTTTCTTGGCGATTAAGGCCAATCTGAAGTGAAAACTTTTGAAGTTGAGCCGGTGAGTGTACCACTCCCCTCCATTGCTATTTAACTTGATTTCTGCTCTGCAATCTGTTTATTTGTTCGAGACGAGGGTGTACTTTATCACACTCGTTCTCTAGTCTGCTCATATGCCAATTTACTATGCAAAATTTGAATCTGTTATCTGTGTCTGCATCTGTTCGGATTTCTGTTCGGATTTCTATGACCTATGAGCTCAATCCTGTGGCTAAGTTATTCGAGTCGGGCCGGCAAGGGCCTGGACGATTAGATAACGAACCACGGTAGTCTGTTCGGGGATTTTGGGTATTGAGACCCTTGATTCCGGGTATACTCGAGTATTACCATTTTTGTTCGTTTGAGGTGAGCGGGCCCGGTAAAGGGGTGTTTGGTGGACGGAATTCGGTGATAAGAGGGGTCTACGGACGCATGGGTTCTATATACGTTGACGGAGAGTCAACCGGTTTGGATCAAGTATTGCGCTGGAAATTTGGCTCCTGAGAGCCACCCGTATCCTTCTGATTTGAATCATTGGTTCCTTTGCTTTACATCTGACATGTGTATCTGATTTGTTAAATGTGAAATGCCATGATTTTAATGCTATCTGTTTGGTACCTCATTGAGCGCAAGCTCACCCCGTTCTGTTCCTTTTGTTTTCCTTACAGGAAAAATAAATACATTTGGACTGGATTTGACAAATGGCTGCCAAATTGAGCTAGTTGAACATATCTTTTGCATAGCTCATGTATTAAAACCCTAAGTGTACTTTTGGGGCGTTTGTTTTTGATTTGGCAAACCGTGTGTATATATTAACTTTTGAAACTTTTGTATGTCATTTTGATTGGTAAACGCTAAAGTTCAGATGTGAATGTTTGTTAGCTATTTCGGTTGGGTTCTGACGGGTCGGTTACTATTCATGGCCGACTCCGGATTTCATTTTATTTTATTCTGGGTTATTTTACTATTTTGATTTGTTTACGCGCGTTTGTAAGTTCCGGATCGCAATAGATAGCTCTAATCTGATCCGTAGTCCTGGCGAGAGCTGGGCAGGCAGTCCGCTAACCCCTTTGGTTCGCCTTAGGGGAAAGTGGGGCTGTTACAAGTGGTATCAGAGCCACTTCGCGTGGTCTCTGCGCGGAGTGAGACTGGGCCAAGTGGTGTTGTGGTCCTAATTTCATGAATGTGTTTAAGTGCTCGTTTGAGCGTAAGTTATGAACCGGGCATGTGATAAGTGTGCGAATCATTATCATGGGACTCGAGGAAACTAGGTATGTATGTCGGGTAGGAATCTTTAATAAGGATGGTTTACTCTTGGGACCGGCCGGCTCGAGTTGTGAATTATCTTAGATGGGATTCTTGTGCCCGGATACGGAAGAGATGAGAGCCTAGGTAGGCAATTTGGGCTAGTCATTTGCTTGATCCGTTGGGTACCTTAGATTTGAGGGATTCCGCTGATAAGGAATTTCGAGGACGAAATTCTTTTAAGGGGGGGAGAGTGTGAGAACCCGTAAAACCCTAATATTTTTCCTAGGGTTTATTTCCCCTTAATTGCATGTTTTCTGCATTTTCTGGCTTAGGAATATTTTCCTGGTGAATTTTATGAGTAATTATAGTTTTAAGATGAGTTTTCTCGTATTGGATAG
This sequence comes from Coffea arabica, assembly GCF_036785885.1. NCBI lineage: Eukaryota > Viridiplantae > Streptophyta > Magnoliopsida > Gentianales > Rubiaceae > Coffea > Coffea arabica. Next base: position 48,616,232 of record NC_092321.1, read on the forward strand.
TTTTTAGAAAATTAAGAATATATATTGGACGTGGGACCCACGAGTGCGAAAAGTTCGGGAAAATTCGGCCAATACGGTTAAGTTTCGGATACTGTGGAAAAGTTATCGGATGTTACGAGATAAGTAGAGAGTGAGATTTGATTGATGTGAGAGAGAAAAGAAAGGATAGGAATGCATTTATTAGAGTGCCAAGTGTCAATTTTCCATTGGTTTGACTTTAAGAGTTACTATTCACTATTTTGACCTTTGACCAAAATTGGTTAAATATCTCCAAAAATTCACAAAATTCACCATTTTCTTCCCTTGTGTTGGCCGAACCTCTCATCAAAGAAGAAAGAAAAACTCTTCCAAGTTTAAGCTTCCAACAAGCTCAAATCACCCAACTCAAGTCCTTAAACTAGAATCTACTCCATGAAATTCCTTCCTTTGGTGCTCTTGAGTGTATTAGTGAAGTTGATTTGAAGAGCTAAGGTGTCCACACTCCCTATCTCTCTTGATTGCTTGGTAAGTGATGCTTGAACACCCTACTACATCTAATGATGGTTATATTATGCTTAGAAGTGGCTTGAGTGTTGGAAAATGTGATTTATTTCTTGATTTGAAGAGTTTTGGTGAAGTTTTCCATTTTATGATGAATTTTCTGGTTTCATATGATTTTGATGTTTTGGACTAGTATGATGGTTGGTAATAAGGGGCTTTGGCTCTAGTAGGTGTGAATTGTGGTTAAATGCAACCAATTTTGGATTTGGAATGAAATGTGAAAAGTTAGGGTTCATGAACCCCTATTCTGTCCGAAATTTTAGGTCATAGCTAGAGGCCGAATTGGACTTTGCTCAAAACATGAAAGTTGTAGGTATTGATGATTTTGAAGTGCCTGCAAAATTTCAGGGCATTTGGAGTAGTATAGAGAGAGTTATGCCGTTTTTACTGTTGCTGTTTTTGGTGCACAGAATGTCCGAACTGCGATAGTAATTGCCTGTTTTGACTGGAATTGGTTTGGATTTTGAAGTTGGTGTCTTTTGAGTAAATGTAGCTGGATGTTTTAGCTAACTTATGCCTTTGGAATTTCGGCATTTGGACCTGTGTAGACTGAGATTGACGTATTACAGTTTTGTGTGTTTTGCAAACCTGTTTTGGTAATTCTGGTTTGGTATTTGGCACTTTTGACCTAGTTGTGCTAGGATTTGGACTGAGAGGCCTTCTACATTGTTGTAGCTCTGTTTCTTGGCTTCGAAATGGTGGGTCTTACACCCCCATCCGATATTTGTAGTGAGAGTTGTGCCATTACCGCATTATGAGGTCAAATCCGGTTTTCTTATCAAGGCTTAGGTTAAAGCCCTTTCTTAATTTCTGGTTTGCTTTCATGCTTGTATATGTTTATAAAACCCTATTGGGGTTGTGAATTGGTGTTGTTTATGGCTCGGTATGGTTTCTTGTTTTATGATATTGTGAGCCTATGGAACGGCTCTTGACATGAAATGCTTATCTGTGTGTTGTTGGGTTGTGATTGAAGAAAAATAATGAAGCCTTAATGGCTGGAAAAGTAAGAATTTCAGGGGAAGTGCTGCCCAATTTTCTAGGCCGTTGGTTCCTTTAAGTTGGATTTGCCTTTTGGTAGAATGAAAGGCTTTTGGGTTGTTTGCGCCTAAGTCTTCATGTTAGCTTTTTGTTTCCAAGAAAATCATGTTTTCCACCCTTGCATTAGTAATTATTTTGGCGAGGCATACGACTAGTAGTCGAGCCTCATGTGCATTGTGTTTACTCGATTCTGAAAGTAAAACCTTCAATTGATTTATTTTGATTATTTTAGGGTTTCTTGGCGATTAAGGCCAATCTGAAGTGAAAACTTTTGAAGTTGAGCCGGTGAGTGTACCACTCCCCTCCATTGCTATTTAACTTGATTTCTGCTCTGCAATCTGTTTATTTGTTCGAGACGAGGGTGTACTTTATCACACTCGTTCTCTAGTCTGCTCATATGCCAATTTACTATGCAAAATTTGAATCTGTTATCTGTGTCTGCATCTGTTCGGATTTCTGTTCGGATTTCTATGACCTATGAGCTCAATCCTGTGGCTAAGTTATTCGAGTCGGGCCGGCAAGGGCCTGGACGATTAGATAACGAACCACGGTAGTCTGTTCGGGGATTTTGGGTATTGAGACCCTTGATTCCGGGTATACTCGAGTATTACCATTTTTGTTCGTTTGAGGTGAGCGGGCCCGGTAAAGGGGTGTTTGGTGGACGGAATTCGGTGATAAGAGGGGTCTACGGACGCATGGGTTCTATATACGTTGACGGAGAGTCAACCGGTTTGGATCAAGTATTGCGCTGGAAATTTGGCTCCTGAGAGCCACCCGTATCCTTCTGATTTGAATCATTGGTTCCTTTGCTTTACATCTGACATGTGTATCTGATTTGTTAAATGTGAAATGCCATGATTTTAATGCTATTTGTTTGGTACCTCATTGAGCGCAAGTTCACCCCGTTCTGTTCCTTTTGTTTTCCTTACAGGAAAAATAAATACATTTGGACTGGATTTGACAAATGGCTGCCAAATTGAGGTAGTTGAACATATCTTTTGCATAGCTCATGTATTAAAACCCTAAGTGTACTTTTGGGGCGTTTGTTTTTGATTTGGCAAACCGTGTGTATATATTAACTTTTGAAACTTTTGTATGTCATTTTGATTGGTAAACGCTAAAGTTCAGATGTGAATGTTTGTTAGCTATTTCGGTTGGGTTCTGACGGGTCGGTTACTATTCATGGCCGACTCCGAATTTCATTTTATTTTATTCTTGGTTATTTTACTATTTTGATTTGTTTACGCGCGTTTGTAAGTTTCGGATCGCAATAGATAGCTCTAATCTGATCCGTAGTCCTGGCGAGAGTTGGGCAGGCAGTCCGCTAACCCCTTTGGTTCGCCTTAGGGGAAAGTGGGGCTGTTACACCACACCATAAGGGTGGGAGGGCCTCTTATCCTGTCCTGGTAATCAAGTGTTGGACGTAAAGTCGTTGGGTGAATCCCTCGACCAGTCTATAACATTCAAGTGTTGGACGTAAAGTCGTTGGGTGAATCCCTCGACCAGTCTATAAATATAAGTGTTGGACGTAATGTCGTTGGGTGAATCCCTCGACCAGTCTAAGGTATACTCGAATATTATTGCTTCCCTATTTATTTACTTCAGTCGAATCAATACGTGTTAATTGTTTCAAGTTATTGCATGATTTTGGGGCACCACTGAGCTTTAGCTCACCCCACGTTTATTTGTTTTCCTTGACAGGTCTTGAGGTTTGAGAAATCTGAGCTACTTATATCTTCTTAAGAATGTATCTACTTCGTTTTGTGGCTTGTAATGTATTTGAATTAAACGATATAGTTTTGTTTTGGGATTGCCACTTGAAGCTGGAAAAGTGTAAACCCTGATTATAATATTTGGCTTGTATGTGTATATATACTCGGGCTGTATGAAATTTTATGTTTTGGAAACTGTAAGACTTTACTTCTTGAATGTAACGCGTGTGGTGTTTAGGAGCCGCCGATTGGCTAACTTCGGATGTTGTTATCTTTGAAGTTAATGTGTTTTAGTGGTGTACATATATATATGTATGAATTGGGTTTTTGGAAACTTAGCGAAAAAAGGTAATTCGTGCATGCCAAAAGGTAATTCGTGCTGTAACCCTAATCTTTGAGGAACGTGCATGGAGGGGCCTCCGTGGCCGCCGCCGGCCACAGAGGGTGCACCTGGCTGCGCAGCACCTTCCAAGTCATTCGCCGACGTGCTATCTGGTTCGGGCCAGCTGGAGGTGTCAAATATTCCTGATCTGGGTTGTTGTTCAATTCATAGAGGGGAGCCGGAGCTGCGATTATCCCAGAGAGATATGCATCTGCTTTCGAGGCCTTTTAAGAATGCTTTGGTCGGACGTTTTCCGTTTCGTCGCCCACCAATGGAGGTTATTAGGGGTTTTTTGTTTCGCTGGGTCTCAAGGGAGACTGTGAGGTTGGCCTTCTGGATATGAATCACGTACTGATCAGGCCGTCGACGGAGGAGGATTATACACGACTTTTTGTGCGCCGGTCTTGGTTCGTGAAGGGAGCGCAGATGCTGATATCCAAATGGACATTGGATTTCAAAGTTCATCAGGATTCGACATATGCTCCGGTGTGGGTATCTTTGCCATCACTTCCTTTGCCTTTGTTTAATGCGATGTACATTGCCAAATTAGCTGGTTTGTTGGGACGATGTCTGAAGATTGACGCAGCGACTTTGGCCCTTCGACGTCCTTCGGTGGCGAGGGTCCTGATTGAGATGGATATATCAAAGCAGCCCCCGAACCGTATTTGGATTGGGGAGGCTCAGGACGGGTTCTGGCAGGCTGTAGAATATGAGAGCTGGCCGAAATTTTGTGGCCGAAATGTTTTAGGAAGAATCCGGATCTCCAGCCTTCCAAGAGGATCGGGACAGCAACGGTGGGTTCCCAGCCTAACAATGGTCATTCTCTCTTGCAGAGGGAAGGAGCGCGGAAACAGGTGGAGTGGCGTCAGCGGACTGATGGTGCCTTGGTTTCTGGCCAGGGAGTAGAGGGCAAAATTGCCGGAAATGGTGATCCTGAGATGGGTGCTCCCTCTGTGGTCGCTGATATAGGGCGGGGGGTGCAGCACCAAACATGGGTTCAGAAGGCGCCGATGTTATTGACTAATTTTGTTAACGTTTCGACAGCAGAAGAAGTTTTGGCTGGTGATGGGACTGCTGCACTTTCGGTTGCTGCTGATGTGATTGCTGCTATACCTGAAACGTCTTCGGGGGATTTAAAGGAGTTGGAGCAGGCCTCGGCTCATACGTTGGTAATGCAGGTGGAGGAACGGGAGAGGGAGGAGTTGGTCGCGGCGTCTGTTAATACCTTTGCGGTGTTGAACGCTATTGATGACATGGAGGTGCAGGATTTTGATCGTATTCCTGCTAGGTCTGCTGGTCATTTTCGGGCAGCCAAGGGGCATAGACGGCAGTGCTCGGACGGGGATAATCCGGGGGAAGTAGCACCGTGGGAGCAGCTAAAACAGTTTCAAATGGTGTTGCATCGTCGGCTGCGCCATGCTTCAAAGCGATCAAGGGAGGGGCTGAGTGCGCGGGAGCAGCCTCAGGTCACGGGCGCTGGTCGAATTGAAATTAGGCTCCAGGGTGGCCACTCGGAGAACGCTCCTCTTAATCAGGTTCAGTTCCAATCTAAAAATCACTATTCTTTGCGGTCTCATGTTAAGTCCCATTAAGTTTGTAGTTTGGAATATACGTGGGGCTTCTCGCAAGGATTCCCTTAGATATTTGCATAAGATTTGCATAAATAATAGAATAAGATTGCTGGTTCTTTTGGAACCTTTGTCGGACATTCCACAATTGGAGGTGGTACGTCGGCTCCTGGGGTTTGATAAGGCTTTGGGAGCATTGCATAACAAGGTGTGGGTATTTTGGTATAGTGAGCTGTCTTTGAGCTTCAGGGAGATGGCAGAGCAGCTTCTTCACATGCACATCATATTTTCCTCTGGGTGTTCAATTCAAGTTTCGGCAGTTTATGCTAGATGCTCGAGGGTGGGGCGTCGAGAATTGTGGTCGGCAATGGAAGGATTAGCGGGAGAGGTTATCGGGCCATGGCTACTGGCAGGGGATTTTAATGTCATCTCCACCTCGGAGGAGCGTGTGGGCGGTTCTCCGGCTAATGCAAGGAACATGGAGGAATTTAATGCAGCTATCGGCAGTTGTGGCTTGTCGGAGGTGCCATTTGATGGGGGGTTATTTACCTGGACGAATGGTAGAGTATGGCAGAGATTGGATAGGGCCTTCTTGAATCAGGAGTGGGCTGATGGGTATGAATTCTCGCATGTCTCCCACTTGGCCAGGGGACGGTCAGATCATGCTCCAGTCTTGATTAACTGTCAGAATGGGGGCCACAGCAAGCGGTCGTTTAGATTTCTGAATGTTTGGAGGCGGCATTCGGGTTTTATGAACGTGGTTCGACAGGGTTGGGCGATGCCGGTTGAGGGTGAGGGTATGCTGAAATTTTATAACAAGCTGAAAGCTGTTAAGGGGTGCCTGCAGGTTTGGAATGTCCAAGTATTTGGCAACATTTTTAGCAAGGTACGGGAGGCCGAGGCTTTGATGAAGCAACGTGAGGAGCAGTTTGACGCGGAGATGGATTCGGCGTCCTGGGCAGCGTTGGAGGAGGCAAAGGCGGCTTATGCACGGAGTTTGGCGTTGGAGGGTGAGTATTGGAGGCAGAAGGCGGGCATCAAATGGTTGCAGGTTGGGGATGCTAACTCAGCATATTTTCACTCTAAATGCCGGCAACGGCGAAATTTCAATTTTGTCGCTCGAATTAAAGATCAGTCGGGTGCATGGTTGGAGGATCTACAACACATCAGGCAGTCCGCAGTGGATTTCTATTCGTCTTTATTCGCTTCTGAACGACATGGGTGGCATTCGCCGGTGCTTCCCTTCTCGGTCCCTCAGTTGGCGCCGGCGGACAATGACATGTTAGCTGCTTTACCAGACATGGCAGAATTAAAGGGGGTGGTTTTCGCGTTGGACGCAGACAGTGCACCAGGACCAGACGATTTTGGGGCGGGTTTTTACCAAGCCTGTTGGGATATTATCCAGTCTGATTTATTGGAGGCGGTTCAGGCTTTTTTCCAGGGTATGCGTTTGCCTAGGAGTTTCACTAGCACATCTATTTTGTTATTGCCTAAGATCGCAGGCGCCATGCAGTGGAAGGACTTTCGGCCAATTAGTCTTTGTAACGTCTGTTCTAAAGTTATTTCTAAGCTCGTCTCGGATCGATTGGGTAGGGTTCTCCCTGCCTTAGTATCACCGTGGCAGACTGGTTTTGTTCCAGGCCGGGGGATAACGGATAACATCCTTTTGACGCAGGAGCTGGTGGTAGATTTAGATAGGCGCCTGAGACACCCGAACCTCATGTTAAAGTTGGACATGGAAAAGGCATATGACAGGGTCGAGTGGCCATTTCTTTTGTTTATGCTTCGTAAATTTGGTTTTGCGGAACAGGTGGTCGACATTTTCTTTCGTCTGGTGTCTAATAATTGGTTCTCAGTATTGGTGAATGGTGAGGCTGCTGGATTTTTTAAATCTTCAAGGGGTGTTAGGCAGGGCGACCCGGTTTCTCCTGGCCTATTTGTGTTAGTGGCAGAATTTTTAGGCCGCGGGTTACACCATCTGCTGGAGCGTCAGCCTGGTCGGTATTTTGTTACGGCAGGGCTTCCGGTGCCGTACCTTGCTTTTGCGGATGATATGCTTTTGTTCACAAGATGTTCAGAGGAGTGCCTGGTTGCAATAAAGGGTTTTTTGTCGGAGTACGAGGAGACTTCAGGCCAAAGGGTGAATGTCAGCAAGAGCTCTTTTTTTCTGCCTTCAGGGGCTACGTCGGAACAGGAGCAGTTGGTGACTAGGGTCCTAGGCTTTCACAGGCAATGCTTCCCATTCACCTATTTGGGTGCTCCTATATATAAAGGCCGGAGGCGGGGTGTCTTGTTTGATGATATTGTCTCTAAAATGCGGGCCCGTCTTGAACACTGGAGTACTAAGCTGCTCTCCTTTGGGGGTAAGATGGTTTTAGTACGGCATGTACTGGCTTCATTACCTATGTACTTACTTCAGGTGGTGAATCCTCCAAAGGCGGTACTCACACGGTTGGGTACAATTTGTAATTCCTTTCTTTGGGATAATAAGGGGGAGAGGCGCATTCATTGGTCTTCCTGGGACAAGCTGTGTTTTCCCATTGATGAGGGGGGTCTGGGTTTTCGGTCCTTTAATGACATGGCAAGGGCTTTTGCGGTTAAACTATGGTGGCGGTTTAGGCTTGGAGAGTCCATTTGGGCAAAGTTCATGCATGCCAAATACATCAAAGGAGTTCATCCTTCGGAGGCATTGGTAGAGCGGGCTACAGATACGTGGAAGCGTCTTGTGGCCGTACGTCAAATGGCTGAACAGAACATTAGGTGGTGTTTAGGGGAAGGACTTGTGGATTTTTGGAAGGATAGATGGGTTTTTAATGAGCCCTTAGAGAGTGTGGTGGGTGGCTCTGACAAGCCTCATTTTCAAGTCGCAGAGTTTATTGCTAGGGATGGTTGGGATGAACAGCGGCTTGGCCGGTGGGTTCCAGGGTTTGTCGTCCAGGCGATCAAAGAAGTGTCTCACGATGTGGCTCGGAAGGATATGATGGTGTGGGTGCCTTCGCCATCGGGCGATTTCACGGTTAGGTCGGCATGGGAGGTGCTTCGGCAAAGGAGGCTTCGTTCAGTTGTCGATTCCCTTCTTTGGCCTTCGGTTTTGCCGGCCAAAATGTCTTTTTTGGCCTGGAGATTGGTGCGTAATTTCCTCCCTCTAGATATGACATTGAGTTTTCGGGGTTTGGCTTTGCCCTCTCGGTGCGGGTGTTGCTACCTGGCGGAGGAGACTCTTTTGCATGTTTTCTTAACTGGTCCAGTTGCTTCGGAAGTGTGGAGGAGAGTGTCTGGCCGATTTGGTTTTCAGCTGCGTAATTGCTCCAGTATGACGTCGATTTTTATCTCTTGGCATTTTACGTCAGCTTCCTCTACGAAGGATCACATTCGGGCAGTCATGCCGGTTGTAGTGTGCTGGTTCCTTTGGCTTGCCAGGAACCAGGAGCGGTATCAGGGCAGGCGATGGGAGGTTGGCAGGATACTCCGCGAGATGGATTGTTTTCTGGACCAGCTCGGGAGGGCAGGTAAGTTTCGTCGGGCGCATTTTACGGGGGATGCGGATTGTGAGTTACTCAGGTTCATTAAAGTTTCCCCGCGGAGGGGGACCCCTTGTGCGGTGGCCTGGGAGAAACCGCCACTAAGTTTGCTTAAGCTCAACTCGGACGCGAGTGTGAATCGTGGTAGGGCCTCGGGTGGTGGTCTATTGCGGGATAGTCATGGGAAGTTGATCTTTGCTTTCTACAAGGAATTTGGAGATCACCAGGTGTTGGAGGCAGAAAGTATGGCTTTGTTGTTGGGTTTGCAGTTGTGTGTTCAGAGGGGGTTTTGCCCTTCATTGGTAGAGGTGGACTCCAAAACGTTGGTGCATTTGGTTGGCTCTGGGGTCATTGCTAAATGGCCATTATGTAATATTTTGAGGAAGATAAGAGATCTTTTGGAAGGTTTTTCGGCTTCTCTCTCACATATTTTCCGGGAGGCTAACTCCTCTGCGGATAGGTTAGCAGCTTTAGGGGCTGGAAGCACCCGGGTGTATGATCAGGTTCACCAACTGCCGGCTCTGGTTCGGGCTTCGATTAGTCTTGACGCACGGGGTGTGCCGGGTGTTCGTTGGATCAGTGAAGTGAGTTAGGCTGTGGTTTTGGTTGTAACTGTCTGTTTTTTTTTTTTGTTCTGCACTCGTTCATTTGTTCTGCAATAAGATTTGGGGCTGGCATTGTGACAGCCCCACCTCCCCCTAAGGCGTACCAAAGGGTTCGGCGGACCGCCTGCCCAACTCTCGTCAGGACTCACTCACTCGTATCTTACGCATACATCCATAGACAAGAAATAACATCGCAATTCAAACTTATAATATACATCGAAACTCAAATCCAGATACAAAGCTTCTACATACCAAAATACTTCAAAGTGTTTACAATTCGAGTACAATCAACCCTGGTCGGGTACTAGCACAAGTACAAATTCAAAATTCAAAACAACTAGACTACGCTAGTCGGTACATGTCTCACGCCTCGCCCGTACCCCCTGTAAGGAAAACAAATGGAGTGGAATGAGCTAAAAGCCCAGTGAGGTTCCAAATAGCAAGTTGGCCATTATTTAAAAGTACACGTATCAACGTAGCAAAAGATAGCGAGCATAACAAGTTCATAAAAGTGAACACTAACACTTCAAGTAGCAAATTTCCAAATGAGCGAGTGTAAAGTGCTTTTGGTTTTTAAAAGAAACAATAATCCAATAGGCAATAATCATTTCCAAGTATAAGGATACGGATGGCTCTCAGGAGCCAAGTTCCCATTGCTTCACCAGAGCTTGATCAAATATTAGTTGACACTCCGTCAACTTTCAAGTAAAGTAACCAATCCAGTAGATCACCACTTAACTCCAATCTCCGTCCACCAACCAAACCCCTTACCGGGCCCGAACTCCAAGATAAACACTGGTGGTAATACTCGAGTATACCGATTAGTCGAGGAGATAACACTCCACTCGACAACACTAGATACCCATGGTTCATTATCTAATCGACCAGGCCCTTGCCGGCTCGACTCGATTAACTAGCCAATGGGGTTTGGGTCCCCAAAAAGTCGATGAGATAACACTCCAATCGACTGAATCAAGATAAAAGTACGGAGACGGGAATGAGAGGTACCTCCCACTCAGATCGAGTGTGGTACATACTGCCGCTCAGTACTTACAAGTCACGTACAAGTATCTCAAATCAATTGCAACAATAAACAAGTACATATCACATTAGGGCAAGTGCGATAAAGTACACCCTTGCTCGATCATACCAATCACATATCATTCGACCATATTGGTCAAATATTAAAACTAGTGTCCAGTTCAATCAGGTATTTGGAAGCACTCACCAAAGGTCTAGTGCCTCTCAAAAGTCACATTCAGGTCCAACTCTTTGGTTGGAGTCCAAATCTGCGATAAAATATCATTTATGCATGTAAAACTCTCTAAAGTTCGAAACATAGGAGTTTCGCTTCAAGAAAATCAAGTAAATGCAAATCGTTTAAGTGGTATTCACGATACTTATCAAATGCAGAACAATTCATGCTCGCTCTTAAACCTTTGTAACTTTGAAGCAATTATACTTTGAAATACCATTTGAGTCGAAGAAATGGTGAAAACGTATTTCTATTAGTCGTAATTTTCATTTTTCCAAGGGTACAAGTTTCGGCCGAATTCTAACTCATATACCTCGATAAAAGAAGACGCAAATATTCTAGATGGTTCACGTGGTATTCGCTCTCAAGCCTTACTCGAGTCGCAAGTATATCTACCTAGCCCTCGAGTGCAAATTTGGGCAGCACGCCCTTGGTATTTACCTATTTTCCAGCCATTTATGGCTTCATTCTTTTTCTCAATCAGCCCCAAAACACATAAATAATCTCATCACAATAGTCGTTCAATAGGCTAAAAGTCATCCAAATACAAAGCAATTCTAGCAAGTAAGCTTCACTTGGAAATTCGAAAAGAGTGGCTAAAAGCTAAGTACAAGTCTTAACCGTTTTAATTAAGATAACTTGTTAAAAGAGTAAAACTTTGAGGAAATAAGAGATACATTAGCGAGAGAAGTTCAATAGGGGTACATTTGAAGTCAAGGAAGTGGAAAAATCAAGGTAAGAGGTTGGAAGTAGGCCGTCCGAGGTTTTAAAGTCCAGAAGCCTGTTTCTCTGCTTTAGGAATCTACCGAGATGAATAGTAACAGTAAACTTTAAAAATTCGCAACTCGAGTTCCACAAGTCAAAAAATTATGAAATTTATACTGTTGTAAAATAGATTTTTAGTACTACCACATCCCAGAAGACACTTTTTAGAGATTAAAATCACAAATAGGCCAAATATTCGATCCAAGTCAAAAATTCATTTTCCTGAAGAAACAGGACATTCAAGCAGGGCAGCCTACTTTGAGGAGTCACGGACAGCAGTACACATGGCAGAAAAATATGAAGGTTTTACATAACAAAGGCCCATGAGTCTAGTTTCAAATGCCACTGACGGCACCTCAATCGGATTTTTCTACACCAAGATATAAGCATTTTACTGAAACTGGTCAGTGAAATCCGAAAATCTGGAAACTCAATTTCACTTGTGAAAAACTCTTTTTTCTCTTTTAAAACCACAAGACTTTTATTCCAACCACCCATACATTAAGTATGACATTCATACCAGCAATTGTAACATAATTTAAGCATCAAATTTCAACAAAAACCAAAGATATACGTATATGCCAAGTTGAAAGTTTTGTAAGATGTGTAGACTAAGATTAAATCATTTTCTATTCAATAGTCATGGATTCTAAGTTGTTTGTAGTTTGGGTTTTGTTCCACTACACCAATGAATAGCAACCAGACTAAGCCAACCATCATGCAGCTTAACTGCACCAATGAATAGCAATCTAAAGTTTAAATACCCACTTCCGCAAAACATTGACATGTTTTATAAAAGGAGAAAATTTGAACTTCACTACCATTATTCTTATACGGAACCTGGTCGTATATCTAAAATGGAAATTAATCATATACTGTGTCCTTGAAGAGCACTACCTAAGGAACCAAGAGACATAGATATTGGCACCCAAATCCGTAGTATATTGGTTTTCACAGCAGCTCTCTCTTTGAAGCATCTGACACGACTTCTATTTCAGAAACTCACCATTGTTATCTAAAAATAAAGCCAAGAGTGCAGCATAGCAACTAGAACAACTTACATACGACTTTCACAGCTAGTAATCCTATATAACCTGAAGTAGATATATTTCATACTTCTGCTAACACGAGTCTTCAAGGAAATTCCAGTTACAAGCGTTAAAATTCTAGCTCCTTAGCCTCGGTCATCTCAGAAATTTTCCAGCACCCAATCAGCCTTTAATCTAAATTTTCTTCAGCAAGGTTCATTCTTAGCTAAAGTCTAACATTCATGTCCATATACGTGAACTAGAGAGTGTATATCAGTCATGCACATAAGAAACAATCAGAAAATCTCAGCTTAGCTCAACAATATCACATAACAGCTTCTATTGAGCATTTCCAGCACTTGGTCAGTATTTTAATCTTTATTTCTTCAGCCAAACCTCTTATAAACTTAAGGTAAATGTATAACATATGTTTCCTATCATTGGTTTTCCAGAAATTTCCAGCAATAAATCCAGTCTTTACAACCAATTTCTACTTCAATCCAACCTCAAGGAAATATACATCAAAAGCCCTCTAAAGTATGTGAAAGAAATTAAAGTTCCAAGTCATGTTACCTTTAAAACAAGCTAGAAGTTAACTCCCCTGTTTTGGTCCTTCTACTCGATCAAACAAGCTGGAAATGGAAACAAGACTCAAGCTTCCTTTCAGTTTTCTCTCGCTGGTTGCTCTTGGCTGAAGTGGAAACAAAACAAGGGAAATTTCTTTGTTTTCCCCAAATTTTCTCTCGGCTGGAAGGTGGGTGCAAGCCACAACCTTTTCCTCTCAACTCTCTCTACTCTCTCTCGGCTAAGGTGGGACAAAACAAGTGAGCAGTCTTGTTTGTCTTTGTTTTTCTTTCTCTCGGTGGTTGAGCTAAAGAAAAGAAACAAGAGGAAGTAAATTTGGCCTAGTCAACTTGCATGCTACTTGGTCAAAAATGGAGGCAATGGAGAAATATGTCTCTCTCGGTTGGGCAATTGGAGTAAGACAAGGAAAAACAATCCGGCAGCTTTCCCTTAAATTTGTTTTTTCCTACTCTCTTGCTTAGTCAAAATTTTCGGCCAAGAGAAGAAGATTATGGCTGATATTTCCACTCCATGGTCGGCCAAGAGGTAAGAAAATGAATGAAATGTCTTGGTCCATTTTGCTTCCAAGGTGAAGACTAAAACTAGTCTTGATCAAAGTAAAAAATCCAATAATTCTAAAAGTAATTAGCCAAGATTAACCCTTCATTTCCGCTCAAATAGAGTTTGCACAACCAAATAAGTTTGACTACTTCAATTAAACCCTTGCAAATGTTTTCAAAATTATTGGACCGAAACAAGAAGGTATAAAATCATATATAAATCATTTTCCAATTACTAAGAAATATAATTCATTCAAGGTAGAGAATTTCAAAACAAATACGTTTCGAAAACACCTTGCAGCACAATAACCCCTTTTGTACAAATCTCCCTCTAGTTCACAAAATTTATCGCACCTACCTCGCTAGTTGGACGAGTTGGTATATCACCCCAAGAAAACCAACATGCAATAAATTGAATGAGGCAATAGGAGTAAAATCACGATTCAACCGTTAGATTAACCAAAGATTCAAGGCAATTAGATTAGAATACAAATATATATATATATATAATTTTTGAGAATATCAATATAAATATAATTTTCGGGTTCTCACAATCTTCCCCCCTTAAAAGAATTTCGTCCTCGAAATTCCAACCTTTGCTCATACAAAGCTTGATTCTACAGGGTTTTTCCTCAACTCCAAAGTAGCTTCCTACTACCCTAGATGCTTCTACTAAAGTTTACTTGAGGGATAGTCGTATGAACGTAATGGCTAAACTATTGCTCTAAGGAAGGGCTAAGATGGCTTAGAATATTTACGAGGATATAAAATTAGAACTCGATGAAAAGGAACCATAGCTACGAAACTTGTTTGCTACGTTTACTAAATGTTGGCTTCATACACTATGCACTGGCAACTAGTCTGTTATGTAAATCTCTGATCATGTCTACAATTAAATCCCTATACGTGTACTACCCCTTTCTAATAGAATTTCCTTCATTACGGACCACAAAGAAAGAATCCTCACTTAAACTCAAGAATAGTAATGCACAACACATATAATCGGATATCAAGATGTAACTCCAATCGAAGACAAACATTGACTATCACTAGGGAAAAACATCAAGTATCAAGTCCCATGTTCATCAAGTAGATATATCCTATTACGTAAAGCATTCATGATACACCTTCAAGGACACAACTAGTTGTTCACTGCAGCTAATATAGTAGAATCACCATAGCCTAACTAATTTGTTTGAATAGTTCCTCACTTGGTGTTTAAGCTTGCCACTTCTATAATATACACCAGTTTTCCGCTAACACGTTCTAGTCTTAGTTACAGCATTCACAAGTCACAAGTAGAAGATATATACCTCTTCTTTCTATTTGTCCTTCTTAATTGCCAATTTGACTCCACCCATCTCTTTACATTTCCTTTTTGTATCATGAAACTTCCTTTACCATATTGAACTTTCTTGCCAAGAGGGTCTTGTTCGAGTGCACCCCTTTCAAATTGCTATTACCACCCCATTAATATCTTTTCATCTTCCCTTTTCATTCCCATGTACTTGTTCAGCTATTTCCACATCTTTTTGTTTCAATTGATTTCTTTTGGGAGCTCTACCTCCCTTCGAAAAATCCCTGTTTCCTCATGTATAACTTCCAAATTCTTCATTTCATTGATTCACTTAACCATATAAATGACCATCAAATTACAAATTACCACTCTAACCATACAATCTCCTTTCAAGCCATGTAATCTCTAAGTTTTTTTTTTTTTCTGTCGGTGCAAGGGCACCAATTTATTCATAAAAACTAGTCTGCACTAGGACACAAGTTGGATCAAACTAAGAATTACTACCAAATTAACATGGCTCACATCTAGTCATCTCATGTACTTGAGTGTACCTTATCTGTGTTGCACAACCTAAACCATAAAAATATGCCACTCAATTCATCAGCTAGCGTCAACCCATGCTCTAGCATTATATACAGTTCCCCTCATTATGCTACTATCTACAAACCCAAAATCCAATGAGCAACACCTAATGTTCATGCTTTCTCACATAAATCATATATCATCAGCCTCTCAAATTAGTCGAGGTACAAAACTCTTCAAATACATGGACAAATTCAAATCTATCATTAGTAAAGCCAATCCAAGGTAGCAAACATCACGTAGTAATTCGCCAATCTACTCTTCCTAGTCCAAAAACAATTCCTGTAATCATGACCTAAATACACCATTGGCCCTTCATCATTGAACTCTCGTATGTCGCATATCGACTACTATAGTTACTTAACACAACTAAGAAAATAACCTTATATGACACTAACACAAGGAATCCTTCAAGAACTATACTTAATCAAAACTCGAAGAAGTACAACTAGTTATGTACACTAAATGATAAGGATCCTAAGCCTTACCAATAGTTTCAATACATCCCCAGGTCCAAACTATTAATAGCCTCCGTGCCTTGACTTTTGTCATCAAACCTAACTCAAATTCGATCGAGATATCGACTCTCGTCCTAATGCTCTTATCTCTTTAGTATTCAGGTACAAGAATTCAAAATAAGATAATTCACAACTCGAGCTGGCCAGTCCCAAGAGTAAATCATATACATTTGAGATTCCTACCTGACAGATATATCTATTGTCCCCAAATACCATGATAAAGGCTTGACACCTATAATATTCATGATTCACAACTTATGTTCAAAAAAGAGCACTTAGTCCTTTACGTTTATTCACGAAATCAGGACCATAACACAACTTGGCCCAAACTCACCCCACGCAGAGACCACGCGAGGCAGCTCTGATACCACCTGTGACAGCCCCACCTCCCCCTAAGGCGTACCAAAGGGTTCGGCGGACCGCCTGCCCAACTCTCGCCAGGACTCACTCACTCGTATCTTACGCATACATCCATAGACAAGAAATAACATCGCAATTCAAACTTATAATATACATCGAAACTCAAATCCAGATACAAAGCTTCTACATACCAAAATACTTCAAAGTGTTTACAATTCGAGTACAATCAACCCTGGTCGGGTACTAGCACAAGTACAAATTCAAAATTCAAAACAACTAAACTACGCTAGTCGGTACATGTCTCACGCCTCGCCCGTACCCCCTGTAAGGAAAACAAATGGAGTGGAATGAGCTAAAAGCCCAGTGAGGTTCCAAATAGCAAGTTGGCCATTATTTAAAAGTACACGTATCAACGTAGCAAAAGATAGCGAGCATAACAAGTTCATAAAAGTGAACACTAACACTTCAAGTAGCAAATTTCCAAATGAGCGAGTGTAAAGTGCTTTTGGTTTTTAAAAGAAACAATAATCCAATAGGCAATAATCATTTCCAAGTATAAGGATACGGATGGCTCTCAGGAGCCAAGTTCCCATTGCTTCACCAGAGCTTGATCAAATATTAGTTGACACTCCGTCAACTTTCAAGTAAAGTAACCAATCCAGTAGATCACCACTTAACTCCAATCTCCGTCCACCAACCAAACCCCTTACCGGGCCCGAACTCCAAGATAAACACTGGTGGTAATACTCGAGTATACCGATTAGTCGAGGAGATAACACTCCACTCGACAACACTAGATACCCATGGTTCATTATCTAATCGACCAGGCCCTTGCCGGCTCGACTCGATTAACTAGCCAATGGGGTTTGGGTCCCCAAAAAGTCGATGAGATAACACTCCAATCGACTGAATCAAGATAAAAGTACGGAGACGGGAATGAGAGGTACCTCCCACTCAGATCGAGTGTGGTACATACTGCCGCTCAGTACTTACAAGTCACGTACAAGTATCTCAAATCAATTGCAACAATAAACAAGTACATATCACATTAGGGCAAGTGCGATAAAGTACACCCTTGCTCGATCATACCAATCACATATCATTCGACCATATTGGTCAAATATTAAAACTAGTGTCCAGTTCAATCAGGTATTTGGAAGCACTCACCAAAGGTCTAGTGCCTCTCAAAAGTCACATTCAGGTCCAACTCTTTGGTTGGAGTCCAAATCTGCGATAAAATATCATTTATGCATGTAAAACTCTCTAAAGTTCGAAACATAGGAGTTTCGCTTCAAGAAAATCAAGTAAATGCAAATCGTTTAAGTGGTATTCACGATACTTATCAAATGCAGAACAATTCATGCTCGCTCTTAAACCTTTGTAACTTTGAAGCAATTATACTTTGAAATACCATTTGAGTCGAAGAAATGGTGAAAACGTATTTCTATTAGTCGTAATTTTCATTTTTCCAAGGGTACAAGTTTCGGCCGAATTCTAACTCATATACCTCGATAAAAGAAGACGCAAATATTCTAGATGGTTCACGTGGTATTCGCTCTCAAGCCTTACTCGAGTCGCAAGTATATCTACCTAGCCCTCGAGTGCAAATTTGGGCAGCACGCCCTTGGTATTTACCTATTTTCCAGCCATTTATGGCTTCATTCTTTTTCTCAATCAGCCCCAAAACACATAAATAATCTCATCACAATAGTCGTTCAATAGGCTAAAAGTCATCCAAATACAAAGCAATTCTAGCAAGTAAGCTTCACTTGGAAATTCGAAAAGAGTGGCTAAAAGCTAAGTACAAGTCTTAACCGTTTTAATTAAGATAACTTGTTAAAAGAGTAAAACTTTGAGGAAATAAGAGATACATTAGCGAGAGAAGTTCAATAGGGGTACATTTGAAGTCAAGGAAGTGGAAAAATCAAGGTAAGAGGTTGGAAGTAGGCCGTCCGAGGTTTTAAAGTCCAGAAGCCTGTTTCTCTGCTTTAGGAATCTACCGAGATGAATAGTAACAGTAAACTTTAAAAATTCGCAACTCGAGTTCCACAAGTCAAAAAATTATGAAATTTATACTGTTGTAAAATAGATTTTTAGTACTACCACATCCCAGAAGACACTTTTTAGAGATTAAAATCACAAATAGGCCAAATATTCGATCCAAGTCAAAAATTCATTTTCCTGAAGAAACAGGACATTCAAGCAGGGCAGCCTACTTTGAGGAGTCACGGACAGCAGTACACATGGCAGAAAAATATGAAGGTTTTACATAACAAAGGCCCATGAGTCTAGTTTCAAATGCCACTGACGGCACCTCAATCGGATTTTTCTACACCAAGATATAAGCATTTTACTGAAACTGGTCAGTGAAATCCGAAAATCTGGAAACTCAATTTCACTTGTGAAAAACTCTTTTTTCTCTTTTAAAACCACAAGACTTTTATTCCAACCACCCATACATTAAGTATGACATTCATACCAGCAATTGTAACATAATTTAAGCATCAAATTTCAACAAAAACCAAAGATATACGTATATGCCAAGTTGAAAGTTTTGTAAGATGTGTAGACTAAGATTAAATCATTTTCTATTCAATAGTCATGGATTCTAAGTTGTTTGTAGTTTGGGTTTTGTTCCACTACACCAATGAATAGCAACCAGACTAAGCCAACCATCATGCAGCTTAACTGCACCAATGAATAGCAATCTAAAGTTTAAATACCCACTTCCGCAAAACATTGACATGTTTTATAAAAGGAGAAAATTTGAACTTCACTACCATTATTCTTATACGGAACCTGGTCGTATATCTAAAATGGAAATTAATCATATACTGTGTCCTTGAAGAGCACTACCTAAGGAACCAAGAGACATAGATATTGGCACCCAAATCCGTAGTATATTGGTTTTCACAGCAGCTCTCTCTTTGAAGCATCTGACACGACTTCTATTTCAGAAACTCACCATTGTTATCTAAAAATAAAGCCAAGAGTGCAGCATAGCAACTAGAACAACTTACATACGACTTTCACAGCTAGTAATCCTATATAACCTGAAGTAGATATATTTCATACTTCTGCTAACACGAGTCTTCAAGGAAATTCCAGTTACAAGCGTTAAAATTCTAGCTCCTTAGCCTCGGTCATCTCAGAAATTTTCCAGCACCCAATCAGCCTTTAATCTAAATTTTCTTCAGCAAGGTTCATTCTTAGCTAAAGTCTAACATTCATGTCCATATACGTGAACTAGAGAGTGTATATCAGTCATGCACATAAGAAACAATCAGAAAATCTCAGCTTAGCTCAACAATATCACATAACAGCTTCTATTGAGCATTTCCAGCACTTGGTCAGTATTTTAATCTTTATTTCTTCAGCCAAACCTCTTATAAACTTAAGGTAAATGTATAACATATGTTTCCTATCATTGGTTTTCCAGAAATTTCCAGCAATAAATCCAGTCTTTACAACCAATTTCTACTTCAATCCAACCTCAAGGAAATATACATCAAAAGCCCTCTAAAGTATGTGAAAGAAATTAAAGTTCCAAGTCATGTTACCTTTAAAACAAGCTAGAAGTTAACTCCCCTGTTTTGGTCCTTCTACTCGATCAAACAAGCTGGAAATGGAAACAAGACTCAAGCTTCCTTTCAGTTTTCTCTCGCTGGTTGCTCTTGGCTGAAGTGGAAACAAAACAAGGGAAATTTCTTTGTTTTCCCCAAATTTTCTCTCGGCTGGAAGGTGGGTGCAAGCCACAATCTTTTCCTCTCAACTCTCTCTACTCTCTCTCGGCTAAGGTGGGACAAAACAAGTGAGCAGTCTTGTTTGTCTTTGTTTTTCTTTCTCTCGGTGGTTGAGCTAAAGAAAAGAAACAAGAGGAAGTAAATTTGGCTTAGTCAACTTGCATGCTACTTGGTCAAAAATGGAGGCAATGGAGAAATATGTCTCTCTCGGTTGGGCAATTGGAGTAAGACAAGGAAAAACAATCCGGCAGCTTTCCCTTAAATTTGTTTTTTCCTACTCTCTTGCTTAGTCAAAATTTTCGGCCAAGAGAAGAAGATTATGGCTGATATTTCCACTCCATGGTCGGCCAAGAGGTAAGAAAATGAATGAAATGTCTTGGTCCATTTTGCTTCCAAGGTGAAGACTAAAACTAGTCTTGATCAAAGTAAAAAATCCAATAATTCTAAAAGTAATTAGCCAAGATTAACCCTTCATTTCCGCTCAAATAGAGTTTGCACAACCAAATAAGTTTGACTACTTCAATTAAACCCTTGCAAATGTTTTCAAAATTATTGGACCGAAACAAGAAGGTATAAAATCATATATAAATCATTTTCCAATTACTAAGAAATATAATTCATTCAAGGTAGAGAATTTCAAAACAAATACGTTTCGAAAACACCTTGCAGCACAATAACCCCTTTTGTACAAATCTCCCTCTAGTTCACAAAATTTATCGCACCTACCTCGCTAGTTGGACGAGTTGGTATATCACCCCAAGAAAACCAACATGCAATAAATTGAATGAGGCAATAGGAGTAAAATCACGATTCAACCGTTAGATTAACCAAAGATTCAAGGCAATTAGATTAGAATACAAATATATATATATATATATAATTTTTGAGAATATCAATATAAATATAATTTTCGGGTTCTCACAGGCATCCCCTCCCCGTATACGGGGTTTGCCGAATGAAAAAAAAAAAATTGTGTTTTAGTATTCAAGCCGCTTAAAAGTTGGCATGATCGGATGGCGAATTGTGTTTTGGTTTAAGTTATACGTGGATATTTGGTCGGTTTGCTTGCATGAGTCCTGGCGAGAGTTAGGCAGGCGACCCGCCAACCCTCTGGTTCGCCTTAGGGAGAAGTGGGGCCGTCACAGGTGGTATCAGAGCTCCTATCGAGCTCGTGCCGGGAGAGGGTTCTCGGACTGTGGGGATTGGCTTGTTAAGTGCGGAACAAAAGTCTATAGTTGGGGATATTAGATTTGTACGTCGAGTAGGAATCTCTGTGACGCCCCGAAAAAAAATGAGTTTGAGAACCCGGAAATTTTCTAATTTTCTAGGGTTTATTTTTTTAACGCCCGCCTTTTCTACATTTTCTTGATTAGAAAAATTCCCCAGATAAAGTTTATGAACAAAAATAGTTTTAAAATGATTTTTCTAGTATCGGTTAGTTTTTGAGAAATTAAAAGCGTATTTTGAACGTGGGACCCACGCACTACCGGTTAAATGCACCACTTGATTCCACTTTCTTGCCATACAAGTTTATCATTAATGGAGCAAAATATCTTTCCCCTCTTGGCCATCCTATTGGCCGAAATTTAAGGCAAAGAAAAAACAAGGAAAGAGAAAATTTGTGTGGTTGAAATTAGACCAAGTGTTAGCCAAAACTTGTGGTGGAAATTAATCCTTATTTTTCCTACCTTCTTACCTTATAAACTAGCTTAATCTTCTTCATTTTCTGGTTCTTCTTGGCCGAGCAACATAAGGAGAAAAGAAAGAAAATCCCTCAACTTTTGCCTTCCATTTTCTTGCTCAATCTCTTGATCCAACCGTTACAACTTCAAATTTCTCCATAAAACCTCTTCACTTAGTGTTTGTGAGTTGTTTGGTGGAGTTGTTTGAGAAGCTAAGGTGACAAGTAGCTCTCCCTCTTGTTTTGCTAAGGTGAGTGGTGGATGAACACCTCTCCTTCCTCTAATGATGTTCAATTCATGATTAGTGGTGTTATAAGATGCAATTTCATGGATTATTTCTTGAGTTTGGTTGAATTGGTGAAGTTTTTATTTTTTTGAGGAATTTTCTGATTTAATGTGATCATGGTGTTGTGGTCATGTATGATGATTGGAAATGATGTTTAATGACTCTAGGAGGTGGAAAAAGTGATTAAGTGCAATCAATTTCTGTTTTGGAAGAAATTTCAGAAAAATTAGGTTTTGTAGTTCTTCTTTCTGCCCGAATTTATTGCACCATGTTAGAGGACGAATTGGACTTTGCTCAAAACATGAAAGTTGTAGGTATTGATTAGTTTGAAGTTCCTGTAAAATTTCAGGTCATTTGGACTAGTGTAGAGTGAGATATGTCGTTTTTACTGTTTCTGTTCTGGGTTGATCAGAATGCGAAAACTGCGCTTGTAATCTTTTGTTTTGACTGGAATTGGTTTGGATTTTGAAGTTGGTGTCTTCTGATGAAATGTATCTGGATGTCTTAGCTTACATATGCCTTTGGAATTTCGGCATTTGGACCTGTATAGACTGAGTTGTGTTCATTACAGCATAGTGCAATTTGGGAACCTGCAATTACGGTTCTGGGTTGGTATTCTGCATTTTTGACCTGTTTGCACTCAAAACTGGGTTGAGTGACCTTCTGTAATATTGTAGCCCTATCTCCTAGCTTCGAAACGGTGTGTCTTGCACCTTCATCCGACAATCGTAACGCATTTGGTACCATTACCGCAAAATGACGTCAAAACTGTTTTTCTGGTTTTGAGCTTAACCTTCATTTCCGGACTTTTCCTAGCTTGACTTGTACTAGTACTACTTGGAGCTTGTTGAATAGCTATTGGATGAACTTGTTGTTGTGTGTGTACCTTTGGGACTGGCTGAAGAAATAATGAAGCCATGATGGCTGGGAAAGTAAGCAAATTCAGGGGAAGTGCTGTCCGAAGTTTTAAAGGACTTGTTTGCATTGAGTTTGTGATCTAAGACTTGGATTTGAGCAAGGCAATGTTATATGATGGATGATTTCTGAGCCATGGAGGTGAGTGACCTCAAACTATTTCTAAAGTTATTTATGAACCGTTTCTTACATTATTTACTCTTGAACTGTTTCCAAAGTTACTTTTGAAATGTTTTCTTGCATATCATGCGTGCTGGCATGTGAGTGTGCCTTGTTTGCTATATTTCTTGACTTCATGACTTGTATTTTGGTTGATAACGTGTTAAGCGCTTATAATGATTTCCAAAACGAGTTTTCGGGGCGAGTGTGTACTTTATCACACTCGACCTCGATAAATGTGAAATTTTCGATTGAAATATTACTTGCGCATGAATGTAAGCCTTTTGGGCTGAACTGGCCATTGCCCCTTGTTACCGGTCGTCTTGAGCCAGAAGCGGACTCGGTCAGGCGATTAGGAACTTGGGTGAACGTTTGGTATACTCGAGTATTACCTATGTAGGTTGGTGGAGCCTGGCCAAAAGCCAGCGACGGGGTGAATGAAATGAAATAAATGATAAAATGAGCGAGGAAATGTCAGGAGAATGAATGTATCCTTTCATGAATGTTACTATCGCTTTCCATTGTAAATGTTTCTTGAATTATTGATAATCCATATTTACTGTTTTGCAAATGTTGTAGTTGTTTCTGGATTTATCATTTGATATATGACATCATTGAAATGAACTATTGTGAAACCGATTTGATTACTGATTTTAATGGTTACTCGCTGAGCTTTTAGCTCACCCCAAAAATGTTTTATTCCCCTCCTCACAGGGCTCAAGGCAAAGAAAAGCTGGGAGTGCTTATTCACGTGACTGGATGGCTTATATCGTGTACAGTTTAAGTTTGGATCTATTTTGTGTACGAGTTGGTCTTGTATAAATATTTGAAATTGATATGGATGTAAGTATACGTTCCACGATTGGAATCAGTTTCCGCTGCATTTGAAATATGTAATCATTGGAGAATTTGATGAAATTTTGAGTTTTATATTGTAATTGGGTTGAGGACTGTAGTGAGCGACTGAGTCCCGGCGAGAGCTGGGCAGGCGGCCCGCCGAACCCTCTGGTTCGCCTTAGGGAGAGGTGGGGTCGTTACAATCTCAAATATAGGTGAGTTACTCTTGGGACTGGCCAGCCTGAGCTGTGAATTATCCTATTGCTAGATTCCTGTACTCGAGTACCAGATATTTCATTCAATGGTATATTTGCAAATTGTGAAGAATTTAGTATATCGCATTATGATGGGACTAGAAAGCATGATTAAATTTGGCAAGGTAGAATCGAAAGGACCAAGTCTAGCTTTTGAAAGTTTAAAGTGAAGAGCCAATAGTGAGACCTTGAAGATTAGTGCCAATTCTGTTTTTGAGATGAATAATTTTACTAGTCATTCAATGGTAAATGGAATATATGCCATCTCTTACCCAAAATAATGGTTTAGACATAGAATTGAGTGAAATAGTAGTTTAGACAGGAACTATACAGTTGTGAACAGCTCTAAACCTTGAGGAGAGTTTTTAAAACTGAGGTGAGATAAGTTGACGAATTTGCCATGTGAGGTGAGTTATCGATGACATTGTGGTTCCTTAAGTGTTACTGGAGAATTATTTGGGGCTAATGTCCAATAAGATAAAGACAACTAGTTGTTAGGTCATTAGAAAAGCCAATGTATGAAATGTTTGAGATCATTTAGAATACTTAAGAGCCATTGATGTACTTAAGTAATAATCATATTATTTGATTTGATATTAGACGTAGTAGATCTACAATTTACTAAGGAAATTTGATTAGTGTTACTAATGGGGTAATTGGATTAGTAAATGCGCCCGAACGATTGTCACCTTGACTATGTTGGGATGAGTGGGTCGGAACTTTGCCATGTTTGAATATTGAATGTACTTAAAAAGACTTGTTTGACTTCTTACTAAAATGTACTTGAGCTTGATATATGCTGTAATTGTCTTTGTTATGTGGTGACCGGTGCTTGTTAAAGAATAGATATTACGATGGAATACGGAACTTTAATTGAAAAGATAGCTGATACAGCTCTAATGTTCAAAATGAGGTCGGCCTTACCTAAGGGAATTAAGTCCCTCGCTCAGTTGCAAGCTAGATTATGGAGCACGACCTTTTATACCTTTTGTCTATGATAGTTGAGGTGATGCTTGTGTTTTGGCCTGTATATTTTGTTAAGCATGATATTTATTTCCTTTTGAAGGATTTGAATGCTATAAATTCTATATCTGATCATGTTGGCTTGTTAGTTTGTTTGGTAGTACACATGCAAAGTTTTATTTTCATTATCGACTCATGCAATGACATGCTCTCATTTTGGTTGATTGTTCTTCCTCTTGTATGACCTTGTTTTAAAAAAAAAAAAGATTTGCTGGGTTAAATGATTTCTCTTGATCAAACGTCCAAATAACAAATGTTAAACTTCTTACCAAAAGTCGAATGCATCTAGAAATTTTGACTATCAAGACCAGAACCAATTTCCTTTCTTCTTGTATTCCATTCGAATAGTCATTTATATATATATATATATATATATATATAGACCACAATTTTTCCAAATGTGTATTTGATATCCTGTTATTAGTTTGGTTACGAAAGGTACGTGAAAAAGCTTTCCCCGAACGAATAAGATTTTCGGTTGGCCGTCTTGGGACAAAAGAAGCTGTATCATTTCTAAAATTGTTAATTTTGAAAATCGAATTCTAGTAAATCATTTTGGACAATTTGAGTACGACAATTTGGTGAGTGAAATATTTTATAGAAAATATATCTTCGTACTTGAGTTTCGAACTACATGATTGAGTCATTTGATTTAGATAAAAAAAAGAAAAAAAGAAAAAGAGTAAATTTCGAGGACGAAATTTATTCTAAGGAGGGGAGGATGTGAGAACCCCGAAAAAAAATATATATATATATATATATATATTCATGCATATATCACTTGCATTTTGATTCTTTAATAAATTCTAGCATTACTTTCACTTGCTTTTAAATATCAGTGCATATTTCATTCGTAGTTCTTATTCTTTCATAAATTCTAGCATTATTTCATTTGTTTTAAATAAGTACGTAAAAATAATTTTCATGTGCAAAATAATATAATTGTGCTAAACTATTAAATTACTTAGCTTTGCTACACTAAATTAATAATTCTTGAGTTATATTAAGTTTATTCCTTAAAAATAAATCCCTTAAATTTCGATAGCTATTTTAATCGTTAATAATGTTAAGTGTTAATAGGAACCTTAGCAATAAGATGAATTTGGTAAATTCTAGATAAAATCGATACAAGTATACTAGGTTCGCCTAGAACATAAAAACCTTGAAATTATAAATATACATATATGTACGGGTTGCATGTACATTTTAGATCTTTAATAAACGTTGTTATTATCTGGTCTTAAATAAGTGTGCAAAAATAATTTGTTTTAGATTACAAATAATTCAATTGTGCAAGATATTAGATTATTTGAATTTTTGCCAAGTAAAGGTAATTTTTCTTGATGATTGAGTGTGCCATTGTTTTTATTTTAATTCTTTGGTTCCAATAACTAATTTTAAGTATTAACGACGATAGGTGCTAAGGAAAACTAGAATTAAGACGAAACGTTTAGGTTAAAGCTCTTTATAATTATTTTAGGGACGTTGTATCTCGATAATTGAATTTTTCAAGGTTGGTATATTAGTAGGCATTTGATTTATATTTAGGAAATCTTGGAGTTAGTTTAGGATTGAAGGGCTTAAGTGGAAATTTGGATGAAATGTAAAAAGACCAAATTAGCCTTTTCCAAGTTAAAATCACCATGCAGCCGTGAAGAAAAAAAAAAAATGCTAGAAGCAACTCATTTCCAAACAATTCCAATTTCTGTCGGTTCATTCCAGCATCTTCCATTTCTTTTGCCGACCAACCCCACTCACGATAACCCCAATATATACACCCCATTAACCATACACTCCACACTATACCATTTCCAATCCACTATAATAGTACACTTCCATTTGCTTTCTGCCGTGAGCTGTGAGGAAACAACTACCTTGGAAGTATCGACCGAGAGGGAGAGCTGAGTGTCTCGTTGTTTCCTTCCGGCCGTAAATTAAAAAGAAGAGGGAGGGAGACCTGCTGTTCACTCTTTAATCTAGCCGTGAGTTAGTGAAGAGGACTGAGAGCTAAA
Organism: Coffea arabica; assembly: GCF_036785885.1. Taxonomy (NCBI): domain Eukaryota; kingdom Viridiplantae; phylum Streptophyta; class Magnoliopsida; order Gentianales; family Rubiaceae; genus Coffea; species Coffea arabica. The sequence goes on from NC_092321.1 coordinate 48,643,438, forward strand.
CATTCTCCATTTCAGTCGCAAGCTTGGACAAGAGAGAGGAGTGACGGGCTGCATTTCTGGGCTGACCGAGAGGGAAGAGTTTGCAGCAGCTAGTCGTGTGTTTTAGGCTTCAAGCTAAGGTAATTTCTGAACTTAGAGGAGATGTTTATGGGTTGATGAAGCTGACTATAAGCGTGCATGTGAGATTGTGTGGCTAGATGATAACTTAAGTTATAGAAAAATCTGTTTGAGAAGAAAATGAAGCTGCCGAGAGCTTGAGCTGGAAATTTTGGTTTTAATTTGCTGGGTTGTGATGATTTGAGCTTAATCTTGGATCAACCTGATAGATAAGTTCCTTACTTAGTGTTGCATGTGAACTTTATGGCTAGGAGTTTCGGTCGCATGGCTGGAAAACTTATTAGAAAATTTCTGGGCTGCTGAACTAATTTTTCCAGATTAGCCGTTGAAGATGTTTTGGAAATTGCTTGGGTATTTTAGCATGAAATTTGCTGGAACGTGTTTGATTTTCACTTGGTTAGGTGTTTGACTAATTAAAATTAAATGATTAAGCCTTGCATGAAGTGTTTTGGTCCGGCTAAGCTAGAAACAAAAATAAACAAGAAATCTGCTGCATGCAAGATTATCCAAGAAGAGCCGAATGAATTTCTGGATTTTTGGAATGTTTGTAGTCTTTAATTGAATCTGATTTTGAACGAGAGATGTTAATTAGCTAGCTAAGTGTTTGCATGTTGAACTTGAGTATTTAAAACACTGATTTAGTCAAGGAAAAGTTGGATTGATGATCAATTAGTTGGCTGTAGTTTTTCTTCTTGTTTTGAATGGATTGGTGTTTGAAAGTGAGTATTGGTTGTCAAGAGCTAATGATTGATGAAGCTCTTAACCATTTGAGTAGCTTTGCAATAATTTAATTTTTGGTGAATTTGTTCAAGTGATTGGTTGAAATGCATTTGGAAGGTCCACGATTTGTGATTTGGAATTGTTTTAATACTTTGGACTTCCTTTGGTTGATTTTGATTAGAATTGAATCTGTTGATACCTAGGGCTAATGATTGATGAAACCCTAGTAAAATTGATGTTCGAATTGTGTTTTTGCTATATTGGCGACTTGGAATATAATGTGCAAATGAATTGGAATCGTGAAGTCCGTTATAGTCTTTTGAATTCAAGTATCTTTAAATCAAATCTTGTGGGAATATTTTGCCTTAATATCAAGTTATATACATTGAGTATAGTACGTTAATATTAAAATCTAGATACCGGGACTTTTAAAACCTTGCCGATTTGTTAATTCTTTTCTTTATCTAAACTAGTGTTTCACCTTTAATAAATAATTGCATTAACTTCCAAACTTTAAGTTTTTCACAAAATTATCCTTGACCAATTGTTTTAAAGGAAATTTGTTAAAAACATTAGATTTGAATAATTTCAAATAAAAGACAAAGGGAACTTGTTCGACAAGAAAACTTGTTTGAATTAATTTGGTTCTAGTTTGCCCTCTAGAAGGGAAATACCTTTAAAGAAACCATATGAAATATTTATTTCTTTACTAGCCTTAATTCCAAGGGAACTATTGATTCGTTTCGAGAAATTAAATTAGTTTTATACAAGATAACCTTTTATATACAAAACAAGAGTTTGTATAGTAAAACTTATAGTTTTAAAACTTGGATTTCTAGGGTGTAGCGAGGACGTGGACTTCGATTCCCAGCTTGACTTTTGAGCTTCACTTTTGGTGAGTATCCCTGCCTGATTTATGGCTATTTGGTTAAAGTGCTTTATCGACTCGTTATGTGATAATTGCCAAAAATGGCTGCTGATCCATCGAAGTGAGCAGTGTGTACTTTATCGCACTAGCCTTTCGAGTAGTGACTTGCTTGAAGTGTTTTTCGTGAATTTCTTGCTTGCGTTTGCTAAGTGCTAAATTACTAGGCAGGGGAATGTACCACACCATAAGGGTGGGAGGGCCTCTTATCCTGTCCTGGTAATCAAGTGTTGGACGTAAAGTCGTTGGGTGAATCCCTCGACCAGTCTATAACAATCAAGTGCTGGACGTAAAGTCGTTGGGTGAATCCCTCGACCAGTCTATAACAATCAAGTGCTGGACGTAAAGTCGTTGGGTGAATCCCTCAACCAGTCTATAAATATAAGTGTTGGACGTAATGTCGTTGGGTGAATCCCTCGACCAGTCTAAGGTATACTCGAATATTATTGCTTCCCTATTTATTTACTTCAGTCGAATCAATACGTGTTAATTGTTTCAAGTTATTGCATGATTTTGGGGCACCACTGAGCTTTAGCTCACCCCACGTTTATTTGTTTTCCTTGACAGGTCTTGAGGTTTGAGAAATCTGAGCTACTTATATCTTCTTAAGAATGTATCTACTTCGTTTTGTGGCTTGTAATGTATTTGAATTAAACGATATAGTTTTGTTTTGGGATTGCCACTTGAAGCTGGAAAAGTGTAAACCCTGATTATAATATTTGGCTTGTATGTGTATATATACTCGGGCTGTATGAAATTTTATGTTTTGGAAACTGTAAGACTTTAATTCTTGAATGTAACGCGTGAGGTGTTTAGGAGCCGCCGATTGGCTAACTTCGGATGTTGTTATCTTTGAAGTTAATGTGTTTTAGTATTCAAGCCGCTTAAAAGTTGGCATGATCGGATGGCGAATTGTGTTTTGGTTTAAGTTATACGTGGATATTTGGTTGGTTTGCTTGCGTGAGTCCTGGCGAGAGCTAGGCAGGCGACCCGCCAACCCTCTGGTTCGCCTTAGGGAGAATTGGGGCCGTCACAGGTACCACATCTTTTGTCCTGGGAAATTGTTATGATCCCACTGAAAATGCGGACATTGATATTGGATTCAGCGATTCTTATGCTTGTCACAATGATGTTGCTGGAGGTGGGATAGGACCCTTTTATGAACAAGCATACATCTATGGTCACGGAAGCTGCGATGGCATTGGCCTTGGCATAGAAGGGGATTATGTCCATGGTGGCCCAAGCATCACATTCTCTGCAAGTCCTTCACCTTCGGTGAGATACTTCATCTGCTCCCAAAACAGTGACGGGGTCGGAACTGAAATGGTTAAGAGTTGCCCGAACAAGAGGAGATACAAAGGTGTAATTGAGACAGAGGATGAGACTGCACGCAGGCTAGAGCGTACAAAGATCAAAAATAGAGAGGCAGCTGCAAAAGCACACGAAAAGAAACAGGTCATTTTTTTCTCCCTATCTCTCCCATTATTTTCCTGTTTGTTTAATGTTAGCAAATTTTTTATTTCCTTGCATTTTGAGGCTATACCAACTGAAACAATCTTTGCGGTATATTTGAGTTCAAGCACCTTTGTCGCTGAAGCTAAATGAATTGTAGGAGAACCTTGGCTTTCAGGATCAAGCAACACAGCCACATTAACTGCGTTTGTCATATTAATCTGTAAATTTCTTTGACAGGCTTATGAAGCTAACCTGCAGACTCAGATTTTCAAGCTTCGTAAGAAAAATAAATTTTGAAAAACATGGTCATGTTAATATGCAATCTACTATTCTATTCAATCTATCTTTCCATTGAAACTAAACAAAACTGTATTCTCATTTTATAAGCACGTGAATAAATGCTGTTTTTAATTTTTATTTTCCCACTAATATTATAGTTTCTCCAAGGGCACAAGAGGATAGATGTACATCCCCAACCACTTAGGAGCACCATTTCAGGAGCCAAATAAATCCCCCCTTATCAGTTGCCAGCGTACAGAGGGCAGAAGGAATTCAGAACCCTCTGCTGCATAAAGGCGCGAGGCGAATTGTAGCAGACACTACTGGCAAACTTTCTCGTCATCAGCAGAACTGCTACATATATATGACTAGCAAAAAGTACGTGAGGCGCATGTATACAATTAAGAAAATTGTTTTAAGGACCAAATTAATAATTTTCTGGTAAATAAGGAAGTGTTGTTGTTGGGCATAAGTAATTACCATAGACAGAAGTTATTTGAGTTGGATACACAACTAATTCAATTGAATCTAAAGTAACATTCGTGCTAGCTTTTGTATCATTCTTTTTTTATTCTTTTCTTGTATAGAAAATAGCACAAAATATCCCTAATATTTCACCAAAAGAATTTTAACATTTTCATGTTTAAATTGCTAATTTTATATCTCTCACTAAAACAAATTAGTCCAATTTAGAAAAGCGCCAAAAATACCTAGTTCTAGGAATTGACTAAAAACATTTTCAACCAAACTATTGTAAAGAAATACAAATAAAAAAAAAGTAATAGAAGGACAAAACACAAAGCAAAAAAAGAAAGTGAGGGACTAAAGCTAAAATTTGTGATGTTCGTTGTCATTTCTTAGGTCTTCTTCCCCTTTTTGGAAAATGTCCTTTTCCTTTTAAATTATTTAAAAACTACAAATATTGCTTTGTTCCAAAATATTTTTTATTTGCTTTTTATGATTTTCTAATTATGCTTTCTAGTTTTATTTGCAACAAGTTATCCAAAAGTCCTTTAAGACAGTCAATTTTTACCCTCTCTCTCTTTCTCTAAATGCTAATGAGTATTTATTCACTGCAAAACATAAAAGTTGAACAATTTTATGAAAACATGATCCATTCATGCAAAAATTTATCAAAATAAGCAAATAACCGATGTTTTTAAATTATTTTTTTTATAGGCAAGCAGTAAGAAATTTAATTGCAGACGAACTAAGGTTCATACTATTATTATTATTTGCTAAAACAAGGTTCATATCATTTAGTTTTAAACCCATATTCACATGACAATTAGTGTAACATATTTGAATCGTTATTAGCTCTGTAATTCATTAAAGTCATTAATTTAAGTACCGTTGGAAACTTATAGATAATGATATTCAACTTTATATTAATATGCTTCAACCTATTATTACTCATAATGCAGATACGTTATGAAACTTAACTTACATTGGCTAAAATTTACAACTAATATATACATATATATATATAGACACATACACTATGATATAATTATGCAATACATGATTATGTTTTTTATATTATGATATGTATAATTATTAATTACATACATCATTGTATATACAATCTAAGTTTATACATAAAATTGCTTGAGAGCAGGGATTTAATACCCTCAAAAAAAAGGAGCAAGGGTTTAATCAGGCCAAATCTAATGAAACCCAAGTTCGGCTTACAATACTTAGGGAATGTTTTTCAAACACTTTACTGTAACTATATATATGAAAAACTTTACTGTTGATGTTTTTTTAAGGTGCTTTTAGTGTATTTTTAGGGGTTTTTTAAAACATATTTTGAGATATTTTTACAAACACTACAACAAAAATGGCGTTTCCTGACATATCTATAAGGACACTTGCTGGTTTGTGTCATTATAGCATTCCTATCATGACACTTATTATCAACTCAATAATATATATTCTAAGTTTTTTATTTTATCTGATATAAAAATAATAATGTGCCTTTAAACTACCTATCATGACATTTGAGAAAATGTGAGATGTACCAAAAAAAAAAAGAAAGACACAAAACGACATCGTTTGATTTTGGCGGAAGATTCATTTGCCAAAACACTCAGTGAAATACTCAAAAGTTTCATTTTGCTGACCAAAAGAATTAGTGAAAATTTTCTTCTTCTCGTCTCTCTCACCTCTCCGCAAACAAGCTATCTCGGTGGATGTGGTCGTATGTTTATACTAGCAACCTTCTCTTTCAAGAATTCTGTGTCTTCTTCGTTTGTCAGACTCCGATATTGAATCAGGTATTTGTCTTCGTCAAATCGTTTGATGACAGTTGCAGGAATCCAAGCACCTTGAAAACCATCTTCATCTATTCTAACTTCAACTGTTGTCCCTCGGCTAAATTTCTCCTGTACTGTTTCTTTGCCAGGCTTCTGTTTGGCTGGTAATATTGACACTTTCTGCAATCCGAAAAACAGTAAATTTTAAGCTAAAATTGGACTGATTATAAACAACCAGACAAAAACAAGCAGCCATGCAATAGTTAAGACATCTGGAAGGGCAGGCAAGGAGTGAAAGTTAGAAGATTGGAGTTCAATATTGGCAAAGCGGGAAGAGGTTGGCATATGTTGTTAAAAAAAGAAAAAGTGGTAAACACAATGAAGCTATTGTCCATAACCTGTTCGATAAAATGTCAATTCCCCCTTGTATTTCCTTTTTTTCTGAATTTCTTTTAATGTTGTGGCATTTTCCCTTAAAAGCTAGATTACAAAGGCTATTTATGTCTTCTAAAATTGCATAGAGTAGGACGAACAGCTAGGTTGGGACGGCAAGGAAATGCTATTGTGTTTTTGTTACTAAAGGTTTGGCATTTGTTGTATGACTTGTATGTCTTGTTTATGCTTTCTACAGAACATCATTTATGAAGTGCTTTATAGTTGAATGCTTTCTTTCCTGTATGTTTGAACAGGAGGAAGCATATGTTGAGTTCCTTCGAGTAAGGAGGGTTCCACTTGAAGAGAGAAAAAGCCCAGATGATATTTGTTGTCCCACAGGTTGTTCATGAACTTATGTTTGAATCTTTTTCTTTTCATTTCTGCATTTTTGGCCTTTGTATTGGCTACATAAGGACCACCCTCTTCCTTTTCTACATGCATGTGTGTATTGCTAGAGAGAGTGGATTTTTTTTTGGGGGTCGAAGGAGGTAATTGTGTGAGGCTATTTTGTGCTAGTGATTTATGCAAATACCTCATACAAAAAGGCTTGTGTCTGGAATACCTTATGTAGAGTTTCTGCTTGATGGCTCCTTTACTTTAAAGTTTCTTCTCGATCTCTATGTTAGTTTACATAGGTATGGGTATATGCGTGAGTATGTGTACCTCTTTGCTGAATCCTGGTACCACCAATGATATGGCTTTGTTGTAGGAGAGGAAAATGAGGAGAAGTCAAGTGGAGCATTTAGTTATCATCTAATGAAGTGTAAATTATGACAAAAACATACATTCCCCTGCTTTTCAAATTTCCTTTTATGATGCTAGCCACATCTAACTATGTTAATTTTCCAGTACCTGATGTCTTCAAATATATTGAGTCTTGGCCAATACTAATCCTTGCTTTGGTGCCATGAGTAACAGTGAGCAGCAGCTTAAACATAACTTTGATATGTTTGGTGGAAAATACCTCACCATTAATTCTATATCTTAGATACACTTTGGCTTATGGTGTCAATAAAATGATCGGAATTGCATTTTGCAGATAAGGTCAGCTACAAAAAAGAATCATGATGTCATGGAAATAGGGCTTAGAGCTTTTGTTTCCTATATCCGTGCATACAAAGAGCATCACTGCTCCTATATATTTAGGCTAGTGAATTTTATGGTATACGCTCAATAGGAATCTTGTTTTTTCTTGGAAGACTCATTGTTCCTTTCTGCAGGTGGAAAGAACTTGAGATTGGGAAATTGGGCATGGGTTATGGCTTATTGCTGCTCCCTGCAATGCTTGACCTGAAGCATCACAATCTTTCTACTGAAGGTTTTACACCACTTGAAGATATAAGCCTTGATGAGATCAAGTACAAGTAAGAATCTTCTCAAAGCTTTCAGCTTACTTCATAGGATTTGACACACTTGCTATTAGTTAATCATTTTGATCTTTTAGTTCTGGAATTTCCCTTTGGCTTTGGGATTTTCCATTTTTTTTCTTTTGGGTGGAGGGCAGGGTGGGGATGTGAAATGTCAGCTTAACCTAGTCCTGCCCATGGAGTCAAGAACTATATATTTGGGTCTGCCACCCAATTGTGGTTTTATTAGCCTCATCTCGTCAAGGAGAGTTGGATCCTTTTGAGGCAACAACTTGAATATGCTAGTTATCAACACACATTGAGAAATTTAGGACGCTACTGTATGAATGTTCTAGTGAAATTTGTTGTTGCATTTACTTGGTTGATGCTAAAAATTAAGCTTAGTATCTTGAATCATTCAAACAAGAATGAGCATGCTAATTGTCCTACTGGACTCTCTTTTTTAGTATATAGTGCACTAGATAATCGGTAAATCCATTATGCAGGGATAAATCTCGTGAGAAACAAAGAAAGAAGAACTTGCAGGCAAAAAAAGCAGCTGAACAACAATAGAAGGTACAGAAGCCAAAAGCAGCCTCAACCACTACATCCACTGTAATGAGGAAGAAAACAACCAGTCAAAGACAGGCTTAATCAGTTGAGGATGATGACGAGATGGCACAGGAATACCGCTTATTGAAAAAGCTAAAAAGGGGTGCTATAAATGAAAGTGAATTTGCCAAATTGACTGCAACTGAAGATTTGCTTTGAGACTGCTTGAAGCTTGTCTACTGGTAGAATATCAACCAGCTGCGAATGGGAGCACCTTAAATAAGCATTAAGGTAGAAAGAGAGTCTTTCAAGTTTGTGCACATGAGAATCTTTTAGTACTTGTTTGGGATTTTAGTACTTGCTCTGTTAGTACTTGTTACCGACTTTTAGTTCAACAAATTATATTTAAGCATTGACTTTTACTTTTAAATTACTATATGCATTCTGCTCTTTGGGATAATTTTACAAGTCCTTTGGGTTTCTGATTGACGGAATGTACAGTAGGGAGCACTACCTGCAGGTTACTTCTATATAAAAAATAAAAAAAAAAACTCCTGGCAATTAAAAGTGTCAACATAGCTCAGCTATCTTAATGTGGTACTACAGCTATCTTGACACTTTCAATTATCAAGAAAAGGGATTTTGGTGGCAGATGGGACGATATAACAGCATAATATTCTTGACACATTTGAATGCTACGAGCCTATCCCCACATTGGAAGGGACGACACTCGTCCGAGATATGAGGAAAGGTAAAGTGTCATGTTAGATTATCTATACTAACACTTTCAAATGTCGTTAAAAGCCATTTTTGTTGTAATGAATGGTATTTTTTTAAAAATTTACACCACCCACCATGACCACTCCCTCCCTCCTTCTCTCCCCTCTCTCCTCTCTCTCCCTCTTTCTCACCCTCTCCTCCTCCCCTCTCTTTCCTCCTCGGCCTCCCTCTTTCCTCTCCCTGTTCCCCCCTTCCCCCTTTTACATCCGCCCCCAGACCCCTCTCCCACTCGTGACACAAAAGCTCCAACTCCAGCCGTAACCTTCTTGGTCATGACTAGAAAGGTTGTAGCCAGAAGTTGTGATTACTCATGGTTTTAGACCGTGACCTTTCTGGTCGCAGTCAGTGGAGGGGAGAGGGGGATTGGGGGATGGAGTAATGGAAGGGAAAAAGGGAAAGGACGAAGGAGAAAAAGTGAGAAGAGAAGGGAAGAAGGAGAAGGAGGGGGCAGAAAGGGGTTGAAAGAGAGAAAGAGAGAGAGAAGGGAGGGTCATGGGGGCAGGGGTGATAACGGTAAGGTGGTGGCGGTGGTAGGGGAGAGTTAAGGGTAATGGTGGTGATGATAGATAGTGTGTGGAAGATGAAAGACGGATTTTTTTTTTTTAATGTGTTTGACATGTGGTGTATGTATTTGAGATGCATTGTATTTTTTGAATTATTTTTGAAGTTGCTTTTAGAATTTATTATTGTAGACTTGAAAGACGAAAACAATTTTTTAAAAAACTCTTAAATCCAAATGGAGCCTAGGCCTTCTCTGATAGACCCACTAAACCATAATGCTTGGGCTCCATTTTTTGAATCAAGCTCAAGCTAGCCCGATCCATTCCATGATTCTTTATTTTATTTTTTTGTTTATTGACAAACTCATTTTACCAACGAGTAATGAGTGAGCCTATTCGAACATTATTACTTCATTAGAACCTCTTTCCATCTCTTGAGTCTGCCATTTCAGAGATTCTATTTGACTAATTACTGATTTTGGATGCCTTCTTACTGATACTACCCCAGCTAGACAACATCCTAAAGGATTGTCAAAGGCTAAGGCATGTAATTACTATCATGATCCTAGCCACTTGATCTTGAATTGTCCTATTCGATTATGTCGTCTATGTCAAAAAAAGGGACCTCACCACTTTCTATCTAACTATCCTCACAATCAAAATAAAACTTCTGGAAAGCCTCGTCTACATCGTGCTGCTGTCACTGCTGATGCTCCTCCTGACACATTCACTTCTATTGTTACACTCCTTGATGTTGAGTCTATACTAAAACAAGTTTTATCTAAATCTTCTCCATCTACTGCTCTTTCTGCTGCCCCAGGTACCTCGTCATGGTATTTTGACTCTGTATGTAGTAATCATATGACTTCTGATCCTATCATTTTTTCTTCTAAACAAGTCACATCTTCTACTCCATCCATTCATATAGCCAATGGCTCAACCATGCATGTTAGTGATATAGGCACCATATCCACTTCTAATCTTCTGTTCTGATACTTTTCTTGTTCCTAAACTCATGCTAAATCTCTTATCTGTTGGGCAACTTTGTGACTTGGGTTTATTCTTATCTTTCTCCTCTATTGGTTGTTTTGTGCAGGATCCCCGGACGAGGCAGGTTCTTGGGACAAACTATAAAGTTGGTCGCTTTTTTGAACTAATCCACCTTCGCTTACCATCTTATCTTTTCACTCCATCCCAATTGGCTACTCCAACATTTTCACGTCTAGGTCAATATCTCTTGGTTGTTTAAAACATTGGTTTCTCAAGGTAGTCTTGGTCTTGTTAGAGATCAACCTGTTGATTGTAATTCTTGTCAACTTTCTAAGCATCATGCCTTACGTTTTAATAAAAGTGACTCTATTTCCAGTGCTTCTTTTGAGCTTATTTATTCTGACATTTGGGACATTCACCTACACCCACAATAGGTGGCTTGCGATATTTTGTTATATTTGTGGATGATTTTTCTTGTTATACATGGATTTATCTTCTTTGTAATAAATCTGATTTGCCACAAAGATATTTCAAAATTGTTAACATGATTAAAACTCAATTCTCTAGTGTTGTAAAAGTTCTTCGTACAGACAATGCCATGAAATATAAGGAAGCATCATTGCTCAATTTTCTTCATCAAAATGGCACTGTTGTCCATCAATCTTGCCTTGGTACTTCTCAAAAAAATGGTCGTGCTGAATGCAAGCATCAACACATCCTTGACACCACACAAGCCTTACTAGTTTCTTCATCTTGTCCTAAACTCTTTTGAAGTGAAGTAGCTCTCACTGTTGTCAATACCATTAATAGAGTTCCTTCCTCTGCCATTCATGATCAAACTCCCTATGAGTGTCTTTTTGGGACTTCTCCTGACTATACACAGTTAAAAGTTTTTGGTTGTGCCTGTTTCGTTCTTCTTCAGCCACATGAGCACACCAAACTAGAATCACGTGCTCGATTGTGCTACTTTCTTGGGTATGGGATAGAACACAAAGGTTATAGGTGTTGGGATCCTCATTCTAAAAGGTTTCATATTTCACATCATGTTATTTTTTGGGAACATAAAATGTTCTCTTCCATGTCCAAATTTTCTTTCTTCTAATCCTTCTCTGACATTATTTACTAATCGCTCTATTAATCTTTTTCCTGATGAGAATACTCTAGAGTCATCTGATGATAATTCCTCAACTCCAATGGACTCCGCTCATGATGCACCACCTAGTTCCCAAGATTCTACTACTGCTAATGGTTCTACTACGGAAACACTTGTTCTCTGTAGATCTACACGTGTAAATAAACTCTCTACACATCTTCATGATTTTCACTGTTTTTCTACTACTTTGTCTTTAAATGTACTATCTTCCTACAAAGAAGTAAGTTCCAATCCTATTTGGCAGCAAGCTATGTTAGAAGAGTTGCAAGCTCTTGACAAGATGCATACATGGGATCATGTTGATTTACCTCTTGGCAAATCTACTGTTGGTTGTAGGTGGGTTTATAAAACAAAGACTCATTCAGATGGAACAATCGACAAGTACAAAGCCTGTTTAGTTGCCAAAGGTTTTGCCCAAGAACATGGCATTGATGATGAAGAAATCTTTGCTCCTATTGCTTACCTCACCTCTATTCATAGCTTGCTTGCTATTGCTACAGTTCGGGGATGGCAACTGTTTCATATAGACATCAAGAATGCCTTTCTCAATGGTGATCTTACTGAAGATGTCTATATGAAACCATCTCCTGGCTATGCTCATCCACTGGACAAAGTCTGCAAGTTTTGTCGGGCCCTTTATGGTCTCAAGAAGGTTCCTCGGGCCAGGTTCTCTAAGTTTAGCTCTACCATTTGTCACCTTGGTTTTGTTTCCAGTTGTTGTGATTCAGCCTTGTTTCGTCGGAACTCTAATCGTGGCATTATTTTACTACTACTCTATATAGATGACATGATTATCACTGGAGATGACGCCGATGGCATCACAAAATTGAAACAACACCTTCATCATCACTTTGAAATGAAGGATCTAGGTCACTTGAATTATTTCTTAGGCCTTGAGGTGTCTTCCAATTCTGATGGTTATTATCTGACACAAGGCAAATATGCCTAGATATTCTTGATTGTGCTGGTTTAACTGATAGCAAAACTGTCTCTACTCCTATTGAGACTAATGCTCACTTTACTCCTCAGGATGGAACTCTTCTTCATGCAACACTCTATCATTAGTTAGTAGGAAGTTTAGTCTACCTTACTTTTACTCGACCAGACATTGCTTATGCAGTTCATGTTGTTAGTCAGTTCGTGGCAGCTCCAAGAACAACTCATTTTACTACTGTTCTTTGTATTCTACAAAACATTAAGGGTACTATATTCCATGGTCTTCATTTTTCCTCACATGGTATGCTTGATCTACTTGCTTATTGTGATGCGGACTGGTCGGGAGATCCTACAAATAGGTGCTATATTATAGGGTTCTACTTCTTTCTTGGTAACTCCCTTCACTCCTAGTGAAGCAAGATGCAAAATGTTACTTCTCGCTCTAGTACTAAAGCCGAATACCATGCCATTGCTGATGCCACCCAAGAACTTATTTGGCTTCATTGGTTAATAGAAGATATGGGAGTTTCACATTCTTTTGCTACTGTACTTCGTTGTGACAATCAGAGTGTTGTAGAAATTGCTCACAACTATGTCTTCCACGAGCGCACTAAATATATTGAAAATGATTGTCATTTTGCTCGCCAACATATTGTTCGTGGTACTGATAAAGCTTCATTCTATTTCTTCTGGTGATCAAATAGTTGACATCTTTACCAAGGCTCATCCACCTGTACGTTTTCATAACCTACTTTCCAAACTCAAGTTAGTTTGTCTTGAGTTTGAGGGGGATGTTTCCATAATTACTATAGTCTCGGTTCATTGTACTATAGTCCAAATTCGTTGTATTATAGTCTAGATTCATTGTACATATTACCATAAGTCTAGATTCATTATGTAACCTATCTAGGTTCATTGTTTATGGTGTCCACATTCTTGTATACAATAGTTGAGTTAGGTACATTATATATAGTGTCTAGATGCATAGATATTACCTATAAATAAGCCTCTCTCTTGTATAGTTACAAATTAGAATTTTATATACAAGAATTCTTTCCAAAATCTCTTGTTTCTTTCATAGCGAGTGCATAAATAAAAGAAGAATTCACATTGAAGGGGGAAAACTGATGATAACTCAATCTCGTTATGTCATGCCCTGATCCCGCACGTGCCAGTCACGTGACATCCGCCGTATCCTCAAGTCTGGCTCAAGAATACAAGGCAACATCATACTCTACTAAACTTTAAAAGTACTAAATAATATAACTAGATGAAGCGCGGTACAATTCTCATATGAAGGATAGTCTACGAATATCCAATAAGTTCATACATTTATTCTCTGGTTGAACAGCGGAAACAAAAGTAAATAAAACTAACAACTAGAAATAGCTAACTTACTGACATCTATTCACTTAAAAACTAATAAAAGTCATCCTCAGGGTCTTCTACGTAAATCAACTCATACTCTTCAGAATCTGCAAAGATGGTAAAAAGTGGATTGAGCGACAAGTCGCTCAGTAGCTAATATCTACCCTCTGTTGGACCATGCGCTCGTAACTTTACAGATACATACATGTATAAATCAAATTATTTGCACATTGTTCATCTCCATAATCATGAAAATAATATTATGGGTAAAACAATTAGTAGTAATGAGTGACAAAGCAATTTCAAAGCATCTTATTGGCAACCGTACATGAAGGTCATAAAGTCACAGATCATTTCATATCAATTCATAAGTCTCTTCATATCAACTCATACAAGTACATGTAATGACCGACTACTGAGTACTCAGCTTAGAGATTAAACCCCTTTTAGGTGAGCGACCAATAGGTTTCATGATTACCGATTGGTCTCATTACATACATGGGTCAATCGGCTGGACTTTATACTAGGTTATCATGACCTTGTCAATCGGTTGGACTCTATACCAGGCTACTATGACCATTAGATAGGACTATAACCCCTACCGTCTATTCCATGACTATTTTGAGCTTTTCTTGACATAAATTCATTTCACACGTTACATGCATATGCCTTGATTTCATAAAAGATACAGCTCATTTGGTATATAACAACATATCAAGAATTTTCAAATAAGTCACATGGTCCATTTTTGTATAGTCAAAATAGAACTTGCTTAAACAGTCAAGTAAATGATTCAACCAAAACCAATTCAGATTAACACGTAAAAATATAATCAATGACAAAAATTTCACTTTAAACTTTTGAAATCTCAGAAGGGTAAGTACCACCTACCTTTGTCTGGCTGCTCGAGTGAAACTACTTTAGGTCTTTTAAACTTGTACCGTATCTATCAAACGCGCAGGTTTCCTAATTAGTTATTATTTCCTATTAATGAATAAATATACAAATTCCGAGCGAGTAGAAAATTCATGTCTAGACCATTACATGCATCCTAGCAGTGTATTTCTAAACTGGGCGTTTCTAGTTTTGGAAGGTTTCCATTTTTGGAATGTTTCTTAATTTGGAAAGTTTTCCTTTTGTAAAGTTTCTTAACTTTAAAAGAAAGCAATTATTCATAATCATATTTATCATCTTGACTATTATCTTACAATGCATATATATATATATTTTTTATTTTACTATTATTCATCATTATTGTTATTGTCCTTGTCATCGCTATTTTATTTATTACCATTTATATATTTGATGATTAGTTCCTATTATCTTTTATTTTACTTCCATTTTTGCGCATGTATGGGTGTTATTACTATTTATGTATATATATTGGTTTATTATTATAATTATTGACTTAGTTTACTCCACTTGTATTTATATTTTCATTTTTATATTTAATTTACTTCATCTATATCTATATTGTTATTATTATTGTTATTATTTTAAGCATTTAAAAGAAATCTAAAACCTATCTTATATTTTATAACTTAATCTAATAGTGATAAATTAAAATGTCTTAGATTTCTACTTAAATACCTTAGGCTAATTAAATAAGTCTTACTGACGAAATCTTTTAAAATATTCACTTAATTTAGGTTGGGTCTTGAAATTTAGTTCCTATATACCTAAAATTTAATTATTGGACATTCACTAAACCCATACTATATATATATATTTCAAAATCTATTATTATTAATATAATTTTTTTTCCTTTGGTTGGTCGAAAGGTTTGGGCCAACCTTTCTAATGGACCCTCTGTCGCCAGCACTTGCTGGCGGCTCTTTTTTTTTTTTTTTTTCTTTCGGCCAACCTTTCCTACTTGATCCATGTCGCCAGCCACTTGCTGGCGACTCTTCTCCAAAAATTTTTTTTTTGCATTGCTGAAGCTAGCAATGACGCCGCTGCTCTCCCCTTCCCCTTCTTTTTTTTTTTTTTATAACTTTCCAATAGATTTGGGTATATTCTATTCATCCCATAATTAAAATTTAATACCCTAATCCTACTAATCCAGATACGAATTCTCCTAAATCTCATATACAAGCATATCTATATATATATACATAACATAATATATATCTGTAAAATCTTTAAAATAATTAATGCGACTAATAGAATTTAAAAGAGGAGTTTTCATGTGAATTTGGAACCTACAGGTTTAGGTAATTAGTTGCCTGATTGATTGACAGCAACGCCTTCTTCTCCTTCTCTATTGTCTGACGATTCTTTCTCTAAGGGGAGGCAGACAATGAAAGGGAGGAATGATGTTATTTTTTTTTTGTTTGATAATTGTGCTAAACCCTAATAACTACCCACCATTTGGTGGTTTAGATAAGAGTTCAAACTGTTATGAACTTTTACCCTATTTTATTTCATTCCTATCCCCCAATTAACCATTTAACCTATCTTACAATCAATTTTACTTTTACTCATGGTAAATTACCATTTAATTAATTGGGTAAGGATAAAAAATTGATCCCAAAACCGTGGGTTTTACATTCTACCCCTCTTACAAAAAGTTTCGTCCTCGAAACTGACGTACCTTGATAAAAAAAGATAGGGATATCTATTCCGCATGTCTTCTTCTAACTCTCACGTTGCCTCTCGCGGTGTATGGTTCGTCCATTACTCCTTCACGTAGGATATAGTCCTTTTCTTTAAAACTTGATTCTTTCAATCTACGATTCTCAAAGGAACTTTCTCCACTGAAAAGTTCTCCCTCACCTCGATAGGTTGATCCTCCAAAATATGGCTTGGGTCAGATACGTACCTTCTCAGTTGGGAGACATGAAAAACGTTGTGTACCTTCGACAAAACAGGGGGAAGAGCCCGTCGATATGCTAAAGGTCCAACTTTCTCCAGTATTTTGTAAGGTCCTACATATCTTGGACTTAACTTACCACTTCTTCCAAATCTCATCACTCCCTTGGTGGGGGTTACCTTCAAATATGCTTTTCTCTCGGTTGAAATTCTAAAGGGCTTCTCTTAAAACCCGCCCAACTCTTGTTTCGATCCTGAGTTATCTTTAGTCTTTCTCGAATAACCTTAATTTTCTCCAAGATTCTTTCCACCAAATTGGGTCAGTGATCAGTTTCTCACCTATTTCATCCCAATATAAGGGAGATCTCCATTTTCGCCCACACAACGCTTCAAACGGTGCTATACCTATCCCGCTATGATAGTTATTGTTATACGAGAAATCTATTAGTTTCACCAACCTATCCCAACTATCCCAGAAGTCTAAAACCCAAGCTCTCAGCATGTCCTTCAGTGTCTATATAGTCCTTTCCGACTGTCCATCTGTTTGGGGGTGGGAGGCAGTACTTAATCTCAGATCAATCCTCATAACCTCTTGGTAGGTCGACCAAAAATCTAGACGTGAATCTAGGGTCCCAATATGACACTACTTTCGCAATTCATTTTTAGACTAGATATCACATTCTATCCCCCTATAAAGGTTTCGTCCTCAAAACGTAAAAGACATAAAGATCAAGATAAGTTAACAAAATTTCCAATGTTCTTGCAATACATCTTGGGAATTATTCCTACAATGTCTAAATTGGATTTCTTTATTTAATCCCATCAACCTTCTGCTGTGCACTCTTATTTTTCTCAATACCTCCCATCTTCATATTTATATAGTTCAGATGAACATACTATCTCTCACAAATCCAGCATTCTAAATATCAGCTTATAATGTTCCACAGAGATCAACCTATAGAAAGGATGCCATAAACACTAACATTACCATTTCTTCTTTTGTCATACATTCTGTCACAATTTACTTATCCACTATCGCAAAAAGTAATCATTATCTCAATATATGAGTTCTTTCCCACTGTGTTTGTAATTGGTAATGGAAATCTCTCTTATTTCCCTAAAACCTCATATCCATCTCATTTCAAATTCCAAAAACAAAAGATCAATAATATCTCAAATAGCATCACACCTATTTCCAAATCTTATGACCTGAGTTGTTATACCACTTGTTAGGATCGAAAACAACCAATCATAAACGTAACAGTAAGTAAATATAAAGGAAGGAATTGCAAACCAATTAACTACACAGCTCCTCTTGAGCTTGTAGATTAATTCAAATAAGCTTCTTCAAATTGATGAATTACAATCACTCTTGCGTACAAAGGAAGGTTCACCTCCTCCTTGCCCCGAACACCACTCGGTCAAGCCAGGACGTTTTACTATCCCTCAGGACAACCCTCACAGAGCTACACTCATGAAGGATTCACTCACAAATGAAAAGCTTACAATGAACCTCACACCACTAAGACTACAAATCTTCTTTGATGAGTATTTTCTCACTAAAATCACTCTAGATCTTTTGTATCTTCAGTGTGCAAAAGTTGTTTGAAGTGTCTGACCAACCACTATTTATATAGGACCAAGAAAGTGCCTCATTAATACTTCCAACGGATAGAAAGTAGCTGAACAGTCAACTAGCCGTTGGTAGTGTCGGACGTCCGATAGCCCTGTTTTATGCGTCCGACAGCAGGCAGTGAGTTTCAGAGATTTTCTTCAATTCTTTCGGACGTCCGGTGCAAGCTCTTTGTGCGTCCGACAGCAAACAAACAGATTTGAGAAATTATCTTGTTTCTATCGGACGTCCGGTAGAGACATATTCAGCGTCCGATAGTTTCGTCGACTTCAAAGGATCCTATCGGACGTCCGAAACATGCGTCCGAAGTTGTGCAATGATTATCGGACGTCCGATCCTGACTTCTTGAGCATCCGACAGTTTCAGTATACTTTGTCATCTTTCAATTGTACTTGATCTTTGGAACTAATTTGCTTCATAACTGAATAGATCTTTTAAGAGACATTAGTAACATCCATTTGTTTTGTAAACATCAAAAGATAGGGATCAAGATCAACAATCTCCCCCTTTTTGATGATGACAAAACAATGGATGGAAAGAAACAAAAATAAGTATAAGCTCCCCCTCAATCATTGCAACCAAAACTTTTAAGAGCCAAACTCATAATCTCATAATAACTCCCCCTTACACATTGCATCCATTTCTCTCCTTTTTTGGTCATCATAAGAGTAAAAATCAACTACTGTAATCCAGCAACAATAACAGAGAATTCAATATTTCAAGAAAAAATAGAGAAATGACAGCAATCACAGCAAATCATCATGAGATCAGCATTATTCTTTTATCACTCTTTTTGACATCATATAGATTCAGTAGTATTCAAAGATATCAGCGAAAACTCAGATCAAAGTATCAAAAGAAAAAATGTTATGAACAAGAATCACTGCAATGATTAGACAAAACCTCATACTTGTTAAAATTAGCATCATGTCTAACTATCCACATGCATTTCATGCCTCTTCTCATATTCTTTCTCACATAACAATCACTATTCATGTGACCTTTTCGACAACAAAAATTACACATAACCAAAGAGTTATTTACATGAACAGGTTTAATAAATCTTACTTGTCTTCTCCTATGGATAGCAAACTCATTTGAATTAGAATTCAATCTATTCTTTTGAAAATAGACTTGTTTCTTGTGTTTAAGCAACTCATTTAGACCATCCATTCTTCTTTTCAAATCACCTTGTTCTTTTTTGAACAAATCACAAAGCTTTGCTTTTCTATCAAGCTCAAAATGTAAAGCAGTCTTACTCTTTTTGAAGTAATCATTTTCAGCAATCAACTTTTTGTTTTGTTGAAAAAGATTTGCATTATCTCGAAGTAAAAAACTAATTTTCTGTTTTAACTCCTTGTTTCTAGTATAAGATTCTTTCAAACTATCATGCAATTTTTTAATGAAATGTTCAAGATCATCTTCAGTTTCATCATCACAATCAGATTGAGAGTTAGAAGATGTTACCTCATCATCTCCAATGGCCATGAAAGCCAATTGAGCAGATTGATCTTTCTCTTCAATTTCACCATCGGAATTGCATTCATTCCATGTGAATTGAAATTTGTTTATTCTTGGTTTTCTTCCTTCTTTCTTCTTCATCACTGGACAGTCACTTGCATAGTGTCCAGGTTGGCCGCATTCAAAGCACTGATCAGTTTGCTTTTTGTTGAACTCTAGCTTCCCTTTGTTTCTTGAGTTGTTGAACTGATTTGGGAATGAATTGCTAGGTCCACCTTTTCTGAATCTCCTCTTGTTGAGTATTTGTTTGAAACTTCTTGTGATGAGAGCGATATCATTGTCATCACCTTCCACATCTTCTTCATCGAGGGAGGCAGAATCATCTTCATCTTGTGAGGCTTTTAGAGCAATATTCTTTCGCACTTTTGCATCCTCTTCCTCTTGCACCTTAGTCTTAAGTTTCAGCTCATAAGAGGTAAGAGAATTAATAAGAGATTCAATAGGCATAGTATTCAAATCTCTAGCCTCCTCAATAGCAGTCACTTTATTTTCCCAATCATTGGACAAGGCATTCAGGATTTTTCTATTTTTCTCACCAAGAGAATATTCTTTTTCCAGCACCTCTAAATCTTTAATGAGATCATTGAATCTACAATACATTTGATCAACATTTTCATGAGGTTCCATCTTGAAAGATTCATACTTTGTAACTAGAATGGACTTCTTTTGTTCTCTAACATTCTCACTACCTTCATGAATTTCTTTCAGTTTGTCCCAAATTTCTTTAGCTGACTTGCAACCCTTGACTCGAATAGATTCATTTGAGTCTAATGCACAATATAACACATTCATGGCTTTTGCATTTAAGGTGAGATGAGCTCTATCCACAGTAGTCAGTTCACTTCTTGTTTTCGGTCTAGATGCATGAGTATTTTCATCTATAAGAGAGGCATCATATGGACCTTCACTAATAATAAACCACAATTCGATATCAATAGATTGCAAAAAGATAATCATTCTTTCTTTCCAACTCATATAATTTGACCCATTAAACACACAGGTGGTCTAATAACAGAATGTCCTTCAAAAAATATAGCATTATTGGTTGTCATCTTTACTCCAAAGCCGATTGAGCTTAATCTCTAGGAGACCAAGCTCTGATACCAATTGTTAGGATCGAAAAAAACCAATCATAAACGTAACAGTAAGTAAATAAAAAGGAAGGAATTGCAAACCAATTAACTACACAGCTCCTCTTGAGCTTGTAGATTAATTCAAATAAACTTCTTCAAATTGATGAATTACAATCACTCTTGCGTACAAAGGAAGGTTCACCTCCTCCTTGCCCCGAACACCACTCGGTCAAGCCAGGACGTTTTACTATCCCTCAGGACAACCCTCACAGAGCTACACTCATGAAGGATTCACTCACAAATGAAAAGCTTACAATGAACCTCACACCACTAAGACTACAAATCTTCTTTGATGAGTATTTTCTCACTAAAATCACTCTAGATCTTTTGTATCTTCAGTGTGCAAAAGTTGTTTGAAGTGTCTGACCAACCACTATTTATATAGGACCAAGAAAGTGCCTCATTAATGCTTCCAACGGATAGAAAGTAGCTGAACAGTCAACTAGCCGTTGGTAGTGTCGGACGTCCGATAGCCCTGTTTTATGCGTCCGACAGCAGGCAGTGAGTTTCAGAGATTTTCTTCAATTCTTTCGGACGTCCGGTGCAAGCTCTTTGTGCGTCCGACAGCAAACAAACAGATTTGAGAAATTATCTTGTTTCTATCGGACGTCCGGTAGAGACATATTCAGCGTCCGATAGTTTCGTCGACTTCAAAGGATCCTATCGGACGTCCGAAGCATGCGTCCGAAGTTGTGCAATGATTATCGGACGTCCGATCCTGACTTCTTGAGCGTCCGACAGTTTCAGTATACTTTGTCATCTTTCAATTGTACTTGATCTTTGGAACTAATTTGCTTCATAACTGAATAGATCTTTTAAGAGACATTAGTAACATCCATTTGTTTTGTAAACATCGAAAGATAGGGATCAAGATCAACAATCTCCCCCTTTTTGATGATGACAAAACAATGGATGGAAAGAAACAAAAATAAGTATAAGCTCCCCCTCAATCATTGCAACCAAAACTTTTAAGAGCCAAACTCATAATCTCATAATAACTCCCCCTTACACATTGCATCCATTTCTCTCCTTTTTTGTCATCATAAGAGTAAAAATCAACTACTGTAATCCAGCAACAATAACAAAGAATTCAATATTTCAAGAAAAAATAGAGAAATGACAGCAATCACAGCAAATCATCATGAGATCAGCATTATTCTTTTATCACTCTTTTTGACATCATATAGATTCAGTAGTATTCAAAGATATCAGCGAAAACTCAGATCAAAGTATCAAAAGAAAAAATGTTATGAACAAGAATCACTGCAATGATTAGACAAAACCTCATACTTGTTAAAATTAGCATCATGTCTAACTATCCACATGCATTTCATGCCTATTCTCATATTCTTTCTCACATAACAATCACTATTCATGTGACCTTTTCGACAACAAAAATTACACATAACCAAAGAGTTATTTACATGAACAGGTTTAATAAATCTTACTTGTCTTCTCCTATGGATAGCAAACTCATTTGAATTAGAATTCAATCTATTCTTTTGAAAATAGACTTGTTTCTTGTGTTTAAGCAACTCATTTAGACCATCCATTCTTCTTTTCAAATCACCTTGTTCCTTTTTGAACAAATCACAAAGCTTTGCTTTTCTATCAAGCTCAAAATGTAAAGCAGTCTCACTCTTTTTGAAGTAATCATTTTCAGCAATCAACTTTTTGTTTTGTTGAAAAAGATTTGCATTATCTCGAAGTAAAAAACTAATTTTCTGTTTTAACTCCTTGTTTCTAGTATAAGATTCTTTCAAACTATCATGCAATTTTTTAATGAAATGTTCAAGATCATCTTCAGTTTCATCATCACAATCAGATTGAGAGTTAGAAGATGTTACCTCATCATCTCCAATGGCCATGAAAGCCAATTGAGCAGATTGATCTTTCTCTTCAATTTCACCATCGGAATTGCATTCATTCCATGTGAATTGAAATTTGTTTATTCTTGGTTTTCTTCCTTCTTTCTTCTTCATCACTGGACAGTCACTTGCATAGTGTCCAGGTTGGCCGCATTCAAAGCACTGATCAGTTTGCTTTTTGTTGAACTCTAGCTTCCCTTTGTTTCTTGAGTTGTTGAACTGATTTGGGAATGAATTGCTAGGTCCACCTTTTCTGAATCTCCTCTTGTTGAGTATTTGTTTGAAACTTCTTGTGATGAGAGCGATATCATTGTCATCACCTTCCACATCTTCTTCATCGAGGGAGGCAGAATCATCTTCATCTTGTGAGGCTTTTAGAGCAATATTCTTTCGCACTTTTGCATCCTCTTCCTCTTGCACCTTAGTCTTAAGTTTCAGCTCATAAGAGGTAAGAGAATTAATAAGAGATTCAATAGGCATAGTATTCAAATCTCTAGCCTCCTCAATAGCAGTCACTTTATTTTCCCAATCATTGGACAAGGCATTCAGGATTTTTCTATTTTTCTCACCAAGAGAATATTCTTTTTCCAGCACCTCTAAATCTTTAATGAGATCATTGAATCTACAATACATTTGATCAACATTTTCATGAGGTTCCATCTTGAAAGATTCATACTTTGTAACTAGAATGGACTTCTTTTGTTCTCTAACATTCTCACTACCTTCATGAATTTCTTTCAGTTTGTCCCAAATTTCTTTAGCTGACTTGCAACCCTTGACTCGAATAGATTCATTTGAGTCTAATGCACAATATAACACATTCATGGCTTTTGCATTTAAGGTGAGATGAGCTCTATCCACAGTAGTCAGTTCACTTCTTGTTTTCGGTCTAGATGCATGAGTATTTTCATCTATAAGAGAGGCATCATATGGACCTTCACTAATAATAAACCACAATTCGATATCAATAGATTGCAAAAAGATAATCATTCTTTCTTTCCAACTCATATAATTTGACCCATTAAACACACAGGTGGTCTAATAACAGAATGTCCTTCAAAAAATATAGCATTATTGGTTGTCATCTTTACTCCAAAGCCGATTGAGCTTAATCTCTAGGAGACCAAGCTCTGATACCAATTGTTAGGATCGAAAAAAATCAATCATAAACGTAACAGTAAGTAAATAAAAAAGAAGGAATTGCAAACCAATTAACTACACAGCTCCTCTTGAGCTTGTAGATTAATTCAAATAAACTTCTTCAAATTGATGAATTACAATCACTCTTGCGTACAAAGGAAGGTTCACCTCCTCCTTGCCCCGAACACCACTCGGTCAAGCCAGGACGTTTTACTATCCCTCAGGACAACCCTCACAGAGCTACACTCATGAAGGATTCACTCACAAATGAAAAGCTTACAATGAACCTCACACCACTAAGACTACAAATCTTCTTTGATGAGTATTTTCTCACTAAAATCACTCTAGATCTTTTGTATCTTCAGTGTGCAAAAGTTGTTTGAAGTGTCTGACCAACCACTATTTATATAGGACCAAGAAAGTGCCTCATTAATGCTTCCAACGGATAGAAAGTAGCTGAACAGTCAACTAGCCGTTGGTAGTGTCGGACGTCCGATAGCCCTGTTTTATGCGTCCGACAGCAGGCAGTGAGTTTCAGAGATTTTCTTCAATTCTTTCGGACGTCCGGTGCAAGCTCTTTGTGCGTCCGACAGCAAACAAACAGATTTGAGAAATTATCTTGTTTCTATCGGACGTCCGGTAGAGACATATTCAGCGTCCGATAGTTTCGTCGACTTCAAAGGATCCTATCGGACGTCCGAAGCATGCGTCCGAAGTTGTGCAATGATTATCGGACGTCCGATCCTGACTTCTTGAGCGTCCGACAGTTTCAGTATACTTTGTCATCTTTCAATTGTACTTGATCTTTGGAACTAATTTGCTTCATAACTGAATAGATCTTTTAAGAGACATTAGTAACATCCATTTGTTTTGTAAACATCGAAAGATAGGGATCAAGATCAACAATCTCCCCCTTTTTGATGATGACAAAACAATGGATGGAAAGAAACAAAAATAAGTATAAGCTCCCCCTCAATCATTGCAACCAAAACTTTTAAGAGCCAAACTCATAATCTCATAATAACTCCCCCTTACACATTGCATCCATTTCTCTCCTTTTTTGTCATCATAAGAGTAAAAATCAACTACTGTAATCCAGCAACAATAACAAAGAATTCAATATTTCAAGAAAAAATAGAGAAATGACAGCAATCACAGCAAATCATCATGAGATCAGCATTATTCTTTTATCACTCTTTTTGACATCATATAGATTCAGTAGTATTCAAAGATATCAGCGAAAACTCAGATCAAAGTATCAAAAGAAAAAATGTTATGAACAAGAATCACTGCAATGATTAGACAAAACCTCATACTTGTTAAAATTAGCATCATGTCTAACTATCCACATGCATTTCATGCCTATTCTCATATTCTTTCTCACATAACAATCACTATTCATGTGACCTTTTCGACAACAAAAATTACACATAACCAAAGAGTTATTTACATGAACAGGTTTAATAAATCTTACTTGTCTTCTCCTATGGATAGCAAACTCATTTGAATTAGAATTCAATCTATTCTTTTGAAAATAGACTTGTTTCTTGTGTTTAAGCAACTCATTTAGACCATCCATTCTTCTTTTCAAATCACCTTGTTCCTTTTTGAACAAATCACAAAGCTTTGCTTTTCTATCAAGCTCAAAATGTAAAGCAGTCTCACTCTTTTTGAAGTAATCATTTTCAGCAATCAACTTTTTGTTTTGTTGAAAAAGATTTGCATTATCTCGAAGTAAAAAACTAATTTTCTGTTTTAACTCCTTGTTTCTAGTATAAGATTCTTTCAAACTATCATGCAATTTTTTAATGAAATGTTCAAGATCATCTTCAGTTTCATCATCACAATCAGATTGAGAGTTAGAAGATGTTACCTCATCATCTCCAATGGCCATGAAAGCCAATTGAGCAGATTGATCTTTCTCTTCAATTTCACCATCGGAATTGCATTCATTCCATGTGAATTGAAATTTGTTTATTCTTGGTTTTCTTCCTTCTTTCTTCTTCATCACTGGACAGTCACTTGCATAGTGTCCAGGTTGGCCGCATTCAAAGCACTGATCAGTTTGCTTTTTGTTGAACTCTAGCTTCCCTTTGTTTCTTGAGTTGTTGAACTGATTTGGGAATGAATTGCTAGGTCCACCTTTTCTGAATCTCCTCTTGTTGAGTATTTGTTTGAAACTTCTTGTGATGAGAGCGATATCATTGTCATCACCTTCCACATCTTCTTCATCGAGGGAGGCAGAATCATCTTCATCTTGTGAGGCTTTTAGAGCAATATTCTTTCGCACTTTTGCATCCTCTTCCTCTTGCACCTTAGTCTTAAGTTTCAGCTCATAAGAGGTAAGAGAATTAATAAGAGATTCAATAGGCATAGTATTCAAATCTCTAGCCTCCTCAATAGCAGTCACTTTATTTTCCCAATCATTGGACAAGGCATTCAGGATTTTTCTATTTTTCTCACCAAGAGAATATTCTTTTTCCAGCACCTCTAAATCTTTAATGAGATCATTGAATCTACAATACATTTGATCAACATTTTCATGAGGTTCCATCTTGAAAGATTCATACTTTGTAACTAGAATGGACTTCTTTTGTTCTCTAACATTCTCACTACCTTCATGAATTTCTTTCAGTTTGTCCCAAATTTCTTTAGCTGACTTGCAACCCTTGACTCGAATAGATTCATTTGAGTCTAATGCACAATATAACACATTCATGGCTTTTGCATTTAAGGTGAGATGAGCTCTATCCACAGTAGTCAGTTCACTTCTTGTTTTCGGTCTAGATGCATGAGTATTTTCATCTATAAGAGAGGCATCATATGGACCTTCACTAATAATAAACCACAATTCGATATCAATAGATTGCAAAAAGATAATCATTCTTTCTTTCCAACTCATATAATTTGACCCATTAAACACACAGGTGGTCTAATAACAGAATGTCCTTCAAAAAATATAGCATTATTGGTTGTCATCTTTACTCCAAAGCCGATTGAGCTTAATCTCTAGGAGACCAAGCTCTGATACCAATTGTTAGGATCGAAAAAAACCAATCATAAACGTAACAGTAAGTAAATAAAAAGGAAGGAATTGCAAACCAATTAACTACACAGCTCCTCTTGAGCTTGTAGATTAATTCAAATAAACTTCTTCAAATTGATGAATTACAATCACTCTTGCGTACAAAGGAAGGTTCACCTCCTCCTTGCCCCGAACACCACTCGGTCAAGCCAGGACGTTTTACTATCCCTCAGGACAACCCTCACAGAGCTACACTCATGAAGGATTCACTCACAAATGAAAAGCTTACAATGAACCTCACACCACTAAGACTACAAATCTTCTTTGATGAGTATTTTCTCACTAAAATCACTCTAGATCTTTTGTATCTTCAGTGTGCAAAAGTTGTTTGAAGTGTCTGACCAACCACTATTTATATAGGACCAAGAAAGTGCCTCATTAATGCTTCCAACGGATAGAAAGTAGCTGAACAGTCAACTAGCCGTTGGTAGTGTCGGACGTCCGATAGCCCTGTTTTATGCGTCCGACAGCAGGCAGTGAGTTTCAGAGATTTTCTTCAATTCTTTCGGACGTCCGGTGCAAGCTCTTTGTGCGTCCGACAGCAAACAAACAGATTTGAGAAATTATCTTGTTTCTATCGGACGTCCGGTAGAGACATATTCAGCGTCCGATAGTTTCGTCGACTTCAAAGGATCCTATCGGACGTCCGAAGCATGCGTCCGAAGTTGTGCAATGATTATCGGACGTCCGATCCTGACTTCTTGAGCGTCCGACAGTTTCAGTATACTTTGTCATCTTTCAATTGTACTTGATCTTTGGAACTAATTTGCTTCATAACTGAATAGATCTTTTAAGAGACATTAGTAACATCCATTTGTTTTGTAAACATCGAAAGATAGGGATCAAGATCAACAATCTCCCCCTTTTTGATGATGACAAAACAATGGATGGAAAGAAACAAAAATAAGTATAAGCTCCCCCTCAATCATTGCAACCAAAACTTTTAAGAGCCAAACTCATAATCTCATAATAACTCCCCCTTACACATTGCATCCATTTCTCTCCTTTTTTGTCATCATAAGAGTAAAAATCAACTACTGTAATCCAGCAACAATAACAAAGAATTCAATATTTCAAGAAAAAATAGAGAAATGACAGCAATCACAGCAAATCATCATGAGATCAGCATTATTCTTTTATCACTCTTTTTGACATCATATAGATTCAGTAGTATTCAAAGATATCAGCGAAAACTCAGATCAAAGTATCAAAAGAAAAAATGTTATGAACAAGAATCACTGCAATGATTAGACAAAACCTCATACTTGTTAAAATTAGCATCATGTCTAACTATCCACATGCATTTCATGCCTATTCTCATATTCTTTCTCACATAACAATCACTATTCATGTGACCTTTTCGACAACAAAAATTACACATAACCAAAGAGTTATTTACATGAACAGGTTTAATAAATCTTACTTGTCTTCTCCTATGGATAGCAAACTCATTTGAATTAGAATTCAATCTATTCTTTTGAAAATAGACTTGTTTCTTGTGTTTAAGCAACTCATTTAGACCATCCATTCTTCTTTTCAAATCACCTTGTTCCTTTTTGAACAAATCACAAAGCTTTGCTTTTCTATCAAGCTCAAAATGTAAAGCAGTCTCACTCTTTTTGAAGTAATCATTTTCAGCAATCAACTTTTTGTTTTGTTGAAAAAGATTTGCATTATCTCGAAGTAAAAAACTAATTTTCTGTTTTAACTCCTTGTTTCTAGTATAAGATTCTTTCAAACTATCATGCAATTTTTTAATGAAATGTTCAAGATCATCTTCAGTTTCATCATCACAATCAGATTGAGAGTTAGAAGATGTTACCTCATCATCTCCAATGGCCATGAAAGCCAATTGAGCAGATTGATCTTTCTCTTCAATTTCACCATCGGAATTGCATTCATTCCATGTGAATTGAAATTTGTTTATTCTTGGTTTTCTTCCTTCTTTCTTCTTCATCACTGGACAGTCACTTGCATAGTGTCCAGGTTGGCCGCATTCAAAGCACTGATCAGTTTGCTTTTTGTTGAACTCTAGCTTCCCTTTGTTTCTTGAGTTGTTGAACTGATTTGGGAATGAATTGCTAGGTCCACCTTTTCTGAATCTCCTCTTGTTGAGTATTTGTTTGAAACTTCTTGTGATGAGAGCGATATCATTGTCATCACCTTCCACATCTTCTTCATCGAGGGAGGCAGAATCATCTTCATCTTGTGAGGCTTTTAGAGCAATATTCTTTCGCACTTTTGCATCCTCTTCCTCTTGCACCTTAGTCTTAAGTTTCAGCTCATAAGAGGTAAGAGAATTAATAAGAGATTCAATAGGCATAGTATTCAAATCTCTAGCCTCCTCAATAGCAGTCACTTTATTTTCCCAATCATTGGACAAGGCATTCAGGATTTTTCTATTTTTCTCACCAAGAGAATATTCTTTTTCCAGCACCTCTAAATCTTTAATGAGATCATTGAATGTACAATACATTTGATCAACATTTTCATGAGGTTCCATCTTGAAAGATTCATACTTTGTAACTAGAATGGACTTCTTTTGTTCTCTAACATTCTCACTACCTTCATGAATTTCTTTCAGTTTGTCCCAAATTTCTTTAGCTGACTTGCAACCCTTGACTCGAATAGATTCATTTGAGTCTAATGCACAATATAACACATTCATGGCTTTTGCATTTAAGGTGAGATGAGCTCTATCCACAGTAGTCAGTTCACTTCTTGTTTTCGGTCTAGATGCATGAGTATTTTCATCTATAAGAGAGGCATCATATGGACCTTCACTAATAATAAACCACAATTCGATATCAATAGATTGCAAAAAGATAATCATTCTTTCTTTCCAACTCATATAATTTGACCCATTAAACACACAGGTGGTCTAATAACAGAATGTCCTTCAAAAAATATAGCATTATTGGTTGTCATCTTTACTCCAAAGCCGATTGAGCTTAATCTCTAAGAGACCAAGCTCTGATACCAATTGTTAGGATCGAAAACAACCAATCATAAACGTAACAGTAAGTAAATAAAAAGGAAGGAATTGCAAACCAATTAACTACACAGCTCCTCTTGAGCTTGTAGATTAATTCAAATAAACTTCTTCAAATTGACGAATTACAATCACTCTTGCGTACAAAGGAAGGTTCACCTCCTCCTTGCCCCGAACACTACTCGGTCAAGCCAGGACGTTTTACTATCCCTCAGGACAACCCTCACAGAGCTACACTCATGAAGGATTCACTCACAAATGAAAAGCTTACAATGAACCTCACACCACTAAGACTACAAATCTTCTTTGATGAGTATTTTCTCACTAAAATCACTCTAGATCTTTTGTATCTTCAGTGTGCAAAAGTTGTTTGAAGTGTCTGACCAACCACTATTTATATAGGACCAAGAAAGTGCCTCATTAATGCTTCCAACGGATAGAAAGTAGCTGAACAGTCAACTAGCCGTTGGTAGTGTCGGACGTCCGATAGCCCTGTTTTATGCGTCCGACAGCAGGCAGTGAGTTTCAGAGATTTTCTTCAATTCTTTCGGACGTCCAGTGCAAGCTCTTTGTGCGTCCGACAGCAAACAAACAGATTTGAGAAATTATCTTGTTTCTATCGGACGTCCGGTAGAGACATATTCAGCGTCCGATAGTTTCGTCGACTTCGAAGGATCCTATCGGACGTCCGAAGCATGCGTCCGAAGTTGTGCAATGATTATCGGACGTCCGATCCTGACTTCTTGAGCGTCCGACAGTTTCAGTATACTTTGTCATCTTTCAATTGTACTTGATCTTTGGAACTAATTTGCTTCATAACTGAATAGATCTTTTAAGAGACATTAGTAACATCCATTTGTTTTGTAAACATCAAAAGATAGGGATCAAGATCAACACCACTAAATGCCATGGGAATCTTATTTCCTTTGATTATATATATATATATATATGTATATATATATATTACCTCAATTCAATTTCCAAAACACATATTCATATTATGGTAACACATACCAAAACACACAAAATTTTATACAAAAATTATCGCCAAATTCTCATATTTGAATATAATAACTTTATCATGATTTTTGTTAAAGTATTTATCTATAGAAACCTGGAAGTGTTTGAAACACATAAGTTAGTTAATTGTACTTCTTATACCATTAGAAATTAGAGTACGAAGAGAATTTATCAAGAATTATTGTTAGATTCTTTCTACTTGATATGATTTTTTTTTTTTTGTAGAACACTTTTACCTATAACTCTTTTTGAAATAGGATGAGTATCATAAAAACATTTGTACAGGGTTATAGGATATAATTATTTATGGTGTTTATTCATTTTTTATTGTTAATTTATGTATCTTGGTATATACATATTTATAGAAATTATATTTATTTGATAAAGATACTTATTCAAAAATCTTGATTAACATTTGTTCAGAAAATAAATTTTTTTTTTAAGACAAGAACTATGTAAGATTATGTATTCTAAGAAATTTCTAACATATTTATTGACTAAGGACGATGTGATGTAATAATGCCAATAAGCTAGTTCAATAATTGTTTGGGGCATTAGATCTAATTGTTGTAAATCTCAAAAAGAGACAAGTCTATTCACTCTTGGCCACATCTCCCACCAAAGGAATACTATTGCTAGACTATATCAATTTGTATGGGATAAGGTTATACACTTATTAGTTGTCACTAGTAGTGGTAATAGTTCAACTAGAGTAGAATAGTAACAACATTAGTAGTACTTCTATCTAGGTAAGAACACTATTTATAGAGCACTATTGCAAATAGAAAAGGTCCACAACATTTCATTCTTCATCCTTTGAACTGGTTTCATCCGTGAAGCCTTAGCCCACATCAAGATAAGTCAACAAAACCTCCAATGTCATTGTCACCCATCGTGCAATTAATCCTACACTACTAAAATTGGGTTTCGTTATTTAATCCATCACGCTTGCTGCGTACTTTAATTCCTTGATACTTTCAATTTCTTGCAGACAATACTTCAAATATATATAATATTTTCTATATGTTTGACATCTTAAACCTAGAATGTACTACCAAAATCATATCCAATAAAGGGACATCATAAATACCAATAGTACCATTTCAACTATTCACACATGCAAATTTTCTAGCCTATTTATTCAGTCACAATTGATCATTTCCTAGTGTGTATTTCCTCTAAAAAGAAAATCGTTCCACAGGCTCTGTTATCACTAAATATTATGGAAATCTCTTATTTCACAATCTTCTCTCTAACTTCATTCCAATTCCTAAAATCACTAATATTACAAACATCATTCAACATACATCTAGATCGCATAACCTAAAGTTTGATAACATTAAAATCACCAGAATGTCTTATTTCCTTTAATCCTCTTTTCTTTTCATCTCATTTCAATTCTCAAAACCCTAATATCTCAACCACTATTTCACATACTTTCAGATTATATAACTTAAGCTCTGATACCACTAAAAATGTCACGCTCTGAGCCCGCACCCAGTCACGTGACATCTGCCGTATCCTCAAATCTCGCTCAAGAATACAAGGCAACATCATACTATACTAAACTTTAAAAATACTAAATAATATAACTAGATGAAGTGCAGTGCAACTCTCATATGAAGGATAGTCTACGAATATCTAATAAGTTCGTACATTTATTCTCTGGTTGAACAGCGGAAACAAAAATAAATAAAACTAACAACTAGAAGTAGCTAGCTTGCTGACTTCTGTTCACTTAAAAACTAATAAAAATCGTCCTTAGGGTCTTCTATTTAAATCAACTCATACTCTTCAGAATCTGCAAAGATGGTAAAAAGTGGGTTGAGCGACAAATCGCTCAGTAGCTAATATCTACTCCTCTGTTGGACCATGCGCTCGTAACTTTACAGATACATACATATATAAATCAAATTATTTACACATCGTTCACATCCATAATCATGAAAATAATGTTATGGGTAAAACAATTAGTAGTAACGAGTGACAAAGCAATTTCAAAGCATCTTATTGGCAACCCTACATGAAGGTCATAAAGTCACAGATCATTTCATATCAATTCATAAGTCTCTGCATATCAGCTCATAACAAGTACATGTAATGACCGGTTACTGAGTACTCAGCCTAGAGATTAAACCCCTTCTAGGTGGGCGACCAATAGGTTTCATGACTACCGATTGGTCTCATTACATACATGGGTCAATCGGCTGGACTTTATACCAGGTTACCATGGCCTTGTCAATCGGTCGGAATCTATACCAGGCTATGTTTATCTCAATCTGTAACTTTTGATGATTACAAAAAATGGATGTTACTAATATTCTCTGATTAGATCTTTTCAGAATTGGAGCAGAACAGATTCAAAGGCTAACATATGCTAAAATAGTTGTCGGACGCACATAAACACTTCATCGGCCGTCCGACAACCATTGAGTAACTCCGGACACATGAAGAACCCACTCTCGGACGTCCGAAGATGATAAGCCAAGTCCTCTAAGCTAATTGACCTCGATCGGACGTACAACACCTGAGTACCGGACGTCCGACAAACGTTGCGACACTTCGGACGCAAAACATTGGAGGCACCAGACGTCCGAACGAATTGAATGAGAATTTCCAGTTTTACATCATACCTTCGAACGCATATTCTGGAGATACCGGACGTTCTAAATATTTGAAGAAAATTTCTTGAACTCACTACCTGCATTCGGACGCAGAAAACTAGCCTACCGGACGTCCGACACCACCAACGGCAAGTTGACTCTTCAGCTGCCTACTATCCGTTGGTAGCATTAATTGAAAAATTTTTTGGTCTCTTATAAAAAGGAAAAAGTCAACCACTTCAGATAACTTTTACACATTGAGACTACATCAAATCTTGAGTCACTTCAAGAAAATTGGTCATTAGTGACAACTTTTCTCTGTGACGAAAAAAAGTTGTCACAAAAGGGGATCCTTTATTGACGACTTTCTAACTCGTCACAAACCTCTAATGGGAGCCAACTCATTTGTGAAAAGTCGTCACTAGTAAATTCCCGCCAAGATTTAACAAGAGCGCGGGAGTGTTAGAACACACAATAGTGACGACATTAAGAACATCATCACTATTGCTTGGCCTATTTACGGATGACTTTTTGTTGTCGTCACTGATCACTAAAAAAAATAGTTATTAGTGACAACATTTTTTAGTGATGACAATAAGTGGTCACAAAAAGAGCTTCTTTAGTCGCGACACGTAAAGTTGTCACAATTGTATCAAAGCAACTAAATATTTAGTGACGACCCGTTATTTTCGTCACAAACTACACTGCAAGAAATATGGTTATTAGTGACAACATTTGCTAGTGACGAAAAAAGTCGTCACAAAACGTGTTTGTTTAGTGACGATAAGGAAAGTTGTCATAATTGCTCAAAGCAACTAAGTCTTCAGTGACGACCTTGAAAAACGTTGTCACTAAAATGATCTATATAGTGACAACTTCTAATATCGTCACTGTTACTCTACCGATTCGGATTTAGTGACAAGAATTAATCGTCACTGTTTAAAGTACTTATTTCTAAGTCACTTTCATTAATTCTACTGTGCCACCCTAACTTTTGCGATTTAGCCCCAAATGTTGTAAAAAATTCCATTAATTCCATTATGATACCTTAACTTTTACAATTTAGCCCCATATGTAGTACACCGATTTCTTTAATTCTATTATTACTCCCTAACTTTTGTAATTTAGCCCCATATGTAATTCACCAATTTCATTAATTCTAATATGGCACTCTAACTTTTGCAATTTAACCCCCATATGTAATACACCAATTTTATTATTTCTATTATGGCACCCTAACTTTTACAATTTAGCCCCAATTTTTTTATTAGGAAATTGCGAATGGTAGCTTGATAAACTATGCATAAATGTTTTATAATTTTCTCAAACTTAAGTAATAATTTGTTATAAACTCTAAAGATATATCTTTCATTACAATAGTTATAAGGCAGGCAGGTCTTTTTATCAATGGAATAAGAAATTTATGCCAGATTTATCCTTTGTACTACATGCCAAGTAGTATTAGCAAAGGAATAACAAAGTACTACAAAGTAATTAACAAAATAGCCTTCAGGGAGTGTAGTTTATGGGCAAATGAGCATTATCTATTCAAAGTACCAGCTTTTTATGGGCATTTTACTCTCAAACATATAATTTATGATAAATTTATAAATGTTTGTAAGTAAAATTCAAAAAGTGTTACACTAATTTCTTACAAAACGAAAACTGGCAGGTTATCTTTTCAACATAAATTAAATATTTTGAAAAAAAAGAAATGGCCCATAAAGTACCAACTCTTTGTGGGTTTCCTCCATTACATGAACAAATATTCTGCTCTTTATGGGCATTTCACTCTGAATCATTTAATTTATGTTAAATACATAAATGTTTGTAAGTAAAATTCAAAAAGTGTTGCACTAATATTTTTATGAAAGGGAAACTGGTAGGTTTTGTATTTAACATAAATTAAATATGTGAAAGCAAAAAAAAAAAAAAAAGAAATTACCCATAAATCTATGTCTTGCAAATCTATACTAGTAAAATAGTTTCAAACAAAATTAAACATTAAAATAAACTGTAATTTATACACATTAAAATATCTGTAATTTATACACATTTTACAACAACTACTTTGTGTTTTCTCTGTAATGAATTTTTTAACTATTGAGAACTTAAGTTTTGTCTTGCAAATCTATACTAGTACAATAGTTTTAAACAAAATTAAACATTAAAATAAATGTTTGAAAAAGAACAAAAGTACATTTATCACTTGCAGTAATGTAACAAAATTTTCTCAACCATTATCAATATTTTCACAAAAGTATTAAAAACTAGCAATTGACAATATTAAAAACTAGCAATTTAATTAGTGACGACTTTTCTTGTCACTATAATCTTGAATAAATTAGTGATAACATTATGTCATCACTAAATTTTCTTTGATTTTGACTTAACAATAATGTCTTATTAATAGCATTTGATTATTTTTAATGAAAGTCTGTTATAACCATAGAATTTGACTTTTGTTATTTTCAATTAATGATGTACTTTAGTGCTGCAATTATAAAAAATTGCAGGGCTAAAATATTTGCAAATTATAAAAGTATATTTTCACTTATATGTAATTAACAAATTTTGCCACCTATATTGATTAAAATTTGTGTTTTTGTACTAAAAAATAAAGAATAATACTATAGCAATAAAATCTATGCTTCAAACCAAATTAAAAATAAAAAAAAGCATGATGATTGGTCTCAAATGTTGGGAAAATGATTATTTTTATTGAAACTATGTTATAACCATATAATTTGAGTTTAATTATTTTCAATTACATGATGTTCTTTAGTGCTGCAATTATAAGAAATTAGTATAAAATATTAGCAAATTATAAAAGTACATTTTCAATTATATGAAATTAACAAATTTTGCCACCTATGTTGATGAAAATTTTTATTTTTTGCTAAAAAATAAAGAATAATACTATAGCATTAAAATCTATGGTTCAAACCATATTACAAATCCAAAAAAAAACATGATTTTTGGTATCAAATGGAGGGAAAATGAGTGAAGTCAAAATTTTGATCAAATCATAGTGAAAGTGCCGCGCAACAAAAATAATATCCAAAGCAAAGCAAAGACCAAAGCAGCGGAACACATTCTGAAAACAAAAACAACGGAACACTTGGTCTGAGTTAAAGCAAACAAACAAGCTTCTGCACTGAGCTGAAACAGAGCTTCCGAGCTGAAACACAAACTTTCACCGAGCTGAAACAAACAAGCTTCTGCACTGACGGCTGGGAGCAGAGGGTCTGGAGGGCTGATGAAGCAAGAGAGTTGGCGGCTGGTTGAGTTAGGAAACAAGAGGGGCAAGAGAGAGAGAAAAACAACGGCGGGGAAGTTGATGGCTGAAAAACCAGAGAGAGCTAGGTTTTGACAGACGGGGAGAAAGAGGACAGCGAGATAGCTGAGAGAAAAACAAGAAGAGAGGAGAACTTTGAGAGAAAAAAGAGAGAACCACCAGCGGAGAGAGCTAGCAGTAACGGGCTGGGGGTTGTTTACGGCTGGAAAAGAAGGGGCAGCGCTGAGTGAGAGAGAGAGAAACAACGGCTAGAGGGGGCGGCTGAAGATTGCGAGAGAACAAGAGAATAGAAGAGAAAGTAAAGGGGGCGGCGGACGGGCTGAACAGAAACAAAAGAAACAAGGACGGAGAAAAGGGAAGCGAATCAGCACAAAACAGAGCTTCCGCACGGCACCTGATACTTTCACCCACACAACAAATCCGTTCTCTGGCTTCTCACTAGCATCACCATGGCTGTCCAGCATTAAAGGGCAAGGTTTTCATTAGAAAGGTTCATTTTTCTCTCTCCTAAACATTTTCCCCAATTTTTCCAAATCCCTAATATTCTACAATATTTTTTGCAAATTTCTGCCCAAAATCTTTTAGCAGCTCTTGATTATTAGATGCTATCATAGCTATTGGGATCCAGATGATGGAAAGCATAGACTAGAATCTTGGTACAGATGTTGGCTCAACTTTTGGAAGTTTCTCTTTCATTGGGATATTGTAAAAAATGTTTCACTAGCGTACATCTTGTAGTACTACATCATATATTGGGCAGAAACAATGATAAATGCCAGTGCAATAATAAAGAGAAGAAGAAGAACTTCATTTTGATATCTCATATATGGCATTGTCATCCTAGATTTTTGTTGGAAAATAATTATTTGCAGCTCCCTAATTTCTTGGACATTGTTGATTGCAACTTCCGTTACAATATTTCCTTTACTTAATTAGTTCTGACTAATTCTCAGAATCATAAGCCATCGTGAAGACAACCAATGCATTACTTTATAGCACCGTTTGCTATTAATCTTTTTTGTACTTCTTAGTTGCCATTATATCATTATTGTGGTTGGTTAATGGCTTAAGCCATCCAAGGGAATCGATATACTTCAAAATTTGGCCATAGATGCTATACTATTTCTGCAAATTCTGATTCAACAGGCTGGCAAGTGGCAACTTCAAGTTACACGACTTAAAAAAGTACTCTAATTTACTTACAAGATTTGCCGTGCAAAAAAGATTGATCTTATACTGTGGCTGCAGATTCTATTTAGTTTGTTGCCTTACTAATGCATTTGTACTTGAGATGGTTGATTTTTGCTAAAAATGTGTTTTACACCTTGGATCCCATTGCTAGTATTTGAGGAGTTTAAATTTAGTTCATATTACATTGCATTTGTTTTCTATATAATGTGGCGGTCATATTCTTTATGGTAGGATAAAGGGCTGCAACAATATGGATAGGAGTTGGATGTCTATTAAGAACTACCTCGACCCCAAGTATTTAGATGGAGTTGATGAATTTATTAAGTTTGATTTTCTAGGCAAGGATCCTAATTGTAAACTGCCATGTCCTTGCAAAGTATGCAATAATTTTGAGGATCAAACTAAGGAAGTCATGGCCAATCACTTGTGTCAAGGAATTGTTGATAGTTATACTAGGTGGATATATCATGGCGAAGGGTTTGAATCTGATGATGAGAATGATGACATAGAAATAAGTGACAACGATAGTGACTTTGACAGTATGGAGGAGTTGTTAAATGATGTAGGAGTTGCTAACTTTGGTGAGAGTTGGAGACATTCACCGGAACTTGATACGGGTGCTTGTACCGAGAAAGAAGGAGAAGCAAGTAGGTTTCTCAGATTATTATCGGAGGCTGAAAAATCTCTATACCCGGGCTGTGAAAAGTATTCAAAACTCTCGTTTATTGTCCATATCCTCCACTTGAAAACAATGAATCGGTGGACTTGTAAATCTACTGATATGTTGCTGAAGTTCTTGCATCAAGTATTTCCTACAGCTTTGATTCCCAGTTCATATTACGAGGCAAAAAATTTCATCCGTGAGTTGGGGCTGAAGTGTGAAAAGATCCACGCCTGTGAAAATGATTGCGCACTTTTTTGGAATGAAAATAAAGGCCTTGATCATTGTCCAAATGAAAAATGTAAAGCACCGCGGTATAAATCTCCAAATTCCAAAATACCTAGAAAGGTGTTGCGTTATTTTCCATTAAAACCAAGGCTGCAAAGACTGTTTGTGAACAAAGAGATTGCTCGGGATATGAGGTGGCATAAGGAGAGACGTGTAGATAATGAGAACATGATGCGACACCCTGCTGATTCATTAGCTTGGAAGGATTTTGATAGAAATCACAAGTCCTTCGCTGAAGATCCTAGAAATGTGAGGCTAGGACTTGCTAGTGATGGCTTTAATCCCTTTGGAACCATGAGCAATTCATACAGTATATGGCCTGTTATCCTTGTTCCTTACAATCTACCTCCTTGGAAATGCTTAAAAGATCCATTTTTTTTCCTATCAATGATTATTCCTGGTCCCAAAGCAC
The DNA here is from genome assembly GCF_036785885.1 of Coffea arabica. NCBI lineage: Eukaryota > Viridiplantae > Streptophyta > Magnoliopsida > Gentianales > Rubiaceae > Coffea > Coffea arabica. The sequence goes on from NC_092321.1 coordinate 48,682,905, forward strand.
CTGGAAATGACATTGACATATTCTTTAGACCACTAGTTGATGAGTTAAAAGAGTTATTTGCCACTGGTGTGGAGACATATGATGCCTTCAGGGAGGAGAAGTTCATGTTACGTGCAGCACTTTTGTGGACAATAAACGATTTTCCAGCATATGGCTATTTGTCGGGATGGAGTACAAAAGGGTACAAGGCATGTCCTATGTGCTTAGATGAGACGACTAGTCTATATCTTAATAATGGTCACAAATGTTGTTACATGGGCCATCGCCGTTTTCTGCCTATTGATCATAAATGTCGTCGAGAAAAAAAGCAATTTAATGGAGAAAGAGAACATAGACAGCCTCCTAGGACCCTATCAGGTGAGGAAGTCCTCCAACAACTTCTTCGTATTGAGCAAGTTGAGTTTGGCAAGGCACCTGATTTGCTGCAACAAAAGAAAAGAAAACGCGTGCAGAACAGTTCAAATTGGAAGAAGAAGAGCATATTCTTTGAACTTCCATATTGGAGTACCAATAAAATTAGACATAATTTGGATATTATGCACATTGTCAAGAATGTATGTGAATCTTTGGTAGGTACATTAATGAATATCCCTTCGAGAACTAAGGACACATGGCAGGCTAGGGAGTATTTAAAAGAAATGGGATTAAGGGAAGAGTTGCATCTACAACCGGGAGGTGGCACATCTAAAGTTATGCCACCTGCATGTTACACTTTATCAAGCCTAGAGAAAAAGAATTTCTGCCAGTTTTTTAGCACTATCAAGTTCCCGGATGGCTTTGCTTCAAACATTCCTCGATGTGTGAAGACCAAGGAGCGTCAACTTTTAGGAATGAAGAGTCATGACTACTATGTGTTCATACAACGACTTCTTCCACTAGCAACTAGAGGAATGCTGTCAAAAGATGTATCTCAGATTTTAGTAGAGATCAGCAATTTTTTTCGAAAAATTTGTTCTCGAACTCTCTATCTAGATGAGCTGGAAATGCAGGAAAAAAATATTATTTTAATACTATGCAAACTTGAGAAAATTTTTCCTCCAAATTTCTTTGATGTAATGGTCCATTTAATGGTCCATTTACCCACTGAATCCAAGATTGCTGGACCAGCCCAATACCGGTGGATGTTTCCATTTGAGAGGTACATGCCTCTTAATTTTAATAATGCCTATTTGATTTACCTCCAATTTTCTTATTTTCTAACAACTCCGGCTGAATTTTTTTTGGATAGAAAAATGGGTCAATACAAAGGCTATGTGAATAATAGGGCACGACCTGAAGGCTGTATAGCTGAGCGGTACTTGGATGATGAATGACTTACATTCATTTCCAGGTATTTGCATGATGTTCCGACCAGGTTTAATCAAACGGAACGAAATATGGAGAAACACGAAGCTGCTGGAAAATTATCTATATTTTCTAGCTTGGCTCGGCCCTTTGGGGCAGCACTGATTGGTTATCTAAGTGAGGTTGAATTGCAAAGAATACACCTATTCATCTTGAAAAATTGTGAAGAAGTAGATGCTTACATGAGGTAATAATATACTTTAATGCTAAATCTATGCCGTGTTCTATAATATGTTCTTCATTGCTTATAATTAAAGTCATTTGATAGAATATGTAACTACTTCTACTACTACAAATTTAGGGAGCATAGACAAATTCTTGAAAAGCAAAATTTATCGAGCGTACAGCAAAGGCTAGACTCGAAGTTTTCAAAGTGGTTTGAAAAACGTGTAAGTATTGGAAGAGAAGTTAAAAACTTGTCAATTTCCTTTACTTTTTATTTTAGTAAACTATTAAAGAATCTGGTATGGCTGATGTAGGTCATGTATACACATGCACGTGGAGAATGTACTGATGAATTGTTGTCCTTGGCTAGAGGACCTGATTTTCGAGTCAATACATTTGTTGGCTGTAATGTGAATGGATTTAGATTCCACATTAAGGCTCGGGAAAGAGAAAGAAAGACACAAAATAGTGGAGTTATGGTAAAGGGGGAGCATGCTGATAAAGAAACATACTTCTATGGTACAATTACTGATATAGTTGAGGTTGAATACTCATTTACTCAAAATCGAGTAGTTGTGTTTAAATGTGATTGGTGGGACTTGAGAAATACTTCGGGAATCAAAGTAGACAAGCAGAGCAATATCACTAGCATCAACATGTCAAAAACATGGTACTCAGACCAGCCTTTTATATTAGCATCCCAAGCTGAACAAGTTTTCTATCTTCAAGATATGAAGCTTGGAGGTAATTGGCATGTTGTAGAGTTAGTTAGTCCACGCTCATCTTATGATGTTCCTGAGAAGCATGAAGATGATTTGGTTGATAACGAAGAGGCTTACCAAGAAGAATATCATGAAGATTTGATTGGTGTACAAGAAAATCTTGAGTTGGTCAGTTTGAAGATAGGAGATGTGCAAACTGAAGAAAGGATAGAGGCTGGTGCTATGTTTTTTATAGAATTGTCAGCTAGCCGTACAAGGCAATTGGATGACAATTTTATTGATAATGATGAGGAAATTGAGCAACAATTCAATTCTGAGGATGAAAATGAACAATTTGTACAAATCGATGACTATGAATCAGATTAAACAATGTTGTTCATTGAATTTCTTAATCAAATTTTTTCTTGTATTTTTTCTGTAGTTTATGATATGTTGTCATGGCTGCTTGTGTTGTTTACGATTTTGGTGGTGCTTGCGTTATATGATTATGTAGATAGATGGCTAGACCGGGGAAAAAGGGAAAATTTACTTTACGACAAAGTCGGGATGCTGGGCGAGGAATTGTGGAGCAAACTGAAGAAAATGTAAGCTGTCAGGTAAAGAAACAAGAGTCATTTCCAGATATTTTCTTTTTTCCTAAACTAGCAATTATCATCCTAAACTAGTTACTATTGATAAGCGCATTCTTATGTTATTGTAGCAAGCTAGTGAACCAAAAAATAGTGCAATTCCCAAGACAAGCAATGTCACTGAACCTGTATTGACAAAAAGGTCTTCTAGGATCCGTCTATTTGATGAATCTGAGGTTAGTTATTATTTTTTTCAATCTGCCACTTAGATAAACTGGTTTATGACAAAGCAATTGATTCAACTTTTACATGTCGTTGTATAATGGTGGCTTAAATTGCTGGATTATAGATTCCTAGTGCATCCTCTGCTAGAGAAAATGCTACAAGAAATTCAGGTATACAAGCTGAGAGTAGACAGATTGCTGAAAAATCTTTAGACAATGGAATGACATCACAAGAAGCTGCTGGGATGCAAATTGATGGAACTCCTACTTCACAGCATGTTGGATCTAATCAAGCTATTGGTTGTGAAAGCAATGAAACTGAAAGTATGCAAGACCTTGAGTCAAACGGTTCAGGTATGTCAGTTTTATGTGTAATTCTACTCTAATTAACTAATTACTGCCATGGCTGCTATTGTTAGCACTTATGGTCTTGTTTACGTTGTATCTACTAGACCAAGTGACGTTAAAAAGAAAAAGAGGATATACGCGTAATATTGCACTATCAAATGAAAAGAAAGCTGGAAAAAAGGTGAACATTACTGTTTCTGAAATAAGTGGAAGACTAGTTGGAGAAGGTGCTCAGCGATACATTTCAGAGGCAAGCTGCGTTATTCGAAAGTATGGCAAGTGGAAAGCACCTAAATGGGGCAAGCTTCCTAAAGATGATAGATATCAACTGCTAAGAATTACTAATGTAAGAATCTGCTATCATAGTATTTTTTTGGTTTTCTAGACGCAATTTAAATTAGTCCATTAATTTTTTCTGATTTTGATATGTCCTTCTATTTTTAATTCAGAATAGTTTCACTTATGATGGAGGAGAGCATGTGAAACCAGCTTTAATTAAGCAATTAAATTCACAGTATAGAAGTCGACGTTATAATTTTCACATGCTATTCAAAAAATGTGGCTCTAAGGAAGAAGCTCTTGCACGTCGACCAGAATATGTGGAAGAATCAGATTGGATTTACCTTTGCGATTACTATTGTAGTCCAGAATTCAAGGTATGTGTAGCACATACTTGTTAATTTGCTATATACTTTGCCAATGTCTCTTTTTTATCTAGATCTGAGATAGAATTGACAATTGTAGGCCTTAAGTGAGCGAAATAAGCTGAACAGATCAAAGCAGCAAACTGCCCATACAGCTGGAACAAAATCATTTTTACGTCATAAGGATGACCGGGTCAGTAAACGTGTAAAGTAGTTCATTTATGATGTGTGGTTGGGTTATTTAACCTGTTTTGCTAATAGGAAGCTAAGGAGGGAAGGACAGTTGGACCAATTGAACTTTATGACATGACACATTTTAGTCGAAAGAAGAATGCTATGGTTGACGAGACATCAACTGAAAAACTGGTAAGAAATATATCACTTTCAACTGAATACCAATGCTTCATGTCTCTTATGCATATATCAATAATAGCAAACCTGTGATTGTAGAGCAAAATGAAGGAGTTACAGCTAGAAGCTCAATCTAGTGGTGTAAATCGAACCGAAGAAGACATCTGTATTGAGGTGACTGGGCGTATAACTGGATATGTACGTGGTCGTGGCCCCTCCAAGGCTAGTTTAATTACACAAAAACTTGCAGAGATAGAAGAATTCAAAAAAAGGGCAGAACAAGCTGAGAAACGATCAGCTGAATTGGAAGTTCAAGTCCAATCTCAACAGCAACTGATGCAAAGGCTTGAGAATCAACAAACTGAAATGCAAAACCAGCAGCTTGAAATGCAGGAACTCCTCAAGGCTTTACGAGCAGAATTGCAGTCCAAGAACCAAGGCAATGGAAATGCATCTGGTAGTAATAGCTGGTAATGCATCCTTCTCATACGAATAATTGAATTACAATACTAATGTGAACTATTGCTATTCTGATCCTTTAACTTATTGATTTTGGGGCTGATGTTATGCATCATTGTGGACTGTTTTTGATAATAGCATTTTTTGGGGCTGATGTGACCTGTTTTTGGGTAACTTGTGGTCACTGTGGACTGTTTTTTGGTAATAGCTGGTAATAGCATTTATTGGGGCTGATGTTATGCATCATTTTGGACTATTTTTTGTTATAGTTGTGTAGTTTATGGTTATGGTTATGGCTGACCTGTAGTTTTTGGTAACTTGTGGTCACTGTGGACTGTTTTAGAGAGCTCTTTAGTTGAGCTTATGCAGTGTTGTATTTGTATAGATTGGATTGTGATTTCTAACTTTTTGCTGGTGTTGTAATATGTGGGTCCAAATTATATGAGGTTCTTAATGAATTGTAATTTTTGTCTTAATAATCTAAGTCTCATTACTTGTTCTTTATTATTGTACTCCTCCCCTTACCTACTTCTTTTACTCTTTTATGACAGATAAATGCTATTCATACTAGCTTTTGAAAGATATCTATGGTTATGGTTGAAGCATGTTGAAGACAAAATTGCCTTTTGCTCATGGAGTGGTTCATTTAGATATTCTTCAATTTCTTAAACTGTGATTACTTTTGTAAATGTACCTTATGTACAAGTGATATTTTGGACAAATGTTATTTTTGTAGGCATTAGTTGGGTAATGTACACTTGAATTTGGCATTTGAGAATGCTATATTATTACCATGTAATCTAATGCAAATACTTTTGGTTATCAATCGTTCATGTTTATTTGTATGGTTTGTTTAAAATCAATGATTTAGCAATGATATCAGTCGCCAAATTATGACTATTAAGCTATTGAGAAATTATCTAATGACAAAAAAAAGTTGTCACAAAATAGAAAATAAAAACTCCTTGTCACAACAGAGACTGTCACTAAATCTAAGCTACATTTGTGACGGCAATTGTTGTCAGTAAAATAGTTATATACAATGGCTTTCGGTGCTTTTAGTGACGACTTTAAGTAGAGCATTTTTGACAAAAGATCAAGTCATCAATAAAACACTTCCAGATTGTCGTCACTAATGACAACTATTTAGTGATGACATTTCAGGTCGTCACTAAATAGTTGTCATTAGTGACGACAATCCGGAAGTGTTTTATTGACGACTTGATCTTTTGTCAAAAATGCTCTACTTAAAGTCGTCACTAATGATAACTATTTAGTGACGACATTTTAGGTCGTCACTGTTTACTTTTACCGACGGGGATTTAGTGACGACTTTGTGACGATCAAAAAGTCGTCAATAAAAGGTATTTGTGACGATATTTGTATGTTCTGTGATGACTTTGTGTTGTCACTGATGAACAATTTTCTTGTAGTGAGTGATTCAAGTGTGAGAATACTCTTTAAAGAAGATTTGTACTCTTAGTTGTGTAACTTTCGATAAGTTTTTCAAATGTGTTTCTATTTCTTCAATAGTGTAGATTTGTGAGGGTTATCCGAACGATAGTAAAATTTCCTTGCTTGACCAAGTGCGGCTTGAGGCGAGGAGGAAGTGATCCTTCCTTTGTACACAAGAGATTGATTGTAAGTTGATCAACTTGAAGAAACTTGCTATATAAAGTGGTATTCAAACTCAAGTGGAGTTTGAAACTTGGTTTGCTATTCTATCTTTTTACTTACTGTCTTGCAATATAAATTGTCTATCTCTTCTACTCTCAAACACTTGTGCTTCCTCATCAATTGCTCCATTGTGTGGTCTTTTAAAAAAAAAGGGCAAGTTCTAAAAAATGACTCATATCTTGGCCAATTTTTTAAACCACCTAATTCACCCCCCCTCTTAGGTTATTTTCGATCCTTACAATTGGTATCAGAGTTTGGTCTCCTAGAGATTAAACTCAATCGGTTTTGGAGTAAAAATGACAACTAACAATGTCATATTTTTTTAAGGACAATCCGTCACTAGACCCCCAATATTCAATGGATCAAATTATGTGAGTTGAAAGGAGAGGATGATTATCTTCTTACAATTTATTGATATTAAGTTGTGGTTTATTGTCAATGAAGGTCCATATGATGCCTCTAGTATTGATGAACTTACTCTTAGGTCGAGACCAAAAATAAGGAGTGAGTTGACTGGTGATGATAGAACTCATCTTACTTTAAATGTCAAGGCTATGAATGTTTTATACAGTGCTTTAGATTCAAATGAGTCTATTAGAGTCAAAGGTTGTAGATCTGCAAAAGAGATTTGGGATAAACTCAAAAAAATTTATGAAGGAAATGAGAATGTGAGAGAACAAAAGAAGTCCATTCTGGTCACTAAATATGAATCTTTTAAGATGGAACCTCAGGAAAATATTGACAAGATGTATTGCAGATTCAATGATGTTATTAAGAATTTAGAAATATTTGAAAAGGATTACTCTCTAGGTGAAAAAAATAGAAAAATTCTGAATACTTTATCAAAGGATTGGGAGAGTAAAGTGACTGCCATTGAGGAAGCTAAAGATCTAAATACCTTGCCCATTGAATCTCTTATTAATTCTCTAACTTCTTATGAGTTGAAACTCAAGTCCAAGGTGCAGGTGGAAGAAGATACAAAGGTGAGGTAGTAAGAAATAAGGCTAGACTTGTAGCCAAGGGATATACTCAAGAAGAAGGAATTAATTTTGATGAATCATTTGCACCCGTAGCTAGGCTGGAATCAATTAGAATATTTTTGGCCTTTGCATGTTTCAAGAACTTTAAATTATTTCAAATGGATGTTAAAAGTGCTTTCTTAAATGGATTTATTGATCAAGAAGTATATGTTGATCAACCTCCTGATTTTGAAATTGAAATTTATCCAAATCATGTATTTAAATTCTCAAAAGCTTTTTATGGACTAAAACAAGCTCCAAGAGTATGGTATGAATGTTTCAGTGGTTTTTTGATTAAAAATGGTTTTAAAAGAGATATTGTAGATACTACTCTTTTCACTAAGCAAAGTTCACGTTATCTTTTAATTGTACAAATATATGTGGATGATATTATATTCGGTGTTACTAATGAGAATTTGTGCAAGGATTTTTTCAATATCATGCAAAAAGAGTTTGAAATGAGCATGATGGGAGAATTAAATTTCTTCCTTGGACTCCAAGTGGTTCAAACCCGAGATGGAACGTTCATCAATCAAACAAAATACACCAAGGAACTACTCAAAAGATTTGGAATTGAGGATTCAAAGCAGGTCGGAACACCTATGTGCACGTCTACCAAACTTGACAAGGATGAAGAAGGTACAAAAGTTGATGAAAAAAAGTATAGAGGTATGATTGGTAGTTTGCTTTACTTAACGACTAATAGACCTGATATCATGTTTGTTGTGTGCTTATGTGCTCGTTTTCAGTCTTGTCCAAAGGAATCTCATTTAAATGCAGTAAAAAGAATTTTTAGATATCTAAAAGGAATCTTGAATTTTGGCATATGGTATCCTAAGTGTCATGAACTTCCTTTGTATGGATTCTCTAATGCTGATTTCGGCGGTTGTAGGGTTGATAGAAAAAGTACAACAGGTATATGTAACTTTCTTGAAAATTGCTTAGTATCCTGGTTTACCAAGAACAAAATGCTATTTCACTATCTACAACTGAAGCTGAATATGTTGCCGTTGGAGCTTGTTGTGCTCAATTATTGTGGATGAAAAACACATTGAATGATTTTGGATTGATGTATGATTGTGTGCCTATGTATTGTGATAACACTAGTGCAATAAATTTGACAAAAAATCCCATCCAATATTCTATGATAAAGGACATAGACATAAAGTATCATTTCATTCACGATCTTGTCCATAAGGGTGAAATTTGTGTTCAATATGTCTGTTCAAAAGATCAAATTACTGATATTCTCATAAAAGCTTTACCACTGGATCAATTTGTGTCTTTGAGAACAAAATTGGGCGTTTCAGAAAAAATACTCTAAAAATTCTCTGGTCACTCTTTGTGAGGCCCCAGTTCGTTCTACGTTGAGATATTCATTATTTGGGCGGTAACGTTTGGTTTGGGAGTATTTCGAAAACCCTAAGTAGGGATTAAGATTTAAACCCTAAGTTCCGGTTAAGATTGAAAACCCGTTTCTTCTACATTTTCTTTATTAGAAAATTCCCCAGTTAATTTTTATTGAGTAAATAGAGTTTTTAGATGATTTTTCTAGTATTAGTTAGTTTTTGAGAAATTAAGAACGTATATCGGATATGGGACCCACTAGTGCGAAAAGTTCGGAAAAATTCGGCCAATAAGGTTAAGTTTCGGATACTGTGTAAAATTTATCGGGTGTTAAGAGATAAGTAGTGTGTGTGAAGTGATTGATGTGAGAGAGAAAAGAAAGATAAGAAGGCATTAATGGAGGTGACAAGTGTCACTTTCCTATTGGTTGGACTTTAAGAATTACTATTTACTTTCTTGACTTTTTTGACCAAAGGATTAAATATAAAAAAAAATGCCCAAAATTCACCATTTTTCTCTTCCTTGTGGCCGGCTCTCTCCTTGCAAAGAAGAAGGAAATTCCACCAACTTTCAAGCTTCCATAAGCTTCAATCTTCTATAAACAAAAGCTTAGACTAGATTTCACTCCATAAAATCCTATCTTCTAGTGCTAGTAAGGGTTGTAGTGAAGTTTGTTTGAAGAGCTAAGTGTCCAACACCTCTCTACATCTCTTGTTCTTAGGTAAGTGATGTTTTACTACTTCCTTATACTTAATGATGGTTATTTTGTGCTTAATGGTGGCATAAGTGTTAGAATATACGATTTATTTCTTGATTTGAAGAGTTTTGGTGAAGTTTTTCATTTTATGATGAATTTTCTGGTTTAAAATGAATGGGATGTTGTGGCCTTGTATGATGATTGGCAATGGACTATAATAACTCTAGTAGGTGTGAATTGTTGATAAATGCAATCAATTATGGATTTGGATGGAAAAATGGAAAGTTAGGGTTTATAAAATCCCAATTCTGTCTGGTTTTGGATCATAGGGTTAGAGGCCGAATTAGACTTTGCTCAAAACATGAAAGTTGTAGGTATTGATGTGTATACGGTGCCTGTAAAATTTCAGGGCATTTGGATTAGTGTAGAATGAGTTATGACGAAATTACTGTAGCTGTTCTGCTTTGATCAGAATGCGAAAACTGCGTTGGTATTTGGCTGTTTTGACTGGAATTGGTTTGGATTTTGAAGTTGGTGTCTTCTGATGAAATGTAACTGGATGTCTTAGCTAACATATGCCTTTGGAATTTCGGCATTTGGACTTGTATGGACTGAGTTATATCGATTACAGTTTTCTGTGTTTTGCAAACCTGTTTTGGTGAATCTGGTTTAGTATTTGGCACATTTGACCTAGTTGTGCTAGGAACTGGATTGAGTGGCCTTCTCCAATATTGTAACCCTGTTTCTTAGCTTCGAAACGGTGGGTCTTACACCCCCATCCGATAACCGTAGTGAATTTGGTGCCATTACCGCATATTAAGGTCAAATACGGTTTGTGATCCTGTTTTGCAATTCTGGTATAGTGTCTTGCATTTTTGACCTTGTTACATTCAAAATTGGACAAAGTTTCCTTCTTCAACATTGTAGCCCCTTAAGTCCCGGATATCCCTGTAAATTTTCAGGTTAAACGGATTAGTATATCCTGAGCTATAAACGAAATACTCAGACCTGTTTTGACCGTCAAATTCTGTTACGTTTTTGGACAGTTTATGACTGGAACTTTGGCTTCACATTTGACTGGGTTACAAGCTGTTTGGGCTTGCGACCAAAACACCAAACTTATAGCCTTATATCAGAGCTTTCTAACGCCCTTGGAATTTCATGAATCGGATTTATAAAACCTGAGATATAGCCGAGCAAATAAGGCCTGGCCGTGAAGATGACCATTTTCTGGTCAGATCTGTTTTGGTCTTGATGACCAATTTCCGTTCCGAATTTGGATTGCCGACCTTCATGAAAGTTGTTCCATTTGGAATGAACTATCTAACTGCCAATTTTCAGCTCTTTTGACCATGTGTAGCATAGAAAACAGTCGCACTCAAAACTGACCATTTGTGCATTGGCCAGATTTCGTAAGTGATTGTGTTTGGTCATTTGGGACTGAAGCCTCCAGTTTCAGTTCTGGATGTCTTCATAACAGTTGTTGTTCATCCTTTAAGCTTCGATTTGGCATCTCATACGCCTTAATCCGATATTCGTAGCTCAACTTATGGGTAAACTAGAAATGAGTATCAAATCTGCCGTTTCCGTTTCCGTCCGTCATATTTACGTGCGCGCGTGTCGTTTTGCCGTTTTGCTTGTTTTGGGCATGTTAGTGGCCGTTTGTGATAAAATCTTCTATTTCAGACAGCGGTGAGCTAGGCGGAGCCGGTGGGGCCCACTACTAGCGAACGCGCGAAGCGATTTTGCTTTCGTACTACTTTTGGTATTTTGAGTAAGTATTCAGGCCAGTTTGGTGTGTTTTCTTTGCTATGTGTTTGAGATATGTGAAAAGGGTACTTAGGCGAGGGTGTACTTTATCACACTCGACCTAAACCCTAATTTGAATGTATAATTGTACTTGGCATATGTATATGAACCTTTTGGAACCAAAACCCTTGAGCTTGTGGCTCGGGGCGACTTTCGAGTAAAGTTTGTGAAGTTTGCAAAGTTTGTGAGTTCGTGGGCCCGATCTAAGACCTGTATGGACTATTCGAGCCGGTTAGGGCTTGGTCGAAGTCAGTCCAACTTAGTCTGAGGTCACCAAGTTTGTAGGTTCATGTTATGAACCAATTTTGTGAATCCGGTTCACCGAGAAGGTGACCAAGTTTGTGACCCGAGCTTGTGACTCAAGCTCAAGTTTGTGATTTCGTTCGCTCGGGCAAGTTTGTGAGGTGACTGGCCAGTGAGGGTGATAAGGTGTCGGTGGGTGTACAAGTGAAGTTCTACGGACCATTGAGTGTGGTCGACGGAGTGTCGGCAGGAGATCACGCATGGCATATGAATTGGCTTTGGAGCCACCTGTATCCTTATTATATGATGTTGTTCTTTTCTGCTTTTGCTTTACTCTTATTGTGTAATTGTTGCTACGTGAATTTATGCTTTCGCCCCTGTTTACTTACTAAGCATTTAGCTTACCCCTTTCCTTTTGTTTTCCTTAGCAGGGGCCGACGCGGGGACTTTTGGCTCGTATACTAGTATAGGTAGATTGGCTTGTAATAGTTGAACAGTTAGGATGTTTGTTTTTGTTTTGGTGGTTTGTATAAGGACCCTTCTTAGGGTCTACCTTTTGCTGGTTATTGTTATAGTATATTAGAGCGGTTTGGCTTGATGCTTTTGAAGATGTAAATAGACTTTTGGTGGTTGTATATATTATGAATCGTGTTCTTGTGGCTTAGAAGAGTTTTATTAGCTTTAAGTTTTGAGTCCTGGCGCGAGCTAGGCAGGCGGCCCGCCGATACCCTTGGGTTCGCCCTTGGGAGAAGTGGGGTCGTCACACTCTTTATCGGATGTCCGATGTGTTAGAACGGACGTCTGACAGTGTTCTTGATCATTTACCCAGAAAATTTTGGTTCGGATGGAGGGATCGGACGCTCTACTTCGTTCAGCCGTCCGACACTCAAAAATTGCGTCTTATAAGGAAACCCTCTGCGTTATTCAGTTCATTCTTATCCTTTTGTCTCGGACGCAACTCTTCATATTCCCTCAATTTCAAAATTCAAATTCATCTCTCCTCAGAACAAGTACCAAATCACTCTAACCGACACTTTCACATACCTATTCCGAGTTTATTGCGCATCATAACTTCCCCCAACCGCCAACTGCACTATAAATCTCAATTCTTACCCGAAACCCTAATCACAAAAATTTCTCCCTCTGTGGACAGTTCGTGCATCCACTGTAGTTCATACTGCACTCCTCATCGTTTGATACTTATTTGTTTCACATTACACAACAAAACCACACTGCATTGCAATCATAGTGAGGATTAGAGGAGGACCCGTGAGTATCGGACGCACCTTCAAGCTTCGTGATGAGAAAGATGAAGATGTTCAAGTTGTCGAACCTTCCATCAAATCACCCAAAAAAAAAACTGGAAATCGTGGTGGAAAAACAAAGCAATCTGCAAGGAAAAAGCAGAATGCGCAAACCAGAGAGCCATCTGTTGAACCATCCGATGAGCAGATGGAGGAGCATCAATCTAAAGGGCATCCAATAAGTGGCAATGAAGAGGAACTGGAGCAGCTTACAAATGCAGATGTAACCACCACGAAATCACCCAGGAAAGGAAAAAGGATTGCCAAAAGGAAGAGCATTGCTCAACCCAAGGGAAGGCAAACTGCTGATCCTTCTGGGGAACAGCAGGATGCAGAGAAAAATACTGAGGAATAACAGACTGATGAACCATCTACCAGGAAGTCACCAAGGACAAGGTCTGGTGTCCAGGGTACTGCACCAACTACTCTGCGCAATGAAAAAAAAAAGCGTCCAGAAAATGAACCAGAGATCCAAACTGCTGTTGAACCTACTTTCCTGCCCAAGTTCATCGATGATGAAGTTAGGGATAGATTTGAATGGATCTCGCAGAAAGGTTTCATCACTCAAAGGACCATCATTCCCTACGAATTCCGTAAGCTTGACCTTGAACCTGTTCTCAACCTTTTTGAATTCTAAAAATGGACTCATCTTTTTACCATTCCAAACACCTACTATCCTGACATGCTTCATCAATTTTTTGCAAACCTCAAAAAGAGTAAATCACATACTGATCTCATTTTACGTGTCAATTCTGTTAACATAGAGCTGAATCCTGAAATTGTCATCTCTGTTTTGGAAACCAAAATTGAAGATGGTTTTAAAGGCAAAATTGTAAATTTCTTTTCTTATGAAGAATTTCCCTCTGCATAACATCACTTTCATGTTGCAAAATTGATGACCTATTTTCAGTCTTACTTTAATACTCCTACTGAGGCAAGATTGGAAGATCTTAGTCCTCAAAACCTGATCATTTTTACCATAATTTCAAATCTGTTGGTGCCCACTGATGGTCACAGAACTGATGCAAACAAAATGGAACTTTATCTGTCTGCTGTTTTCTTGAAAAAATCCGAATTGATTTTGGTTTTGTCATGTGCAAATTTCTGCTCAAAATCAGCACTGACAACCGTATGAAACTGTCCTATGAAAAATTTCTGACTCCTATTTTTACTCATTTTGAAATTTCCTTTACTGGCAAATCTCCAAAAGAGAGTGCATCAACTGTGTTTTCAAAGGCTTACCTTGAAAGGAAAAATCTAAAATTTATTGAGGGTCATTGGTGCTACAAAGAAACTGTCTCTGAGTCTAGAAGAAAAAATTTTCATGAAACTCCTGTAACCCTTAGGACTTCTCGAGACCAATCTATGTATGGACACCCTTGACCCTTCATCCTAGAAGATCAGCCTCTATGCATACTTCATCCAATCTTGAGGTCATCTCTCTGCTTGATGACCTCAAACAACATATCCTGCTTCTTGAAGATGGCTTGATGATGATCATGACTTCTGAACAACAAGCCACCTTCGTTGCCAAAAGAAATCTGCTTGTACCTCCCATTCCTCCAAAAAATGAAAATGCACACCGAAAGGAGCCTAGAACTGAGCCAACCACTGAAACTACCCCAGAGTACCGTGCCTCCAGTTCTCAATCACAGGACAAGGGAAAAACTCCAGCAACTGAAGAAGAGACTGAAGAGGATGATGATGATGAGGATGAGGACACTGGGGAAGAAGACCCTGCCCAGTTTCGCCTGATTAGAAAAAGGCCTGGATCCTCTAAGATCACCATATAGGCATTATTAGGCTATTGCACTTCATGATTAGGATAATAGTTCATAGTAGGTTTCTGTATCTTTTGCACTTAAAAACATTTGGTGTGCTCTGTCTTAAGGATTTTACTCCTCTACTAGTCTGTAAAACTATTTAGTTATCCTTTCCGTTGAATATTGCTTATTTCAGTTTATCTGTCAATATTAGTTTCTGGTTGATAATGTTTTGGTTTTGGTACTGGATGGATGATATTGTTGTTCTGCTGTGTTTTATTTTACTGTTTTGCTAAATTCAGTTTGGATGTGTGTTGCTATGTTTTATCTTGCTGATAATACCTGGTGATAATATTGGTGAGCCAATGAACAACCACATTGTTGGTAATATGGATAATTTTACTGCTTGATTCAATGATGACAAAAAGGGGGAGATATGGATATGTAAATGGATATGTAATTATATGTGAGGGGGAGTCATTTTAAGGGGGAGTTGTGAATAATCATGAGTGGACATTATTCTGAAGGGAAGTTGTGTATACTCCTTGAATGCATTAAGTTAGGGGGAGCTGTACCTAAAATCTTTTTACTCCATCCATTGTTTTGTCATCATCAAAAAGGGGAAGATTATTTATCTCAATCCGTAACTTTTGATGATTACAAAAAATAGATGTTACTAATATTCTCTGATTAGATCTTTTCAGAATTGGAGCAGAACAGGTTCAAAGGCTAACATATGCTGAAATAGCTGTTGGACGCACATAAAGACTGCATCGGCCGTCCGACAACCATTGAGTAACTTCGGACGCATGAAGAACCCACTCTCGGACGTTCGAAGATGATAAGCCAAGTCCTCTAAGCTAATTGATCTCGATCGGACGTACAACACCTGAGTACCGGACGTCCGAAAAACGTTGTGACACTTCAGACGCAAAACATTGGATGCACGGGACGTCCGAACGAATTGAATGAGAATTTCCAGTTTTACATCATACTTTCGGACGCATATTTTGGAGGTACCGGACGTCCTAAATATTTCAAGAAAATTTCTTGAACTCACTGCCTGCGTTCGGACGCAGAAAACTAGCCTACCAGATGTCCGACACCACCAACGGCTAGTTGACTCTTCAGCTGCCTTCTATCCGTTGGTAGCATTAATTGAAGAATTTTTTGGCCTCTTATAAAAAGGAAAAAGTCAATCACTTCAGATAACTTTTGCACATTGAGACTACATCAGATCTTGAGTGATTCAAGTGTGAGAATGCTTTTTAAAGAAGATTTGTACTCTCAGTTGTGTAACTTTCGATAAGATTTTCAAGTGTGTTTCTATTTCTTCAATAGTGTAGTTTTGTGAGGGTTATCCGAATGATAGTAAAACTTCCTTGCTTGACCAAGTGTTACTTGGGGCGAGGAGGAAGTGATCATTCCTTTGTACACAAGAGATTGGTTGTAAGTTGATCAACTTGAAGAACCTTGCTATATAAAGTGGTATTCAAACTCAAGTGGAATTTGAAACTTGGTTTGCTATTCTATCCTTTTACTTACTGTCTTGCAATATAAATTGTCTATCTCTTCTACTCCCAAGCAGTTGTGCTTCCTCATCAATTGCTCCATTGTGTTGTCCTTTAAAAAAAGAGGACAAGTTCTCAAAAAGTGACTCATATTTTGGCTAATTTTTTAAACCACCTAATTCATCCCCCTCTTAGGTTGTTTTCGATCCTTACAGGTTACCTTGACTATTAGACAGGATTATAGCCCCTACCGTCTATTCCATGACAATTTTGATATTTTCTTGATATTAATTCATTTCATACGTCACATGCATAGGTCTTGATTTCATAAAAGATACAGCTCATTTGGTATATAATAACATATCAAGAAGTCTCAAATAAGTCACATGATCCATTTTTGTATAGTCAAAATAGAACTTGCTTAAACAGTCAAGTAAATCATTCAACCAAAAACAATTCAGATTAACACGTAAAAATATAATCGATGACAAAAATTTCATTTTAAACTTTTGAAATCTTAGTAGGGTAAGTACCACCTACCTTTGTCTGGCTGCTCGAGTGAAACTACTTTAGGTCTTTTAAACTTGTATCGTACCTATCAAATACATATGTTTCCTAATTAGTTATTATTTCCTATTAATGAATAAATATACAAATTCCGAGCGAGTAGAAAATTCATGTCTAGACCATTACATACATCCTAGCAGTGTATTTCTAAATTGGACGTTTCTATTTTTGGAAGGTTTCCATTTTTAGAATGTTTCCTAATTTGGAAAGTTTCCCTTTTGTAAAGTTTCTTAACTTTAAAAGAAAGTAATTATTCATAATCATATTTATCATCTTGACTATTATCTTACTATGCATATATATATATGTATATATATTATTTTATTATTATTCATCATTATTGTTATTGTCCTTGTCATCGCTATTTTATTTATTACCATTTATATATTTGATGATTAATTCCTATTATCTTTTATTTTACTTCCATTTTTGCGCATGTATGGGTGTTATTACTATTTATGTATATATATTGGTTTATTATTGTAATTATTGACTTAGTTTACTCCACTTGTATTTATATTTTCATTTTATTTTCATTTTTATATTTAATTTACTTCATCTATATCTATATTGTTATTATTATTGTTATTATTTTAAGCATTTAACCTATCTTATATTTTATAACTTAATCTAATAGTGATAAATTAAAATGTCTTAGATTTCTACTTAAATACCTTAGGCTAATTAAATAAGTCTTACTGACGAAATCTTTTAAAATATTCACTTAATTTAGGTTGGGTCTTGAAATTTAGTTCCTATATACCTAAAATTTAATTATTGGATATTCACTAAACCCATACTATATATATATTTCAGAATCTATTATTATTAATATAATTTTTTTCCCTTTGATTGGTCGAAAGGTTTGGGCCAACCTTTCTAATGGAACCTCTGTCACCAGCACTTGTTGGGGGCTCCTTTTTTTTTTTTTTTTTCTTTCGGCCAACCTTTCCTACTTGATCCATGTCGCCAGCCACTTGCTAGTGACTCTTCTCCTAATTTATTTTTTCGCATTAAGCTTCAGCAATGGTGCACAATTAGCGCCGCTGCTCTCCCCTTCCCCCTCTTTTTTTTTTCTTTCTTTTTTTTATAACTTTCCAATAGATTTGGGTAAATCCTATTCATCCCGTAATTAAAATTTAATACCCTAATCCTACTAATCCAGATACGAATCCTCCTAAATCTCCTATACAAGCATATATCTATATATATATATATATATATATATACATAACATAATATATATCTGTAAAATCTTTAAAATAATTAATGCGACTAATAGAACTTAAAAGAGGAGTTTTCACGTGAATTTGGGACTTACAGGTCTAGGTGCCTAGTTACTGATTGATTGACAGCGATGCCTTCTTCTTCTTCTCTACTCTCTGATGGCTCTTTCTCTAAGGGGAGGCAGACAATGAAAGGGAGGAATGATTTTTTTTTTTTTTTGATAATTGTGATAAACCCTAATAACTACCCACCATTTGGTGGTTTAGATAAGGGTTCAAACTGTTGTGAACTTTTATCCTATCTTATCTCATTCCTATCCCCCAATTAACCATTTAACCTATCTTACAATTAATTTTACTTTTACTCATGGTAAATTACCATTTAATTAATTGGGTAAGAATAAAAAATTGAACCCAAAACCGTGGGTTTTACACGTTAACTCTACAAATAGCGGACCAGCGTGGTAATTGCCTAACTATTGTTTCTACTGCTTTATATTATTTTTGACAATATAATAGGTTTTTGTCTCCATTGATTTTTGTTTCAGCTGCAGGTCCAGTCAAGAACATATATTTTCTTTTCTGTCTTGATACAGACTCCGCACTCTCTGTTGCAAGAGAGATGGTGGAACAACTGTCATTGGCAAATCATGACGTAGCTTTTATTGTTGATTTTATTGACTATTTGATGTTGAGAATTTTATAGTTGGGTACCCTTGTCTGATGATTGTTGAAGTGGGGAGAAAAGGATGTATGAAGGCATTTCAACGGCAGGCCCAAACTTAGTAGCAAGAATATGGTTTTCAACTCCAAGTGGCTCTCCGGCCAAGCTGGGACTCAAGCTAGACAGTCATACTATGGTTAATAACAATTTTCGAATGAATATCATGGCTAATAAAGATAATTCTTGTACCAATACAAATCCAAGTGATACGTCACCTTGCACTGCATTTGACTTTCTTCAACCTGCCACATAAGATGGTGAAGTATCCTGTGGATCAATAACTTCTGAGGTAATGGGAGAAAATACATCGGTTAGGAATGAGAACTTTCTGAATCTCTTGATTATAATATTAGGGAGGTCTCTAAATGTTATAGCACTTCTAAGATGGGCTTTACGGAATTCTATAATGACGAATGTAAGATGCAAGAAAATGATTGGGGTGGTGTAGAACATGTAGCTTGGAATGAAGTTGTAAAGAATTATGTAACAAGTTTCACAAATCTAAGTAAAGCTTCTAAAGTTACAAATCTAACAAGCTATTCATCTTTGTAGTAAGGAAACTGAGTTAAAGACAGAGTTAGATGCAACGACATACAACATCAGTGGCTTCAAGAACTATCTAGAATGAGAGAAGGCAATTGAAGCCACCAGCAAAAGATGGATGACAAAAAAGAAATTAGCAGATTATTGAAGGAAAAAGAAAATCAATGCATTTGATTTGTGTATTCTATTTCTTTTTTTAAATTATTGTGGTTTTCAGTACCAAGCAAAACCATCTCTGAAGGCTCGTGAATGTGCAGACTGAAACCTCCTGTATTTGGATCTCACCTCCTTTCTAAGAACTTAAAGGATATCATCCAATATCACCTCCTTGTTAACATGCGAGTCCTTATGAGCATGTGAAAATTGCAGATATCACATTAGTTGACCCTTTGATTTCCGTTCATTTGATAAAGTGCATTTTACATACCAATTCCTGTGATGTTGAGTAAAATTCGTGCACCCGCGCTGGGTTGTTCGGACGGTGGAGGCGGGGTCATTACTCCAAATCTGCTTGAGTTCGATTCCAGTCTGCAATCCAGTTGTTTACCGTCCTAGGCATCGGTCGGACCCGCTCTGCCTGAGCGCTGTGGAATTAGTCGGGTGGTCCCGGATACCCACAGTGCCCAAAAAAAAAAAAAGAGTAAAATTCATGCATTAGTCATAGCAAAAAGTTGGTGATACTGTCAGCGTAAAACTTTCCTGCTAGAGCGATTTTGCTTTGAACACTCAATTTTTTCTCAATTGGTCAAAAGCAAGCCTAGTGACTATTGCCTTTTTCTCCTTTTTCACATTTCCTCCTTCCAAGCTCTACTGCCTTTTCGGCTTTCCCAATTAAGGCTACAATTTGTAGATGCAGGCTAGCCTTTTCTTCATCAGCCCATGACTTTGTCCTTAACACATCTACTTGGTATCCACCATGGATACATGGACGGATTCCTTCCTTTTCGTTACTCGATGTTTGGCATATAAATAAGATGATGGACAGAGCTCGTGGTACCATAATATTACGAAAAAGGCACTCTTAATTATGGAGGGCTGCATTTGAAAACATTCGCAATTTCATGTCATTTCTTCAAAAGAAACAAGTTTATGCATTCAAGATTGGAAGCGGGAGACAAGGATCCTCATTATCTTCTAGATCAGTTCCTTTGTTGGATCTTTGCTATTTGCACCGTATTGGTTTTGGACTTTTGGTTTGTTCCATGGAGTCAACAGTGAAGGCCATAGAAAACATGAACTGGCTTTATAATTTTAACCCTCTTTCAATAGCCATACTTGGGGTAGCTGTTTTCTACCATATCTGAGGCCCCAAAAGTGTATTCGGTACACAAGGAGAGAGGAAGCTGCATTGGCATTAACCCTTTAGTTTAGTGGGAGTTTTGAGTTTGCCTAGTGAAGGGCATTTCAATATTTTAGAGCAAAATTGCTCTGCTCTAGCAATGCAATAACGCCAGGCATAGCAAAATGACTTTCATTTGCTTATTTATTTTTGAACAACTCAAACAATGTACTTGGCATAAGTTGAGGAAGACCCTTCTTTTAAGAGAATTCTTTTTATACTTAGAACGAGGAAGATAAGATCAGGCCTGACTCAATCTCCAGCCATCGACATAATGGCCCAGTTTTTCTGCCAACTGCAGGGAAACTCCAGTTGAGGAAGACCGTTAGTCTAATTCTCAAACAAATGGTCAACAAAAAAGAAATAGCAAAGCAGAAACTTTCAACAGACATAAAACGACCCAAGCACATCTATCAGGATGGTGAAAATTATGACTAATTAAAGAAGGTTAGCTCTTGGTTTTCAGTTAGCTTAACAGAACTATGAGAAAAGAAGAGGCAAGTATAGATCATTCCAGGTAGCACAACAAACAGTCATAGGCACGGAGCCTCTGCAAAAACACCAAGATGCTTAATGCTGAATTGATAGAAATACAACCCAATCAACGAGTAATGCTTCCCCTAAAAAGAGTAACCTCATGGAAAACCAGCAGTAAGCCAAAAGATTTTGCTTGAATAGCAATGTTAGTCTTCTTTCCAATTGTGTCTACATTTCTTGCATGTGTAATAGGTTGTCATCGGCTCATCAGCAGATCTGGTCTGTTGTTGACCAAAGGCTGCCTTAAGATAACCACAATTAGGACACGGAGCTGGAAGAAAAGAAATAAAGAATCAGGACCAAATTACGTATGGTAATCCTATGGAAGTTTTAGCAGTTTCTGCACCTCAACCAGATAGCTCAAGCTTGCTTTGCCCAGATTAAATCTACACCAACCTAATAAAGCATTCAGGGAACATGATAGCACTTAGACATGATTCTGGATCTAAACATACATTGAAAAGTAACTTTAGCAAGAAGATTTCTAATTAAACCCCTACCTGCCCATGTAGGGCAATGAGAAAGCAGAAATGCAAACTAGAGAGAACTTGATATTGGTTATGCTGGAAATGACTTAAGAAACATGCAATGGATCCAAAAACAACACCTGAAGCTCTATGAAACTTCTTAATTCAAGCATGCACCAGTCAATCAAACAGAGGATGTATACAAGAGTACAGCAAATAACGAACCTTCAGTTTCTGGTAAATTGTCAAGCTCGTCGTCTTTGGAAATGATAGGATCTAGTTCTTTCTTAACTAACCGATGCTTTCTTTTTATTTTAACCTGCCGCATGCATTGATAACTCAGCAATGACACAGTAGACATTGTGAATAGCCAGTAAATAAACCCTCAACAAGGATTTATAATGGCTTACCTTACTATCTATGTGACATACATACGGGCATGTTGGACAGAAGAATCTGGCAGGGCGGTCCATATGTGGCAATTCATACTGCAATAACATCCCACAAGTTGGACAAAATTCCATTGCAGTCACTTTTAGGATAATCCACTATTTATGTACGTCTCTACAAGTTAAAACAAGGGGGTAAAAAAAAGAAGGTATCAAAGTAACATAATACTCACTCGGTTGTTTAACTTCACAACTTAAAATAAAGAAGTAATACATATGCAAGATGCACAAAAATGGAGCACTAACACACAGTGGCCATAAATAAAGGAAAACAGAGATATCTAGATGATTAGAAAAGAAAACAAACTCTTTGATTTGACTCAAAACCATGAGCATTTTCATTCCTTTCTGTTGTTTACCTTTCCTCACACACTCTCTCTCTTCTTTATTTTCCCTTCCTTTCTCTGTTCTCCCTAATCCCAGAAGAGTATATGCGCAACTGAATGAATATTTAAGACACTCAATATGAATATACACAAGTTTCTAATCTTGTATATCTACATTAAGGGGATAATAGATATACACAAAATCACTGATGTAAATCAGTCATTCAACGGCTTTTTGTAGTTGTCAGAATCAAAGTTAACATTGGGTTCTGAGATCTTCTTATCCTTCCTTGTACAAAACCCAGCATCTATAGATCCAAAAGCAAAAGGAAAGAGCATCCTTTTGTGTTTGCAATTGCTTGGATGGGCGGAGAGAGAACTTGCGGGCCTGAGGAGCTGGTACTTGAGGGTTAAAGATTCAGTCAGCAAGAGATGGGGAGAATATGCAATACTTGGGATTTACCCTTTGTAACAAACTAAATGCCAACTCAATTCCTCATTTCCTCATTGTTTGATTGATTACAAGCCATGTGTTTTTATGTACAAGACATGCAGCATCATATTCAAGAGTGAAAAATCAGATGGGACACAAAAGACAGAAGATATTTGACAAGTCAACCCTGAATTTACAAAAAGAACATGAATCACCATGGAATAACACTTTGCATAATAAGTCTGAAAAAAAAGGGCCAAAACCAAACTATTGGGTATTTAGAATTTAGCAGAGAGAACAACTGTGCATGATGGTTTCACAAAATCCTAAACCCTTCACAATGCACACATTATAACGCCAAATCAACCATAATTAGTCATCATTTGAAAGCTAACATGGAGAAGAATATCATTAGCAATCGGACAGCAGCAATGGAGTTAAGCTACGGGAAAAAAATTTTCTTCATCTAAACCATTAACAATCGGACAGCAACAATGAACAACTTTTAGACCTACCTATTTCCCGCAGTTGGACGAAGCAGCAACGCTGGTGGCACTTATTTTCGGCGATGGGTTTGACCCAATTCGTCTCTTGTTTCGCACTTGTCGGATCAAGCGAAAAAAATAAATCTCTCTGAATTGTAGCAGCTCAAGATGGCTTCGGCATAAGTAGACATTTTAATGATGAATTTGGGCTCAATTTGGGGTTGATTTGTGTTCTCAATTTCGCTGGTGTAAACCTTAGGCTTTTAAATTGGGAAGGCTTCGGTGCTAAAAGGCCGATGGTGGTTTTTTCCTTAACATAACATAATGCAAGCTATGTCGTCTTCTTTCTTTTTTTTTCTTTTTTTTTTTTTTTGCAAAATGCTCCAATGACGCTCAAATTATTACGCAATTTAACTTTCAAGTCACTAACTATTTATTAATAATTTTTAACACTTCAACTAATCAAAACATATAATTCTAACCCTTTCATCAAATTGAGTCATTATGTTTAACAAAATAGCATGACGTGTATAGCAGTGACCCTCAAACTATTATATAGTTCAACTTTTGTCCATTCAACTATTAATTGATAAATTTTACCTTTCCAACTACTTAAAATGTATAATTCTAATTTTTTCCAATGGATCTTCAGTCTCAAACCCTCCTGATTCACTTCCTATCTCGCTTGTTCTTATCATGCCAAGTGTCATTTAATAAATCAATCCTAAACCCACTCAGACCACATTAAGTTAACCGAATAGCCAACCAAATAACCAAGTAGAGAAACAAAATCTGTATAACTAAAACCCATTAACATAAAAATCTTCCAAAAGTCACTACTAAAGAAAAGGGAAAAAATATTCCCAATATCACGATTAAGAAGGGAAAAAAAACCCTAACAACCTCCTTTTGTTCTCTTCTTTATCTCTCATCTCCATTGCAAAGCAGCCTCCTAAAATCACAATTCAAAAAATTAAGGGCAAATTATACTTTACCCTCCTATGGTTTCTCAATAAACCACATAACCCCCCCCCACATGATTCTAAAAGCTATACATAACTTTCCCTGTGGTTTGGGTTGAAATGTCTAACAAATGGAAAGCATCCATCGTGATATTTCGTGGGCCAAATGTCCAAATTACCCTAATATATGTGAGGACACGAAAATTCCTTTAGAATTTTTTCCCATTTTTGAAAAATTAATTTATATTTCCTTCTATATTTCTTTACTTGGCTATTTAACTATTTACTAGCCCTAATTTTCATGGTGATTTCATTAGTTGAGTCAAGAGTTTTATTTTTACTTTTAAAGTTAGAGTAAGTTAGGGTTTTGGTGCATTTTGGTAGTATGATCAATTGGTGAAGTGTGTGCACTAAATTTGGTGGATAAGAGTGAGTATTAGGTAAGAGGAAGTGTGTGATTAGAAGTGCTAATAATAAGTTAGTGAATCATAAGTTAAAACAAAAGTACAAGGGAGTTAAGGGAAATAGGCTTGAACTGACGTGCGCCGTTTGTTAGCGGTTAAGTACACCGCTTGACAAATACTTTCATACCCTAATCTCCTTGTTTTTATTTCATTTAATTTCCCTAAATTAATCCTTAAGTCAGCCTCCATTATTGACTAAGAAAAAGGAAAAGAAAGACAAAATAGTTGGGTGACACTTGTCAACCCTTCAACCAAATATTGACCAAGATTAGTCTTTGTATTTATCTTGGAAAAATTGAAGATAAACCATCACTTTCTTGCTCCATGATAGATGAAGTTGAGAGAGAAAAGAAGAGAGAAAACATTTCCAAATTCCATCTTGATTTTATTGCTTGATTTGTGAAAAATCCAAACACTAACCCTAGTCCATACTGATTAATCTTGAGTTAACCTTAGAGGGAAACTTTTGGTGGAGTTACTTGAGGAAGAAAGCTCTTGAGTTGCTTGTTATCTTGGGGTTTTGAGGTAAAATTTCAAGAAAACATTTCTTTTTATTTGTTTCTTGAGATTTATGCAAGAAAGATATGTTGTGATTGAAGTTGAAGGAAGCATGTTTTATGGTAATTTCATGGTTTTGCTAGGGTTTGGTTAATTTTCAGCCTAGATATATGTTGGTTATAGCTAGTTTTGTGGTTAAAATAAGTACTCTATGTATCATATATCTTATGAACTTGATTGGGGCTGTCTTGTGGTGAAAGTGTAGCCTTGACATGGTTGGAAAAATTGGTAAACACAAAGGAAGTGCTGCTGAAATTTTTTTCGCAAGAGACTCTGAGCAGTCTTGGAAAATTTGTCATATCTTGGTGTAGAAAAATCCAAATTGAGTTTTACTTCTTGCGTTTGAAACTAAATTCAGAGTACTTTCTATCGTGAAAATTTCAGAATTTTTCTCAATTCCTATGAATATCTGTGATTTTCCAAATTTGACTAAATTTCCATTCCTATTCTGTCTTTCTACTGGATAAAGCAGCCACTTGAGATTGAATTTTGACTGATTTGTGGACAGAATCTTGCAAAGTTGTCTTCTAAGAAATTGTAAATATTTGAATCTATTTTCCAACGGTATAAAGTTTATAAATTTTGGACTTAAGAAGCTTGAGATATGATTTTTCAAATAGCATCGTGCAAAATTGGAAAAATTCTGTTTTCCTAAAATTGTTCTTATTTTCATTTCCAACTTTAAGTTGGAGTTGTTAAACCATTTTGAGCTGGGTTTATGATTGGAATGAGGAAATTCTTGATTCCTCATGGTCCTTGGGTCTAAATGTTCTCTTTTCACTCCAAAACTATATTTGAACCTTTGTACTAGTAGTTACTCGGATTTTCTTTGGTTCACCTAAACTTTGAATGGTTGAACCATAATATTTTCTCTTGGTTATTCTTAGAGTTTGTCGGTGATCAAGGGCATAGCCCGGAAGAAAACTTTTGACGTTATTTTGTTTAAACTGGTGAGTGTTCTTTGCATATTGTGCTTCCAATGACTATGTAGATTGTTGTGAATGTTTGCTTGAATGTTAAATGTATTTTCAATGATTGTTAAATGAATTTTCGATAGGTGAGTGTGTACTTTATCGCACTCGATCTAAGTGAACGTGAAATTTTCAATGATTAAATGATTGAATGCTACTTGTGCATGAATGTAAGTCTTTTGGCTGAATTGGGCCGTTGCCCTTCGTTGCCAGTCGACTCGAGCCAAAAGCGGACTCGGTCGGGCGGCTGGTGACCCTGGGACAGTATTTTGGTATACTCGAGTATTACTACGAAGTCTGATAGAGAACTTGTGACAGCCCCACCTTCCCCTAAGGCGAACCAAAGGGGTTGACGGACTGCCTGCCTAGCTCTCGCCAGGACTAACGGGACAGTTCAGTACAATCTAAACGTTCCGGAACATACAAGCGCGTTTAAACAAGTCAAAATCACAAAATAAAAAAAATGAAAAATCGAAGCCGACATGAATAGTAACTGACACGTCAGAATCCGGCCGGAATCTCACCAAACATCCATCAAACATATACACCTTGAAATTAGGCATTTACAATCCAAAGTAGCATATAAAAGTTATCCAACAAGTTTGTACATGTACGGTTTGCAAATTACAACTCAACGACTTGGTTGGATCAAAATGCACTTAGGGTTTTGCCCAAAAGGAGCTATTCAAAAGATAGTTACAACAAGCTCAACTCGGCAACCAACTATCAAAAGCCATTCCAAAAGTGTTTATATTCCTGTAAGGAAAACAAAAGGAATAGAGTGAGCTTACGCCCATTGAGATACTATCACTCAAACAACCAAGTTCATACAGGCATAAAACGTTCAATAATGAAGTAAACCAAGATCACACATTCACAACATGGTTAAAAGGATACGGACAGCTCTCAAGAGCCCCTTTCCTCGCTTGTATACTTGATCGGATTTCATTGACCCTCCGTCAATGTTTACAAAGTAACCAACCGTAGGTTCCACTTTACTTCCATTCCTTCCACCCAACATACCCATACCGGGCCCAAACTCCAAACAGTATAAATTTGGTAATACTCGAGTATACCGGAATCGAGAGTCTCATACTACAAGATTCCATATAACAGTCCCCATGACTAGTCAATTTTCACGACCAAGCCCTCACCGGCTCGATCTAATCGACTACCAATGGGGTTGAGTTCATTAGTAACAGTAATGGCCGTTGGATACTCGTCCATACTGTGAGGACTCTTGGATACTCGTCCATACTGTGAGAACTCGCAAATTTCTTATATTTTCCTCAAAAATACCTTTTATTTGGAAATTATTATTTATTAAAACCCTACCACCGAATCATTCCACAATAAGTGCAAATAAACCTAGAAAGTAAGGTTTCACTTTTGGTTTCAAGATTGGGGCAAAATTAGGGTTTTTGCGATTTTTCGCCGGATGAATTTTCGGTATGGAACAAGGATCAAATTTGGTGATTAAAAGTGACTTTTAAGTGAGAAATAATATGTGATTAGGGGCAATGATATAAGGTTAGTGAATAGGAAGAAAAAACCCTAGTACATGTGTTTTTAAGAAAAACGGTGCGAACCGACGAGTACCGTGCATTACCGATTGAACGCACCACTTGACCACCACTTTCTTACCATACAAGCTCATTAATACTTGAGCAAAATATCTTCTCATTTGCCAGCTAGCTTGACCGAAACTTAGGGTTGGAAATAGCAAGGAAAAGAAAGAGAAAAATGAGAGGAGGTGGTGGCACCAAGTGTCGCCATCTAAGGGTTTCTTGACCAAGAGATGATCTTCCTTCTTATCCCCAATTTTTGCTCCTTTTCCTTCATTATTTCTGCTGCTTGGTCGAACAAGAGAGGAGAGAAAGAGAGAGCAAGAAACAACTTCCTTCTTCTTGATTTTAGCCATCCAAGTGAGAAATTAAACTTCTAAACCGGTTAAAGTGTTAGTTGTGGGCTTGAGAAGCTAGGGAAACTAAAAATTTCCAAAGGAGGTGGAGTATCACTCTTCCAAGCTTTGTCTTTGAGGTATAAGATCTGATCATGGTTCTTGTTCTTTTAAATTTTGGTTTAAGATGTTATCTAGTTCATGTTTTGGCTTTATTACAAGATAAATTTCTGCCTAAACTTGTTGTATAGTTAGTATATGTTGTATATAAGATTATATAAGGGGCTTTGGTAGTGTTGGAAGCAAGAAAATAAATAGATTGTCATGAAATCCCAAAAACTCCAGATTTCTGGAATTTTATGTTTACATTCTGTCCAGTTTTATTACTCATAGTTAGAGGCCGAATTAGGTTTGGCCTAAAACATAAAAGTTGTAGAGAATGGTATTTTGTAGGTTCCTACAAAATTTCAACCCAATCGGAGCTATGTAGACTGTGAAAAGGCCAAAATACTCTCGCTGCCCTTGGATGCATTCCAGTGATCCGTTTTGGACAATTCATCCAGTTAATCGTATTTATTCACTATGGTCCGTACTGATTTAGCTATTTTTCAAAACATGAAAGTTTTAGTATTCTGTCTTAGCTTTTAAACGCCTCTAAGAACACCTTAATCGGACCTTGGTAACCTGAGATATAGTCATTTAAAGGCAGTGCGGTTTATTAGCCGACTAGTTGGATTTTGGTTCTGTAAATTGGGGATTTGGCTAGGTTGCATTGGAAACTGGACTAAGTTATCTTCATGAAAATTGTAGCCTTGTGTCTTAACTTCGAAACGGTATAATTTGTGCCTCAATCCGATAAGCGTAGCCTCAGATGTGTTCTTTCCGCAACCACACATCAAATCTGTCTTTTGCTAGGTTACATTTCCGCACTTGTTATCACTTTGACTTTTGTTCTTATGTTGTTATGAGCCTATGGAATGGCTATTTACTTGAATCTATGATAGGTATGACTTTGGGATTGGCTGAGGAAAAATAATGAAGCCATAAATGGCTGGAAAATTTGGTAAAAATAAAGGGCATGCTTCCCAAATTTACGCTTGAGGACTAGAAAACTATACTTGCAACTTGAGTAAAGGTTAAAAGTGATTATCACTTGAACTATCGAGGACCTTTGCTACTTTGTTTATCGAGGGTTATACGTTAGGACTTGGCCGAACTTGTACTCTTAGGAAAACGATATGAATCACTATGAAACCGTTTTACTTGCACTTTTGACTCAAAAGTCATCTCCAAGCAAACATGTTATCAAATTTTTCAGTTTGAAAAGCGAGCAACTATTTCACGACTATTTCTCAAGTGAATTTCAATTTCTTGATTCTTATTGAACGAAACGCTTAAGTTTCGAACCTTAGTTAATTTTCAAAGTTCTCAAGTTAAGTTTATCGCAGATTTGGACTCCGAATCCGGAGTACCACCCAGACACGAGCACTAGAGGCACTATTTTGGTGAGTGCTTCCAAATATCTAATTGAACTCGATATTTGCCATCTATCTTTGATCAACGTGAATACGTGATATATATGTGATTTGATAGAGCAAGAGTGTACTTTATCGCACTTGCCCTATCCAAATTGTTCTTGTTTATCGACTTTGCTTGACTTGCACTACATGCACATGAATTATATTATGCCTGAAATTTCAGAAACCCTGTGGCTAGTTAATCGAGTCGAGCCGGCAAGGGTCTGATCGATTAGATAACAAATTCTGGGTCACTAGTAAGGTCGAGTGGAGTGTTATCTCCTCGGCAATTCGGTATACTCGAGTATTACTACCCGTGTTTCATGTGGCGTGCGGGCCTGGAGAAGGGGGGTTGATTGGTGGACGGAGACTGGCAAGAAGTGGAGTTTTCTTTCTGGACTAGTTATTACTTGAAAGCTGACGGAGTGTCAACTACTATTCGATCAAGCTGGGATGGAGCCGAGACATGAGCAACTGTATCCTTACTTGTGAACATGATCCACACATTTCTTGACTACTTGAAGTATTATCTCTTTACTTGAACTTGTTTGCTTGCTATTTCACTATTACATTGGTATTTCTTGTTTGCTGGACAATTTGATATCTGGAACATCGCTGAGTTTTGGCTCACCCTATTAGTTTTGTTTTCCTTACAGGGGTACGAGTGACACGTGAGACGTGTAAAGACTAGCGTAGTCTAGTTATTTTGACTTTTGACTTGTACTCGCGCTATTCCTCGAATAGAATGTTTTGTTATGGGATTGTATATACTTTGAACCGTTTGGGTATATTGAGACTTTGTACCTTGATTTGGTATCAATGTAAAATGATAAGGTCTAATTGTGGATGTTATTTATGGTTCATGGATGTAAGCACGCGATTCGTTTTAGATAGTGAGTGAGTCTTGGCGAGAGTTGGGCAGGCGGTCCGCCGAACCCTCTGGTACGCCTTAGGGGAAGGTGGGATCGTCACAGGTGATATCAGAGCCTAGGTTGTGAATTGATCTGGGTAGATTGAATGCTTGATACGATAGGCTAGGATTTTATTTTTGAGCTTAGCTTTTAGCCTTGTTTTCTACGTGTCGTGCACTTATTTTTGCCATGTTACTTGTAAACCTAGGTTATGGCGGGTACTGACGCCTCTGGGAGTGCTGGACCGTCCCAGCCTGTGCCGACTGACTTACCGACTGACGCGCCTACTGACGCTCCTATTGACGAGCCGTACCTAGAGGGGCCTGTTAGCCGTGTGACCACGTATCAGGAGAGCCCCGGTGGGTCAGTGCAGTGGTGGTCCCCAGCGCGCAAGATCCGACGCTGCGACTGCTGGAAGACCTACTCCTACCCCGATCGGGTAGTGCTTGCCGTGGATGACGAGCAGCGACGATTGGGTAGCGCCAATCGTAGGTGCCACTCAGAGATAGAGCGCCTTCAGGCTACCCTCCTAGGCCAGGGAGTTAGGATCCGAGAGCTGGAGGCCTCGATATTGGAGGAGCCGTAGCGGACGGATGCCTTCCGCGTGTAGGCTCAGGCGACGACCGGACGCCTTATGCGAGTAGTTGCGGATATACGAAACCGGACCGGCCACATCCTGACTGAGTGCGAGGCACTAGTGGATGATGTGCTTCAGGACTTGGCCGGAGAAGGCCAAGCGCCTGTAGCTCCTGGCGCTCCTGGTGCTCCTGAGAAGGATCCTGAGGAGGACCCGGAGGAGGAGCCAAGTGCATCCTCGGAGTCTGTGGGGTCGGCGTCTAGTCAGACGACCTGTTAGGATTTAGGACTGAGGAGATTTTTGTAGGATAGTTAGGAACATAGTAGGACGACACGTTTCCTTTTGTTTTCGACTTTGACGTGTTACGGTGGATGTAAAAAGGGCTTCTTTTGTTCTATGTTCCTTGGCTAGTATAGCCTCTGACTTGCCTAGGCTGGCATGTAAATATGACTTGTTTGCTATGTATATAAAGTGCTTGTTTATTACGTGTTTTATTGCCTTTATTTAGCCTTTTATAACGTGTTATACAAGCTATACGAGCTATACCTTACCTTGTTTATATGTTTATAGTTGCCTAAATCCAAAATATGGAGGGTAGAAGAAGTCAAACCAGGGGAACTAACCGAGGACGCAGTCCTAGTCGAGACCGTGGGGGTAGACAGGCACAGGAACCGGTGCCAGAACCGAGGGAGGAGAGAGAGGCAATGGTTGAGCCACAACCTGAACCCCAGGCTACAGGGGGAGATCAAATGGCAACTGCCATTCAACAGATGACTAACATTCTGGCCCGTTTAGTGGAACAACAGGGTCAAGCCCCCTGTAAATCAACCTAGGGACCCCAAGATGGGGTAGGATAGGGCCTTGGAGAGATTCCAAAAGTTCTCCCCACCCAAGTTCTTGAGAGGACCAGACCCTGACGGAGCCGAGAAATGGCTGGAGGCCATGATTAATATTTTTGCCGCCCTAAACTATACAGAGGAGAGGCATGTCCAATTCGCTGTTTTCTAATTCGAGAGGCCAGCTAGGGCTTGGTGGAACGTAGTGAGGGCCAAGTGGGAGGGAGAGGCGACTGCATGGACCTGGTTAAATTTCGTACGAGAATTTAACGAAAAATACCTTCCACCCATCGTCCAGGAGAAGCGAGAGGATGATTTCATTAAACTCCGCCAGGAAATGTTGAGTGTAACTGAGTATGAGACTCAGTTTACAAAGTTGTCCAAATTTGCTCCCGAACTAATAGTTACGGAGCAAAGAAAAGTATGGAGGTTTGAGCAAGGACTGAATGTGGAGTTACAAGAAGTCTTAGCGGCGGCCCAAATTAATATATTCACGGAGGTTCTGGAGAAGGCCCTAAGGATAGAGACTGCTAGGGGGCAAGTGAGAAAATTCCATGCTAAGCGGAGAGGGGCACCTAGTGGAGCCCAAGGGTCAGTACGAGGTGATCGGAGCATGCCACCTGCTAAATCCGGTCGTGGGGCTGGAGGTGGACGGTTTTTTAGCACATCTAGGGAAAGTGCTCCGAGAGGAAGTGCCCAGAGGGGAGGCCAAAGCGGTAGAGGCCAAGGTAGAGGTATTCCCCAGGGAGGCCAAACCTCCACTCCCTGGGTAACGTGTGGGTACTGCGGGAAATCGAACCACACCGAGGATGAGTGCTGGAGAAAGGCTCGAAAGTGCCTGAGGTGCGGAGGTGTGGATCACCAGATAGTCAACTGCCCGTTGATCAGTGACACCCAGTCGACTGCCAGGTCAAACCCAAAGCCGACCAATGCTGGAGGGGCCAAGTCGAGGGTACCGGCCAGAGTATATTCGCTGGATCAAACAACCGTGCCTGAACCGACGAAGGTGGTAGAAGGCACAATCTCTGTTTTTCACCGGTTAGCCAGAATTTTGATAGACCCCGGTGCTACTCATTCTTTTGTTAATCCCGCATTTATGCTTGGAATTGATTTGAAAGTTGAAAGGTTACCTTATGACTTAGAGGTAAGAACACCTACGGGTAATCAAATTTTGCTTGCGAATGAGGTGTATAGGAATTGTGATATTTGGGTTGGTGAACGAAAATTGGTAGTTGACCTCATTAGTCTAGCCATCAAGGGGTACGATGTCATTCTAGGTATGGATTGGCTAGCTCACTATCATGCTCGGGTAGATTGTAGGATGAAAGTGGTTGAATTTTGTATACCGGGGGAGGCAACTCTAAAGTTAGACGTGAGGGGTATGATAGCCTCTTCTGCGCTTATTTCGGGAATAAAGGCTAGGAAATTGCTTAGTCGTGGGGCACGTGGTTACTTAGCTTTTCTGATTAACACTCCGGGAGAAAAGATTAAGTTGGAAGACATGCCAGTAATCAGTGAATACCCGGACGTATTTTCGGAGGAGTTGGAGTCTCTGCCACCTGAAAGAGAAATTGAATTTATGGTTGATCTAGTACCCGGAACTACTCCCATCTCTAAAACTCCTTATCGAATGGCTCCTGCTGAGTTTAAGGAGTTAAAGGTGCAATTGTAAGATTTACTAGAACGAGGGTTTATTCATGAGAGCGAGTCCCCGTGGGGAGCTCCAGTGCTATTTGTTAAGAAGAAGGACGGGAGTTTAAGGTTGTGCATTGACTATCGAGGGTTGAATGCAGTAACTGTTAAGAATAAATACCCATTACCTCATATTGATGAGTTGTTTGATCAGTTACAAAGGGCTTTGGTGTTTTCTAAATTGGATCTTCGACAAGAGTACTATCAATTGAGAATTAGAAAGGAAGATGTGCCAAAAATGACGTTTAACACTCGATATGGGCATTTTGAGTTCGCGGTAATGCCTTTTGGTTTAACCAATGCCCCAGCAGCATTCATGGATTTGATGCATCGAGTGTTCAAACCTTACTTGGATAGGTTTGTAGTGGTGTTCATTGATGATATCTTAGTGTATTCGAAGTCAAGGGAGGAACATGAACAACATTTGCGGATAGTGCTGCAAACCCTAAGAGAGCACCAACTGTTCGCTAAGTTCAGTAAGTGTGAATTTTGGTTGGAAAAGGTGACGTTTCTAAGTCACATAATTTCAAAAGATAGCCTTGCTGTAGACCCGGCAAAGAAGGAAGCCATAGCCAAATGGAAGCAGCCAGAAAATTCCACAGAGGTGCGAAGTTTTCTAGGTCTAGCAGGGTACTACCGTCGATTTATACAGTACTTCTCGAGAATTACGGGACCCTTGACTAACTTGACCAAGAAACAAGGAAAGTATATTTGGGATATCAAGTGTGAAGGTAGTTTCCAAGAGCTTAAGAAACAATTGACTATGGCTCCAGTTTTAGCTCTGCCCAGTGGGAGTGATAATTATACGGTTTATACCGATGCTTCCAAAGAAGGGTTAGGGTGTGTGTTGATGCAAAATAGGAATGTGATTGCCTATGCATCTCGGAAGTTAAAACCTCATGAGCAGAATTATCCGACCAATGATTTGGAGCTTGCAGTTGTAGTGTTCGCTTTGAAGAAATGGCGACATTATCTCTATGGTGTAACTTTTGAGATTTATACGGATCATAAGAGCCTTAAGTATCTGTTTTCTCAGAAGGAGCTAAATTAAAGACAACGTCGGAGGGTAGAGTTCTTAGAGGATTATGACTGTACAATTAACTACCATTCTGGAAAAGCCAACGTTGTAGCAGATGCTTTAAGCCGAAAAGCCCAACTAGCAAGTTTCATAGTGAGAGAGTGAAGCCTGTTAGAAGATGTCTGTGAGTGGAGACCTCGTTTGGAACCAAAGAAGGTGATTTTTGAAAATATTGAGGTGAAGTCGGCATTGATGGAGCGGATCAAAGAAGGCCAAGTAAAGGATCCAATAGTGTAAAAGTGGGTGGAAAAGGTGAAGAAAGGGGAGTTACCTAATTTTAATCTAAGCCCTGATGGAATCTTGAAGTTCCGAAATCGTGTTGTTGTACCTAGGGATGAGAAATTGAAGAGGGAGATTTTGGAGGAATCACATCGCTCTAGGTATACGGTACACCCAGTGAATAATAAGATGTACCAAGATCTTAAAAGTCTGTATTGGTGGGAGAATATGAAGGCGGAGATGGCTCAGTTTGTGCAAAAGTGTCTTATGTGCCAACAAGTAAAAGCTGAGTATTAAAAGCCGTCAGGTTTATTACAGTCTTTAGAGATTCCTGAATGGAAATGGGAGCACATAACGATGGATTTTGTATTAGGGTTGCCACGAATACAAAAGGGGCATGATGCAATTTGGGTAATAGTGGATCGATTAACTAAGACTGCACATTTTCTGCCAGTAAATATGAAATATTCCTTAGAAAAACTTGCTAAACTTTATATGGATGAAGTGGTGAGACTACACGGGGTACCAGTGAGCATTGTATCTGATAAAGACCCTAGATTTGTATCCCGATTCTGGCAGAAATTGCAAGAGGCTCTAGGAACTAAATTGAGTTATAGCACAGCGTATCACCCGCAAACTGATGGACAATTTGAGAGAACTATTCAAACTCTTGAGAATATGCTGAGAGCCTGTATTGTGGATTTTGGAGGAGGTTGAAGTCAATACTTGACCTTGGTTGAATTTGCATATAATAATAGTTATTATTCCTCTATTCAAATGGCCCCATATGAAGTCTTGTATGGACGACGATGTCGATCACCAATCCATTGGGATGAAATAGGAAAGAGAAAAATTATAGATCCGACCACAATACCATGGATTGAGAAAGCCTATGAAAGGGTAAAGGTGATCCGTCAGAGACTTCAAACAGCCCAAAGCCGACAAAAAAGTTATGCCGATCATCGGAGAAAGGATTTGGAGTTTGAGATAGGGGATAAAGTGTTTCTTCGGATTACCCCATTGAGGGGAAATATTAGAGCAGGAAAAGGGAAAAAGTTGCAACCACGATATACAGGACCTTTCAATATACTTCAGCAAATAGGAAATGTGGCTTATCGACTTGAGCTACCAGCTAGTTTGTCTAGGATCCATGACGTTTTCCACGTTTCTCTGCTTAAAAAATACCATCTGGATCCGACTCACATTTTGCCACCCGAAAATGTTGAACTTGACGAGTCCTTAACCTATGAAGAACGACCTATTCAAATATTGGATCGAAAGGTGAATGACCTAAGAAACAAGCAGATTCCTTTAGTAAAGGTTCTATGGAAGCATCATGAAGTGGAAGAAGCAACTTGGGAGTTAGAAAAGGACATGCAAGAAAAATATCCCGACCTGTTCACGATGAAAGGTATGAATTTCGATGTCGAAATTCTTTTAAGGGGGAGAGAGTGTGAGGACTCGCAAATTTCTTATATTTTCCTCAAAAATGCCTTTTATTTGGAAATTATTATTTATTAAAGCCCTACCACCCAATCATTCCACAATAAGTGCAAATAAACCTAGAAAGTAGGGTTTCACTTTTGGTTTCAAGATTGGGGCAAAATTAGGGTTTTCGCGATTTCTCGCCGGATGAATTTTCGGTATGGAACAAGGATCAAATTTGGTGATTAAAAGTGACTTTTAAGTGAGAAATAATATGTGATTAGGGGCAATGATATAAGGTTAGTGAATAGGAAGAAAAAACCCTAGTACATGTGTTTTTAAGAAAAACGGTGTGAACCGACGGGTACCGTGCATTACCGATTGAACGCAACACTTTCTTACCATACAAGCTCATTAATACTTGAGCAAAATATCTTCTCATTTGCCAGCTAGCTTGACCGAAACTTAGGGTTGGAAATAGCAAGGAAAAGAAAGAGAAAAATGAGAGGAGGTGGTGACGCCACCTAAGGGTTTCTTGACCAAGAGATGGTCTTCCTTCTTATCCCCAATTTTTGCTCCTTTTCCTTCATTATTTCTGCTGCTTGGCCGAACAAGAGAGGAGAGAAAGAGAGAGCAAGAAACAACTTCCTTCTTCTTGATTTTAGCCATCCAAGTGAGAAATTAAACTTCTAAACCGGTTAAAGTGTTAGTTATGGGTTTGAGAAGCTAGGGGAACTAAAAATTTCCAAAGGAGGTGGAGTATCACTCTTCCAAGCTTTGTCTTTGAGGTATAAGATCTGATCATGGTTCTTGTTCTTTTAAATTTTGGTTTAAGATGTTATCTAGTTCATGTTTTGGCTTGATTACAAGATATGCAAGTTGTTGTGATGATTTTGGATGATATATGCAAGTTAGGGTTTAATAAATTTCTGCCTAAACTTGTTGTATAGTCAGTATATGTTGTATGTAAGATTATATAAGGGGCTTTGGTAGTGTTGGAAGCAAGAAAATAAATAGATTGTCATGAAATCCCAAAAACTCCAGATTTCTGGAATTTTATGTTTACATTCTGCCCGGTTTTAGTACTCATAGTTAGAGGCCGAATTAGGTTTGGCCTAAAACATGAAAGTTGTAGAGAATGGTATTTTGTAGGTTCCTACAAAATTTCAGCCCAATTGGAGCTATGTAGACTGTGAAAAAGCCAAAATATTATCGCTGCCCTAGGATGCATTCCAGTGATCCATTCTGGACAATTCATCCAGTTAATCGTATTTATTCACTATGGTCCGTATTGATTTAGCTCTTTGCCAAAACATGAAAGTTTTAGTATTCTGTCTTAGCTTTTAAACGCCTCTAAGAACACCTTAATCGGACCTTGGTAACCTGAGATATAGTCATTTAAAGGTAGTACGGTTTATTAGCCGACTAGTTGGATTTTGGTTCTGTAAATTGGGGATTTAGCTAGGTTGCATTGGAAACTGGACTAAGTGATCTCCAAATTTACGCTTGAGGACTAGAAAACTATACTTGCAACTTGAGTAAAGGTTAAAAGTGATTATCACTTGAACTATCGAGGACCTTTGCTACTTTGTTTATCGAGGGTTATACGTTAAGACTTGGCCGAACTTGTACTCTTAGGAAAACAATATGAATCACTATGAAACCGTTTTACTTGCACTTTTGACTCAAAAGTCATCTCCAAGCAAACATGTTATCAAATTTTTCAGTTTGAAAAGCGAGCAACTATTTCACGACTATTTCTCAAGTGAATTTCAATTTCTTGATTCTTATTGAACGAAACGCTTAAGTTTCGAACCTTAGTTGATTTTCAAAGTTCTCAAGTTAAGTTTATCGCAGATTTGGACTCCAAACCCGGAGTACCACCCAGACACGAGCACTAGAGGCACTATTTTGGTGAGTGCTTCCAAATATCTAATTGAACTCGATATTTGCCATTTATCTTTGATCAACATGAATACGTGATATATATGTGATTTGATAGAGCAAGGGTGTATTTTATCGCACTTGCCCTATCTAAATTGTTCTTGTTTATCGACTTTGCTTGACTTGCCCTACATGCACATGAATTATATTATGCCTGGAATTCCAGAAACCCTGTGGCTAGTTAATCGAGTCGAGCCGGCAAGGGCCTGGTCGATTAGATAACAAACCCTGGGTCACTAGTAAGGTCGAGTGGAGTGTTATCTCCTCGGCAATTCGGTATACTCGAGTATTACCACCCGTGTTTCGTGTGGCATGCGGGCCCGGAGAAGGGGGTTGATTGGTGGACGGAGACTGACGAGAAGTGAAGTTTTCTTTCTGGACTAGTTATTACTTGAAAGTTGACGGAGTGTCAACTACTATTCGATCAAGTTGGGATGGAGCCGAGACATGAGCAACTGTATCCTTACTTGTGAACATGATCCACACATTTCTTGACTACTTGAAGTATTATCTCTTTACTTGAACTTGTTTGCTCGCTATTTCACTATTACATTGGTAGTATCTTGTTTGCTGGACAATTTGATATCTGGAACATCGCTAAGCTTTGGCTCACCCTATTAGTTTTGTTTTCCTTACAGGGGTACGAGTGACGTATGAGACGTGTAAAGACTAGCGTAGTCTAGTTATTTTGACTTTTGACTTGTACTCGCGCTATTTCTCGAATAGAATGTTTTGTTATGGGATTGTATATACTTTGAACCGTTTGGGTATATTGAGGCTTTGTACCTTGATTTGGTATCAATGTAAAATGATAAGTTTTAATTGTGGATGTTATTTATGGTTCATGGATGTACGCACGCGATTCATTTTAGATAGTGAGTGAGTCCTGGCGAGAGTTGGGCAGGCGGTCCGCCAAACCCTCTGGTACGCCTTAGGGGGAGGTGGGGTCGTCACACATACGACACCAAATCCAATATTTCATGTACTATTCAAGTACCACAGTTAACAGTCATATATAATACAAAAGGGGTGAGGGCGCTCAAGTACACCCTCACTTTAATCAATTTCACCGGTGCAAATAAGCCTTCAAGGCATCAAGTTCAAATATAACAAAGCCACATTGTAAACAAACGAGTGAGTAGTATACTTACCAAGTAAGCAAGTGAAATTTCATACACTTCCGCCCCACGAGCGTCTTTAATCACCGTCACGCCCTAAAATATTCAAATAGGCACAATAAGACTCGATTACAAGTTATAAACCAATTTCCACATACTACCAAAAATAAGGCTTCATTAACATGTATAAGTACTAAAGTAAGCTAAGGAAAGTCCGGAAATGAAAGTTAAGCTCTAAGACCTAAAACCAGTTTTGCCGTCATTAAGCGTATTGGCCACAACCGGCACTACGATTATCGGATGGATGTACAATATACACCGTTTCGAAGCTAACAGAAAGGGCTACAATATTGAAGAAGGCCACTCAGTCCATTTTGTAGTGCAACTAGATCAAAAGATCAATATACCAAACCAGAACCGCATAAACAGGTTAATAAACCGCATTCTGGTTAAATCATCATAAGTCAGGCTACCTAAGTCCAATTCAAGTGATTCCAAAGCCATCCGAAAGCTAAGATACCAGGATATATTTCTTAAGAAGACATCAACAACCAAATCAATCGTATTCCCAATCAAATTAACCAAATACCAAAACTGATTACCAAGTTCGGACAGAAACAGGGCAGCAGGGGTATTTCAGTCTTTTCATAGGCTACGTTGCTCCGATTGGCCTGAAATTTTGTAGGCACCTATAAAATATTATTCCCTACAACTTTCATGTTTTAACCCAAGGCTAATTCAGCCTCTAACTAGGTGCAACAGTACCGGGCAGAATGGGTTCAATTGCAACCCTAATTCCGAATTTTTCCGTTCAATGCGGAAATTTTCCGCAAACAACCACAATTTACGCATTCTAGCTTCATTCTAGATCATTTCCAACCATCATACATGGCCACACAATAGTAATCATCTTAAAACAGAAAAATCATGAATAAATAGAAAAATGTCATCAATCTCACTAAAATCATGAAATAACCCACAAAACACCTCTTAGGCTACCACAAGCCATTAATTACACATCATCAAGAACAAAAGAGGAGTTCCTTAGATACTCACCTTAAAATGCAAGAAAGGAAGCAACTAACCACCTTAGCCTTCCAAACAACTCCACAACCAAGCTTAACTTCACTAAACTAAGAGGTTTTATGGAGAAATTTGAAGATTAAACGGTTTAATTGAGAGATTGGGCAAGATTAGAGGTAAGATGGTAGAGAGTTTTCTTTTCTTTTTTGCTTGGAGAGAGCCGGCCAAGAAGAGGAAGAAAATGGTGAATTTTTGGTCAATTTTGGTATTAATTTGGTAAAGTAATGAATAGTGGTAAAAAATGCAAGATTTAATCATATGGTGACACTTGTCACCCTATTTAATGCATGCATATCCCTTTGTTTCCTCAACTCTCATCCATATGGTATCCTCTAATTATCTTTTCGCACCTAGTAAATTAAACCCTGTATACAAAACTTAACCCAATTGGCCGAATTTTACCGAACTTTCCGCACTAGCGGGTCCCACGTCCGATATACGTTTTTAATTTCTCAAAAACTAACCGATACTAGAAAAATTATCTAAAAACTATATTTACTCATAAAAATTATTCGAAAAATTTTCCTAATAAAGAAAATGCAGAAAAACATGCCATTAAATAGAATAAAACCTAAAAAATGAGAAAATGAGAAAATTTACGGGTTCTCACAGAACTGACCAGTGAATTCAATGCAATAAAATCAATGAATGAGTGACAATGAATACTGAAGGAGTTTTGACTGTTAAATGTTTCCAAATGATGGAGGAATAAGGGAAATGATTGGCGACTGAATGACTGAATGAATGCCTTCAAGTGAGCACGTATCCTTCCAATGAATGAATGTTTATTTCATGAATGACTGTTTATTGTTGTGCAAAGTGTTCAAACTGTTAAATACCATACTTCCATGGTTTATCTACCTGATTGCTTGTTTAGGAACCTCACTTGGCTTTTAACTCATTCCTTTAGTTTTTGTTTTCCTTACAGGAATGGAGGTCCAGAACAATTGAATGTGAACTAGAGTGTGTAACCCTCTTGTACTCTTGGTTGATAGGTTGTGTTTTGATATTTGACGTTGTATCATACATTTGGTTTTTGGGTTGTAAATAAGTTTGCATTTTGGTTGAATTGCAGAACTTAAATGTTATTTTAGAGGCTTGAATGATTAATCTTGAGAGTTGATTGAGTGAGTGAGTGAGTCCTAGCGAGAGTTGGGCAGGCGGTCCGTCAAATTCTTGGGTACGCCCTAGGGGGAAGTGGGGTCATCACAATATAAATACAAAAGGAGGAGTAGATGAAGGCAGATTTCTCGTGCTCTAATCTTTGTCGCGAGAAAGAGAGAGAAAAAAGACCAACAAATAAAGGAGTGACAATGGCTATAAACCCACAAAAATGTTAACCCACAAAATAAAAAACCCTAGATCTGCCATTGAAGATCAAAAGGTAGTTGTGTAAGACTATCACGAAAGCTATTGTTGTGTCCTGTAAGTATTTTGACATCAACTTTAGAATCTGGGATGCACTTGAGCAGTTTGAATAGAAATAGAGGTAGTTGTGTAAGACTATCACGAAAGCTATTGTTGTGTCCTGTAAGTATTTTGACATCAACTTTAGAATCTGGGATGCACTTGAGCAGTTTGAATAGAAATAGTACTATCGAGCGTTGGAAATCTTATAAATTGAGTGATTATGACCCTTAAGCATTGATTAATTTAAAATTTTTCTAATTTGGGATAACCTGTATTATCATGTTTAAGCACAGAGTTTTTATTGGCTAGGATTCAACTTATGTGTTAAGATTAGGGTAAAAAAAATGCATACACGAGTTCTAAAATCATTGGGATTACAGCTAAATATGGTTAAAATATGGTTATGTCAGTTTGAAAAATGTTGATTAGTGTTAGATTTGGGTGGTTTATGTGACAGCCCCACCTTCCTCTAGGGCGTACCCCAAGAGTTAGCGAATTTCCTGCCCATCTCTTACCAGGACTACGGAGTCAAATTATACATAAACCCTACAAAAATGAACCCTACAAAATGCGATAGAACTGCGAGAAACGAACGATCGGAGATTTAATGTACTAAGCCGAACACATGATTATCAAGTCAAACGAAACAATGGAACTTCGATTAAACACTCCGACGGAAAATCACAAGGACAGCTGCCATGTCACAATCCGGCCGGATTCATGGCAGTAGCCTTTCCAAATTTTTTTTCAAATTGCCCTGCCAATCCGGCCAAGTATCCGGCTAAGATTTGGCCGGATATATGGCTGGATTCCTTGAAGAATTTTCCCGCCAAAACTTTTTTTTTTTCTGTTCAAGCTTCGCTCATGCCCGATTTCCCAACGGGTTCCGGAAAAGTTCACCAAAGCCAAAGGAAAGTACAAACTCAAACAAATACACTCAAGATACATGACAAAACACACTTGTATATACATTGAAGTCTTCAACAAATTACTTGAAGTACAAGCCATAATATCTACACTTATACAAAATACAGTTAGGGTTTCGGTTACAGAGGAGCATGAACAAAATGTCTATAACTAGCTCAACTCTTATCTTCAAAATCATAGTTCCAAAATATATTGACCCCTGTAAGGAAAACAAAGGTAACGGGGATGAGCTTTCGCCCAATGAAGTACCAAAAGTACAAGCAGTCAAAAATCATGGAGCTTTACTTTTAATCAGTCAAATATACACACCAAATAAGGAAATGAATAAAGATCTCAAATAGGAAGGATACAGATGGCTCTCAAAAGCGAATTCCCATTGCTTTACCGGAGCTTGATCAGGTAGTAGTTGACACTCTGTCAACTTTCAAGTAAAAAATCCAGTCCAGTAGAACACCACTTTACACCAAATTCCGTCCACCAAACATACCCCTTATTGGGCCCGAACGCCTCAATAGAAACAGGGGTGGTAATACTCGAGTATACCAGGAATCGAGAGTCTCCAATACTCAAAGATTCCAAAGAAACAGACCCCCATAGTTTGTCAATTTTCCTCAACCAAACCTCTTGCTGGCTCGATTCAATTAATTACTCATGAGGTTCAGCTCAGATTTAACAGGAAGGTCATTGGATACAAGCCTCCGAACGACATCATATCAGGCACAGGTAACAGATTCAAGTTTATACAGTAAACAGTCAAATAAGCAAGAGAGATGAGTGTGTGTGATAAAGTACACCCTCGTCTCGTCCAGAATAAACGGAAATCACAGTCATTCAAGTCACGGATTTCAAGTACAAATAAATCAACGAATCAACAATTCATGCGAATGGTACACTCACCAGTTTAAACAAAACAACTTCAAATGTTTCCTCCCGAAATACGCCTTGAATCACCGGCACGTCCTACGAACAACCAAGGTAAAATAATTATGGTTCCCGCAACCGAAACATAGTAAACGGAATTCACAAGTGCGACTCGATTACGGGTCGTAAGCCTATCCAAATGAACTACGAATGCAAGGGTACAAAAGGGTGGCTTCGGAGTGAAAAGGTAGCGATTGGTCCTAGAAACATGAACAACCCCAAAGCCCTTCATTTCTAGCTCAAATCAATCCAAACTCAAAGGAATCAAGTAACTCCAAAATTGGACAGCACTTCCCCTAAATTTCCTTATTTTCCACCCTACAATCAACACCAAAACTTATAGCAATTCTACCTCAATAGCAACCACAAATCATAAGCTATTACATGCACTTAATTAGGGCCACAATACCCTTCAAATACAACCAATTGGTAGCTCCAAAACTAACCCTAATCATGCTCAAATTAGAAACCGTAAAACTGAAATTTAGGCACACAAGCTGGAATTTTTCGTAGGCAAGTAAAACTAGCATATAAAAGCTCAATATTACACATAACAAAGCTATCAATCCATGGCCAATGCTCAAGCATCAAATAAGA
This sequence comes from Coffea arabica, assembly GCF_036785885.1. Lineage (NCBI taxonomy): Eukaryota > Viridiplantae > Streptophyta > Magnoliopsida > Gentianales > Rubiaceae > Coffea > Coffea arabica. The sequence continues at coordinate 48,727,307 of NC_092321.1, forward strand.
GCAGAAAATTCACCATAAAACTGAAATTTCCCATGTCACCACTTTCTCCTTGAAATTTTTCCATAAAACTACAAAAATCACAACCCTAAACCACTAGTTGACAATTAATTGAAGAAAAGGGAAGATTCTAGCCAATGTTACCTTGTTCCTCCAAGAAAAATGGAAGCTTAGTGCTTTCTTCTCCAAGGTCACTCCACCAAAAACTCTAAACCTTCTTAGTAAACAACTTTTATAGAGAAATTTGTAAACTTATTGGTTGGAACTCAAGATTGAAGCAAGTTTGACGTTGGAAAATGAAGTTTTCTCTCTTGGTTTTTTCTCTCAAGAGGGCCGGCCAAGATGCAAGAAAATGAGGATGATTTTTGGTCAAATTTGTATTTAGTAAAGGTGAAGGAAAGTTAGGTCAAAGTCCAACATCCATTGATTTCATGACACTTGGCTTTTCCTATGTTTATTCTCATCCTTTTGTCTTTCAAGACTAACCGATATAGCTAATCTCTAATTATCTCCTAATACCTTATAAAATAATATCTCGTTATGCAAAACTTCACTTAGTCGTCAAAATTTATCGCACTTACCACACTAGCGGGTCCCACGTCCATAATGCACTTCAAAATTAACATGAACTAACTTATACCAGAACAGTGATTTAAAAACTATATTCATTTATAAAAATCTCTGGAAATTAATATAATATAGTATAGTGAAGAAAATGCATATGAAGAAATAAAATAAAATAATATAAAATAAGAAAATTTTGCGGGTCGTCACAGTTTGGTTGTCAATAATATAGAGTGATTTGGCTACCAATAAAGTGTTGGCAATTTGGCCATTGACTAATCCTTGCTTGCCAGGTTGTTAGCCATCATGTGGTCCATTGAAGTATGTAATATACTACATGTCTTTTTCTTTATCAGATTGTGTCTTTTTCTTATCATGTGTTTTCAGTACTTCTAATGCAGGCTTTGAAAAAATGATAACTTCAAAAAGAATCACTATAAAATTGCATTTTGGTAGTATATTCATATAGGAACCAGAAACTATCTATACTAGCAACAACGTTGCCATATTTAAAAATTGTGAGACAAGAAAATTGTCCAGGGATATGTTGTGTAAAATGTATGCTAGGTATGGTGATGCCTTAGATGTGAACCTATATTTTGAAATACCAATATGTGGGTGGGATGTTGGAGCAGTTGAAGTCAAAGGAGATAAAGATGTAGAGTTAATATTAGCTATGCATGAAGGCGTAGATGTTGTCAACATATATGCTGAATTGCATGATGAAATACCTAGTCAAGTTGCTTCTGCTAGAGGAAAAAGTCTATTAAAAGTGCCACCACTAATGCCCCACATCTTGTGAACTGTCATGATGATAATAGAAACAACCTATTAGGCATGAACATGGGAGGGGGTAGTGGGGCAAAAAATGTGACATCTGATAAAGCCACCCCAAAAAGCCGGCAAACAAAAAGGGGAAACAAATAGTCAAAAAAGTCTATAAGAAGACCAACCAAAGAAGCTAGAAACAAAAAGCATAATAAAGCAATCACAAAATCAGCAAAGGAAAAAGGCAAAAAAGCTGTGGAGCAGCAAGATGAAGCTAAAGAACAGCCTGCAGGTGAAGATGATGATAGTGATGCCAAATCTGATGGTTTAGAAGAACTTGAGTGGTTGAAAGAGGGATTAGAAGGACCAGAAGATGATGATATTTTTGCAAACGTAGCAGCAAAATTGAGACTTAAGACTTTGCACACCTACAAGCTACAGTAAGGAAAGGGGAAGGGTGTTAAGCTATACTTATTTTGACACCTCTGCTTGTTGCGGCATATTTCTTATTTCTATTACATAGATTTTCAAAGATTATTTATTAGCTAAGGAGTTCATTCACTTAATTAGCCGTAGTTCCATCTCGTGGACAATTTTCTTGTAATAGCCAACTCCAGTACTTTAGTGCAATTTGATAGGTTGATTTCTTGGTTGAGGCTATTATGTGATAAATTAGAAACTAAGGGAGCCGATACCCACAAACACACTTTCTTCTTCATTTTATTCATCCCTTTCTTATCTCTCTCTTCCTTCTATTTCCTCCCAAAAATACCAAAATTTAGAGGTTTAATTTGCCATCACCGGAGCACCGGCAATATGCACGCACACAACCATCTGATTACCCATGACCTCAAGCACTGCCTCATCAAATTTAATGGCATTTGGTCGTCGGAGTTGCTGGCAATCGCCGGTCAAAAGTTTGGCAGTTACTATTCACTGCAATTTAATATTTTCAAATTTTCTCCAAAAAAATTTAGAATTTTGGAAAACTAAAAATACCGCTTCGTTCATCTTCTTATGGGCTATCTTCAATTGAATTTTCATGATTTTCGAATGTAAGATGAATTTTTAAAAATTAGTCAAACTTTGCTATTTTCTTGGAATTTCAGGGCTTTGATTATATCAGCCTAAATTTAGTTTATTGGAGGTTTATTTAGATTCTTAAGACTACTAAATATTGGTATTCATCATTAGTTTCATTTGGGTTTGATAGGCCATAAATGAAATGGAATTGGAGAGGTTAATGGAGACTTTTCTAGGCTTTTAATGTTATTTCAAATTTAGTTTAGTCATTTTGACTATAAATGAAGTAAATGTTCTTGTGGGTAATATATTTAGCTATTAAGTTTGTATATACCATTTTGAATCTTGGATGATCATTTTATGTAGGATAATCTCTTATTATTTAGTAAATTAGGCAATAGAACATCTTAGCACACATATTATTATATTAGATAAGTAGAATAGTTGGTAATTGATTATTGGATGATTTTAGAATCTTTCTCAAGGATTTGTCAGTATTAGGAAAGATGAGGAAATGATCTTTTACTAGGAATTAGTGGTTAAGGGAAGTCTTAGACTCCTTTTTATGATAATTTGGAGTAGCTTGGTATCTTTAAGGTTGTGATTGAGTATTTTATTATTATGTCTAGTTGAGGAAGGTAGCCATTATTCTGATTACTTGAATTAGCGTGGGCATCCATTGGACCAAGGAAACTGGTGCATGTATTCTATATCTTTTGGAAGATGATTTTGAAAGCTACTTGTTTAATTGCTAAAGTATCATGAGCATGTATAACTTGTGATATTTGTTATTACTCTTGCCATGGTCATTTGTGAGATGAAATGCAACATTTGTTGAGCTCTTGTATAAGCAACTTCTTTTTTTGTCATTAAAAAAACAGTTGCTTATATAAATGTAGTTGCTTATAACTTTTTTTGACAGGACTAGTTCCCCAGTTGTAGTTGGTATATGAAATAGACTAACCGCATTGTAGTTAGTAATATGAAATGGGCCCGTGTTATAGCTAGCACTATGAACTATGTTAATCGGTTAAGTTAACAATTGGATATCCAAGATCAATTGTTGTCTTATGGTTTGAGCTCCTTTATGTTTGTGATGTATGATATGCCATTGAAATGTTTATAATGATCATGTTCTTATAAAGTTATATATATAAGTTAAAGATGTTTGAAATGTACTATGTATGCAACATGCTCAGACCAATAATGAGATACATGCGCTGCTTATTGAGTGAGATTTTACTCACCATTTGTTGTTATTATGCAGTTAATGATGTGTTCATTGAGATAGATCTTGATAGCTCGTGGGGGTGGTAATGGAGATGGAGATGGCTTTTGGTTAGAGAATGACTTTTGTACTTCTATATAAGATACTTTATGATAAGATTTGAATATTGTATATATTGTAGAAGGTTTGATCTTGCTTTTGTTTTGGAAGATGCAGAATTGCTATTATGCATGATCTTGTATTTGCAGATTTAGAAAGCTTATATAAAGGTGAATGTAGTTGCTTTGAAAATTTGTTACCTTATGCCATTAGTTTTGTTTAGGGCGTGGTGGTGTTACATTCCAGGTACGGGGCATGATATTTAGTGGTATCAAAGTTTGGGTTCGAATCACTATTGTGTATCTTGTTTGTATATTAGGTGAATTGTTGAAAATAATGTGTCTTGATGATTATTCATGTTTTGTTATTTGTGACTTTATTGTATTGGGTTGGTGAAAAAATAATGGTGAGAGAAACACTGTGTAAATGGTTGATATGAAATGTAGCTGATGAAGGGATCAAAGCTGGTCGAAGGCAAAGAGACGCATTGATGGACATTTCAAGTGGTCTGATGACTAGAGCTCTTGCGAAGAACATTAAAGATTCACTTCAAGCCTTGGTATGCTCAGTTCAAGGTCAGGTGGGATAAGCTAGTGTGATTGAAGATCTTAAAGATAAATACCAAACACTTTACACCTTGCTTGGGGTCCACAAGAATGAGGGTGAATAGTTTGAGCTTGTCGAGTTCAAGTGTCAAGCATAAGCATTGGTTCAACTGGGTATTAGTTTTAGTTATTTGATCAAGTGTTTCATTATTTGTTAGAACGGCCAGAATGGCTGGGCCGAATTAGTCATTGTCCAAGTAAAGGTAGGAGTCTTAACTTAATTATTTCAGTTTCTCAAGACTTTATAGGCTATAAGGAGCCAAACTCGTTCATTTATTTGATAGATTTTCCAGCTTCTTGTGAGTTCTAAACTCTCTTTGTCGGTTGGCTTTTCCACTTGAATACTTGAGAGTCGACCTTGAGAGTGTTCAATTTGACTTATCAACCAATAATCACAATTGGTTGTCGCTTCTGCTACCAACAAATCTTGGTTTGCTATTCTGTTGAGCTGTGGGTCACGATTAGATTCAAGGTTCATAACTTCACGGGTTAGAGAGATCGAGGTTCTTCAACAATCCAACTTTGATACTGTATCTAGGTCCGGGGCTATGTGGGGTATGAGTTCATGCCTTTCTTGGTAGGTTTGTATCAACTTGGTTCTAGACTTTTACTATATACCAAGATATCATCAAAATAGACAACCACAAATTTACCAAGAAATGGAAGCAAGGCATAGTTCGTTAAACGCATGAATATACTAGGGGCATTAGTTAAGCCAAATGACATGACTAACTGCTCATACAACCCATGTTTTATTTTAAAAGCCGTCTTCCATTCATCTCCCTCTTTCATTCTAATTTAGGGGTATCCATTTTTTAAGTCAATCTTAGTAAATATAATTGCACCATACAGTTCATCAAGCATGTCATCAAGTCTAGGTATGGGATGGCGATACTTTACCGTAATGGCATTTATGGCCCGACAGTCTGTGCACATCCTCCAACTGCCATCCTTCTTTGGTACCAATAAGACAGGCACTGCATATGGACTCAAGCTCTCTTAGACCCATTCTTTTGCTAATAGCTCTTCGACCTGATGCTGGAGCTCCTTGGTTTCCTCAGGATTAGTCTAGTAAGGAGGCTTGTTTGGCAATGAAGCTCCCGAAATGAGGTCAATTTGATGCTCAATTCCTTGTAAGGGTGGCAAACCACTAGGTATTTCTTCAGGAAACACATCTTGGTATTCCTGCAAAAGGTTAGTGACACTACTAGGCAGAGACATATCAAGATCGTTAGTGATTAATGAAATACGTTTACACCAGATCTTCAAAAGAGGTCTATTAGAAAATAAAGCTCTCATCACATCTCTGGTTTTTGCCATTATGTTATTTTCTTCTCTTTGGTTTCAACTATGACTGATTCATTTAAGCCTTTTTTCCCTCTATTCTTTTCGGCCTTTGACTCACTTTTCCCTTTCGGCTTTTGCCTCTTTTCACTCTCAAGATCGCATTCTTTTTGCAATTGAGTTTGATCTTTATGCACTTGCTGTGGTGTAAGTGGTGCAAGTGTTATTTTCCTATTATAATGGACAAAAGAGTATTTATTACTAAAACCATCATAACTAACTCTTTTGTCAAACTACGATGGACATCCTAGAATGATATGAGCAGCTTGCATAGGCACAACGTCACATAAAATCTCATCTTCGTATCTACCTATTTAGAAAGAAACTAAGACTTGCTTTAGAACACGTACCTCTCCATTGTTGTAGAGCCATTGGAGTTTTTATGGTCGAGGGTGTTCATCAGTTGACAAGCCAAGTTTTTCCACCATTAGGATGCTAGCTACGTTGGTGCAACTCCCTGGATCGATCACCAAGCTGCACACTTTGTCTCTCACGTGACATCGAGTGTAGAAGATGTTTTCTCTTTGGAGTTCCTGGTGACTAGCTTGTGTAGTTAGGGTGCGCCTTGCAACCAGCCCAACTTTGTCATTGGTAGGAATTTCTTCAATCTCGTCCTCCTCTACAAATGGAGGCATGTCCGCGTACTCCTACTCGTCATTTGTGACGATGTCTCCGCTAGGCAAAACAATCATAGCTCTTGAGTTGGGACACTGACTAGCTATGTGTCCTCAGCCTGGTACTTAAAGCATTTTGTGTCGCGATTCCTCATCTTGGATGCATCATTAGTCAGCTTAGAATTACTTTTCATTTTGGTTTTAGCAAGCTCTAGTCTCGGCCTTGGGTTAGTTGATGAACCTGAGGCTCTCTCCTCTCTTTTAGGAGCTGCGTTTCACAGGATAAAGGGTGTATAAGAAGAGTATCTTTGGTCTTGACCCCTCCTCTTGAGCCTTCACTCAATCTTGATAGCCTTCTCCCCCATATCCTCAAGCTCGATGTAATGTTGAATTTCTAACTGATCAATAATCTCTGGCCTTAGTCCATTCAAGAAACGTGCCATGGTTGCTTCCTTATCCTCTGCAATGTCTCCTCTAAGTATTGATATTTTCATGTCCTTATAATAGTCTTCAATGCTTCTACTACCTTGGTTGAGGGTTTGGAGCTTTTGGTACAAGTCCCTGTGGTAATGACTTGGTACAAAGCATTTTCTCATCAACCTCTTTAATTCAAGCCAAGTCGTGATAGCTGGTTCCCCTTTCCTTCTCCTACTTGCACGAACTTGGTCTTACCAGACTATGGCATAGTCTGTGAATTTCACTACATCCAATCTCACTTTTTGCTCAGTGTAGTCGTTGTAGTCAAACACCAGTTCAATCCTCCTTTCCCATTCAAGGTAAGCATTAGGATTGGATTTGCCCTAAAAAGTGGTATTTTCATATTGATTCCCTTTATAACATCTCCCACTGGTCTTGTGTTTCTTCTTGATTGACGTTGTCTAAGGTCATCCTCGGAGTTAGAGTCACTAAATTCATCAATTTATCGTTCTCCATGGCTCTTTCTTTCTTCCTAGCGTCCTATTGGATTGCTTTGAGATTTCTCCAATCGATCTATCCGGTCATGCAAAGACTCCATGCTGATGTTTATTTGCCGTTGGAAGTCTCCCAAGATAGATTCTAGTCTCAATGTTGGATCAATGACAGGATTTTCTCCTTCGTTTGACATAGCTTAAGTAATCCCTGCAAGAAAATGTTATTAACAATAAACGAAATTACCTCACTCGCTCCCTTACATGTTTCACTCACTCTGGTGTATCACTCAAGTGTTTGAGCACTCTAATATTCTCACCAGATAGTTCTCAATGCCTCGGATTATCCTACTTGAAGTAATCAAAATCTTTCCTCAAGAATATCAACCAACTTAACACCAAAAACCAACTCAAGTTGTGGTACTTCACTTAGTTCACTTGGATGTCAAATGGCTATGTTGACATGCCCACGCTTTACAAGAGGTAATTGTCTGATTGTGGTACTTCACTTGGTTCACTTGGGTGTCAAATGACTAAGTTGATGTGACCACACCATATAAGAGGTAGTCTTCTGGTTGTTGCTCGAAAATTGGCTATTCTTGGGACTAAAAGACACGGATTGGTGACCGAAACTAACTTAGATGAGTAGATTTGACCAGTCTAACAATTTGGAAACAAGACTCGATGCCAAAACTATTGGAGACGAAATTAACCAACGCTAGTTCGTGACTGTCTGTGAATTGTAAAATCTGGAAAATTGAATTTGGACTGGTTTATCTTGCAAAACTAAAATCAAACTCCCTTTTCCAATGAAACAAGAGGAATTTGGCTGGAAACAATGACTTTTTCTCAAGAGGAATCGGTTTTACAGCTGGTTGATGCAATTTGGTGAATTCGAAATGGAATTGGATCAGTAAAAGGTGGCTGTTTTGTTTATTTCTATTCAGCCGACTTGAAGGTTCACAAAAACATGAACAAGGCATGATTTTGGTCTCTTAACGGATCAAATTTCATGGCTGTAATAGCAGATTTATTGCATCAAATTCTGGTTAACAATTTCAGCCAAGAACTTCGATGAAACAAGGATTTGACGGCTGGAATTTTGCAGCTTTGTATCGCACAAGATTCAATACCAAAACCCTAAAAACTTTCGAGATTCTTTCAAGAACTTAAGAAGGTATTTTCCAGAAATCAAGAAACAACAAAACTTGAAGATTTATTCCCCCCAAACAACTCAATATCCCTCGGTTTTAACAAAGTCAGCTCTTGGGTGAAACAAAGTTTCAGGAATCAAGACTAAGGTTTCAAAAATCTCAAGATTGAGTTTCGAACAATCAAGAACTTCAAGAATTTTGAAGTTTCAATTTAGGATTCCAAGAATTATACATGATCAGTCCTCTTTTATTCCAAAAATCCAATTTCACAAACGAAACAAACAAGAAGCCTAGAACAAGGAATCAGATTCTTCAAGAAAGTCACGACCAGCAAGTTGTTTCCCATAACTAATGACTGAGGTATTTTTTTACTCAAGACTTCAACAAAATTCATGAAACAATAATAATATGGATGCTGGAAACAAAAATGAAGGAAATCAACAAGAACTAATTCGGACAATACAAGAAACATAAACCCAAGTTTGATACGTGACCAAGAAACCTAACAGCTGGAAAATATATATATTTTTTGTTGGACTGATTCACAATCAAATGACACAGATGAACAACAAATTAACACTATAATCTATGCACAAAACACAAGGACACAAGTGATCCAAATTTCAGACATATTATAATAAAACAACTAACAGAAACAAGAAGATTCAAGACGCGAAGAACGAAAACAAAACCCTAGCATTTTTGACAAGAGCAATTAATGACACAAGAATGTAAACACGAAAACCCTACAAATTTGTAAGATACAAAACAAATAATTGAACAAGGATTAAACTCGAAAGCCCTAGAATTTTGCTGCACAAGAAACGACTCCCACAATCAAACGATACCGTCAACAAACGATCAATCAAAAAATAAAGGGATATACTTGATACCGTCAACTAGCTCTGATGCTGCCAAGCTGATACGAACCCACCAAGAAAGGCATGAACTCGTACCCTGAAGTTGGATTGCGGAAGAACCTCGAACCCTTTAACCCGCAAAATTATGAACCTTGAAACTAATTTGACCCACAACTCAACAGAATTGTGAACCAAGATTTGTTGGTAGAAGACGCCACAACCAATTGTGATTATTGGTTGATAAGTTAGATTGAACACTCTCGAGGTTGACTCTCAAGTATTCAAGTGGAAAAGCCAATCGGCAAAGAGAGTAAACTCACAAGAAGTTGGAAATTTCTATCTATCGAATAAATGAACGAGTTTGGATACTTATAGCCTACAAAGTCTTGAGAAACCGAAATAATTAAGTTACAACTCCAATGAATAATTCGGCCTTACTAACCATTCTGGCCATACTAACAAATAATGAAACACTTAATCAAATAACTAAAACTACTACTCAATCGAACCAATGCTTAAGCTTGACCCTTGAACTTGACAAGCTCAAGCTCTTCACCGTCATTCTCATGGACCTCAAGCAAGGTGTAAAGTGTTTGATCTTCATCTTTAAGGTCTTCAATCACACTAGCTTGTCCCACTTGTCCTTGAACCACGCATACCAATGCTTGAAGTGAATCTTTAATTTTCTTCGCATGAGCTCTAGTCATCGGACCACTCGGAATGTCCACCAATGCGTCTCTTTGACTTCGACCAGTTTTGATCCCTTCATCCATAGCAATTAAGAACTTTGAACAAAGGTAGTAGTTTGATATAAATGGGTTTAACAGTGTAAACTATGGCACTCATATAAGATATCATTGAGTTTTAGGATTATCATTTTGTGTTTTGATAGTATTATACATTTGTATGCAATTTGAGATGATTTTTTGAGTTTCAGATTAAGTGTGGCATCTTAATTTCTTTGTAGGATTATTTGGAGCTAATGTCCAATAGGATAAAAAAATTCTTAGTTGTTAAGTTATTATAAAACCTAATGTACAAGATATTTGATTTCATTTAGAATACTTAAAGGCCTTTGATGTATTTAGGTAATGATTATCCTATTTGGTTTAGAACTGGAAGTAGCAGATCTACAATTCACTAGAATATCCTTGCTACCAGTGAGTGGTTCGATTAATGATGTATTTGAATTAGTAAATGCATTTGAAAAGATTGTCACCTTGATTATATTGGAATGATCATGCACGATAGTTAGTATGAAATGGACTTTTATCAATGGAAGAGATTTATTTCATAAATATTTTAATGTATGTAATATTAGTTATATAGAGAGGACACGATGATTAATAGTATTGAATATCTCTTGAAGTTATTGGAGTAACTTGATGTAAGATTGATGGCTAACTTTCTCTTTGTTATACATGAAGTGTATTAGTGGATGTTGATTTTGTGCTAAATCTAGACTGGATTATAATTGTGTATAGATGTAGATCATGATAGTTTAATAGTTATAAGCTATTTAATTTGTGGGTAGTGAAGGATTTTTATAGTATGTTTAGTGGTTAAGACTTAAGGATCCGTGATTGAAAGGAATGTAAGATATTTTCTTATAATATTTGGTATAAGCTATCACTTATTGGAAGAACTCTAACATATTTTTCATTAATGGAGTCAGTTTTACTTGACTTTTGGAGTATACTTGGTACTTCTTGTTTAAGTATCATAATCAAGTTTTGTTTGTTATGTGTGAAGTTTGATTCAAAAATGTGACTCAAAAAGTTTTCAATCAAATATTTTATTTCTTCAGCATCCTAGCTATGGATCTTTAAAGTTGATTAAAAGTTTGGTTTTAAAAGTAACTTAGAATCTAAGAATTTCTTCTTGTTAGACTTATTTAGATGATTTTTTATGGCATTTTCTTAGAATTTCAAAAAAAAATTGATTTTGTTACGTAGAACTTGTGCAAGTCTTTCAGGATATAATAGTTTGGTTGATGATGTCAAATTGAATTTATCATTAAGTGTTGATTTCTCTATAGGATTGTTATTGACTTTTGGAAGTTATTGTACTGCGGATTCAAGTTTTTAGTTTCAGATATGATAGCAAGTCGTTGGGCACTGCAATGAAATATTCTAAAATTTTATAAGAAACTAGTTTGAAGGTTAATGATACCTAGATATTGGAGATAGTGCATCAAATAATAAGATGGATGAAATTAAGACAAGACTCAAACTTGTGTTGTAGTTATTAAGACACGACTCAGGTAAATGGTGCTTTAACTATTAAGGTAAAACTTTGATGGATGAGAGTAAGAAGAGCAAGTATTTTGTACTGAAATTCAGAAAGATGTAATTTGTGGAGTAGGGCATGATTATTCGGGCAGTAATATTATAGTGAACTATTGCAGTTTTATAGGTTTAAGGAAATCCCTACCATAAGATGTTTTACAAGGACTTTGACATAACAATTATTGATACCATGAAGCAGAATAGTGTGACATAATATTTGATCTATTGATAGCAAGGACTTAGTAAGTTTGATCTATTGATCGTCTCATAAGTCACCCTAATCCGGTCAAATTGAAGTTTGGAAGTGAGGACAAACTAATGTTGAAGGCATGACTTGATGATTCTATTGAAAGGGATGGTTGATTGAGGATATTATTAGGACTTCTTGCTGAAATGTACTTAGATGCATTGGGTTAATATATAGTACAAATTACCTTTGAGATGTAAGGTCAATGTAGAAATCACAATTGATATCGTAGAATATATATATAAGCTAATTAAACATAGAGTTAATTGATTGAAAATACTTTGGAAGTTTGTAGTTCATGTTGGAATAGGGAAATGTAATGGGAAATAAGTACTTGATATTTTTATGGCATTGGAGAAAAGATGATAAAACATATAAAGAATAATTTGGAGTAAATAGTACGCAATTGCTAATTGTGCATTTAGAGTTTTATATTTTATTAAACTTGGAGGATGGCATTATGATCTTGAGGATCTTGTCAGCTAAATTTCGAGGATGAATCTTTCTTTTAAGGAGGGTAGAAAGTAATAACCAACCCCAATACTTTAGTGCAATTTGATTGGTTGATTTATTAGTTGGGGCTATAATGTGATAAGTTAGAAACTGAGGGACTTATGAAGTAAATAAATAAAATATCTTCCTACATCATTTATTAATCAGCCATACCCACAAATATACCTTCTTCTTCTTTTTATTTATCCCTTTTATATCTCTCTCTTCCTTCTATTGCCTCCAAAAAATACCAAAATTTAGAGGTTTAATTTGCCATCACTGGAGCATCGACACTATGGATGCACCCCATCATCTGATTGCCCATGACTTCAATCACCTCCTCATCGAATTTAATGGCATTTGGTCGTCGGAGTTGCCGGTCAAAGCTCTGGCAGTTACTATTCACTACAGTTTAATATTTTCAACTTTTCTTCCAAAATATTTAGAATTTGGAAAAGTAAAAATATCACTTTGTTCGAATTCTTATGGGCTATCTTCAGTAACATTTTAATGGTTTTTGGATGTAAGATAAATTTTTAAAAATTAGTCAAACTTTTCTGTTTTCTTGGAATTTCAGGGTTTTGATTATATTTGCCTAAATTTAGTTTATTGGAGGTTTTTTTAGTTTCTTAAAACTACTAAACATTGGTATTCATCATTAGTTACACTTGGGTTTGTTGGGCTATAACGGAAATGGAATTGGAGAGGTTAATGGAGACTTTGCTAGGCTTTTAATGTTATTTCGAATTTAGTTTAGTTATTTTGACTATACATGAAGTAAATGTATTTGTGGGTCGTATATTTACCTATTAAGTTTGTGTATACCATTTTGAACCTTGGATGATGATTTTATGTAGGATAATCTCTTATTATTTAGTAAATTTGGCAATAGAACATCATAGCACCCATATTGTTATAGTAGATAAGTAGAATAGTTGGTAACCGACTATTGGAAAATTTTAGAATCTTTGTCAAGGATTTATCAATATTAGGAAAGATGAGAAAATTATCTTTTGTTAGGAATTAGTGGTTAAGGGTAATATTAGGCTCCTTTTTATGACAATTTGGAGTTGCTTGGTATGATTTAAGGTTATGATTTTAATATGTCTAGGTAAGGAAGGTAGCTATTATTCCGATTATTTGAACAAGCATGGGTATTCATTGGACCGAGGTAAGTGGCGCATGTATCCTATATCTTTTGAAGGCAGCTACTTAAATCAAAATTCTCTCTCATTGAGAGACTCTCTCTCTAACTTTAGAGATTTCTCTCCTCGGTGTAAGAGAGTGGGTGCGGAAAAGTGACCCAAAATTTTTCAAAGTTTCAAAATTTCAAACTCAAACACAAATCCCAATCTCAACATTTCTTTTGCCACCAAACTAGAAACAAATGGAAACCCAGCAATCTTGATCGCGGACACAGCCAGAGTAGTAGGGTTAATTTATTGGAGGAGTAAATACAGTGGACTAAACATGACCCATAAAAACAGTTTCATGGAGCATTAACTTGGTCAGAAGCTGGACAGTTGTTTGGTTCATCTCTCTGTTTTTTCGTTTTTCTTTGTTGAGTCTTGTGGTTATTATTTGCAGTAGTTTTTTATCTCAGTTTTTGGTGTTCTTAGTTAGGATTTTCGGATAACATTGTTTGCCTTGTCTAGTGTCTTCAACACAGGTCAGTCAGCTGCATTTCTAAAGCTCAGAAGTAGTGCTTGGGTTCCTCTGGAAGTCAAGAGACACAGAAATGGAAGAAGCCCTAGCTAGAGCTTTCCAAAAATTTGAACTGTCAGAAATAGAAATAGGAGGAGTAGATCTGAGTGGTGAAGATATAGAGGAAGGTGTTGTGGGGTGCAATGGAAGTTTAATAGGAAGGCTGGTGGGGGAAAAAATTGCAAACTTCACAGGGATAAAAAATTTCACAAACCACGCATGGGGGTATCCCAAAAAGATGAAAGTCACTGAACTAGGCCCCAACTTGTTCCAGTTCCATCTGGAGGAAGAAGAGGAAAAGGAAAAGATCCTGACAGGAGGGCCATGGGTTAAGGATAATCAGGTACTGATAGTTAAGGAATGGGTAGCAGGATGTGAAAGGAGCAACAATTTTTTCCAGCATGCTTTCCTCTGGATACAACTATGAAACATGCCGGTCCATTGGATGAGCAGAGCGATGGGTTTTAAACTAGGCAAGATATTTAAGTGAATTAGGGAGGTGATTATCCCAACAAATGGTGGGAAAAAGGGGGTTACACATGAAGATTTTGGCGGAGGTGGACGTCACTAAACCTCTGTTTCGAGGGACAAAAGTTAACAGCAAAGAGCAAGCAGTGTGGGTTGAGGTCAGATACGATCGATGTCCGGATTTCTGCTATAGGTGTGGCATCATTAGGCATAGTGACAGGACATGCAATGTGGGGGGAAGGGATGGAACAGCAGAATGTGAGGAACAATATGGAGCGTGGATGAGAGCTGGGAATATAATGGTGTCCCCCTTAAAGGGACGAGTGGAAGCAGAAAAGGCAATGGAAAATAGGAAGGGGGAACAAGGGAACACAAGCTACCAAGTAAAAATAGGAACAAAGGAGAAGGAAGCCACTATAATAAGGGGTGGAAAAAATCAGTTGGAGTTGGAGAGTATGGAAATGGAGGGGAAGAAACAAAGAATGAGGAGGCAGAATGAAGAAAGGTGGGCAGAGATTTTGAAGGACCAGAGGTGTGTGGATAAGGAAAATCAAGAGGGGGGAACCATGGTTAGGGTCTCACCTGGGGGGAAGGAAAAAAAGAAACAAATGGAAATGAAGAAATTAACGGAGGGAACATACCGTTACAACCTTCAGAGAATGAGGAAATGGAGGTGGAGATCACAAATGAGAAAAGTGGAAAAGAGATGATAGGAGTGGAAAAAGAAAAATGGTCAGACGTAAGGATAGAGAGGAAAGCAGAAGTAGTTGATGAAGTTGAAAACAGAAAGGAAAAAATGAGTACATTCAAAAGAAGAGGGAGGCCGGCTAGGACCCCTCTCCAAGTAATTACAAACATAGAGGAAATGAGGGAATTGGGAGGAAAAAGGAAGGTAGCAGGTCTGCTTCAAGGGACTCAACCAATGGAGGAGGATGAGGATAATATTCCAAAAGTAAAAGTCATGAAGCTGGATCTAATCAAGGAGAAAACAACTAGGGAACTGGAGGCTAACCCCCATATGCCTCCACAGTGTAAATGAAGGTTGTGGTGTGGAATTGTCGAGGTGCAGGAGGCCCCTTGACAATTCCCCAGCTGAAGGAAGTTCTAAACTTCCACTCTCCTAATATGGTATTTTTATGTGAAACAAAAAATTAGGAAAAGTTTATGAGAAAGGTGCAAAGGAGAATTGGTTTTGAGAACTGTCATCTTGTTAACTCAGATGGAAGAGCAGGGGGGCTTGCGTTATTCTGGAACAATGAGGTGAAGATAGATCAGATAAGAAACACGGAATGGTACATTAGTGCTCAAGTAAAGGATAAGGAAACAAATAGCTACTGGTGGTTCGTGGGTGTATATGCAAGCATAGACAGTAATACCCGGAAAGAGCAATGGAAATTTTTAGAGGATAGGATGAAGGAATGGGGGGAGGCCTGGATAATAATGGGAGATTTTAATGACTTGAGATCGAATGAGGAGAAGTGGGGAGGAAGAGATAGAGCTGAAGGTAGTTTTAGAGAGTTTAACAGGTTTATTAGAGCTAATAATTTGATTGATTTAGGATATCAAGGTGTGCCGTGGACATGGAGCAATAGTTGGGAGGGGGATGGTGAGGTGAAAGAAAGGTTGGACAGGTGCCTATGTAGTACAGAATGGGTGCAACGATATGAGAAGGTAAGGTGCAATCATGTTGAAACAGAGGCATCAGATCATCTCATGCTTATTGTTGACACTAATCCAGATACCAAAAGGAAGCAAAGGAGATTTTATTTTGATCAAAGATGGACCAAAAATCCAGAAACAAAGGAGGTGATTCAAGGAGCATGGAGAAAAGATCACCTCGGATCCAAAATGTTCAAAGTGACTAGGAAAATAAAGGAATGTCGCATTGCAATTCTGGAATGGAGGAAAAAAGTGCAAGGTAATTCCAAAGTAAGAATCAAGGAGTTAAAGGAGAAACTGGTTAACGTGAGAGAAGGAAATGATAGTGGTAAGGGTGGACAAATTGCTGAGCTAAAATCCCAGTTGAGTAAAGCATATAAGGAGGAAGAGCTATACTGGAGCCAAAAATCAAGGAGCAAATGGCTCAAGGAAGGAGATAGAAATACAACTTTTTTCCACTCAACGGTAATGGCAAAGAGGAGGAGAAACACTATTAGTAAGCTGCAGAAAATTGATGGGGCATGGTGCAAGAATGAACAAGAGATAGAGGAGGAACTCAGTGAATATTATAAAGACCTCTTCACCACTACAAGTCCGGACAACTTTGAGGATATTCTCGCAGAGATACCAAGCACTATTTCTAGCCCAATGAATGAGCAGCTGATAAGGCCAGTGGAGGAAAATGAGATTAGGCAAGCTTTGTTCTCCATGCATCCAAACAAAGCACCAGGGACTGATGGTATGTCTCCTCTCTTTTTTCAACATTACTGGAATATTGTCAAAGTGGATTTAGTGGCAGCTATTAGTAGTTTTTTCCATAAGGGGTACATGCTCAAAGTTGTGAATGAAACTATTATCTCTTTAATTCCAAAATTGAGGCTCCCAAATCAGTTGCGAATTATAGACCAATCAGTTTGTGCACTGTCATGTATAAAATCATTTCCAAAATCATAGTAAATAGGCTGAAAATGGTTTTGCAACACTGCATTAGTAACTCTCAGTTAGCTTTTATCCCAGGCAGGCAAATTCTTAATAACGCTGTGGTAGCTCATGAAATTCTTCACTTTTTGAAAAATAGGAGGAAGGGAATGGTAGGATACATGGCACTAAAACTTGACATGTCAAAAGCTTACGATAGAGTTGAATGGAAGTTTGTGGGGAGACTAATGATGAAAATGGGTTTCTGTCCAATCTTTGTCAGATGGATCATGACTTGTTTGTCTACTGTATCTTACTCCTTCAATCTAAATGGCCAAAAAGTAGGTTATATCCAACCGAGTAGAGGGATTAGACAAGGTGACCCCTTATCACCATACCTGTTCATTATTTGTGCTGAAGGCCTGTCCAGTCTTATACACAAAGCAGTGGTGCGGAAAGAACTTACAGGAATCAAAATATGCAAGGATAGTCCGACCATTTCTCACTTATTTTTTGCAGATGATTCTTTACTTTGCTGCCAAGCAAACAAGCAGGAGGCGGGGAAGGTAAAAAGCATTCTGGAAAGATATGGCAAAGCATCAGGACAGGTGGTAAATTTTGAGAAATCAGCTATCTTCTATGGCAAAAATACTCCAGACCTGAGGAAGAAAGAAGTGCAAGACGAACTGGAAAATATGAAGGAGGCAAGGAATGGAACATACTTGGGGCTCCCGATGGCAATTGGAAGATCAAAGACACAAGTTTTTGGATTTGTGAAGAGCAAAATCGAAAACAAGCTTCAAGGTTGGAAACAAAAGCTACTGAGTCAAGGAGGCAAGGAAATACTCATCAAAGCAGTAATTATGGCAATACCAACATATGTGATGGCCTGCTTTAGAGTCCCTCGAGGCTTATTCACAGCTAAGATTGCAAGATTCTGGTGGGGAAAGGGAGAGCAAGAAACTTGTGTACATTGGGCAAGCTGGAAGAAGCTTTCAGAAGTGAAAGGAAGAGGGGGGATAGGTTTTAGAGACCTTGAGGATTTCAACACGGCCTTGCTGGCAAAGCAAATTTGGAGATTCCTAACAGCTCCAAATTTGCTAGTAAGCAAGGTAATGAAGGCAAAATACATGAAAGACCCAAATTGGATGGAAAAAAAATCCCCCACAATCAGCTTCCTGGTGTTGGAAGAGCATACACAGTGCAAAATCACTATTGTTAGCTGGCTTGTGGAAAAGAATTGGGGATGGCAGGTCGGTTAGTATATGGAATGACAGATGGATAACTGGATCTGAAAAAGGCTTGGTGTCTGGCTCAAAGCCTAAGGATTGCACGTTAGAATGGGTAAATGAGTTGCTAGAAGAGGGGAGATGGAAATCTAAACAACTCCAGAAGTGGTTCAGTAAAAAAGATGCTGAACTCATAAAAAATATCCCAACTAGCTTAGGAAGAAGAAAGGATAAACTGATCTGGTGCTACTCAAAATCTGGAACATACACCGTTAAGACGGGCTATGCAGTAGCAAGACAGTTTGATGCAAATCAAAGTGAACCGAGAGGAAATGATGCTGAAACAAGTTGGGAGATAAGAAAGCACAGTGTGTGGAAAAAGTTATGGCATATGAAGGTGAAGGCAAAGCTCAAACACTTCTTGTGGAAATGTTTACAGAATTGTTTACCGGTCAATGAGGTACTATCCAAACGACTAAGAAAGGGTGAAGGTAGATGTGGCTGCTGTGGGAAAGCTGAGGAAACAATGGAACACTTGTTCTTCTCCTGTGAAAACGCAGCAGAGGTATGGAAAATGACTCCAGTCAGATGGGATGGATTACAAGACAAGCAACATAATCTATGGCTTTGGTGGGAGCAAGTTACTCAAGCACTATCGTTGGAACAAGGACAGGATAGAGTTAACCTTACCATCAACATCCTATGGCAAATCTGGAAAGCCAGAAATAAAAAAGTTTTTGAAGATGCAAAGCAGGAACCTTTCAAAATTTTACGGAAAGCACAAGCTAAGTGGTTAGGGTTTGAGCAAGAGAGAGAGCCAGAACAGGAGGGGATTACAGTCCAGACAAGTTCCGAACTCAATTCAAGAAGGGAGATGCCAAGGGAGGGAGTGATAAGGTTGTATACGGATGCAGCTATATCAACCAAAAGGATCAGGACTGGGCAAGGAATAATAGCAAGGAATACTACTGAAAGCTAAAGGAATAGTCACCCAGGGAGAGGGAATAGCAAGTAAAGAAGAAGCACTTGCCATAAGGAATGCATTACTGATGGCTAAATAGGCTGGATGGACAAAAATTATAGTCCATTCAGACTGCAAATCAGTAGTTGAGCAAATTAACAGATGCAGTGAAAATGATTCAAACATTGCAACTATTCTAGAAGATGTACAGGATCTTAGAACAGGATTTGACAGATGCTCTTTTGGGTTTATTGCTAGAACAGAAAATGAAATCAGCCATGTATTAGCACAGTTTGCAGTAAAGCTAGTACATGATATTGAATGGGAAAATGATTTCCCAATATGGCTGGTTGATTTAGTAAAGAGGGACAGCAGGGTAGTATCCCCTTTTTGTAACTAATCCTTGTAAAATCAAGTGTTAATTGCTATAAAATGTTATCGTTTGTTGGAAAAAAAATTGAAGGCAGCTACTTGTTTAATTGCTAAAGTGGCATGAACATGTATCCGTTGTGATATTTGTTATTACTCTTGCCATGGTAAGTTGTGAGATGAAATGCTACACTTGTTGAGTCCTTGTATAAGCAACTTTTGATAGGACTAGTTCCTCACATGTAGTTGGTATATGAAACGGACTAACCGCATTGTAGTTAGCAATATGAAACGAGCCTGTGCTGTAGTTAGCACTATAAATCATGTTAACCAGTTAATTTAACAACTAGATATCCGGGATCAATTGTTGTCTTATAGTTCGAGCTCCTTTATGTTTGTGATGTATGATATGCCATTGAAATGTTCATAATGGCCATGTTCTTATAAAGTTATATATACAAGTCAATGATATTTGAAATGTACTATGTATGTAACATGTTCGACCCAATAATGAGATACATCCGCTACTTATAGAATGAGATTTCGCTCACCCTTTGTTGTTATTATGCAGTTAATGATGAGTTCATTGAAGTGGACTTTGATAGTTCGTGGGGGTGGTAATAGAGATGGAGATGACTTTGGTTAGATAATGACTTTTGTACTTCTATATAAGATACTTTATGATAGGATTTGAATATTGTATATATTGTAGAAAGTTTAATTTTGCTTTTATCTTGGAAGATGAAGAATTGCTATTATGGATGATCTTGTATTTGTGGATTTAGAAAACTTATATAAAGTGAATGTAATTGTTTTGGAAATTTGTTGCCTTATGCTTTTAGTTTTGTCTAGGACGTGGCGGTGTTACGTTCCAGGTACGGGACGTGATATATCTAGCTTCTAAAGAGTTTCACGGGCCGAATGTAACTTGACAATTTTTACCTGTTGTTACTTGAATAGCACTTTCAAGATTTTCCAGTGAAGTTGTGCCGGTTATAGATGCTGCCCTAACTTCATAAATTGGAAAACTGCTTTCAATTGAATTTTTGCAACTAGAATGATGAGAATATTTATCCTTTTCCCCTTTGTAGTGCTTAATTTATAACTTGTATGACAAAAGATCATCAAACTGGCTAGAATTTGCTTCATTTTCAATACAAATATATAGTTCTTCATCAGAATAATCTCAATGTTGGAACACACAGATTACTCACATTTCTGTACATGAAAAGAGAAAAAAGGTACGATGAGATGAAAGGTTCCAAATCTTAACAGAAATTTAATCAAAAAGTCAAAGTGAGCTGAAGTGTAACAAATCCACTGAAAAGCACAAAGTGATAATCTCATGCCAAGTTCCACTAACAGGCATAACACTATGACCATAATCTCATTGTCCATTTCTTCAAAAGCATTAATCCATGATCACAATCTCATTGTCCATTTCTTCAAAATCATCTTCTTTCTTTTTTTTTTTTTTGAGCAAAGTGTAAACTTTTTTTAAGATCAGCAATGAGGTATTACACAAGAGTTCCTCGATCAAGTACATAAATACGTCTCAATAGCTATCCCTAACAAGGTCTATACACAGTTAACACAAACAAGTATTAGGAATCCCCACTCAACTACTAAGCTCCAATCCTCTTGATTCCTTGGTACTTTACCCCATGAAGTCACCACATACTGAACACTACTAACAAATAATTTCCAGAATCCCCACTGCGCCTTTCCTTCGTGCGTGCAATCTCCAAGCATTCCTTGCCTGCCAAATGTTATAGAACTGTCACAACAAAAGCCAGCTGGTTAAGATTGTGACTAAAGGAGTTTGATTGTAAGTGCACTAACCAACTCAGCTCTTGCTCTGGAGAATACTTACCTCCATATACCCCACACAGCCCCTGTACTTTCTGCCAAACCATTTAAGTAATCCTGCAATTGAAGAACAAGCAAGCAAGCCATGCTTTCCTCTGTTTCCATACAAAAAGCACACTCCTCCATTGAAACTGATATTCCCCATCTCTTCAATTTGTCTACTGTACTCAACCTTTTTCTACATGCCAACCAGAGTATAAAAGCATATCGAGGTACATGACCTTTCGTCTAAACTACCTTGTGCCAACTAACATTTTGTTCTTGTTCTCTAATGCCTTCATTCATCTTTCTTTTAAATTTCATTTTTTAACGACTGGTTGGTCAATATCCTCATCATTTTGTAGATTTTGTGCCTACAAACACAAATCCTATACATCGTTAAAAATGCATTATTTCATAATTGTGACTTGTAGAACCAATAAAAATTAATTAAGTAATGAAGTTTTTTTCTTACTAAGGACAAAGTTGGTTGATGCATGTTGATGTGTTATTGAACTCAAGGCATCACATCATAACCTTTGTGGATGTTGGGATCTAAAGTGTTATAAAAACAAAAAACAAAAAAAATTAACTTGAAAATCTGTAATATCAAGAAACATTAGTATAGATAGGAAACGGCAAGCAACTAATAGTCCACCTAAGGTTTTTCTCGTCTTCAGACAAACTTATACTAGTAAAACCGTTGACGGGAGGTAAGAGAATTAACATAGCCGAAACTTGTAAATTAATCATTAATATACCTAGCGCCAAAACTTATGCAATGGAGATACGAGATGTAGGAGACAACAGGCAGAGGTTGTTAGGTTTTTTTTTTTTTTCTCTTAATCGTGATTTTGTGAAATTTTTTCTGCCCTTTAATGGTGATTTTTGGTAGATTTTTTATTTTAATGGGCTCTGGTTAAACAGATTTTGTTTCTGTACTTAGTTCTTTGGTTGGCTATTAGGTTAACTTAATGTGGTCCGAATGGTTTTACGATTGGTTTATTAAAAGAAACTGGGCACAATAAGGAGTGGAATAGGAAGTAAGACAGATTTGGGACAGAAGATTTGTTGTGTAATTTTTCCGTAAACTTGAGTCGTTATGATAAATAGAAACATTACCACATGCACGATAGGGACATAACCAAGGGGCGCTTCCGTCTTCATAGAATATATGCTAAGGTAAATTTATTTTACCCCAATTTGACTCATAAACTAATTTATCAAATCTACAATTGTTGAAATTGACCAAAATCAATTAAAAACCCAAAACCCTGAACAGAGAAATTTCAGCAAGGACAAGTAACTTGAAGAAATTGAGTTGTCTTCATTTGGAATTTAACTCATTTTTCGATATTGTTCTAGATTCATTGGGTTCATGTGCTTTTTTTTTAAGGATGACAATTTCGCTCACCTCCCTTCAGGTTTGAATACTTATACTAACTTCCATTCATGTAGTAAAATGACTATAATATCCTTTACTTATAAATAATCCTACAAAAAAAAAAACCCCTCCAATTACAACTAGTCTTTTATTCTAAAGCAACGGTTGTCACACAAAATAAACTCTTATTCTATCTCTCTGGCTCTCTCTCTTACCTTCTTTCTCCTGCATCTCATAATCCACTATTTTCTGCAAATAGATCCTCTTTTTTTTCCTTTTTTTACAAGTATTATTGAATTGAAATTGCAAAATGACAAGTTGTTGGATCATATTTGTTGTCAAACTAAATGAAGGTGAAAAAGATGACAATGATACAGAGTACATAAAAGAAAATAAAAGTGATAGCCGAAAAGGGAACATGGATTGATGAAGGTTACGGTATTATGCCAATTGTGTAAAAAGAATTTTGGAATATAAAAATTACAATCAGATTTGCCTAGAGACATGGGATGTGGTCTCTAGTGTTGCTTTTGGTTATTTCGTGTTGGTATTCTTGGTGGGTTAGATTATTTTAGCATCAACAAGGTTGTACCCATTTGGATTGAGTTTGGATAGTGACATGGTTAATTCAAACATTGAATTTAGGCAAACAAAAAAAAAATGAAGCTAAAGATTAGGTTGAATGCAACCTTTAATTGTCACAATTGATTTGCATGGGAAGCTTTGGGGGTGGCAATGGTAGTCTATCAAAATTGTGAGAATATGGGAATTAAGATGAAGTGGTTTATTGAGTTCGTTAGAGTGGTGATTATATCGTTTATAATAGTTGCAATGTGAAAGAAATTTATTAGTGAGCTTTCCCTCTTCTAAGTAACAAAGGGATATTTTAGGATTTTTTTTTAGAACAAAATTAGCATATTTGGTCTACATTGTTACTGAAATGCTAATCATAGGAAAGGTAGGTGTAATTTTTTAAACTAGAAGGGAGCTTCCTACAATAGTCGGAAACCTCAGGGGAGGTTTCTGAAATTATTCCTTTTTATTGACATAAACCAGGCACATAATTCATTTTTTGAGAATATTTTAACAAGTCTTGGCATCGTTCCAAGTTTGAATTTTCTATATCTCTCAAATAATCAAATTCTTTAGTGAAATTCCTCCAAACCTACATTGGGGCTTTCTTGATTTGTCAAACAATAGGTTGGTTGGACACATCTTGAATTCTTTATCAATAGATGTTTTTATCCAACATAACGAGCCAAGTTAACGGAAGGACTAAAATTATACATTTTAATTAGTTGGAGAGCCAAAAACTAAGGAAAAATAGACCCTGGAAGATTTGACTTTCAAAGGACGATAAATCACCTAAACTAACCTCCACAGGATTTCAAGATAAGTTACCCCAATCCAAACTAGGTACATGGCTATGGTCTTCTAAGATTTCCCCCTAGTTAGAAAATTCATGCTATACACTTTGGTGCTGCATGCCTGCTGTCCATAACCAAGCACAAGTATATACACACACATGGACCTAGACAAGAGTATCAGTTTATGATACACTATGTGCTGGCTCTTCTTTCTTCAGTGCTTGATCGAGCTTTTCCACTTGATTCAGCAACAAAGAGTTCCCTCCACAAGCATCTCTCAACACCACTAATCTCTTCTCTACCTGCCAAGCTTCAACAAGTCCACGCTTTGAGCCAGTGGTTGGCTTCTCATATTGCAGCAGATTCATCATCATGCCCTGTCATCAAAAAAACAGTTTGGATTTGACAAGGAAAAATGAAAACCAGGTAAAATACTTGTTTAACCGCATGGAATCTGGGTCAACGAATACAACTTGAGTAGATATTTAAACAATAATTGTAGTCCCTGTCACAAACCCCAGAACCTGCCCCCGGGAAAAAAAATATATGAAAAAAGGAAGACTTGAAGAAAATGGAACATTGTCAGTTTGATAAAATCAGGGAGCACTAAAGTTAAAAGAGAGGAGAAATTGCAATCCAACTTCATTAGCAGCCAACTGAAAGTAACTAGCCCACCTGATGGTTTACTTTACGAGAGAAGTCACGCAGGAGAGATTTTACAAGCTGATTTCGGAGCGATAGCTTATCACCAATGCAATTGCCAAAAATAAAAGACGTAAGGTGGTGCAAGACCAAGATGTACGAGGATGATCTTCTAGTTGCTGCTTTGTCAAGAACACCAGAAACCCATGATTTTACATAGGCTTCTAAGAGCTTCTCATCATCCTGCATATGCAAAATACAAAAAAAAATAGATAAAACAGTTCAAAAAACCAAAAAAGGAAAAATCAAAACCAAACACTTGCTCTGTGTCAGAAGAAAAGAATTCTGTAAAACTGGGAAAAATAAGCAGTAAGACACAAAAACAGATATATTGACCAATTCATGAATTACTATCTCCCGCTCCCAAAAACAAAAGCATCAAGAATAGAATGTTGTTTGGTCTGTGTCTCATTGCAGGTGTTTGAGGCATGGGAGGTATTAAAAAATGATGAAATCTAATCCTATGATGCACTACTCAAAAATATGCAATAGATCTATATTTAGAGGACAGCTTCAACCTAAGACTTGGTATTTACATTTCAATGACAGACAATTTGTCAAATAAAATTACATCATAGTAGCTCTCGACCAAATAGGAACAAACAGCACGGTGGGACAGATTAAAATAATTTAATCAGCAAGAACTTTAAGAGTTCTATCTAGTACCTCAACAGGTTCAAGATATCCATCAGCTTCAGCAAAACACTGCTCCAGAGGTGGCAAAAGTTCAAGAGCATGAGCATTAGATAGTGCATTCCAGGTAGCAAGTCTAACAGAAGCTTCAACCCATCGATGAAGATAAACAGCAATTTGCCGCCCAAAAACCAAGTCACCATAGGATACAGCAGCAAATTGCTCCACAAGCATTTCAATGAATGTAGAGTAGCTCTCATTTATCTCTAACTGAAATTGCAACAAACCACCATTTATTTTATCTCCTGCTTCAGACAATCTTCGCTTATCAACAGTGTGCCCATAGACACCCTGCAAAGTTTGATAAACATCCCTACTCTTCTCATCTTCAAGAACACCTGTCCCATCAATCAATATCACAGACAAAGCATGCAATTTCCAAGTAACTGAAACATTATGAACAGAAGAGTAGGACTCAGTGC
Source organism: Coffea arabica (assembly GCF_036785885.1). Classification (NCBI taxonomy): domain Eukaryota; kingdom Viridiplantae; phylum Streptophyta; class Magnoliopsida; order Gentianales; family Rubiaceae; genus Coffea; species Coffea arabica. Next base: position 48,753,222 of record NC_092321.1, read on the forward strand.
TAAGGAAGGCAGACGTTGCTTCAAGACCTAAAAGGAAGAAAAGTCCAGCCTGAGCAACTCTGAGAAGACCAGCTTGCTCCTGCTCAACACTTTGGGTACTATAAGCTTTGTGAACGTTAGCATCTGTACTGCAACGCATATTTGACATTGGACTAAGAAACCAATAAGCGGGAAGAGGCAGCCTCTGGTAAGCCCACTCATTGGTCAAAGTAGTCACACCAGTATTGTCCAAATATGATGCACTCATCTCCTCATCAATTGTTTCAAGTGGAAAATTGCCTTTCTTCAGCATGTTTTGTCTAGCATCCCGATTTTCTTCAATAGATCTAGATTTCTTTTTCACAGACAGCCATCTGCTTTTGAAGTGAGCGGCCAACACACCACAAAAGAGAAGGTAATCCTCTTCTTCATACTTCCACTCGAAAACTTTCAGCGTCTTATTAACATGAAGAAAATCGTATATAACAAACTCAAGGCACCTCAAGACAGGAACTTGGAACAGCAGATCAAATATTTTATCCACCATGGATCTATCCCTAGGTCCCGCTGTTAAACAAACTTCCATGGCAGTATTAATCCATCGCAGAAAGCTGGGCAAATTGTCAACTGTTAACTGATCATTTACACAGAAATTCTGAAAAATTTCCAGCAAGCAAGTGATTAATCTTGCATCTACTTGAGCCAGCAACACAGTTTTGGACCAAAACCCTCCACCTGAGGCTCCCCAACCCACACCCGTTCCTGGAGCAGGCCCACCTCTGCCAAACATCTCAATTGACTGCATATTCGGGCGCTTAAAAGTAAACTTCATATAGCTTGCCAGCAAAGCTTTTAATTCAGCCACAGAGGACTTAAGTATCCCATCAGCCAGAATCTTATCTTCTCTTGGCACACCCAGGAATTCAGATGACAGATTATCAATCTCAGGGTTAGCTAACCTGATTAACTTGTCCACAATAGAAATGATTTGGATTAACCCTTGGAGGCAAGAAGAAGAAGCTATAGATGTTTCTAGTCCACATTTATACCTCAGATGACATAGAAACTTGACAAAAGAACCCCCTTCCGCAACATTGAAATCACAGACATCTGCTCCTGAGAAGTGAAAGTACCCATTCTTGATAAGTTTAAGTCCAACCTTGGGAACAAACTCAGGCAGCCATGGCAGACACCCCCCACTAAATTCTGAAGTATCAGCTGGTATCACAGCCTCCAGTACACTACAAATTGTGTGCATAGCAGAGGAAATCACCCACAATAATGAATTCATAACTGAATCTTGCAACATGTTATCCTCATTTTCTCGATTTTGCCAGTCAATGAATCTGGATAGAGGTGTAATATTTTTTAACACTGTCCAGTCAAGAGCTAAATCTATCAGTGGACCAACATAACTCCAACACCAACTCTCCATCTCTTCGGCATTTCCATCTGTTGTCTTGTCGCTAGATGAATAAAAATTTGGAAGGCTTTTAGTCAAAGCCTCCAGAACAAGATAAACTTCCCTGGAGACTGCAACAAACTCACCAAGGACGTCACGGTCAAGTAGCTTTTGAAAAGTAGGCACATTTAACCAAATGCTCAAGGCAGGAAACAGATCCGCAAAGTAAGATACACAATAACCATAAGTTATGCAGACCTTCCATAATCTTAATTGTTCAACCAAGAGATTTGACGAAAGTTTACAGACCTCCTTTCCAGAATTGATCCACTGGTCAAGAGACATATATCGAACTAAATGCCAAGTAACCTTCTGGAAAATCCCACTGTTGATAAATTCTAAGCAATTCTTCTTGTCAGTCCTAGCTAGCACCTTTCACATAGTAAGAAAAGTAACCAACAACAATCTGATAAGTGCAAAGAACATCTACCCTACAGCATTATTAATACATCAGTGAAAAAAGCAAGTTTACAAAGACTGCACAGAATGTTCTTACTTTCAAGAGGATGACACATTTTATCTTTGAAGGATTGATTTCCATTTGTTCCTCAGCCAAGAATCTGTTAATGACTGTCTGAACCAGCCTATGGCACGTCATGATCGCAGTTGCAGAAGTTGGGGAATGCCTTGCAACTGCAACAAGTATAGAAAGCAAGCACTCCTCCAAAGAGGCTGAAGACTGCGTCTGGCAGCAGATAAAAGATCGCTCAGAATGGTTACTAACAAAGTGTAATGCAGTTATTCAGCCAAATGGAAGGACAAACACCATATTTGCCAATTTATGAGTACCTCCAACAAATAGCATATCCTTGGGAGGATTCCCATTCTAACCAAACCTGCAGCTACATCTTGACCAGAAACAACTACATCATCCTGAATTGTATGCTCACCTTCAGGATTGTCATCATTAACCTTAGGTAAGGGAAGAATATTAGTTGGTTTAGTACTGTACTTCCAAAAGCTACCATGAAGAAAACCAACATCAATCTCTGGTTTACTTCTAAATACAGCAGCAGTAGGAATGTCATCCTGAGTGGATGGAGCCTTCTGAAAAAAGAAGCATCACACGAAGTGAATCTATGACAAAATAGACGCATAAAAATACACTACTTTATCCATAGTTTTGTTTTCAGCCATCAAGAAGCAAAAGACAAGAATATAATTTGACTAATGCAACTGTACCTCTGAGGTATCAAAGAGACTCTCAGTCAGATCAAAGCTCAGCATGGACTGAATAGCTTTGGCACAAGATAGAACCACAGAATTGTGGTTATCGTCAAGACAAATCCTACAAGCAAGAAACAGCAGGATAAGGAGACATGCATCAAACTATCAGGGAGGAGGAGTCATGGTGTAACCAATTTTAGGGCTGATATAACTAAGGGGTTTGTAGTCGAAAATAAAAGTGCAAAGATTCTTTTCTACCCATACGTTCAAGAAAGGTGGTGGAGAAAGGGCATACCAAGATACCAAAATGATAGATGAAATAGTTCATGGAGCCAGTGATGGACAAGAAAGTGGAAATTGATATGAAGAATCCAATTAACATCAGGACCAGACAATTAAGCCTAAACGATATGGACCAACAACAGTTCAATGACATTTATGGGTCATTTTACATGCTTATCCAAAAAATCAAACTTAAACTATTCCACTCAATGCATCATCTAATTGTTCAATCAAAAGTGCCAATGACCATCAGCCCTTACTGGCAGCATTTAAAACACAGAACAACAGCAAAAGCAGGAAAATTTTTTCACGAAAAAGCAAAAAATGAACTTTTAAGAGCAGACAAAACATACATATCACTTTTGATAAGTTTTTCAGACATGTAATACAGAGATGAAACATGACAAAGACGGGCACAATTCAATAAGAACTGCTGATCCATCCAGATTTGTCCAAAATGACAGTGATGAACTAACATGCAACATACTTGCAAAGAGGAATATAAAATCAGAGTCATATCCAAAGAAACAAAAAGAGGTGAAGGAATTCTGGCCGCAATATCTATGGATATACCTCAGTGATAAAGCAAGCTCAGGTTCTGGGCCAAGAGAAAAAGCCCAGATAGCCTCCCAATCTCCATCTGTTTCAGCGTATTTCAAGCTGTATCCAACTTTCTTCTTGCAGATGCCATGTATTGCCCTATTAAGTATGGCTGCAACAAGATGTAGTGCAAGAGCTCTTTGACCCGGAACCTGAATAATGCAGTTCAGAATGAGGCTAATAATGCCACCAGACCTTCATTACAAGTCAACAAGACCAAGGGACCAAAGAGTGTCACAGGCAAAACATCCAAACTTACTACACTTCTAGTTAGAGCCACTGCTTCCTTGATGGTGTATCCAACTGCACCAGGGTCACCTTCAGTTCTAAGCAAGTCTCGTTCAGCAACATTATTTACAGTATATTGACTTCCGGCAGACGTACTACCTAATAAGATAGGGGTAAGTGGATCTTGGGGAATCATTATAATTCATCATGAGGCATAAGTACAAGCAGATAACTCGCTTTATTTACTCAAAAGTTTGTGCCACAGATATATTAGAAGAAAACCAATATAACAATTTGTAAGGTCTCATTAGATAAAGATGCATATAGGATCTAACATGGGAAACATGGGAAAGCAAGAACAACACACACATAAACACAAAGAAAGGAAAAAAAGGGGGAGCGAAAGATCATTAGAGAAAGCAGTATCTACTTCCTTTATAAACTGCATATAAACTAACAGACTGCATCTTGACTCAATCTGCGAAATAAACAAAAAGGAATAAATTGACATATTTATTAAAAATCATTTTTTAGATGAATTTTCAATTGGATCAATATATCCATCATAGATGGCCATTATTCATCTAAAGAGTGCTTAATAACATGTAGTTTAAGAAATTCAATAGAGCAACTTAGGTGTCCTAAACAGAAGTTTGAATCGTAATTCAGGATAAACTGCATATGCGCTCAAGTTACTACGAATACTTACTCTACTTTAGTTAGCAGTTATTAACCAAAGGGGATTTGAACACCAAAAGAATTAGCAGCAAAAATGTTTGTTCGACCCAGGAACTACATAGTGCCCCCCTCCTCTCTGTTCACCATGCTCCTCTCCTTTTGCCTACCAAACACAAGGAACCACCTCAGCCTTACCTGTATTTGTCGCCTGGAGAACATTAAATTTTATCATGCTGCCATCCAGGGAAAATCTTATTTCTCTGACAGTCTCTACTCTTTTGCTCCAAGAATCCCACAAACTGCTGTTCTTTGGGCTGGGTCCAGGACCAACTTCATTCCCTTGCTTCATCCATGTCTCTTTTGAACCTGTTTCGATAACCCTGTCAGAGCTATCACTATGGGGAAGTCCATGTGCATTGAACAAAATGCTCTCATCTTGCAGAGTGCCCACTACAGCAGTTGTAGCCTTATCCTTATCTGAACGAGGGCACTTTTTCTTTTTCAACTTGTCTTGTCCCCGCTTTTTCAATGCCTCTATCAATGCAGGACTCATCTTTGCCATTATCTCAGCCTGTGCTTCTGCGATCTCTTTACATGACATTCTCCCTAATCGAGTGCGATTCTCAGCATCAATTTGACTCTCAAGATTCAACGCCTCAGATTCATCTACAGACTGCCTATCAACTTCCATTTCGTTGCCCAAAATTTCTGGAAGTCCCAGCCCTCTCTCTGATATAATATCTTCCTCCGTTTCTGCAATCCTATGTCTTGATGTTCCTCCCATCTGCAAAAACTGTTGAGCAACATGAACATCTGCTGTGTTCTTTTGTTGGGCGAGATCAGTTGGCAAATCTGATAGTTGCTCTTTCATCTCTCGAAAATCAACAGAATTCTTGCCTTCCGTATCCAAGTCCATGGCCAAAGCAACAGCACTCTTTTCTAAACTATCACCTGAAATTTCAGCCAGAGGGCTGACAGCTGTGGACTTTTCAACAACAACGTGCTTACACTCTCCAGAAGAATCACCCTCACCACCCATTATGTCCCGCCACCGAGATAAATCCAAACCTTTCCTCTTCCTTCTTGGAACTGGTTTGGCAAAAGCAGCAAGAGAGTCAAACCCACTAAAACCCTTCTCTTCCCCTTCTTCAGTATCATCCATATCCCTATCATCACCGCTGAAACTGCTACCACCAACTGGAGTCCAATGCTAAAGACAACAGATTAACCAAAACACATATTAAACCTCTTGACTGAAAAGAGAGGGTGGGGGGGAAGTAGTACGAGGGAACAGCACTTACAGGGCCATGGGAGCGGTGACGGGCCACTGGAAAAGGAAGGGCAGTGGGGCGAGGAGGAGGTATGCAGGAAGGGGCAGGGGTATCTGATGAGACTGAAAAACTGCCCTTCTCAATAATGCCACCGACTAAGCGAGAAGCATCTTCATTTTCTCCATTAAGTTGAACCAGAGGAGTTCCGAAAACAGGTTTCTTGAAGCTTTTGCCTCCTTTGACTCCAGCGTCCAACTTCATTACTGGAAAATGAGCCAACTGGCATATCAGAAACTTAAGCTATCATTAAAATGCACCAAGGTCAATACAATTTCAATAACTAAAGGACATCTTTGAATAAAGTGCAAACCTCAAAAATGCTAACCTACTCAGTTTAGTAAAATCAATCTTTATTCAGTTCAATTATGAAACCCAATCCTTCCAACCCACACAATCATGCGCAAACTGCTGCTGCTACTAGGATCAGTATGCAAGAAATATTAGCACTACAACCACAAGACCTAAAACTCCTAGTCTTCACAACCAACTGGAGAGCGATAACCCCAATAACCCAAGTTATTTAGCAACAAAAGCTTCAATTTAACGAATATTAATTTGAAAATCAAAACCTAGAAGCAAATTTGACACAGAATTCAAGCAAACGCATGACAGCATTAATTCCAATAGAGCAAAAGGACCAATACATAGATACATAAATTTGTTAACCATGAAAGTGGATTTCAGAAAGGCCCAGAAAACTTGCAAAATTCAAGAGCTATAAGCTAGGCTAAGAGAATCAAACTAACGAAAGCATCCCATTGCATGTTGAAAAGGCGAAAGCAAAAGCTCGGCGCTAACAAGTCAATTCAGCTAAGAAAGTAATAGGGAAATAGTATTGGACAGTACCTGAATTTTGGTTGAGCAGATGAAGAGTTTCTACCGATTGTTGTAGACTAAGCCGGCAAGACAGGAGAAAGAAAGAGGTAATTTGGGTGTTTTATTTTTGGTTTTGTGTGTTTGGGGGGGGGGGGGGGGGGGGGGGGGGGGGGGGGGGGGGGGGGGGGGGGGGGGGGGGGGGTTGTTCTCTCACGTGTTTCAGTGATGAGGGGAACAGAGGACTGGCGATATTGCCAGAGCAATCTGTAGTTAAAAGGACAATTTTCCCCGGTGAGTTAATGTCTTCAATTTAACCAAAAGTCCTTTCCGTCTTTATGTCCTTCCCGTCTAGGAGGCGGCGAGGAACAACACAGTCGATAATCAGGATGTGATGGATGGGGTTAAGGCCCCGTCCTAGGCTGATTTGTCTTGCTACTCCGCTGTCGAAAGTGTCCTCGGTTCAATTCCAGAGGCCACGAGAAGAAATTGTCCTATTTCCGAGCTGTTGTTCGCCTGAAGTACTGAAATTTCTAGCCCAATCAGTAGTTTTATCAGTGCAATTGCCAAGCAAAGCAAAACTGTATCCGACCAAAATCAGAAAAGGAAGAGGGTAAGCGACTGGATTCTTAGTGAAGTATTTTTGGGTGGGTGTATGGACTCTTGCAATTTTAATAGTTGAAGATATGAAGGCAGAAATTCAGGGATGCGAAGCTCCACAGTTTAAGCCTGGGAATTTGCTAAGGGAGAGGAACACAACTGGTAAATAAAACCAAGCTGCTGCTACAACTTGAATACAGCGTGCCTTGGTAAGAACACTTCCGAGCTTGGAGAGCGTTTTGATACAATTAGTATAAAATTAAATTTTATATGTAAAAATTTTAAAAGCTTGATTCAATTAGTATAAGATTGAATTTTTATATGTAAAAATTTTAAGTTACTTGAGTTTAGCTTGACAAAAACTCATTCAACTTTAATTCTGGCAAATAAATAAATTAAACTTGAACAAAATTTTTAATCCCTTAACATAATCAAGAAGCTGAAATAATAGGGTATTTGGTTTAATTGGTTCCGTTTACACCCCTAACTATGGCGGAGAGGGAGGGAAAGAAAGGAGAAGTAACAAACAACTACCATCAGGCCAAATAATGTTATGAGAGTTAAGTTGACTTTAACAAATGTAAGGGAAAAGTTGTCATTGAGTTCGAAAAATTGCTCCGCCAGCTAATTTTTGCTCTTACAATATCACAAGCCAAAAGAGTTACGGAGGGCAGTGAGGAAAATGCTCTAGTGTATTTGAATTGTCTACAATTCTCCACCACACAATTATTAGTACTTCGATATTTAGTTTTGAGATTAAGTAAACTTGTAAGTGCCTTTAAAAATAAAAGGAAATTTGTAAGAACTAAGTGTCTTTGGATTGAGATAATTTGAAACAAAATAATTTACTACACAAATCCCAATCATCTTTTTATCTCACATATATCACATCACAAAAAGTGCTACAGTAATTATCTCAAATAAACTCTTATCCAAACAAATGGCGAAAGGACATTTAAGATTCACTTTTGAAATTAATCTTTGGTCTGAATATTTTCTTTGCAATTCAATAAAAAATTCTCTATAGTAACTGTAATGCGCAGTATCACGTAACGTCTATTCAATTTTGTTTTTTTTTACCTTAATTTTATAAAAATTTATCTACACAATACAATTACTTTGGAACATTAAAATCGTATTAAATGATTAGTGTTAACTTTCAAACATTGTCGGCTAATGAAGACAACCAAATGGCTATACCATTTTTTCTGAAAAAAATTATTAGTCCAGATATTAAATTTTGGACGAGTAAGTAAGACCACAAATGTATAACGTGTAACAATTGAAATGCTTTGTCTTATGTTTGATTCTCAATATTAATTCGGAAGTCTGAAAAAAAAAAGTTTGCAGTTGGGGTATATGTTCGACCAGTTGCAATATCTATAATCATCTTTCCCTTAAATTGCATAATTTTTTATGGAAAAGATCATCTTCCTTTTCTTACTACTTGTTATATTGCCACATGGCAGTTGCAAGGAGAAGTGTGAGGATCCGGAAAATTAGATTATATTTTATTTATTTCTTTGAATGCATTTTCTTTACTTTAAACTATTGCCTTAATTTCCTCGATATTTTTATAAGTAAGTCAAGTTTTTAGATCATTTTCTTGGTATAAGTTAGTACATGTTAAGTTTCAAGTGTGTTATGGATGTGGAACCCGCTAGTGTGGTAATTGCGATATATTTTTAACGACTAGGTGAAGTTTTGCATAACAGGATATTATTTTATAAGGTGTTAAGGGATAATTAGATGTTGGCAAAACAACTTAGTGATTGGAAGATAACAAGATGAGGATTAATATTGGCTAAACATTTGTCACCAAACTCTTGGACCTTTGACCTTGACCAAAGACTTTCTTACCTCTTGAATGAAAACAAATTTGGACCAACAACTCTTCCATTTCCTTCCCTCCATGGCCGAACCACCTTGAGAGAAAGAGAGAAAGAAAGCTTCAACTTCAACCTCCATTCCTTGCTTGAATCTTGAGTTCCAACCATAGATTTTGCAAAATACTCCATAAAAGTTGTTCACTAGGGAAGATTAAGGGCTTGAGTGGAGAGATTTTTTGGAGGAAAAGCACTAAGTTTCCATCTTTCTTGAAGGTATAAGGTAACTTTGGCAAGAAACTTTCCTCTACTTCAAATATATGCAAACTAGTGGTTTAGGGTTTCAATTTCGGTAGTTTCATGAGAAAATTTCATGGTTTGAAGTTGTGATGTGAAATTTTCAGTTTTTATGGTAATTTTCTGCCCACGTATGATGCTTAAGTGTTGGCCATGGCTTGGTAGCTTTGCTATGTGAAATATATAGGTTTTATATGCTAGTTTGACATGCCTAAAGAAAGTTCCAGCTTGTGAGTAGGAATTCCAACTTAGGGTTTCATTTTCTAGCTTGAGTAGGGGATGGTTATATGCTTGATTTAGTGAGTTGTTGGCTTGGTATGTATATGCTTGATTTGAGGCTGTTTTGTGGTGAGAATGAAGCCTTGAATTGGCTGGAAAAATTGCTAAAAACAAAGGAGGTGCTGCTAAAAATTTGTCCCCAGGAACCCTTGGACAGTTTTCGAAAATCTGCTATATCTTGTTGTAGAAAAGTCGGAATTGAGTTCCGTTTATTGCGTTTGAAACTAGAGTCAGAGTACTATCAACCGTCAACATTTCAGCCTTTTTCTCAATTCCCATGAATATCTGTGATTTTTCAAACTTGACTGAAATTGCATACCTGTTCTGTCTTTTACTGGATGAAGTAGCAACTTGAGGCTCGGATTTGACTGACTTAGGGACTGAATCTTACAAATGTGTCTTCTGGGAAATTGTAACCCTTTGTGCCTATTTTCCGACCGTATAAAGTTTATCAATTTTGGACTTAAGAAACTTAAGATATGATTTTTTAAATAGTGTTGTGCAAAGCTAAGAAATTCTCTTCTCTTAGAACTGTTTTACTTTCATTTTCCACTTTAAGTGTGGAGTTGGTCTTTCATTTTGGGTATGGTTTATGCATGGAATTGAGATTTAAGAAAAAGAAAATGAAGTCTTAGAAACCTTAAGTTCTTCATGTATTTTAGTTTTGTTTTGCTAGTCTTTTACTATAGTATGTGACCGCAGGACTCGAGATGGTTCAAGAGGACAAACCAGCGTTCAAGTGCAGGGTTGCATTTGATTAGTGAGTGTACCACTCGCATGACTTGTTGCTTAATTGGTTTACTTGTACTTGCAATTTGTGACTTGAATAACTGTGACTTCTGTTTATTCTGGATGAAACGAGGGTATACTTTATCACACTCGTTTCTCTTGCCTGTTTTACTGGTTCCTGTATAAATTTGAATCTGTTACTTGTGCATGATTTGATGTCATTCGGAGGCTTGTATCCAACGACTTTATTATGAAATCTGAGCTCAATCTCATTGGTGGTTAATCGAGTCGAGCCGGCAAGTGCCTGGTCGATTAGATAACGAACCATGAGTCTTCTGTTTTGTCGAGTGGAGTGTTATCTTCTCGACTAATCAGTATACTCGAGTATTACCATCCATGTTTCTACTTGAGGCGTTCGGGCCCGGTAAGGGGGATGTTTGGCGAACGAAACTTGGTGTAAAGTGGGGTCTACGGTCTTGGTCGTTTCTTTAAACGTTGACGGAGGGTCAACGGGCTTGGATCAAGTAATGCAAAAGAGGAAATTGGCACTTGAGAGCCATCTGTATCCTTTTACTTTCTGTTTAATTGTGGTGTTCCTTCCTCCTTATTTGATGTCTTTATTTGATTAATTACAAGTGGACTTTCGTGATATTTGACTGCTTGGCCTGTTGGTACCTCATTAGCCGAAAGCTCATTCCCATTATCTTTGTTTTCCTTACAGGGGTCAATATTTTGGAACCGTGATTTTTGAAAAAAAGAGTAGAGCTAGTTATAGATATTCTTTTGATTAAGCTCCTCTGTAACAGTAAACCCTAATTGTATTTTGTCCCAGTATAACATTTTGGCTTGTAAAAACTCCAATGTATACATAATCATGCAAGCGTATGGTTATGTATATTAGTTGAGAATGCATGTTTCTATGGTTCTGTGAATTTTTCTTGTATTCCTTGGAAAACCGGGCGAGTGCGGAACTTGAACAAGGAAAGAAAAAAAATCTTGGCCAGATTATGTCGGGGCCTCAGTTCTTTTCATTTTTCGTTAGAGCGTATAATCAAAGTTATGTTGCACCGTTTGTTTTGGTAATCATGTTTTCGGCTTAGTAGTCCTGGCGAGAGTTGGGCAGGCAGTTCGCTAACCCTTAGAGTATGCCCTAGGGGAAGATGGATGTGAGGACTCGCAAAATTCTTCATATTTTCTTACAAATTCCCTTTTATTTTGAATAAATTACCTTATAATAGCTTTACTACTCATTTACTTCCTAAAATAGTTGTAATAAATCATAGAATCAAAAGTTTCATCTTTAATTTTATAGTTAGCGTAAATTAGAATTTTTGCATATTTCGCTAGTGTGATTAGTTGGTGAGGCGTGTGTACTAAATTTGGTGGTTAAGAGTGATTTTTAAATAAGAAAAAGTGTGTAATTAGAAATACTAATAATAAGTTAGTAAATCATATGTGAAAACCCTAGTACGTGCGAGTTAAGGAAAAATGGATCGAACCGATGTGCACTGTTTGCTACCGATTGAGAGCACCACTTGAACCCTACTTTATTACCTTAATCTCCTTATTTTTCATTGAGTTAATCAGCCCTAAATATCTCCTCCAAAAATTCGAAATTATTGACTAAATAAAAGAGAGAAAAAGAAAAAAATTTGAGACTTAATCTTGCGGCGACACTTGGCGGCCATCCTACCAACTTTGACCAACCCAATTTCCTATCTTCTTATCTTTCTCTTGGCTTCATTTCTTCTTCATTTTCATCATGTTGGCCGAGCTCTAGGGAGAGGAGAAGAGAGAAAAAATTTCCAAGTTTTTCTACTTGATATCTTGTTTGATTCTTGAGAAAATTAACGTGAAACTTGAATCCACTCCGATCAATCTTTGGAAAAGCTTGGTGGAATTTTTGGGAGGAAGAAAGTTCTTGTATCACAACTTATTTTGGGGGTTTTGAGGTATTATACTAGAAACCTCTCTTTTTCTTTCTTATTTTGCAATTTAAGCAACACATGACTTGATTGTGATGGATTTTATGGAAAGTTTCATGGTCTTACTTATTAGCTTATAATTTTCAGCTAGGGTTTGTAATTTTCAGTTTTGAATAATGTTGTTTATCTAGTATATGGTGTTTGTGAGCTTGGATATGGATTTGGGGTAGTGATTAAAGGCATGAATGTTACTTTTAAGCATTGAAACGTCAAATTCCAGCAATTGTAGTTTCTACCCTGTTTTAGAACCAAACTAACCTGTATATTCGCCTATGATAAAGGCTGAATCAGGTCTTGCTCAAAACATGAAAGTTGTAGGGAATGGAGTTAGCTATCTACCTGCAAAATTTTAGTTCAATCAAGAGTATTGTAGCTTGTGGAATGACTAAAATATCCCTGACTGCCCAAATACCCTATTTCACGGGCAGCTTTTTTTTTTCTCTGAGATTTCACATTTTTACCTTGACAATGCACGAATTGGGTGTTGATATCTTCATAGGAAATGTAGGTCTCTGTCTTAGCTTCGAAATGCCATAAACTTTACCCCAATCCGAAAGGCGTAGCTTTAGTTGTGACCGAAACGCCGGAAGATGTCAAACCTGTTACTTAGCTATTTGTCTTTAAAACTACTTTCCAGCTTTGGTCTTGGTAGTTTCATTGTTAGAATTGACTTGCATTTGGAAGATATTGAACCTAGTTGAGGTACTATTGTGTTAAGCTTACTTATGTGTTGGATTTGGGCTGAGTTGAGGAAAAAAATGAAAAATAGCTAAATACAAAGGACGTGCTACCCAAATGTTCACTCGAGGGTTAGGCATGTATACTCGCGACTCGAGCGAAGATTTGAGGTTGAATTGAACTTGGATTGTCGATGGTATTCGAGTTTTCTTTTGTAGAGGTATATAAGCTGAAATTTTGCCAAAACTCGTACCCTTGAAAAGTGAAAGTAGCGACCACTCGGAGTATGTTTTCCTCGTCTTTTAGCCCACTTTACAAATTTAAACGTTTTAACCGCTTCCTATCAAAACTAAAAGAGCGAGCATGAGTTTTCTCGAGTGTGATAAGAAAAATGAATACTCCTTAAATGCATTTCATTCACTTGATTTCTTTAAGCGAAACTCTTAAGTTTCGAACCTTAGTTGATTTCAAACTCTTAAATGATGTTTTATCGCAGATTTGAACTCCAAACAAGGAGTTGTACCTGAACGTGATTCTAAGAAGCACTAAGTCTTTGGGTGAGTGCTTCCAAATACATGATTGAACTTGATACTTGTTTTACATGCTTAACCAACGTGGTTGGATAATATTTGCTTAGTTTGATCGGGTAAGGGTGTACTTTATTGCACTTGCCCTAATGTGGTATATTCTTGTTCACTGGTTGCCATTGACTTGATATACATGTATATGATTCATATCTTATCTGGAATTTCAGAAACCCTGAGACTAGTTAATTAAGTCAAGCCGGCAAAGGGTCTGATCGATTAGATAACGAATCCTAGGTCTCTAGTTTGTCGAGTGCAGTGTTATCTCCTCGACTAATCGGTATACTCGAATATTACCACCAGTGTTTATCTTCAAATTCGGGCCCGGTAAGGGGTTTGGTCGGTGGACGGCGATTGGAGTTAAGTGGTGTACTACTGAACTAGTTACCTTACTTGGAAGTTGACGGAGTGTAAATTACTACTTGATCAAGCTGTGGTGGAGCTAGTTTACCTAACCAACTGTATCCTTTTACTTGAAATGTTGAATACTTAATATTTGGCCATACGAAGCATTATTGCTTATTTTCTTGACTTGTCATACTCGCTACTTTACTATTATGATATTTTCACTTTTAATTATTGGTCAACTTGCTATTTAGAACCTCATTGAGCTTTAGCTCACTTTATTAGTTTTATTTTCCTTACAGGGGGTTCGAGCGAGGCGTGAGATTGGTACAGACTAGCGTAGTCTAATTTTTAAAAATTAAGTCGCTCAATTAGGGTTGAATGTATTTTGAACTCCATTCTTTTGATGTATGTGAGATTGTATAGAAGTTTGAGACAGAAATGAATGTTTTTGTACATTCCAAACTTGAAAACTGTTGTTCTATCTATGTTCGAGGTTGTGAATTATTTTGTTCGAAATAAGTGACCGAGTTCTGACGAGAGTTGGGAAGGTGGTCCGCTAAATCCTGGGGTACGCCCTCTGGGGAGGTAGGGTCGTCACAGGTGGTACCAGAGCCTAGATTTGAATTGATCTGGGTAGATTGAGTGATTTATACCTGATATCGCTTGGTTATAGCTATAGTCTAGGGTTTCACACTCGGGAATCGGTGTTTCGCCTAGTTTTGTTTGTCTAACTTGCTTATTCTTGCGATATTCCTTGTAATGTAGGTTATGGAGGGTAAAGATGCGAGTGAGGGTACCGGGCCATCTCGACTCGTATCTACTTGCCGGGAGCACCTTGAGGGGCCTATATGTCGCGTACTTACTTATCAGGAGCATTCTGGTGGGTCCGTATGTCGGTGGTGTCCAGCATGTAAGATCCGACACTGTGACTGTTGGAAGACTTAATTCTACCCCGATAGGGTCGTACTCGCGATTGCCGATGAGAGGAGACGATTGGGTAGCGCCAATCATAGGTGCCAGACGGAGATAGAGCGTCTGTAGGCAGTCCTCCTAGTCCAGGGTGCCAGGATCCAAGAGTTTGAGGCTTCGGTTCTTGAGAAGAATGAGCGTACTAATGCCTTCAGAGAGCAGGCTCAGGCGGCTAATGGTCGCCTTATTCAGGTAGTTAGAGACGTGAGAGACCGGACTGACAATATTTTGACAGAGTATGGGCCTTAGTGGAGGAGGTGGTGCAGAACTTGACTGAGGAGGGTCAAGGGAATGCAGTCCCCAGTGATCCCAAGGAGGATCCCGAAGAGAATCCCGAAAAGGATCCTGAAGAGGACCATGAGGAGGAGCCGGCTGCACCTGCGGAGGAGGCAGAGCCGGTTGGATCAGTGACTGACTAGACTAGGGATCTAGAGTTTGAGAGATTTTGTGAGGTAGTTAGGGACATAGTGGGATGACACGTCACCTTTTGTTTTTGAATTTGACGTGTTAAGATTGATGTGTATAGTGCTTGCTTTTGTTCTATGTCCCTTGGCTTGTACAATATTTTCTAACTTGATATGTGACTTATTTTGTTATGTATATGAAGGAAATGTTCATTTGAAAAGTGTTTTATTGCCTCTGCTTTATGATTTGAAAATGTTTTATTTGAGCCATATTTTATTTTATTTATATTTATATAGTTGATTAGTCAAGAAGCATGGAAGGTAGAAGAAATCAGGACCGGGGAGCTAACCGAGAGCGCGATTCTAGCGGTGCCCGTGGGGCTAGACAGGCACGGGAACCGGTGCAAGAACCGAGATAGGAGAGGGATGCAACGGTTGAGCCGCAACCTGGACTCTGAATAGAAGGGGGGATTAGGTGGCAACGGCAATTCAGCAAATGACCAATATTCTTGCTCGACTGGTAGAGCAGTAGGGTCAATCCCCTGTTAATCAACCTAGGGACCTTGAAATGGGACAAAATAAGGCCCTAGAGAGATTTCAAAAGTTTTATCCTCCTAAATTTCTTGGAGGATCGGACCCTGAGATAGCTGAGAGGTGGCTAGAGACAATGATCAATATTTTCGCTGCCTTAAACTATGCGGAGGATAGGCAGGTGCATTTTGCTATCTTTCAGTTTGAGGGACCAGCCAGGGCCTGGTGAAATGTAGTCAGGGCTAAGTAGGAAAGAGAGGAAAATGCATGGACTTGGCTGAATTTCGTGTGAAAGTTTAAAGAGAAATATCTTCCACTGATAGTCCAGGAGAAGAGGGAAGATGATTTTATTAAGGTTCGTCAGGGAACCCTAAGTGTAGCTGAGTATGAGACTCAGTTTACAAAACTATCCAAATTTACTCCCGAGTTGATAGCTATGGAACAAATAAGGGCAATGAGGTTTGTACAGGGACTCAATGTGGAAATATAGGAGGCCTTGGCGGCAGCCCAAATTAACACTTTTACGGAGATTTTAGAGAAGGTCTAAAGAATAGAAATTGCCAGGGTACAAGTAAGGACTTTCCATACAAAATGAAGAGCTGCGCCTGATGGAAATCAAGGGTAAGTACCTAGTGATTGAAACATGCCACCTCCTAAAGCCGGTCGAGGAGTTGGAGGTGGTTTACGGGTACATCTAGGATAGTTACTCCGAGGGGAGCCCCAAGTGGTAGGGGACAGGGGAGAGGTGCCTCGCAGGGGGCCAGACATCTGCCCCCGAGCATCGTGTGGGTACTGTGGGAAATCTAACCATATCGATGATAATTGCTGGAGAAAGGCTCGAAAGTGCTTAAGGTATGGAAGTACTGAGCACCAGATCGCCAATTGCCCCCTTATTAGTGATGCTCAGTCGACTGGCAAATCAAATCCTAAACTAACTAATGTAGGAGGGACTAGGTCAAGGGTGCCAGCCAGAGTGTACTCTTTGAACCAGCAATCGGTACCTGAACCATTGGAGGTAGTGGAAGGTACGATTCCTGTTTTCCATCGTTTAGCCAAAATTTTGATAGACCCTGGTGCAACCCATTCTTTTGTTAGCCCCACATTTATGTTTAGAATTGATGTGAAAGCCAAAAGGCTACCATATGACCTAGAAGTGAAAACACTACGGGTAACCAATCCTTACTTGCCAACGAGGTGTATAGAAACTGCAATATTTGGGTTGGTGAGCGAAAATTAGTAGTTGACCTTATAAGTCTAGCCATTAAGGGGTACGACGTTATTCTAGGAATGGATTGACTAAGTCATTTTCATGCTCAGGTAGATTGTCGTATGAAGGTGGTCGAGTTTTACATATCGGGTGAGGCAACTCTAAAACTAGACGTGAGGGGTATTCTAGTCTCGTCTGTCCTTATTTCGAGAATTAGGACCAGAAAATTGCTTTGTAGCGGGCACGAGGGTATCTGGCTTTTCTAGTTAACACCCTAGGAGAAAAGATTAAACTAGAAGATACGCCGGTGATAAATGAGTATCCAGACGTGTTCCCAGAGGAGTGGGTGTCTTTGCCACTCGAAAGAGACATTGAATTGAAGATTGATTTAGCACCTGGAACTAATCCTATTTCGAAAACCCCTTATCGAATGGTGCCCGTAGAACTTAAGGAGTTAAAATTTCAATTGCAAGACTTGCTAGAACGAGGATTTATACATTTGAGCGAGTCACCTTAGGACGCTCCAGTGCTATTTGTCAAAAAGAAGGACGAGAGTTTAAGGTTATGCATTGATTATCGAGGGTTGAATGCAGTAACCATTAAGAACAAATATCCTTTGTCCCACATTGATGAGTTGTTTGACCAATTACAAGGAGCTGTGATTTTTTCTAAGTTGGATCTCCGACAAGGATATTACCAATTGAGAATTAGAAAGGAGGATGTGCCAAAAACTGCCTTTAACACTTCATATGGGTATTTTGAGTTTGCAGTGATACCTTTTGGCTTAACCAATGCCCCAACGGCATTCATGGATCTAATGCATCGAGTGTTTAAACCCTATTTGGATAGGTACATAGTGGTATTTATTGATGATATCCTGATGTACTGTAAGACAAGGGAGGAGCATGAGCAACACTTGAGAATGGTATTGCAAATCCTGAGAGAGCACCAGTTGTTTGCTAAGTTTAGCAAGTGCGAATTTTGGTTAGAGAAAGTGACGTTCCTAAGCCATATAATTTCAAAAGATGGACTTACTATAGACCCGGCTAAAGTGGAAGCTATTGCCAAATGGAAACGGTCGGAGAATCCTACGGAAGTTCGAAACTTTTTGGGTTTAGCGGGGTACTACCGCCGATTTATAAAGAATTTCTCAAAAATCGCGGGACCCCTAACAAATTTGACTAAGAAACAAGGGAAATATATTTGGGATGTTAAGTGTGAAACAAGTTTCCAAGAGCTTAAGAAGCAATTGACCATGACACTAATGTTAGTTTTGTTGAATGGGAAGGATAGATATACAGTGTCTACTGATGCTTCGAGAGAAGGATTAGGGTGTATTTTAATGCAAAATAGAAATGTAATTGCCTATGCTTCTCGGAAGTTAAAGTCTCATGAACAAAACTATCCAATCCATGACTTAGAACTTACAGCAGTTGTGTTTGCTTTAAAGAAATGGCGGCATTATTTGTACGGGGTGACATTTGAGGTATACACAAACCATAAGAGTCTTAAGTACTTATTCTCTCAGAAGGAATTAAATCTGAGACATCGGTGGGTGGAGTTCTTAGAACATTATGAACGTACTATTAATTACCATCCGGGAAAAGCCAATATTGTAGCAGATGCTTTAAGTCGGAAGGCTCAACTAGCAGGTTTAATGGTGAAAGAGTGGAACTTGTTAGAAAATGTATGTGAATAGAACCCTCGTTTTGAACTGTAGAAAGTTATCTTTGAAAATATCGATGTGAAATTGACATTGTTGGATCAGATTAAAAAGGGTCAAAAGAAAGAGCCAATGGTACAAAAGTGGGTGGAAAGAGTGAAAAAAAGGGAATTACCTGATTTTAACCTAGGTTTTGATGGGATTTTAAGGTTTCGAAATCGTGTCGTTGTACCCAAGGATGAAGAACTGAAGAAGGAAATTTTGGAGGAATCTCACCGTTCTAGGTACACGGTGCATCCAGGTAGTGGTAAAATGTACCAGGATCTCAAAAGTCTATATTGGTGGGATAATATGAAGGCGGAGATTGCCCAATTTGTTCAAAGGTGCCTTACGTGTCAACAAGTGAAAGCTGAGTATCAAAGACCATTGGGTCAGTTACAGCCTTTAGAGATACGTGAATGGAAATGGGAGCACATAACGATGGATTTTGTATCAGGGTTGCCACGAACTCAAAAAGGACATGATGCGATTTGGGTGATAGTGGACCGATTAACTAAGACTGCACATTTCCTGCCAGTTAATATGAAATACTTCTTGGAGAAACTCACCAAACTCTATATGGACAAAGTTGTGAGATTACACGGGGTACCAGTAAGTATAGTATCAGACAGAGACCCTATATTTGTATCTCGATTCTGGCAGAAGTTGTAAGAGACTCTAGGAACTAAGTTGAGCTATAGTATGGCTTATCATCCTCAAACCGATGGACAGTCAGAAAGGACCATTCAAACTCTTGAAGATATGCTAAGAGTCTGTATTGTAGATTTTGGAGGGAGTTGGAACCAATATCTAACCCTGGTTGAGTTTGCGTACAACAATAGTTATCACTCTTCTATTTAAATGGCCCCATATGAAGCACTTTATGGATGAAAATGTCGATTATCAACCCATTGGGATGAAATAGGAGAGAGGAAGGTCATAGATCCAGCAACAATATCATGGGTTGAGAAAGCCTACGAAAGGGTACAAGTGATACGTCAGAGGCTTCAAACGGCCCAAAGTCGACAAAAGAGCTATGCCTTTCATCGGAGGAAGGATTTGGAGTTTAAGATAGGGGATAAGGTGTTTCTTAGGGTTACTCCATTGAAAGGAAATATTAAAGCAGGAAAGGGGAAGAAATTGCAACCAAGATACATAGGACCTTTTAGTATACTCCAGCGGATAGGAAATGTTGCTTATCGACTAGAATTACCAGCTAGTTTGTCTCGGATCCATGATGTTTTTCATGTTTCTTTGCTTAAGAAATATCACCTGGATCTGACCCATGTTTTGCCACCAGAAGATATTGAACTGGACGAGTCCTTAACCTACGAAGAACGACATTTAAGTACTAGATCGAAAGGTGAAAAACTTGAGAAATAAGCAGATTCCACTGGTTAAGGTTCTATGGAGACATCATGAAGTGGAGGAAGCAACCTGGGAGCTGGAGAAGTCCTGAGTTATTTGCGAATAAAGGTATGAATTTCGAGTTCGAAATTCTTTTAAGGGGAAGAGAGTGTGAGGACTCGCAAAATTCTTCATATTTTCTTAAAAATTCCCTTTTATTTTGAATAAATTACCTTATAATAGTTTTACTATTCATTTGTTTCCTCAAATAGTTGTAATAAATCATAGAATCAAGAGTTTCATCTTTAGTTTTATAGTTAGCATAAATTAGGGTTTTTGCGTATTTCGCTAGTGTAATTAGTTGGTGAGGTGTATGTACTAAATTTGGTGGTTAAGAGTGAGTTTTAGATAAGAGAAATTGTGTAATTAGAAGTACTAATAATAAGTTAGTAAATCATAAGTGAAAACCCTAATACGTGCGAGTTAAGGAAAAATTGCTCGAACCGATATGCACCGTTTACTACCGATTGAGAGCACCACTTGAACGCTACTTTATTACCTTAATCTCCTTGTTTTTCATTGAGTTAATCAACCCTAAATATCTCCTCCAAACAGCCAAAATTATTGACTAAATAAAAGAGAGAAAAAGAAAAAAATTTGAGATTTAATCTTGCGGCGACACTTGGCGGCCATCCAACCAACTTTGACCAAACCAATTTCCTATCTTCTTATCTTTCTCTTGGCTTCATTTCTTCTTCATTTTCATCATGGTGGCCGAGCTCTAGGGAGAGGAGAAGAGAGAAAAAATTTCCAATTTTTCCAACTTGATATCTTGCTTGATTCTTGAGAAAATTAACGTGAAACTTGAATCCACTCCGATCAATCTTTGGGAAAGTTTGGAGGTGAACTTGGTGGAACTTTTGGGAGGAAGAAAGTTCTTGTATCACAACTTATTTTGGGGGTTTTGAGGCATTATACTAGAAACCTCTCTTTTTCTTTCTTATTTTGCAATTTAAGCAACACATGGCTTGATTGTGATGGATTTTATGGAAGGTTTCGTGGTCTTACTTATTAGCTTATAATTTTCAGTTAGGATTTGTAATTTTCAATTTTGAGTAATGTTGTTTATCTAGTTTATGATGTTTGTGAGCTTGGATAGGGACTTGGGGTAGTGATTAAAGGCATGAATGTTACTTTTAAGCATTGAAACATCAAATTCCAGCAATTGTAGGTTCTACCCTGTTTTAGAACCAAACTGACCTGTATATTCGCCTATGATAAAGGTTGAATCAGGTCTTGCTCAAAACATGAAAGTTGTAAGGAATAGAGTTAGCTATTTATATACAAAATTTCAGCTTAATCAGAGCACTGTAACTTATAAAATTACTAAAATACCCCTGACTGCCCAAATGCCCTATTTCACGGGCAGCTTTCTGTTTTCTCTGAAATTTTATATTTTGACCTTGAAAATGCACGAATTGGATGTCGATGTTTTCATAGGAAACGTAGGTCTCTATCTTAGATTCGAAATGCCATAAACTTTACCCCAATCCGATAGGCATAGCTTCAGTTGTGACCGAAACGCCGGAAGATGTCAAACCGGAATTGACTTGCATTTGAATGATATTGAGCCTAGTTGAGGTGCTACTGTGTTAAGCTTACTTATGTGTTGGATTTGGGCTGAGTTGAGGAAAAAATGAAGCCATATATGGTTGGAAAATAGCTAAATACAAAGGACGTGCTGCCCAAATGTTCACTCGAGAGCTAGGCGTGTATACTCGCGACTCGAGCGTAGATTTGAGGTCGAATTGAACTTGGATTGTCTGTGGTATTCGAGTTTTCTTTCATAGAGGTATATAAGCTGAAATTTTGCCGAAACTCGTACCCTTGAAAAGTGAAAGTAGCGACCACTCGGAGTATGTTTTCCTCGTCTTTTAGCCCACTTTACGAACTTAAACGTTTTAACCGCTTCCTACCAAAACTAAAAGAGCGAGCATGAGTTTTCTCGGGTGTGATAAACAAAATGAATACTACTTAAATGGATTTCATTTACTTGATTTCTTTAAGCGAAACTCTTAAGTTTCAAGCCTTAGTTGATTTCAAACTCTTAAATGATATTTTATCGCAGATTTGAACTCCAAACAAAGAGTTGTACCTGAACGTGATTCTAAGAAGCACTAAGTCTTTGGGTGAGTGCTTCCAAATACATGATTGAACTTGATACTTATTTTAAATGTTTAACAACGTGGTCGGATGATATTTGCTTAGTTTGATCGGGTAAGGGCGTACTTTATCGTATTTGCCCTAATATGATATATTCTTGTCCATTAATTGCCATTGACTTGATAGACATGTATATGATTCATATCTTGTTTGGAATTTCAGAAATCCTGAGGCTAGTTAATCGAGTCAAGCCGGCAAAGGGTCTGGTCGATTAGATAACGAATGCTGGGTCTCTAGTTTGTTGAGTGGAGTGTTATCTCCTCGACTAATCGGTATACTCGAATATTACCTCTAGTGTTTATCTTGAAATTCAGGCCTGGTAAGGGGTTTGGTCGGTGGATGGCGATTGGAGTTAAGTGGTGTACTACTGGACTAGTTACCTTACTTGGAAGTTGAAGAAGTGTCAACTACTACTTGATCAAGTTGTGGTGGAGCTAGTTTGCAAAAGCAACAGTATCATTTTACTTGAAATGTTGAATACTTAATGTTTGGCCATACGAAGCATTATTGCTTATTTTCTTGACTTGTTATGCTCGCTACTTTACTATTCTGATATTTTCACTTTTAATTAATGGTCAACTTGCTATTTGAAATCTCACTGAGCTTTAGCTCACTCAATTAGTTTTGTTTTCCGTACAGGGAGTTCGACCGAGGCGTGAGATTGATACAGGTTAGCGTAGTCTAGTTTTTGAAAATTTTGTAATTGTACTCGCACTAGTCGCTCGATTAGGGTTGAATGTATTTCAAACTCCAATCTTTTGATGTATTTGGGATTGTATAGAAGTTTGAGACAGAAATGAATGTATTTGTACATTCCAAACTTGAAAACTATTGTTCCATTTACGTTCGAGGTTGTGAATTATTTTATCCGAAATAAGTAAGCGAGTTCTGGCGAGAGTTGGGCAGACGGTCCGCTAAAACCTGGGGTACGTCATAGGGGGAGGTGGGGTCGTCATAGTGGTGCTGTCACGGGTGGTATCAGAACTGTTTCGTGTGGTCTCTGCGCAGGGTGAGTTTAGGCCAAGTGGTGTTATGGTCCTGATTTCGTGAATGAGTTTAAAGGAGTAAGTGCTCTTTCGAGCATAAGCTATGAATCATGACTGTTCTAGGTGTCAAACCTTTATGATAGTACTTGGGGACGATAGATATGTATGTCGGGTAATAATCTCAAATGTAGATGATTTACTCTTGGGACGTTAGATCGAGTTATGAATTATCTTATTGTGGATTCTTGTACTTGAGTACCAAATAGTGAAAAGCACTAGAATAAGGGTCTGTATCTTGATTGCATTTGAGATAAGTTATAATGGCAAAGGTCAGAGCACGGAGGATTCTTGTATTGGACTTGACATTTAACCGATTGAGGTGATTGGAATGATGAATGCTATCTTGGACTAGTTCAATAAATGTTTGGCTAGGGTTTTGATAGATTGTGTTTAGATTTGCATTTTAATAGTTGCTGTGAATGTTTAAAGCGTTAGTTTTGCAAACCTATTTTATTTCTCTTATGAAGGTGCAAATTGTTATGTGTTTACTTGATTTTGATATGGACTAAGTTAAACTAAATATGTAATTATTTTGTGATATATCAGATAAATGTATTTTGGACTCTTGATTGACTACTTTTGTCTGCATGCCTAACTGAATCCTATCCTTTTATGTATCTATATACGAAAGCAAGGAAAAAGATATTTGGGCGTCCGTATAGGTTTAGATAACCTCAGGATTAAGGAAGGGTGATTAGAAATCTGCGGCTAACCAAATCAAGAACCCAGAGCCGAGATAAGGGACCAAGTAGTGAAGGCTATAAATTGCATGACACTTTTGTGTTAGTGGTTAGTACTTTGATAAACGTGTAAGATTGTATATTATCTGAGATTGAGAGTTTTAGATCATGTATGAAGATTATGTGGAAAAGAATTTGGTATAGAGATTGTGAGAAAAAAAAAGAGATTTGGGTTCTATACCCATATGCAAAAACTTGAGATAGGGTGTGGAACTTTTGATATACGAAGCATGCTTTAGGATTTCGTTATGTACATAAGTGATAAGTGGCATAGTATCTTTAGATATTGCCCTAACTATGTTCTACTTTCTTGCCTATTTCATTTGAGAATAGATAAGTTTAATCTCTCTCGTGGTTGGATTGGAAGTGAATGAACGTCAAAAAAAAAAACAAATATGGCTAGGGTTACGTATCCTGCTCCTTGGATTTGCCGGGCAAGCTATCATCGAGTTAAGTGAATCGATGAGATGACAAATGTGACTGATCTGCATAAGAAAATAGCGATTTTTCGAAAGGAAATAGAGTTCCAAAGGAAATTAGCTGAGCACTGGGAAGAACGATGGGAACAAAATACTTGGAGAAAATTGAGCTACTACACCAGAACATAGATTGAAAAAGAAATACGAAGGGATTCCAGAAGAGGTGCGGAATAAGTTTAAATTAGTGCATTTGCCTAGTCGAATAGCATCTCAAGACATTCCTAGTCAAAGTTAGCCATTAGTGAGGTTTTGCCTGAAATAGTTGTAATCATTGAATTATGCGTAGTGAAATTTTTATGTAGTAAGCTGTATTTCCCTTAGAAACATTGGACTTGGTACCTGCTGTTTAATGAGTGATATTGAATATTGGTGGTGAGACAGTATTGGATCCTTATCCATGAATTTATTACTATAATTTAGTCTTGAAATTAAGCAAGAATTCTTTGTTTGTGGCTCGAAAGGAAGAAATTTTGGTTTGAGAGGGAAATACGGTTCTCGTGGTAAAAGTGTAAAGATGAAAGGGACCTTACGTTATCGGTGATTAATCAATGTACAGTGTATAAGTTTTAGAATTAGCAAGAATAGTAGTCAAGTTTTAACTCTTCTTTTCATCGAGACTGAAGATTGGGTTACTTTTCATCTTTTGATATCTCCACTGATTTTCTTAGTATGGTGTTTTAGTCACTGCATTATTGCGATTTTCTCTCTAGAAAGATTGTGGTAGTGGCATGAGTGAGGAACAACTCTTGAAAAATAGAAGAAATCACTGTAGAATCGAGTTGTGTAAGCAAGGAAGAGAATTTCGAGGACGAAATTCTGTTAAGGAGGAGAGAGTGTGAGGACCCGAAAAATTAGGTTGTATTTTATTTATTTCTTTGAATGCATTTTCTTTACTTTAACCCATTGCCTTAATTTTTTTGATATTTTTATAAGTGAGTCAAGTTTTTAGATCATTTTCTTGGTATAAATTAGTACATGTTAAGTTTGAAGTGCGTTATGGACATGGGACCCACTAGTGTGGTAAGTGTGATAAATTTTTGACGACTAGGTGAAGTTTTGCATAACCAGATATTATTTTATAAGGTGTTAAGGGATAATTAGAGGTTGACAAGACAATTTAGTGATTGGAAGATAACAAAATGAGGATTAATATTGGCTAAACATTTGTCACCAAACTCTTGGACCTTTGACCTTGAGCAAAGATGTGACGCCCCGAAAGAATAAGAGTGAGAACCCGTAATCCCCTAATATTTTTCCTAGGGTTTTTCCCCTTAATTGCATGTTTTCTGCATTTTCTGGCTTCGAAAAATTTTCTTGGTGGATTTTATGGGTCATTATAGTTTTTAGATGATTTTTCTAGCATTGGGTAGTTTTTGAAAACTTAAGGATATATAATGGACGTGGGACCCACTAGTGCGAAAAGTTCGGAAAAATTCGGCCAATTAGGTTAAGTTTCGGATACTGGTTGAAATTTATCGGGTGTTAGGAGATAAGTAGAGAATGAGATGTGATTGATGTGAGAGGAAACAAAAGGATAGAAATGCATTTAATGGAGGTGACAAGTGTCACCATTGTATTGGAAATAGCTTATGACTTACTATTCATTTTCTTGACTTTTGACCAATTGCTTAAATATCTCAAAAATCACACAAAATTCATTCTTGTCTTCAACCTCTTGGCCGATTCTCTCTCTAGCAAAGAAGGAAGAAAAACCTCTTCAAAGTTTGGCAATTCTCTAGCTCAAATCATCCAAAACACTTGCTTGAACTAGTTTCTACTCCATAAAATCCTTCCATTAGGTGCTAGTGAGTTGTTTGGTGAAGTTTTTTGGAGAAGCTAAGGTGTTCTACAACTTCCTCTCTCTTGTTTACTTGGTAAGTGGTGCTTACACTTCCTCTTACACCTAATGATGTTTAATTTATGCCTAATGGTGGCTATAGTGTTGGAAATTGTGGTTTATTTCTTGGTTTGGAATGAATTGGTGAAGTTTTATTTTTTTGAGGAATTTTCTGGTTTAATTTGATCATGGTCTTGTGGATGTTTATGATGGTTGGTAATAAGGGGTTATGCCTCTAGTGGATGTATATGATAGGAAATTGCAATCAATTTTGGGTTTGGATTGAAATGTGAAAAGTTAGGGTTTCATAACCCCCTTTTCTGTCCGGTTTTGGATCATATGGTTAGAGGCCGAATTGGCCTTTTCTTAAAACATGAAAGTTGTAGGTATTGATGTGTTTGAGATGCCTGTAAAATTTCAGGTCATTTGGAGTAGTGTAGAGTGAGTTATGTCATTTTTACTGTTGCTGTCTGGGTGATCAGAATGTGCGAACTGCGCTTGTAATCGTCTGTTTTGACTGGAATTGCTTTGGATTTGGATGTTGGTGTCCTCTGATGAAATGTAGCTTGATTTCTTAGCTATCATATGCCTTTGGAATCAATGCATTTGGACCTGTGTAGACTGAGTTGGGCGAATTACAGCATTGTGTGATTTGTAAACCTGCAATTACGGTTCTGGTTTGGTATTCTGCCTTTTTGACCTAGTTGTGCTAGGATTTGGACTGAGTGGCCTTCTACATTGTTGTAGCCCTGTCTTTTAGCTTCGAGATGGTGGGTCTTACACCCTCATCCGATAAGCGTAGCGCATTTTGTGCCATTACCGCATAAGGAGGCCAAAACTGTTTTTGTTATTAGGGCTAATATAGTTACATTTCCTGATTTTCTGGTTTGCTATAGTTACATTTTCTGATTTGTTGTTATGCCGTCAATTTATTTTCTTGGAAATTGAATGAGTTAAAGTGGTTTTGGAAATGTATTTTGTATCAAATTGGGTGTATTTCCTTGAGAATTTTATTGGATCTTTCAAATAAGGATTCGAGGGCTAAGTTCTAGTTAAATGTGTATATTTCCGCAAGACAACTAATGTGACCATTTTACCATTCGAAAACGATATTTCTTAGTCTATCAAGTTGGATTATCAATTGTTCTAGTTAGGTATTTTCCGTCGGAAACTTAATAACCTTTTTGAAGTTAGTTTTGTACTTATTTTATCAACCCTAGTTATGTCGTCCACCGGCCCTAATGGACTCTTTTCACTTTAAAGTCACCTTTAACCGTTTTACTCGCTTTACTCGTAATTAGCCGAGTTCCTTTATGTCACTTACTTGTTTTGCTATATGACTTGTAATATTCTTTCTCGTTAACTCTTAGGTTTTCTCGATGACCGAGGGTAATATCTGGAAGAATATTTTGCACGTTATTTTGCGTAATTAGGTGAGTGTTCCTTGTTTGTTATGTTTCATGATTATATGGCTTGTATGAATGATTGATAAATGTTAAATGCTTTCAATGATTGCTAAAACGAGTTTTTGAGGCAAGTGTGTACTTTATCGCACTCGGCCTAAATGATTGTGAAAGTTTCAATGATTGAACGATTGAAATGTTATTTGTGCATGAATGTAAGCCTTTGGGCTGAACTGGCCATTGCCCCTTGTTACCGGTCGTCTCGAGCCAGAAGCGGACTTGGTCAGGCGATTAGGGACTTGGGTGAACGTTTCGGTATACTCGAGTATTACCTTGTAGGTTGGTGGAGCCTGGCCAAAAGCCAGGGACAGGGTGAATGAATGAATGAATGAATGAATGAATGAACGACGGGTTTTATTTATACAAAATGCATTTTCAAATGATTGAAGGTATAAGGGAACGAAAGGAGAATGAATGAACGAATGAATGAACGAATGGCTCCTTGTGAGCACGTATCCTTTTAATGAATGTGTTTATCGCTTTCACTTATACCTGTATCTGGAATTCTTGGTTATCTGTAACGAATGCATGGAACTGCTTGTTGCCTATGTGTGCGGAACCTCACTGAGCTTTCCAGCTCATTCCTTTAGTTTTTTGTTTTCCTTAGCAGGGGAAGACGTGCAAGGACGGAAGCTACTTATAGACTAGCCGATCTAGTACTTTTGACTCTTATGTTATGGTTCTCGCCCCAATGTTTGGTGGGTTGGTAGTATGGAGAATAGAGAACCTTTGTACATAAGTAGTATTGCTTTTGGGATGGTTATGTATATAAGTTTACGTTTAAGCTTGGAATTATTGTTATTTCGATTGCTTGGTGGGTTTTATTGCCCTTTTCTTATAGTGACTGACTGAGTCCCGGCGAGAGCTGGGCAGGCGGTCCGCCGAACCCTTTGGTTCGCCTTAGGAGGAGGTGGGGCTGTTACAAAAGACTTTCTTACCTCTTGAATAAAAATAAATTTGGACCAACAACTCTTCCATTTCCTTCCCTCCACGGCCGAACCTCCTTGAGAGAAAGAGAGAAAGAAAGCTTCAACTTCAACCTCCATTCCTTGCTTGAATCTTAAGTTCCAACCACAGATTTTGCAAAATACTCCATAAAAGTTGTTCACTAGGGAAGATTAAGGGCTTGAGTGGAGAGATTTTTCGAGGAAAATCACTAAGCTTCCATCTTTCTTGGAGGCACAAGGTAACTTTGGCAAGAAACTTTCCTCTACTTCAAATATATGCAAACTAGTGGTTTAGGGTTTCAATTTCGGTAGTTTCATGAGAAAATTTCATGGTTTGAAGTTGTGATGTGAAATTTTCAGTTTTTATGGTAATTTTCTGCCCACATATGATGCGTAAGTGTTGGCTATGGCTTGGTAGCTTTGCTATGTCAAATATATAGCTTTTATATGCTAGTTTGACTTGCCTAAAGAAAATTCCAGCTTGTGAGTAGGAATTCCAGCTTAGGGTTTCATTTTCTACCTTGAGTAGGTGATGGTTATATGCTTGATTTAGTGAGTTGTTGGATTGGTATGTATATGCTTGATTTGAGGCTGTTTTGTGGTGTGAATGAAACCTTGAATTGGCTGGAAAAATTGTTAAAAACAAATGAGATACTGCTTAAAATTTGTCCGCAGGAACCCTTGGGCAGTCTTAGGAAATCTGCTATATCTTGTAGTAGAAAAGTCAAAATTGAGTTCCGTTTATTGAGTTTGAAACTAGAGTCAGAGTACTATCAACCGCGAAAATTTCAGCCTTTTTTGCAATTCCCATGAATATTTGTAATTTTTCAAAGTTGATTGAAATTACATACCTGTTCTGTCTTTTACTGGATGAATAGCAACTTGAGACTCGAATTTGACTAACTTAGGGACTGAATCTTACAAATGTGTCTTCTAGAAATTGTAACCCTTTGTGCCTATTTTTCGATGGTATAAAGTTTATCAATTTTGGTCTTAAGAAGCTTAAGATATGATTTTTCAAATAGTGTTGCGCAAAGCTGAGAAATTCTGTTCTCTTAGAACTATTTTACTTTCATTTCCCACTTTAAGTGTGGAGTTGGTCTTTCATTTTGGGTATGGTTTATGAGTGGAATTGAGATTTAAGAAAAAGGAAATGAAGTCTTAGAAACCTTAAGTTCTTCATGTATTTTAGTTTCGTTTTGCTAGTCTTTTACTATAGTATGTGACCGCAGAACTCGAGATGGTTCAAGAGGACGAACCAGGGTTCAAGTGAAGGGTTGCATTTGATTGGTGAGTGTGTCACTCGCATGACTTGTTGCTTAACTGGTTCACTTGTACTTGCAATTTGTGACTTGAATAACTGTGACTTCTGTTTATTCTGGACGAAACAAGGGTGTACTTTATCACACTCGTTTCTCTTGCCTGTTTTATTGGTTCCTGTATAAATTTGAATCTGTTACTTGTGCATGATTTTGATGTCGTTCGGAGGCTTGTATCCAAAGACTTTATTATGAAATCTGAGCTCATTCTCATTGATAGTTAATCGAGCCGAGCCGGCAAGGACCTGGTCGATTAGATAACAAACCATGAGTCTCCTGTTTTGTCGAGTGGAGTGTTATCTCCTCGACTAATCAGTATACTCGAATATTACCATCACTGTTTCTGCTTGAGGCGTTCGAGCCCGGTAAGGGAGATGTTTAGTGAACGAAACTTGGTGTAAAGTGGGGTCTACAGTCATGGTCGTTTCTTTAAACGTTGACGGAGGGTCAACGGGTTTGGATCAAGTAATGCAAAAGAGAAAATTGGCACTTGAGGGCCATCTGTATCAATAGCAATTCAATAGTAATAGCACTTACACAATAGTGAAAACTATAACATTCACGAAATTCACAATTTATAATAAACCCCCTTGAGTAGGATGTAGAAGCTCTCAGGAGCTAAATCTTTGTTTACTTTGCCCACGTTCAATCCAATACCTTCTTGTGACAACACCCCGTCACCCGGGTAGATAATTAAATTTATAGCACTTTACATATTCCATTTATGTTTCTGAGACGATTCGAGAGGCACCTCCCACCCAAATCGGTGTGGTACTTACTATCGCTCAGTTTATGGGTCTAAGACGATTCGAGAGGTACCTCCCTCCCAAATCGGTGTGGTACTTACTATCGCTCAATTTATAGGTCTGAGACAATTCGAGGGGTACCTCCCACCAAATCGGTGTGGTACTTTCTATCATTCAGAGGTCGATGAGACACTGCTCTAATCGATTTAGAATGCTTAATGGTTCTGAGATGATTCGAGAGGTACCTCCCACCCGAATCGGTGTGGTACTTGCTATCATTCAGAGGTTTAGGGTACTGAGACGACTCGAGAGGTACCTCCCACCCGAATCGGTATGGTACTTACAATCGGTCAGTGGTCGATGAGGCATCGCTCCAATCGATTTAGCATGGTTTAGGATATTGAGACGATTCGGGAGGTACCTCCCACCAAATCGGTGTTGTACTTATAATCGTTCAGTGGTCGATGAGGCATCGCTCCAATCGACTTATGCAGCCATAGCATAATTGATCATTTCATTCAATCATTCAATACATTCAATCATTCATTTCATTTCAATCAAGTCATTCATGATTCAGTCAATTCAATCAAGTCATTCATGATTCATTCATTTCAATTCAATCAAGTCATTCATGATTCATTCAAATGAGACCAAGTATGGTAAGATACACACTCGACTCAGTATTTTCAAAATCTCCAATCACTAATAACAATTAAACACATATCAAGTTTACATACACTTGACACTCACCAAGTAAATAAAGGAGAATTTGTCACTTGAAGGTTCAGACATTCACCGTGGGATCCTCTTGAAGGTCCTCTTGTATGCCTGAGTAAGTAATAACGAACTACTACTTAGAAACCCCATTTATCGAAGAAGATTGTACTAGAGTACAATCTAAAAAAATCTCATGAAAGTGAGGCTTAATTAATCATAAATCGAGGCTCAAAGGTGGCGTTTTAAAACACAAGAGAGATCTGGTTTTTATCTTTGAAATCAAGTGTAAAACGATCAAGTGATATCAAAGGAAAAGAGAGAGTTTGAAAAACTCCATTTCCTTTAAGTTAGGAATTTTCAAATTTGTTACATGTACTTTGAAAAATCGTATCTTACTCTCTACAAGTCCAAATTTGGAAAACTTGGTATCGTTGGAAACTATTTCCAAAGTACTAAAAGTTTCTAGAAGACACTATTGCATGATTCCAGATGGAAGATATTCAAAATTCGGCCCAAAGTTGCTGTTTTGGAATGCCAAGACAGATTTGGGTTGATTTTCAGCAAAGTTCGGAAATTCGGCAAAATTCATACAATGCGAACTAGCCTCTAAAATTTGGAACTCAATTAGAGTTACAATCAAAGTTTTCAACTCAACAAGCTGAACAAGAATTGGAGTTTCAAGCACCCAGATATGGTGGCTCAAAGTTGCTGAATTTCCTCACTGAACAAAGATTTTCCAGGTTTAAAGCTTGAGCTTTGGTACTTTAGTTGGGCATCGAAATGGACTCGGAACGGCACCCAAGTTGGCAATATTACACTACCATATAAGGGCATTTCTCTGTAAATTTTCATGTAAAACTCGCACGGGAAGTCAGTTAACAAAATCATTGAAGTTCCAAGAATTTCCAAGGCAAATCTACCTTGTACTTTCGTTTTCCTTTTTCTCAAACATTTGGCCAATGAAAATTCCTCAAACATGATTCATTGATAAAGACAAAGTCTAGGAAACATCCAAAATATGCTTGGTAGGTGATTAACACCAAGGATTTCGAATAACAAGTCCCAAATCAAGATTAGCTATAAATCAGTCCAGAATTAGGGTTTTCTTTCACGAAGACAGCTCTGAAATCTGGCCACATCTCACTCAGTTCAACTCAGAATTGAGCGTGGTCAGTGGTGTTGAAAACTACATTCATAAGGTTATAATTTCTTAGAAGAAATAGTTTTAAAATTCTGTCCACAACTAGCTCATATTTGAGCATCAATTCGCAGCTCAAAACAGGGCTTCCAGTACAGACGAGAAACAGAACAGGCAACTTTACAAGATTGGTATGGCTCAGTCAGATGGAATCAGGGCATGAATTTTATACCATTGGAAAACTGGAAGTGTCTAGTTTCTAATACCATAAACGGCACTCGATTTCGACATCAGAATAAAGAGTTATGGCCGAAACAAAATCACTACTAGAGAGGCTCTGGTTACGTTTCCAGTTTTGCTACATTTTCGAAATCTCAACTTTTTGCCAACCAAATTGGATGATTTTTGGTGAAAACATTCCACACAACCTATACAACATATCTATATCAAAATCAAGTCAATTTAACCATAAAAAAATGCACCAACAGGTGCGGCAAAGCAGGGGCAGAACCGGCACCTCAACATGCAACCCCTCATTTGATTTCCTTTTCACTTTTAACACTTAGCTCTACTAAATTAACACTTATTCAACACAATTAACATCCAATCTCATCAAATCAGATCATCAAATCCATTGTGGGATTTCATAGAGCCCACTCATAAGATTTCCAACAATATAAAGCTACCCATATGAATCTATGAGTTCACAAGTGCAATCTAGCTTACATAAACTAAGATTTGAAGAGTGGATGATCATATACCTCCTTAGATGTTAAGTCCAGAAAATTTCGGTCCTTTGAAGCTCAAGAAATCCATGGAAATGCCGCTCTTCTCCTAGCTTAAGATGATCACCAAGTGATTTGCAAGTTGTGTGTAAATTTTGGAGTGATTTGATGAAGAAATGAAGCAAGAGATTGAGGAGAGAGGGTGGAGAAAATTTTGGTCTTGTTCTTCCTTGAGAGGTTCGGCTATTTGAGGGTGTGTGAGGGAGGGAAATCTGATGTAGTTGGCTTCTAATGGAAGCTTAAAATATGTGGCCCAAAATTACTCCAAGTCCACTAAGAAAATAATGCGCGTGCGCGTGCACGCGCGTTTCGTGCTCGTTTTCTCTCGGGTTTGTTTCACTTGTGCCCTAAGCCTTTAATGCACTTCCATTCATACTATTATAATTCACTCTAAATAGTCTAAAAATAAGAGTCTAATATCCCTCAAATAATTGCGCGCGCGAAAATGCGTACTTCTGATTTGTGCGCGATAACGCGAAATTTCTAAGGAATTCTTATAACGATGGTATAACTATCTAGTACTTGAGGATTTAAACATAAAAATAACTATTTTAAAACTAATGTATAAGTCTTCAATTTCCAAGCTTGTTGTACCCTTGAATCGATTATTATCTCCAAACGCGCATTCACTATTCTCACTAAACGAGCTTTTATAAATTAGATTTTTAAACGAGTCATTTTAAAAATATAAGTAAGTCATAGTTCCATGTAATTAGGTCTAAAAAGATTGAAATAAAATATTCGGAGCAAACGAGCAATAAAATATTTAAATAAGCTGATAATAAGAGTTTAAAATAGGTAAATTTTTGCGAGTCCTCACATTTCATGCTAAGTTAGAAAAGTTGAAAGATGAACTTTTAAAAAAAACATATTTTTGGTGAGATTGTTGCTTTTGAATAGGTATGCCTCATGTGCATTTCCTTTTGATTTTAAAATCTAAGCACAAACTATATACTCCAAATGAATATGACAAAACAGTTTGTGTTGAGATACCTGACAAGCAAAAATTTTCACACATATAAAAAATGGTGCTCAAGCATATGTTCCATGGTCCTTGTGGTTCAGTAATTCCACAAAATGCTTGCATGAAGAAAAATGGAATCTGTAAAAACTCTTATCCAAAAGAGTTCTGCGAGGCAACTATTCAAACAATTGATGCATATCCAAAATATAGACGAAGAGATAACGGCATTAAGATTAAAGTGAGAAATGCATGGCTCGATAAGCGTTGGACTGTCCCTTACAACCAATATCTACTTGCAAAAATTGACTGCCAAATCAATGTTGAGATATGCTCAACAGTGAAGGCAATCAAATATATTTACAAGTACGTTTTTAAGGGACATGACAGAATCAGTTTTCAAGTTATTGCTGACAGTTCAGATTGTGAAATTAATGAAATCAAACAGTATGTATCACCAAGATGGATATCTTCTCCAGAGGCTACTTGGAGAATCTATAGACTTTCAACTAACGAAATAAAACCAGCCATTATCCACTTGCAATTGCATCTGAAAACCAACAACCAATGAACTTCAAGAAGAATACTGATTTGCGTAATATTCTATATAATAATCAATTGAGAAGAACAATGTTAACTGAATTTTTTACATGAGGAGAACAAAGAAGGAAGCTTAGGATCTAAATTGCACCTATGTGCAATTTTCAGAATATTTTGTTTGGAAACCAAGCAAAAGAATGTGGAAAATTGGTGAACAAAGAGATTCTATAGATAGAATAGTTGCTGCACATCCTGGTGAAGATGAAAAATACTATTTGAGACTCTTGTTGACAAAAGTTAAATGTCCAACCACATTTGCTGACTTGGGAACTTTTGGTGGAGTTCAAGTACAAACTTTCCATGAGACAGCACTGCTAGGGGATTATTGGAGCATGATGATAGCCAGGAACTTTATTTGCAAGAAGCTTCTCACTTTCATATGCCATATGAAATGAGCAGATTATTTGCAACCCTGCTGGTTTATTCTTGCCCCAACAATCCGATAGCATTGTGGACTAAATTTGAAAATGTTATGTCTAAGAATTTCTTAGATATAAAACATTAACAGGTAGTCAAGTTAGGACAAAAGTACTTGACCAAATAAATGGTTTCTTACAATCTCTAGGGAAAAACATTTCTTTATTCAATTTGTGTCCCCATGATTTTTCAATAGATGATATGGAAAGTCAAAAAAGAGCATTAAATGCAGAAAGAAACATAGTTTTTACATCAGATGATCTAGATGCTTGTGCTTTCTTGAATCAAAAGCAAAAAAAAGCATTTAATCTCATTTCTGAGAGAGTTTACAGCAATAAAAGTGGTGTTTTTATCATTGATGGTTCGGAAGATATTGGAAAAACCTTTTTATATCATGCATTACTAGTAGATATTAGGTCAAAAGGTTATATTGCATTACCCATTGTTACATCCGGCATAGCAGCTTCAATTCTTCTTGGAGGAAGAATAGCTCACTCACGATTCAAAATTTCAATAGATATTTCTGATGGATCAACTCGTCGTGTGAGTAAGCAAAACTCTTTAACAACTTTGATAAGAGAATCAAAGTTGATCATTTGGGATGAAACTCCGATATCTAAACAAGCAGGTATTGAAGGATTGGATGATTTGCTTAAAAACATCATGAATTCAAGTGAAATTTTTGGTGAAAAGGTAGTGGTTCTTGGAGGAGATTTCAGGCAAATTTTACCAATTGTTTGCAGTGGAACTAAGGTTGAAACTATTAATGCTTGCTTGATTAATTCTCCCTTGTTGCCACAGTTGCAAAAGTTATAGTTAACTGAAAATATGAGAGCAAAATTAGATCCATTGTTTACTCAATTTCTATTGAAAATAAGAGATGGTTTAGAACAAGCAGATTGTGTTGATTCAGTTGTTATATCATCTTCCATTTTGATCAAGTATACCAGTGAAACTGATGCACTTTAAAGACTAATAGATGCTGTCTATCCTGATATTAATAATGTATCAGAAAATGCAGCTTTATCTTTGAACAAAGCAATGCTCACAATAAAAAATCACTTTGTTGATGAAATCGATGATCTGATGATTAAAAAGTTTCTAGGAGAAAGTATAGTATGCATCAGTTTGGATCAAACAATTGATCCAAATCATCAGGCTGAATATGTTGATTTCCTTAATACATTAAGTCCGAGTGGTTTACCACCTCACAGACTTGTACTTAAGCCAAATGCACCTATAATTTTATTATGAAATATTGATCCCACAAAGGGCCTATGTAATGAAACAAGAATAATATGCAAATCTTTGACTAAAAATGTCATTCATCCACAAATAGCAGTTGGTCACTTTTCTAGCAAAAAGGTCTTCATACACAAGATTCCTTTACGGCCTTCAAATGATGAGCAATATCCTGTTCCCTATAAAAGGATTCCATTTCCTATTCGATTATATTTTGTTTTGACTATCAACAAATCTCAAGGACAAACACTTGATTTTATTGGTGTGTACTTGAAAGAACTAGTATTTTCACACAGACAATTGTATGTTGCTTTATCCCGTGCAAAAACATCCAATGCTTTGCGAGTTTTGATTAAACCAAAATATTTTAACTCTCATGATATCGATCACACAAAAATATTATTTATAGAGAAATATTGGACCAATCTTGTTATTTATCTCAAGGTAAATACCCATTTTTACTTGTTGTATTTTCTCTGTTATAAAAC
Organism: Coffea arabica; assembly: GCF_036785885.1. Classification (NCBI taxonomy): domain Eukaryota; kingdom Viridiplantae; phylum Streptophyta; class Magnoliopsida; order Gentianales; family Rubiaceae; genus Coffea; species Coffea arabica. Next base: position 48,790,396 of record NC_092321.1, read on the forward strand.
CTATAAATTTGAAATAAAGATTCATACATGCACTGATTTCTTTACATTATTATTACTTCAGGACAAGATGAGCAGACATTTATTTCAGATATTGGATGTCAATAAATAAACTGGACCATGAACTGCTCTTATTCAGATAGTTGAAAGAGGAAACATACATGTGGGATGCACTGCACCTTACAAAAGTTTTGTCACTTCTTGCTGACTGACTCTCAAGTATAACATAATATCTAATATCTAAATATTTTTTGTTATCTTGATTACTAGATAACAATACATGTTGTATATCATAAAATAGGGGACAAGAGTATCTGTTGTTCTTTACGATAGCTGCATAAGGTAATTCTACCACATGCTTTGACCATTTAGGCAATATTACATGTTAAATGCATCACTAATGGACACTTTTGTGAATTTAAGAATTAATGGTTATCTGTTGTCTTGGTCTATTAACAATGATACTTTGATTGGCCCTTATGAAGAACCGGTTCCAACAACATTGCCATGTCGATTTGAACTCACTAAGTTTCATGATCTGCATAAATATGAAGACACATAAAATGTACAAAGTAAGTTATGATTTTAAGTTCAAAATTCTTATCTTATCAGCTATAGAAACACCGCTTGTATGTTCAACAAAAGTATTGTCAATTTAATTTTTTTTTGGAAATTCAAATATGAGGGTAGTTGTCATACATGCTTTTCCTCAGAGACAACAGAACAACAACACAACAAGAGATTTTGTGATTGTCAATGAGGAGTAAACTGCTGCTATTACATGCTCAAATATAATTTCAGAAAATTGATAAATACTATAACTTAATTTGCTTTTTATTTTGAAGGAAAAAGCTAATGCTACTTACTCTTTGGAATGAATTTGAAAAAGATGATGACACAAAGATTGTCAACAACATTGGTTCAGCACCACTGATCATAGCAATAAGGGTTAAAGTGACAACCTTTAACTGTAAATATATATTTTTCATAGATGATTACTGTTTAGATATTATTTTCATAGATATATTACCTTTAAATTCTTTTTTCTTCAACTCTTTCTTTAACTTCTCAGTTATCCTTTTGTTTCCTTTACATTGCTCCCCGCCTTCAGAAATGCAGCTTAATCAATGGTAAACAAATTTTTCTTATATATAGAAGTCATTTCAAATTCACATAGCATCACAACTTATTAAGTCAGTTTTTTATCTCATGAAAAAAAAAAACAATTCAAGTCTTAACTACTATCATATAGTTCTGCATATCTTGCTTTTTCCTGCTCAGGTTTCTTGATCACAGACAAGAACTGAAAGAATTGCTTGAAGCAAAAACATACAAAGATTCTTCCATTTTGCTTCCTCCTCCAAAAGAGGAAGACATAAGAGAAATATGCAATGTACTAGCTTTGTTTGATACTGTAAGTTTCATTCACACAAACACACACACATACACATTCTTCAGTTCTAACATTCTGAAGCTTCTGGTATTCTTGCACTATATTAATATAATCATTCCATAAGAATAACTAATACTTCCATGTTCAGTCATTTTTGTTAAAGACTATTATTGATAGCATTAGTCAGTATTTTTCTATATAAAATTTTGATTGAAATCATTAGTTCAATCTTTGTAATTTTTTTTATTTTTAGGAATTGTGCAAATTTACCGAATGTCCTTAACTTTTTAGAGTCTTAATTCATAATTATCTTGCAAATTGTTTGCTCTTCAAATTAACATGCATAACTTGCACAGGTATTTTTCCGTATAAACTATCAATCTAATATCCTTCTTTGTATTCATAGGATGTATCCTTTCATATCTCATTTAACCATTTATCAAAACTAATTTTCCCTTAAAAATTTCTATTTTCTGGTTTACTGCTTCAATTATAATTAGAAAAGAACTACTTTAATTACTATTGTTAGTTAGACTGATGCTGTTAATTTTGCTAAAATCCTCCAAAATTTATGACACTTAATATTTTTTCACAGCAAAGGATTGCTTGGATACGAGCTGCTACAAGTTATATTTCTAAACAAGTAAAGTGTTGGGTCACAGCTTGCAGGAATTGTCACAAGACTGTCAATGCTCTAACAGAATGGATTAGAACATATCCATCGTGCAATGAATCCACTCGCGGAACTAGGGGTGCAAACGAGTCAAGTCGAGATTTGACCTAATCGAGCTAATCCTTAACTTAGTTTTATGAACTTTGAACTCAATCTCGAGCTCGAGCTCGATCTTAAAAAATAAAAATATAATTATTTTATTTTTTAAAAATGAATAAAATAATAGTTTTTCTTAACAAATAATAAAATATTAGGAATATATATATAATTTTACTATTACAACAAAAAATAATATATATATATATATATAATCAAGTCGGCTCGCGAGCTAACAAGTTGAATATTTTTGAACTCGGGTTTGACTTGGTCAGGTCGATCTCGATGTTGATCGTCTCGGATTCGAATTGCTCGCAAGCGACTTGATTCATTTGCAACCCTACACGGAACTAAGGTTACCTTTTTTTTTTTTTTTTTTTAAATATTCATTTATTCAAGATGTGAGCAAACCAATACAAGATAATTGAAGGCGTTTTCCCCCTACTGAGCCACTAGTCTAAAAGACGGGATTTGGGCAGCATCCATAGCAATACAACCTCGCACCTCCCTAGGAAGCTGGAGATGCGACTCAAAAACTTGCGTGGTACCCCCTTGTAGAGCAGCTAGCCTATCTGCCACCCCATTTGCTTCTCGGAATATGTGTGTAAAAGACATAGCCACTTGATCCAAAAGGCGCCGAATCCGCCGCAGGACATTACATAACAACCAACCTCCCTGAGCCGAAGAGTTGACTAACGATACGAGTACCGCCGATATCAATACAAATTACAATATAGTAGATTATGTTATATATTAGATTTTCAAGCCTTGCTATTAGACTAACTGCAGAATACTTCAGGTGTATTGGAATTAAGCTCACTGATCAAACTGGAAGCATGAACTACATTATCTACACTCCTGATGCTGAAAAGTTGATTCCTTATACTACTATTAAGCTCCAAGATGCATACCAAAGTGTAAATTTAGAAGAACTTCAATTGTAAAACTAAATAGATTACATGACTAATTTATTCTGTGCAATAACTGCCTTTGTTTTAATTCAAACCAAGAAAATGAAATGAAAATTTTGAAGTTCATTTGTATAGTTGTAATGAATGCATTTGCTGGTTCAATTGGCATAATTTCTTTTTCATAAAATCCAAAAAAAAAAAAATCAAATGTTGTAGTCATTCATTTGTTTCTTTCCACAGCATACACTATGCTTTGTTCAAATGATTTTCTTTGAAGATTACCTATTGGATGTCTATTGCTTCTGTTCATTCTAACTGCTAAATTCAAAACTACAACACATAAAAATTAACCAAGTCATTGCTACTCTTTCCCTTATAGCCAAACAGAATTTTTTTTCCACTCTTAGCTGCATGTACTTCTTCATGTCTATTCTTCTGTTCTAAGTTTAATATTTAAAATGTCATTTTCATTTTCCTGCTAAGTTGTAAATGTTCTAAATGGTCAACTATCCTGAATAATTTGATGAAACTTTAGACTGTATACATAGTATAATAGTCAAACGAATACAAAAAATCTAATACAATTTCTATGCTGAATAAATTATACAGAGAGTGCCTTTGGATTTGGAACTTGTAGAATCTATTAGCAAGCAGACAATTGCGTGTTTGTTAGCTCCTATGATGTAGAATATCATGGTCAACCACAAAAAAAGAACACTATTATGAAAGCCTACACTGTTGAAGAATTGTCTCAAATATTGTTAGGTGTGAATAATGAGAAGCTCTCAAAAATCCAAACCAATCTTCTTATACCTGCAATCCTGGAACAAAAGCATAAACCAGAGGAACAAATGCTTTTTCCAACAACCAAATCAGTACTTGAAGAAATTGCTGCACCCACTTCTACTGCACATGATAAGTCAAGCTCGAAGGCTCCAACAAAAAGAAACCTCTCATTTGAGCAAGAAATCATAGCCACTTTAACTCCTTCTACACATGAAGCTTCAGCAAAACTCCCAGAAACTCATCCTTAAGTGCATTCTTCCATATTGATACCAGAAAGCAACTCTTCAGAGAAAAATGCAGAACCAAGTCCATTAAAGAAACTGAAGAACATTGTTGAATCTGAGTAGTCACCATGTCCAAACTAGAAATAATCTTTTGTTAGCTTCTTCTTATGTCGCATTATCTAACTCTTACTTTTGTTGACATATTATGATCCATTATCTTTGCTTGCCAAACTTAACGAATCATAATATATCTTTTGAATCCTTTGAAAAAAGGACACTATAGAGTAGCAATGTGAAACTATCTGAACCTATAAAACTTGAAAACTGTTTTACAGTTATCTATTCATCAGTTAGGCTAATGCTAACATATTAAGTATAGTCTTCAATATGAACTATATAATTTTCCTATCTTACATAGTCAAATCTAATATTCAACAAATAAAGCTAAACATTTAAACTACATAGATAAACATTAATGAAGAAAACAAAAAAAAAATTTACCCTTAAAACAAAATGGCAAAACAAATTATTTTTGTAATACAAGTAACACTAAATATTGAAACAATTCCTTCTCATATTAAAGTACAAAGTTAAATAGATGAACATTTTCTAACAAACCTGTAGATTCTGTAAACTTATGAAAAAGGCAAACTCATTTTTCTGATCAAATTGAAAGAAATCAAACAAGTCATTATTCAAGTCTACTTAACCTTATTGTATACATGTCAGCATACACTCTAAAAATTGAATAAAAGATCTTTGAAGGACAATTATACTTCGAAAGAATCATTACAAAAATACTACCATTCATTGACTCTGCGATACAACAGATGACATAACTTATACCATAGTAAATTTAGTGACATGATCACATGACTAGCAAGTAAACCCTTAAATCTTTTTATGTGACTTGCAAGGTTAGTATAGCATATCATTCATTCAGTTTTTACCTGATACACTAACCTGCTGCCATCTATATTTGTCTTTATAAATACCTAAGACTTTCCTATGTACAAATGAGCACTTATGACTCACAAGTACTCACACTCAATCTATGAAAAGAAACAACTAAGTCTACATTCACTCTTAAGCTATACATGTATTTTTCCTTCTATTCTTTTTCTACAATTTTATAACTACACTACATTGATGCTTGTGACGACTCCACCTCCCCCTAAGGCGTACCAAAGGGTTCGGCGGACTGCCTGCCCAACTCTCGTCAGGACTCACTCACTCGTATCACGTGCATACATCCATAGATAATAAATAACGGCACCATTTAAACTTATAATTTACTTCGATGCACAATCAATATACAAAGCCTCTATATACCCAAACAGGTTCAAAGTGTATACAATCCAAGTACAATCATCCCAATCGAGTGATAGCGCGAGTACAAGTCAAAAGTCAAAAACAACTAGCTTATGCTAGTCTTTACATATCTCACGCCTCGCTCATACCCCTGTAAGGAAAACAAAACTAACGGCGTGAGCCAAAGTTCAGTGAAGTTCCAAATATCAAATTGGACATCAAATAAAGTAGTAACAGTGTGATAGTGAAATAGCGAGCAAACAAGTCGAATAAGAGAAATAACATTTCAGATAATCAAGAAATATCTGGTTCACATTCATATGTAAGGATACAATAGCTCATCTCTCAGCTCCATCCCAACTTGAACAATTGGTAGTTGACACTCCGTCAACTTTCAAGTAATGAACTAGTCCAGAAAAACCCTACTTCACGCCAATCTCCTTTCACCGATCAATCCTCTAATCGGGCTCGTACACCACACGAAATACGGGTGGTAATACTCGAGTATACCGATTAGCCGAGGAGATAACACTCCGCTCGACATCACTAATTACCCAGGGTTCGTTATCTAATCGACCAGGCCTTTGCCGGCTCGACTCGATTAACTAGCCACAGGATTTTTGAAATTCCATGCAAGATATAATTCACACGCATGTAGAGCAAGACAATTGAAATCGATGAACAAGAACAAGTCTTATTAGGACAAGTGCGATAAAGTACACCCTTGCCTTATCAAATCACTTATATATCATGTAATCACATTAGTCAAAAATAAATCACAAATATCAAGTTCAATCAGATATTTGGAAGCACTCACCAAAAGTAGTGCCTCTAGTGATCGTGTCTGGGTTGTACTCCTGGTTTGGAGTCCAAATCTGCGATAAAACTTGACTTAAGAACTTTTGAAAATCGACTAAGGTTCAAAACTCAGACGTTTCATTCAATAAGAATCAAGAAATTGAAATTTACTTGAAGAGTAGTCGTGAAACACTTGCTCGCTTTTTAAACTACAAAACTTTGTAACATTTATACTTGGAAATGCCATTTGAGTCGAAAGTACAAGGAAAACATACTTCGAGCAGTCATTATTTTTATTTTTCAAGGGTACAAGTTCGGCCAAATCCTTACTTATATACCTCGGAAAAAGAAGACGCAAATATCCTAGATGGTTCAAGTAGTAATCACTCTTAACCCTTACTCAAATCGCAAGTATATTTCTCTAGTCCTTGAGCGTAAATTTGGGCAGCACGCCCTTTGTATTTTCCTATTTCTAGCCATTTATGGCTTCATTCTTTTCCTCCAAATGGCCATATCTCAAGCTACCAAAGTCCGTTTAAGGCGTTCTTTGAGGTGTTGAAAAGCTAAGACAAAGTGCTAAAATTTTCATGTTTTGGAAAATGGCTAAATCAGCACGGATCATAGTGAATAGACACGGTCAACTGGATGAACTGTCTAAAACTGATCACTGGATGCATCCTAGGGCAGTGAGGGTATTTTGGTCTTTTCACAGGCCACGTTACTACGATTGGACTGAAATTTTGTAGGAAACTATAAAACATATTTCTCTACAACTTTCATGTTTTATGCTAAGACTAATTCGGTCTCTAACATCAGGAACTGGAACCGGACAGAACTGAGCTACAGTTTTCCAGAAATCTGAAATTTTACGGTTTCAAAGGAAACTTTCTTCATTTCTTGCTTCAATCACTACCACAACCTCTTATATAAGCTTAGATACAACATATACTATCCATACAGCAAGTATAGCCAGAAAATCATTCAAACCCTAATTCATGTAACTCAAGAACATACACTATATCCATCCAAATCATTATAATAGCTATCATCCACCACAAATTTAAGGTGCTATGCCAAGTTAAGCAAGATTAAGAGTAAGAAATGGTAAATCAGCATTATTACCTTACTAAAGTTACTTCCAAGAGCAGCCCTAGCTTTTCCTTCCAAACTTTCACCAACACACCACTAGCTAAACACTCAAAGAAAGTTTTAATCGGATTAGTTTCTTGTTTCCTCACTTAAGTGACTCAAACTCAAGATGGATTGGTGTATCTCTCCCTTGGTTTTTCTCTCCCTCTCTCTCGGCCAAAGCAAGCAGAAAATGATGAAGAAAGGAAGCTAAATGGTGATAAGAAGGCAATACAATTTGGTCTTGGTCAAGGCCCTAGATGGCCAACAAGTGGCATCACCAATTTCCACTCATTTTTTTTTCTTTTCCTTGCAAATTTGGTCAACATTTTCGGCCAAAGCTAGCTGATAATGAGGGGATATTTTGCACAAATTTTAATGAGCTTATATGGTAAGAAAGTGGTGATCAAGTAGTGTGTTCAATTGGTAGTCCACGATACACTTCGATTCGCACCGTTTTTCCTTAAATCACACGTGCTAGGGTTTTTACTTCCTATTCACTAACTTTTTATCATTACTTCTAATCACATATTATTTCTCACCTAAAAGTCACTCTTAAGCACCAAATTTGATCCTTACTCCGTACCGGATAATTACACTACAGATACACGAAAAATTCGATTTCGCTCTAACTTGAAAACGGACAACGAAACCCTTACTTCTATATTCATTTATACTTATTGTAGGGTGATTGGGTAGTAGAGCCATAATAAATGAATAATTCCCAATTAAAAGGGCATTTTTCAAGAAATATATAAGGAATTTGCAAGTTCTCACACTCTCTCCCCCTTAAGAGAATTTCGACCTCGAAATTGATACCTTTCGCCGTGAACAGGTCGGGATATTTCTCTTGCATGTCCTTTTCTAGCTCCCAGGTTGCTTCTTCCACTTCATGATGCCTCCATAGAACCTTAACCAGTGGAATCTGCTTGTTCCTCAAGTTCTTTACCTTCCTATCCAGTATTCGAATGGGTCGTTCCTCATAGGTTAAAGACTCGTCGAGTTCAATATCTTCTGGTGGCAAAATGTGAGTCGGATCCGGATGATATTTCTTAAGTAAAGAAACATGGAAAACGTCATAGACCCGAGACAAACTAGCTGGTAACTCAAGTCGATAAGCCACCTTTCCTATTCACTGGAGTATATTGAAAGGTCCTATGAACCGTGGTTGCAACTTTTTCCCTTTTCCTGCTCTAATCTTTCCTTTCAACGGGGTAATCCGAAGAAACACCTTATCTACTATCTCGAACTCCAAATCCTTCCTCCGATGATCGGCATAAATTTTCTGTCGTCTTTGGGCTGTTTGAAGTTTCTGGCGGATCACCTTTACCCTTTCGTAGGCTTCCTCAACCTATGGTATTGTAGCCGGATTTATAATCTTTCTCTCTCCTACTTCATCCCAATGGATGGGAGATCGACACCGTCGTCCATACAAGGCTTCATATGGGGCCATTTGAATAGAGGAATGATAACTATTATTATATGCAAATTCAACCAAAGTTAAGTATTGGCTCCAACTTCCTCCAAAATCCACAATACAGGCTCTCAGCATATCCTCAAGAGTTTGAATGGTTCTCTCAGATTGTCCATCAGTTTGTGGGTGATACGCTGTACTATAGTTCAACTTAGTTCCTAAAGCCTCTTGCAATTTCTGCCAGAATCGAGATACAAATCTAGGGTCTCTATCGGATACAATACTCACTGGTACCCCATGTAGTCTCACCACTTCATCCATATAAAGTTTGGCAAGTTTCTCCAGAGAATATTTCATATTTACTGGCAGGAAATGTGCGGTCTTAGTTAATCGGTCCACTATTACCCAAATCGTATCATGCCCCTTTTGTGTTCGTGGCAATCCTGATACAAAATCCATCGTTATGTGCTCCCATTTCCATTCAAGGATCTCTAAAGGCTGTAACAGACCTGACGGTTTTTGATACTCAGCTTTCACTTGTTGGCATGTAAGACACTTTTGTACAAATTGGGCAATCTCCTTCTTCATATTATCCCACCAATACAGACTTTTGAGATCTTGGTACATCTTATTACTCCCTGGGTGCACCGTATACCTAGAGCGGTGAGATTCCTCCAAAATCTCCCTCTTAAACTCCTCATCTCTAGGTACAACGACACGATTTCGAAACTTTAAGATTCCATCAGGACCTAGGTTAAAGTTAGGTAACTCCCCTTTCTTCACTTTTTCCACCCACTTTTGCACCATTGGGTCCTTCACTTGGCCCTCTTTAATTCGATCCAACAGTGTCGACTTCACCTCAATATTTCCAAAAATCACCTTCTTCGGTTTCAGACGAGATTTCCACTCACATACATCTTCTAACAAGCTCCACTCTCTCACCATGGAACTTGCTAGTTGAGTCTTTCGATTTAAAGCATCTGCTACAACGTTGACCTTTCCGGGATGATAGTTAATCGTACAGTCATAATCTTCTAAGAACTCCACCCAACGACGTTGTCTTAGGTTTAACTCTTTCTGAGAAAACAGATACTTAAGGCTCTTGTGATCCGTATATACCTCAAAAGTCACTCCATATAGATAATGTCGCCATTTTTTCAAGGCAAACACAACAGCTGCAAGCTCCAAATCATGGGTTGAATAGTTTTGCTCATGAGATTTTAACTTCCGAGATGCATAGGCAACCGCATTCCTATTTTGCATCAACACGCAACCTAACCCCTCTCTCGAAGCATCGGTGTAAACCGTGTAACTATCATTCCCATTGGACAAAGCTAATACTGGAGCCATGGTTAATTGCTTCTTAAGCTCTTGGAAACTACTCTCACACTTAACATCCCAAATGTACTTTCCTTGTTTCTTTGTCAAGTTAGTTAAGGGTCCCGCAATTCTCGAGAAGTTCTTTATAAATCGGCGGTAGTACCCTGCTAATTCTAGAAAACTTCGCACCTCTGTGGGATTCTCTGGCCGCTTCCATTCGGCTACAGCTTTCACTTTCGCCGGGTCTACAGCAAGCCCATCTTTTGAAATTATATGACTTAGGAACGCCACTTTTTCCAGCCAAAATTCACACTTGCTGAACTTAGCGAACAATTGGTGCTCTCTTAGGGTTTGCAACACTATTCGCAAGTGCTATTCATGCTCCTCCCTTGATTTCGAATATACCAGGATATCATCAATAAGCACCACTACAAACCTATCCAAGTAAGGTTTAAACACTCGATGCATTAAATCCATGAATGCCGCTGGGGCATTGGTTAAGCCAAAAGGTATTACCGTAAACTCAAAATGCCCATATCGAGTGTTAAATGCTGTTTTTGGCACATCCTCCTTTCTAATTCTCAATTGATAGTACCCCTGTCGAAGATCCCACTTAGAAAACACCACCGCCCCTTGTAATTGATCAAACAGCTCATCGATGTGGGGCAAAGGATATTTATTCTTAACAGTTACTGCATTCAACCCTCGATAATCAATGCATAACCTTAAACTCACATCCTTCTTTTTAACAAATAGCACTGGAGCTCGCCATGGTGACTCACTCTCATGTATGAATTTCCGTTCTAGCAAGTCTTGCAATTGCACTCTTAAATTCCTTAAGCTCAGCAGGTGCCATTCGATAAGGGATTTTTGAAATGGGAGTAGTTTCGGGTACTAGATCAACCTTAAATTCAATCTCCCTTTCGGGTGGCAGTGACCCCAACTCCTCCGAAAATACGACCGGGTATTCACTGATTATCGGCATGTCCTCCAACTTCATCTTTTCTCCCGGAGTGTTAACTAGAAAAGCTAAATAACCGCATGCCCCACGACTAAGCAGTTTCCTAGCCCTTATTCCCGAAATGAGCGCAGATGAGGCTAACATACCCCTTACGTCTAACTTTAAAGTTGTCTCACCCGGTATGAAAAACTCTACCACCTTCATCATACAATCTACCCGAGTATGGTAATGAGCTAGCCAATCCATACCTAGGATAACATTGTACCCCTTAATGGCTAGACTAATGAGGTCGACTATCAATTTCCGCTCACCAACCCAAATATCACAATTTCTGTACACCTCATTCGCAAGTAAAGTTTGGTTACCCGTAGGTATTCTTACTTCTAAGTCATAAGGTAGTCTTTCAACTTTCATGTCAATTTCAAGCATAAATGTAGGGTTAACAAAAGAATGAGTGACACCGGGCTCTATCAAAATTTTGGCTAACCGGTGAAAAACAGGAATCGTACCTTCTACTACCTCCATTGGTTCAGACACCGATTGTTGGTCCAGCGAATATACTCTGGCCGGAACCCTCGACCTGGTCCCTCCGACATTGGTCGACTTTGGGTTTGACTTGGCAGTCGACTGAGTATCACTGATCAACGGGCAGTTGACTATCTGGTGCTCCATACTTCCACACCTTAGGCACTTCCGAGCCTTTCTCCAACATTCATCCTCTGTATCGTTCGATTTCCCGCAATATCCGCACGTTATTCGGGAAGTGGAGGTCTGGCCTCCCTGTGGAATGCCTCTACCTTGTCCCCTACCACTTTGGCCTCCCCTCTGGCCACCTCCTCTCTGAGCACCTCCCTTAGATGCACTCGAAAACCGTCCACCTCCAGCCCCAAGACCGGATTTAGCAGGTGGCATGTTCCGATCACTCCGCGCTGACCCTTGGGCTCCACTAGGTACCCTTTTCCGTTTTGCGTGAAAATTTCTCACTTGTGCCCTGGCAATCTATATCCTTTGGGCTTTCTCCAAAACCTCCGTAAACGTATTAATTTGGGCCGCCGCCAAGGCCTCTTGTATCTCCACATTGAACCCTTGCACAAATCTCCGTACTCTTCTTTGCTCCGTAGCTATCAGTTCAGGAGTAAATTTTGATAATTTCATAAACTGAGTCTCATACTCAGCTACACTAGAAGTTTCCTGTCGGAACTTAATAAAATTGTCCTCTCTCTTTTCCTGGACGATAGGTGGAAGGTATTTCTCATTAAATTTTCGTATAAAGTTTAACCAGGTCCAAGCAGTTCCCTCTCTCTCCCATTTGGCCCTGATTACATTCCACCAAGCCCTGGCTGGACCTTCGAACTGGAAAACAACGAATTGTACTTGCCTATCCTCTGTATAGTTTAAAGCGGCAAAGATGTTGATCATGGCCTCTAGTCATTTCTCAGCTCCTTCCGGGTCTGGTCCTCCCAGGAATTTAGGTGGAGAGAACTTCTGGAATCTCTTTAAGGCCCTATCTTGCCCCATATCGGGGTCCCTAGGTTGATTTACAGGGATTTGACCCTGTTGTTCCACTAAACGGGCCAGAATATTAGTCATTTGTTGAATTGCAGTTGTCACTTAATCTCCCCCTACAGCCTGGGGTCCAGGTTGTGGCCCAATCGTTGCCTCTCTCTCCTCTCTCGGTTCTCGCACTGATTCCTGTGCTTGTCTACCCCCACGGCCACGACTAGGACCACGTTCTCGATTAGTTCCCCTGGCTTGACTTCTTCTACCTTCTATGTTTTGGGTTTAACCAACTATAGACATATAAACAAGGTAAGGTATGGTTCATGTAATACGCTTCAAAAGGATAAACAGAGGCAATAAAACGCATAATAAACAGGTTCTTTATATACATAGCAAACAAGTCACATATAATGCCCACCTAGACAAGTCAAAGGCTATACTAGCTAAGGAACATAGAACAAAAGAAACCCTATTTACATCCACCGTGACACGTCAAAGTCAAAAACAAAAAAAAACGTGTCGTCCTACTATGTTCCTAACTATCTCACAAAAAAAATATCTCCTCAACCCTAACAAGTCGTCTGGTTAGATGCCGACCCAACCGACTCCGTGGATGCACTCGGCTCCTCCTCCGGGTCCTCCTCAGGATCCTCCTCAGGAGCGCCAGAAACATCAGGGACTACAGGCACTTGACCCTCTTCGGCCAAGTTTTGAATCACATCCTCCACCAGAGCCTCGCACTCAGTCAAGATATGGCCAGTCCGGTCTCGAATATCCTCAACCACTCGCATCAGGCGTCCAGTAGCCGCCTGAGCCTGCTCGCGGAAGGCATCAGTCCGCTGCTGCTCCTCCAAAACCGAGGCCTCCAGCTCTCGGATCCGGGCTCCCTGAACTCGGTGAGCAGCCTGGAGACGCTCTATCTCCGACAGGCACCTACGATTGGCGCTACCCAATCGTCTCCGCTCATCGTCCACTGCGAGCACTACCCGATTGGGGCAGGAGTAGGTCTTCCAGTAATCGCAACGACGAATCTTACGCGTTGGGGACCACCGCTGCACTAGCCCACCGGGACTCTCCTGATACGTGATCACTCGACAAACGGGCCCCTCTAGATATGGCTCGTCAGTAGGTATGTCAGTAGGTACGGGCTGAGACGGCCCAGCACCACCAGAAGCGTCAGTACCCGTCATCACCTAGGTTAGCACGTAACATTGCAAAAGTAAGTACATGAGGCGTAGAAAACAAGGCTAAAGGCTACGCTCAAGAATAAAACCCTAGCCTATCGTATCTAGCACTCAATCTATCCAGATCAATTCACCCCTAGGCTCTGATACCACCTGTGATGACCCTACCTCCCCCTGAGGCGTACCAAAGGGTTCGACGGACCGCCTGCCCAACTCTCGCCAGGACTCACTCACTCGTATCACGTGCATACATCCATAGATAATAAATAATGGCACCATTCAAACTTATAATTTACATCGATGCACAATCAATATACAAAGCCTCTATATACCCAAACAGGTTCAAAGTGTATATAATCCAAGTACAATAATCCTAATCGAGTGATAGCGCGAGTACAAGTCAAAAATAAAAAACAACTAGGCTACACTAGTCTTTACATATCTCACGCCTCGCTCGTACCCCTGTAAGGAAAACAAAACTAACGGAGTGAGCCAAAACTCAGTGAAGTTCCAAATATCAAATTGGACATCAAATAAAGTAGTAACAGTGTGATAGTGAAATAGCGAGCAAACAAGTCGAATAAGAGAAATAACATTTCAGATAATCAAGAAATATCTGGTTCACATTCACATGTAAGGATACAATAGCTCATCTCTCGGCTCCATCCCAGCTTGAACAATTGGTAGTTGACCCTCCGTCAACTTTCAAGTAATGAACTAGTCCAGAAAAACCCTACTTCACGCCAATCTCCGCTCACCGATCAACCCCCTTACCGGGCCCGCACGCCACACGAAACACGGGTGGTAATACTCGAGTATACCAATTAGCCGAGGAGACAACACTCCGCTCGACATCACTAATTACCCAGGGTTCGTTATCTAATCGACCAGACCCTTGCCAACTTGACTCGATTAACTAGCCACAGGGTTTCTGGAATTTCAGGCAAGATATAATTCACATGCATGTAGAGCAAGACAATTGAAATCGATGAACAAGAACAAGTCTTATTATGGCAAGTGCGATAAAGTACACCCTTGCCATATCAAATCACTTATATATCATGTAATCACATTAGTCAAAGATAAATCACAAATATCCAGTTCAATCAGATATTTGGAAGCACTCACCAAAAATAGTGCCTCTAGTGATCGCGTCTGGGTTGTACTCCGAGTTTGGAGTCCAAATCTGCGATAAAACTTGACTTAAGAACTTTGAAAATCGACTAAGGTTCGAAACTCAGATGTTTCGTTCAATAAGAATCAAGAAATTGAAATTCACTTGAAGAGTAGTCGTGAAACACTTGCTCGCTTTTTAAACTATAAAACTTTATAACATTTATACTTGGAAATGCCATTTGAGTCGAAAGTACAAGGAAAACATATTTCGAGCAGTCATTATTTTTATTTTTCAAGGGTACAAGTTCGGCCAAATCCTTACTTATATACCTCGGAAAAAGAAGACGCAAATATCCTAGATGGTTCAAGTAGTAATCACTCTTAACCCTTACTCAAGTCGCTAGTATATTTCTCTAGTTCTCGAGCGTAAATTTAGGCAGCACGCCCTTTGTATTTTCCTATTTTCAGCCATTTATGGCTTCATTCTTTTCCTCAATCAAACCCAAAGTTACACACAACACAAATTCATTTCAATAGCCGTTCAATAGGCTCAAGGTAATACAAGTACAAAAATCAAGCTAATGACATGTGCGAAAATGAAGCTTAACAAAAGACAGATTTGACGTGATTTTGCGTAACGGACACAATCAAGGCGACGCTGATCAGATTGAGGTGCAACGTATACCGTTTCGAAGCTAAGACAAAGGGCTACCACTTTGGTGAAGACCACCTAGTCTAATTTCCAGTGTAACCCAGTCAAATTCCCAATTCACAGAACCAAATTCCAACTAACCGGCTAGTTAACCGTACTACCTCCAAATGCCCATATCTCAAGCTACCAAAGTCCGTTTAAAGCATTCTTGGAGGTGTTGAAAAGCTAAGACAAAGTGCTAAAATTTTTATGTTTTGGCAAATGTCTAAATCAGCACGGATCATAGTGAATAGACACGATCAACTGGATGAACTGTCTAAAACTGATCACTGGATGCATCCTAGGGCAGTGAGAGTATTTTGGTCTTTTCACAGGCCACATTACTCCGATTGGACTGAAATTTTGTAGAAAACTATAAAACATCTTTCTCTACAACTTTCATGTTTTATGCTAAGCCTCATTCGGCCTCTAACATCACGAACTGGAACCATACAGAACTGAGCTACAGTTTTCCAGAAATCTGAAATTTTACGGTTTCAAAGGAAACTTTCTTCATTTCTTGCTTCAATCACTACCACAACCTCTTATATAAGCTTAGATACAACATATACTATCCATACAACAAGTATAGCCAGAAAATCATTCAAACCCTAACTCACGTAACTCAAGAACATACACTATATCCATCCAAATCATTATAATAGCTATCATCCACCACAAATTTAAGGTGTTATGCCAAGTTAAGCAAGATTAAGAGTAAGAAATGGTAAATCAGTATTATTACCTTACTAAAGTTACTTCCAAGAGCAGCCCTAACTTTTCCTTCCAAACTTTCACCAACACACCACTAGCTAAACACTTAAAGAAAGTTTTAATCGGATTAGTTTCTTGTTTCCTCACTTAAGTGACTCAAACTCAAGATGGATTGGTGTATCTCTCCCTTGATTTTTCTCTCCCTCTCTCTCGGCCAAAGCAAGCAGAAAATGATGAAGAAAGGAAGCTAAATGGTGATAAGAAGGCAAGACAATTTGGTCTTGGCCAAGGCCCTAGATGGCCAACAAGTGGCATCACTAATTTCCACTCATTTTTTTTTCTTTTCCTTGCAAATTTGGTCAACATTTTCGGCCAAAGCTAGCTGATAATGAGGGGATATTTTGTACAAATATTAATGAGCTTATATGGTAAGAAAGTGGTTATCAAATGGTGTGTTCAATCGGTAGTGCACGGTACACTTCGGTTCGCACCGTTTTTCCTTAAATCACACGTACTAGGGTTTTTACTTCCTATTCACTAACTTTTTATCATTGCTTTTAATCACATATTATTTCTCACCTAAAAGTCACTCTTAAGCACCAAATTTGATCCTTACTCCGTACCGGATAATTACACTACGGATACACGAAAAATCCTATTTCGCTCTAACTTGAAAACGGACAACGAAACCCTTACTTCTATATTCATTTATACTTCTTGTAGGGTGATTGGGTAGTAGGGCCATAATAAATGAATAATTTCCAATTAAAAGGGCATCTTTCAAGAAATATATAAGGAATTTACAAGTCTTCACAATGCTGATATCTTAGCAGGAAACAATGGCAATGGCAACTTGCAACTAAACTAAAATCAATCCTTCTTCTATCAATTGGACTACAATCATACAAGTAATTGAAGCAACCCGTGCACCACTAACAGATTCCCAATAGTTAGAGGATACCATCAATTCTTACTCTCAAATTCACAGGTACATATATCATATTACATAGCATACCTTTAAACTTTACATCATTTACATAGACCATATCTTCAAATTCTTTAGGGAATCAAAGTTCAAGCGATCATAATTGACAATGACATTCCACTTGTTAATGGCCTACTACTTCCATTCAGAAAATACTATATATCAAATGCAACAGTTCGATTCAATTAGCAAGCATGCTCAATCGAAGAATATCCATTTTACTGGATCCTGACATCTACGACTCTCATACAACCAATTAACGAACTTGAAACTCCAACTATCCCACCATACTTGCCTTTGGACAACATCCTAAACATGCATGCCTATGCACACACTGATAGATATGTAAGTATTCTAACCTTTCATGCATCTTTTCTATTCAGTGATTTTCCTTATATTCAGTTTACACATCTGACAAAAAATTACTTTAGATATATTTGGCATAGTTATCCATGTTTTACCAGTAAGAGAGGTTCGAGTTCAGAGAGCCAGAGATTATGTTATCATCAACCTAGAGTAAAACATCATTCACTATGAAAACAGCTGAAGTTTGACTTGAACCATAATAATCATCTAGTAACCACAACATTTTCTCATTTTCAGAAGAAAACCACTACTCATGACACTTTATAGTGATTTTCAAACTAATGAGAGTGCTTCCATCACAGCGAGGAGAGCCAAATGTTGTCTTAGCATTGAGGCTTAAAGTGACGACGGAAAATTGTAAGGATTTTAATATCCAAATTTTACATGCATCCTTTAACTTCACACTGAAATTGTCCTCTTTATCCTATACTTTAACTAGATCTCTCATTGGCAACACAACCAACATCTGTGAAAGTTCAAAAGCTCTTCTTCCTCCAGTGCATGACAATGAAATCACACAAATCTAGACAGTTCTCATCCAACAAGATTAGTAAGCCTTTAATAGCCCAAAATGTCCATTTAACACTTACAATTGTTGCACCACATCACCTAAGCATTTCTTATATTAGTAACAATAGAAACCAACAACCTGGATTAAGGGTAGAGTTCAAATTAACTGCATAGAAGGACCATTTTGGTATTCAACTTGCCTTCTCTATTTTCAGCCTAATGATTTCGCAGACACATGGCAAATGAAAGGCCAATGATGTGACATAGAAATTAACCCATTCCTAGGCAAGTAGCAAATGCATTTACTACACTAATACACTTGATAATTCCATACATCTTATGAACATACAATATTTATCACTTTCATAATTAACACAACAACTTGATCATATAGAGCTTGCATTTCCCTCATCATAACTGATTCGACTACTAAGATACATGTTGTTTCATTGGGAGAAGCAGCTGAAACACTTATGTGTATCAATGCTAATCACTTGTGACAAATTGACAATAAAGTACAATATTTATCTAAAGGCACATTCAATACTAATATTTTTAGATACATAACACTTACTATTTTCCATGAATAGGACATGAATCTACTATATCAGATTACTCAAGCTATCCAAGGCAGAACACTACTTTGTTGCATCAAAAAATCAAGCCCCTATGAAAGAACAATCAAAGGCACCAATCATGTTATAATTACAAACTACAATGAAGAAGAACTCGCACTTGTTCAACACCCTTAATAGAATCCAAAAAATACTACTTAGCATTAAGCTTATAGATAAAATCTTGTTTTGTAATCTGATAAATCACTGATATCCCTATAATTATTTGAATTTTGCTACTCATATGAAGGTTGTATTAAGTACAATGATGTTTTGTTGCATAGCTCAAAATTGCTAATTCTTGAGCTCTGATGCCTATATAAATACTACAGTTTGTATCTACTTACATTTTGCCTGTATTAACTACACTACTGTATTGTTATATACCTCGTAGCTAGAAGTATCTTTTTTATTTAAGCTGATGATTTTTTTCTTCTTTTTTACTAAAATTACATTAATCTTTCCTTAACTTGCCTACTGAAATAAATGTTATTTAATTAGACTAATAAATAGATAATGCTATCATGCAATGTAATGCATATATGGTACAAGAAGGGGACTAGACCTTACCCCAAATTTTATTCATAGAACATAAAGTTACAAGAAGGGGACTAGACCTTACCTCAAGTTTGTAAAGAAGCAATACATCTTAAGAGACCTTAAACTTTCTAACAGAAGGCATTTCTAAGCTATCCAGTTGGAATTCCCCTTGAGCATTGTGGAAGCATATGCAAATGATCATAAATCCTGATATGGTCTTGGGGATGAGAAGCGCCCATGTTGGATAATATGTCAGCAACTTTGTTAGTTTCTTTAAAACAATGTGAGAATCTAGAAGAATCCGCAACCAATTGCCATATTTGCCTTACCTCTCTGCGAATATGCCAAGGACAATGAAAGCGCCGCTGAAGTATACTAATTAAGACCATGAGATCACTTACGAACTGTTTATGTGGAGTAGAAAAACCTTATAAAACATAGTCATCATGTACATGACTATAACTTCTTATATCATGTTGTCTGCTTAGGCCAAGAGATTTTACAAACACAATAAGGTCCTAAGGGTGAGGTTCAGTTTAGTAATTAGTTTTGGGTTTTAGTTGCTTTCAAAAATTTTGTATGGTAGAAGAGATAGACTCATAAAAAAATTGATTATCTAAGAAGGTAATATAAAAAGAATGGGAATTTCTCATAATATAGGGGGCAATATAAAGGGAAAAGGATATTTTCTAAAATTGAAAGGCTGCAATTATGATAAAAACATAAAAATCTGTAAATTTTTCAAAACTCCTCTTTCAATTTTACAAAGTTAAGGGCTTGCAATTAGCCATCTTATACGCAATGTGGTTCTGCTACTGAATACGTGTGAATTCATTAGCACTACTACTTTGTCTGAATTTTTTTTATGCCAAAATAGATGTCATTCAATTGTATTATGAAAAAAACTATGAAGTAGATGTCATTACATATATCTAAGTAAAGTTTTGATATGAATATGCAAATTTATATGGTCTGTGATGATTTTATCATTGAATAAGCATGACAGATAACTCGTTAATTTTTTAGGGTGTATTTATTGTGTGACGTCCCCACTTCTCCCAAGGGCGAATCCAAGGGTATTCGTGGGACGCCTGCCCAACTCTCACCAGGACTCGGTACAAATTCAATTCAAACTTAAGAATAACCAATCGATACTACAAGTCAAAGATATGAAGGAAGGTCAATTCCTTAATAATCGTTCAAGTCTTACATCATAAGCTACCAAAAATATCTTACATTCCCAAAATATACAGTTTCCAAAAGTTGTCTAAACAAATACATTCAAAATTCTAATCAAAAGGGCCATCAAATCGACCTCTCCATAATCCCCTCCATTTCGGCTCCTGTTAAGGAAAACAAAACTAATGGGATGAGCTGACGCTCAGTGAGGCCAAGAAAAATCATCCAAGCAGGTAATTCAAGTAGCAATAAAGCTAGTACGAGAGATAAAGCTGTAACATTCAAGCAATTCCCGAATATTCACAAAACACATTCAAGAAGGATACGGGAGCTCTTAGGAGCTCATTTCCACTTGCTTTGCCAAAGTTCAATCCAAAAGTCCGTAGAACTTTACTTATTCCATTTATGATTCTAAGTCGAATGAGAGGTACCTCCCACCCGAATTGGTGTGGTACATACTATCGCTCAGTGGTCGATTATACGTTTATGGTTCTGAGTCGAATAAGAGATACCTCCCACCCGAATCGGTGTGGTACATACTATCGCTCAGTGGTCGATTATACGTTTATGGTTCTGAGTCGAATAAGAGATACCTCCCACCCGAATCGGTGTGGTACATACTATCGCTCAGTGGTCGATGAGACATCGCTCCAATCGACTTATGCTTTGCTTATAGTTCTGAGTCGAATGAGAGGTACCTCCCACCCAAATCGGTGTGGTACATACTATCGCCCAGTATTCGATGAGACATTGCTCCAATCGACTTAGAAAGGTTTATGGTTCTGAGACGACATGAGAGGTACCTCCCACCCGAATCGGTGTGGTACATGCTATCGCTCAGAGAACCGATCATTTATTTAGGGTTTTGAGCCGACATGAGAGGTACCTCCCACCCGAATCGGTGTGGTACATGCTATCGTTCAGAGACCCGATTATACGATTATAAATGTAAGGGTTGATGACATTCAATCCAATCGACAAATACCGTTATAGGCTGATGAGCGCACTCCAATCGGCAGTCATACAGTTCAATTATGAATCGAGGAGATTCACTCCAACGACATATACAACCATAGCATATAATGCAATTCAATTCAGGCAATTCAATTACAATTCATTTTATTGAGAACACATTCGATAAAGTACACACTCGACTCAGCAGTTATAACCCATCCATTTCATATTGAGCAATTCACATAATTTCCAAATATTCATGCACTTGACACTCACCAAGTAAACAAAGAAGTAATGCCCTCTTGAGGGTTTAAGCGTCCACCGTAGGATCCTCTTGAAGATCCTCTTGTGTGCCTGAGCAATTAATAACGAACTACTACTTCGAAACCCCATTTATCGAAGAAGATTGTACTAAAGTACAATCTAACAAAATTTCACAAATACGAGCTTTAATTACTCGTAAATCGAGGCTCAAAAGTGGAATTTTAAAAGTACAAGAGAAATTTGATTTGCATCTTTAAAGTCAAGTGTGGAACAGTCGAGTGATATGGAAGGAAAATGGAGAGTTCGAAACTCTCAATTTCCCTTAAGTTCGGAAATTTCAGATTTATCAAGCAGTCTTTGAAAAATTGTATCTCACTCTCGGTAAGTGCAAAATTGGAAAACTTGATACCGTTGGAAACTACTTCCAAAGTACTAAAAGTTCATAAAAGATACTTTTCCATGATTCCAAATAGATGACATTCGAAATGTGGCTCAAAGTGGCTGTTTTGGACCATTAAGACAGTTTTGGGTTGATTTTCGGCAAAGTTTGAAAATTCGGCAAAATTCACACAATGCGAACTAGCCTCTAAAATTTGGAAATCAATTAGAGTTACAATCAAAGTTTAAAATACAATAGGCGGAACAGGAATCAGAGTTTTGAGTATCGAGAGACATCAGTCCAAAGTTGGTCACATTTCGCAAACTGTTCAGTCATTTTCCAGATTTAAAGACTATCTCTGAAATATCATTTGGCCATCGATTTGGCATTAGAAGTACACCAAAATTGGTACACTAAATCCTGCATGTATGAACAATATTTCTACCAAGTTTCATGTAAAAATTCCCACGGGA
Source organism: Coffea arabica (assembly GCF_036785885.1). Classification (NCBI taxonomy): domain Eukaryota; kingdom Viridiplantae; phylum Streptophyta; class Magnoliopsida; order Gentianales; family Rubiaceae; genus Coffea; species Coffea arabica. The sequence continues at coordinate 48,812,877 of NC_092321.1, forward strand.
AGGCAGTCATTAAAACAACCAAAGTTCAAGAAATATTTCAAGGCTAATCTGCCTTCTCACTTTTCTCTTGCTTGCAAACGTTTTGTGCAATGAAATCAGTTCTAAATCACTCCATTTTCGAAACCAAGAGTCCATAAACATCCACTAAGCAATTTAAAGGTAATGGACATCACAATTTTTGAAATATAACTCCCCAAATCAGATTTGACCATTCGGCCAAGAGAAAAGGAAAAGTTTTCCAGATTTGAAAAGCAGACTTTGGGACATCTGTTGGGCATCGAGAAGGACTTGGAATGGCACCAAATTTGGTAGAATTACCCTACCATATAAGGGCTATTCCTCTATCAAATTTCATACAAAAATTCATACGGAAGGCCAGTTAACAAAGTCACTAAAGTTTCAAGAATTTCCAGGGCAAATCTGCCTCATGCGTAAATTTTCCTTTTCTAAACATTTGACCAATGAAATCTTCTCAAACATGGTCCATTTGTGTAGACAATGTCTAAGAAACAACCAAGATGTGTTTGGTAGGTGATTAGTGTGAGGACCCAAAAAATTTCTTATTTTTATCGAATATTAATGGTTTAATTAAGTATTTATCTACCTGTTTTCCCCAAATAATTTATTACGACCATTTTAAATCCATTCGTATGGAATAATGTCTTCATTATGCTTTTAAAACATCCCGTTAACAACTTCAATTTTCGGAGGATTGTTTAGGTGAGAAATAATGAACACGAGTGTTTCAAGATGATATTATATTCGAGAGTATGATTATCCTGGGAAATTAAGAACGGACAATAGCAGATTAAGAAAAGTTAAACGAGAATTAAAGGTGAATAAGTTCTAAGTGAGCATATACTACTCATGCGTGGATAGTTTTCCAAAAGACGCATGGATACAAATTTATTGGAGATTTGAGGAGTTAATACTCGACTCATGTGAGGACTCGTAAAACTCCTATTAAAACCCTATTTTGATCTTATTTAATTATTTACTTGTTCATTTATTCCGAGTATTATTTTCTAGACCTATTGAACCTAATTACGTGGAAATATAGCTTCATTATATTTTTAAAATAACTTGTTTCAAAAATTAATTTTCGGGAGCGCGTTTAGTGAGAACAGTGAATAGTGCTTGGAAATTTTACCCGATTGAGAGTACAATAGGCTTGGAATATTAAAGACTTATACAATGGACCTAAATTAGGTATTTTAACGATTAAATATTCAAGTGATAGTTATTAGTATTATCGTTATAAGGATTTCTTGGAGGTTTCGCGTTATCGCGCTTAAATTGGTGGTACGCGTTTTCACACGCGCGATTTTAATTGAGGGACTTTAGACCCTTATTTTGGGACGAATAAGAGTGAATAATATTTACATGAATATAAGTGCATTAGAGGTTTAGTGCACTAGTGAAACAAATGCGAAAGAAATCGAGCCCAAACGCACCCTACGCGCACTATTGAGAGTTGACTTTTGCTCCATTTTACACCACACAAATGAAGCTTCTCTTGGAAGCTAAAATTGAATCAACTCTCCCTCTCTCTTCCTCACTAGAGCAGCCGGCCAAAGGGGAGCAAAGAACAACACCCAAGTTCTTCCATTTTCTTCTTCATTTCCCTCACCAAACTTGCACCATTTCACATCAAATTTTCACCACACCTAGCTTGTTACTTGGAGAGTTCATCTAGCTATCAAAGGAGCTCACTTTCCATGGTTTTCTTGGAGCTTCAAGGGACCGAAATTCTGCTCTTGTACACCCACCAAGGTAGGTAATGATCCAACACTCTAATCTTGGCCTATGGAGGTTGTTTTACACTTAGGAGTTTAGATATTCATGTGGGTGGCTTGTTATTGTTGGAAAATTTTGAATGTGGGCTCTATGAACTCCCACTCTTGGGTTGATGGCTGATGTGGTTCTTGATGATGGATTTAATGTTGGTTTAGTGCTCAAAATGGTAGATTAATAGTGCATAGCTAGTATAAACTTCAAGGAGTGCATGAGAGAAAAAGTTCCAATTCTGCCCCTATTTTGATCGTGCCATTTTTTGTGAAATTTTGAGGGTTTAATGACTTGTATATGATTTTTATATATTGTATGGATAGTGTACAAAATTTCATGGAAAAATATTGAGGTTTGGTTGGTCAAAGGAATTATTTTCGTGAAGCTAGTAAACCGGGAAACTGTTCCCGTAATGCTCAGACCAGATTTCTTGTTTCATCCATAACTCTGTGCTCCGACGTCAAAATTGAGTGTCGTCTACGGCATTTGAACCTACACATTTCCAGATTTCCAACGGTATAAAATTCACGTTCTGGTTCCATGTGTGGGAGCCGAACCAACCATTTAAAGTTGGCTGTTCTGTTTCTCTGTTTTCCTGGAATGAAATGCTAAAGCTGCGACTTGAGGCTCGAATTCGAGCTAGTTGTGTGCTGAATTTCAAAACTATTTCTTCTGTGAAATTATAGTTCTATGGATGTATTTTCTAACGCCATAAACCATGATCAATTCGGAGTTAAATTGAGAGATCAAAATATGGAACCTGCCCTGCTCTTGAAAACCCTTACTTTTGGACAGAATTGATGCAAGGCTTGGTGTAGACTTGCTAATTGAATTTCTTGGTGTTAATCACCCACAAATGTTGTTTTGGGATGCCCTTAGACCTTTTCTATGTAAATGGACCATGGTTGAGGTACCCTCTAGGTTAAACGTTTTGAAAACGGCAAAACGGAACTTACAAGGCAAATTGCCTTGGAAACTTTGAAACTTTGGTGATTTAGTTCACCAACTTCCCATGCATATTTATTCATGAAATTTGTTAGAGGAGTAACCCTCATATGGTAGTATGTCCATACCAAATTTGGTGCTATTCCAAAGCAGTTTTGATGTTCAATCAAACTTCCAAAGTTCATGATTTAAGCTGAAAAAAGCTTGTTTATCAAGGAAATTTTGGTAACTTTGGGTCACCATATCTCGGTGCTCAAAACTCCATTTATCATTCCGCTTATCTTGTTATACTCTTGGATTGCAACTCTAATAGAGTTTAAAATTTCAAAGGCGAGTTCAAATCGAGTGAATTTTACCGCATTTCCAAATTGTCCAAAAACCAACTTAAAACAACCTTGGTAACTCAAGTTACCAACTTTGAGCCAAAATTTGAGTGCCTTCCACTTAGATTCATGGAAAGGTGTCTTCTAGGAAATTTTAATACTTTGGGAGACGTTTCCAATGGTAACAAATTTACCAATTTTTGACTTGTAAAAAATAAGTTACGATTTTTCAAAGATTGCACCAAAAATCGAAAACTTTGGAACTTTCAAAAGAAATCAGCGCGGGAACTATTCTACCACAATCCGGCCTTGAATCCGGCCAGTTTCTGGCCGGATTGGTGATGGAATTTGAAGAAAAAATGGAGGCTAGCCACTGCCTCCAACCCGGCCAAGAATCCGGCCGGATATCCGGCCAGGTTCCTGCCGGATTGTGACGTGGCCCGCCTCCTTCCGATTTCGATCGTTCGTTTTGCAATCTTTTTACTCGTACTTGCTTCCGTCCAATGATTTCAAGAATAATAATCCAATTTTACTCGAGTCTTGTACCCTTTTGCGAATCCAACTTCAAAGACAAACTCAAACGAAATTTCTAAAATATTTCCAAACCCTACTCGTGTTCAATCTTTCTCACCACTTGGGGACCTGTAGTAATGGTCTACTATTCGTTGTTCAGGCACGCACGAGAACCTTCAAGAGGATCCTACGGTGGAAGTTTGAACTCCCATTTGAATCTACTTGCTCGCATAACTTGGTGACTGTCAAGTGTGTGTCTACTTGAATTCTATGGACTTGATTCATGCTTGGCCTGTCGAATTACATGCTTAACCTCCTTGGTTTTGAAAAAAAATGAAGTTGGGTGTGTACTTTATCACACTCGTTCTCATTTGAAACAAATGACACATGCTTAACATGATTTACCTGGTTTACATGACTTGAAATACCTGCTTAGACCTGTCGAATGCTTTATTACATGACATGGTGTGCTATGGCTGCATACGTCGTTGGAGTGAATCTCCTCGACACTTACATGATACATGGGGGACGCCCAAACTCATAGGCCGACCTTGGCACTCGAGCCGGCATGGGCTTGGTCGGGAACCTTGGGAAGCCATGAGAATCACATGATAAGTTTGATCTATTTGAGAGATCTTGCTTGGCATACTCGTGGAGTATAGCCTTATAAATATCGTGCGGGCTCGAAGCGGTGTAGGGTGGACAGATGAGAAGTAAGTGGTGATCTACGGTTTGGAAATATCAACCCGGTTGACGGAGAGTCATCGCGGGAAGATATACGAATGAACTCGCAAAGCAAGTGGAACTTAGCTCCTGAGAGCTACCATATCCTTGAATTGTTTCTGTTTACATTTCGTTGGCTTTATGAATTACTTATAATTTATCACTTGAACTGTTATTTGGGCTTGTTACCTAAACAATGTGCTTGCAAGTGTGTTCTTGGCCTCACGAGCGTTTTGCTCACCCTGTAGATTTGTTTTCCTTAACAGGATTGGACTTGGAGAAATGTTGGAGAAACCCCTCTTGGCGTACTCTTGTTTTAGGGTTTCCGTTGCACTTTGGGGCTAGACTTGTGATTGATGTATATTTTGAATATTGATGTATTTTGAGATCCCGATGTAATGATTGGGCAGATGTTGAATATTGATAAGCTTGAATGCTTACACACTGATTGTATTTATGATATTTAATCGTATTGTATAGTATTGTATTAAGTTTGGACGAAAATTGCTTGAGTTCTGACGAGAGTTGGGCAGGCGTCCCGCGGATACCCTTTGGTTCGCCTTAGGGAGAAGTGGGGGCGTCACAGTTGGTATCAGAGTTTAGGCTTTAGATCTCTGTAGTGTATCCTAGACTTAAACGTTTAGGATGCCGGACTGTGAAATTGGATTGAAAGTTAAGTGACTGCTTGTGAAAATGAAAATTAGAACCTAGGTCTGAATTAGTGGATGACAAGGAGTCTTGATATGGTGTGATACATGTGGGATAGTTTGAAGGGATCAAATCTTGTTTATTTAGTGTATCTGGACCTACCTGAGCTTTTACTCTTAAGTGTAAACTATAGAAGGCAATGGTGATATTAAATTGTCTCGAGGGCGCCTTCTGGTGGTCCACTATCGAGAGAGTGAGCTAAGAAAGCATTGGAGAAATGGTCCGATTTGTTGGATTAGGACTTCATGTGAATTTCAAAAGACTTGCTTGAGCCAAAATAGTGGGGTGTTAATAGTGGTCGATCATTGGAAGTGGCTATCCAAAGAAACTAGAGTGATTCGAAGGGATGATTGAGAATTGAGGACAATTGCGGATGCCTAGACTACTAGAATTCCTGAAATTGAAATTGAAATACTTAAGGAGCGAGGGAGACAAAGGCTCCTAGTGAGAAGCTTCAAAAGCTAAGAACCGACTTGTTAGGGTAGTGCCCGAAATTAAAAACAGGATGGATGAGTCGGTGGCTGGGTGTGTTACCTTGGTTGAATGAGTGGAGAATGACAAGATATTCGATAAGGGACATGAGATCTAAAACTCCTAGTGCTGGAAATGAAATTGATCCTATGGAGGTAGTGAAGACTTTTGGGTTCTGCCAATCACTAATTTAGTGATTTAAACTATTTTAATAGTTTTTGCCAAAGATAGACAGGGTGACGCTCGCTTAAAGGCCGTTGTATTTTGTGTCTTGTTTCAATATGTTTCCTACCTTTTGAGACAATTAAACATTTCTCATGACATGTTTGACCTTACTGTAACGACCCCACCTCCCCCTAAGGCGAACCAGAGGGTTCGGCGGGCCGCCTGCCCGGCTCTCGCCGGGACTCAGTCGTTCACTACAATCTTCAATGGAATTACAATATAAATCTCAAATATTACATCAAATTCTCCAAGAATTACATGTCATAAGCGAACCGGAAACAATTCTCAACTATACATAAAATGATTTCCAAATCCAAACTGTACAAGATATAGGCCATCCAGACACGTGCACAAGTACTACAAGTCCTTCCTGCGCTTTGAGCCCTGTGGAGGGGAATAAAATATTTTTGGGGTGAGCTAGAAGCTCAGCGAGTAACCAGTAAAATCATTAAACAAATATATTTCACAATGTTGCATTTCGATCATTTCGATGATGTCATGATTCAGAGATCAAATGTTCGTTTAGTGCTCTCGTGAGCCAGGGAAATCATAGGACTTGAACACCCAACGCTCAAATATTTCATTTAACATTAACTCACGAACTCACGAAAGTGGGAGCAACATCGGTGCTCCAGATAACCATGAACATGAACCATAAACAAGGTGGAGACGTTGGTGTCCAGCACAAGACTTTCCCAGAACTCATTGAAGCCAAATCATGTCATGAATTCACATGCAAGCACGCATGATATGCAATCGAATAATTAATGCAAGAAACATTTCACCAGTACTTTGGAAATAGTTTAGGGTCACTCACCTCCACGGCTCATAATCCTCGTCCAATATAGCCAATTTCATCATTCAAGTCCAAGCCCTAAAGCACAAACGCAAAGCAACCAAGTCCTTTAAAAGTTCGGACAGCACTTCCCCTGAATTTGCTTACTTTTCCAGCCGTCATGGCTTCATGATTTCCTCAACCAGTCCCAAAGGTACACACACAACAACAAACTCATCCAATAGCCATTCAGCAAGCTCCAAGTAGTACTCGTACAAGTCAAGCTAGGGAAAAGTCCGGAAATGAAAGTTAAGCTCAAAACTAGAAAAACAGTTTTGACGTCCTTTTGCGGTAATGGCACAAAAGGTACTATGAGTATCGGATGGAGGTCCAAGACCCACCGTTTCGAAGCTAAGAACCAGGGCTACAACAATGTAGAAGGTCACTCAGTCCAAATCCTAACACAACTAGGTCAAAAAGGCAGAAAACCAAGCCAGAACCGTAATTGCAGGTTCCCAAATCACACAAAACTGTAATCAGTCCAAGTCAGTCTATACAGGTCCAAATGCATTGATTCCAAAGGCATATGATAGCTAAGACATCAAACTACATTTCATCAGAAGATACCATCACCAAAATCCAAAGAAATTCAAGTCAAAACAGACGATTACAATCGCAGTTCGCACATTCTGATCACCCAGAATAGCAACAGTAAAAACGGTATAACTCACTCTACACTAATCCAAATGCCCTGAAATTTTACAGGCATCTCAAACACATCAATACCTACAACTTTAATGTTTTAAGCAAAGGCCAATTCGGCCTCTATCTAGGACCAAAAATTTCGGACAGAATGTTCATCACAAAACCCTCACTTTTCAATTTTTGGTCCAAAACAGAAATTGGTTGCAATTTCCTATCATTCACATCCACTAAAGTCATAACCCCTTATTTCCAACCATCATAAACATCCACAACATCAAGATCATATGAAACCAGAAAATTCCTCAAAAAAATAAAAACTTAACCAAATCACTTCAAACCAAGAAATAAACCACAATTTCTAACACAATAGCCACCATTAGGCATAAATTCAACATCATTAGGTGTAAGAGGATAGTCAATCACTACTTACCAAGTAAACAAGAGAGAGGAAGTGGTAGACCACCTTAGCTTCTCAAACAAACTTCACCAAAACACTCACTAGCACCAAATGGAAGAATTTGATGGAGTAGAAACAAATTTCAGCACTTGGGTTGGATGATTTGAGCTAGATGTTAGCTACAATGGTGAAGAGCTCTCTTCCTTTCTTCCTTAAGGTTGGTCGGCCAAAGAAGAGAAAGAAATGGTGATTTTTGTGGCAAATTTGAGATATTTAAACAACAATTGGTAAGAAAGGTCAAAAGTCAAATAAGTCAAATAAGTGGCAACCTCTCTTAAAGTGACACATGTCACTTCATTAATGCAACTCTATCCTTTTGTCTCTCCAATACAAATATCTTAACACTTTGTAAAATAATATCACTTAATACAAAATTCCAACAAGTGGTTAAAAATATAATGCATTTACCGCACTAGCGGGTCCCACGTCCAAAATACGCTTTTAATTTCTCAAAAACTAACCGATACTAGAAAAATCATTTTAAAACTATTTTTGCTCATAAACTTTATCTGGGGAATTTTTCTAATCAAGAAAATGTAGAAAAGGCGGGCGTTTAAAAAATAAACCCCTAGAAAATTAGAAAATTTCCAGGTTCTCAAACTCATTTTTTTCGGGGCGTCACACTTACTGCTTTATGATTTCAAATTCATGATTGGGGTTATACGTATTTGCGATTATCTTAGCGTCTTCCCTTTTATTCTCATATTTGTTTAGCGTGATCAAAGTCTCACTTTTCAAACTTCGTTTAGGTGCATTCATTTCATGCCATGTTTATACGACTGTTAAAGTTATGAGTGGCCAAATAAGTAAAAAGGGACCGAGTGCGAGGGGTTAGGCCACCCCAAGCTCCAGGGGATAATTAGGGAACGATTGCTGGATTGAACTGAAACCCAAGAAATGAAGGAAAACACCTACATAGCTCCCACTATTGACCATACGACTAATATCCTAGAATGGTTGGTTGAGTATCAAAGCTCTGGACCAATAAGCCAACCTAAGAACCAGGAGAGGTGTGAAAATGAAATGAATCTTGAAGGTCGTCTATCAAGGTTTCACGGGGGACCTAACCTTGAAACAGTAAGATTGATTTGAAAGGATACAATAAGGCACTAATGGGACTATGAGATTTTGATCTCTTTTCGAACAACTTCATAGACAAGTATCGAAAATTGAAGTAAGACATGAAAAACTTTATATCAAGGAATAGAGTCCCCGTATCTGATTGTAATTGGAATTAATGGTAGTGATTTTATGGAGACTTAAGAACTCACCCATGTTCGGCAGAGAATAGCTAAGATTTATATTTCGGGGTGACCTATAAACAAAAGAATGAAAGAGTAATCTGGCTCGAACTTCCATTATGCATAGCTACTCTTTTGATCCTTTGATTTGCCTGGCAGGTTAGCATTTGACTTAAGCCAACTGGTAAGATGACAACTTTGGAAGAAATGCGTAAGGAATTGGACCTTCTTCGAAATGAGGTAGAATTTCAAAGGAAATTGGCTGACTACTGGGAAGGACGGTAGAAACAAGAATATGCAGAGAAAATTGAATTACTACACCAGAATGTAGAATTAGAGAAGAAATGCAAAGAAAATCCTCGAACTGGCCAAGCCGCCACTTCTCATGCAAATTGTGGATACTGCGGCAAGGTTAACCACGTTGAGGCCTAGTGCTGGATGAAGCAAGGAAAGTGTCTGGGGTGCGGTAGTACCAAGCATAAGATTTCGGATTGCCCTAGAGCTTTTAAAAAGAGGAAGTACTCAATAGCCAACTAGGTCCACCGCAAAGCGATCAAGTGCCAGATGGGATAATTAGTACTAATGGCTATGAACGGGGTCCTAGTAGTGAAGGTTTCACAGATTGAGATGGTTTGACTTCACTCGAGGAATAGAGGTTGTAGTTTTACCCTAGACTAGGCTAGCACCTTTAGAGGTTGTGATCTTTTGAAAAAGAGAAAAGTCTTTTGTTGTTTTGTATCCTGGCAACTTCACATGTTTTGCTACAATCCTGTCGTTTCTCCTTTTCCTTTTGAGAGGATTTGATAAACCTCTTCCAACTGGATGTAATTATTATGATCTTTATGACTCATGAAAATTTACTTCGCTTTTAATTGTTTTTATGACTTACACGTATGTTTAAATCCTGCCCCACGCCCTTAGAATTATAATAAGACACGAATGGTATTGGATGTGATCGAGATTTTGCTTGAGAATATAGACCACCTAAGGTCTTGATAGTGACTAGAGATCGGGACCGAAGTGAGGACATAGCGTTGAAATGGGATTCAATGTTTGAAATGCCAATTTGAGATATTAAAATCGGTGGATTTGAGTTAGTGAAAGGAAATAATTAATGGATTCAATGTGCCTAACGATTAAGGACTAGATATCGTATTTGGAATGAAGACTAGAAGCTATGTATTTATAGATTATGGAGTCTGGAGCGATGTGACCATTAAGAACAACTACCCTTTTGTCTTACATGGATAAGAATTCGATAATTTGTAAGGAGCCGTGATCCTGTTTAAGTTGGATTTAAAGTAGAGATATTACCCATTTGGGAACCCTAGGAACTAATGTGGTTAATACCGCTTTCAAATTAAGACATGGACACTCTAAAATTTTCAGTACACCCTTCGAGTTGACAGATGCACTAGAAGCATTTATGGACCCAAGGTATCGGAGTTAAACCGTATTTGGACAAATCGGTGGAGGCATTTATTGATGATATATCGATATATTCTAGTGTTTGAGAAGGTCATGAAAGACACTTGATGGTAGTTTTACGAACCTCGAGAGAACGCCAACTTTTGTTAAGTTCAATAACTGTGAGTTCGATTGGAAGAAATAGCCTTTCTAGGTTATACAGTATCTAAGGAAGGAATTATTATTGACTCAGCTAAAATGAAAGATTGTATAAGAGGAAACGACCAGAAAAGCATATTGAAATTTGGAATTCTCGGAGTTAGCCGAGCACTACCTTTGGTTTATCAAGGATTTTTGTAAGAGTGCAAGACTTGGCAAACCATTTGAGGTTCTAAATATAAGGAAAAATCTTGAGATGAAGAATGTTAATCAGTGTACATGTGTAGGAGGTAATTTTGTGATTTACACAGATGATTCAAAGGATGGTTTGGAATGTATATTAATAAAACATGATAAGGTGATTGTATATGCCTCTAGGAAGTTAAAATATTACGAGAGGAAGTAGCCAACTCCTGATTGGGAGTAAATAACTACAATATTTGCCTTAAAGAAGTGAAGATATTGCCTATATGAGGTAGACATGAGGCCGATTAAGTTGCTCTATGACTCGGAAGTTAAAATGCCTATTGAAGAAAAAATCAAGGTTTGATTGCTAGTCGAATGAATGGAAATTGTCAAGTATAAGTTGGAAAAACGTAAGTTTGTGATCGATCTGATAGACTTAACCATGAAGGGAATGATATTTTCTCAGGTGTGAATTTCGAGAACGAAATTCTGTTAAGGAGGGGAGGATGTGAGGACCCGGAAAATTTCTTATTTTTATCGAATATTAATGGTTTAATTAAGTATTTATCTACCTGTTTTCCCCAAATAATTTATTACGACCATTTTAAATCCATTCGTATGGAATAATGTCTTCATTATGCTTTTAAAACGTCCCGTTAACAACTTCAATTTTCGGAGGATTGTTTAGGTGAGAAATAATGAACACGAGTGTTTCAAGATGATATTATATTCGAGAGTATGATTATCCTGGGGAAATTAAGAACGGACAATAGCAGATTAAGAAAAGTTAATCGAGAATTAAAGGTGAATAAGTTCTAAGTGAGCATATACTACTCACGCGTGGATAGTTTTCCAAAAGACGCATGGATACAAATTTATTGGAGATTTGAGGAGTTAATACTCGACTCATGTGAGGACTCGTAAAACTCCTATTAAAACCCTATTTTGAGCTTATTTAATTATTTACTTGTTCATTTATTCCGAGTATTATTTTCTAGACCTATTGAACCTAATTACGTGGAAATATAGCTTCATTATATTTTTAAAATAACTTGTTTCAAAAATTAATTTCCGGGAGCGCGCTTAGTGAGAACAGTGAATAGTGCTTGGAAATTTTACCCGATTGAAAGTACAATAGGCTTGGAATATTAAAGACTTATACAATGGACCTAAATTAGGTATTTTAACGATTAAATATTCAAGTGATAGTTATTAGTATTATCGTTATAAGGATTTCTTGGAGGTTTCGCGTTATCGCGCTTAAATTGGTGGTACGCGTTTTCACACGCGCGATTTTAATTGAGGGACTTTAGACCCTTATTTTGGGACGAATAAGAGTGAATAATATTTACATGAATATAAGTGCATTAGAGGTTTAGTGCATTAGTGAAACAAATGCGAGAGAAATCGAGCCCAAACGCACCCTACGCGCACTATTGAGAGTTGACTTTTGCACCATTTTACACCACACAAATGAATCTTCTCTTGGAAGCTAAAATTGAATCAACTCTCTCTCTCTCTTCCTCACTAGAGCAGCCGGCCAAAGGGGAGCAAAGAACAACACCCAAGTTCTTCCATTTTCTTCTTCATTTCCCTCACCAAACTTGCACCATTTCACATCAAATTTTCACCACGCTTAGCTTGTTACTTGGAGAGTTCATCTAGCTATCAAAGGAGCTCACTTTCCATGGTTTTCTTGGAGCTTCAAGGGACTGAAATTCTGCTCTTGTACACCCACCAAGGTAGGTAATGATCCAACACTCTAATCTTGGCCTATGGAGGTTGTTTTACACTTAGGAGTTTAGATATTCATGTGGGTGGCTTGTTATTGTTGGAAAATTTTGAATGTGGGCTCTATGAACTCCCACTCTTGGGTTGATGGCTGATGTGGTGCTTGATGATGGATTTAATATTGGTTTAGTGCTCAAAATGGTAGATTAATAGTGCATAGCTAGTATAAACTTCAAGGAGTGCATGAGAGAAAAAGTTCCAATTCTGCCCCTATTTTGATCGTGCCCTTTTTTGTGAAATTTTGAGGGTTTAATGACTTGTATATGATTTTTATATATTGTATGGATAGTGTACAAAATTTCATGGAAAAATATTGAGGTTTGGTTGGTCAAAGGAATTATTTTCGTGAGGCTAGTAAACCTGGAAACTGTTCCCGTAAAGCTCAGACCAGATTTCTTGTTTCATCCATAACTCTGTGCTCCGACGTCGAAATTGAGTGTCGTCTGCGGCATTTGAAACTAGACATTTTCAGATTTCCAACGGTATAAAATTCACGTTCTGGTTCCATGTGTGGGAGCCGGACCAACCATTTAAATTTGGCTGTTCTGTTTCTCTGTTTTCCTGGAATGAAATGCTAAAGCTGCGACTTGAGGCTCGAATTCGAGCTAGTTGTGTGCTGAATTTCAAAACTATTTCTTCTGTGAAATTATAGCTCTATGGATTTATTTTCTAACTCCATAAACCATGCTCAATTTGGAGTTAAATTGCGTGAGTTGTGATCAAAATATGGAACCTGCCCTGCTCTTGAAAACCCTTACTTTTGGACAGAATTGATGCAAGGCTTGGTGTAGACTTGCTAATTGAATTTCTTGGTGTTAATCATCCACAAATGTTGTTTTGGGATGCCCTTAGACCTTTTCTATGTAAATGGACCATGGTTGAGGTACCCTCTAGGTTAAACGTTTTGAAAACGGCAAAACGGAACTTACAAGGCAAATTGCCTTGGAAACTTTGAAACTTTGGTGATTTAGTTCACCAACTTCCCGTGCATATTTATTCATGAAATTTGGTAGAGGAGTAACCCTCATATGGTAGTATGTCCATACCAAATTTGGTGCTATTCCAAAGCAGTTTTGATGTTCAATCAAACTTCCAAAGTTCATGATTTAAGCTGAAAAAAGCTTGTTTATCAAGGAAATTTTGGTAACTTTGGGTCACCATATCTCGGTGCTCAAAACTCCATTTATCATTCCGCTTATTTTGTTATACTCTTGGATTGCAACTCTAATAGAGTTTAAAATTTCAAAGGCGAGTTCAAATCGAGTGAATTTTGCCGAATTTCCAAATTGGCCAAAAACCAACTTAAAACTACCTTGGTAACTCAAGTTACCAACTTTGAGCCAAAATTTGAGTGCCTTCCACTTAGATTCATGGAAAGGTGTCTTCTAGGAAATTTTAATACTTTGGGAGACGTGTCCAATGGTACCAAATTTACCAATTTTTGACTTGTAGAAAATAAGTCATGATTTTTCAAAGATTGCACCAAAAATTGAAAACTTTGGAACTTTCAAAAGAAATCCGCGCGGGAACTATTCTACCAGCCGGATTGGTGATGGGATTTGAAGAAAAAATGGAGGCTAGCCACTGCCTCCAACCCGGCCAAGAATCCGGCCGGATATCCGGCCAGGTTCTGGCCGGATTGTGACGTGGCCCGCCTCCTTCCGATTTCGATCGTTCGTTTTGCAATCTTTTTACTCGTACTTGCTTCCGTCCAATGATTTCAAGAATAATAATCTGATTTTACTCGAGTCTTGTACCCTTTTGCGAATCCAACTTCAAAGACAAACTCAAACGAAATTCCCAAAATATTTCCAAACCCTACTCGTGTTCAATCTTTCTCACCACTTGGGGACCTGTAGTAATGGTCTACTATTCATTTTTCAGGCACGCACGAGGACCTTCAAGAGGATCCTACGGTGGAAGTTTGAACTCTCGGTTGAATCTACTTGCTCGCATAACTTGGTGACTGTCAAGTGTGTGTCTACTTGAATTCTATGGACTTGATTCATGCTTGGCTTATCGAATTACATGCTTAGCCTCCTTGGTTTTGAAAAAAAATGGAGTTGGGTGTGTACTTTATCACACTCGTTCTCATTTGAAACAAATGACTCATGCTTAACATGATTTACCTGGTTTACATGACTTGAAATACCTGCTTAGACCTGTCGAATGCTTTATTACATGACATGGTGTGCTATGGCTGCATACGTCGTTGGAGTGAATCTCCTCGACACTTACATGATACATGGGGGACGCCCAAACTCATAGGCCGACCTTGGGACTCGAGTCGGCATAGGCTTGGTCGGGAACCTTGGGGAGCCATGAGAATCACATGATAAGCTTGATCTATTTGAGAGATCTTGCTTGGCATACTCGTGGAGTATAGCCTTATAAATGTCGTGCGGGCCCGAAGCGGTGTAGGGTGGACGGATGAGAAGTAAGTGGTGATCTACGGTTTGGAAATATCAACTCGGTTGACGGAGAGTCATCGCGGGAAGATATATGAATGAACTGGCAAAGCAAGTGAAACTTAGCTCCTGAGAGCTACCATATCCTTGAATTGTTTCTGTTTACATTTCGTTGGCTTTATGAATTACTTGTAATTCATCACTTGAACTGTTATTTGGGCTTGTTACCTGAACAACGTGCTTGCATGTGTGTTCTTGGCCTCACGAGCATTTTGCTCTCCCTGTAGATTTGTTTTCCTTAACAGGATTGGACTTGGAGAAATGTTGGAGAAACCCCTCTTGGCGTACTCTTGTTTTAGGGTTTCTGTTGCACTTTGGGGCTAGACTTGTGATTGATGTATATTTTGAATATTGATGTATTTCGAGGTCCCGATGTAATGATTGGGCAGATGTTGAATATTGATAAGCTTGAATGCTTACGCACTGATTGTATTTATGATATTTAATCGTAACGTCTAATATTGTATTAAGCTTGGACGGAAATTGCTTGAGTCATGGCAAGAGTTGGGTAGGCATCCCACGGATACCCTTTGGTTCGCCTTAGGGAGAAGTGGGGGCATCACAATTAGCACCAAGAATTTCGAAACAAGTCCCAAATCAAGATTAGCTAAAAATCTGTCTAGAATTAGGGCTTTCTTTCACGAAGATAGTTCTGAAATTTGTCCACATCTCACTCAATTCAACTCGGAATTGAGCATGGTCAATGGCGTTGAAAACTAGATTCATAAGGCTACAATTTCTTAGAAGAAATCATTTTAAAATTCTGTCCACAACTAGCTCATATTTGAGCATAAAATCACTGTTTAAAACAGTGCTTCCAGTACAAACGCGAAACAGAACAGGCAACTTTACAAGGTTGGCACGGATCACTCAAGTGGAATCAGGACATGCATTTTATACCATTGGAAAACTGGAAATGTCTAGTTTCTAATACTGCAAACGGTACTCGATTTTGATGTCGGAGTAAAAAGTTATGGCCGAAACAAAATCACTGCCAGAGCAATATGGGACACAATTCCAGCTTTGGCAAATTTTTGAAATCTCAACATTCACTCATCCAAATCACGTAAATTTTTGAGGAAACTTTATACACAACCTATATTACACATATACATTAGAATCAAGTCTTTTGAATCTCAAAAAAATGCACTAAGGGTCACGGCAATGACAAGGGCAGAACGGGTAAAATTTTCCTCTTCACTTCCTTTGAACTTTCTTCAACAATACAACTCATTTCCACTAGATTAAACACTAATCCAACATAAAAAATATCAAATCTCATCAAATCAGTCCATCAAGCCATAGTGGGATTTCATAGAGCCCACATACAAAATTTCCAACCGTCCAAAACTACCCATAAGAATTTATAAGCTCACAAGTGTAAGATAACTTCCATAAACTAAGATTTTTGAGGTTGATCATTCATTACCTTCTTAGATGATCAAGGCAGAAATTTTCACTCCAAAGGAGCTCAAGAAAACCGTGCAAATGAAGCCTTTTTCCTAGCTTAGCTTGATCACCAAGTGATTTGCAAGTTGTGGTAAAAATTTGACGTGATTTGGACAAGAAATGAGCAAGAAAATGAAGAGCTTTTGGTCTTGTTTCTCCCTTGGAGTTGGCCGGCCAGCTTAGAGCAAGAGAGAGAGAGTGTTTGATGAAAAATGAAGCTTCCTTGAGAAGCTAAAATGTGTGGCTAAGAATGCCTCAAAAGTCAACTTTCTCCCCACGCGCACACTCGCGCGTTTCGTGCTCGATTCCTTTCGAGTTTGTTTCACTTGTGCACTACCTCTAATGCACTTCCAATCATATTATTATTATCCACTCTTAATGGTCTAAAAATAAGGGTCTAAAGTTCCTCAATTAATCGCACACGTAAAAATGCGTACTTCCGATTTGTGCGCAATAAAGTGGAATTTCCAAGAAATTCTTATAACGATAGTATCACTAACTAATAATTGAACACTTAAACATAAAAATACATTTTTCAAGACTAATGTACAAGTCTCCAATTTTTCTAAGCTTATTGTATTCTCGAATCGATTATTGTCTCCAAACACACATCCACTATTCACTCTAAACGAGCTTTCAAAAATTTAAATTTTGTAACAAGTCATTTTAAAAATATAAGCAAGTCATAGTTCCATGCACTTGGGTCTAAAAAGGTTGAAATAAATTATTTGAAGAAAACGGGTGGATAAATAATTAATTAAGCCATTAAAATAAGATTAAAATAAGTAAAAATTCGGGTCCTCACATATTGATTGGTAACTTGTGTATTTTTTTCAATAAAATACTATTGAACCATACAATGATTTAAATATACAATGATTTATTTTTTTGAATCACACTATACTATGGACAAAGTAGCCAACCCCTACTAGTATACTAGTTAAGTTATAAGTTCCAAACACGCAGTATAAAAAGTCAAGAATACCCCTTTAACTTGTTGCTCGGAGTAACAGAGTACCTCAAGCTTTTATCTTTTCAAGTTTTTTATTTCTCATAAATCAATTCAAAATCTGGGTTATGCTAGATATTTGTCACCTTTCACGAGCAAAAAAAAATATTCCCCTAATCAACTGAATTACAAAATTATCCCTGGAATTACAAAATTACCAAAGAAAAATATTCCCCTAAACAACTGAATTACAAAATTTGTGAATATGCAAAAAGAACCTAGAAACTAGCTCCAGTTAACTGGGATGGCCTAATGGATCTTCAGCCCAATTTCTGGAGATGGTGGGAGGGATTATTATGGGCAAAGGAAAGAACAGATGGCCAAGACCACATTGATCTGACAATCAACATCCTTTGGCAAATGTGGAAAGATAGGAATAGAGTGATGCATGGACAGCAAGCAAAGGATGAACTATGTTGTGTCCACAAAGCCCATCAGGAATGGTGGGAGTTCAAGGAAGCTGATGAAGAAAACCAAAGAGAAGGCATTCTTGAAACAACTCAACATCATCCTAATAGGAACTGGTACCTCCCCCCCCCCGGCGCACAAGGGATAGTCAGAATCAATTCAAATGCTATGATTGCTCTCCAATTGAACAAAGTAGGAAGGGGAATAGTAGCAAGAGACTCCAAAGGAGAATTGGTGCAGGTCTGGGCAAGACAGGAACAAAAAAGAGGTGAACCCCTCATTGAAGAGGCATTAGCAATGCGTGAAGCTTTGCTAATGGGGAAGGAAGCTGGATGGAGAAGAATTGAAGTTCAGTTTGACAGCAAAGGCTAAATTGATAGAATCAAATTCGGTACAAGTAAGGACAACAGTATTGAGACAATCCTGGAAGATATCCTAGAGTTGAGAGAGGTGTTTGATCAATGCTTTTTCTTTTTTGTTCATAGAACAGGAAATGATGTTTGTCATAGGCTAGTGAAATTTGCAATTAAGCTAGTTAATGATGTCAAATGGGAGACTAGCTTCCCAGTGTGGATCAAAGATCTTGCACAAAAAGACTATAGGACAGTTGTTCCTTTTGGTAACTAAAACTTGTATTATCAAGTTGCAGGATATAATACAATGCCATTTTGACAAAAAAAAAAAAAAAAAGTAACCACATAATTACTAATCTAACCTTTATTCTTAGAGAAATGTGCATAAAATGTCCTCACATTTGGTGCTTTGACTTTTCTAAATTAATGCATTTATGTCCTTCACAAAAGCTAAATGCACCAAACTGGTGCCAAACTACAATTCTGATTACATTTTCTCTTGAAACCATCACAGTATTCACACATTATGAACGTTACAAGGGGTGGTAAGGTCAAATCAGAGATTCTGATTGATTCATATGACGCAACCCATGTTATGTAATCTTAAATTCTAATTTGGGTAAATATGAACAAGAAAATTAATAAAGCATATCTTTATCTTTTCTATTAATTTTTCAATTTGTACCTAATTTTTCAATTGAAATATACAAGAAGTTTTGGGGCACCCTTTGACTATATTTCTAAACTTGATAAGATTTGGGTATGAATTATTTTCCTTCTTCTTTCTTATTAGTGGTAAGCATATGGTAATGAATGTTTTCCTAATGGTGGCTGACTATGATATTAATTCATTAATTTCTATGATTGGAAATTGGTGGTAAGCAAAATGAGGAAAAAAATATTGACGAGGCAAAGCAGAATTTGCAAAGTAAGAAAAACATGAATTGAAATTTTTTCTCCTTTTTTTTAAACAAAAAGGATGATTTATATATCAATTGATTGAAATATCTGCATAAAGAGAAGATAATACAAAAGGGGGTGAGAAATCCCATAAAACTTTATTTGAAATTAAAATGACATATTGCGCTAGTTCATGAGCTATTTAGATATCCTAGAAATCCAAGAAGCTTCCAAGGTTTTTCCAAGTTGGTTTGTGATCAACCAACACGGGTTTGGCGTGGATGTTAACATATGTTATGTAGTATCTAATTAGTTTAATTGACTGCTTCATCTGCCTGTAGGTATGATTTAATTAAATATTTAATTTTGTCTCGATTAGCAAGCTATAGCGTTTTTCACAGTGGCAAAAACTGGTGTAGAGATGGTCTAAAGCAGGCGGGCATCTATAAATTATCATGTCATCATGATAAATTTTTAATACAACTCGCATTCTTTTCTTCACCATCACTGTCCCTTTCTGACTTTTCTCTACACTTCAACCCCATTACCATAGCCATAATCAACACCACCTACTTCTTTTATTTCAGAGGGTGAATACATCAAATTGGATCAACTATTAATATGTAACCCCAATGTGGGCGGATTTGGACACGGAGATGCAGAAATAGTACTTCAAGATCTATTACATGTCCAAGGCCATTTGTTCTTCTTGGCATTTGTTATTTTGGCGCAAATCATTTTGGTTCTTAAAAAGAAATAGTTCGAGAAGGTTCACTTGGCCAAAATGAATTTATAGGCAGGTTGCTTGTTTATACTTTTTCTACAAGATGCTGGGAATTTCTTCTAACGTATTTCTAGTCATAGTATGTAGATTTTGAAGAATCCTATTTGACTTTCACCCTCTTTCTTTATTTTTTTAGCCAAATTGGAGCGATGTGGCTGTGTTACTATTGCCTTATTTCAATTATTATAAGGTGGATCAATAGTTTTAGATTCTAAATAGAATCCAATTTGATTAGATACCTGATAGAAGTAATCAAGTAATAGAAGGGATATATTGGAAACAAACAATCTCTTCTAGAAGAGATTATTCATCTTCCTAGTTTTTGACACAAGAAGGGGTTTTTCTAAACCCTTTTTGTATCAAAAGAGTAACGATTCTTGATCCTATTTTCAAAGATTTCGAGTCTTACTTTCAATTTTTCTAGATGTATTAGAGCATTTTTCAATTTCTTATGGAATAAAATAATACAAATATAAGGAGTGGGGGACAAATAAAAAAACAAAAGGGGTTTTATTGATTAAATATAACTTTTTATAAACATTTTCAAATTGGTTGAGATATTAAAATAAATAGAATAAAGTTCTATTAGTATAGAAAGTATTTGCACAATATCTAATCTACAAAAATATATATTCTATCATCCAAGAAATTGAATGATTCCTTCTTTCTTCTAACTTTGAAATGAAAGTACGATAGATACTATCAAGGGATGAGTGTTTTGAATCACTTAATGAAGTTCATTTTTTAAAAACATCATCAGCAAAAAGAAATGAAGTTTTTTGAAATAGCAAAAAGGGAAATCCGTCATTTAGATGACAAGAAAGTATGATTCTTAAGAACTCAATGGGTTCTCCCTCTTCGAATCTGACAAAGAAAGAAATGAATCCTGCTAAGTTCTTATGCTTTCATGTCCATAACTTAATTCATTCGATTAGTACAGGGATGAGTAGAAACTCATAGAAGTATGAATCAAGATCTAAATAGCCACATGATTTCTCCAGATTAAGGTTTCTTTGGCTTCCCTCCCCAAATTTGATTTCACCCTTCTAGTAAGATATCTAATCCAGAAAGAATGGAAAAGAAATCCAAGCATCACTTCAAACCTTAATTTTTCTTTTAATTTCTAGCTACATTTCTTCTATAAATTTGGAAATGCATTTGGGTTTGCAAAACTTCAGTACCTTCAGAAAAAATTTAAACCCCAGATTTCGATTTTGTAAGAGAAAAGGAGAAAAAAAACAAGAAAAGGGGAGGAAGACATGGAGGAGAATGAAGGCGATGGTGACTATGGTAGAGATCCAGTTGATCATTAGTTCCATAGGAACAAATCAATGGTGGTGATGGAGAATGAAAGAAAGATGCGGGACGATAGTGGTGGTTGAAGGGAGGAGAGGTAAGGTTAAAGTGTTGTTAGGATTTCATCTAGTAGAATAATGGAAGAATGTTAATTGTAGAAGAATATGAGAATTGGTCAGGAGTCAATCCCAATGAAGCACTGGCAATGGTGGAATGAGGGTTGGGTTAGGGCAGCCATGTGTGAGCTGGTAGCCGGTGAGTTAGAAGAACAGTTAGCGAGCGATTTCTACTTTTATAAAAAAAAATGTTAATAACGTAGTAAATTGTGTATAACCTAGTCCATAGGTGGGATCATAGACTAAGTCTACACAAGTTTTTGCCTTCCACAATTGATGACTTAAAAGCCAATATATATGCTCTCATAAAAGCTTACAAAGGTAAAGAATTTTTAGCAAGGTATTCCCTCCCATCCCATTGAAAGTGTCATAATTTTCATTTTGAAATGCTCCAAAATGTTTGTCATATTGAGAATCAAAGCACTTTTCAGTCTCTCATCCCAATATAGTCCTCCCCTTTAATCATATGCATCTTATTATTCAAATTCAAATTGTGAATTTGTACAAGTAAGATTGGAAAGAGAAAAATAAACATGACAATCAAACCACTATTTTTTAAAAGTTAGATTCTCAAAACATGACAAAATAATTGGGAAGAGGGAATATAACCTTTTCCCCAATTCATGATGTACGAAGATAACATTTGTAACGACAAAGGTAAATTTTGATTCCATGATCTTTAGTATACCTAGTATCTACTTATGTAAGGATCGAAGACAACCTGAAAGTGGGGTGAATTAGGTTGATTATAAAACTAATCAAGTTGTGGGCACTTTTTCACTCAAAATGAAATTTATCCTCTTTTCTAAGTGATCACACAATATATATTAATCAATGAATGAACAATATCACTCGAGAGAAGTAGAAGAGATAAGCAATTTAAAAATCACAACATAACAATAAGTAAATGAGAAGAAAGGAATTGCAAACCAATTGACTACCAAGCTTCTTTTGAACTTGTAGATCAATTCAAACAAGCTTCTTCAAGTTGATGAAATACAACCAATCTTGTGTACAAAGGAAGGTTCACTTCCTCCTTGCCCCAAACTCCACTCGGTCAAATTATGAAGTTTTACTATCCCTCAGGACAACCCTCACAGAGCTACACTATTAAAGTATTCACTCACAAATGAAAAGTTTACAATAAATTTCACACCACCAAGACTACAAATCTTCCTTGGAGAGTGTTTTCTCACTAAAACTACTCTAGGTCTTTTGTATCTTTAGTGTGCAAAAGTTATTTGAAGTTTCTGATCATGCACTATTTATACAAGACCAAGAAAGTGCTTCATTAATACTTCCAACGGATAGAAAGTAGCTGAACAGTCAACTAGCCGTTGGGGTATCGGACGTCCGGTCCGTCTGAATTTCGCGTCCGATAGTAGGCAGTGAGCTTGAGAGAAATTCTTTAATTCTATCGGATGTCTGGTGCTTGCGTCCGAAAGCAGACAATGAGTTAGAAGGAATATCTCAATTCTATCGGACGTCCGGCATTGTCTTTATAAGTGTCCGACAGCTTTCGTCGAGTTTGAAGGATCCTATTGGACGTCCGATGCTTGCGTCCGATCGAGGTCAGTGAGCTGGGAAGAATGTTTTATTTCCTTCGGACGTCCGGTGATGGAGTTTTTCTGCGTCCGAAATTGTGCAAAAATTATTGGATGTCCGATCCTGTTTTCACAAGCGTCCGACAGCTTTCAGAGCAAACTTTGTTTCTTTCAATTGCAGTTGATCTTTGAATTTGATTTGCTTCATAACTGAAAGGATCTTTGAGGAGATATTAGTATCATCCATTGTTTTGTAAACATCAAAAGTTAGGGACTAAGATCAACATTCTCCCCTTTTTTATGATGACCAAACAATGGATGAAAGAAAGAGAAAGATTGAGCATATGAGCATAAACTCCCCCTCACTCATTGCATCAACAATTTTTAAGAGCCAAACTTATAATCTCATAAAAACTCCCCCTTTCACATAGCATCCATTTCTCCCCCTTTTTGTCATCATAAGATGAGATTAAAAACCAGTAACCATACAATAATAGAGAATCCAATATTCCAAACCAAAAAAATGATACCAGAATTCAGCAATCATCAACATACCAGCGATCGCCAGCCAAAAAATAGAAAATTGATACCAAATAGAGAAATAACAATCAAAATAATTATCAAAACAAACCATCATTAGATCAGTATCATTAGATTAGCATTATTCTTTTCTTCCCCTTTTTGTCATTGTAAAAATTCAGTAATATCTAAAAATATCAAGGAAAACTCAGTTCAAAACATCAGAAACATCAAAAGAAAATTACAAACGAACATTATGAACAAGAATCTCACCAATCTTACCAATATCTCCTATTCCAATTGTTTTAATTTTCATGTCATCTCCAAGTGTCACTTGCCACAAGACTTTGGCTTGAGTGTGATGGATCATTGGTCATGTGTCTTGAGCAATTACAGTCTATTAACCATTTTGAGGCCTTAATGATGTTCACCAGATTCACTTACTCAAGAGTTCAAGAACTAATATTTGGTACCCATTAATTTTTGGATCCTTGAGAGTTAGTATCATGTCTAACTATCCACATGCATTGCATGCCTCTTCTCATGTTTTTCCTCACATAGTAATCACTTTTCATGTGACCTTTTTGACAACAAAAATTACACATAACCAACGAATTAATTGTATAAACAGATTTAATAAATTTCATTTGTTTTCTCTTATAAACAGTAAAATCATTTGCACCAGAATTTATCTTCTTCTCATAAGTGCCAAGATGAGACTTTGTTCCATTTCGATGAAAGCAGTTTTGTTTCTTATATTGGAGAAATTCATTTAGATTATTCATTCTTCTTTTCAAATCACCTGGTTCCTTTTTGAACATTTCACAAATCCCTGTTTTTCTATCAAGTTTATTTTGTAAATTAATCTCATTCTTTTTCAAGAAATCATTTTCAGATTTCAGCTTCTTGTTTTCTTGAAAAATGCGTGTATTATGCTGAAGAAAAAAGCTAATTTTGCGTTTTAATTCCTTATTTCTAGCATAAAATTCTTTCAAACTATCATGCAACTTTTTAATGAAAGATTCAAGAACATCATCAGTTTCATCATCACTTTCAAATTGAGGGTTAAAAATCGTTACCTTATTATCTTCAATGGTCATGAAAGCCAATTGAGCAGATTCTTCTTCCTCTTCAATTTCACCATCGGAGTTGCACTCATTCCATGTGAATTGGAAGTTGTTGAATCTTAATTTTCTTTCACCTTTCCTCTTCTTCATTGGACACTCACTCATGTAGTGTCCAAGTTGGCTGCATTCATAGTATTTGTCACCTTATTTTTTGTTGGCCTCATACTTTTTTTTGTTTCTTGCATTGTTGAATTGATTAGAATCTGAATTGTTAGATCTTCCTCTTCTAAATCTCCTTTTGTTAAGGATCCTTTTGAAGCTTCTTGTTATAAGAGCTAGATCACTGTCATCAACTTCCATATCTTCTCCATCCAAGGAGGCCGAATCATCTTCATCTTGAGATGCTTTTAGAACAATGCTCCTTCTTACCTTTGCATCCTCTTCCTCTTGCACTTTGGACTTAAGGTTCAGCTCATAAGAGGTTAGAGAATTAATAAGAGATTCAATAAGTAAGGAATTTAGATTTCTAGCTTCTTCAATGGCAGTCACTTTACTCTCCCACTCCTTGGATAAGGTATTCAGAATTTTTCTGTTTTTCTCACCTAGAAAGTATTCCTTTTCCAGCACCTCTAAATCCTTAATGAGGTCATTGAATCTACAATACATCTTATCATTGTTTTCATGAGGTTCCATCTTGAACGATTCATACTTGGTAACCAGAATAGACTTCTTTTGTTCTCTCACATTCTCACTTGCTTCATGGATTTCTCTAAATTTGTCTCAAATTTCTTTAGCGGACTTACAACCCTTGACTCTAATAGATTCATTTGAGTCTAAAGCACAATATAACACATTCATGGCTTTTGCATTTAAGGTGAGATGAGCTCTATCCACAGCAGTCAGTTCACTTCTTGTTTTTGGTCTAGATCTATGAGTATTTTTATCTATAAGGGAGGCATCATATGGACCTTCACTAATAATAAATCACAATTCAATATCAATTGATTGCAAAAAGATAATCATTCTTTCTTTCCAACTCACATAATTTGACCCATTAAATATAGGTGGTCTAATGACAGAATGTTTGATACGAACCCACCAAGAAGGCCTGAACTCGTATCCCATTAGTCCCGGATCTAGACGATGATATCAAGTTAAGGGCGGAATTCCTTAACTCCACTAGACGAACAACTTGCGAACCTTGAATTTAATCTCAACCCACAAGAGTTTGAATAAGTGAACCTAGGAACAAGGTAGAAGACGCCACAATCAAGTGTGATTCTTGATTGATAAGTCCAATGAACACCCAAGTAAATTCTCAAGTATTCAAAGAAGAATCTCTTAGAAAGAGAGTTGTTATCACACAAGTGAAAAAAAAATGGGAGTAAAATTCTGATCGTCTATCTATGTTCTCTTTGAGAAGAAAGGCTATTTATAGCCTTTACAAAGAAACCCTAAAGCTTAAGCTGCCTGAATTGAAGACTCAAAACTACCTTAAATAAATTAGGAAAATATAACAAAACCATTCGGTCATAATGGAACCAATGATTGGCCGAGTTAACAACAACCTTAAATAGAACTAAGCTTCTTTATTTTCGGCTTCAATCACTTGAACAAGTGTGCAAAGTTTAAGATCATCAGCTATGAGCCATTGAGCTTTACTTGACCCTCCATCTTGCACTTGAACTTGACGAACTAGGGCTTGCATAGCCTCTTGAAGTTTCTTAGCCCGACTCCTTGTAATTGGACCTCGTGAAACCACTAGCTCTTTACTTGACATTGGTCGGTCCCTACTCGAGCTGCTATCATTCCCCTCCTCGTGAAGACGATTTGTCCCCAAATCAAACTCATCTCCTGCAAGATAAGGTTGCAAGTCAGACACATTAAAAGTGGCATGTACCCCGTACTCACCTAGCAAGTCCAACTTGTATGCATTGTCAGTAATGCGCTCCACAACTTGGAAAGGCCCATCTCCCCTAGGCATGAGCCTGTTGCGCCTATGCATGCGAAATCTTTCCTTGCGCAAATGCAGCCATACCTAATCACCTGGTTCAAATACAACCTTTTGACGACCTTTATTAGCTCCTTGAACATATTGTAGGGTCCTCTTTTCAATATTAGCTCTTACCTTTGCATGCAAATCTCGAACATACTCAACCCGTTTCAAACCATCCATGTTAGTATGTTGTGAAGTAGACAATGGAGATAAATCTAGTGGTGTGAGTGGATTAAACCGATACACAACTTCAAAGGGTAAGTAGTGTGTAACACTATGAACGGTGCGGTTGTATGCAAACTCTACATGTGGCAAACAATCTTTCGAAGTCTTTAAATTGTTCTTTATAAGTGAACGTAACAAAGTAGAGAGTGTCCTATTAACTACCTCAGTTTGCCCATCCGTTTGAGGATGACTAGAAGTAGAAAACAAGAGTTTAGTTCCTAACCTTCCCCACAAAGATTTCCAAAAGTAACTAAGGAACTTAACGTCTCTATCAGAAACAATTGTACGTGGCATACCATGCAAACGAACAATCTCTCTAAAGAACAAGTGAGAAACATGCCTAGCATCATCAGTTTTGTGACAAGGAATGAAGTGTGCCATTTTTGAAAAACGATCAACAACCACATAAATGGAATCATGACCATACCGAGTCCTAGGCAAACCAAGTACAAAATCCATAGACAAATCAACCCAAGGAACGGTAGGAATAGGTAATGATAGCAGCTCGAGTAGGGACTAACCAATGTCAAGTAAAGAGCTAGTGGTTCCGCGAGGTCCAATTACAGACATAGAAGAAAATATACTTTTACCAATAGAAAATCAATTTGAAGAAGAAAATAATCAAATAAATAGAATAAAAAGAAAGAACTATAATAATAATAAAAATTGGAAAATGGTAAGTTCAAAAAATTATTATCCTAGACCAAGTCCTCCAGATATTCAATATGAAGAAAGATCAAAATTTAGAACAACTAAATATGATGGAGACTCAATATATGAATGGAACATAGATGGCAAAGCAGAATATGAAGTATTAAATAATTTGCAAGAAATGGGAATGGCGAGATTAGCCTATAAAATTAAAAATATTCAAGAAAGAAATATTGCAACTTTATTAGTCTCAGGATTTACTGGACAATTAAAGAATTGGTGGGATAATGCTTTAACATTACAAGATAAATTATCAATATTAGATCATACACAAGAAATAGAAGATGATCAAGGAAATATTCAAATACAGTCAGATGCTGCAGAATTTTTAATAGTAACAATAGTAATGTATTTTATAGGAAATCCTAAAGAAGAATTAAATTCAAATAAAACATTCTTAACAAATTTAAGATGCCCAACATTATCAGATTTTAGATGGTATAAAGATATGTTTTTAACAAATGTATTAAGAAGACCAGATTGTAATGCTTCATTCTGGAAAGAAAGATTCATAACAGGATTACCAAGTTTATTTTCTCAAAGGATAATGGATAATTTACAAAAGGAAATGGGAACAGATGTAATTTCATTCGAAAATATTACTTTTGGACAATTATTTGCTTTTGTGAAAAAAGAAGGATTAATATTATGTTCAGAATTAAGATTACAAATAAAATATGGATCAAAACAAAAGGAAGTAGGATCATTCTGTGATACATTTGGAATTAAACGAATCAAATCACCATCAGCATATAAAAAGAGAATTAAAAAATATTCCAAGAAACCAAGACATATAAAATCTAAGGAAAATGAACCAACTAAAAGAAAGAAATTCATTAAAAAGAAAATTGTTTGTTACAAATGTGGTAAAATAGGACATAAAGCAAACAAATGTAGATTAAAAGAAAAAATTGCAGAAATCTGTGTAAATGACGAAGAAATTAAAAATAAATTAATAAATTTGTTAATAAATGAAAAAGATAAAAGTTCTGAAGAAGACTATTATGATGATATTACTAGTTCCGAAAGTGAAGAAGATTGTAACTGTAATCCAAAATATATAAATGTTATAACTAAAAAAGAAGATAAAGAATTTTTATTAGATATAATAGAAAAAATTGAAGACCCAATAGCTAAAAAAGAATATTTAGAAAGATTAAAAAGCTTAATTATTCAAGAAGATAAAATGCCAAAGATAATAGAACCCTTTAGCATTTCAAAATTAATAGATAAATATCCAAATATAAATATAATGAAAAAAGAAACTACTAAGGATCTTCAATCCGAAATTAATAATTTAAAAATACAAGTAAAACAATTACAACAAGAAATCATAGAATTAAAACTAAAAGATTTGGAAATAGAATCAAAAATAACATTAATAAATAACAATCAACCTTCAACTTCTAATACTGAAACGAATGAAATATTAATAGCAGAAAACCCAGTAAGAGAAGACCAATATATAAATACTATAGAAAAAATGACTTTTCAAAAATGGTTCGCTTTAGTAACTATCACAGTTGAAGATTTCAAAGAAACATTTGTAGCTCTAATTGATAGTGGAGCTGACACAAGTTGTATTAAAGAAGGAATAATTCCAACTAAATATTGTGAAAGAACAAAAGAAAAACTAATGGCAGCAAATGGAGAAGATTTAGAAGTAAAATATAAATTTACAAAAGGATCAATATGTAATAATGAATATTGCATTAGACATAATTTCATAATTGTAAACAATATAAATCATGATGTTATATTAGGAACACCTTTTT
Source organism: Coffea arabica (assembly GCF_036785885.1). Taxonomy (NCBI): domain Eukaryota; kingdom Viridiplantae; phylum Streptophyta; class Magnoliopsida; order Gentianales; family Rubiaceae; genus Coffea; species Coffea arabica. The sequence continues at coordinate 48,841,914 of NC_092321.1, forward strand.
TAATTCAAATTTATCCATTTTTAGTAAGCAATGAAGGAATTTCAGTAAATATAATGGGAAAAATCATTACCTTTAAATTCTTAACTCCAATAAGACAAAGAGAATTACAAACCTTACAAACATCTTCAATATATAAAACAATAAATACCATTACTAAAGTACAACAACAAATAAACTATATTAAAGAAGAAAAATCTTATTTAAAAATTGAGGAACAACTAAATGATATTAAAATGCAAAAAAGAATATCAGAATTAGAAGAATTATTTAAAAAAGAAATTTGTGCAGACATTCCTAATGCTTTTTGGGATAGAAAACAACATATGATAGAATTACCTTATGAAAAAGATTTTAATGAAAAAAATATTCCAACAAAAGCTAGACCAATACAAATGAATGCTGAGCTACTAGAATTTTGTAAAAAAGAAATAAAAATATTAATAGATAAAGGATTAATAACACCTTCAAAATCACCTTGGAGTTGTGCTGCATTCTATGTAATGAATCAAGCTGAAAAAGAAAGAGGAGTTCCAAGATTAGTAATAAATTATAAACCTTTAAACAAAGTTTTACAATGGATTAGATATCCTATTCCCAACAAAAAAGATTTGCTTAATAGATTATTTAATGCAAAAATATTCTCAAAATTTGATATGAAATCAGGATATTGGCAAATATTAATAGATCCAAAAGATAGATACAAAACAGCATTTACAACACCTTTTGGACATTATGAATGGAAAGTTATGCCATTTGAATTAAAAAATGCACCATCAGAATTTCAAAATATAATGAATGATATTTTCAATCCTTATAGCTCATTCAGCATAGTCTATATAGATGATGTATTAATATTTTCAGAATCATTAGAACAACATTTTAAACATTTAAGTATATTTCTAAAAATAGTTAAGAAAAATGGATTAGTTATTTCTGCTCCAAAAATGAAATTATTTCAAACAAAAATAAGATTTTTAGGACATAATATATATCAAGGAACAATAAAGCCAATAAATAGAGCTTTAGAATTCGCTACTAAATTTCCAGATGAGATAAAAGAGAAAAATCAATTACAAAGATTTTTAGGATGCTTAAATTATATAGCAGATTTCTTTCCTAAATTAAGACAAGAATGTTCTATATTATTTAATAGATTAAAGAAAAACCCAAAACCTTGGACAGAAGAACATACTCAAAAAATAAAATATTTAAAAGCAAAAATAGAATCATTACCATGTTTGTGCCTACCTCATCCTAAAGCATTCATGATAGTTGAAACAGATGCTTCAGAATTAGGATACGGAGGAATATTAAAACAAACAATAGATAATTCAAAAGAAGAATTAGTTAGATTTCATTCAGGAACTTGGTCAGATCCTCAAAAGAATTACTCAACTATTAAAAAAGAAATTCTATCTATAGTTTTGTGTATATCAAAATTTCAGGATGACTTATACAATAAGAAATTTTTAATTAGAATAGACTGCAAATCTGCAAAAGAAATTCTACAAAAAGATGTTCAAAATATTATTTCAAAACAAATATTTGCTAGATGGCAAGCTATTTTATCTGTATTTGATTTTGATATAGAATTTATTAAAGGAGAAAATAATTCTTTACCAGATTTTCTAACCAGAGAATTCCTACAAGGACATGGATCCAGCAATGATGGCTCAAAGAAATGATCGTGAATACACAAATTATTTGAGAACTCAACGAGATTCTCCTAGCCTTCAAAATATCATTTGGGAATTTTAAATCTGGTTTCTTTAGTGTATCAATTTTTGTGTTTAATACTTCCATATGTTGAGATATTGTATGAAGAATTTGATTTGTATAATTATTTTGTTGATAAACTTTTTTAAGATCTTCAAGATTTATTGAATTATTTGTACTTGATTCAGCTTCTCTTCCCTTTTTAAAAGGTGAGGCTATTACTTCTCCTTTTCCTAGATTAATTTTTACTTCTTGTAATGGAGGGTGTATTGATGTTAATATTTGATCATCTTTCAATTTCCATTTTTTATATAAATTAGTTTGAACATTTATTTGTGGAATATTATAAACATCACTTATTCCTAATTTTGATGTGTAAAATGTTAACCATGTAAAGAAAGGAAAGTCAAACTTTTGTTTTTCTATTTCTATTTTCCATTCTAATATTAATTTTTTTTATATTCTGATTCTAATTGAAAAAACCAAATTCTTTTTTCTGTGTTTTCTTCATCATCAAAATCTTCTTGTAAATATTTATGATTTATTTTATATGGTCTATTTATAACATTTATTTCTCCTTGCATTTGAGAATGTGTTGGGGAATAGTCAGATTTATTTTGATTTACAACTTCTGGAATAGGAGTTTTATATTTAAAATTTGATGTACTTTCCATAGGGAAATTAATTTCAGATGACTCATAATTTGAACGTCTAGCTGGTAACCATGAATAAGATGATTCTGGTCTTTCTCTTAATGATGTAAATCTTATTAAAGTACTTCCATCCGATTTTTCTATAATATCTTCTGCAGTAGTTTGTTCTATATTTCTTGCTACTTGTGGATTTTTAATTTTATAGGCTAATCTCGCCATTCCCATTTCTTGCAAATTATTTATTTTGAAATAATATATCAGCACCTCATTTTCAACCTAGAAGTCTGACAAGAGAAAAAGAACAAGATTTAGTACAAAGTATTAGTACTCAAAAGATAAGTAATACAGATAATTTATTAAATAAAATATCTAATGCATTACAAAATCTAACTACAGATTCAAAACCAACAACACCCAAAATAAATACCTTAGACCAAATAATAGAAGAAAACTCTACTGAAGAATTAGAAGATTTATCAGAAGAATCAGCAAATTCAGACATAGAAGAAAATATACTTTTACCAATAGAAAATCAATTTGAAGAAGAAAATAATCAAATAAATAGAATAAAAAGAAAGAACTATAGTAATAATAAAAATTGGAAAATGGTAAGTTCAAAAAATTATTATCCTAGACCAAGTCCTCCAGATATTCAATATGAAGAAAGATCAAAATTTAGAACAACTAAATATGATGGAGACTCAATATATGAAATGGGAACAGATGTAATTTCATTCGAAAATATTACTTTTGGACAATTATTTGCTTTTGTGAAAAAAGAAGGATTAATATTATGTTCAGAATTAAGATTACAAATAAAATATGGATCAAAACAAAAAGAAGTAGGATCATTCTGTGATGCATTTGGAATTAAACGAATCAAATCACCATCAGCATATAAAAAGAGAATTAAAAAATATTCCAAGAAACCAAGACATATAAAATCTAAGGAAAATGAACCAACTAAAAGAAAGAAATTCATTAAAAAGAAAATTGTTTGTTACAAATGTGGTAAAATAGGACATAAAGCAAACAAATGTAGATTAAAAGAAAAAATTGCAGAAATCTGTGTAAATGACGAAGAAATTAAAAATAAATTAATAAATTTGTTAATAAATGAAAAAGATAAAAGTTCTGAAGAAGACTATTATGATGATATTACTAGTTCCGAAAGTGAAGAAGATTGTAACTGTAATCCAAAATATATAAATGTTATAACTAAAAAAGAAGATAAAGAATTTTTATTAGATATAATAGAAAAAATTGAAGACCCAATAGCTAAAAAAGAATATTTAGAAAGATTAAAAAGCTTAATTATTCAAGAAGATAAAATGCCAAAGATAATAGAACCCTTTAGCATTTCAAAATTAATAGATAAATATCCAAATATAAATATAATGAAAAAAGAAACTACTAAGGATCTTCAATCCGAAATTAATAATTTAAAAATACAAGTAAAACAATTACAACAAGAAATCATAGAATTAAAACTAAAAGATTTGGAAATAGAATCAAAAATAACATTAATAAATAACAATCAACCTTCAACTTCTAATACTGAAACGAATGAAATATTAATAGCAGAAAACCCAGTAAGAGAAGACCAATATATAAATACTATAGAAAAAATGACTTTTCAAAAATGGTTCGCTTTAGTAACTATCACAGTTGAAGATTTCAAAGAAACATTTGTAGCTCTAATTGATAGTGGAGCTGACACAAGTTGTATTAAAGAAGGAATAATTCCAACTAAATATTGTGAAAGAACAAAAGAAAAACTAATGGCAGCAAATGGAGAAGATTTAGAAGTAAAATATAAATTTACAAAAGGATCAATATGTAATAATGAATATTGCATTAGACATAATTTCATAATTGTAAACAATATAAATCATGATGTTATATTAGGAACACCTTTTTTAATTCAAATTTATCCATTTTTAGTAAGCAATGAAGGAATTTCAGTAAATATAATGGGAAAAATCATTACCTTTAAATTCTTAACTCCAATAAGACAAAGAGAATTACAAACCTTACAAACATCTTCAATATATAAAACAATAAATACCATTACTAAAGTACAACAACAAATAAACTATATTAAAGAAGAAAAATCTTATTTAAAAATTGAGGAACAACTAAATGATATTAAAATGCAAAAAAGAATATCAGAATTAGAAGAATTATTTAAAAAAGAAATTTGTGCAGACATTCCTAATGCTTTTTGGGATAGAAAACAACATATGATAGAATTACCTTATGAAAAAGATTTTAATGAAAAAAATATTCCAACAAAAGCTAGACCAATACAAATGAATGCTGAGCTACTAGAATTTTGTAAAAAAGAAATAAAAATATTAATAGATAAAGGATTAATAACACCTTCAAAATCACCTTGGAGTTGTGCTGCATTCTATGTAATGAATCAAGCTGAAAAAGAAAGAGGAGTTCCAAGATTAGTAATAAATTATAAACCTTTAAACAAAGTTTTACAATGGATTAGATATCCTATTCCCAACAAAAAAGATTTGCTTAATAGATTATTTAATGCAAAAATATTCTCAAAATTTGATATGAAATCAGGATATTGGCAAATATTAATAGATCCAAAAGATAGATACAAAACAGCATTTACAACACCTTTTGGACATTATGAATGGAAAGTTATGCCATTTGAATTAAAAAATGCACCATCAGAATTTCAAAATATAATGAATGATATTTTCAATCCTTATAGCTCATTCAGCATAGTCTATATAGATGATGTATTAATATTTTCAGAATCATTAGAACAACATTTTAAACATTTAAGTATATTTCTAAAAATAGTTAAGAAAAATGGATTAGTTATTTCTGCTCCAAAAATGAAATTATTTCAAACAAAAATAAGATTTTTAGGACATAATATATATCAAGGAACAATAAAGCCAATAAATAGAGCTTTAGAATTCGCTACTAAATTTCCAGATGAGATAAAAGAGAAAAATCAATTACAAAGATTTTTAGGATGCTTAAATTATATAGCAGATTTCTTTCCTAAATTAAGACAAGAATGTTCTATATTATTTAATAGATTAAAGAAAAACCCAAAACCTTGGACAGAAGAACATACTCAAAAAATAAAATATTTAAAAGCAAAAATAGAATCATTACCATGTTTGTGCCTACCTCATCCTAAAGCATTCATGATAGTTGAAACAGATGCTTCAGAATTAGGATACGGAGGAATATTAAAACAAACAATAGATAATTCAAAAGAAGAATTAGTTAGATTTCATTCAGGAACTTGGTCAGATCCTCAAAAGAATTACTCAACTATTAAAAAAGAAATTCTATCTATAGTTTTGTGTATATCAAAATTTCAGGATGACTTATACAATAAGAAATTTTTAATTAGAATAGACTGCAAATCTGCAAAAGAAATTCTACAAAAAGATGTTCAAAATATTATTTCAAAACAAATATTTGCTAGATGGCAAGCTATTTTATCTGTATTTGATTTTGATATAGAATTTATTAAAGGAGAAAATAATTCTTTACCAGATTTTCTAACCAGAGAATTCCTACAAGGACATGGATCCAGCAATGATGGCTCAAAGAAATGATCGTGAATACACAAATTATTTGAGAACTCAACGAGATTCTCCTAGCCTTCAAAATATCATTTGGGAATTTTAAATCTGGTTTCTTTAGTGTATCAATTTTTGTGTTTAATACTTCCATATGTTGAGATATTGTATGAAGAATTTGATTTGTATAATTATTTTGTTGATAAACTTTTTTAAGATCTTCAAGATTTATTGAATTATTTGTACTTGATTCAGCTTCTCTTCCCTTTTTAAAAGGTGAGGCTATTACTTCTCCTTTTCCTAGATTAATTTTTACTTCTTGTAATGGAGGGTGTATTGATGTTAATATTTGATCATCTTTCAATTTCCATTTTTTATATAAATTAGTTTGAACATTTATTTGTGGAATATTATAAACATCACTTATTCCTAATTTTGATGTGTAAAATGTTAACCATGTAAAGAAAGGAAAGTCAAACTTTTGTTTTTCTATTTCTATTTTCCATTCTAATATTAATTTTTTTTATATTCTGATTCTAATTGAAAAAACCAAATTCTTTTTTCTGTGTTTTCTTCATCATCAAAATCTTCTTGTAAATATTTATGATTTATTTTATATGGTCTATTTATAACATTTATTTCTCCTTGCATTTGAGAATGTGTTGGGGAATAGTCAGATTTATTTTGATTTACAACTTCTGGAATAGGAGTTTTATATTTAAAATTTGATGTACTTTCCATAGGGAAATTAATTTCAGATGACTCATAATTTGAACGTCTAGCTGGTAACCATGAATAAGATGATTCTGGTCTTTCTCTTAATGATGTAAATCTTATTAAAGTACTTCCATCCGATTTTTCTATAATATCTTCTGCAGTAGTTTGTTCTATATTTCTTGCTACTTGTGGATTTTTAATTTTATAGGCTAATCTCGCCATTCCCATTTCTTGCAAATTATTTATTTTGAAATAATATATCAGCACCTCATTTTCAACCTAGAAGTCTGACAAGAGAAAAAGAACAAGATTTAGTACAAAGTATTAGTACTCAAAAGATAAGTAATACAGATAATTTATTAAATAAAATATCTAATGCATTACAAAATCTAACTACAGATTCAAAACCAACAACACCCAAAATAAATACCTTAGACCAAATAATAGAAGAAAACTCTACTGAAGAATTAGAAGATTTATCAGAAGAATCAGCAAATTCAGACATAGAAGAAAATATACTTTTACCAATAGAAAATCAATTTGAAGAAGAAAATAATCAAATAAATAGAATAAAAAGAAAGAACTATAGTAATAATAAAAATTGGAAAATGGTAAGTTCAAAAAATTATTATCCTAGACCAAGTCCTCCAGATATTCAATATGAAGAAAGATCAAAATTTAGAACAACTAAATATGATGGAGACTCAATATATGAAATGGGAACAGATGTAATTTCATTCGAAAATATTACTTTTGGACAATTATTTGCTTTTGTGAAAAAAGAAGGATTAATATTATGTTCAGAATTAAGATTACAAATAAAATATGGATCAAAACAAAAAGAAGTAGGATCATTCTGTGATGCATTTGGAATTAAACGAATCAAATCACCATCAGCATATAAAAAGAGAATTAAAAAATATTCCAAGAAACCAAGACATATAAAATCTAAGGAAAATGAACCAACTAAAAGAAAGAAATTCATTAAAAAGAAAATTGTTTGTTACAAATGTGGTAAAATAGGACATAAAGCAAACAAATGTAGATTAAAAGAAAAAATTGCAGAAATCTGTGTAAATGACGAAGAAATTAAAAATAAATTAATAAATTTGTTAATAAATGAAAAAGATAAAAGTTCTGAAGAAGACTATTATGATGATATTACTAGTTCCGAAAGTGAAGAAGATTGTAACTGTAATCCAAAATATATAAATGTTATAACTAAAAAAGAAGATAAAGAATTTTTATTAGATATAATAGAAAAAATTGAAGACCCAATAGCTAAAAAAGAATATTTAGAAAGATTAAAAAGCTTAATTATTCAAGAAGATAAAATGCCAAAGATAATAGAACCCTTTAGCATTTCAAAATTAATAGATAAATATCCAAATATAAATATAATGAAAAAAGAAACTACTAAGGATCTTCAATCCGAAATTAATAATTTAAAAATACAAGTAAAACAATTACAACAAGAAATCATAGAATTAAAACTAAAAGATTTGGAAATAGAATCAAAAATAACATTAATAAATAACAATCAACCTTCAACTTCTAATACTGAAACGAATGAAATATTAATAGCAGAAAACCCAGTAAGAGAAGACCAATATATAAATACTATAGAAAAAATGACTTTTCAAAAATGGTTCGCTTTAGTAACTATCACAGTTGAAGATTTCAAAGAAACATTTGTAGCTCTAATTGATAGTGGAGCTGACACAAGTTGTATTAAAGAAGGAATAATTCCAACTAAATATTGTGAAAGAACAAAAGAAAAACTAATGGCAGCAAATGGAGAAGATTTAGAAGTAAAATATAAATTTACAAAAGGATCAATATGTAATAATGAATATTGCATTAGACATAATTTCATAATTGTAAACAATATAAATCATGATGTTATATTAGGAACACCTTTTTTAATTCAAATTTATCCATTTTTAGTAAGCAATGAAGGAATTTCAGTAAATATAATGGGAAAAATCATTACCTTTAAATTCTTAACTCCAATAAGACAAAGAGAATTACAAACCTTACAAACATCTTCAATATATAAAACAATAAATACCATTACTAAAGTACAACAACAAATAAACTATATTAAAGAAGAAAAATCTTATTTAAAAATTGAGGAACAACTAAATGATATTAAAATGCAAAAAAGAATATCAGAATTAGAAGAATTATTTAAAAAAGAAATTTGTGCAGACATTCCTAATGCTTTTTGGGATAGAAAACAACATATGATAGAATTACCTTATGAAAAAGATTTTAATGAAAAAAATATTCCAACAAAAGCTAGACCAATACAAATGAATGCTGAGCTACTAGAATTTTGTAAAAAAGAAATAAAAATATTAATAGATAAAGGATTAATAACACCTTCAAAATCACCTTGGAGTTGTGCTGCATTCTATGTAATGAATCAAGCTGAAAAAGAAAGAGGAGTTCCAAGATTAGTAATAAATTATAAACCTTTAAACAAAGTTTTACAATGGATTAGATATCCTATTCCCAACAAAAAAGATTTGCTTAATAGATTATTTAATGCAAAAATATTCTCAAAATTTGATATGAAATCAGGATATTGGCAAATATTAATAGATCCAAAAGATAGATACAAAACAGCATTTACAACACCTTTTGGACATTATGAATGGAAAGTTATGCCATTTGAATTAAAAAATGCACCATCAGAATTTCAAAATATAATGAATGATATTTTCAATCCTTATAGCTCATTCAGCATAGTCTATATAGATGATGTATTAATATTTTCAGAATCATTAGAACAACATTTTAAACATTTAAGTATATTTCTAAAAATAGTTAAGAAAAATGGATTAGTTATTTCTGCTCCAAAAATGAAATTATTTCAAACAAAAATAAGATTTTTAGGACATAATATATATCAAGGAACAATAAAGCCAATAAATAGAGCTTTAGAATTCGCTACTAAATTTCCAGATGAGATAAAAGAGAAAAATCAATTACAAAGATTTTTAGGATGCTTAAATTATATAGCAGATTTCTTTCCTAAATTAAGACAAGAATGTTCTATATTATTTAATAGATTAAAGAAAAACCCAAAACCTTGGACAGAAGAACATACTCAAAAAATAAAATATTTAAAAGCAAAAATAGAATCATTACCATGTTTGTGCCTACCTCATCCTAAAGCATTCATGATAGTTGAAACAGATGCTTCAGAATTAGGATACGGAGGAATATTAAAACAAACAATAGATAATTCAAAAGAAGAATTAGTTAGATTTCATTCAGGAACTTGGTCAGATCCTCAAAAGAATTACTCAACTATTAAAAAAGAAATTCTATCTATAGTTTTGTGTATATCAAAATTTCAGGATGACTTATACAATAAGAAATTTTTAATTAGAATAGACTGCAAATCTGCAAAAGAAATTCTACAAAAAGATGTTCAAAATATTATTTCAAAACAAATATTTGCTAGATGGCAAGCTATTTTATCTGTATTTGATTTTGATATAGAATTTATTAAAGGAGAAAATAATTCTTTACCAGATTTTCTAACCAGAGAATTCCTACAAGGACATGGATCCAGCAATGATGGCTCAAAGAAATGATCGTGAATACACAAATTATTTGAGAACTCAACGAGATTCTCCTAGCCTTCAAAATATCATTTGGGAATTTTAAATCTGGTTTCTTTAGTGTATCAATTTTTGTGTTTAATACTTCCATATGTTGAGATATTGTATGAAGAATTTGATTTGTATAATTATTTTGTTGATAAACTTTTTTAAGATCTTCAAGATTTATTGAATTATTTGTACTTGATTCAGCTTCTCTTCCCTTTTTAAAAGGTGAGGCTATTACTTCTCCTTTTCCTAGATTAATTTTTACTTCTTGTAATGGAGGGTGTATTGATGTTAATATTTGATCATCTTTCAATTTCCATTTTTTATATAAATTAGTTTGAACATTTATTTGTGGAATATTATAAACATCACTTATTCCTAATTTTGATGTGTAAAATGTTAACCATGTAAAGAAAGGAAAGTCAAACTTTTGTTTTTCTATTTCTATTTTCCATTCTAATATTAATTTTTTTTATATTCTGATTCTAATTGAAAAAACCAAATTCTTTTTTCTGTGTTTTCTTCATCATCAAAATCTTCTTGTAAATATTTATGATTTATTTTATATGGTCTATTTATAACATTTATTTCTCCTTGCATTTGAGAATGTGTTGGGGAATAGTCAGATTTATTTTGATTTACAACTTCTGGAATAGGAGTTTTATATTTAAAATTTGATGTACTTTCCATAGGGAAATTAATTTCAGATGACTCATAATTTGAACGTCTAGCTGGTAACCATGAATAAGATGATTCTGGTCTTTCTCTTAATGATGTAAATCTTATTAAAGTACTTCCATCCGATTTTTCTATAATATCTTCTGCAGTAGTTTGTTCTATATTTCTTGCTACTTGTGGATTTTTAATTTTATAGGCTAATCTCGCCATTCCCATTTCTTGCAAATTATTTATTTTGAAATAATATATCAGCACCTCATTTTCAACCTAGAAGTCTGACAAGAGAAAAAGAACAAGATTTAGTACAAAGTATTAGTACTCAAAAGATAAGTAATACAGATAATTTATTAAATAAAATATCTAATGCATTACAAAATCTAACTACAGATTCAAAACCAACAACACCCAAAATAAATACCTTAGACCAAATAATAGAAGAAAACTCTACTGAAGAATTAGAAGATTTATCAGAAGAATCAGCAAATTCAGACATAGAAGAAAATATACTTTTACCAATAGAAAATCAATTTGAAGAAGAAAATAATCAAATAAATAGAATAAAAAGAAAGAACTATAGTAATAATAAAAATTGGAAAATGGTAAGTTCAAAAAATTATTATCCTAGACCAAGTCCTCCAGATATTCAATATGAAGAAAGATCAAAATTTAGAACAACTAAATATGATGGAGACTCAATATATGAAATGGGAACAGATGTAATTTCATTCGAAAATATTACTTTTGGACAATTATTTGCTTTTGTGAAAAAAGAAGGATTAATATTATGTTCAGAATTAAGATTACAAATAAAATATGGATCAAAACAAAAAGAAGTAGGATCATTCTGTGATGCATTTGGAATTAAACGAATCAAATCACCATCAGCATATAAAAAGAGAATTAAAAAATATTCCAAGAAACCAAGACATATAAAATCTAAGGAAAATGAACCAACTAAAAGAAAGAAATTCATTAAAAAGAAAATTGTTTGTTACAAATGTGGTAAAATAGGACATAAAGCAAACAAATGTAGATTAAAAGAAAAAATTGCAGAAATCTGTGTAAATGACGAAGAAATTAAAAATAAATTAATAAATTTGTTAATAAATGAAAAAGATAAAAGTTCTGAAGAAGACTATTATGATGATATTACTAGTTCCGAAAGTGAAGAAGATTGTAACTGTAATCCAAAATATATAAATGTTATAACTAAAAAAGAAGATAAAGAATTTTTATTAGATATAATAGAAAAAATTGAAGACCCAATAGCTAAAAAAGAATATTTAGAAAGATTAAAAAGCTTAATTATTCAAGAAGATAAAATGCCAAAGATAATAGAACCCTTTAGCATTTCAAAATTAATAGATAAATATCCAAATATAAATATAATGAAAAAAGAAACTACTAAGGATCTTCAATCCGAAATTAATAATTTAAAAATACAAGTAAAACAATTACAACAAGAAATCATAGAATTAAAACTAAAAGATTTGGAAATAGAATCAAAAATAACATTAATAAATAACAATCAACCTTCAACTTCTAATACTGAAACGAATGAAATATTAATAGCAGAAAACCCAGTAAGAGAAGACCAATATATAAATACTATAGAAAAAATGACTTTTCAAAAATGGTTCGCTTTAGTAACTATCACAGTTGAAGATTTCAAAGAAACATTTGTAGCTCTAATTGATAGTGGAGCTGACACAAGTTGTATTAAAGAAGGAATAATTCCAACTAAATATTGTGAAAGAACAAAAGAAAAACTAATGGCAGCAAATGGAGAAGATTTAGAAGTAAAATATAAATTTACAAAAGGATCAATATGTAATAATGAATATTGCATTAGACATAATTTCATAATTGTAAACAATATAAATCATGATGTTATATTAGGAACACCTTTTTTAATTCAAATTTATCCATTTTTAGTAAGCAATGAAGGAATTTCAGTAAATATAATGGGAAAAATCATTACCTTTAAATTCTTAACTCCAATAAGACAAAGAGAATTACAAACCTTACAAACATCTTCAATATATAAAACAATAAATACTATTACTAAAGTACAACAACAAATAAACTATATTAAAGAAGAAAAATCTTATTTAAAAATTGAGGAACAACTAAATGATATTAAAATGCAAAAAAGAATATCAGAATTAGAAGAATTATTTAAAAAAGAAATTTGTGCAGACATTCCTAATGCTTTTTGGGATAGAAAACAACATATGATAGAATTACCTTATGAAAAAGATTTTAATGAAAAAAATATTCCAACAAAAGCTAGACCAATACAAATGAATGCTGAGCTACTAGAATTTTGTAAAAAAGAAATAAAAATATTAATAGATAAAGGATTAATAACACCTTCAAAATCACCTTGGAGTTGTGCTGCATTCTATGTAATGAATCAAGCTGAAAAAGAAAGAGGAGTTCCAAGATTAGTAATAAATTATAAACCTTTAAACAAAGTTTTACAATGGATTAGATATCCTATTCCCAACAAAAAAGATTTGCTTAATAGATTATTTAATGCAAAAATATTCTCAAAATTTGATATGAAATCAGGATATTGGCAAATATTAATAGATCCAAAAGATAGATACAAAACAGCATTTACAACACCTTTTGGACATTATGAATGGAAAGTTATGCCATTTGGATTAAAAAATGCACCATCAGAATTTCAAAATATAATGAATGATATTTTCAATCCTTATAGTTCATTCAGCATAGTCTATATAGATGATGTATTAATATTTTCAGAATCATTAGAACAACATTTTAAACATTTAAGTATATTTCTAAAAATAGTTAAGAAAAATGGATTAGTTATTTCTGCTCCAAATTTTTCAATAGATTTAACAGACCCTCATATATTAAATTCAGTTATACTAGATATTCATCTACAAGGAAATGAATTTGAAAAACATACAAAGAATTTTGCAATAATATACAGAATATATTATAGACCTTTATCTTCACATTTAAATCCAAAATTCATAATGACTCCAACTCTTAAAGACGAAACAACTTTATTACAAGTAGATGCAGATCGACCTACTACATATATTCCAAAAAGATTAAAATGGAATGAAATTACTATACCTAGTGAATTTGAAATTAAAAATCCTTTTCAGTAAACTTTATTCCAGATGGATTTACATATCAAGATTACAAAATGGCATGGTATCGTGCTTTCCTTTTTAGACCATTCAACCATTCCTGGTTCTTCACATTCAAAGATAGTTGCAGCAAAGAATTCCCAATTTGGTTCAATCACTGGTGGAAATGGTTTGGACCCCAACCAGAGATTCTACCTCCAAATGTTCTCATGGGATTTCAAACATACCTAAAAAGAGCAAAGGGGGAAGAATATACAAGACCAATTTTATTCCACATGGAATTCAAAGTGCCATGGATATTTTGCTGGAGTTTCAAAATTCATCAAGAACTAGAAAAACCTCTGCCAGTGTCATTGGTAAGAGAATTCAAAATAAAATGGTGGACTGGATTCAATCAAGAATTTGGCGATCAAACTAATGTGATCAGATTCCTGACCACTGGAGACAAATTAAAGTGGACAGCTACTACCACTACTCAAAAGGAGACAAGACAGTCAACAATCATTCCAACCACTACACCAACTCCACTCACTCCAAAAAGAGACAAAGAAAAGGTGACGGAAATGGCATCCGAAGAAACAGCCAGTAACTTTTTAATAAAGCAAATCATGCAGAATCCCGAGATGCTGAAAGAATATCTGAATTATTTACAAAAGCCAAAAGAAGAAGACAAAATAGAGGAGCCAGCAGGATCATCAGAATCTACTTTTGATCCTTTTGATGACCCCATCGGTGGACAAAATCCAAATGACTTTTGAAAAAGAATGTCGGCCACAACAAATGAAAGCAAAATTGAAATGAAGATGAAATGCAGAACCGAGCCTCTATAAATAGATTCAAGATTCAGAAGACAGGCATCGGCGAAAAAATATCAGAAGTTGTAATAGACTTGTCTTAGTTTTCCTACTACTCCCACTTACTCTTAGTTCTCCTACTATTCCCACTCACTCTAAATAACCATTGTACTCAAAGTCTTTGTAGAAGTGGATTTCATCATTACAATAAAGTCTTCAAGGTTGGAATTCATTACAAGCTTCCGTTAGTCACTCAACAATCAAAAGTAAGTCCAACTACTTATGTTTATTGCATTTCAATACCTGGGAAAGAAGTGGTATCAGAGCCACACCCTTGTTTAATTTGCATACGCATATTTAAACTTTGCATTTACATTTACTTTATTTGAATTACGTTTCTATTTTAACTTGGCTATCTCATGCATTTATGTTACATATTTTATTAAACTTTACTGAAAACGTTGGTAAGACTTGATGCTTTGTTAGACCGTTGGTAAGTCCAGGATAGGATGTTCCAGGCATAGGCTCGGTTGTTCCCGTCTAAGTAAAATTTAATTAAATATTAAGCATGGCTGCATTTCTTAGACAATTAAAAATAGGATCTAATTCAAAGCAAGAAAATGTAGTACAAAGTCATGAATATCATATGCCTATAAACAATTCAGATTGGACAATCCCAGAAGAAAAAATTGAACACATTTATAGAATTGGCCCTTTAGATTTCAAAACTGCTTTATCAGTCAAAACCCATGAAGAAACAATATCTATTCAAGAAGAATATCAAACTATACAATTATTAAATCATAGTACAATTCAAAAATATTTAAGTAAAGGATATCATTATATTCATATTGGATTAATACAAATTGCTGTAAAGCCCTTATTCCATTTAGGAGTTGATGCTCCAATATACCTAGCTTTAAGAGACACTAGACTCAAAAGATATAAAACATCTTTATTATCAATAATTCAAACTAATGTTTGCAACGGACCAATATATTTTAACTGTACTCCAATTACTTCTCCAATTAGACCCATTCAACAACTGGCAAAATCCCCAGAAAAATCTCAAGGAAATACTTATTTTACAAAGCCATTTACTCAACATATTACTTTAACTAGATTCCAAGAAATACCCATATACTCTACTCTTCATCAAGTTACTCAAAGGATCTTTCCTCCAAAATGCTATTGGCAACCAGATGACCCTTCAAAAAATCTAGATTATTATGAATTAATCCTTACAGATACTCAATCTGTAGAGATTTACCCCATTCCAGATAAAAAGAATCCAAATATTATTAGTCATTCCAAGTGTATTATAAAGAAAGTTTGTTCTCCTAATGAATGGACTTCTCTTTATTCCAAAAAATCCTTTTCAATAAACTTTATTCCCAAGAGATTTAGGGTTTTAGTCAATAACCAAGCAGAGTGTGCGGCGCCGTCTCAATGAATTCTGGTGCAAAACAGAATGTTGCTTCTAGATTGATTTGAACAAAGGGAAATGAGTTCTGAAAGGCCAAGCTTGTCCTTTGTAAATTTGTTATCATCAGAGGCGGAGGAAACAGAATGTGGGATAAAAAATTTTCACCACACAAGCTCTCCAGGACCCAATCGCAATGAAGAGAAAAACACAACAATGGCTTCGGAAGATGGCTTGCCAAAATATCAAGCATGTGCAGCAAAGGTATGAAGTATACTTGTAATGTGATATGACTGGAAGTATTTAAGACATTAATTAACGATGGCAATAAATGTAACTTGAATCTCACAGGCAAGTTGGAGGAGTAGTACGTCAACAGAAACAGTTAGGGAAGTGATTGATAATCTGAATAGTGAACAGAGGATAGCAGTGACCAAATTGGGATTTGGTTCTTTGCTAAACTTGCAAGCTTTGCATGAAGATGGGCAGTTCTTATTTTGGCTGGTTAATAATTTTAATTGCGAATGCCGTACTCTCGATATCCATGGGTGTTGCATCAAAGTTATGACAGAGGATGTAGAGCATGTGTTGGGTTTGTCAGCAAATGGTGTCAACATTGCAGCCTTAGAGAAAGATTGGTATACAAATGATCTGTTGGGACAAGAACTTCACATAACCGTTAAAGACGGAGAAGTTGTCTTGGCTGACCTGAAAAAAAGTCTCTTGTTTATGCAAACTTCAGGGGTAGAGTTCAAAGTGAAGTTCGCACTTCTTGTAATAGGCAAAATTCTGGCTCCTAGAAGTGATATTCTGGTGAAAAGGACCTTCATTCCTTTTTTGCATGAGGTAGAGCTAATAGAGCATATGAATTGGGCTAAGTTCGTTCTTGATGAATTGGTAATTGGAATAAGAAATGCCAAAATGATGAAAGATGAGCAAGTGGATGGCTGTGTTGTCTTTTTGATGGTAAGGAGTCACTTAAATTGCAATTGTAAAATTAGCTTTGGTTTATGTCTAACTTGTTACATAAATGCAGCTATTCTACATGGAGCACTTCTCCATTCATGGCGATGCATATATCCCTTTGCATATCCGTGCAAAACCTCGGATACAATTCTGGGGCAATGATAGACTGCAAAGAAGGATCAGTAGATTAAAACATCTTGGTGTCATGGATGGAATAGAGGTAATTTTTTTTTTTGGCACAAAATTTTGGTGGTTGGATTTTTTCCTTTATTTCATTTTGTTACCAGAAATAAGCATATAAATGAAGGATAATTATATACATTCATTACAGGTTGAGGTAATTGCGGATGATTCTGTTTGTTACACTGCTCAGCATGGGGAAGAAAGTCAAAACTGTAACCTTGGAAAAAGGATGAACGAAGTTGAAGATTCCACCAGGGAGTTGAAAGAGGAATACAAAGAAATTCAGGATTCAATGTGTAACATGGCACAGTCGTTGAAGACAATGCAAGAGCAATAATTAGTGAGATGAAAAGATTTATAGAAAGAGCTGGGGACAAAGAAACGACTGCAATTAGTTTAGGGGAAGGGAATGGAAATGCTGTTAACAGCAAAAATGGCGTGTGCAAGAACTATTTAAGGAAGTACAAGCCAAAATGCAACCCTATTTGTTTTAAAGAGCCTATTGCATGGAATATACTCCCTCAAACAGAAAACCAAGAAAATGATCTAACATCCAGATTTGTTGAATATGAGAGGGATACTTCCATAGATGTGACTTCTCCAGTGAAGGCGGACAATGTGGAGGTAGTAGCTGAAAAGGAAGCCTCACTCAGGGTGTCTTCAATGGATGACAAAATGCCCAGAAAAACTTGCATCAATAAGGCTCTTGGACTTGCAAATCCGGACTCAGAGATGTCTTCCACAGGGTCTGTGAAGGCTAGGCTATTAAATATGACTAGTCAGGGGGTTGTACCAAAGCATAAAATTCAAATCTCCCCAGCGAGCAAGAGACTTTTCAAGAATAAGAATGCTTCTCCAAAGCCTAAAAAGGTAGCTTTTGTTGTGTGTCTTTGACTCAAACAAAGGTTACCTGCATAATTACCGATGATAGTTTAAGGTGATTAGAATTCTACTAAAGTTTCAATTTCAACAGGCCCGATGCTGCAAGAAGAGGAAGCAACCATGCAATGGCGATAATCCAGATTGTCCAATCGAAATAGTACGTAAATAATTATAAAAATGATTTGCATGTTACTGTTTGATATTTATGTCTAAACAAGTGGCTAACCATACTTATTATAGGGAGATAATAGTACTAGAGATGGGGAATTACCACCGGAAACACGTGCAAGACTAATTGATCTGCTTTTTGATAACAGATTGCCAAGATAGTAAGTTTGACTTTGGGTTTTTGTAGTTGATAATTGAAATATTAATTGTATAGATTAATATGTATTATTTATGTAGCACCACTTTAGTATCAATGTTAGGACAGAAGGCTACCCGATCGCAATTGAGGTCTCTTAGGCCTGGCCGTTGGATCCACGCAGAGGTGAAGCCACTCTGATTTTGTCAATATTGGTATTTTGGTATTTAAAAATGGATATGTCAATTAGAAAGGTCTTAGCATGCGGGAGATTTTTTTTATTCTTTTTGCCATAGGTATTGAGTTGTTATAGTGCATTATTAACACTCAGAGGGAGAAGGGATTTGAAAGGCTCCCGGAGAGTTTGGTACCTACCAGCTTACTTAGAGGTGAAAATATTAAGGCTACTCGTTATAAAATTCATCATTGTACCCCTTTTATTTTAATTATAAGAAGTTCTGCTAGATAATGATTTTTTTAATTAAAGACACATAGTATAATACTGCAGCAATTGATTCTTCATGATACTACTCGTCCCGAAGGCATATACGGGAACTATCTAACTGAATCAAGTTTCGGGGGCCCTATCAATGAGTGCGAGAAGGTAAAGCGCATGAGATAACTAGATTGAATTATGATGTCTCAAATTGATTGCTAATTGGACTCTTTTTGGTTAACTTGTGTTAGATTTGTTTACCCATGAACTGGAACAAGGAACATTGGTACTTATGTATCATAGACATAATTAGCCGTCAGGTTTTCATTTGCGACTCTGCACCTGATAGCGATGCTGTTAACAAAGAAAGGGAGAATAATGCCAAGATTGTTGTGAGTGTCAACTAGGTGCTTAATCTTGTTACATTTCCTGTAACTAGAACTACACAATGATTGATGTCTCCAATTAATGATATTTGAGCAGTGTGCAGCAATTGAAGAGGCACTGTCATATGGATTTGGCCATGGACATAAAGGAGATGTGAACAACTACAAATTTACTATGCCTGAAAATTGTCCCAAACAGGGCAATGGGTAGGAGTTATTGTTACTTTACCATAAGACGAATTTATTTAATGTGACTTGATCTGGAAAATTAATTTTTTTTCCTTGTTCAGCAGTGATTGCGGGATTTACATTGCAAAATTCATGGAACATTGTGGTGATGTTAAGTCTGGCTTCAAGTTGCTTTGATGGGGTCATCAAAATTTATTTTGGGTGTTGTTGGTTTTGAATCTGTAGTTAGATTTTGTAATGCATTAGATATTTTATTTAATAAATTATCTGTATTACTTATCTTTTGAGTACTAATACTTTGTACTAAATCTTGTTCTTTTTCTCTTGTCAGACTTCTAGGTTGAAAATGAGGTGCTGATATATCATTTGGGAATTTTAAATCTGGTTTCTTTAGTGTATCAATTTTTGTATTTAATACTTCCATATGTTGAGATATTGTATGAAGAATTTGATTTGTATAATTATTTTGTTGATAAACTTTTTTAAGATCTTCAAGATTTATTAAATTATTTGTACTTGATTCAGCTTCTCTTCCCTTTTTAAAAGGTGAGGCTATTACTTCTCCTTTTCCTAGATTAATTTTTACTTCTTGTAATGGAGGGTGTATTGATGTTAATATTTGATCATCTTTCAATTTCCATTTTTTATATAAATTAGTTTGAACATTTATTTGTGGAATATTATAAACATCACTTATTCCTAATTTTGATGTGTAAAATGTTAACCATGTAAAGAAAGGAAAGTCAAACTTTTGTTTTTCTATTTCTATTTTCCATTCTAATATTAATTTTTTTTTATATTCTGATTCTAATTGAAAAAACCAAATTCTTTTTTCTGTGTTTTCTTCATCATCAAAATCTTCTTGTAAATATTTATGATTTATTTTATATGGTCTATTTATAACATTTATTTCTCCTTGCATTTGAGAATGTGTTGGGGAATAGTCAGATTTATTTTGATTTACAACTTCTGGAATAGGAGTTTTATATTTAAAATTTGATGTACTTTCCATAGGGAAATTAATTTCAGATGACTCATAATTTGAACGTCTAGCTGGTAACCATGAATAAGATGATTCTAGTCTTTCTCTTAATGATGTAAATCTTATTAAAGTACTTCCATCCGATTTTTCTATAATATCTTCTGCAGTAGTTTGTTCTATATTTCTTGCTACTTGTGGATTTTTAATTTCAAATTCACTAGGTATAGTAATTTCATTCCATTTTAATCTTTTTGGAATATATGTAGTAGGTCGATCTGCATCTACTTGTAATAAAGTTGTTTCGTCTTTAAGAGTTGGAGTCATTATGAATTTTGGATTTAAATGTGAAGATAAAGGTCTATAATATATTCTGTATATTATTGCAAAATTCTTTGTATGTTTTTCAAATTCATTTCCTTGTAGATGAATATCTAGTATAACTGAATTTAATATATGAGGGTCTGTTAAATCTATTGAAAAATTTGGAGCACAGTTAAAATATATTGGTCCGTTGCAAACATTAGTTTGAATCATTGATAATAAAGATGTTTTATATCTTTTGAGTCTAGTGTCTCTTAAAGCTAGGTATATTGGAGCATCAACTCCTAAATGGAATAAGGGCTTTACAGCAATTTGTATTAATCCAATATGAATATAACGATATCCTTTACTTAAATATTTTTGAATTGTACTATGATTTAATAATTGTATAGTTTGATATTCTTCTTGAATAGATATTGTTTCTTCATGGGTTTTGACTGATAAAGCAGTTTTGAAATCTAAAGGGCCAATTCTATAAATGTGTTCAATTTTTTCTTCTGGGATTGTCCAATCTGAATTGTTTATAGGCATATGATATTCATGACTTTGTACTACATTTTCTTGCTTTGAATTAGATCCTATTTTTAATTGTCTAAGAAATGCAGCCATGCTTAATATTTAATTAAATTTTACTTAGACGGGAACAACCGAGCCTATGCCTGGAACATCCTATCCTGGACTTACCAACGGTCTAACAAAGCATCAAGTCTTACCAACGTTTTCAGTAAAGTTTAATAAAATATGTAACATAAATGCATGAGATAGCCAAGTTAAAATAGAAACGTAATTCAAATAAAGTAAATGTAAATGCAAAGTTTACATATACGTATGCAAATTAAACAAGGGTGTGGCTCTGATACCACTTCTTTCCCAGGTATTGAAATGCAATAAACATAAGTAGTTGGACTTACTTTTGATTGTTGAGTGACTAACGGAAGCTTGTAATGAATTCCAACCTTGAAGACTTTATTGTAATGATGAAATCCACTTCTACAAAGACTTTGAGTACAATGGTTATTTAGAGTGAGTGGGAATAGTAGGAGAACTAAGAGTAAGTGGGAGTAGTAGGAAAACTAAGACAAGTCTATTACAACTTCTGATATTTTTTCGCCGATGCCTGTCTTCTGAATCTTGAATCTATTTATAGAGGCTCGGTTCTGCATTTCATCTTCATTTCAATTTTGCTTTCATTTGTTGTGGCCGACATTCTTTTTCAAAAGTCGTTTGGATTTTGTCCACCGATGGGGTCATCAAAAGGATCAAAAGTAGATTCTGATGATCCTGCTGGCTCCTCTATTTTGTCTTCTTCTTTTGGCTTTTGTAAATAATTCAGATATTCTTTCAGCATCTCGGGATTCTGCATGATTTGCTTTATTAAAAAGTTACTGGCTGTTTCTTCGGATGCCATTTCCGTCACCTTTTCTTTGTCTCTTTTTGGAGTGAGTGGAGTTGGTGTAGTGGTTGGAATGATTGTTGACTGTCTTGTCTCCTTTTGAGTAGTGGTAGTAGCTGTCCACTTTAATTTGTCTCCAGTGGTCAGGAATCTGATCACATTAGTTTGATCGCCAAATTCTTGATTGAATCCAGTCCACCATTTTATTTTGAATTCTCTTACCAATGACATTGGCAGAGGTTTTTCTAGTTCTTGATGAATTTTGAAACTCCAGCAAAATATCCATGGCACTTTGAATTCCATGTGGAATAAAATTGGTCTTGTATATTCTTCCCCCTTTGCTCTTTTTAGATATGTTTGAAATCCCATGAGAACATTTGGAGGTAGAATCTCTGGTTGGGGTCCAAACCATTTCCACCAGTGATTGAACCAAATTGGGAATTCTTTGCTGCAACTATCTTTGAATGTGAAGAACCAGGAATGGTTGAATGGTCTAAAAAGGAAAGCACGATACCATGCCATTTTGTAATCTTGATATGTAAATCCATCTGGAATAAAGTTTACTGAAAAGGATTTTTTGGAATAAAGAGAAGTCCATTCATTAGGAGAACAAACTTTCTTTATAATACACTTGGAATGACTAATAATATTTGGATTCTTTTTATCTGGAATGGGGTAAATCTCTACAGATTGAGTATCTGTAAGGATTAATTCATAATAATCTAGATTTTTTGAAGGGTCATCTGGTTGCCAATAGCATTTTGGAGGAAAGATCCTTTGAGTAACTTGATGAAGAGTAGAGTATATGGGTATTTCTTGGAATCTAGTTAAAGTAATATGTTGAGTAAATGGCTTTTTAAAATAAGTATTTCCTTGAGATTTTTCTGGGGATTTTGCCAGTTGTTGAATGGGTCTAATTGGAGAAGTAATTGGAGTAGCAGCCTGACTGTAAGTCAATGCTGGGAAATCTGATAAAAGTTGAAATCTATTTTGAGTTACAGGGGTAAGACTCATCTCATAATCCTGAGGAGTCTTTGGCCGGGAACTTCCTGCTTTTGAATCCATGTTCCTGCAAAATTAATAAACAACATCTTTAAGTTGGTCAGTTAATTGTCTGTTTTGTTCTTGATAGTGCTGAATAAATTCGTTGTGAAGAAAATCTCCACTTCTGCTTAATCTTTGATGAGTAAGAAGTCGAAGGGTGTTTTTCTGAATTTGTCTTTGTAGAATAAAGGCTCTTTCTTTTGGAGTAATGGTTGCATAGGGACTTTTATGAATATATATTTCATCATATTTAGGAATTTGGTAGGCTGGAATAAATTGTCTTCCATTCGGAGTCTGAATGGAATAGACGTATTCTCTGGATAGAATTGATTTTTCTTTATTTTGAAGGCCAGGAGAATCTCGTTGAGTTCTCAAATAATTTGTGTATTCACGATCATTTCTTTGAGCCATCATTGCTGGATCCATGTCCTTGTAGGAATTCTCTGGTTAGAAAATCTGGTAAAGAATTATTTTCTCCTTTAATAAATTCTATATCAAAATCAAATACAGATAAAATAGCTTGCCATCTAGCAAATATTTGTTTTGAAATAATATTTTGAACATCTTTTTGTAGAATTTCTTTTGCAGATTTGCAGTCTATTCTAATTAAAAATTTCTTATTGTATAAGTCATCCTGAAATTTTGATATACACAAAACTATAGATAGAATTTCTTTTTTAATAGTTGAGTAATTCTTTTGAGGATCTGACCAAGTTCCTGAATGAAATCTAACTAATTCTTCTTTTGAATTATCTATTGTTTGTTTTAATATTCCTCCGTATCCTAATTCTGAAGCATCTGTTTCAACTATCATGAATGCTTTAGGATGAGGTAGGCACAAACATGGTAATGATTCTATTTTTGCTTTTAAATATTTTATTTTTTGAGTATGTTCTTCTGTCCAAGGTTTTGGGTTTTTCTTTAATCTATTAAATAATATAGAACATTCTTGTCTTAATTTAGGAAAGAAATCTGCTATATAATTTAAGCATCCTAAAAATCTTTGTAATTGATTTTTCTCTTTTATCTCATCTGAAAATTTAGTAGCGAATTCTAAAGCTCTATTTATTGGCTTTATTGTTCCTTGATATATATTATGTCCTAAAAATCTTATTTTTGTTTGAAATAATTTCATTTTTGGAGCAGAAATAACTAATCCATTTTTCTTAACTATTTTTAGAAATATACTTAAATGTTTAAAATGTTGTTCTAATGATTCTGAAAATATTAATACATCATCTATATAGACTATGCTGAATGAACTATAAGGATTGAAAATATCATTCATTATATTTTGAAATTCTGATGGTGCATTTTTTAATCCAAATGGCATAACTTTCCATTCATAATGTCCAAAAGGTATTGTAAATGCTGTTTTGTATCTATCTTTTGGATCTATTAATATTTGCCAATATCCTGATTTCATATAATGAATTCCAACCTTGAAGACTTTATTGTAATGATGAAATCCACTTCTACAAAGACTTTGAGTACAATGGTTATTTAGAGTGAGTGGGAATAGTAGGAGAACTAAGAGTAAGTGGGAGTAGTAGGAAAACTAAGACAAGTCTATTACAACTTCTGATATTTTTTCGCCGATGCCTGTCTTCTGAATCTTGAATCTATTTATAGAGGCTCGGTTCTGCATTTCATCTTCATTTCAATTTTGCTTTCATTTGTTGTGGCCGACATTCTTTTTCAAAAGTCGTTTGGATTTTGTCCACCGATGGGGTCATCAAAAGGATCAAAAGTAGATTCTGATGATCCTGCTGGCTCCTCTATTTTGTCTTCTTCTTTTGGCTTTTGTAAATAACTCAGATATTCTTTCAGCATCTCGGGATTCTGCATGATTTGCTTTATTAAAAAGTTACTGGCTGTTTCTTCGGATGCCATTTCCGTCACCTTTTCTTTGTCTCTTTTTGGAGTGAGTGGAGTTGGTGTAGTGGTTGGAATGATTGTTGACTGTCTTGTCTCCTTTTGAGTAGTGGTAGTAGCTGTCCACTTTAATTTGTCTCCAGTGGTCAGGAATCTGATCACATTAGTTTGATCGCCAAATTCTTGATTGAATCCAGTCCACCATTTTATTTTGAATTCTCTTACCAATGACATTGGCAGAGGTTTTTCTAGTTCTTGATGAATTTTGAAACTCCAGCAAAATATCCATGGCACTTTGAATTCCATGTGGAATAAAATTGGTCTTGTATATTCTTCCCCCTTTGCTCTTTTTAGATATGTTTGAAATCCCATGAGAACATTTGGAGGTAGAATCTCTGGTTGGGGTCCAAACCATTTCCACCAGTGATTGAACCAAATTGGGAATTCTTTGCTGCAACTATCTTTGAATGTGAAGAACCAGGAATGGTTGAATGGTCTAAAAAGGAAAGCACGATACCATGCCATTTTGTAATCTTGATATGTAAATCCATCTGGAATAAAGTTTACTGAAAAGGATTTTTTGGAATAAAGAGAAGTCCATTCATTAGGAGAACAAACTTTCTTTATAATACACTTGGAATGACTAATAATATTTGGATTCTTTTTATCTGGAATGGGGTAAATCTCTACAGATTGAGTATCTGTAAGGATTAATTCATAATAATCTAGATTTTTTGAAGGGTCATCTGGTTGCCAATAGCATTTTGGAGGAAAGATCCTTTGAGTAACTTGATGAAGAGTAGAGTATATGGGTATTTCTTGGAATCTAGTTAAAGTAATATGTTGAGTAAATGGCTTTGTAAAATAAGTATTTCCTTGAGATTTTTCTGGGGATTTTGCCAGTTGTTGAATGGGTCTAATTGGAGAAGTAATTGGAGTAGCAGCCTGACTGTAAGTCAATGCTGGGAAATCTGATAAAAGTTGAAATCTATTTTGAGTTACAGGGGTAAGACTCATCTCATAATCCTGAGGAGTCTTTGGCCGGGAACTTCCTGCTTTTGAATCCATGTTCCTGCAAAATTAATAAACAACATCTTTAAGTTGGTCAGTTAATTGTCTGTTTTGTTCTTGATAGTGCTGAATAAATTCGTTGTGAAGAAAATCTCCACTTCTGCTTAATCTTTGATGAGTAAGAAGTCGAAGGGTGTTTTTCTGAATTTGTCTTTGTAGAATAAAGGCTCTTTCTTTTGGAGTAATGGTTGCATAGGGACTTTTATGAATATATATTTCATCATATTTAGGAATTTGGTAGGCTGGAATAAATTGTCTTCCATTCGGAGTCTGAATGGAATAGACGTATTCTCTGGATAGAATTGATTTTTCTTTATTTTGAAGGCCAGGAGAATCTCGTTGAGTTCTCAAATAATTTGTGTATTCACGATCATTTCTTTGAGCCATCATTGCTGGATCCATGTCCTTGTAGGAATTCTCTGGTTAGAAAATCTGGTAAAGAATTATTTTCTCCTTTAATAAATTCTATATCAAAATCAAATACAGATAAAATAGCTTGCCATCTAGCAAATATTTGTTTTGAAATAATATTTTGAACATCTTTTTGTAGAATTTCTTTTGCAGATTTGCAGTCTATTCTAATTAAAAATTTCTTATTGTATAAGTCATCCTGAAATTTTGATATACACAAAACTATAGATAGAATTTCTTTTTTAATAGTTGAGTAATTCTTTTGAGGATCTGACCAAGTTCCTGAATGAAATCTAACTAATTCTTCTTTTGAATTATCTATTGTTTGTTTTAATATTCCTCCGTATCCTAATTCTGAAGCATCTGTTTCAACTATCATGAATGCTTTAGGATGAGGTAGGCACAAACATGGTAATGATTCTATTTTTGCTTTTAAATATTTTATTTTTTGAGTATGTTCTTCTGTCCAAGGTTTTGGGTTTTTCTTTAATCTATTAAATAATATAGAACATTCTTGTCTTAATTTAGGAAAGAAATCTGCTATATAATTTAAGCATCCTAAAAATCTTTGTAATTGATTTTTCTCTTTTATCTCATCTGAAAATTTAGTAGCGAATTCTAAAGCTCTATTTATTGGCTTTATTGTTCCTTGATATATATTATGTCCTAAAAATCTTATTTTTGTTTGAAATAATTTCATTTTTGGAGCAGAAATAACTAATCCATTTTTCTTAACTATTTTTAGAAATATACTTAAATGTTTAAAATGTTGTTCTAATGATTCTGAAAATATTAATACATCATCTATATAGACTATGCTGAATGAACTATAAGGATTGAAAATATCATTCATTATATTTTGAAATTCTGATGGTGCATTTTTTAATCCAAATGGCATAACTTTCCATTCATAATGTCCAAAAGGTGTTGTAAATGCTGTTTTGTATCTATCTTTTGGATCTATTAATATTTGCCAATATCCTGATTTCATATAATGAATTCCAACCTTGAAGACTTTATTGTAATGATGAAATCCACTTCTACAAAGACTTTGAGTACAATGGTTATTTAGAGTGAGTGGGAATAGTAGGAGAACTAAGAGTAAGTGGGAGTAGTAGGAAAACTAAGACAAGTCTATTACAACTTCTGATATTTTTTCGCCGATGCCTGTCTTCTGAATCTTGAATCTATTTATAGAGGCTCGGTTCTGCATTTCATCTTCATTTCAATTTTGCTTTCATTTGTTGTGGCCGACATTCTTTTTCAAAAGTCGTTTGGATTTTGTCCACCGATGGGGTCATCAAAAGGATCAAAATTAGATTCTGATGATCCTGCTGGCTCCTCTATTTTGTCTTCTTCTTTTGGCTTATGTAAATAATTCAGATATTCTTTCGGCATCTCGGGATTCTGCATGATTTGCTTTATTAAAAAGTTACTGGCTGTTTCTTCGGATGCCATTTCCGTCACCTTTTCTTTGTCTCTTTTTGGAGTGAGTGGAGTTGGTGTAGTGGTTGGAATGATTGTTGACTGTCTTGTCTCCTTTTGAGTAGTGGTAGTAGCTGTCCACTTTAATTTGTCTCCAGTGGTCAGGAATCTGATCACATTAGTTTGATCGCCAAATTCTTGATTGAATCCAGTCCACCATTTTATTTTGAATTCTCTTACCAATGACATTGGCAGAGGTTTTTCTAGTTCTTGATGAATTTTGAAACTCCAGCAAAATATCCATGGCACTTTGAATTCCATGTGGAATAAAATTGGTCTTGTATATTCTTCCCCCTTTGCTCTTTTTAGATATGTTTGAAATCCCATGAGAACATTTGGAGGTAGAATCTCTGGTTGGGGTCCAAACCATTTCCACCAGTGATTGAACCAAATTGGGAATTCTTTGCTGCAACTATCTTTGAATGTGAAGAACCAGGAATGGTTGAATGGTCTAAAAAGGAAAGCACGATACCATGCCATTTTGTAATCTTGATATGTAAATCCATCTGGAATAAAGTTTACTGAAAAGGATTTTTTGGAATAAATGGGTATTTCTTGGAATCTAGTTAAAGTAATATGTTGAGTAAATGGCTTTGTAAAATAAGTATTTCCTTGAGATTTTTCTGGGGATTTTGCCAGTTGTTGAATGGGTCTAATTGGAGAAGTAATTGGAGTAGCAGCCTGACTGTAAGTCAATGCTGGGAAATCTGATAAAAGTTGAAATCTATTTTGAGTTACAGGGGTAAGACTCATCTCATAATCCTGAGGAGTCTTTGGCCGGGAACTTCCTGCTTTTGAATCCATGTTCCTGCAAAATTAATAAACAACATCTTTAAGTTGGTCAGTTAATTGTCTGTTTTGTTCTTGATAGTGCTGAATAAATTCGTTGTGAAGAAAATCTCCACTTCTGCTTAATCTTTGATGAGTAAGAAGTCGAAGGGTGTTTTTCTGAATTTGTCTTTGTAGAATAAAGGCCCTTTCTTTTGGAGTAATGGTTGCATAGGGACTTTTATGAATATATATTTCATCATATTTAGGAATTTGGTAGGCTGGAATAAATTGTCTTCCATTCGGAGTCTGAATGGAATAGACGTATCCTCTGGATAGAATTGATTTTTCTTTATTTTGAAGGCTAGGAGAATCTCGTTGAGTTCTTGTCGCGCCCCACTTTTTTGGAAAAAATAAAATAATTGTTTTTTGTTGAATTTTATTGATTTGGGAAAAATGAACTTTGTTGATAAAAAACAAAAATGGGTCTAAATGGGACTTTTGAAAATGCGACGATTTGACCCAAGAAAAATAGTTCAAAAAGGGTTTTTATATGAAAAATGGAGTCGCCACTTGGTATAGAGTTAGGGTGTACCAAGTCACCCAAAAAATGAATTTTTAAAAGAAAAAAGTAAGAAAACCCTTTTTAAACGACTCCTAGTCCACGTAAAACAAAGAAAAAGGTTCGGGAGTCACATTTGACGAAGGGGAAGGCAAGGACAAAAATCCAAGGCACCCCTTCGACCTAACCAAGGCTAGTTGCGTGATTTAACCCTTATTTTCCTATATTTTCTACCCAAAGTATGTATTGCAAATTGGATTTGACTAATGAATGAAAAATGCAATCTTAAGTCTAGAAATGTCTCTGATGAGGCTTTTGATCCCATTCACATGAATTGTGAAGGTCAATAAGGAAAGACCTCATAGAAAATCATGAATGATGCAAATGAGGACTCAAATAAGAGTGTAAGTGTGCAAGGTGTAGAAAAGTGCATGTGTGCAATTTGAGAAAAAGTGTTTGTGTGCAAATGGATGAAAATATAAGTGTTAGTGTGCAAATGGATGAAAATATAAATATATAGGTATAAATGGGTGCAAAGTGTGAGGTAGAAAGTAAAGAAGGAAAAGAAGTGTGCGAATATGGCATGTGAATTACAATATATAATTAGTGAGGAAAATAATGAGAAAATGATATGAAAGTGCATGATCCTAGAGGAATGCATCAGGTCGGGTACGGGAATGACCTCTAGTTTTTGTGATTTTAATTTTCCCTTTGATTAGAAGGAAAAACTAGCGTGCTAAGGCTATTTTGAAGCCACACTCGCTCGTTTCCCTTACCCAAGGGGGTTTCTCAGGCAAATGGACCCTATAACTAGCATGAAATGCAAAGGCCTAAAATGAAAGGGAAAAGGTTAGAGGGACATGCCAAATGCCATAAAAACTAAAAAAATGCATGAAATGTAGTGAACATGCAAACATGTACTAACGAGGGGAAATCCCTAAGGGTCTAGCGTTGGACTAGCCCATTCTATGAATTCCGACTAGCGTTGGACTAGTGGAAACGTACATTCATTCATCACATTCGTTCAGGCTATGGAAAGCGAGTAGACATGCCAAACACTTATAAACACATAGCACATAACATTTAGCATGCTCGACTAGATGCAAGGCCCTAACAAAGCAAATTAACACGTAGTAACTAAGCATGCAAGACACATAAGACAATTAAAGCCTTAACTATTACATTTGCTAGCTAGGCACATGACTTCGATAGGTCTTCATTGAATGCTCCTCCAAGCCCTATCTATTACAAGCCAAGAGGTGTACACATACCCCATTAAAAGAATAACTTAATGAAAAGCAAGAGTAAATGACATAAATAAAAGAAATTAAGGAAAGGCTAAGAAAGCAAAGTAGACATGTATTTCTCACGTAGCATGTTGGTTCACATAGGAGAGACACAAAAAGGGATAAAGAAAATATACCGCCCCCTTCGAGTGATGACCAAATGAAAGAAAAATGGCTTCAAAACAATAAAAAGGTCAAGGTACCTCAAATAGTAAAGTAACACAAAGTCACTAAATCTCCCCTAATTGCAATTTAAATGAAATCAAACAATACATAGTTTTCCAATAAAGGGATCCACCGAGGACCCAAATGCAAGCATTAATCAACCATTCAAAGCCAATGGGAACATCTTAGAAACTTTGAAATTCCAAGAGCAAGAAAAGGCCAAAGCCAAATTATTTCAGAAAATTCAAAAAGAAAGGCGAACACAAGCTCATTTGAACACAAAGTTCTTAAACTCTTGCCTTAAGTATCACCTTAGCAAAACATGGTAACCAATGAAGTCAAGCAAGTAATTGAATTGAAACATTAATGTTACCAAAGATTCAATTATGAACACTAGCCAAGCATTCAAGCTTAAACAAACACTTTTAGGAACTTCCAGGGTTCAAGGGCAAAAGAAAAGGCAAATAATGATTCAAATGCAAATATCTTAGGACCTAATTGCAAGAACATGGAATGTAATTGGGCCATAGTGGAACAAGGGGAGACTTGGGGATCAAAGTGCAATTTTCAGAAATTAATTCATGCAGTTTTCATGCAAGCTACGTGAAAATCAACATGAGAAACAACATTCTGCAGCAGAAATTTCTGCTGAAAGCTTTCGGCAACCCAGAAGACAACCGTGACTTTCATTTTCTCAACCTTAACACCATTTTGATCGAAAAATCTTCTAACCAAAACATTAAAGCATGAATCTAACAACCAAACAAGCAAGTAAATCAAATTCAAAGTGAGTTTCTGCAATATTTTCTCTCATGCTTGCTCAAACGAAACCCAACTCAAACTCACATCTTATTTTCCAAAAAATCAGATTTCAAGTTCACATACATAGCTTTAACTAAGCTGCAAACTATGTCATTACCATCGCCTCAACAGGTAGAAAACTTAGAAGGAAAAAACATGCAAGTTCTATGCAATAGCCATGAAACAAGTTTCTGCAATTACTTCACATACTCTAGCAACCGAAGACTGCTGCACTTTCTTCTCAAGCTCAAGCTTCTTAATCACAACCGTGATCAAATATTTTTCAGCATGGTGTTTAATCATAGCTCAAGTGTTTTAAGGACTCAAACGTAAACTTAACATCAAATCATTCCATTCCTTCTCCTTAAAACCAGATTTAACAAGCAATTTAAACGTAAGGGTCCCTTAAACAGCCATGGAAAAGAAAACAAAAAGACAAAAAGATGCAGCAGCTTTTTACTCCTTTTATCTTAGCTCAGCCATCTTTGCATGCAAACACTCAAATCAGTTCTACCAATTTGTCATTTACAGACCAAATACAAGGAATTTGCCCCCCAAACATGAATAAGAACCCAGAATTCGCAAAAACAAACTGGAAAATTCTTTTCTTCTTCACTCGGCTACACTGGAAAAATTCCAGCAGCTTTAGTCCATCTTTAAACCGAATTTCCTCGGCTGAAACACTAAATTATGTACCCAAAACTAACATGCAAGACTAATAAATGAAGTCATTATCAATTCCAGTTCAAAACAGGGTCGGTCACCAACAAAATGTATCCAAAATTCCAGAATTTGTTCAACTATTTACGGATGACATGCATGCAGCAGATTTTTTTTTTTTGTTTCATTCAAATTTCTGGTTTACACACAGCTAATTAATCTCATGCAGGGCTTAATCATCCAGCATTTAGTTAGCTAAACACACAACCCAGTGAGAATCAAACACTTTCCAGCAAATCTCATTCTAAAATACCCATACAACTCCCAAAACAACTCCATCGGCTAAGCTGGAAAAGTGTTTAGCAGTCCAACAACTTCTAATAAAAAAAATTCCAGCCATGCAATCAGATTCCTGGCCATAAGGTTCACATGCAACACCAAATAAAAAGGTTATCTATCAAATTGGATCCTCAATTAAGCTCAGATTATCACATGGAGTCAGAATTAAAATTACATGTCCCAAATTAGTTCATCGGCAGAGACATTTAGCCAAAACAGAATTTCTGCATGCTTCATAACATCATCCGAATGCACAATTTAACATGCATGGTCTTAATCATCACAATTTCATTCGGCTAAGTACACTTAGGTGCTCAGATTGTCCTAGAAAAACAGAAATACAGCTGCGTTCTCTCATCAGTTTCTCGGCAGCAACACTTAGCCAAAACAGAAATTTCCTAATGGCTTGATTTCTATCCACCGACTGTACAAGCCTCACATGCAACTCGCATATAGTTTCCTCCACTAGTAATCAACCTAAAAAGTCCAGAAATTACCTCACAGCAAGCTAAGCTCTTGCACAGAAAGTCTGAAAATTTTTCTTCCTCTCGGCTCTCACGCACGGCTGAAATACAGGTTTACTTGGGCTGTGGCAGATGATGGAACTGGTGGTGGTTGCGGCTGGGAAACTTGATTGCAGCTGGTAGAAATGGAAGTGCAGAATGGTGAAACTTGCTCACGGTTTCTCCCTGGCTTCACTCTAGCTTTCGGACAGAACCAGGAAATTTTGCAGCCGCGGTTTCTCCTCTTGCTCTCACCCTCTCTCGGACAGCTCAAGGCCGCAACTCACTCCACCCTTTCTCTGGTTTCCTCTCGTCCTCATGGCTTGCTGATTGCAGCTCACTCTCTCTCTCTCCCTGTCGATGATCACGAGGCAGATGGAAAATCTTGTTGTGGTTTTGGGATGTATTGATGCCGAGGAAAAAAAAATGGAATTGGTGGTGCGAGGTCGTGGTGATATAAACCGGCACTAAGGATAGAAAATACTAGAATGTGAAGTGGAAATGGATTCGGCAGAAATAGAATTGTGATTTTTTTTGATTTTTTTTTATTTTTTATTTTTTTATTTTTTTATTTTTTTAGATTAATTAAAACAAAATTAATAATAATAAAAAGAAATAACAAAACAATTAACATTGGATAAAGAATAAATAAACTAGAAACAACAAAATGCAAATTCCATTTTCCTTTTTTTTCATTTTCATTTTTAAATAATGAAACTAAATCTAAAACAACTAAAACATATTTTTTGAACGCTTTTCTTTTTTCCTTTGAGAAATTCTACGCTAAAATGGCTAAAATAACTAAAACTAAAAGTAAATAAAACTAATTGTGACAAATAAAAATAGAACAAATAAAAAACGAATAGTAAATAAATAAATAATAAAACACCAAAAATTTGGTGTCTACAGTTTGCCCCTCTTTGTCTGAGTTTTGAAAAAACTTGAGACAAAGAAGTAGACACCAAATAATTACCTGTGTTATTTGGCTGCATTAAACTTAAACGACTGACACTCTAGAAATGAGGATTTACCCCTTTTGACAAACTTAAAATGGAATTGACTTAGACAGGAAATTTAAAGCGGGATTGACCCGAACGAAATTTAAAGACGGGACTGACTAGAGAAGGAAATTCAAATCATGGGACTGGTCCGAACAAGCTTTAATCGCGGGACTGACCCGAATAAGCTTTGAATCGCGGGACTGACCCGAATAAGATTTTAATTGCGGGACTGACCCGAACAGGCTTTGAATCGCTGACCCGAAAATGCTTTTGACTGGGACTGACCCGAAAATGCTTTTGATCATGGGACTGACCCGAAAATGCTTTTGATCGTGGGACTGACCCGAATAAGCTTTTGATCATGGGACTGACCCGAAAATCCTTTTGATCGTGGGACTGACCCGAAAAGCTTTGATCATGGGACTGACCCGAAAATGCTTTTGATCGCGGGACTGACCCGAAAATGCTTTTGGTCATGGGACTGACCCGAAAATCCTTTTGATCGTGGGACTGACCCGAAAATGCTTTTGATCATGGGACTGACCCGAAAATGCTTTTGATCGCGGGACTGACCCGAAAATGCTTTTGGTCATGGGACTGACCCGAATAAGCTCTTGATCATGGGACTGACCCGAAAATGCTTTTGATCGTGGGACTGACCCGAAAATGCTTTTGATCATGGGACTGACCCGAAAATGCTTTTGATCATGGGACTGACCCGAATAAGCTCTTGATCATGGGACTGACCCGAAAATGCTTTTGATCGTGGGACTGACCCGAAAATGCTTTGATCTGGGGCTGACCCGAAAATGCTTTTGGTCATGGGACTGACCCGAATAAGCTCTTGATCATGGGACTGACCCGAAAATGCTTTTGATCGTGGGACTGACCTGAAAATGCTTTTGATCGTGGGACTGACCCGAAAATGCTTTTGGTCATGGGACTGACCCGAAAATGCTTTTGACAATCGGTCAGTGGGATTAAACCCGAGCCTGCCGTGATAAAATCTGTGTTGATTTTTTTATTGATGATTTTTTCCTTTTTTTTTTTTTTTTTTTTTGACTTTTGAAAATCTTTCCAAAAAATTAATTTGCCTCAGTATGATGAATTTTTGCAATGTGAGTCCAGAGTTGATTCTGTATCGCCATGCTGTTGCATTTTTTGATGAAATTTGCTTGCGACATTTTCAATCTGCCTTTGTTCACCGGAGGACTCTTTCCGACACCTATTCCAGTGCGAGGTGTGCTTACTTTCATCTGTGTATGCAATTTTTCTGCAAAAGAGAAAAAAACAAAGAAATTGCCACCATCATTTGATCCGTTTTCCTTTGAGAATCGTGTAAACATGAGTCTTTCAACGCCTTTATCAACTTTTGCTGCGGCAGTCGATTGAGTTGGATTTTTCACCCTAAGGCTTTTTCGATTTACAAACTGATCAGGTATGTGCTTTGCCATATTGTGAAGTCTGCGTAACTGACTTTGTTGAACCTTAACCCTTTTCAAAAGATGACTGAACCCAAGTATGCTTCGAATAAACCACGGGGATTGTTATTCACCAAAATTCAAAGATAAAGAATGAAGTATGCAAGAAAATTCACATGTCATGAAAGAATAAATATGCACAAGAATGCACACATAACCATTTGTGCTTAAATTCTACAAAAATGCCATGAATGCAAGTAATTTGGAAAAATGAGCTTCCTAAGAATGTATTTGCAAAAGAATGTTTTACAAAATGACACAGTTTTGGCCAACAAATGTCATATTCAATTCTCTGGATATCTTTGTTCTGGAATTCAAAATTGACAGAAGTATGACAAAATGAGGAGAAATCCAAATGAACCAAATCACCAGCTGTTCTTCCTCGTGCTCGCTCGCTGCAAAATCCTACCTTGGTGCCCTTTCGGGTTTTTACCAAGGTTGCCCCCCCTTTTTTGTTTCGTTTTGTCTTTTCTCTTTTTTTTTTTTTTTTTTTTTTTTGAGGTGCCCTTTCGAGTTTTCACCTAAAGACGCAAATGAAAGAGCTCAACCATGATCGACTCAGGAGTATGAGTTGAAGATTTCTGGCATCAGTAAAATGCACTTCCCTTAGAAGTTTAAGCGAAGGCATTATGGACATCACTTGTCAGTTGATTAGCAAACTTTCCAATAGAAATACAGCAAGTGACGAAAGCCAGGACTTTGGGCTTTTGTAATGGGGTCAGGTGGGGTGTTTTTCAAGAAAAGTTAAGGCTTGAAAACAATTTGCTCTTATGAGAGGTGAAATAACCTGAGATTGCATCATTTGAAATCATCTTCAATTTCGAACGAAACTGAGGGAAATTTGCCCCAGTTCGATTGAATCCTCTCTCCTTGCATTTTCATTGCATTTTCCTCACTTTTTGCATTTTTCTTCAAAGCTAAATTTGCCCCGGTGTGGGGTTTATTGTCTTCCATCTTTCTTTCAAAGATAAATTTGCCCCAGTGTGGGGTTTTACCTTTTCTTTCGGATCGTCTCTGTTCACAATGAATTTGCCCCAGTGTGGGGCTTGCAATCCTCAGGGGCTGCCAAACGAAAAAACTATTGTTCTGATAGCTCAAAAGGGATGACTAGGGATGAAATGTTTTGATTGGAAAAGAAGATGGCCTGACTTTTGTTTCGCTCCTTGCATGATTTCCAAAAGAAATTTGCATAATCAGAAATAAAACTTCTTACACATGTCTGAGTTGATAGGTTGAGAGACTGTTTGTTCGTCCATCTCTTCAAGGATAAGTGCTCCACTCGGTAGCACCTTTTTGAATGACAAATGGCCTTACCAGTTTAGGCCAAATTCGTCTTTGATTTCATCTTGCATTGGCAAATCTCGCTTTAACTCATTGTCCTTCTTCTCTAAAGGACCGGTGGCGGACCTTTTTGTTATGAACACAGGCCATACGACATTCAACTGCTTTTCATCCATCAAAATCAATCGTCGGTGACGCTGCTTTAACCAATCAGCTTAGAACTTGGCAGAGGAGGGATTTCTTGATGAAAGGCTTTCTTAACGAAAAGATTTTCAATGAAGAGCTTTCTTAATGAAGGGATTTTTCAATGAAGGATTTTTAATGAAGGGATTTTTGGCCTTCTCAAAGAAGGGATTTTTCAACGAAGGGATTTCTGGCCTTCTCAAAGAAGGGATTTTTCAACGAAGGGATTTCTGACCTTCTCAAAGAAGGGATTTTTCAATGAAGGGATTTCTTAATGAAGGGACTTTTGGATGAATGGTATTATCGGAATCCAGAACAGTGATATTCAAAGGGTCAAATAATTTCATCTTTGGCCATTTAAAAGAATTAAAATTCAGGACAATAATCAAATAAACAAATTGTGCATTTAATGGAAAAACTAATCAAAGCGAAAACAAGACAAAAGCTTAATTGCGAAAGATGTTTTCATGAAGCTATTCACATATGCAAGAAATGGTTTTTGTGAACTTTAGTAAATAACAACCCCTAGATTAACCGAAATTCCCTTCGAGAGGGAAGATACTCGGCCATCCAAATTGTGCAAAGCTCCTTCAGGATTTTCAAATTTCGTCGTTGGAGGTGGATGCCTCGAAGGTGTCCTGGTGTTCAGGAAAAGGATTTGTACTTATGATCGGCCCTTGTTCACCTCTTTTCCTTAGCACTATTTCTCCTGCCTCGATCATGTCTTGGACTTTGTGCTTAAGTGCCCTGCAATCGGCGGTTGAGTGGCCAGGTACTCCCGAATGATAGGCACAAATAGCATGTGGATTGTACCCAGCAGGCATGCCATGAAGGTAAGTTGGAGGGGGAATCACGCCTATTTTGTTGGCAACCTTCAATTGCTCATACAATTGGTCCAAAGGCCTGCCTAGGTTGGTGAAGGTTCGAGTACGGCTTTGATTGTAGGTTTCAGTGGGTCGGGGATAGTTGTAGGTGGGTCTATTTGGTGGGGGAAATCTTTGGTGGTAAGGAGGCCGAGGACGAGCTTGTTGAAAGCTTGGTTGAGATATTTGGAAAGGGGTTGTAGGCGGGTTGGCATAATTTGGGCGAGGTCGAGGATGAGTGATATTGGTGTGGTAAACAGGACGAGGATTTGAGTAGTAGGGGTAAGGGTTTGAGTAGGTAGGGTATTGTCGAGGTCTGGGTCTTGGGACAGGGTTTTGATTCCATGTGAAAGCAGTTTCCCCCTCTTTCTTTTGGAATTGCGGGTTCTTCCCACTAGTCCCCTGACCTTGCAAAGCATCCAACTGTGACTTGAGGGTAGAGACATTAACAATCTTCCCAGCTTTTACGAAATCATCAAATTCCTCAAGCTTATTGACAATAGCAGCAAACGAGCATCCAGTCATGCGAAAAATTTCTTCGAAATATGGAGGATCATGTGCCTTAATGAAAGTGCGTATGATTTCGTCCTCAGTCATTGGTGGCTCGACTTTGGCAGCTATTTTCCTCCATCTCTTGGCATAAGTCTTGTGATCCTCGGAGGGTTTTCTTTTTGTTCCTTCCAACGTATTTCGTGTTGGAGCCAGCTCGCAGTTATACTCATATTGCCTTACAAAAGCATTGGACAAGTCAATCCAGGTTTTTACTTCTTCGGACTTCAAATTTGAGTACCAATCGAGGGCATCCCCCTCCAGACTTTCCGGGAACAACCTTAGAGGCAGGTTCTCGTCGTCTACAGGCTTTCCCAACTTGTTAGCAAATAGTCGGAGGTGTGTCTTGGGATTACCCGTCCCATCGTACTTGTTAAATTTAGGGGTTTTGAACCCCTCGGGCAATTGCATATTGGGAAAGAGACAAAGCTCATCGTAGTCCAGGACTCCTTGCTTGTTCAACCCCTGACTCTTCCTCATAAACTCATCAAAACGATCAAGGCGTTTGAGCAGCTTTATATCAACGGGAGCAGAAGATTCCCCCATTTCTGCCTTGGTTTGAACAATATGGTCTGGTAGGAATGGCTCAGCAACAGGGTGATAAAAGGTATGTGGCTCAGGTGGTACATTTGAAGTGATTTGGGGTGGTGGACCTCGCGTGTGAGTAAGAATAAATGAAGGATGAGGAGGGTAAGTGTATGGCAAATTTGTGGTGGGATAGGTGAAAGTTTCTTCGGGTGCAATAGGAAATGATGGAGTAACAGTGGCATGGGCCGAAGGTAGGACAAACGGCTCTTGCTCAGGCTGTCTGGCGGGTACAGGTTCGGGTTGAACTCCGCTGCTAATTAGCTCATCATTCAACTTCCTTTGGGCGGCCATCTCAGACGCCATCTCTCCAAACTTGGTAAGCATCTCAGTCAACTGAATCCCCAAACTTGCAGTCTCGGGTTGAGCGGTAGTAGCAGACCTATCTGACTGTTCCGGTTGTGAACTCATGTTTACACGACTCCTCTGGGCTTGACTACGGGATCGCGTTATGATGGGGCTTCGACGAGAAGCTATATTTAAATATTACCTGAGAATTTTTGAAAGATTGCCTTTAGATTTAACCCTCGCTTAGTTATTCCAATAAAAACAAAGAAAAAGAAAAGAAAAAACAAGAGTTAGTAGATATTCAGAAAATTCGGATGCATGTCCTATGGGGGAACCCTTTTGTGCCAAGGGTAGGCCTAGCATGAAAATGCAGTCCTCCAGAGCAGGCACTATACAATACCTGATGGATCCGATCGACTGATCGTGTGAGGAATGATTTGAAAAATTTGGCCACTTGGAGTGAGAAGAGACATTTGCCCTAAAACATGAGGACGAAGTCGGAACGGATTGCTTGCTTTGATCTACACATAAAATGATTTGTGAAAGGGATTGCCATGTCTCGATTAATTTATTCAATGAACCCTAAAGGGGAAAAAGCGAGTCAAATGGATAAAATTGGTGATTTATTCAAAATCGACCGATTTACCTAAAAATAGGTAAGCTGGATAACATTGACGATTTATTCAAAATTGATCGAATAGATAGACTTGGTCAACTGAATTGAATGAAATTGATGATCTCTTCAAAATCAACTTGATTTCGCCCTAAAAATGGGTAAATTGGCCAAAGAGATGAAATGGAGTTAATGATTTATTTTAAAAATCGGCCAAATCCCTAAAAGGGTAAATTGGTCAAATGAATTGATGACTTATTCAAAAATCGACCGGATGACCCTGAAAAGGGTAAATTGGTCAAATGAATTGATTTATTCAAAAATTGACCGGATGACCCTAAAAAGGGTAAATTGGTCAAATGAATTGGATGAAATGAATTTATTCAAAAATGATTAGATTGAACTAAAATTGAATGAATTGACAAAAATGGATTGGATAAAATGGATGATTTGTTCAAAAATCGATTGAGTTCTCTACCCATTGGGTAGTTTCAAGAAATCATTACAATGCCTTAGTCTATGAGCCTCCTAAAATCAAGATTTGGCCTCCATTGATTTATCGTCTCAATAGTGAAGAATTATTTGGGTTTCTTCAAATTAATGTCCTTTACGCAAGGGATTTTTACCAATTTTGATAAAGTGGCCAAAAGGTGATTATTAGACGCTCATATTCCAAAGATCGCTCTATGAAAATGATCGGATCCTACCTTACCTTGTGCACTACCCTTTTGGATGATACAAAAAATGTAAACGTGCAAGTCTCCTTGGATTAAGTATCCGAGACATATGGTGGCTTATTCCTAAACACGGGATCCCCTAAATGGCATTCCCTTCCTAGGGTGGATGCGTGATGCCAGTTTATTAAAAGCAGTAAGATATGCAATTTGAAATGAGACATGACCTAAGGAACCCTTTGTTTGCCAGGGTAAGCCTAAAAATGACATGCCATTATTAATTTACGAATGAAATACACCGAAATTTCTAAACATGCAATAGCCTATCTATAAGGGTAGGTCCTAAAAGAAGGTCATGCCCGACCTCTTATTTCCTAACGTTTGTGAATGCAAAGGCAAGAGACAAGGAAAGTTAATTCAACACATAATCACATAACACGTTGGACAATTAAATGATATAAAAAGTAGGAAAAGTAAATAAGGAAAAGGGTGGGATCCCTCCCCTCGTGAATGGTGTCCCTACTAGGGCAAGGCAGACTCTACCCTAGGTGAACTATATGGATGCATGCGGTTGGGGTTCACTAATGCATCTAGACTCGATAAGCTCAGGTCCCCAAGCCTTCAGACTCGTGGCCAAGGGTCATCAATCCCAAGGCCCTTTGTCGGTGGCTCGAGCGATTCCCCAAACACCGCTACGCACACGTCGTGTTACGGCTGCATGTTTGAATGAATCTATAAAAAACCCTCAACCTTCGACTAAAAACTAAAGGCTATCAACCCAAAGTTTAAAGCGGAAGATTGAGTGACCCATTGGATCGTGCTACGCACACGTCGTGTCACGATCACACGTCCAAGTGGGTCTCCTAATCCTAATAGGGTGGAGTGGCGTGACAAGCCACTAAAAAGAAAATAAAGAGGGATGAATAATAAAGCGTATGCGCGTATGATAGTATACGTTTTGGAGGGGAGGGATCGAGAACCAACGCGTGGCTCTAAGGGTGACACACCCCCCCCCCCAAAATGCAAATGCAAAGCGCGAGATAAAGCAAGTACAATCATACATCCAATCATCCAATCATACATACGTGAGTGAGGGAGTAGTTTGATATGCGCGTACGTGGCAAAAAGTCCTAGAAAGGGAAAATGCAATCCTAATATCCAAATGCTATACATAAAGAGGGTAGAAAAAAGGAAAAGAATGGCTAAATCAAATGCTTGGACCCACTTAGGAAGTCCCCAGTGGAGTCGCCAACTGTCGCGCCCCACTTTTTTGGAAAAAATAAAATAATTGTTTTTTGTTGAATTTTATTGATTTGGGAAAAATGAACTTTGTTGATAAAAACAAAAATGGGTCTAAATGGGACTTTTGAAAATGCGACGATTTGACCCAAGAAAAATAGTTCAAAAAGGGTTTTTATATGAAAAATGGAGTCGCCACTTGGTATAGAGTTAGGGTGTACCAAGTCACCCAAAAAATGAATTTTTAAAAGAAAAAAGTAAGAAAACCCTTTTTAAACGACTCCTAGTCCACGTAAAACAAAGAAAAAGGTTCGGGAGTCACATTTGACGAAGGGGAAGGCAAGGACAAAAATCCAAGGCACCCCTTCGACCTAACCAAGGCTAGTTGCGTGATTTAACCCTTATTTTCCTATATTTTCTACCCAAAGTATGTATTGCAAATTGGATTTGACTAATGAATGAGAAATGCAATCTTAAGTCTAGAAATGTCTCTGATGAGGCTTTTGATCCCATTCACATGAATTGTGAAGGTCAATAAGGAAAGACCTCATAGAAAATCATGAATGATGCAAATGAGGACTCAAATAAGAGTGTAAGTGTGCAAGGTGTAGAAAAGTGCATGTGTGCAATTTGAGAAAAAGTGTTTGTGTGCAAATGGATGAAAATATAAGTGTTAGTGTGCAAATGGATGAAAATATAAATATATAGGTATAAATGGGTGCAAAGTGTGAGGTAGAAAGTAAAGAAGGAAAAGAAGTGTGCGAATATGGCATGTGAATTACAATATATAATTAGTGAGGAAAATAATGAGAAAATGATATGAAAGTGCATGATCCTAGAGGAATGCATCAGGTCGGGTACGGGAATGACCTCTAGTTTTTGTGATTTTAATTTTCCCTTTGATTAGAAGGAAAAACTAGCGTGCTAAGGCTATTTTGAAGCCACACTCGCTCGTTTCCCTTACCCAAGGGGGTTTCTCAGGCAAATGGACCCTATAACTAGCATGAAATGCAAAGGCCTAAAATGAAAGGGAAAAGGTTAGAGGGACATGCCAAATGCCATAAAAACTAAAAAAATGCATGAAATGTAGTG
Source organism: Coffea arabica (assembly GCF_036785885.1). Taxonomy (NCBI): domain Eukaryota; kingdom Viridiplantae; phylum Streptophyta; class Magnoliopsida; order Gentianales; family Rubiaceae; genus Coffea; species Coffea arabica. The sequence goes on from NC_092321.1 coordinate 48,885,079, forward strand.
AACATGCAAACATGTACTAACGAGGGGAAATCCCTAAGGGTCTAGCGTTGGACTAGCCCATTCTATGAATTCCGACTAGCGTTGGACTAGTGGAAACGTACATTCATTCATCACATTCGTTCAGGCTATGGAAAGCGAGTAGACATGCCAAACACTTATAAACACATAGCACATAACATTTAGCATGCTCGACTAGATGCAAGGCCCTAACAAAGCAAATTAACACGTAGTAACTAAGCATGCAAGACACATAAGACAATTAAAGCCTTAACTATTACATTTGCTAGCTAGGCACATGACTTCGATAGGTCTTCATTGAATGCTCCTCCAAGCCCTATCTATTACAAGCCAAGAGGTGTACACATACCCCATTAAAAGAATAACTTAATGAAAAGCAAGAGTAAATGACATAAATAAAAGAAATTAAGGAAAGGCTAAGAAAGCAAAGTAGACATGTATTTCTCACGTAGCATGTTGGTTCACATAGGAGAGACACAAAAAGGGATAAAGAAAATATACCGCCCCCTTCGAGTGATGACCAAATGAAAGAAAAATGGCTTCAAAATAATAAAAAGGTCAAGGTACCTCAAATAGTAAAGTAACACAAAGTCACTAAATCTCCCCTAATTGCAATTTAAATGAAATCAAACAATACATAGTTTTCCAATAAAGGGATCCACCGAGGACCCAAATGCAAGCATTAATCAACCATTCAAAGCCAATGGGAACATCTTAGAAACTTTGAAATTCCAAGAGCAAGAAAAGGCCAAAGCCAAATTATTTCAGAAAATTCAAAAAGAAAGGCGAACACAAGCTCATTTGAACACAAAGTTCTTAAACTCTTGCCTTAAGTATCACCTTAGCAAAACATGGTAACCAATGAAGTCAAGCAAGTAATTGAATTGAAACATTAATGTTACCAAAGATTCAATTATGAACACTAGCCAAGCATTCAAGCTTAAACAAACACTTTTAGGAACTTCCAGGGTTCAAGGGCAAAAGAAAAGGCAAATAATGATTCAAATGCAAATATCTTAGGACCTAATTGCAAGAACATGGAATGTAATTGGGCCATAGTGGAACAAGGGGAGACTTGGGGATCAAAGTGCAATTTTCAGAAATTAATTCATGCAGTTTTCATGCAAGCTACGTGAAAATCAACATGAGAAACAACATTCTGCAGCAGAAATTTCTGCTGAAAGCTTTCGGCAACCCAGAAGACAACCGTGACTTTCATTTTCTCAACCTTAACACCATTTTGATCGAAAAATCTTCTAACCAAAACATTAAAGCATGAATCTAACAACCAAACAAGCAAGTAAATCAAATTCAAAGTGAGTTTCTGCAATATTTTCTCTCATGCTTGCTCAAACGAAACCCAACTCAAACTCACATCTTATTTTCCAAAAAATCAGATTTCAAGTTCACATACATAGCTTTAACTAAGCTGCAAACTATGTCATTACCATCGCCTCAACAGGTAGAAAACTTAGAAGGAAAAAACATGCAAGTTCTATGCAATAGCCATGAAACAAGTTTCTGCAATTACTTCACATACTCTAGCAACCGAAGACTGCTGCACTTTCTTCTCAAGCTCAAGCTTCTTAATCACAACCGTGATCAAATATTTTTCAGCATGGTGTTTAATCATAGCTCAAGTGTTTTAAGGACTCAAACGTAAACTTAACATCAAATCATTCCATTCCTTCTCCTTAAAACCAGATTTAACAAGCAATTTAAACGTAAGGGTCCCTTAAACAGCCATGGAAAAGAAAACAAAAAGACAAAAAGATGCAGCAGCTTTTTACTCCTTTTATCTTAGCTCAGCCATCTTTGCATGCAAACACTCAAATCAGTTCTACCAATTTGTCATTTACAGACCAAATACAAGGAATTTGCCCCCCAAACATGAATAAGAACCCAGAATTCGCAAAAACAAACTGGAAAATTCTTTTCTTCTTCACTCGGCTACACTGGAAAAATTCCAGCAGCTTTAGTCCATCTTTAAACCAAATTTCCTCGGCTGAAACACTAAATTATGTACCCAAAACTAACATGCAAGACTAATAAATGAAGTCATTATCAATTCCAGTTCAAAACAGGGTCGGTCACCAACAAAATGTATCCAAAATTCCAGAATTTGTTCAACTATTTACGGATGACATGCATGCAGCAGATTTTTTTTTTTTGTTTCATTCAAATTTCTGGTTTACACACAGCTAATTAATCTCATGCAGGGCTTAATCATCCAGCATTTAGTTAGCTAAACACACAACCCAGTGAGAATCAAACACTTTCCAGCAAATCTCATTCTAAAATACCCATACAACTCCCAAAACAACTCCATCGACTAAGCTGGAAAAGTGTTTAGCAGTCCAACAACTTCTAATAAAAAAATTCCAGCCATGCAATCAGATTCCTGGCCATAAGGTTCACATGCAACACCAAATAAAAAGGTTATCTATCAAATTGGATCCTCAATTAAGCTCAGATTATCACATGGAGTCAGAATTAAAATTACATGTCCCAAATTAGTTCATCGGCAGAGACATTTAGCCAAAACAGAATTTCTGCATGCTTCATAACATCATCCGAATGCACAATTTAACATGCATGGTCTTAATCATCACAATTTCATTCGGCTAAGTACACTTAGGTGCTCAGATTGTCCTAGAAAAACAGAAATACAGCTGCGTTCTCTCATCAGTTTCTCGGCAGCAACACTTAGCCAAAACAGAAATTTCCTAATGGCTTGATTTCTATCCACCGACTGTACAAGCCTCACATGCAACTCGCATATAGTTTCCTCCACTAGTAATCAACCTAAAAAGTCCAGAAATTACCTCACAGCAAGTTAAGCTCTTGCACAGAAAGTCTGAAAATTTTTCTTCCTCTCGGCTCTCACGCACGGCTGAAATACAGGTTTACTTGGGCTGTGGCAGATGATGGAACTGGTGGTGGTTGCGGCTGGGAAACTTGATTGCAGCTGGTAGAAATGGAAGTGCAGAATGGTGAAACTTGCTCACGGTTTCTCCCTGGCTTCACTCTAGCTTTCGGACAGAACCAGGAAATTTTGCAGCCGCGGTTTCTCCTCTTGCTCTCACCCTCTCTCGGACAGCTCAAGGCCGCAACTCACTCCACCCTTTCTCTGGTTTCCTCTCGTCCTCATGGCTTGCTGATTGCAGCTCACTCTCTCTCTCTCCCTGTCGATGATCACGAGGCAGATGGAAAATCTTGTTGTGGTTTTGGGATGTATTGATGCCGAGGAAAAAAAAATGGAATTGGTGGTGCGAGGTCGTGGTGATATATACCGGCACTAAGGATAGAAAATACTAGAATGTGAAGTGGAAATGGATTCGGCAGAAATAGAATTGTGATTTTTTTTGATTTTTTTTGATTTTTTATTTTTTTATTTTTTTATTTTTTTAGATTAATTAAAACAAAATTAATAATAATAAAAAGAAATAACAAAACAATTAACATTGGATAAAGAATAAATAAACTAGAAACAACAAAATGCAAATTCCATTTTCCTTTTTTTTCATTTTCATTTTTAAATAATGAAACTAAATCTAAAACAACTAAAACATATTTTTTGAACGCTTTTCTTTTTTCCTTTGAGAAATTCTACGCTAAAATGGCTAAAATAACTAAAACTAAAAGTAAATAAAACTAATTGTGACAAATAAAAATAGAACAAATAAAAAACGAATAGTAAATAAATAAATAATAAAACACCAAAAATTTGGTGTCTACAGTTCTCAAATAATTTGTGTATTCACGATCATTTCTTTGAGCCATCATTGCTGGATCCATGTCCTTGTAGGAATTCTCTGGTTAGAAAATCTGGTAAAGAATTATTTTCTCCTTTAATAAATTCTATATCAAAATCAAATACAGATAAAATAGCTTGCCATCTAGCAAATATTTGTTTTGAAATAATATTTTGAACATCTTTTTGTAGAATTTCTTTTGCAGATTTGCAGTCTATTCTAATTAAAAATTTCTTATTGTATAAGTCATCCTGAAATTTTGATATACACAAAACTATAGATAGAATTTCTTTTTTAATAGTTGAGTAATTCTTTTGAGGATCTGACCAAGTTCCTGAATGAAATCTAACTAATTCTTCTTTTGAATTATCTATTGTTTGTTTTAATATTCCTCCGTATCCTAATTCTGAAGCATCTGTTTCAACTATCATGAATGCTTTAGGATGAGGTAGGCACAAACATGGTAATGATTCTATTTTTGCTTTTAAATATTTTATTTTTTGAGTATGTTCTTCTGTCCAAGGTTTTGGGTTTTTCTTTAATCTATTAAATAATATAGAACATTCTTGTCTTAATTTAGGAAAGAAATCTGCTATATAATTTAAGCATCCTAAAAATCTTTGTAATTGATTTTTCTCTTTTATCTCATCTGGAAATTTAGTAGCGAATTCTAAAGCTCTATTTATTGGCTTTATTGTTCCTTGATATATATTATGTCCTAAAAATCTTATTTTTGTTTGAAATAATTTCATTTTTGGAGCAGAAATAACTAATCCATTTTTCTTAACTATTTTTAGCAATATACTTAAATGTTTAAAATGTTGTTCTAATGATTCTGAAAATATTAATACATCATCTATATAGACTATGCTGAATGAACTATAAGGATTGAAAATATCATTCATTATATTTTGAAATTCTGATGGTGCATTTTTTAATCCAAATGGCATAACTTTCCATTCATAATGTCCAAAAGGTGTTGTAAATGCTGTTTTGTATCTATCTTTTGGATCTATTAATATTTGCCAATATCCTGATTTCATATCAAATTTTGAGAATATTTTTGCATTAAATAATCTATTAAGCAAATCTTTTTTGTTGGGAATAGGATATCTAATCCATTGTAAAACTTTGTTTAAAGGTTTATAATTTATTACTAATCTTGGAACTCCTCTTTCTTTTTCAGCTTGATTCATTACATAGAATGCAGCACAACTCCAAGGTGATTTTGAAGGTGTTATTAATCCTTTATCTATTAATATTTTTATTTCTTTTTTACAAAATTCTAGTAGCTCAGCATTCATTTGTATTGGTCTAGCTTTTGTTGGAATATTTTTTTCATTAAAATCTTTTTCATAAGGTAATTCTATCATATGTTGTTTTCTATCCCAAAAAGCATTAGGAATGTCTGCACAAATTTCTTTTTTAAATAATTCTTCTAATTCTGATATTCTTTTTTGTATTTTAATATCATTTAGTTGTTCCTCAATTTTTAAATAAGATTTTTCTTCTTTAATATAGTTTATTTGTTGTTGTACTTTAGTAATGGTATTTATTGTTTTATATATTGAAGATGTTTGTAAGGTTTGTAATTCTCTTTGTCTTATTGGAGTTAAGAATTTAAAGGTAATGATTTTTCCCATTATATTTACTGAAATTCCTTCATTGCTTACTAAAAATGGATAAATTTGAATTAAAAAAGGTGTTCCTAATATAACATCATGATTTATATTGTTTACAATTATGAAATTATGTCTAATGCAATATTCATTATTACATATTGATCCTTTTGTAAATTTATATTTTACTTCTAAATCTTCTCCATTTGCTGCCATTAGTTTTTCTTTTGTTCTTTCACAATATTTAGTTGGAATTATTCCTTCTTTAATACAACTTGTGTCAGCTCCACTATCAATTAGAGCTACAAATGTTTCTTTGAAATCTTCAACTGTGATAGTTACTAAAGCGAACCATTTTTAAAAAGTCATTTTTTCTATAGTATTTATATATTGGTCTTCTCTTACTGGGTTTTCTGCTATTAATATTTCATTCGTTTCAGTATTAGAAGTTGAAGGTTGATTGTTATTTATTAATGTTATTTTTGATTCTATTTCCAAATCTTTTAGTTTTAATTCTATGATTTCTTGTTGTAATTGTTTTACTTGTATTTTTAAATTATTAATTTCGGATTGAAGATCCTTAGTAGTTTCTTTTTTCATTATATTTATATTTGGATATTTATCTATTAATTTTGAAATGCTAAAGGGTTCTATTATCTTTGGCATTTTATCTTCTTGAATAATTAAGCTTTTTAATCTTTCTAAATATTCTTTTTTAGCTATTGGGTCTTCAATTTTTTCTATTATATCTAATAAAAATTCTTTATCTTCTTTTTTAGTTATAACATTTATATATTTTGGATTACAGTTACAATCTTCTTCATTTTCGGAACTAGTAATATCATCATAATAGTCTTCTTCAGAACTTTTATCTTTTTCATTTATTAACAAATTTATTAATTTATTTTTAATTTCTTCGTCATTTACACAGATTTCTGTAATTTTTTCTTTTAATCTACATTTGTTTGCTTTATGTCCTATTTTACCACATTTGTAACAAACAATTTTCTTTTTAATGAATTTCTTTCTTTTAGTTGGTTCATTTTCCTTAGATTTTATATATCTTGGTTTCTTGGAATATTTTTTAATTCTCTTTTTATATGCTGATGGTGATTTGATTCGTTTAATTCCAAATGCATCACAGAATGATCCTACTTCTTTTTGTTTTGATCCATATTTTATTTGTAATCTTAATTCTGAACATAATATTAATCCTTCTTTTTTCACAAAAGCAAATAATTGTCCAAAAGTAATATTTTCGAATGAAATTACATCTGTTCCCATTTCCTTTTGTAAATTATCCATTATCCTTTGAGAAAATAAACTTGGTAATCCTGTTATGAATCTTTCTTTCCAGAATGAAGCATTACAATCTGGTCTTCTTAATACATTTGTTAAAAACATATCTTTCTTTTTTTTTTTTTTTTATCTTCCCAATTACCTTTTTTTTTTTTTTAATCAAAACCTTTATTAATGGTAAGAAAATTACAATGGAGAGGAGCTAAAACGCCCTGTCATGAAAAACAGTCCTACATAGTAACTAAGGCTTCCATTGCCGGCGAATGTAAGGATAGCTAACTCTGTCTAACTGAAGAAGCCCACGAATGTCCCTTGGAAAAGAGGTAGCACAGTAGGATGAGGACGCACGAGACGTGCTGGCTAATTTGGCAAGCGAGTCCGCCACAACATTGAGCTCTCTGTAGCAATGATGCAAGACCGAGGTGAAGTCCTCAAGTAGATGTCGAATGTGGCAAACCACCCCCCAAATCCTCCACGGACACTTCATCTCACGTCGTACTACCTTGAGGAGAGTCAGCGAGTCAATTTCAATCTCAACGTGGGGGAAGCCATGAGATTTGCAAAGCTGTAACCCTTCGAGGAGAGCCATTGCTTCAGCACTCATATTGGTCTGCCAACCATAGAAAGTGGAAAAACCATAGAGTAGCCTCCCCTCGCTATCCCGGATGAGGCCTCCTCCCCCCGCATCTCCCGGGTTCCCAAGAGAAGAACCATCAACATTTAACTTCACGTAGCCCATGGGAGGGACCATCCAACGGATTATACGGAGCCGAGCCCTGGGTGGCTGCTTAAGGAAAGGTACAAGGCCTTGAGTCCAGCAGCGTTTATCTTCAGGAGTAGAACATGTGAAAGGAGTGGCCCTTGCTATGAGCTGGAGCTCCTTAACAATGTGATTGAATATGACATGCACTGGAGTAACAACCCCCTCAAAGTAAGCCAGATTGCGAAATTTCCACAGTGCCCAACAGATGAGTGCCGGTAATAAACGATAGCAATTCGCGACAAAGCCATTGCCAGATGAGTGCATCCACCAGTTCTGAAGTTGCATAAGAATCTCGTCCGCTCTATCCGTTCGAAAGTGCAGCAGGAGCCCCAGGCGATGCCAAACAGCAGTTGCGACTTCACAAGTGAGAAATACATGCTCCAGTGTTTCCACATGATTGCAGAAAACACACTTAGAGGGTAGGTGAAAGCCAAATTTACTGAGAATATCCGGGAGGGGAAGAAGCGCGTTCAGCAAACGCCACATGAATATCGAGATCTTGCGAGGCAGGCGTTGATCCCAAATGAGTGTACGGGAGAGTAAAGAGGCCCCTCGATGGCGCCTTCTCAACACAGCAGATTTGATAGAGAACTCGCCATTCGGGTTAGGCTGCCAAATAAGGAAATCCTTTTCATTAGAGAGAAAAGGAGGGAAGGACCGAATCTGCTGAATCTCCACGCTGGATAAAGCACCTTCAATAGGCGCCAAGTCCCAACCCCCTTCGCTGATACACTCTCGGATCGTGAGGGAAGGACTGGGAAGGTTAACCTTTCCGACAGCCAAAGCCCCTGAGCCGAGCCAATTGTCGAACCAGAAAGAACAGGTCCCCCCAGCAATCATCCATTGAGAGTTCTCCTCCACAAAGGCCCGGCAGCGCAACATACGCTTCCAGGTGGCCGACCCATTGGTGGTCTCCTGAATCTGCGTGATGTGCCCCTCTCTCTTCCCATATTTCGCTAGCAGAAAACGAGACCAAAGAGTGGAAGATGTACGAAATCTCCACCAAAGTTTGCAAGCAAAACCCGCTGCAATTTCTTCCAGTGACTGAAAACCTAGACCATCCTCCTCAACTGGCTTGCACAGATCCCTCCATCGACGCCAATGTCGCTTCTCTTTCCCAGCTGCTTCGCCCCAGAAAAAGGAAGCCATAAGCTGTTCTATCTGCCTCAACACGCTCTTCGGAAGCTCTAAGACTGCCATGGCATACTTTGGGATAGCTGAAAGGACGTGCTTGATGAGTATAGCCCGGCCACCAGGCGATAAAAGTTTAGTCTTCCATCCAGCTAACTTCAGCCTCAGTTTATCAATCAAGTGCTGAAAATGCCTCCTTGCCGGCCGTCCTTTCGAGATCATACATCCCAGGTATCTGATGGGTAATTTACAATGCTTAAAGCCAAGCCAAGTGGTTATGGATCGCAGCCTTGCTGCTGAACATTTAGAAGAGGTAAGGAAAGAGCTCTTGGATTTATTCACTCGTTGGCCTGTCCCCTCCTGATAGATGGCGAGAAAATCGAGCATTTCTTTAATATCCGACCTGAGCCCCCGCATGAACACTAACACATCATCCGCAAAGCTAAGGTGGGTGATGGAGAAACAGCCTCTTGAGAGAGCGAAAGGGGAGATCTTGGTCGAGGCGAGCAGCTCATTTAGCCCTCGGCTAAGGCTATCAGCAACCAGCAGAAATAAATAAGGAGAAAGGGGGTCTCCTTGTTTAACCCCCCGCCCACTTTGGAAGAATCCATAGGTTCGACCATTAACGAGAACCGAGAACCAAGCTCCTTTTAGGTTATTCATGACCAAGGTAATGAACCAATGACTAAATCCAAACTTCTGCAGCAATTTGGAGAGAAAATGCCAAGAAACACTGTCAAAAGCTTTCATGATATCTAATTTGAGGACCAGGTTATGACCTCGTACTTTCTTGTCAAGTGACTCTAGTATTTCCTTCGCCAGAAGAATATTGTCCGAAATTTCCCTCCCCTTAACAAAGGCCGATTGTTCTGGAGATATCAGACCATCCATAAGGGGCTGCAACCGCTCAGTCAAGATCCGCGTGAAAATTTTGTTCAAGAAGGTACAAAGGCTAATAGGTCTAAATTCTGCAAAGGTTTTCGGTCTATCAGTTTTTGGAATGAGCACAATTAAAGTGCTCCCGATGGCCTTAGAAAGTGGAACACCACAGAAGAATTCCTGCACTGCTTGCAATAGGTCCCGAGCAATAATGTCCCAGCAAGACACATAGAAAAACCCCGAGAAGCCATCGACGCCAGCCGCGCTGTGACTATCCAACCCAAAAACTGCTCCCTTAACTTCTTCCATAGATACCGGACGCGTTAGCTCCTCATTCTGTTGTTGTGTCACTATAGACGGAATCGATGCTAACAGCCGGGTCACGGATGCTTCATTGTTAGCCCCGTCTGATCCGGAGAGGAGGTGCTGGAAAAAACTAGCTGCTCCCTGTCCAATGTCGTCATTTGTCTCAAGCAAATGCCCCTGGCTGTCCTGAATCTGGTGGATGGTTAGCCGCGACCGCTTGTTAAGAAGGGAAGCGTGGAAGAATTTTGTGTTAGCATCCCCCTCCTTTAGCCACCGAACCCGAGCTTTCTGCTTCCAGTAAGTTTCCTCATCCGCAAGACATCGCAGCAGTGCAGCTTGCGCACTGCTCCACTGAGATCTTAGCACATCCGAATCCTCTCCCTCCATTTGGATCTCACATTCCTTGACCTTTGCTTCAGCCTTCTTTAGATTTGCAAATATGTCCCCAAACGTGGTTTTGTTCCACTCCTTAAGCACCTGTTTCAGACGCTTAAGTTTGGAGGAGAAGGCAAACATGCCATAGCCTTGCACCTCCTGCTCCCAGCTAGCTCGGACAACTTCAAGAAAGGTCGGGTGACGCACCCACATCTGTTGAAATTTAAAAGCTGATGGCCGAGGGGTACCCTGATGATTGTTCATGCGCAAGAGCAAGGGCGAATGATCAGAGCCAGTGCGACTTAAATGCTGCACAGAACCACAGGGGTACGCTTGCTGCCAATCAGTGTTTGCTAAAATTCTGTCAAGTCTCTTCCAGACCCGCCTACCCCTCCGGATGCCAGACCATGTGAAGCGGCTCCCAAAGGCAGGCAAGGTATTTAGACCACAGTCCGCAATAGTGTCTGCAAACTCCGAAACTGCTTGTAAATCTTGCTGGGCAGGGCCAAGATATTCATCTAAGGAAACAATAGCATTAAAATCTCCTCCAACTAGCCAAGGCTCACCACCCACTCGACGAGAGATTGAAATTAAGTCTTGCCATAGGGGTCTCCGTTCCACTGTGGTGCATTTTGCGTAGACAAAGGTTCCAAAGACTACACGAGTCCAGGTCTCATGTGTAATGGCTAAATGCAAAAGCTGGTCGGAGCTAACCTGAACATCCACCGCAACCCCTTCTCTCCACAGAATCCAAATCTTATTGGTTGGGTTACATAATCCCAGCTTAAACTTAAATTTTTGAATCAAACTTTGCAATTGTGAAGCATCAATCATTGGTTCGAGGAGAACCAAGAAGGAAATATTGTGAGCATGTACTAAAGAAAACAGCCGTCGACAAGAGGCTCGGCCGGCAACTCCTCGAATGTTCCATATGAGGAAGCTAAACATTTAATGGGTAGAGGGGAAATCCATGATGGCCTTAGAGGCCTGACGAGTGACTATGGTGCGGGGAAGCGAAAGGAACCTCTTTTTCTTTGTATTTTTCCCCTGCGGCAACGCCGAGCCTCCCAGAGAAGGGACTTTAGCATCCATACGCCTTTTGAATTGGTGGAAACTCTCACAGAGTTGAGCTCGGGGCATAGAATCCCGCTGTTGGTCCTCAGAATCCGAGAGCGAAGTCGGCCACTAGATTAAATCTCGTTCTGTTACAAGCTCACAATCATCCAGCAGCCTCGACGCCAGGTTGTTGGCTTCAGGGATGACCACTTGTAGCTGAGTGGCCGGTTCAGGGGGTTTCGGTTCCCTTGTGGCAGAAAGACCATGAGATACAACCTGGCTCGGGGTCCCCTCTGAAGGGGCGGGATTAGTCGTGTCCTGATTTTGCACTACCCGTTGTTTGTGCATTTTGTCACAGCCAAGCAGATTAGGGTTCTTTATCAGGGAAATTTCTGGTTTCTGGCGAGGCTCATTGGTTGCCATTGGCTGCTGCATATCAGGGTGGCTTGTCTCAGGGTTCTTGGGTAACCAGACTTGCGCGTGATGATCCGACCCCTGACTAGCAGCAGTCGGCGCCGGGTTGCTGATCTTGCATACGTCTGCAGTATGGCCAAGTTTATGACAGCAGCGGCAATAGTCAGGCACGTTTTCGTATTCAATTTTCTGCCAGAATCCAAAAGATCCGTTAACAATCCAGACGCGATTCGGGAGATCCTTAAGAAGATCTATTTCGACACAAAGTCTTGCTACGTTAGGCCTTGTAATGGCGGCTGTGGAAGCATCAAGCCGAAGAGGCTCTCCCACAAGTCTGCTAATGGAGAAAAGAGGGCCCTTGGCGAAAAAATGGACAGGAAGATTGGGTAGCCGAATCCAAATGGGGACGATGGAAGGTTCTGAGTCTACCGAGAAGGAGGGAGTCCACTTCAGTACTCGCATTCCAAAACCCTGAAAGGACCAAAAACGACGAAGCCAACATCTATGGTAGTCTTCTTCATGTTCAAACCTGATGAGAACGTGGCGTGGATCCAGCAGGCCAAGAGTGAACGTCCCTTTGTAGCCAATGGTTAAAAATTCCGTCCGTAGAGCCTCCATGGAAGGCCGTCCCTTGGAGAACTTACCTACCAGGGCAAAACGGAAAGGGGAAGCCAACGATTGAATTTCATCAATGGTGAAAGTTACCGCAGGTTCTCCGCGATACACTTCTCTCGGTTTCAAGAATTGTGAGGATGGCAACGGGTTTGAGGAGGAGGCAAGGATATCGGCAAAGGAACGCTTGGATGGCGTGGGGTGCCCCTCACCCATGGGATGAAGGGCAACCATGGATGGATTAAAAAACATATCTTTATACCATCTAAAATCTGATAATGTTGGGCATCTTAAATTTGTTAAGAATGTTTTATTTGAATTTAATTCTTCTTTAGGATTTCCTATAAAATACATTACTATTGTTACTATTAAAAATTCTGCAGCATCTGACTGTATTTGAATATTTCCTTGATCATCTTCTATTTCTTGTGTATGATCTAATATTGATAATTTATCTTGTAATGTTAAAGTATTATCCCACCAATTCTTTAATTGTCCAGTAAATCCTGAGACTAATAAAGTTGCAATATTTCTTTCTTGAATATTTTAATTTTATAGGCTAATCTCGCCATTCCCATTTCTTGCAAATTATTTAATACTTCATATTCTGCTTTGCCATCTATGTTCCATTCATATATTGAGTCTCCATCATATTTAGTTGTTCTAAATTTTGATCTTTCTTCATATTGAATATCTGGAGGACTTGGTCTAGGATAATAATTTTTTGAACTTACCATTTTCCAATTTTTATTATTACTATAGTTCTTTCTTTTTATTCTATTTATTTGATTATTTTCTTCTTCAAATTGATTTTCTATTGGTAAAAGTATATTTTCTTCTATGTCTGAATTTGCTGATTCTTCTGATAAATCTTCTAATTCTTCAGTAGAGTTTTCTTCTATTATTTGGTCTAAGGTATTTATTTTGGATGTTGTTGGTTTTGAATCTGTAGTTAGATTTTGTAATGCATTAGATATTTTATTTAATAAATTATCTGTATTACTTATCTTTTGAGTACTAATACTTTGTACTAAATCTTGTTCTTTTTCTCTTGTCAGACTTCTAGGTTGAAAATGAGGTGCTGATATATCATTTGGGAATTTTAAATCTGGTTTCTTTAGTGTATCAATTTTTGTATTTAATACTTCCATATGTTGAGATATTGTATGAAGAATTTGATTTGTATAATTATTTTGTTGATAAACTTTTTTAAGATCTTCAAGATTTATTGAATTATTTGTACTTGATTCAGCTTCTCTTCCCTTTTTAAAAGGTGAGGCTATTACTTCTCCTTTTCCTAGATTAATTTTTACTTCTTGTAATGGAGGGTGTATTGATGTTAATATTTGATCATCTTTCAATTTCCATTTTTTATATAAATTAGTTTGAACATTTATTTGTGGAATATTATAAACATCACTTATTCCTAATTTTGATGTGTAAAATGTTAACCATGTAAAGAAAGGAAAGTCAAACTTTTGTTTTTCTATTTCTATTTTCCATTCTAATATTAATTTTTCTTTATATTCTGATTCTAATTGAAAAAACCAAATTCTTTTTTCTGTGTTTTCTTCATCATCAAAATCTTCTTGTAAATATTTATGATTTATTTTATATGGTCTATTTATAACATTTATTTCTCCTTGCATTTGAGAATGTGTTGGGGAATAGTCAGATTTATTTTGATTTACAACTTCTGGAATAGGAGTTTTATATTTAAAATTTGATGTACTTTCCATAGGGAAATTAATTTCAGATGACTCATAATTTGAACGTCTAGCTGGTAACCATGAATAAAATGATTCTGGTCTTTCTCTTAATGATGTAAATCTTATTAAAGTACTTCCATCCGATTTTTCTATAATATCTTCTGCAGTAGTTTGTTCTATATTTCTTGCTACTTGTGGATTTTTAATTTCAAATTCACTAGGTATAGTAATTTCATTCCATTTTAATCTTTTTGGAATATATGTAGTAGGTCGATCTGCATCTACTTGTAATAAAGTTGTTTCGTCTTTAAGAGTTGGAGTCATTATGAATTTTGGATTTAAATGTGAAGATAAAGGTCTATAATATATTCTGTATATTATTGCAAAATTCTTTGTATGTTTTTCAAATTCATTTCCTTGTAGATGAATATCTAGTATGATGTGAGACGGATCTAGACGAACACCAAGTTGGGATGATTGGCGGAACTTTGACCCTTCTAGAATCACGAGCCACGAACTAAGGAGATTCCTTAACCCACGACTAGCAAATTTAGTGAACCAAAAGTATAGATAGCAGAACGCCACAATCAAGGAGACTACTTGATTGATAAGTTCGATGAACAACTTGAGATTAATTCTCAAGTATTCAAAGGAAATTCTCTTGAGGCAAGAGAGAGTGAAATAACTCACATATATTTTATAAAATCTGAATTCTTCCCTAATGAATGAAAACCTAGGCTATATATAGCCTTACAAGACAAAACCCTAACTCGGCTAGGCTAGGCCTTTGGCCCGATTCCACTACTCAAATCCACTATCTAATGGTCAGCTTATAATTGATCCAATGAAGGCTTTAAGCTGGCCCAACATAACCCAATAAAAGCTAATTAACCAACTTAAGTTATAGTGAGCCTAGACTCTATAAATCGGATCCAACTCAACATGAGGTCTTGGACCGAATTTATTCCTAGCAAATAAAATAGAAATCTAGAAAATAAACTACTAACTATTACTAAAAGATTCAATCTCTTGCAGCCCAAAACATGGCCCATAAGCGGCCCATATTTCGTATCATTCCCCCCCTCTTAAAAAAAAGATTTGTCCTCAAATCGTGTTTGGAAATGAATGGTACTACAAGAGTTGGCTGTATCAAACTTCAAATCTCCACATATTGGCTCTCTTAGAATGGATGATACTTGCATACGTCATGATTATTGTAATTCGGTGCACATGTCTCTTGGTTAGCTTGAAAATGCTCACAATCTGCCATGGAAAACTCAAGGCTTGACTCCAACCACTCCAAAGCTCTCTAATCAGTCCTGTGTCATGAATGGTCGAATTTGGACCTACACAATAAATCACACGATTAGCATTTGTAGGTATAAAATCACTTGATAGCTTACCATTCACATTCACAAGATAAGGATCTTCATAGTGATGCTCAATCAGGTTAGAAAAGTCCCGGACATGATTTTGCAAAGTTACAAAATTCATTGCAAGTTGTTGTTGGTATGGCCTATCTTGCACAAATGGAGTAAGATCGAGATAGGCAGCTTCTGAACCTTCAAATTGAAGAATAAAATCAGGTTGTAAGGAATCAGAATTTGGACCAATGAGGAAAGGATTGTCACCAACAAAATAAGAAGGAAATGTATAACAAGTTTCAAGTGTAGAAACTCCCTTTGAAACTTCATTATTCCTCCCAACAAGCAAATCAGGCTCATGGTTGACGTTGAACATCAGTGGATGACAAAGAGAGACAACACGTAAGGTGCAAACTCCATGAAAAGTTTGATATTCACCAATGGATTTAGGCATAGAACATGCCAAGATCAACTCAATTTTTCCTTGCTTAACCTGCATAAAAGTAGAAACACTAAACAAAGTAGAGTCAAGATCGTTAGAAAAAACATATGATCTCACATCCTTTCTCACAATCAGCTTACTCTTAGAATTTTTAATCTCTTGTTCATGCTCAGTAGCTGACTTTTTCCCCTCATTATTCTCAACCTCTTTCTCCTTTTCAACTCCCTCAAATTTTACCTCTTCAGTCACAATTCTCTCCTCCAGCTCTTTCTTCATACTATAACGCTCATGCTCACTCTTCATGTATGCTAGATCAATACAAAGTTGCTTAGAGTTAAGCGACACAAGCTTGGTACGACGGCCATTAAATGTGAAGGAATACTTATTAGTATATCCATCATATTTGACTTCTCGATTAAACATCCACCATTGTCCCAACAGCACATGCGTCACTTGAATGGGAACCACATCACACAACACCTCATCCACGTATTGACCAATACGAAAAGGAACAAGTGTGTGCTTAGTAATCCAAATATCACCACTATCACTTTGCAACTTGTAAGGTCGAAGATGATCAATGGTTGGAAGATTCAATTTCTCAACCAAGACAGTACTTGCGAGATTAACTTCACAACCCTTATCAATGGCTAAGCTGCAAACTTTATCCTTGATATGGCAACGTGTATAAAACCAATCATTTTTTTGAGCTTTGATGATTTCCAATTGCTCAGTTATCTCACGCAATGCCACAGTATTTACTCCTTTAGGCACAAGATGGTGAAGCTCCAGTTGAGCATTCGTTTGTCTCATACTTTTATTACCTGCAAAACTCAACAAAAATTAGTAGAACAGTCCTCACTCGCTCCCTGAAGTGTTTCACTCCTCTCGTGTTTTCACTCAAGTGTTTATGTCACTCTAATGATCTCACCAATTCACTTCTCAAACCACTTGTTTGTTTCCTTTGAAGAAATCAGAAATTTTCTCAAGGAAGTTCAATCACACTTTAATCAAAATAGCTCCCAATTGTATCAAAGGAACAAGAACAAAAGTAGAAACGGACTGAAATGAGGAATGAAATGAGGAATGACTTTGATAAGGAATGAAACGAGGAAAATACAATGATGGAGTTTCCCAAGTGTTTCCTTAATTTTCCTAATTGATTTTTCTGGAAACAAATTAGGTGTTGTACTTTTTGGAAAGTTCCTTAAGGTCGGCTAAAAAAAATGGAAACAGGATTGGTTCCCAAAATTCCAGATTTGTACCCCTTAACCTTCCTCAAAATCAGCTATACCAAAACAGAATTGTTTCCTAAAATTTTCCAGATTTCCTTCTCCTTGTTCCTTTCCTAAAGTCGGCTGGTCAACCAAGTGCAAAACAGAATTTGGTAGCTAAAAAATTTCCAGATTTCTGCTCCTTTGAAACCTTCCAAAGTCGGCTGCAAAACAGAATTTGGTAGCTTCCTATTCTTCCCGAAACTATCCTCTCAAAATTCCAGAATTTGCTTCTAAAAACTCTTCATAAAATTCGGCTATACTCCCCTCTCCTTGCTTCCAAATTTTCGTTCCTTATTCCCCCTCAAAGAACAAGCAATTCGGCCCCTCCCCTGTGCACCACACACGGACAGATTATACAGATTGGTCTTAGGCAATGGCGTCACAAGGTAATGCAAGTGATGTTACACAAGAATTTCCCAAGCGGTTTGCCCAAGAAACTCCCCAGAAATTTACTCCTAAACCAAGGAGGCCCTGTATGGATGCAAGAGCGTACAAGAAGCTGTTTGTGCGAAGAGAGGTACAGGTCTTCAAGAGTCAAGATGATCAAAAAACTCAAAAGGTGACACAAATAATCAACACTCAAGGCGCTGAAGATTTTCAAGAAGAAGTTGGTCAGAATTTTTAAACCCTTCCTTTGCCTTAGATTTCTGTTTTTTTGCGGCTTAAATTCAAGAAACAAAGTGTAGCAATTCAGGTCTTGGCAATAAAGAACACAATTTCCCTTTTCTTTTTTTTTTGTCACCCGCGCAATTCCTCTTGCTTTGTTTTCCTTTTTTTTTTTTTTTTGACTCTAAGAACACACAATTACTCGGCTGTTCATGGGTTAAATTCCAGAATGTAATGCTGAACCAAAGTTCTCCTTCAATCCCCCAATATCTATCAAAAAAATTTGAGACTTCAAGATTAGTTCACGAAACTCAAGAATCCCTAGATTATTGTAGTCCTTCCTCAAGATTCCAACCCCCAAACAAGTTTAACCACAAAAATCAGTTTAGGAGATTAATGAAAACAACTTGGGTAACAACTAAAAGCTGGAACAGATTTGACACGAAACTTGCGCCCAAGGAAAACCCTAGTTGCAAGTGAAACCCTAGCCGTCGCAGAAATTGTTTTGTTTTGTTTTTTTTTTTTTTTTCAATATTCAAACACAGCTCGGTTACACTTGAAAGCAGGCTTCAAGACAGAATCACACAACCAGGTAATGCACGAAGTGTATGCGAAGCAAAAGAAATCAAAGAACGACGCAACAAGAACAAACAAAGGCGGACAGAATTTTTTATTTTTTTTTGTAATAACAATCGGACTTGACACAAAGAAAGACACGACCAGAATTGAAGACAAATACTAGAAAACTTACGAAGAAAAATAAAAGGAGAAAAACAAAGAACCTCTACGGGATATACTTGATGTCGTCGACTAGCTCTGATACCAACTGATGTGAGACGGATCTAGACGAACACCAAGTTGGGATGATTGGCGGAACTTTGACCCTTCTAGAATCACGAGCCACGAACTAAGGAGATTCCTTAACCCACGACTAGCAAATTTAGTGAACCAAAAGTATAGATAGCAGAACGCCACAATCAAGGAGACTACTTGATTGATAAGTTCGATGAACAACTTGAGATTAATTCTCAAGTATTCAAAGGAAATTCTCTTGAGGCAAGAGAGAGTGAAATAACTCACATATATTTTATAAAATCTGAATTCTTCCCTA
Organism: Coffea arabica; assembly: GCF_036785885.1. Lineage (NCBI taxonomy): Eukaryota > Viridiplantae > Streptophyta > Magnoliopsida > Gentianales > Rubiaceae > Coffea > Coffea arabica. Next base: position 48,903,815 of record NC_092321.1, read on the forward strand.
ATGAATGAAAACCTAGGCTATATATAGCCTTACAAGACAAAACCCTAACTCGGCTAGGCTAGGCCTTTGGCCCGATTCCACTACTCAAATCCACTATCTAATGGTCAGCTTATAATTGATCCAATGAAGGCTTTAAGCTGGCCCAACATAACCCAATAAAAGCTAATTAACCAACTTAAGTTATAGTGAGCCTAGACTCTATAAATCGGATCCAACTCAACATGAGGTCTTGGACCGAATTTATTCCTAGCAAATAAAATAGAAATCTAGAAAATAAACTACTAACTATTACTAAAAGATTCAATCTCTTGCAGCCCAAAACATGGCCCATAAGCGGCCCATATTTCGTATCATAGTATAACTGAATTTAATATATGAGGGTCTGTTAAATCTATTGAAAAATTTGGAGCACAGTTAAAATATATTGGTCCGTTGCAAACATTAGTTTGAATCATTGATAATAAAGATGTTTTATATCTTTTGAGTCTAGTGTCTCTTAAAGCTAGGTATATTGGAGCATCAACTCCTAAATGGAATAAGGGCTTTACAGCAATTTGTATTAATCCAATATGAATATAACGATATCCTTTACTTAAATATTTTTGAATTGTACTATGATTTAATAATTGTATAGTTTGATATTCTTCTTGAATAGATATTGTTTCTTCATGGGTTTTGACTGATAAAGCAGTTTTGAAATCTAAAGGGCCAATTCTATAAATGTGTTCAATTTTTTCTTCTGGGATTGTCCAATCTGAATTGTTTATAGGCATATGATATTCATGACTTTGTACTACATTTTCTTGCTTTGAATTAGATCCTATTTTTAATTGTCTAAGAAATGCAGCCATGCTTAATATTTAATTAAATTTTACTTAGACGGGAACAACCGAGCCTATGCCTGGAACATCCTATCCTGGACTTACCAACGGTCTAACAAAGCATCAAGTCTTACCAACGTTTTCAGTAAAGTTTAATAAAATATGTAACATAAATGCATGAGATAGCCAAGTTAAAATAGAAACGTAATTCAAATAAAGTAAATGTAAATGCAAAGTTTAAATATGCGTATGCAAATTAAACAAGGGTGTGGCTCTGATACCACTTCTTTCCCAGGTATTGAAATGCAATAAACATAAGTAGTTGGACTTACTTTTGATTGTTGAGTGACTAACGGAAGCTTGTAATGAATTCCAACCTTGAAGACTTTATTGTAATGATGAAATCCACTTCTACAAAGACTTTGAGTACAATGGTTATTTAGAGTGAGTGGGAATAGTAGGAGAACTAAGAGTAAGTGGGAGTAGTAGGAAAACTAAGACAAGTCTATTACAACTTCTGATATTTTTTCGCCGATGCCTGTCTTCTGAATCTTGAATCTATTTATAGAGGCTCGGTTCTGCATTTCATCTTCATTTCAATTTTGCTTTCATTTGTTGTGGCCGACATTCTTTTTCAAAAGTCGTTTGGATTTTGTCCACCGATGGGGTCATCAAAAGGATCAAAAGTAGATTCTGATGATCCTGCTGGCTCCTCTATTTTGTCTTCTTCTTTTGGCTTTTGTAAATAATTCAGATATTCTTTCAGCATCTCGGGATTCTGCATGATTTGCTTTATTAAAAAGTTACTGGCTGTTTCTTCGGATGCCATTTCCGTCACCTTTTCTTTGTCTCTTTTTGGAGTGAGTGGAGTTGGTGTAGTGGTTGGAATGATTGTTGACTGTCTTGTCTCCTTTTGAGTAGTGGTAGTAGCTGTCCACTTTAATTTGTCTCCAGTGGTCAGGAATCTGATCACATTAGTTTGATCGCCAAATTCTTGATTGAATCCAGTCCACCATTTTATTTTGAATTCTCTTACCAATGACATTGGCAGAGGTTTTTCTAGTTCTTGATGAATTTTGAAACTCCAGCAAAATATCCATGGCACTTTGAATTCCATGTGGAATAAAATTGGTCTTGTATATTCTTCCCCCTTTGCTCTTTTTAGATATGTTTGAAATCCCATGAGAACATTTGGAGGTAGAATCTCTGGTTGGGGTCCAAACCATTTCCACCAGTGATTGAACCAAATTGGGAATTCTTTGCTGCAACTATCTTTGAATGTGAAGAACCAGGAATGGTTGAATGGTCTAAAAAGGAAAGCACGATACCATGCCATTTTGTAATCTTGATATGTAAATCCATCTGGAATAAAGTTTACTGAAAAGGATTTTTTGGAATAAAGAGAAGTCCATTCATTAGGAGAACAAACTTTCTTTATAATACACTTGGAATGACTAATAATATTTGGATTCTTTTTATCTAGAATGGGGTAAATCTCTACAGATTGAGTATCTGTAAGGATTAATTCATAATAATCTAGATTTTTTGAAGGGTCATCTGGTTGCCAATAGCATTTTGGAGGAAAGATCCTTTGAGTAACTTGATGAAGAGTAGAGTATATGGGTATTTCTTGGAATCTAGTTAAAGTAATATGTTGAGTAAATGGCTTTGTAAAATAAGTATTTCCTTGAGATTTTTCTGGGGATTTTGCCAGTTGTTGAATGGGTCTAATTGGAGAAGTAATTGGAGTAGCAGCCTGACTGTAAGTCAATGCTGGGAAATCTGATAAAAGTTGAAATCTATTTTGAGTTACAGGGGTAAGACTCATCTCATAATCCTGAGGAGTCTTTGGCCGGGAACTTCCTGCTTTTGAATCCATGTTCCTGCAAAATTAATAAACAACATCTTTTTTGGGTAAATATGAACAAGAAAATTAATAAAGCATATCTTTATCTTTTCTATTAATTTTTCAATTTGTACCTAATTTTTCAATTGAAATATACAAGAAGTTTTGGGGCACCCTTTGACTATATTTCTAAACTTGATAAGATTTGGGTATGAATTATTTTCCTTCTTCTTTCTTATAAGTGGTAAGCATATGGTAATGAATGTTTTCCTAATGGTGGCTGACTATGATATTAATTCATTAATTTCTATGATTGGAAATTGGTGGTAAGCAAAATGAGGAAAAAAATATTGACGAGGCAAAGCAGAATTTGCAAAGTAAGAAAAACATGAATTGAAATTTTTTCTCCTTTTTTTTAAACAAAAAAGGATGATTTATATATCAATTGATTGAAATATCTGCATAAAGAGAAGATAATACAAAAGGGGGTGAGAAATCCCATAAAACTTTATTTGAAATTAAAATGACATATTGCGCTAGTTCATGAGCTATTTAGATATCCTAGAAATCCAAGAAGCTTCCAAGGTTTTTCCAAGTTGGTTTGTGATCAACCAACACGGGTTTGGCGTGGATGTTAACATATGTTATGTAGTATCTAATTAGTTTAATTGACTGCTTCATCTGCCTGTAGGTATGATTTAATTAAATATTTAATTTTGTCTCGATTAGCAAGCTATAGCGTTTTTCACAGTGGCAAAAACTGGTGTAGAGATGGTCTAAAGCAGGCGGGCATCTATAAATTATCATGTCATCATGATAAATTTTTAATACAACTCGCATTCTTTTCTTCACCATCACTGTCCCTTTCTGACTTTTCTCTACACTTCAACCCCATTACCATAGCCATAATCAACACCACCTACTTCTTTTATTTCAGAGGGTGAATACATCAAATTGGATCAACTATTAATATGTAACCCCAATGTGGGCGGATTTGGACACGGAGATGCAGAAATAGTACTTCAAGATCTATTACATGTCCAAGGCCATTTGTTCTTCTTGGCATTTGTTATTTTGGCGCAAATCATTTTGGTTCTTAAAATGAAATAGTTCGAGAAGGTTCACTTGGCCAAAATGAATTTATAGGCAGGTTGCTTGTTTATACTTTTTCTACAAGATGCTGGGAATTTCTTCTAACGTATTTCTAGTCATAGTATGTAGATTTTGAAGAATCCTATTTGACTTTCACCCTCTTTCTTTATTTTTTTAGCCAAATTGGAGCGATGTGGCTGTGTTACTATTGCCTTATTTCAATTATTATAAGGTGGATCAATAGTTTTAGATTCTAAATAGAATCCAATTTGATTAGATACCTGATAGAAGTAATCAAGTAATAGAAGGGATATATTGGAAACAAACAATCTCTTCTAGAAGAGATTATTCATCTTCCTAGTTTTTGACACAAGAAGGGGTTTTTCTAAACCCTTTTTGTATCAAAAGAGTAACGATTCTTGATCCTATTTTCAAAGATTTCGAGTCTTACTTTCAATTTTTCTAGATGTATTAGAGCATTTTTCAATTTCTTATGGAATAAAATAATACAAATATAAGGAGTGGGGGACAAATAAAAAAACAAAAGGGGTTTTATTGATTAAATATAACTTTTTATAAACATTTTCAAATTGGTTGAGATATTAAAATAAATAGAATAAAGTTCTATTAGTATAGAAAGTATTTGCACAATATCTAATCTACAAAAATATATATTCTATCATCCAAGAAATTGAATGATTCCTTCTTTCTTCTAACTTTGAAATGAAAGTACGATAGATACTATCAAGGGATGAGTGTTTTGAATCACTTAATGAAGTTCATTTTTTAAAAACATCATCAGCAAAAAGAAATGAAGTTTTTTGAAATAGCAAAAAGGGAAATCCGTCATTTAGATGACAAGAAAGTATGATTCTTAAGAACTCAATGGGTTCTCCCTCTTCGAATCTGACAAAGAAAGAAATGAATCCTGCTAAGTTCTTATGCTTTCATGTCCATAACTTAATTCATTCGATTAGTACAGGGATGAGTAGAAACTCATAGAAGTATGAATCAAGATCTAAATAGCCACATGATTTCTCCAGATTAAGGTTTCTTTGGCTTCCCTCCCCAAATTTGATTTCACCCTTCTAGTAAGATATCTAATCCAGAGAGAATGGAAAAGAAATCCAAGCATCACTTCAAACCTTAATTTTTCTTTTAATTTCTAGCTACATTTCTTCTATAAATTTGGAAATGCATTTGGGTTTGCAAAACTTCAGTACCTTCAGAAAAAATTTAAACCCCAGATTTCGATTTTGTAAGAGAAAAGGAGAAAAAAAACAAGAAAAGGGGAGGAAGACATGGAGGAGAATGAAGGCGATGGTGACTATGGTAGAGATCCAGTTGATCATTAGTTCCATAGGAACAAATCAATGGTGGTGATGGAGAATGAAAGAAAGATGCGGGACGATAGTGGTGGTTGAAGGGAGGAGAGGTAAGGTTAAAGTGTTGTTAGGATTTCATCTAGTAGAATAATGGAAGAATGTTAATTGTAGAAGAATATGAGAATTGGTCAGGAGTCAATCCCAATGAAGCACTGGCAATGGTGGAATGAGGGTTGGGTTAGGGCAGCCATGTGTGAGCTGGTAGCCGGTGAGTTAGAAGAACAGTTAGCGAGCGATTTCTACTTTTATAAAAAAAAAGTGTTAATAACGTAGTAAATTGTGTATAACCTAGTCCATAGGTGGGATCATAGACTAAGTCTACACAAGTTTTTGCCTTCCACAATTGATGACTTAAAAGCCAATATATATGCTCTCATAAAAGCTTACAAAGGTAAAGAATTTTTAGCAAGGTATTCCCTCCCATCCCATTGAAAGTGTCATAATTTTCATTTTGAAATGCTCCAAAATGTTTGTCATATTGAGAATCAAAGCACTTTTCAGTCTCTCATCCCAATATAGTCCTCCCCTTTAATCATATGCATCTTATTATTCAAATTCAAATTGTGAATTTGTACAAGTAAGATTGGAAAGAGAAAAATAAACATGACAATCAAACCACTATTTTTTAAAAGTTAGATTCTCAAAACATGACAAAATAATTGGGAAGAGGGAATATAACCTTTTCCCCAATTCATGATGTACGAAGATAACATTTGTAACGACAAAGGTAAATTTTGATTCCATGATCTTTAGTATACCTAGTATCTACTTATGTAAGGATCGAAGACAACCTGAAAGTGGGGTGAATTAGGTTGATTATAAAACTAATCAAGTTGTGGGCACTTTTTCGCTCAAAATGAAATTTATCCTCTTTTCTAAGTGATCACACAATATATATTAATCAATGAATGAACAATATCACTCGAGAGAAGTAGAAGAGATAAGCAATTTAAAAATCACAACATAACAATAAGTAAATGAGAAGAAAGGAATTGCAAACCAATTGACTACCAAGCTTCTTTTGAACTTGTAGATCAATTCAAACAAGCTTCTTCAAGTTGATGAAATACAACCAATCTTGTGTACAAAGGAAGGTTCACTTCCTCCTTGCCCCAAACTCCACTCGGTCAAATTATGAAGTTTTACTATCCCTCAGGACAACCCTTACAGAGCTACACTATTAAAGTATTCACTCACAAATGAAAAGTTTACAATAAATTTCACACCACCAAGACTACAAATCTTCCTTGGAGAGTGTTTTCTCACTAAAACTACTCTAGGTCTTTTGTATCTTTAGTGTGCAAAAGTTATTTGAAGTTTCTGATCATGCACTATTTATACAAGACCAAGAAAGTGCTTCATTAATACTTCCAACGGATAGAAAGTAGCTGAACAGTCAACTAGCCGTTGGGGTATCGGACGTCCGGTCCGTCTGAATTTCGCGTCCGATAGTAGGCAATGAGCTTGAGAGAAATTCTTTAATTCTATCGGATGTCTGGTGCTTGCGTCCGAAAGCAGACAATGAGTTAGAAGGAATATCTCAATTCTATCGGACGTCCGGCATTGTCTTTATAAGTGTCCGACAGCTTTCGTCGAGTTTGAAGGATCCTATTGGACGTCCGATGCTTGCGTCCGATCGAGGTCAGTGAGCTGGGAAGAATGTTTTATTTCCTTCGGACGTCCGGTGATGGAGTTTTTCTGCGTCCGAAATTGTGCAAAAATTATTGGATGTCCGATCCTGTTTTCACAAGCGTCCGACAGCTTTCAGAGCAAACTTTGTTTCTTTCAATTGCAGTTGATCTTTGAATTTGATTTGCTTCATAACTGAAAGGATCTTTGAGGAGATATTAGTATCATCCATTGTTTTGTAAACATCAAAAGTTAGGGACTAAGATCAACATTCTCCCCTTTTTTATGATGACCAAACAATGGATGAAAGAAAGAGAAAGATTGAGCATATGAGCATAAACTCCCCCTCACTCATTGCATCAACAATTTTTAAGAGCCAAACTTATAATCTCATAAAAACTCCCCCTTTCACATAGCATCCATTTCTCCCCCTTTTTGTCATCATAAGATGAGATTAAAAACCAGTAACCATACAATAATAGAGAATCTAATATTCCAAACCAAAAAAATGATACCAGAATTCAGCAATCATCAACATACCAGCGATCGCCAGCCAAAAAATAGAAAATTGATACCAAATAGAGAAATAACAATCAAAATAATTATCAAAACAAACCATCATTAGATCAGTATCATTAGATTAGCATTATTCTTTTCTTCCCCTTTTTGTCATTGTAAAAATTCAGTAATATCTAAAAATATCAAGGAAAACTCAGTTCAAAACATCAGAAACATCAAAAGAAAATTACAAACGAACATTATGAACAAGAATCTCACCAATCTTACCAATATCTCCTATTCCAATTGTTTTAATTTTCATGTCATCTCGAAGTGTCACTTGCCACAAGACTTTGGCTTGAGTGTGATGGATCATTGGTCATGTGTCTTGAGCAATTACAGTCTATTAACCATTTTGAGGCCTTAATGATGTTCACCAGATTCACTTACTCAAGAGTTCAAGAACTAATATTTGGTACCCATTAATTTTTGGATCCTTGAGAGTTAGTATCATGTCTAACTATCCACATGCATTGCATGCCTCTTCTCATGTTTTTCCTCACATAGTAATCACTTTTCATGTGACCTTTTTGACAACAAAAATTACACATAACCAACGAATTAATTGTATAAACAGATTTAATAAATTTCATTTGTTTTCTCTTATAAACAGTAAAATCATTTGCACCAGAATTTATCTTCTTCTCATAAGTGCCAAGATGAGACTTTGTTCCATTTCGATGAAAGCAGTTTTGTTTCTTATATTGGAGAAATTCATTTAGATTATTCATTCTTCTTTTCAAATCACCTGGTTCCTTTTTGAACATTTCACAAATCCCTGTTTTTCTATCAAGTTTATTTTGTAAATTAATCTCATTCTTTTTCAAGAAATCATTTTCAGATTTCAGTTTCTTGTTTTCTTGAAAAATGCGTGTATTATGCTGAAGAAAAAAGCTAATTTTGCGTTTTAATTCCTTATTTCTAGCATAAAATTCTTTCAAACTATCATGCAACTTTTTAATGAAAGATTCAAGAACATCATCAGTTTCATCATCACTTTCAAATTGAGGGTTAAAAATCGTTACCTTATTATCTTCAATGGTCATGAAAGCCAATTGAGCAGATTCTTCTTCCTCTTCAATTTCACCATCGGAGTTGCACTCATTCCATGTGAATTGGAAGTTGTTGAATCTTAATTTTCTTTCAGCTTTCCTCTTCTTCATTGGACACTCACTCATGTAGTGTCCAAGTTGGCTGCATTCATAGTATTTGTCACCTTATTTTTTGTTGGCCTCATACTTTTTTTTGTTTCTTGCATTGTTGAATTGATTAGAATCTGAATTGTTAGATCTTCCTCTTCTAAATCTCCTTTTGTTAAGGATCCTTTTGAAGCTTCTTGTTATAAGAGCCAGATCACTGTCATCAACTTCCATATCTTCTCCATCCAAGGAGGCCGAATCATCTTCATCTTGAGATGCTTTTAGAACAATGCTCCTTCTTACCTTTGCATCCTCTTCCTCTTGCACTTTGGACTTAAGGTTCAGCTCATAAGAGGTTAGAGAATTAATAAGAGATTCAATAAGTAAGGAATTTAGATTTCTAGCTTCTTCAATGGCAGTCACTTTACTCTCCCACTCCTTGGATAAGGTATTCAGAATTTTTCTGTTTTTCTCACCTAGAAAGTATTCCTTTTCCAGCACCTCTAAATCCTTAATGAGGTCATTGAATCTACAATACATCTTATCATTGTTTTCATGAGGTTCCATCTTGAACGATTCATACTTGGTAACCAGAATAGACTTCTTTTGTTCTCTCACATTCTCACTTGCTTCATGGATTTCTCTAAATTTGTCTCAAATTTCTTTAGCGGACTTACAACCCTTGACTCTAATAGATTCATTTGAGTCTAAAGCACAATATAACACATTCATGGCTTTTGCATTTAAGGTGAGATGAGCTCTATCCACAGCAGTCAGTTCACTTCTTGTTTTTGGTCTAGATCTATGAGTATTTTTATCTATAAGGGAGGCATCATATGGACCTTCACTAATAATAAATCACAATTCAATATCAATTGATTGCAAAAAGATAATCATTCTTTCTTTCCAACTCACATAATTTGACCCATTAAATATAGGTGGTCTAATGACAGAATGTTTGATACGAACCCACCAAGAAGGCCTGAACTCGTATCCCATTAGTCCCGGATCTAGACGATGATATCAAGTTAAGGGCGGAATTCCTTAACTCCACTAGACGAACAACTTGCGAACCTTGAATTTAATCTCAACCCACAAGAGTTTGAATAAGTGAACCTAGGAACAAGGTAGAAGACGCCACAATCAAGTGTGATTCTTGATTGATAAGTCCAATGAACACCCAAGTAAATTCTCAAGTATTCAAAGAAGAATCTCTTAGAAAGAGAGTTGTTATCACACAAGTGAAAAAAAAATGGGAGTAAAATTCTGATCGTCTATCTATGTTCTCTTTGAGAAGAAAGGCTATTTATAGCCTTTACAAAGAAACCCTAAAGCTTAAGCTGCCTGAATTGAAGACTCAAAACTACCTTAAATAAATTAGGAAAATATAACAAAACCATTCGGCCATAATGGAACCAATGATTGGCCGAGTTAACAACAACCTTAAATAGAACTAAGCTTCTTTATTTTCGGCTTCAATCACTTGAACAAGTGTGCAAAGTTTAAGATCATCAGCTATGAGCCATTGAGCTTTACTTGACCCTCCATCTTGCACTTGAACTTGACGAACTAGGGCTTGCATAGCCTCTTGAAGTTTCTTAGCCCGACTTCTTGTAATTGGACCTCGTGAAACCACTAGCTCTTTACTTGACATTGGTCGGTCCCTACTCGAGCTGTTATCATTCCCCTCCTCGTGAAGACGATTTGTCCCCAAATCAAACTCATCTCCTGCAAGATAAGGTTGCAAGTCAGACACATTAAAAGTGGCATGTACCCCGTACTCACCTGGCAAGTCCAACTTGTATGCATTGTCAGTAATGCGCTCCACAACTTGGAAAGGCCCATCTCCCCTAGGCATGAGCCTGTTGCGCCTATGCATGCGAAATCTTTCCTTGCGCAAATGCAGCCATACCTAATCACCTGGTTCAAATACAACCTTTTGACGACCTTTATTAGCTCCTTGAACATATTGTAGGGTCCTCTTTTCAATATTAGCTCTTACCTTTGCATGCAAATCTCGAACATACTCAACCCGTTTCAAACCATCCATGTTAGTATGTTGTGAAGTAGACAATGGAGATAAATCTAGTGGTGTGAGTGGATTAAACCGATACACAACTTCAAAGGGTAAGTAGTGTGTAACACTATGAACGGTGCGGTTGTATGCAAACTCTACATGTGGCAAACAATCTTTCGAAGTCTTTAAATTGTTCTTTATAAGTGAACGTAACAAAGTAGAGAGTGTCCTATTAACTACCTCAGTTTGCCCATCCGTTTGAGGATGACTAGAAGTAGAAAACAAGAGTTTAGTTCCTAACCTTCCCCACAAAGATTTCCAAAAGTAACTAAGGAACTTAACGTCTCTATCATAAACAATTGTACGTGGCATACCATGCAAACGAACAATCTCTCTAAAGAACAAGTGAGAAACATGCCTAGCATCATCAGTTTTGTGACAAGGAATGAAGTGTGCCATTTTTGAAAAATGATCAACAACCACATAAATGGAATCATGACCATACCGAGTCCTAGGCAAACCAAGTACAAAATCCATAGACAAATCAACCCAAGGAACGGCAGGAATAGGTAATGATAGCAGCTCGAGTAGGGACTAACCAATGTCAAGTAAAGAGCTAGTGGTTCCGCGAGGTCCAATTACAAGGAGTCCGGCTAAGAAACTTCAAGAGGCTATGCAAGCCCTAGTTCGTCAAGTTCAAGTGCAAGATGGAGGGTCAAGTAAAGCTCAAGGGCTCATAGCTAATGATCTTAAACTTTGCACACTTGTTCAAGTGATTGAAGCCGAAAATAAAGAAGCTTAGTTCTATTTAAGGTTGTTGTTAACTCGGCCAATCATTGGTTCCATTATGGCCGAATGGTTTTGTTATATTTTCCTAATTTATTTAAGGTAGTTTTGAGTCTTCAATTCAGGCAGCTTAAGCTTTAGGGTTTCTTTGTAAAGGCTATAAATAGCCTTTCTTCTCAAAGAGAACATAGATAGACGATCAGAATTTTACTCCCGTTTTTTTTTCACTTGTGTGATAACAACTCTCTTTCTAAGAGATTCTTCTTTGAATACTTGAGAATTTACTTGGGTGTTCATTAGACTTATCAATCAAGAATCACACTTGATTGTGGCGTCTTCTACCTTGTTCCTAGGTTCACTTATTCAAACTCTTGTAGTTTGAGATTAAATTCTAGGTTCGCAAGTTGTTCGTCTAGTGGAGTTAAGGAATTCCGCCCTTAACTTGATATCAACGTCTAGATCCGAGACTAATGGGATACGAGTTCAGGCCTTCTAGGTGGGTTCGTATCAGTTGGTATCAGAGCTAGTTGACGTCATCAAGTATACCCAGTTGAGTCTTGTAAGTTTTCTCTCGTTTCGTGTATTTCCCAAATCTGGTCGTCCTTGTCCTTAATCGTGTTGCTGTCCGTTCTTATTGTGTCTTAAACAAACAAACAAAAAATGCAGTCGTTAGTCTTCCTGGTTTGATTTATTTTTAGTTTGTCTTGACTGTCCGCAAACCATCCCTTGCTACCCACTTTGTGTCGTCTGTTGCTGCTTGTTTTCTTTGCGTCAATTGCATCTTAGTGTTGTGTATTCGAGTCTTGAAATCACCGAGTCAAAAAAAGGAGGGGGCTGAATCTGTTTCGGCAATTATCTAGGAGACCTTTAAAAGCTTACCTTTGTTTCTTGAAATCACTTAGCGGCTGAATCTGTTTGGTATACTTAGTGGTGGTCTTGATTGGTACAAGTACTCACCCACTTTGCTCCTAGATTCTTGAAACCTTGGCTGACCACCGCTTGGACCAAGTCTTGTTGTGTGGCTGCCTTGCTGTCTTGGCCACAAGACTGTCTTGCAAAGGTCATCAACGGCTGCCTAACCATTATTGTTCTTGACACCTTTGATCCGAATTGCCAAAAGAGAGCAAGAATTCTTGAAACAGGTCCTTGAAACCTGATCAGCGACTGACTTGTGTGCATGTACTGAGATTGAAATCTTGTTCTTGAGTATTGATCCGAAGTAAAAAAAAAATCTGGTGGCGTGAAGAAAAAAAAAAAAAAAACCCACGGAAAAAAAAAAAGGGAGAAGAAGCATGAAAGTCGGAATACATAGCAGCCCAAGACATATTTCTTTCCAATTGAATTCGGAACTCCCCTAGCTTCCAAATTCTGACTGCACTCAAATTCCCTTGGGAACTCCATTTTTTTTTACTGATACGAACCCACCAAGAAGGCCTGAACTCGTATCCCATTAGTCCCGGATCTAGACGATGATATCAAGTTAAGGGCGGAATTCCTTAACTCCACTAGACGAACAACTTGCGAACCAAGAATTTAATCTCAACCCACAAGAGTTTGAATAAGTGAACCTAGGAACAAGGTAGAAGACGCCACAATCAAGTGTGATTCTTGATTGATAAGTCCAATGAACACCCAAGTAAATTCTCAAGTATTCAAAGAAGAATCTCTTAGAAAGAGAGTTGTTATCACACAAGTGAAAAAAAAATGGGAGTAAAATTCTGATCGTCTATCTATGTTCTCTTTGAGAAGAAAGGCTATTTATAGCCTTTACAAAGAAACCCTAAAGCTTAAGCTGCCTGAATTGAAGACTCAAAACTACCTTAAATAAATTAGGAAAATATAACAAAACCATTCGGCCATAATGGAACCAATGATTGGCCGAGTTAACAACAACCTTAAATAGAACTAAGCTTCTTTATTTTCGACTTCAATCACTTGAACAAGTGTGCAAAGTTTAAGATCATCAGCTATGAGCCCTTGAGCTTTACTTGACCCTCCATCTTGCACTTGAACTTGACGAACTAGGGCTTGCATAGCCTCTTGAAGTTTCTTAGCCCGACTCCTTGTAATTGGACCTCGTGGAACCACTAGCTCTTTACTTGACATTGGTCGGTCCCTACTCGAGCTGCTATCAATGTCTTTCAAAAAAATAGCATTATTGATTGTCATTTTTACTCCTAAGCCGATTGAGCTTAATCTCAAGGAGACCAAACTCTGATACCAATTGTAAGGATCGAAAACAACCTAAGAGTGGGGTGAATTAGGTTGATTATAAAACTAATCAAGTTATGGGCACTTTTTCGCTCAAAATGAAATTTATCCTCTTTTCTATATGATCACACAATATATATTAATCAATGAATGAACAATATCACTTGAGAGAAGTAGAAGAGATAAGCAATTTAAAAATCACAACATAACAATAAGTAAATGAGAAGAAAGGAATTGCAAACCAATTGACTACCAAGCTTCTTTTGAACTTGTAGATCAATTCAAACAAGCTTCTTCAAGTTGATGAAATTCAACCAATCTTGTGTACAAAGGAAGGTTCACTTCCTCCTTGCCCCAAACTCCACTCGATCAAGCTAGGAAGTTTTACTATCCCTCAGGACAACCCTCACAAAGCTACACTATTGAAATATTCACTCATAAATGAAAAACTTACAATGAATTTCATACCACCAAGACTACAAATCTTCCTTGAAGAGTGTTTTCTCACTAAAACTACTCTAGATCTTTTGTATCTTCAGTGTGCAAAAGTTATTTGAAATTTCTGATCATGCACTATTTATACAAGATCAAGAAAGTGCTTCATTAATGCTTCCAACGGATAGAAAGTAGCTGAACAGTCAACTAGCCGTTGGGGTATCGGACGTCCGGTCCGTCTAAATTTCGCGTCTGACAGTAGGCAGTGAGATTGAGAGAAATTCTTTAATTTTATCGGACGTCCGGTGCTTGCGTCCAAAAGCAGACAATGAGTTAGAAGGAATATCTCAATTCTATCGGACGTCCGGCATTGTCTTTGTGAGTTTCTGACAGCTTTCATCGAGTTTGAAGGATTCTATCGGACGTCCGATGCTTGCGTCCGATCGAGGTCAATGAGCTAGTGAGAATGTCTTATTTCCTTCGAACGTCCGGTGATGGAGTTCTTCATGCGTCCGAAGTTGCGCAAAGATTATCGGATTTCCGATCCTGTCTTCACAAGCGTCCGACAGCTTTCAGAGCAAACTTTGTTTCTTTCAATTGCACTTGATCTTTGAATCTGATTTGTTTCATAACTGAAAGGATCTTTGAGGAGATATTAGTATCATCCATTGTTTTGTAAACATCAAAAGTTAGGGACTAAGATCAACAACTTAAAATTTTTGCATACCAACTATCCACTTAATATCTAAGACTGCCTCTATTCATCTTCATGCTACTTAAAAAGTTGGGAAATTTTGAGATATCTACAAAAACATGAGTTTGGAAATTCAAAACATAATTCACGAATAGGAAATTGAGTACTATTCACTTTAATTTAAATATAATAGATATTTTATTAAATGACTAATTTTCCAACTACCCAATCACTCAATGCAGGACCTACTAGTGCCATATCAATTCGATCTCACTATCACATATCATTTCAATAGCCAACTAAGTGGGAGCCAGTTAATACCATGGCAGCCGACATAAGCATAACAAGTCGCACTTTATAAAATTATGGAGCAAAATGTCTCCCATGGGGCCTCAACCCAGCAAATTTCTGTAAATAATGCCAAAATAAGAAATCATATCAAATTTTGTGTTTTGAACAAATTAGTGCTACAGTAAGGGTCGCCGCTAATGAGAAAAGTGGCATTGAGGGAAATTGAATTTATTTCAGGTTTTTTTTAAGTCGCATAGCAATTTAAACAAATAATAATCTTTTTAAAAAGCAGAGACTAGCTTAGCCACTGGATGTGGCTAAACATGTGCACTGTTGATCAACGGTGCGAATTTTCTTTAAAAAAAATTGAAGACACCGCATTGCAGTGACTGTTTAGCTGAATCCACTTTTAGATGCAGTGTAGTTCCAGCACCATTGATCAATAGTTGATCAACAGTGCGAAGTATTTTTTTTAAAAAAAAAAATCCAGACGCCACATGCAACATCTGATATAGCCGCATCCATTAACAAGCATCCATTAACGGATGCGGCGAAAGCCTATGGGCCGTTGATCAATTATGATCAATGATACATACACTCCACTGAAAGTTTTATTTTTTTTAAGCCGCTGATTAATTCTAGATGAACGGCTGGATCGTGTCGATACAATCACTGCAGCATGCGTTTGGTTATAAATTTATCATTGAATTTGTCAATTTGCCTCGCACAACCCCATTTGTATCCTTCCACTCATCGTCTCCCTAATTTCTTCCTTCCATTATAAAGAAAATCTCGAAGAACTCTTGCCCAGATTATGTTTCCACCATTGTGCAGCCAGTTAGTTCACGTATATTGTCGCTCATTGGTGTGAGTTGGTTTCCTTTGTCGGTCATAAAAAAACAAGTGGACTTCTGAGATCTAAAGTTGGTGGTGGTCGGCCAAAATCTCCAGCAAACCAACAGGTATCACAGACAAACCTCATGTGTCATTTGAATATGACTTGATTTATTATATTTAATTAGTATTAGTTTGTTAGTTGATTATATTTGATTTAAATGATTACTATTACATCAGTAGTTTATTATATTTAATTAGCATTAATTTATTACATTTGATTAGTATTTGAATTAGTTTAATTAGTAATAGTTTATTAATTAATAGTGTTATTAGTATTAATTGTATTACATCTCCCTGTTCAGTACAAGTACTATTTAGTACACGTATTTACATATTCCTACTTAGGATTTACAAGTATTTACATCTTATTATTACTATTTAGTACAAGTAGTTACTATTAATCATATTTAATATCTTCCTATTTAGGATTGATTGAATGTCATACCAGAAAGAGTACCACCATAAAGCGATAGTACAAGTACTATTTAGTAAATAGTAAAAATAGTAAAAGTAAATAGTAATAGTAAAAATAAATAGTAATAATAAAAGAATATAGTAATAGTATACAGTAAACGTAGGTAGATAGTGAATAGTGCAAGGAAATAGTGATATTGAATAGTAAAAAGTTAATAATAAATAGTTTGTCAATGAACATAAAAAAGAACAAATGGTAAATAATAAAAGTAAATAGTAATTGGTAATTAAGGTCCTCGATGGGTTTTTCACCAGTTTTTCAAACAGATGCAAACATTGTTCCTCATCAAGGTCCTTGCACTACATCTACAGATCTTTACTATTCGAGATGCGGTCAAACTCCTATTGTGGACTCCTTCGATGATGATAACGACAAACAAATACCTGAAGCACTACTCAGGAGGTCCAAACGGCTACAGTTGCAGCAAGATCTATTACACTGGAGAGTGTATTGGAGATACAGTTGCTCTATTACCCCGCATAATAGGGGCAAAGCTCGTTGATGGGTAATTCAGATTAGTAGCTTTCATGGGTGATTTGTAGCTTTAAACAATAACAATACTTTTTACTTTGCTATGCGTGACAGCCCCACCTCCCCCTAAGGCGAACCAGAGGGTTCGGCGGGCCGCCTGCCCGGCTCTCGCCGGGACTCAGTCGTTCACTACAATCCTCAAATGAATTACAATATAAATATCAAAAATACATCATATGGTCCACAAATATACATCCAAGTCTCCAATAATTACATGTCACAAATGTAGCGGAAACTAATTTCCAAGCGGAAA
Source organism: Coffea arabica (assembly GCF_036785885.1). NCBI lineage: Eukaryota > Viridiplantae > Streptophyta > Magnoliopsida > Gentianales > Rubiaceae > Coffea > Coffea arabica. The sequence goes on from NC_092321.1 coordinate 48,920,875, forward strand.
TAATTCCCCAAACTAAACATAAAAATGATTCCAAATCCAAATTGTACAAAATATAGGCCATCCATTCACGTGAATAAGCACAACAAGTCCTGCCTTCGCCTTGAGCCCTGTGGAGGGGAATAAAATATTTTTGGGGTGAGCTAGAAGCTCAGCGAGTAACCAGAAAATCAGTAATCAAATCGGTTTAACAATATTTCTTTTCAATGATGTCATAAATCAAATGATAAGTCCAGAAACAATTACAACATTTACAAAACATTAAATATGGAGTATCAATAATTCAAGAAACATGTACAATGGAAAGCGATAGTAACATTCATGAAAAGATACGTTCGTTCTCCTGTCATTTCTTTTTTTTTTTCATTTGAAATTGCATCATTTTCCACCAACCTCCACCAACCTACAAAGGTAATACTCGAGTATACCAAACGTTCACCCAGGTCCCTAATCGCCCGACCGAGTCCGTTTCTGGCTCGAGACGACCGGTAACAAGGGGCAATGGCCAGTTCAACCCAAAATGCTTACATTCATGCGCAAGTAGCATTTAATCATTTATCATGACAATTTCACATTGATTTAGGTCGAGTGCGATAAAATACACACTCGCCTAGAAAGCTCGTTTTGGAAATCATTCAAAGCACGTAACACGTTATCAATCAATAATACAAGTCATGAAGTCAAGGAAATATATCAAACAAGGAACACTTTCATATAAGCACGCATGATATGCAAGAAAACAGTTCAAAAGTAGCTTTGGAAACAGTTCAAAAGTAAATAATGTAAGAAAGATTTCACAAGTACTTTGGAAATAGTTTAGGGTCACTCACCTCCATGGCTCAGAAACCATCCATCATATATCATTGCCTTGCTCAAATCCGAGTCTTAGATCACAAACTCAATGCAAACAAATCCCTTCAAAGTTCGGACAGCACTTCCCTTGAATTTACTAACTTTTCCACCCATCACGACTTCATTATATCCTCATTCCAACCCCAAAGGTACACACACAACAACAAGTTCATCCAATAGCCATTCAGCAAGCTCCAAGTAGTACTAGTACAAGTCAAGCTAGGGAAAAGTTCGGAAATGAGAGTTAAGCTCAAAACCAGAAAAATAGTTTTGGACGTCATTTTGTGGTAATGGCACCAAAGGCACTACGATTATCAGATGAAGGTACAAGATACACCATTTCGAAGCTAAGAACCAGGGCTACAATAATGTAGAAGGTCACTCAGTCCAAATCCCAGTACAACTAAGTCAAATATGCCAAATAACAAACCAGAACCGTAATTGCAGGTTTACAAATTACACTATGCTGTAATCAGTACAACTCAGTCTAAATAGGTCCCAATGCAGAAATTCCAAAGGCATATGGTAGCTAGGACATCAAGATACATTTCATCAGAAGACCTCAACACCCAAATCCAAAACAATTCCAGTCAAAACAACCCATTTCAGACACAGTTCTAACATCCTGATGAACCCAGAACAGCAATAGTAATTTCGGCTTATCTCATTCTACACTACTCCAATTGACCTGAAATTTTACAAGCACCCTTAAAACATCAATACCTACAACTTTCATGTTTTGAGCCAAGGCCAATTCGGCCTCTATCGGACAGAATGATGAACCAAGAACCCTAATTTTCCAGATTTCTTCCAAAACAGAATTTACTTGCAATCTTCCACTTTTTCCACCTTCTAGCTTCCTCAACTATCATTTCCAATCATCATACATAACCACATAATAACAATCATATGAGAACAGAAAAATCCTAATTAAATATAAAACTTCACTAATTTCAACCAAAATCATGAAATCATCCATAAAATCACTTATTCAACCACCACCAATCACTAATTGAACATTATCAAGATCAAAGGAAAGGTTCCTTAGTCACTTACCATGCAAACCCAAGGAAAGACCCAACTTAGCACCTTTGCTTCTCAAACCACTTCACCACACACCTTAATACCACCAAGAGAAAGGTTTTTATGGAGCAAAACTAAAATTAAACGGTTAAAAGTGAAGATTAAGCAAGCTTGGAGCAAAGAAATTGGAGAGCTTTTCTTCCCTTATTGCTTGAAGGTGGTCGGCCATATGAAGCTTAGAAATGAAGATATTTTGGGTCATTTTTGGTTATTTAAGTCAATGGTAAGAAAGGTCTTAAGGTAAGCCCAATCAAATGGTGACACTTGTCACCTTTAGGTTTAAAACTTATCTTTTTGTCTCTCCAATACAAATATCTTAACACTTTGTAAAATAATATCACTTAATACAAAAATCCAACAAGTTGTCAAAAATATAATGCATTTACCGCACTTGCGGGTCCCATGTCCAAAATACGCTTTTAATTTCTCAAAAACTAACCGATACTTAGAAAAATCATTTTAAAACTATTTTTGCTCATAAACTTTATCTGGAGAATTTTTCTAATCAAGAAAATGTAGAAAAGGCGGGCGTTTAAAAAAATAAACCTAGAAAATTAGAAATTTTCGGGTTCTCACACTTATACTTTTCGGGGCGTCACACTATGTTAGACATTTACGGCTGATGCTACATTATTTATGGTACCTTAAATTATTCGTAAAAATAAAAAACTTTCATAATTAGAATGCAGTGTCACAAATTTAAATTAATTTTTGTATTTGAATTTGGAATCTAAACCTCACTTTTACCCATTCATCGATAGTTGATCACCGATTAATGGCGAAAACAAAATAGCATTTCTTAATGTAATTTTTGCTTTAAAGCATAATACATTCTAAGATCATTTTTTGGGTTTAGCGTTGATAAATTAGGGTTTAGGGTTTATAAATTAGGGTTTAAGGTTTATAAATTAGGGTTTAGGGTTTATGAATTAGGGTTTAGGATTTATGGTTGATAATTAAAGTTTAGGGTTTAATTAAAAAAATTGAAAAAAAAGGTCATCACTGCATCCAAGTGGATGCGGCGATTTTAAAAAAAAAGCTTCGCTACATGCACTACAATGTGCGATGAAGCATCTTTTAAAAAAAAAAATTCAGTCATTCCTTGTGGACCAGAAATAGAAAAAGAAAAAAAAATTTTGGTCACTGCCTTTTTGAAATGCAGCTACCCTTATATTAGCACAAATCCCGGGACAACACTACTTCTCCGATTTTTTCTCATATTAACATTATTTATAGAAATTCACTGCCTCAACCCCATAACCTTTTGAAAAATAGCCATAACTCTTATCACTAGGCCATCTATGCACTTATGCAGAGGGTGCAAAGAATGTTTATATAAGAAATTTGTGAAGACACTGTTGAATCATTTTTGCTTCAACAAATTTTTAAAACCTAAATAATATGTTGATGATGGAGAATGAAATAATCCACTTTTATCAAATTATTATGCAATTTGTGAAAGAAAAAAAAGATCTAATGTGATGACTCGACCGGACCCTAGGGTTTAGCGGACTACTTGCCTGACTCTCGTCAGGACTCACTCACTCACTTTAACTTCAGAGATAACATTTCCCTTAAACATCTGAACATTTATTCTTAAGTACATCACCAACTAGTGTAAAACATAAATCTGTTCATTAAGAGATACCAAATGCAAGTCTAAACATCAATATATAACATTGGACCTCCCAAAACACTCTAACTTTACTCGACATTTCTTCCAATTTCAACTCCTATAAGGAAAACAAAACTAAGAGGTTGAATGAAGTCCAGTGAAGTTTTCCAAACAAGCAACATTCAATAAACACTTAAACCAGTAAAATTAAGCAAGTAAAGAATACTTCATTGTATCATTACTTTGATGACCCCACTTCCCCCTAGGGCGTGCCCCAGGGTTTAGCGGACCGCCTGCCCAACTCTCGCCAGAACTCGCTCACTTACTAAAAAAAAACAATTTACAACTATTGAAAACGAATGAAACAACAATTTCCAAACTTAGAATGTACATTGATGCTTAAGTTAAGCTCCAAAGCTCATACATTCTCAAATATCTCAAAATATTTAAAATTCCAGATACATTCAACCCTAATCGAGCACTAGCGTGAGTACAATTGCAAAAATTTAAAAGCTAGACAATGCTAGCCTATACCAGCCTCACGCCCTCGTTCGTACCCCCTGTAAGGAAAATAAAACTAATAGGGTGAGCTAAAACTCAGTGAGGTTCCAAAACATCATGCAGACCCAAGTAGCAAGTTGACCATTGTTTAAAACTTGAAATATCAAAGTAACAAGTATAAGAGTTCATAAAAATGAGCAATAACACTTCAACTAACAAATTATTAGATATCCAACATTTACAGGTAAAAGGGTACAGTTTGCTTTCGGGGCAGGTTCCATGACCACTTGTTCAAAATATGTTGACACTCCCCGTCAACCATGGAATTATAACAAATCCAGTAGAGCACTACTTAACTCCAATCTCCGTCCACCATTCAAACCGCCTACCTGGCCCGAACGTCAAGATAAATACTGGTGGTAATACTCGAGCATACCAATTAGTCGAGGAGATAACACTCCACTCGACAAAACTAGAGACCCATGGTTCGTTATCTAATCGCCCAAGCCCTTGTCGACTCGACTCAATTAACTAGCCAGTGGGGTTTGGGTTCCCAAGTAGTCAGTATAGTCGATGAGATACATCTCCAATCGACTTAATCAAGATAAAAGTACGATGACGGAATGAGAGGCACCTCCCACTCGGATTGAGTGTGGTACATGCTGCCACTCAGCACTTACAAGTCAAGCACAAGTACAAACTGAAGTACAGGTCAATCAGGTTCAAGCAAGTACAAGATCATTCAAGAAGGGGAGGACGAGTGCGAATAAGGGCACACTCGCCTAATCTTGACCAAGTCACAAATAATGCCTAGCATGTCACATTTTCACGCATTTCAAGTATTTCAAGTCAATGCATAGGTAACATGCAAATCAAGTTACTTGTACATGCATGAATGAGATATCAAGTGTTTAGTTGAGTTAGATCAAGTGCGATAAAGTATACACTCGCCTATGAATATCAAAGCAAGTGTTTAGTAAATTTCTAGCAATAATGAGCAGGGAACATGCAGTTGGAACACTCACCAATTAATTGCAACCCTTCACTTTTTCCCAGGTTCGTCCTCTTGAACTCTATCGAGTCCTGTGGTCATATACTAGATTTAAAGACTAGCAATACAAAGCCAAAATACATGAAAAAATTAAGATTTCTAAGACTTCATTTCCTTTCACTTAAACCTTAGTTCCACTCATAAACCATACCCAAAATGATTTACCAATTGCAAACTTAAAGTGGGAAATGAAAGTAAGAACGGTTCTAAGAGAACAGAATTTTCCAGTTTTGCGCAACACAATTTGAAAAATCATATCTCAAGTCTCTTAAGTCCAAAATTGATAAACTTTATACCGTCAGAAAATAGATTCAAAGGATTATAATTTCTCAGAAGACACATTTGTAAGATTCTATCCATAAGTTAGTCAAATTTGAGCCTCAAGTTGTTGCTTCATCCAGTAAAAGACAGAACAGGTGTGGAGAATCAGTCAACTTTGAAAAATCATAGATATTTATAAGAATTGAGAAAAATTCTAAAATTTGTACGGTTGATAGTACTCTGAATCTAGTTTCGAATGCCACAAACGGAACTAAATTCTGACTTTTCTATATCAAGATATAACAGATTTCCCAAGTCTATCCAAGGTTCCCTGAGGATTAATTTTTAGCAGCACTTCCTTTGTGTTTACCAATTTTTTCAGCTATTTCAGGTTTCATTCTCACCACAAAACAACCTCAAATCAAGCATATACATACCAAGCTAACAACTCACTAAGCCAAGCATATATATATATAGCATATAACCCTCACTTACTTAAGCTAGAAAATTAAACCCTAAACTGAAATTTCATTAATTAACACCAAAACTAGAGTATCATCCAATATATTTCAAGATTCAAGGCATCTACTTCATAGTTGGCTAAAATAAGAAAGAAAAAGGAAGTTTTAGACTTATACCTTCCAAAACACTTGAAGAAAGTGAAACACAAAAGTTTTCCTCTCCAAACAACTCCACAACAACCTTCCTTAGCTTCTTGGTGCTAGTTTAATCGGTTTAGATTTTGAGATTTCAACTCAAACAAGGCGAAATCAAGATGAAGTTGGAAGTTCACCTCTCTTGTTTTTCTCTCCCAATTTTTGGCCACCATGAAGAAAAAATGAGAGAAATGTAGCCAAAAGGAAAGATAAGAAGGAAAGAATTGTCTTGGTCAACCATTCTTTTGTTGGCAATCAAGATTTCTCTAATTTTGTTTTTCTTTTCTTCCTTTTCTTTGGTCAAGAATTTCGGCTGGATTAAGGGGTCATTTAGGAAGGTTTAGGTGAAATAAAAACAAGGAGATTAGGGTAAGAAAGTATTGGTTAAGCGGTGTACTCAATCGGTAACAAACGGTGCACGTCGGTTCAAGCCTATTTTCCTTAACTCTCTTGCACTTGTGTTTTAACTTATGATTCACTAATTTATTATTAGCACTTCTAATGACACACTTCCTTTTATCTAATAATTACTCTAATCCACCAAATTTAGTACACACACCTCACCAAGTGATCACATTACCAAAATGCACCAAAAACATACCAAAAACCCTAGTATGCACCATTCCTTTAGAAACCTCATACCTTGAGTTATAAATGTCAAAAATTCATACAACTTGGCCTATTAAAAACTAGACTTAAAACACTAATAATCTTTAGAAAACACCTCAAAGAGATTAAGTTCATAAGTTGGTCCAAATTGAGCTATAAGCTACTACAACATTCCTATTTTTACTTGCAGGGCAGAATTTTCAGTCAATTTTGCCAATTTTCTGAAATTTATAGAGATTGAATCAAATTCTGAATTTTATACCGTAGGAAGCCCTAGGAGTATAGTTTCAAACATAACAAACAGAACTCAATTCCGACTTTTCTATATGAAGTTATAGCCAATTTCCCAAAACTGAGCAGAGCCTCCTACTAAAATTTCTAGATTTTCTAACAACTTGAGAGTATGAAACTTTTCTTAACAAAATTCACTCCCTTGGCTCAAATTCAACCATTAAAACAACCAAGAATCTTAGGCAAGTAAATTCAAATAAGAGCTATAAAGACAAGTTGTGAGGACTCATGTTTTTATTCATAAAATAGTCATTTTTATAATTATTTACCCTAGAGTTAGTTAATTATATTGTCGTTGCATGAATTGCTTTTAAATTTCGCTTTATCGCGCGCAAGTCGAAAGTTCGCGTAAATCGTGCCGGAACGAATAAGTGGGGATTTGATAAAATTATATTAGACTAGTAAGAGTGAGTAATTACAGTGTTAAAGAAATTGCATTGGAGGATTAGTGCACTAGTGCAACAAACAAGAGAGAAAAGTGGTAGTACGAAATACTATTTCGATAACTATTTAAAGTTGACTTTGGCAAGCCTTTTAGTTCCTTTTTCCCTCCAATCTTCCAAGACAAGATTCACACAAACAAACACTCATCTCTCTCTCCTCTTGGTCGGCCGAAAACAAGAAAGAAAAGGGAAGGAAGAAAGCTTCACATTTCTTGCTCCAATCTTGCTCCAAATCTTCATCCAACTTCTACACCTCTTGGAAATCAACTCTAGCTTGAAGAAAGACAACATTTTGTGGAGTTTCTTAGGGAGTTTCTGGTGGAAAAAAATCTGATTTCATCTAGGGTTTAAAGAGGTAACCTTCATCTCCTTTAATATATTTTCAATTTCTTCAAGATTGAAGGTTAGTTTTCATGGGTTTACAACCCTAAGCAAGAAAATAGGTTAGAAGACTTGAGGAAACCATTTACCTTACTTTAATCTCTAGGCTAGTGGTCTTGAGGAGGCTTGTAGGTAGCTGACCTGAGGCTATGTTGTTTGGTTAATGTTGTTTGTGTGATGAATGAGAGGATTACGGTTAGAAAGTGGAGAGAAAGTTGGAAAATGGTGGAGGTTAAGCTGGCTGAAAATTCTGTCCATGTTGTTCAGTTTTTATTTCGAAATTTTGATAAATGGTTGACTGTGAAATTTATGGATATATGTTGGATATTGTGTGTACAATGTGTCTTTCAAAAATCGTTTCATTTGGTTGCTCAAAACTTGAGTTTTGGCAAGATTTAAATCTGGAAATCATATAGCAGGGGTTCTCGGACAGTGCTCTTCATTCGAACGTAACTCTCTGTACAAAAGTCAAAATTGAGTGCCATTTGTGGTATTCAAAATTAGACATTCATAGCTTTCCAATGGTATAAAAATCTCCTGCTGGTTCATTTTGAGTGAATCGCAGTGAGTCAGCAAAGTTGGTTGTTCTGTTTGACTGTTTATAAGAATGAAACTGGAAGCTGCATTTTGTGGCTCAATTTTGTCCCACTTGTGAAAAGATTTTCAAAATGATGTCTTCTAATAAATTGTAGAATTTTGAACCTAGTTTCCAACCCCATCAGCCATTCTCAATTTGGAGTTGTATAGAGTCAGATATGGTTTTGTTTCGAAAATGTGACAAAGCTGGAAACTGGAAGTTTTTCCTTCCTTGTTGGCCGAATGGTCAAATCTGTTTTGGGATGTTATACTTCAAAAATTTTTGTGTCAATTGCTTATTAAATGTTTCTGGAACCTTGGTTACAAAAATGGAGTGAATTGGGGTTGATTTCACTGAACAAAACCTTTGGAAAGAAAGAAAGAGTGAGTTGGCAGATTTGCTTTGAAAGATTTCATGAACTTTGGTCGTTTTGTTAACTGCCTTACCATGTGAATTTTTATTTAAATTTTGATAGAGAGATAGTCCATAAATGGAGGTTTAAGTGTACCAAATTTTGGTGTAGTTTCAATGCATTTCGATATCCAAATGATGCCCCAAAAATTGCTCTTCAAATCTGGAAATTCACTGTTCAAGTAGTGAAAATCAACCGACTTTAAACTGTTATATCTTGTTGTTCAAAACTCCGAATTTAATTCCGTTTGTTGAGTTTGAAACCTTGTTTGGAACTCTTATTGTGTTACGAATTTCAAAAGCTAATTCACTTTCTATGAATTTTACCGAATTTTCAAATATTGCCGAAAACCAAGACTGGTTCTGTCTTGCTTGTTTAAATCAGCAATTTTGAGCTGAAAATGAATGCTTTCTATTTGGAACCATGAAAAAATGTCTTCTAGGAACTTCTTGTACTTCAAACCTAGTTTTCGACGATATAAAATTTTTCATTTTTGGACATGTCAAACTCAAGATCTGATTTTGTAAAGATCGTCGCGCAAAACGGAAATTTTTCGATTTCTTAAGAAATGAGTTTTTGAGAACTTGTCACTCTCTCTCGATATCGATAGACCGTTTTAAACTCGATTTCATAGAAAAGGCAAGTCACTCTTGGGATTTTAAATCCTCACTTTTGAACCTCGATTTTCGAGAGATTTAAAGTTCTCTTTTAAGACATTGTCTTAGTTCTAAACAAGTGTACACTCTTCCTTGGTTGATGCATGGTTGTAAGTGATAGTTAATCGTTATTTCTTCAGGCGCTCAAGAAGATCTTCAAGAGAATCTCGGAGCGGATGTCTAAAAGCTTATTTGCTCACTTACTCACTTTTGATTTAGTGAGTGTCAAGTACATGAATTATTGTTGAGTACGTGAATAGCTTCTTGTCAATTATGTGAATTAGAATTGTCGAGACGAGTGTATATCTTATCGCACTCGCTCTCTTTTAAATGAAATTATGATCGAATTTCGCTATGTGAATTGATAATCGACTTGTGTGAAGTGATGCTGCTGTGAATCGTATTTGTAATCGTCGATTGGAGTGTTGTCTCATCAACTTATATTTATATTCGGGGGACGCCCAAACTCATAGGCTAACCTTGAAACTCGAGCCGGCATAGGTTTGGTCGAGAAGTTTGGTGAACCATGAAAAATTCGTAAAGCTTGATCTATTTGAGAGATCTCGCTTGACATACTCGAGTAGTATCGCCTTTCTAAATGATGAGCGGGCCCGGAACAGGGGTGTAACGGTGAACGGGATTCATGAAGTAAATGGTGTTCTACGGACTAAATATACCTACCCAGTTGACGGAGTATCATCATGCGGAGGTATATGATCGAGACTCGGCAAAACAAATGGAATCTAGCTCCTGAGAGCTCCCGTATCCTTATTGAGTGTGTTTTATTTTAAATTGTGAATTACTTGAATGTTATAGTTTTATTTCTCGTCTAAGTGCTATTGCTACTTGAACTATGTGTTTGCATGCTTTTCTTGACCTCACTGGGCATTAGCTCATCCCATTAGTTTTGTTTTCCTTAATAGGAGCTGAAATGGAAAGAATTATGAAGAAGCCGACTTGATGGCCTTTTGATTAGAATTTTGAATATAATTGGTTAGACGACTTTTTGAGGTTATATATTTTGGGGAATGTTGATGTACTTTTGGTAAGTTGTGATGTAAAATTTGAATAATCATTAAGGAAGCGACCTTTCTTTACATTTTTGACTTTTAGTATTGATTGATTATCCATAAGTTGAATTTGTCTCGTAAGTGAGTCCTGGCGAGAGCTAGGCAGGCGTCCTGTCGATACCCTTGGGTTCACCCTAGGGAGAAGTAGGGGCGTTACAGTTGGTATCAAAGCACTAGATTTAGAGATCTATTTGGGAGATATATTAGAGACTTTACCCTTGAGAATAGGAATGAGATAATTTAGTTATATCTTAAGTGATGGTTGAGCGAATTAGTGACTTTAACTTTCTAACCTGAAATTTGTGGTTGTTTTGTAGGGATGGAGAATGGTAATAGAGGACACCCTGTTAATGGTAACGGACATACTGATGAGAACATGAAGATCGGGCTCAAGAATCATTGAAGATTTGAACTTGGGTCATGATTATTTCTTGTTTTTTATTTAATTCAGTTTTCAACAATGTTAGTTGTTAATTAGAGTTAATTTGAGAGTTAAGTAAGTTGTTTGAATTAGGGAATAAAGGCTAAGGTCATGTTGACCATAGTTAAGCCAATTTGAGTTAGTTTCCTATTCTAGTTGAGTTAGAGTTTCAAGAAAGTAGTTAATTGCTTCCAAATCTTGGGTTTCCATATCTTGATTGATTTTCAAATCTTGATTGATGTCTTGATTGATTTTCAAATCTTGATTCCAAATTTATTTAGGAAGTTGTGTCAAGTTTAGAAGTCAAGTCAAATAAGGAAACTTGTATTGTTTCAAATTTAGATTAGAGTTTTGAGCCTTGTAAGGCTATAAATAGCCAATTTTATGATATTTTCAAGAGAAAGACAATTATGAATAAAAATTGAGAATTTTCTCTTGTTCCTTGGGAAGCGTCCCTTGATACAAAGTGAGTCGAATGATTCTTCAATGATTCTTGAGCCCGATCTTCATGTTCTCATCATTGAGAACATAGTTAATAAAGGCTAAGGTCATGTTGACCATAGTTAAGCCAATTTGAGTTAGTTAGTTTCCTATTCTAGTTGAGTTAGAGTTTCAGGAAAGTAGTTAATTGCTTCCAAATCTTGGATTAACAAATCATCTTTCAAGAGGAGGGGAACGATGAGTCCAAATCTTGGGTTTCCAAATCTTGATTGATATCTTGATTGACCGAGGTTGAAATTTTTTGGTGTGATTACGTTCTTGAAAACAGGTTTTTCATGGGTTTAACTCCCATTAAATTTCTTCCAAGTGAAGTCATAACCTTGTGTCGAGTCGTCAAAAAAAAAAGGTACTGTTCACTACTGTAGCAGCACTATTCATCCTTCGCTACTGTAGCAGTACTGTTCATCCGAAATTTTTTTTTCCTTTCCCTCATACCTTGTGTTTGTTTCTTGTTGCTCTTGAGTCTTGTAGTCGGCTTGGTTATTTCTTGAAATTCTTGGATTGCATATATTAAGACATTCTCATTCTCCGAGTTACTCCTTTATAAGCAATCACTCAATTTGAGGACAAATCGTCTTTCAAGAGGAGGGAAATGATGAGAACATGAAGATCGGGCTCAAGAATCATTGAAGATCTGAACTTGTGTCATGATTATTTCTTGTTATTTATTTAATTCAGTTTTCAGCAATGTTAGTTGTTAATTATAGTTAATTTGAGAGTTAAGTAAGTTGTTTGAATTAGGGAACAAAGGCTAAGGTCATGTTGACCATAGTTAAGCCAATTTGAGTTAGTTAGTTTCCTATTCTAGTTGAGTTAGAGTTTCAGGAAAGTAGTTAATTGCTTTCAAATCTTGGGTTTCCAAATCTTGATTGATATTTTGATTGGTTTCCATATCTTGATTGATTTCCAAATCTTGATTGATGTCTTGATTGATTTTCAAATCTTGATTCCAAATTTATTTAGAAAGTTGTGTCAAGTTTAGAAGTCAAGTCAAATAAGGAAACTTGTATTGTTTCCAATTTAGATTAGGGTTTTAAGTCTTGTAAGGCTATAAATAGCCAATTTTATGATATTTTCAAGGGAAAGACAATTATGAATAAAAATTGAGAATTTTCTCTTGTTCCTTGGGGAGCATCCCTTGATACAAAGTGAGTCGAATCTCCTTTCTTCAAGTTTTGGCTTATCAATTTAAAACCATGTTGAATTGTGGCGCTATTCTACCATTCTAAACAATCTCAAACTGTCCTTGATTGGTTTAGAATCCATCTTTTGTACCCATAACCTGATCAAGATAGATCCTTCCGCTACCTGATCAATTCGATTTCTTCTCGAGTGGTTCTTGGAGAATCGGGTTCGTATCACATATTAATGGCCACATGGAGCCTCTTAGGCCTATCTACTATTGAGCACTTGGTGGAGGAGCTCGCGTTCGATTCTCGCATTCCTCTAGGTTTTTCTATTGTCCCTGTAGGGTGACGCACGCTTACCCTAATGACCTTGTACTGTCCATTGACGATGAGAGCCGTCAGTTAGTGAATACCAACAGGGCTTTACTCTAAGAGGTCGAGGAGCTGAGCGCTATGGTGGACGCTCAGAGTGCTAGGATTACGGAGCTAGAGGAGACGGCAGTAGACGAGCTGGTTAGGGCTGAGGCCGTTTGTGATGAGCTACAGAGGACTAGAGCTCAACTGGTTAGGGTAGTCGAGGAGGTTAAGGATCGGGCTGCTGGGATCTTTGCAGATACCACCATGCTGCTAGATGAGGTGGTAGATATAGTCGAGAGCCTGGTTCATGAGGCACTCCTAAGGATGCGCCTTTCGAGGAGGATCCGGAGGAGGACCCTGAGGAGGAGGTCCCGCTTGACGGCCCTACTAAGGATTAGACTAGGAGTGATGAATCTTTTGACTTTTGTAACTAGGAATAGTTAGGGTGATACTAGTTCAAAGGCCATTGTATTTTGCTTGACTGTGTGACCTATTTTTGAGGCACTTGAATCTACTTTTGACGTGCATGACTAAATGTACTTTTATTGCACCAATGTGCTATATTTTTGTAAATGCCCCATGACTTGCTAATTGTATGAACCTTAAGGTGTCAATATATGTTAGTTATTGTTATTTTCAATGTTTTCATGTTGGCTTTTATTTTAAGTATTTTCTTGTATAATTATTTTATTTCTTGCATTAGGCATAACTAGGATCATGGATGGACGAAAGAGCGGTAGAGGTCGAGGGCGTGAGGTTAGGCAACCCCAACCTCAAGGGGATGATCAAGGATCGGCAATTGGAGCGACCCAAGGACAAGAAAGTGTAGAGGGTAACCAAGTGGCTACTGCCATTAACCGGATGACCAATATCCTAGAACGATTAGCAGAACGACAAGGTTCAGGGCCAATTAACCAACTCGGGGCCCAGGATAGAGGGGAGGATAGAGCCTTGGAGAGATTTTTGAAATTTTCTCTGCCTAAGTTTATTGGGGGACCTGATCCCGAGTTAGCGGAGAACTGGTTGGAACGAATGACCAATATTTTTATCGCCCTAGACTATACAGAAGAGAGGCGAGTGAACTTTGCTGCCTTTCAATTTGAGGGCGTAGCACGTGTTTGGTGGAACGTGATAAGGGGAAAGTGAGAAAAGCGTAGACCCCTTGGACCTGGGAAAACTTTACAAGGGAGTTCAATGAGAAGTTTCTTCCGCCTATGATCCAAGAGAAACTAGAGGATGAATTCATAAAGTTGAGACAAGGAACCTCTCGCGTGGCCGAGTATGAGAGGAAGTTCACTAAGTTTTCTAAGTACGCTTCGGAATTGGTGACTAATGAGCGGAGAAGGATAAGGCGCTTTGTGCAAGGACTCAATGTGGAGATCCAGGAGGGATTGGCAGCAGCCCAAATCTTTACATTCACCGAACCCCTGGAGAAAGCGCAGAGAGTCGAAAGCGCAAGGCTGCAAGTTAGGGACTTCCATACTAAGAAAAGGAACATTCCTAGTTACTCTTCTGGACAATCCAGTAAAAGTGCCCCACCTCCCAAAATGGGAAGGGGAACGGGAGGATTAAGGACCGCTGGAACTCCAAGAGGGGCTTTATCAAGAGGAGGTCATAGTGGACAAGGTCAAGCGAGAGGAATACTTTCTAGTGGTCAGATCGTAACTCCTCAAGTTAGTTATGACTACTGTGGCAAGCCCAACCATGCGGAGAATGATTGTTGGAGGAAATTGAGAAAATGCTTGTATTGTGGCAATACCGAACACCAGATATCGAAATGCCCAAGTGTACCAAAAGAAGGAAGTAGTACTCAAAGGCCAAAGTCAGCCTCCAAGCAGTCTAGTACTGGAGGGAATCGACCCAAGGTACCTGCTAGGATTTACACATTGAACTATCAGCAGATTCCCGATGCTATGAGGTGATTGAAGGTACGATCCCTATTTTTCACCGTTTACCTAAGGTTTTAATTGATCCGAGTGCGACGCATTCTTTTGTAAATTCTAACTTTATGAGTGGAATAGATGTGAAGCCAATTAAGTTACCTTATGACTTGGAGGTTAGAACACCTACTAGGGAACAAAATTTACTTGCTAACTTGATGTATTGGGATTGCGAGATATGGGTTGGAGAACGAAAGTTACTGGCCGATTTGATGAGTTTAGATATTAAGGGGTGTGATGTCATCCTAGAAATAGACTGGTTAACTCGCTACCATACTCAGTTGAATTGTAAGATGAAAACGGTAGAGTTGTGCATTCCAGAAGAGACAACCCTAAAATTGGATGTAAGGGGTAGATTAGTCTCATCTGCTCTTCTTTCAGGAATTCGAGCTAGAAAAATGTTGAGTAAAGGAGGTCAAGGATATTTGGTTTTTCTTATAAATACTCCTAGTGATAAGGTGAGGTTGGAAGATATGCCTGTAGTAAAGGAGTATCTAGATGTTTTTCCTGAAGAATTAGAGTCTTTGCCTCCGGAAAGGAAGATAGTTTTTAAGATTGATGTGACTCCGGAAGTAGCACCTATCTCTAAAACGCCATATAGAATGGATCCAACTGAATTGAAAGAGTTAAAATTGCAGTTGCAGGATTTGCTAGAGCGAGGCTTTATAAAAGAAAGTGATTCCCCATGGGGAGCCCCGGTATTGTTTGTTAAAAAGAAATATGGTAGTTTGAGATTGTGTATAGATTACCGAAACTTGAATGACGTTACCATCAAGAATAAGTATCCTTTACCCCACATTAATGAGTTCTTTGACCAATTGCAAGGAGCGGTAGTATTCTCAAAGTTGGACCTCAGGCAAGGTTATTATCAGTTAAGGATTTTGAAAAAAGATATACCTAAAATCGCTTTTAACTCTAGGTACGGACATTTCGAGTTTGCAGTAATGCCGTTCGAATTGACTAATGCACCTGCAGTTTTTATGGATTTAATGCACCGAATCTTTAAACCTTATCTAGATCAGTTTATGGATTTAATGCACTGAATCTTTAATGCATCGATGATATATTGGTGTACTCTAAAACTTTAGAGGATCATGAGAAACATTTGAGCGTTATTTTGCAAACTTTGAGGGAACATCAATTGTATGCTAAGTTTAGCAAATGTGAATTCTGGTTGAAGGAAATAACCTTCTTGGGTCAGACAATTTTCAAGGACGAAATTAAGGTGGATCCAGCCAAAATTGAAGCAGTTTCTAAGTGAAAGCAACCGAAAAAATCCTACTAAAATTTGACATTTTATAGGGTTAGCAGGGTATTATCGGAGGTTTATCAAAAAAATTTCTAAGATTGTTGGATCCATGACTGAGTTGACTAAAAAAAGTAAAAAATTTATATAGAGCCCGAAATGTGAAGAAAGTTTTCAGGAGTTAAAGAGACGGTTGATGAGAGCACCTATATTAGATTTATCTAATGGAAAGGATAGCTTTGTAGTATATACAGATGTTTCTAAAGAAGGGTTGGGGTGTGTATTGATGCAGAGTGATAAGGTGATTGCGTATGCCTCTAGGATATTAAAGCCGCACGAGAAAAACTACCCAACTCATGATTTGGGGTTAGCGGCTATAGTGTTTGCATTAAAGAAGTGGAGACATTACCTATATGGAGTGACATTTGAGATTTTCACGAACCACAAGAGCCTTAAGTATTTGTTTTCTCAAAAGGAGCTGAACTTGAGACAACGTAGATGGGTGAAATTTTTGGAGAATTATGATTGCACGATAAATTATCATCCAGGAAAAGCCAATGTAGTGGCCGATACTTTAAGTCGTCAAGTGAAAGTGGCATGATTGATGATTAAAGAATTGCACTTGTTGGAAGAGGTTAGTTGTTAGAATCCTCGACTTGAACAGAGAAAAGTGATCCTTGAGAATATTGTCGTGAAATTCACTCTGTTGGAACATATCAAGGAAGCACAAGAGAAGGACCCTGAAGTGCAAAAGTTGTTGGAGAAAGTCAAAAAGGGGAAAAAGTCAGATTTTAACTTGGGAACAAACGGTGTACTAAAATTTCGGAATCGTACAGTAGTGCCAAAGGACGAAGGGTTTAAGAAGAAAATTTTAGAAGAAACACACCGATCTAAGTACACGGTACATCCTAGAGAGAATAAAATGTACCAGGACTTGAAGAGCTTGTATTGGTGGGAGAACATGAAGAAGGAAATTGCTTGGTTTGTCCAAACTTGTTTGATTTGCCAGCAGGTTAAAATCGAGTATCAGAAACCATCTGTCTTGTTGCAACCTTTAGAGATACCCGAGTAGAAGTGGGAAAATATCACCATAGATTTTGTATCTGGATTGCCAAAAACACAAAGAGGTCACGACGCCGTTTGGGTAACAGTGGATAGGTTGACCAAATCTGCTCACTTTCTACTGATTAGTATGATGTACTCGTTGGAGAAGTTAGCTAAGTTATAATTGGATGAGATTATAAGGCTACACGGGATACTTGTAAGTATTGTGTCCGATCGAGACCCTAAGTTTGTTTCGCGGTTCTGGCAGAAGATGCAAGAAATGCTAGGAACCAAATTGAATTTTAACGCTACTTACCACCCCCAGACTAACGGACAATCGGAGAGGACAATTCAGACTCTTGAGGACATGTTGAGAACCTGTATTTTGGATTTTGGAGAGAATTGGAGTAAGTACTTGACATTAATGGAGTTTGCTTAAAATAATAGTTTCCATTCATCCATTCAAATAGCTCCGTACGAAACTCTTTACAATCGAAAGTGTAGATCTCCGATTTGTTGGGATGAAATAGGTGAAAGAACGGTTTTAGATCCAACTACAGTACCATCCATTGAGGAGGCATACGAAAAGGTGAAGTTGATACGTCAAAGGTTGCAAACCGCTCAAAGTCATCAAAAGAGTTATGCAGATAATCGAAGGAAGGATTTGGAGATTGCGGTTGGAAACCAAGTTTTTCTTAAGATTACTCCTCTCAAAGCAAGTTTGATAGCAGGAAGAGGAAAGAAGCTACAACCAAGATTCGTAGGGCCTTATAAGATTCTTCAAGTCTGTCTATATGCTAGAACTACCACCAAGTCTAGGAAACGTGGCCTATAAGCTAGAACTACTACCAAGTCTGTCTTGGATCCATAACGTTTTTCACGTAACCATGCTCAAGAAATATCATCCAAGTCCGTCTCATGTCCTGCAACCGGAAAATATTGAGATCGACGAGGCACTGACCTATGAGGAGAAACCGATAAAGCTTCTAGATCGTAAGGTGAAGGAACTGAGGAATAAGCGAATTCCGTTAGTGAAAGTTCTATGCAGGAACCACGGACTAGAGGAAGCAACTTGGAAAGTAAAAGAAGAAATTCGAGAAAAATATCCAGATCTATTTCCAAATCAAGGTATGAATTTCGTGGACGAAATTCTCTTAAGGGGGAGAGGATGTGAGGACTCATGTTTTTATACTTAAAACAGTCATTTTTATAATTATTTACCCTAGAGTTAGTTAATTATATTATCGTTGCATGAATTGCTTTTCAATTTCGCTTTATCACGCGCGAGTCGGAAGTTCGCGTAAATCGTGCCGGAACGAATAAGTGGGGATTTGATAAAATTATATTGGACTAGTAAGAGTGAGTAATTACAGTGTTAAAGGAATTACATTGGAGGATTAGTACACTAGTGCAACAAACAAGAGAGAAAAGTAGTAGTACGAAGTACTATTTTGACAACTATTCAAAGTTGACTTTAGCAAGCCTTTTAGTTCATTTTTCCCTCCAATCTTCCAAGCAAGTTTCACACAAACAAACACTCATCTCTCTCTCTCCTCTTGGTCGGTCGAAAACAAGAAAGAAAAGAGAAGGAAGAAAGATTCACATTTCTTGCTCCAATCTTGCTCCAATCTTGCTCCAAATCTTCATCCAACTTTCACACCTCTTGGAAATCAACTCTAGTTTGAAGAAAGACAACATCTTGTGGAGTTTCTTGGGGAGCTTTTGGTGGAAAAAAAATCTGATTTCATCTAGGGTTTAAAGAGGTAACCTTCATCTCCTTTAATCTTTCCAATTTCTTCAAGATTGAATGTTAGTTTTCATGGGTTTACAACTCTAAGCAAGAAAATAGGTTAGAGGACTTGAGGAAACCATTTACCTTACTTTAATCTCTAGGCTAGCGGTTTTGAGGAGGCTTGTAGGTAGCTGACCTGAGGCTATGTTGTTTGGTTAATGTTGTTTGTGTGATGAATGAGAGGATTACGGTTAGAAAATGGAAAGAAAGTTGGAAAATGGTGGAGATTGAGCTGGCCGAAAATTCGGTCCATGTTGTTCAGTTTTTATTTCGAAATTTTGACGCTTGGTTGACTGTGAAATTTATGGATATATGTTGTATATTGTGTGTACAAAGTGCCTTTCAAAAATTGCACAAAACTTGAGTTTTGACAAGATTTAAATCTGGAAATCGTATAGCAGGGGTTCTCGGACAGTGCTCTTCGTTCAAACGTAACTCTCTGTACAAAAGTCAAAATTGAGTGCCGT
Source organism: Coffea arabica (assembly GCF_036785885.1). Classification (NCBI taxonomy): domain Eukaryota; kingdom Viridiplantae; phylum Streptophyta; class Magnoliopsida; order Gentianales; family Rubiaceae; genus Coffea; species Coffea arabica. The sequence continues at coordinate 48,940,225 of NC_092321.1, forward strand.
TTGCGGGATTCAAAACTAGACATTCATAGCTTTCCAATGGTAAAAAATCTCCTACAGGTTCATTTTGAGTGAACCCCAATGAGTCAGAAAAGTTGGCTGTTCTGTTTGACTGTTTATACGAATAAAACTGGAAGCTCCATTTTGTGGCTCAATTTTGTCCCATTTGTGAAAAGATTTTCAAAATTATGTCTTACTAATAAATTGTAGAATTTTGAACATAGTTTCCAATGCCATCAACCATTTTCAATTTGGAGTTGTATAGTATCAGATATGGTTTGGTTTCGAAAATGTGACAAAGCTGGAAACTGGAAGTTTTTCCTTCCTTGTTGGCCGAATGGTCAAATCTGTTTTGGGATGTTATACTTCAAAAATTTTTGTGTCAATTGCTTTTCAATTGTTTATTAAATGTTTCTAGAACCTTGGTTTCAAAAATGGAGTGAATTGGGGTTGATTTCATTCAACAAAACCTTTGGAAAGAAAGAAAGTGAGTTGGCAGATTTGCTTTAAAAGATTTCACGAACTTTGGTCGTTTTGTTAACTGCCTTACCGTGCGAATTTTTATTTAAATTTTGATAGAGAGGTAGTCCATAAATGGAGGTTTAAGTGTACCAAATTTTGGTGTAGTTTCAATACCATTTCGATATCCAAATAATGCCCCAAAGATTGCTCTTCAAATCTGGAAATTCACTGTTCAAGTAGTGAAAATCAACCGACTTTAAACTGTTATATCTTGTTGCTCAAAACTCCGAATTTAATTTCATTTGTTGAGTTTGAAACCTTGTTTTGAACTCTTATTGTGTTACGAATTTCAAAGGCTGATTCACTTTTTATGAATTTTGCCGAATTTCCAAATATTGCCGAAAACCAAGACTGGTTCTGTCTTGCTTGTTTAAATCAGCAACTTTGAGCTGAAAATGAATGCTTTTTGTTTGGAACCATGAAAAAGTGTTTTCTAGGAACTTCTAGTACTTCAAACCTAGTTTCCGACGGTATAAAATTTTCTATTTTTGGACTTGCCAAACTCAAGATCTGATTTTCCAAAGATCGTCGCCCAAAACGGAAATTTTTCGATTTCTTAAGAAATGAGTTTTTGAGAACTTGTCACTCTCTCTTGATATCGATAGACCGTTTTAAACTTGATTTCATAGAAGAGGCAAGTCTCTCTTGGGATTTTAAATCCTCACTTTTGAACCTCGATTTTCGAGAGATTTAAAGTTCTCTTTTAAGACATTGTCTTAGTTCTAAACAAGTGTATACTCTTCCTTGGTTGATGCATGGTTGTAAGTGATAGTTAATCATTATTTCTTTAGGCACTCAAGAGGATTTTCAAGAGAATCTCGGCGCGGTTGCATAAAAGCTTATTTGCTCACTTACTCACTTTTGACTTGGTGAGTGTCAAGAGCATGAATTGTTGTTGAGTACGTGAATTGCTTCTTGTCAATTATGTGAATTAGAATTGTCGAGACGAGTGTGTACTTATCGTACTCGTTCTCTTTTAAATGAAATTATGATCGAATTTCGCTATGTGAATTGATAATCGACTTGTGTGAAGTGATGTTGTTGTGAATCATATTTGTGATCGTCGATTGGGATTGGGACGTTGTCTCATCGACTTATATTTATATTCGGGGGACGCCCAAACTCATAGACTAACCTTGTGACTTGAGCCGGCATGGGCTTGGTCGAGAATCTTGGTGAACCATGAGAAATTCGTAAAGTTTGATCTATTTGAGAGATCTCGCTTGGCATATTCAAGTAGTATCGCCTTTCTAAATGATAAGCGGGCCCGGAACAGGGGGTGTAACAGTGAACGGGATTCGTGAAGTAAGTGGTGTTCTACGGACTAAATATACCTACCCGATTGACGAAGTGTCATCACGTTGAGGTATATGATCGAGACTCGGCAAAGCAAGTGAAATCTAACTCCTGAGAGCTCCCGTATCCTCATTGAGTGTGTTTTATTTTAAATTATAAATTACTTGAATGTTATAGGTTTATTTCTCGTATAAGTGCTATTTCTACTTGAACTATGTGTTTGCATGCTTTTCTTGGCCTCACTGAGTATAAGCTCATCCCATTAGTTTTGTTTTCCTTAACAGGAGCCGAAATGGAAAGAATTATGGAGAATCCGACTTGATGGCCTTTTGATTAGAATTTTGAACGTAATTGGTTAGACGACTTTTGGAGGTTGTATATTTTGGAGAATGTTGATGTACTTTTGATAACTTGTGATGTAAGATTTGAATATTTATTAAGGAAGCGACCTTTATTTACATTTTCGACTTTTAGTATTGATTGATTATCCATAAGTTAAATTTCTCTCGTAAGTGAGTCCTGACGAGAGTTAGACAGGCGTCCCGCCGATACCCTTGAGTTCGTCCTAAGGAAAAGTGGGAGCGTCACACAAGTAAAATTTCGAGGCCTCACAATTACTTTCCAAAGGATACGGTGCTCATTAGGAGCCACTTAACACTGTACATTTCACAATATAATAACTCATTCAATATGAAAGGATACAAGCTCCTTCTGAGAGTCATTTCAATATCATTGCACAATTCACCACAATCACCCCCTTATATCCTCCAAAACATTAAACAATTCCCTATATTCATTAATCAGTTCAATAATCTCCAAACTTCAGGGTAATACTCGAGTATACTGAAACACTTACCCAAAATTACTGTCCTATTCAACCAAATCCTTTGCTGACTCGAATAGTCCGTTGAATAGAGGATTTTGGGGCCCAGTTCAGCCAGTGTGGTAAAATACACATACGGTTTACATTCATGCACACTTACAGTAACATTTGGTCAATTATCAACCTTCAAACTCAACTAAGGCGAATGCAATAAAGTACACCTCCGACTTAGAAGGCGAGGGACAATTGAGATACACTTTACAATGAATCGCTAGCAATATTCTATAATAAGCACATTTATCACATAACTTTACTTAAATAAAATATAAGCAGTTTAGACACACAAATCCGGAAACACTCTTCTAAAGTATTTTGAGTTGACCCTCCGCCGAATCTCCCTCGACTCCTGAGATATTTATAAACTTATTAATTTTCCCAAATGGTGAAGTTAGGGCTCACATGATTATTTTGACTAAAGTGTATATATATAATCCAAGATGTTTAAATGTATATATATTTAGAAGGAGTTTTAAGGTGATTATATGTCAATAAAAGTTGGGATTTAGGTTCCAAGGATCATTTAGAATCGAGGTGTAAATTAAGTAAGTTCTCTAGGATTTGATAGTTTAGGGATCTTATGAAGTTCCTTGATTTTACCCTAGATTTTTGGATGAGTTTAATAGGTAAAACTTTGATAAGGTAACTTAGAGAAGTTTTGATCAGTTTTGATTTGTTTCTACCTTAGAAATTCAAAGTTAAAAGCCAGAATCTAAGTTAGGATTGTTCAAAACAGATTTAGCAAGACATACTTCATGTTTTTTGGTCCAAAGTTCACTATTTCCATTGTGCAAATCTCCTAAAATCCAACCTACATTTTACCATTATATCTAATAGGTTGTTCTTAATTCAAAGTTTGGTCAAAATTTCCAGACAAAGTTTAGAAATTAGTTTGAAATCCTCGATCATTCCAATCGGCTCAAAAGGGTCTAACTAATTCTTGAATTGGTTCTATTTAGATGTGAGGGATCAATTTAACTCCCATTCCCCTTTTCTAATCATTCAAGTTCAAAAGTAGCTAATTTTAATGTACTTTCTTATCACATAATTCCATCTTTTATTGGTCAAAAACCACATGCATAACTAGATTATTACATTAAGGTGTGTGTGCAATTCATATAAAGCCAAATAACTAAGTAATAGTTAAAGATCCACTCAAATAAGCTACAGAAACCTTCCCCTTCAATTTTAACCATTTTAAATTTTATCCAGCCACAAATCACACATCAACAAACTCAAAACACACAAATAAGTGCAAATCAAGCATTTTCCAGCCAATTTTATAACAAAATATTCATTCAAACTCCAAGAAATTTCCATCGGCTAAGCTGGAAAATGGTATAATAGTCATGCAGATTCCAATCAAAATTCCAGCCATAAACAATCAAATTTACACCATAAAATTCACATGCATGTCAATATTGATGTATTATAAGGTATGAACAATAACAACAATGAAGTTTTACAGCCAAAATTCATGGAAAACTGGAAATTTTCACCATTTCTTTTTCTCGGTCCAAGCTAGAAAAATTCTAGCAATTGGCAGTTTGAAAAAATGAACTTTTCCCCCAGCAAAATTCTTTATTTTTCACTCCAACTCAACATGCATACGATGATTATTGTGTTATGAAGTATATTGAACCACAATGTGAAATTTGCAGCCAAGATTTGGAGTGGAAAACTAGAAAATTCTCTCTTTCTCTCTCTCGGCCATCCCAACAGGTTCTAGCGGCTTTCTTTGACAATTTCAGCCAAGATTACCAATGTTTTTACTAGTTTCACAGATAAATATCTTATAGAACTAGAGATGAACATATTTCATGCATTCCTAGCATAACTCTCCAAAGAGAATTTTCAGATAACAAGCTGCAAGTCCAGCTCTCACTCCCTGGGCTATAACACAGTTTTCCAACAAATGAGCGGTTATTAAACAGGTTTTCTTCAGCAAGACTCACCTTTCTTATCTAAAAATCAACATGCAACATACATAATTAAGAGTATTGGAAGATTGAGGGATTTTTTACAAGTTTTTCCTCGCTTTCTACAAAAATCTAAGCTGGAAAAATACGGACAGCCTACTTCCTCTCCTGGCTCCTCAAGAAAATTGCACCAAGCTCCTCTTCTTTCTTTCCCCAATTCGGCTGGTATAGACACCAAGAGGTTGCAGCTTCCCCCTCTCACTCAACTTTCTTTTGTGCATGGCAATGGGATGAAGATATCCCTCTCTCTCTACCTCACACTCTCTCGGCTTCAGCTAGAAACAAAGAGGAACCAGAAATACTCTCACTCTCTCTCGTGTGGATTTTGGGATGTAGAAGAAAATGGTTTGGTTTTCCCCTTCTCTTTCTTTTGTTCCTCTTGGTCAAGACAAATGGAATGGAGTTGGTTGCATGGTCATTTTTGAAGCATTCCATGGCCATTTAGTCATTTAACAAAGTTTTTGACATTTGGCAAAAAGAACTAGACATTTGTCATTTGTGTATTCTTGTTCCCAATATTATTCCATTGTGGCCAAAATAATTTTAGTAGTCACACTATTGCCCCATTAATTTGTTCTAAATGGTATAATTTCTATAAAATTATTCATACAATAAACTAAAGTATCCCTATGCACTTAAATTATAAGGAGACAATTAAACACATAAATCAATCAATGATATAGTATATGCATTATTTTCGATAAAATGCGAAATATATGAATAAATTTTTGGGTTCTCACATCTAAACACAAGAAACAAGGTAATCATGTGATTATTCTTTATTCAAGTAAGATATTTTACATACTTTTTCCACTCTAGTATCTTATGAATTCATTTGATTTGTTGAATGTGACAATTAAGGAAAGCTAAACTTTGAAAGTTTTAGAGATTCTTTAAACTTTGGGTTGAATCTTTGTAATTGAACTAATTAGTTGCTTATTTATGGTCCCTTGGATGTTAAGAACACATCTTTGGTGTGTCCAGCAATAGATTTTCTGTCTCACTTCTAGTGTCATTCTTTGTCCTACTTTTTATTCTATTGTTATTTTTCCTTCATAAATATAGTATTTTAATTCTTTTTTATTTTTTTAAAATCCAATAGCTATTATCATATTAATAACCATTTGTTGCATTTGAAACTACACTCATAGAATGGTGGCTCAAGATGTATATAGGGCGGTTTTGAGCTTTTTCTGTGATGCGGAGCTCTCACGTTTTATTACGGCGATGTCCATTGTGCTTCTTCCTAAGGTCATGAACCCGAAGGATTTTACTCAATTCCGTCCTATCAGTGTCTGCAATTTTTTGAATAAAGTTATATCTCGCATTTTGGTAGGGCGGCTATCAGGTATTCTGCTCCGAATCATTTCTCCCCAGCAGAGTGGCTTTGTTAAAGGGAGGTCTATCTCAGATAATTATTTGTTGGCGCAGGAGTTGATGTCGGATATGGGGAGGAAGTGTAGGAGGGGGAATCTGGCTCTCAAATTAGACATGGCTAAGGCGTATGATAGGGTCTCATGGCGGTTCCTTATCGCAGTCCTGCGCCGATTTGGATTTGGTGAAAGATTCATTGACATGGTATGGAGACAGATTTCCAATGTTTGGTTTTCTGTGCTTGTAAATGGTGCGCCCTTTGGCTTCTTCAAATCATCCAGATGGTTGCGTCAAGAGGACCCATTATCGCCGACACTGTTTATTATTGGATCGGAGGTGCTCTCCCGAGACTTGAATTCTCTTGTTTCTCAGGCGGGGTTTGTGGGCTACAAGGTACCGCGGCATTGCCCTTCTGTTACTCATTTGGCCTTTGCGGACGATGTTATAATTTTTACCAATGGGGGTGCGGCTTCCTTAAAGCGAGTCATGTAGATCCTGGCATGGTACCAGAATGACTCTGGCCAATTGGTTAACGTGCAGAAGAGTGGATACTTAGTACATCCTCGGACCACATTGGCTCGTAAGGGTGTAATTGAGAGGGTTACTAAGTTTCGGAAACAAGACTTTCTGGTTCGGTATCTGGGTGCACCGTTGTTTATTGGTAGAGCCAAGGAGGCTTATTTCTCGAACTTGTGCCAGAAGGTTCTTGATAAGGCGCTTTCTTGGAAATCACGGCTTTTGTCGTTTGAGGGAAAATTATCTTGATTAGACATGTTCTGTCCAGCATCTCAATCCACTTGTTGGGGATGAGCGTCATGCCAAAAGGTATCTTCAGGGTGATTGAAAAAGTGTGTGCGGACTTCCTTTGGGGAACGGGGGATGAGAAAAAGAAATTCCATTGGATCCGGTGGAGGGACTTGTGTTACCCCACTGAGGAAGGAGGGGCGGGGTTTCGATCACTAATTGACACGTATAAGGCTTTCTCTTGTAAGTTATGGTGGAATTTTCGGTGTGGTCTCTCCTTGTGGGCAAGATTCCTTCATTCTAAGTATTATAAGGGGCTCCACCCCTGCCAGATCTCCGTATCTCCCTTATGTTCAGCAAGTTGGAGAAGTCTCCTCGATATTAGGGGGTTGGCAGAGTTGTGTATTAGGTGGCATCTATATGATGGTCGTTGCAACTTCTGGTATGATAATTGGACTGGGCACGGGGCCCTCTATCTTAGAGTGGAGGTACGGGGGGATGTCTCGTCTCCCAACGTTCTGGCAAATGGGGAATGGGTCACGTGGAGGCTAGCAGAAATTCTGCCTTTCTACATGGTCTAGCAGGTATTGGAGGTGGCTGGCCCGTGTGGGGGTTCCCCGGATCGCATGATTTGGACAGCGACGTGTTTGGGTCAGTTCTCGTTATCGTCCGCATATAACGAGGTTCGTGAAATAAAGCCGCCTTCACGGCAGGTGCGGCATGCAAGTGTTCCCTTAAAGGTGTCCTTCTTTATACTTCGTTTATTCCTTAATCGCCTGCCGTTGGATGACGTATTGGCGACACGCGGATTTCAGCTTCCATCTAAGTGCTCTTGTTGTCTGGTATCGAATATTGAGTCCCTTCGGCACTTGTTCTTAGAGGGGGATCTAGCGGCTGTGGTACGGAGGTTTTTTGGACCATTGTGTGGGTTGGCTCTGAATGTTGGACATGTCCGAGTGTGGATGGGTAGTTGGTGGCTAAAGCCGGTGAAGTCGGAGCAGCTTAAGTTTGTGTTCCGGCTCTTACCTAGTCTCAGCTGTTGGCATATTTGGAAGGCTCGGAATAAAGCAGTCTTCCATGGGACAGTACCGAATCCTATTGGTGTATGTCAGGCCATCTTTCAGGATTTAAAGGATGCGTATTGGCTATGATTCAGGGAGTTGCAGCGGGTGTGGGAGTGGCCTACGTTCTTGGAGTTGGTGGAATGCCGGCCAGATGCTTTCTTCATACAACAAATTCAGTGGCTTGCTCCGGGGCCTGGCATGGTCAAGTTCAATATTGATGGGTGCTCGAAAGGTAACCCAGGGGTGAGTGGTGGTGGGGGGATCCTTCGGAATTCTGCGGGGTGTATGGTATTTGCGTTCTCCGGATACCTTGGGAGGTGTACCAACTTGCAAGCAGAGGCCAAAGCTCTGCTGATTGGGTTGCAGTTATGTGTGCAGCGGGGTTTCATGGGTAATTTGATGGTTGAGACGGATTCCTTGTTGCTACAACGGATTCTGTCGAGGAGTTACCGGTGTCCGTGGTCTATCAGGGGAGAGGTGGGGAAGATTGAACAAGTGACTCGGGGCGGTCTTCAGATCACATACTGCTATAGGGAGGCAAACAAGGTCTCGGATGTATTGGCAAATGCAGGCTCCGCTCATCCTCATCACTTGGTTTGTATTTATGATAGTGTTGCTGGGTTGCCTACAATGGCTAGGGGTGAATATCAGATGGATAAACTTGCTTTTCCGTCCTTATCCATCCTTTCGCAAATTTAGGGTCACAAGTGCGAACTCCAAAATGTAACGCCTTCTTTTGGTTGAATAATAAAAAATAAATTCGTTCAAAAAAAAAAAAAGAAACTACACTCATAGAAAATGACATTTACTTATAGTTATTGTTTATGGTTAATGTTTGGGGGCATAATTGTGATACATTATCATGTTTTAATGTCAGGTGAAATAAATAATTTCTATTGGGATACTTTATAGTTGAGCTAGCAGTTAGCTCTTGATATTTGAGGTAAGTGGTTTATGTACTCCTTATGTTTTGTAAATGAATGTAATGCTTTTGAATATGTTATTTTGAGTTTATAAACCTCGTCATGAGTATGATTATGTTTCTATTTTCTATGCGAAATAAAATATGATTAATTTGAAATGTCTTGAATGTGATTAGTTCTTGATTGCCCGTGAACATTGATGGGAAAATTTCCAAACCTTTATATGTGCTATATGATCGACCTCGCTGGATGAATAGTTATGAATATATGTATAATTATGTGACCTATCTCATGGGATAAACAGTTGCGACCAGATATCCAAGATCGATTGAAGCAAAAAGAAGTGACCTAATGTTTGAATTGTGAATTTGACTATGTGATATTCTTATGTGACTGCATATTTGAAATGTAACTGTTCTATGATTTTGATTAATGTTTTATGATACTTTAGTATATTTTGGCTGGTAAAAAAGTATATAAGCTACTTACTAAACAAAGTTTTTGCTCACTCCATTATTAACATTCTACTCTTGGTGATGAGTTTTTCTCGAAATTTTTATCACGCTTGGGATTGGTAGTTGTTGTGGAGCAATCTGGATGAGTTTTCAATTATTGTATATATTTTCAATCTTTTGTTTTGGCTCTCAAGACAGTTTTAGTTTGTATAAGAGTATGGTGTAATTGTATTTGAATCTAGATGAATCCTTGGAATTGTTAGTGTTTATAATTATTATTCGTGGTTTGTTTGTATATTATAAATGATATTGATTTGTTATGAAATAATGATGTCAATTAGCAGCCTTGTGTTTCTATATGGTTGTATCATGAGGCAAGATGTTATTATGTTTCGGACACGAGGCATGACTAAGGGTTAGTTGTGCGTACCCGCCTTGAAGCGTTTAAGGTTAGCAAAATTTGATGGAATGTTTGTCAGTGGAGTGTCATGTGTGAAAGTACACGTAAAGTATGTATATTACTGAAATGGTGAGAAATTGGATTATCAGTGTTTAAATTTGAACAAATGAACTTTGTCATTTTTTTGTCAATTTTCTTTTGAGTCATTAATACATTAATATTTAGTTAAAATATGAGTCATTAATGCTAAATGAAATTACCACCACGTATAGCATGCAAATTTGATGAGAAAAATATATATGTCTTTATTACATTTCATTAAGATGCTTTTTTTTTCCTCTTTTAATGATAGCTTTCAAATATACATTTTTTTGTCATTGTCACTTGTCTACATTTTTCATTTAACAAATTTAATTAGTGTACAAATTAATAATATACTTATTTACTTTTTTGATTTAAAATTATTTGTATAATTTGTTCAGCAAATATACATAGAGAAATTGAAAAACAGTAGGATTAATAATGGTTAGCATTTTTGCAGAAGTTTTTTGTGTTTGACATAGGGACATCTATATATGAATTGGATTTATAGCTTATCAGTAAATTTGCTTTTCAAGGCAAAAGAGATTAAATTGAAGTACATTAACATAAAGGATAGGCAAATACAAGATAACAGAATTAAAATATACGTAGGTAGCGTAGCAAGTCAAAGCAGCTAAGTCAAAGTACATTAACACAAACGATAAATAGATATAAGATAATTAAATTAAAACACAAGTAATTCAGTTATGAAGCACATAAGCATTATATTGTTGGAAACTAATTTTATGCATAATCATTGTGAAGGTTCATTTAAGTCTGCTGGCCAGCTGGGACTTGTTCAACTTCATAGCTGGTGACAATGGTAAAAGCTGTTCCTTTGATTGCTTTCTCTTTTGGAGTTGCATTCTTAACAAAGCACAGGAGTCTCTTTCCTTGGAATATATTAAGTGGTGATGTTAGTTCAACTATATAACTTTAAATGACAATAAAAACATGAATAAATATAAAGTCAAATGTTACTAAATATTTAAACATGAACAAATCAAAATAAAATTGACACAGAAAAATGTACATTGCATTAAGCAAAAATAATAATCTTGTTCTGTATAATAGGATACAATAAATTTTAACTAATCTTTTGCTTTACATTAACTTTAAATGATAACTTATTTTGACAAATATAATTTTAAATGATAAGGTTGAAAACTCGAATAGAAATAATTAAATCTTAAGTTAATTTGTCAAATAAAGTTGAAATGTTAATGTAAATAGTAATAAATATAAATTCTAATTGAATTATATATGTTCAAAATATAGAGATTGAAAAGTCTCCTCAAAATAATTCAACCTTATAAAGAAATGGTAAATGCAATATAATTTGGGTCATTGAGCACATTTAAAGCAATGTAAGTCCATAGAGAAAGCAAAAGGGAAAGCTCAAAATTCAGAGAATAAAAATATGAATAAACATAAAGTCAAATGTTACTAAATATTTGAACATGAACAAATCAAATTAAAATTGACACAGAGAAATGTACATTGCATTGAGCAAAAATAACAATCTTGTTCTTTATTATAGGATAGAATAAATTTTAAATAATATTTTACCTTACATTAACTTTAAATGATAACTTATTTCGACAAATATAAATTTAAATGATAAGGTTGAAAACTAGAATAGAAATAATTAAATCTTAAGTTAATTTGTCAAATATAAGTTGAAATGTTAATGTAAATAGAAATAAATATAAATTCTAATTGAATTATATCTATTCAAAATTTAGAGATTGAAAAGTCTACTAAAAATAATTCAACCTTATAAAGAAATGGTAAATGCAATTCTAATTTGGGTCATTGAGCAAATTTAAAGCAATGCCAAGTCCATAAAGAAAGCAAAAGAGAAAGGTTAAAATTCACACAAAGTGCCACGTGTCAGCAAAAGGGACTACTATAGTAACTATGGCCTTTTGTTTATCTTATAGTAAGATATATATATATATATATATATGTTGGCATTAAATATGTTCCCATATCGTTCTTTCTCTAACTGAAAATGTTTTACAAGAGATTTCCAAAATGCTGCTCTCTTCTAAATTTATCAGAACTTTTGCCTACCTTTCTCTTTAGTCTCTCAACTTGCACCTACATTTATCTTTAGTCCCTCAACTTTTAAAAGTAAATATTAGGTTTTTAAACTTATATATTTAGTCCTATGTAGTCTCTGCATTCCAACTAAAGGATGCTACTTTTACACTTCCACCAAAGATTTGATTTAAGTTTATTTTCACCTTCTAAGTTAAAAAATGATGCTTATTAGCCCTTTTTAATAGTTTTATTTAAATACTTAATCATTGATTAATTTGACTAACCTAAAAGTGACAACACTACACTTCTAACAAAATACATAAACTAAAAAATGATTAAAGCATTCTTTGACAAATGAAAAGTTTGGTGTGGATTTATGTTTACAAAATTTACTAATTTTATGTATTATTTATTTTATCATTACTATTGTTATTCATCGATTTAAAGTGTAATCCAAAGGAAACAAAACAAAGATTATATCCAACAAGAGTAATAAGATAGATAAATAAAACAATATATATTTTTTGCTTTTGTTAATTCAATAATTTTTTATAGTCAACATTATTTAAAAAATGATAAATCATGACAATTAAAAATCACAAAAACATAGATATGAATTATTGTTCCCATATTTAGTTTATGTTTGCTCACTTTTAAGTACATATATTTGACGTAGCTACTCCTGTATGCTAAATTTGTTATTTGAATCCAACTTGTTCTATTAACCCATAATACAAGGATACAATTCTTAGTAGTTGTAAATTTGCACAAAATGTACTCTCAGAGAAAATTTGCTAAACAATTGCTTTATTATTATTATTTATTTTTGTTTAAACTAGTCAAGAATTTCATATTTATCCAAAACCACTGAAGTGCGTAAATTGCCCTAACTTTTAAATTTGGGAGGAGGCAAACTGACATTGATTGACACTTTAAGAGAGGCAAAATGAAACTTATCCTACTTCTAATTGGCCATTGGGACAATTTAAAACCAAAATCAGAAGTTTAAGGACTTAATAGACAATTTAAAAAGTTGAGGGACTAGATATGAACATTGGTTTTAGTGGACTATTGGAGTCATTTAATTGTGCAGATACGAGGCGCCAAATTTTAATTAAAGCATGAAAATATAAAAAGATAAAATTAAATATGACAGTTGTTTTTTCTTTTAGTTCATTTATTGTTTGCTCATTTTTCATAAAACCCAAACACAAGAAACTAATATTCTTCAGAAAAATTTTTCGTTTCCTTTAAAACGAAATCATTTTTAACAAGGCTTCTAACTACAAATATGCCAATAAGGGCTGCTAACACCTGTAAAACAAACCCAATTCCTCCACAAAGTTGCTCCCACCAAGACCAATACTAACCTTCAATTAGCTATTATTGAGGATTGTCATTTGCCTACATGCTAGAATAAAATATATGCATATTCCCATACATGCTTAAATAAAATGTGTGAAAGTGTCCTAAAAGCTTGAAAATTTCCTGTACAACGTGTACTTTTAAAAACATAAAGACAAATTTGATACTTGTAAAAAAAGTTTTTTGTGCAAGTTTGAGAATTGAGTCCTTCCTGCTCCTAAAGATTGTTATTTTGACTCTATAAAATTCAAAACTAAAGTCAAAGAAAAAAACAGAAACAAAGGGGAGATTCCAGAGTAAAGGCCCATTGATTCATGAGAACCTTACTAACAACTAGTCCCATTGTTTACGAAAATGTTGGCTTCTATTTCACTTTGGGTCTTATTGAAGCTTCTCTTTTATGGCAGCATTATCGGTGGAATGAAATGTAGGATGTGGGAATCCGAGCCATGATCAAGAGGAGCTGAACCAGCCTAACAACACAGCACCACCGCTTACTTTTATAACATGTAGGAATCCAAGTGATGATCAACAAAAGATGGAGCACCACCGCACCACACCGCACCATGAATATATGTATATTTTTTAATCGTAGATATAGACAGATAGAATGGTCATTTTGTGATCAAATGACGAAGAAGCCAATGCTTCTTATGATCTGACCATTTTTCATTGAAGGATAGAAACGAAAATCAGGGATACTATGGTCAAAAACAAACTCATCAGTCAGTAAACTACAGTCATGCAATCGTCCATCACCAGCTTTCCATGACCAAATGTTGCTGTGCTATTCCACAAATGCCCACCCAAGGAAAGTGCCAATAGGGGACGAAATCTACTGTTCCCAACTTCATTTCGCCTTTATACTTCTTAGGATGTACCATTACATATTGAGAGTTATCGAATTTTTTTAATCTTTTATTATTTGTGGTTCTCTTGAGTTTACATTAAGAATTAATCTTACATACACTGATAGTGTATACACTAATAGATATGGATGCATGTCATCTAATCTCAAATTGAATTTTAATTTTAATTTTTATATGTGTTATGTATCTATCCCCACTAATATACACACTAATAGTATATACAAGATTAACCCTTATATCAATACAAACTACTGTTAAATGGGCTAAGCTATATGTTTTTCAAGTGGGTAAAATCTTGATATTTGTATCAATACTAATATCTTACATCATATACCTACGAACAAGAAAGCTATGAGTAATGCAACTATGAATCTCATGGAGAGTTTGATCCTGACTTAAGATGAGTGCTGTTAGGATACTTAACACATGCAAGTCGGACAGGAAGTGGTGCTTCCAATGGCAGACGGTTTAGTAACGCATAAGAATCTGCCTCGGTTGACAATCTGTGTCATGCCCATGTCACTAACTTAAAGATTTAAGTAATCTCACACGTAAGATCGTGCCCATGTCTTTAATCAGATCATAATCTGCTGTAGAACAATAAGCTTTACTTCTATCGCTACTCACGACTGTCAAGCAGATGAAAGAAGGGCCCAGCCAAATGATGAAGGGGAGACCAAATCAAAAAGGTGGAAGTTCATAACAGAAGGTGATGATATTTTACCCAATACTCTTAACACATGGGCAGGAAGTTCTAAGGTTGTGAAAGATGCACAACCTATGATTCTGATCTGATAAATCAAAAAATTTTCCTACACACTATACAAAAAGCTAATCTGATTCAAACTGTCAACTTCTAGCAATGTTTTAGCAATCTAAAACATCCTACAGAACAGAACAGCTGAATCATTCAGTGTTCCTTCACAGCAGCAAGCTGTTTCTTCAGGTTCAGGACTTCAATCCCGTAAGAAGCTAATTGATTCTTCAATTTTGTTGATGCTGCTTCATACTTCTTGTTCATAAGATCCAACTCATCCAAGGCTTCCTTGTGTCTAGTTCGACACACATCCAGTTTAAGTTGTGTATACCGAAGTCTCATCCTGAGCTTTGCTTTTTCCTTCTTGTTGATGACTTCATCCTATTTAAGCACAACAAAATAGTAATGAGCAGTCAAATCTAGTTGAATAAATGGTTCACAAGAAATCCGATCAGATGAGCAGAAGCTTAATAGAACCAAAACTCAAAACTATTTATTAGACACTCTTAGTTGATATATTACACTACCTGTCAAATGATAGTTTCTTCACCTAATGTTTCTCTGTTTACTTCAAAAGTAGATCAGTAATTAGGAAATGCTACCTTCACACTTAAGCTGCTTCGCAATCCAAAAAAATTATAATCATCTGTATATAAACAGAGCAAATGTGGGAGAAAGGCAAGTAAAATATTTAAGTGATTAAAATTGGTAATTTGGCTACCTGCACCCATTTTGACCCATCAATTAAAGAGGTATAAATGCATTCACAAAAGCATCCTCATAACCCCAGCAAAACCTACCTAGGATCCATGTGACAGTTCTAACAAAAAGCCAGGAAAGTTCATGTTTAGGCTGTAAACCATTTTTTTCCCTGCAAAAATCTAGTCAAAATCTTTTAATTCATCTAATTAAAGCTAAAGTCATTACAGGCCGTCATAACACAGGCAACAAAGCCCTTTGTAAGCTCATTAAGAAACTTACAGCACACATGAGAAACCTTAATATGATAATTGATGTAGAGTTTCCATTATCAACATAATCTGCTGCATATATCTTTGCTTGGATAAGAAAACTAAATAGTATGTGTGGCAGTTGTGGACCTATCATCTCCAATTGGATGACCAAGCTCAGGATTTATGTCAAACAGGAATACTATACAACTTCAATCAGTTCTTTCCAGAAAGTCTCATGCTATGTAAATTTTCTTGGCTTCCTTCTAAATATTCTTAGCTTCCTAATTTTTGTCATTACTCATTGGCATCTATCGTACACTGGATCCCAATGTGTCACATTTATTTCATGTTCTCATGAAATGATGAAAATGCCACTAGATTGTGGAATGTCTAAATGATTAGAATGAGTATATTTGTGACATTTAATGATTTTCCTACCATTAAACCACATCACTGGTTTTTGGTGAATGTCAGAATAATTAAATTTAGTATGTTTACGACATTAAATGATTTCCCTACAGTTAGGCTGCAACAAAAGAATTTCAGTCATTTAACAAAGATATAGGTATATCTTGCTCCTAAAATGTGGATCTGGGTTTGACCCCTAAGAACTTCAGTCACGTATAGTATTTAAGTTAGTGGCTCAAATCTACAGCTATTTGATAGGAATAAGGGCAGAAGAAGCACTTGTCCAGACTTTTCATACCAATCAATAACAACCATGAGCCAGAAGGAATGGTAAGAAACTGGCAATCTTAAACTGATAAAGTAATTTAAACTCTATTATAATTGAAAAACAAGTCTTTGGACTTTCCATTTCATTCTTGGCATTCAATATGCAGCAGTTGCATGCATCATTTCCGTTGGCAAGTTCTCTCAACAAATGGGGGAATAAACTCAACCACATGAGCAGTTAGAAAGAACAGTTTTAGCAGACAGTTTCTCTAAACTTTACTCATCCATATTATCACTTGCCCATCTTGCAATTTATTTATTTATTTTTTCAATTGTCCCAGAAAATAGTAAGACTTCAAGCTTAAAGAGTTAGCCAACTTCTAGACTTACCAAATGCACATAAATGATGTTTAATTGTTCATCCACACTTCCAAGAAGAAAAGAGAAAAGTATAACTCAAATACACTCAACAAATTCCTGAAATTGCTGCTGAACTAAATACTTGAAAATCTCAGTTGCATGAACTTTACCTTGTTTATTTTGGCTTCCAGACTAGACAATCTCCCGCTCAATTCCTCCACCTGGGGTTTTGTGCTCAATAAATGTGTAAGAAATAACCAAATTATCATCTAAGAAAATAAATGAAAGGACAGAAAACCTCGGCTGCCATCAAACTATCACTCAAACCAACTTTTGACCATCAAACAATTTTTCGTCACAAATTGACCACTAAACTAACTAATCAACACACCAGTGGCCATTTCGTGAATTTTGGCTCTTAATCTACAAAATAATCAGAACGCCTACGAGTATTTTCGTCCACCATTAAGTGTTAATAATATTGGATGAATTCTAGAGTTAGTGAAAATACATATAGTACTGTTTATCTGGAAAGAGGACGGGTGTAGCTGTTGCTATCAAGAAAATTAAAAGGAGATGTTTTGCTGGAACTTAATGGAGCAAGGGAATAGGATCGAGTTAGTGGTGGACAAAAACACCCTCAGGTGTTCTGATTTTTTTGTAGATTAAGAGCCAAAATCCACGAAATTGCCACGTTTGTGGTGATTAGTTAGTTTAATGGCCAATTTATGACGAAAAATTGTTTGATGGTCAAAAGTCGATGTAAAACAATAGTTTAATGGCCGCTGAGATTTTTTGCCCTAAATGAAAATATAAAAGAAACATCAGAAAGCTTGTGTTTCCTAGTGTTATATTCCCTTGTTAAATCTACTGGTACATCATCCTAACTGGAATTGGAATGTCACTTTTAATTTCTCAATCTTGAAAGGCTTTTCACTTCTAAGAGCTGAAGAATTAGATGGAAACCTGAAGTTCTTTCGAAGGAAGTGACCTAGCATCAAACTCGCCCAACTGAGCTAACGGGTCTTCTTTTTGTTTCCTGAGCTTAACTAACTCCATTTGAAGCTTTTCCAGTTGTAAACTTAGAGTCTGGCAGAAAAACTAATTAGATTCACGAGCAGTAAAAACATTGACAATGATTCTGGCTAAGCAATTGCCATTAAAAGCCACAAAAATACCTCCTGAGTCCTTTTACTTTGATCATCAGAAGTCAGTAAATCTTCTCTGAGCTTATCAATCTCCAATGATTTCTCTGCACTGTACCAAGGTTAAAAGCTTTAATGTCCTCAAGAAGGTTCACTAGAAGATGTTTTGACTTTGTTAGTATATTACTGATGTCATGCGAGCCTAGAAAAATAGGCAGAGCCAAAGGGCTTGAACATAGAACACAACTCAAACAAAAAATGATTGAAAAAAAAAACCTGTATTTCTTCTCCAACTCTAAATCTTTCTCTGAAAGCATCAATCTGTCCTCAATGAACTTGCATTGCTTACTAGAAAAGTCGAGCTCCTTTTTAACCTGACAGTTTAAGATTGTTATCGAGACAACGAACATCAACTTCGAATTGGCAACATTTTCTGGATTTCTAAGTGGATGTTTTACCCAATGCTTCAATTGAACAAGCATTTAGATTGAAAATGCAGTTTGATCCAAGGAGGATATAGAAATAAACAAACAAAAGACTAAATTCATACTTAGAAGAATCCACTCAATCCAAAATATCATATTTATTGAACAGGTGAATACACTGAATCCTGAACTCAGGGTTTGGTTGCATATCTGAGTAATGCTTTAGACTTTGGGAAACTAGTTGAAGAAGAGAAGGGAACATTCCTTAAACATTTTTTAACAAAATATTAAAATGTACAGGATGCAGACCCCAATATCCTATGTCCTTAAATGTGAACTGAGTTCTACTTATTACAGGTAATCAGGTCAACTTTGTGAATAAGTTGCTGAAAACTCAAATGGCTGAATATGATACTGAACAAACACTATATCAAATCACATGCAGTATTTGAGAAACACAGCCACCCATAACCATGATATCCTCTTTGTTAAATGTGGTTTTTCTTTTGCAAAAAGAATAGCATAGCTGAGATTCTAAACTGCATTAAGTTCAAACTATACAACAAATGCTGCATCAAGAATGTATCCTGGGGTCCTGCAGTGTATGCTATTAGTATCCAATCCAGCACCATCGACAACACCATAAGGTACCAAAGACCATTCATTAAGCAGCTAAAGAGATGAATTTTAACCACATTTAGGCACACAAGTATCAGGTAGAGATTGCCATAGCATCCACCCCTGCTGCTTATGAATGTTTTTCAATTCACCATTAAGGAGAACAAAACAAAAATATCTTATGTCCTCTTGGCTAAAGAAATGAAAAAAACATGAGGCACTATCAGCAAGTGCCTAATCCACTACCTGTACTATCAAAAAACAGACACCAGTAGGATGCATGGAGAAAAGATTTCAGATCACAGTTGGCACTTCTAATTTCAACTTCTGAATTGCAGTACAGTAGCAAAGTATGGAAATATGGCTTGCAATCAAGTTCTTAATGTCATTTCAATACCATCTCCATGTGAATCCAAATAACAAAATGATAAGATTCGTTGCCATAGCTTCTAAAATCTCCAACTATGTTTGCTATATTTTCACATAACTTCTATTACTGATAGCAAACATGTGGAGCTAGTAACGAATAAAAAAAAAAAAAAAATACACCCTTTTATTAGATAAAACTATTTCCTAGAAAGGATAACTTGTGGCAGAAGAACTGAAAGCCATCCAACAAGTCAACAAATTTGTTATACAATTGTGAGACTCCAAAGAAAATTTTCATACTTAACTAGAACAAAAGAATTTGGAATGAAACGTCATTTGCCCCCCCCCCCCCCCCCCAAAAAAAAAAAAAGGCAGAAACTAGTCTCAACTATTTAGCATAAAGGTTTTGAAGTTTACCGCTGACATTTCATTTAGTAACAAGGCAATCTCAGCATTATACAATCTTGACTTTTCTTCAATGGCTACAATTGAAGCCTTTTCTTTTGCAGACCATATTGCCTTCCCCTCCTCAGTTAGCAAAAGGGCATCAGTGAGTTGCTGCAGTTAAAAAAGACATGAACAATCATTCTGATGATATATACAGAAATAAATAAAATACCAACAAATGTTTTTGTACATCATGTATTCCAAAACTTTACCATTGTCAACTCTTCCTTTTCCTGAATCATCATATCAACAGATACTTTCAAATTCTGATTTTGAGACTTGTATTCCTCCAGACTTGATTCCTGGGAAGCACAAAAGGCATGTGTAAGAAATCTACAAAACCATGCTAATTTTTCTGAATTCAGAACAAAATGATTTCTGGAGGACCAAGAGAAGCTCACAAGGCATGTAACTTCTTCCTTCAATGCAGCCAGTTCCACATTTGTCATGTTTAACTCTTCTGATAAGGCATGTAACTCGGAAGCCAAACTTTCAGCTTTCAAAATAGCCTCTTCTTTTTCTCCACGTGTGACCTGTAATTCCTCCTCCAGAGAAGCAATGGTCGTTTCCATCTCAAATGCAAGCACTTCTAGCCTCTTATACTCCTCCTGACAAAAGAAAAGAAAATAGAGATTCTAAGGGAGGTCTAGGAGTTTTGTCCAAAATGACTTCACCACTGCAACTAAAATTACACGAATCAAAGGTCTGTCCACCCTGGATATGTAAGCTTTTCGGTTGAGTGCTATTAATGACTAGACGTGAACATTTTAGGCCAATGGTTTTGGTCCAAAAGTTGCTGGGCTAGCGAAATACTTGTATTGATGACTCCTCATCTAAAATTATAAATATCAAGAGATAATACAAAGATTCTTAACAAAGAGTCAGACAAAATAATGAACAACAACAACAAATGGAAGTTAATCAGGCGCAATAAAAACTTTGAAATTTCAGGTCATATAGTAGTTTCTTCTTTGGTTACAGGTACTTGTTGTTGGCTCTGTTGTTCTTTCTTGTCTCCAATGGCAAGTTGTGGAGTGTTTCAACTAAAGCAACCCGAAAGGAGGCATGGTTTTAGATTGAAACAATTCTTTGCAAAAAATTCCCCACTATTCAGCCTATGCTTAGTGGTTTGATAGTTAATAGAAGATTACCTGCTCAACAGCTATTGCAAGACCCCTTCCTCTCTTTGGATCGAACAAATTCGAGCTCCGGTCAATGATTGAATCACGCTTTTTGCCAACAACTGAATCATGTTTGCTGATATCGCGCTCAAGAATTGCCTTCTGACCACGCAATAGTTTGTTTTCCCTTTCTGCACATGCTTTTTCACCCTGCCCAAAAGGAAATGTTCATTTTGTAGATGAAAACAATAAGTAACCAAAACAGAAGATGGATCATATAAAACCTCAAGTTTTGTCTTTTCCTGGATGGCATTCTTTAACTTGGATTCTGTGTCTCTCAACTTGGCATTTGTTTTCACCAAATCTTTTCTTATGCTTTCTTTTTCCCTAGTCAAGGAGGAAGATGATAAGCAAGATATCTCCTTCTGCAGAACTTGGATTTGAGAAAGAAGTTCAGACTTTTCGGCTTCATTTTGTTTCGAGATCTCCTGGGAAATGGTACTTGGTTTAATCATAAAGAGCATATGATAGAGAAGAAAGCAAACTATGATAGTATAGTAACTGACCAATAATGCAATGGCAGAATTCTGAGCATTAGAGTTCAACTCTGCTATCTGATTTTGGAGATCCAAAGACTGGTTCGACAGAGTAATCTATGGCAACCAGTAGTACTGAGAACCTTAAGCAATGCCTACAGTTATGTAACTTCTAGATGTGTGTATAGGAAAGAAGAACACCTTCTCAATCTCAAGCCTATCGACCTTGATCTCCAAGTAAGATTTTAACTTCTTATAATCTCTGAATATTGTTTTCATGTCAAGCGAAGTCTGGAGAGCTAAAGTCCTAAGATCCTGAAAGATTCATGGAATAAAATAGCACATTATCCTGTGTTACATTATATCATTTATAACACCAAAAGATTTTTCCCTGAAAACATTGAAAAAGATCAACATCAAATCCATGTTTGCACATGGCTTCCAGGTGTTTGCAACACTCACTGCTAAGAGGTCTGTGACAGCAGACAAGTATTTGAAAGCAGCATCAAAATCTGAAGAGACAAATTGAACATTGTCTCTCGAGTTCTCAATTTCCAACACCAATTCTTGGATATCAATCAATGGTTTTGTAAAGGAATCAAAGCTGTCCACCTAAAAGAAATGGAGTATGAATCTGGAGGCCCATATGAAAGAGTGATAGCATTAATGGTAGCATCTAAAAGCAAACTGGTTGAGAAATATCATTACCAGATGATATTATGCCAGATGAAACATGTCGCTCACTTATATAAGCCCTCTCTGCTTAACAGAAAAGGAAAAAGGTACTTTACTCACTCTTGTTGATGGCATTAAATTGAGTTGCTCATTGGCTAACTTCACCTCCTTTTGAGCATCCAGGAGTTTTGCATAAAGCTAATAAAGAAAATCCAACAACATTCTCAAATAAGATTTTGTTGAGGAGGGGCCCTGTGATGCACAGCATGCCATATGTAGCAATTTGAATCTACACTCCACGGATATAATTATATGCATTGTGAACAAACTCATAATTGAAGTGCATGCACATTAATTGCCAAGTGAAGGGAAGAAGCTGAATTGGCCAAGCAACAGCGAATATCAAGGAGTTCAAATTTTTGAAAATTCAATTTATTCAAAAGATTTGAAAGATTATTTTTTTTCGGAAAAAAGGAAAGAGAAATTGAAGGTAAGAGTATACTTAACATTTTAAAGGGTGTAACTGAATTCTTCTCAATGACTACGTTTTTGCTTTATTACACTTAAAAGTAAAACTTGGAAGCAAAATATTTTATTTAAAAATCTTCATCAAAGTTTAGAACAAACAATTGATCTCTGAAAATTGATGCTAAAATAATCTTCAAACTAAATACATATTACAATTTTCTATAAAATCAATAAAAGATTCTTAGAATGTGTTAAGAGAATATAAGTATTCTTGTAGATAATAAATTAGTAAGGGTATTCTTGTAAATAGTTTGTTAGGTTTGTACTCCTATAAATACTAATTGGTCACTCATAATACGGTGACTAGATGTTTTCTTCCCAAAATACCTGTTCTCATGGTATCAGAGCAAAAGTCTTAGGGTTAGGGTTAAACATCTAGAAAAGTCTTGTTCACGCGATGCTGTTCACGTGTTACTGTTCAAAGGTACTGTTCATCGCAAATTTTGACTGCTTTTTTGTTTGAAGTGCTATTCTCTATGATTGAAAGTTTTGCTAATGCGGTTACTACTAACCAAGCTGAATCAATTTCTTCAGCACATGGGTCCCAGAAGACTTTTACCATATCCGAGGAAGATTATGTTAAATTCCTACAGTACCAAGCTACAAATCACGCATCTCTTCCCTCTGCTTCTTTAGCACAAAAAGGTACTTTTAACTCATGGATTATTGACTCCGGAGCTACTGATCATATGTTAGGTACCTCTAAAAATTTTTCTAACTTTCAAGAGTTTACTTCCTTTCCTCATGTTACTTTGGCTGATGGATCTACCACTAAAATTAAAGGACTAGGTATTGTAGAAATTAACCCATCTCTTCCGCTGTTTTCTGTTCTTTACGTACCCAATTTGCCCTTTAATCTAATGTCTGTTAGTAAGCTCACTAAATCTCTACAGTATTCAGTTACTTTTTCTCCTGATTTTGTTGTCATTTAGGATTTGAAGACAAAGAGGACGATTGGTGGAGGGCATGAGCATAATGGTCTTTATTTTCTCAACTCCAATGGTCCGATTGCATGTCCTGCTACTGTTTCTCCTCTTGAAATTCACTGTCGTTTGGGTCATCCGTCTTTACAAAATTTGAAAAAGTTGGTTCCTACTTTGAGTCAGTTGTCTTCGTTAGAATGTGAGTCTTGTCAATTAGGAAAGCATCATCGTGTTTCTTTTGCTCCTAGAGTCAATAAACGGGTTTCTAAACCCTTTTTGTTAGTTCATTCTAATGTTTGGGGTCCTAGTTGAGTCACTTCAAAGTTAGGCTTTAAATATTTTGTAATCTTTATTGATGATTTTTCCAGCATTACATGGCTTTATTTAATGAAAGATCGTTCAGAACTATATTCCATTTTTTGTGCATTTGTTACAGAAATAAAAAATCAATTTGGTGTGCTTATACGTATATTTCGCAGTGATAATGCAAAAGAATATTTTTCCACTCCTTTTAATACCTTTATGTCTATGTCCGGTATTATTCATCAGTCCTCTTATTCTCACACTCCACAACAGAACGGAGTTGCTGAAAGAAAAATTGGACATTTAATCGAGGTTGCTCGAACACTTTTGTTGCACATGAATGTGCCCAAACAATTTTGGAGTGATGCAGTTCTAACTGCATGTTATTTAATTAATTGCATGTCATCTAATATTCTTGGAGGCTAATTACCTCACTCCATTCTTTTTCTTCATGAATCTGTGTTTAAATTACCTCCTCCTATTTTTGGATGTGTGTTTTGTTCATCAACTTGCTCCCGGGGTGGATAAATTAGATCCTCGTGCTATTAAGTGTATTTTCTTAGGATACGCACGAGCGCAAAAAGGGTATAGATGATACAGTCCAGTTTTAAATCAATTTTTTACTTGTGTTGATGTTACTTTCTTTAAATCTACTCCATATTTTATGAAACACGGTATGCCTTGTGAGTTAGACCAGTGTCCCTCTTTTTCCTCTCCTGTTTTACCAGTCCCTTCCTCTTTATTACTTGAGTTATCTAGTCCACCAGATTCCATAACTGGATTATCTCGTCCTAATCTTTAAGTTTATTCTCGTCGTTCCATGGTTGAGAAAGCTCCTGATATGCCACGCACTTCACCAATTAACTCTCAATCTTCAAATCCAGGTATGACGCCCTCCTCTGGAGATTTGGAAGAAGAGGTAAATATGGAATAACCTCCTGGATTTGTTATTCAGGGGGAGAATTCGCGGTTGGTTTGTCGCCTGAAAAAATCCTTATATGGATTGAAACAGTCTCCTAGGGCTTGGTTTGGCCTGTTTAGTAGTGTTGTCATGGAGTTCGGTCTGACAAGATGTGGAGTAGATCACTCTGTATTTTATCGACATTCTAATGCTGGTAAGATTTTATTAGTTGTTTATGTGGATGATATTGTGATTACAGGTGATGATGTTGTGGGGATCCAAAAACTTAAATCCAATCTGCAGGCAAACTTTCAGACAAAGGATTTAGGTCATTTACAGTATTTTCTGGGTATTGAGATAGCTCAATCTAAATATGGGATTTATTTATGTCAAAGGAAATATGCACTCAATATGCTGAGTGAAGTTGGGATGTTAGGTTGCCGACCTGTGGATACTCCTATGGATCCTAATGTGAAATTAGTAGGAGATCAATGTGCATTACTAGATGATCCTAGGCAATATCGAAGACTTGTGGGTAAATTAAATTATCTCACTGTAACAAGACCTGACATTTCGTTTCCAGTGAGTGTCGCGAGTCAATTTCTTGAGACCCCTCGTACTAGTCATTGGGATGTTGTTATACGGATTCTCAGGTATCTTAAGAGTGCTCCTGGAAAAGGGTTGCTGTATCAAAATCATGGACACACTGATATTGAAGGATACAGTGATTCAGATTGGGTTGGTTTTACCTCAGATCGAAGATCGACCACAGGATAGTGTGTTTGTTGGTGATAATTTAGTGTCGTGGAAGACTAAAAAGCAAACAGTTATCTCCAGATCAAGTGCAGAATCTGAATACCGCGCTATGGCTCACACTATATGTGAGTTGGTTTGGTTGAAAAGCATGTTACTTGAAATTGGGTTTGAGCATAAACAGCCTATGAATTTAGTGTGTGATAATCAGGCGGCTATTCATATTGCGTCTAATCTAGTGTTTCATGAAAGGACAAAACATATTGAAGTTAATTATCATTTCATTCAAGAAAAATTGCTTGATGGAGTCATCAAAACATCTCATATACCGTCTGTAGATCAACTGGCTGATTTGTTTATCAAGAGTTTAGGGGGTTCTAGGGTGAAATACATTTGTAACAAGTTTGGTGCTTATGATATATATGCTCCAACTTGAGGTAAGCACCCAACTTGAGGAGGAGTGTTAAGAGAATATAAGTATTTTTGTAGATAATAAATTAGTAAGGGTATTCTTATAAATAGTTTGTTAGGTTTGTACTCCTATAAATACTAATTGGTCACTCATAATACGGTGACTAGATGTTTTCCTCCCAAAATACCTGTTCTCAGAATGGAACTAACTTAATTTACAATCTAAAAATATTATGACTAAATATATTGAGTGTATATTTAAAGTGCAAATTATAGAACCACATTGAATAAGAAGATCACTAAATATAGAATGGATAAGCCATCTCTGTCAAATTAAGTACGAGGAATCACATAACGACATGTACTTTTTCATTTGGTCATAGATTTTATATATCCAAAAAAGAAAATAATAAACTTGATGTATATAGTAGTTAAAACACATTAAATACTTAGTTAAGGAAGGGGAGGATTTTGCCACCAAATTACTACTAATTTGTTAGGTAGGTAAGCTAGCAGTCAAATGCTAATAGATTAATTCATCAAATGGAAGTGAGAATAGAGCAACTATAGAACCACTTCAATTTCTTTTGCAGGAAAGCTTGTACAGTAGTTCATGAATAACTAAACACCGTTAGTATTTTAAGGCAAATAGAGTTCAAAGCACAGGACATTGAAACTTGGTACCTCATCATATTTCTCCTTGGCGGATATTGTCTGCTCAGTTGCTAACTCAATAACACAATCCAAATTTTGTTGGCTTGATGATTTCTCCATCTCTAACATTGTGATCTGCAGAAAGAAATAAATTAACCGAAAAAAGTAGAAAGTCCATGTTCAATTTTGCAAGGAGCAAATCCAAAACTGCACATGTGCAGAAGAGAAAGGAAAAGAAATGAAAAACCAAAAAGAAGAAAACCTTTTCTTGAAGTTGTTTGATTACAAGAATGGCTTCCGACTCACTCAACTTATCGCTAGCACATCCATGAGCTTTGCATGTCTTGTTCTCAGCAAAACTCTCCTTAAATTTCTCCTCCTGAGAGAGATCAGCCTCAACAAGCCTTCTTCTCAAGTAATCTTGCTGTATCTCACTCATGATTCTCTGGAAAGAGGAAAAGATAATAGTAATTAGCAAGAAATCATCATGATAACTTTATAGAAAAATCGATGGTAAACAGAAAATCAAACCTCAGTTTCAAATTTTATAAGCAAATCTTCATATTCTGCTTGAATTTCTTCCAGTTCACTGTTCTCCTGTAGCAAAATAGATAATTGCAAAAATTGGAACTAAAACTAATCACTACAAAAGCTTATGGCAAAGAACCAACACAGTGTAAAAACATGTAAAAGGTAACAACTATTGGCAAGCTCTTCTTTCTGGTTGGTAATTTCCTCCTGCTGGTGACGTGCAATAAAGCGAGTGGATTAGGAAATATAAAGTCTTCCTGCAAATCATTTTTGTTGTGTTCTTCTTCCTTGCAAGATTCAACTGCGCCAACTTCATCTAGTTCTTCAAAAGGTAGCAGCGGTCCCGAGAAACATTCTACTCTTCCAGGTTTCACCAAAGACTTCTCTTCATCTTTAGAGTTCAGCTAAATCATCAAAGAGCAGGTTACTTAGCAATCACCACAGCCAAAATGCAAAAAGCCGTACTAAAGTACATGTTTCACTTCAACTCTAAAGGGATTTATCTTTTACATCACACATTGGAAAATTGCAAGGATAGAATAGTGAAAACAAATGTAATTTGGACATGGTTCCATATCAACATGACTGTTGACCACATTATATCCTTAAATTTCATGCTTGGTCTAGATGTCACTCCTCATATAACATTATCGCAAATCTAAGAGAGCCAAACTATTCTGAGATGCTATGTTAAGTTTGTTTTCCAATCTACAAAAGCACCCTTGCTCAAACCCAAGCATGACACTGTAAATTTAGCTGGTAACCACCGCTACCTCCTAATATCCAATGATAAACACAGAAATGTTTTTCATGCAAAAGATTGCAGAGTTCTTACATGTCCGGGAACAGTCAAAGTCAGTGCATAAAAGTAAGCATCAGGCAAGAGTAAGAGCCTTAACGCATCACTAAGTTGTATTTTGAAAACACACACATAGCAAGAACATAGATAACACATAGCATTACAAAGAGAAACTAGTAATATTCATTGTTGCAATATTTATTACTTTTTCTTGGTTAGTGTACATAATTAACTAAATGGAATGAATTTGGGAGATTTTATATGTTTGTGATTAATTTGGTATAAATGTTGGAAAGCCAAAAGCAATTGTATGTGCAAATTGTAGAAAAAGCCTTAGACTAGTGATTTATGCAGTAACTAAAAACTATGTAGAGGAGTATATTCTGCTTGTTGGGCATGTGCATTGCACCAATAAGTTGATGTATGGCTGCTTTAATTTGCTGACACAACAATTTAAAATCAGTATGAATTTTGCCACTCTAGGTCACAGTTTGGTTTAGAATAGAGGCTAAGAAGTAATTTGGAAAACCTAGGTGTGGGCAGATTGAGCACCATAGGTTATACAATGACACGAACCCAAAAGTTTTGGCGCCCATATCAACTTATTTTAGCAATTACCACAGTTCATGATCCTATATTACCGCCAAGTTTTCATTTCTATCAGAATCAATGTACAATTAAGACATCTCAAGATCATTGAAACTACAGGTTCTTTTCATAAATACAGTCACTCCATTTGTGTCAAAAACTGAGATCATGAAAGGTCTCAACATGAAGCTACCTGTAGGATACTGGGTACCTATAACAGGTATATTACACATTTTGAACAACATTTTACAAAAACAAGATTACCCGGCGAGACCTTTAACTGGATCGTAAATAAAACTATTACCTCATAGGTAGTCTCCCTAGAGAGTTTCCCAGGGCACCAAGTCTCACGCCGCTTCTCCTGCATGATAGGACATAACCATGAATCAAATTCAAACACAAACAGAAGGATAACACTAATAAATATTAGAAAAAGGAAAATGGTTTCCACTTCTTTAGTTGGAGAGCAGCTCAAATGGAATCTAAAACTGATCTATAAGCTGAAGTCAAGCCCAACCTAAAGCCAATCTTGGAAATATGATAATAGAGTTTTTAAAAAAAGAAAAAGAAAAAAAGCTTTTATACCTAGCTGTAGCCTTAGGCCAAAAAAGATCATTTTGAATAACAAATCTTAAAGTATCACAGCAAACAGTCTAATCTCAAAATAAATTTAATCTGATTTCTATAACAACATAAAAGAATGAACCCTCCACTTTGATATATTCTTAAGGTATAAAACCAGCAAAAAGAATACATTAAAGAGTTTCTAACATTGATTATCATAGGACTGGGGAGTTAAAACTCAAGTAAGTGACAACTCTAATACACCATATCATCTAAAGGCTCAGCTATGGATACACCATATCGGGTTTGGGTGCCGGATATGGATACCTGTCTAGGTGTCAGATTCATTAATTTTCAAAAACTAAGATACAGTAACACCTCTAAAGACTTGGACATGGTTACACAGATATGTCCAGTATCCTCATATGTATAAACCAACTTAATTTTTTTTTGTTTCTTTCTCATATTTGAAAGTAAAGTGAAGATTTATATAGACTTCACAATTAGGATCAAAATCTAACTCATTCCTATTATCATTTTCTGTATGTTTTTTACAGCAAATGGAATTAACAATAATCAATACTCAAATCAATACCCACAAACAGGAGTATGAAAAGGTAACAGGCATTGTACCCCTAAACTGACATGGAAACAACACAAACTCAAATGACACACCTATTAAGTGTAAGAGTTTTATCTGTTCTGGTTTCTTAACTTGTAAGTTTATTAAGAAGAAATAAGAATGGTTACCGACTTCTCTAAACTACCTAAGAATACCATAGTACTAAATAAACTCTTAACTTAGCAACAGCATTTACTTTGGATCTCATTTTTAAAAACTTTTAACATTCAATTGTCATGTTTTAGAAGGATATATACATAAGAATAAATCTCAAGCATGTATTTTCTCTCTTTCAAAATGCTGATTCTTTTATTCATGTACCATTTTTCTGAAAACCAGGAAGGGCATCTTATTCTTACAATTTTCTTTTTAGAGAAAGCCACCTTGAAATGACGAGGGTTTTGGTAAAGGAGTAAAGGACCCTAACAAGTTTGAGCCATCAACAGCTGAATGATAAATACATAATAAAGCCAGGCTATTTAGACATCTTATTCTATCTAACTAAGCAAAACTTAAGCTAGTCTAGGCAAAGACAACAAATCATATTAAAAAACCAACCTTACAACCTTCATTTGCTAAGAAGTCTGCCAACAGATTATACCCCTGGGAACATGATTAAAAGAAAATTTCTGACCAATATCCAGCTGATTGCTTTCCTGCACTACCTTTACCTTCATGTCCAGCAGCTAAAACTTTAGTAATAAATTTCCTACTGAAATAAATTGTCTTTTTAATCTAATTACTAATGCATTTAGCAGTAGCACAGAAAAACAGACCCGATACCTACATGCCGCATCATTTACTACTTTCAAAGTATATCACCAGCATACTACTTTAAAGTATATCCGCTTGAACAAATTCAAACCTCATCCCATGTCTACAACCAATGCTATAAAAAAAAAAAAAAAAGTAGAATAAACACTATATGTTATGAAACAGATGAATCCCTTCATGTCTTGCTGAGAAGTTTAAACAAATTTTAGTAGTTATATACACCAAAGAGGTATCGTAAGATGTTTCTTTATACATGTAACTATTCTCTGCAGTGTTTCAGGAGAAAAGGAAGAAGAACATGAAAGTTTTTTATAATTCAATTCACAAGAGCAATTCTGATGTACAAAATTCTCCCCTTTAATTTTAAGGATATACAGAAAAAATTACAAAGACTAGATTCAATAGAATTAAATTTAGGAAAATAGAGTCAAGCACTTCAAATCGTTTTAGCTTTCAAAATACATACTACTGTGAAAATTTGACATGGAAAAAAGGAAATGCCAACTGAATCAAAAACCTTCTTGTAGATGTCATGATTCTCATTCTTATTAGAGCACAAAACCATAGAACTCAAATTCTCAATTTTCTTGGCTTGTTCCTGCAATCTTCTCTCACGCTCAGCCTGAGCTTTCTTTTCCTCCTCCAACTCTAGAGCCATTCTTTCCCTCTCAAGCTCAGCCTACATAGAAAACTCAGATTAACAACTATGAAATATTTGTTTAAGGTGATAGATGGTGCAATAAATTATGAAAAAACCTTCAATAAAGCATTGCGTAGACTGAGAATCTCCTCTTCAAGATGCTCTGAATGGGAATCCTTGAGCACAGATAAATTTAGAAATTAATAAAAACTTTCAAAGTATTGTCAACATGAAGTCATGGACTTTATTATGTCCTAATGTAAAAATATGCACCAGCAATTTGGCCCGAAGCTCTTCTATCTCCTTCTTTTGACGTTTTAGCAAAGCAGCATCAGTCAGTATCTATCAATCAATATGTGAAATAGGTTAACACGTGCATCAAAATTAATCAGTGAAGGGAAAACAGAGAAACAAATTGAAGCAATTCAAGGGACTCTCATAAGATAATAACGAGAGGTACACAAAGGATGTAACACTAAAATCACAAGGAAACCAAAAACAGACCTCATTCACATGAACACAGTTTGTTACATGTAATGCTCTACTAGCGAATTGAAGACTACTTTTAGTCTCATCAGCATGAGTCTGCAATCCAATAAAGAGCAGTTATGGATGGAAAGAACATTTTTCTGAGTAACAAGAATGTGATAAGCACACCATGCAACAGAAACCAAAAATAGATTGGATTTTTGCCACCACAAACTGGGTGTAAAATTAATCCAAACAGCAGAATTAACTCATCACTTAAGATTTTGATATGCACAAGAAGGATTTAATTAATAAGAGATCAAAATCAAAGTAGAAAATAAATCTGTTATACCATACTTCAAATTTTCAAAATGTAGTAACTATAAGATGATTTTTCTAAGGAATAAATAGCAAAATCTGTTTGTGTTTACTTCAGAAGTAGTTTAAGTTAGTGGAAATCATTATGAGAATTTCACACTAAGAAATTTGTTGACAGATCACCAGATTTGTATGAGAATGGATAAAATACTCTTTGCAGTGTATTAATACTGTAGTGATAATCCAGATACAATCAGATGACCAGTGTACTATAATAGTCATCAGCAATCATATTTCAGATTAGATGATGAAGGAAGCATATATATTGTAACTCTACATCTTAATGATATGGGTACCTGTTCTTTTAATTGAATAAGACGGTTATATCATTTACTTTAGGAAAGTAGTAATTTAATTAACAAGACATTTGAGGCATACACAGGGGACAGTTAACTAAGTTGTCTGTAGTTAAGAATGTTAAGTCCTAATAGTAAACCTTTAACTGGAATCCTACAGTCAAAATCAAGAACTTCCATCATTTCAAATCATAATTTTTAGTCAAACAAGTTATTCTTGCAGCCAGTATTATACCTGCCACCTAATACGTAATAATACAACAAATCAATTTCTCACTAGGATTTAGTTGAAGTATGTGTAGCTTTCGCCAGCAAAATCCCTGTAGGAGGCCTTTTTTCATAATAGCTACTTGAACAATAAAGTCTTCTCCCAAAAAAAGAATTCTTCAAGGCTTGGCCACAACTAAACGATTAGGAGTACAAAAAGCATGTGCATCAAACATGTCACTGCCACCAAGAAACTTAGGACCAAAGAGTTGAATAACAAGGAATGATTCAAATGATTATGCGACAAACAGAGCCGTAGGGATTCATAATTAGATACAAAAAAAAAAAGCCATGCTACCCACAACACTATGAAGAGAGAGAGAGAGAGAGAGACGAGAATTTTGTAATAAAAATGATGGACAAGTTGTCTTATGAATATTGAGATTTCCAGAATAATGTAAATAAACCACTGATATCATTGGCCTATTGGGACATTATAAACAATTTGCAGTAGTCATGCCAAAGTCACCACCTGTGCAAGTGTAATATTGCATATGATGGCAGTATTGGCATTTCCACCCAGTGCAGGCTGTAGAATACGTGTGAGCTTGCTATCTCGATAGGGAACATGGCCACTGCAATTCAAGATATGCATCACAAACTCTGGGGAATTTATAAACGATAACTTTAGAACAGTTCCAAGCCTACCCTTGGCTCTCAACACCTTCACTCAGTTTCTTTATCACAGTTCCTAATGTCATCAGGCTTTTGTTGATGTGAGAGCCCTCTTTAAGACGAACTCCTTCCGCTCCAGTCTTTGCAGCACGTTCTGAACCAGCCAAGTCCACCAAGTTCTAAAAGGAACTCTCACATGGAAAAAGTATAGTTAAAAAGAGAACTAAGAAAATTTGCACAAAATTTTTATATGTAATTTAGATTGGCAGAATTGTAATAGCAAAAACAATATTAATTCTTCCATGTATAATACCAGAACAGATACACGGACAGCATCGCATGTATTGTCTGAATCTGCATCTTCATTTTTCTCCCTACTCTCGATTATCTAAAGCAGCAGCAACTTAGTAAAAATCAATGAAAATACTCAAGTACCAAAAGATTTAAATGAGAAGCAGGCCCACCATGCGGAATATTGTATGTGATCTACTGCTGTACACATTCATATTTGTCTCTCCAATGTGACGATGAGCTGTAAAAGAGGAACAACAAACAAATTGTTGGCTGCAGATTGACTATTTCAATAACAAGACAGACTATTTCTTCCTCCCTCCCCCCCGCTCCAAGGGCTCCCAGCCCTTCTCCTTCCTCTTACAAAGAGGAAAAGAAAGAATAACCAAGTGACAATAACTAATTGCAACGCAACAGCTTCTGAACTGCATAAAAAATTTGTATGCACATCTTAAAATTGAACCCTTGATCAAATTCTTTTCAGTGTTGGAACTTTTCACACTACATGAAGCAACATTTTGAAAAGAATACATATTTATGCCACATAGAAAACAGATATAGCTGTATATCAGAAATGGTTTCTTTTTCTTCTTTTTTAGTTCGGGTGCCCAAAAGTCAACTTCTAATTACTCAAAGGAAGAAAATGAAAGAATACAAGAAATGTTGTGGTGAGAAACGAAGGGCAATTACATCGAGTAAATTTGGAACTTACATTCACCAAACTCCATAAGCCCCAAAACTTGCTCAGTGGAGGCCACAATTTCTTCTCTTAAACCAGCAACAAATATTCCCCTCTTGATTTGAGGGATGAGTGAGTAGTTTATAAGGATCACATATAAGGTAAATGGTCATCAGACATAATTGAGTACCTCAATGCTTTCATGTATTTGCAGTTTTCGGTGCTCAGGAGCTAAGAGATCATTGATTTCCTCATTGTAGATCTCCATATATGACATCCGTAAAAGAAATTCTCGATCCACTTCCTGGAAGTAAACTTTTAGACAAAATATCCGAGGTTTCTCATTATGTAAAACCAGGACCTTACTATTCATCTTGCAGATCTAGTAGATTATACATTAATAAGCATGTTGAAGAAAACAATATACTAGCTGAACCAAATAACAAATGATTATGCTATGGTGAGTTGTCTGAACCATAAAGTCACAATAGCAGTGGTGATTTATTAATTTGCAAGAATTTGATGTCGATAAATATTTTTCAACACATTGTACTACATGGGAATAAAAGACTTAAAGAAGAAAATTTTCCATTATCAAATTAAGTGCTTTCAAATCTTTAATATAATCCCTCAACAGTTTAAAATCCATGAAACATGGGTGTCATGCACATGCTTAATTTGAAAGCCAGCTGCATGATGCATAACTAAAGCTATAAAGCTCATTCTCAAACTATTTGATTGAAAAAAAAATTAACTAAACCTCACATAGCCTTGCTTGGTCCATGTAAGCTAATAAGTTGTTGAAGCTTAACAATAGATCAAGCTCCGTCACGGTCAAACACTTGAAGTGTTTCTGACTTTGAATGGTCGAAAAGATCAAACAAGTTTATACCCATGTCCCGCTATCAACATCTTATTATATGTTGTAAACACTTATTTGCTGCCTTATTAACAATGATTTACAATCTATGGTTGCAAAAACTGCTTCAGCAGTTAAACCCCCTCCATAGGTCCACCATGCTTCAAGAAGGAAAAAGGACAACTGTAGGTTGGAATGATAACTTTTCATACTGGATATAGATTTAAAGCCGTGCTAAAATGCAGTGAGCACAAAGAACATTATTTGCATACTTAGTGACAATACGTGATGCTTATATAGCAATCAGACATTGTCATCCGAATATGCTTATATAGCAATCAAAGGTTGGCATGATAACTTTTTCAAACTGGATATAGGTTTAAAGCCATGCTAAAATGCAGTGAGCATAAAGTCATTGTTCGCGTAATGACAATACATGATGCTGATATAGCAATCAAACATTATCATCCAAATATGAGATTTGTTAAAAGTAGACATAAATTTCATCTGAGAGCACAGCCCTAAAACATGTAGCCTTACTACAGTAATTGCAAAGGAAACTTTAGAACATCAAACCCAGGGATTCCCAATTCACAACCTAAGTCTTCATTTCATCAAAGATCTCAGGTTGTAACTCTTTTCTTGAGATGGTGCAGGGCCTTGTTTGGCAAGCAAGTTTTTGGCCAAACTTGTCTGCTACAAGTTTTTTAACAACTTTAGCTACAGTAACCTCAAAAAACTTCTCAAAATTTTTAAACTATACACCTCAAAAATTCCAAAAATTTACACGCTTCAAAAAATTTTTCTACAACTTCTACAGTAAGTTACAGTAAAATTTTAGACAAACACTCAAAAAACTCACTTGTCAAACGGGGCTCTTATTGTAGATAGGTAGAATTGTTACTTTGTAGGCACTTCCTTGGTTGATTTTCAAATAATTTACATAACATATGATAGATTTACATAATTCTGCTAAGAAGTGACCAAAGTTTGTGACTTATTATTGATGTACTCATAGCCTATACCTATATTTGCATAAATTGAATTCCAGGGCACAGTCTTCACAATCTCATAAAACTCATCAGCTAGTTATGTACAAAAGTAAAATTTCAAAGCTAAGAAGTAAATCTTGCTCCTCCATCCCATTATGCATCAGATTGCTACGCCTAGCTGACAATGAACTGCAAAATTGAGTCAAAGCTATGCACAGTTTGGTATACTCTATCAGGAGATAACAAAGTAAGAACTGCTAGAGATTCCTATGCCAGAGAGGAACTTCTCACACTCTTCAGGAAAAAAAAAAAAAAAGATTCTTAGGAACTCATTATATTAAATGTTTGCCTGTTAGACTAAGCTTTTGTAGTATTAACAAAGAGAAAATGACAGCTTAGGTCCATTATCCTTGTATCAGGTTGCACTTTAGTCCCTTATTTATTTCATTAGACAGATTTGATCCCTTATCTTCATACCCAATTGTAACTTTAGTCCCTTAATCTTCCAGTGGACATATTTTGGCCCCTTATCTTCATGTCCCTACTTGCAACTTTGGTCGCTTATCTTCCAGTAAAAAAATTTAGTGCTGTATCCTCTCCAATTCGTCCCAAAGGACAACTAACCATATGCCTGTAATAATTGACACCTTAGGAACTCTTCAAAGTGCCCCCATAGAAACTTATCCAGGCACTCTAAAGCAAAGAAAGAAAATTAGCGGAAATTATGGCAGATAGCTATGAAATAATTTCATTCGAAGATTTCAACTAGTATGTAATATCTTGACCTAAATCTATTTTGATTTTAGTGGATTTATAACAGAATCGGAGCAATCTTAATCTTATTTTATCTTAATTTTGCTTAAAATAGGAGTCTACAGGTGTGACAGCTAATTTACTAAAGCCTTTTAAAATGCCTTTATACATATTTACTAAGGGACCAAAAATGTCCCCTGAAATAGACAACTGAGTAAAGTTGAATTAGAGTATGAAGATAAAGACTAAATGTGTTCACAAGAATAGATGAGGAACTTAAGGGGAACTAGCTGTACATATAAGGAATCAAAACTGTCATTTTCCAATCAGCATTTATGCTGTCTAATTTTGTAGCAATAATAGTTGTTAGTTGCCCATGGGTTCCCCTAAGGCTACAGCACATAGGGATATGCACTCTAGGTTGTAGTTAATGGTGCATACACAATCTGAATTCATAGCATGTTGTAATTCCTGTATGTAAAGCAACCATGTAATAAAATCACTATAACGTTCAATATAACAATGCCCTAAGCATAAATGTATATTAAAAAGAAAACCAAGTCAAAAATCTCCACTACAGCACAGTGCAAGGTTCAAATAGCTTGGGTTACAGCACACTATCAGTTGTTGTGATAGTAATAGGAGGCAAAATGAGCAGAAGAAATTAAGACTTCATACATAGCTGGAAGAAATGACAGCTACCTCATGTATAGTTTTGAACAAATCATACACAGCAAGAGGAATGACTCCAGGCTCGGAAGCTGACCCGCGCATCGTATGGGTTTTACCACTACTTGTTTGTCCATATGCAAAAACAGTCCCTAAACAGAACAATTTGAAACATATTCCTAAGCTTGAGCCACGGAAAAAGTATGGAAACCAAAATTCTAATTCCTTCACACACTTAAATCAGCATTGAGTACATGTCATAAAAGCAAGAATTGACACATTTCCTTGATACAATCAAATTACCATTAAACCCACGAACTGCAGCAGCGACCAAGTCCTTAGTTCGAGCGAGATAAACCTCCGCAGTTTTGCATTTCTCCTCAAAAACTCGATCTAAACCCAAAACCAAGAAAATCTCAAACTCCAAATAAAAGAAGACTTCCAAATAACTCAATTGCAGACAAACATGAGAAAGGAGACTACCAAATTCGAACTTGCAGGAAGTCTGATTAGGCAAAAATATTGAATTTCCCGAAATTCGCCATGGGCTGTTCTTGGCATCCTCTGGAGATAACGGTCTTGCCCTCACGGATACATGAATTCTCTCCATGATTATGCCTGTCCCACCAAAGAGTCGGAGAAACCGATTGGTTAGGCTGGACCGTTAGGGTTTCGACACCGGCGGGAAGGGGAAATGATTTGCGGAAGTATTTAAATATTTTATTTTCCCGCCTGGTGGAGTTGCCTTGCGGGGTGAGTGAGGCAAATTACAAATGGCGCCTACTGCTGCTGTCGTTTAAGTCGTAACTGTTTGTTGAGGGCTTTAATGCCCAAAATGTCGAGCTACATTTGTTAAGTTGTGATTGTTGTCAAGGACTTTATATGAGAATCCGAAATTTCCTTTATCTGATTTATTTATTTATTTATTCATTTGTTTCAATTAATTTATTTCATTCATTTTAATTACATCTGTA
The DNA here is from genome assembly GCF_036785885.1 of Coffea arabica. NCBI lineage: Eukaryota > Viridiplantae > Streptophyta > Magnoliopsida > Gentianales > Rubiaceae > Coffea > Coffea arabica. The sequence continues at coordinate 48,978,533 of NC_092321.1, forward strand.
TGGTACATTGCCTCATTTTATATTTTTAACACGTTTGCTTTTAAACTTAATTTTTCTGTCGCCCAATTAATGAAAATTAGAGAAACATGTTTTTCGAGATAATATTTGGTCTCAGAGTGCAGTGGTCTTGGAGAGTTAAGGATGATCAACTGTAGACTAAGAAAAGTTAATTGAGGGATTAGAGGTGAGTGATTTGAATTAAATTCAATTAGGAGCACTAATGGACCACTATTCAATTGTTGATTTTTGCACCCTCAAAAGTAGCTTTATGTCACTTATTTCTTTCACCAAATCACTTCACAAAAATCACACAAAACCCTCTCTCTTCTTCTCCCTCTTGGCCGAAACCCTTCCTCCCCCTTTTCATCTTCATCCTCTCCAATTTGCTCACTAAACTTGCTCCAACCTTACTCACACTTTGGGTCATCTTCAAGTTTGGTAAAAGACTTGGAGGAGGGAAGATTTTTGGAGGTTTAGTGCTTGGTTTCTTAAGGTTTTGCTTGCTATCCTTGGAAGAAGGTAAACCCTCCAAACTCCCATTTTTCTTTCATCTTTTAGTTAGTTTTTACCTAGATAAACTTTGGGTTGTTGATGGGTTCCATGAACCTTGACATTAGGTAGCATGCCTTGAGGATATTCTTGCTTTCTTGACTTACTCTTAGGAAGATGCCTTGAGGAAGATTATTAGGTAGTGGCCTTGAGGATTTCTTGGTTGTTGGTTGTTGTTTTAGTAAATTCTAACTTGGTTTTGGTTTGAGAGTTTGAGGAAAAATTTGGAGAGAAAGAAACTAGGGCTACTATCCGAATTTTTGAGGGAGTGATTCTCTTGTTTTAATTTCGAAATTTGTGGTTAAATTGATGCAAAAATGCTTGCTACATGTTGGGTTATGTATGTGTAAATTATCTTCCAAAAATCACTTCATTTGAATGAGTTAAAGTTAAGTTTAAAGGAGGAAAACAAACCTGGAAATTTCTGATCAGGGCACCCGACCAGTGTGCACTAAACAGCACGTAATTTTTTGTGCAGGAGTCAAAATCAAGTGACGTTTATGGCATGTGAAACTAGACACCGAGGGCTTTCTAACGGTATAAAATACATCTGCTTGTTCATTTTCTATGAGTTGCAGTGAACCGGCAAAGTTGGCTGTTTTCTCTTACTGTTTTAATCGTGGGACAAGCACAGCTGCAGTTTGTAACTCGATTTCACTCCCCTTACAAAATGAATTTGAAGATAGTTTCTTCTAGTGATTTTTAGTATTTTGAATTTAGTTTTCAGTGCCGTAAACCACGCTAATTTTGGACTTGTGTAGCCTTAGATATGACCTGATTTAGAAACTGCATCGGGTGTTCCAAAGCTGGAAGTTCGTGTTTCAGATTTCAAAAACCAGCTTTCGAAAAACTGTTGTATATTGATGTAAAAAAATCCAAATTAAATTCCGTTTATTGCGTTTGAAACTAGATTTGGAGTTCTTTTAGTAGTACAAATTTCAGAGGCTAGTTCGATTCCTATGAATTTTTCTAAATTTTCAAATTTCGCTGAAATTCAAGACTGTTTTGCCCTGTTTTTACTAAAGCAGCAATTTGGAGCTAAGATTTGACTGATTTCTGATTTGAATCTGGAAAATGTATCTTCTAGAGAGTTTTATTCATTGAGTCTATTTTCCAACGGTATAAGATTTGCAATTTTTGAATTTATGGAATTCTAATTATGATTTTTCAAAGAACATTGCCAAAACTGAAAATTTTCTTATAAAGTGACAAAAACTCCAAAGTGGTTTGGAAACATTTTCTAGGTTTCAAGCCTAACCTTCTTGATTATTTGCACCTCATTTCATACTTGGGAAATGAATTTCACCTCCTAGTCTTATACCCTCGGTTTCCATGAAAATGAACCATAAATTGAGTGGTTTAGCTAGAGTAATTCTTGAAGAATTTCACTAGCTTCATATTTGAAACTTGGAGCTTTTAACTCCAATATTTACCATAAATTAAGTAGCGTTTTGATGGATTTTGACATCATAAGTTTAGAAAACGTAAACGCTCATTTATATTTTAAAACTTTGGCATAGGATTAGAAGTTTTAAGATATGAAAATAATTTTTTTTCCTCGATTTTCGTGCCAAAAATTAAGCGTGGTACTCTTCTTTTGAAATCAAAATTTCTTGCCACGACTTGATTCGAAAATGACTTATGAATCCTCCTTGAGTATTATTTCAGTAATTAAGCGAGAAAGTCTCTTTTAATTCGACTTGAGCTTGTGGCTCTTGAGTGTGGGTAGCACGGGGATATTTTCTCTTAGCTTTAATCGAATACCTAGGTAACCGTGATTGTGCATGTCTCAAGTGATCACGTGGACACCGAAGAGCTCGTTTGACCTCTTGCTTTTGCTTTCGTTTTACTCTTGACTTTTAGTGAGTGTCAAGTACATGCTTCATGTTACTATAATTGAAATGATACTTGTCCAAATGTTATGTGATTCTTGTGATTTGTGAACTTATCGAAACAAAGGTGTACTTTATTGCCTTCGTCCTCTCCCTCTTAAATAATTTCTATTTGTTTCATGAATGTTTGTGACTTGCACTTGTAATCGAACATGTTTTTAACTCGTGAGCACTGAGCGGCAGCATGTACCACACCCTATTCGGGTCGGAGGTGCCTCTTATCTTGACTCAGTGCTATGATCGATTTTAAGTTGATTGGAGCATTGTCTCATCGACCAATTGTATTTGTGGGGACGCCTCAACCCATTGGCTAATCTCGTAACTCGAACCGGCAAATGGCTTGATCAAACAACTTGGTGAACCATGAAAAAATTATATAGTTTGATCTTTTGAAATCTTGTTTGGCATACTCGAATAGTACTGCCACCTCGTGCTTGTTTGGTTCCGGATCCGAGAGGGTGATATGGTGGATGGAGGAAGTAAGTGGAGCTCTACGGACATGTTGCTACTTGAGTTGACGGAGAATCAACCAAAGATGGTTTGAACCGGCTGAGACGTGGGATTAGCTCCTGAGAGTTCCTGTATCCTTTCTACTTGTGTTTACTTTCTACTTGCTCACTTGTATGAAATTAATGTTAAGTCGCTTTTAAGTGTGTTATTTGATTTAATTCGTGCTACTTGCTTGCTGGTCTGATTTTCTTGGCCTCACTGAGCGTTAGCTCACCCTAAGTTGTTATTCCTTAACAGGTTTTGGAAGTGGAAGTTGGGAACTCTAGACTAGCGATTTTTTGTTGAAACTAGTAAATCTTTTGTATGATATTGGAGACATTTGAAGTGTAAACTTTGTTATATTTGGATTTTTGGATTGTAATTGTAAATGGTAGTTTTAGAAGAATTTGGCTTGTATATTCGAAATATTCCTTTAATCCTAAATCTATGGTTGGCTTGTAGTTCTCTATTAAGCTAGAATGAGTATGTGAGTCCTGACGAGAGTTGGGCAGGCGCCCCGCTAATACCCTAGGGTTCGCCCTAGGGAGAGATAAGGGCGTCACAGTTGGTATTAGAGTACTATGTTTGAAATACTTGGAATAATATTAGGAGTTCTTAGTCGTGAATTTTTTGTCATAAAAATCCATGATAAATTTTAAGTTAAATCTTTGAATGACACCAGTGATTTTAAAGACCTAGCCTTTAGTTTTGTGGGTTATTTGTAGGAAATGGACAGTGGCAGCGATAGTGATAAGGATCGAGGGACCTCCCCCAATGATTTGATTTCGCATGGTCGGAGGCGGACCCCTCTTCGGTGATCACCCGCCAGGCGAGTTAGAATGTGCCCGTGCCGTGAGAGGTTCTCCTACCCTAATCACGTGGTGTTAGGGTAGTTGAGCAGAGGAGACAGTTGACCCATGACCTCAGGGTAGTTCGAGCAGAGAGGGAGGTGATGAGGGCCACTATGGAGGACCAAGCAGCCAGGATTCAGGAGCTGGAGACTAGCGTTCTCGAGGAGCGTCAGAGGACTGACGCCTCCCACGCTCAGCTTCAGGCGACCGATTGGTGCCTCATTCAAATTGTGGAGGAAGTGAGAAACCGTGTGGACGGTATTCTAATAGAGTGTGGGACCATGGACGATCACATAGAGGAGGTCATGGGTAGAGGAAGACCTGGGGATGTTGCCCCTGGTAATAACGAGGAGATAAAGCCCATGGAGAAGAAGTCCGAGGAGGATCCTTCTGAGGATGTGGGGTCTACTAGTATGGTCCATTTAGACTAGTGATCTTCTGATCTTTTGATTTTGTTAAGGACTTAGAAGGGGTGATCCTCGCCTTGAGACCTTTTGTGTTTTATTACATATACCCCTATATTTTGAGGCACTTGAATGCCTGTGTCTTGTAGTTGATAGTATTGACTTGTTTTATGAACTCTTGACTTGTAACATAACTTTTAGTTTATGTAAAAAATTATGCTTTAATTTCAAGTGTTCTTGCAACTTGCAAATGCTTTTAAATTTTTATGCTTATTTTTTCTCTTTTAATTATGCGTTTAGACTTTTACTAAATGGATCGACGAGGACGTGGATGGGGTCGTGGGCGTGAGTTTCGGTAACCCCGCACTCTCGATAAAGATGAGGGATCAGTGACTGGTCCGAACCAAAACTCTAAAAATGAAGTGAGTGACCAAGTGGCTACTGCTTTTAACCATATAACTGACGTTCTTGAGCGTTTAGTTGAACACTAACACCCTGAACCGGTCAACCCGCCTAAAAATCAAGAGAGGGGTGAGGATAGAGCCCTAGAGATTTTCTTGAAATTCACCCCATCTAGATTTCACGGAGGATCTGATCCCATAGCGGCAGAAAAGTGGTTTGAAAAGATGGTAGAAATCTTTGCCGCCCTAGATTATGCCGAGAAAAGGCAGGTGAATTTCACCGTTTTTCAATTCGAGGGAGTGGCGCGCTTATGGTGGAATGTTGTGAGAAGGAAGTGAGAGAGAAAATAAACCCCCTGAATTTGGGTAAATTTTGAGAGGGAGTTTAATGTCAAGTTCTTTCCGCCTATGATACAAGAAAAAAGGAAGGACGAATTTATTAAGTTGAAACAAGGGTTGTTAAGTGTAGCTGAGTATGAGGAACGGTTTATCAAACTTTTTAATTTTGCCCCTGAACTAGTGGTCACGGAGCGCAAAAGAATAAGGAGATTCATTCAAGGGTTAAATGTAAAAATTCAAGAATCCCTAACAACAGCCCAGATCACCACTTTCACGGATACCTTGGATAAGGCACAAAGGGTAGAGAATGCTAAATTCCAATCCAAAGCCTTTCATGCTAGAAAAAGGGGTAACCCAAGTACTGCCCCTGGACTGTCCGCGAAGTCTACCCAACTCCTTAAGATGGGAAAAGGGGTTGGAGGAGTGAAGATGTCCGAAAAATCAGGAGGAATTCCATCAAGGGAAGCTCGCCAAAAGGAAATCAGAGTGTGCGAGGTCAGCAAAAAGGAAATTCTCAAGTTGGTCAGGCCGTGACTTCTCATGTGACTTGTGGATATTGTGGCAAGCCTAACCACACCAAGATCGATGTTGGAGAAAATAAGAAAAGTGTCTGCTCTGTGGTAGTGTCGAGCATCAGATCTTGAGTTGCCGTAATGTCTCTAAGAAAGGTAAAAATACTCAGCAGCCTGCTAGATCCTCTTCAAAGCAGTCGAGTGCCGGAGGGAGCTGACCAAAAATGCCAGTTAGGATTTATGCCTTAGACAACCAGCAAATTCCTAACCCAACTGAAGTGGTGGAAAGTACGATCTCCATTTTTCATCGCCTAACTAGGGTTTTAATTGATTCCGGGGCAACCCATTCATTCGTAAATCCTAACTTTATGAAGGGTATAAGTGTAAAGTGTGATTTTTTATCTTTTGATTTGGAAATTAAGACTCCTACGGGGGACCAGAGCTTAATTACTAATAAGATTTATAGAAATTGTGAGATTTGCCTTGGTGAGAGGAAATTGTTAGCAGATTTAATGAGCCTAGCAATTAAGGGATATGATGTGATACTTGGGATGGATGGATTAGCTCGATACCATACTCAATTGGATTGTAAGGTGAAATTAGTAGAATTGCGCATCATGGGGGAAGCAACTTTGAAGTTAGATGTGAGGGGTAGACTAGTATCTTCTACTTTAATTTCGGGGATTCGAGTTAAGAAATTGTTGAGTAGTGGGATTAAAGGATATCTAACTTTTCTTATAAATACATTTGGGGATAAGGTGAAGTTGGAAAACGTACCAGTAGTAAAGGAATTTTTTGATGTCTTTCCCGAGTAATTAGAGACATTGCCTCCGAAGAGAGAAATAATATTTAAAATTGACGTAGCTCCAGGGACGACACCTATCTCTAAGACGCCTTACAGAATGGCTCCAGTTGATTTAAAAGAATTGAAATTGCAGTTGTAAGATTTATTAGAAAGAGACTTTATTAGAGAAAGTGATTCACCGTGGGGAGCTCCAGTGCTCTTTGTTAAGAAGAAAGATAAAAGTTTAAGACTATTGATAGACTATTGAGACTTGAATGATGTGATCATTAAGAACAAATACCCTTTGCCTCACATAGATGACTTATTTGATCAGTTGCAAGGGGCCGTGGTATTTTTCAAGTTAGATTTGAGGCAAGGCTATTACCAATTGAAGATCCTAAAAGCGGATGTGCCTCAGACCGCTTTCAATTCGAGATATGGGCATTTTGAATTTGCAGTTATGTCTTTTGGGTTAACTAATGCGCCAGCAGCATTTATGGAGCTGATGAATCGGGTCTTTAAGCTGTATTTGGATCAATTTGTGATGATATTCATTGATGACCTATTGGTGTACTCTAAATCTCGAGAAGATCAAGAACGACACCTGAGAATAGTCTTGCAAACCCTGAGAGAGCACCCACTTTTTGCTAAGTTCAATAAGTGTGAGTTTTGGTTGGAAGAAATAGCCTTTCTAGGTCATATAATCTCTAATGAAGGGATTACTGTCGATCCAACTAAAGTAGAAGCGATTTCTAAGTGGAAACAACTAGAAAATCCTACCGAAATTTGGAGTTTTTTAGGGTTAGCAGGGTATTACCGCCGGTTTATCAAGAACTTTTCTAAGATCACGAAACCCCTAACCGAGTTGACTAAGAAATATGGCAAGTTCATATGAGATTCTAAATGCGAGAAAGGGTTCCAGGAGTTGAAAAAGTGTTTGATCGAAATACCTGTATTAGCATTGCCGAGCGGAGGAGATGGTTTCATAGTTCATACGGATGCTTCAAAGGACGGTTTAGGGTGTGTGTTAATGCAAAACGGAAAAATAATTGTGTATGCCTCTCGTAAGTTGAAATCTCATGAGTAGAATTATCCGACTCATGATTTGAAGTTAGCGATAGTGGTGTTTGCCTTGAAAAAGTGGAGACATTATCTGTATAGGGTGACTTTCAAGGTTTTCACCGATCATAAGACTGTTAAGTATTTATTCTCCCAGAAGGAGCTGAATTTGAGGCAACGTAGATGGGTGAAATTTTTGGAAGATTATAACTGTACGCTTAACTATCACCCTGAAAAAGCTAATGTAGTGGCAAATGCCCTAAGTCGTAAGGTACAAGTGGCCAGTTTAATGGTGAGAGAATGGCACATGCTAGAGGAATTTAGTATTTGAAACCCGCGTCTTGAGCCACAGAGGGTAATTTTTGGAAATATCACTGTGAAGCCTACCTTGTTCGATCGAATTAAAGAAACTCAAAAAAGAGATCCTGGAGGGCAAAAATGGATTGAGAAAGTTCAAAAAGGGGAAAAGTCCTATATCAATTTGGGGACAGATAGAGTGTTAAAATTTAGAAATCGCTTAGTGGCGCCAAAAGATGAAGGGCTAAAGAAGAAAATTTTGAACAAAACTCACTGTTCCAAGTATACGGTGCACCCTGGAGGTAATAAGATGTATCAGGACTTGAAGAGCCTTTATTGGTTGGAGAATTTGAAAAGAGAAATTGTCCAATTTGTTCGAGTCTGTCTCACTTGCCAACAAGTTAAGATCGAGCATCAGAAGTCGTCTGGATTATTACAGTCGTTGGAGATACCTGAGTGGAAGTGGGAGAATATCACTATAGATTTCGTATCAGGGCTACCAAGGATTCAGAGAGGGCACGACGCTATTTGGGTAATAGTGGGTGGGTTGACCAAGTCTGCTCACTTTTTGCTAATTAGCATGAAGTTCTCCTTGAAAAAATTGGCTAAATTGTATTTGGACGAAATTATAAGGTTGGATGGGATACCGGTGAGTATAGTATTAGATCGGGACCTTAGGTATGTGTCTCGATTTTGGTAGGGATGTAATCGAACCGAGCTGCGAGCAGCTCGGTCAAAAGCTTGACTCGAACTCGGTCAAATCGAGTTTGAGTCGAGTTCGAGCAGCTCGATAAGGCTATCGAGTCGAGTTCGAGCATCCAGAAGCGATGCTCGAAGGCTCAACGAGCCTTATCGAGCATTTTAATTTTAATTATTTAATATATTATTATTATAAAATTACCCTTATACCCAAAAGAATTGTCGAATTTACGAAATATTTCAAGTCATATAAAAATTTTAAAAGGGCAATAATGTTTCTTTGCTCAAAAATTATCAAAAAAATGAATTTTAATAACTCGAGCTCGACCGAGCTCGATACTCGAGCCCATGCGAGTCGAGCTCGAGTATTGCAAGCAAGCTTCGAGCTCGAGCTCGAGCTCCAATAATACTACTTGCTCGAGCTCGAGCACCTTATCTATATGTCGAGTCGAGCTCGAGTATGGCGATACTCGAGCTCGACTCGACTCGATTACAGCCCTAGATTTTGGCAAAAAATGCAAGAAAGTCTAGGGATTAAGCTGAATTTTAATATCACCTATCACCCGCAGACCGATGAACAATCGGAAAGGACGATCCAAACCCTAGAGGACATGTTGAGGTCTTGTACTTTAGATTTTGGAGAAAATTGGAGTCAGTACCTTATGTTGGTGAAATTTGCTTATAACAATAATTTTCATTCTTCAATACAAATGACTGCTTACAAAACCCTTTATGGTCGAAAGTGTCGGTCTCCGATTCATTGGGACGAAATTGGAGAAAAGAAGATTTTTGACCCGACTACTGTACCTTGGATTGAGGAAGCCTTTGAGAAGATGAAGTTGATACGTCAGAGGATTCAAACAGGTCAAAACCGCCAAAAGAGCTATGCAGATAATCGGAAGAAAGATTTGGAGTTTGAGGTCGGAGATAAAGTGTTCCTCAAGATTACACCTTTGAAAACAAGCCTAATGGCGGAAAAAAAGAAGAAGTTACAACCGAGATTTGTGGGACCTTATAAGGTCATCCAGTGCATAGAGAACGTGGCTTACAAGTTGAAATTACCTTTGAGATTATCCAAAATTCATGATGTCTTCCATGTCTCCAAGCTTAAGAAATATCATCTCGACCCGTCCTATGTGTTACGACCGGAAGAAATAGAAATTGATGAGAATTTGTCATATGAGGAAAGGCTGGTAAACTCTTAGATCAAAAAGTAAAAGAGTTAAGACACAAGCAAATCCCTCTAGTGAAGGTCTTGTAGAGGAAGCATGGAATCGAGGAAGCAACTTGGGAAGTTGAAAAGGAGATTCGAAGGAAGTATCTAGAGTTATTTGTAAATCAAGGTATGAATTTCGAAAATGAAATTCTTTTAAATGGGAAGGATGTGGGACCCGAAATTTCCTTTAACTGGTTTATTTATTTATTTATTCATTTGTTTCAATTAATTTATTTCATTCATTTTATTTACATCTGTATGGTACATTGCCTCATTTTATATTTTTAACACGTTTGCTCTTAAACTTAATTTTTTTGTTGCCCAATTAGTGAAAATTAGAGAAATATTTTTCGAGATAATATTTGGTCTGAGAGTGCAGTGATCTTGGAGAGTTAAGGATGATCAACTGTAGACTAAGAAAAGTTAATTGAGGGATTAGAGGTGAGTGATTTGAATTAAACTCAATTAGGAGCACTAATGGACCACTATTCAATTGTTGATTTTGCACCCTCAAAAGTAGCTTTATGTCACTTATTTCTTTCACCAAATCACTTCACAAAAATCACACAAAATCCTCTCTCTTCTTCTCCCTCTTGGCCGAAACCCTTCCTCCCCCCTTTAGCCAAAAATTTCATCTTCATCCTCTCCAATTTGCTCACTAAACTTGCTCCAACCTTACTCACACTTTGGGTCATCTTCAAGTTTGGTAGAAGACTTGGAGGAGGGAAGATTTTTGGAGGTTTAGTGCTTGGTTTCTTAAGGTTTTGCTTGCTATCCTTGGAAGAAGGTAAACCCTCCAAACTCCCATTTTTCTTTCATCTTTTAGTTAGTTTTTACCTAGATAAATTTTGGGTTGTTGATGGGTTCCATGAACCTTGACATTAGGTAGCATGTCTTGAGGATATTCTTGCTTTCTTGACTTACTTTTAGGAAGATGCCTTGAGGAAGATTATTAGTTAGTGGCTTGAGGATTTCTTGGTTGTTGGTTGTTGTTTTAGTAAATTCTAACTTGGTTTTGGTTTGAGAGTTTGAGGAAAAATTTGGAGAGAAAGAAACTAGGGTTGCTGTCCGAATTTTTGAGGGAGTGATTCTCTTGTTTTAATTTCGAAATTTGTGGTTAAATTGATGCAAAAATGCTTGCTACATGTTGGGTTATGTATGTGTAAATTATCTTCCAAAAATCACTTCATTTGAATGAGTTAAAGTTAAGTTTAAAGGAGGGAAACAAACCTAGAAATTTCTGATCAGGGCACCCGACCAGTGTGCACCAAACAGCACGTAATTTTTCATGCAGGAGTCAAAATCAAGTGACGTTTATGGCATGTGAAACTAGACTCCGAAGGCTTTCTAACGGTATAAAATACACATGTTAGTTCATTTTCTATGAGTTGCAGTGAACCGGCAAAATTGGCTGTTTTCTCTTACTGTTTTAATCCTGAGACAAGCACAACTGCAGTTAGAATGAGTGTGCGAGTCCTGACGAGAATTGGGCAGACGCCCCATTGATATCCTAGGATTTGCCCTAGTGAGAGGTGGGGGCGTCACACTTTAACGTCCATTGATCTGGATTGGTGAAGGGCAATTTTGGTTTCAAAAAAATTAAGGGCTTGTTTGAATTGCATTTTTCTGGATTTTTTTGTCGAAAAATTGCTGTAACGATTTGATATATGTAAGATAAAAGGTAATTGAAAAATATGTTTACGAAAAATGTAACAATTTTTCTTTGAAAATTTCCTGTCCAAACAAGGTCTAGGATTTAAAGATCAGCTTTGGCCGGAAAGGGGAATATCTAGGCAAATCTGGTCATGACTAGAAAGGGGAAGGGGGAGTTTGGTAGGGAAAGAGAGAAGGGATGGGAAGGGGAAAGAAGGAAGAAGGAGGGGAGAAGAGGAGGAGAGGAAGAGAAAAAGTAGGAGGGAGGAAGGAGAGAGCAAGGGGAGAATGAGAAGAGGAGAGGAGAGAGAGGACGGACAGTAGTAGTAATGGTATCGGAGGAGGGAGGGGGAGAGGGGTGGTGATGAAGGTGTGTTGTGGTGGGTGGTACGTGGTAGATGAAAGAAGAAAAGGTGATAGGTTTTTTTTTAAATTTTTTGTTTGTATTTTTGTAAGTTGTATTTTAAATTTTATCGTTTAGATGTTTTTAGAATATGTTAGTGTAGTATTGTATTTGAAAAACTTATCTATGAAAAACACCCTAATCCAAGCACGCCCTAAAGTCTAAGTCTTAACTTACAAATATAGCAGTCATTATCGTGAGGGTTAAATGCACTAAAACTCATATGAACTCAACTCTGTGCCCAATTGAAATTGACCGTCTAAACTTCCTAAATAGACACTCAACTCTAATTTTTTAGTTTTTGGAGAAAAGTGCTCTTTCCATTTTTTTTCTTTTCTCTTTTTTTTTCTACTACTTTTTTTCTATTTTTCTTGTTTCATCTTTTTTCTCCTTCTATCATGCCACTATTTTCTTTCCTTTCCTATTATTATTACTAATTGTATACTTATAATGTTTTATCTTCTTCTACTTATAAATTATTCTTGTTGTAATTTGTTTGGTTGTGTATTTATACTACTAGTAATTCATGACAAGTTACATGGCATAAGAAAATGCTATATTCTTATCGTAACTAAAAGAATATATATCCTCGCAACTTAATTACCTAAACAAATATAAACAAACTAGAATATATGAATACTTAATATTTAAAAGTAAATACCAAATGAGCAAAACAGCTAGTATTTTTGTTCACTCTTTTTTTTTAAACTATGTGTACAGTTGGAACATGTTAATGGAACTCTCATTTTTGTTAATAGAGTTCTTGTAGATCTTTTGACCATGCAAATTAAACAAAAACTCCTCTACTCTTCATTGATTTTTGAATAAATTATTTTTGTGAAATAGTAATTAAAATGAAAAGTACAACATTTTTATCCTCACAAATGAGTAAAAATTTCATGAAGAACGACATTAACAAATAAGGGAGTGCCATTCATATTTTCATTATTTTTGTTTTGATCTTATTTTTTGTCACTTTTACTATTAATAATTAATTAAGTAATAGTTTTCAGGTGTTTAGATGTATTTAATTAATCTAAACACTATAGGAAATATACCTTGCATAGATAACATTTATCTGTTAGTGAACATAAAAAAAGATGTACAAAAAATTTTAGTTTGAGTATATTAAGAATAATATATTAAAATAACACTAGCAAAAAGAAGAAAGTAGCTAGTCACATGAGAGAAATAAAAATAAGAACAATAAGTAATGTGAAAGCACATTTTTGTCCTAAATATCAAGCAAGGGATAAAGTGCCTCTAAATAAACTGTTGGAGGTAAAATGTAATTGGTGACAAAGCTCGTAAGGGTTTAATGCATTTAATCCTTTTTATAATTAGTAAAATAGGGTATTATACCAACTTTTTTAAGTAGGATTAAAAGTTCAATTGAAAAATACAAGTATGTTAAAATTACACATGAAAAATTATGAAAATACTTACAATATATTTGAAAATTATGGAACTATTTACTATGATTTTTTGTGTTTGGCTATTTAGGTCAAAAATTTGTAGTTTTTGTATGAGGTACTTGATCCCCTACAATTTTGTCAAATTATTGATGTTATATGCATATACATATTAAAAAAATATGCTAATCCAAAATTTGTCAAATTTTTACCATTATATGCTAAAATACTAAAATAAATTCACTAAATAAATACATAGATAAATCTAAGTTTAAAAGTTAAAAAAAATTCACTACATATGCACACACCCCTAGTGGAGTTTTTCAGACCATTTTCTTTCATCAATTATTTCAAAATTTAAAAATCATAATTTGGCTAAAGTTGCAACTATTATCCAAGGTGGTAAGTGGTCTTGACCATCTAGCAGGAGAAAGCAATAAGGAGGTTCTTGCTTTACCAGAGGCAATTCCCTCTTATTTCCTTCCAAATGTTGCCATGTCAATCATAGTTAAAGAGGCAATGAAGGTAAGTAGTATGATGTGAATTAGTCTCGCAGAAACCATTTGTGCCTAGATTTGCTTTATTGGTGTAGTTGTTGTGTAGAGGTGGAATTAATACAAGAAACTATTAAAAAATATGATTTGGTATCTAATGACGTGTGTGTGTTTTGCTGCAATGATGTTGAGACTTGTGAAGATCTCTTTTTGACTGGTCTTATGACTTACAAAATATGGATACAAATTTAGAATTTAAATTTGATGCTCCAAGGTTGAAAGACTTAGATTGATCAATCATTGATTTTGATGATTAACAAAATAAAAATGATGATTTGGACTAATATTTCAATTGAGTTTTTCATTAGTATAGGTGCTCAAACAATTGGCAAAGGAAAGGATGCAAAACAAGAAGGAACAAAGTCTATCATTGAACATCGGACGTATTTTCGGACGTACACCAAGATGATCGAACATCCAAAGGGCAAAGTGAAAATTGACCCTGATGTTAGAATAATGGATCAGACACATAGTTGGACTGTTGGACGTCTGACAGATTAAAAAAAACTCATAGTAAAGATTAAAAACTTTGAAACTCTTTATTTCTGTCAGACACATCTCTCAGACATTGTATCAGAGATCCAAAACTCCTAGTAAAGATTTACTCAAAACACCTTCGAACACACTATCAAATGCAGAATTAGACGTTTGACATGATGTTGGATATAGGATTGAACATCCAACATAACTGTTAGTTTTTCAATAACTAGTTTTTTAACTGTTGGAGAAACTTTAAAGAAAATTTTCATTATCTAAAAATACCCCAAGTCTGAAATATGAGAGACTTTTGCCTACAATAAATACAAGTTTTGTAAGAGGAATTCTGAGGAACCATACTTTTTGTGTATGTTGTATTCTTGTGAGGTTGAAACGTAAGTAGCAGTTCTTAATTGGTAGGGGCATTCAATTATAGCATAGCGAGGGTTAACTTGAGTGGAGTTGTAAAACTTTGACTCAACTAAAGGGTGTTTCGGGTAAGCAAAGAGTGAGTCTCCTTATGTATAAGGTGGTTTGCTACGTCATCAATTGAAGAAACTACTAATGGAAGAATCAACTACAAGAGTTTGTTTGGTTTGCATCTCTTTTGTTTTATTCTATTGTGTGGTTAAATTGTTTTATCTTTATTGCCATTTTGTACGCTTGAGTGTATGATCACTTAATCTATTAGTTAAAGTTGGATGAATATTAGTCATTATTTGCTTGCTTCTTGAACAACCTAATTCACCCCCTCTCTTAGGTTGTTTTGGGTCTTACAATGTTCTTATCCTTGGTCTAGTGAGATGAGTTGGCATTGTTTGTATTGCACTAGTATCTCATTTAAAGGACAATTCTTGATGTTATCCTTGGCTTCTAGTGTGTATATATTTGGTGGGCCATGAATTAAACAATTTCAAGGCTAATTTCTCAGAATATACCCAAAAAAAGTCTGTCAAATGTATGTCTGATAGACCTATTGTACAAAACTATAGCTGTCGTGCCTAGTCAGCACGGCAGCAAATAATTTTTTTTAATCGCTGCAAGCTACCGTGCTGACTGTGCTTGGCAGCCTGCGGCCAATTTTTTTTTTTTACCGTGCACAGTCAGCACGGTAGCAGGCAGTCGGTCAAAAAAAAAGTGACAGGAAGCTCAGGAATCTCACATGTTCTATCAAAGGTTGTCATCGTGATAGCCTTTGACAGAACCATGTGATTCCTGAGCACCCCTACAATGTTGATTGGATACAGTAGTGGTGAGTTTTTTTTAAAAAAAAATAGTTAGCTGTTCAGATGAACGGCTAGATTTGGTTGGAAAGTCAGTTTGTGACTATAAAATGGCCCAAAACAAGATGTCCGCCCCGCTCATTTCTCATTTCTCTCTTTACTCTAGCCCTTTGCTTTCTCTCGCTCTCAGCGTTCCAGAAAGCTTGGTTGCTCTCTGCTTTCTCTCGTTCTCAGCTTTCCTCTAGCTGTATTTCGTCTGTGTTGAGAGTAGGAAGAAGTGAACACAATCTTCCGTAGAAGCTTGAAAAATTGTTAAGCAGCTTCTGAAACTTAGTAGTTGTATTTCTCTCGTACTCAGCCTTCCGAAACTTTGTTAGGCAGCTTGAAAAATTGTTGGGTGGGCATTACGAGGTCAGATTTGTTGATGGATGATAATGTAAATTAATTATGGTGGTTAAAATTAAAATTTTATTAGTTGGTTCTAAAAAATAGGGGTTGATTTATGGATAATATTCTAAATTGGAACAGGATAGCTGATTTACCGTTGAAGTCAAAGTTGATGCCACATTGGTGAGCAACTGTTGGTATCACCATGTTACGTAAGTCCGTTGTGCTGATCAATTGCGGTGCTGATAAAGGCGTCACTTTGTTATAGTATGGTCATCTTGGTAGAGGTTAGTAATTTAAGTTATTATTTACGTAATTATAGTCATTACATTATTACATTAGTTATTAATTACATTACTTATATTAGTTATTAATTATATTACTTATATTATATTAGTTAAACATGTATATTATATATGTAAGTAAATTTTATATTATATTGTTTTAAAATTATATTAATTAGACATGTTTTCTGCAATAGTGTGTTGTTGTTATGCTATATTAATAGATTATTGTATAATGATTTATTTATACTTTTATTTATGAAAATTTTATTTATAATTTTATGATATTGAGGTGCTAAAAAAGAGTTTTATGATATTTGTTGTGTGATTAGTTAGAATAATTTATTAATGAATCCTGTTAGGTAGTGCTTAAATGGATTAGATATGATTAGTTAATGTAGTTAATAATTAACGTGTTTTTAACTAGTGTATATAGTGTTGTCAAGAAATAATTAAATAAAATTATATGAAACATATAGAAATACTATAATAATTAATTCGTGCTTATTGGAATGCATGAATCCTTTTTTAAGTAATAACTATCAACCGTAATTAACTTGAAGTTATGCATTTAATAATGGATTAATAATATAACAAACTGTAATTCAAAAATCATGGCATGAATACAATACAAAATTAGTAAATCAATGAATAATGATGTTAGTTTACTCAGATTATTTTAAAAACTAATGTAATGGAATATATTTAGGATTATGGTTAAAATTTAGTTTACTAAGATTAATTTAAAAACTAATGTAATGGAATATATTTAGGATTATGGTTAAATTTTAGTTTACTCAGATTATTTAAAAATATAATAAAATGGATTATTTTTAAGCTTACACTTAAATGAATAAAGATGTAATCAATTTACTCGTTACTTGTGATAATGATAACCAATTATACAGGCAATATAAATAATCCTAAATGCAGTTAAAAAGTAATTATGTTTAATTACTGTAATTAGTAACGTTTAAGAGTTTCGTACGAAAATTTCACGGGTGTTTTGTATGGTATTGATTTACGTTATTTGGCTCGTGTTTATCCAGATTTATTAAATTTGTTTACAATCAAGCAGCATTTAATGCGTATTATTAATTTGAACATGCATAACATGCTGTAAGCAAGCATGTAAGTATATTATGATGATTAAACAATTTATAACATCTTGTCCATCACACCTAAATTAGGGATAATATGTCGAGCAATAACTGTTTGGTACTTCAACTATATTGGGAAGGAAAAATTGTATATGCTGGAGGCTCAATTTTTACGACCCACCATGCCAAAAAAAGTTCTCTTCCTGACAGAACTGGTGGGATATGATGAATTGTTAGGCAGAGTATAAAACATAATGAGTTTAGATCGGAATAGGCAAAGGATAAATTTGATATTTCGAAATTGCCTCCAAAATGAGATTTTTAGTGCGATACCTTTGGTTAATGATAATGGAGTTGTTGGTATGTACTACCTAAAATCTGGTAGTGGACATACCACTGAAATTTATGTTGAAGTGGAGGACGTATTGGATTATGGTGGTGATGATAGTTAGACATATGATCTTAGAAGTGGGATTTCTGTTCCATGTAATATTGGGACCGACCCACCTTTTCATTTATTTAACACTTCGAATCTCCTTCAAAGTTAGTTTATCCAATTAGAGACGGTCGATGATCTCCCGTCCCGAACAGGCAATATCCACTGCAGAGACATTGACCGTCCAGGTACTAGTAGTCGGCCAAGTATGCATAAGTCAACTATTAAGACACATGCTGCGGACATCCCCACTTCCTCAATGTTAGACCCTCTTTCCCGTATTGATATTGATTTAGTTGATGTCGAAGTTGATTCCGAACCAAAACTGGATGATGACAATTCTAGTAGTGACGTCAACCAAGATGATGCATATCCGGTTCATTCCACCCAAATACAGCATCCAACGACATTTACGGAACCCTGGTTAGAAAGTGAGGGTCTCACATTGCGTTATGAAACCAGAGTTGATGCTGTATTGCAATTTGACCCTCTCGATACTCGAGAGGCCAAAAAGTTAAAGTTTTGGAATAAGCGCACGAAAGATTTAGAGTTGGGCCAACTGTTCGAGACGAAAGAGCATGTAAAACGAGTAGTTAAATTATGGTCCATAAAGGAGAATAGGGAATTTAAAATTCGGACTAATACACCTACGACTTGGTACGTGCGTTGTAGAGCCTGAAACTCGATACCTCCATACAATTGGCAACTTCGTGCAACTCTACGCGCCTCCCACTAAATGTGGATGATTGTTACACTTGTGGACAAACATACATGTGTCCGTGTGTCCAATACTAATGACCATCTAGGATTGAGTGCAGATTTAATTGCCTAATACATTATTCCCCACATTATCAATGGTCCACTATACAAAATCAAGAAAATTCAGACTTCTGTGAAAAAGGAGTTTCATGTCGATGTCTCATACAAAAAAGTTTGATATGCCAAACGTAGGGCAATTGACATTATTTATGGTGATTGGTAGGCATCTATATCACAACTCTCCACATATGTACAAGAACTCCAGTTGTCCAACCCTGTGACAATTGTTATTTGGGATCATCATCCATTAAGTACGGCTTCACAGACAATCTTTGGCTATGTATTTTGGGCATTTGCTCCTACTATTCAAGCATTCCGTCACCTAAAACCAGTCATTTGTATGGACGGTGGTACATTCTTAAAGGGGCCATATCGAAAAAAATTACTAGTAGCTGTTGGGTATGATACTTGTAATCATATGTTCCCTCAAGCATTTGCATTAGTTGACGAGAAGAACCATTGAAGTTGGAGTTGGTTCATGAGATTATTGCGTATACACGTATGTGGAGATGTACAAAATGTATGCATGATCTTAGACCGACACCATGGGATCATCCATGCCATGCGGTGGCTAGAGGAATGGAAAGAGCCATTGGGGGTCCATCGATTATGTCTGGTTCACATTCGAAATAATTTCACTAAAAAATATAGGAATGAAAGGTAATTTTCATTTGAGTCAAATATGCAGTCTACATAACAGTAATAGTTTATTTAATTCATAACGTGCGTTTTGTCTGATCCAATCATTTAATAATAACATACGTGTTGTAGGTTAAAGAGTCTCATGTGAGGTGCTGGAAAGGCAAATCAAACTCGTAAGTACGAGGAATTCATAAGTGTCATTTTTAGCTTAAATCCCGAGACATACGCATGGTTAACTGTTGGATCCATTAGACCGGAGCAGTGGGCCTTATGTAAGGAAGGTGGGTATCATTGAGGTCATGCAACAACAAATATGGCTGCGTGCTTCAATAATTTGTTGACAAAAAGTCGCTTTCTCCCTATCACTGCATTGATCCGATACACCTTCAACCAAACTGTTGATTTATTTGTGAAAAATACAAGATGGCGTGGGATCAAGTATACCATTTGCCACTATACGGGTGGGAAAAATATGTAAAAAATGCGTGAAAGGGCAGAGCGCATTCGGTGCAAGTGTTCGATCATAGGCGTGGAATTTATTACATAACTACTGCATATCGCCAAGCTCATATAAATGGTAATGCTCAAACCATGGATATTGAGAATCGAACGTGTACATGTGAAAAATGGAGAGAATTACGATTTCTATGTTCACGTGCAATTGCTGCATGTTTTAGGTGTGGCATTAATCCAATGTCGCTTATCGCACCGCAGTATACATTTGAAGCGTATCAAGCTACATTTAAGAGTTCTTTCAACCCGTTAAGGGATCCGAAATATTGGTCCGTAGCAGAGTTGAGATTGAGTCTGTTAGCTGATCGCCTAAAGCAGAAACTCTTGGACCATTGAAAACTAGCAGAATCAGGAATGAGATGGATCGGAGATGTCCTGATGCATTGCGTCGTTGTAGCAACTGTTTACAATCCGGTCACACTGATCCTAATTGTCCATTCGCTGGTTATTTTTATAAATAATGTTTGTAGCAACTAATCGACATTATGATCGATTCAACAATTACTTTCTGTTCTTGTGATTAAATAATGGTTATTGATGGCATTCGTGTTTCAACAACAAATTATATCTTGGGTGTTGGTTATGATTTTATACCTAAATTATACTAAACATGCAATAGTGGCGAATGAC
The DNA here is from genome assembly GCF_036785885.1 of Coffea arabica. NCBI lineage: Eukaryota > Viridiplantae > Streptophyta > Magnoliopsida > Gentianales > Rubiaceae > Coffea > Coffea arabica. The sequence continues at coordinate 48,998,558 of NC_092321.1, forward strand.
ACAATATACGTTACTTGTTATATTTAAGTACGACTCTTGAGCATACAAGTATTTTATGAACCACTTTATCTTTTTTTACATACAGGCTAATGGAGAGTTGGAATATCGGCTCCTCAGCACCCCCACATCAGGGACTGATTGACGATAGTGTATTATATCTACAGTCTCAGCATAGGTTCGCTGCAGTTTTCAATGGCATAGGTGCAGGCCTTGATGTTAGAAGATATAACAAAAAATTCTTTCAGTCCCTACGCGATTTGGATTCACCTGTGGCACATTATGTTGATCATGTTGGATTTCGTGGAGTTCAAATGACTGGATATCTCACTGTAGATCATGGACTCATTAAAGCGCTTGTTGAGCGCTGGAGACAGGAGACGCACACCTTCCATCTTCCTGTTATGGGCGAGTCGACGATAATTTTGCAAGATGTCGAGGTTCTATGGGGTCTACGCGTGGATGGACTGCCCGTTACATTGATTCGCATTAGATGAAGTCTACAAAAACGCAAACAGCTGATACACGATATTTTAGAATTTTGACCTGAAGATACGATGCTAAATCAAGGGCGCCTAAAAATGTCATCTATGTACAGACGTTTGAGTGAGCCACAACCGCCAGATGCTTCTAATGAGTTAGTTTGTCAGTATGCTCGCATGTACATGCTGATTTTATTGGGTGGGCTATTATTTGCAGATTCATGTGGGGTATTTTGTTAGTCTCAATTGATTGGATTATGTTCGGGATTTGGATGCGATGGAGGAGTACAGTTGGGGGTCAGCGACACTAGTATGTTTATACTCACGCATGTGTCATACTCGCATGATTCTACTATTACCACAGGTGGTCCATACCTATTGCTCCAAATATGGGCATGGGAGTGGATACCCAATATTCGTCCAGAGATGTTTCCTGCGCAAGAAAACGGTGAATTCTCGATAGGAGAGAGATAGGCAGTCGAAAGTACAGGTGTGGACCTGCTTGGTCAGTCTAGCAGTTATTATTGTGAGCAGATTGCATTGTTACGCATGGATGAGGTATTTTATATGATATAGTACCGGTTATAATTAGTTAATATATTATTGGTTGTGAAAATAAGTAACTAATTTTTCCTTATGATAGTTTATATGGATCTCGTACAGTAATAAAAGACTAGCCGCACTCCAGCCATACTACAGACATGGCGAGCGCATTTGGAGGGCCAAAGTTCCCCTCATATTTTGGCATATAATTGAGTTTCACTGCCCAGATCATGTCATGCGTCAGTTTGGTCTGATTCCAAAGGTTCCTAAACCAGTTGATACTAATCCGAACAAGGTTCATCAGCTCGATCTGTCTGGTTATCCTGGAAGGAATTGGGCCCAATTTCATAGGGAGTGGATAGAATATTGAAATGCTCGTGCAAATGCGGAGGTCATAGGTCAGCCTGCTAATACATTAAGGCCATCAAATAATTATCTCCAATGGTACCACAAGCACACTGTTCTATACATTTCAAACTCTATCCACCAGAATTCGCAATCCAGACAAATGTTTCATGGAGTTTTTGGGCAAATTCGAGTATTTGGTATGCATTTACTTGTAGCTGCTATCATTGTCGACGTATTCTTCCTATGTGTTAAATAACTATATAATTATTTTTCATATTTTGTCGACTTTTTTGTTGTTACAGATGAGTGCTATGCAGCGCATTGGTCAGCAGACACAGGATGCCATCAATCTTGATGACATCGGGGACCAAGTATATCCGCGTCTATTTACCATTATGGATGGGGCATATGGATCGATGTAATACCTTCGATGTTTTAATCGTATGGTTGTAGGAGAGTCCAATCTATTCGATTTTGGTCAACCTTCGGCATCAAATGTTCCATTTCAGACACCAGTGCGACATGTTCCATCTCAAGCAGGCCCATCGTCTAGCCGTGGAAGACATAATAGGCATAGTTTGTATGATGAAACAGTTGCCGAACCTAGCGTTTAAACCATGGTGATGGATATCCAGCATCCGCACATGCCTCCAATTCATCAATTCACTCCATTCGGATCTTCACCAGTGTTGAGTGTGAATGCAGGGATAGCTACACAGTTTCATGCATCCGGAGACATGTCTATGCCACCGCCGGCCTTACTAACCATTGGTGCACAAGGAACATCGTCGCTACAATTTCCCCCGTTTGCTGCGCCATCGACGCGAGCACCAGACATTCATGGATTTGATGCACGATTTCTATCTTCATCACAGTTACCTCCATATGACTATGCTTCCATGACATCAGACTCTTCTTCCTTTGAGGCATTACACCCCATACTCAGTCTTCTTAGTGGAACGGGAGGTACTTCTTCTTTGTTAGAACTTCCTGATTATTACAGTTTCGGACAGCCATCGGTCTTCCCATCTACCGGACAACCAAATTATGCATCTGGTCATGTATCAACAGGAGATTTTGTCACCTTTCGTTCCACGAACGATTGTGGAAGCAGCGATACTACCGATTCGTCTTCGAGGGATGACGTTGACCCTGATAGTGCTTCCAGGGATGATTCTTCCCCCGGTGATTGTCTGAATCTTCTTGGCGTCATCCTTGGTGAGCATCAGAGCTGTCAACGGTCCGGGTCTGGACCCGAACCCGGACCAAACCCGCTAACATTTTTCGGGTACGGGTAGGTATATAGATCCGCGACCCGGACCCATTTTATTTAACAAAAAAGTGGGTCGGATACTGGATATACCGTTCTGACCCGTATTCGACCTGAACATGTTTTAATTAATTAATAATTAAAAAATATATACCAATCTATCATATCAATACTACATTGCTATTTCTTTCATTCCCAAATTTTTTCAACCCTAATACCCCTCCGCCGCACATCCCTTATTCCCTCTCACTCTCTTTTCTCTTTTGCTCTGCCTCCGCCAGTCCGCCATGAAACTGGCGACGCTCTCTCCATCTCTAACGCCTGATGGTTGTAGCTCCAAAGAAGCCCAGCTCTTCCAGGCTTCTAGCAGCCCAGCTCTCTTTCTCACAGTCACAGGTATTTTTTTTTTAATTTTTCAATACCGTAAGAGTTAGTAAAAATCATGGTGAGGTGAAAGCCTCTATTCTGGTATTTTGTCTTTGTCAAAGACGGTCAAAAAGATTGTTCATAAGTTTGGTCAAAGACGGCAGCTACTTTGCAATTTAAGGATCGTGAATGTGAGTAGCAGTTTGTTATTTGTGTCTACTAAATTGAGCTAAATATTGAAACTTCAGTGATGGGTTTTGATTCTCCTTCACAATTCATGAAATTCATGGGAACAAATGGACGAATTGAGGGAAAATTTCAAGATAACTTGGTGTCTGTGATTAGCTATTATTCTCATAAGTGGAAGATACTTGGTATCTTGGTTCCAGACTATAGGATTTATTTAATTTTTCTTTTTTTTAATTCCATTTTCATTGGGAGAAAATGGCCAAAACGATCTTGTGGGGTACAATTTTTTTTTAGTCATAGTTTGGATGTGATGAACTTTTTGCATTAATCAGGACATTTGACTCGTAGGCTAATTGAAAATTTTTAAAATAATTCTCCGTCTTTCTTCCTATTATTATTATTAGTATTTTTGGATTTGATCATAAACTTTTAATCCAAAAATACTCTTCCTATTATCAACTCATTTTTGCAACAACAAATAAGATAAATAGGTCTGGTCAACAACGAATGCTTGATCCATACTAATTATGCTTTTAACCAACTTAATTTGTTTTCAAAAGGAAAAAAAAAACCAACTTAATTGGGCTTCAGCCACATGAGGTGTTCAAATAAGCTCCATGTATTAGTTGGACTATTGAGACTCTCAACTTGAGAGGCACCACATGTCCACAGCAGTATTTGGTAAATTCTGAAAAAGCCTTTAAACTTGTACCATGTTTATCTAATAAATTCTGCTATTCACTAATTGCAGGATGTCATCTTTGCCAACTAATCCAACAGAACCTAGTAGCACAGCTAATGAGAATGAGATTGCCATTTTGGATTCGGAAGAGAATGATGTGAAGGAAGATGATTCATGTAAGAAACTTAGGGAAAATAAATTAACATCTAAAGTATGGTTTGATATGGATAGAGTTAGGATTGCTACTGGTATTGTTGCCATATGTAAGCATTGCAAAAAAAAATGGCAGGGGATAGCTCATGTGGGACAAGCCACTTGAAAAAACACATAAATAATTGCATTGCTAGAAAACATAGGAGTGGAGGGCAGCAAGTACTTCAACTGGCTAAAAATGCTTTGGATGATAAAGTCAAAGTTGAAACTTTCAAGTTTGATCAAGAGAGAAGTAGAATGGATTTGGCTAGAGCTATAATAAAACACTACTATCCTTTTAACATAGTTGAGCATGAGTACCTTGAGATTTTCTGAATAATTTGGAGCCAAATTTTAAGCTGGTTTCTCGAAATACAGCTAGGGCAGATGTGATTAGTGTTTATAAAGAAGAAAAGGAAAAATTGTATAAGTATTTGGATGATTTTGATGGTAAGATAAGTCTCACTATTGATATTTGGACATTAGATCACCAAAATTTTGCCTATGCCTGTTTGACAGCTCATTATGTCAATGAACATTGGGAATTGAAAAAGAAAATTCTTGCTTTTAAATCTGTTCCATATCCCCATGATGGTGAAACATTATTTAGATTTATTTATGATATCATCTTGGAATGGAACATTGATAAGAAGCTGACCTCTGTTGTTGTTGACAAAGCATCTTCAAATGATTCAATGGTTAAATATTTGAAATCATGGCTATTGGATAAGTCATTGCTCAATTTAGGAGGTGATCTTTTTCATGTTCGATGTAGTGCACATATTCTTAATTTGATTGTGTAAGATGGGTTAGCTATTGTTGGAAAATTGCTTCATAAGATTCGAGAGACCTTAAAGTACTTGAAAAAATCTTCTTCTTCTTATCAAAAGTTTGAGAATGCAATTAATCAATGCAAGCTAAAAAATTAAAAAAGAGTGGGTATGGATGTTCAAAATAGATGGAATTCTACATTCTTGATGCTTGAGACTGCTTTGCCTTTGAAGGATGCTTTTTGTCGTTTAGAACAAATGGAGAGAAATTACAAGCTCAATCCTTCAAAAAATGATTGGAAAGTGGCTAGTGTTGTTCATGGTTGTTTGAAAAAAATTTATGAAGCCACATGTCATTTTAGTGGTTCTAATTTTCCCACAGCAAATGTTTTCTTTCCCGATATATGTAATCTTCGTCTTAAGATGAGGCAATGGGAAGTTAGTGAGCATGATTTTATTCGAGAAATGGCTATTCCAATGAAAACAAAATTTGAGAAATATTGGGAAGAATGTTCATTGATGCTGGCTATTGCTGTGGTACTTGATCCTAGATTTAAGTTGGCTTTAGTAGAGTATTATTACAATGCTCTTTATGGAAAAGGTGGTGAAAGATATGTGGATAGAGTTCGTAATGCTATTGCTGATTTGTTTGTTGAATATGGAGGTGACCTTGCTCCTTTTTTGAGTTATGTTGGAGATAATATAGGAGAAGGGACTTCTAGTTCAAGTAACAAAAATATAGATGGACAAGATGATGATGATAAGTTGTCTGATTTTGACAAATGGTATCAGCAATCATGTTCTTCTACTATTCTTGCTAGCCAAAAATCTGAATTGCAATCATACTTGGATGAGCCTGTATTTCCAAGAAAAGATGATTTTGACATACTAGGTTGGTGGAAGGCAAAAAGTCCAAAATTTCCTATTCTTAGCAAGATGGCTCGTGATATTCTTGCAATTCCAGCTACTACTGTGCATCAGAATTAGCATTTAGCATTGGCGGAAGGGTAATTGATGAGACTCGTGCTTCTTTGCTTCCTGATGTGGTCGAAGCTTTGATAACAACTGGAGATTGGTTACCTTTGAAAAAGAAAAGAAGTAAGTCCTTCATGTTTATGTTTCTTTTGTTGTTTTCCTTTTTAAATCCATATTACAAGTTTGTTTGGTTGAGTTACTCTAGTAAAACTAATCTACTTTCTTTCTCTTTGTTTTCTTAGAGTTATTTGGAGAAGATTTGGGTGATTCTTCTAAAGTTCTCAAGTTAGGGTGATCTATTTGAATAAGACCAATTTGATTTCTTTTCTTATTTGGTTTTTTTTTGTATTAGTTAGTAATTAGTTTACAAATATATTTTATCCTTGTTTTTGTTGCAGAAAATTGTGAAACTTGAGAGCCATGAAGACTATTGTAATCTACAAGGCAGTAGGACTTAATTTGTTGGTTGATGCATTTGATATTTAATGTTTGATTGGACTTTTTAGAAATTGTAATTTGTTGGATGTCATATTGGCTTTGTTGCTAATATATGACTTTGTAGTTTGTAGATTGATTTGTGGTTGGCTTTAAAATGGCTATTGTGAGTGGTTTGTGATTTAGATTTGTAATTTGTGATTGACTTTGAATAACTTTGTAATTTACTGCAAAACATCTTCCATTTGTAATTTTCGGCAAGAAAAGTTTGATTCTGCTTCTTCAGCAAATTAACTAACTTCCCTGATTCATCAAGTCCTCCCTCAATATGTACAAAATGTTATAAAAATCAGACTACATTTTCAGGTGCTGAAGTTGTAGCAAAAACAAGCTTTTGATGGGCCTTTTCCAGGTAGGCCCGACCCAGATCCGGGACTCATCGGGTGCGGGTCCGAGAGAAAGATTAGGAGATCCGTCGGGTCCAGAACTAATACAGTATGACGGGTCCGGGTCCGAGTCCGAATTTATTAATTTTGGCCCGGACCCAGCCCGTTGACAAGCCTAGTAACCGTCAGAGACGACGACCGAAGAGATTTTACTGCCCCTCCACAACGCCGCATGATCATGGTAAGGGCAAGGGCAACAGGCGCCCTAAGCATTGACTTTGTTATTTGTTTTATGTGTTAGGTAGTCATCATTTGAATGGTACTTTCCTTATTTATGAATTTCATCATTTTACAATTTCGTATTTTGTTTCTAAATCCTAATTACTTAAACCCTAAAGCCTAAACACAAAATTGCAATCCTGCCTAAATCCTAAACCCTAAACATTAGGTCACTTGTTATTCGAAACTTAATATCAACTCAATAGCTATAAACACAAATATACGCCTATTACAAACATGAATTAATGAACAATATTCATTTTCAATATTTATAAATATTATTTATAAGACTTTAATAATTAATATGCAATTACAATATTTATGAAATGCTTTTTATCTGTTTGGTAGCTGAAGAGAAAAACAAAAAAAAAATTCTAAAGCGATAATCAAGACAGATTTCTTATTCTGCATCCATTGGTATCTAATCTAATAATACATGACATCTCTTTCGCTTCGTACCCAACAAACAAAAAATTAAAAATCTCGATACAGTGTTGTTTAAATTGTAAATTTTAAATCCTATCTATTGATTTAAAACCGTCCAAACCCCATCCCTTATCTATTGCTCAACCAAAAGGGGATATTCTGTAACAATGTAATGTATATAAAGTAAACAGATGATTAACACAAATGTTCAAAAAAATATATATAATTTCTTTTGTTAAAAAATTATTGTAAACTATATTTAATAAAATATGCTGAGTGAGTAATGTAAGAAATTTAACTTTTAAGATGTTACTAAAATCGATGAGTCTTTATTTACAATAAATTAATAGCAGTTTGTCTAATTTTTCATTTCGCGCTAATGATGTTAACTTTGTATGTTTCATACGCGCGCTATGGCTCATTAGTGTTCCAACAAATATGATATTCAAACAAATTTTTAATTTTTATGTCGGATCAAAAAATCATTATTTTATTTAAAAAGTTCACTTCAAGGTAGAGATATTTCATCTGACTCTCAAAAAAAATATCCGCTACCGTGTACAGTCAGCACGGTAGTGGACAAGCACTGAAAACAAATTTTGGTCGCTGTTTTCCACGGCTAGAGCGACTCATTTTTTAGTCAGCACGGTAGCAGGCTCGATTTTAAAAAAAAAAAATTTTGGCTGCAAGCTGCAGTGCATGGTCAGCACGGTAGCCTGCAGCGATTAAAAAAATATTTGTTGCCGTGCTGACTGGGCACTACAGCTATAGTTTTGTACAATGGGTCTGTCAGACATACATTTGACGGACTTTTTTTTTGGATATATTCTAAGAAATTACCCATTATCAATGAGATGGTGAGTAAATTATTGGAAGAATAGTAGATATTCAAGCAACAATGGTGAGTTGAAGACATGTTCTGAGGAGTAAAGAGAGCTGAAAGCTTAATTTGGCTTGGAACATTTGATCAGAGCATCTTCTTATGAGTATGTGGCTTGTCTAGCCTAGGTTGGTTTTTTTTTTTGTTTGTTTAGTGTAGCCATTTTTATATACTAGAGCTTGATTACTGTGACGGCCCCACCTTCCCCTGGGCATACCCTAGGGTTTAGCGGACCCCCTGCCCAATTCTCGCCAGGACTCACTCACTCACATCAAATAAAATAAGATGCAATCTCAACAATAAACGAAATAATAGTTCCCAAGTGTGGAACATATGAATACATCCATTTCTATCTCAACCATCCATACAGTCCCAAATACATCAAAAGATTAAAGTTCTCAGTACATTCAACCCTAATCGAGCGACTAGTGCGAGTACAATTACAAAAGTCAAAACAACTAGACCACGCTAGTCTGTACACGTCCCACGCCTCGCTCGTACCCCTGTAAGGAAAACAAATTGCGTGGAATGAGCTAAAAGCCCAGTGAGGTTCCAAATAGCAAATTGACCATTATTTATATGTACAAGTTTCCAATGTAGCAAAGTAACGAGCATGAAGAGTTCATAAAAGTGAGCAATAACACTTCAAGTAACAATCTCAAAATGAGCGAGTGTAAAGTTTTCTTTTCAAATGAAACAATAATACAATAAGTACTAATCATTCCAAAGTATAAGGATACGGATGGCTCTTAGGAGCCAACTTCCCATTGCATCACCAGAGCTTGATCAAGTAATGGTTGACACTCCGTCAACTTTCAAGTAAGTAACCAATCCAATAGAGCACCACTTAAACTACTCTCCGTCCACCATTCAACCCCCTACTGGGCCCAAAATCCTCAATAAATACTGGTGGTAATACTCGAGTATACCGATTAGTCGAGGAGATATCACTTCACTCGACAAACAAAAGACTCAGGGTTCGTTACCCAATCGACCAAGCCCTTGCCAGCTCGACTCGAGTAACTCGCCACAGGGTTTCTGGAATTCCAAGAAGTGCACACCATATACAAATATATCAAATCCATTGCAACAATAAACAAGTATATCTCATATTAGGGCAAGTGCGATAAAATACATTCTTGCCCGATCAAACAAATGACATATCATTAAATCACATTGGTCAAGTATTGAAAACAAGAGTCCAATTCGATCAGGTATTTGGAAGCACTCACCAAAAGTCTAGTGCTTCTCAAAATCACGTTCAGGTCCAACTCCTTGATTGGAGTCCAAATCTGCGATAAAATATCATTTACGAAGGTAAAACTCTCTAGAGTTTGAAACATAGGAGTTTTGCTTCAAGAAAATCAAGTAAACGCAACTCATTTAAGTAATATTCAAAATACTTATCAAATCCCAAAAAAAAATTCATGCTCGCTCATTTAAGTTTGGTCAAGACGTGATTTAGACTCTAGAAATCGCGTTTTGGTGTCAAAGACCGGAAAATCGTATTTTGAAAGGGGTCACTACGTTCATTTTTCAAGGGTGCGAGTTCCGGCAAAATTTTAACTCATATCCCTCGACTAAAGAAGATGTAAATAGCCTAGATGGTTCAAGTGGTAATCGTTCTTAACCCTTACTCAAGTTGCAAGTATGTCTACCTAGCTCTTGCGCGTAAATTTGAGCAGCACACCCTTTGTATTTTCCTATTTTTCAGCCATTTATGGCTTCATTCTTTTCCTTAATCAACCCCACAGTTACACACAAAATAATCTCATTTCAATAGCCGTTCAATAGGCTCAAAGTCATACAAGTACAAAATTAAGCTAAGGACATGTGCGGAAATGAAGTTTAGCACAAGACAGATTTGACGTTATTTTGCGTAACGAACACAACCGAAGCTACGCTTATCGGATTGAGGTTCAATTTATACCGTTTCGAAGCTAAGGCAGAGAGCTACAACTTTGATGAAGACCACCTAGTCCAGTTCGTAGTGTATCTAGGTCAAAATTTGAAATTACTGAACCAGAATCGCACAAACAGGTCAGTTAACTGCGCTATGTTTAAATGACAATAACTCAGTCTATCGACGTCCAATCGAGATGATTCCAGGGGCATTGGAAAGCTAAGATATAACTTTCATGTTTTGGATAAATGCTAATTCAGTATGCATCAGGGTGAACAGGCGCGGTCAAATTGGTGAAATGTCAAAACTGTCCCTAAAGTTCTACCTATGGCAGTCAGGGGTATTTTTATCTTTTCACATGCTACAGTGCTCGGATTGAGCTGAAATTTTGTATGAAACTATAAAACATCATTCCATACAACTTTCATGTTTTATACCAAGCCTGATTCGGCCTCTATCCAAGGCAAACAGAAACGGGCAGAACTAAAAACAAGATTTCCTGAAATCTGGAATTTGGGGTTTAAAAGGGAAATCTCTTCATTTCTTGCTTAAATCACTACCACAACCTCTTATACCAGCTTACATACATCATAAATCATCCATACAACAAGTATGAGAAGGGAATAATTCAAACCCTAACTCAAATGCATCACTCCAATCATCGAAAATCTCTTGATTTAAGCATCACAATCACAAATACAAATTACTAAACAACTCCAACATGATTAAGGGAAAAAGAAAAGAGTGGTCAGCCGTTTTACCTCAAAACTAGAGCTTGCTAGTGTTCTCCTTCACCTCCCCTTGAAATTTTTAGTTCCCTAAGCTTCCCAAGCTTCCAATTTACAAGTTAATCGGTTTAGAATCTTATTTTTTTTCACTCAAATGGTGCAAATCAAGATGAAGTGAAGTTGTTTTTCTCTTGCTCTCTCTCTCTCTCTCTTATTCACGGCTAGGGGGAAGAAAATGAGGGCAATTTGTGTGTTTTTTGATGATAAATATGGAGGAAAATTGGTTGGTCAACACTTAAAGGATGGTTGCCACTTGTCGCAACCAAAATCCATCTCAAAATTTTCTTTTCCTTGCATTTTTTTGGTCAAATATTTCGGCTAAGAGGGCTGAGGATGAGGGAGATATTTTGCACCAATATCAATGATATTTTATGGTGAGGAAGTGGTAGTCAAGTGGTGTGGTCAATCGGTAGTGAGCGATACCCGTCGGTTCGAGCCGATTTTTCTTAAATCGTGTATACTAGGGTTTTAACTTATAATTCACTAACTTATTATTCTTACTTCTAATCACACATTATTTTCTCATCTAAAAGTCACTCTTACTCACCAAATTTAGTACACACTCTGCACCGATTACTCACATTACGAAAAGACGTAAAAATCCTAATTTATTGTAACGATGAAGGTAAAAAGGGAACCCATGTTTTTATGATTATTTGTAGCTATTGGGGTAGTGAATGTATATTAAAGTTATTGTAAAGTAATAAATTCGAATAAATTCCAAATTAAAGGGAAGTTTAAGAAAAATATAAAGAATTTGACGGGTCCTTACAATTACCTACATGATAGTAATCTTGGGCACAAACTGATGTGTCTGTTTACATATTTTATCAATAAAAATATGTTTTGGTTAGAAAAAAAATAGAACATTGATCGCGTATGCTATCAACACCTACATCATCAAAGAATCTACATAAAAAAAGAAAAAAAATTAGGCAGTTTGGTTTTGTATTCCATTTTACCTTTTATGTTTCCGAATTCCCTTTAATTGTATACTCTAATATGAATCAATAATTAAGGAAACTTTAATGTATTTTAGTGGGTCAAGGGAGATTAGTATAATATTTAATACGTCAACAAAGCTTAGTGAAATTGTCAGATATCTTAAGAGAAATTTGCAAAATCATTCCATTGGTCTATGTAAAAGCAAACACAATTTGTAAAGGGGAAAAAAGTGCATAGGCACACTCTTCTCCATAGCCATCTAACTCTACTCCAATATGCTAATTTATTAATCCTTCCAGTTGATGGGAATAAGCCATCGCATAATTTGTCAATATTGGATTAGTTTAATCATATTCATGTCATACAGTTGAACTATAGTTATGTGGATGATGAAACCTTTTTTTAATTAAACTGGATATTTACTCAATTTCTTCTCTACATTTTGTGACTAGTGAAAATACAATAGGGCATTGAATTGTTAAAATAAGCTATTAAGCTTTCTTATGGACATATAATAGAAGCAATTGTGTGATTTGTAGTAGATAAATTAGAACAAGATGGCGAATTAAAGGAAAGTATGAGGCATGATTGTGAAGAACGTTTTGGTGTTCTCAAATCATATTGTACCTAACCAAAGATTATAGGAAGCACCTACATTGCTGGTTAATTGGACCTATTCCTGATATGTATCCTTTACTTACAAGCTTGTCATGTATATATATGTATCGGGGCATGCCAACTTATTGTATGAGGGGCAAATTTTTGTTTAGATTTCGTTTCAAATCCAACTTCTAAAGTAGGGAATATCCAATTAATTGGTGGCCACTTAACACCAACAAGTGAACATGTCCTTGCACCTCGACCCATGAACAAGGGGTACTCATAGTTGTAGTAACACCAAAGTAATGGAGATTGATTCCTATTAAATTGAAAAAAAAAAGTAGAACCAAGAATAGTTAAGAAGAAAACTAACATATCAGAGTTAGTAGATTAGAAAAAAAATCCAAGAATTAAATTCAGGGAAATATTAGTTATTATATCAAGCAAAATTGAAACTCAAACCAGCATAAATATTAGTTAAACAACTCAAGAAATTCAAGCTACATATAATGCAAATATTCAAAAGAAGACGGATTGAAAATGCAAATGCAAGCCAATAAAATATGAAGAAAACAATTATAGAGCATTGGTAAACCTTATAATAATACATAACTATTCAATCATCTAAGTGAAAGGAAATAAAGACAACTAACCAGGGGGACAATAATTGTAGATAGCCTCTAAGATGAAAATGCAGCAAAACCTCCCTAACGTAAACCTAGTAAATAACTAGGTGCCAAGAAGAGACCAGACAAACCACACTCTTAAGAGTATGCATCACTAGATACCCAACATCAAAAAATTAATCATGGTAAGATTTATGGCTAGGGACAAATAAAAGCCTGCCCCATGCAGCCATTGACACAACAAACTAAATATTGAAAATCAGTTTTCACCATTTCAAGATAACTAGGTTTCAGGTTTCAAAGAAAAACTGCAAAATCCATTTTCCAACACTTGACCAAATCAATTAAGAGTTTTCGAACACAGGTGCCTCAATCACAAGGGAACCAAAGATGAAAAATGGAGAGCGAAGACCAACAGGCAGCTATACATGAAATTTTCAATTCATACACCAATATTTAGATGAATATGCTGGTCTAAAGTGGAACTGGAAGGCCCAACTTTTGTTATGTTTGCCTATTTCTTGAGGATATTGAAAAATAAACAAGGGGAACAGAGGGAAAGACTGATAATTTGGGAGTGTTATGACAGTTCATATGTACAAGTGCACAATACACCATAGTAATTCTTTCTCATTTAAATTTTTATGAGATAGCATTTTTCATGGGTAGGCATTATACATCAATTAGTACAATAGTTTACAACTTGGTCCCAAAGTTTGCTAGAATAGAAAGTTGAAGTCATTCAATATTCTAAATTAGCATGTTTATTGTATTACATACTACCACAGTCATATTGATCTAATTGAATGAATTAAGATGAACAATTTATCATGCTAAAAATATTTTGAGTCTTATAATTATATTTTCCCAACTTCTAGCAATCAATCAATCTAAAGAACAAATGGCACCTTAATTCTTATATAATTGACATTACTCCCTTGTCTACAAGGAACCTATGAGTGCCAGTAATCACCTAGTCTTCTAAGATTTATTAGGAATGGATATCACTAATTTAATTTTCAATTTTTTCATAAAGAATTTGAAAAGCAAATACATAACTAGACACCTAATCAGCCGTAAAATAACCACAGGAACTTGAATTTTGAAAAGTGCATATTTTGTGTGTTTTAAGTGTGTTTTCTTATTTAGTTTTGGTATATTTTATTCACTTTTATAGCTAATTAACTAAGTTCTAGTGAGATTTGCATTTTGTGATTTAAGTATCAAAAACTGCATTTCTATGGATTTTAATGGTGAAAACTTCATGTTTTTGCAGGTTTAATAATTCAATCATCAAATGGAATGAATTGAGAAGATATTTGGATGATTGTTGATGGTTTGAAGTGATTTAAAGAAGATATGAAGTGCAAAATGTTTAAAGGATGAAATGCAAGTTAAGACAGCTTTGACACCATTTGGTTTTTTGGCTATATCTTGAGATACAAATATTGGATTGTCTGTTAGATGCATAAAAATTAACATACTGATATCTATTTTAGTCTTATATAATGTTAACCAATTTATTTGTGTAACTCATTTTTTGTATAATGTTAACCAATTTATTTGTGTAACTCATTTTTTCATAACCAAAAAAAAAAAAAAAGAGGAAGAAGAAGCCCGTTTGGTGCATGTAAGGAGTCAATCAGAGTCCGCCACATGAAAACTTGTCTTACCAATGGAAAAAAATCAGCCAAATGAGATCAAAGTGTGGTGAGCTTTTCTTTCCTTTTTTGTTGGGTTTTATTTTTGTTTCTTTTCTTTTGGTTTTGGGATTGAGCTTTGGGGTTTGAGGAAAATGGGTTTTTATTTTCCTGAAATTTTTCCTTTTATATTTCCTTTCTTTCTTTTTCAATTTTTGCTTTCCCTTTAGTTTTTTATTTGTTTGTCATTATAAAACCTACAAAATAAGAAAAATGATATTAGAATTTTATTTTATTTTTTTGGCGAAACCCCAATGGGGGAGGGTAGCCAACCTTAAATTTTATTCACGAACGGGAGAGTTACAAGAATAAAAATTAGAACAAAGACTGAAGTAAGCGAGGGCATAGCCAATCAAACCCTAAATGAGCACCTCACGAAGTCGAGGTACTCCGTGATGATCCAGAAGAGCCTCTCCTCTGACCCTGAGAGGCAGGGCCGCGTCTGAGACGTAGACGCGATGCCCTCCCAATTGTAGAGAAGCCAATGCATCCGCCACCAAATTGGCCTCACGAAAGACATGGTGAAGGGATGCACCCATCCGCTGGACCAAATGTCTGATTTCCCGCAGTACGATACACACCGGCCACTTGGACCCCATATTCGAGCAAACTAGTTGAACAAGCGCCTTTGAGTCTGACTCTACCGTCAACGCCCCCACCTCGCGATCTGCACATAACTGGAGACCGTGCAGGAGTGATTGCGCCTCCGCTTCCAACACATCTAACTCTCCGAACTCCTTATAATAGGCGAAACACACCTTCCCACAGTGGTCACGCGGGACCCCTCTCCCAGATGCCCTGCCGTGTAGGACACTGGCATCAGTGTTAAGCTTGAGCCACCCCGATGGTGGCTTTTTCCAAGCAACGGGGGCAACATCTTTATCCCGCCTAAAGTGGCCTCCAAACCTTGCCCATGGACAGTCCCGATCACCTGCAAAGGAGGTCCTGGAGAATGTATGAGACGAACCCATCTGATCCAAAAACTCCTCGATCCGGAAGATCACCTGGGCCGGAGTGGCCGAAGCTGCTTCAAATCTTGCTGAGTTTCTGCTCTTCCAAATAAACCAGAGAACCAACAAAGGGACCAGGACCCGCACATGTGTTGTTGACACTTTGGAGTGAGAGAAGAACCAATGGGACAACATAGCAGGCACGCTGTGCGCGGTAAACGGGAGAAGACCGAACACTTTGAGAAAGTGGTCCCACACCGCCCTAGCCACAGTGCAGTGCAGGAACAAGTGAATGACAGTCTCATGATCCCGGCGGCAACAACTACACCTGGAACATAATGTGACCCCCTTACTCTGCAGCACACTGTCAAGAGGGATCCAACGGCACACTAGACGTCATGCAAAAAAGGAAACTCATAAGGGCACGATCTGCCCCCATACATAGCGATCAATCCACGATGTATGACGTCTTTGACGGATGTCCTCCCATGCGGAAGCCACAGAGAAATCACCGTTGTGTGATGGTACCCAAACCATGGCATCGTCCTGTTCAGGGAAGAAAGGAATGCTAGTGATCCGCTGCACCACAAAGTCTGGCACCCACTCCTTGAGCCGAGGAACATTCCAGCCATGAGCTGTGTAGGACTCTGCCACTAGGGCATGAGGGGGATTGGTGACCCCCACCACTAGCGCTAGAAGGAGATCACCACACCAGGTATCGTACCAGAAGTCGACTAGTCCCTTTCCTAAGCACCAATGAATCCGCGTCTCCGCAAAATCTCGGACTGCTAACAGTCATCGCCATGACGCCGGGGGATGATCCACCACAGCGATTGACGGGTGGGAGTCCTTAATGTACTTACTGTGCATATACCCAGCCCATATCGAATCATTTCTGCATAACTGCCACCACGACTTGCAGGCGAAGGCCTTTGCCGACTCAAAAAAGGAGCGAAACCCCAGACCCCCTTCTTGAACAGGAAAGCATAGCTTCTCCCACGTCGCTCAGTGCATCCTCTTTGAATCAACATTTGAATCCCAGAGAAATGAGTTGCAGATCCTGCCTAGGGCCGTCACCATGATTTTGGGAGGGCAAATTGCCTGAAGCAGATTCAAAGGAATCGAGCCGAGCACGTGCCGAATGAGGACAATCTTACCCCCCGTACTCAGAAGTTTAGAACTCCAATGGAATAGGCGTGCCTGTAGCTTAGCCGGTAGGGGATCGAAGACTATGGTGCCCATCCTTCCACGGACTAGAGGAACCCCTAGATATTTACTGGAAAAGATTGTCTATGAAAGCCCAAGGTAGTCTCTACCAACCTAATGTGATTCTCCGACATGCGAGCGGAAAATGATATTAGAATGAAATAAAATAAAAATAAAAATAATTATTCAATGAAATAAACAAATAGAATCAACTCTAAATGAGCAAAAATTTGGTGTGTACAAATAAAAATTTATTTACTTGTTTCTTATGCTCAAATAGAACTCATCCATAACTTATACCGCTTATGCAAATTATATATTACAAAGTATTGCTGCCATATTAACTTTCACATAATAATACTAGCATTGTGGAATGGCTTTATTGAAAATGAGGGATCCAAAATCATTACTGTTATGAATAACCATCCTATAATTATTGGAAGAATATTGAAACTTAGCAATTATAGTGGTAGGCATATTGCCTTTATATTATACGTTTTGACAATTCCAATATTATATGCAATCATTTTATATGTTTTCTACTTTAACTCTTCGATTTTCATGTTAAGAGTTGTACTTAAGTACTTGATTTGATTCAACTATACTTTTTGATCCTTTTGCACAAGGAGCTAAAGATATGAAAATCCAGTTTTTCTAATTCTTTAGATGGCATTAACTTCATGTTCACCACATCATGACAATTTAAATACATTTATTACATCTTCTCTTAATTTTTCTATAGAGCGATGAGAAATGCCAAAAAGTTGTAGAACTTGTAGATATTGTAGAGTTTATAGAACATGTCATTACAATTTAAATACATTTAAAAACATGAAGATATTGTTGGTAAAAGAGTTTATAATAGATTCAATCATATTTCAGACAAATCAAAAAATTACTTGAATCCCATACATCTCGATAAGCCAAAAGTTACTTAGATTTTAAACTATTATAATAAATAATCTATTTTGGAATCACTTAACCTGCTAAATACATGGATTCGTCTTTTATTTTTGACTACATGGGTAAATGCAAATTTCAATTTCGATTATAATCTACAAAGATACTAGTATATGGTTTACCAAAAACATTTACGTTCCACAACAATCTCACATAGAGATCTTTTTTGAATAAATTTTTATACCTGTCAATATATAATTTTTTTATATTAGCAGGTTTAGATCATGTCACATAATCTGAATTCAAATTTGAAATCCAAATCATGCATATGTGGCATTCATCCATAACGGCTAATGTAAAAAAAAATCACTATACTATCAATGTATAAAAAATTAATCCATCTTTTTTATATGTAACACTTGCAAACAAAAGACAAAGTTGAGTCCAAATTCTTTTAGATCTTGTCAATTAAGATTTACTTTTTGATTTAACTTTTGACTGTAGATTACATACTAAATCTCATTCTTAATATAATCACATTTACGCATTATTTAGATATTGACTTCACTTATAGAAATGGAACTATCATTGTCATGCTTTTTGGCGAGTCAAAAAACTCCAACATTTAGTGCTTTTGAAGCAATGGACCATTTTATTCATGTTATAGACTATATGAACTTCCACATATGATCTTATTTTTTTTTAAACAGTCTGCATAGTTATTAGACTCAATTAAAGAAAAATGGTTAGCCATTAATTCTGAATTTTACTTTTATTACTGCAAAATTTGGAACTCTCTTTGCTAGCAGTTTATGAAAAACTTTAACAAAAAAAAAATTGACACATATCAAACATGTGCTTGCTCTGCTTGTAAATAAAAAGCAGCATTACATAATACTGTACTACGTAGAAATTATTGCACAGCAATCTCCAATACAAATGAACATCAAAGAAAAACCTATTTGTTAGTCTTTAGGTGTGAATTCATATGCACTATCAGCTATACTATGTTAATGTATGTTTTTTTTTTACGACATGAAAGATTGTTTGTTAAAACATATACAACATCCTCTTATAAGAGGACAATCATCTTCTTCAAAAGTTAAGCAATGTCTCACTGGTAAATTTAGTCAATATGATAAAATTAGAGAAAGTTATTCAAAATCTCTTGAAACCGGCCCCATAAGAAATAAAATAAAGCTAATGTTGCTACAAGCAGCATTTCCAGACTTTTATATTCATACTTTTGTAATCATTTGTTTTGCCTAGCACCTACTGGTGACCTAACTATAAACTAAATGGCCAAACTTATGCTAAACCTTTCTACCAAAACTTTATTTTTAGGCATTAACATTTGTCTAGCGTATTTTTCATATATTGTCTTTTGAAATATGTTTCTTTTTAGATAACTAATGTGTGAAAATCATATTATAACTTGTTATATTTTTTACTACTACCAAAGCTCTAATTTCTATTTGTCATGGTATACTTAACATCTGCATTCTTCTTATTTTTTATTCAGAAATAACTCCTATTCTCTGCACAGAATTATCTAATACATAAATACTAAAATTTGCGGAGTTTCAAACATGTTCCATTTTCTAATAATTTAGTCAAGATATCATTGTGAGAACCCGAAAATTATTTTTATTTTATTTCTTTGAATACATTTTCTTTACTTTATTTTATTGCCTTAATTTTCTAGATATTTTTATAAGAGAGTCAAATTTTTAATCATTTTTCTTCAATAAGTTAGTACATGTTAAGTTCGTAGTGCATTATGGAAGTAGGACCCGCTAGTGTGTTGCGTAATAAATTTAGTGAACAAAAATGGATACTTTACTAAAGGGTTTATGTGATTAGTAGTGGTAAGAGTGGATTAGAGGAAAACAATATGGATTAGTGAGATAAGACAAAGGGAAGACAAAGTGATAAGTTTCAAACTTAAAAGAGACACTTGTCAATTATCTAAGCAAGCTTTGACCAAGATTAGTCTTGGTCTTTATCTTGGAAAATTGACTAAATTTCCTTCACTTCTTCTTCATGTTGGCCGACCTTCTTGAGTGAGAAAAGAGAGAAAAAAAACTTCATCTTCAACCTTGAATCTTGTTTGAATCCTTGAGTTTTCATCTTAAGCTAACAAACTACTCCAAAAAAGGTGACATTTAGGAAGGATTAAGGACTTTGGTGGAGAGATTTGGGAGAAAGAAACTCTTGAGCTCCATTTCTTCATAGGGTTTCAAGGTAACCATATCAAGAAACCATCTTTTCTTTTATTACTTGTATATGAGTGGATTTAAGGTTTGATTTTGGTAGATTTCATGGAAAATTTCATGGTTTGTGTGGTGGTTGGAAAATTCCAACTTTAAGTGAGAAATTTCAGCTTTGATATGTTGATTTGAGCTTGGCTATGATCTATTAGCTTTGCCATGTGAACTTTCTAGCTTTTATATGTTATTTTGGCTTCATTATAGAAAATTTCAGTTTGTAGTAGTAAATTTCAGCTTACGGTTACATTTTTTCAGCTTTATTATGGTTGCTTTTGAGCTAGATTATTGTCTAATTTGGGTGATTTTATGGCTTTAAACAAGTGTCCTTTATAGTCTATAACTTGTGGTTGCGATTGACGTTGGATTGCTAGGAAGATAAGCATTGAGTTTGGAAGGAAACTTAGAGGAAAACAAGGGGAAATGCTGTCCAATTGGGAATCATCTTGGTTTCCTTTGATTGTGGAGTAATTTTGTGGTAAATTTGCCTAAGATACTTGGCAAAACTTTTAAGCTTTACTTATGTGTTGAATTCTAGATGCAATGGAAGGTTTTCATTGGTAATTTTCTCTAATTTACTAGCTGCAATTGTTTCTTCTTGGCCGAATAGATAGTGAAGCCTTTCACCTTGTTTTTCTCCAACCTTTTCATGATGAGTTTTGGCCAAAACTTGTTCCAAACATTGGTTAGGACTTTTGTGTGTTGAATTGGAGCGAAAACCATGAGTTTTGGAAGGTGAAAACCTCACGTTGTGCTTTTTTCTTTTCTTAAAAAAAATTCTGGTTGGATGGCAATTTAATTGCCCTGCTATTTTAGCCTTAAAGTCCCCTTATTTGGTGGCCTTTTTGGACTCAATCTTGTTGATATCACTTGCTAAAATCTTGAACTACAAAGGTGTGTTGAATTGGAGTGAATCCAATAACTTTAAAAGGGTGAACCGCCTTGATTTCTTCACTGTTTTGCTGCTGGAAATTTCCAACAATGAAATGAAATATGGAACTCTTTGGTTGCTCATGTTTCTTAGGTCCAAATGCTCTCATTCCACTCCAAAATCATATTTGAATCATTGCCCTAGTATGTACTTAGATTTTTCCTTGATTTGTACTTTCAAATTTGTCTTTGAACTTTGTGTTTTGAGAGGCCAACTTGGATAGGTGTATGGCTCATGTTGAGTCTAACATGTGAATTTCGTTCACCTAAGTTTTGGATAGTTGGTCCATAATATTTTATCTTGGTTGCTCTTAGGGTTTGATGGTGAATATGCAAATAACCTGGAGACGAACATTTAACATTGCTCTGTTTGAACTGGTGAGTGTTTCAACTGCATGTTCCATGCTCATTGTTGTTAGAAATTGCTAGACACTTGATTTGTCATTTCATAGGTGAGTGTGTACTTTATCACACTTGACTAAACACTTAATATCTCATTCATGTATGTATAAGTGACTTGATTTACATGTGACCCATATCTTGACATAAGATACTTGAAATGCTTGAAAACGTGATATGCTGAGTTTACTTGTGACTTGATCATGGCTAGGCGAGTGTGTTCTCATGTGCACTAGACCTCCATGAACTTGAAATACTTGATCTAGCATGCAGACTTGCATGTACATGTGCATGATTGTAGACCGGCTGCATATCTTCATGCAGCGGTTGAACTGGACCCTTATCCGAGACGTCAGTTAAGTGGGCACTCGGGTTACTCATGCGTATGCGTGAATATAGGTCGATAACGGCTTAACTGAGCCCTCGTTGGACCTCTTGCTTGAGACCAGCCTTAGAGTGGTCGGGTAAGTTGGGCAACCTTGGGTAAAGAACGATGTTCCTAACCTGTTTACTCCTGATTCGAATTCATGACTTGAACTTGTGACATGCTTGAATACGGAGCGTTAGGTGACAGCTAACGTCTCCAATCATTACCTGTGTGAGCGTTGGGTCACAACCAACGACTCCACTAGTAAATACTTGAATACTTGGGGCCCAGATCATTAATACTTGAATACTTGGAGC
The DNA here is from genome assembly GCF_036785885.1 of Coffea arabica. NCBI lineage: Eukaryota > Viridiplantae > Streptophyta > Magnoliopsida > Gentianales > Rubiaceae > Coffea > Coffea arabica. The sequence continues at coordinate 49,020,676 of NC_092321.1, forward strand.
TATAAACCCAACCTAGGGCTAGTTGGTTGAATCGACTCAGCAAGGGCTTGGTCGAGGAGATTGACGAACCCTGGGTACTTGATTGGCGTTCAGGCCAGTAGGGGGATGATTGGTGGACGAAAATTGACGTTTAGTGGTGATCTACGGACATTATAATTCCATGGTTGACGGACAGTCCATGGACCCAGGACAAACTGTCGTGGTACCTGCTCCTAAGAGCAGACTATATCCTTTGATAGGAATGTGATCTTTACTGTACATTATTGCATGATCTATCTAGTTACCTGCTTTGCTATACATTATATCATGCCTGCTAGTTTACTTGTGTGTTTTCTTGGAACCTCACTAGGTTTCTAGCTCATTCCATGAATTTGTTTTCCTTACAAGGGCAAGAACGTGAGAGTGGGAATTAGGGAAGACATAGACTCTGTTTAAGTTTTGTTAGTTGCTCACATAGGCACTCCTTAGCTCTCTAACGGGCTTGTTTGATTTTATTTTGTAAGTTTAACTCATTGGCTGTATTTAGAGATTGTATGGCCATTTGATACCCATAATTGTATATATATCTAAGGTTGTAATTGTTATTGCTCTCATTATTGAGGTTAATATCTGGTAAATTTCGATTACGTGATTGAGTCCTGACGAGAGTTGGGCAGGCAGTCCGCCAAACCCTTAAGTACGCCCTAGGGGGAGGTGAGGTTGTCACAATCATCATTGGTCATGTGAGGACCCGAAAATTATTTTATATTTTATTTTATTTCTTTGAATGCATTTTCTTTACTTTAATTTATTGTCTTAATTTTCTAGATATTTTTATAAGTGAGTCAAGGCTTTAATCATTTTTCTCCTATAAATTAGTGCATGTTAAGTTCGTAGTGCATTATGAAAGTGGGACTCACTAGTATGTTGCGTAATAAATTTAGTGAACAAAAACAGATACTTTACTAAAGGGTTTATGTGGTTAGCAGTGGTAAGAGTCGATTAGAGAAAAACAATATGGATTAGTGAGATAAGCCAAAGGAAAGACATAGTGATAAGCTTCAACTTAAGAGGGACACTTGTCGATCACCTAAGCAAGCATTGACCAAGATTAGTCATGGTCTTTATCTTGGAAAAATTAACCAAATTTCCTTCATTCTCCATCTTCCCTTGGCCGAACCTCTCTTCAAAAGAAGAAAGAAAGAAAACTCCATTTCCAACACAAAAACCTTGCTTGATCCTTGAGTTTTCATCTTGACCTTGCAAATCAATCCATAAAAGCTGATTTTGAGATAGGAGGAGGAACTTTAGTGGAGAGTTTTTGGGAAAAGAAGCTTGTGGCTGCTTGGTCTTCCTTGGGTTTCAATGTAACAAAGTCTAGAACCATCTCTTGTCATTTAACTTGCTTTTGAGTGGATTTAAGAGTTAATTATGGTGGTAGTCATGGAAATTTTCATGGTTTAAGTGGTGATTGAAAAGTTCAGCTTTGATGGTTAAATTTCAGATTTGATATAATGCTTTGAGCTTGGCCATGATCTAGTAGCTTTGCTATGTGAATTTGCTAGTTTTTATATGTTATTTTGGCTTGATTATAGAAAACTTCAACTTGTAGAGGAAGAAAAGTACCAAGTTAAAACTAGGGTGTTTTCACTTAAAATTAGGGTGTTTTAAAGAACGAATGACTTTTCTTCCCGAATCGCTTGTTGAATGTTTTGACAAGAGTAAATGCTATTATATCACCTTACCATATCCTTGCCTCATTTGAAACCTTATTTTGTTCTGTTTAAATTTGTATTTTTGACTTTAGCGTCAAAAGTTTTCCCTTGTGATTTGAGCAAGGATAGGTGATACTTTTGGACTAAAAGCTTGCACTTGGGGGTTCGACTACTTTATCCAAATGTTTTAAAACAGTGAACTTCTTTAGTTCACTTACCTTATGTATTTGATCACAGGTTTCGAAAGCGAACCGTGGATCCTTTCACCGAGAAAAGTTAACTTTTCTAAACGTGGTGAGTGTTTCAACTACATGTTCCATACTACTTGTTACTCAAATGACTTGTTGCCTAAGTTGGCTCATTACTACATAGGCGAGTGTGTACTTTATTGCACTCGACCTAATTTGACTGAATTCTTGTTTTACTACTATAAGTGAATTGTTTACAAGTGAACTGATATTCATGCGCATGAGTTGAAAGTAACGGTTTGGATCCTAAACCCATTGGCTAATTAATCGAGTCAAGCCGACAAAGGTCTGGTCGATTAGATAACGAACCCTGGGTCTACTGTTTTGTCGAGTGGAGTGTTATCTCCTCGACTAATTGGTATGCTCAAGTATTACCACCATTGTTTATATTGGAGTTCGGGCCCGATAGGAGATTGATTGGTGGACGGAGATTGGAGATAAATGGTGCTCTACTGGACTTGTTACTATATCTCAAACGTTGACGGAGTGTCAACGGATTTGGAAAATGTTGCTGCGGAACTAGCTAGAAGTAAAACACTGTACGGGACTAAGTGCTACGTTTGAAATCTGGTAGGAGCACCATATCAGTTGTATCAACATATGAATTCTGGGTGCTCTGCCTAGAACCTGGCGGAAGCCACTGTATCAGTACCGCATCCTTTTCTTGCTAGTGTTAAAGTGCTTATCTGAGTGTGTGAACGGTCCATGGCATTATTTGTAACTGTTTATTATTTTCGTTCTAAGATTTTGAAATATGTGAAAGATATTTTGCCACTTTGACTGCATCTTTTCTTGGAACCTCACTGGGCTTTTACCTCATCCCTTTATTTGTTTTCCTTAATAGGGTGCGGGGATGAGAGAGACAAGAATAGTACTAGTTGTATTAGGAATTTTAAACTTGTATTTGGCCGATACTGTATTATAGTACTAGTTGTTTAAACTCTTACTTTTGACTTGTACTTTGGCTTGCATATTCGGATGATTTGTAGCAGGTACATGGTATATTTGAAGAATTATAGTGTTATTGATTTGGCATTCAAAGAATAGTGAGCTCGAAAAGTTGTAATCCTCATTTTAAGTAATTGTCATCCTTTTACACGTGGTGAGATGATTGAATTACTTGTATTTTTATTCGTTTAGCTGTGCACCTAAGTATGAATGTTTTGTGAAGTCGGATAGATGCAATATTTCTTGAGGAATTTTGTGCTTACTTTGCAGTTAATGTTATCTCTGAAATTAATGTAAGTGAGTGAATCCTGGCGAGAGCAGGGCAGGTGGTCCGCTAACCCTTGGGGTACGCCTTAGGGGAAGGTGGGGTCATCACAGGTCAAATATATTTATGTAAGTTAATACATACTAAACTACTATTTCTTATGAATGTACTTTAGTACTTCTTTTTCCACCTGTAAATACTTTCACAAGTTCATTACAATTAATCAATTCCTTGATATTAGCTACTCTTGTGATCTATTGAATCTATATAAAGAGATGACAAATTATAGAGAGACCTAAATCAATACCTTCTTAATTCTCCTACATTTTCAATAAAAATCTATAATGCATTGTGAAAGTATGGGCTCATCTACCATTCCACTTCTGAATCAATTTCAATGCATGCTATTTTTTACTTCGATGCAACAACAAAGGCTAGGTAATTTCATTCTTCAAATGCATTTCAATCTTTATATAGATTTATAATAATATGCTCTACATACCAAGCCATTACTAATATTTTAAAGAAAATTTTAGGTCTTTCCTCCTCAATTTTAATTGGTTCTCCAAAAACATCAGCAAATTGTTATAACTCCTAAAGAATGCAATAGGTGCTAGATAGTTAACATTTTTCATCAAACTTTTAGACAAAAATGGCAAGAATTTTGCAAGAGTAACATTATTGATGATCATACTTTATTATCAATACACCATGTTAGAAATTTAGTTTTTGTGACACATTTTTCAGAGTAACAAAAATAAGACTATTTAGTCTAAGTAGATTCATTACTTGATTTTCTGCTCCTATAATAATCATTTGACATAAAAAGTAACATAACTATTTTCCATTTCAAGTTCTAAACTGATCTTCGTTATTTTTACTTACTCCTATCTATTTCCTGTTTATAGATGCTACTAGACAAAATATATTATACCACAAAGTATCATCATCAATGAAACTAGAGTTTGTTCAAAATTTAACTAAAGCAATATGTTTCTACCAAGTATTCATAAAAAAATAACTTTTGTGAGTTTTTTACTTATTAGTTTTAGATTCTCACAATTAACATTTTTTTTCTCAAATAACTCATGTATATTATAAATAACAAACAGTTTCAAAATTCGTTAGCTACTTCATACATGACAATAAAACTTCTTCAATTGTTTTAAGAACGTGAAAGAGGCAATTTACAGATAATTGAAACATATTGATAGTTGAGGATCAGCTGGTGTCCAATGAAACTTTGGTTTTTATTTTTCAATCGGTTCATGATTACATAATACAAATTTTCAACAAAAGTGACGTGAAAAGGTATTTCTGTGATATAACAAATTTCATATCTACTCCATGTTTAGCTTAGGAATGTTTAAATGTACATTGAAGAACTTTTTGACTATGTTGTTATCAGTAAAAGTTCATAAAGCCTTGTCTAGACCTGTCAATGGGTTGGGTATAGATCAAAATTAAAAATTCTGGACCCAGGCCAATTATAATATACCCATTCCAGATTAGACCCGTCTACCCGATAGATCTTGTATTTATAATCCTAAAATCGGATCCGACAGGTCTCGGGTCAGGTCGGGTTAATCTGGCAAAAACAAGGCCTAACAAAATTTTGCACTTTGTATGGAATATTAGGGTTTGGTAATTTGGGAAATGAAGTATTATTATATTAAGAAGTATCTATATTTTATAATTAATAATCTATTTAAACAGGTCTGGGTCGGATACGGGTCGAAATCCTAAATTTCGAATACAACCTACTTTTTTGTTAGAGTAAACGGGGATGGGTCCGAATCCAGGTAACGGAACTATATCTCAACCTGTACCCGAAAAAAAATAGTGGGTCAAATCTGGGTCCAGGCAATAGTGGATCAGATCTGGGTCAGATCAATTGAACTAATCTTGTCACCCAATCCAACCTTCCCCTCATAAAATTAGTTTAACTTATGTCAATAATTTTTGTTTCAATCAAGAGAATACTAATATCACTCATATTTTTGATATATCATATATTCTTAAAATTGATGTTAAGTTATTTCAAATGAATATTAGCAAATATCCTAACAATAGTAACAAAAATACTGCACTAAATATCCAGAATAAACAACAAAACTCTAATTAGAATCATTAATGTACTAAAATAGACTTCAACATTTAGCATCCATCCTAATCAACATAAAACATAAGAGTGATACAGTATAAAGCTTTCTCACATGTCAAGACAAAGATGATACACCATAAATAAAAATTACCTAATTAAATTTTTACTCAATTCTGATCCCTGCACATGTTGAATCCTTAATCCAACGTTGGACTTATATGTGAATAATTATGGGTTGCAAACTGTCAAATAAAGTTAAGTCCAATTAAAGTGATCAGATATGGTTTGGACTTAATGTATCTAATAGGATGTGGACCTTTAATGTGTAGAGACTTAAGGGCTCCTATTTCTATGATGGGCTGAAATAGAGTTCCAAAAGATAACAGGAATGTTACCTATAAATAGGGTTATGGTCCCCAAGTCACATGTATCATTATATTTGTCGTATTTTCTAGTACCACAAAAATATAGCTCTTCCCTGATATCCCATCGTCAGGAAAGATACCAGAGAGATACTAAATGGCTCTTTCAAGGATTTGCGAATACATGTTGACCTGAAAGGCCACCCCAATACTCTTGGAGATTCATATATCAGTTTGTCGATATAAATCCAGGTACGCTTCCGCTATTTTACTGTTAATTTATTTCTTAATAATCGTCATATAAATTATGGGTTTAATAGGTGATGATTTTCACCAAAGGTTAAATATAAATAACCACCCTGACAAGTGGTATCAGAGACTATATGGTTGATTATTAGGAAATAATTTGGATTTAGTAATTTTTTTTAAAGAACAATTATGTATGATATTTGTGAAGTATTGGCCTGCCTTGATTGTTTAGGTTGTTCATATCGGTTATTAAACGAGGAAACTCTTGGTTAATGGCCAATTGTATTCGATTTTGACTATTAAACGATTGTATGCAATTTTAATTATGAATCTGTGGACCCGCTACATGATGCATAAGTCATGACGTGGTTTTGTAAATTATATTCTCTAACTAGTTGCAAAAGTCATGATAGGCCACATGGTACATGTTTTCTATAGTCATCTTTTTTACGTTTTCATGTTTCGGCTTCTGTTTTGGTTTCTCACATGGCAGACATGGGGTTTCTTTTAATTTCTCTATTTTTTAAGGATCAAAATTGATAAGAAAGAATGCATGAATCAATTCTGTGAAACTCTCCATCGGATAGCATAATGTTTGTGGGATCCGCATGCTTTTGATGATGTAAGCTAATTTGTTTTCTGGCTTCGGGAAGTCCTTTGTCCTTTTCTCCACTTTAAGGATTAAAATTGACAAGAAAATATTCTCAATTTCAATTTCTGTCCATAAAATTAATTTGATTAATACTTGAATTATTTGACCTATTTTCTTAGGTAATAGAGCTAATGTGCATATATTTATGTTAAGAAAATTAGGGTTTCTTTAATTTGAATAAACCCTAATAAAGTTAAATAAGACATTCAAGCCTATAAAGTCCATATGTTTAGCCCACTAAATATATAGTTTTATAAGACATTATGGACATCAAGAAAATTTTGGGCTTGAATAATAAATTGGGTCAAATTATGGGTATGGACCTTTGGTCCAATAAGTCTTAATCCATTTGACTGGATTGACCAGGTTTGACCACGTTTTCATCAGAGTTGACCAAAGTTGACTTTGATCAAATTTTTTGGTTTAATTTCTATAATTTTAAATTTGAATATTGGTATGATTATATATATTTTGGAATAAATTAATTGAAACAATATGCCACCAAAGTGACCTCTATTGTGAAAATTAATTTATTTTAAAATATAACTAGTTGGGTACTTGTAATTTTATGAATATTGATCGGCCCAAAGGAAGGTCAATATTTAATAAAATTACATGTGCACTTGTGGTAATAAATACGTGATAATTATTTGAATTTTACATGTGATTTATAAATTGGCCTAAAGAAAAATTTATTTTTTGACATGTTATTATTATCAGTATTTATTACTGCACCAAGATATCACTTAGAAATTAATATTTTTGTCCAAAGACAAAATATTAATGGAACATCGATATCTTGAGATGGGTTATCTTTATTTAAATTTATTATTGTTCTGATTTATGTGAGTTTGTTTTAATTATTTAATATTTTCTGTTCAGTTGCAAATGATCTTACGAATATTACTACCAACATCAATAATATTCCTATGTTGAATGGCACAAACTTCAAGTTCTAGAAAGAAAATCTCTTGATAGTACTTGGAGTAATGGATCTCGACCTTGCATTAAGGGTTGATTCTCCTCCACCTCTTGTAGACACCAAATTTTTGACTTTATTTTTCATTATTAGTTTTATTGATATTTATTTTAGTTTGGTTTTACTAATCTCATTTTTAGACATTTTGGCATTAAAAAAAGGACAAAAAAAAGTGAAAAATGATGAAAAAATGAAAAGAAAAATGAAAAATTGCAATTTTGCTGTTTATTATTTCTAGTTTATTTATTTTTACCTGATGTTAATTAAATTGTTGGTTTTTACTTAATTTTATTATCATTTTGCAAAATTACTTTAAAAAAAAAAAAAAAAGACAGTCGCGGCAGGCACGCTGCATTTTTTGGCAGCTTGCAAGGGACGAATGCAGACTCATCGGATGGCCAAGAAAAAGGGTTTGAGAGGGATGATTTCTAGCCATTGAATACAGGGTTTTGGGGGTGGCTAGCCGGATATAAAAAGAAAGGGAACTGCAGCCGCAAAAGGGGAGGAATCCGAGAGATAGAAACACAGAAAAAGGGAAAGAAAAGAGGGACGGCTGCTAGAGGAAGAAAAAAACTGAGAAGCAAGAGAGAACGAGGGAGAGGTTTGAGTTTCTGTGTGAGCTTGAAAGGGAAAAAGGAGGGAGGCAGCCGAGAGCAAGGGGAGGAGAGAACCATTTTGAGAAAGAGAAAACAGAGGGAAGGTCGGCTGATGAGAAAAAGGCTAGAGCTTTGAGAGAAGGTTGACGGCTAGAAACCAGAGAGAAAGGAGGATTGCTGGGGGGGCTGCGGACTGCTGAAGGAAGGCAAAACCAGAAGGTCTTCAGCTGCGAGGACGAAGAGGGACTTGCGTCATCATCATCGCTCTTCCATTGACGTTTTTTTGAAGGTTTGGCCGAATCATCTGAACCTGTTCTCCATTACTCGATTCAGGTATCGAACTCTTCTTTTTAAGTTGAAAGTTTTTTTCTTTAATTGTTTGTTTGCATTTCTGCGTTATTACTGGTTCTGGTCTTGCTTCAATATAGCTAATGGTTCTTGTTTGGGTACTGCTAAGTCTGGGGTTTGGGTAAGGAGTCGGTCTCCTGCATATTGGTGTCTTGGCCGAGAGAAAATGACCGAAAGTTTCTAACTTTGATTGGCGGTTTGGTTCAGCTTGTGTTTTGAGGTAGAAATTTAGGGCCTTCCCCGTAAGCTAGTGTCATGGGTTCGTATATCTTTCCTTCATGCTGTTTTGGGTAGTAATAGATATAAGGTGCCTGCTTTGTTGGATGGGAACGGATGTGAAATGCTTGCATGCTGATAACGAACCCAGAACTCATTAGAAAAATTGCTTTCATTTCTCTTTGTCGTTCCCTGTTGTCCGTTTGATATGCAATGATTCTATTTCCTACCTTTGGTGTTGTATTAATCAAGTGTTTTGAAGTTTAATAGGATGGGTAAATGATTAATACAATGTTTCGGCATTTAATCTGCACAAGCTGGAATCTGCAAAATTAGCAGCAAGATAAAAAGCTGTCGTGTTTTCTGTGCTGTTTTCTTCCCTTTGCCGTGGTTGTTTATCGATCCTTACACTCGAGTGGCATGCTAATTTGCACGTTTGGGGTTCACAATACTTGAACTATTGATCAAACACTTTGCTAAAAAATGCATGAATCTGGTTGGCCGAAAGTTTCTTGAAGTCGCGGCAATGTTGCAATTAGAAAATGCAGAAACGTTTTTGATATTGGCAACTTGTTTCTGGTTTGTTTGGGTCAGAAATTAGCATGAATGCAGATCATTTTTGATGTACTTTTGAGTCCGAAAACTCATGGTATGATATTGCCGAAATTGCCAAATATCTAGGAGTCGTGTACTTCAAAGGAAAAAACGCAGCAAGGGAAAGCTGCTGCATTTTTTCTTTCTTTTCTCTGCCGCGTTTCCTTTCCCTTAGTCACTAGTTGGGTTTTGCACTTCAGTTTCATGTTTGATCTTGTGTTGAGGGAAGCAAGGGAAGGTTGGGTGTTGAGTTTGCATGTTGAAATGTTTGGATCATGTTCGAACACTAAGAATTCTTGCTGCATTCTGTTTCGGCTGCATTCCGTTGCTACATTCTTTTTTTTACCTCTGGCAGCTATCATTCCAGACTTTCTGTTTTGATTTTTGCAAGAGAGGTGGAATGGTTGGGTTGATTGATAATTGGAGAGTTTGTGTCTTGTGATTGATGTTCATTGGTAATGTTAAGGTTGGCGTTGAAACACAATAGGTTGCAGCATAGATGTTAGCTGAAACTTTGCAGAAGCATAAGCTACGTGGGTTGCATGAATTTGCATGAAATAATTCTCTGAAAATTACACTTTGGCCCCCCAAGTCTCTCCTTGTTCCACTAAGACCCAATCAATTAAATAATTTCATCAATTTGGTCCTTGGTAATTTTAATTTGTGCAACTTCATTGCTTGTTTGCTTCAATTAACTACCATGCTTTGCTTCAATTGCGCTTAAGACATGACTTTAGGGACTTTATGATCAAGTGAGCTTTGTGTTGCACATTTCTTTTAATTTTTCTTAAATAAAGTGGTACCTTGACCTTTTTATTGTTTTGAAGCCATTTTTACTTCATTTGATTACCATCGCGAGGGAGGTATAACTTCTTTTATCTTTTTTGTCTCTCCTATGTGCTCCAACGTGCTAAGTGAGAATTGCATGTCTACTTTGCTTCCCTTGCTTTTCCTTAATACCTTTCATTTTTTTCATTTACTTTTGGTTTTTTATTAAGTCTCTCTTTTATTTATTTATGGGGTATGTGTACACCTCTTGGCTTGTAATAGATAGGGCTTGGCAAGCATTTTGTCCATTTTTCCCCTTCCCCTTTTGTTTTAGTTAGCAAATGTAATAGGTTCATTAGATTGATTGCTTGATTTTTGTTGCTACGTGTTAATTTGCTTTATTAGGTTCTTGCATCTAGTCGAGCATGCTAAGTGTTATGTGCTACATGTTTATAGATGATTTGCATGTCTACTTGCTTTCTATAGTCGTGGATGAATGTAATGGATGAATGGACGTCACCACACTAGTCCAATGCTAGTTATGGCCCCCTTTCCCGAATCCACACTAGCCCAACGCTAGTTGTGGCTCATTGTTCCGATTTCCACTAGTCCAACGCTAGTAGGAATTCATAGATGGGCTAGTCCAACGCTAGACCCTTAGGGATTCCCCTCGCTAGTTCATATTTGCATGTTTCACTACATTTCATGCATTTTTCGTAGTTTTTAGCATTTGGCATGCCCCTCCAACCTTTTCCACCTCATTTTAGGCTTTTGCATTCTCATGCTAGTTATAGGGTCCATTTGCTTGAGAGTCCCCTTTCGATAAGGGAAACGAGCGAGTGTGGCTACCCAATAGCCTTAGCACGCTAGTTTTTCCTTCCAATCAAAGGGAAAATTAAAGTCGCAAAATTAGGAGTCATTCCCGTACCCGACTTGATGCATTCCTCTAGGTTCATACATTCTCATTCTTATTTCACTTTCTCACTCTTTTGTTCACATTTTCTCACTACTCATGTCCTTCTCAATGCAAATGCTATGCTCACACATTTTTTCCCTTGTCACTTGTCTTTCCACCTCACAAATTGCACCCAATTGCACTTATAAGTATCTACTATCATATTTTCATCCATTTGCACACAAACACTTTTATTTTCTACACTTTGCACACGCGCACTTGTCTTACATTTGCACACATGCACGTTTCCTTACACTAGCACACTTACACTCATATTTGAGTTTTCATTTGCATCATTCGCGACCTCTATGAGGACTTGCCTTATTGGCCACCACAACTCATGTGGTTGGGACCAAAAAGCCTTGTAAGAGACATTTTAGATTTGGGATTGCATTTCTTTTTTCATATCCATTAGTCATATCCAACATGCGAAACATACTTTGGGTAGAAGAAATTAGGAAAAGAAGGGCTAAGTCACGCAACTAGCTTTTGCTAGGGTAAGGGAGTGCCTTAGGTTTTGCCTTTGCCTTCTCCCTTGTCAAATGTGACCCCCGATCCCTCGCTTTGGTTACGTAGACCTAAAAGTTCTTAAAAAAGGGTTTGTTTACTTCGCTTTTCCAAAAAATCACTTTTTGGGTGACTTGGTACACCCTAACTCTATACCAAGTGGCGACTCCATTTTTCATTCAAAAACCCTTTTTGAACTTCGTTTGGCCAAATCGTCGCATTTTCAAGTCCCATGGCCTTTTATTTTCATTTTACACACGTTCACATACATATTCCACACACTACTTTCACACCATCATCGAAAAGTGGGGCACGACAGTTGGCTCATTTTAGAAGGCTCATAAATAAACTGAGGCCAAAATTTGATTTTAGAAGGCTCATAGACTAATGCATCGCAATAAGCCGTCGATTCCATTCAGTCCATTGAATCATATTTGTTCATTTTTAGGGCAATCTAGTCGATTTTGAATTCATTTGACTAGTCTATCCATTTTAGGACAATCTAGTCGATTTTTGAATAAGATCACCAATTTCATTCAATTCATTTGATTAGTTTACCCATTCTTAGGTCAACTCAATCATCATTTCACTCGATCCGCTTGATCAATTGATTCCATTCAATTCATTTGATTAGTTTAATTCATTCTTAGGGTTATCCATTCAATTTTCAATAAATAATCAAATTTCATTTAATGAATTTGACCATTTTACCCTTTTTGACACATCATGCGTCGATCAAAATAAGCAATTCATTCGGACTTTGTCCTCATTTTTTTAGGACGAATGTTTCTTCTCACTCTAGATGGGCCAAATTTTTCAAATCATTTTTCACTCAATCAATTGATCGGATTCATCAGGTATGGTATGGTGCCTACCCTAGAGGATTGCATTTTCATGCTAGGCCTACCCTTGGCATAAAAAGGGTTCCCCCATAGGGCATGCATACCGATTTTATAGTCTTGATTACTAACTCTGGATATTTTTCTTTTGTTTTCCCCCTTCCCTGCATTCATAAAAATTTCATAAAACATGAAAACATGAAATAAAGTGTGAAAACAATTCCGATCTGATATAGTTTGAAAATTACATGTATTACTTGATTCTTGAGCAGGCCCTGCAATGTGAATTTGAAAATTCATCTGAAAGCGCTCGTGTAAAATATTTAAGAGATTTCATTGCTCAAAGGGGGCTATTAAGAGGGAAAAGTGTGTATACATGTGTAAAGGAGTTCCTTAGACTGTTTTTCATATGTATTGTTTTTTAAATTTTTTCAAACATTGGCAATAATGAAGCTTTTGTTCAGACAATTATTTGTGTACATTTCATTCTTTATTGAGCTCATTAAGAGATTTCATAATGAATTTTGAGAAAATATGACCGAATTGAGAGTTTTTTTCAACCTCCAGCCTGAAAATTCGCAAGTGTATGCTTTCTAAAATCCTTGTGTACACTAGATTGGTGATCCGAGCTACACAATAAGAGTGCTCAAAATTGAAAGAGGTCACTCAGAAGGCCCATGAGATACCTTTCTCCTTCACTTAACCCCAAAATAAAATCAGTCGCATTGATTGATAAATTGCAAATTGGGGCAACTTTTGCTTGAAAGTGTTCAAGGTGTCTAATTTGGTTCAATCACATCTAAGTGAAAGCAAAAATGTGCATTATTCTTGTTTGTTTTGAAAATTTGGAATGATACTTTGAGCATTCGTTTCTCTACTTATACAAATTTTATCATTTGCTCTCCCATTTGAGCCTTTAAAAAATAATTTCGTTTCAAATAAGAGCCCTATTGATCACTACCCTATATTGGAAAATTTTCAAATATCAAAAAGGGGAATGGATTTTCAATGACCATTTCGTTACTTTGGTTGTCATGAGGTGTAAGAATGATGCTTTGGCCGTCGTTTCTACAACCCAAACACCATTTATCCCTTGCATCCTCATTTGAGCTAAAAATTGGTGGTTCTTTTCGAGTGCACATATGATCGCACCCCACATTGGGGAAGGAGATTGGGGAATTTTGAAAAAGGAAAAGAAAAGGAGAAAAGCAAAAATGCTAGAAAAGGAGGGAACCGCAAATTGGGGAAATTTGATTCCACTTGGGTTCCAATTTTGAAAAAAAAGAAAGAAAAGGAAGAGTTTTGTCCGCGTGGATCGCCTATGTTTCACAAATATGGATGAACAAGGGTCTTCCTCAATCAGTTAATTCAGTTGCATGCCAAAAATTTCCCATTAATGAAAGTTTCCTTTCAGTCAATGTAAGGAACGGAATGAAAGTCAGACCCTCTTCTTTTCCAATCAAACATTCTGTCCCTCGTTATCCCTTTTGATCCTTCAGAATAAATTGTTTCGTTTGGCAAAACCCCTGAGAATCGCAAACCCCACACTGGGGCAAGTTTGAGTTGAAGAGAAAATTTCAAGAAGTGAAAAAGTGAAAAGCAACAAAATCAAAAACAAAAGAAGAAAAGAGAACCTCAGTTCAAAAATAAACTGGGACAAATTTCAAAGAATGGCAAAAAGCCGAAAAGTTAAAAGAAGAAAGAAAATGAAAGTGAAAAGCCTCAATTAAGCATAAACTGGGGCAAATTCTGATTTAACCCTAAAATAGGGTTGACGCAACAATGCGATCTCAGATTTTTCAAACCGCTTTTGAAATCCGCTTTCAAGCCTTAACTTTTCTAAGCACTCCACCTGACCCCATTACAAAAGCCGAAAAGTCCTGACTTCTGTTCTTTGCGATGGCCCTGTCAAGGAAATTTCTGATGCCGAAAATTTTAGCTGTATTTCTGAATTGCTTGGATATGGGTTTGGCGCTACTCACCATGAGAAAACCCACCAGGTCGAGGAAAAGAAGGAAAAGAAAAGCGAAAAAACAAAGCAAGAAAAGTAAATGCAAAAATCGACTCTGAAATCCCTGGTGAATGAGAAAAATGCAAACAAAGTCTGAGATCTTTGAGTTCAAAATAGGGGCAATTTTGGAAAAATGCGATCTTCGGTGCACTGTCCTTGAAAGTCTTATTTTTTAACTATCGTTCCCAAGCCAAATTACAAGCTAATAAAGTCCATCGTTGACTTATTCCTTCATGACAACTCAAAACAAAGGTCATGCTTCTAAGGAGTCCATCAGTCATTCGTGATCAAAAGGCTATGACCAGTTTTCACATGTTTAGCAGCTATCGTTTCCATCCAAATTGTTGCAAGCCTATAAAGCTCATAGGTGGACTACGTTTTCTTAAGAAATAAGGGTGACAAACTCTTTGCTTTCACTGAGATGTGGTATTGAAGGGATTACATACCATTTGGGCACAAGAATAAGACAAATCTTGACCTCCCATTTCCAAATCAGACATAACACCGATTACCCAAAGCATCGATGCTAAAGTGAGGAAGAAATCTTCTGAAATTTGGCGTTATTCTGAGAAATTCATCATGAAATTTCTGCATGAGCTCAAAGCTCAATGTTCAAATGATTACTTTCTAAATTTTGGAAAGTGCGATTTCTCTTTGATCAAATAAATGGGGAATCATCTGAACAAATTTTTGCAATCAAATGGACCCACACTGGGGCAAATTCTTTTATTTGTAAGATTTCGCAAAATAGGCCCACACTGGGGCAAATTTTTTATAGTTCGTTTGAGGACTTCGTCAAAGAGCCAAGTAATGTACTTTCAAATCAATCACACTGCTCTTGCCATGAGTAGTAGTGGCATTAATTTTTAAAATAATTTAAGTGCATGTTTACTTTGGCAAGCCCCCTGTGCAGGCATCCATGGCTGAAATCGACGAAGGGGCGTAAGTCAGAATCTTACGAATCAAGGCCTCAAGGAGGAGCCACCATGCCGTAATGCAAATCAATTGATCAGTTGCGCAATAATTGGTGGAAACTGGGGCAAATTATTTTTTGCAAAGATTCTCAAAAAATCAAACTTGAATTTAATTGCTTGTTCCTTGACAAATTTCAATTTGATCTTAGCGCCTGCCGCGCACCCTTCCATTCCCCATTCTTGACAACCACATTGAATTCACTGACTTCAACCACCGTTAGCATCGAGTCTATCTCACTAACGTGTGCGTTTTCATTCTACCACCGTTAGCATCGAGTCTATCTCACTAACGCGTGCGTTTTCATTCCACCACCGTTAGCATCGAGTCTATCTCACTAACGTGTGCGTTTTCATTCTACCACCGTTAGCATCGAGTCTATCTCACTAACGCGTGCGTTTTCATTCCACCACCGTTAGCATCGAGTCTATCTCACTAACGTGTGCGTTTTCACCCTACCACCGTTAGCATCGAGTCTATCTCACTAACGTGTGCGTTTTGTCCACCACCGTTAGCATCGAGTCTATCTCACTAACGTGTGCGTTTTCACTCCACCACCATTAGCATCGAGTCTATCTCGCTAACGTGTGCGTTTTCGCCCTACCACCGTTAGCATCGAGTCTATCTCACTAACGTGTGCGTTTTCACCCTACCACCGTTAGCATCGAGTTTATCTCACTAACGTGTGTGTTTCATTCTGCCACCGTTAGCATCGAGTTTACTTCACTAACGTGTGTGTTTTATTCCAACCTCGGCAGAACTGGGTTCTATCCCGCTGGCCGCTTATATCACGTTGGAACTGGGTTTTATCCCGCCAACCTCGGCAGAACTGGGTTCTATCCCGCTGGCCGCTTATGTCACGTTGGAACTGGGTTTTATCCCGCCAACCTCGGCAGAACTGGATTCTATCCCGCTGGCCGCTTATATCACGTTGGAACTGGGTTTTATCCCGCCAACCTCGGCAGAACTGGGTTCTATCCCGCTGGCCGCTTTAATCACGTTGGAACTGGGTTTTATCCCGCCAACCTCGGCAGAACTGGGTTCTATCCCGCTGACCTCTTATATCGCGTTGGAACTGGGTTTTATCCCGCCAACGTCACCAACATCACGTTGGGCCTGGATTTCGTGCCGCCAACTTCACAAAAATCACGTTGGGCCTGGACTTGGTGCCGCCAACATCGCAAAGACCACATTGGGCCTGGATTTTACGCCGCCAATCTCACAAAGTTCACGTTGGGCCTGAATTTCGTGCCGCCAACTTCGCAAACATCACGTTGGGGTTGGTTTTCGTGCCACCAACTTCACAAAGATCACGTTGGACCTGGATTTTGTGCCGCCAATCTCACAAGATTCACGTTGGGCTTGGATTTTGTACCACCAACTAAGGCAGGCTCGGGTTTAATCCCACTGACCAATTCATCACTGGGGCAAATTTTCGAATAATTTTTCGAGCAAGTCTTACACAGTCTCTTCATACCTACCAGCATTTCATTTTCATCGCCACTAGCCGTGGGTCAGTCCCACTAGTGAGCGTTTCACTTTTCATCGCCACTAGCCGTGGGTCAGTCCCACTAGTGAGCGTTTCACTTTCATCGCCACTAGCCGTGGGTCAGTCCCACTAGTGAGCGTTTCACTTTCATCGCCACTAGTGTGCATCATGATTTTTAAATTTCTGTCCGGGTCTATCCCGTGGGTCTATCCCATTTATTTTTCTGTCCGGGTCTATCCCGTGGGTTTATCCCATTTACTTTTCTGTTCGGGTCAGTCCCGTTTTAATTTCCTGTTCGGGTCAGTCCCGTTTAAATTTCTTGTTCGGGTCAGTCCCGTTTTAAATTCTCGTTCGGGTCAGTCCCGTTTTAATTTCCTGTTCGGGCCAGTCCCGTTTTAAATTTCCTGTTCGGGCCAGTCCCATTTTTAAATTTCTTGTTCGGGCCAGTCCCGTTTTAAATTCCTGTTCGGGTCAGTCCCGTTTAAATTCCTGTTCGGGTCAGTCCCGTTTTAAATTCCTGTTCGGGTCAGTCCCGTTTAAATTTCTTGTTCGGGTCAGTCCCGTTTTAAATTCCTGTTTAGGTCAATCCCATTTCAACATTTTGATAAAGAAATCAGTCCTCGTTTCAAGGACGGCAATTGTTGGAATCATTCGCAGCCGAATAATGCAGGTAAGTATTTGGTGTCTACTTCTTTGTCTCAAGTTTCTCCAAAACTCAGACAAAGAGGGGCCAACTGTAGACACCAAATTTTTGACTTTATTTTTCATTATTAGTTTTATTGATATTTATTTTAGTTTGGTTTTACTAATCTCATTTTTAGACATTTTGGCATTAAAAAAAGGAAAAAAAAAGTGAAAAATGATGAAAAAATGAAAAGAAAAATGAAAAATTGCAATTTTGCTGTTTATTATTTCTAGTTTATTTATTTTTACCTGATGTTAATTAAATTGTTGGTTTTTACTTAATTTTATTATCATTTTGCTAAATTACTTTAAAAAAAAAAAAAAAAGACAGTCGCGGCAGGCACGCTGCATTTTTTGGCAGCTTGCAAGGGACGAATGCAGACTCATCGGATGGCCAA
Organism: Coffea arabica; assembly: GCF_036785885.1. Taxonomy (NCBI): domain Eukaryota; kingdom Viridiplantae; phylum Streptophyta; class Magnoliopsida; order Gentianales; family Rubiaceae; genus Coffea; species Coffea arabica. The sequence continues at coordinate 49,038,554 of NC_092321.1, forward strand.
GAAAAAGGGTTTGAGAGGGATGATTTCTAGCCATTGAATACAGGGTTTTGGGGGTGGCTAGCCGGATATAAAAAGAAAAGGAACTGCAACCGCAAAAGGGGAGGAATCCGAGAGATAGAAACACAGAAAAAGGGAAAGAAAAGAGGGACGGCTGCTAGAGGAAGAAAAAAACTGAGAAGCAAGAGAGAACGAGGGAGAGGTTTGAGTTTCTGTGTGAGCTTGAAAGGGAAAAAGGAGGGAGGCAGTCGAGAGCAAGGGGAGGAGAGAACCATTTTGAGAAAGAGAAAACAGAGGGAAGGTCGGCTGATGAGAAAAAGGCTAGAGCTTTGAGAGAAGGTTGACGGCTAGAAACCAGAGAGAAAGGAGGATTGCTGGGGGGGCTGCGGACTGCTGAAGGAAGGCAAAACCAGAAGGTCTTCAGCCGCGAGGACGAAGAGGGACTTGCGTCATCATCATCGCTCTTCCATTGACGTTTTTTTGAAGGTTTGGCCGAATCATCTGAACCTGTTCTCCATTACTCGATTCAGGTATCGAACTCTTCTTTTTAAGTTGAAAGTTTTTTTCTTTAATTGTTTGTTTGCATTTCTGCGTTATTACTGGTTCTGGTCTTGCTTCAATATAGCTAATGGTTCTTGTTTGGGTACTGCTAAGTCTGGGGTTTGGGTAAGGAGTCGGTCTCCTGCATATTGGTGTCTTGGCCGAGAGAAAATGACCGAAAGTTTCTAACTTTGATTGGCGGTTTGGTTCAGCTTGTGTTTTGAGGTAGAAATCTAGGGCCTTCCCCGTAAGCTAGTGTCATGGGTTCGTATATCTTTCCTTCATGCTGTTTTGGGTAGTAATAGATATAAGGTGCCTGCTTTGTTGGATGGGAACGGATGTGAAATGCTTGCATGCTGATAACGAACCCAGAACTCATTAGAAAAATTGCTTTCATTTCTCTTTGTCGTTCCCTGTTGTCCGTTTGATATGCAATGATTCTATTTCCTACCTTTGGTGTTGTATTAATCAAGTGTTTTGAAGTTTAATAGGATGGGTAAATGATTAATACAATGTTTCGGCATTTAATCTGCACAAGCTGGAATCTGCAAAATTAGCAGCAAGATAAAAAGCTGTCGTGTTTTCTGTGCTGTTTTCTTCCCTTTGCCGTGGTTGTTTATCGATCCTTACACTCGAGTGGCATGCTAATTTGCACGTTTGGGGTTCACAATACTTGAACTATTGATCAAACACTTTGCTAAAAAATGCATGAATCTGGTTGGCCGAAAGTTTCTTGAAGTCGCGGCAATGTTGCAATTAGAAAATGCAGAAACGTTTTTGATATTGGCAACTTGTTTCTGGTTTGTTTGGGTCAGAAATTAGCATGAATGCAGATCATTTTTGATGTACTTTTGAGTCCGAAAACTCATGGTATGATATTGCCGAAATTGCCAAATATCTAGGAGTCGTGTACTTCAAAGGAAAAAACGCAGCAAGGGAAAGCTGCTGCATTTTTTCTTTCTTTTCTCTGCCGCGTTTCCTTTCCCTTAGTCACTAGTTGGGTTTTGCACTTCAGTTTCATGTTTGATCTTGTGTTGAGGGAAGCAAGGGAAGGTTGGGTGTTGAGTTTGCATGTTGAAATGTTTGGATCATGTTCGAACACTAAGAATTCTTGCTGCATTCTGTTTCGGCTGCATTCCGTTGCTACATTCTTTTTTTTACCTCTGGCAGCTATCATTCCAGACTTTCTGTTTTGATTTTTGCAAGAGAGGTGGAATGGTTGGGTTGATTGATAATTGGAGAGTTTGTGTCTTGTGATTGATGTTCATTGGTAATGTTAAGGTTGGCGTTGAAACACAATAGGTTGCAGCATAGATGTTAGCTGAAACTTTGCAGAAGCATAAGCTACGTGGGTTGCATGAATTTGCATGAAATAATTCTCTGAAAATTACACTTTGGCCCCCCAAGTCTCTCCTTGTTCCACTAAGACCCAATCAATTAAATAATTTCATCAATTTGGTCCTTGGTAATTTTAATTTGTGCAACTTCATTGCTTGTTTGCTTCAATTAACTACCATGCTTTGCTTCAATTGCGCTTAAGACATGACTTTAGGGACTTTATGATCAAGTGAGCTTTGTGTTGCACATTTCTTTTAATTTTTCTTAAATAAAGTGGTACCTTGACCTTTTTATTGTTTTGAAGCCATTTTTACTTCATTTGATTACCATCGCGAGGGAGGTATAACTTCTTTTATCTTTTTTGTCTCTCCTATGTGCTCCAACGTGCTAAGTGAGAATTGCATGTCTACTTTGCTTCCCTTGCTTTTCCTTAATACCTTTCATTTTTTTCATTTACTTTTGGTTTTTTATTAAGTCTCTCTTTTATTTATTTATGGGGTATGTGTACACCTCTTGGCTTGTAATAGATAGGGCTTGGCAAGCATTTTGTCCATTTTTCCCCTTCCCCTTTTGTTTTAGTTAGCAAATGTAATAGGTTCATTAGATTGATTGCTTGATTTTTGTTGCTACGTGTTAATTTGCTTTATTAGGTTCTTGCATCTAGTCGAGCATGCTAAGTGTTATGTGCTACATGTTTATAGATGATTTGCATGTCTACTTGCTTTCTATAGTCGTGGATGAATGTAATGGATGAATGGACGTCACCACACTAGTCCAATGCTAGTTATGGCCCCCTTTCCCGAATCCACACTAGCCCAACGCTAGTTGTGGCTCATTGTTCCGATTTCCACTAGTCCAACGCTAGTAGGAATTCATAGATGGGCTAGTCCAACGCTAGACCCTTAGGGATTCCCCTCGCTAGTTCATATTTGCATGTTTCACTACATTTCATGCATTTTTCGTAGTTTTTAGCATTTGGCATGCCCCTCCAACCTTTTCCACCTCATTTTAGGCTTTTGCATTCTCATGCTAGTTATAGGGTCCATTTGCTTGAGAGTCCCCTTTCGATAAGGGAAACGAGCGAGTGTGGCTACCCAATAGCCTTAGCACGCTAGTTTTTCCTTCCAATCAAAGGGAAAATTAAAGTCGCAAAATTAGGAGTCATTCCCGTACCCGACTTGATGCATTCCTCTAGGTTCATACATTCTCATTCTTATTTCACTTTCTCACTCTTTTGTTCACATTTTCTCACTACTCATGTCCTTCTCAATGCAAATGCTATGCTCACACATTTTTTCCCTTGTCACTTGTCTTTCCACCTCACAAATTGCACCCAATTGCACTTATAAGTATCTACTATCATATTTTCATCCATTTGCACACAAACACTTTTATTTTCTACACTTTGCACACGCGCACTTGTCTTACATTTGCACACATGCACGTTTCCTTACACTAGCACACTTACACTCATATTTGAGTTTTCATTTGCATCATTCGCGACCTCTATGAGGACTTGCCTTATTGGCCACCACAACTCATGTGGTTGGGACCAAAAAGCCTTGTAAGAGACATTTTAGATTTGGGATTGCATTTCTTTTTTCATATCCATTAGTCATATCCAACATGCGAAACATACTTTGGGTAGAAGAAATTAGGAAAAGAAGGGCTAAGTCACGCAACTAGCTTTTGCTAGGGTAAGGGAGTGCCTTAGGTTTTGCCTTTGCCTTCTCCCTTGTCAAATGTGACCCCCGATCCCTCGCTTTGGTTACGTAGACCTAAAAGTTCTTAAAAAAGGGTTTGTTTACTTCGCTTTTCCAAAAAATCACTTTTTGGGTGACTTGGTACCTATACCAAGTGGCGACTCCATTTTTCATTCAAAAACCCTTTTTGAACTTCGTTTGGCCAAATCGTCGCATTTTCAAGTCCCATGGCCTTTTATTTTCATTTTACACACGTTCACATACATATTCCACACACTACTTTCACACCATCATCGAAAAGTGGGGCGTGACACCTCTTACAGATCATAGTACCTCTGATGAAAAGAAAAATACTGAGAGGTGGGAGAGATCGAATCACTTATGTCTAATGATCATTAAAAAGGCCGTTCAGAAGCATTCAGAGGAACAATATCAGAAACGACAGTAACCGCTAAAGAGTTCTTTCAGGACATTGAAAAAGGATTTGTCAAGAACGAAAAGACTGAAATTAGTACGCTCTTGACTCGCCTAATTTCAATGAAATTTAGTGGTAAAGGTAATATCAGAGAGTAGATTATGGAAATGTCTCATCTTGGTTCAAAATTAAATGCACTTAAATTGACACTCTCTGAAGAGTTACTAGTACATTTGATTTTAATATCTCTTCCTACACAGTTTAGCCAGTTTAAGGTAAGTTACAACTGTCAAAAGGAGACTTGATCTCTAAATGAACTCATCTCACACTGTGTAGAGGAAGAGGAAAGGTTGAAGTAAGACCAAACAGAAAGTGCCCATATGATATCAACCACTAATAATAAAAGTAAGGGACTTAAGAGAAAGAAGGAAAAAGAAGTTGCAAGTACAGCGCCACAAAAGAAACAACAAAAGAAATCAGATGATCAGGGAAAGAATAGTTGTTTCTTCTGTGGAGTTGAAGGGCATAAAAAGAAGCATTGCACAAACTATCACGCTTGGCGTGCTAAGAAAGGTATGCTTCTTAATTTGGCTTGTTTTGAGGTTAATTTAACTTCGGTACCTAGATGCACATGGTGGTTAGATTTTGGTGCAACAACTCACATCAGTGTGTCTATGCAGGGTCGCCTGAATTGCCGAAAGTCTAATGATAATAAAAGATATATCTACGTGGACGATGGCAAAACAGTTCAAGTTGAGGTAATTGGAGTTTTTAGATTATTGTTAAAGACCGGATTTTATTTGGCTCTTAATAAAACATTTGTTGTACCGTCTTTTCGAAGAAATTTAATTTCTATTTCTGTTTTGGAGAAATTTGGTTATTTTTGTTGATTTGAAAATGAAAAATTTGAATTGTTTCATGATTCAGAATTGGTTGGTTCTAGTTCTTTAATGCACTACGATAATCTATATTTAATGAATACAATTGTCTCATTTAATGAATCTCTGCATTTGAGTACTAGAGGAGTAAAGAGAAAATTAACCAATGAAAATTCATTTGCATTATGACACAAGAGATTGGGACATATCTCCAAACGGAGAATGGAAATACTTGTGTCAAATGAAATTCTCGACCCCTTGAATTTTACAGATTTTAATGATTGTATTAACTGTATAAAGGGGAAACAAACCATAAAAGGAGATTTGAAACCAATAGGTCCTCAGACGTCTTAGAACTTATACATACAGATATTTGTGGACCATTTCCTACATCTGCTTGGAATAGTCAACAATATTTTATAACGTTCATAGACGATTTTTCAAAATATGACTACATATATCTCATTTCAGAAAAGTCACAGTCACTGAACGTGTTCAAAAATTTTAAAACTGAAGTTGAGAACCAACTCAACAAAAGAATTAAAAGCGTCAGATCTGACCGTGGTGATGAGTACTATAGTAGATATGACGGTTCAGGTGAACAACGTCCAGGACCATTTGCTAAATACCTAAAGGAATGCGGTATCGTCCCACAGTACACTATGTCGGGTTCACCCACTATGAATGATGTAGCTGAAAGACGAAATAGAACGCTTAAAAACATGGTAAGGAGTATGATATGTCATTCTATCTTACCAGAATCACTCTGGGGAGAAGCACTTAAGACTGCAGCATATATCCTTAACAGAATTTCAACTAAATCAACTATCAAAATTCCTTATGAGTTTTGGACAGGGAAAAAGTCTAGTTTAAAACATTTACATATTTGGGGATGTTCAGTTGAGGCAAGCCTTATAGGCCAAATGAAAAGAAACTGGATTCAAGAACGATTAGTTGTTATTTTATTGGATATTCTAAAAGATCTAGAGATTACAAGTTTTATGATCCCAAAACTAAATCAATTTTTAAGACAGAAAATGCCCGATTCTTTGAGGTTGTCGAGTTTGGGGGAGAAAATACAGTAAGGGACATTGTTTTTAAAGAATAATATATTAATATTCTCACAGGTGTCATTGATCTTATTCAAGATCCTATTCCTGAACAATATCATGACATGACAACTCAAGACAATGTCAAAAAATAAAATGTTATAGAAGAATAAATTCTTCCTCTCCAAGAACCAGTGTCATTAAGAAGATCCACTAGAGAAAGGAGAAATGCAGTGCCAGATGATTACATTATTTTTCTCAAAGAACATGAGGATGACTCTGGACTGATGGAAGATGATCCAATCAACTTCCGTCAAGCCATGAAAAGTTCAAATTCTCAAAAGTGGATCGATGCCATGAATGAGGAGATTAAATCCATGAAAGACAATGATGTTTGGGATCTTATCCCATTACCAGAAGAAGCGAAACCCATTGATTGTAAATGAATATTTGAAATCAAAAGGAATTCGAAAGGCAATGTGAAAAGATACAAAATTCGTCTTGTCGCTAAGAGATTTATACAAAAAAAATGTATTGACTATAAAGAAACCTTCTCTCAGGTCTCTTCAAAAGACTCTTTTAGAATTATCATGGCATTAATGGTGCATTTCGATCTTGAGTTACATCAGATGGATGTAAAGACGGCGTTTCTCAATGGTAACATTGATGAGACAATTTATATGGTGCAACCAGAAAATTTTGTATCAGGAGATCCAAAAAATATGGTTTGCAAACTTAAAAAATTCATCTATGGACTCAAACAAGCATCTCGACAATGGTATTTCAAATTTCATCAAGTGATCATCTCATTTGATTTTGAGATGAATTTAGTAGATGATTGCATATACCATAAGTTCTGTGGGAGCAAGTATATTTTTCTGGTGTTGTACGTTAATGACATTTTGCTTGCCAGCAATGATATTGATCTATTGTATGAAATCAAGAAATTTCTAACTAAGAATTTTGAGATGAAAGATCTTGTTGATGCATATTTTGTGTTAGACATACAAATATACCGGGATCGATTTCGGGGTATTTTAGAATTATCACAAAAGGACTATATCGAAAAGACTCTCAAAAGATATGGCATGCAAAATTGTAAATCAGGTGACACCCCCGTGGTTAAAGGAGACAAATTTAGTCTTGAACAGTGTCCTAAGAATGCTTTTGAGAAAAAAAAGATGCAAAAGATTCCTTATGCGTCAGCAGTAGGGAGTCTAATGTATGCTCAAGTATGTATACGTCCAGATATTGCGTACATTATTGGAATGTTGAGTAGATATTTAAGTAATCTTGGATTAGATAATTGGAAAGCAACCAAACGAGTCTTACGGTATCTACAGAAAACAAAAGATTACATGCTCACGTATTGGAAGTCAGATGAGTTAGATACCATTGGGTATACTGATTCCGATTATGTTGGATGCCAAGATATTATAAAGTCAACGTCAGCCTATATCTACTTGTTGGTTGAAGGTGCCATATCATGGAAGAGTGCTAAACAGTCCCTCATAGCATCTTCTACTATGGCTGCAGAGTTTATAGCTTGTTATGAGGCATCCAATCAATGAATTTGGCTGCGAAATTTCGTCACAAGATTACGTATAGTGGATAGTATTGAAAGATCACTCAAATTATTTTGTGACAATAAATCAGCAGTCCTATATTCCAATAACAACAGGAGCTCGACGAAATCTAAACATATAGATATCAAGTTCCTGACTGTTAAAGAAAGAGTACAGAGTGGACAGTTATCGATAGAGTATATCGGAACAAACTCCATGATTGCGGATCCGCTTACTAAGGGATTGGCACCCAAAATGTTTCATGAGCATACTGCTCGTATGGGTGTCATGTTGTTAAATGATGTACAGTTTTAGTGGGAGTTTGATATTTTAAATGCTCTTATAATACTTTTTCGGTTATTAATGATTTAAGGATATTTTATGCATAAATAAAGTTTGGATTTATTTACACTCTGACTTTGGTATGGTTTGATCTCATAAAATTTAAGGTGGACCAGTTGAAAATAGGTATGTTTTGATCACATTACATGAAATTTTCATGCTACACATCCACATCATAATTCATGTCATTCAATTATATCGATACATGTGACCATTGATGGGTCGAATTACGAAATTGTAACAAAGGCTGCTTTGATCCTATATTGGTGTGATTGATGGATCGAATTGACTACAGATACATTTTAGTAATGACAGTAAAGTTGAGCTCATACGGTTAATTGCGAAACATAATTATAAGGTTACACATATAGTCCAAGTGGGAGATTGTTGGATCCTTAATCCAACGTTGGACTTATATGTGAATAATTATGGGTTGCAAACTGTCAAATAAAGTTAAGTCCAATTAAAGTGATCAGATATGGTTTGGACTTAATGTATCTAATAGGATGTGGGCCTTTAATGTGTAGAGATTTAAGGGCTCCTATTTCTATGATGGGCTGAAATATAATTCCAAAAGGTAACAGGAATGTTACCTATAAATAGGGTTATGGTCTCCAGGTCACACGTATCATTATATTTGTCGTATTTTCTAGTACCACAAAAATATAGCTATTCCCTGATATCCCATTGTCAGGAAAGATATCAGAGAGATACTAAAGGGCTCTTTCAAGGATCGGCGAATACGTGTTGACCTGGAAAGCCACCCCAATACTCTTGGAGATTCATATATCAGTTTGTCGATATGAATCCAGGTACGCTTCCGCTATTTTACTGTTAATTTATTTCTTAATAATCATCATATAGATTTTGGATTTAATAGGTGATGGTTTTCACCAAAGGTTAAATATAAATAACCACCCTAACAGCACATTCTTGCTGCATGTGCAACTCATACTAACATTCTTCTCTTCGTGCTTTGTAAGTTTAGTAAATGCTTACAAAAAGGGGACTTTAGCATGTTCCTTCAAAACTATTTCAAGACCGGCAGTACATCCATTAATCTCATAAAAACCTTAAATAAGTCCGTTATTTCAACTCTCAATAGTTCATTGCTCTTATGAAATATATTACGGTGTGAATAGAACCTAATAATATTTAAACAGTTCATCCGATTTAATAGCACAATTCTTTATTTTCAGCCATATTGCTTTCCATCTATGCAAGAAAGTCATTTTTCTTACTTTTTTTATTCATTGCATAAAATAATTCAATGGCATTTTTTAAATATAACAACGAAGACAAATTCTTTACAATAGCAAAGACACTTGATTGAAGTGTGCAACCTAAATTTACATTCAAGTCATTTTACCCATTCTTTCTACAATTCTACTATGCATATGGTTCTGATGAAGCTGATTATATAATTGTAATATTATCTACAAGATAAATAAAAACACTAACTATAGTAGCTATTATGACAAAACAGTCTACAAAACCACCATCTTTCACACATTTTTATTCACTAAATTTTCACCTAGCTACATCGTCTTGTTTGAAAACCTAAAATACTATAAAACATGCTTTTTAGGCAATTCTGAATACTAGCTATTGGGAGTTCAATGCATTATCTACTGTGCGTGATTCATACAATTTATTATTCATTCAAGTTTATATCTTCATTTAATAATTCATAGTCTTTACCTACAATGTGTTAACCACACTAAAAGACTAATTTTTGTACATCTTCTAACTATATGTTTTAGAAAATAAAAATAAATTAGTTAATAACAATCTTCTCTATGTTTATAAGCTTTGGTCTTCTTTCTTTTGCATTCCCAATTTAACACAAGCAAAAAATATAACACGCCATTAAGGTTCAAATATTCAATTGGAAGAATTTGAAAAATATGATTTTCATCCATGTAATCAGAAATACTACTACTATTGGCAATGTAACTACAACTGTACTAATACCAGCAACTATTCCACTAAGTTTACAAGTGTTACCCAAACCAAAGATGAAGAGGTATTAGCCTTTGTTTAGAAATGTTTGCATCTTAGGTTTTGGACCAGATTTTCCTTCCTTCAAATAAACATATGAGAAAATAACTAAAAAAATAAAGAAATAAGAGCACCGAAAGAAAGCAAGCACACAAGTTATCAAGGATGAAAGATCAACTTCAAACATATTTCTATCAATTCTCAAATCAGTGCCTTGTGCTGTGTATATATATTGTCTTACTTATTTTATAATTCAGTCTTTAATATTTGTAGATGAGCTTTTATTATCTAGATCCAACTAATCTATTTCACTTTTTCATTATCTATAATACTGTAATAATTTTATTCATAGGTTTATTATTTCATATCTCCTTTTTCCTATGTTTCAATTTTCTCAAATTTTATGCGTGGTATTTTTTATCTACTACACCATGTTGATCACCAATTTATTTTCCACCACGGTGTTAACTTGCTAGTTTTCAAAAATGATATTTGTATTTTTTTTAAAATTTTCTTCTAGAGTTTTAGTGGATGGTGGTATGGTCCAATAATTAGGCTGGCTGCGACATAGAACTTTTAGTCTTTTTTATTAACTAAGAAATTGTGATATTATATTTGAATTATTATGGCAATTGTAGTCTCCAATATTTAGTACTTGCGTGGTTTTAGTTCTTAAAGTTTCAACAAAAATAAATTTAGTCACCAATGTTTAGCATGTGTGTGGTTGTAATCCCTAGATTTCTTGCAACAAATAAATTTGGTCCCCCGTATATTCAATTTAAAGGAGATTTAGAACATTTAAAGATTTTTTTAATTATAACAGAATTTAGTACTTTTTCCAATTACTGACAGAATTTAGTCAAGGATGGTTATGTATGTGTTAAATGAAGATACAAATAAGAAACAAATCAATGACTGTTTTAAACAATAAAATTAAGAACTAATAATTCAAATGGTAATTAATTAACTAGTACAAAAGAATAAGATTGTTAAACTACAAAATTGAGATAATTTGGAGCATCTAATTCATTGATGTAGAACTCATTTTCACTCTCTATCTCTAGCGTCCTTGAGCAAATAATCCTAACACTAAAAAATTCTGCATATAGTTTAACAAATTTTCTTTTTTTTTTTGTTAATTAGTTACTCACATGCCATCACGTGAATTATTCTTATTGTTCAAAATTAGCCACTACTTTTCTTCTTTTTAAAAAAATTAATTTAGTGAATATGTGACTGCACATGAGATTTGGTTAGTAATTAGGAAAATCTGTCAATTATCCTAACTCTGCTTTCACTTGGAAACATTAGTGACCATATTTGTTTTTGTTAAAACTCTCAGAACTACAATGCACTAGGTGCTAAAAAATAGGGGTCAGATTTGTTTTTGTCAAAGTTGTAGGGACTAAAATCATATAAGTATCAAAATTAGGAGCCAAAAAGGCATTTTGTTTCCTATGGCAATTTAACACATCCCTCATTTAACTGCGTAATTTTTTGAAGCTTTTTCTTTTAAGTCAAATTTTTCAAAAGTTACATTACAACCTTTATAAATTTTTTAATCGCTTCTTCTCTTCAATGGGCTAAATTTCAGCTTTTGAACATCACATGCTAAAAAGTCCTGACCAGTTAATCGGCTTAATTAAAGCCCAAACCAATTAATTAGGCAGTTGGAGGGCATAATTATAGGTGTCAAACAAAGCCATTTAACTAAATTTACCCATACCCGTCCATGAATAGTTGGATATAGGTATCTTAAATTTTTATATATAGGTTATCCAATAATACTTATTTAATAAATGGGTATAATTGGGTAATCTACCAAACCCAATAAACCCATTTAGAATTGTCTTGACAATCACATCTATCGCTACTCACTAATAATACCCATAGACTCTCTGTTGTTCCCAAGGCTTCAAGAATTAATTTGTGCTTTTCTTTTTTTGGACTCAATTATTCTTTTAATAAAAGAGACTATAGTCATTTTGTCATGATATCCTACTTAATTTTTTTCTCGAATTTTTAATTTTGTCATGATATTAACTACTTTTGTTTTATTTATTATTATTATTTGTTGGTTTATCTTATCATTTTATTTTCTCGTAGTCTGTTAACTTGCTCATTTTTCAACATTATCAATTTATGACAAGCTTTAGCCTCCCTTCCTATCTTTCCAAAATGAAATTTTAAATTTACGCACGAAAAAAATGCTAGGGGTTAAAAGTTTTTGGATTAAGTTTTTATGTTAACTTTCATATTAGTTAGTTCAAATTTTTATATTCATATTGTTCAATTGTTAAATAGTATGTAATTTTGCAACATAGCGCACGGATGGAAAAAATTAGTAATTAGACTTATTGGACATCATAAGTAAATATTTAAAATTAATGATGGGTGCAAACTGGTATAAATTGATAATTTAGTTTACAAAATGAATTTAGATGAGTTTGTAAAAAATTAGAATAAATGGGTTATCTAACTCATTTTTTGACTTATCAATTTATATCCATCTAATTAAATGATTATAAATGAATTAATTCACTTATACTTATTACTCATTTTAACCAACCCAAACCCGTCCAAGTTGACACCTCTACACATAAGTAGGCCAGTGCTTTATTCAAGTTCCGAGAAGAATTAAAGAAATTAACACAAGAAAACTTCTTCAAAGTTCAACCGCTTGGCACGATGAAACTCCATGCATATAGATAGTACTGTTGTCACTATTAAAATTTGCTGCCATCGTTTTGGTTCCCAGCTTATAAGCAAATGATAAAGGAACATTGGCATGAATTACACTTGGAAAAGGAGAACTTACCATATAGGAATTGTCAAGTCTTGAATATTTTTGCACGAAGTACGTGTAAGTGAGAAATCTCGTATTCGAATCCTCCAAGTAATACTAAATTAAAAAAAAAGTAAAGTAAAGTCTTTGATACGTTCATATTCGAACACATGACATCAAACTTATGGTCAAAACTTTTTTTTTTTTTTTTTGGTGACAAACCCATACACAGGTTGTCAAAATTACCCTAAGCTTGGAGGAAATTTATTTAATTGCTAGTGTGGTTAAAGTGCAGCTCATAAATTAATTCAATTCTGAAGCTGTTTGATACCAGCCAGTTTTGAATGAATTAGACAAAACAAACGGTGATGTAAGAGTCGTTCAATTTTTCAAACTTTATTTTCCAACGTGCACTTCCTTTTGAATTCGTTCAAATAGCTGTTAAATCTCATGTCTGGAAGACTGGAACAGCTCAAAGGTTCGTTCGAGTATAGAAGCAATTGCTATTAATCTAATCAAGATCATATAGAATATACTTTAATCTTGACTATATAGTTTAAATTACTATATAGTTTAATCTTGACCATATAGCAAGTACCACAAGTCCTAAAATCACAGCTTCTCTAATAAACAAATGCTATGTTCTTAAGTCTTAACCGCTTCTAATTGTGTAAAAATTGATTTAGAAAAATTAGAACCAAAAAATACCAAAATAGATTCTTTTGACTTTCAACTTTCTTTTTAAACCAAAAAAAAATCCAAAATCGCATTATTTCCATTGAAAATGCAAAAAGTCATTTATTTTACACTCAAAATACAAAATTAGGTTTTGAAAATCAGGTGAGAACAAGACCAAAGATAATGCAGGTGAAAGATACTTCAGCCCTAAGGAGGCAAGTTTTGTTTTATGCTAAAGTTAAACTTCATATGTAGTTAAAACAACGTAAGTTTTTTAATTAATTTTTTTAATCATTGGAGCTGTTGCTTCATTATCATGATAAGAAGTTGATATGGACAAATGGCTTGAGGTGACGGCTCTACCAATCATGATTGCAGACTTTGGCAAAAATAAAAGGTTGAATTGAAACCATAAGCCCTGCCGTCCCATTTCAAAGTGATGAAAATTGGACGCGGGGCTGGAGCGGTTGTTCTGACAACCGCTCCGGAAGGTGTAGCACCATTTGTACATGGTGTAACATTATCTGTACAAGGTGTAACAATTGAACAACAGCGAGTAAAATAAAACAACATTTTTGTGGGTCCCACACGGCGTGAAAATCGAGTTACAAGACGTGATCTGAGCCGCACAAATTTTTAAGGCTTCATCCAAGCCGTGAACTGCCTGGGACGGTTGTCTCTGACAACCGTCCAAGCCCCTCGTCCATGAAAATTGGTGCTGCATAAAGGCCAGACATGCTTCCCTGAATGCAAGAAGGGGACAAATTTGCTCATGAGATTGGAAGTCTCTTTTTGTCTTTTACTGCCTATGATCATTAAATTTTACAAGTCAAATAGAAATGATGGCGCTGTATCATTTTAAAAACCAAATTGCAACCTTTATAATGGTCCTTTTTAAAAAAAAAAAAAATTTTTGGTAATCAAAGTCACCATGAAGTGGAGGTGGTTTGGAGTGGTGGTTAAGTTTTCCAAAAATATCATTTAATTTGTTCTTGAAGAAAAGATAGCACGTATCAAAAAGAAGTGATTAAAAGACAAACCATGTATATCAACCTCGATTCATAAGCATTTTATAGTCTAATATCACATCATATGGCCTAGCATAGTTACAAATCTTTTGTTAAGTATGTTGGCATGGTCAAATTAAATATGACTACTCAACCAAATACAACAGCATCTGATATATTTTTTTACCTCATTTCTTTAGTCATTGTTCCCTTTACCGATTTCTTCCCTTTTATGAAATAAATAGGTGTAGAAATGTTGCTAGGGCCTGCATTGAATTTCATCATTTAGTAAATATACATATATATATATATATATATATATATTTTAAAGTTTTTCCAACAGGGAAGAGATGGGACTTAAGAATCAAAGAGGAAGTAGAGAGATTTGAAGTCAGGATGTCTAATTCTTGAAATCTCAACAAAGATACGTATTTTCTATTAGTAAGTATATATATTTATTTCAAGTAAGATTCATTTTCGATCAAACATTTATTACCATGTACTTAGAGTGCTCAAATCTACATTTTTATTTGATTTGATCATTTTAGTGGTGCAGTGTTAAGTTTGAGTCTGAAAGTTCCAAATAAATAGATAAATCAGTAATTGAACTAAGTACTTCTTCAAACTGATAAAGTGAAACATCTTGGTTTCTTTTATTTTAAAAGCGCTGCATTCTGGTTATATGCTCATCTTGTCAACTTTTTGGCACAACATAAATGAGTAATTGACTAAAAAATGGGTATTGGTCTGCTCACTCAAATTCAATTGTCATTTGTCAAATCAGTTCCATAAGTAATTGAGGCAGCCTATTCCGATCGATACCAAGAATGCTACATAATATGACTCCCTTCAACTTTGACATATAATACACTTCTAGCCTCACCTGGGAGATGACAGTGAGTCGGATACTCTAAAAAATCTCTCTTATCAGGTCCTAATTTATATATCTAAATTTTTTATCAAATTCTATTGGCTAATCCTATGGATTTTAACTTTCATTATCAAACTAGAATTTTACCCGTGACTTAGCTTGGTCTTTTTTTTTATTTATTGTGAATTTATACAAATATGAATAATTTAAATACAAAAATTAACAACAATCTTATATGTTCATTCATTCATATTAACTTTAAAAAATTAATATATTCTAAATGTTCAATTATTTACTAATTTTTAAAAAATCGTTTACATATTTTCACTATAACATGATAGTATACATCAAATAATCTATCCCATATCAAAAACTTGGTAGATATTCTTTTTTTTTTTATATAAATATTCTTTTAGATAATTTAAATTTTTATAATGACCATAAACCTAGAACTATAAATTAACATTTAATTAAGTAGAAAAGATCCAGTAATTCATTTTTTTCATCAATAAATATTTAGTTTCCAATAATATTGGTAATTTTATCGATGTAGCAATTAATTCTCTTTCTTACGCTAAGTTAGTTCAAAATTGAATGAAGATATGATGAACAATTGGAATACTAATCAACGATATGGTGATGAAAGAAAGTAGTTTATGAAATATGTAAAATTTTAATAATTGTAATTTGAAAAAAGTTTTACTATAGTTCTATGTAATAATTTGATGGAAAGTATATATCATTAAAATAAGATTAGTTATTTTTTAAAATTAGGGATAATTTTTAAGTATATAATATGGGTAAAGCCCAAATGACTTATAATCCATAATTCTTTTCAATTAGGCATGCCACATAGGAGTGAAAAACACTCTAATTAAAATAGTTACTTTCATATACATACATATATATATATATATATATATATATATATATATATATATATAGATTATTCATGGGTATCCTCTACCCACTAATTTAAATAATATTTAAATCAACATATTATATTAAATTTTAAACTTTAGTAGAGTCATACAACCTATATGAGAGGAATTTAGCAATTTATGAAGGGTAAAATACCAGTGTTATACACACTCATACATACACAACACCAAATTCTAACAGATTATCCACCAATCGTCTAATTGAATCAACTATCGGGTTGAGTACTCGCGAATATCAGATTTTACTCTATCTATTGCCATCCTAGTTTCATTTGCTTGTCCACCGGTATTATTTAAATCCATTGTAGCTCTGGATAGAATTGTTTCATTTTTGTGAGGCTTATCAATTTAAGGAAGTAATACTCCTAATTATTAGGTTGATGTCCCCTCCATATTTTGCGTTTTTATTATTAATAAATTTAGAGCTGGTATCCCATCAACTGGGCATTGCCCAAAAAAAAAAAAAACAATTACTAGTATAAAATGATTAGAGTTTTTTCATTTAAATCATGCAATCCAAGTGGAGACACACAACTATGGAGTATGGAGATTGGGACTAAGGTAAACAAATACGGCTTGTAACTTCTTTTTTTTTTGAGGTAGAGTGTCTAACTAATACCAATAATATTTCGTGAGAAAAATCACTTCAATTTAGGCACATTATACATATCTGGTCTCATTTACTTGTCCACGACTAATATTAAGATTATTAACATTAGTTAACAATGTTGCAATTTTAACACCCGTTATGTAGTTTATGTTATTAACACGATTTTATGATCAAAAGTAATTTTGTATAAAGTTGAGTAAGAATAATAAAATCGAATAGAAGTTATGTGAGAAAACATATAAAACCTACTTGTGGATAGAAATTTTTTTATCAACCATGCAATAGGCCAAAAATTAATCCAAAAATCCATCTTGAATGTTTGATGCCCCATATATCCAATGGTATTATAGTACCCATTATCTTTTCCCAACATTATTTAACATTACAACTATGCACTTCCGACTTCCCTAATTCCAATATTCTCATAGGAGTACTAATTAATTGTACAGAGAATCCTATAAACTAATCAGTTATCTTAATTTTAAGGGTTAATTACATTTACCTCCCTTGAGGTTTGACCAAATAACGAATCGATCCCTGAGATTTGGACAAATAACAGTCCACCCCTTTGAATAACAAGACACTTAACAATTACCCACCTGCTATTAAGAGACGTTAGTGATTCTACTTGACATCAGGAAAAAGAAAACTTGGATTGATGAAGTTGCCTTTTTTGTATCCAGCTGTCATCAAGATTAATTATAATTCCGAAAATACCCTTTTCATTAAAAATATATATAAATAATATTGGGATTATAATTCTTTATCATTCACATCCCAATCACGTTTGACTTGCCTACCTTTATCTGTACAAAAAGAGAGAAGAAAAAGACTTCCCCCATTTTTCTCCAAGTTTAACGAGCACAAAAACTTCAAGATAAAATTGGTTAAATAGCGTCCAAAGGAAAACTAGTATGTTTTGTATTTAACATAAATTAAATATGTGAAAGTTAAAAAAAAAAAGAAATTACCCATAACATACCAGCTCTTTATGGGAAACTGACAGGTTTTGTATTTAATGTGCTATTTAACCAATTTTTCATATTTAAACAAATTTACGAAAATTAAAATAATGTATTTGAAATTTACGAAAATTAAAATAACGTATTTGAAAATTTGAGTCTTAAATATGAAAAATTGGTTAAATAGCGCATAACATACCAGTTCTTTATGGAAAACTGGCAGGTTTTGTAGTATATTTTGTACCAACTCTTTATGGGAAATATACCAACTCTTTATGGGACAAATTGGTTAAATAGCGCCCAAAGGAAAACTAGTATATTTTGTATTTAACATAAATTAAATATGTGAAAGTTAAAAAAAAAAAAGAAATTGCCCATAACATACCAGCTCTTTATGGGAAACTGGCAGGTTTTGTATTTAATGCGCTATTTAACCAACTTTTCATATTTAAACAAATTTATGAAAATTAAAATAACGTATTTGAAATTTACGAAAATTAAAATAACGTATTTGAAATTTAAGAAAATTAAAATAACGTATTTGAAAATTTGAGTCTTAAATATGAAAAATTAGTTAAATAGCGCATAACATACCAGCTCTTTATGGAAAACTGGCAGGTTTTTTAGTATATTTTGTACCAACTCTTTATGGGAAATATACCAGCTCTTTATGGGAAAAATCGGTTAAATAGCGCCCAAAGGAAAACTAGTATATTTTGTATTTAACATAAATTAAATATGTGAAAGTTAAAAAAAAAAAAAAAAGAAATTGCCCATAACATACCAGCTCTTTATGGGAAACTGGCAGGTTTTGTATTTAATGCGCTATTTAACCAATTTTTCATATTTAAACAAATTTATGAAAATTAAAATAACGTATTTGAAATTTACGAAAATTAAAATAACGTATTTGAAAATTTGAGTCTTAAATATGAAAAATTGGTTAAATAGCGCATAACATACCAGTTCTTTATGGAAAACTGGCAGGTTTTTTAGTATATTTTGTACCAACTCTTTATGGGAAATATACCAGCTCTTTATGGGAAAAATCGGTTAAATAGCGCCCAAAGGAAAACTAGTATATTTTGTATTTAACATAAATTAAATATGTGAAAGTTAAAAAAAAAAAAAGAAATTGCCCATAACATACCAGCTCTTTATGGGAAACTGGCAGGTTTCGTATTTAATGCGCTATTTAACCAATTTTTCATATTTAAACAAATTTACGAAAATTAAAATAACGTATTTGAAAATTTGAGTCTTAAATATGAAAATTTGGTTAAATAGCGCATAACATACCAGCTCTTTATGGAAAACTAGCAGGTTTTGTAGTATGTTTTGTACTAACTCTTTATGGGAAACATACCAGTTCTTTATGGGAAAAATTGGTTAAATAGCGCCCAAAGGAAAACTAGTATATTTTGTATTTAACATACATTAAATATGTGAAAGTTAAAAAAAAAAAGAAATTGCCCATAACATACCATATCTTTATGGGAAACTGATGTTGGGATTGTGGGGGTTGAAGTGATAAAGTCTCTGTCTATATTGTTTCCCGCCTAAAGGCTAAAATAGTAAGTACATATTTCTATTTTTATGTCTTTAAAAATTGATGGAAATCAATAAGGGTTGTTCAGACTTTTGGCTATTTTCGTTCCATATAACTAACAAACTTAGCGTGGGAGAGTAATTTTGGGAGAGTAATTTGTTATTTGTCAAACCTCAAGGGAGGTAAATGTAATTAACCCTAATTTTAATTAACTTTTCTTTTTTCCTTTTATTTAATTAACTATCAACATGTAGTATTAAATCATTTTATCTTTTGACGCCCTGCCCGGCTGCCCCCCACCGGCGCCCCTCTAAGTTATGGCTTTTGATCAGCGCTCAACACCTCAGCGTCACGCAGGCACGCGCACTAGGCAGCATTTTGTTTTGGGTTAGTTTCATTTTGTACCCTTTAACTATATGCTAATTGTTATTTTGGTACCTAAATTCTAAAGTAAGACGCTTTAATTCTTAAAGCATGTCTTGATTCTTGCTTTGATGTCTAAGCTTTAAGTTGAGATATTTAATTCCTAAATTATAGCATTGAAAGAAGAACCAAAGCACTTGAGACTCAAATCAAGTTTGGATAAGTAAGAACTCATTCGCGTTTGGTTTGCAAATTAATCAAACCAATATTGAACATCATTTTTTATTTTGTAAAATGTTAAACTTGGTTCAGGCTTCAATCAATTAGCATAAAACTAAAATTTATAAAAATAACAAGCTACTCAAACAAGATTCAAGCTCGATGTGGTAAAAATTTATTTGAGTTAGGCTTGACAAAAAAAAAAAACCAAAATTGAACACAATTCTAAACTTGTTAAAATAATCAAACAACTTTAAAAGATAGGTTATTCGGTATAATTAGACTCGTTTACACTATTATTAAATTATACCCTAATTTTCACTTTAGATCCACAAAATCCTTTTTTTACTCTAATTTTGAATTTTTTTTGTTATGATTTAATTTGATTTTCTTCTATGCCGTTGCAACATGCTGCTCAAATGACTAATTTTCATCCATTAACAATTGTACTTAAATGAGATGATCTTAATAGTTTAGGAACTCAATGCATAACTTACTGGCTGTTCTATTCTTTGCTATGAACGAAATAGAACACTTGTTCTATTTTGAAGTAAAAACAAAACATAAATGTGTTTGATTCATAACATTATTTTTTTAAACAAAAGAATACAACTATATTTGATTAGACATTATCATTGTTGTATGAGATAAAATGATTAATGAGGTTTAAATTTAGCATAATATTAAAGTTAGCGCATAATTATGGATTTGTCTTGACCAAGTTAATTTCAATTTAAACTGTGTCTAACCCAAATAACAATATCAAATTAAATATTTCATATGTTTAATATTTGTACGTGTTCAAAACAAGTAAGAATGTATAAACTAATTGTTTATTTGTTTATCTCAAAGCATTGTTATTGTAATTGAGCAATACATAATTAAAAGTACATAAATCTAGTATTTTTTTTAGTTGTAATACATTAGTAAACATTTTGAATTTTTAAACATATACAATTTTTCAAGAAATTTGAAGCTAACCCAATTTCAGCTTGTTAGAAAAATGCGTTGAGATGCAATCTTACATGTGTGAGCTTGAGTGCTTCAAATTTGGGGTAAAAAAAGAGATATATATATATATATATTTCTTGTGTTGGATAAAGACTTGTTGAAACCCAATTAAGAACCAATCATAAGTTTTAAAGCCGAGAAAGGCTGAGTCGGACTAGGTCGAGTTGAGCCGAACTAGGTGGTATTGAGTTAAGTAGGTTGAGAAATTTAGGTGGGATATACGATGGTAATTGAGTGAACATGAAATGAAAACAATTTAAAACATTCATTTATTGATTTTCTATTTTAAGTGTTTTTTAAATAGCTAAAAACAACAATTTTGGCCTTTTAAAAACAAGGCAAACAAAAAGTGAAATTAGGTATGTTTAAAGGGTGCAAAGTGAAATCTACAAACAAAAACATAAAAACAGCAAACATAAATGTTACAAAACAGAGAGTAAAAAATTAGGTATGGTTAAAGGGTGCAAAGTGAAATTAACCATTTTGTTTTTTCATAATACTCCACTCCCCACTCAGGCGCGCGTGGAATTATCAATCGGACGGCCCGCCTTTCCTTGTACTTTATCACGTGGGGTAATAAAAAGTGCAGAGAATTTCCCAATTTTCCCCTGTTCTTTCTTCTCTCGTGCCGGCTCATTTTTTCACAACTCCCCATTGAAAACCTCTTCTTCATTCTTCTTCATCAACCAAAAGCTCAGGTATATTCCATTTTCATTAATTTTTATAATTCTTTCTTCTCTTTTGTGCCTCATTTACTTATCGAATTCTGTTATTCATGCAGCCTTTTAGTTTCACTTTGATTTTTAATTTCACTGATGATCTTTTTTTTTTTGTTTGGGTTTTGCACAAGGGTTGGAGGACATGCAATGGGATGGTTTTGTTTAGTGTCATTCTTTTAGCTTAGATCTTAGCTTTTCATTTTATGGGATTTTTTAGGCATTTCTGGAAATCCCCTTTGCTAGTTAACAAATTTGAGTAGCTATGTATTGATCCGTTTGCTTTGTTGGGATAATGCTGTTATGGATTTCGTCATATTTTTCGTCCAATTCGTTTATTTCGGGACTCTTTTTGTCCCCACTTTAGTTGCATGGAGTTTTTTTTTTTTTTTAAAAATAAACTTTTCTTTTTTTGGATTTAATTTTGGTTTTGCATGTTTGCCTGTGTTTCTTTATACGCTGCTTGACACTTCTGTTGAATTTTTTTTTTTATTGAAATCTATTTTGGGCTGAGGTTTGGTTTTGCATTCCGCATTTTTATAGTCTGATTTTACACTTATGTGGTTTGGCTTTCAGTATGGGGAGAACTAAGGGCACACTTGAAACCTTCATTTGTAAAGCTGGCTCAATTTTGAACTGTTAGGAATAAAGGGCATTTGTATTCATTTATGTACATATTGATTACTACATTTACACGATAAAGTATTCGTATGGACATAAATCAGTAGAAACTAGAAGTGCAGTAAATAGTTGACATTCTGCCTTATTATTATTTAGGACTACATATGCTCTCTTTGCCGAAAGCTTCTCTTTCTTACAAATCACAGTATATAATCTGCTTGATGTATCCCTTTTTACCATTCTTCTGGAATTCTGAGTTGGATTGCTTGTAAGACCTATAGGCTTGGTTTGCTGAATTATTTATTTTGCCTTCTGCATTGGACTGCTTTGTATCCATAATTTCCAAGCAATTCATTCCTTTTGGAGAGCCGTGCATTTGTTAGGTTATGCTGAAATAACATTAATGATTATATGCTGGTCAGGAGAGGAGTATGTAACTGAAATGTCAGATCATGTATGGGACAATCAAGTGCAACCTAATTAAAGATTCAGTGCTTTAATCCCTGTGACGAAAAGGTAATGGCAGTTTCCAAAATATGTGGATTCATAGTCTGGAAATTAAATAATTACGTCAAAGAGAAAATAATTCCTCCCTATGTCGTCAACTGCTTTTGTGTTGTCAAAGTAGGTTTTGATCTAAATCTGTGGTTCAATTCTTGTGCTCAATCAGATTTTGTGGAATAATTTTCGTTGACTTGTATTTTTGAGGAAATCATCTTGATAGAAATTCTTGTGTTTGAGGAATTTTATTAACAATAGCTTCTCTTGTCTGGGAGAGATGAGGCCTATTGCTACAACTGCTGACAACTGGACATTGAAGATCTCCTATTATAGAGTTTTAATTGTTAAAAAAAATAAATGGGATATTCATATTTGCGAGTGAAGTTACCAGTGTGCAACACCTAAAACAGAATTAGGACTTTTAAAGGATATATTGGTGCATCTCTTAATTGCTTCAGTATATTGATTGTTTAAATTTTGGGAAAGCTAATTTTGCCTGTGGAAATTTTTAGAACAAATAAAAACACAGATTAAACATATTTTTGTTTTTGGAGTTATCATTCTTTTGGCTAAAAACCTATATTGGATACATTATTGAACACATGAGTGCTTTGCGTTCAGTTTGTACTTGTTTGCGAATTGCGGCATAGGTGATAATGCTAATTATTGTCAGTTGGCAAATTCAAAGTAGCTTCAAGTTTGTCTGCATTCTGACCTGACTATGCTAGTGGAGACAACTGTAATTGATATGGCTACTGCTAAAAGGTCGTAGTTGTCTTTTCCATATTGACTTGAATAGCAAATTTGCAAATATGGTACAACTTCTCAAAGTAACGCGCGTGGAATTAAGACATAGTCTGGCCTACCCAATCAAATATGAAAAACCACTAGTTGAACAGTTGTCCAGGCTGCATGGCCCCTAAAACTGGCTTGGATGAAAACTGTTCAATTTATTGCCACCTAGGAAAAAAATGGGCAGTTAGCTAAGCCATTGAACGGGACTAGTTTAAGGCCACAGTGCAATTGATAGCAACTCTTCAAATGTGGTTAGTTTACTTCGTTAAATGACGGCCCAAATTGGAATGCAAATAATTACCATTTCGTTATAGTTTCTCATTGAAAATTACGTCATGAAGTGGTGGCCAAATGTGGTGCATGGTGGTGATGCCATCAGGAATGGCAACGCAGCTGGGGGATACTTGTAGACAATGATTTCTTAAAGTTGAGGAGGATCCTTTTTTATTGATTTGCTTGAATGAAATTCTTGTTTTGCTGAAAGTTTCATTACATCCCTTTTAAAAAGTGTAAGTTAGGAGCAAGTAGAGATTCATTTTTTATTTTTATTTATTTTTAACTTACTCAGACCCGGTTGGCATACAAAATGCTGCATCTGAATATTCCCTTGACAATGTGGCTTGGACCTCCCACAATAGCCTGCTAAGTTATCAATTCAAACTCCAATTAATTCTAGTTGCTAGTTGATGATGATGCTAGTGCTGTAAATAACATATCCTCACTAAGAAATGCTCTAGAGCTTATATTATCGGCGATTTCTATAGCTTTTTCTGCAACCATCTAATGAACTTTGCATCCACGAATGCTCGAGTAAATTCTCAAATAGTGGTATTTTTCAAAAAGACTTCTCAAATAGTGAGGGCTCTGAAATAACGCATTCACTGAATACATCTTTTAAACAACGCATTTAGTGAATGTGTTTTTTAGGGAAAAAATGCCTAGCCAAATAAAAGAGCGCATTCTGTGAATGCGTTGTTTGAGGAAACAATGCATTTACTGAGTGCTTTTTTGACCCTTTGGGAAGAAGTTTAAAGAACACCACCTTTTCGGAAGTGATTTTAGAAAACCCTACTTTTTGGGAATTTACTTGCGAATGCTCAATTGAACATGTTATAGGACAAAACATTTATATTGTTACCATATTATGTGAAGTGGCTCAATGGGGCAGGGGAGTCCTCTTATTCATTGTGCCCTCAGGGAGGGGGGAGTACTCGTGGGAAAGTGGCCCCATTGCCATCCCTAGATGCCACAGTGCCACCCCTCCTTATCTTACAATTCTTTGAAAATTTGACATAGTTTAGGGATTGTATAGTAATTTAATTTTCATTCAAGGCTTAATGTGCTTATTTTGTCCCCAATGATATTTATTTATATTTGCGGATTGAAACCAAAAGTTTAGAACAGTTTTTACTCAATTCCTTCAATAATCTTTGTTTAGCTGATGGATTTCAAATTCTTTTCTCAAATTTTTTTGAAGTTTCCCAAAGAAAGTGATCTGTTTAATGAGGCTTTGAAATCGACAGTCATTTAAAATTCCTTTTTGAAATCAAATCCATTTAAACACCTTAGGTTATTCCGTGAAATATAGTATACTATCTTTCTCGGTATGATTTCCTTGAGTTTTATCATACTTTATTCCGAATGGTTCAAAATATAGACTTTGATTGATTCACTTAAGGTTATTTTCTAATTTCGATACCTACTCATCACAAGGGCTTGGTCCTAAAATATAGTGTCAAAATTGGTTCAACCATCTTGTCACGATACAGGTGTTGTGATGGTTACTGGATGTCTTTTGTAGAAATTTCATGTTTCTCCTGCTGTTATGGACATTTAAATGCATACACTTATGTAGTTGCATGCAAATCCTCTGCATATTTCAGGGTAACAAACTAGTCTAAGAGAATTTTAAGTATGAATTTGGGTGATGCGATGACATTTCCTTGTTAAAGATCACATCCCTCTAGCATTTTAATCTTCTTAAGTATCACAAGAAGCAATATTTTTACTTTTAATCCCCTCAAATTATTTTTCTCTCCGTCTTTTAGTGTGGCACCAATCAGTTTATAGTGGTGTTGTGGGTAGATATCTAAGTTAAGCAATATCCAAAAGGATATGATGCTCTGAAAGAAAGGGAATGAGGAAGATTCCTGTTTGCAATCAGCGAAGTCTATTGGCTGCAAATTGGATGGTTGTAATAGTATTAGAGGCAACGAAAAAGACGAGGAAAACTTTGATTCTTAATCATTGCACAAATGTTTAAAAAGAAAAAGGGAGGTAATCCTCTGCATAATAGGACGACATCTAAATTATTTAATTTCCACAAAGGGAAATTCCTATCTTGAATAGTCTTTTCAAAGAGTTGCAATTTAATGTTCACAAGGGCTTGGGTCCAGGTGCTACATACTCAGTATCTTCTTCCCTTTTTAGAAACTGGGTAAAAGTTATGCCTTATTATCAATTTTCAACTCTTCTGTCTCCCTTATCACAAATCTTCCTGTTTTTTTTAAATAGTATGATAGAAAATGGACATTACCAGGGCTTTATAGTTTCAGTTACAAAACTAACCTACTCACAAGTACTGTGGCACATCTCAGGGCTGTAAGAGTTTTTTTAGCTGCTAATTTTATGTGCTGATTATAGGATGCAGATAATAAATACCTTATGGTGTCCCCCCCCCCTCTGGGGGGTCAGACATTAAAAAAGTAAGGGTTTACTTCTTAAAAGTGAAAAAATTCTTTATCTCCGAAGCTCTGGCTCAATAAAACCAGATGTAGCCAATTTATTGGGGCATAAACTTGTAAGTCCAACTAAAATTTGCTTATTAGAAATTTGAGAGTATTGACTGCATATGGCTGCTCATGAATGCAGCTTTTCAGCTGGATTTAGCTACAAAGAAGCTAAAATATGCATTACTCTGGCTGTTGTCTACAGTGAAGCATACGGACATTACTCTATAATCTTACCATCAGGCGAGTATTAAGCCAAAATATGCTTTACTACAGATGCAGCCCAGTGGTGAAGCTTGTGCATAAGTTACTGAATCAGCCTACAGCAAATGCCGCCTAAGAAGTAAAATAAATCTATATCAGCATCAAATTGGTCTTTCCAAATTTAGGTTTCTTATCTTCAATTATTTTTCAAATCTTCCTGGCATTTGTCTTCACCATTTGTATTTTTGACGATAATTAAACTAAAATGTGTTCTATGTGCAAGATGCATAGCAGGAGTTCAATAGTTTAGTTTTGAAATGCATTAGCATCACTTTTATGATCAGAAATAGGGATAAGTCTTTTGCATTTCCCACAGCCTCATGCATATGCAGATAGAATGATTCTGTTCTTTTCAGTGAAATTGATGCATGTTTTCTCCTGCAGCATGGTGCCTGAGGTTTGTATAGCTTTGTGGATAATGATGTACCTGTGGAGAAGTATGCAAGCTGAATGATTATTGCGATTCTTTCTCTTGACAGGTTCTTTTGAATTCTGAATTGTTGATCGATATGCATCTTCTGTATCTTACACTTGTTCTAGTTTATAGGTTAGCTGTCCCCAAGTGCATGGTTTTCTTTTGTATGCTATTATCCATTTGTTTATTCTTTTTAAGGGGGTCAGGGAAGTATGTTTTCATTGACGTGAAGTTGAAAGAGTCTTTTCTGACTTTTTCATCTCTAATTGGGCATAGATGTGACAATTGGCATCATTGAGCTTTCCATTTTGGAAATAAGAACGTGAATTGCTGTTGAGTAAGGCTGTGTGGGATCCACTACCAAGCCTTACCAAATACTTGATTGAAGTATATTTAGAAAGGCTGATAGATAAGAACTGAGGTAATGGGATCTCAAGGGGGTGTTGGTAAGAGTACTGTTGGTGGAACTCAAATCCATGAGCCCAAGTCAAGCTCATTGGCAAGGCAAGGATCTTTATACAGTCTAACTCTTGATGAGGTTCAGCACCACTTAGGGGATTTGGGGAAACCATTAAGCAGCATGAACCTTGATGAGCTTCTTAAGACTGTCTGGACTGCTGAGGCTAACCAAGGAACTGGAGGTGTTGATTATGGGGTACATCAGCATGGCCAGCTACCTTTGGCTTTAAATCGCCAATCAAGCCTTACATTGTCTAGGGATCTGAGCAAGAAGACTGTGGATGAGGTCTGGCAAGATATTCAACAAGGACAGAAACACAATTATGAGAGGAAAGCTCAGGAAAGACAAATTACTCTTGGTGAAATAACACTGGAGGATTTCTTGGTTAAGGCAGGAGTGGTTGCTGAACCAACTCCATCAAAGAATTCTGGTTCAAGTTTAGGGGTTGATGCTGTTGTACTTCAACAACAGAATGTTCCACCACAATCTCAGTGGACACATTATCAGATCCCTTCAATTCATCAGTCACCACCACCTCAGCAGCAGCAGCAGCAGAACATTATGCCTGTTTTTAT
Source organism: Coffea arabica (assembly GCF_036785885.1). Taxonomy (NCBI): domain Eukaryota; kingdom Viridiplantae; phylum Streptophyta; class Magnoliopsida; order Gentianales; family Rubiaceae; genus Coffea; species Coffea arabica. Next base: position 49,066,454 of record NC_092321.1, read on the forward strand.
GCCTGGCCATCCAGTTCAACCGCAGCTTACAATTGGTTCAAATCCTATGATGGATTCTGCATATCCTGAAACTCAAATGACCATGTCCCCCTCCACTTTGATGGGCACTCTCTCTGATACACAAACACCAGGAAGGAGGAGGGTTGGTTCTGGTGATGTGATACAAAAGACTGTTGAAAGGAGACAGAAGAGGATGATCAAGAACCGGGAATCTGCAGCACGTTCACGAGCAAGAAAACAGGTGATGTTTAAACCTATTCAAATGTGTAATTCTCTAAGTTGAAAATATTCGATGGCTATAGTATGATTCTGTTCATGGACAGGCATATACACATGAGCTGGAGAACAAGGTTACACGCCTTGAAGAGGAGAATGAAAGGCTTAAGAGGCAGAGGGTATGGTTTATAGTACTAAATACAACTTATTGATGTTCTGTAGTCTGATTTTCAATCCTTGCTGCCTTCGGGTGGAGAATCTTATATGATAATTTCGGACAGAAATTATTTTTACCGATTTCACTCTTTAAATACATCATGGTCTAATCAGTTTCTGCGAGATATTGGCTCATAATGTCTAAATTCTTGTTGATGCATGAATTGGGGAGTTTTTGGAAATTGTACGGGTAATTCTGTGTTTGGGAAATGGAAACAAATTGAGCAGCACCAAAGCTTTTTAGGCCAAGCACCGTGTGAATTGTGATAGATGTTTTGTAGACTTAGTACTTGCACTAAATCACACTATTATAGGAAATTATTGCAGGAATGGAGATCAAATAAAATTAGAATAGAAAACAAAAGAAAACTGCTTAGAATCTGAGATGAAGAACAGAATTAGGAAACTCTAGGAATCATTCCTAGGAACCTTTAGGCATTACACAACCTGAAGAAGATAATGTGTCTGCTGATTTTATTAATGCATTACAGTCTTTGTATAGCCCTGAATCAAATCCTATTACAAGGATTTGCTACTTAACTAGAATATGAACAAGGCTATTCCTAATTAGAAAGGATTCCTTATTCACTCAAGAATGAAAACTCAAAAACTACTTGCCAAAACCAAAAATTTCTGTGACAAGCTAAATTATTAGAATGCACCTAACAACTTTTGTTCAGAAGATCTGAGGATTCTTTAAATTAATTGTGTACTTGAATGGAAAGTAAGAATCCTTTTTAAGACTCAACCCAACTCCCAAAGAATGCTTTGTATCTTTGGATTAAGCAAAATTCTGGAAATCCTTGAATCTTGGATTTCCTTGACTCATTTGTTGGCTGCATCCCAAATATCTAAAACTCTTAGAGTGCAATAGCTGGTAGAAATCATTTTTTGTTCTTTGGAGTGGCTATTAGTACTACGTCCCCTTCCTCTATACACACACACACGCGCGTGCGCGCAAAAATATTGTATGTAAGAACTCTTGAACTCTCCCATGTTTTGTGCTATGTTGATAGCTGGGTAGAATATGCAACTTCTAAGTGGATCCTTTGATTTGTGTAAGAATCTCTTTGTTCCAAGTTCGCAGCATCTTCGAGAAATGTCATTCTACCCTGCCATTATATGGATTTGCTTGAAAAGGTATATGTTAAAAGGTAAAGGCACTTAAACAAATTGGTAGGTTTACTATGATCTACTTTCGTGTTGGTTTGGTGCTGTCTTTGGTTAGGTTTTTCTAATGTTGGCATTTTTTTAACCATTTCTTCTGTATTCTAATTTGGACATATTCCCCCCGTCCCATTGTTAATGTTATAGTTTCACTTTTTCACTATCCCAAAATTTGAGTCACAATTGAATCAAACCAGTTTCATTAACTAATTTCCATTTACACCCTTCAATTAGTAATGACAGGATTCTTCAAATTACACTAAGCAATTGTATTGGTCCACCATGGCACATCATCTCAGTCATCTATTACTGTGACATCTGTGGGTTGCAGAAATTGTTCATTGTAGAAAGGACATCCCATCAGCAAGTCCATATGTTCAACTAAGGGCAAGACCGGAAGAAACTGAAAACTTGAGCCCCACTAGCTACAGTACATAAAAAGTGCAGTTCCCAAAAAAGTCCCAATTTTTGGGACAGAGGGAGTAGTATTTAGTAATGGATTGATTTGGCTGATCTAGTGACAGAGATACGTACGACTCAAATATCTTTTATTGAGATTAAGGTACAGGATTAATTTTAGGTGTTAATAATCTAGAGTTGCTTCAACAATGTTCCTTCATAGCTACTATGAAAATGAACCTTGGATTGCGAGTGATTTCTTGAGAAATTATAATTGCTCTGATGCTTTTTGTTTGGTGTTGGATGATGGCCTCTATTTGAGGTTTTGCAAACCTTGACCCTTTCGATGAAGGTTGGGATCTCACTTCTCCTAGTGTAGTCATTTTAACTGAGTTAGTTTTTGTGCCAACTGTTTTATTTTACTGCTTACTACTTAACTGAATACAGCATTACCGGAGCAATCTGAGAAGCTTAGTGTCATACACCTATTTAGTAAATTTGTTGGTAACATTTTAAGTGCGGTATGGCTTGTAGCACCTACCTCCAACAGAGTGCAAGTTATACATTTTATTCATAGAATCTCTTTTACTTAGATGTGAACTGAGTTATTGATGGAGGTTATGCTTTATAACACGTGTCTTGCATATGCATTTGGATATATTGATCATATATGCTGCTTTGTCCTTTTTCTTATTTATGCTTCTTTATGATACGTTTTCTTTCAGTTGTTATTATGAACCTAAAAGGTTAGTTGCATTTCATAACTGTCCAACTTAATGTGGCTATGCACTTTAAGGCCCAGTGGGGCATTGGCGTATGTCCTAGATGTGCTTACTATGGCTTTCCATTAAACCGTGTTGTAGTGGAGGCAGTATTATTGAACTCAGACTGGAGCTGCCAGTTTGACTGATTGAACCAGGAACCTGCTGGGTCTCCTGTCCGAGTTAATACTAAAACTCAGTGGGGGAAAAGACCCAGTCAAATTCGTGGTTGAACTGGGAACCAATAAAAAAATTGGGTTTCTGTCCCCCTTTGTAATTTTTTTTTTCTTGCTGAAGTTTTGTTTTTTTTTTTCTTGGCCTGATTCCATTGTCCGCACATTGCCAGACACCGGTGCTTGTCATCATCTCCACCTTCTCCAAGTCTGACTCCATCTCAAAAGCCACTCATGCTAGTTCAAGCCTTAAAAACTCTAAGATGAACTAAGAGAAAGAGAAATAAATAAATAAATAAAAGAGGAGAAGACAATAAACAAGAGAGAGAGGGTTTCACACCTCTGTGTGTTTGTGCATGTGTGTGTGATTTTGATGAAATAAAGAAACTACAAGGAAGAAGGTACGATGTCAGCGTGCAGAGAAATAGACGCTGACCGCTTACAAAGATTTAGGTTTCATTATTTAGTAGTAACTTTTGATGTTCCTTACAATCTTACTCTTCTATTTTGATCCCTAATGTTTTGAGAAACTGTAAATAGAGCCATAAACATTTTCCAAGTTACATTTCTGGCCTTAATTTCTTCAATTTTTTTACTGAATCCTTTGTATTATTTATAAAGTCACCAATGAGGGTAATTTTCTGTATTTTTTTTGTTTTACATATAAAAATATATATGATGTTGCAACATCTTCCTTTTCTCCGGTTATTTGACCTTGGTCTAACTGGTTGAACCCGTTGATACCTGACCTCGTGACCCTTGCCTGAGCTTGGCCAAGCTGCTGCCTAGTCTGAGTTTCAGTCTGAGTTCATTTTTTATTTGTGATATTCATTAATAGATGTAGATATGATTATTTTGTTCTGCTTCTTTGGCCCTTGTGTTGCATATGCTGTGCACAACAAATAGCAAATCGAGTGAATTGCTTATGCGCCACTCCTAATCTAATTATAAATTGTTGATTTAGCCATAGAAGGCTCAAAAGTTTCCATGTCTGGAAGTAATGATGTGGGGATTTAACATTTAATTTAAGGGCAAATTATCCAATTGGCCCTTTAACTCTTTGTCTAAGTAAAAATAAGCCCCTCATCTATTTTTTGCTGACTTTAAGCCCTCGAACTTGTAAAATTGGACACCCGTGACCCTTTTAGCCAGTTTCTCCGGTTTTGCAACCGGAAAGTGAATTCACACGAATGCCAGTATGCTTTTAAGAAGGGCATTTTTGTCCGCATATTCTAAGCAAAAAAGGAATAACTCCTCTCTCCTCTCTCCTCATTGACTTCTTCACCGATGTTGTCTCCCTCTCCTCTCCTCTCTCCCGCAACCTCTCCCTCTCCCTCCTATTCATCTCCTCCCCCATGGAAAAACCTAACCCCATTCTCTTCTCCCAAAATCAAATGCCCAGACAAGACACTCATGGAAAAAACCGGCAAGACACAATCAATCACAGCACACTTCATCAACTTCACCTCTTCAAAATCTGCCTCCAATTTGATAGCAAAAACCCAAATCTTCGAATTCGAAACAGAATACATGTTGAAAAAATTACTCCCACCCGCCAATTTCACCGAAACGCCATGAGAAACCGCGAAAACAATGCCATACTTGTTATCATCGAACCTCAAATCCCTATGGTTAGATCGAACCTTGAGCTTCACAAACGCCTTCCGGGTAGGATGAAAAATAAAGAAGCGGAAGAGAACAGCTGTGCTGCCGAGGAAAGGTGAGGAGGTGATGAAAATAGAACGAGGGTTAGGGTTAGAGAGGAGGTGGAGGAAGGCAGCGGAGGAGGTGGGAGAAGGGACGAGAGTGGAGGGAGAAGGGAAGGAAGAGAGGGGAGAGAGAAGGGTAAAGAGACAAAGAGGTGTCGGAATGGTGAAGGGCGAGGGAGTTGGAATTGGAATTGAAGAGGAAAGAGGTGATGTGGGGAGGTAGAGAATACTGGGCAAGCGAGTTTTGAATCTTTTGACAAAAATGCCCTTCTTAAAAGCATACTGGCATTCGTGTGAATTCACTTTTCGGTTGCAAAACCGGAGAAACTGGCTAAAAGGGTCACGGGTGTCCAATTTTACAAGTTCGAGGGCTTAAAGTCAGCAAAAAATAGATAAGGGGCTTATTTTTACTTAGACAAAGAGTTCAAGGGTCAATTGGATAATTTGCCCTTAATTTAATGATGTTGGCCATTGACATATAGAAATCAATGAGATTGGACCCTTTTATGTACAGGATAATTTTATTGCTACAATTGCTAGCTAGTCATATTCACTTCGAAGGAAATTAGGCCACTACTATAAAAGTCCTGTGTTGAAGTCTCAAGTAATAATATCCACTGGAGACCTATGAAAAAGTAATAGCTTTTGTTATTTTTATGGTAGGTAGTATGACTACTTAGAAGTGGTATTTGAGTTCGTGAAGGCCCTAAATCATTCAAACATTTTTCTTCATCTTGAGATTGGAACTAGAGTTGGAATGTACATGACCAAAATTGAACATACTTCAATCATTTTCTGACAACAGGTCAATGTTTTCCAAAAGTCAATCCATTACTATTATTTCCTGTCATAATTGCTCTCAAGTTGTTTTGTATATTGTATTGTAAAATTTGCTGGTGGAATTAATTGATATGGTATGGCATTAGATACCTTTGCAATGATATGCCTAACCTGGACATTGAAGTTGAAAGTTTGTATTGGACTTTGTGGTTTTTGTGAATTTATTTACGCATAGAAGTATGATGCTTGTTACCTTGAATAGAGGCAGCAATAGGCTCATCAGAGTGGAGTGCACTTTGGAGAATGAAAGCTAATGCATAGCATAGCATAGTGTCGACAATTTTGATTAGGTAACAGTTAATGCACAGTATTAGCATACCGGCATACGTACTTGGTTGAGCAAATTACAAGTGGAGTGCTGTGCATAGTTTCTTGCGTTTTGTATGCTTAGCCTCACTAGACACATCAGAATGAGAGTCAACTTGTAACAAGTAGCTTCTACATCAGATTTTATTTCGTGGGTGGAATTGAAATCAATGTGAATTTGAATTCTGGGCAATGCTGTTACTATTGCTGCTGCTGCAGCGGCAGTTGACAAGATTACCGGAATCTTGCTAATGTAGATTATCATCAGCCTACTCACGATTCTGTGGTTGAGATTTGGTCGCTTACAAGATGAGTTGCAATTATTTACAACTTTCTCTTTGGGTGTTATAACTTTATAATCTTACTGATATATTTGCAGGAGATGGAGAAAGCATTAACAACTGTGCCACCACCAGAGCCGAAGTATCAGCTGCGAAGAACAAGTTCAGGCCCTGTTTGACACCAATACATCATCATACAGATATTTGTTATGCCATAGAGATTTTGCTTGCAAGGTGTTGTTCATACCATCCTATGCAAATGCTGGCCTTTGGAACCGTCAGTGCTTTTTTACCCCTTTCTTTTTTTTTTTTGTACATTTTGTAGTTTTTAACCTGGAGAAATTTGTTCCTTTTTGGATGATTACATGGAAATATATGACCTTGTAGTTTGGTTACTTGCACCCTTTTCGTATTTTAATAGTTTATGTTTCCTATTCACTAATTGCATTGCCATTTATGTTATCCTATAAGAACTATGTTTGGTTATGCAAGCATATGCTGCCAAATCTTGAACTGTGTTTGAAGACCAAAAACAAAAACATTCCGGTTAAGCAATGTCACGGGCCTTCTTGTTAACAATTCTGCTGGTTTTAACTTTCATAAGACACTATAGGAGGAAAAATGGTTGCTAGTGTCTGATTTCTTCATGAACGCCCCAAACTTGGAGGCGTTGCTGGGTCAAAAGGCAAGCGTTCGAGGTGTTTCGAAGAGCATAACAACGGGGTGCGGATAGACTGACCCAAATTCGGATGGATGTTATAGAGCCAGCTATGAAAAGGTGTAATCTAGTATTGTAGTTTTAGGTTATTGATCCAGTTTAGCTTGAGAATTGCACAATAAAAGTGGACAGCCAGGGCTGTTGGGAAAGAAGAGGGAAAAGGAGCCGTTTACGCTCATGGGCAAACACACTAGCAAATCAGTTCCAGAAACCGACATTAATTACCAATGAGGGGTAAAATAGGTAATTGGTGGCAACGTAGCAACTTCGTGGCACCGGCCTTTTTGGGCCAAGGATAGCTAGCAGCACTTTCGACGGGTGCAAGACAGCACATGCATTTTCACGTATGGACAACTGAAGGCGCCCGACTTACTACTGGCCTGGAAACGCTTTAATCATCTTAAATTGGTGATGTTGTGAGGTGGGAATCACGCCTTCCAAGTATTCATCATTCGAGTGTTTTTCTGAAGTAAAGTTCTCTTTCTAGCATTTTCTTCTCTTTATGATCTACAGAGACTACAATTAAATTATTGATTAGGCCAATTAACATAAATTTTGATGTACATAATCAGTGAGATTAGTTGGGCTAAAACAACTTGTAGTAAAGCATCTTTTTTTTTTAGTATAAATGGGAGGACTCGAACTTGTCCGATACTGCTCAAATTTGGAGATCACTATGCCAGTGTATTTGCTACGAGTGCGTGATTGAGATGAGTTCACAAAAGGATATTTCTTTTTTATTCTGAAAAAATGAAAGAAAAAAGAAAATTGCAAGAGATTATGTGTAACAATTTTTTTTTTACAAAGGAATGATGGGAGAAGAATTTAGAGCTTAAATCCCCCTCAGGATTTAGAGTTTCTGGGTTCGAATCCCTCCTTCCCTCTCCTTGCTCCTTAAATTTCACTCCTCTGTTGCTAGATTTTTTTTTCTAAGAAGAAAAGAACATGAAGCTTAAAAGGAAAATTCAAGGAGTAGAAATAACATATATAGGAGGAGAATTTTTATTATTAAATTGTTTGAAAGTTCAAATAAGGTTGAACTCCTGCCTGAAAAACCAGAATTCAATCCTGACTAGCAGGTTTAAGGTAGGGAAGAAATAGGGGAGTGGGAGAGGTAAAAAAAAAAAAAATCACTTTATTTAATATGCACGTCAGTATACATCCATTGCAGCCATAGAGAAATTGTCCACAGATGGGTTCATTCTGTTAAATTAGCATATTACCATATGTATCAGATACAATCCCATCATAGACATGAAAATGTATCTTTTCTCCTCTTTTGCTAAAATTTCATAAAACTAGTTCTGTATAGTCTGTGTCTAGCTATGATTTTTTTTATCCTATATATATATATATATATATATATATATATATATCATCTAGGTGATTAAAAAACGCACTAATATAAACTATTTTCTCATAACCAAGTTATTTTGTACATTCTCCAATTTAATCAAGAGAATATCAAACCTATCTACTGCTTCGAGTCCAGCAATTCTTGCTGTTTTTGGCTTTGTAATCTCAAATTAATTTATGTCCTGGTTAAAGTTTCAACAAATATGTATTTGTTTAACAGGCGCACGATATTTGATGTATCTTTGGAGAAAAAAGGAAGTGAGTATACTCAGAAAGAAAATCAAGAATAGCCAATTAATTGAAACATGAGCAAGAAAAGAGCGAAATAGTTTTAGATTAATTTTACTTGCGTTGATAGTGTATACATTGTCAACTATATACTATCAACCTTGAATAAACGATAATAATGCAAAATTTGAATTTGAAATTCAATTTTTATATAAATTAATCTTATATATACTATCACTATTAGTTATATGACACATGTGCAAAATTGGAATTTGAAACTCAAAGTTTGCTTATATATCATCCATCCAACTATAATAGTGTATACATTGATAGTGTATATAAAATTTACTCTTTTTATACATGTGTTATGAATTTAACGATAATAGTATATATAGTGTCAGTGCATAAGATTTATTCAATAGTTTTAGCATCTGCAATTCTTTTCCAAGAAATAACTCAATTTGTCTTCAATTATTGATTTATTTCCATATGCACATGTATAGAAGAATAGATTCTGTTCAAGATGCATGGTAGGGGGAAACCATTTAGGCTTGGTCTTGTGCAAAAAGTTCTTGAAAGGTAAATGGAACTTCCAAAAAGCTGGATTTCCTTCTTCCACTAAAAGGAACCCTTCATCCCAAGTTCCGCGACCGGTTTGCTACTCATCAGAGATGTAGGAATCAACGATGACTCTTTCATACTCGTTCGACTCGACCTGAGTCGACTCAGAGATTCAAAAAAATCGCCCGCAACCATCTGAGTCAACCCGCTTCAACTTGGATCCAAGGATGCAACAAACTTTCCGGTATTCTAAAACCCAAGAAGAGGCAACGATCATCAGAAAATAACATGTCAAAAACATTGAAAATCCATGGACAGTAATCAAGAAAAATACAATAACAGAGATATAAGGAAAAAAAATAAAAAGCATGAGATGGGTAAATAAGGAAACCAGGGAGAGGAAAGCGGCGAGGAAAAAGAAACCAAGAAAGTTTGGACTTGAGAAAAAGGAATTGGGTTCTGGCTATGGCAATCAACCCAGAATTAAAATAGACGGGATTCTAACAAGATTGTAATATTAAAATAAAAGTTATAATGAAGACTTACTTGTATATAGCATAATATTGTTGAAGATATCTCGAAACTTGATAAAACTTCTAAAGAGATTCTTGTTTAAAGAAATTTTTACAAAAGAGAGGTTTTGAGGGTTCTAACAGTACTAGCATCACACACACCCCTTTACAATACATAAGCATGTATTTATGGTAGGCTAGTGTAATTATATTTTAAATTTCATTTACATTTCATGTTTATGTCGACATTATTTGAATATATATTTTATCTTCATGTTGACACTTCTTTCAAAATCTTGAATTTGCTGTCAACTATATGTTACATTTTATTATGACCACAACTTTTGAATTATTGTTGCATCTTTTATATCTAATTTGGATCTTGTGCACATGGGCCACCAAATGGATCTTACATCATAATAGATTCTGAAGATTTTGCAATCTCCTTTAACTCCTCTTGTTTGCTTTTGAGATGGTCCATATACTGCTTGAGTATGTCTGGATCTTCTATAATTTTTGCAAATAAAAAGTAATGAGTCGATCTTGATAATCCATCTTCTTTAATTTTTTTCATCTCTTTCCTTCTTCTTTTGAATCTCCTTGGATATTGAATGTATTTGCCATTGGAGTTTTTGTCCCGTTTGAAGAAATCTTTTTACATTTTCTTGCAAACAATAGTCCATGGTAAAGTCTGTCCACCATTTGATTTTGTATTGTCTAATCAATGACATTGGGAATGGTTTTGGAAGTTGCTGTATAATCTTGTAACTCCATCAAAAAATCCATAGAACTTTGAACTCAAAATGGAATAATATTGGCTTTGTATATTCTTCTCCTGGTGCTTTTCTTTGATATAATTGGAATTCCATTTTTGCTTTAGGGGGAAAACTCTTGAGTTGCGGACCAAAATAATTCCACCAATGGTAAAATTAAATTGAAAATTCTCGATCACAATTGGTATGAAATGTAAAGAACCATGAATGATTGAAGAGACGAAAGAGAAAGGCTCTACACCAGGCCATTCTGTAATCCTGGTATTTGTAGCCATCTAAAATGTGTCTGATTGAAAAGGTTTTCTTTGAATAGAGAGATACCCATTCATCTAGTCAGCACACCTTTTTAATTACACATTTGGAATGAGAAATTTTATTTGGATCTTTTTTGTCTGGAACTGAAGAAATTTCGACGGAATTTGTGTCCAATAAAATCAATTCATAAGATTTGATAGTCTTCGATACACCATTGGCATCCTTCTGGAAATATTCTATTAGTAAGGGCTAATAAGAACTATAGGGTGGAGGTTCTTTGAATTTGGTGAGAGTAATCTGTTGTGTAATTGGTTTAGTGAAGTAAGAGTTTGAATTTTCTGGGATTTTTTCTTCGGTGTTTTTCTTAGAGGATGAAGGTGGCGTTTGAGTGGTTTGAGCATATGATAATGGATGAAAGTCTGAAAGGACTTGAAATGTATTTGAAGTAGAGATCTGAGTGGTTTTCATCTCATAATCTTTGACTAACAAAACTTTTGAAAAGTTTCCTTTGCTCATTTTTCTACAGGATGTCAACAGATAATGTTATGCATCTCTCGTAATTCTTGTTTTATCCATTTCTTGTAACGGGAAGCCTTTTTTCTGCGTTGAATAAGGAAATGATGCATTATCTGAAACCTTTGAATATTCCTTCTTTTCAAAAAACATTTCTCTAGAATGGTAGTAATTGCTCTGAAGGATTTAAGAGATATCTAATCATATTTGAAAATGTGTTATGATTGGATTCTCTGACTCTCTCCATTTGGCTTTATAATATAACTAGTTTTGTACCTGTTTGTTGAACGGGAATCGTAGAAAAAAAAAAAAACTATTTAGTCAATTTTATAAAAATGTCGATATAAAATACAAATTTAATGTATAATCTATTATAACTTGTTTTAAGTATATTACTATGTGCGCATTGTAATATAAAGTATTCTTATAATATAAATTTGAACATCTAATTCAATGAATAATAATTCAAAAATGGAAAAAAAAACATTCAACAATACCATAACATTCAAAAATTTGACAATAAATAAAAAGTGCAGTAAATAGTATCAAATAATATTCTACTCTTCAGAAACTTGTTTTTGTTTTTCTTATGTTTGAACATTCTTCTCAATTTGTCCGTGCAACTCAGCATTTATTGATTTTTCATTATCACTGCATGATAGCAAAGCAGGATAACTAAGTATAAAAAAATAAATGATTTATCGCATTCAAGGTTATATATAACAATATGTAAAGATTATAATTTAAGAAAATAAAATAGTATATTAAATCTACCTTCTCATGCAAATCTTTTTATGAGGATTCCCTTTCTCTGTGGTTTTTGTTGAACCCTCTGATGAATGATTCATATGAAGTGTATTGAAATGCTGTTGATTAGAATCATCTGTTATACTAATTGGGATCTGAGAAGAAGATGCTTTAGGTTGGTATTTGTTGTCGGTTCTGCCAATCTGATAATGATTTATCAAAATTAAAGGTAAAAATATTATGTGAGATATAGTATGTGAAACATAAGAGAAATTTATTGCACATTACCTGTGAAAGCATGAAATGCGTTTCCCTCCCGAAATCACAGTGGAACCATCTAGTCACTATAAATCTATTACTACCTTGTTCCATATTGTAATTGTTCAACTTGATTTGGAATACAAAAGGTTTCCACGTGATCTTATTTATAATTGATGATACGATTTCATTGCTAAATCCTTCCTGGAAATGAAATGCGTAATAGATTTTTTTTGTTAGAATATTCAACGGCTGAGATAAGTGTCGGATTGTCTACTATTATTAAAAATATTTTAAAAAATTAGATATAAGTTTACCTTGTTAAATTCTTCAAGAACAAAAGAAAATTTGTGTTCTATTATTCTTTCAGTCTTTTGATCAAATATAACAAACCAAACACTACTGGTTGCATCACTTGCTAAGACTTTTAACATATACCTGTATAAATACACATATTCTAAAAGTTATGTTTATGTAGATATTGTAGCAATTAAAATGATAAAAAGGTTAACACCTACGACATACCTCAATTTAGGATACTCCACATTTTGATTGCAAGCATTACACAGTATAGGATACTCCATATTTTTCTTACAATACAGGGCCTTGGATGTCGACTACTGACAGCATTGATAGTGGTAGCTAATATTCTGAATGTAGATAGAATTTGCTTTTAAACTTCTTGATTATGGGAGCAAGGAATTGATGTATTCTGCAAAGCACTTTCATGGCGCTATTTATGAAGCATAGACTATAAGTGTATATAGCCAATAGTTGCCGGAAGTTCATGTTGTTTAAGTGATCAGGTTCCTGACCTCTCTTCTATTTAAACTATGTTGATAAGACATAAGGCTGGATATTTTTTAAAAAATCATATGAAACCATTCTCAAGTGGATGAATATTCTCAAGTGGATTAATTAAGTAAACGGCCAGAGTCTTTTAATTAACTAATGAATTTGCAGATATATCTAATAGAGATATTTATGTCTATTGTATTTATATCGCATTACTTTCCAGTGCCTTTTGTTTTTGGTTGTTTTTCCTAAAGGTAAATTAACAAACATCTTAGCATATGATCACAAAAATCAATTAACAAACATGTTAGCAAGAATCTTACAAAAATAACGATGAAAGTACTTGTTTAAATCCTATGTCTTCATACAAAACAAACAGAAAATAAAACAAAAAAAAAAACAAAATTCAAGATATGTTACTAAACTCTTACAATTGAAGATCAACATGCCTTTATAAAAAATATATATATTGAAAGAAGATGTACCTGACAATCAAGAGGAGTGGAAACCCAAAATCAATACTTTAATGTGCCAACCGCTTGCACTGAAAATACCTAACCATGAATTTGATGTTTGAAATCAATATATTAGAGGCTATATGTAGTGTAGGCATAAGAAATAAGAATTGATAAGGATATAAAGAAATATTAATAAGAACATTAAAAGTAGGTTTATCTTGATTTAAGTTGTTTAAAGTACATAACTTTGGGTAGGAAATAAAAATCCTATAATATTAAGAATTCTTATAGGAAATATAACCACAATCGTCCAAATAACTTTTTTTTTTTGAAGAAAAGATGATTTATTAATTGAAATTAGTTACTTTTCTACTTCTTGTAGTGATAACAATTCTTATTTATTTTGGTTCCTTATGTAGTACACAAATTATTGGCATGAATTTGGAGATATATCTAATAGAGATATTTATGTCTCTTTTATTTATATCGCATTACTTTCCAGTTCCTTTTTTGGGTAGGAAATAAGAATCATATAATATTAAGAATTCTTATAGGAAATAAGAATTGATATAAATCCAAACAAAAAAGGAGCAAGCCACGTAGGAAACTACTTGACGTCTCGTTAAGCCACGTAGGAAAGAGAAAACATGAAAGGATAAGAATGAGAATACGACTTTATTATATATATATATATATATGATGGATCATTTTCCGATTTTGATAAAGGATTTCTTTTTTGCGCATTGGCTCAGGAATAATATTGTCTTCTGATATACTTTATAGAATCATTTTGTTTATCCATGACTCTGTAGAAATTCTCCAGTTAAAAAATTAGGTAGAGAGTTATCTTCTCCTTTATAAATTCTATTTCGAAATAAAAAACTGATTATATACCTTGCCATTGAACAAATATTTGTTTTGAAACTATATTTTCCACATCTTTTTGTAAACTTCTTTTGCTGATTTACAATCAATTCTCAGAAGGAACTTTTTATTATATAAATCATCTTGAAATTTTGAAATGCAAAGAAACTATAGACAAAATTTCCTTTTTAACAGTGGAGTAAATCTTTTGAGGACCATACTATGTTCCTGAATGATATCTAACTAGTTGCTCTGATAGATTTTCTAATTTTTGCTTTAGTATTCCTCCATATTCTAATTTAGATGCGCCTGTTTCTACTATCATAAATGTATGAGGGTAAGGAATACCTAGCCATGGTAATGACTTAAGTTTTTCTTTAAGATAATTAATAATTTTAGTTTGTTCATCCGTTCAAGTTGATGGATTCGTTTTGAGTCTCCTCAATAATATTGAAGGGTTTTTTTTTTTTTTTTAATTTGTAAAGAAATCTGCTATATAATCAAACATTCTAGAAATCTTTGTAATTGATAATTTCTTGTTCATCTCTTTGTAATTGATAATCTTTGTAATTGATAATTTCTCGAGTTTTCTGGACTTGACAGCAGATCCTAATCATGCTACCACCAATTTAATTCATAACATGCTGGAAAATTGCCCATTCAACTACTTTTTCGCTCCACTTAGCTACAATTTACATCAATCACCAAATATAAGTAGAATCTACCTAATAATGCAATATTTGGCAAATATCAAAGGAAAATATTCACAAATTTAATGGCAATTATGCATCCTATCATCCACTTTTTGCTTGATCGAGTTTCTATAATGTACTCTTGATTCAAGAACAGTATCTTTTGGCCTGCATAAAACTACCCGTTTGGCAAATGGATTTTTTTAAATATTTATTTAAAATTTTATTGTAACTTACAATAGAAGTTATAGGAAAAAATTTTAAAATGGAAAACTTTTTTTTCTTTTCTTTCCTCTCTTCTTCTTCTCCCTTTCCCCTCCCCCTCCCCCTCTCCCGCCACCTCTTCCTCCCAGCCGGAACAAGCAGCAGCAGAAACCTTTTTTTTTTTTTTTGCATTTTTATCTCTCTCTCTCTCCTCCCCTTCCCTCCCCTGTCACCCTCCCTCTCCTTCTCTGCCCAATCTGGTCCCGCGACTAGATTGGCCAGAGGGGGAGAGGGAGAGGGGGGGAAGAGAGGTGGTGGGGGAGAGGGGAAGGGAGGGAAGAAGGAGAGAGAGAGAGGAGGAGAAGGAGAGGGAGAAGAGAAAGGAACAAAAAAAAAAAGAGTTGGGCGGCACGGGCTCCGGTGCCATTAGAGGAGGTGGTGGTGGGTTGAGATGGAAGAAGAAAGGAGAAAAGGAAATTTTTTTTTTGTGTTTTGGGTGTTTTGAAGTGTACAATTTATAAATTTTGAAGAGTTTTTTGATTTTACTAAAATTAAAGTTGTTAAAAAATTTGTAGAAAACAAACTTGGTCAAAAACCCTTTTGGCAAACAAGCCCTATACTCGATCCAGACTTGACCCCTTATAGCCCTGACATCCCGATCCATACTTGACCCCTTATGGCCCTCAAATCCATGCTTGGTAGGAATTTTTTATTTGATATTTTATTAAGTTGTGTATACTTGTATTAATGCCAAAAGTTTCGGTAGGTATTGATCCTAAGGGCATCCACAGTGGATTACACTCTATTATTACACTCTTTAGAGTCTAATACAGTATAATCCACATGCTACATTAGCAATCTACTATCTCGTCTTTTTATTATATTCTCATTCACATTGAATTACACTCCACATGGTATAATAGTATGGGTCCATAATCAAATCAAATATTTATTTTAATAATGCACAACTCATATCCCGTAAATAAATAAAGTAATTTTTTAAAAAATAATTTCATTATTCTTAAAAAATAAATTATTAACTTTCATTAAATTTTTTACCTTTTTTATTTTTTTATTTTCTAAAAAATAATATTATTAATTTCTGAGTTTGAACAATATATCTTTTTCTATCTCTCAAAAAAATAATATATTGTTATTTTCTGAAAAATAATTATGTAATTATTAAACAAATATGTGATACGTCAAATGTGAAAATATCATAATAATCCATACTTAATTAATAATTCTTTATATAATTAATTGATCTCCATAACATAATATTACATAATTTAAATCAAATAAAATACAAATAATAACATAATGAATACTAGTTTTCATTGTTATTGCCTTCGAACCGTTCACAAAATAATGAAAATTTAGAAAATTGTACAAAGAGATTGAGGAAAATGAGTGAGGGAGTAAGAGAAATAATAGAGTAGGATAATGGATATGAAAAAAAAAAGGTGTCTTGTGTGTTTATAAAGAAAGAGCAAAAAATGACCGTTGAAAAAAAAATTAAACGTAAACTTGCATCATGAAATTATAGCTGTTGTCCACGTTTAACCAAATTTATTTGTTGCAAAAAAAGGATCTGCTATCTCCTCTTTTACAATAGCATTTACACGTATCATTCTTATAATGCGTGTAATGTTCATTATATTGTGGCCGTGTAATGAGTTTGTGAAATGGGAGGTATATACCTCCCATGAACGCCGCTCAAGTAGAGCTGTTAATCGAGCCGAGTATTTGGCTGCCGAGCTCGACTCGAGCTTAATTCGAGCCGAGTTCGACTCGAGCTCGTTAGGCAAATGAGCTTTAAAATGTGTTCGAACTCGACTCGTCAAATATACATGTGGCTCGAGTTCGAGCTCGAGCTCGTGCAAATTAATCTCAATAAAAATCTATAATTTTCAATTTTTATACTTTTGACTTCTAAAATGACAAATATACCCTTTATTAACGAGCTCTAATGAGCTACTTGGATATCAAACGAGCCGACTAAACGAGTACATTTCTAGCTCGAGCTCGGCTCGTTTACCGCAACTAACGAGTCGAGCTCGAGCCTTATCAAGTCGAGCTCTAACGAATTTTCGAGCTACTCGTGAAGTTTAACAGCTCTACGCTCAAGTTGCTCTAATGAGTTTGGTATAATAGTGTTTAACTAATTTTTAGTAAGGAATGTTTACTCACCCATATCTCATATTTTTTAATAAAAATAAATCAAGTTACAAAATACTAGAAGAATTAATAAATTAAAGAAAATTTAGAAGAAAAAGAAGTAGAAAAAGAAAAAAAAGAGTAAAAACTAATGCCTAAAATTTCGTTACCAAACACTCTATGGTTTTCAACAAAAACCCATTATCATTAAACAGTTAATGACAGCGATAGTCATTGATGAACTTCTACCAAACGGCTCCTAAGATCTCATCCAAAAACACAAAAAAAGGTTAAAAAATCTAGAAATGTTAATAACGAGAAAAAACTTGAAGAGTTTTGGTGAATATGAAAACTAACTATTGGCAACAAACCGTAGAAGATCAGAGAGAAGTAATCGAAAAAGCTAAGAAGACGGCAGCTTAAACATTATTTAAATCTTTTTCTTCAAGAACTCCTGTATGTGGAACAAAATCAGCATTCAGCACCAACCAGAAGATGCCTTTACCCACAACAATTATCATATTACAGACCACGCGCTGTAAGGTTGTATAAAGAGCATGTTTCAGTGCAGCGTACCATTTAAAAGATGGCAGAAATTCATCTATCCTGTACTAGTGGTAAAAACATCTCTAAAATTAACTTTTAGAATGGTGCACAAGACCAAGACGCTAGGGATTTATGGAATAAACAACAAGATCACACAATGCCATATGCAGCATGTAGTAATCTAAAGCTAACCGTTGTTGCACAACAGATTCTGGAAGTGTTTCATACCAAGCATTTTTAACGCAAAAATATATACAAAGCTCTGTAATACAATTTGTTTACGTCGATCCTAATCTTACTGAAGAAGCGAATAGGAAATCTACTTGCCACGAGCGTACATTCAGAGCTAATCAAATGTCCTTGCAGACCAACTAAATCCATTATCCTAACCTCAAATAACAGGAATCCTATAAAAGCAACCTAGTGGTGAATGCTAAAACATACAGAGTTTCAAACTGCAGCATGATACCCTTCAATTGTATGCTTCATTTCGTCTAACTGTGCAATGACATGTTCCAGTTTCTTGCAACAGATCTCGTTAGATATTCTTGGAACGTAGTCACACTTCTCAAAAGGACGATACTCACAGGCACTTTTGATTTCTTCTCGCAGTGTCACTTGGATGTCCTGTTTAGAAAGATGAGATGCAAAATGCCATCTACTCAGCCCACGATTGCAGTTACTATCATAACATATGAAGCCTATACCAATGCTATTGAGCAGGGACAAGTGGATAAAATGCCCAATTACCAAGATAACAAAGGATCCACACATCTTAATAATGGATATGCAGAACTACAATCTTTTTTTTTTTACAGGGCTTATAAGAACAATTTTACTTTTTCTTCAATATGCCAGAGGTATTATTTGTCAAACCCTACATCTTCTTGCTTGTAATTTTGTCTTTCCAAATGACAACACAAACAAAAGAAGATATGAAGCAACAGAACAAAATGTCATGTTTCTTCTGGTTGCAGAGAAATGCAGGAATTGTTAACAATCTGAATCTCAAACAAGAAGATTTCCATCCTTTTAACCAGCATTTCCAAAACAAATCCCAAAGAAACAACAAAAGCTAACAATATGACAAAAAGCATAGCCTTTCCTTGGACAACAAAACCATGTGCAATTGACTTATTGCAATAAATTGCAATGACTTGATCACTTACAAAAACAAAAAATTGTAATTCCATCCTCATGGTTTGGTCATTAGAGCGAAATAAAACTCCAGAAAACAAAGATGCAAACATAGATATACCTTCCAGAGTGTTACCCTTGAACCCATGGTATAATTTGCATGTGGTAGTCTAGTCCCCACATGAACTCTGAACTCTTGGTTACATAAATTTCAGAAATATATTCCACTCTAATTCAAAAATTTCGAACCATTTTTTTCTTTTCGCTTTGTTGACAGGGAAAGAAACTGATTCAGTTCTAACTCAAGTATTTCAGCACTCTGTGGCCATAAATTGAAACTACCACCATTACCTTCTAAGATGACGTAGGTGTTTACGACAAGCTAAAACCTTTCACAGAACCCCAAAGCAACCCTACTTGTAACTTTTAGACCTTACCAGCTTAAGGAAAAAAGCATACTGCTGGTAATAACTAATAAGAATTACCACATTCCCTTGCCACCACGACTAGTCAACCACAATAGCATTTGACCATCTCTACAGGGACTTGGGATTAATGCTTCACAATATTGACACAGTAATTAGATTCGCAAAGCAAGCAAATCGTACTACAAGGTACTTCTACATTGTCAAAGATACTGCTTTGTTTTGCTTTTATGACAAACAGCACACATTTTATAGATGAAAATCTTTATGCAATTGGATGAAAAGTTCTCAGTTCACTCTGTTTGGAAGTTAACTCTTCCCCTTCATATAAACATCCTAAAGATATCCCCTTCTCACAAATCATGTGTACATACAAGCCTATTTCGTGACAGCAATATGCGCATATCGTATTGAAATTGATCAGGAAGAAGATCATGACCTTGATCAATTGCATAAATTCACTGCAGTGACTATTAACAAGCTCCTTTCTTGGACTGCTAGGGTTTGCCAGTTCGTCCATTACGCTGCCAGCTAACTCCAATACCCTAACTATTCTCTGTGAAGCCAAAAATCAACAACATAGCCATAGAAATGTTAAAAGATTAGGTGTTTGAGGAATAAATTCTCTAATTTATTGATTACCTTTTCAACATTTTGAAGCCGTTGCAATGATGTGTTTTGGCTCTGTGGATCCATGGCGTACGTCGTCTGCATCAAATCCACTCGACTAGTCGAAGTAAGACGTTAATGGAGTTAGGATTCAAGAAAGACAATGATTTTACAAAATTTAAAGTGCAAGCAATTAGGTTTCTTTAAACCCATCAACTTCTGATCGAGCAAACCTTATGTAGGTACAAGGACATAAAATGAGTCACTTATTGAGCAAATGGCAAAATATGTCACTCAACCTTTTAAGATTGCACCATTTGATCATTAAACTGTTTTTTAAGCCAAAATGGTTACCAAACTCATAAAATTGTATCTTTTTTGGTCATTTCGGGTGTTAAGATAGCCAAAAATGCATTCACACGAGTAGTATGCTTAGATTTTTAAGGGCAAAAATATCTCACAAACTTAGGCACACACTGAAAAAAGACATAGGACCCTTTTAATTTCCAAACTTTAGTAATTTTTTCCAGATTATGATAATAATTTTTAACAGTGCTTAGAAATTTTAGTCAATATTTGGAGAGAATTAGTAAAGCCTATGACCTTCCATTGCCATTTTTTAACCTGTGTTAGTGGAACAGAAATTTTGAAATGAAGTTAATGCCAAGCCAGATTTGAAGCTGAAGTTCGAACGGAGAATCGTTATACTTTTGCTGCTTAACAGCAAATGGAAAGTGTAAGGAACACCAATTACTTCCATAAAAGCAGAAAATTTTGGAAGAAGTAAAACATGAAACCAAAAAATACCATCTCATTCGAATGCTCAAAACAATTTTTTCTCACCAATCAGCTTGATTGCAGTAATCTTCAGGTCAATGCTTTCAGATTTAGCTTGAAATTCATGAAGGTGCATCTGTCTGCACAGATTAAGGCTCCAGTACCCAACGGGAAGGGGCAGAACACAGAAGGGCGGAGGAGTCTCGGATCCTTAATTCAGTCACTTCAATTCTATCCTTTCACAAATACAAGAATCCAATCATGAATACCCGACGGAATACAATAAATATATAAGCACGAACAACCAAGTTAGGAGGATCAATTAGTCTAGTAGCCAATATACCAGAACCGTTTTTAACAGATAACTGAGTAGTCTATGATTAATGAATATGGGCCGGATAAAGCTCACTCATTTTTTGTTGGTTGAACATTGGTTCAAATAGTCCAGATGTCATGTGGAACGGACAGCGGATATATAAACAGCTTCGAATTGTATAGCCTACTTTTTTATTTTGGACATATTATTTACACTTTGTTTTCGGCTAATAAACAGATTTTAATTTTGACAAATAGCAACATCTATACATCCAAACATTTATTTTCAAACTACCAATCTTCGTCTCTGGTTCAGGTGAAAAAATGAAAGAGTTTGATATTCTTGGGCAAGTATTTGTCTTTATAGCCAGATAATGAACATCCAAACAGACCCACAAAGAAGATGAAAAGAGGCAAGAAGCCATGGAAGTCGGAAAATATTGGGCACCAATTTTCTCTTAGATATCAAGCACAATGTTCTAAATATAGCAGAGACAAAGATTGCTAGTCGAATATTGTTGCTATTGTCTTTTTTCAGTTCACATTCACCATATGGGCTTCCTTCTGGGGGATTCCAGAGGCTAGTTCACAATATGAGATGTGGATTTTGTAGAAATCCAAAAATAGATGTTCGGAAAACTTGGAAAAATCATATCTTAAACTGGAGATCTGAGACGGCCACCTTAGATTTGACTAAAATTAGAGATTTTGTTACCCAAGAATAAAGAATTTTAACACTAAATGCTTGAAATGAGCCCAAATTCATGGTAGAAAAATAACCCACTTAATAGCAGTATATTACCATTATACCTGAAATTTCTAACCCTAATCTTGTAAATAAATTCTCAACAAAGAAACTAAAGCAAGAAATGGAAAAATTGAGCAAGAAAAGCAAATAATTTTCAAATATCAAAGATAGCCTAACCGTTTGGCTGCCATTACAATCTCCTCTTCCTCTGGTTTCAAATACCCCAATTACCATTAAGCCTTATGAAAATTATTGCGATCTCTTCACACCTTGATGTACGCATCTGAGAGTTAATGTTAGAGAGAGAGGGAGGGTGCAGTAAGGGAGCGAAGAACGGACATGAGGCCAGTATAGAATAGAGAACCGACATTAGGTCAGTGATGGAGTAGAGAACGAACATGAAGTTTTCTCTTGAAATTCCCATAACAATTTACCAAAATTCAACCCAAAAAAGAAAATAAGGGCATTTTTTACCTAACAACAATCTTCACTAAACCTTCTAACTTATCTACTTTCTTAATTAAACCCCCAATCACCATTTCCTAATTCCCTCCCAACCCGGCACCACTTAACCCACTATTTTCCTCACTTGCAACCACTCACCGTCACATCTGCACCATAATCACCTCTTACCTCTCTTCCACTCCGACCACCACAGCCAATTAAGCCTTCACTTCGCCCCGCACCCAACCCCAAAACCGTACCCACACTCGAACCCCTCAAAATTTGTACCCACAACTAAAATAAGGATGACCTGATTTTACCCATAACTCAAACACCATCCAAAAACATTGGGCAGAAATTTTTGACAAAAAAAAATTAGTGCAAATAGAAGGGAAAAAAAAAGGAGAGACATGACAGACCTACGCTTTGCGAAGAGTTGGTAGAGAACACCTTTTGTTTAGCGTCGCAAAAAGGACATGATCGATCAAAAGTAAAAGGAGGAGATGCTTTTTATGTTAATCGTTTGTATTGATGTTGAGAGTGTGAACTAAGAGAGTGAGAGACGACGGGAGAGAGGCTTTTCTATATGGTTCAAAAAGATTTTCTATGGAATCGTCGGGATTCAACTAACCAAATGGTTGCGCAACACTCCACATTTTTCAACATAAGTAGATAAAGAGCCAAAGAGCTCTGATGACCTGGATGGTTTTCGTCGTCCTCTCATGTGCCAAGCATGTGAATCACCAGCCTTTTTTTTTCCGCGCAATGCGCCAGACGTCTGCAGATACTTCCTCTCTAGGGTTTTCGTAAATTTCCTCCGCTGCCGCCGCTTTCTCTTTTCTCCCCTTCTCTCCTTCGCCTCACCTTTGTCCTCATTCTCAGAAGCTAAATCCATCCCAACACCAACAGATTACTCACGCGGTGCTGCGGTTCCTGACGACGTCATTTTGTGTTGTTCGCCTTTCAACTTCAATTTCTTTTTTTTTTTTCAACAAATCAACTTCAATTTCTCAATGTGTTATCTTTCGCTTGTTTCTTTTCGTCCGGCACGGTTTAGCTTCGTTGTCTTCTTCCATGACGTTCGCCACTGTTTTACCGTCTTGCGCGTGACTCTTCTAACTCTAACCCTAGGTCTAGGCCTGTCAACGGGTCGGGTCTAGACCCGGATCCGGACCGGATCCGTGAAATTTTTGCGGGTATGGGTAGAGATTTAATTCCGTTTCCCGGATCCGGATCCGGATCCGTTTTGTCAAACAAAAAAATGGGTCGGATACGGAATATAGTATTCCGACCCGTTTTAGACCCGGATCCGGATATAAATGAATTAATAATTTAAAAAATATATATTTATCAATATAATTTGATTAGGGTGATGTATTTTAATAAAGTTAATTTGATTTCTTTTCTTATTTGATTTTTTCTTTGCATTAGTTAGAAATTAGTTTACAAATATATTTTTTTCTCATTTTTATTAGAAATTATAAATTTTGGTAAATTTGTTCGGGTAGACCCGGATCCGGATCCGGGACCCGCCGGATCCGGATCCGGAATATAGAATAAAAGACCCGTCGGGTAAACGGGTCGGATCCGGATCCGGCATAGTAATTCGGGTCCGGGTCCGGAATAATGAATTCCGGCCCGGACCCGGCCCGTTGACAGCCCTACCTAGGTCAGACTAAAACGCCGCCTCTCTTCCCTTCCCTTTCTTCTTCTCGTCTCTTTCCTCAACCTTTCTCTCCGGTCCTTCCTCTCTCTCTCTCTCAATCTTGACCTCTTTATTTTCTCCTCTGACTTTCTCCACCACACTATCTACCTCTCCTCTAGGAGCTCCTTCTACCCCCAACATCACAAGTCCCCCTTCTCCCACCTCCCTGGGATTTCCTTCAACCTCCCTGCGCTTCAAGTTCATCGTCGTCGGATCCCCTCCCAGCCTTTGGGAGGACTTTCGATCCCATCACAAGATCCTCGCAGTCATCAGCATTTTTTACTGCTCTTCCTCCCTCGATCTCTATTCTCTCGCCCTTCAATTTTATTTTTAAATTTTTTGCTCCTCGTTTTTTTTCAGCGTGAATATCAATATTAGGCAGTATTTCGGTGTTTTTGACTTTTTGATTATTTTCCTGTTTCCCAGTCTACATGCGAAGATGCCTTTGCTTTTTTGTGATGTTTTGCTTTGATTTTCCAAAATATCTTGAAATTCTAGGGCTTAAGAGATGGTCATTTAGTGGTTTTTTTTTGTATCTTGACTGGTTGTATTCTTTTTATTTTTCAGGGGATTTTTCTTCAACAGCTTCAACAACAGGGTGCAACACCATCTGGGACGAACGACCCTATGATGGTGGTGTCTGCTCTCGCGGGCTGATGCAATATCTATACCATCAGCGTCAAAGACCTGCAGTGAGTATAAATGTGGTTTTCTTGCAAAAATACTTCGTGATCCTCTGTACTACCTGGCTTCCCTATCCTTCAAGATTCATGGATAATGTAACTAGAATGTATGTTTTGAGGAATAAAGAATGTACGAGTTTCATAAGAGTCTGGTCTAATTAGTTTTTTGGCTTGGATTGGTATTCTATAAGAGCTTTATTTTGCAGGATAATAGCATTGCTTATTGGAGGAAGTTCGTTTCAGAATATTACTCTCCCCGTGCTAAAAAGAGGTGGTGTTTGTCTCTATATGACAATGTTGGGCACCATACGTTATGGGTATTTCCCCAGGTAGCCATGGTACTTAGTTTATCTGTGTAACTTGCTTTTTTCAAAACTATTCTGTGACTTGAGTTGTGTGTGAAAAAGATTATTGCAAATTCGTTTGTTCAAATTCCTTGTCAAAATATGCAGGTTGATTAGTAATGTTATGGTGTGCTTTTATATCTAGATTGCGGTATCCTTGTGGATCTCTTGGAACATATAATTTTGTAAAGTTTAAGTGGAAAGCACCCTTTCCCAATTGGAGTATGTAAATCATGATTATTTGGGGATGTGAATTTTGTTCCTCATAATTGGTATTTGTTATTAAGATCCTGCCGATTGCTCTCCTCTTTGAGGAAAAAGTTAAAACCAAAATGGAATAGTCAAAAAGCTACCTGTGGCATCCCTGATTATTATGCTAATTGTTTCCATTTCTTTCTATTTGTCAGGATGCATGGCAATGTGATATTTGTGGTTCAAAATCTGGAAGAGGTTTTGGTAAGTTCGGCAGGGAATCCCTTAGATATATCATTGACATTCCATCCTTGGTATGCCTTTATATTTTCTTATTTTGGTTAAAAACTGCCCACCTCCTCTCATTTGGCCATTTAGGGGATAAAAAGGAATTGTCTAGAATACAATTCTGGGGTTTCAATATGTTAATTGATACCACTACCTCGAGAATGTGAGCCTTCCCCTGAATTTTCTTGAAAAGGAAAGAAAATAAAAAGCCATTCTTTTTTCCCTTTAATTTCCTAAGGTTTTTTTCCTTAATTTGAACTAGGACCTACTTATTTTTATAAATTTGTATGGACCATCTGATCATTTTCATTTATTTCCCTTTATTTACTATTGGTATTGTTATAAATTGAGTGCTTAAACTTTACTATTGCAAGTTTGACTGTAACAATCCTAATAGCTATATTAGCAGCAACAGTAATCCCAGAAAGAAAGATAGATTATTTCAAGTAATGCCACCATCGAGCAACAGTTACTTTTTTCCCCTTTTTTCCCAAATCATTGGTTTTATGTGTTAAATTTATTTTTTATTTATAAAGTTTAAATTGCCAAATTATCTTGAGGATGTTTTTTGTAATTATGAATTTGTCTATAATACTGGAAGCTGGTAATGTGTTATTTCACTTTTTTTTTTGTTAGAAAAATATGAAAGTGATCTATTTGGAAAAGTTGGTATAGATTCTAATGAGGCCTTTGTGAAACTATGGTGGAACCTGTTTCCTTTTTTGTAAATTTTTAACGCTTACGGTAAGTGTTAGGGTAATTGGTATAATAGATATGATTTGAAAGCTATATATTTGTTAATGAATATTGATAAGATGAAACTTTTGAAGCAAGTTTAAGGGATAATCCTGAATCCTGTGAAATATTTTTCTGTCTTCCTGTAATCTTGTGTAATTTTTTAATTAAGAAACTAATGTTTTTGCAGGTTGAATGCTTAACTGGGTTTGAAGGTTTTTCTAAGAGTCTTTGTTGTAACTATTTGGGTTGATTTTCTGAGTTCTAATGTTTGGATTTTTGGTTGGTGCCAGTGATACTTGGGAATGCATTTCATGAGAAAGAATCACCTAGATTTAGGTTTGTCTCTTTATGTATTTCTTCTCTGTTTGAACAATCTATTCCAATTCTTCCTTATCCAGTTAGCTTCTTGTTTTATTTTTAATACTTGTGTTGCCTTTCTTTCTGTTGTAGATATGAAGCGATTGTACAGTTGTAAATCACCCTTTTGCCCTACAAACACTTATTTGATGGCTCCAAACAGATTCAAGCACCACACTTAAGTTCAGACAGCCTAGAGGCAATATTAGTTTCTCCACGAATGGCTTTGCCATCATGTACCTTTATATTCTTTTTTACAGCATAAAAAATCCTAAACTTTAAAATGAATATGGTTATGCATGCATGTAGTCTTCTATTCCATGCTTCTACTTTATCTAGAATACCTTGAACATTATTTAACCTTCCTTCTGTTTATTTTTGTTATAGATCTTCCTCTGCTAGCATGCTTGTTTTCTTTATTTCACCAATTTGGAGATGAGAAAATTTGGGAAAGATGCTCTTACTTCTGTGTGGTTTGCTTACTTCTTTTTCCTGAGATTTTAGTAGCTTGGCTTTTCTAAAATACATTTGAAATTAATGTAGTGACTGTAAGTCTTATAGGGGAGATCTTTCTTTGTTTCTCTTCCTGCAATAACTATTCAAATGTTTTAAGCATTGTTCTCCTTTGGCTGATATTTTTCCTTTTGTTTGTTTGAACTTATGGTTTTTTATAAATTGTGAAGCATAATTTCTAATATTTTTGGTTTTGTTTCTCTATATTTTGAAGTTGTGGTTGGTTTGTCGAAGGGAAGTTGCGCATACCTAAGGGCGAGGGCAACACCATTGTTGGCTTTGAACAAGTGCTGATGGAGATTGCTCACATTCATGAGAAGATTAATCGCTTTACTTAGGTGGTAGTTTTGCTCTACCTTATGTTTTCATGAAAATCGCAATTAAGAACTTAAAAAGTGTTTGAGGTTGTTGGCTGCAACATATTGGTCTTGTCATTTTCCTCTTTTTAATCGGTACAGTTGATATCAGAATTGAATGATGCATTCTAACTTGTGGGACTGATGAATCTACAGAGGATGAAAGTTTTGCAAATTAGCTCTGTTATCTTACATTTTGGAGTTTAATCCAGAGTTAAACAATGTTACATTAGGTTTTTAGACAGCAGAATTTAGACAGCAGAATCTATATTCATTATGAGGCTTGATATTTGATTTGATTTATGCATGTGGCTATGCTAATTATGTCCCATTTGCTAAGGTATTAAACATCTATTGTTAATTTCAAAAGTTTTTTCATGTACTAATTCAGAACAATTGTTCTTGATGTTTCTTGTTACTGAAAAGATATAAAACTTTTGTGAATTTAGATATTGTACTTTTACTTCTGCACGAGTTCAATTTTTTGCATATCTTTTAACTAGAAAGTAAAGAAAATTTAACCTGTATACTGCAGTCATGTGGCATAAATAGGCACCCTTAGTATCGTTTTTGTTTAGTTTTTGAGCATTAGGATGCTGGTCTCATCATTCTATGTGGCAGGTTGGGGACAGTGGATCTGCATTTTAGGGGTTTGGTTATAGAGATATGAGGTTCTACGTACTGATAATGTTGAGTTTTGAAAAATGCAGATAAAAGTACTTTTAGGCAGTATTGGTAAATGCATCAAGTCAGAAATGCAGGACCATTGAGAACATCTTTTAATTGACCATGGCACCACCAAGATCAAGTTGATAGAGTTGACGACTTATTGCCTTTACTTAAGTTTCACTTTTGACTCTAAATTCCAGTCAATTAAGGTCATGAATTTTGTATCTAAGAGGTCTAATGGGTTAGTAGCATTCTTCACTATCAGTGCTTTGAGCATTTGCTTGCAATTAGTGATAAAGTGCTCCGGATAATAGTATTGAAAGATTGGAAGACAGCATTATTGTTGCATATTTGTCTTCTTATTGATTATTATTGAATTTATGCTAAGTTTTGTGCTAATTTTTGACCATGTACAAGAGATTTCTGTCCCTTGCTTGCTCACTGATAGGAGAGCTTTTGATATGGCTAGCCATCCAGACTATGGAGTCTCCGGTTGTGGTTGCTTTGGAGAATTTAGAGACTTTGGTTGGGGTTGCTTTGCAGACATGCCAGTGTCACGGTTTTTTCAATTGGAAAAGAAAATATAGATGGTTTTAGAAAAGAATAGCACAAACAAGTATAATATTTGGATGATGGCCGGGATAAATATATTTTCAAATGGCAAATCCTTTTGTTTGATCCTGATTTAAGAAAACTATATGCTCGTGACAAAAGTTGCTCTAGGGATTAGGTTTTTATTCTCAAAACATACTATTTCATTATACTTTTGGTTTATAATGTTTGTATCAAATTCACAATGCTTTGCTACAGTGACTTGCATGAAGAACAAATATGTATATACTATAGATAAAGATGTACAGACATAGAAACATTGACGAGTGCTTTTATAATTTATGTTTAATTGGGCATGTAATGTTCAGTTGCTGGCGCGCATCTTGTGTATAAACTTCTTCCTGTATCTATATTTCAACAAGTTATAATTTGCATATCCTTGCATTCAACTTGAACAGTTTAGCCTTCAGGTCATTTCAGGCTCCTGCTGGTGCCATTGACTCTTGTGCTGACCATCTTTGTGTTTGGCATGTTTATCTTATTCTGCAAAACAAGACCACAATAGAGGTTTGCATTGGTGGTGATAGTAATTTTTTTTCATCTATCTGGCATCTGATCAAGTCTGATGACCACTTCCTACCTTTTTTACCGTACAGTACCATTAAGGTGTGAGAGCTACGTGGCTTGCTGAAAAAGGAGGTTATCTATATTCACATCCATATGATCTTGATGCTTATGAGAATATGATATCAGTAAGTTGTTTCTCTCTTCTCTTGTTCTTAGTAGCAAATCAGAGAGCCTAGAGTAGGCACTTCATTTGGCTGATCAAATTAGGCTTTTTGTGCATAGAAGTTTACTAACTAATACTGTAGATATCATGGTACAACATGCTCTCCGAGATATGGTCTTAGCTTTCTAGGCATTTATACGTGATTTACTTGACTTTCAGGTTTTAGGACCAAATATCTTTTGCTGGGTATATCCCACCTCAGAGCAGATTGGTTCTGACCTTCGTTTCCACGCGGGAGTTGATAAGTTAGCAGGGATATCATTTTAGACGTATGTAGAGCTTGGAGTTTCAATGATTTTGTACTGCTGGTAGTATTGGAGGAAAGGCAGCAGGTCCTATATCATTCATTGATGATAATCAAATTCTGGTGCACGCGTGCTTTCTTTTTGGAAATACAACCATTAAAAAAAAGTTTGTCTTGTGGAGCTCCTCCATACACTCCACGTTGTTGCAGAAGTAGTCAATGTTGACTAGACTTCTGAAGCAGTCAGATGTAAAATAGGACCCTCCTTCTTATAACTCTTTTTTTTAAAAAAAAGTACAGTCCCCATACAATCATGTACAAATGACAGAGTTCCAGGCTAACTCACAGCAACTTCAAGTAGAAGAGATAGGCCAAAAATTGTAACTTAAAGATGTTGTAATGTTGTGACTCTCAGGAAGTGTATGAACCATTTAAATATTAATAAATATTAATTAAAAAGTATTAGCTTTAAATCCTAGCAGTACCTCTCTATAAATATTAAACGAGTAATAAATATTAATTAAAAAAGTATTAGCTTTAAATCCTAGCAGTACCTCTCTATAAATGTAAATAAATATTCGTACTATTTTTGTGAAATGATTTTGCCGTTTACTTATTCATGTATATTTATGCTTAGCTGTGTACACAAATTATTAACCAACAAACATTTTTGTTCCATGAATTCACATGCTTAAGGGGGCATATTTTATATTTATCCCAACGCACAACGCGCGTTTTATGCCTCCTAGTTATTTATTCAATTTGAGTGAAATTTTGGCTCACTAATTTCCCTTTGTTTGGTGTTATCGTTTGGAAAAAAAAAAATTCCCTTTGTTTGGAAGCAAAATAAAATTTTCAATCTAAGTGTTTTAGTTTTAATTTTAGTTGTTTCTAATTTTTTTTGTCAAAAATTTGTTTCTAATAATTTGATCAATGGCATGGTTTTAGTTATAATATTCCTTGCAAATTGCTTTTTGTGCCCTTTCTTTATACCAAGTCACCAATTTGTGACCTTTGAAATGTCTGAACATTTTTACTCGACGATTCTCCTTAAGTGAGAGCTTATCTCTCTAAATGAGAGCCACTCTTCTTGGTGTGGGAGGGAAAAATCCAAGGACACACTTTTTCAAATTTCAAGCATGAGTTCAACCACCATCTTTCGAGCCAATTTTCAAACTCTTCAAACATTCAAAAATTCATAGATATTTTCCAAATTCCCAATTCCAGATCCAACCAGCACTCACTTAACTGTATCTGTTGATAAATACTTTGAATAGCTAGTATACTTTGTGTGGAAGCATTTATTAGCCAATTGTCATGAATCCTACCTTCAAACAGCAAATTTCTTAGCTCAAAACACCGACCTCAACCTAGTTACAGCTTTGTGTTTATGAGCTCCTTTCTAGTATTCTCATTTTTTGACTTTTTTTTTCTTCATTTCCATTTGGTTCTCTTTCATCTTCTGATATCTTGTCTTTGATCTCTCTTGTAAGTAGTAAGTACTCACTGAAAATCTGTTTGGTTTACCCTCTCATCTACAGGTTAAACCAAGGTATCAAGTCCATTGTGGAATTGTACGGAGAACTCATAGTAAGTTCACAATGGCTGAAGAAATAATAGTAGCTTCGCAAAGATTCGATCAGTCAGAGAGTAAAAAGGAAGGAGAAGATCTAAGTGTGGATGTCATTGAACAAGGGATTGATGAGTGCAGACTAAGTTTGATTGACAAGATAATAGGGAAGAAGGTGGCAAACTTTATAGGAGTAAAGAACTTTACTTCACATGTGTGGATATATCCAAGGCACCTAAGGTAACAGAGCTAAGAGCAAATCTGTATCAATTTTATTTTGAAAATGAACAGATTAAGAGAAAGCTCTCTTTGGGAGCCCATGGATCATGGATAACCAGATTCTGGTATTGAGAAGTTGGGAAGCAAGAATGGAAAATAACCCAACAGCTTTTAATATGGTATCTTTGTGGATACAAGTTTGGAACCTATCAATTCACTGGTTATGCAAAGCGGTGGGTTACAAGTTGGGTGAAGTTTTCAACTCGGTGAAAGAAGTTATAATCCTAGTGGGAGAAGGAAAGAAAGGAAGACATATGAAGATTTTTGCAGAGCTAGATGTCTCCAAACCTTTAGCCAGGGGAACAAAAGTTAAATTGAACGGAACATGACATTGGGATGAGTTTAAATATGAGAAGTGCCCAGACTTTTGTTATAGATACGGAAGAATTGGTAATGGGGACAAAATGTGCAAGGATGATAGTGTGGGTGAAAGTAACGAAAGAGATGAGCAATTTGGAGCATCGATGAAGGCTGGAAATATTATGGCATCACCACTACGATCTATAAGTGGGCTCCAGCACAACAATAACAGTAGGGGGGACAGGAAAATGGAGGATGGAAAAGTCACCAGACCCCTTAATGAACATTCAAACTAGGAAAGTACATATAAGAAATTGGGATCTACAAACCTCTCTGATGATATAAATGGTAGGGGGAGAGATAAGAAGGAAAGGAACCAACAAGAGGAACCATCAAAAGAATGTGAAAGACTAACAATCTAGAAAATGGAGGTGGTGTGAGGACCCGAAATTTTCTTATTTTATATTATTCTACTGGCTTAATTAAGTATTTATTCACCCATTTTCTCTCAATAATTTATTTCAAATCTTTTAGACCCAATTATATGGAACTATGACTTACTTATATTTTTAAAATGACTCGTTTCAAAAATTTAATTTTTGAAAGCTCGTTAAGTGATATTAGTGAATTCGCATTTGGAAACAATAATCGATTCGAGAATACAATAAACTTGAAAAATTGGAGACTTGTACATTAGTCTTGAAATAGGTATTTTTATGTTTAAGTGTTCGATTATTAGTTAGTGAAGCTATCGTTATAAGAATTTCTTGGAGATTTCGCTTTATCGCGCAAAAATCGGAAGTACGCGTTTTACGCGCGCGATTAAATTGAGGGAGTTAAGACCATTATTTTTAGACCATTAAGAGTGAATAATAATAGTATGAATATAAGTGCATTAGTAGTTTAGTGCTCAAGTGAAACAAACCTGAGAGGATTCGAGCACAAAACGCGCGGGGAGAGAGTTGACTTTTGCTTAATTTTGGGCCACACATTAAAGCCACTCAAGGAAGCCTCACTTTTGATCAAACACACTCTCTCTCTCCTCACTAAGACAGCCGGCCATCAAGCTTGAAAAACAACTCAAGAGTTCTTCAAATTCCTTCATCAAATCTTCATCAAACTTTTTCCAATTCACCTCAAATTTCACCTACACTTAGTTAATCACTTGGTGATCATCTTAAGCTACAAAAGGGGGCTGCTTTCCATGGTTCTTGGGCTTCATTGGACCGAAAATTCTGTCTTAGTTCATCTAAGAAGGTAAACCACGATCAACCCTTCAAATCTTGCTTTATGGAAGTAGTAGTGCACATATAAGCTCATGCATGCATGTGAGTAGTTTATTTATGTTGGAAAAATTGTTGTGTGGGCTCTATGAACTCCCACTTTAGTTAGATGGACTGATTTTATGAATGATGATGCTATTAATGTTGGTTTAGTGCTTAATTTAGTGGAATAATGTTGTGTTGTTGGTGGAAACTCAAAGGGGAGTGAAGGTGAAAATTTTCCATTTCTGCCCCTGTGTTGTCCGTGACCTTTAGAGTGATTTTTCATGGTTCTAATGACTTGGTTATGATGTATGTATGTTGCGTGGGTTGTGTAGAAAGTTTCATAAAAAAATAACGTGATTTGGTTGGCCAAAGAATGTGTTTTCGGAAATCAGCAAAACTGGAAATTTTTCCCGTAACTGCTCTGGCAGTGTTCTTGTTTTCACTATAAATTTTTACCCCGATGTCAAAATCGAGTGCCATTTGTGGTACTAGAAACTAGACATTCCTAGCTTTCTAACGGTATAAAATGCACATTCTGATTCCATCTGAGCAGTCCGTACCAATCATTTAAACATGACTGTCTTGTTTCACGTCTACACTGAGAGCTCTGTTTTGAGCAGCAAATTGATGCTCAAATGTGAGCTAGTTGTGGATAGATTTTGAAAACGATTTCTTTTAAGAAATTGTAAAATTATGAATCTAGTTTTCAATGCCACCAACCATGCTCAATTCCGAGTTGAATTGAGTGATTTATGACCAGAATTCGAAACTGACTTTGTGGGAGAAAACCCTCATGTTGGACAGATTTGTAACCAATTTTGATTTGAGACTTGCTCTTCGAAATTCTTGATTTAAATCACCTACCAAATGTATCTTGGATCCTTATTAGACCTGGTTAGCATAAATAAGGCATGTTTTAAGCATTTTATTGGCCAAAGGTTTGAGAAAAAGAAAACTAGTGGTGCAAGGCAGCTTTGTCTTGGAGATTTAGGAATTTTGATGGTTTTGTTAACCAACTTCCCGAATGAATTTTCAAATGAAATTTGGTAGAGGAGTAGTCCTCATATGGAAGTTGAGCTGTACCAATTTTGGTGTCAATCTAAGACTATTTTGATATACAAATGATGTCCCAAAGTTGCTCTTCGAATCTGAAAAATTTTCCTTTTCTCTTGGCCGAATGGTCAAATCTGATTTGGGAAGTTATATTTCGAAAACCTTGATGTCAAGTACTTCTAAATTACTTATTGGATGTTTATGGAATATTAGTTTTAATATTTGAATTAATTGAAGTTGATTGTGTGGAACAAAAAGGAAAACGAAAGTACAAGGCAGATTTGTCTTGGAAAATTTTGGAACTTCAATGATTTTGTTAACTGACTTCCCGTGTGAATTTTTGTACGAAAATTTATAAAAGAATAGCCCTTATATGATAGTGTAATACTGCTAACCTTGGTGTCATTCCGAGTCCGTTTCGATGTTTAACCAAAGTCCCAATATTCGTGAATTAAATCTGGAATTTGGCCTAACGGTCTCATTTTTTTTCAGCAACTTTGAGCCACCATATCTTGGTGCTCGAAACTCCAATTCTGGTGTCGCTTTTTGCGTTGAAAACTTTGATTATAACTCTAATTGATTTCCAAATTTCAGAGTCTAGCTTGAATTGTATGAATTTTTCCGAATCCTCAAACTTTGTCGAAAATCAACACAAAACTGTCTTGACTTTCTAAAACAACAACTTTGGGCTAAATTTCGAATATCTTCCAACTGGAATCATGGAAAAGTGTCTTCTAAGAACTTTTAGACTTTGGAAGTAGTTTCCAACGGCACCAAGTTTTCCAATTTTGGACTTGTAGAGAATGAGATACGATTTTTCAAAGTATGAGTGACAAATCTGAAATTTCCGAACTTAAAGGAAATTGAGGGTTGCCAACCCTCTATTTTCCTTCGATATTGCTAGACCGTTTTACGCTTGATTTCAAAGATGAAAATCAGATTTCGCTTGTGTTTTAAAACCCTATTTTTGAGCCTCGATTTACGAGTAATTAAGGCTCATTTTCGTAAAATTTTCTTAGATTGTACAAGTGTACAATCTTCCTCGATAATTAGGGGTTTTAAGCAATAGTGTGTGATAGACAATTACTATTTGCTCAGGTACTCAAGGAGACCTTCAAGAGGATCTCGAGAGGAACACCTAAAGGCTCGTTTACGCACTTACTCCCTTGTTTCGATTGGTGAGTGTCAAGTGCATGAATTTGTTGCTAAGTGGTTAACTGTTTCTTATCCGTTATACGAATTTGAACTTTGTGAGACGAATGTGTATTTTACCGCACTCGTTCTCCTTCAAATGAAATTATATTCGTATTTGGCTATGTGAATTCATATTCGACTTGTACTTAGTAATGTGGATGTGATTCGTATTTGTGATTCCTATTTGGAATCGTCGATTTGAGCGTTGCTCATCGACTTATATTCGTATTCGTATTCGTATTCGGGGGATGCCCAAACTCGTTGGCTAACTTTGCGAATCGAGTCAGCATGGGTTTGGTCGATAAGCTTAGCAAATCATGAGATATTCGTAGAGTATGATCTATTGGAGAGATCTTGCTCGGCATTACTTGCGCAGTATTGCCATGATATACTCGAGTATTATCAAAAACTTTGATGAGCAGGACCGGTAAGGGGGTGTAACGGTGACGGGATTCGAAGTAAAGTGGTATATCTATGGATTTGATACTTATGTGGTTGACGGAGTGTCAACATGAGATGTGATCAAGACTTCGACTCGACTACGTGGAATTTAGCTCATGAGAGCTACTGTATCCTTGAAGTGTTTCTGTTTATTTTTCCTATTCAAAATGTGAATTATTCGAACTTATAGCTTTACTTACTATGTAAATTGTGGCTACTTGGATTACATGTTTGCATGTATGTTTCTTGGCCTCACTGAGTATTGGCTCATCCCATTAGTTTGTTTTCCTTAACAGGAATCCGATTGGATGGAGTTAAGCAAACGCCGACTTGAGGCACTTTTGTATTAGTGTTTTAATTGTAATCGACTAGACACTTTTGGATGTTGTATATTTTGGGGAAAGTGATTGTAAATTTGAAATTGTGATGTAAGACTGGATATTTATGTATGGAAATGACTTCGTACCTTTATTCCGACTTTCATTGTTAGTATTAGATTAGGTTTGAATTGGATTTGTCTCGAGTCCTGGCGAGAGTTAGGCAGGCGTCCAGCGGATACCCTTTGGTTCACCTTAGGGAGAAGTGGGGGCGTCACAGGTGGACTCGTACAAAGGCACCTCATCTGATTCAGGTTGGAGGATACAGAAGACAGGAGAAGAAGGGGATGCAAGGGGGGTGGAAAAGAATTCAGAGATAAAGGCCATGAATGTAGAAACAGTGCAGGGAGAAAATATAGACAAGCTGATGGCTTAACCAAGAGCAAGTTCACATTCAGGGGGAGATAAGATGGAAATGATGATAGGAGGAAGTAAGGAAAATGGAATAGACCAAATGCAGAACAAGGTGGCAAAGAGAGGCACAAAAACAAGACGTCTGCCAAACACAATTAGGCAACCTTTAGCCATCTTTAATACAAATAAAACTCAACATGTGAGAACCCGTAATTTGCATTTTCTCGGTTTTCGCATTTTTCATGGCTTGTTTTCTACACTTTCTGTATCCGGAAAAATTTCTAGATAAATTTTATGAGTAAATATAGTTTTTAGATGATTTTTTTAGTATCGAATAGATTTTGAGAAATTAAGAGCGTATACCGGACGTGGGACCCACTAGTGCGAAAAGTTCGGCAAATTTCGGCCAACTAGATTAAGTTTTGGATACTGAAATTATTTTATCGGGTGTTAAGAGATAATTAGAGGATACCTAGATGGACTATCATTGGAGAGACAAAAGGATAGAGTTGCATTAAAAAGGGTGACAAGTGTCACCTTCCTATTCAACCTTGACTTGACCATTATTTCTTACCTTTACTAATACTCAATTTTGACCCAAAAAGCACCTAAATTTCTGCAAGCTTGGCCGACCCTCTCTCTCTCAAGAAAGAAAGAAAACTCTTCAAGTTTTAGCTCCAATCTTGCTCAAGTTGAACCATCCAACCATTTGATCTTGCAATTACTCCATAAAACCTCTTCACTTAGTGATTTTGAGGTGATTGGTGAAGTTGTTTGGAAAGTTAAGGTGACCAATAGCTCTCTCTCTCTTGTTCTTAAGGTAAGTTGTGAAGAACCACCCTCCTCCTTTAATTGATGCTTAAATCATGCTTAGTGGTAGTATAAGATGCAAATTTATGGATTAAATCTTGAGTTTTGGTTGAATTGGTGAAGTTTTATTATTTTTGGGGATTTTTCTGTTTTAATATAAGCATGATTGTGTGGTTATGTATGATGATTGGAAATGGTATGTAAGGCATCTAGAAGGTGGAAAAAATGATTAATTGCAACCAATTTCTGTTTTGGAAGAAAATTGAAAAATCTAGGGTTCTTGAAGCTACATTCTGTCCGAAATTTTAGGTCATAGATAGAGGCCAAATTGGCCTTAGCTCAAAACATGAAAGTTGTAGGGAATGACATTTTAGAGGTGTCTACAAAATTTCAGGTAAATCGGAGTATCGTAGAGTGAGAAAAGTCAAAATTACTATTGCTGTTCTGGTTCTACCCGAAATTGAGATTTGCGACTGTAATTGGTTGTTTTGGCTGGAATTGCTTCCGAATTGGTTGTTGAGACCTTCTGATGAAATGTATCCCTGTTTCTTAGCTTTCAGCTGGTTTTGGAATTTCTGGATTTGGACTTGTAGAACCTGAGTTATGATGTGTCCGCTAGAATGCGTTTTGGTGAATCTGTTTTACGTTGTTGATGAAGTATCTTGCATTTTTGACCTGTTTGCACTCAAAACTGAGTTGAGTGACCTTCTGTGATGTTGTATCCCTGTGGTTTAGCTTCGAAATGGTGGGTCTTTCACCCTCATCCGATAATCGTAGTGCATTTGGTGCTATTACCGCAAAGTAGTCAAAACCTGTTTTTTTTTCAGGGCCAAAGTTAATTGCATGTCCGAAATTTCTGGTTTCCTTTAATGTTTGTATATGTTCATGGAACCCTATTGGGGTCATATTTGGTATTGGTTTATGACTCGTTATCGAGTCTCCTTGTACTTGTTCGCATGTTTTAAGGCTTGCTTTCATTCCGGTCATTTCCTAGCTAACTTTTGTACTTGTACTACTTTGAGCCTAGTGAACGGCTTTTGGGAAATGAGATGACTTTTGTGTGAGATGTTGGGACTGATTTGAGGAAATAATGAAGCCATGATGGCTGGAAAGTTAGCAAATTTAGGGGAAGTGCTGCCCGATTTTCTAGGCCGTTTGGTTCCTTTAAGTTGGATTTGCCTTTTGGTAGAAATGAAGGGCTTTTGGGTTGTTGAACCTAGGTCTTCATGTTACCTTTTTGTTCCCAAAAATCATGTTTTGCACCCTTGCATTAGTAATTATTTGGCGAGGCATACGACTAGTAGTCGAGCCTCACATGTGCATTCTGTTTACTCGATTCTGGAAGTGAAACCTTCAATTGGTTCATTTTGATTATTTTAGGGTTTCTTGGCGATTAAGGCCAATCTGAAGTGAAAACTTTTGAAGTTGAGCCGGTGAGTGTTCCACTACCTGCTACCCGTTATGTGAAATATCTGAATATCTGAATACTTGATTTATGACTATTGAAGCCAAATACTGTTTTGATAAAATGGAGGCGAGGGTGTACTTTATCACACTCGTTCTCTGGTCTGTTCATATGCCAATTTTGAACGCGTATCTGAATCTGCTATCTGTATCTGTTATCTGTATCTGGATCTGTATCTGTTCTGACGTCGTTTGGAAGCTTGAGTCCAACGACCTTTCTGTGACCTATGAGCTCAAATCCTGTGGCTAAGTTATTCGAGTCGGGCCGGCAAGGGCCTGGACGATTAGATAACGAACCACGGTAGTCTGTTTTGGGATCTTTGGGTATTGAGACCCTTGATTTCGGGTATACTCGAGTATTACCATTTTTGTTTCTGTTAAGGTGAGCGGGCCCGGTAAAGGGGTGTTTGGTGGACGGAATTTGGTGTAAAGTGGGGTCTATGGACGCGTTGGTTCTATATACGTTGACGGAGAGTCAACCGGCTTGGATCAAGTACTGCGCTGGAAAGCTGGCTCCTGAGAGCCACCTGTATCCTTCTGATTTGAATCATTGGTTCCTTTACTTTACATCTGGCATGTGTACCTGATTTGTGAAATGTGAAATGCCATGGTTTTACTGCTATATGTTTGGTACCTCATTGAGCGCAAGCTCACCCCTTTCTGTTCCTTTTTGTTTTCCTTACAGGAAAATAAATACTTTTGGACTGGATTTGATAATTGGTTGCCGAATTGAGCTAGTTGGACATATCTTTTGTATAGATCATTGATTTAAACCCTAAATATACTTTTGGGTTCGTTTCTCTTTTGGATTTGGCAAACCGTACATGTATCCACTTTTGAATCACTTTGGTATGCCCTTTGGGTTGTATATGCTAAATTTTGAGATGTAAATATTTGCTTGACGTTTGGTTGGGTTTTGCCATGTCGGTTCCTATTCATGGCCGACTCCGATTTCATTTTGTTTTATTTTGGGATTTTGACTTGTCTATGCGCGTTGTATGGTCCGGAACGTATTCGATCGCTCTAATCTGAACCGTTAGTCCTGGCGAGAGTTGGGCAGGCGGTCCGCCGAACCCTTTGGTTCGCCTTAGGGTGAGGTGGGGCTGTCACACAACAACTGTAGCCTGTCAAAAGGAAAGCAGCATGGGAAGATGAGGATGTGTAAATGACAGGAAATGAACCTGAGATGCAAAGGAGCAAAATGCTGAAGAAAACTGAGGAATTGAATTGTAAGGAGGGGAAATGGGGGTTAATCCCCAAATGCCTCCACCATCCAAATGAGATTTATGGTGTGGAACTACCAAGGTGCAGGAGGCCCCTTGGTAGTTCCTTAGCTCAAGAAGGTAATAAACCTCCACTCTCCTGAAGTTATTTTCTTATGTGAAACTAAAAATCAAAAGAGGCACATGGAAGTAGGAAGGAAAAGCTTAAAGTTTGATAACTGTTATGTAGTGAACTCCCTAGATAAGTTAGGTGGACTAGTAGTTTTTTGGAATAAGGATTTAGAGGTGATAAATGTGAGAGATGCTGGTTTCTTTATTGAAGTCAAAACTGATGACAAGGAGAATTAATGTAAGTGGTACTTCATAGGAATTTATGCAAGTGTGGATGATAGAATCAGGAAAGAGTAGTGGTTAAAAATTCAACAAGAAAAAGAGAATTGGGGAGAGCAATGGATCATTGTTGGAGACTTTAATGACATTGAATCAAACGGGGAAAAATTTGGGGGAGGGAGGGAGCAACAGACCTGAGAATAGCTTTAAAGATTTTAGATACTTCATAAAAGGCAACAATCTCATAGATTTAGGGTTTTAGGGAAGCCTTGGACATGGTGCAATCAATGGGAGGAGAATAGAGAGATTAACGAAAAACTGGACAAAATTTTGTGTAGTACTGAGTGGTGTCAACAGTTTCCAAATGCTAAATGTCAACACATTCAGAAAGAGGCCTCAGATCATTGTATCTTGATGTTATATACTGACTCAAGGTTGAACATAATCTGAAAAATATTCTATTTTTATAAAAAATGGACATAGGATGAGAAGGTGTGAGATGTCATAAGTGAGGCCTGGTCTGGACACCAACAAGGATAAAAAATGTTCAAAGTTGCAAGGAAGACAAGGGCATGCAGAATGGTAAGGTGGAACAAAAAGAGGAAAAATAACTTAGGAACTAAAATCAAATAATTGAAGCTGCAATTGGAAAAAGCAAAGGAGCCTAAAAATCCTGGTAACAAAAGAACTATAAAACAATTGAAGGAACAATTAAGCAAGTCCAATAAAGAGGAGGAAATATATTGCTGCCAGAAAGCAAGAAGTAAGTGGTTAAAAGAAGGGGACAGGAACACTGCTTATTTTCATGCATCTGTGGGAGCAAGAAGAAAGAAGAATACAATTTCATGCCTCCAAAGGAAAATGGAAATTGGTATGAAACCACGAAAAAACATGGAAGAGGAAATATGCAGCTTCTATCAAAACATCTTCAAATCCTTGTAGCCTGACAACTTTGATGAGATACTGAATGAAGTCCCCTACACAATTTCTACTCAAACGAATGAGAACTTGGTTAAACCAGTGGAGGAAAAGGAAATTAACGCTGCAGTTTTTCAATGCATCCAAATAAGGCCCCAAGTCAAAATGGTATGTCTCCTCTTTTCTTTCAAAAATATTGGCATATCAAGAGTTTCTTTCATAGTGGATATATGTTTAAAGCTGTTAATGAAACTTTTGTTACCCTGATTCCTAAAGTGGCTACATCCACAAAATTTATCCCACTATAGACCCATTAGCCTTTGTAATGTCCTATCCAAGATCATCTCCAAAATATTTACTAATAGGCTAAAAAAAGTTTTGACCAGATGCATTAGCAACTCTCAGTCTGCCTTTGTTCAAGCAAAAAAATCTTAGACAATGTCATCCTAGCCCATGAAGTCATGCACTACCATAAAAACAAAAGAAGAGGAAAGGAAGGATTCATGACTATTAAGTTTGATATGTCCAAAGCCTATGACAAAGTAGAATGGGTTTTCCTAGGTAGAATGATGTTCAAATTGCATTTTTTTCCTCTCTGGATCAAATGGATTATGAATTCTATTTCTACTGTATCCTATTCTTTTAACTTGAATGGTGAAAAAGTGGGTTATGTATAGCCTAATAGAGGCATTAGACAAGGAGATCCTTTGTCCCCATATTTGTTTTTAATTTGTGCTGAAGGAGGATTATCTTGCATGATAGCTAAAGCTGTGGCTAATAAGGCTATTATAGGAATCAATATGGGCAGGAATTGTCCAGAAATTTCTCACATTTTCTTTGCAGCTGATGCATTGCTTTGTTGCAAAGCTACACCCCAGGAAGCTCAGGTGCTCAAGGAAATACTGGAGAAATATGCAAAAGCTTCAGGTCAATAGGTGAATTTTGATAAATCTATTGCCTATTTCAGCAGAAATACAGATTTGGACATTAGAAGAGCAATTTGTTGGAAGCTAGGAAATCTGAAGGAAGCATATAGTGGAAAGTATCTTGGACTTCCAATGGTTATAGGCAAATCAAAGAATCAAGTTTTTTGATCATTAAAGAATAGTGTAAACAGCAAACTAAAGGGATGTAAAGGAAAACTATTGAATCAAGCAGGCAAGGAAGGGCTTTTGAAAGCATTAGTGATGGCCTTACCCAACTACACAATATCTTGTTTCAGGCTCTCAAAAGGATTATGCAAACAAATTGCCAACTTTTGGTGGGGAACAGATGACCAGAAAAAGAAAGTTTATTGGGTAAAATAGAGTAGCATAACTGAGATAAAGTGGAAAGAAGGGCTAGGATTTAGGGATTTGGAGCATTTTAACACAACACTACTAGCAAAGCAGCTGTAGAGAATCTTATTGAAGCCAAACATGTTAGTGAGCAAAGTTCTCAGAGCAAAATATATGAGAAATGAATATGCACTTAACAGGGAGGCAGCACCCTTAGCTTCCTTCATTTGGAAAAGTTTACTCAGTGCAAAAGAGGTCGTACTGAAAGGACTGTGGAAAAGAGTAGAAGATGGAAAAACTATA
Organism: Coffea arabica; assembly: GCF_036785885.1. Lineage (NCBI taxonomy): Eukaryota > Viridiplantae > Streptophyta > Magnoliopsida > Gentianales > Rubiaceae > Coffea > Coffea arabica. The sequence goes on from NC_092321.1 coordinate 49,109,206, forward strand.
AAGATTTGGAAAGATAGATAGGACTCGAACACAAAGGAAGGGAAGGTAGAACCAGACAGAAGTCAGCAAACAGACGTATACTGGGTGTGTCAGCTAATGAAAGAAGGAGCAAGGAATAAAGAACTATTGGGGAGTTTGTTCAGTAGAAAAATTGCAAAATGTATTGGCAACATCTCAATCAGTATCTACCAAAGAAAAGACAGATGGTTTTGAAAATTCTCCAAATCTGGAGAATACATAGTCAAATCTGGCTACGTAGTGGCAAGAGAGTTGGCAGCAATGAAGAACAACACTAAGCAAGAAGAAGCACAAACAAGCTACTAGGGAGGAAAGGAAAGTGTATGGAAATAGCTCTAGAGATCTAAAGTGAAACACAAACTGAAACACTTCATGTGGAAGCATTTACAGAATTGCCTACCGGTAAATGAAGTAATAAACAAAAGGACTGGCAAAGGGGAAAATTTCTGCTACAACTATGGAGAAGGAATCGAAATGCTAGAGCATATGTTTTTTGAATGTGAAAAGGTTAAAACAATTTGGAAGCTGGCCACAGTCAATTGGGAGGGACTAAAAGATCTCCAGTTCAAATTCTGGAGATGGTGGGAAGGAATACTTCAGGCAAGGGGACGACTTGAAGGTAAGGACCATATAGACCTGACAATTAACATCCTTTGGCAAATATGGAAAGAGAGAAATAGAGTAACACACAGGCAAGAGGCAATGAAGAAACTGACTTGTGTGCAAAGAGCACAACAGGAATGGTAGGAATTCAAAAAAGTTGAGGAAGAAGATAGAAGAGAGAGCATTGCTGAAACAACTCAAGCTCAACCAAATAGGAGCTGGAAGCCTTTTGAGCATGGAATTATCAAACTGAATGTTGATGCTGCCTTAACACCTCAAAGGCACAGAACACAAAGAGGAATAGTAGCCAGAAACAGTAGAAGGGATTTAATAAAAGCTTAAGCACCACAGGAACAAAAAAAGGTGATCCATCCACTGAAGAGGCATTGGCAATACAAAACGCTTTGATCGTGGGCAAAGAGATAGAATGGAGAAAAATTGAGGTTCAGTCTAACTACAAAGGCTTAGTGGAGAAAATCAACTCAAGGAACAACAGAAACAGCAGCATTGAGACCATTTTGGAAGACATACAGGACTTGAGTGATCTATTTGACCAATGCACAATCTTTTGTGCACAGATCAGGAAATGAAGTTTGTCGTAGACTAGCAAAATTTGCATTGAACTAGTTAATGATGAAGTATGGGACATTAGTTTCCCAAATTGGATCGAGAAACTTGCACAGATAGATTGTAGGGTTGTTGTCCCTTTTTTGTAACTAATACTTGTACTATGAAGTTTAAATGATATAATACATTGCTGTTTGACAAAAAAAAAAAAGAAAAGTTTGAACTTTTTTCCCTTCTACTAGTAAGCCCAATGGGATTCTTTAGAGTTAATTATCTTATTAAGTCAATGTGTTGTTAATCCATCACCATTAGATTAGGCTTACTAGACTAATATTTCATTTAAAGCCTTATATTGACTTCCATTAGATCTTAATTGTAATTATTCAGATATGCTAATGGCCACTGATTGATGGAGCTTTGTTTTGCTGCATATTCTAGTAACTGTATCGGCATTTTCAAGAGTAACTTTCTTTCTTTCCAATTGTACTTCTTCAAGTTTTATCCATAGATTAACCTAGGAATAAAGGAAAGGATGGATTTGATGTCCCTATTTCCAATACCCCTAAACCTTAGGTATTCTTTGGCCATAACAAAGAAAACAAAGGTTTTCCTCCTTCCTCCAAGTGTTTCTTCATTTGGATGTTTCTTCACCCCTTTTTCCTTATATCTTGCACTTTTAGTTCTAAAGATTAGGACTTTAGATTTTCCTATTTTTATTTTCTAAACTTTATTGGTGAAAATTAAAAAAGTATTAGGGTTTGTTTAGTTACTTCCTAACTTATAATTTAGATTTTTCCTTTTTTTTGGCTTCATTTCCATCTTTTTGCCGATGTTTCTTTTTCCCGTGTTTTGCTACTTTGCTAATCTTCAATTTGTCTAAGCACAGAGCTTTGGTCGTTGCTCCCCCCAACTTGATGCTATTATTGCCAAGTATATCTTGCACCTCATTCTGAATTTTGTATTACTTGTAGCAGTTTTTGCTTCATTCTTAAACTATTTAGTTAGGTATATTGTGTGTTTAATTGAAGATTTTCTTTCAAGTGCTTGACTGCTCTTTGTGACTTAGTTTTTTCCCCATCTTTGATCAAATTATGTATCCATTTCATTTTAGCTTTGTTCTATAGTTGTTTTGTGCTCAGCCATTTGTCTTATTCTATTTGGATGAGACAATATAAAGAACAATGAAATCTAAGGCAATTACATGGTTGGTTAAATAATGATTGAGATATGTTATGGTCAGCCATTATTATGGAGGAGTAATTTTAGTGTTCATTGATATGCTTACTAGAGGGTTTAGGTATTTTGTCATATTTAGCTGTCATAAAATCTGAGGAAAAAAAATGGAGAATAGAACATATTGTAACTTAAAATAAATGTAAACTGGGTTCTTGCTTGATGTAATTTCCAAGAGGATAAAAAAAATTAGAAAAAGGGTTGGTCAAGCCAATAAAAGGAAAAAGAAGAGACGAAGAGGAATTAGTTGGGAAATCAACAAGAAAGAATTTAGTAAAGAAGTAGATTTGTTATATCTATATTAATAGTCAGTAGGCCATGTTAAAACGAAAAGGTATTGTTTATTATTCTTTATTCTTTAATAGTAAAGGATTTGATGTCCCATTTGTTGTATATTTCTAATAACTATTAGTGTTCCTTTGCCATAACAAAGAAAATAGAGGTCCATTGGTTTCTTCTTGGTCTACGTGTTTCTTCATTTAGTATGATTTCTTCTCTTCTTTTTTTTTTTAAATTATTTTTTACACTTTTTTCCCTAAAGATTAGAACTTTAGAGTTTTCTTCTTATTAATTTGTGATCTTTATTAGTGAAAATTAAGAGATTAGTGTATTTTTAATTTTTCCTTCTTTTCAATTTTTAATTATTTTTCCATTTTTTTCCTTGAAGATTAAGACTTTATGGTTTTCCTCTTATTAATTTGTGAACTTTATTGTCAAAATTAAGAGATTAGGATTTTTTAAATTATTTCCTAACTTAAAATTGAGATTTGTTCCTATTTCTTGCCATCTTTTCATCTTTCTGCCGATGTTTCTTTTTTTTTCCCTGTGTTTTGCTACTTAGATAATCTCCATTTGATCCTATGCAGAGAGCTTCACATGTTTGCTTCCTCCAACTTGTTGATACTATTGCCAAGTACATCTTGCGACTCAATCTAACTTTAAAACTATTTAGTTTGGTATATTGTGTGCTTCGCTAAAGGTTTCTATGTTTTTTATTTTTAACGCTTGGTTGCTTTTTGTGTCTTAGTTTTTTTTTCAACTTTGTTCAAGTCATATGTGCATTTGGTTTTAACTCTATTGTGTAGTTGTTTTGTGAGGACCCGAAAATTATCTTTATTTTATCTTATTTCTTTGAGCACGTTTTCTTTACTTTACTTTATTACCTTAATTTCCTAGATATTTTTATAAGTGAGTCAATTTTTTAAATCATTTTCCTTGTATAAGTTAGTTCATGTTAAGTTTGAATTGTATTATGGATGTGGGACTCGCTAATGCGGTGCGTGCGATAAATTTTTGAAGATTAAAAGGAGTTTTGTACAAGTTAGTTCATGTTAAGTTTGAATTCTTGTATAAGTTAGTTCATGTTAAGTTTGAATTGTATTATGGATGTGGGACCCGCTAATGCGGTGCGTGCGATAAATTTTTGAAGATTAAAAGAAGTTTTGTACAAAGGAATATTATTTTATAAGGTGTTAAGAGATAATTAGAAATTGGGTAGATATTTTAGTGATTAGAAGACAACAAGATGAGGATTTATCTTGGCTAAACACTTGTCACAAAATTCTAGGATCTTTGACTTTGACTAAAGACTTTCTTACCTCTTTAATTAACCAAAAATTTGACTAAAATTTCTATCACTTTGCTCCTTTTTTGGCCTAACCATTGAGAGGGAGAAAGGGAGAGAAATTTCATCTTCAACCTCAAAATTTTGCTTGAATCTTGAGTTTTAACCAACCATCTTACAAACTACTCCATAGAAAGTGATAACTAAGGAAGATTAAAGGCTTGAGTGGAGAGATTTTAGAGGCAGAAACATTAAGTTTCCATCTTTCTTGGGGTTTTAAGGTATTTATGGCAAGAAACTTCTCTTTACTTCTAATACTAGCATACTAGTGGTTTATAGTTGAAAATTGGTAGTTTTATGAGAAATTTCTTGGTTTGAAGTGGATATTTGAAAATTTTCAATTTTATGGTGAAATTTCTACCCTTATATGATGCTTAAGGTTGGTTATGATTTGGTAGCTTTGTCATGTAAATTTTCTAGCTTTTATAAGTTATTTTGGCTTACTTATAGAAAATTCCAACTTGTGATTATGAATTTCAGTTTAGGGTTTAATTTTCTAGCTTAAGTAGGTGAGGGTTATATGCTATATAAATACTTGACTTAGTGAGTTGTTGGTCTGGTATGTATATGCTTGATTTGAGGCTGTTTTATGGTGAGAATGAAGCCTTGAATATGGCTGGAAAAATTGGTAAACACAAAGGGAGTGCTACTAAAAATTTTTCGCAGGAAATCTTGAGCAGTCTTGGGAAATCTATTATATCTTGGTGTAGAAAAGTTGGAATTGAGTTCCGTTTATTGACTTTGAAAGTAGATTCACAGTATTTTGTATCGTGAAAAGTTTAGAATTTTTCTCAATTCCTATGAATATCTGTGATTTTCCAAAGTTGACTAAATTTCCATTCCTGTTCTGTCTTTCTACTGGATAAAGCAGCCGCTTGAGGTTGGAATTTGACTAACTTGTGGACAAAATCTTACAAAGGTGTCTTCTGGGAAATTGTAACCCTTTGAGCCTATTTTCCAATGGTATAAATTTTATAAATTTTGGACTTAAGAAGCTTGAGTTATGATTTTTCACATAGCGCCGCACAAAACTGAAAAAATTCTGTTTTCCTAGAACTGTTCTTACTTTTATTTCCAACTTTAACATTGGAGTTGGTAAACTATTTTGAGATTAGTTTATGGGTGGAATTGAGGTTTAAATGAAAGGAAGTGAAGTTTTGGAACCTTAATTTCTTCATGTGTTTTGGTTTCGTATTGCTAGTCTTTTAATACAGTATGTGACCACAGGACTTGAGAAAGTTCAAGAGGACAAACCAGGGTTAAAGTGAAGGGTTGCAATTGATTGGTGAGTGTTCTAAGTGCATGAAAATTTTACGTGGAATGTCTCCTTGCTCGAATGACATGCTTGCTTGGTTAAAGTAATTACTCTTGAATTGATGACCTTTGGGATGAGGATGTACTTTATCATACTCGATCCTTTATAGTTAACTTCTTGATATTGATATGAAATGAATTGCTTTTGCTTGCACTTGACTTGTCGGTCACTCGGGTGGTTATCCCACCAACGTTTTTGTGTGCTTGGGGCGTATGTTACAAGCTCACAGTCGCTAGGAATCGCTAGGTACTTGATTTATCGTCGTATAGGCAAGTGTGTACTTTATTGCACTTGACCTAGTTCGACTAAACTTTTGATATTTTGTTAAAATATGTACTGGCCATTTTGTTATAACTGAAATGTGGCTAGAATCCAGCCACTTTATGGCCGGATTATCGGCCAGATTTGATGCAGTGAGCATAAAAAATTTTAAGTTCTCCTTGTCAATCCGGTTTTGAATCCGGCCAATATCTAGTCGGATTTGCTGCCAAAATATCTGATTTCTGCAGTTTTCCTCCAATTTTATTGTTTGATCAGGTTTTCGCACCCACCCGATTTTCAACTGTTTGGACTTGAAATACTTGAAACATGATATGCTGAGCTTATTTGTGACTGAACCTGTTTAGGCGAGTGTGCTCTTATGTACACTCAATTGACCTAACTTGACTAAACATTTGATATCTCATTCATGCATGAGCAAGTAACTTGATGTGCATATGACTTGTATATGGATTTGAAATACTTGAGAATGTGAATTGCTGGACATTACTTGTGAATTGATCATGGCTGGGCGAGTGTGTCCTTATTCGCACTTGACCTCCATGAACTTGAATCAATTGATCCTGTGTGTGGACCTGTCTATTTATATGCATGATTGTAGACCGGCTGCATTCCTCTTGCAGCGGTTGAACTGTAGACCGGCTACGTTTCTCTTGTAGCGATTGAATAGTAGACCGTAGCGGTTGAATTGTAGACCAGCTATATTTCTCTTGTAGTGGTTGAACTGGGCCTTGGACTTTATTCGAGACGTCGAGTAAGTGAAATCTAGGGTTACTCATGTGTATGTGTGAATGTAAGTTGGTAACGGTTGAATTGAACCCTCGTTGGATCTCTTGATTTAGACTAGCCTCAGAGCGGTCGGGTAAGCTGAGAAATCTTGGGTAAAGGACAAGTTCCTAACTTGTTTACTCCTAACTAGAATTCATTACGTGAAACTGATATTACTGAATATGGAGCGTTAAGTGACAACTAACGTCTCCAACCATTTACTGTGTAAGCGTTGGATAATAGCCAACGACTCCAATCTTGAATACCTGAATACTTGGGGTTATAACTTAGATCCTGAATTACTGAATATTTGGGACTATAAGTCCAACCAGGGTTAGTTGGTCGAATTGAGCCGGCAAGGGCTTGGTCGAGGAGATCGACGAACCTTGGGTACTTCTTTAGTATTCGGGCCCAGTAAGGGGTATGTCTGGTGGACGAAAATTGGTGTAAAATGGTGATCTACAGACGTTATACTTTCGTGGTTGATGGAGAGTCAACGGACCTTGATCAAACTGCAGTGAAACTTGCTCCTGAGAGCAATCTATATCCTTTGCCATGAATGTGTTCTTTACTGTACACTTTTGCATGATCTATCTGGTTATTTGCTTAACTATATACTGGATCATGATCTATCTGAGTTTGACTTGTTTCTTGATATCCAGTGTATGGTCTTGCCTGTTATATTACCTGTCTGTTTTCTTGGAACCTCACTGGGTTTTTAACTCATTCCATGCAAATTTATTTTCCTTACAGGGATGAGAACATGAGAGGTTGAATTAAGGAAGGCCTAGATTTCATCTAAGTTTGTCAGTCGCTCACGCGAGCACTTCATAGATGTCTAGCCAGCTTATTTGGTTTGATTTTTTTGCAAGTTTGACTCCTTGGTTGTATTATAGATTGGAGGTCCATGAGTGTATATATTGAAGGTTGTTTTTAATATCGCTTTTATTTTGAGGTTATCATTTGTGAATTTCATGAATTGTGACTGAATCCTGACGAGAGTTGGGCAGGCGGTCTGCCAAACTCTTGGGTACGCTCTAAAGGAAGGTGGGGCTGTCACATGTTTTGTGTTCAACCGTTTGTCTTATACTATTTAGATGAGACTATATAAACAACCATGAAATGTAAGATGATTACATGATTGGTTAAATAATGATTAAGGCATGTTATGGCTAGCCATTTGTAGAGGAGTAATTTTTGTCATCATATGTTTACTGGAGGACTTAACTATTTTGTCATAGTTAGTTTGATGGATTAGCATTCTTCTTTGCTTATGGATTAATTTATCTCATTTTCTTCCAACGTACCCAAATAATAGTCAATATGCATGGGTGCATCACTTTCATTTCTAGAAAATCAAATTTCTAACGTAAGAAATAATAGGAGCGAAAACTTTATGAGAGATAAAGGCAAAAAATCTCAAAAAGATGGATTGTTTTGTTCTATATCTCTGAAATCATATCAGCCCTCCGTTTTTAGATCTCACAATCTTCCTTCTATGTTTCTCTAAATAGTAATAATATGCAGACATTCATGAATGTGTTATTTGGGTCTATAGGAATTGAGTCTTCTGGTATGATAAACTATTAGAAAGAGCACCATGTTAGATTGGAAGGCCAAATATCTCAAATGCATTGTGTGCATAAGGCAAAGCATATAGAAGCTGAAAATGCTAACCTTCTAGACTTGTGATTCACTCTATTGAGTTTGTTATGATTCAGCCTATGAGTCGATCTATTTTGCCACTTGCAAGCTTAAATATGGTGCATTTATTTGTTAATGCACCATTTGAGTTTTCAATAGGAAAAAATCTGTTGTGTCAAATAATAGGAGACGAAGAGCTCGGATATTAAAAAATGAAAAGTGTGAGGAAAAAATAACTTCATGAAAGTGTGCCTGTTGAGAATCAAATTCACCCTTCTATAATTGTTAAGGTTCCTACAGTAGTTATTGCACAATCGCAATCAATTCAGTATGAATCTTTAGGTGCTTGGTTTGATCATTCCTATTAATCTTCTATTACAGTCAAATTAGCTCATAGAGTTTGATGCCAACACTTTTCCCAAATTATTATCCTTATGAATTGTACATATTTTCCAAGCCAAACATTTTAATTTTTTGTACTAGCTCATGATTTTTCATTGCATGAGAACCAAAACAAATCCATGAGCTAAAGAGAATCATGTAACTATTTTGTAAACTCATTTTACATTTTAAACTTATTTTTCTAATTCTGCACTTTTTTCGACTTAAATTTTAAAGTTAGATTAATCATCATTTTTTTTAACTATGAAATTAATTTTACAGATTCTGTATGATTTTTTCACATTTTGAATAAGTCACTTACCTTTTTAAATGATTATGCTTTTACCCAATGTATTTTCTCAAAATCTATTTGCAGCTACTATAAGTATTCATAGCACATAATTTTTAAAACTCCCATATTTAGACTTTTATTTTAACTTATAGTATATTGTTGAGCAAATTATCCGGTTGGTCATTAAACTTTTGCAATCATCGAGTTTTGGTCACTCAACTATTAAAAGTCTGGTTTTGGCCACTAAACTGTATAAAAGTATGACACGAGGTCATTCTATTACATTTAGCCGTTAAGTAGACAAATGTTGTCTGTCTGCACGATTTTCAATACAAATGCTAGGGTCAATTTAGGAAGTTAAACATGCATCTTTTGGATGGCAGAGAGAGTCAACAACCCGTTCCCAAAAACTCCCAACCTCCCTGCCCCAAATTACACTGCCTCAATCGAAGGAATCTGCCCATGGCTCAAAGACTCAGCAAGTGGGCGGCAGAGATTCAAGAGAAGAAGAAGGAAAAAATAAAAAGGCCAAAGAAGACGAGAAGGTTTTCATATCATATGCAATAGGTGGTGGTGCTGAAATTTGGAGAGGAGAGGAGAAGGAGGTAACCAGAATGAAAGGCAGACTCGAGGGAGGAGATCCCAACCTCCCTGTCCCAAATTAAACTGCCTCAATCGAAGGAATCTCCCCATGGCTCAAAGACTCAGCAAGTGGGTGGCAGAGATTCAAGAGAAGGAGAAGGAAAAAATAAAAAAGCCAAAGAAGACAAGAAGGCTTTCATATCATATGCAACGGCTGGTGGTGCTGAAATTTGGAGAGTAGAGGAGAGGGAGGTAACCAGAATGAAAGGCAGACTCGAGGGAGGAGATGACTATGGATGGTCGAAGTTAAGCACAGGTCCTTCGGTTGCTTTGATAAGATATTCCTGATCTGCTATTGAAGCTGTACAAAGTAGTATCAAAAGATAAAAAGAATAATTTCAGAAACCTCAAGAGGTGTACAGGGTTGTTTGTTTGCATTGAAATGAAATCATCGGTAGCAACGTAATTGCAGAGAGGGGCAACAACCCATTCCCAATAACTCCCAACCTCCATGCCCCAAATTACACTGGCCTTAATCCAAGGATCTTCACTAATCCCCTAAGGGATTAGCAACTTAGGGTTCATTCCAGAAAACCCTCTATGGGGAATTGGAACTTGCTGGCACGGCTCTTGGTGGTATTGAGCTTGGTCCTACTTCCTCTAATCCAAGTTGGGTTTCTTCCATTTCCTTCTCCCTTGTAGTTTCTCTGGCACCCTGCCTTCTTTAGGTTTATACAATAAGAAGAAGAAGATGCATATTGAACTTCCTAAAATAACCCTTTCTTTTATCTTGGAAATTGCGCTAATAGACAGATCAGATAAAGTTAACAACAAAATCTAACAGAATGGCCCTGAATCTTAACTTTATACAGTTTAGTGGCCAAAACCAAACTTTTAATAGTTGAGTGACCAAAACTCAACGATTGCAAAAGTTTAGTGGCCAACCAGATAATTTGCTCTATATTGTATCCAATTTCACTAGTCCACACTGAAAGAATTCAAAGAGACATACCTCAATCAAGCCAAGTAAAGCCTAAGAGAAAGCGTACAGGTTTTGTCAAATTTTTAATGTTTTAGTACTTTTAGTTTTTTAATTTCTGGTGACTTGTGTTAGACAAAATGAATAACTTGTAAAGCCCAAAACAATCTAATAGGAGTGGTGAATTAGGTTGTTCACAAATCAAACAAATAGTTACAAATATTTACCTAATTTTAACTACCCAAAATGACCTAAGTGATCACACACTTAAACATACAAAATAGCAATAAAGTTTGAAGCAATTTGACCACACAATAGAATAAAAGAAAAGTGAACAATAGAATGAAAGAGATGCAAACAAATCACACTTCCAAAAGTCTTTCAATCTTGGAATGAATTCCACTAGTAGTTTCTTCAATTGATAGCGTAACAAACTACCTTGTACATAAGAAAGCTCACTATTTGCTTACTCTAAATAGCCGTTAGTTGAGGTAAAGAGTTTCACAACTTCATCAAGTTAACCTTCACTATACAATAGTTGAATGCTCCCAACCAATTAAGAACTACTACACTTTCCACTACGAGTTTCTTCTAATGTTGGTGAAGCAAACCAACTTGTACAAAGAAGAGCTCACTCTTTGCTCAATCTAAGTTTTCCTACTCTAATTGAACCAAGGGATTTTATAGCTTTTCCTAGTTAATCCTTTTTAAATAACAATTCAATGTCCACCTAACTAATGAAGAACTCTTCTCAATTTTTTACCTTACAAAAAATACAATAACACACATAAAGAGCATTTCAACTCAAAATTCCTCTTACAAAACTTGTATTCAATATAGGCAAAAGTCCTTCAATGTTTCAGACCTCTTGGAATTTATAGGGAGTGAAAATTTAGTCCAAAAAGCTCTCCAATAGTCATGAAAATAGTTGTTGAAAAACTAGCTGTTAGAGTCATCGAACGGCCAATCCACCATCGTCCGATCCTACTTTGAATTCTCTTTGCTAAAATGTTTGGATGTTCGAATCATCATCCACTAGAGTGTCTGACAGCATTAGATGTCTAAACCATTGTCGGATGGAGTTTTTGACAGCAACAGAGAGTTTACAGAGAATTTTGTGAACTTGTCGGACATCCGATAGGCATGTTGTGCATCTGTCCCATCATTTGATCATCCTTGGCATTTTTTTTCATTCTTTGGACGTTTGATTCTTCCAACTAGTGTCTGAAGTTACGTTCAATACTGAGCGACAATCTCCATTCCTTCTTAGTTTTCATCCTTTCTTTTCTCAAATGTTTGAGCATCTATTTTAACAAAATTCTCACTAAAAACATTAAACCAAATCATCATTTTGGTTTATTAATGATCAAAACCAAGGATTGATTAACTAGATCTTCAATCTCCCCCTTTTTAATAATGATAAATAAAATAATAATTTCTTTGATCAAATGAATTTAAATAGACTCTTCCTTCTTCAGGTTTATCTATTATGTATGGGAGTTCTACTTTCAAGTTGCAAATAAGTCATTTGAATACATCAAAAAATTTGGTATTGATTTTGAAGTTTGGCTCAAGAAACATTGCAAGACTGATGACCAGATTGCAGACATCTTTATGAAAGCCTTGTCCAAAACAAGGGTCAAAAATTTGAGAAGACAATTGAAAATCTGCAGCAAAAGTGGCAAGGAGGAGTGTTGAGATATGCCAACTTTTCCTACAGATTTTATCAGATTGAATTTGATATCAAAATAATTTAGTTATCAGAAAAATAAGGATATTTGTTAACCAAAGATCACGTTGATTTGTTAACAAATATTTTAACTAAAGATTTCCTAGTAGAAGAAGATTATATTTTGTTGAAATTTTTAGGATAATTGTTAGTTGAAAAAAAAAATAGACTCTTCCTACACACACAAACCCAACATTCAAAGAAATATCATTCAATCTACTCCCCCTTTTAGTATCATAAAATAAAGCATGTAAATGTGAAGGAAAATTGTTTTTGAAGAAATTATTGCAAGAAGCTTCACATAAAATCAAACAAATAATATTTTTAAGTAGCATAACAAAGAAATTCAAATGAACTACACCTAAAATAAAGCATTGGGTTTTTGCTTAATTAAGACAATGTTTTCAATCTCAACACTCTCCCTTAAAATAACCATGTTGATCAAATAAACAAAAAGAGATAAATTAAGATCATAGAAATATTTCCCTTCAAAGGCATGCTGTCAAGCACATACAAGGAAATTCATATAAAAAATTATTTTCAAATCAATTTTTGGTCATTCTTACAATAGCTCCTCCTATTTTGAAAGATGCATCAATAAGCACTAAGGAGTATACAAAAGTATAATTAAAACAGGACTTGATTAACAATTAAGCACATATAATTAAACAATTAGAGTTCTCATTCAACAAAGTATTTAGTTTAATTTTCAATTCTTTATTCTTAGCATAACTATCATGTAATTTAAGCATAAATACTTCAACATTATCATCATCATCATCATCAACATCAATATCATCTTTATCAATAGAAAAACAGCTAGTTGTGACCTCATTGTCTCCAAAGGCCATAAGTGCCATTTAAACTCTTTCATGTTCTTCTTCAAGTTTATCATCCATATTACAATTATTTCATGAGATTTGGAAGTTGTTGATATTTTATCTTCTATTTCCTCTCGTTTTGGTGAAATTTAAAAATTGATTGTTGCTTGGCCCATCTCTTCTAAATCTTCTCTCATTGTTAAAGAGTTTTTTGATGGTTTTAGTTCATCAACCTTCACATCTTTACCATCAAGTAAAAATAGATCATCTTTTTCTTGAGAAATTTTGAGTTCATTGCTTTTCTTGATTCTAGCTTTCTCTTTATCTTGCACTTTTGATTTTAGTTTCAATTCATAAGATATTAGTGAATTGACAAAAGAATCAATGGATATAGAATTTAAATTTTTTGCTTCTTCTATGGCCATAACCCTGGTTTTCCATTTCTTAGGCAAAACATTCAAGATCTTTCTATTTTTTTTCACTCAAAGAATATTTTTTATCAAGCAATTTAAGATCTTTAATAATGTTACTAAATCCATAGCACATCTTATCAACGTTCTCATGATGTTTCATTTTGAAAGATTCATATTTAGCAACAAGTAAAGATTTCTTGTGTTCTCTAATATCTTAACTATTTTCATATATTTCACACATTTTATCTTAAAAAAATATATTTTATCTCAAATTTTCTTAATTGATTTACAACCATTAGTCCTACTAAATTTTTAAATATCTAAACCATTATATTACAAATTCATGGTTTTAACATTTAAAGAAAGATATTTTTTATCCTTTTCATCTAATTCTTGTCTAGCTTTTAATCTACTCAAATTTGTTGTAGTGTCAATTGTTCTAACTTCAAGGAACCATTAGTAACAATATACCAAAGTTCAATGTCAATGGATTGTAAGAAAACTTTCATTCTTTATTTTTAACTACTAAAATATGAACCACTAAATATTGGTGGTCTAATAATAGATTGGCCCTCTAAAAATAAAACTTTATTGGTTACCACGATCTACTCCTAAAAAAATAGGTATTTAAGGAAGAAATTCTCTAATTCATTGATTACCTTTTTAACATTTTGAAGCTGTTGGAATGATGTTTTTTGGCTCTGTAGATCTATGGTGTACGTTGTATGTATCAAATCTACTCGACCAGTTGAAGTAAGATATTAATGAAGTTAGGGTTCAAGAAAGGCAATGGTTTTGTAAAATTTAAAGTGCAAACAATTAGGTTTCTTTAAACCCATGAACTTCTGATCAAGCAAAACTTACACAAATGATTATAAAAACACAAAGATATAGGTATGACATACCATTACAGTATTACTCAAAAGTAACATAATTTTTATCCAAAATGCAAAGAGAGAAAAAAAAAGAGTCCAAAAATTGAAAAATCAGAAAAGAATTGAAAGAGTTTTGACACTACCATATATTCTTTATCAAAAGAAAAAATCTTGTGCAATATAAAGGGAATAACAAGAAGCACCTACTACTATATATTCTAGTAACACTTTTCAAGGATCTTGGAACACTCAATTGTTCTCTAGATAAAAACAATACTTAACTATAGTATAGAAATGGATATGACAAACTAATAAGTATGTTTTACCTCTCACCATGTTGACTGTTATCAACAAATTCATATACTAGCTTATTACTACTCCATTTGATTTCAATCAGATTCAAATATTATTTTGCAAAACAACTAGCTCTTCTCAAGCCTATGACATTACAATTAGTTCAACCCCAAATGCTTACACTAAGTAGCCAAATAAAACATTGAATGCAAAGCAAAAGTAGAGCTATACTATGGGAACATAAACGAAACATACCAGTCAAACGAAGCATGCATCTAGAGCATAAAAGAGTTAGTATCTGATTTTTTCACAAATAAAATGGATGCCCAAAAGTCAAATGAATAGAATCTAATAGATGCAACTACTCCAAGCCAACATCCACTAAGTTAAAATACCAAATTTGTCTAGTCATAAGCACACCTAGATTGTTGCTAACTTCTTGTCCTAGAGGAACATGTGGCCAAGAGTTGATTATTACCAATACTAATTCTACCTATTACCAAATGATCGAAAGACCCCACAAGTTCCAAAGAATCACAGTATAATAATTCTGTGCACTATTTATTATCGTTCATGAATGCACTGAACCTTTTATATATGTAAAATTTAGTTTGATATTGTAGATTGGTTATTCAAAAATGGGTCAAAATAGAATGTATACAACTTTAGAAGAGTTTTGTGACAGTCCCACCTTCCCCTAAGGCGTACCAAAGGGGTTAGCGAACTGCCTGCCCAACTCTCGCCAGGACTACTAGGACGGTTATACACAGCTCAACTCGTTCCGGGACATATTAGCGCGCTTAAACAAATCAACCATTATGAAACGGAAAATGACAATCGAAATGGAAAGTGAATAGTGCCTGCCACGTCACAATCCGACCGGGACCCAACCGAATACAAACAAATTCATATAATCCTTGAAAAGGGACATTTACAAACCAAAATAACACATGAATATGATTAAAGATGTTTATATACCATATTCGTATATTTGCAGATCAAAAGGGAAACATTTAATTCAAGATATATTTAGGGTTTCCAACCGCTGAGGAGCTAAACAAAAATTAGATTAACTCAGCTCATTTCCTTAAACACGGTTCCAAAATGATCCCTGTAAGGAAAACAAAATAACAAGGGGTGAGCTTACGCTCATGAGGTACCAACAAAACACACCAGTAAACACATATTATCACATAGTGATCCCAAAGCTCATAAACAAACAAGTCAATATAAAAGGATACAATTGGCTCTCAAGAGCCACTTTCCACTTGCTGCACTTGATCTCCAACCCGTTGACACTCCGTCAACCTTTGAAGAGAAGTACAACCTGTAGATCACCACTTTACCCCATATCCCTTCCACCAGTCACCCCCTTACCGGGTCCGAACACCTTACAGTAACAGAGAGGGTAATACTCGAGTATACCATAGGGTCGAGGAGTTAACACTCCACTCGACTACAGTGAACCCAAGATCCGTTATCGGTTCGCCCAAACCCTTGCCGGCTCGATCCAAACAATGACCAATGGGGTATGAGCTCAGATAACACAGTTAAATTGGCGGGCATAGCCCCAAGCCATGTCAAATCACACATATATATAATTTCACATTTGACAGTAACAGTAACACAGATAAGAGATCGAGAGCGACAAAGTACACTCTCGTCTCATTCAAGCCATTTAAGTTCACATAACAAGTATAAACAACCATTTAAGCATTTGACCACATAATGGTACACTCACCGAATCAAACAAGCAAGTTTACAAATTTGCTTCAGACGTAGGCCCCGGATCACCGGCACGACCTATAATTAAACAAGGAAAAAAAACACAATTGAGACTCGAGCATAAGTCAAACCATTACAATAAACTACTAGTATAATATATCAAAAAAAAATAACATGGGGTGACAGTGGTTGTTAGATATGACTAACCCAAAACCCTTTCATTCCACTCAAAACACTCCTAAAGTAACTCATTTCCACTCAAAGCAACCATATACCAAGAGATCACATAGACTTAAAAGTTGGACAGCATATCCCCTACATTTCCTTACTTTTCCATTCCTACAAGCAACACCAATTCATCGCAAATCAACCACATATACATCATAGACTATAACATACACCTTTCGGCACAATAAGCACAACTGAAGCTACACTTATCTGATTGAAACGAATCTTATGGCGTTTCGAAGCCAAAACATATACTTACATTTCTTATGAAGACCTCCAAAGCCAAATCATGCATTTTCATGGTCAAAAATGGAAATTCCCACGAAAACAGAAATCTGTCCGCGAAACAGGGTGTAGACACCAAATTTTGATTTTTAGACTTATTTGATTCAATTTTAGGTTTTTATTTTATTTTATTTTGTTTATGTTTCGTGTCTCTCATTTTATTTAATCGATTTAAGAGCATTTTACACTAAATTTTAGAAAAAAAGGAAAAAGGGAAAAAAAGAAAAAAGGGAAAAAAACAATTAAAAAATGACAAGTGGGATACAGGCAATAGGGACAAGTGTCCCTTTATTTTGTTTGACAACACAACACCTAGAAGGTGAGGTGTTGGGACACTTGGTTGGCTTAGCAAATTTTGGGGGAACAAAAATCAATGGAAAATAAAAAGAAGGGGCGGCTAGGGTTTTGAGAAGTAGAGTGGCAACGGAAAAAGAAAGAAAAAGAGGCTAGGAGCTGGAAAATGGACCGGGGGCGGATGATAGCAAAAAAAAAAGGCGAAAGAGAGCTAGAGAGGGGCGGCGGACAAGGAAAACAGGGGAGCTAAAAAAAGAAAAAAAGAAACCAAGAGGAATGGCTGAACAAAAAGGGCGGAGCTTCGGGAGAGTAGAAGGAAAAGGAAAACCAAGGGGGTGAATAAAGAAAAAGAAGAAAGCAACGGCAACAAAAAAAGAAAGGGGGAAGAGTGATTGAGAGATTGGAAGAGTTCATCTGGAGAATAGGGAAGAAAGTGGGGAACCTGGAAAAATTGGAGAGGAGAACTACGGAGGGGAAACGAATAAAAGAACAGAAAAAAGAAAAATAGGGGCGGCGGACGGAGGGTTGGAAGAAAACAGAGGAAGAAAAGGAAAATCTGAAAATTGGGAGAGGGCTTCGGACAGCTTAGAGAAATTTAGGAAAAGCAAGAAATCAAACAAAGAAAAAGCAATGGAAACCTCGGGCAGATTGAGAGTGAAGCAAGCAAGGAAAAGAAGGAAATTAGCTACGGAAAGATAGAGCAGCCGGAATCCGCCATTGCCGCCTGCGAATTGTCACCGTGAGAGGCCACGGTGAGTTAACCTTTTCCCTTACATTTTAGTTTTCTTTCCAAGCATGTCTTCCGTAAGTTGTTCTTTCAAATTTCGTGTTGATTGTTCATGGATTTTAGAATATACGTCCATTATGTGTTAAATTGGACTGAAATCGCTTGCTTTTTGAACAATTTTGGGGCTGATTAACTTCAATTGGGCAAAGATTGGCGAAATTTTTTAATGCCCCTGACCTGTTCGATGAAATGCCCAACTGAGATTTCTAATTGAAAGATAACTTGTCTGCATTTTTTGCGTGTGAAGAAACTAGATGAGTTAGCAAGTTCAATTCTTTGCATTTGAGAAATTCTGATGAATTGGTGTTTTGCATTTTCTGTTTTTCTGTTCCATTCCGAATTAATCTTAGGAGATGGAGTTTTCGTGGGTAAATTTTGTTGTCTGTTGGGAATGATTGCATTTGAAACTAAGTCTCTGATATTGATGATTGGAAAGAACGGAAACGCCAATTGATGTTGGCTCGGTGAAGAAGATAATGACTTCTCCAAAATTACATTTTTTAAACCCTTTATTTTCCCCTTCTTCGTAATCTAACCCTAAAGTTTTACAACTTCATAATTTGACTTCAATGCTTTTATAAATCCCTCAGATAGGTCCTTATATGAATTGTATTTTGAACCCCAAATTTGGAAAAGTTGAATTTATTTTGTCCTTGTAGATGTTAATCATCTTTTAATCTTTTTTAACTAGTCTTTTGTGTAGATTAATTCTTGATTTTAGATCATAATTGGGGTTTTTTAATTTTAGATGATTTTTTCATGTTGGGTATTAGTGAAATAAATGGTTTGGGGTTTGAGAGTTTATTTTGCTTGGGTTTAAGAGAGTGGGTTTAGTTTGTTATTTTAGGGTTTTGGTTTGGATTAGAGGGAAGAAGCCCACCGGTTTTGTTGGTTAATCTTGGGGTCATAAATGGTGGATGGGTCCATTCCTTTTGCTCTGAACTTCCGTTGGGTTGGGAGAAGCTTTAGCCCAAGAAATAAATAAAATGGCCCAATAGCCTGTTAAGTCAAGAAGTCTGATGATGAATTTTCATTCTAGCTCCTAACTTTGGAGCATTTTCACTATGGCCCTGAAAACTTCTAGCCTCTTTCGATTAGGTCCCTAATTTAATTGTAAATAAGCCCCTAAACTTTATTTTTCTTTAATTTTAGCCCCAAAACTTTGTTAATTTTTCGCAATTAAGTCCCTTCTTCTTTTAACTTCTTAGATGTGGGTTGTTTACATGATTTAAATGATTCAATTTTATGTTTATTTTATCTTTTGTGATTATTTGTTAACTAAAGTGATGCCTTGATCTTTTCTTTTATTTTGGAGGGTAAATAAGTAATTTCACTCCATTAGGGCCCAACTCAAGAGAGGTACAGTCTTTCCCTTTATTTGATTTTATTTGACCCTACGTGCCCTATGTGACTTTACGTGTTTAATTGTATGCCTCTTGGATGTTTATTTATTTATTTGCTTTATTGGCTTTAGCTTTGTATATTTATTTTAGTTCAATTTTGATCATTTGAAAGGCACTTGAATGGCAAATTTGTAATAGTTAGGTATTTATTTTTATTATTTATTTTATTTCCCCTTTTAGATTGTAGTAGGCCCTCCCGAATGTAATAGTTAGGGTTTATTTGCTTTATTTTGTTTTGTGTGGTTTGCATGCTTACGTGCTACGTGTTACCGCTTTCCTAGGATCTAGCATCTAGATATGCATGCTTATGTGTTATGTGAATTACGTGCTCACTTACCTACTTGCTTTAACTATACCCATTTACTTGTGTATATGGTGAATGCAAATGTACGATATAACCATGGCTAGTCCAATGCTAGTCATGGTTACTTATTCCCGATCGCTCACAAGTCCAATGCTTGTGAGAGAGCGTTAGTAAAGGGATAGTCCAATGCTAGACCCAATAGGGTCGTCCCTCGCTAGTACATACTCGCATGCCCTCACTACATTTTCATGCATTTGTTAGTATTTTTACATTTTTGCATGATCCTTTCCCCTTTTTCCACATTCTAAGTATGATCTTTAGGATTTTGCATTTCACTCTAGTCATTAGGGTCATTTGCCTGATTAGGTTAGGGAGTTACTCTTTTGGTAAGGGGGATGGACGAGTTTGGCTACACATAGCCTTAGCACGCTCATTCTTTTTCTAACCAAAAGGAGAAGTAAAAGTCACGATTTAGGGTCTCTCCGTACCCGTCTTGCTTGTATTCCTCTAGGGTTCATGCATTTCATTTACTCACTATCACTTTGCACTCTCACTTCATATACTATTACTTTTTCCACATGTTCACTTCACATGACTCTACCACTAGCACTTTACATACTACCACTGAGCACACATGCACTTCACACTATCACTTTACATACCTCACCTTGCACCCCCATTTGCATACTCCCACTTACACGCTATTATTTTTATGATTGCTTTTTTCACTTCACACAAGCTCATGTTTTCACATTGCATACATTCATTTCATTCATTTTTTCATCATTAGCATTACTCGTGACCTCTTGGAGGGCTTACCCTTGGCTATCACAACTCATGTGATTTAGTCTGATCGAGCCTCTAAGAGATATTTGTCCCTTTCGATTCCTCACTAGGTTTAGGATTGCATTCATATTAGTTGCATCCAAATGCGATACATCTCTTGGTTAGAAATTAGGAAAATTATGACTAAATCATGCAACTAACTTAGGCTAGGTAGAGAGGGTGCCTTAGACATTGTCTTTGCCTTCCCTCTCTTCAACTGTGATCCCCGAACCATTTTTCTCTGATTTATCGTAGATTTTGGAGTCAATCTAAAAAGGGTTTTTTTACATTTTTAAAATCCACATTTTTTTGGGTGACTTGGTACACCCTAACTCGATACCAAGTGGCGACTCCTACACTCTTATCAAAACCTTTTTAGATTACTATTTTGGCCAAACCGTCGCATTTCAAAGTCCATGGCCTTTTTCTTTTTCACACACATCACCAATTTTCAAATCATACTTCACTCACTTATTATACTTTTATTATTAAAAAATGGGGCGCGACATAGGGTTCATGGACAGTCAAGGGTATTTCGGTCATTTCATATGCTAAGTACTCGGATCGAGCTGAAATTTTACAGGCAACTAGTTAACACCATTTTCTACAACTTTCATGTTTTAACCTAAGTCTGATTCGGCCTCTAACATGCTCAAGTAAAACCAGACAGAACAGGCCTGTTTGGAACCCTAAAGCTGAAATTTCCGCACAAAACCGAAATTTTCCGCAAACAATCGTAACTAACCCATACAAACTCCATTTCACACCATAACAAACCATCAATCCATGACTAAACAATAATTTATATATTAAAACAGAAAAATCCTCAATAAATAGGAAAATTAGACAACTCAACCATAACTTATGAAATAACCCACAAAATGACATGCTTCACCACTAAAAACCCTTAATTGATCATTATTATCATGAAAGGGAAGATATCTTAACAACTCACCTTTGCAACTCCAAGAAGCAAGATAGTTAGAGCTTGTTCTTCACAAATGGCTCCACTAAAGGCTTTAAACTAGCTTATCAACTTACTTTTGTGGAGGAATTTGGAATTTAAACGGTAGGTTTACAAGATTCAAGCAAGAAAAGAAGGAAAATTGAAGAAGCTTTTCTCTCTTCTTGTCTCCAAGATGCACGGCCAAGAGGGAGGAAATAAAGATGATTTTTGGTCACATTATTTTAGTAAAGGTGAAGAAGACTAGTCAAATTCCAACTTCCAATCACAATGCAACATGTGGCCTTTCAAGCTTATCTCACTTCTTTGTCTTGCAAGACTTAATTATCTAACTAATCTCTAATTAGCTCATAATACCATGGAATATAATCCCTGTATGCAACTTCTCCCAATTAACCACATTGACCACACTTATCGCACTAGCGGGCCCCACATCCACTGTACACCACCATTAACACAGAAAATAACTTATACGGGAAAAATAATTTTAAAAAAAATCATATATTCTCATAAAATTCCCAGAATATTCATATAAGAAAGAAAATATGGAAATTATGTGAAAAAAGTAAAATAAATGCCTAGAAAATAAGAAAATTTCGGGTTCTCACACTCTCTCCCCCTTAAAAGAATTTCGTTCTCGAAATTTCTCACCTTGATCCAAAAACAGTTCAGGGTATTTCTTTTTCATATCCTCCTCCATCTCCCAGGTCGCTTCTTCGACTCCGTGGTTCTTCCACAAGATTTTCACTAATGAAATTTATTTACTCCTCAGCTCCTTCACCTTTCGATCTAGTAAACGTACAGGTCTCTCCTTGTAGGTAAGGGTTTCATCTATTTCAATCTCCTCTGGTTGCACAATATGAGTCGGGTCAGGGTAATATTTCTTGAGCATTGACACGTGGAAGACATCATGTATCCGGGACAAGCTTGGTGGCAACTCGAGCCGGTACGCTACTTTCCCAACTCGTTGTAGAATCGTGAAAGATCCTACGAATCTTGGTTGAAGTTTCTTTTCTCTACCCATCGTAACACTTCGTAGTGGTGTAATTTTCAGAAAAACACGATCTCTAATTTCAAACTTCAAATCTTTTCTTCGGTTGTCCGCGTAGCTCTTTTGGCGACTTTGAGCGGTTTGGAGTCTCTGACGGATTAACTTAACCTTTTCTTGAACATCCTCCATCCAAGAAATAACTATTGGGTCCAAGACTTTCTTTTCTCCTACCTCATCCCAGTATAGCGGAGATCGACACCTTCGTCCATAAAGAGCCTCGTACGGTGCCATTTGAATCGACGAATGGTAACTGTTATTGTAGGCAAATTCCACTAATGTCATATGTTGGTCTCAACTATCCCCGAAGTCCAAAACACAAGTTCTTAACATATCTTCAAGAGTTTGAATCGTTCGCTCTGACTGCCCATCCGTTTGAGGGTGATAAGTGATACTTAGGTTCAGTTTAGTTCCCAAGGTCTCCTGAAACTTTTGCCAAAATCTTGACACAAACCAAGGGTCTCTGTCGGAAACTATACTGACAGGAACCCCATGTAATCTCACAATCTCTTCCAAATACACCCGAGCCAACTTATCCATGGAATACTTCATATTCACAGGTACGAAGTGAGCCGATTTGGTTAACCGATCGACGATCACCCAAACGGCATCATGTCCCTTTTGTGTCCTCGGTAGTCCCGAAACAAAGTCCATTGCAATATTCTCCCACTTCCATTCAGGGATCTCAAGAGGTTGCAGTAATCCAGAAGATTTTTGGTGTTCGACTTTAACCTGCTGGTAGACTAAACAAGTTTGCACGTATTGAGCAATTTCCCTTTTCATCTTATCCCACCAGTATAAACGTCGTAAGTCCTGATACATCTTAGTATTACCAGAATGGATAGTGTATTTCGATCGATGGGTTTCATCCAGAATCTCCCTCCTCAAAGGCTCATCCTCAGGCACTACTATTCGATTTCTAAATCTCAACATTCCTTCAGGACTTAAATTGAAATCAGGAATTTCTTCTTTCTCCACCTTTTCCACCCACTTCTGAACTATCGGATCTTTAGTTTGGGCCTCCTTGATTCTACCCATTAAGGCGGATGTTACCCGGATATTTCCAAAAGTTATCTTCTTACATTCCAATTTAGGGTTCCACTTACCAACGGCTTCTAACATTTCCCACTCCTTAACTATTAACCCAGATATTCGAGCCTTCCTGCTTAGGGTATCGGCTACCATGTTAGCCTTACCCGGATGGTAGTTGATTGTGCAGTCATAATTTTCTAAGAACTCCATCCACCGATGTTGTCTCATATTCAACTCCTTTTGGGAAAAGAGATATTTAAAACTCTTGTGATCGGAATAAACCTCAAAGGTTACCCCATACAGGTAGTGTCTCCACTTTTTCAGAGCAAAGACAACTGTGGCTAGTTCCAAGTCATGAGTGGGATAGTTTTGCTTGTGAGTCTTCAATTTCCTAGAGGCAAAGGCTATCACATTTTTATTTTGCATCAATACACACTCTAAGCCTTCCCTCGAAGCATCAGTATAAACAATGAAACTGTCCTTACCATTAGGCAAGGTCAGAATAGGAGCCATAGTTAACTTTTCCTTCAATTCCTGAAAACTCTGCTCACATCGGGCATCCCACAGAAATCGGTTATTTTTCTTTGTCAAGTTGGTTAAAGGACTGGCAAGTTTCGAGAAATCCTTAATAAATCGACGATAGTAACCTGCCAACCCTAAGAAGTTTCGAATCTCAGTCGGACTCTCAGGTCTCTTCCACTCGGTCACTGCCTCTTCCTTCGCCGGATCTACAGCAATTCCCTCTTTCGAAATCATATGTCCCAAGAAGGAAACATTCTCTAGCCAAAACTTGCACTTACTAAATTTGGCGTATAATTGGTGATCCCTTAAGGTTTGTAAAACTAACTTCAGGTGCCGCACATGCTCCTCCCGGGTTTTCGAGTAGACCAAAATGTCATCGATAAACACAACGACAAATTGGTCCAAGTAGGGTTTGAAAACTCGATGCATCAAATCCATAAAAGCGGCAGGGGCGTTGGTTAGTCCAAAGGGCATAACGGCAAATTCGAAATGCCCATACCGAGAATTGAAGGCAGTTTTAGGCACATTTTCCTTTCGGATCAATAATTGGTAGTACCCCTGTCGAAGGTCTAGTTTTGAAAAGACCACTGCACCTTGCAACTGGTCAAACAGCTCATCAATGTGGGGTAGTGGGTACTTATTCTTAACGGTTACGTTGTTCAACTCTCGGTAATCGATACACAATCTCAAGGTCCCGTCCTTTTTTTAACAAAGAGAACGGGTGCCCCCAAGGAGATCCACTCTCACGGATAAAATTCCGATCCAAAAGGTCTTGCAACTGCAATTTCAACTCCTTAAGTTCAGCAGGTGCCATGCGGTATGGGGTCTTAGAGATGGTGAAGTCCCCGGAAACAAGTTAATCTCAAATTCTATCTCTCTTTGCGGTGGTAAATTCACTAGCTCATCGGGAAACACGTCCGAATATTCACCCACTACGGGAACATCTTCTACTTTCAACTTATCGGTGGGAGTGTTAATGAGAAAGGCTAAGAACCCTTGTGCCCCTCTACTCAATAGTTTCCTAGCCCGAATGCCTGAAATCATTGCAGATGAGGCTAGACTGCCCCTCATATCTAGTCTTAAGGTCGCCTCCCCAGGGATACGGAATTCCACTACTTTCCTCTTACAGTCCAGTTGAGCATTATACCTAACTAGCCAGTCCATGCCCAAAATCACGTCGTACCCCTTAATGGCCAAATTTATCAAATTCCCCAATAACTTCCTCTCTCCTACCCAAATTTCACAATTTACATACATTTTGCTAGTAACCAAACATTAGTTCCCCGTCGGAGTACTTACTTCCAGATCATATGGCAAACTAACGGGGGTAATATCAATCCCACACATGAAATCAGGATTAACAAAGGAATGGGTGGCACCGGAGTCTATCAAAATCCTAGCTAAACGGTGGAAGACAGGGATCGTACCTTCCACCACCTCCGCCAAATCAGGGACAGGTCGCTGTTCAAGAGAGTATACCCGTGCAGGCACCTTCGGTTTCGTCCCTTCCATTTTTGACTGCCCAGAAGTAGCCTTCGAAGATTCTGTAGTCCCTCTCGCCTCTCGGGGTTGAACCGGACAACCGGCTATTTGGTGCTCCGCGCTCCCACAGCGTAAGTATTTCTTCTCCTTTCTCCAACAGTTATCCTCCGTGTGGTTTGGCTTCTCACAGAACCCACACGAGCCACGAGAAACAGTGGCTGAGCTCCTTTGTGAGGCACTCCTCTGTTGGCCTCGCCTCGTCTGGCCATCTCTTGGCGGAGTCCCTCTCGCCGTACCCGGAAGTCGTCCTCCCCCAGCTCCCCTTCCAAACTTAGGAGGGTTACCTCTATCCACCTGGGCAGAACTACTTCCCGAAAATCCACGTTTTCTCACTTGAAAATTTCGAACTTGAAGCCTTGCATTCTCAACTCGCAAAGCCTTATCCACTACGTCACTGAAAGTGTTAATCTGGGTCACGGCTAAATCTTTTTGGATTTCCACATTTAACCCCTGAATAAAACGTCGTACCCTTCTTTGTTCAGTCATAAAGAGTTCAGGGGCAAATTTAGCTAATCGGGTAAACTGGCTCTCATATTCGGCCATGGATTGGGTGCCTTGGCGAAGTCGGATGAACTCGTCTTCCTTCTTCTCCTGGACCAATGGCGGAAAATACTTAGCATTGAACTCCCTTACGAAGTTCACTCACGTTCTTGGTGTCTGTTCTCTCTCCCACTTAGTTTGAATAATGTTCCACCAAGAACAGGCAGCTCCTTCCAGTTGAAAGACCGCAAAAGTAACCTGCCTCTCTTCCGAGTAGTGTAGCGCAGCAAAAATGTCTATCATCTTCTCCAACCACTGTTCGACCACGTCTGGATCGGGCCCTCCAAGAAATTTTGGTGGGAAAAATTTTTGAAACCTTTCAAGAGCTCGATCCTCGCTCTCTACATGATTCCCAGGGTTTCCGGGATTCCCGACAGGTGGGTTAGGGTTGTGGCCCTGTTGTTGCACCACATGGGCCAGCAAGTCAGTCATTTGCTGCATAGCGGCAGCTATTTGGACATTGGGATCAACCCTAGGGTCAGGGTTTGGTCCGGACGAGGGTTCCCCAGTGGCCCTTTCAGACGTAGGTTATCTACTCGCATGTCCACACCTCGGCCTCTACGAGTGCCCTCCATGATTTTAAGTCAATCTAAGGTCAAAACATAAGTGGAGTATTAAAGGGCAAGCAACCCTTCACTTAATATAAACATGAACAAATAACCAAAACAAATACCACATAAGGGATTTAAACACATAGAGCACATATGCATATAACACATGATAGTATCAAACAATCGTACAGTAGTTTAGTCAAATATATACAAGGAAAAATCCCATGAAATAAAAGGAGTCCTCCAAAAGACAATATACAAAGTTAGGCCAAAACAGCTCACTAGGAGCTTTTCCTAACTATTCCCCTCGTGGGATCAAAAGTCAGTTCAAAAGATTCTAGCCTAGCTCCCCACTGAGCCCACAGACTCTCTCCCTTGGCTAGAACTAGGGGTACTCCCGCTTCCCCCTCCAGAAGTTCCATCCTCCGAAGCCTCCGCTTGCATATTGGCGCCAATCACTCCTTGGATTAGCGCCTCGCACTTGTTAATAATACCGCCTGAACGGTCCTCACTTCCCTGACCACGTTCGTGAGACGATTATTAACCTCTTGCAACTGCTCCCTAAGAGCATTCGTTCGCTCCTGCTCCAGGGCTACCTCTTCGCGAAGCTCTTCAATCCTATCCGCTTGCATCCTCGTGATGCCTCTTAGCCTAAGTATCTCAGTGTGATCCCTGGCGGCGGCTCGTCTAAGCCTTCTTCGTTCGGCTAGCACCGCCACGACCACATGGTCGACGTAAGAGTAGTTCCGGCAACGGTTACAACGACGAACCCGACTAGCGGTATACCAAAGCATGGTCGGACCTCCCGATCGTTCCTGATAATCAATCACACGAGGGTGTCTTTGAGGCGGTTCACCCCCGCCCTCTCCACTTGCTCCAGCCATAGCCTACAAAATTAGCAAAAGTGTTCATGTCTGAAACAATATAATCACACTTAACGGTGCCTTAACACAATGCTCACAGGTCCTAAGGAATACCAGTCAAACTTGCCTAAGGACATCCTATCCTAGGCTCTGATACCAATTGTGACAGCCCCACCTTCCCCTAAGGCGTACCAAAGGGGTTAGCGAACTGCCTGTCCAGCTCTCGCCAGGACTACTAGGACGGTTATACACAGCTCAACTCGTTCCGGGACACATTAGCGCGCTTAAACAAATCAACCATTATGAAACGGAAAATGACAATCGAAACGGAAAGTGAATAGTGCCTGCCACGTCACAATCCGACCGGGACCCAACCGAATACAAACAAATTCATATAATCCTTGAAAAGGGACATTTACAAACCAAAATAACACATGAATATGATTAAACATGTTTACATACCATATTCGTATATTTATAGATCAAAAGGGAAACATTTAAGTCAAGATATATTTAGGGTTTCCAACCGCTGAGGAACTAAACAAAAATTAGATTAACTCAGCTCATTTCCTTAAACACGGTTCCAAAATGATCCCTGTAAGAAAAACAAAATAACAAGGGGTGAGCTTACGCTCATGAGGTACCAACAAAACACACCAGTAAACACATATTATCACATAGTGATCCCAAAGCTCATAAACAAACAAGTCAATATAAAAGGATACAATTGGCTCTCAAGAGCCACTTTCAACTTGCCGCACTTGATCTCCAACCCGTTGACACTCCGTCAACCTTTGAAGAGAAGTACAACCTGTAGATCACCACTTTACCCCATATCCCTTCCACCAGTCACCCCCTTACCGGGCCCGAACACCTCACAGTAACAGAGAGGGTAATACTTGAGTATACCATAGGGTTGAGGAGTTAACACTCCACTCGACTACAGTGAACCCAAGATCCGTTATCGGTTCGCCCAAACCCTTGCCGGCTCGACCCAAACAACTACCAATGGGGTATGAGCTCAGATAACACAGTTAAATTGGCAGGCATAGCCCCAAGCCATGTCAAATCACACATATATATAATTTCACATTTGACAGTAACAGTAACACAGATAAGAGATCGAGAGCGACAAAGTACACTCTCGTCTCATTCAAGCCATTTAAGTTCACATAACAAGTATAAACAACCATTTAAGCATTTGACCACATAATGGTACACTCACCGAATCAAACAAGCAAGTTTACAAATTTGCTTCAGACATAGGCCCCGGATCACCGGCACGACCTATAATTAAACAAGGAAAAAAAAACACAATTGAGACTCGAGCATAAGTCAAACCATTACAATAAACTACTAGTATAATATATCAAAAAAAAAATAACATGGGGTGATAGTGGTTGTTAGATATGACTAACCCAAAACCCTTTCATTCCACTCAAAACACTCCTAAAGTAACTCATTTCCACTCAAAGCAACCATATACCAAGAGATCACATAGACTTAAAAGTTGGACAGCATATCCCCTACATTTCCTTACTTTTCCATTCCTACAAGCAACACCAATTCATCTCAAATCAACCACATATACATCATAGACTATAACATACACCTTTCGGCACAATAAGCACAACTGAAGCTACACTTATCTGATTGAAACGAATCTTAAGGCGTTTCGAAGCCAAAACATATACCTACATTTCTTATGAAGACCTCCAAAGCCAAATCATGCATTTTCATGGTCAAAAATGGAAATTCCCACGAAAACAGAAATCTGTCCGCAAAACAGGGTTCATGGACAGTCAAGGGTATTTCGGTCATTTCAAATGCTAAGTACTCGGATCGAGCTGAAATTTTACAGGCAACTAGTTAACACCATTTGCTACAACTTTCATGTTTTAACCTAAGCTTGATTCAGCCTCTAACATGCTCAAATAAAATCGGACAGAACAAGCTTGTTTGGAACCCTAAAACTGAAATTTCCGCACAAAACCGAAATTTTCCGCAAACAATCGTAACTAACCTATACAAACTCCATTTCACACCATAACAAACCATCAATCCATGACTAAACAATAATTTATATATTAAAACAGAAAAATCCTCAATAAATAGGAAAATTAGACAACTCAACCATAACTTATGAAATAATCCACAAAATGACATGCTTCACCACTAAAAACCCTTAATTGATCATTATTATCATGAAAGGGAAGATATCTTAACAACTCACCTTTGCAACTCCAAGAAACAAGATAGCTAGAGCTTGTTCTTCACAAATGGCTCCACTAAAGGCCTTAAACTAGCTTATCAACTTACTTTTGTGGAGGAATTTGGAATTTAAACGGTAGGTTTGCAAGATTCAAGCAAGAAAAAAAGGAAAATTGAAGAAGCTTTTCTCTCTTCTTGTCTCCAAGATGCACGGCCAAGAGGGAGGAAATAAAGATGATTTTTGGTCAAAAATTATTTTAGTAAAGGTGAAGAAGACTAGTCAAATTCCAACTTCCAATCACAATGCAACATGTGGCCTTTCAAGCTTATCTCACTTCTTTGTCTTGCAAGACTTAATTACCTAGCTAATCTCTAATTAGCTCATAATACCATGGAATATAATCCCTGTATGCAACTTCCCCCAATTAACCACATTGACCACACTTATCGCACTAGCGGGCCCCACATCCACTGTACACCACCATTAACACAGAAAATAACTTATATGGGAAAAATAATTTAAAAAAAAAATCATATGTTCTCATAAAAATTCCCAGAATATTCATATAAGAAAGAAAATATGGAAATTATGCGCAAAAGACTAAAATAAATGCCTAGAAAATAAGAAAATTTCGGGTTCTCACAAGTTCATTACTGTTCATGAGTGTATCGAGCCTTTTATATATGTATAAGATTTAGTTTGATATTGTAGATTGGTTATTCAAAAATTTATAAACCGGATCACCTTGTTGATCAAAATGGGAGATAATATCGTAAAGATGGTTTTTTTCTCCATCATAAGCTCTAAGTTGAACAAATAGTGATGAAGGATATTGGACGGGAATTTGTATCATGGAAATGGTAAGGAAAACTCTAGATGGATTAGGCTTTAAATGAGAATGATTGAATCTGATAGAGGCAAATCCATCAGGACTCTTAGACATTTCTGAATTTGTGGACTCAAGGGGAATATTGGCTACTTGATGAAGCTTTTTATAATCAGTAACCCAAGCTTCAGGTAATAGCTGGACCAACTCGGCCCTTGAAATCTATTTGGGTACATGAGTACAAGTGGCAGAATGCTTTTCATCCACTTAGATAAGCAAGGCTTCATCACCACTAGTCAATCAAACCTACCACCTATTAACAATGCAACAAAGAAAAACACACACACACACATGCAACTATTACAAACAAACCAAGCAACAAAACAACCAACTTAGACTACTTTATGCATAGCTTCAGGGCTAAAAAGCTAGTATGTACAAAATCCAACAATCCTTATAGACACTAGCTTTAACACATAACGATATCCATCTTTGCTATCTATTTATCTTTTTCCCTTAACTCGAACATAAATGCACCAGTACCTTTTACATCCAAAAAATTGGTGATAGCGATTTTTGAGATTTAATAGTAATATTTCATGTAAAATTCATAAAAATTAAAATAAAAAGAAGAATAAGGAGAAAAAATGCTCTTCAATAAGAAGAGATCCCTTATTTCATGTTGATGAACTGAGGAGTTGGTGGAGGTCATCAAGATAGATTTTTTTGCACCTTCTGTACATAGATTTCTTCGCATCAAACCTGAAGTTGAATGCTGTAGGAGACAAAGTTGCAGAGATGGTGTTGGTGTTTGTCTGTTTTCGGCAAAAAGATGAGACAAAGCTGCAGAGATGAGGTGAGGTGTAGCCACTTGAGTTGAAATCTGAACTTTGAATAATAAAATGAGTAGGGATTTGATTTTTATTTTTCCACTTTATTTCATTTTCTTTTTTCAGCTATTAATCAAAAGTGGGGTGTTGTGGATCCAAATTTCAAGCACAATTATTTATTATGCATGAAAGAATTGCTTTGTACTTTCTTTGATAACCAATTTTATTTTATGAGTGCTTCATGCTAACCAAAATTCTTTATTATTAGTTTATATGATTTTTGTTTTACTTGCTTATTTTTAACTAGTTTTCTTGTCCTATTTCAAAATTTGTTTCCTAAATTACCTTTGATAAAAAGTTCCTCACATACATTCTTATCCAAGTAAAGATTTTCTTAATCATTGTTTTTATTAATAACTTTATATTTGAATTATTTCTTAATTTTTTACTAGCACATTCAAATATTTAAATATCTCTTTTCCCGTATTTATCACTGGTATGAGCACTCTTAGACATAAGATTGATTTAGAGGCCCTCCAAAATTAATCTATATCCTTAGTGTAAAAATATTTAAACAAAAGCAGAAGAAACTTTGGATAAGTTTCAGATATTGCATTATAATGAATTAATACAATATAAAATTTGAAATATCATGATGAGACAAAATAATTTATTAATGATGAAAATGTTCATCAACTGAAATACTTACAGGATTGATGGACTTCGTATAATTGTTGAAGATTTGAATTCTCTGAACTGGAGATGATATGCTTATTGGGTATAATTCTAATATGGTACAATTCTAAAGAAATTGAAGGAAAAAACAATAGATGTTTTTCTATTCTAATAATCCAAAAGTAGTTTGAATTATTACCTAACAATTATTGTCTCGAGAGTCAAGACTTGAGAGATGCCTTGGAGTTTTGGACAGAGATTTTCTTCACTTCTCAAGACCTGTTTTTCTTCTTGACTCCAAGATCCTTTTATAGTAATTAGAATCTCCTACTGCTTATTGCTATTTGATAGCTATTTGATGCTAGCTAACTCATTTCTCCACTTTGACAAGGTATCCAATATTTGCTAGTACTGGCTGACTCATTTTGATAGGGTATCCAATGAATTTCTTACAACAGTCATTTATTATAGTGAATATTTTGATAGGGTATCTTATTATAATGAACATTTTATAGTGAAATAATCCAATAAATGTTCTATTTGTAATGTTCTATTGCAATAGTCTTTCTAAGTTTAGGAAATAATCCAATAAATTTTACTAGTAAAATTAGAATGATTTTATTAAGATTTGACCCAAGCAAAGAAAAAAAAATACAAATTTGATGCTTTCTATCATTTAAAATGCTTACAATAGAATATTTTAAATGACTATTGTAAGAAATTCATCGGATACCTTGTCAAAATGAATCAGTCAGCACTAGCAAATATTGAATACGTTGTCAAAGTGGAGTAATGAATCAGCTAGCATCAGATAGATATGAAATAGTAATAAGCTATAAGAGATTCTAATTACTATAAAATGATTTTAAAGCCAAGAAAAAAGAACACATCCTTAGAAGTGAAGAAAACTTCTGTCCAAGACTCCAAGACATCTCTCTAAGTCTCAACTCTCAAGGCGGCAATTCTTAGGCAATAATTCAAACTACTTTTGGATTATTAGAATAGAAAAACATCTCTTGTTTCTTCCTTCAGTTTCTTTAGAATTGTATCCTATTAGAACTATAGCAGATTAGCATATCATCTCCAGTCTAGAGACTTTAAGTCTTCAACAATAATACGAAGTTCATCAATCTTGTAAGTATCTCAATTGATGAAAATGTTCATCATTAATAATTTATTTTGCTTCATCATAATATCTCTGATTTTATGTTATATTAAATTGTTATAATCCAACATCTAAAACTTGTCCAAAGTTTTTTCTACTTTTATTTAAATCCATTTAGACTGAAGTTATAGATTAATTCTAGAAGGCCTCTGAGTTAATCTTATGTCTAAAAGTACCTGTACCAGTGATAAATAGTGAGAAAGAGACTTTTATGTCTAAGAGACTTAAAATTTTGAAAATGTTAGTAAAGAATCAAAAAAATAATTCAGATATAAACTTATTGATAAAAACAGTGACTGAAAAATTTTTGCTTAGTTAGAAATTACCCCTATTTTTTATTTGGATTGTGATATATGAACCAGCTAAAAACATGGTTGTAGGTAAGGGACTTTTTTTTCGAGCAAAGGTCAAATTTTATTGATAGAGTGTTGTAGCTTGCACAATACAGTAGAAGTTATCTATACATTAGTTATTCACTATTTATGTATAGTATACATTTGCTTTACACTCTCCTACCTACTGTCAAAACATTTCAGGGAAATTGCCCATTCAACAATCAATTTCCAATTTTCATACGTTTTCGGTACACCCCTTCATGAAGCTCCAATATGATGAATAGTGTCAATGGTATGCTATACAATAACCATAGGATATACACTGACATTCTGAAATAGCACCAAGTTTCTGGTTCTCCGCAAGTAGTATACTGAAGTAGCCAGGGCCAATTTATGAAATCTGCACATAAATGAAGATTCCTTCCAATGTTCACTTAACTAGGGTACCTCTTCTGACCATGGATGAGATCCCCTAAACACTGAGCACGTCTTCTGAATCTTGATCCAGACTGCAACTGATATTTTTCAAGTAAAGAATAAGGGTCAATCGCCACATAGCATACATTCACTACTCCCACTTAAGCAACCCCATTTGCTCATTATATCCTTTGTGTAAAGTCTTGGTTTGCACAATAACCACCGAATGAATGAGAACCTAGGAATTTATCCTTTGTACTAGATTATGCCCCAATATTTCAATAGAAGTAGAGACCTAATTGCTTTTAATGCTGACTTTATTGTGTAATTCCCTGTGTTACTTGGAAGCTATACTATAGCATGCCCCATATTTGGGTTAGGAACTAACTCACTAGAAGTAATCTTCTTATTTTAGCATTCAATTTCCTTCCACATGGCCATCTCCAATCCAGTCCCTGAGCACACTTAGCAACAGCATCAATTTTAGTTATGCCAAAGGCCAAAAGAAGCATCTTAGAGAAGTGATGATACAAAGGACTTATGGGGTGCCACTGATCAAACCAGAAATTTGTTGCCAATCCATTCCCTATCACCTACTTGATATAAGGTTGGGCTAGAGGTCTCAATTTGAGGATCATCCTCCAAGCCCAAGAATAGTCCAGTGGAGCCTTTACTCCTCAAATTGAATTATGTTTGAGGTGATATGTGTGTATCCATTTGAACCAAAGATTCTCCTTCTTTATGCAAATATTCCAAATCTGCTTGATCACAAGACAATGGTTCCAAAGTGCTAAACCATGTATACCCAAATCACCTTCCTTTGTTGGCTTACAAATATCCTTCCAGCTAACCTTGCGCCATAATGACTCCTTGTGACAAGTCCGATTTTCAAGATTTTATAATCTATGAGTTTGCCTACGTGGGATTACTTTCAAACTAATTTTGGGTAGGAAAAAAAATAGAGAGTTGAGAACTTTAGTGTTCTTAACTAGAATTAATTGCATGTTTGGACCAACTTGTGGGGTTAATCCATAAACTTAGATTTCTTTTTGAGCATTTCATCTATAGCTGCC
Source organism: Coffea arabica (assembly GCF_036785885.1). Classification (NCBI taxonomy): domain Eukaryota; kingdom Viridiplantae; phylum Streptophyta; class Magnoliopsida; order Gentianales; family Rubiaceae; genus Coffea; species Coffea arabica. Next base: position 49,144,069 of record NC_092321.1, read on the forward strand.
TCAAAATTTAGGGACCAAAATTGAATATAAATAAGTAACAATAACGAAGCAAGAAGTGTTTCTTGAACCATCTACAGAGAAATCCAGCATTTGCTTTCTTTTTAAATAAAAAACTTGGGGAGCTCCTAAACTATCATCGTTGTCCATTTTTAGCCCCTGATCTATTTTTTTTATCTCCAACTGACTCCTGAACAATTAAAAGTGTATAATTTAAGGACTTTTGACCATTTTAAACATAAATTCTATCGGAATCCAAGGACATTTTTGTCCGACCATAATCAAAAGTATTGAAAACTTAATTGAAAAACATCAAGAGTAGGAATAGAAGTCTTGAAAAGAGAAAACCCTTCATTTTTCTAAAACTCTTCGTCAGATTTTCTCTACAAAACTTCTAAATTCATTGATTTCATACATAAGTGGTCAAAGTTTCATCGGATTTTTCATGTCCCTCTCAAGTATGAAATCAATGAATTTGGAAATTTTATGGAAAAATTTGATGAAAAGTTTAAGGAAAATTAACAGTTTTTTTTTTCAGAATTTCTACTTACTCTTGCCTTCGATGCTTTTGATTAAGTTCTTGATACTTTCGATTATTGTTAGACAAAAATGCCCATTCGGTTGCATCTGGATTTATGTCTAAAATGACTAGAAGTCCTTAAACTATACACTTTTTATTCTTCAGGAACTAGTTGGAGATAAAAAATAGATCAAATGCTAGTAGTGGACAATGATGGTAGCTCCCCACGTTTTTTACTCTTCTTCAAATGACACATTTTGCTCCTTCACTTCGTTCCACTTTTGCATTTCTTCCAAAATTTTCGGGGGCAAGAAAAGAAAGACACCCAAGAGACTAGAGTAAGGCAAGAGGAGAGCTAAGGAAAAGGAGGAAAGAAAGTAGGAACATGGCGGTATTCTTGACCTTCTTATTGCAGCTGTGACAAGAGGAAAGCTCAGAGATTTGCACCTAGAGTTACGAGAAAAGAATTTTTTCTCTTACTTGTCATGAATTGAGGTCTAAGGTGAGAAGCTTTTCTCTTACTTGTCATGTGAATGTAGTATCTTCTTTATTAGTGTTTATATGCACTTTGTGGTGAGAAACAGGGGATTATTGAGTGGAATAGAGCTGGGGAATTCGTGAAACACCTTTAGAATTGGAAACCCGTGACTGCAGAAGTTATAATCAGCCATATGCAGTTTAAGAAAATCATCTCTAACTTGACGTAGACAACTCAAATTTAATTACCATTTGATGTTTGTAAAACTAGGCACTATAAACCAGTATCAATATGTTGGTCTTGCTCCTCATATATTGAACCCAGTTTATATCCAAAATAACTAAAAATAGTCCTGGAATGGAGCGGCGGGTAGCTTCGGAACCATAAGGAGATGTTCCACATGAGGTGAGAAATTTTCACTAATTTGCCAAGTAATTGGTATACTACCTACATAGGTGTTTTTATACGAGTTTTTGATGGAAACTGTTGGAATTCTAAGTGAAATAGAACTATGAAATTCATGAACAAGACATAGCATTCAGAACCGTAGCCGCAGCGGTTTCAGTCAGCTTTGACCAGTTGTGGAAAATTGGTTATAACATGGTATAAAAAAGTCAGAATTAAGAACCGTCAATTGCATTTGAAAATAAACTGGAAGAGCTTTCCAAGGGTATAAAAATCTAGCTCTGGTTCACTGTCCATAAATGCTAGAAAATTCGAACAACTTAGCTGAAAATAAAACTCTGCACAGGTTATGATAGGAAACTGTATTGACATGTGACTGGATTTAGACCCACTTATGGTCTGAATCGTAGAACGATGTCTCTAGAGATTTGTAGTACCTTGAGTCTAGTTTCTAATGGCACTTATTTTATGGTTTTTTGACAACTATAGCGTGAGTTAGTTTATTTGAGTATTACAATAGCTGCAGCTTTTACAGTCATCCTCGAGCAGTCTTGGGAAATAGGTCATAACTTGGTGTAGAAAAGTTAGAGTTGACCACCATTTGTTGCTTTATAAACTAGATTTATAGAGCTTCTTGTTAGTGTAAATTTTTGGCACTAGTTCTATATATAAAGAATTTGGTGCAGCTCTAAAATCAGCTGAAAATCAACTCTACTTGTAGTTGAATTGCTCATGGTTTAATGGTACTTTGTTTTCAGTTATTTTCAAGTAGGTTTTGATCCTAATCAAGGAATCTAAGCTTGACTTGGGTTTTAGGACTTGTTTTTTGAAATTGAACTCTAATTCATGTTGTGGTAGGTTGTACCTGAGCAAACATAGAGGAATAACAGTAAAAAGAAAAGGAGCAACCGAAGTGTGAGTGTCCCAATACTCAGTTTTTCAAAAATAAAATATTATTATTATACTGCCAAATGCGTGTTTTTGGTGCTGAAATTTCTGTGCATCTGGAATATTGTTCACTTGTTACTAAATTGGTGTTTAAATTTGCTTTATACTCTGGTTGCGATGATTATTGTTTAACATGATACCATTAATGATTGTTACTGTTACTAGGGCCTATGTCAAGTTTAGTTAAAATGCTATGAGTCGGTAATGGACCTGGTCGATTGGTTTTGGCTATCTTAACAAAGCAACCCGTCACATAGGTACATTGGGGCTTCTATACGCTTGGGCCAAGACTGATGTGTGCATTTACTAAAAGTGATACAAACTAACATGCTTGGGCCCTGTTTGGATAGCCATTTTCGGCCAAAAAATTGCGTCATTTTTCGTAATCACATTTTCGTATTATTTTTTTTCCTCACATACATCAAATCGTTACAGTAATTTTTCTACAAAAAATTCAAGAAAATGCAATCCAAACAAGGCCTTAGGAGGTTGTGTTTGGGATCAAGAGTACATGTTGTGATAAGGAGGTTGTGGCTTGTTACTGTTACGTCTACTGGTGTTTAACACCATTATCATGCAAAATACTGAATTGTGTCACTTCTGGTAGATTAGTCTATTCATATATACTAAGTGAATTATGGGTGTTTATTTTTTGGAAAAACTTATTGTAATACTATGCATAGTAGTATTGAGAATACGTACAGATCTTTTTTTTTGGAATATTTATCTTCGAGTTTGAAAATTATTTATGAAACCATGCTCACACACATCATGGCTTACTGAACCTCTAGCTCACTGTCCTTTTAAAATGTTTTCTACAGATTTTGTGTCAGGTATACACCGGAAGTATAGGAGTTTACTTGGGAGTTGGAGCTGTGTAGATAATTTTTGGTGATTAAATGCTTCTGGAGCTGGTAATCCAAGGTATCTAACTGGTAGAGAACCTGTTGGAATTTGAATCAAGGAACAAAAATTTTACTACATGATTTCATCAACTCCAGCACAAAATACTTGACACTTCTGTAGATTGGGCTTTAATCCGGATAAATCTGAAATTCCTCCAAAGTATTTTTGATCAAGTGGAATGACGTTGCAGTGTCTGCTGTCAATATGACAAGATCATCAACAAAAGCCATATGATTAAGTGAGGGACTTTTTATCAAAGTGTAATCTAGGAAACAAATTTCGAAATAGGACAAAAAAACTAGTTAAAAATAAGCAAGAAAATCATATAAAATAATAATAAAGGACTTTTGTTAGCATAAAACACTCATAAAAATTGGTTATCAAAGGAAGTACAAAGCAATTCTCTCATGTGTAATAGATAATCGCACTCGAAACTCGATCAACACCCCTGGTCAAAAGTTCAAAATAAGTCAAAAAGGAAAAACATTTGACCAGAAAAAGAAAAATGAAAAAAATCAAATTTTGACTAGTTATACCAGTTTGAGGTCAACTACGGTCAAAACTCAATTTTGATCGAGGTATTAACATCCAAGTTATGATGAGACTCAGACCCGATGTTTGGCTAGTTTTTGATCCAACTGGTTCGACCTGTGGATCCGGTCCTAGCCTGATACGTTCCTCGGTCAACTTGTTCCGAGACCCGTAGCACGATTCGCCCAAGGATCTTGACGGATTATCAATCGTTTGTATTGGTAGAACCTGGAATCAAGAAGGATGACTCAACTAGATAAAAGGTAGTAGAACAGCGACTCTAATTGAGGTGGTTACTCAAGTAGATAGATTGGTTTGAACAATCAAGGACGATATGCGAGATTGATTAAGAAACCCTTGCCACGCAAGTAAGAGGATTGCTCTCGGTTTGAAGAGACAAACGAAATAGTTTTTATTCTAAAAAATACGTACCCTTAACTAGTACATGATATGCCTTTTTATAGGCTAGAATACTAAGAGCCAAATCCGTTTGGAACACGGATTGGTGGACTACTAAACCTACCTAATTTAGGACATGAGTTTGGGCCACACTTCCTCATAAGTGGGCTGGCTTATTTAACACAAATGACCAATAAAATAACTACTAAACCACGACTAATAATAACAAATAAGCGGCCAAGTCAACGAACGACGTTCGTTTGTAAGGCGTGGGCACGCTTTATAAGGACAAGTCGTCTGCCCACTAACAAATTCTTCTCAGCAAAGTCGTTTGTAAGGCGCGAGCACGCTTTATAAGCTCAAGTTTTTTGCCCACGCTAATTATCAGCTTGGATCAAAGTGTAGATAACTTGATTAACATCCTTCAAGCCTTCAATGTTTCTATAAACACCTTGTTGGTCTTGGACATTCGAACAAGGGTTTGAAGTGACTATTTGAATCTCTGTGCCCTTGCACGTGTAATAGGACCCAGTGGAACTCTCATTGGATCAACATTCCGGCTTGAGTCAAGGTCGCCATCCAGCCCATTATCCGTGCACACATCATAGCCTGAAAACTAGATTGTATCATGGCATCAATGTTTGATTGTACTACATGCTACATTTGCTTATAGATCTTCACACCTCTTCTACCAAGTTCCAATGGGCCCCAAGTTTTTTTTTTTGATATTTCTACTATCTATAGCTCAACAGTCACATTAACCAGTTAAGGGATTAGCTCAACGGTGAAGGAGAGAATCAAGGCTCATGTCAAAAGCAAACAGTTGATTTCTCTAATCCAATTGGGTGTAACCGAAGACATCAAATTGACAACACTAGTTGAAGACGTCAAGGCTCTTGCAAAGTTGTTTCTTATGTGCTTTTGTTGTTTAGATAATACCAACAATATAAATTTATGTACTAAGCTTAGTCTATATGCTTTAAGCATAGTTTGTGATGAGGAATGAATTTATCCTACTTCTTTGCTCCTAAATGCACAATTTGTCTAGAATCTTGTGCCATTGCCCAAATACTATAAAGTTATAGTTTATCAATAAAATCTCTATCATTCCAAAAAAAAAAAAGAAAAAATTGTCTAAAGTATGAGTTTTTTTTCTTTTTGCGCTTCTAGGCATAATTTAGATCGAAATCAGTAAATAATTTATCATTCTTATATAGTTTTATTTACATTTTCAACTATTTATACCTTGGAAAATTACTCTATTAGTCTATTTAGCTTTATTATGTTAAACCAAATAGGTACAAATAAGTTGTACTAAACAGTGGAAATTAAAATGATATATCTCGAGCCATTATTGTTGAATAGAGATTAAATCCTTGCAACTCCTTGTCTTCTTACCTTCTTATTCTCTATACTAACAAAGAAAGTATGTAAATGTGCAGAAAAAGAGATAAGTAGAAGGAGAATTTAGAGTAAGGATCTTTTAACCTATGCCTAATCAAAGTGTGTGTTGTTGATGGAATACCTAAGCTATTTATAGGTTAGAGGCACATACTAAAATCCCTGGGATTTCCTTCCATCAAGGAAATATTGCCATAATTCATAACTGCAAATAACATTTTCTGACTAATTCATTGATTTGATGGATTAATTGATTAAATAAGATATCAATTAACAGAAGATACCAATTGATCATTAACAAATAAGAGATACTAATTAATTATTGAAAAAATGTCTATTTAATCAAGATGTCAATCACTTTAGAATCAATCATATGGATCATAATTGTCTCTAAAAGAGGCAAGTGTACACATGTACCAAGATCAGTGAAGTCTAAAGTCTTTAGGACTCTATCATTCACTTATCTTTTGATTCTATCAATGGATATGTGTCCCAATCACCTATGCCAAAGTTTTAGAGAGTTCTCATTGATAACACTGCATTTAGTACTAGCACCATGCATAGTTCAAAGGCTATATTCATATGTGGGATCTAACTCAAGTTTAAATAACATTCCATCTAAATTGGCAAAACCAATAAATTTATTATTTTTCAAAAGATTCATAGTTAAAAGATGAGAATTGGAATCATATCCAACAATAGATAGTCTAGAAAGAGAGATTAAATTTCTAGAAAAAGATGAAACATAAAAGGTATTTTCAAGATCTAATAGGAAACCGGCCTTTAAAATGAGTCTATAGGTCCCCCACACCTTCAACAATTGAACACATCCAGTTTCCAGGATAGATGTTTTATTCACTTCCCAGCGGCTTCCTTAGATTTAGAAAGCCTTGAATGATTTTGGAAATGTGAATTGTAGAACCACAATCAATCCACCAAATATTATCAGAAATTTTAGTGAAATTAGATTCATAATACACAAAGGTGAGATTACCTTTTTTTTTGAGCCACTTCTTGTATTTGAAACAATCTTTCTTTCAGTGCCATTTCTTTTTACAAAAATTGCATTTGTCTTTATTGCCATCTTTCTTCATAGGAACACTCTTGCGTTTTCCTTTCTTTGCTTTTCCTTTATCATGAGTCACAAGATGAACGCTCTCTAGTGTCCACGTTTCAACCTCTCCTCCTCTTGAACACACATGGTCAAGCGTTCATTAATTGACCATTCTTCTTTATGTGTGTTTATACGAGATCTTAAATGGAGTATATTACTATGGTAGAGAGTTGAGAATGAAATGCACAAGGAATGACAGTAGCAGCAATATCCCTCATTTCCATAATGTGCTTGCGTTTACTCCTACTTTTATCAAGTGTCATGCTTGCAAATTTCTTCAAAAGGGTGCTAGCCAAAGCCTTGTCAAAACTTACACATTATTCATCTATTGCCTGCATGTAAATTTTGATTCAGTCACAATCAGGAATTGAATACCTAATGCTTTGACTGACATGCGACTTAATGAGCATCAAACTTAAGCGATTAGATCGCTCCCACCGCTTATAAGTAGCCTTTTCATTTGATGAACTAGGATCCGTGGGAATGGTGGTTCATTATCACAATCAAGATCCATGTATCCCAAAGTCAGAAGAATCTTGTCCTTCCATTCTGCGTAGTTTTCACTGAATAGCATTGGAATACGAGATGAATCCTAAAAAGAATTAGGGGTAGAAAAAACTGCAACTTTCAAGAATAAACATACATTATTGCTATAAAATTTAAGACATAAAGGTTGAATTAACCAATGTTAACTCAAATAATAAATTCAAACCTTCCTACGGGTAGAGACTACCAAACATGTATTGAATTTATTTTATTTATAATAAGACTGGTAAATTAAAAATTTAAAAATAGAAAATTTCCATACCTGTGGACCTAGGAAAATCTCTCAACACAATGTTAAATTTACCATCTTATTTCAACTAATCTTATTAAAACTACCACTTTCCTGTGGGCTAAGTGATAATTTTAACAAATTAATTGTTTACTTAATTAGTTGTTATTCGTATAATCACTTGACATTCATGTGAATAAATTCTAAGCATCAAGTATATAAGATATTGTGACCACTCTTAAATACAAGATGCAATGATCTTTATGATAACATCTAAATAATTTACAAGTGATAAATGAAAGGTTGAAAGATGTCACAATTTCTACTTTTAAATAACTAGGCGAAGGTGCAACAAATAAACAAACTGTTGATGCCAATTATTGATCACAATTTCAAAGTTGTTAAATAGAACTCATATAAACATAAAGTGCACCAAAGGCAAAGTTCAACCTTTATGCTATTTTAGTATAGATGATCCAAAGTCAAAAGGCATAAGTATACTAACCGTAATTCATGCAAGACATAAACAGTTATGTTGTCATATACAAGCATAACCAAACGAATGTTACATAATGTTTTTGTTGATCAAATGTCATACTAACTATATATGTATGCACTTAATCATATGAATCATACCAAATTGTCTTGATAAATACCCACTATAACCACAAGTGAGAAGTTAATAACTACATATGGATGGCCAAAGTCCAACTACATATATGTTTCTTAGATTGTTACAATACATTGATAACAACAATTAATCATGATGTGTGCCAATACATATTACACCCACAATAAAAAATGTGAGTCTAAGAAACATTTAAATTATTAGCAAGTCATATCGGATTAAACAAACCCGAACGAATTGCATGGCCAAATAAATCATCACAAGAATAATACATATACATGGGATTAGCTGTTGATTCTCAATCATTGAGATAATGGAAACATAAGTCCATGACAAATTGGATTTGATTCATTCTATGAATCTATGCAACTTTTATCAGATTGCTGACAAGCCATGAAGTTACATGTTAAACAACATGGATAGAGGGTGGTTCTGATACTACATATTCAACCAAATAGGTACAAGTTGTACTAAGTAGCGAAAATTTAAATGTTTTACCTCTCGCCATTGTTGTTGAATAGAGATTAAATCCTTACAGGTCCTTACCTTCTTGCCTTCTTCTTCTCTATACTAACAAAGAAAGTACGTAAATGTGTAGAAGAAGAGATAAGTAGAAGAAGAATTTAAAGTAAGGATCTTCTAGTCTACGCTTAACCAGAGTGTGTATTGTTGATGGAATACCATGGGCTATTTATAAGTTATGCTATGGACCCTTACTAGCAAAAACCAAAATTGCTAGTGTTTCTTTCCATCAAGGAATATTGTCATAATTCATAATTGAAAATAATATTTTCTGACTAATTGATTAATTTAATTGATTAATTGATTGAATAAGATATCAATTAGTAGCTACCAATCAATCACTAACAAATGGGAGATACTAATTAATTATTGAAAAAATGTCAATCAATTACTCATAATATCAATCACTTTAGAATCAATCATATGGGTCATAATTGCCTTTTTTCAGAGAGTCAATTCTTACATATTAATGATCCTATTTGGTCCTTGAACTTTCAGAAGTGTTTAATAGGTCTTTAAACAAATGATATGGAGTGCGAGCATTCATAAAATACATACACAACCTGTCGTCCTCGGGGTTTAAATCGTGTACTTAAGTGACCTTAGATGGATGGTTTGGATTCCCTTACTCAATTACGGCGCATATTAGTTTCTTTGGTTTTTCAGTTTGCTAAGTTTTTGCCTACATACATTGTTCAAATGTTTAGTTTGGGAACTAAACTAGCTTCCTTTTCCCACTTTTTCTTTGTGGTTTGAAAAATAAAATGTCCTACTGCACAACAATTCATCCTTCATCCATCATAAACATGTTGCTATGAAGTTGAGTTTGAGAGCATAAGCATCTTCAAATAAAGGTAGAGCCAAGATTTGGAAATGGGGGAGGCGAATTTGAAGATAAAAGAGTCCCACATAAGCTCTTTTACTGTATAAAATCGAAAAGTGAAAGTTAAAATCTTTGTTACTAAAAATGATGGTTGTAAACGTTGATGGAATAAAGGTTGGAGCATTTTTTCTAGGCACAGAGTGAAAGAAGTACAAAGATTACACCTACAGTACAATACTACACATGGAAGTATAAAAATTACACCCACGGTTCAATGTTATACTATATGATTGCAAGAAGAAATTAATATTCTATCAACAAAGTAATAACATGAGGAGCCATAAAAATCAATCAAAGATAAGTTTATCTAGGAGAAAGAATGATCAGATTTTTGAGATATCGTTAAGTTTATTACCACTATAAATTGAGCAAATTGGTATGAAAAAGATTGTCAGTTTCAACTATAATATTATCTAGTATAGTGGAATCGACTTTTTGTTACTGTAAGCCTCCTTTTAGTCAGAATTCTTTTATGGTCTTCCACTAGAAACTTGCAAAAGCACAAGTCAAATTGGTACAAGGATGAAGCAATTTATTTGTAATACATGTCTTCTTTCATTGTCCGGAGACAAGCTGAGAACAAAAAACAGACGGTCACTCAGTTACTTGAGCTTGCAGCAGTTGCAGATTGGGATAAGAAAGTAGCCGCTGCATTTTCATCACTGCAATAAAGACATGGATGTTGCTCAAACTGTTGGTTAGCTAAAACCTTTCTGGCCATGGAAACCACCTCTGTGTTGGTCAGAGGTCCTGAATGCTCCTTAAAAACTTGTTGAACTGCATTACTAAATGCTCCAAAGGCCTCCCCCTTCTCAGAAATTACGTCAGCTGAAGTTTCATCTGCTTGGCATCCACTAAGCAGAATTCCTTCATCCTGCTTCAGTGCCTTATAGAACTCTAGCTCGACATGAGGTAAGCGGAACCTAAGACTTGCATCTGCTCCAAAGACTTCCAACAAATGAGTTCCAATATCAGTGGTGTTTATGTTTGACAAAGATGAGAGATGTGTCAGTACAGATTCATAAGGTATGGCCTTAGGCTTGCTGCAGGAAATAGAAGAATCCCCGTGTAGATGATTATTGGAAGGTCCAATTTGTTCCTTTTCTTTGTCAATGAGGCCTCCACTGTGGCAAGAATCAGAAAGGACAGTGAAAGTTACTCCTTTTGGCAACTTATTCACCAGATGTCTAAAGTCCACATCTGCAGTTTTGGACAAAGTTGACGAATTATTGCATGTACGTATTAGTATTACCAAGCTTCAAGATACTGAAAAAACACAGACCAATAAGGGAACAACTTACTTGTGATCAGATTGAAGTCAATAGGAACAATTGCCTCTTCTTTGGAGAATGGAAGGAATGGCTTGTCAACAAGTGTTCCATGGCCACTATAGTGAAAATATAGGACATCACCAGATTGAGCCTGATCAACGATTCGATTAAGTGCCTTCATGATGTTGGCACCAGTGGGCAAGATGAAACTGCCTGGTTTATCGGTCAAAAGGTTAATGTTTTTTGGCTCAAATCCAAACTTCTTAACGAGCAAATCTCTCATCGCTTGAACATCATTAATGCATCCATGCAATGCATATTTTGTGTTTGGATAGTTGCAGCCTACTAAAACAGCCCACTTATTCTTTCCTTTGTCCATTTTTCTCAGCCAGCTTACTTTGTGTATGCAAAACCTGGGTACTTTTTGTTCTTAAAAATGAAGTGTTATACTTGTTGGATTTGGAAGGCAATATTTATAGACATGGTGCCATTTTGCAATGCAAGAAAGTTAAACAAATGATAATTATAGATCTATTTAGGTTTCTTGCTGAGCTCTAACTTAGCCTGCAAGTGTTTGTCTTTCTTATTCGAGCATCACTTAAATTATACAAGTTTCTTGTTGAATTGTAGCGTACCTTATCCTTGAAGTGATTTAATTTCTCATTTAAGCTCTACTTGGTTATATAGATAATCAAGGTTTTGCCATAACTCTCAATTAGTTTCGCATTAGAGTAGGGATAAAGTGGAAATTCATTATCTATTTCTATTAGCTATGTTGGGATTCCTTCAAGACTTAATAATTGATTAAAATAGGGATACAGAAAGCCAGAAGGTAAAATTCTACATTAGTTTGGGAAAAAAATGTGTGATACTAATACAATTGAAGTTTTGTTTGGATTGTTCACATTTTTGAAGTAACACACGAATTAAACAAAGAATTGAGAGTTAAGAAGTCAAATTCTGCTTCCAATCCGCAAAACCAATTGAAGCCTGTACGCAATGGCTGCACTTTGCGGATAAGCAACTTCTTAGTCATATGCTGTCAGCATATGTCACAGGATACATAAATTTTGTTTAGATTCTTGTAGTCCAATTTTGTGCATCCGGATGATTGGGCGGTTTAACATTGCATTTGTAAACCCCCTCTTCTAGGAGTTGGGGCAAGTGTCAATGTCTTTTCACCCAGTTCTATGCAGTTATCATACTTCTTACGTTACATGGTATACAATTATATTATGTTGTTCTATTCCTTTCTTTCCCACCAGAAGAACCTATTTGCATATTCAATGGGACTTTTTTTTTTTTTTGGTATAAACCACATGTATTCGTGTCTGTTTTACGGTCTCAGATTAATTTTGTTCAAGTCAGGCTGAATCCTTTGCATGGGATACTCTTCCAAAATTATCCTTTTCATTCTCATGAATTTTGAACCTAAAACGTCATGATTAAGGGATAGAAGTCCTTTCACTTGTACCAACATCCTTTGGTTACTCATGGGACATTTAACTACCACCCAAAAAGAAATTCACAAACAAGAGAATGGAGTGCCCATCTGCTGGTTACTAAACAAGAAAGACTTGCTTTACTTGAGGAATTCTTTTATTGGGAGTTGAGTACGCCAGGGGAATGTAACGACTCCGCAATACCTCTCTTCACCCCCACCTAGAAAACAACCAACAATGTTAAAACGGAAAAAAAAAAGGTTCAAATCCATAAACGGCCAGAGATGTCCAAACTTCGAAGTCATGCAACCTGAAGCGAAATATTGGGCGGGATGTTTCAAATGGAACTAATGGCGGGGCGTCTTGAGTTTGCCTGTGTGACTGAGAAAGGCTTCATAAGGAAAAGGTCAATATAGAAGACAATTTACTGGTAAAAAGAATATTGATGGATAGAATGACCATAGCCCATCCTAAGTTGGCAATTTCAGTGGCACCTTAGAGTATAATTATCTTTTTGCAGCTTAGTTTGGAAGTTTAGGAGAGAAAAGAAAGACGAGAGAAATTTTAGAGTCGTGACTTTTTGAGGGAGCAGAGGAGAGAAAGCTTATTAAGCTTGTTTGGGGGTCTAGGAGAGAATCAAAATGATTTGGGACATGCTACATGTACTGATGTACTGCCTAACTTTTTGAGGAGAAGAAGTGGCGGTTATGAGTACTTTAATTGCTCTGCTCACAACTTTCATTTACTTCTCCACAATTTCAACTCTTTCTCCTTTAGGTCACAACGCCATCCACACCCAAATCTTTCCATTCCCCTTCTTCTTTACTTTCCCATTGAAACTCCCAAAGCAACTTTCTTCCCATTCTCTTTCCTGGTTCCCATGTCCACAAACTTCAAACCATGGGACCTTGGTTCAATGGCTAGGGAGAGCCCTTTAAAGCTCTTGCCACCGAATGCATCACACAAGAGGCATAATGCTTCTTATATTTTTAAAAACTTAGAAAGTGCAGTACGATACTTGTTTAGTCTTGTGGTTTACACCTTAACCCTCATATAAGTCTCTTTAGGCTCCGCTCCCTTAGAGTAGGAGTAAGAATAGATTATATAGTTGCCATTATACAAACATCTTTAGACTCCCCCTTTAGAGTAAGAATAAAAGTAAGTTAGATAGTTCCTGTTGCAGAAATAAAAAGAAAAAAACATATATCCACAAACTTCAAAACTACATTAATAATAAAGTGCTCGTGGAACAAACACTAGCACTCATACGTTACAACTTCTTCTGGGACCTCAACCCTGGTGTCAGAGTGAATCCATTCAAATTAACCAAGAAAGACGATAACCTTTGCAAATATATGAGCAAATAATCACTCCCACTTGAGGAGGGGAGAAAAAAAAAGAAAAGCAAATTTTGCAACTATATGTGTAAACTGCAATAGATAACCTAACAACAACTGGTAAACCCTTAAAATGCTGTCAGAAGTTCATGTTCCCAAACCCTCGTATCCCTCGTGCATGCATATGCACAAATATCTAGTACTTGTGCATCAAATGTCACATGTTGAACTGCTGCTAACAAGTATAACTGAGTCTCGTCAAAGTCAGACTTGAGACATACCAAAATAAAACTTGCCTGAAGAAAAGGAAAATAAAAGCCAGAGTAACACCTTAGCAAGTTACATACTTTGTCACTTGAGCCAACAATCTACACCATAAAGAACAAAAAAAGACTACAAAACAGAAATTTTTAGCAGATAGAAAAGATGAATAGCAGGAATGAATCAAAGAAACGAAGGAAACATTCAAACAGGACCAAAGAAAATGCAAAACTTGTAATCCAAAGGTTGAAATTCCAATTCAACTGCAAGAGAACCCCTTAGATTCTAACACAGCAAGCCCCATTACAGATAGTTGCATCAGCTTTTGAATGCATGTACATATACACCCGGACAAACACAAACATTTTTCACATACATGTTACTTTTTGGCATTAAAGTATCCATATTTGTGATTAGCAGATTCACTTAAAAACAAAGTCTACTACAAAAAAGGGACTACAAGGTGAGACAAAAGGTTATCATAACTTTTTCTGCTACTTGTACAAGGCTCCCAGCTAAAAGAGAACTGGAGCAAAGATGAAAACCCTGAGATAGCTGACACTATATATTTAAAAAAAAAAAAACCAACCATGCTACGGAAATAACAAGATCAAAGAACTAAATATCTTTCCATACATTGAAGTCAGAAGTAGAGTCATTGTAATTGATAATATTATCCTGGCACCCCAAGAAGAATGTACTCCTCAGAGCATCCAGGTTTACCAAAGCATGTGCTTTTCCACTTGGACTAGCTGCAACAGCTACCTCATCTGCACCAACTATCACCTCAGCATAGCCTTTGTCAACCAAATTATTTTCCAACTGCAAAAATACATTTGTATGTTGAGATTTACTAATAGAGTGAAGGAAGAAGAAGTGAAGAACAAATGGATAGATGACAGCACCAATCAGATGGCATTACAGGTGTAAAAGAAAGAAATTCAGGATCCAGCAAATTAAGCTGATGAAAGTAACTTGAGCACGCAACCAACAAATTGCATGTTATGCTGCAAATAAGAGCTTGAGAGCAGTTCTCTAGTATGCAACGTTAAGCATGCATGTTATCAGTTTCTCTACCGCCTTGGTGCAAAATGTTAAAGCATATTGGTCAAATCTTAAGTTCCAGATTTGTTTGTGTTGATGTTTTGAAGTGTTTTTCGTTATATATCTATACAAGTCAACTCTAAAAGGGCTTATTTGACAATAAAAGTCAGATGCTATCAATCAGAAGAATAATAAACATATTAAGCGATCAGCCCAAAGACAAGCTCTTTTAGCTGCAGTTCATAGAAAATGTTAAGTGCATGCACTATAAAACTAGGATTTTCAGAAAAAAAGATGATCTCAGTGAACTGAATCTTAGAGTTGACTTGTTTAGTAAACCCAGTAGTCCCAGCTGGGGCATCAGCATGGTTTAGTCTAGTTTCAGATTCAAGCAAAACATAAAGTAAATGTGCGAACTTTAAATATGAATTCAACTAGTCAAGTGAAAATGACAACCCCCCTCAATCTTGGAAAATGTTTAATTTTTGAAGCCAAATCATGTATCCTCGAATGGCAAATGACAAAATCAGTACTCACAGCTTGATTTCAAGTGTGCACTGATTTGTCTTTATGTCTTTACCGCCCCACAGAAAACAATAGTCCTTACCAGTATCTTTATTTGACAAAAAAAAAATTAAAGAAACTCTTAACACCACAGTTGGAAATGACAGTTCTCTGTTGAACATATAATATACCACAGTTGGAATAATGTTACACACAAACATAAATACTGCAGCAAATGCTCGTTGGAGAAACTTGATTGGTGCTAAGGCACAAACAAACTACAGAATTTGTAGGATGTCTTGCTAGGGCACATATTAAACTTCATAAAAGTTAGGCTATCCACTTTGTTCAAAAAAAGTTGATCAGTTCCCCAAATAACTAAATAAAGATCAATAGAGGGAAAAGTAAGATTGGTTTTTAAGTGATTCTCTCCAGCATGCTCCTAATTTCATGTTAACTTGAGCTGCACCACAATGACTGATGCATCAAGACTCCTGTGTTTCCCCTTCTCTATATACTTAGAGCTAGAGGAAAAGCCCAAGTATTAACCTCTACTTTGTAAGTAATCCTTTAAAATACACGAATATAGAGAAAATTATGCCAAGCGGAGTCCGTGAATTTGTGGCTTGAGGAAGGAAGACTAAACAAGAAAAAGAAAAGAAGAAAAAGATTTTTTTTTTGACATATAGTATTCAATCTAATTATGAAGCAATAGAAATAGTTGACCTCCTTGAATCAGAATGCCCAAACTGTGTCATTGGCCCCAAATTACATTCAATTGTTTATGCAAACAGAAACTATTGCTGGCAATTCTATTATGACATATTACATGTCGTCAAAATCAAATGGCAAATTTTCTTCTCCCTTCTGTACTAGTTGAGGCAAGAACAAATTCCAGGGAAAAGACTTTGATCAAATACAAATTAACGGCACCAGAGAAACAATTAAAGCTGCTGCACCTCTTTAGTCATGCAGGCTTTTAGCAACCCATAACCATCTAAGACCCAAAAAATGCATATTATAAATGTTCTAGACATACTTCTGCAACTACCCTCCCATTCAGTCCCACTAGTCTAAGAAATACTACAAAAAGAAGAACAATCCTCTCCAGCATAAACTCTCTGTTAGTATACAAAGCTTTCTATAGTTTCTCTATGAGCATTGACCGCTTAAAATCAATAAGCAGCAAAATTCAAGCTCCAAAAGCTATTCTTTTTTTTTTTTTTTTGCTAAATGGCAGAATTATAGGATATCTACTCTTTTATAGAAAACTAATGACAAATCCCAGCTGATAAAACGCTAAAAAAAAAAGAAGTGAAAGAAACCAGCCTTTTTGGTTATAACTTGAGAGAATTTCCTAACTGATGAATTTCCACAAGCCAAATAATAACTTTCTTGAAATTATTATGCTCAAGGAAAATAGGACAGGTTTTACAATGAAACACACAGTAAGTGAAACACAGTGAATTAGACAAATGATATGAATTAGTAACTTAAAACTCACCCTAAATAAGGTTTTGGCTCCCCAAATAACAAATGTCTCATTGCAAGAATGGTGTCTATGATTCCCCCTTACTCCCCCAGCTCGGATCTCACCAATGTGAACCGAAGCACAATTCGTTGCTCCCCCTGTTTAACAGTAACAGATTCATATTTGTAAAAGTCTCGTACATCGTGCTGCATATATGGCACCTTGAACAAAAAATTGGGGCGGTTTTTGGGAGGGATGGAGAAATATATTCAGACCTGAAATGCCAGCTTGAAGACCGAGAGAAACAGGATCAACAAACCACCCACGTTTATCCTTCACAATAGAGGACGACATAGAGTGAAACCTCACAAGATTGGCGTCCTCATCTTTACCCTTATTGCCCAATTTCAGAGCCCAAGTGTTGAAATCACTCCTAGGATGCTGATGATGCTGGATTCTGAGGGAAACCCATGTGAGAAAAAGGAAAATGGAAAGGAGAAAAGGGAAAGCATGGGGTTTTCTGAGGAAGATTTTGATGGAATTTACTAGTCTAATTGTAGCTGTAGCTGCAGTGGTTTGGGATTGAAATTGGTTGTTGTTATTGTTGGTATCTGAAATTGGAAGCAGGTAATTACTGCCAGAATAAGGTGATGATGAAGATGAAGAAGATGATGTTCTTCTACTTGGAGGATTTGCCATAGAAGCGTTCAGTTGATTTTCGCCATTTTAGGATTCAATTTGGTTACCATTAGTAGTATTATTTTGGCATTTGATTGAACTGGAAGGTTATTTGTTTTTGCAGCTTTGGTAGTTCGCCGGGTTAATTCCACTTTGTCCCCCCAAACTTTGGACGATTATCCACTTAAGTCCCTAAACTTCAAAATGGGACACTTAAGTCCCTAAACTTATAAATACCTCCCACTTAAGGAAAATTGTTAACAAATCCTGAATGCTGTTGGTGGTCGAAGTGTCCCATTTTATAAGGATTTAGGGATTTAAGTGTCCCATTTTATAAGTTCAGGGACTTAAGTGGGAGGTATTTATAAGTTTAGGGACTTAAGTGTCCCATTTTGAAGTTTAGGGACTTAAGTGGATAATCGTCCAAAGTTTGGGGGGACAAAGTGGAATTAACCCGTAGTTCGCCTTTCATTTGGAAAAAAAAAAAAAAAAAGGACTTAAAAGCGGAAAAACGTAAATATTCCTCTTAACTCTTTCTTTTTTTGTCACGACAGTTTGACTTTTGTAAATCCTAAACTTAAACCCACAGGACTATTTCAACACTTGGGCTCTGAAATTGGGCAATAAGGGTTAAGAGGGCTCAAGTGTTGAAAGAGCTCATGCTTCAATTAGACTAGTATAAGAAAGTAGTATAAAAAAGAGCCCAAGTGTTGAAATTGGGCAATAAGGGTTAATTACTTCTCACATATGATAAATTCTCACATTTACTTCTCACTTCTCCATTTTTTATTCATTAATTTGTTTTTTTATACTACTTTCTTTTTTCTTTCCTTTATTTCACTTCTCACATATGACTATTTCTTTTGTTTTTCTATTGATATTACTAATTGATACTTATAATAATGTAATTTTTAAACCATTGGTTGTTAGGTTAAGTGGCAAGGAACTTGATATGTTTTAAGTAAAGTTTCGAGCTCTCTCACTAGGGTTTTCCTCTCCAGGGTTTTATTTTGTTCATGGCAGTTGAGGCTGCCCTCTCACCTAAGGGTTAGGGGTATCCTCTTTCTTCACCTCCTACATTTAAGAAAAAGTCATTCTCTGAATTGTTTGCTAAGAATTCTTCGTTGGCTTCATTGCAAGTTCATGCTACTATGACTACTCATCGGGGGAAGCCGACTGTCGTCTTTAATGCTGCTGATATATCAGCTATTTCTTCTCCTTTTCGTTTTGCCATGGTAGGGAAATTCTCTAAATGTCGGCCTTCAATGCCAAATTTGCGCAAGTTTTTCGTAGCCCTTGATTTGAAAGACTCTGTCTCAGTTGGTCTTTTGGATTTTAGACACGTTCTGATTAAACTCAATAGCGAAGCAGATTTCTTACGTGTTTGGTCTCGAAATATTTGGGACATGATGAAGTGCAATGTGGCATGCAAAATTCAGAGCTGCGTCTTTCGAAGCTGGTGGCTCGGCAGAAATCTAATATGGATCCAGGGATGCCTGATATGGAGTTGTGGGTAAGGAAGGTGAATGAGGTTTCAACAACTCAGGTTCATCAAGTTGTGCAGTCATCCCTTCCGCAGGTTTCACAAGTTTCTACCGCGATGTTTATTGCTGATTAAAGAGGTGTGGGGCTGTCAAGTTCTCCTGGCTTGGATGGTGGATTGAACAAGGAGGTTTTTGGTTTTAAGTCTAATACTAATGTTGATCCGGATGAGGATAAGGCTCTGTTGGTGGGTCAATCTGATGGGTTGGAGAATTTGCATTCTAGTTCCCGAATTGCCACAGATCGTGTTCATGCGCTTTTAGAGCATTATAAGTTGGCAATTACTATGGATTCTGCCGTCATGGTTGCAGAACCTGTTTCTGCTTACTTATTTGTCCAGCCATCATCTCTAAACTTCCCAGAGCCTCGTGTGGTATCTTCAACTGTATCGGCTCTGGTGGATAAGGCGATAGGTTCTACTGCTGGCCTTATTATCCAAAAGCTGGCTGAACGGGTTGTCCAGGAATTTGACATTGATATTGTTAGGGATTTAGGTGTGAGCAACTATTCGGTGGTTGGTGTTAGAGCTTTGGATTCGACCTTGGATCAATTTGTTGGTAATTGTGAACCATCTGAGGAAAAGCTGGTGGAGCAGGTTTGCGTAGAAGTAGCTAATCAACAAAATGAATTGGTGTGGCCAATCTGAATGTGTCTCCCCGTAAGACTGATAATTCCAGGGGTACGTCTTTGGAGGATTTACGACGGTGGTTGGATGGGTTGAAGAATTCGGATGAATGGCACCAGGTTACTAGTCGCCGTTCGAGGAAAAAAGGTGCTTCACCTCCCAAAACTTCTTGGGTTCATACTTAATGATTAAGTCAATTTTTTGGAATGCTAAAGGAGTGGATAACGCTCTTACTATAGTTCATTTGAAGAAATTGAAGCACATGCATAAGATTTCATTACTGGCTTTATGTGAGCCTATGGTGGGTCGAGATCATCTTGATATTGTTAGAAGAAAGCTGGGTTTCCCGTATGCTTTTTCTAATGATGAGGGTAGGATTTGTGTTTTTACGATATTGATTATAGGTGTGTTATTCTTGCCGCATCAGATCAATTCATGGCGTTTGCAGATTACCCATACTTTATTTCACTATTCCTTCTTAGTAGTTTTTGTTCATGCTTCTTGTGATTTTGATGACCGGTAGGTGCTTTGGCAGCAGCTATTAATGTTGAATCAAAAAGGTGATCCAACAAATTTTTCGGAGATTTTAATGTCATTGTTGGTGTGAACGAGAAAAAATGTGGCCGCTTGTTTCGTTTTTGTGAGGCGGAGTCTTTTCTGAACTTTATTGATGCTACTTGCTTGACGGTTTTGGATTTTTGGGGGGCGAACTTTACTTGGTGTAATAATAGGTTAGGTAGGGCTAGAATTTGGAAGTGCTTGGATAGGGTTCTTGTGAATAGGGTTGCAAACGAGCCGAGTCGAGTCGAGTTTTGAGCTAATTGAGCCGAGTCTCGACTAAATTTTACCAAGCTCGAGCTCGAGCTCGATGAGCCAGCAATTTTCAAGCTCGAGCTCGACTCGAATCAAGTCGAGCCGAGCTCGAGCTCGAAAAAATTAAAAAATAATTATTTTATTTTTTAAAAAATAAATAAAATAATATTTTTTTCTTAATAAATACGTAATTTTACTATGAAAATAAAAAATAAAAATATATATATATAATATACGTATTTTTATTATTAAATAAAAATAAAAAAAAATATATATATATATATACTCAAGCTCGCGAGCTAACGAGCTTAATATTCTGAGCTCGAGTTCGAGTTCGAGTTTGACTCGAGTCGGCTCGAGCTTGACTCGAGCGGCTCGATTCGTTTGCAGCCCTACTTGTGAATCAACAGTGGTTGAATTTAAAGGTGAATACTTCAGTGTCTCATTTGAACTGAGTCACTTCGGATCATTCTCCATTGTTAATAACTTGCTCTCTTGCTTCGAACGTAGTCCCTAAGAGCTTTTGTTTTTAGATTTTTGGAAGCACATGGTGACTTTCATAAGGTGTTTAATAAAGCTTGGGATGTGCAATGTGAGGGTCGCCCTATTAAAGTTCTTCTTGCTAAGTTGAAATCTGTTAAGCAGGCATTATGGTTATAGAATAAGGATATTTTTGGGAATGTTACTGATCGCATCCGGGAAGCTAAAGAGTATGTCCAGACATTGGAATGTTCCTTGGAGGCAAATACATCGGAGGAGGTTTAGAACCAACTTATCCAAGTGTGGTGTGATCTTAAGTTGGCTCTTCTGCGGGAGGCAAGCTATTCGCGTCAGAAATTGTGTATTCGATGGATGAAGGAAGGAGATGCTAACACTAGGTTTTTTCATGCCCAAGTTAAGAAAAGGAGGGTGCGCACTTGTATTCATAGAATGAAGGATAATAACAAGGAATGGATTAAAGAGCCATCTAAGATTGAAGAGATGGCAGTTAATTTTTTTCTAGAATTTTAACTTAATTCGATCATTCACAGTTGGATCATTCATTGTTAGAAATCATTTCTTCGGTTATTTCTGATTAGGATAATGTGTCTCTTCAGCGATTTCCCACGGAGAAAGAGGTTGGGGTTATTGAATTCCAAATGAATGGTGAGAGTTGTTCGGGTCCAGACGGCTTTACTAGTTCTTTTTTCACTTCTTGTTGGGATATAGTGAGAGGTGATGTTTATTGGGCTGTATTTCTTTGCTGGAGCTGAGCTACATTGTGGATGTACATCTACATTGCTGGCCTTGATTCCTAAGACCACATGTGCCTCTTCTTTTTCTGATTTCAAACCAATCAGTTTATGTAACTTTGTGAATAAAATTATATCTAAATTATTGATGGTTCGTTTGGAGGGAATTTTACCTAAGATAATTTTGCCTCAGCAGAGTGGATTTGTGAAGGTTAGACTAATTTCTGATAACATCTTATTGGCTTTGGAGATGTGTTCTGTGTTAGGGAAAAAGGTTAGGGAGTCCAATGTTGCTTTAAAGCTGGATTTTCCTAATCAGAAATAACCGAAGAAATCATTTTCCTAATTCAAGTCATGCGAAGGTTCGGTATTGGGGAGATGTGGTTAGACATGATTTGGAGACTTATCTTCTCTTGTCATTTCTCTGTTCTGGTTAATGATAAACCCTTTGGATTTTTTAGGTTCTCTCGAGGCTTGCGTCAAGGGGACCCATTATCTCCGGTATTATTTATTATTGCAGCTGAGGTGTTATCTAGGAGTTTGAATGCATTGTTGGGTAATCCGTACTTTGCTCCGTATTTTGTTGCTCGGGGAAGTTCTACATTAACGCATCTTGCATATGCCGATGATATCATTATCTTTTGCAATGGTGGTAAGCGATCCTTATCATGTGTTCTGGAAGTACTGGATAATTATCAGAGGGTTTCGGGGCAGCTGGTGAATGCAACTAAAACAAGAAGGTCTTAATGGCATGCCGGAGAGTGATTGCTCAAGTAACTGGGTTTTCATTTAGAGAGTTTCTAGTTACTTACTTGGGTTCTCTTTTGTATGCTGGGAGAAGGGTGAAAGCACTGTTTAATGGCTTGCTGGACAAAGTCTCAAACCGCATAAATTCCTGGAAAGGTCAGTGGTTGTCGATGGGTGCTCGTGCTATTCTTATCAAACATGGTTTGTCCTCAACCCCTATTCATATGTTGGCAGTTTTGGAGCCTCCTAGGGGAGTAATTTGTAAGCTGGAACATATTTTTGCAAGGTTTTTCTGGGGTGAATTGGAGTTTGGTTTTAAAAGGCATTAGACTTCTTGGAAAAAATTATGCTTCCCTGTGAAGGAAAGAGGGGCAGGTTTTCGTTCTTTTCAGGAAATCATTGAGGCTTTCTCCTACAAACTATGGTGGATGTTTAGATGTGGGCTATCTCTTTGGGCACAGTTCATGAGGGAAAGGTATGTTGGAGTTTTATATCCCAATCAAGTTAAAGTTTCAACAAAGTTTTCCACTAGTTGTAAACATATGTTTGGGGTTTGCTCTACAATGGAGGTATGGATAAAATAGGAATTGTCTAGGGGAGATGTTGCGTTCTGGTAGGATAATTGGAGTGGACTTGGTCCCTTAGCGTGGGAGTATCCAAATTTGGCTTCATATG
The DNA here is from genome assembly GCF_036785885.1 of Coffea arabica. Taxonomy (NCBI): domain Eukaryota; kingdom Viridiplantae; phylum Streptophyta; class Magnoliopsida; order Gentianales; family Rubiaceae; genus Coffea; species Coffea arabica. The sequence continues at coordinate 49,167,218 of NC_092321.1, forward strand.
CTAGGGTCTCTGAGTTTGTACAAGCTGGACATTGGAATGTTTTAGCTTTAGCTTCTTTTCCCTCAGAAATTTTAGAGGAAGTGAATTCTTCCTTCTTTTTGTTTTGGGACTGATCCGGATGAATTAGTTTGGCCGTTGGAGTCTTCTAGGGATTTCTCATTGAAGTTTGCATATTGGAAATGTAGTTATATTTAGTACTCCTCAATTCCTCTGAAATTGTCCTTTTTTATGTGGAGATTGTTAAATGTACAGCTGCCTGTGGATGATGTGCTTATGAAGTTTCGGGTTCATGAACCCTCTAAATGTCAATGTTGTTCTTCTGCTCAATTAGAAACGGTACAACATGTTTTTTCTACTGGTCAGTTTGCAAATTCGACTTGGGAGTTTTTTGAGAAGTCGCTAGGTATTTCTTCATCATTTGGTGCTATTTAGTCACGATGCTATAAATGTTGGCTATTCCCAGTTAAAGGTAGAGGTACAACGCTGGTTATTGAGGACATTACCATTACTCATTTTATGGTTTTTGTGGACTAGAAATATGTCTCGATTTGAGGGTCACAATATATCAGCTAAACAAGTTCATTATCTGATTTTCAATGAGTTGCGATTGTTGATTCATGTGCAGTTCCCGGATATTGCTATTTTGCCATTTCATTGGGCGGGAGTTCTTGATTCTCTAACTTATGTTTGGAGGTCGTTAACATCTACTTTGGTGAAATGGGTATGTCCTATGGATGGTTTCTTTAATTTAAACACGGATGGTTGTTCTACAATTCGAGGTAGTGGGGGTGGTGGGGTGATTAGAGATTCCTGTGGGAAGTTTATTTTGGCCTTTATAGATTTCTTTTGTCCTTTAGATGCTTTACAAGCTGAGTCGTGTGCGGTTCTTTTGGGCCTCTATTTAGGGCATCAAATTGGCATTACTCATTTAATCATTGAGTCTGACTGTTTAGTTCTTATTAATTGTTTAAGTGGTGGTTGTGGGGTTCTAGCTTCGATTCGTCCAGTCATTCATGCGATTCGGTCTGTTATTCCAAGGAATCATCAGTTCAGTCATTGTTATCGTGAAAGGAATACAATAGCTGATTCGCTCGTTTCTTATGGTAATACGCGTGGTTCTTTCTCGTTGTTTACTACGGTTTCTTCTTTGCCATTTCAAACTAAAAGGTTGTTGTCATTAGACATGAAAAGTTTTTGTAACTTTCATTCTCTATCCGGAGGTAAGGTTTTTGTCCCCCTCTCTTCATTGTAATCTTGGATATTTTTTAATAAAGTGGGGAACCATGCCTACCTGCCTCGCTTGATTGGCGGTTTTTTTAAAAAAAAAAAAGTAAAGTTTCAAGTTCAAATCCTATGGAAAGAAAAAATAATGTCAAGAGAACTACCTCTACTAGCAGTTCAACAATGCTCAATTTCTTGATTATTCTTTGATTACTCTCGATTCTTCGATTCTTTGATTGCTCAGGACATAGGACCCAATGCGGTGTCCCGATTCTTTCATTACTCTTAATTTCTCAATTCTTTGATTACTCAAGACCCAATGTAGTCAATGGACACCAGGAAATTTACACCGAAAACAAAAAATATATATATAGTTTTCGTTTCCTTATAGTTTCATATTTGTTAAAATTTATTTATTTATTTATTAATGTATACTATTATAAAATTCATGGCAAACTGTAGACACCAAATTTTTGTCAATTTTTAATATTTTCTTGAATTTTTTCTATTTATTAAGTTATTTATTTTCTTGCATTTTAAAGTGCATTTTTCTCATTTTTTGCAGGTTTGTTTAAAAGAAAAAGAAAAAAACAACAACAACAACAACAAAAACAAAAAACAAAACAAAAAGAAAATCAAAAAAATCATCATAATCATTTTCCCCACCAAATACACTTAACCCATTTCACACTCAATGGCCATGCTTCTTTCTTTTCATTAGGTGGGAAGACCATCATTTTTTGACAAGAAAAAAAACCAATTCCCCACCTTTTCTCCCATACACATCTCTCGGCTCTCTCCCTCACAGAACAAGAAGAAGAAAAACACTCCACCTTTTTGGGCTGAACTCTCACTCTCTCGGCTCTCTAAACTCAACAAGACAAAGCCACAACAAGAAAAAAAAAAAAACTCTCTCGGCTCTCTCTCTTGTCCCTCAACCGAAAAAAAGAAAAACTCCTCTCTCCCTCTCAGCTCTCCTCTCTCCCAATATTTTTCCAACACATTTTGCACACAACAAGGCAGCAACCGGTTGGATTGGAGCTTGGCAATTTCATCAAAAACTTTGGCAAAGGGACCAAACTCTTCATTGAGGTGTTTCTCTTCCTTTTTTCCAGCTTTTCTTTTTTTAATTAACTAGATTGAATGTATGTGTGGTTACTTTTTTTGTTGCTTTATTTTGCTGGTTTTTGTTGGTGTTGTATTGATGAAAATTTGGGAAATAGCTTGAGCTAGATTAGGGAAAAAGGAAATGTTTCTTGTGAATGCATGTTAATTGTTTGAAAAAGTACCAAAATGAAAAAAGGAATTTTAGGGACTATTTTGCCTTAATGTCATCTTTTGTTGTTGTTTTCTTGTTAACTAAGATAATAGTTGTATTGTTGAAGTTGCAAGGAGTGTTGTAGTATAAATTTTTTATTTTTTGGTGAAGATTTGAGGGTTTAAAAATAAGTAAAACTGGTCTGTCTTTTGCTTTTTGGATACTTTCAGGTCATTTTTTGTAAAAACTAACTCCAGAAATGGAATCTACGCGAAAATTTGAGTGGGAGGTGTATATTGGTGAAATTCGGTGACCGGGTGTGACGCCTCACTTCTCCCAAGGGCGAACCCAAGGGTATTCGCGGGACGCCGGCCCAACTCTCACCAGGACTCAAGGCAATTCAATTCGAACTTAACGATACATACCAAATACTACAAGTCAAAATGAAGAAAAGTCGCTTCCTTAACTAAATATTCAAATCTTACATCATGTTCACAAAAGATACATCAAGTCCCAAAATACAACCATTAAAAGTTGACTAAACATTTACAACCCACATTCCAATCAAAATTATAATCTAGCCGGCTTTTCCAAAATCTTCCAATCCAACCTGTTAAGGAAAACAAACTAATGAGATGAGCCAATACTCAGTGAGGCCAAGAAACACACATGCAAACACATAATCCAAGTAGCCACAAATTACATAGTAAGTAAAGCTATAAAATTCGAATAATTCATTTTTCGAACAGGAAAAATAAACAGAAACAATTCAAGGATACTGTAACTCTCAAGAGTTAAATTCCACGTAGTCGAGTCGAGTCGAAGTCTTGATCACATCTCACGTTGACACTCCGTCAACCAATAAGTATCAAATCCGTAGATACACCACTTTTCTTCGAATCCCGTCACCGTTACACCCCCTTATCGGGCCCGCTTATCAAAGTTTTGATAATACTCGAGTATATCATGGCAATACTGCACGAGTAATGGCGAGCAAGATCTCTCCAATTGATCATGCTCTACGAATATCTCATGGTTGGCTAAGTTTATCGACCAAGTCCATGCTGGCTCGATTCGCAAAGTTAACCAACGAGTTTGGGCGTCCCCCGAATACGAGTACGAATACGAATATAAGTCGATGAGCAACGCTCAAATCAACGATTCCAAATGAAAGACATTCAAAATTTGGCTCAAAATTACTGTTTTAGGCTTGCAAGATAGTTTCGAGGTTGGTTTTTGGCCAACTTTGGAAATTCGGAAAAATTCACACAATGTGAACTAGCATCTGAAATTCGGAACTAAATTAGAGTTACAATCAAAGTTTAAAACACAAAAATCAAAACAAGAATTGGAGTTTTGAGCACCAAGATATAGTAGCTCAGAATTGGTGAAAAAGTGAAACTGTTAAGCAAATTCCAGGTTTAAATCAAGTACTTTGGGACTTTGATTGAGTATCGAAATGGACTCTGAATGGCACCAAATTTGGTAGTATTACACTACCATATAAGGGCCATTCCTCTGTCAAATCTCATGGAAAAATACGTACGGGAAGTCAGTTAACAAAGTCACGAAAGTTTCTAAATTTTCAAGGCAAAACTGCCTTGTGCTACCATTTCCCTTTTCTAAATCATTTGGCTAATGAAATATTTTCAAACATGGTTCATTTGTGTAGACAATGTCTAAGTAATATTCAAGATACATTTTCTTAGGTGATTAACTCCAAGAATTTCGAAATAACAAGTCCCAAGTCAAGATTGGCCATTCGGCTAAGAGAAAAGGAAAAGTTTTCCAGATTCGAAGAGCAATTTCGGAACATCATTTGTATATAAAAATGGTCTTAGAATACCACCAAATTTTGTAAAATTAAACCTCCATATGAGGACTATTCCTCTATCAAATTTCATTTGAAAATTCATACGGGAGGGTAGTTAACTAAACCATCAAAGTTCAAGAAATTTCCCAAGGCAAAACTGTCTTCTAGCTCTTCTTTCCTTTTTAAACATTTTGTCCAATGCAACCAACCCAAATCTGGTTTATTTGTGAAACAAAGTCCAAGGAACATCTAATATAAAGTTTGGTAGATGTTGGACATCAAAGTTTCCAAAACAACAAGTCCCAAATCAAGCTAGGCCATTTAACTAGCCAAAAGAGGATTTTCAAGCAAAAATCCAGGTCTGTAATTTGGCCATAATTCACTCAATTCAACTTGGAATTGAGTGTGGTTGGTGGCGTTGGAAAACACATTCATAAAGCTACAATTTCTCAGAAGAAATCATTTTCAAAATCCATCCACAACTAGCTCATATTTGAGCCTTAAGTTGTAGTTCATGTTCTGCCCTGTAGTGAACCAATGAAACAGAACAGAAATTTTCAAACGAATGGTCTGGCTCACACAAGTGGAACCAGAACGTGCATTTTATACCAACAGAAAGCTGGGAATGTCTAGTTTCCATTGCCGCAAACGGTACTCGATTCCGACATTGGAGTAAAAAGATATAGCCGAAACAAAAACACTGCCTGGGTGAATACTGGAATAGTTTCCAGATTTCTAAGCTTTCGTAAATCCAACATTTGGGTAACCAAATCAAGTTATTTATCAATGGAACTTTTTACACACTCAATATAACATGTAAAAAACATAAACAAGCCATTAGAATATCAAAATTTTGCACCAAAGTGCTCGAACAAAGCAGGGGTAAAATGGTCACTTTTGGTTATTGCTCCACCTTGAGTTTCTATCAACAATCCAACATTAATCCACTAGTTTAGACACTAAATAAACATCATTACCAGCAAAACACCACAAATCAGTCCATACATCCAAGGTGAGAGTTCATAGAGCCCACACAACCAAATTTTCCTCAAAATAATGCTACCCACTAATATGCATGAGTATATATGAGCACAAGAACTTCCATAAACCAAGTTTTCAAGGTTTGATCGTTACCTACTTCACTTGGTGTGCAAAACAGAAATTTTTGGTCCCTCCTTGCTCCAAGAAAACCGTGAAAAGCTCCCCCTTTTTTAACAAGATACAATCTCCAAGTGTTCAACTAGGTGTACTTCAATTTTGGTTTGATTTGGTTGATGATTTGTGCAAGATTTGAAGATGGAAAATTGAAGAGCTCTTGGGTTATTTTTGCAGCTTGAAGACCGGCCAAGAGAGACTAGGAGAGAGAGTGTATTGATCAAATGAAGCTTCCAAGAGAAACTTTAATATGTGGCCCAAGTTGGTGCAAAAGTCAACTCCCCTTCGCGCGCATACGCGCGTGTTTTGTGATCGATTCCTCTCGAGTTTGTTTCACTAGTGCAATAAACCTCTGATACACTTATATTCATATTAATATTATTTACTCTTAGTTGTCCCAAAATAAGGGTCTAAAGTCCCTCAATTAAATCGCGCGTGTGAAAACGCGTACTTCCAATTTAGGCGCGGTAGAGTGAAACTTCCAATAAATTCTTATAACGATCGTACCACTAACTATCATTTGAGTACTTAAACATAAAAATACCTATTTTTAAGACCATGTTGAAAGTCTCCAATTCTCCAAGTTTATTGTACTCCAAAATCGGCTATAGTCTCCAAACGCGTATTCGCTGTTATCACTTAACGAGATTCCAAAAATTAATTTTTGAAACAAGTCACTTTTAAAATATAATGAGGCTATAATTCCATGTAATTAGGTCTAATAAGATTAGAAAATAATATTCGAAGTAAATGGCCAAATAAATATTTAAATGAGCTAGTAATAAGAGTTTAAAAATAGAAAATTCTGCGAGTCTTCACATGAGTCGAGTGTTAATTCCTCAATTAACCTTTCTTAATCAACTATTGATCATTCTTAATTCTTCAATATTAATACACTCCCGATTCAAGTATATCCGCGAAAAACGCGTACTCGTTGTTTCGAACTAAACGAATTTTCAAAAAGTGAATTTTTCCAACAAAACGCTTTAAAAATATAAAAGAGGCGTCGTTCCATATAAATGGATTTTAAATGATCGAAATAAATAATTTGGAGTAAAATGAGTAAATAAATATTTAAGTAAACTACTAATATTCGATAAAATAAAAATTTTTTTTTCGGGTCCTCACACCGGGGAGGTCGCCGGCCGCCACCATGGCCGCCAACTGAAGTGAGCTTCGGATGGCCAGAGGAGAAGAAGAAACGAATGGGAAAGAAAGAAAAGAAAGGAAAGAAAAGAAAAGAAAAAAAAGGAAAAAGGAAAGTGAGTTGGGCTAAGTTTTATTTTTTTTTTGGTGGGCTTGTTTCTTATTTGCGGTTGGGCTAGAAGGTCAGACCCATGCTTTATTTTGGTTGGGTTTGAGTTATAAAAGACGGGCTGGCCTGTGTGTTTGGTCTTGGATTTTCGGCTGGGCTTGGGTAATGTTCGGCCCAAAGAAATAAATGATGGCCCGATGGCCTTTTCTTGCCCAAATCAGAAACCAAAATTTACACTTTTACCCCTGATCTTTGAAATAGTTTACTTTGGCCCAGAACATCTTAAATTTGTTTCACTTAGGTCCTTAAATTAATTGTATTTTGGTCCCTGAATTTTATCTTTTATTTAATTTTGACCCCCTAGACTTTGAACAATTATATTTTTGACCTCAAAAGTTTTTCCATTTTTGCAATTCCGTCCCTAGTGAATTTTGACTCTCTTTATTATGATTGTTTCTTTTCTTTAATAGCTAATTATGTTACTTTTGAATATATTTAATTTGTAATTTTTAGATGTTCTTAAGTTGCTTTAAATTTGATATATTAATGTGAATTTAATATTTTATCATTATTATTATTTTCAATTAAATTGGTGCCATGATTCTTTTGTTCATTTTGAGTATAAATAGGGCAATTTGACTTTCATTTAGTCACCACTTCAAAAGGGAGGTACCCCTATTATTATTTAAATGTCAATTACGTGCTTTTATGTGCTCTTACGTGTTCCTATGTGTTTATGTATTTTTATATGCTTTATTTGTTTGATTTAAATGTTCATTCAAATTTTCTTATATTTGTTTTGTTAATTTTTATAATTATTTGAGAAGCATTCAAATACCTCAAAAATGTAATAGACAGGATAACTAGATTTGTTAAATTATATTTCCCTATTTTAGATTGTAGTTAGACTCCCCGTTGTAATAGATAGGGTTTGCGTGTTTATGTGGTTTATGTGCTATGTGTCTTATCCGCTTTTCTTAGGATTTTTGCATCTAGATATTATGTTTACGTGTTATGTGCTACGTGTTCTTATGTGCTTATTTGTTTTAATTTATGCTTTATTTGTTTTACTATGAATTATTAATGCATGATGTCACCACACTAGTCCAACGCTAGTTGTGGCTTCTCCCTCCGCTTACTTGGTAATCCAACGCTAGTAAAGATTTTTAGAAATGTGCTAATCTAATGCTAGACCCTTTAGATCGTCTTGCATTAAATTCATTTTTGTGTGATATTCATTATATTTTCATGCATATTTTCATTTTTAGGATCTTTTCTCATTTGCATGATATTCCCTATTATATTATCCCATATCCTCTAAATGTATTAATCATATCATTTAGAATTGCATTTCATTTAAGAAATTGTAGAATAAGTTAGTTCATTTGCTTATTCATATTAGGAGAATTATTCTTTGAACATGGATATTGGTGATTATAACTCTTTAGTTTAAATATCCCATCGATCCCAGTATAAGAAAATTATGTCACGAGTTTTGCCTCCCGTACCCATTATGTTGCATTCCTATTATTTGGCCACTTGTATCTAGATATATAATTTAAGTTTCTTTTTTTTTCTTTTTTTTTCTTTTCATGCATGCTCGTGACCCCTTCAAGAAATTATTTTGGTCTTCGCAATCAATGCGATTGGTATCAATTAAACTCTTGAATGGATATTTTGTCCCTTTCGATATTTTTATAAATTTAGATTTGCATTAATATAGGAAACATTCAAATATGATAAATTTAAGGGTTAGATTAGAAAAATTTTGACTAAATCTCGCAACTAACTTAGATTAGGTTGAAAGGGTGCCTTGCGTTTGAGTTAATCGAACCTTAGTCTTCCCTTTCATCAATCGTGATTCCCGAACCTATTTTCTTTTGTTTTTCAAAGACCTGGAATTGTCGAAAAGGGTTTTATTTTATTTTATTTTTGTCAAAAAATATTTTTGAGTGACTTGGTACACCAAAACTCAATACCAAGTAGCGACTCCTCTTTTTTCTTAAAAACCCTTTTAGACTAAATTTTGGATCCAAACTGTCGCATTCTTTAAAGTCCCATTTTAGATCCTTTTTCACTTATTTTTAATAAAATCACATCTTTTGCAAACACTCCATCTTATTTCCATCGCAAAATGGGGCGCGACAATTTGGCGACTCCACTGGGGACGCTAGAGAGTCCAAACATTTGGTTTAGTTGTCTTTCTCTTTTTAACCCTTTTATTTATCATATTTAGATGTTTTAGGTTGCATTTTTCTTTTTTAGGAAGTTTTGCATTTCATACTCGTATTCATTGTAAGGATCGAAGACAACCAAATAGAAGAGATAAACAATGTAAAGATCACAAATATAACAATAAGTAAATAAAAAGGAAAGAATTGCAAACCAATTAACTACCCAACTCCTCTTGAGCTTGTAGATTAATTCAAACAAGTTTCTTCAAGTTGATGAATTACAATCACTCTTGTGTACAAAGGAAGGTTCACCTCCTCCTTACCCTGAATTCCACTCGGTCAAGTTAGAAAATTTTACTATCCCTCAAGATAACCCTCACAAAGTTACACTCATGAAATATTCACTCACAAATGAAAAGTTTACAATGAACCTCATACCACTAAAACTACAAATCTTCCTTGAAGAGTATTTTCTCACTAAAATCACTCTAGATCTTTTGTATCTTCAGTGTGCAAAAGTTATTTGAAGATTCTAACCATACTCTATTTATAGGAGACCAACAAAGTGTTTCATTAATGCTTCCAAGGAATAGAAAGTAGCTGAACAGTCAACTAGCCATTGGAGTATTGGACGTCCGGTACTCCTGTTTTTTGCGTCCGACAGCAGGCAGTGAGTTTGAAAAATTTTCTTCAATTCAATCGGACGTCCGGTGCAAGCTCTTTGTGCGTCCGACAGCAAACAAAGAGATTTGAGAAATCATCTTGTTTCTATCGAACGTCCGGTGGAGACATATTCAGCGTCCGATGGTTTCGTCGACTTTGAAGGATCCTATCGGACGTCCGATGCTTGCGTCCGATCGAGGTCAGTGATCCAGGGGGAATGTCTTATTTCCTTCGGACGTCCGGTGGTGGAGTTCTTCATGCGTCCGAAGTTACGCAATGATTATCGGATGTCCGATCCAAGCGTCCGACAGCTTTCAGCGGTCTTTGTCCCTTTTAATTGCACTTGATTTTTGAATCTGATTTGTTTCACAACTGAAAATATTTCTTGAAGAGATATTAGTATTATCCATTGTTTTGTAAACATTAAAAGTTAGGGACCAAGGTCAACATTCTCCCCCTTTTTGATGATGACAAAACAATGGATGGAAGAAGGAAAAAGATTGAGCATATGAGTATAAGCTCCCCCTCACTAATTGCATCCAAACTTATAATTTCAGAATAACTCTCCCTTACATATAGCATCCATTTCAGAATAACTCCCCCTTACACATAGCATCCATTTCTTCCCCTTTTTGTCATCATAAGATGAGAGTAAAAATCTCATATCGTAATCCAGCAACAATAACAGAGAATCCAATATTCCAAACAAAAATAGAGAAATGATACTAGAATTCAGCAATCACCAACATACCAATATATCACAGAGACTTGATACCAAAAGAAATACCAACATATCACAGAGAGTTTAACAAAGCAAATCATCATTAGATCAGAATTGTTCTTTTTTCTCCCCTTTTGACATCATATAAATTCAATAATATTCAAAAATATCAAGGAAAACTCAATTCAAAGTATCAGAAACATCAAAAGAAAATTACAAAAAAGTATTATGAACAAGAATCTCACCAATTTTACCAATATTTTCTACTTGTTAGAGTTAGCATCATGTCTAACTATCCAAATGCATTTCATGCCTCTTCTCATGTTCTTTCTCACATAACAATCACTATTCATATGACCTTTTTGACAACAAAAATTACACATAATCAAAGGATTATTTACATGAACAGGTTTAATAAATCTTACTTATCTTCTCTTATAAATAGCAAATTCATTTGCACCAGAATTTAACTTCTTCTCATGAGTGCCAAAATGAGCCTTTGATTTATTACCTTGAAAACAGTCTTATTTTTTATGTTGGAGCAATTCATTTAAATTATCCATTCTTCTTTTCAAATCACCTTGTTCCTTTTTGAACATTTCACAAAATTTTGTTTTTCTATCAAACTCAAAGTGTAAAACAGTCTCACTCTTTTTTAAGAAATTACTTTCAGTTCTCAGTTTTTTAATTTCTTGAAAAAGACGTGCATTGTCCTGAAGAAGAAAACTAATTTTATGTTTTAATTCCTTGTTTCTAGCATAAGATTCTTTCAAACTATCATGCAATTTTATAATGAAAGATTCAAGATCATCATCAATTTCATCATCACTTTCAAATTGAGAGTTAGAAGATGTCACATCTTCATCTCCAATGGCCATAAAAGCCAATTGAACAGATTTTTCTTCCTCTTCAACTCCACCTTCTGAGTTGCAGTCATTCCAAGTGATCTGGAAGTTGTTAAACTTTGGTTTTCGTTCAATTTTTTCTTCTTTCTTTTTCTTCATTGGACACTTGCTCGCATAGTGTCCAGGTTGGCCGCACTCGAAGCATTTGTCAGTTTGTTTCTTATTGAACTCTTGCTTCCCTTTGTTTCTTGAGTTGTTGAACTGATTTGGGAATGAATTGCTGATCCTCCTTTTCTGAATCTCCTCTTGTTGAGAATTCTCTTGAAACTTTTCGTGATGAGTGCAATATCACTGTCATCACCTTCCATGTTATCTTCATCTAAGGAGGCTGAATCATCTTCATCTTGTGAGACTTTTAGAGCAATACTCTTTCTCACCTTTGTGTCTTCTTTCTCTTGCACTTTGGACTTAAATTTCAACTCATAAGAGGTTAGAGAATTTACAAGAGATTCAATAGGCATTGAATTCAGATCTCTTGCCTCTTCAATAGCAGTCACTTTATTTTTCCAATCATTAGACAGAGCATTCAAGATTTTTCTATTTTTCTCTCCTAAGGTATATTTCTTTTCTAGAACCTCTAAATGTTTAATAAGATCATTGAATCTACAATACATTTGATCAATATTTTCATGAGGTTCCATTTTAAACGACTCATATTTGGTAACTAAGATAGATTTCTTTTATTCTCTAACATTCTCACTACCTTCATGAATTTCTTTCAGTTTGTCCCAAATTTCTTTAGCTGACTTGCAACCCTTGACTCTAATAGATTCATTTGAGTCTAAAGCACAATATAACACATTCATGACTTTTGCATTTAAGGTGAGATGAGCTCTATCCACAACAGTCAGTTCATTTCTAGTTTTTGGTCTAGATCTATGAGTATTTTCATTTATAAGAGAGGAATCATATGGACCTTCACTAATAATAAACCACAATTCAATATCAATCGATTGCAAAAACATAATCATTCTTTCTTTCCAACTCACATAATTCGATCCATTAAACATAAGTGGTCTAATGACAGAATGTCCTTCAAAAAATATGGCATTATTGGTTGTCATCTTTACTCCTAAGCCGCTTGAGTTTAATCTCTAGGAGACCAAACTCTGATACTAATTGTAAGGATCGAAGACAACCAAGTAGAAGAGATAAACAATGTAAAGATCACAAATATAACAATAAGTAAATAAAAAGGAAAGAATTACAAACCAATTAACTACCCAATTCCTCTTGAGCTTGTAGATTAATTCAAACAAGTTTCTTCAAATTGATGAATTACAATCACTCTTGTGTACAAACGAAGGTTCACCTCCTCTTTACCCCGAACTCCACTCGGTCAAGTTAGGAAGTTTTACTATCCCTCAAGACAACCCTCACAGAGCTACACTCATGAAGTATTCACTTACAAATGAAAAGTTTACAATGATCTCACACCATTAAGACTACAAATCTTCCTTGAAGAGTATTTTCTCACTAAAATCACTCTAAATCTTTTGTATCTTCAGTATGCAAAAGTTATTTGAAGATTCTAACCATACTCTATTTATAGGAGACCAACAAAGTGCTTCATTAATGCTTCCAACGGATAGAAAGTAGCTGAACAGTCAACTAGCCGTTGGAGTATTGGACGTCCGGTACTCCTGTTTTTTGAGTCCGACAGCAAGCAGTGAGTTTGAGAAATTTTCTTCAATTCTATCGGACGTCCAGTGCAAGCTCTTTATGCGTCCGACAGCAAATAAAGAGATTTGAGAAATCATCTTGTTTCTATCGAACGTCCGGTGGAGACATATTCAGCGTCCGATGGTTTCGTCAACTTTGAAGGATCCTATCGGACGTCCGATGCTTGCATCCGATCGAGGTCAGTGATCCAGGGGGAATGTCTTATTTCCTTCGGACGTCCGGTGGTGGAGTTCTTCATGCGTCCGAAGTTACGCAATGATTATCGGACGTCCGATCCAAGCGTCCGACAACTTTCAGCAGTTTTTGTCCCTTTCAATTGCACTTGATTTTTGAATCTGATTTGCTTCACAATTGAAAATATTTCTTTAAGAGATATTAGTATTATCCATTGTTTTGTAAACATCAAAAGTTAGGGACCAAGGTCAACATTCGTTCATCGTTTCTCGTGTATGTGATGAATGGTTTATTTCCTTACTTTTGTTTATTTACTTATTCGTTTTGCACTTTGCATTTGGGGTGGGAAATTTTACCTTAGAGTCTTCATGTGCATTTAACGTTAATCCCTCCCCTCAAAGGAGCACTTCATATGTGCATACGCTATTTATGTACAACCCTACATCTTATTTTTCTTTTTAGTGGTTGTTACACCACTCCTCCCTGTTAGGATTAGAATCGATTCACTTGGACATGTGGCCGCGGCACGACGTGCACATACCAATGTCTGGGGGATCACTCGAGCCACCGACTAAGGGCTTTGGAATTGATAACCCTTCGCCCTTTTGTCTGAAGGTCTGGGAACCTGAAACTTTATCGAATCTAGATGCATTAGTGAGCCCAACCTCATGCATCAATTTAGAAATCACTTAGGATAGAGCCTTCACCTACCCAATTAAGAACACTAGATACGAGAGGAGGGATTCCACCCTTCTTTCTTTGCTTTCTTTATGTTTTATTTTCTTGTTCCAACGTGCTATGTGTTATTTGTTGAACTAACCTCTCCTTGTTTTCTCTTTTTTCTGCACACACAAACCTTAAAAATAAGAGTTCTGACGTGATACTCGTTAAGGACAGACCGCCTTTTGTAAATAGCACGTTTACATTTCAGTCCATTGTATGTATATATATGCATGTCATTTTAGGCTAACCCCAACATCTAAATGGGGCACCCTTAGATCATGTTTCAATTACCGTATTGCATTGCATATTTACTCATTTTAATAAACTGGCAGCATGTATTAACATTAGAGAGAATGCCATATAGAGAATCCCACGTTAGGAACAAGCCATCTTTTGTCTCGGATATATAATCTAAGGAGACTTGCATGTTTATATTTTTGTACCATCCAAAGAAGTAGTGCACAAGGTAAGGTAGGATCTGATCCCTTCCACGATGATGGCATTGAGAATGATGGAACAATTTTTGCGCATTAGAATATGAGTCTTTAATAATCATTTTTTGGCCATTTTGTCAAAACTGGTAAAATTCCTTGCATAAAGGACATTAAATTGAAGAAATTCACAAATAATTTCTCATTGTTGAAATAATAAATATATCGAGGCCAAATCTTGATTTGAAAAGGCTCATAGACTAATGCATTGCAATAAAATTTGTGAGTTTTGAAACTACAAATGGGAGAGCAATCCAGTCGATTTTTTGAATAAATCGTCAATTCTATCCAATCCATTTGACCAGTTTATTTACTTTTAGGACAATCCAACCAATTTTGAATAAATTCTCAATTTCATTCAATCCATTTGATCCATTCATTCGCTTTTAGGATAATTCAGACAATTTTGAATAAATCATCAATTTCATCCAATTCGTTATTCTTCTTTAGGACAATTCAGTCAATTTTTTAATAAATCATCAATTTCATCCAATTCATTTGATCAATTTTATTCACTTTTAGGATAATCCAGTCAATTTTTGAACTAACCATCAATTTCATTCGATCCATTTAACCCGTTTATTCTCTTTTAAAGTTTCGATCTATGGTTCACCGAAGAAACTAGTCGAGACATTTCAATCCTTTCAAAAATAAGTTTTTCACATTAAATTGATTTTTAATATCACTTTATGTGTCAATCAAAGCAATCAATCCATTCGAACTTTGTCCTCATTTTGTTAGGACAAATTGTTTCTTGTCACTCCAATTAGTCAAATTTTTCAAAATTGTCTTTTATTCGAATCTCAATAAGTCGATCGGATCCATCAGATATTGTATGGTGCCTACCCCAGAGGATTGCATTTTTCATGTTAGGCCAACCCTTAGCATAAAAGGGCTCCCTTATAGGACATGCATACCGATTTTATAGTTTTGTTTACTAACTCTGGGTATTTTTCTTTTATTTTTTTCCCTCCTCCACATTTATAAAAGATGTTTTAATAGGGTAAAAAAATATTTTTTCTTATATCTGATAATATTTTTGGTCTATAAGTTTTGAAAATTACAAATGTTACTTGATTTTTGGGCAGATCCTGCAATGTAGAAAAAAAAAGAAAACAAAAAAAATGAAAATGAAAAATCCATTTGAAAATGTTAGTCTAAAGCATCTCAAAAATCTCTTGATTCATTGTTTTTAATACATTTTGTCTGAAAAGATAGAAAGAAAGTGTGTATATATATATACACATATGAAAATGTATTTTTTAAAGATTTTTCTTTTCTCATATGTATTATATTTGAGTAAAAAAAAAAGAAGAAATTTTGAAACATTTGAATAATAAAGTTTTTATTTAGATAATTATTGTTTTATATTCATTCTTTAATTGCTCATTGGGAGATTTCATGATGAATTCTAAGAAATAAGACTAAATTGAGATTTTTCAATCTCTTGTTTAAAAAATTCACGAGTGTATGTCCAATTCTCAAAAATCTTTGTATACACTAAATTTATGGGCTAAACTATTCAATGAGAGTAGTCGAAAACAAAAGGGGTCACTCAAATTTGATAGTTTGTCATGAAAGATCAACCCTGACACTTTTCTTTTTCATTTTTGTCCACTTCTATTGAACCTCCAAAATCAGTCGCATTAGTCGACTAGCTTCAAAGTGAAACAATTTTATCATGAAAATGTCCAGTGTGTCTAACCAGATTAAATTCACATCTGAGTGAAAGCAAAAATGTACATTACTTCTTATTTGTTTTGAAATTTTGGAATGATACTTTAGGCTTTCGTTTCTCTATCTATACAGATTTTATCATTTGTTTTCCCATTTGAGACTCTAAAAAAAATAGAATTTCGTTTCAAATAAAAGCCTCAATGATCGTGACCCTACCTGAAAAATTTTTCAAATGTCAAAAGGGGATGGATTCTCCCAACGGGCTATCCTTTACTTTGGTTGTCATGAGAAATAAGAAAGATGCTTTGGCCATCGTTTCTACCATCTAAATACTTTTTATTCTTTGCATCCTTATTTGAGCTTTAAATTAATGGTTCATTGCAAAAGCACTTATGATTGCACCCCATACCGGGGAAGGAGATTCGAGAATTGAAAAAAATGGCAAAGATGCTCAAAATTTTTGAAAAAGACATCAAATAAAGAAAAAGAGTGAAAGAAAAAAAAGAAGAGAAGAGAAAAATTACAAGTTGGGGGAATTTGACTCTACCATTGATATTTTGATCTTCAATTTTAGAAAGAAAGATGGGTCATCTATACTCTAAAATTAGGGAGTTTTGAATTCTGTCATTGGCATTTGGGATCTCAGCAATTGAAAAAAAAAACAACGAGAAACAAAGAAAAAATGTGAGAAAAAAAAATGATGAATGATGAAATGAAAAAAAAATGTAAAGACATCCAATGCTGAATTCCCTCTAGTGATAAAAAAAAAAGAGAGAGTCAAAATGGGGTCCCGGGGTTTGAGTCCAAAACTGGGGCAATTTTTTGGAAGGAATGCGATCTTAAGTGCATTTTTCTTGAAAATTTTATTTCTTTTAGCTATCGTTGTCAAGCCACATTACAAGCTCATAAAGTCCATTTTTGACTTATCTTTCATGACAATTTGAGGTGAAAATCTTGCCTCTAAGGAACCTACCAATCACTCGTGATTATAAGGCCATAAGTTGTTTCCGTATGTTTAGCTATCGTTTCTATTCATACATTATAAGCCCATAGAGTTTATATGTTGACTGAATTTTCTTAAAAAATAAGGGTGATAAACTATTTGTTTTCATCAAGATGTGATATTGAATGTGTTAGATACAATCTAGGCACAAAACAAGACAAATCCTGACCTATCATTTCTCCCTGAGCCATCTCAAAAGTAGGAATAATATTTGTTTGTTCGATCCTAAAGGATGAACTAATAAGAAAAGTGACCACTCTCTCTAAACACCGATCCTAAAATGAGGAAGAGATCTTTTGCAATTTGGTCTTATTTTGAGAGATTTATCATGGAATATTCTATATGAGTTTGGATATGACATTTAAATTTTTCATTTGAAAAATATAGTTTCTATTCACATTGCATGTGATTAATTTGCAACTAAAATAAACCCAAATTGGGGCAAATTTTTTGTAATATATTTGTGAGATTTTGTCAAATAAATTCACATTGAGGCAAAACTTT
Source organism: Coffea arabica (assembly GCF_036785885.1). Taxonomy (NCBI): domain Eukaryota; kingdom Viridiplantae; phylum Streptophyta; class Magnoliopsida; order Gentianales; family Rubiaceae; genus Coffea; species Coffea arabica. The sequence continues at coordinate 49,184,638 of NC_092321.1, forward strand.
ATAATACATTTGTAGGGTATGTCCAAGATCAAGTATATTTTTCAAAATTTGATAATTCAACACTTTGCATGAATCTTAATTGTTGTATCATTGCAAAAAAAAAAAGAAGAATTTTGAAAATTTCAAATGCTGTGAAAAATCCTCTTGTGCGAGTGTTTATAGTTGAGATCGAGGAAAAAGTGCAATTCAAAACTTGCAAATTTGGAGGTCAATCACGAATAAAAAAAATGGGGCAATAATACTACCTTGCAAAGTGGAGAATCGGTTATTTGTTCAAAAGGAATACATACTTCGGCAGCCAACTTGAAAAAAAAAAGAGAGAGAAAAGAAAAAAATGAAAAAAGAAAAGAAAAAAAGGAATAAAAAAAAGGAAAAAAAAGAAAAAAAGGGGAATGGAAAAAAAAGAGAAAATAAAAAAATAAAAAAAAAGAAAGAGAAAAGAAAAAGGGGGAATAAAAAAAAAGAAAGAGAAAAAAAAAGGAAGAAGAAAAAAAAAGGAAAAAAGAAGAAAGAAGAAAAGAAAAGGGGGAGTGGAAAAAGATAAAAAAAGAAGAAAAAGAGAGTTTTTCCTTCAATTTTGTAAATGTTTGCTGTTGAATTTTGGGAGCTCACTTGGAGATTATATTGCTAAGTTGGGGCAACACCTTATCCTCTTATGCTGCGAATGTAAGTGGTAATACCTGACAAAATTGGGATCCCGTCCTTGCGTATTTTGACGAAGGCTCAGGTAGGAGAAAATCAAATGGATCAAGGAGCACAATGAATTGCTATCTCCAATGGATGAAAAAGAGGTTGAATGTTATTTGTCATGGACAATACTATCAACAAAGGATGATTCATTGTTTATGACAAGAAAGACAAATTTCGCTTATTTAAAATAAGGGATAAAGTTTTGAACCAAATTCTTTCGATTCAAGAAGAGGTTAAAGAAAAGTTTGCTCCAGCTTGGCAAGGGCCATTTATTGTTCAAAGAGTGCTATCCGGAGGAACGCCCATTCTCACAGAACTAGATGGACAGGTTTTTCCTCTGCCAATCAATTTAGACATGTGTAAGAAATTCTTTATCTGATTATGTGATTTTTCTTTTTGAGATACCATCTAGGGTGGATTAAAGGCGAGCCTTCTTCTTTTCTCTTTGAACATCTTACCCCTGATTTTTCCCTTTGAACCTTCAGAATAACTTAATCATTCGTTTGATAGCCCCCTAAAGATTGCAAACCCCACACCGGGGCAAATTTTATCTCCTATTTGTCATAAAAAAAGAGAAGAAAAAAGAAAAGGAAAAAACATTCAAAAGCCAAATTGGGGCAATTTTTTCAGTTTAATACCCTCATACTGGGGCAAATATTGATAGAACGTGATCTTAGGGTTTTTGAAACCTCTTTGAAGATTTTGCTCTCAAACCTTAACATTTCTTCCACACCCCACCTGACCCCATCATAAAAAATTATGAAATTCCGACCTCCGCCTTAGTAGTATCTCTAATAAAAATCACTTAATCAAATGGCAAATGATGTCAATACACCTTCACCAATTTTGCATAGGAAGGATTGTCGCATTGATGTCATCATTTCTTAAAACACATTTTTGAGTTGATAAAGGTTGTTGACAAGATTTGTTCATTAAGTGAAAACCTGAAAGGATGTCTTCTTAAAAAAAAAAAAAAGAACAAAAAGAAAAATGTAAAAAGAAGAAAAAAAGAGAAAAAAGAAAAGAAAAAGAGGGGTGACTTTAGTGAAAATCCGAAAGGCTAAGGTCATCAATGTAAGGCCTTGGAGCACAAGAGAATCATGAATGAAAAGCATAGTGTTGAAACTTGAAATGGGCATTCATTCAAATATGGTCATTAGAAAGAGTTGATTTGTGATACAAAGTGAAATATGGCTGACTGATGTTAGGAAAATGAGAAGATTCAACACAAGCTAAAGCACAACTCTTGAGGAGCAGTTTTGACATCGAAAGATCAATGCTTGCATGGTTCTCAGGGCCAAAAGGAGTACAAAGAATCACATGGTTTTGATATCATATGATCACTCTTTTTGCTCTTTCGAAAACATGAAAAATGCGGTCTTTGTTAAGCATGATTTACACTGAGGAAAATATCAAAAGGAATGAGCTCCAATTTTGGTAATACATTCCAAATTGATTTTGTGAAAAAAAAAGAAGAAAAGAAAAGAAAGAGAGTCTTTAAAAAGCGAGAGCACAGTGACATATGTATGTACCTCTCAAATCTCTGTAAGGGAGAGTTGTCATTAGTATTCTTCAAATTTAAAACTTCGTCATTTTTTATTTTTTTCAAAAAAAAAATAAAAAAATGTGTGTGTTTCTTTCATTTCTTATAAAGTTTGAAAAAAAAAAGATTACAAATCCACCAACTTGAGCAACAATGTCAAAATGCAAAGCAGATGATTGGTTGTACAAAATTTATTCAAACTGAGTCAATTTTTGAAATGATTTTTCAGGTAAGTATTCAAGAACTTTTTCATGCAATAACGTGTTTTTCTATCACCGTTAGTATCGAGTTCATCTCACTAACGTATGTTGTGTTTTTTTTATCACCGTTAGCATCGGGTGGTCCAACCCACTAACGTGTTTTTCATTCACCGTTAACATCGAGTTTATCTCACTAACGTGTGTTGTGTCTTTTTATCACCGTTAGCATCGGGTCCAACCTACTAACGTGTTTTTCTGTCAACGTTAGTATCGAGTACATCTCATTAACGTGTGTTCTGTTTTTCTTTCACCGTTAGCATCGAGTTTATCTCACTAACGTGTGTTGTGTCTTTTTATCACCGTTAGCATCGGGTCCAACCCATTAACGTGTTTTTCTTTAACCGTTAGCATCGAGTTTATCTCACTAATGTGTGTTATATTTTTCTATCACCGTTAGCATCGCGTCAAACCCACTAACGTATTTTTCTGTCACCGTTAGCATCGAGTTTATCTCATTAACGTGTATTGTGTTTTTGTATCACCGTTAGCATCGGGTGGTCCAACACACTAACATTTTATTGGGTTCGAATCTTATCCCATCAATCTATCTCTCTTCTTGACAATTTAATTTTCTGTTGGTGAGTTTCAGCGTCCACCGCGCACCCTTCTATCTCCCGTTCTTGGCAATTTAATTTCCTGTTGGAGCGTAATCGCGTCCCTCCGAGCATCTTTTTCTAGAAAATCAAATTTAATTTTCTGTTGGTGAGTCTCAGCGTCCACCGCGCACCCTTCTACCTCCCCTTCTTGACAGATCGGAAGATCAAATTTAATTTTCTATTGGTGAGTTTCAGCGTCCACCGCGCACCCTTCTACCTCTCCTTCTTGACAATTTAATTTTCTGTTGATGAGTCTCAGGGTCCACCGCGCACCCTTCTGCCTCCCCTTCTTGACAGATCAGAAGATCAAATTTAATTTTCTGTTGGTGAGTCTCAGCGTCCACCGCGCACCCTTCTATCTCCCCTTCTTGACAGATCGGAAGATCAAATTTAATTTTCTATTGGTGAGTTTCAGCGTCCACCGCGCACCCTTCTACCTCTCCTTCTTGACAACACCGCGCACCTTTCTATCTCCCTTCTTGACAATTTAATTTCTTGTTGTTGAGTTTTAGCGTCCACCACGCACCCTTCTACCTCCCCTTCTTGACAGATCAGAAGATCAAATTTAATTTTCTGTTGGTGAGTCTCAGCGTCCACCGCGCACCCTTCTATCTCCCTTCTTGACAATTTAATCTCTTGTTGGTGAGTCTCAGCATCCACCGCGCACCCTTCTTGACAGATCGGAAGATCAAATTTAATTTTCTGTTGGTGAGTCTCGGCGTCCATCGTGCACCCTTCTATCTCCCTTCTTTGACAATCAAATTTAATTTTCTGTTGGTGAGTCTCAGCGTTCACCGCGCACCCTTCTACCTTCCCTTCTTGACAATTTAATTTCTTGTTGGTGATTCTCAGCGTGCACCGTGCACCCTTCTACCTCCCTTTCTTGACAGATCAGAAGATCAAATTTAATTTTCTGTTGGTGAGTCTCAGCGTCCACCGCGCACCCTTCTATCTCCCTTCTTGACAATTTAATTTCTTGTTGGTGAGTCTCAACATCCACCGCGCACCCTTCTACCCCTTTTTGACAAATAAAAAAAAAATCAAATTTAATTTTACGTTGGTGAGTCTCAGCGTCCACCGCGCGCTCTTCTACCCCTTCTTGGAGCGTAATCGCGTCCCTCCGCGCATCTTTTTCTAGTTATGACAAGCTACTTATCTTGACTGTTTTGATTAACAATTGCGCTTTCTCATTCATTTTGTGTTTCATGTTTAGAAGTTCTGAGAGCTCAGACTTTTTCAACTTTGCAAAGATCACAGATGGTCAATGCACTTGTTTCATTGTGGTTCACTTGTATTCGAACTATGTTTAACCTGATTCCCTTGGCGGAATACGTAGGCAACTCTACATGAGTTCGGTCACGTATCTTGTAATTTCACTATATCTTTTGTTCAATAATTTCAGTCAAATGTTGGTTTGTTTATTTTAACTCAGGTGCAGTTAGAAGAGACAGGTAAGCAATTTGGTGTCTACAGCTTGCCCCTCTTTGTCTAGAGTTTCAAAGAGGGGCAAGCTGTAGACACCAAATTTTTATCAATTTTTAATATTTTCTTGAATTTTTTCTATTTATTAAGTTATTTATTTTCTTGCATTTTAAAGTGCATTTTTCTCATTTTTTGCAGGTTTGTTTAGAAGAAAAAGAAAAAAAAAACAACAACAACAAAAAAGAAAATCAAAAAAATCATCATAATCATTTTCCCCACCAAATACACTTAACCAATTTCACACTCAATGGCTATGCTTCTTTCTTTTCATTAGGTGGGAAGACCATCATTTTTTGACAAGAAAAAAAACCAATTCCCCACCTTTTCTCCCATACACATCTCTCGGCTCTCTCCCTCACAGAACAAGAAGAAGAAAAGCACTCCACCTATTTGGGTTGAACTCTCACTCTCTCGGCTCTCTAAACTCAACAAGACAAAGCCACAACAAGAAAAAAAAAAAAAAAAAAACTCTCTCGGCTCTCTCTCTTGTCCCTTAACCAAAAAAAAAAGAAAAACTCCTCTCTCCCTCTCGGCTCTCCTCTCTCCCAATATTTTTCCAACACATTTTGCACACAACAAGGCAGCAACCGGTTGGATTGGAGCTTGGCAATTTCATCAAAAACTTTGGCAAAGGGACCAAACTCTTCATTGAGGTGTTTCTCTTCCTTTTTTCCAGCTTTTCTTTTTTAATTAACTAGATTGAATGTATGTGTGGTTACTTTTTTTGTTGCTTTATTTTGCTGGTTTTTGTTGGTGTTGTATTGATGAAAATTTGGGAAATAGCTTGAGCTAGATTAGGGAAAAAGGAAATATTTCTTGTGAATGCATGTTAATTGTTTGAAAAAGTGCCAAAATGAAAAAAAGGAATTTTAGGGACTGTTTTGCCTTAATGTCGTCTTTTGTTGTTGTTTTCTTGTTAACTAAGATCATAGTTGTATTGTTGAAGTTGCAAGGAGTGTTGTAGTATAAATTTTTTGTTTTTTGGTAAAGATTTGAGGGTTTAAAAATAAGTAAAATTGGTCAGTATTTTGCTTTTTGGATACTTTCGGGTCGTTTTTTTGTAAAAACTAACTCCGAAAATGGAATCTACGCGAAAATTTGAGTGGAAGGTGTATATTGGTGAAATTCGGTGACCGGGGAGGTCGCCGGCGACCGCCGGTGGCGCCATGGCCGTCAACTGAAGTGAGCTTCGGATGACCAGAGGAGAAGAAGAAACGAATGGGGAAGAAGAAACGAATGGGGAAGAAAGAAAAGAAAGGAAAGAAAAGAAAAAAAAAAGGAAAAAGGAAAGTGAGTTGGGCTAAGTTTTAATTTTTTTTTTGGTGGGCTTGTTTCTTATTTGCGGTTGGGCTAGAAGATCAGACCCATGCTTTATTTTGGTTGGGTTTGAGTTATAAAAGACGGGCTGGCCTGTGTGTTTAGTCTTGGATTTTCGGCTGGGCTTGGGTAATGTTCGGCCCAAAGAAATAAATGATGGCCCGATGGCCTTTTTCTTGCTCAAATCAGAAACCGAAATTTGCACTTTTACCCCTGATCTTTGGAATAGTTTTACTTTGGCCCAGAACATCTTAAATTTGTTTCACTTAGGTCCTTAAATTAATTGTATTTTGGTCCCTGAATTTTATCTTTTATTTAATTTTGACCCCCTATACTTTGAACAATTATATTTTTGACCTCAAAAGTTTTTTCATTTTTGCAATTTCGTCCCTAGTGAATTTTGACTCTCTTTATTATGATTGTTTCTTTTCTTTAATAGCTAATTATGTTACTTTTGAATATATTTAACTTGTAATTTTTAGATGTTCTTAAGTTGCTTTAAATTTGATATATTAATGTGAATTTAGTATTTTATCATTATTATTATTATTTTCAATTAAATTGGTGCCATGATTCCTTTGTTCATTTTGAGTATAAATAGGGCAATTTGACTTCCATTTAGTCACCACTTCAAAAGGGAGGTACCCCTATTATTATTTAAATATCAATTACATGCTTTTATGTGCTCCTACGTGTTCCTATGTGTTTATGTATTTTTGTATGCTTTATTTGTTTGATTTAAATGTTCATTCAAATTTTCTTATATTTGTTTTGTTAATTTTTATAATTATTTGAGAGGCATTTAAATACCTCAAAAATGTAATAGATAGGATAACTAGATTTGTTAAATTATATTTCCCTATTTTAGATTGTAGTTAGACTCCTCGTTGTAATAGATAGGGTTTGCGCGTTTATGTGCTGTGGCGGCCTTACTTCTCCCTAAGGTGAACCAGAGGATTGGCGGGTCACCTGCCTAACTCTCGCTAGGACTCACGCAAGGAAACCGACTAAAGCCCTCCGACGAATAACTTAAACCAAAACAAAGTTCGTCACCCGAACAAGCCAAACCTTTGAACGACCAGAATACCATGGACACATTAACTTCAGAGATAACATTGCCATTGGACGTCTGAACGTTCACTCATAAGTACACCTCCAACCAGATTAACACACAACTATATTTATATATTTCAAACCACAAAGTGAAATCATAAAATTCAAATACATTCATACAAATCAAAACAAAACTTAGGGTTTGCACTTTTCCAGCTTCAAGTGGCAACTCAAGACAAAAGATACATAGTCCGATTCAAAACAACATTCACAAAAACTAAAGGCAGACTTCAAGTCTCTCGAATGCCAAAACCTGTTCAGGAAAACAAATAACGTGAGGTGAGTTAAAGCTCAGTGGTGCCCCAAACATGCAATCATATAAAACAAATAGCAAATAAAAACCCCAAGCTTAAATTCAACAAGTAGGAAAGCGTTTAACAGCACAGAGTAGGATACAGGGCTCTCAGGAGCCATTTTCCACGAACTTGATCAAAATTAATCGCAGTTGACCCTCCGTCAACTCTCACTATCTAAAATCCATGTAGATTCTTTTTTTTTTTTAACACGCTCCAACCAACTTACTCCCACCGGGCCCGTCCTTCACACGAGAGAGTTTGGTATTACTCGAGTATACCTTTTATAGCCTAGTCGAGGGATTCACCCAACGACGTCACACAAGTGGTTATCAAGTCAGGATAAGAGGCCCTCCCACCCTAAGGTGTGGTACATTCCCCTGCCTGGTAGTTGAGTTGACGAGTCCACGCTCTAGTCAACAATTGCAAGATTTTGGTACTTGAGTTAGGATAAGAGGCCCTCCCACCCTCAGGTGTGGTACATTCCCCCACTCAGTACTTAACTAGTGCAAGCAAGGTATTCGAGAAAATATTTCAAGTAATTCACCACTCGAAAGGCTAGTGCGATAAAGTATACACTGCCCTTTTCGATGGATTAGAAAAACTACATTCCAATTATCACATAACAGTCAAGAGAGCACTTTAACAAGATAAAACATAGAACAAGCAAGGACACTCACCAAAAGTGAAGCTCAAAAGTCAAGCTGGAAATCGAAATCCACGTCCTCGCTAAACCCTAAAAGGCCAAGTTTTAAATCTATAAATGTTACTATACAAGTTCTTGATTTATATATAAAAGATTATCTGATATATAACTAGTTTATTTCCTCGAAATAAATCAACAATTCTCTTAAAATTAAAACTAGTAAAAGTGATAAAATATTTCGTATGGTTTCTTTAAAGATACATTTCTTTCTAGAGGTCCAACTAGAACTAATCTACTTCAAATAAGTTTTCTTGCTGAACAAGTTTTATAAACCTTTTCATTTAAAGTTATTGAAATCTCGTGTTTTTGACAGTTTTCCTCTAAAACAACTAGTCAGGGACAATTTTAAGAAAAATTTAGAGTTTGAAAGTTAATGCAATTAATTCCTAAAAGTAATAAAGCTAGTTTAAGCGAAGGAAATAATTAACTAGTTAGCAAGGTTTTAAAAAGTCTCGACACCTGAATTTTAGCATTATCGTACTACACTCAATTTCTATAGCTTGATACTAGGACAAAATATTTCAACAAAGCTTGGTTTAAAAGTACCCGAATTCAAAGAACCAAAACGGATTTCACGATTCATATTCATTTGCACATTATATTCCAATTTGCCAATATAGCAAAAATCACAATTCCAACATCAATTTCACTAGGGTTTCGTCAATCATTAGCCCTAGGTCGCAGCAAGTTCAATTCTAATCAAAATTAAACAAAGGAAGTCTAAGGCGTCAAAACAATTCCAAACCACAAGTCATGGCTTTCCAAGTGCATTTCGGCCAAATCACTTAAACAATTCCACCAAAAATTTAACTCTTGTAAAGATTACTCAAATGGCCAAGAGTTTCATCAATCATTAGCTCTTGGCATCAAACAATCATTTCTTACTTTATTAATTAAACTATCAAAATCAAATTTGACCTTAATATATAAATTTAACATTCTTAATATTAATTTTTCCTTTTTATTTTCAAAACTTATTAACTTTATCATTTTCAAACCATGAAACATACCTATCTTCAAGTTTAACTTGTATACTCATTCAGTCCAATATACTTTCTCAATCCAATATTAATTATGGCTTATAGAAACTCCACTCCCTTTTTCAACTAAACTTTAAGTTATTTGTAAATTAACTTAATCCACAACTTTCACCTCTCACAATTTATAGTTTTTGAATTACTAAGAAAGCCAATTTTAAGCGATTAGAAGTCACTTCATGAATGCGGCTATAACAATTTACTTAAGAGTTTCTAAAATATCAAATAAGTTTTAACTCATTGCCATATGACCTATCTACCTAAATTCAGCAACAAAACTTCAAGTTTTCATCCAATAACTTCATTTTCCAATTGATTAAACTACAGAGTATCAACGAATATTATATGTGGAAGTTCACAGAATTGAAATTTGAAAGAAAAACTGGTCCTACGTTCATTCTCTTCCTCTCGGCTATCTCTCTCTCTCTCTCTAACAGATTGCATCAGCTTTCTTCATTTAATTCCACATGCCAAAGTTGATTATCAAACTACAGAGTACCATCAGCAGGAGCACAAGATTACAGCCAAGGAAATCAGAAGCAACACTGGTTCAACTCCTAATCTCCCTCTCTCGGCATAACTTCAGAATTTTTAGCAGCAATCAACTTAACCCAATTTTTCTCCAACAAACTCTTCAGTTCATGTTCAAATCTTTCATGCATGTTCAAACCAAGCTAATATATAATATATATTACAGTTTAACATAGGAATTCAAGACCAAAAAATCATGAAGACAGTTAAGAATCTGTCATTCTCTTTCTCGGGTAAGCTGGAAAATTTTGCAGTAGAAAACTTCCCTTGGTTTCCATCCAAAATCCAACTTTTCCCCAGATTTTCTTCAACTAAACCTCCCAAACATCAAAGACCCACGTATCACATGCAAAATCTACCATTAGTTTCCATTTTTTTTTAAATAACAACAGGCTGCAGCTCAGCCTGCAAGCTCTCGGTTTCCAACTTCGGTCCAGCTTCTATTTTTCTTCATTAACAGATTTTTCCTTCCGTTAAAACTCGTTATTCCCTCGCTAAGACTAACATGCATTCAATCTACTCTCTGATATCTAGTAAATAAAAGATGATTACAGAATTTCTCTACCTGTTTTCCCTTAAAGCTCAGCAAAAGCAGACTGTTCCTATGCTTAGCTTCCGGTTCCTCAAACTGCAACTACTTCCTTCCTTCCTCTCGGTGATAACTGGTCAGGGATGCACTAGCAACGTTTCCTCCTTCAATCACCCCCTTAGCACTCGATTTAGAGTAGTGGAAGGAGAAAGAAATGGTGAAGCTCTCAGTTTCTCTCTCTCGGTTGCTGCTGTCCAGAGTAGAAATGTAAAGCTCTCTCACGTTGTAACTTCCTATTATTCTCCCTCGGTCGATAACTCCTATGCTGGTCACTCACTTCCTCTCATTTGGTGGGGAACAAACTCTGAGTTCTCCTCTCAATTTTGTTGCTAGTCAGACACTCCACAGCTTTGCTTCACTCGGTTCTCTTTTCCTTTGCTCAGACTACTAGCTGGCTGCATGGTAATTTTGAGATGGAGGAAGACTAATTTGGTCTTTTAACATCTTGTCCGACCTTCCACTTAAGTCCTCATTCGTAAACTACTTCCAAAATTTTACCCCAAATGAAATTTGATAGCCTATTGGTATACTAATCTCGCAAAAATTCAATTATCGAGATTTTAACGTCCTAAATGCAGTTATAAGGGTTTTGACCTAAAACAATTTCGTCTTAATTCTAAGTTCCCGTTGATACTTAACAATTATAAACACTTAAAATTAGCTATCAGAATTCAAAGAATTAATATTAAAACAGTAAAATACTCTACCTCAAGAAATATTAAGTTAACTTGGCAAAAATCAAATAATTCAATATTCTGCACAATTAAACTATTTGTAACCTAAAAATTATTTTTACCTACTTATTTAAGATCAGCTAATAATAACATTTATTAAAAGTCTAAAATGCAAATGCAACAAGTATATATATATTTATATATATATATTTTCAAGGTTCTCACATGTGCTATGTGTGTTATCCGCTTTTCTTAGGATTTTTGTATCTAGATATTATGTTTACGTGTTATGTGCTACGTGCTCTTATGTGTTTATTTGTTTTAATTTATGTTTTATTTGTTTTACTATGAATTATTAATGCATGACGTCACCACACTAGTCCAACGCTAGTTGTGGCTTCTCCCTCCACTTACTTGCTAGTCCAACGCTAGTAAGGATTTTTAAAAATGGGCTAGTCTAATACTAGACCCTTTAGGCCGTCTTGCGTTAGATTCATCTTTGTGTGATATTCATTACATTTTCATGCATATTTTCATTTTTAGGATCTTTTCTCATTTGCATGATATTCCCTATTATATTATCCCCTATCCTCTATATGTATTAATCATATCATTTAGAATTGCATTTCATTTAAGAAATTATAGAATAAGTTAGTTCGTTTGCTTGTTCATATTAGGAGAATTATTCTTTGAACATGGATATGGGTATTTATAACTCTTTAGTTTAAATACCCAATCGATCCCAGTATAAGAAAATTATGTCACGAGTTTTGCCACCCGTACCCATTATGTTGCATTCCTATTCTTTGGCCACTTGTATCTAGATATATAATTTAAGTTTCTTTTTTTTCTTTCTTTTGTTTTCTTTTCATGCATGCTCGTGACTCATTCAAGGAATTATTTTGGCCTTCGCAATCAATGCGATTAGTATCAATTAAACCCTTGAATGGATATTTTGTCTCTTTCGATATTTTTATAAATTTAGATTTGCATTCATATAGGAAACATTCAAATATGATAAATTTAAGGGTTATATTAGGAAAATTTTGACTAAATCTCGCAACTATCTTAGACTAGGTTGAAAGGGTGCCTTAGGTTTGAGTTAATCGAACCTTTGCCTTCCCTTTCATCAATCGTGACTTCCAAACCCATTTTCTCTTGTTTTTCAAAAACCTGGAGTTGTCGAAAAGGGTTTTATTTTATTTTATTTTTGTCAAAAAATATTTTTGGGTGACTTGGTACACCAAAACTCAATACCAAGTGGCGACTCCTCTTTTTTCTTAAAAACCCTTTTAGACTAAATTTTGGATCCAAACTGTCACATTCTTTAAAGTCCCACTCTAGGTCCTTTTTCACTTATTTTTAAATAAAATCACATCTTTTGCAAACACTCCATCTTATTTCCATTGCAAAAATGGGGCGCGACACAAACTATGTAGCAAGAGAAGATATTATGTAATCAAAAGTGTATATAACTAGCAATTTATCTATTTAAATAGATATTAACAAAGTAGAACTTTTAAATTATCTAATATGTAGAAGTATATACCAAATAAACAAAGTAACTAGTACTTTTATTTATTTTTTTATTATGTGTAGTCAATTATACATTATTATGTCATTATGATCTACTTCTTTGTACTTTTGTTACAAATTAATTTAATTCTAAACTCTAGATAAAGTAATTTAAATACTTTATACAATATTCTATCTCATAACTAACATACACTTTGTCATAGCATAACTACCATACACTTTTCCTCCTTTTCTCTCTCTCCAAGTTTTGAATAGTACAAGGACAACTCATCATCCAAATTCTATGCTTTAATACCTACCAAAAATGGATCAAAGGGAGAGAAATGGGACACATAATCCTGCTTTATCCTAATCATCAATTCTAGGTTTTCGAATTTTTAAAAATAATATAGAAGAAAGTAATTTTCACATGAGAAAAAGAAGATTTTTTTCTTTTAAAAGAAGAGGGATGTAGACACCAAATTTTTTTTAAATTTCAAGTGTGCTATTTTTCACTTAAATTACTTGAATGATTATTTTCATTTTTGTTTTGTAGGTTTGTGCGAAAAAAAATTGTGGTTTCACGCACGCGTGCAGTGCAGGCGCGCGATTTCTCCTTCTTCATGCAACGAACTAGCAATAATACAGAATAGGTAGAAATTTGGAACAGATTTTTTGGATGGATTTTTCCTCCTTTTCTTTCTCTCCAAGTTTTGGATAGTACAAGGACAACTCATCATCCAAATTCTATGCTTTAATACCTACCAAAAATGGATCAAAGGGAGGGAAATGGGACACATAATCCTGTTTTATCCTAACCATCAATTCTAGATTTTAGAATTTTTTGGTCCCATAAACTCTCAACAACCAATTCTCCCACTAGGCTGGTCATTTTTTTTTTTTGCTCTCAAGACAATTCCTCCCAGAGAACTCTCAGCTCTCTCTCCCCCAATTCACTCCCTCAAGACACAACACTAACAATCTCTCCAACTTTCCCCTCAACCCCTCACATCTTTCGGCTCTCTCCCTCTCTTTCTCAAGAAAATTGTCCTCCAAAAATTCACAACACACACTACATACCCAACCCCTTAACATCTCCCTCTAACTCTCGGCTTCCCTTTCCCTCTCCCCTTCTCAATTTCACAACAACAATAACAACACACACCATCACAAAACTAATAACAACTCTAAGTCTCTCTCATCTCTCTCGGCTCCCTCAAGTTAAGCACAAAAAGAATGCAAGCAACAAACGGTTAAAGGCTACTACATTTATTGAGGTAATTTTCTAGTTTTTTTATCATATTAAATCCATGTATGGTGTTTAATTTCTCTTGCTTTTGCTGGTTTTGTTGTTGTTATTGTGTTGCTGAAGTTTTGGGATAAGCCATGAATGAGATTAAGGGAAGAGAAATGGGCTTTGTATATGCATATAAAGTGTTTGAAAAAAATGCCAAAATCAGAAACAAATTAGATTGGGTTTTTTTTTGTTAATTTAATGTCATAGTTGTATTGTAGAAATTACAAGGGGTGTTTTGATATAGATTTTATAATTTTTGGTAAAGATTTGATTGATTTTAAAAAAAAAACAAAAATCGGCTATAATTTGCTCTTTTGAACACTTTTCAGTATTTTTTTTTTTTTTTGTAAAAAATAAGGTCGGAAATGAATTCTATGCGAAAAATCGAGTAGAGGAGTGTATTTTGGTAAATTTTTGTAACCGGAGAATTCGCTAGCGATTAGCAATCAGCAATCCGGCAGCGGAGATGCCTCAAGCGTTTGCCGTGGGCGTTTGTCGTGGCCGCCGGTTGCTAGAGCTTCAATCTGCCAGAGAAGAAGAAAGAGAGGGAAGAAGAAGAAAAGAAAGAAGAAAAAAGAAAAAGAAAAGAAAGGAAAAAAAAAAGAGAAAGAGAAAATAAAGGATTGGGCTTTTATTTAATTGTAATTGGGTTTAAGAGTGGGCTGGTATTGTTTTTTAGCTTTGGGTTTTGTCTGGACTTTAGAGCTAGGCCCAATGTTTTTTTAACATTTAAGTTTGTTTAAATTTCTTTGGGTTTGTGTGAGAACCCTGAAAATATATATAAGCCAGAGCATATTTCATTTGCATTTCTTTTATTCCTTAATAATTTCTAGCATTACTTTTACTTGTTTGCAATTAAGTACGTAAAAACAGGTTTATGTGAAAAATAATACAATTTTTCTAATTTATGAAATTTCTTGGTTTTGCTAAACTAAAGTAATATCTTTAGAGTTAGATTAAATTTTTCGCCTTAACATAAAATGTTAGAATACTTAAATTCCTTTATGCAAAATTAATGATACTTGAGCCGATTAATCTTATTACTTTAAAAATAAATTACTTGAAACTCAATGACTATTTTCAATTAGCTGCTAGCGTTATAGGTTTAAAGGAAGTTTTTCACGGTAAGACAAAATCAATGAATTTTAGATAAATATGATACAAGTATGCGAAACATACTCAAGGCATGAAATTACGATAATTAAAGTCTTGCATGACTAGTGTATAATTAGGCGTTCAAATCACACTTGGGGATAATTTTTGGAATTAAGTTAGAATTGAGGAATTAAGTAGAGGTTAGGAAGAAAAGTGAAAAGACTAAAATGCCCATACAACCACAACATTTCCATGCAAAACCAAACAATCCCTCTGACAGCATTACAAGCACCGCACATCCGACCAATAGAAATTTTAACCATCTCAACACGCAATCTCCTACTCAAAACAGCTGCACCATCCCTCTTCCTCTTCATTTCATATTCCAAACCACACTCCACCATTCTACTTAGCTCCGGACCAAGAACAAAGAGGGAGAGAGAGACTTACCTTGTGAGCAGCAAAGTGGAACCGTGAGAGCTGCAATCCGCGAGCTGCAAAATTTTCTGCTTCGGGCCGCAAGCTGAGGGAGAAAACCGTGAGCAAGTCCCACCATTCTGCACTTCCAGTTCTGCACCCTTCACATCCAACCAACCGAAATCAACCCCACCACAACACCACTCCAGCCGCAACTCAGGAACCAGGACCAACAAACCTGCGCTTGAAGCCTAGAGGAAGGAAAGAAAATTTCTAGATTTTCGTGTGTGAGCTAAGTTGTTTCTGAGGTAATTTCTGTGCCAAGTTAAGCTAATTAATGGTAGATGATAGTGATTAGTAGCATGCATGTTGAATTTATGTACTGGATGATGACTTAGAGAAGAAAAAGAAAAAAAAATTCTGTTGTGCGCACCTTTGGGATTTCCGAGAGTTGATTATGAAATGTTGATCTTAAGTTAATAATTTTCGAAAATCTGATCTTGCATGGTTGATTAAATAACTAATCACTAACCAATTAAATTGTTTAAAGCTTTGCATGTTGAGTTAAAACCATCGGATGATGATTTTGGAAAAGAAGATTCTGATTATAAGAAAGAAAACTTTTTGACGAGTGTTAATTGGATAATGCAGCCTTAATCTGGTCTAATTGGTGTAAGCCGAGCTTATTGTGGTGATTAGATAGTTCATAACAAGTTAATTAGGCTCTGCATGTAGTTAATTAATTAGTTTAATCCAGAAAAATAAAATCAAAATGCAACCTGCCACATGCATGTTCATCCGAGCCAAGCTGGAATAATTTTTAGAAAAGTAGATGTTGATGGCTGTTATTCGAACTTGATTCGGTACTGGAAATGTTAAGCCGTTAACTAAGTGTTTACAGGTCAAATTTGAGTAAGTAATACTATGTTTTAACCAAGAAAATAAAATGAAAACAGAAAGTTTCTTCATACATGTTCATCCGTGACTAGCTGGACAGATTTCTGGATTTTTGGGATGTTTGAAGCTGTTATTCGAATTCGATTTTGAACCAGAAATGTTAATTAGCTAGCCAAAGGTTCACATGACGAATTTGAGAATCTAAAACCATGTTTTAGCCAAGGAAAAGTTGGATTTATAAAACCCTAAGTGCTGGAAAAGTATTGATAGCCAAGGGGTATGAACCAGAATTTTCAGGTTGTCTTTGGAAATTTTAATTGGTTTCTGGAAATTTATTTTATTTTTCCCTTGGAATATAGTGGTTTAGTAATACATAAGAGATGTAAATTTTAAGTTGTTTAGCAATGAAGTATTGGATATATTGAAAGATTGAACAAAAAATGTTGATATATAAAGGCTAGAATTTCTTTTGTGATAGCCGAAGGTTGAGTTGGAATCTCAGCTTGGTTTTGAAATTTTTCTTTGAAGCATAATGGTTGGAAATGCCTGGAATATGTAGTTTTAAAGTTCTATAAGATATGTTGATGTGAAACATTTGAATGGTGGTTTGAATTGATCAAAAATGTTGAAGTGTAGACCTAGAAACTTCTCAAGCAAGTTGATAGAGATAGTAAAGGAATTTTCCAGATTTCTTGTGACGAATTTTAGTTCTAAAAATGTTGTTTTGGGCTGAAAATTTCGTATTATTGCACAATACACTCTGTAACTTAACAACCATCCTCTGCATGTCAAGTTAGTGTTAACAAAGGAGTTTTTCACAAGTGAAAAATGAGATTTCAGATTTTCGGATTTTACTGACCAGTCTCAGAAAAATGCTTATATCTTGGTGTAGGAAAATTCGTTTAAGGTGCCGTCAGTGGCATTTGAAACTAGAATCATGGGCCTTTGTTCTGTAGAAATTTCATATTTTTCCTCCATGTGTACTGCTGTCCGTGACTCCTCAAAGTAGGCTGTCCTGCTTGAATGTCCTGTTTCTTCATGAAACTGAATTTTGACTTGGATCGAACATTTAGCTTATTTGTGATTTGAATTCCTGATTGAATTGTGGTTGGAAGTGATTGATGGTTGTCAAGGGCTAATGATTGATGAAGCCCTTGGCCATTTGAATGATTTTATAAATATTAAAGAGTGATGAACTTTAATTGCTGGAATTTCTTGGAGGCCTTACCTTCATTTTGTTTTAGTTAAGATGTGATATGAGCTTGCCAAAACCAAGTGCTAATGATTGACGAAACCTTGGTCATTCGTTTTATTCTTGATCAGAATTGAATCTGTTGAAACCTAGGGCTAATGATTGACGAAGCCCTAGTGAGATTTCTATTTGAAATGTGAGTTGGTTATATTGACAAATCTGAAATATTATGTGCTTGTAAATCGGAATCGTAAGGAATCCATTTTGGTCCTGCGAACTTGAGAAGTTTTTAAGCAAGCTATTTAAATATATCTTCACTCTAGTATGGTACGATAAAACTTAGCACTGAATGTTAAAGTTAGAAATTTCGTGTAGGGATTTTCTAAACCTTGCCAACTCGATATTTCTCCTTTAAGCGTAAACTAGCCTTATTACCTTTAGAAAATGATTTCACTAGTTTTAAAACCCTAAGTCTTGATCTATTTCCTTTTCTTTCCTTAAAACTGTCCCTGGCTAATTGTCTAGAGGAAAATTTCCAAATACAAGATTTTAGTGACTTTAACTAAAAATAGCAGAAAACTTCCTCGGCAAGGAAAATTTATTCTAAATAAAATAGTACTAGCCGCACTTGTATAAAGAAAAATATTTTTAAGGAAAGCCATATAAAACATTTCCTACTTTTACAAAATTTCAATCCTAAGTGGATGGTCGAATTGTTTCAAGAAAATAATACTAGTTACCCTTTTCTAAGGAAAAGTATCTCAAGGAAAACTATAAGAAACATTTTTACTACTTTTGTCAAGTTTCAACCTAAGTAGATTTTTGAAATTTCTTGAGAAAGTAAACTAGCAATATATTAGATAATTCCCTATACGAATAAGTTTAAAATTTGAATAGAAAACTTATAGTTTCAAAATTTGGTATTTTAGGATATTGCGAGGACGCGGAATTCGATTCCCAACTTGACATCTGAACTTCACTCTTGGTGAGTGCCCCTGCTTGTTCCATGCTTACCGGGTTAAAGTGCTTTCTTGACTCAATATGTGATAATTTGCAAAACTAGTTTTTGATCCATCGAAGTGAGCAGTGTGTACTTTATCGCACTAGCCGTTCGAGTGGTGACCTGCGTGAAACATCTTTTCTCATGAATCCGTGAATCTAAATGTAGTTGCGTCGTTGGGTGAATCCCTCGACTTCTGAATCCAACTACGGAAATGTCGCTGGGTGAATCCCTCGACCAATTTCCTGAGGGTATACTCAAGTATACTGCTCCCAAATTTTCTAAGGGTATATCTCGAGTATACTGCTTCCTTAGTCGGTGTTCGGGCCCGGGACAGGGGTACGTACGGTGACGGGTTAGGATTAAAATGAGTGGATCTACATGGACTATAAGTAGTGAGAGTTGACGGAGGGTCAACTACGATGCATGGTGATCAAGCGAGGAAAATGGCTCCTGAGGGCCCCTGTATCCTACCTTGTGCTGTTATACGCTTTCCTAACTGTTCAATTTGGCTAAGTTATTACGCGCTGTTTGATTTACGTGATTGCATGTTTTGGGGCACCACTGAGCTTTAGCTCACCCCACGTTTACTTGTTTTCTTTAACAGGTGCTGGAAATTGAAAGCTTTGAAACTTACTCATGTTTTCCTTTTGGAATGCATTTGAATGCTATGACTTATTTTGTGGGCTGTAATGCGTTAATTTGGATAATGTACTTTTATTTTGGATTACCACTTGAAGCTGGAAAATGTGTAAACCCTAATTCGAGCGTTTGGCTTGTAAGTTTGTATTAGTGATGTATGTAATTATCTATCCGGATTGGTACGACTTTATACCTTGGATTGTAGCATGTGGGACGTTTAAGAGCTTCGATTGGCTATTTTAAAACACCGCTATCTCTGAAGTTAATGTGATTTTAGTGACGGTCTTCTTCGGGAAAATTGTTTTGTAATAGATTAGGTTATTCTTCGAAGGGATTTGGGTTAGAATGCTTGCGTGAGTCCTGGCGAGAGCTAGGCAGGCGGCCCGCCAACCCTTTGGTTCGCCTTAGGAGGAAGTAGGGTCGTCACAGTTTGTTTGTTTTTTTTGTGGATTAGTTTGTGTCTTTATTTTGGGCTAGAGTAGATGGCCCAATATACTAAATAAATGGCCCAATTTCGTTTGTTTTGCCCAAGTCAGAAACCGAATTTTGTAGTTCAGCCCCTAATCTGTTGAGTAATTTTATTGTGGCTCAAAAATTTTAGATTTCTTTCATTTAGATCCTTAATTTAATTGTATTTTGGTCCCTAAGCTTTATAGAATTCTAATTTGACCACAAAAACTTTCTAATTTTTGCAATTTAGTCCCTATTCGTTTTTGGTTTCTCAATTATAATTGCTTCTTTCCTTTAATTGTTAATTGTGTTTCATTTAAGCATTTAATTTGTAAATTTTGTTTGTTTTATGTTTATTCACATTTTCTTTAAAATAATAAGGTGAATTTGGTATATGTTTACATTTTCTTTTAAAATAATAAGCTTTCATTTATTTAATTTTTTTATGTTTATTTGGGAGCATTTAAATGTCAAATTGTAATACATAGGTTTTACCCTTTTGTCCAAAAAAATGTATTTAGATAGGTGATGTAATATATAGTTTTTATTTTTATTTTTTTTCCAAGAAATGTTTTAGTTAGATAAATGTAATAGATATGTTTATTATTTTTCCAAAATTCCCCTTTTAGATTGTAAATAGGGTTTCCAAATGTAATAGTTAGGTTTTATTTGCTTGCATGCTTGTGTGTTTATGTGCTTACATGTTTACTTACTTTTTCTAGGATTGCGCATCTACATATTATGCCTAAGTGCTATATGATCTATGTGCTCTATGTATTTATTTGTTTTAATTATACTCTATATGCTTTGTTTATTTATAATAAGCATATGATATCACCACACTAGTCCAATGCTAGTTGTGGCTTTTCTCCTCGATTTCTCACTAGTCTAATACTAGTGAGAACTTGTAGAAATGGACTAGTCCAATACTAAACCTTTTAAGCCATAAATATGCTAGATTCATACTTTGGTGTGACATTTATTGCATCTCACATAGTTTTTTAATTTTTTGGTTATTTTTATTTACATGATATTTTCTCTGCTATTATTCCCTTACCCTCTATATGTTTGAACTATATCATTTAAAATTGCACCTCATTTTAGGAAATTAGAAGTAAGTTAGTTCATTTGCTTGTCTTCGAATATGGGAAATGGACGAGTATGACTTTTTACCGTTAACACGCTATTATCCCTCTATAAAAAGGAAAATTGAATCACGAATCTTAGTCTCCCGTACCTATTATATTGCATTCCCTCTTCTAGATCATATATATATATATATATATATATATATATATATATATATATATATATATATATATATATATATATATATATATATATATCTATATATTATAATTTCTTTTTTTGAATTTCATTTTTTGCATATTCGTGACTTTTTCAAGGGATTATTTTTTGACTTTACAATTAATATGATTTGTATCAATTACACTTTAAACAGACATCCCGTCCCTCTCGATATTTCCTAGATCTGGATATGCATCCATATAGAAGCATCCAAATATGATAAATTTTGTAGGTTAGATTAAGAAAATTTTTGACTAAATCTTGCAACTAACCTTGGTTAGATTAAAACGGTGCCTTAGATCAAATTTTTATCTTCCCTTTCTTCAACCGTGACTCTCGAACTCTTTTCTCTTATTTTCAAAGATCTGGAGTCGTCTAAAAGGGTTTTAATTATTTTTTATTTAAAATATATTTTGAATGACTTGATACACCCAAATTCGATACTAAGTGTCAACTCTCTTTTTTTTAAAACTCTTTTTAGACTAATATTTTGGACTCAAATCATCGCATTATTTAAAAGCCCCATTTTAGCCAATTTTGTTTATTTTCTAAAATCAAATACTCATTTTTAAATGCCATTTCTTTTATTTCAAAAAAAATAGGGCGCGATAAGCGACAAATGAGAAAGGAGAAAAAGAAACATAAAAATAATTAACATTTTTTTCCAAACGGCAACATCATATTAATCATAAAACAGTACAAAGTCAGAGTCTATCCTCCTTCAAGTTTGCTTGAGCTAGCTCTAGCAGCCATGTTGGGAAGTCACACTTTCATTCAGCAATATCTATCAAATCTATAACAAATTTTGCTAATTGATGACTTATAGAGTTGTTTGACCTTCTTGTGAAGGAGAAACAACATTTATCAAATTTAGTACGCAGGCTCCAAATATCTGCCAGTATAATAGCTATGGTACTATCTTCTTCATACGCATTAATCTTGTCTACCACCAACTTACAATCTGATTCAAACTCCACCTTCCTCCATCCCTCTCTCCTGGGTAGCCCCATCGCCTCCTTGATCACCAAGGCTTCCTCAACTTTTGCATTTGCACAGCTTGTAGTTGGACATGCCCAGGATCTTATCACCCTCCCATGCCTATCTCTTGCCACAATGCCCCATCCAGCTTTACCTCGCTTCATGTTCAGGGCTGCATCCGTATTGATCTTAATCCAATTATCTTGTGGTTTCTCCCAGCCTCTGGTTGCCCCCACCTTTCCTACACTATTACCCTCTTCCACTGTCCCTGCACCCTGGGCCAATTGATACTCATTCCACTCCAGCATTGCCTTATCTACTACTATCCTTGGATCAATGCATTTATTGTTGAATTGCTTGTCATTCCTGGCCTTCCAAATCTCCCATTTACTCTACCCATGGCCCCCCTAAGCTCTTCCCACCAATGCCAAAAACTCTTATTAAACACCTCCAACCCCTCCCAACTCAATGGAGCAGCTTTCCAAATTGCTCTAGCATTACTGCACATGAAAAGCATATGCTCCAATGTCTCTACACTTTCTCCACAGCACCTACACACAGGATCCCCTTTCTCACATTTCTCCCTCATCACTGCATTGGTTGGTAAAATCCCCTGCAAACATTTCCAAATGAAGTGTTTTAACTTGGTCTTCATGTTTAGACCCCAGAGGAAGTTCCAGTTCTGAGACTTCGACCTCGTAATGCTAGTTGACTCTAGATTCCCTTTAAAACATCTGTTCCCCCTTTTCATTTCCTTTACTTATTTATAACCAGACTTTACAGTATAGCCACCTGAACTTGACTTTGCCCAATATTCCTTATCTTATCTCTTGCCCAGACTCAATGGGATCCTTGCTATGCTCAATCTGTTCGGTTCATCAAATTCCTGCAATAGCAGCTCTTGATCCCATTTTCCATCCTTAATCAGCTTACTGACCCTTTGAATTGTACTCTCTGGATTCCTCTTTGATCTTATCCTCCCATCCTCAGTATCAGGTAGCCATCTGTCCTCCCACACCTTAATCTGATCACCATCTCCCACCCTTATTCGCATCCCTTCCTCCAATATCCCTCTGGCACTCAAAAGGCTTTTCCAACACCAAGAGTCACTGCCCTTCTGCCTTACCTCCCATACAGACTTCTCTGGAAAATATCTGGCTTTCATTATTCTGCTCATCAACAAGTTTGGTCTCATCTGGATCCTCCATAGCTGCTTTCCTAGTAATGCTAGGTTAAAATCCTGCAGGTCCCTAAAACCAAGACCCCCCTCTGACTTAGTTTCAGTCATTCTACTCCACCCAATCCAGTGTATCTTCCTTTCATCCTCCCTTTGTCCCCACCAGAACCTAGCCATTTCTAAGCAAATGAGTCTAGTTAAATCCTTTGGTAATCTGCAACATGACATACATAAGCATGGAGAGCTAAAATGACTGACTTAAGCAGAACCTTCTTGCCAGCTTGACTCAGAAGCTTTTCCTTCCATCCTTTCAGCCTGTTGACTGTCCTCTGCCTAACAAAGTCAAATATTTGTCTTTTAGATCTCCCAATGACTAAGGGCAATCCTAAATATTTGCTCTGCTGCACTTGCTGCATTCCTTCCAGTAACTTCAGCACTTCATCCTTCTGTCTTTCTTTTACATTTTTGCTGAAAAATATTGAAGACTTCTCCTTGTTTATGAGCTGTCCTGAAGCTTTCCCATAGATATCCAAAATCCTCATGAGCTGCATTGCATCAGTAGCCTTGGCTCTACAGAATATGAGTGAATCATCTGCAAAGAACAAATGCGACAGACTAGGAGCACCATTAGCAACTTTCATACCAGATAGAGTACCCCTTCTAGTGACCTTCCTTAATAAAGCAGAAAAACCTTCAGCACAAATTAGAAAAAGATATGGAGATAAAGGGTCTCCCTGCCTGAGCCCTCTAGATGGCTTAAAGAACCCCTTCTTTTCCCCATTAATGTTTACAGAATAGGAGACACCAAAAAGACACTCAAGAATCCATTGGATCCATCTGGGACAGAAGCCCATTTTCTGCATAACCTTTGCCAAGAAAACCCACTCTACCGTATTATAAGCCTTAGACATATCCAACTTAACAGCCATATAACCATTTTTTCCAGTTCTTTTGTTTTTCAGGAAGTGAATACATTCATGTGCAATAAGAACATTATCTAAG
This sequence comes from Coffea arabica, assembly GCF_036785885.1. NCBI lineage: Eukaryota > Viridiplantae > Streptophyta > Magnoliopsida > Gentianales > Rubiaceae > Coffea > Coffea arabica. Next base: position 49,208,439 of record NC_092321.1, read on the forward strand.
ATCTGCCTGCCAGGAACAAAAGCAGACTGGGAGGGGCTAATGCAACAATCCAGAACAGTTTTGAGTTTGTTAGAAAGCACTTTTGAGATGACTTTATAAAGGACATTACATAAACTGATGGGCCCATACTCAGTAATCTTAGTGGGACAGTCTGTTTTAGGAATAAAACTAATCAGAGTTTCATTGATAGACTTAAGAATATGACCAGAATGGAAAAAGCCACGAATTGCACAAATAACATCCTCTCTGATCACATGCCAAAATTTCTGAAAGAAAATATGAGACATACCATCTGGCCCTGGGGACTTGTTAGGGTGCATGGATTTGACTGCCTGGTAGATTTCCTGTTCTGAGACTGGTCTGGTTAGCATTCTGTTCATGTCAGCAGTTATAGACAGTGGGATTCCTTCCAAAATTTCCTCAAACTCTGTAGGATTATCAGATGCGAATAAGTGCTGAAAATAATCCACCACCTCCTCACATATCTCTCCCTCAGTATTGTACCACTCCCCAGTTTTCTTCTGTAACACCCTCAACTTATTTTGCCTCTTCCTACTCATTACACTTGCATGGAAGAAGCTTGTATTCTTATCACCCTCTGTTAACCACTTGACCCTGGCCTTTTGACTCCAGAATATCTCTTCCCTCTTGTATGCTTCTGCCAATTGCCTCTTAAGCCCCACAATCTTACCTCTACTGTCACTACTCCTACTCCCCTCACTTCCCTGATCTCTTTCTTAATCTGATCTATATGTTGCTTTGAATTCATGTTTAGCTTCCTACTCCATCTCAGAAGGCTAACTCTGACTTGCTTAATTTTATAATGCACCTTAAAAAGCCTAGAACCCTGCTGATCAGTCTCCCAAGCCTCCTTCACCACCTCCCCCACATCCCCTTGCATGAGCCACCTCCTATCAAACATAAATCTCTTCCTCCTTTTCCTTTCTTCTGATGTAGTATCTAGAATCAGAGCACAATGATCAGAAGCCTCAGTTTCAACATGAGTGCACTTCACCTTTCCAACACTGTCACACCATTGCCTTGTTCCCAGAATACTATCAATTCTTTCTTTTACCTCTCCCTCCTTGTCCTAGTTGTTGCACCAGGTCCAAGGAACCCCCTCATAGCCAACATCTATCAACATATTCCTAGTAATGAACCTATTAAACGTCTCAAAACTTGCTTCTGACCTGATCCTACCTCCCCACTTCTCCCCATTGGAGGTAATATCATTCAAGTCTCTCATCAATACCCAACAATCTCCCCGAATCTATTTCCTTCTTTCTATTACCTGCCATTGTTGTTCTCTCACTTTATCATCCGTACTGGCATATGCACATACACACCACCAATCTCCCTTTCCCTCCTGGTCAGCCACTAACAGTTCTATAGTGAAACTAGTAAACAGAATAGTTTTCACCTGTAAATCATTCCTCCACATTACAGCCAAACCCCCAACCAAGCCTACTGGATCTACTACAAACAAATTATCAAACTTCACCCACTGCTTAATACTATTCATGTAACTCTTCTTCTTTTTTGTTTCAGACAGAAAAATCAAAGAAGGGGAATGGACTCTCACAAGTTCCTTGAGTTGGGGAACTGTCAAGGGGCTCCCGCACCTCGACAGTTCCACACCAGAACTCTCATTGGAACTTGGGAGCCCCATTGAGGGAGGGCTCCACCACCTCAATAATCATAATACTATCTTCAACTACCTCCATCAATCTCGCCTTTTTCTTACCCTCACCCTTCTTGTGATCTACCAACTGTCCCCCATTATTGACATCTATCTTTCTTTTCCCTATTTCCAGCTCTTGCAGAGGTTTCCTCCCACTCACCTCCTGCACTAGCCTCTTCCATGTCTTACTGACTTTGTAGTTCCCTGTGCTGGTCTTGACCCCTTTTGACCCATTTTCTGCATATTTCCCCCTTCCTCCCCTTCCCTTCCCCTCCCTACCTTCTCCCACCCTGTCAGCATCTTCATCATCCACCCACATTGCCTCCTTCTCCCCTACCTCCCCCCCGCCCTTCCCCTCCACAGTTACTACATTTTTCTGACCCCCCTCTTCCCCATCTTCCTCAATAACTTCCTTGACTTCCTCCTGTGCATAGCACTCTCCCTTGCTCTCCTCCCTCCCTACCCCATGCTCACCCACTTTTGCCAACCCCTCCTGCTCTAACAACTCCCCCACTGTTCCCCTTTTCATGACCACATTCTGCCCCTCATCCTTGATATTTGGGGATCCAGGATTCCCAGAGAACCTGTGGAATTCTTTAGTATAGGTCAACATAGGGAAGTAAGGAAGACTACCCTCCCTATCCAGATTTGGTTCTCTTTCCCCCTCCTTCTCACATCTCTCCTCTTCCCTCTCATACCTAGCTTTCCTCCTAGGACTCCTAGGAAAGCTGGCCCTTAACCAATTACCATATTGATTCTCTTTGTCCATGTTCATTCTCTTCCTAGCACAATGACGTTCAGAATGTCCTATCAGTCCACAACAGAAGCAGAAATCAGAACACTTCTCGTATTTAAATTTGATTCATCTTGTCCTCCCCACAATTTTCACCATAACTCCTCTTGGTAAGGGCTCTCTCAAATCTAGATCTACTAGGATTTTTAAATGCCTACCATCCTTTCCTCCTCCCTGAGGGATAAGAACCTCTCTAACCCCCTCAAAAATTCCACCTATTTTCCTCCCTGCCTCATTCTTTGCCCAGTGAAGGGGGATATTCCATACCCGAACCCATACAGTAGTCTTACTAAACACCAGCTCCTCCTCCTCCAATCCCTCCTTCCACTCTAACAACACTAAAGGTTGACCATCATATATCCATGGGCCTTTGATTAGCACAAACTCAATATCCTTCCTATTTTCAAACCCAAACTGAAACATATTAGCTCTAATCTCAGTAACTTTTAAATTCCTTACCTGAGGCCACATGTTATTGGCAAAGCTCTTCATACCAGTAAAGTTAGCCTGCTTGTTCCCCCAAACTTTGCCAATCAAGCTCAATCTGCACTCCTCTATACCTTTTTCCAGCTCTTCGTTCTCCAGGCAAACTCCCTCCCGTTCATTTTCCGATAAGGAAAACTTTCGTAAGACCTCCTCAATACGCTCCATAGTCACAAATCCCACCGCCTATATTGCTTCAACTACCAGAACGCGTCTTCCCAGTCCAGCTCAAGGAAGCACCGCCGTCAACCACCGCACCTTGCCTCTGTCCCCCAGCCAGACAGTATAGCTTAGAGATCTGAGAACTAAGCGAAAATCTGGAAAACCGAGACGAAATCAAATGATAACAAACAAACAGAAAAAAGAAGAAAATTAAAAGGAAGCTCAACTCATTCTTCTTGCAACCCAAAAGAACTAACAGTAAATGGCTATTAACTGAAAATGCGCTAGCTATGACAGACGAATGAAATATTCTTAGTAAGGAGGTGATGAAAGAAGGAATGAATCACTGCAGTATTCTTGCAGTTGTTCATAATTGCATCGATCGGAGATTGAGAAGATCAAATAGTTCTTCCCGCTTTCTGTTATTTTGGAGTTCGAAAAGAGAAAGATTTTGAAAAAGTTGTTAGAAGGTGTGGCTCCCACCGAGGGGAGAAATCTCTCTCTAGAATGAGAGAAAAGCTTTCAAAGTGAGAGACTAATGGCTGCAACTAGTTGCAATGGGAATTTCTATGCTATGACACGAGATCAAACTTTAGTGACTATTCGTTTTTAAAAAAATAATTAACATTAAAGAGGCCCTTTTTTTTTTTGATAATATTAAAGAGGCCCTTTTGTGTTTAAAATATCAAGGAAAGGGGCGTACAATGTCTATTTAACGGAGTTTATAAGAATAAAGTGCAACTAGGAGCAAGGTTCAACAGACTTTAGTGATTTTATCCCTGCTCAAAAATATGGTAGAGATTTTGTAATTTTTTTAACTTTAGTGCTTAGCATGACTAGAAATTTAGTTGAAATTTTCAATTATCAATTTTCATAGGTGATTGAAGTATACCAACAGGAGAAGACCTTGACAAGAAATATACATTTCGTAGTTAAGGAAACAAATGTTCAAATTGCTTCAACCATATATTTAGCAAAGAAAACGAAAAGTTTCTGTGCAACATATTTTCATTCTTTATAAGGGACTAATAGCAGTATATATTTGAACATGATAGGCATCACTGTTTTTACAGTCAATGGAAGAACTAAAACGAAACTACGTCAACTCCACTACTGACTGTTCAAGGCACACCATCCAAAATTTTCTTAACCATATTTGAAACTGAACATAGTCTCTGAAACACGTTTTTCCAGCTTCTCTTTGTTCATTTCACCCAACTCAAGCCAATTCGGGTGTATTGTGGCATGGACTTCTTTCCTGGCAAGAAAATGACACAGACGCATGGGTTTCTCCTTTCAAAATTATTCCAGCTAACAAAGTTCAACAGCACTACAGACTTCTTAACAATGTTTAGCCGTCTTACCTAATGCAAAACTATGTTAATGGATGAAAGCCAGTTCCACCAGTCCAAAAATGTGACTATCTGCTCTCTTCTGAAGTCTCATGTTTTCTGTTGGAAACATTATCTTCAGGAAGCACTAGGAATGGTTTGAATGTCATTAGCAAACCAATGACCTCGATCACATTAAGGAGGAAGAAAATCATCTGATCACCTGCATTTAGACATTAATGTCACAATGGAAGAACCCAAAAATAATTGTAGTTAACTTGTGATATCATGCCAGTGCTGGACAACTCAAGACTAAGAACAAAAATAATCAGCTTATTATCCGAAAATCTGGAAACTATGAAAAAGCTGTAAAACATAACTCTTGAGGTTTCCAGAAGCTACTATGCTATACGCTACTATGTTTCTATTTCCCTTGGCACTTTCATTTCCACAATAGCTAAAATTGGAAGCATTTTCATTGAATCAGAATAATTTTAATTCATCGATTGAGAATCATTAGGTAGTAACTCAAAAGGGTTAGTCCAAGCCTAATATAAATGCATTCCATATGATTTGAGTCAAAATCAATCATAATATACTGCAAAACGAGTTCATGAGGCTCCACTATGTAAAGTTTAGAAAAGACCAGGAATAAATAGCCTCACATGCATGTAGGAAGCTCCTCTATGTAGCAACGAGTAATTCTTAGTGCAAGCGTTTGACACAGTTTTCATCTTTTTCATTGGATTTCATACTTTCTTTGACAGACTTAAAACAGAATAATTAGTATTGCCATGGGGATTAAATGATTCTTGTTCTTGGAAACAGATTTTTTAAGCAAGATGGCATGGAATTGGGTACTCCATATTTTTACTACTAATTAAATAAAAACCCATCATTTAATTTCTCCAGTTCTCCTGGCTCACTCATGAGACAAAGAAATTGCACAGATAAAAGAATGGGAAGGTCCATCAGTTATTCTACCAATATGATTTGACTAAATCTCATGCATTAATAAGGAGAAGCATCTGGGATCCATTTACAAAATTGGTTTTTCTACAACATGAAAAAATTATCGCAATAGAAGTCTTCAGATAAGTATTTCAATGTGGCTCAAATTAATCTTCTCACCTGGCAAAACTGAAGCACCCTGACGCTTTTGCGCCCAAGAGAATCTGTAATCACAGTATTTTTAGGGATTCTCTGTGATTCACAGCAGCAAAATGAATTGCCAAAGCACATTATAAACACAAAAGCCATTGAAGACCAGCAGATCATGTGAAAGAAACCTAGAGAGGGGCATGAAAAAGAGGCAGAGTGAGTGGGATGATGGCTTGAAAAATGAACCTCCTCCTCTCCTTCCCCGCTTCTTTGAAACCAAAAACTAAAGAAACATGTAGACTCCTGATTTGTTACTTACCTATACTAACACCAGAATAGTGTCAGACATCTCAGCTAAGCATCAAGTTATTTTTGAAACTTACTCAAAACTATTTTTGGGTTTTCATCTATACGAATGATAGATATATGTCAACCTAAATAGATAGGATGAAGCAAGTCACGGCTTCGTTCTTGTCATCACCATCACCTTAGAATGATAGGCAGTTTACAATTTAAGTACATCTTCATCTCCGCAAAATGAAGGTCGACACCTATTTTTAGGCTTTGCCTAAAGGCTGCAGTAGAATTAAGGCTTGCTGGATTTATGACATAATAAAGTTAAGCATTTCAAACCATGCATTACAAGATTGTAAAAGTGCAGAGACCACTTTATAACCTCTCACAAATTTAGGTTACCCCATCTCATGTTCAAAAAGAAGTATATGATGTGTTTTGCATGGTCCCCAAAAGGTAAAAGTAAATTTATTGGTTTCATAGTCATGGAAGAAATCAACACCTATACAGCCATGTCATCCCGCACTTTAGCAAAATAAATCCATAAAATCAGATCTAATAAACTTAGACAAAGGATAAATGAATTTAGTGCAATAGGAGAAAGGGAGATCTAATGGACTTGGAGAAACTAAAGAAAGGGAGATCTAATGGACTTGGAGTAACTACGTAAGGGTAGATAAAACACCTAAATTGTTCTTGTAAAATTTTTCCATTTGAAGGATAATACGGCTGTACAACGTTAACTGTTTATTAATAAAAAGTGGGGGTTACTCCATGATGATCCTTTCTTTTTTTCAGGCTTATTTATCCACATCAAAGACTAATATTGCATATGGCCGCCACGAAAACTCTGATTTAGGGCATGATTCGCATCATACATCCTCTGAGAACCCCCAGCTATGAAAGCTGCAAAATTGGAATTTAATTCTTGGATTAATTGATTAAGTCAACTTACAAAGAACCCCCAGCTGCTGGACCAATTGCTTTAGAAAGAGACATTGCAGACATCGAAATTCCATTAGCAGCTCCTCTTTGTTCTTGGGACTGTGAATTCAAGTAAGCATCATATTATTTCCAATGACGACAACCATATATTTGAGAACAAATAGTTAAGTACTAGGTCCATGGAAAACATACCACAGCTCTGTTTTGCAGAAGAAATAACCCTGTCGTAATTGACACCTGATTGAACATTGAAGAACAAATGATCATGGGAAACAAAATACAGAGATGCCTAGAAAAGCTGCTGAAGGATCTAGAAAGCACTGTCAGGAATTAAGCAAGGCATGCAATGGAATAAATACATGTAATGCTCTCAGTTACAGAAGATTAACACAGGCAGATTGTTCTTAAAAGTAGTTAAAGTCCAATTGCTTTTTCTTAGGTGTTGAAACAAATTCAAAATGAACAGCATCATTTTGTCAGAAGGATATCAATAAAAGTCTAGACATTTGTTGACATAAGTAAAATCAAAATAGTAAAGCATTTGTTCTTTGGTTTAAGAAATGCACGAACAAGTTTAGGGAGGAACAGAGCTAGAACTTACAGAGAACACGTTCTTCAATACTGAGGCACTATCAAGAACCACTGATAGCCAAAAACCAGATAACATGGCTATGTATGGGTAAGTTGATAGCAGAGGTACAGATAGAACCTACAAATAAAATTAGTAGAACTTAATCCAGGAATGAAAAACAGCTAATAAAAAACTCCAGGTACAGTGCTGATGAAATATCAACACAGGACTTAGGCCATACTGCTCCAATGCGTGAAACCATGATTGTCCCAAGAATCCTCTCAACTACTGGGTACAAGAATAGTTGAAATAGTAGTAAACCAAGTCCTGGTTAAACAAGAAATAATAAATTGTTTTGTTTAGTATAGCTAGCATGGAAAATTGCAACTAAAAAAAGCACATATAGATGAAGAACCAGTACCCCAAACCTTGTTACCAAATCTAATCAGTTCAGAGAGATCAGCTTATTTGAAGCCTAGGCAAATTACAACCTGTATCCCCTTTCTTTTAAATAAAAAAAAACCTTCGCTTACATTCTGAAGCATTTCTTAATTCCAAAATTTGCAGTCCTTAAGATGGTTGCTTAGATTATCTATGCCCTGCTATTGTTGCAAAATAGCACCAGTTAAAGAGGCTCCATACCAGTTGTAAAACACTCAAGAAAACCTATTATCATGTATGAAAGACTATAGGGTAAGCTCCCACAAAGTGTCAGAGCATCTTAGAAGCAGTTCAAGTGAACGTATACTTTGAAAGTTCTGGTTCCTGACAATTAAGTTCGTCTAAGTTCTTAACAACTGGGAAAATTCTTGTCATTGATTAAGATGAAAAAATAAACAGAGGAATAAAAATTAGCTTCATCAATATACCTGTGATAGAAAGAGTTTCACCAACCTCAGAAGTTGTGTAGCTCAATCCTCCAGAATTCCTAGGACTAATAGCCCATAAAGAGAATATCTGATCAAAGGACATAGCAAAGACAACAATTATTCACATTGTCAAATGAAAAGCATCAAAGTCAGTAAATAATAATCTATTTTTCTGTTGTGCATGAAAGTTCTTAGTTCTAAATCTGTTCTTTGTGTCAATGCATAAGGTAAATTATGTAGCATCTCAAAGTTTAGTGTCCCAAGGAAAGTGGGTGCAGTTTCCACACTTGCACCAGTTTTACGTTATGCTGTTCGGATATTGAATAGGTGCTTTGAGTCATTTTTTCCGTTGTCCATAAAATGAATCACAGTAGCAAGGAGAAAGATCTACATAATTTACAGTAAATGCATTTTATATTTTCAAATGGTATAATCCACTTAAAGTAACAGTGCTGAAAATACCTAAACTGAATCCTTGACGGAACAATTAAAATCTAAAAAGTTGAAAATCTCGACCACTCAACATTGTCAAGAATCAGGCACACTTTCCAAAGTCTATTTTACATCCAGAAGAAAATAAAATGAAACATTGGCACGATGCATGTACTAGTATGCAATCCCTACAATAGAATGGGTTAGGAGTATAAATTTTAGACCTCAACTCCTGGCTACAAAATTTTTGGTGCAAAGCTGATAGTCTTAGCTTGAAAAAGTTTTTGCAAACCTAATAAAATAGATTGAAAGATAGTCTATGCCATACTTAATTTTTCTCTCTTCATTATTAATGTTACTATTACTGTTTTGCTATTTCTATGTACGCATTTTAACCCTATGAAAATATCCAAACAATCATTACAACAATTCTGCTTATGCATACTTGCGCCACATATGCATGTATCTTAAGTAGACCCATCTGAACAAAGTAATCTAAGTATGGATATAGGAAAGAAGTACTAATTGAAGCCGGATACTATTTGCCATCATAATAAACCATGTGTCACCTGAACGTGAAACTAAAAGAAATTTGAATTAAGTAAAACACAAATCAAACATAACCAACTTTTATCTTTGAAAGGAGGAGAAAAAATAAAAAGGCTTAGACGGGAAAATCACCTCTGTATAGGCCATGTCATGAAGTTGGAAAACGCAATACGTTATAATAGACGACATTAAAGGCCAATTTTTTAGAAGACTACTCTGAGAAGTAGGAAGACTGTCTCCAGAATTTCCATCTCTCTCTTGCAATGTAGAATCATATGCAGCAGCCTCCACACCATTATACGCAGCATATTCTTTGTTTTGGCAATGGATGTGCAGGGTTTCCTAGAAAGATACAAAAATAAATAATAAAACATCCAATTCATTGTTGTCTTTCACCAAAGATTTGGATATAGTTAGTAGACACAAACTATTCCAATTGATAAAAGTTAAGCATGCATCAAAGTTTCCCCCTATAGTTGCAAGGTCAAAACTAGAAATCAGCAATTGCTTGGCCACACATCAGAATAGCTGACCTTTTCCATCCTCATTTGATTTTCTATACAAAGACATTATCCTCCTTTTACCTGTTAATTGCCTTCCATTGACATTGTTCTCTGAAGCACTTATGCTTTTCAACTCTAAATTTGCACAATTAAATTACCAACATAGAGAAAATGTAACCAAGTACCTATTTCCTTGTCTCAGAAATCCAAAAAAGACAACTAAGTCTAGAAGCAATAGAAGTGGAACGAGCACAAATGAATCAAATGGAAAGCCATATTTTATCTATACCTGATAGTAAGAAACTGGAAACAGAAGAAATTGTAATTGTAAAGAGGAAATGAGAATTTTTTTATATGTGCTACAGTAAAAAAGGGAAAACATAAGACTAGGATACTTACTGGAAGCCAGCAACATACGACTGATACAACTACTGCAAACAATGATATTAGGAGACAGGGCAGAAGATATGGAAACCTGACAGTTAAAAAAATTACTATAATCATAATCAAGCATTTGAACATGTAGAAAGATGAGAAGAAGATAAGCTAATAAAGAACAAAAGAAAATAATGACAAGAACTACTTGAGTCAGATCCTTGGAAGCAATATAGCATAGAAAATCAACAATTTGCTTACCTCCCAAATACTGATTGTTTAGAGAAAATTTCAGGATATTTATCAGCTGGCTGTTATTGCACAACAAAAAAATTGAATAAGCTCAAAAGAAGCTGAAAGATGAGAACATGACAAATGTAAAACCGGTAATACAAAGTTATACCTTACACATAGAAGGAAGAATTGAAAAAGAAAGAACAGAAACCTTTCCCAGGCCAAGAAAAAAAAAAGATAAAGAAATAAGATGGAATCTAGTATGAACTTTTTGTGCATCCTTTTTCTTTTCTCCAATAAATTCTCACTGAAGGATCAGTTCTAGGATTTGCAAACAGAACTTGCAAGGTAAAGTAATATAGTGTTTCCATAGCAATATAAATGAAAAGACAAAAGTTTCTGAAAGAATTTTTCACGAATTGTAAATGATGTAGAAACCAGAGAAAGAAATTTTATTGGAAATTTCTGGAATCAAGGAACAGGTGGTAAGGAACAACTCCTCTAAGTGATATAAGGAAACTGAATTAACATAACCGAAGAAGGAAAAATGCTTCTCTATGACACTGCAATTTAGTGTAGTGTAGCATTGAAAGAACACATTTACTTTGACAATATTGCTTTATTCTAATTTGCAATGGAATCACTTTATTGGTGCAGCAAGTGAGCAAGTTTATCTATCCTAAGATTTAAGATGACCATGCAATTTTGGACTAAGAAAATTGTTAACAGAAAATGTTTCTGTATGAGAATTTATGTGCTACAGTCAGAATGTACAGATGTTCTTGCCCCATGTAGTTCTCATCTCTATGAAAGGAAGCTGACTAAAGTCATTGCAGTCTTTGAACTCTTTTGACAAATGCTAACTGCCTCTTCCTGTTTGCTTAAATAAGTTAATTCCAATCTTAACATTCTCATACCTAGCAAAAAAGGGGTAGCAGATTGCACCCAAGCTGAAGGTAATTCGGATTAATTGACTCAAATAGGTGACATTTCTTTCAGGTTTTTTAGGACTTCAACTGGACAGGGAAGTTTGTCTCTAAAATTTTAAAGCCAATATGGAACATGATAGCATCAATTTTATTTGAACTATTTTTTGTTAATTTTCTGCTTTTGGGTAATTGACATGTGAAACAAGTTTCTCTGAAACTTTATCTGCAGATGTGGCCATTATAACCTAGACAACAAAGAATGCTGCTGATCAGGAAATGCCTAGATAGAAGAATACTATTTCTAGAGTGTTTAAGGTGCATACGAGCTTGCTAGAAGAAGGTTCCCACATTTCTCAAAGAATCTGTCAATGCAAAATTCCTTCATTCATTTCTTTTTATCTGGAAGCCAAAATTGGAATCCTTACGGATGAGATATTAGCAATCTTCGTTCAAGGTATATGCCACACACCACATCCCACATTGAAATATTATGGGAAGATTGATGGTTTATACCATGGGTATTGAGCTATTGATTACTTGACTTTAGCATTTTATTTAGAATTGGAGTCTGACAAAGTTAACTGAGAAGCAAGTACAGGATCTCCTTTTAAGTAAGAAGACCAGAGACTTAACGAAGAGAAAGGAAAACCATGCATACAGAGTGCTCTGATTCGGCAGAGCCGCCTATGTGCTTGTAATTTATGGTTGCATCTATGACATAATTCATGCATTGTCCAGTATAAAAAAAAATCTCAACATAAAGAAGCTTCATTTCCTCTAGTTATTAAACAAGAGATGTGGAAAAAGAGGTTTTAACACAGAGGAAGAAGAATAGGAGGGAAATCCAAGTTGAGTTTTGAGCCATTTTTCAATAGTTTAAGCAAGGGCGGGCTAAATTACAATGTCTGGTTAAGCCTGACATAAACGGTAAAACTATTTTAGGTCATGAACTTCCTAACAGCTGTTGCATCACATGTCACTCTCCTTGATTGCTCAACTTATATTCAGGAAAACCAGTAGAGGTCCATGATGTCCCCCCCACCAAAACAGTTGGCTTCCTTCAAGAAGAATTCTAAAGAGATGTTGTTTTTGTTTTCTTTTTTGCTTTTCCAGCTTATCTCATGAGCAGGAAACAGTCATTTCTGGAAGCACTAGGTGAGTGCATTTTCACATTAGTTTTAACCCCAGACCCCTTTTACTAGAAAAATTCCGATGAATTCTGAGAATGCTGTTTGTTTAAAACTTTAGAAACGTATTTTGGGAAAAAAATTAAATGAGAAATTTCCAAGATAGACCATAAAACTGGAAGCCTTACCTGAGCGAGATAACCACCTATAGCTGGTCCAATCACCAAGCCTACTCCCCACGATGTGCTTATCTACAGCAATAGGATAACTTGTATTTAGAAAGGATTAATTTTTTATGCACTAACAGTGTAGTAATATTTTTATACTAGCAACTTTGGATGTATGTCGCATTTGCATGATTTGAATTCAAAATTTGAATTCATATTATATGGCATGATCTAAACCTGCTAGTGTAAAAAATATATATATATATATATATATATATACACACACACTAAAAGTGTATAAAAAAGTTATCCATTTAGAAAAGGGTTAATTACAGTTCGTCCCCTTGAACTTGACCCTTTATAACACTTTGCCCCCCTAAAATTTTAAATATATACATTTTGCCCCCTTCATTGACTAAGTTAGTCATGATTTCTCCATCCAAAATTTTAACAAAATGACATTAATGCCCTTACATAATAGTTCTAGAATAATGCTATACTTTAAATCGGAATATGAAACATTTTATTGGAAAAAACACAAAGTCATATGATTTAAAAAATAAAAGATGGTATAATACCAAAGAATTGAAAATTTGTATTGTGGAGAAAAAAGAATTTAAAAATTCCTAAAGCATTTGTACAAGTTTTCCATCGCTTATCTTTCTTCCTTTAAATTGTAAACGGATTAGTTTTGATAATTTTCATTTACTTTACAGCTTTCACAAGTTTTCAAGAGTCAATAAGATGCTACTTGGTAATTTTATACCGCATTCATACCTTACTTTGTATTTTATTTGCTTTCTACATTTTAAAAAAACTAAAAATTCTCTAAATACATTTTTCAATATATTTTTTACTTTTAATCATGTTTTTATCTCATAAAACACATTAAAAAGTGCTACAATAAAAAAATATAAGCAAATAATTTTCATTCCAAATGCACTAATTAATTTTATTTTATTTAAAATAAGTATCACTATCGGCATTGAGATAAATACATTGAGTTGTTTAGACTTCTTTTTTGTGAATTATCTAATTCATTTTAGTGCTAAAAGATCAAAATGCATAGTGTAATTGTGTTTAAATGCATTTAGCAACTATTAAAGAAATAGGTATTTATTATGTCACAATTATTATGTGTGTTTAAGAATTAGCCAGGGATATTTTGGTCATGAAAAATATAACTTCATCTTAACCCCATCAAAAAGTTGACCACAAGGGATAAAGTGTATATATTTGGACTTTAGGGGGGGTAAAGTGTAATTAACCCTTTAGAAAATACAAACTAACTTTCACGAAATGTCAAAATAAAAAGAAAAGGGTAGGGAGTTGACTTACAACTGACATCCCCAGTGCTTGATATTCTTTATGACAAATTTCTGAAGCATACGCCTAATATAATTAAGAGGAGAAATTACAAGCCATAAGGTACTAAATTTCCTATATCATTGCCACATGTAGCCATAGATCGCATATCTTAATCCATCTAAGAATCTCAGGAAAATATGCACAGATCAGTTCAGGTTATTACAAACCAAAAGGTTTGTAAAGTTATCATTCCATTTGAACCAGGAAAACTCACTTGTAGTCAAGGCTGTCATAGTACACACAGATAGATCCACAATCAAGTTTTTTTTTGCTATTTTGGTCTAAAGAAATTACTTAAAGGAATCCAAGAATTTGTTATGTACAGGGTCACAATATCCTGTACTAACAATTTCTTTACCTTATATACTATTTCAGGAATCTTTGGCATGAAAAGAGCACAAACTACTTTTGATTGGAGATATCATGTTAAGAAACAGATCCCAAAGAGATGAAACCCATCGAACTACCAGGTGATCTCATTTAAATTGGTTGGAAATCAATTAACTGTAGAAGTAGAAAGTGCAGGGACAGTTATTACACTGTAATGGGAATTGACAAACAAAAACATCATAGCAAATAATTCTGTTTAGATCAGACAGCATCCTAGCGATTTGAATGTTTACTAGGGAATATGCAAGAGAACCAGAAGTTGATAAAAGTAAAATATATGGTCAGTTGGCTTTACATGGAAATCTCTGTCTCTATTTAATAGCAGACACAAATTGATAAATAAATAGTAAAAAATTTGACAAATTTCAAGAAATCATGAAGTGAATCAACCATAAAAAAACCAATAAAGGAACAAAATATATTAACAATCAAACCAAAAATAACAATACAATTAATGTTCCATCTAATACCAGCAAATTTATGTTCTTAAATGGCCATAAAGTTCCACTGTTACACTTTAACAACCAATTGAACAACTGGTAGTCCATAACATAGACATATTCACCCTTCAGCACAAGGACTGCACACCGCAAGCATCACAATCCATAATTGTAATCACAAAGAGTTCTAGTGAAACATATAGAAAAATCAAGTATAAATGCATACCCTCATTGGTCCTAGTACTCCAGACAAACTTCCAAGAAGAAACCTCATTGAAACTGCCATCCAAAAATTCGAACTAAGACCAAAGAGTGTATTGAATATGACCCTGTGATCTTGATAAATTAGAGATACAAAATGAAATGGATAGATTCAAGAAGCAAACCACATCAATAACCCATTTAACTAGAAATTAAGCACGTTGTGAGACCAGAATTCCTTACACTGCAACAGTGCCAATCAGTATAACTGGCTTTCGGCCATACCGATCTGCTACTAATCCCCATAAAAGAGATGTTAAAGCTCTCCCAAACATGAATGAAGATCCTTCAATGAATGAGAATTAGCTCGACAACTTTCAGCATATAGCTAATAAGGGAAAGCAGCAATTAAGACTACTTACCTACATATCCAGCATAATAACCAATATCTTCCTCTGTTTTTGCAATATGAAAATCCCCGATCTGTGTCAAATAACAACCATGTTGTTCAAGATAACCAAATTCAATGATTCCAAATCTGTTATTCAGACACTATGATAAAGCTCTATATTCTGCCCACCCCTCTGTCTCCAACACCCAGAACCCATTGATACACCCCGGAGCCTCATGTTGTACTAGAATAGAAGGTTGAGAACAACCAACCCCACAAGCCTCATGTTATACTAGAACCGAAGGTTGAGAACAAATTACCCCACAAGCCTCATGTTATACTAGAATAGAAGGTTGAGAACATTCAAGATAACTGGTTCTTTGCAAAAGGCAATATTCCTCTAGTTGTTCTGCAGTCTATGATCAATAAACTGCACTAAACAGTCAATTTGTTTTACAGCTTGTTCTTCAGATTTAAAAAAGCTTAAGAAATAGGTAAACAAATCACACCAAATGAAGAGAAAGCAAAAGCAGAGGTACTTTTGAATAGAAAAGACATGTTCAAATATCAGAATGTTACCAGTAATGTTCTCTTGAGGGTACTCACCATAAAATATAGGAAAGGAAAGAGGGATGTTATTGGCAAAGCTGTAAATGGACATGAGAAGACATGGTATAAGAGTGCAAGTTTGTGGAACAAACTTTACATTGCTATATTAATCAAGTAATTTTCTCTGAATTGGAAAAGGTAAAGCATCTATTTGTCATCAGAAGGACAAATTTTAGTTACAAAATACAATCGATTGAAAAAAACAAGTCCAACAAATTAAGACATAGTCAATGATTAAGGGAACCTCCCCAATATTTTTTATGACCCAAGTTTTTAAATCTAGGTTAGTCTCCATTACCCTGTCAAAATTTTATGCCCCGGAAGGGACTCATATACAATGCGAACATATTATATGTGTAATAACTTTAATTCCTAAATTCACTTCAGATTACTTCTAAGTTCAGAATCCCAAGGAACCATTTGTGTTTTCATCGGAAAGGATGAGCTTTTTTAATAATCTAGGTGGCAGATGAAATTACTCGACCTGCTAGGTTTCAAAATTAATTTGCCATCGGCAAGGTGAAGATCAGCTAAAACTTCACTAGGTCATTCGTTGAACCTCAGTAAACATACTAAGAAATTTAAGTTACATGCTTTAGATTCAGAGTATAAAGTTAACTTTTGTAAGACAAATTTATAATGAACTGAAACTGCAAATACACAATGGAGCTATATAATTGTGTCTAAGAGTACATAATTTGAAATAACTGTGGTCACCATATAGCCAAATTTCGATAAGATTTATTATAACAATCTCAACATCTGATATGGTATGAATGTCATCCAAAATAAATGGTATTCTTTTCCTGTTTGACATTGAGGAACGAGAGGAAAGGTCATGCAAATGAACAAGAAAAAGAAATACCAAGAAGTAAGAAAATAAAAAAGAAATCTAACAAAACTATTAGATGGAAAACTATATGAATGAAGTTCACATTACCTTAAATTAGGGGTAAAACTGGCATATTCCCCAAGAAAAAAATAAAAGCATGAACTTGAGCGGAGCAAACTGCGCCAGAAGTTTAAGGAGGGTTTGTGCAATTAAATCTCATTCAAAGTTTCCAATTAACACCATAAAAAGGCTTTGGTCCAGTGTTGCACTCTTTCTTTGAGTTACACCACGTTGGATTTTGTGGTTTACACAATTAGTCATATACAAAACAACACATGCAAGCACTATCACAATAAATGTAGATATTAAGAATTACCTCGGAAAAACACCACAAAAGTTGTAGAAAATAATGCTCCACAATCAATTCAATTTTCAAATAAACCCCATGTGGACTATACCATCTGGGCCATACTGTATCTTGCAATTGCTCAACCAACGGCAACGATTCCAGTACCTACCTTGTTTCAAGGCGACCCTTATCCCTTCACTTAGATTCGGCTCCATAAACACAAGTGTCGAGGGATTGGGGCAGGAATGATTGGGTTTGGTGCAATTGGGTACAATTGTTATTTTTTCCACAATTTGGTATGCTTATAGACCCAGTTATATTTTTATGTAACAAATTGGTATACATGAATAAAATTTATAAGTATAACAAAATTATATAAGCGATACCATGAAAGGAAGTACAATAACCGATCAAGTATACGAAAATCCCAACCGTAACTGCCCTGGTCCTAAACATTAACCAGGATACAACACTTAACCACTTAAATATTACAAACGACCAAACCCCCAAATATGCACACAAAGGCATCGAAGAGAAACTTGAGCTTCTGCCGCGAAATAATAATTACTAACAAAGAAGATCAAAAACCCATAAAAATTGCTATAATTAAATAGAGATATCAGGACGAAACAGAAGAGCTTCGCTAACCCGCACTGAGGGTGACAGTGCCGATGAAGAAAAGGTGCTTTAAAGGGATGCCGACATTGGAGCATTTGAGGCGTTCAATTGCGCAACCTGGACAATTTTCATAGTAATTCGACTGCTTTCCTGCTCCTTTTTCCAGCAACAGTTGAGAATTTTCCGCCATTAACGTATAGATTCCTTCAACTTTCTGATTTTACTCAGTGAAGAAGGAAATATGTAGTCGTTGAGATGGGAAAAAAGTGCTAGCTTCTGCTTTTAATTTTGAATCCCAATACATGTCTTCAATACAACATATGCATCATAACTGTCTTCAACTAACATACCACGTGAAACCACCAGCCCCCACTGAGCCATTTAAGGCTCGGTGGGGTGGGAGGTAGGGTTCAAACTTCAAATTTTGTCTCTTATAAATTGTCATATTAAGTGATCTTTTGAAAGATTCAGCCTGTCTAGTCCGATAATGGTTCTGTCCAGTGTTTTCAGACTCGGACCGAGTCGGTCGGTCCGACCGATTGAACCGGGAACCGGTTAAGCATCCGGTCCGAATCTCTTTAAAAAACTGTCAATCAAAGAATCGGTCCAATCCGGTCAAAACTCGGGTTTGACTGAAACCGCTAGAACTGGAAAGAACCCGATTTTCTTCATTTCTCCGTTTCGATTGTACTCCTTCCTTGCAAGCATCAGGAGTGCGCCTAAAAAATTTCCAACCAAATCTCTCCTCCTCACTTACCTTTGCTGTTAGGCTTGTCTTTTTTCAAGGTTTAGAGAATAGATGCCTTCTTATTCACCTCTAAATCTGTAAATGAGGGCCGCCTAGACAAGATTTGTGATCAAATATATGATACAATGCTTGATGTCTGCCTTGAACTCTTGAGTTAATATTGGCTTTTTCTTTCCTTTTCCATCCTTTGATCTTTGACCAACTCTAAAAGAAACGAAGTAAGTAGTCAGATGAAGAGAAAAAATTCATTCCCTAAATTTTCTAAGCCCGATTTCCTGTGAATTAGTTCTTGAAATATTTGAAATCAAATGGGAGGAAAAATAAAGAATAGAGTAAATAAGGGAAGAGAATAGAGAGGAGGGAAAA
This sequence comes from Coffea arabica, assembly GCF_036785885.1. Lineage (NCBI taxonomy): Eukaryota > Viridiplantae > Streptophyta > Magnoliopsida > Gentianales > Rubiaceae > Coffea > Coffea arabica. The sequence continues at coordinate 49,227,297 of NC_092321.1, forward strand.
AGGAAAATAACAAAAAATAATAGAGTTTCCATGTGTGTTTGATTTGTAAGCGATAAAGAGAAAGAAAAGAGTTACAGTGAGGTGAATGGGAGGAGAAATGAAGAGTATAAAGGATAAGAGGAGCTGTGTGAATGGGAGGAAGAAAAAGAAACTAAGAAAAGTCAAAAGCAAAGGAACAAGGGGCGGCGGCTTACATTCCATTAGGTTTGGTAGTTTCAAAATTTTTTTAATAATATCAATTTGACCCCATATTATTTTAATAAGTATAAAATCAACCTATTATATTTTTTTAAACTACAACTTTACCTAAAAATTTTAAATTTTTTAAGTGCAGTCCTTTTGGACTAAATCAAAACTCATTAGATATGTATATAAAGTTGTAAACCATCAATTTAAAGGGAATTTTTATATATTATTTTAATTATTTATTATTAATATATATTTATGACATCATCCGATTCAACCCCGGTTGAACCCGATCGAACCCATTGACCCATGACCCCTGAACTCGGCCGAGTCGAGACCCGGTCCGAGTTTGAAAACATAGGTTCTGTCCCCATCAGCCCCCCTAAATTCAATTAGGTCTTCCCTTTAGATTAAAATAATGTAAAATATTATAAATAAAGTGACGATCGACAAAACTAACATGTCACGTGAGAGAAAAAACTTAAAAAAAAAGGCTTCATGCCTTGATTTTTTTTAGCATCTTTCAATACTTTGACTTTGACCATGATGTATGGATGGCTTGGAATTGATTATCTTGGTGACTGATGAGTAATTTGTAGGGTAATGGATAGGTATAAAATAGCTATGAGTTGGGTACATCATTAATTACCCGTTTTAATTTGAAAATTTGAACAAATGACACATTTATGGTTTACCAAAGAAAAATTTTATGCCAGTTCGAATAATTATTATGTATGTCTAGTAATTGACCGATGACCAATAAAAAAGTTTCATATCAACATGTAAAGATCATATATACTAATTTAGATACCAAGTGAGATCTACTGATCAATATATAAGACTAAGCGCCAACCGGGGGTATTGCTCACAAGTTTTCGTTGTCATCACATGCCTCCCGCATGATATTCCAACTTTCTCTTGTTCTCCCTGCCCGAAAATTCCCCCTCCCTTCCCTACCCACCCCTTATTTGTCACACCCCAAATCCGGGTCTTTGAATCGGATTTGCAACGTGGCACGCCATATTTATGAGACCTTACTCCTATAAATATAAGGTATCATGATCATAATTTACAAAATTTTACTAAAATTTAAGTCTTATAGATACCAATGAAATACATACATTTCACTAAATTGCATCTACAAAATGTTTTACTCCAACTTCTTAGAATTTAAACATCTATCTATTTATCTTTTTCACTTATCTTCTAAATGTACACGAATTGGCTTTCTTGATTTGCAAGAAAAATAAATAGACGTGGATTGAGCAACGTATGCCCAGCAGATAGTACTTATTCCTCTGTTAAATCATGTAGCTAGATACATACTATATACATTTGCAAATTTGATCACACCATGCCACATGCATATATCAATTAAAAACCTTTGTCATCCCATTTCATATATTACAAAAACATATTTTATTGAAGGTGAGTGGCATATGCATAAGTAGTCTCTATTCGATGTGGCACTTAATCCCGTAGGTTCTAGAGGTGGCCTCTGCCGAACATGACATAGAAATACACATAATATGACATGATCGTATTCATTGAACATATTAGAACATACCTGCAAATTATAAAACATGTCAATCATGTGCTCTCATTTCATAAACATGGTTCATAAACGAGTACATGCAATATTTGGCTTCTAAATACTTAACCTAGAGATTAATCCCTTCCAAGAGAGTGACCAAGAGGTTTCGCGTAAACCCCTTGACATATAACATAACATAAGTCAATCGGCTGAACTCTATACCGACTCCCATAACTAACATAACATAACATACACGAACTATAACCCCTACTGTCTATTTCATGACTGTTTAGAGTTTTTTGTAATATAAAATCATTTCACACGTCACATGCACATTTCCTCCATTTCATGAAAATATGCCACTCATTTCATAAAATATTGCATGGCAAAATATTTCAAATAGCCATACATGATCCATTTTACATATATCAAAATAAAGCATTTAATTGAGAAAATTCATATTTAACGTTTTAGAAAATACAAAGGAATAAGCACCACCTACCTCAAACTGTTTTCTTGAAGATATTCTTAACGCGCCCTTAAACTTGCTTCAAACCTATAACCAATAACATATATACCTGAATTAATTCAATTATCTTATTCTTAAAGTACCTAGTCCTACCTTAAATAACCCTAGAAAACATGTTTGGACATTCTCTAAAAGGCACTTGAATAGTTTCCTAAAAAAAATAGAATGGTTCCCCTTCCTAGAAAATTTCCTAACTTAGACAGTTTCATTTCATTTTTTTTCCTTTTCAGAAAGTTCCTCAATTTGAAAACTTTTCTTTCTTTTTATTTTTAGAAATTTCCTAAATTCATATATTTACAAAGAAACTTTATATTCTAGTATAAACAACCCTACATTAGTTCAAACCGAATTTGAGTTTAGACTAGGCCTCAGAGTTATGTCCATTCAGAGTTTAGACTAGGCCTCAGAGTTATGTCAATTGGTATTTGGATTCACGATTGAATTGGGTACTTAAAAGAGTTTTTGAGTTCATTTAGCTAAAATTGGTTCTTTATGATAACAAGGAACTTTTTAAAATAAATACCTATATTTAGGTCATTACAATAAATCTGGTGTTTCAAAATAATCTAATTTTATGAAAATGACTTGGTCTAATTAATTTAGAAATTTCACTATATTATTATATTTTGTTGGGTTAATTATTAAACACTTTGGATTCAGTTTAACTAATGGGACTAGTTAATTCAAAACTAGTCCAATTTCAAACCTTTTGGGACATAAAGGAATTTTCGAAATATTTTAATTGCTTTATCATCATTATCTTAGAACTTTAAAGGTCATTTTGCCATAATAACATATTTTGAAACTAAATCTGTAATTTAGTATGTCTTTTCCCAGGGAACTAATCACTAACATAACCTTCAATCCCAAACCGTTACCACCATTCAAGTAACCATCTGCACTTGTTTTGCACATTTCTCTAATTATAGCTCATCTTTTTTTTTTTTTTTGTTTCTACAAAATTCTAGCCTAATCAAGATTGTTCCCTATTCTGAAAAATTTCAGTTTCAATAGTCATCTTCATGAATCATCAATATGAAAGCCGTCAACCATGCATATTCATTGGACACAAGATGCTTTCGTCTGATTATACTAAACTTTTTAACATCAGAAACAATACTAATATTGATTGCAAACTCCTAAAAGTGCATAAGAGAAAGTCTCTATATAACAACACAAACATAGATATTTGGCTCTTAAGTTAATTCGTGAATTTGATCAATTCGATTGAAAGAAATAAAAGCTTACTCAGTTTTTTTTTCATAGAAACACAATATTCCATTATGTGTCCTAACACCACATAAAGAAATTTGGCCTAAATTTCAAAGCTTAAGAAATAAATTTGTAAAGAAATTAACAAAAAGGTCAAGTCTAACGTGGTCATTATCCAAGACATCAACCCTGAGTCATCTTCTCACCTTGCATCCCTTGCTCTCTTTATTTCCCTAGACAATGCAAAAAATTTTTGTAGACAATGCAGACACAAAATTCTTCTTATTCTTGGTGATTGCTGGATAAGAAAAGTAAGGGACCATTCATTTTGATAGTGGTTGGTGAGTCACGTAACATTCTCCCCAACTTCCTCCCACTAAACTTCAAACTACTCACTAACCTTAGTAGTTGGGATATGATAAATTAGGAATGCACTAATCATTTAACACAACATTAGTAACTAACTACCACTACACAATATTACTTGTGATAATATATATTTATCTATTATCAAATAATATCTATTTATTTGTTAATTTTGCAATATCTTTGTTAAAAAAATAACCGGGTATTACACTATTCCCTTTCACCAAGGCACGCATATGCTTTTTCATTTTTCCTTCTTCATCTGCTATCTTTGTGGTTCTCTACCTGAAGGGGTGACAAGAATCTTTCCTCATTGGAGTTAGGCATATTACCTAGTGGATTTTGTTCTATGGATTTATGGCTTCATACTTTGCTTAAGATTCCTTCTCTGCCTCTACCTGAAGGGGTGACAAGAATCTTTCCTCATTGGAGTTAGGCATATTACCTAGTGGATTTTGTTCTATGGATTTATGGCTTCATGCTTTGCTTAAGATTCCTTCTCTGCTTAGGAGGGAGGGAGTGTAAGCAAGAGGTCTCGGGTTCGAGTCCTCCAGCTTACACTAAAAAAAAAAAAAGATTCCTTCTCTGCCTAACAATCAGAGGTGAGATTTCTTTTGACCTAGATGAAATTTTCACCTATTTTCTTGCCTTTTGGCGGCTTCCTTCTCTGTACCTCGTTTTCTCCATTCCTCATTCCTATTATATTTTTTGTTTTCCCTTTTATGATCGTGGTCTTTTTTTTTAGGGTTTTTCTCCCACCTATTTATCGCTGACATTGTTCGCGCTATAGTTAGAGTTTCGCTATTTTTGAGTAACTAGGGTTGGATGACGCATATGTTCTTTTCACAAACTTCCACCGCTTCATTTCATGCTTCCTCCTCTCCTCTCTAAAATTTTCATATTACGCAACCACCAGATTTTAGTGAAATCCGCTACTTGAGAATAAGTGTCATGGAGGTTACACTCCTCAAATCCCCTGCTTCATCTCACCTCTCTCCGCTACTCTCTCTTCTTAATTCTCTCAAGTTCTTTCTCACTCTATCTCTCTTTCTTTTAAATTAATCAATAATACCAAGAACAATGCATAGGTTTTTTTAAGATGTGGATCTTCGTTTTATGGGATACTTTTTTTTTCTTTTCTCTTCTTTGGATGAGAATTTTTTTTCATTTTTTTGATGTATTTTATTTATCAGCTTAATCTGATTAAATTGTCATTATTTATTAAATTTCTTATATTTTTTGTAGCTGCTTTCCTATTGGAACTAGGGATGGCAAGCTTGAATTTTTTTATTTTTTTGCCTTTAATAATTTTCTATTTTGGTTGAAGATATTGATTGTAAGCTTGATCAGGTTTTGTAAATTTAGTGTTTTGTGGTTGATGACAAAATTGTGACATTTGATTAGATCGCTAGTTTAAGAAAGCACATAAGAGCAGTACATGTTTAAGATTTGATTCTTTAAATCTAGCGTGTCATTTTTTTTCCTATTTCCATCATCCAGTGTTTGATTCTGGTCAATAAATCCAATTCGACAATGTTTATTCTTGAAGTGGTAGACTTAGAAGAGTAGCAAAAATTTCATTTCATGTATTTTGAGATCTCTCATCTTCTCTTTGCTAGCTATTGGAGCTTTTTGTTGTGGTTGAAATGTTATCCAGCTCAACCCTTCCTGCACTATTGGGGCTAGTGAATAGGTTCTTACAATTATTAGCTATGTTTTTTTTTTGTGGTGAATACTAGATCTTAATCTAATGTCTTCTAGCTCTACTATTGTACTAACAATTTCTGGGTGTTGCTTTCTTATCTCACATCTAATTTCAACAGCCATATTTATTTCCATGGAGATTATGTTTGTTTAATATCATGATTGGAGCTGCTTTCTAGAGCTAAACTTTCTTACTTCAATCATTGCAATTCAAATGAATAGGAAAAGGTAATACATGACACGTGTTAGCTTTATTAATTTGCTTCTGATTTCGTGTTTTTTCTATTTGCATGCTTCCACTTTCTACATCTTTGAAATGGCATGGTTGCATGTAGGCATCTTGGCTAGATTCTTTTACCCATAAATTAGGCTACCATTCTTCATGTTATTGGACGATATCCAACATCATGTTCTAGCCTAATTCCATGACTCTTTCTCTTTGACCTTTTTTAAAATTTATTGTTTCCAATCTTTATTTTTCCCTTAATGGATTTTTTGCTCTTTTTGATACCTGTTTTATTCTTTTTTTTATGTGCTTGTATATCGAGATTGGCTAGGGTAAACACTTGACAAGATTTGTGGCCTTCACATGCACAGTCGCGAGCCTATTTTCTTTCTATCTCTCTCAGGCGAACAAACGATTGTAGTTACTCATGATCATTTAATTCATTTTTAAAGTAGAGGCTGATTTTTTTCTCTAATTTTTTTTTTTGCTGATGACAGAATGGTTATGATAGAATCTAGTAGGGGTATTTTTGCATTTGATTACCTTTACAAAAGAACCCTTCCAAGTTGTTGCAAGATCTCCTCCCCTGATGTTAGTTGAATTTATTATTTTACTATTTTTCTAGATGTATAAGTATACATTCATATTGTTCTGTTTTTCTATTTTTTATTATGATTTTTAGATAAATTGATAAGTTAAAATAAGTTGAAAATAATATATGCAGCTTGGCAGATGGCACCATTTCGTAATAGTGTACTATTTTTCATGACTCTCATAGTATGGCACAATTTAAGAGTGTCACTCGCAACAAGATCTTATGTATCCTTAAGACTCAGGGTATATATAATTATAGAATTAAATTAAATCGACATCATTTTCATTATTGCATTTTATTCTTATTCTTGAAGTTTTTACAATAATATCGGAATTTTTGGGGCTGGCAGAACTTGCACTTGAGATTCTAGAGGATCTATTCCACAAGATCAAGAAAGCAGTCACAATTAGGAAGCATCTGGTGAGGAACAAGAATGACAAGAATTTCAAGTTGAAATTGATTTTGGTGGTAAGCAAGATTCAACTCCATGTTACGACAAGAAAGCAAGAGGCTTCCTCTCAATTGGAAATAGTATGCCCTATCATCCCCTTTCTCCCTGTTGATTTATTTTTAAGCATCATTTGGAGTTCGTCAAATTGGGTTTGTTTTAGTTGATTTACTACCATTATTTGATAATTGTTATTCTTTTGAGTTGTGCATTGTTGTGTGCTTCTGATTCCAGCTTGTTGATTATAACTTAGTCCTAATTGTTTCAAGTGTTGAAATTTTTCAATATTTTCTAAATATCACTCCGGTCATTCTCAATAGAGAAAATGGGTAAAGGTTGTCAGTTTGTAAGTTGGTTTTGTTATGCAATCTTAGCATGTCATTGGAGATTAAACCGCCTTTCATTCCCTATGATGTACATTTTAGAGAGATTTTTCTCATTTTTTTTCTATTGATACAAAAAAGATTGGCCATCATAGGCAGCCATTTATAAATACTTAACGATGATCTCTTGCTTTGTTATGAAATGCTCCCTATTTTGGCATGTCAAACAACTCTTTATATTATAATGTTGGAACTGACCACAACACAGTGAAAAGTTAGAATAGGTGTTTGTCATATGTTTTATTGATTAAAAAAAATTGGTTTATGAATTTGTTGGAGATTACTTACATGTGTTTTCTAAAATTGAATAGAAACCATTTTTTCACTTTTGAATTGAGAATGTAATAATCATATGTTGGTAGAGCATGTCATACTTGACAATATTTTGAATATCATTTTGGGAACGAAAGCATTATGACTTTTTGTCTGACCTGCTTTCTTGGTCTTTTTTTTACCTCTCTTCTACTAAGAGTTCGTTGGCTGCTATAACTACTATGGTTATTTATTAAGTTATTAGCATTATTGCCACTGGTTTTCAATTTATTCTTTTTAAATTGATCTAATTCTCATGAAACTCTCACTTGGAGCGAAATTGTTTGCGTTTTCTCTTTTTCAATTTTAGGTAGTTATTATTCTATCTTCGCTTATGGTAGCTAACAAGTTATCTAATAACAGTTCCTCTGCTCTTTCAAGTTGTCAACTTTTGTACTTGAGGTAGTTGTCTTTTTGGGGATTGAAAGTTTGCCTTTTTAGCTGATAGAGGCTTTGTTTGGTTATTTTGCTTCTATATTGGAAGACAGTGAAAAAGAGGCACTTTTTGTTACTATAAGTCTAATTTAAAATTTTCATTGTTGTCTTTGATAAGATTAATAACTTCAATGGTAAAAGATTATAAAGGTAATGAAATTTATGCATCTCTTATTGAAGTCTTTTGTCTCATGTTACTTGAAAAAATGGTAATCTTGCTAATGTCGAGACTAGGAAAAAGTGACATTATTAAATTTCGTGAATTGCAAAAAGAAATGCCCAGAAAGGAGAATGCATATGTTTCAAACATTTGACTGCTAGAATTGGACCTGATGTTGTATTTTATATATTGAAGTAAAAGAAGATAATTTCTTTGCTATATGCATTCTCTATATGTGTATAGTTTGTGTTCATTTTGTGGTAGTTTTGGAACTGGTAATATCTATTTTGTCTCTTCTTTGTATAGATTATTACTCGGATTAATACCAATGGGAGATATACTATAGTCTTGTGTGAATTGATCACTGGCAGAACATATTAAGTAAAGTACTTCCTATTAAGATTGTCTAATTTTGACAACTGTTTTTAAGCACTTTCTTGTTTTAGATAGTTTTCATTCCTCTTATTAGTAATTAAGTTTGATCAGGAGCGAATTCTTTTACCATGTTCCAAATAGCTTACATAAAGTGATGTTGGAAAATTTGTTGAAAATTTGCATACACGAGAAAACAAAAATAGCAATATAAGGTTTCATAAAAATTTATACAAAAAGGCTTCTAGGGTGTTATTCTAGTAAAAATTGGGTGAATAGTAGTTAGATATCATAATAAGAGGGTGTGATGCGCATTACATAAGAGTAATGGCATGTATATCTATGCAAACAAGTTCGAAGGAGAAAGGAAAACTTTTTGTTCAGATAACTATATTGACAAAAATGACATGATATTTTTAAAGAATAAAGGAAGTTTTGTATATGACATATTTACTTTTGAATTTGATCGAAAGATTGTTCTAATGCGCTGGACATTACACATTCCAATAATCCCTCATAACTCATCAATTTCACAAGGAAACTTATTTTGCCCCTACTTCACCTTTCCCTTTAAAAAATATACATGTTCTCATGTACAATTTTCGTATTGCAGGGTTTGATAATAACCAACTAGATTTGCATTTAGTCATGCCATCAATTAGTCGATTTTTCTCACATGATCTGATGGCATTAGATACTTTCTACCAAATGTTTTCCTCCAACACGGTATGTATATGTATGCTTAAATATTTTTCAATATTTGGCTTCTTTTTGTTTTGTATTGATCAGTATTATAAGCTATTTGTTTGGCAAAAAATTATGCAGTTTGCTGATCGAGATTAAGTGAATCCAGGATACCATCTATGGTCCTCACGAGCCGAAATAGGATATACAATTTTGGAATGACAAACAATAAATTTTACCAAAACTGGAATGCCTTTGTTATTGATCATGACCTTGGAGAAGGAGAGACCCTTTTCTTTATGTCTCAATCTTGTAATTCACTTGCTGTTTTGGTCTTTAGAATGAATGGACTTGAAATCATGTATCCATGGCATCATAAGTTCCACATTTAGTTTATTTATTGCTATAACATGTACAATTTTCTTTAATTACTGTTACTTGTATTTCCACTTATTACATTTAATAACGTTAATTTTCTTATTAATTTTTAAATTATATACACACTACATATGCTTTATGGTTATCCATGATAAATTGTCACCGGGCAATAAGCTCTCCATGTCTCCTAGTATCATTACATGTGCATATGGAGCCAAGTGGGACTTTTGTAGACTAATTTCTTTGATTATTGGTCAAAAAAAGAAAAATTTGCATATTATTGCTAGTCAAGGTGGTTTTGCAATTATATGTTCCCGAATTTGAGAAGCATAGGGAGCCAAAATTTAGCTTTGATGAGGCAGTAGGACCATCACTAACTCGTGTCAAGATGCTTGAGAGCCTTTTCAATTCAATCCATGATGTTCAAGACTCCATTAGAATAGATGAAGTCGTGGAGGCGATAGAGCGCCAGCTATGTGGTTTTCGGGTTTTTGATTTCTTTTATTTTGCTTGATTTTTTCTTGTTTAGTTGGTTAGTTAGTCATTATTATGAATAAATATGGCCAGCTATGTGAGCTATTTGAGCCATTTAAAAGTAGTTAGAGAAATAAGTGACTAAATTTTCATCCAAATTGGATTAGTTTTAGGAGTTTAGATTTTAGCTATAAATAGATCTCTTCTATTCCATTGTAAGACAATTATGAGATGAATAAAAATTGAGAGTTTTCTCTTTTCTTGTTCCTTGGGTACGTCACTTGATACAAAGTGAGTCGAATCTCTTTTGTTCAAGTTTTGACTTATCAATTCAAGACCATGTTGAATTGTGGCACCATTCTACCAATACATCTTAGTTCGCTATCTTATTGAGTAGTGGGTCGTGATTAAATTCAAGGTTCATAACTTAACAGGTTAAAGGGGTCGAGATTTTTTCATCTTTTGTATCCATAACCTGGTCAAAATAGATCTTTTCGCTGCCTGATCAACTTGGTTCTTCAAGACAGGTCCTTGTTGAGTCGAGTTCGCATCAATTGGTATCAGAGTTTCGGCTCTTGATTTAGGTTAATATCCTTTTTTCTTGTTTTTCCTATTTATTTTTCTACCATAACCTTAGCCGCCTTTTGATTTAAAAAATAAAAAAAATTTTTGATTCTTGTTTTTTTGATTTTATCGCTTGAGTCTAACCTACACCATTGATTGATCAAGATTGAAATTTTTTGGTGTGATTAAGTTCTTGGAAACAGGTTTTTCAAGGGTTTAACTCCCATTAAATTTCTTCCAAGTGAAGTCATGACCCTCTATTGAGTCGTCAAAAAAAAAAATCGATACTATTCACGGTACTGTAGTGAGTACTGTTCATCGCTACTATAGCGATTACTGTCAACCCGAATAAAATAAATTTCATATTATATTTTTGTGTTTGTTTCTTCGTTTTTGGTATCCATTCATGGTTAAGTGGTAAAAGAGTCATTAGGGTTTCAATTCCTAGTCTACTTAGGATTAGTAAGTCCGTGACTTTCCTTTTCCCGTTGTGCGCACCTTTTCTTTGTTGTCCAATTCGTAGCATTTTTTAGAGTCCATTAAAGTTATTATTTCCAATCCTTAATTACATGGGAAAAAGAGAAATTTTCAGAAATTCTAGTTTCCAATTCCAGCCATAAGGAAATCTGCCAAACCGCAAGTTTCTTTTGGCCAAATCTCGATTTAAGGACAAATCGCTTTCAAGAGAAGGGGAATGATACGAGCAGTAGGACCATCACTAACTCGTGTCAAGATGCTTGAGAGCCTTTTCAATCCAATCCATGATATTCAAGACTCCATTAGAATACATGAAGTCGTGGAAGCGATAGAGCGCCAGTTATGTGATTTTTGAATTTTTGATTTCTTTTGTTTTGTTTGATTTTTTCTTGTTTAGTTGGTTAGTTAGTCATTATTATGAATAAATATAGCCGACTATATGAGTTATTTGAGCCATTTAAAAGTAGTTAGGGAAATAAGTGACTAAATCTTTATCTAAATTGGATTAGTCTTAGTAGTTTAGATTTTATCTATAAATAGGTCTTTTCTATTCCATTGTAAAACAATTATGAGATGAATAAAAATTGAGAGTTTTCTCTTTTCTTGTTCCTTGGGAACGTCTCTTGATACAAAGTGAGTCGAATCTCCTTTGTTCAAGTTTTGACTTATCAATTCAAGACCATGTTGAATTGTGGCGCCATTCTACCAATACATCTTGGTTCGCTATCTTGTTGAGTTATGGGTTGCGATTAAATTCAAGGTTCATAATTTCGCGGGTTAAAGGGTCGAGGTTTTTCCATCTTTTGTATCCATAACTTGGTCAGAATAGATCCTTCCGCTGCCTGATCAACTTGGTTCTTCAAGATAGGTTCTTGTTGGATCGAGTTCGCATCATTTTGTTAAAATAAAAATGCCCAAATATGATTGTAAAGTTTCTTAGGCGCACTTTAATGAGTATAGATATGCACATTATGACTAACTAAAAATATGTGCAAGACCTAACAAACAAAAGACATAAATCTTCTGTGCAGAAGTGCCCAAATTAAATGTAAAATTACTCAAATATGCGCACTTCAATGAAAAAAAAGAAAATCCTCTTTAATGGATGCAAAAATGAATGAAAATTTTGATATACTAATAACTTAAGTTGATTCACAATTGTAGAAAGAATTACTTGTGCTTGTACATAAAGTACCGTGGTTTGTGTATAAAGTACTGATCTTATATGTGAGAAATGTTTATCTAGCCTCAAGAACTAAAGGGAGGGAGGGGTAGCCGTCCCCCAAGGATCCCATCCAATCACTATTGCTGTGTTCCTTGGACATTTTTCTTAGTTAACATACTCAATTTAATGTGGTTGTACATGCTACGTGAGGCAAACTCCACTGATTAGTGTGTGCTTTACATCAATTAGGCAAACCATATTGTTAGAGCAATTATCTTCTTGTTAGAGCACATTTTACTCAAATGCTAAGATTATTCTCAATAAATCAACATTATATATGTTCATTGATTTTTTTAGGATTCATTCTACATAAATTACTCCACTTTTCTTTATCTAATTAAGTATTTTCTGTTTGGGACTCTCACTTTACTTCCTATTATTATCATTTCTCTCCTTCTCACTCACACACTAATATATCTATTATTTTATAATTAAATAATGTAGTTTTTGCCTTAATCCTTTCTTGTATCTTTTTGGTTCTATGTGTTCTTGCTTTTTTATTCAATTCTAAAACTTTTATTATTCACTTATTTATTTTTCACAAATAGAACTTCATTTAACTCCAACAAATTTCAGTTTAAAATAATTACTATTATGATATCATTGTAACTCAATACTTTACCATAAAATTATTTTCACATGCAACATGCATTTTTCCTTTGAATTCTACTTGTTTATCATGCCTTTAAGCAACTAATTTTATTAAAGCTTTTCCATCTTTTCCTCTTTTATACTTGTTATATAAGTTTTGATTTTGATCTTTTGTCAAATATTCATATTTATGACATAAGATTTTATTCTATTAAAGTATTCATATTCTCTAATAATTAGATGAAAGTAAGTTTAAATTACATTACAGTGTATATCCCTTGAATATTGAAGAGAAAGTAGGCTATTTTCTGGATTATTTTAATTTTAAACTATTATTTGTTTTGACTTAATTATGTTGTGTTTGAAAAAAGAACATTTTGAGTAAAATTATGAAAATAGAAAAATATAGGAGGATGTAGAATTAGTATACAAGAAATTATTAAATTTAAGACCAATTTAGTAAATCATGAATATAATTGATGAATTAATATGAGAGAGAGAGAGAGAGAGAGAGAGAGAGAGAGAGAGAGAGAGAGAGAGAAGAATGTAAGTGAATCAGTAGGAAAAAACTTTCATTTGAAGAGATAAGAAGATGAGTAATTAGTATTTAATAGATCTAAAAAAATTATGAAGAATATATAGAGTTGACTGATTGAGAGTAAGTTTGGCATTTAAGAAAAATTTGCTATGACAGGAGCATTATTATTCTGGAAATATAGCTAGCCTATCAAGAATATAGTCTATATTAAAAAATTCCTAGTTTTGGAGCTTGGATCATGAACTCAAGCATGTTAATTAGGTGAAAGTTAATCCTCTTCATAAATATCTCTATGACTATGCAACTCCTAATGCCCTACTTTATAGGGTTACTACAATCCAAAGATGGAGACTAACTTTAAACAAAAACAAAATAAATGGAAAACAAAAAGAAATGCAATCTCAATAAAAAAAAATGTACCACATTAAATTAGAAAAAGTATGGGTATTAGTCAAAGTAACAATATTTGTTGCCTATATAAGTTACTTACGACATAATACCAAATTTGTAGTTTGTTTTCAACTATGAATTCTCTCCAATTATCCAAACTCTGTTCTTCCAAGGAAAGTTTTTTTTTCATTTTAGATTTTTTTGAAAAATTTTATGAACAATTATTCCTTTTTATTAGTAAGAGTTACAACTATCAGTTGTTCCATGTCGATAACCTAAAGGAAATTGCAACTTTATATTTTCTTTTTTAGTAGGGGAAGGGTTGGATTTAAGGAATGGGGAGAGAAAAGGAATTTGAATTCAAAACCTCTAAGTTTTGAGGGATTTGTAACTTTCATTATGTTGCCATTCATATTGGTTTTTAGCTTTTTATTCATATGCTTTTGTTAGACTTCCTTTTGTTTTGGAGGTAATTTAGTAGCTGCTATTGGATTATTTATCAAAATTTCTTGACTTCCTAATGAATTTAGTTCGTGATATTTTATTTTAGACTTTATCTATTATGATAAAAAAAAAAGGTTGGATGCTTGACATTATCTTGTAATTTGAACTTTGCTATTCCTCTTTTTTCGTCCCTCCCCCCCCCCCCCCCAAAATATAATCCCGGTTCCGTCCTTGATTGTTGTTAACCCATAGTGTTTTTTTACTGTGAAGTTCAAGATTTGAATTTTGAATTTGGCAGTTGGAGGTGGGAAAGGTGTGAGGCAGGGCAGGAAGGTTAAGAGAGAGAGAGAGAGAGAGAGAGAGAGAGAGAGAGAGAGAGAGATGTTAATCTAGCCTTGTGTCCAATTTAAATCATGCTATTATTTATGCTACATTAAATAATTATAATTTTGTAAACCTCATTTTTCACTTCCTAATAAATCATAATTACAATTAAAGTACACTTGCTATCTATTAGAGTTCACATTACAATTTATTAAAGTGCGTAAGAGTAACTTTACGAAGAAAGTTGGGCATTTTTGTACACAATGTCTAGGTTCTTATATTACTTGTGCGCAATTTTACTCATTGAAGTGCACTTTAGGGTATTGCGTGGAGCGGCACATAGACTACCATGGCGAGAAACTCAAAATCAGTGCGAAAAATATTCACTTGAGTTCGAAAGAGTGAGACGATATTGCTCTATCTTTTGCTGTAATTTAATTTCTCATTCTAGATTTCTTTTTCTTTTTGCATATTTTTGGTTTAATTATTGTCGCTTTGCTTGATAGATATAGTGTCTATTGCTTCTCTTTGTAAGAAACTTATGTTTTTGCATTTGTTTTTTTAGCTAAATAAAGGATATGCGATTTATTCTCCGGAAAAAGGATACATGGTTTGAAGAAGAAATAGTGAGGAACAAGAAGATAGACTAGTTTGGCTATAATAAATTTGGCATCAACACTGATTTGCAGGTTATGGTACCGTGATGATGGAGGTGATTGGTGGGTTGCAGTAGTGCAGGAGGCTAGTAAAGAAGACAATTTCATAATTTGACTATGAACATTATGTGTATTTTACAGGATAAGTAGTGCAGAATTTTGCATTTATGAATTTAGTAAAACTTATATCCTCTTTATGAATTTTCTTTCCTCCTTTTACCGTATCCAAAATTTTTACAATCAAATTAGTCCAGCACTTGCATCCGCCCAAACCAAGGAAAATGTGGACCCACCGCTAATTTTCAGTGGGTCCTATGGACACCAAATTTTTGTCAAATTTTAATATTTTATTGAATTTTATCCATTTAATGAGTCATTTATTTCATACGTCATAATATGTATCTTTCTCATTTTTGTATGTTTGTCTTAAAAAAAAGAGGGAAAAAAGGAAAAAAAAACACTCTCTAATCATTTTTTTTCCCAACTAATACACTATTCACCCCACCACTACACTCAACCTCCCCAATTCCTTCTTTATCTCAAAACAAAACATCAACTCCCTCCAACGCACACAACTATCTTTCGGCTCCCTTTCTCACTTTCACTTTCAACACAAGCACACATATCACTCCATTCTTTTTTCTTTCTTTTTTCATTTATTGGCTCTCACATGTACTAGTTCTTAAAGAAAAGAAAGGTGAGGAACGGAAGTAAACAAAGGAAACAAATGAACAATTAAGGCTTGGAAATTTTATCAAAAAACTTCAACCAATGGACTACCACATTCATTGAGGTATTTTCTAGTTTTTTAAATCATATTAAATCCATGTTTTGTTATTTAATTTTCTCTTGCTTTTGCTGGTTTCTTTTGTTGTTGTGCTGTTGAAATTTTGGGAGGGGTCACAAACAAGATTAAGAAAGAAATTCCATGTGTTTGAAAAAATGCCAAAGTGAAAAAACAAAATTAAAGAATTGAATTTTTTAAAATGGATGATTTTAGCCAATTCAGGGTTTGAAAATTCTTTGTTAGTCCAAGTTCTTGAGATTTTTTGAAACAAAAAATGGACAAAATGGGTTCCCTCAAGTAGGGTGCTGTTTGGCTTAGATTAACTCACATCTACATGGTTTTCTTGTTACATTATAATAGTATTCGGATTATATATTTCATAAGGAGTGTTTTTGTATAATTTTTATGAATTTTAGTGATGATTAGAGTGATTTTGGAAAATAAAAATTGGACTGTTTTTGTCAATTTCAGCATGATTCATTATTTTTTTTGGTAAAAAATAAGCCCGAAAATGGATTCTACATGAAAAATTAAGTGGGGAGGTGTATTTTGGTGAATTTTGTGATCGGAGAGGTCGTTGGAGAATGGCTGCCGACGTCCACCATGGTCACATGGCAGGAAGCTTGGTCTGGCTAGAGGAGAGGAAGAAGAAGAAGAAATAAAAAAAGAGAAAAAAAGGCAAAGAAAGAAAGGAAAGAGAAAAAAAAAAAGAAATTGGGTTGGAATTTATTTTTGGTTGGGCTTGTGTTTTATTTCTGATTGGGCTTGGTATTTGATTTTAGGAATGAAATTAAATACACGTGTTATTTGTAAATTACTTGGACTTTTTAACTAAGCCCATTTGTTTTATGTTCTCTCTGTCCCATTGAACATGTCCCAAAACATTTGTCATATTGAAAAAATCAAAACATCTTTTAGTTTCTCTTTCTTATATAATTCTTTTTTCTAATCATATGATACTATCATTCAAATTTAAAATTTGAATTTGTAGAGGTAAAATTGGAAAAAGAAGTAAAAACATCACAATTAAACCATTATTCTTAAAAAGTTGAATTTCCGAAACAGGACTAAATAATTGAGATAGAGGGAGTATAAGACAATCTGCATTTTTCTTTGGATTATTTGGTGTTGTGTGACAGCCCCACCTTACCTTAAGGCGAACCAAAGGGTTCGGCGGACCGCCTGCCAAACTCTCGCCGGGATTCAGTCATTCACCTCAAGGAATTGAAGATAAAATTTACAAAACAAGCGAATAACGATCCCAAACTTAAAACATAAACTTATATACATTCCTATCTCCAAAGGAATTACAAAATTCAAATATACAAAGGTTTCCAATTCCTCATACATCCAACCCTTGCCAAGTGCTAGGCGAGAACCATTACAAAAAAATCAAAAGAACTAGACTAAGCTAGTCTATACAAAGCGCTCGTCCTTGCTCGCGTCCCCTGTTAAGGAAAACAAAACTAACAGAATGAGCTAAAAGCTCAGTGAGGTTCCAAACACATAAACAAACAATAAGTTGAAACCATAGATAGCAAGTAATTCAAGAAACATGACAATATAAAGCAATAATAACATTCATTAAAAGGATACGTGCTCACATGGAGCCATTCATTCATTCTCCTTTCATTTCCTTATTCCTCCAATCATTTGAAAATGCATTTTGATAAATAAAACCCTTCGTTTACATTGACATTCGTTCATTCATTTCATTTCACCCCCTCCTGGACGTTGGTCAAGCTCCACCAGACTACAAGGTAATACTCGAGTATACCAAACGTTCACCCAGGGTCACTAAATCGCCCGATCGAATCCGTTTCTGGCTCGAGTCGATCAATAACGAATGGCAGGGTCCACTTCAGCCAAGAGGCTTATATTCATGCACAACTTACATTTAATCACTTAAACATTGAAAATTGCACATTTCATTTAGGTCGAGTGCGATAAAGTACACATTCGCCTAGCAAAATTTATTTGTAACAAACATTTATCATTTAATCAAATATCCACAACAAATCATATAGTTCATGAAAACATAACAAACAAAGAATACTCACCTATTTACGTAAAATAACGTCCAAAATATCCTTCCGGATAACACCCTCAATCACCCAAGAATCCTAATATAATCAAAAGAACACATTATGTTTCAACCATCAAAGATGTAAGTGATTCAAAGAAAATTCGAATACGTCCTAGTACAAAGTATAAATATGGTTTTGGTAGTGAAAAGAGTACATTTAAACCAAAGGACATAAGTAAAATTTTTGTAAAACTTATGCTCACTTGTAAAACTTTAAAATCGCTATTTGAGTCGAAGTGGCAAAGAAAACGTATTTCTATTAGTCGTAAATTTCATTTTTCCAAGGGTACAAGTTTCAGCCGAATTCTAACTTATATACCTCGATAAAAGAAGACATAAATACCCTAGATGGTTTATGTGGTATTCGCTTTCAAGCTTTACTCAAGTCGCAAGTATATCGACCTAGTTCTCGAGCGTAAATTTGGGCAGCACGCCCTTTGTATTTACCTATTTTCCAGCTATTTATGTTTTCATTCTTTTCCTCAATCAATCCCAAGGTCATACACAAAATCATCTCATTTCAATAGCCATTCCATAGGCTCCAAGTCATACAAGTACAAAATCAAGCTAGGAGCATGTGCGGAAATGAAGGTTGAGTCAAGAAACAAAAGACAGATTTGACGTTGTTTTGTGTAACGGACACAACCGAGGCTACGCTTATCGGATTGAGGTACAATTTATACCGTTTCGAAACTAAGACAGAGGGATACAATTTTGATGAAGACCACCTAGTCTAGTTCGTAGTGTATCTAGGTCAAAATTTTGAGTTACTAAACCAGAAGCACACAAACGGGTCAGTTAACCGTGCTATGTTTAAACAACAATAACTCAGGCTACCGAAGCCCAAACGAAGTGATTCTAGGGGCGTTGGAAAGCTAAGACATAGCACTACAACTTTTGTGTTTTGACTAAATGCTAGTTCGGTATGTATCAAGGTGAAAAGACACGATCAGATTGATAAAATGTCAAAACTGTCCATTGGACTAAACCTATGGTAGTCAGGGGTATTTTTATCTTTTCACAGGCTATGTTGCTCGGATTGAGCTGAAAATTTACAGGCACTATAAAACATCATTCTCTATAACTTTCATGTTTTATACTAAGCCTAATTCGGCTTCTAACATGATAAACTAGAACGGGGCAGAACAGGGTGCATACTAACTTCAATTCTGGAAATTTGCTACAATCAAGATATAAATCTCATTTTTAGTTTGAAACCATCACTACCACCTCTTATACCAACATATATACATCATACAACATCCACACAACAAGTATGAGGAGGGTATCATTCAAACCCTAACTCAATTGCATCATTCCAATCATCCAAAATCACTTGATATAAGCATTATTATAACCACAAATTGTGAGAACCCTCACTTTAAAACATAATTTTCCCAAATTATTTGCCTTATTCTAGCCTTATCCTAGGATTTAAATCATATATTATATGCCCTTACATTATATTCTCTAGGTGTTACAATAATTTTCATGCATTACACTTCATTCCTTTTTACTTGAAGTAAAACATTTTTCTTGAGTTGATTTTAATTAATGCACCACTTGCATTTGTCCAAGTGTTCTTTTATTAGTGGTAGAGACTTTATGTGAGAGATTAGGTGTGTTAAACAAGTATTGGTACAATTGGAAAGGTTAATATACCATTAGTCAAAGATTAATAAAGGATTGGACCAAGATGGAGCCAAGTGGCAAAACTCTAGCCATGGATTTTGTTTGACCATAAGTTAGAAGATTATTTAAGCTAGCTTTAGCCATTTTTTTTCTCCCTCATAGTTGACTTTCTTGAAACTTGGAGAAGAAGGGAGAAACTCCATTTTTACCTTGCTCTTAACCCTAGTAAATCTTGAGAGACAAATCAAAGAGAAAGATCTTGAGTTAGGGTGAAACTTTCCTCCAACCCTAAGTGCTTGATTCAAGCTTGAAGCTTCACTTTGGTGGATTGATTTGGTGGTTCAAGCGCACTACAAGAGAGGTATATGTTCTTTAAATCTTGGTTTTATGATGATAGATCATGCACTTGAAGTGTTAATGGCAAAATACAAGTTGTTTGGTTGAGATTTGAGGTTGATCTCTTGAATTAAACAAGTAGTAGTTAAGCTTCTTAGTATGCACACCAAGTGTTTGATGAAATGTTTGGATCTTGTTCATGTTTGTTTATGAGGTATTATTATGTTTTCAACCTCTTTTGAGTTAGATATACCACTTGATATGTTATTTTAAGAGAAATCATGCAAGAATGAAGGTTGAACAAATATTGGAAGTTGTGGGCTATTTGTTTTTTTCTTGGCTGGCCGATTCTTGAAGGAGGGGTCTTCCCTCGATTTTGTTGTTCATTTATACCCTAATCAAGCTTAATAAACTAGGTTAACTATTGGTTAAGCCTATGAGTGAGTTGAAATGGAATTGAAGCAAGTAAAGTGACGATTTTGAACCATTAGTAGACTGTTTTGAATTCTTGTAATTATGAGACTATTGTGGTTGTCTTAAATCATGTTTGTGTGTTGCATTTTGAACTCCATTGACCCTAGGTGACTTGAATCCTTGTATATGATCACTTGAGGAGTGATTTGGATAAATTTGGACCAAAACAAACGAAATTAGCATCTAGAACTAGAGTAGTTTGGAATGCGGTCAATGCTGATCCAGGGTTGGAAAAACAGCCACCTTGTCGAAGTTACTGTTGTCGATAGGGGATTAACCACAGTGTGATTTTGGTACCGTTGGAAAGCCCTTCGAGTCTAGTTTCCAACGCCACCGACGGCACCTAATTCCGACTTTTTTACAGTGAGTTATGACCGTTTTCCTAAGACTGCCAGGGCAAGACTGTTTAACCCGAGAAGAAACTCTTAAGCGTGAATGAAACTTTTCTTTTGCCGAACTTTCATGCACTTATTAAACTTGTTTTCTCATGAACTTTTACTATGGTTTGGACCTTATTTGTATGATGGATTAAGTAGTTTAGACTACTCACTTGGTCAATTAATGAGCCTACAATTGAGTGGGAAATGAATCTAATTTGTTAACGATTTCACTCGTTGCCCTAGGATTGGGAAACAAAGGTGGTCGTAACTGAGATACTTGACGTTTGACTACTGCATTGCTTGACAGGTGAGTGTTCCACTATCTGCTACCTGTTATGTGAAATATCTGAATATCTGAAATACTTGATTTATGACTGTTGGAGCCAAATACTGTTTTGATAAAATGGAGGCGAGCGTGTACTTTATCGCACTCGACCTCCCTTGATTTCCAATGAGGCTCTGTGTACTGTTATTATGAGATGTGATTTCTCTATATAGGACTGTGTTTAAGTTGTTTGGGTGATATCCCATCAACTACTGCTACTGTTTGGGTACCTAACCTCTTAGGTGAGTCGGTTGTATCGAGCCAGCAAGGGCTTGGTCGAGAAGGCCGATAAACCTTGGGGACTGATGTTTGGAGGTCCTTGGTGAAGTATAACCGTTGTGCTTGCTTGTTGTGTTGTCCAGCACCACCAATGGTAAAATCCTCGACTTGATCCTGTTTCTTTGGAATCTTGAATTCTTGGTATACTCGAGTATTACCAAACTATTGTTTATGGAGTGCAGGCTCAGTAGGGGGTTGATTGGTGGATGGAGACTGGTGAAAGTGGTGTTCTACGGACCCTTTTATACTGTGCATACAAGTGTTGACGGAGTGTCAACAGGAGGCAGTTATGATCAAGCTCAAGTGGATCTTTGGCTTTTGAAAGCCACCCGTATTCTTGAATTGAACTGTGATTAAACTGTTATTCTAGTGTACGGTGTTTATGTGATTATTTTGTGACCTTATGTGACTATGTGTTTACTTGTTTTACTTGGAACCTCACTTGGTTTTAGCTCACCCCATTCCCTTTATTTTCCTTAACAGATCGGGGATGGATTGATCAAGAGCTTTGTTAGCTTTATTTTATTTTGAACTTGTATTTTGAGATTGTATCCTTTTGTTTAAGGAGACCTTACTCTTGACCTCCGTAAGCTTGAATCTATAAGTTTAACTTATGTTATGTAAGTTATGTGTGGAGTGATAAGTTGACATTTAATTATGTGTATGCTAAGTTTTTAGATTGTTGGTGTAGTGTTTATGTTTAATTGGGGTTACACTCCCGTGAATGGAAGATATCTCATCCGCTTCATTTGAGTTATTAGTACTTTGATCGACTGAGTCCCGGCGAGAACTGGGCAGGCAGTCCGCTGATACCCTAGGGTTCGCCTTAGGGAGAGGTGGGGCTGTCACAGTTGGTATTAGAGCTTAGGCTTCAGATCTTTATAGTGTATCCTAAATTTAAAAGTTTAGGATGTCAACCTGTGGGATTTGGTTTGAAAGTTGGGTGACCGCTGGTAGGGATAAAAATTTGAACCTAGGTTTGAATTGGCCTGAGTGAATTAGAAATTTTTGGCTTGAGGATTATATTAAACTATTTTCCCTCAAGAGTACTTAAGTTTCCTCTACACTTTTGTAGGATGAACGGGACGGATCTAGTGGCCTTAGCAATAGACCGGTTGGTGAGCCGTCCCGTGGGGACTTACTGATGATTAAGTATCAAATCTGACCCAGAGGAGCTAGAGCCTAATAGAGCCCATCTAACCGCTACAGGCGGTGTGAGTGTCTGCATATTTATACCTATCCTAATGAAGTAGTGTTAGCCGTTGTGAAGGAGTGGAAGGTGTTTGCAAGGAACAATTCTAGGCTTGAAGCTGAAGTGAATCAACTGAAGGAAACTATTAAAACGCAAACTAATCGGATTAAGGGGCTTGAGTATGATGTGGTCGAGGGCCGAGAAAGGGTTGATGACCTTTGTGCATAGTTTGGAGAAGCTCATAGCGCATGGTTAAGAGGGCCATGAAAGTGAGGAATAGAGTTGAATCAATTCTAAATATTTGTGATGACTTACTTTGAGATGTGAGCGATGAGGCTTTCTACATTGGAGGCGAGGCAGGAGTTGAACCTGCCCAGGTTGAGGGGTCAGCTAGTCCCGCAATGGGCTAAGCCTTAGGGGTGGGCGCGGGTCGAGTACCCGCCCCATTCACCATTTGGCTGACCCGACCCGCACCTTGCGGGTCAGCCATTTTCTGACCCTTACCCGCCCCGTATATCAGCGGGTACCCTATAACGGGTACCCACTGAGATAGGGTCGGATCAGCGGGTACTCGCCCCGCCCCGTTTATCATTTAATTTTTTTTAAAAAAATAATTTATACCAATTTAATTTTATATTTTACACATTCATCTAAGATTTAATAATTTTTTTTTTCTAAAAAAAGGTTTCCCACCAAGAAACAAGCATACAAAGAGAATATAAGATAAAGGAAAAAAATTAAAAGAATTCAAAATCAATAAAAGTTTGAAATAAATAGCACAATTTTTAATATATATATTCCACATTAATTAAACTTTTTTCTAGAAAATATAAGATCATGACCTTTACAAATGAATCTTGTAAATAAACTATAGTCTCTCATATTTGTAATGTAATTTGTTCAATAAAATTACTTACTTAGTTCTAACTTATTATTTTATAGTGTGTGTATAAAAATAAAAAAAATATATATATATATATGCGGGGCAGATCGGGTACCCGCGGGTTTTTAATTATGTGACCCTAACCCGCCCCGCATCTTAGCGGATACCCGACCCTCTTTTGACCCGATCAAATAATAAAAATCGGATATCCTAATTTTCGGATCGGATCGGATCGGATATGACGGGTTTTCGGGTTAGCGGATAATTTTGCCCACCCCTACTAAGCCTTTACTTCTAGACTACTATTTTGGGGTGATTTTGACTATTGTACATAGAGAGGATAGGGGATGTGGTAACTCGATAGTTGTACTGCTTTCTTTTGGCCACTTACATAAGATTTTTACTTGATATGACTGTATGGCTGTATTTGTATTTTTGAGGCTCATACTTGATACTTTTGGTCTTGGTATTTTGTAAACAACTGCTATGAGCCTTTGAATGTATAATACTTTGACTGTGACTGTGACTGTGACTTTGACGGTGACTGTGACTTTGATTTTGACTTTGACCTTGACTTTGACTTTATTTCGACATTGGCATTTAACTGCTTTGCATTTTCACTCACTTATCATGACTCCGATTTTATTTTATTTGACTTTCAAAAATGAATAACTATCTGACATGTACCAACACTTACTTACCCGTTAGTTATAATACTTGGCCTGTGACGCCCCCACTTCTCCCTAAGGCGAACCAAAGGGTATCTGCGGGATGCCTGCCCAACTCTCGCCAGGACTCACGCAAAACATTCAAGCTTATAACTAATCTAATAGTCACAAGTACAAAAACATAAACACAGTAATGCGGAAGCGTTCAAGTTAACCATGGTCATCTATTATCCAACTCGTACATCGGGTGTTCAAAATACAACTTTAAACCCAAATTCATCTCATGCCCAAATGCTACATTCCAAATACAAAAGTACAACCCAAAACCAAGAGGCATAGACAAAATGATGATAGAAACCCTAAACAAAAGTACATCAAGAGGGTTTCTCCAATACGTCCCCGGATCCAGTCCTGTTAAGGAAAACAAATCTACAGGGTGAGCAAAACGCTCGTGAGGCCAAGAACACACATGCAAGCACATTGCTCAATTAACAATCTCAATTTACAAGTCAAGCAATAATATTGCAATAATTAACAATTCGAGCAGGAAAAGTAAACAGAAACAATTCAAGGATATAGTAGCTCTCAGGAGCTGAGTTCCACTTGCACGAGCAATAACCTCCACGAATTGACACTCCGTCAATCGGGTAGGTTTAGTCCGTAGAACTCCACTTAACCTGTCCCCTTTCACCTTACATACCCCTGTATCGGGCCCGCCTGTCATTAGTTTGTGGCGATACTATTCGAGTATGCCAAGCAAGACCTCTCATTAGGTCAAGCTTATATATCTCATGGTTCGCCAAGTTTCCCGACCAAGCCCATGCCGGCTCGAGTCCAAGGTCGGCCAATGAGATTTGGGAGTCCCCCATGTGCACTTGTGTGTCGAGGAGATTCACTCCAACGACGTATGCAGCAAGCATACCAATACATTTCATTCATTCAATGCATTTCAATCATTCATTCAATGCATTTCAATAATTAAAATTTCATTTCTAATGAGAACGAGTGTGGTAAAGTACACACTCGACTCTACTTTCAAGATTTCCAATCATTAATGACAATTAAACATGTAACAAGTTTACATACACCTGACACTCACCAAATATTAGGTATGAGTAAGGTCAAGGGAAGTTCAAGCGTCCACCGGGGAATCCTCTTGAAGGTCCTCGTGTGTGCCTGAGCAAATAATAGTGAATTTATCATTCACATCCTAAATATCGAGGAATAATTCGTTCACTAGCATTAATCGAGGGAATTCCGTGAAAATAAACCCCAATTACTCGTAAATCGAGGTTCGAGTGGGGTTTGATAACGTTCAAAAGTATTTAAGTCTTTATCTAGGAAATCGGGGATAAAACGTTTAGATAATATCAAAAGAATAAAGGGTTCTTGAAAAACTCTATTTCCTTGAAATTGGAAAATTTCAGTTTTATTATGAATCTTTGAAAAATCGTAACTCACTCGGCACAAGTCGAGAATTAGAAAACTTTATACCGTTGGAAATCTCTTAGAAAGTAATATAAGTTCCTAGAAGACACTTTTCCATGAATCGAAGTGGAAAGTGCTCAAAAATGAGCTTGAAGGTACAGACTCGATTTACAAGGCAGAATTAAGTTGGATTTCGGCCAACTTTGAAAATTCGGCACGATTCACACGTTGCAAACCGGCCTCTGAAATTTGTAACTCAATTAGAGTTGCAAGTGAGGTTTATAGCAAAGCAAGCGGATCAAGAATCGGAGTTTCGAGTACCGAGATACGGTAGCTCAAAGTTGGGGGAATTCAAGACTGGAGAAGAATTTCCAGATTTGAACCTCCAACACTAGAAATTTAATTAGGTATCGAAACGAACTTGGATTGGTATCAAAATTGGCAGTATTTTACTCCTATATGAAAGGTATCTCTCTATCAAATTTCAGGGAAAAATACCTTCGGGAAGGTAGTTAACTAATCATCCAAAGTTCTGGAAAATTTCTAAGGCAATCTGCCTTTTGACTTTCATTTCCCAATTCAAATCGTTTAACCAAGAAAGCTATCCAACCATGGTTCATTTGTGAAATAAAGGTCTAAGATACATCCATGATACCTTTGGTAATGGTTTAGCATCAAAAATTTCAATTAATAAGATCACTCCCGGGTTTTGTCCCAAATCAGTCCAAATGTTACGTTTTTCCAAAACAGGGCAGTCCTCTTGTTTTGGTCACAACTCAGTCAATTTAGCTCGGAATTGAGCATGGTTTATGGCGTTGGAAAATAGATTCATAGGACTAAAAGTTCACAGAAGGAAATGTTCTGATATTTGGCAAGAAACCAGCTCGAAATTGAGCCTCAAGTTGCTGCCTCGACAAATCATTCCAGCAGATCCGAGAGACAGGACAGCTATCTTAAAACGAATGGTTCGGCTCCTACACATGGAATCAGAATACTCATTTTATACCGTTGGAAAGGTATGGATGTCTAGTTTCGAATACCACTGACGGCACTCAATTTCGATATCAGAGGACAAAGTTATGGTCAAAATGCTACCGCTGGACAGGGTTATCCGAAAATAGTTTTCCAGCTTGCCTAGTTCACGAATAAATTCATTTGCCCATCTAAACGTTAATGTTTTCCAATGAAAATTTTTACACATCTAACATAACATATAAACATCAGGTTTAGGCCAATAAATCACCAAAAATTGGCCTTATCATGGCCGAACAAAACAGGGGCAGTTTCGGAAATTTCTTGTCATGACCTCAACTTTGAGTTTCCAACAATAATACTCCATAAATCCATCATTTTAACCACTAAACTACCATTAAATCCAACATTAAACCTCTAATTAGCAACAACCCAAGTGTGGGAATTCATAGAGCCCACTTTCAAATTTTCCAACAATACCAAGCCATCCATACACATGCAATAGCTTAAAGATGTATTTCTACCATCATAATCCAAGTTTAAGGTGTAGGATGATGTTTTACCTCCTTAGTGCTTTAGATCAGAAATTTTCGGTCCTCAAGAGGCTCCAAGAAACCGTGAATTGCTGCCCTTTAGTTAGCTAGATCCAACCTCCAAGTAGTTTGCTAGATGGTCTTCAAGTTTGGTGAAGATTGATTGAAGTTTTGTGGTTGATTTGGTGAAGAAAATTTTGAAATAATGGAGTGAGAGAGAGAGGTGGGCTGGTCGGCACTTTGGGAGAGAAGAGAGAGTGAAATATGATCAATTCTAGCTTCCAAGGGAAGATTAAAATGAGTGGTGAAAATTCACTCCAAAGTCAACCCTCATTAGGGCTCGTTTGGTGCGTTTAGGGCTCGATTTCTCTCGTGTTTGGTTCACTAGTGCACTAAACCTCTAATGTACTTATGTTCATATAAATATTATTCACTCTTAATTGTCTCGAAATAAGGGTCTAAAGTCCCTCAAATAAAGCCGCGCGTGTGAAAACACGTACCGTCAATTTTGGCGCTATAACGCGAAACCTCCGAGAAATTCTTATAACGATAATACTATTAACTATCACTTAAGTACTTAAATCTAAAATTACCTATTTTAAAACCATTGTACATGTCCCAAATTTTCGGGCTAATTGTACTCCTAATTGGCAAAATTCTCCAAACGTATTTTCACCTTTTCCCTAAACAAGCTCCTAAGAAAAATAATTTTTGAAACGAGACACTTTAAAAATATAACGAAATTATATTGTCATGTATTTAGGTCTAATGAGACTAGAAAATATTCCTCGTGGTAAAAATCCAATTAAATAATTTATTAAGCCATAAATTAGGCTTAAAAAAAATAATAGTTTTTACGAGTCCTCACATGGCCTCTAGACCAGTGAGTAATAATGAAAACTAGATAACAACGTGGTTGGGGCCATGGGCGTAGATCTAGGCAGGTCTAGGACTAAGAGGAGGAATAAGGCTCTGTAGCCAATTAGAACCAGGGATCCGAAGGTGGAGAAGGGGACCAGGTAGCTACAGCTATCAATCATACAACTAATTTACTAGCCTATTTGGTTAACCAGCAAGGTCAAGTACCTGGCAACCACCAAAGGGACCATGAAGATAGGGCCCTGAAATGGTTCCAAAAGTTCGCACCTCCTAAATTTCTTGGAGGACCAGATCCCAAAACTGCCGAGAACTGGTTTGAATGAATAGAAGATATTTTTGCTGTTTCGCGTGGTCTCTGCGCTGAGTGAGCTTGGGATCAAGTGGTGTTCTTGGGCGTAAGCTATAAATCAAGACTGTTATAAGCATAAACCCTTTATCAGGGTACTTGGGAGAAATAGATATGTACGTTGGGTAGGAATCTCTAATTTGGGTGATTTACTCTTGGGACCGGCCGGCTCGAATTGTGAATTATCTTATTGTGGATTCTTGTACTTGAGTATCAAAAAGTGAAGAGCACTAGAATAAGGGTCTGTATCTTGATTGCACTTGAGATAAATTTTAATGGCAAAAGTCAAGGCGTGGAAGATTCTAACACTTGACCTAGTTAATGGACTGATTGAGGGAATGGATCTCGGAAGTTATCATGGGCTAATCTAGAAATAGTCTGTTAGGGTTTCTATAGACGGTAGCTAGATTGTAGCGTACGTTAAAAAATTTGCACTGAAGACCTATTTCCTTCTCCTATGACTGTGAAGACTTGATAAGTGTTTAATTCGAATGTGAGGTGGTTTGATTGCAACTATATGGATATTTCTACCCCTCTTGTGATATTCTTTCCTATACTTCCTTGACACCTATCCACTAATGTCTAAGTATGGACTTGACTCGATTATTATCGTGGTGAGATTCTGAGTTTTGGAATTATGCATAGGGATTTGGAAAAAGAATTGGGTTCTATACCTATATGCAAGAGCTTGAGATAAGATGTGGAACTTTCGACATACAAAGTACGCTTTAGGGATTCATTATGTATATAAGTGGCAATGGTACTCCTTGTGTTAAGACTCCAAAATAGGAATAAGTGACACAGTATTTTCAAGTATTGTCCTACTTGTGTTCTATTTTCTCGTCTATCTCATTTGAGAATAGCTAAGTTTAATTCCTCGTGGCTAGATTGGAAATGAATGAACTTAAAAGTTATATGACTAGAGCTTCCATGAAACCAGTCGTAATTAGAGTTGCCTGGCAAGCTATCATTGAGTTAAGTAAATCGGCAAGGTGACAAATGTGACTGATCTGCAAAAGAAAATAGAGATTATTTGAAAGGAAGTAGAGTTCCAAAAGAGAGTAACTGAGCACTGGGAAGGACGAAGGAAACAAGAATACTTGGAAAAGATTGAACTACGACACCAGAACATAGAATTGAAAAGAAATATGAAGGGATTCTAGAAGGAGTACGCAATAAGTTTGAATTAGTGCATTTGCCTAGTCGAATAGCATCTCAAGACATCCCTTGTCAAGTTAGCCATTAGTGAGTGGTTGGGCAGTATTGGATCCTTGCCCATAAGTCTATTGCTATAACTTAGTTTTTAAGTTAAGTGAAGATTTTCGTTTGTTGTTCCAAAGGAATAAACTATTTAACGTATAGTGTATGGGTTTGAGAGCTAGCAAGAATAGTAGTCAAGTTTTAACTCTTCTTTTATCAAGATTAAAGTTTGTGTCACATTCTTCACCTCGACTAAATCAAAAAGTTGACCAAATTGTTTTCATTTTCCTCTTGCTTGGCCGAACAAATGGAGAAGAAAAACCCAAGAGAGACTTTCAACTCTAACTTCAAATTTGTACTTGAATCTTGAATTTCAACCAACTAATTTGCAAACTACTCTATAGAAATGATAACTAAGGTAGATTTCAAGGTGTTGGTGGGGCGATTTTGGAGGAAGAAGCTATAAGTTTTCATCTTTCTTGAGGTTACAGGGTAACTTTGGCAATAAACTTTCCTCTACTTTAAATATATGCAAACTGGTGGTTTAGGGTTCAATTTCGGTTGTTTTATGAGAAAATATCATGGTTTGAAGTTGTGTTGTGAAATTTTCAGTTTTATCGTACTTTTCTGTCCACACATGATACTTAAGTGTTGGCCATGGTTTGGTAGCTTTGCTATGTGAAATATCTAGCTTTTATATGTTAGTTTGACTTGCCTAAAGAAACTTCCAGCTTGTGAGTAGGAATTTCAGCTTAGGGTTTCATTTTCTAACTTGAATAGGTGACAGTTATATGCTTGATGTAGTGAGTTGTTCGCTTGATATTTATATGCTTGAGTTGAAGCTATTTCATGGGATGAATGAAGCCTTGAATGGGCTGGAAAAAGTTAGTAAACACAAAGGAAGTGCCGCTGAAAATTTTTTCCGCAGGGAACCTTGGAAAGTTTTACGAAATCTATTATATCTTGATGTAGAAAAGTCAAAATTGAGTTTCATTTATTATGTTTGAAACTAGGTTCAGAGTATCAGTATTGTTCTCAATTCCCATGAATATCTACAATTTTTCAAAGTTGACTGAAATTGTATACCTGTTCTGTCTGTTACTGGGTGAAGCAGCAACTTTAGGTTGGAATTTGACTGACTTGTGGATTGGATCTTAAAATGGTACCTTCTATAAAGTTGTAACAATTTGAATCTATATTCCGACGGTATAAAGTTTATAAATTTTGGACATAAGAATCTCGAGATATGATTTCAAATGAGATCACGCAAAACTAGAAAATTTCTATTTTCCTAGGATTATTCCTATTTACATTTCCAACTTTAAGATTGAAGTTGGTAAACTATTTTGAGGTTGGTTTATGAGTGGATTGAGGCTTAAATAAAAGGAAAATGAGTTTTTCAAATCATTTTAGGTCAGACAGTTTATAACTTTGCATTTTGAACGTCTTTTCTACTTTCTCCAAACGTTTGGCTATAAGTGATACTTTCCTGCTCTAAATGACTTTTGCAACATTGATTAGTAAGGACATGAGGATTATTCCATGATTGGAACAACCTAGTATTATATTTTGATAAGTTATATAAGTATGAAACTGGTAAATTGATACATGTTCTAAATAAAGATTTGGAGCCTCAATTCCTACATAATATGGCTTTGTATTGCTGGTCTTTTACTAAAGCATGTGCTCACAGGACACGAGAGAGTTAAAAAGGATATTCACCGAAAATATTTTGAACTACTCAGTAATCAAGCTGAGAATTTCGAGGGCGAAATTCTTTAAGGGGGAGAGAGTGTGAGAACCCTCACTTTAAAACACAATTTTCCCAAATTATTTGCCATATCCTAGCCTTATCCTAGGATTTAAATCATATATTATATGCCCTTACATTATATTCTCTAGGTGTTACAATAATTTTCATGCATTACACTTCATTCCTTTTTACTTGAAGTAAAACATTTTTCTTGAGTTGATTTTAATTAATGCACCACTTGCATTTGTCCAAGTGTTCTTTTATTAGTGGTAGAGACTTTATGTGAGAGATTAGGTATGTTAAACAAGTATTGGTACAATTGGAAAGGTTAATATACCATTAGTCAAAGATTAATAAAGGATTGGACCAAGATGGAGCCAAGTGGCAAAACCCTAGCCATGGATTTTGTTTGACCATAAGTTAGAAGATTATTTAAGCTAGCTTTTGCCTTTTTTTTTCTCCCTCATAGCCGACTTTCTTGAAGCTTGGAGACGAAGGGAGAAACTCCATTTTTACCTTGCTCTTAACCCAAGTAAATCTTGAGAGAAAAATCAAAGAGAAAGATCTTGAGTTAGGGTGAAACTTTCCTCCAAACCTAAGTGCTTGATTCAAGTTTGAAGCTTCACTTTGGTAGATTGATTTAGTGGTTCAAGCTCACTACAAGAGAGGTATATGTTCTTTAAATCTTGGTTTTACGATGATAGATCATGCACTTGAAGTGTTAATGGCAAAATACAAGTTGTTTGGTTGAGATTTGAGGTTGATCTCTTGAATTAAACAAGTAGTAGTTAAGCTTCTTAGTATGCACACCAAGCGTTTGATGAAATGTTTGGATCTTGTTCATGTTTGTTTATGAGGTATTATTATGTTTTAAACCTCTTTTGAGTTAGATCTACCACTTGATATGTTATTTTAAGAGAAATCATGCAAGAATGAAGGTTGAACAAATATTGGAAGTTGTGGGCTGTTTATTTTTTTCTTGGCTGGCCGATTCTTGAAGGAGGGGTTTTACCTCGATTTTGTTGTTCATTTATGCCCTAATCAAGCCTAATAAACTAGGTTAACTATTGGTTAAGCCTATGAGTGAGTTGGAATGGAATTGAAGCAAGTAAAGTGACGATTTTGAACCATTAGTAGACTGTTTTGAATTCTTGTAATTATGAGACTATTGTGGTTGTCTTAAATCATGTTTGTGTGTTGCATTTTGAACTCCATTGATCCTAGGTGACTTGAATCCTTGTATATGATCACTTGAGGAGTGATTTGGGTAAATTTGGACCAAAACAAACAAAATTAGCATCTAGAATTAGAGTAGTTTGGAATGCGGTCAATGTTGATCCAGGGTTGGAAAAATAGCCACCTTGTCTGAGTTACTGTTGTCGATAGGGGACGAACCATGCTGTGAGTTTGGTACCGTTGGAAAGCGCTTCGAATCTAGTCTCCAATGCCACCGACGGCACCTAATTCCGACTTTTCTACAGTGAGTTATGACCGTTTTCCTAAGACTGCCAGGGCAAGACTGTTTAACCCGAGAAGAAACTCTTAAGCGTGAATGAAACTTTTCTTTTGCCGAACTTTCATGCACTTATTAAACTTATTTTCTCATGAACTTTTACCATGGTTTGGACCTTATTTGTATGATGGATTAAGTAGCTTAGACTACTCACTTGGTCAATTAATGAGCCTACAATTGAGTGGAAAATGAACCTAATTTGTTAACGATTTCACTCGTTGCCCTAGGATTGGGAAACAAAGGTGGTCGTAACTGAGATACTTGACGTTTGACTACTACATTGCTTGACAGGTGAGTGTTCCACTACCTGCTACCTGTTATGTGAAATATCTGAATATCTGAAATACTTGATTTATGACTGTTGGAGCCAAATACTGTTTTGATAAAATGGAGGCGAGCGTGTACTTTATCGCACTCGACCTCCTTTGATTTTCAATGAGGCTCTGTGTACTGTTATTATGAGATGTGATTTCTCTATATATGACTGTGTTTAAGTTGTTTGGGTGATATCCCATCAACTACTGCTACTGTTTGGGTACCCAACCTCTTAGGTGAATCGGTTGTATCGAGCCAGCAAGGACTTGGTCGAGAAGGCCGATAAACCTTGGGGACTGATGTTTGGAGGTCCCTGGTGAAGTATAGCCGTTGTGCTTGCTTGTTGTGTTGCCCAGCACCACCAGTGGTAAAATCCTCGACTTGATCCTGTTTCTTTGGAATCTTGAATTCCTGGTATACTCGAGTATTACCAAACTATTGTTTATGGAGTGCGGGCCCGGTAGGGGGTTGATTGGTGGATGGAGACTGGTGAAAGTGGTGTTCTACGGACCCTTTTATACTGTGCATACAAGTGTTGACTGAGTGTCAACAGGAGGCAATTATGATCAAGCTCAAGTGGATCTTTGGCTTTTGAAAGTCACCCGTATCCTTGAATTGAACTGTGATTAAATTGTTATTCTAGTGTACGGTGTTTATGTGATTATTTTGTGACCTTATGTGACTATGTGTTTACTTGTTTTACTTGGAACCTCACTGGGCTTTAACTCACCCCATTCCCTTTGTTTTTCTTAACAGATCGGGGATGGATTGATCAAGAGCTTTCTTAGCTTTATTTTGTTTTGAACTTGTATTTTGAGATTGTAACCTTTTGTTTAAGGAGACCTTACTCTTGATCTCCGTAAGCTTGAATCTATAAGTTCAACTTATATTATGTAAGTTATGTGTGGAGTAATAAGTTGACATTTAATTATGTGTATGCTAAGTTTTTAGATTGTTGGTATAGTGTTTATGTTTAATTGGGGTTACGCTCCCGTGAATGGAAGATATCTCATCCGCTTCATTTGAGTTATTAGTACTTTGATCGACTGAGTCCCGGCGAGAGTTGGGCAGGCAGTCCGCTGATACCCTAGGGTTCGCCCTAGGGAGAGGTGGGGCTGTCACACAAATACAAGCTACTAAGCAACTCCAACATGATTAAAGGACAAAGAAAAGTGTGGGCAGCCATATTACCTCAAAACAAAGTTTGCTAGAGTTATTCTCCACTTTCCCTTGAAATTTTTTGGTTCCTTAAGCTTCTCAAGCTCCCAAACTAGTGATTAATCGGATTAGATTTCTTATTTCCTCACTTAAGTGGATCAAACTCAAGATGGATTGTGGTTTCTTTCTCTTGGCTTTTCTTCCTCTCTCTCTCTCGGCTGGTGTACTGAAAATGAGGGGTAAATTGAGTAGTTTTTAGTGATAAAGATGGTAGAAATTCATTAGTCAACAAACCAATAGATGGCCGCCACTTGTTGCTTTAAGCTTAACCTTCACATTTTGTCCTTTTTCCTTGTTTTTTTTATCAAATATTTCGGCCAAGCTTAGCTGAAAAATGGGGTGATATTTTACACTCATATCAATGGTATTGTATGGTAGGAAAGTGGTGGTCAAGTGGTGTGTTCAATCGGTAGTGAACGGTACCCATCGGTCCGAACCGTTTTTTCTTAAATCGCGTATACTAGGGTTTAAACTTATAATTCACTAACTTATTATTATCACCTCTAATCCTACACTTAATATCATCTAAAACTCACTTTTAATCACCACATTTATCACACTAGCGGGTCTCACATCGATAATGCGTTTCAAATTTAACGTACACTAACTCATACTAGGAAAATGAATTTAAAACTGTACTTGCTTGTAAAAATGCATAGAAATTTTAATATTTCCAAGGAAAGTATAAAATGTAGGCAAAGAAATAAAATAATACTGAGAAAATGAGAAAATTTTTGGGTTCTCACACTCTCTCCCCCTTAAGAAATTTCGTCTTCGAAATTTTTACCTTCAAATGGCTCAAGAGCTTGTTGGTTGTCTAAGGCATATACCCTTGCCGATACTTTTGTTCGGTTCTCTCTTTCATTCGCCTGTTTTGATTTAGTGCCCTCCAGTTGCTGAGTACTACTTTCACGTGACTGTTTTCTCGGACAGTTGCTAACCTGGTGGTCACCATTTCCGCAAATCAAACACTTCCGCCCTTTCCTCCAACAATCACTCTCAGTGTGATTGGCCTTTCCACAGGAGCCACAAGTCAAGGAAGAAGCCACTTGTTGGCTTTTTTGAGAAATCTCCCCATGGCCTACTTGACTTCCTTTTGTAGATCGTTCATCTAACGCCCCTAATGTCCATGGTGGGCGGGATAAAAAGTTCACTTTCTGCACTTTAGAAGGTGCTATCGATTCACTTGGTTCCTCAGTCACACTACCAGGTGCACCCCTTTTTCGAGTTTGGGAGGCTTTTATCTGTGCTTTCGCAGCCTCAATTCTTTGGGCTTTCTCAAGGGCTTCCGTGAAAGTATTAACCTGAACCGCCGCTAGAGCTTCTTGAATTTCTAAATTCAATCCCTGTACAAACCGTCTCACCTTTCTCTATTCCGTGGCCACCAATTCAGAAGCAAACTTGGATAGTTTTGTAAATTTCATTTCATATTCGGCCACACTTTGGGTTCCCTGACGTAACCCAATAAACTCATGCTCTCTCCTTTCTTGGACTAAAGGTGGGAGATACTTCTCGTTAAATTCGCTTACAAA
Organism: Coffea arabica; assembly: GCF_036785885.1. Taxonomy (NCBI): domain Eukaryota; kingdom Viridiplantae; phylum Streptophyta; class Magnoliopsida; order Gentianales; family Rubiaceae; genus Coffea; species Coffea arabica. Next base: position 49,263,235 of record NC_092321.1, read on the forward strand.
GTTCGTCCATGTCCACGCAGTCTGTTCTCTTTCCCACTTTGCCCTAATAACATTCCACCACGCTCGGGCCGGTCCTTCAAATTGGAACACCGCAAAGTTCACTTGTCTTTTCTCAGTGTAGTTCAAAGCTGTGAAAATGTTAATCATGGCCTCTAACCACTGTTCAGCTACATCCGGATCAGGCCTTCCAAGGAATTTCGGGGATAGGAACTTTTGAAACCTCTCAAGAGCCCGATCCTCTCCTATCTCGGGATTTCGGGGTTGATTCACCGGTATTTGACCTTGTTGGTCTACCAGTCGTGCTAAGATATTTGTCATTTGTTGTATCGCCGTCGCCGTTTGATCTCCGGTCTCAACCCTCGGTCCCTGTTCTTGCTCAGCCATCGTTTCTCTTCCTCCTCTTGGTTCTGGAGCTCGCTTAGTTCCACGCCCACGGCCACGTCCACGACCACGTCTCCCTTCCATACCCTTTGTCGTTTGTCTCTCTCTCTTCTTTTTTTTCCAAAAGTTGATTTCATATGTAATCAAAATAATCGACTAAAATAACAAGATATAACACAGCAATTTCACCTCAAATTCACAAAGAGACATATTCAGGATGGAACATATCATATACACGTAGAGACATATCAAGTTAAGCAAGATCAAGTGCAGCAAGTACTACACTTAGAGGTATTAACATACCACAAGCAAAATGCAAGGGCAAAACGAGGAAAAACACGACACGTCGTCCCACACTCAGTTCTAATAACCCCCGTTCGTTCTCTCACGTTACTTTCTATCCAAACGAGACGTCCGTTGACCTCAGGTACTCATTCTAGCCAGACATTAGCCTGTTCAAGTTTCCCAAAAATGAAAGTCTCAAGTACTTAGTATCGCCCTCAACTCTGGAGTACTCGGGTACGAGAATTCGAAATAAGATGATTCACATCTCGAACTGGCCAGTCCCAAGAGTAAATGAAATACAATCGAGATTCCTACCTGACGTACCTACATATTGTCCTCAACTACCATGATAACGATTTAAGGCCTATAACAATTCATGATTCATAGCTTATGCTCAAAAGAGCACTTGGTCCTTCACACTTATTCACCACTTGGCCCAATCTCACTCCGCGCAGAGACCACGCGAAGTGGCTCTGATACCACCTGTGACAGCCCCACCTTACCCTAAGGCGAACCAAAGGGTTCGGCGGACCGCCTGCCCAACTCTCGCCTGGACTCAGTCATTCACCTCAAGAAATTGAAGATAAAATTTACAAAACAAGCGAATAATGATCCCAAACTTAAAACATAAACTTATATACATTCCTATCTCCAAAGGAATTACAAAATTCAAATATACAAAGGTTCCTAATTCCTCATACATCCAACCCTTGCCAAGTGCTAGGTGAGAACCATTACAAAAGAATCAAAAGAACTAGACTAAACTAGTCTATACAAAGCGCTCGTCCTTGCTCGCGTCCCCTGTTAAGGAAAACAAAACTAACGGAATGAATTAAAAGTTCAGTGAGGTTCCAAACACATAAACAAACAATAAGTTCAAACCATAGATAGCAAATAATTCAAGAAACATGACAATATAAAGCAATAATAACATTCATTAAAAGGATACGTGCTCACTTGGAGCCATTCATTCATTCTCCTTTCATTTCCTTATTCCTCCAATCATTTGAAAATGCATTTTGATAAATAAAACCCTTCGTTTACATTGACATTCGTTCATTCATTTCATTTCACCCCCTCCTGGACGTTGGCCAGGCTCCACCAGACTACAAGGTAATATTCGAGTATACCAAACGTTCACCCGGGGTCACTAAATCGCCCGACCGAGTCCGCTTCTGGCTCGAGTCAATCAGTAACGAAGGGCAGGGCCCAATTCAGCCAAGAGGCTTACATTCATGCACAACTAACATTTAATCACTTAAACATTGAAAATTTCACATTTCATTTAGGTCGAAAGCTATAAAGTACACACTCGCCTAGCAAAATTCATTTGTAACAAACATTTATCATTTAATCAAATATCCACAACAAATCATATAGTTCATGAAAACATAACAAACAAAGAATACTCACCTATTTACGCAAAATAACGTCCAAAATATCCTTCCGGATAACACCCTCAATCACCCAGGAATCTTAATATAATCAAAAGAACACATTATGTTTCAACCATCAAAGATGTAAGTGATTCAAAAAAAATTTGAATACGTCCTAGTACAAAGTATAAATATAGTTTTGGTAGTAAAAAGAGTATATTTAAACCAAAGGACATAAGTAAAATTTTTGTAAAACTTATGCTCACTTGTAAAACTTTAAAATCGCTATTTGAGTCGAAGTGGCAAAGAAAACGTATTTCTATTAGTCGTAAATTTTATTTTTCCAAGGGTACAAGTTTCAGCCGAATTCTAACTTATATACCTCGATAAAAGAAGATATAAATACCCTAGATGGTTTACGTGGTATTCGTTCTCAAGTTTTACTCAAGTCGCAAGTATATCGACCTAGTTCTCGAGCATAAATTTGGGCAGCACGCCCTTTGTATTTACCTATTTTCCAGCAATTTATGGTTTCATTCTTTTCCTCAATCAATCCCAAGGTCATACACAAAATCATCTCATTTCAATAGCCATTCCATAGGCTCCAAGTCATACAAGTACAAAATCAAGCTAGGAGCATGTGCGGAAATGAAGGTTGAGTCAAGAAACAATAGACAGATTTGATGTTGTTTTACGTAACGGACACAACCGAGGCTACGCTTATCGGATTGAGGTGCAATTTATACCGTTTCGAAGCTAAGACAGAGGGCTACAATTTTGATGAAGACCACCTAGTCTAGTTCGTAGTGTATCTAGGTCAAAATTTCGAATTACTAAACTAGAAGCGCACAAACGGGTCAGTTAACCGTGCTATGTTTAATCAACAATAACTCAGGCTACCGAAGTCCAAACGAGGTGATTCTAGGGGCGTTGAAAATCTAAGACATAGCACTACAATTTTTGTGTTTTGGCTAAATGCTAGTAGGCCTGTCAATCGGGCCTAATGAGCCGGACTTTTATGAGCTCAAGTTCAGCTCATTTAATTTGAATCATTTTCGGGTTTCGGGTTATGAGTTTCGAGTTCGTAAATGTGAAGCTCATACTCAACTCACATAATATTCGGATTGTGAGCCTTAATCGGGTTTAGCCCAAACTTACTTATTACTCCTTAATTTTCTTAATATAATTATTATAACTATTAAGTTGTAAAACTAATTTAACATTTACAAGACTATAATATTAAAACTAAACATGAACAAATAAAAGTTCTTAAAACGTATATAAACCAAAAATTTTTCAACAATATTTATATTTAATCCATTCAAAATGCATGAAAAATAGTAATAAAACATGCGATCATAAGCCAATACATCTTTAAAAGTTGAAACTTTTTTTATAATCTTGTGATTTAAATCCAAAGATGCTTGATGATTTTTGTGTTTGTAGACCAAAAAAAAATCAACCAATATTATGCCAATACAAAAATTTACTCAACCAATAAGAAAAATTAGAGATTTAGTTATGCATTACCAATATTGGCTCTCAAGAAAGTTCATGAAAGAGTTTTTAGATGTATTTTTGTGTTTTGTAATTTATGTATATATTTAGTATTTATTAATAATATATTTGGATATATAATTGTACATAATATCAAAATATAAATAATATATATAGGTAATTAAAGGGCCGGGCCTATATCGGGTTTGAGCCTAATAAGGCCCAAGCTCGGCTCACATTTAATTCGGGTCTAATTTTTAGGCTCAGGCTCAGACCGGCTCACTAAATAATCGGGCTCATCGGGCTTTTTGTCGGGCCGAGCGAGCCGAGCTCGGGTTGGCCCAGCCCCATTGAAAGTCCTAAATGCTAGTTCAGTATGTATCAAGGTGAAAAGACACGATCAGATTGATGAAATGTCAAAACTGTCCATTGGACTAAACCTATGGTAGTCAGGGGTATTTTTATCTTTTCATAGGTTACGTTGCTCGGATTGAACTGAAAATTTACAGGCACCTATAAAACATTATTCTCTAAAACTTTCATGTTTTATACTAAGCCTAATTCGGCTTCTAACATGATGAACTAGAACCGGGCAGAACAGGGTGCATACTAACTTCAATTCTGGAAATTTGCTACAATCAAGATATATATCTCATTTTTAGCTTGAAACCATCACTACCACCTCTTATACCAACATATATACATCATACACCATCCATACAATAAGTATGAGGAGGTTATCATTCAAACCCTAAGTCAATTGCATCATTCCAATCATCCAAAATCACTTGATATAAGCATTATTATAACCACAAATACAAGCTACTAAGCAACTACAACATGATTAAAGGACAAAGAAAAGTGTGGGCAGCCATATTACCTCAAAACAAAGCTTGCTAGAGTTATCCTCCACTTCCCCTTGAAATTTTTTGGTTCCTTAAGCTTCCCAAGCTCCCAAACTAGTGATTAATCGGTTTGGATTTCTTGTTTTCTCACTTAAGTGGATCAAACTCAAGATGGATTGTGGTTTCTTTCTCTTGGCTTTTCTTCCTCTCTCTCTTGGCTGGTGTACTGAAAATGAGGGGTAAATTGAGTAGTTTTTAGTGATAAAGATGGTGGAAATTCATTAGTCAACAAACCAATAGATGGCCGCCACTTGTTGCTTTAAACTTAACCTTCACATTTTGTCCTTTTTCCTTGTTTTTTTTGGTCAAATATTTCGGCCAAGCTTAGCTGAAAAATGGGGTGATATTTTGCACTCATATCAATGGTATTGTATGGTAGGAAAGTGGTGTGTTCAATCAGTAGTGAACGGTACTCATCGGTTCGAACCGTTTTTTCTTAAATCGCGTATACTAGGGTTTTAACTTATAATTCACTAACTTATTATTATCACCTCTAATCCCACACTTAATATCATCTAAAACTCACTTTTAATCACCACATTTATTGCACTAGCCGGTCCCACATCGATAATACGTTTCAAATTTAACGTACACTAACTCATACTAGGAAAATGAATTTAAAACTGTACTTGCTTGTAAAAATGCATAGAAATTTTAATATTTCCAAGGAAAGTATAAAATGTAAGCAATGAAATAAAATAATGTTGAGAAAATGTGAAAATTTTTGGATTCTCACATGCTTCCCAAATTATTTAAAAGGGTTCAACTTATTTTGTTTGTGTTTTTCTCAAATCAGAAACAATTTTTACAATTTATTCCCTAATCTTTTGAGTAATTTTATTATAGCCCAAAATATTTTGATTGTTTTCATTCTAACCTTAATTTAATTATATTTTGGCCCCTAAACTTTATCTTTATTTAATTTTAACCCCTAATCTTTTGAAAAATTATATTTTTGATCCTAAGAATTTTTAATTTATGAAATTTAGTCCCTAATGGCTTTTTAATTTCTCTATTGTGATTGTTTCTTTTCATTAATTGCTAATTATGTTACTCATGAGTGCATTTAACTAGTAATTTTTGGATTTTTAAAGTTTTTTTATGTGTTTGACATGAGAATGAGAATTTAGTGCATTTTTTATGTTCTGCTTTTGAATATTTCCAATTAAATTGGTGTCGTGGCCCTTTTGTTAATTTTAAGCATGAATAGAGCAATCTTCTCTCATTATAGTCCATTCCTTCAAAAGTGAGGTATTCCTATTATCCTTCAAAATTTCGATAATGTACTCCTATGTGCTTTTATGTGCTCCTATGTATTTACATGTATTTGTATGTTTTCTTTTATTTATTTATTTTAAATTTCTATTCAATTTTGTTGTGTGTTTAGTTTAAATTTTGTAATTATTTGGGGGTACTTAAATACCTCAAGATATAATAGATATGTAATATTTTTTTCTTCTTTTTGTAAAAATTGGAATTAGATAGATGAATATAATAGATAAGAGTAGATAGATTTGTTTTATTATATTTTCCCATTTTAAATTGTAATTAGGTCCCTAAATGTAATAGATGTGTTTGATAGATTTATTTTCTTATACTTCGCCTTTAAATTGTAGTTAGGTTCTCTATTGTAATAGATAGGTTTTGTGTGTATATATGTCTTACGTGCTTATATGTGTTGCCCGCTTTTCTTAGGATTGTGCATCTATATATTATGTTTATGTGTTATGTGCTCTATATGCTCTTATGTGTTTATTTGCTTTAATTCATGTTTTATTTGTTTTATTATGTGTTATGAACGTATAACGTCACTGCACTAGTGTAATGCTAATTGTGGTCCTTGCTCACGTCTTTACTAGTCCAATGCTAGTGAGAATTTTTAGAGATGGGTTAGTCCAATGCTAGACCTTTAGGTCATCTACGTGTTAGATTCATTTTTTTAATGTATCATTCATTGCATTTTCATGCATTTTTCTTATTGTAGGTAATTTTCTCATTTGTATGATATTTTTCCTTATATTATTTCTTTATTCCTACATATATAAACCATATCATTTAGATTTATATTTCATTTAAAAAATTAGAAGATAAGTCAGCTCATCTGTCTGTTTAGGTTAGAAGAGTCACCCTTCGAGTATTGAAAATGAGCAATTATATCTCTTTAGTTTCAACACCCTTTTATAAGAAGGAAAATTGTATCACGAGTTTTCGTTTCCTGTACCTATTATGTTGCATTCCAATATGTTTGGTCATGTATACTTCTATATATACATTATAAATTTTATTTCTTCGAATCTCATCTTTGCATGCTCATGACCTTTCAAAGGATTATTCTTGACCTTCGTAATTAATGCGATTAGTATTAATTAGACTTTGAAGGGATATTTTGTCCCTCTCGATATATTCTTTAAAATTAGTATTGAATCCATATAAGAACATCCAAATGCGATGAGTTTAAGGGTTAGATTAGGAAAATTTTTTACTAAACCTAGCAACTATCTTATACTAGGTTGAAAGGGTGCTTTAAATTTGAGTCAATCGAACTTTTGCTTTCCCTTTTTTAAATCGTGACTTCTGAACTCATTTTCTCTTGTTTTTAAAGACCTGAATTGTCAAAAGGGGTTTTATTTCATTTTATTTTGTTAAAAACATTTTTGAGTGACTTGGTACGCATAATTCAATATCAAGTAGCGACTCCCTTTTTCTAAAACCCTTTTAGGCTAAATTTTGGGTTCAAACTATCACATTTTTAAAGTCCATTTTAGACCTTTTCACCTATTTTTTAATTGAAAATACATTTTTTATAAAAATTTTTTGTTGTAAAAAATGGGGCGCGACAATTTGGCGGCTCTATTGGAGATTACTAGTGAATCCGAACACTTGATTTAGTCGTCTTTTCTTTTTCTAACCCTTTCGCATATCATATTTGGATATCTTGGGTTGCATTTTTCTTTTTAGGATCTTTTGCATTTCACACTCATATTCATTCTCATTCTTTGTGTCTGTGATGAATGGTTTGTTTACTTGTGTTTACTTACTCGCATCGCACTTTGCATTTGGGGGTGGGAAGCAATGTTACTCTAAAACCTTCATGCATGTTTAATAATACTTAATCCTTTCCCTCAAATGAGCACTTTATATGTGCATACGCTATTCCTTTTTAACCCTTCATTTTTTTCTCTTTTAGTGGCTATCATACCACTCTTTCCAATTAGGATTAGAATTGATCCACCTGGACATGTGGCTGTGGCACAACGTGTATGTAAAAGTGTTTGGGGAATCACTCGAGCCACCGACCGGAGGTCTTGGGATTGATGATCATTTGCCTTTTGGTTAGAAGGTTTGGGGATGTGACGACCCCACTTCTCCCAAGGGCGAACCCAAGGGTATCGGCGGGCCGCCTGCCTAGCTCGCGTCAGGACTCAAAACTTAAAACAATAAAAGCCAGAAAATTCAAAAGAGTTCTAGATACAAACCCAAAAGAGTTATATTCACATCTTCAAAAGTCTCGAGTCAAACCACTCTAATATACTACAATCACAACCAGCAGAAGATAGACCCTAAGAAGGGTCCTTATACAAACCACCAAAACAAAAACAAACATTCTAACTATTCAACTATTACAAGCCAATCTAACTATACTAGTATACGAGCCAAAAGTCCCCGCGTCGGCCCCTGCAAAGGAAAACAAAAGGAATGGGGTAAGTTATATGCTTAGTAAGTAAACAGGGGCGAAAGCATAAATTTCACATAACAGTTACACAATAAGAGTAAAGCAAAAGCAGAAAAGTAACATCACATAATAAGGATACAGGTGGCTCCAAAGCCAACTCATATGCCATGCGTGATCTCCTGCCGACACTCCGTCGACTGCAAATAATAGTCCGTAGAACTTCACTTGTACACCCACCGACACCTTATCACCCTCACTGGCCAGTCACCTCACAAACTTGCCCGGGCGAACGAAATCACAAACTTGAGCTTGAGTCACAAGCTCGGGTCACAAACTTGGTCACTTTCTCGGTGAACCGGATTCACAAAATTGGTTCATAACATGAACCTACAAACTTGGTGACCTCAGACTAAGTTGGACTGCCTTCGACCAAGTCCTTACCGGCTCGAATAGTCCAACCAGGTCAAGAGTTCGCCCCAAACTCACAAACTTCACAAAATTATTCAAAAATCACAAACTTTGCAAACTTCACAAACTTTATTCGAAAGTCACCCCGAGCCACAAGCTCAAGGGTTTTGGTTCCAAAAGGTTCATATACATATGCCAAGTATAATTATACATTCAAATTAGGGTTTAGGTCGAGTGCGATAAAGTACACCCTCGCCTAAGTGCCCTTTTCACATATCTCAAACACATAGCAAAGAAAACACACCAAACTGGCCTGAATACTTACTCAAAATACCAAAAGCAGTACAAGAACAAAATCGCTTCACGCGTTTTCGCTAGTAGTGGGCCCCACCGACTCCGCCTAGCTCACCACGGTCTGAAATAGAAGATTTTATCACATAATATCACAAACGACTACTAACAGATCCAAAACAAACAAAACGGCAAAATGACACGCGCGCACGTAAATATGACGGACGGAAACGGAGACGGCCGTTAGCGGAAACGGCAGATTTGACACTCGTTTCTAGTTTACTCATAAGTTGAGCTACGAATATCGGATTAAGGCGTATGAGACGCCATATCGAAGCTTAAAGGATGAACAACAACTGTTATGAAGACATCCAGAACTGAAACTGGAGGCTTTAGTCCCAAATGAACCAAACACAATCACTTACGAAATCTGGCCAATGCACAAATGGTCAGTTTTGAGTGCAAACTGTTTTCTATGCTACACATGGTCAAAAGAGCTGAAAATTAGCAGTTAGATAGTTCATTCCAAATGGAACAACTTTCATGAAGGTCGGCAATCCAAATTCGGAACGGAAATTGGTCATCAGGACCAAAACAGATTTCTGGTCATTTTCACGGGCAGGCCTTGTTTGCTCGGCTATATCTCAGGTTTTATAAATCCGATTCATGAAATTCCAAGGGCGTTAGAAAGCTCTGATATAGGGCTATAAGTTTGGTGTTTTGGTCGGAAGCCCAAACAGCTTGTAACTCAGTCAAATGTGAAGCCAAAGTTCCAGCCATAAACTTTCCAAAAACGTACCAGAATCACAAACCGTATTTGACCTCAATATGCGGTAATGGCACCAAATTCACTACGGTTATCGGATGGGGGTGTAAGACCCACCGTTTCGAAGCTATGAAACAGGGCTACAACAATGTAGAAGGCCACTCAGTCCAAATCCTAGCACAACTAGGTCAAATATGCAAAATACGAAACCAGAATTACCAAAACAGGTTTGCAAGACACACAAAACTGTAATACGTCAATCTCAGCCTACACAGGTCCAAATGCCGAAATTCAAAAGGCATAAGTTAGCTAAGACATCCAGCTACATTTCCTCAGAAGACACCAACTTCAAAATCCAAACCAATTCCAGTCAAAACAGGCAATTACTATCGCAGTTCGGACATTCTGTTCACCAAAAACAGCAACAGTAAAAACGGCATAACTCACTCTATACTACTCCAAATGCCCTGAAATTTTGCAGAAACTTCAACCTCATCAATACCTACAACTTTCATGTTTTGAGCCAAGGCCAATTCGGCCTCTATCTAGGACCAAAAATTTCGGACAGAATGTAGCTTCAAGAACCCTAATTTTCCAGAATTTCTTCCAAACCCAAAATTGGTTGCAATTTTCTATCATATGCACCTACTAGAGCCAAAGCCCCTTATTACCAACCAACAAAAACAATCACACCATCAAGATCATATGAAACCAGAAAATTCCTCAAAAAATAAAAAACTCAACCAAATCACTTCAAACCAAGAAATAATCCACAAATTTCAGCACTCTAATCACTACTAATCATATCTTAAGCATCAATAGGTGTAGGTGGAAGTTTAAGCTTCACTTACCAAGAAACAAGAGAGAGAGAGATGTTGGCCACCTTAGACCTTCAAACAAACTTCACTACAACACTTACTAGCACTAGAAGAAAGGTTTTTATGGAGTAGAATCTAATCTAGGCTTTTGTTTGTGGGAGATTGAAGCAAATGGAGCTTGAAAGTTGAAGAAATGCACTTCCTTCTTGAGCTAGGGAGATCCGGCCACCAAGAGAAGAAAATGGTGATTTTTGTGCATTTTTTTGATATTTAATCCTTTGGTCAAAAAAGTCAAGAAAGTGAATAGTGTTTCTTAGAGTCCAATCAATGAGAAGGTGACACTTGTCACCTCATTAAATGCATTCCTATCCTTTCTTTCTTCTCTCACATCAATCATTTCACACACTCTACTTGTCTATTAACACCCGATAAATTTTACACAGTATCCGGAATTTAACCTAATTGGCCGAATTTTTCTGAACTTTTCGCACTAGTGGGTCCCACGTCCAAAATCCGTTCTTCTTTTCTCAAAATCTAACCGATACTAGAAAAATCATTATAAAAACTATTTTTGCTCATAAACTTTATCTGGAAAATTTTCTAATCAAGAAAATGTAGAAAAAAAACGGGTTTTCAATCTTAACCGGAACTTAGGGTTTAAATCTTAATTCCTACTTAGGATTTTCGAAATACTCCCAAAACCAAACGTTACCGCCAAATTAATGAATATATCAACGTAGTACGAACTGGGGCCTCACAGGGGACTTGAAATCTTATCGAGTCTAGATGCATTAGTAAACCCTAACTTCATGCAGTCATTTAGAAATCACCTAGAATAGAATCTATCTTACCCTATTAGGGATACTAGATATGAGGGGAGAGATTCTATCTGTCTTTCTTTTCTTTACCTTATATTCTTGTATCATTTTGTTGATTCAATATGTTTTGTGTTATTTATCAAATGAACTAACATTGTTTTCTTCTCTTATCTTGCATTCATAAGTTTTAGAAATAAGAGTTCTAGTATGGTGCTCATTTAGAAAAAAATAGCTTTTAAAATAGGTTATTACATGTTTAAAACTGTACCTTTATTGCATATCATTTTAGGCTTACTCGAGCATTTGAATGGGGCACCTTTAGATCATGCTTCAATTGTATGTTGAATATTTACTCGCCCTAATAAACTATCATCATGCATTAGCTATAGAGGGAATGTCACTTAGGGTATTCTGCATTAGGAATAAACTATCCTTTTTTTAATCCAATGAAACTTGTATATTTATATTTGTAAGGTCCAAAGACAACCTAAGAGGGGGGGTGAATTAGGTTGATTAAAATCTTAATCAAATTTATGCACTTTTTCTTTAATAAAAATTTACCTTCTTTTCTAGTAATGATCAACCAAGTAGATTAGAAGAAGAGAACAATGTTGATTAGAAAAACAAGTATAGATAAGCAATGAGAATTTTATTAAACAAAAAGAATAAGATAGAATATCAAACCGATTGTCTACCAAGCTTTCCTCAAACTTGAAGACCAATCACTAGGTTGAGCAACTTCTCTTTGATGAAAGATGATCAACTAGATGTACAATGGAGGGAGCACTTCCTCCTTGCCCTAAGCCTCACTTAGTCAAGCTAAGAAGTTTTACAACCACTCAGATAACCCTCAACAAAGCTACACTAATGAAACTTTCAACCACAAGAGAAATACTCACAAGAAATTCACACCACTTGGAGAACAAATCTAGCTTTGGAGACTATTTTCTAGCTAAAATATCTCTTGAGATCTTGTAAACCAAGTGTGCAAAAGTCCCTTCTTCGTTCAGAATCGTTTGTATTTGAAGGGGACCAAAAATGGGTTTCATTAATGCTTCCAACGGATAGAAGGCAGATGAAGAGTCAACTAGCCGTTGGGGCTGTCGAACGTCCGACAGCTTAGTCATCGTCCGATCCCATCATCCGTAAATCAGTCAAGTTGTTGTTCGGACGTCCGATGGGATTTTATCGTCCGAGCTTCTGTGTCCGAACGTCGTCCAGAGAGTTATCAAAGCTTTGTGAAATTTTTAGGACGTCCGATGAGATTGATGTGCGTCTGAAGCATGCGTCCGATCCTTCAGGACGTCCGATGCTTCCTTACGAGCGTCCGACAGAGTTTCCTTCTTGATCTTCTTCATCCTTTCGGACGTCCGACAGATTCCTTCGGACGTCCGACATGAGTGTCCTGTTTTTGCTTTTTCTTTTAGTTGATTTTCATTTCTTGACATATTCGTACCTGATTCTTTGATAGGCAAAAAACACTTATATTTGAAGAGAGTTAGATAAACATTTCAAGATACTTTGTGATCATCAAAACCAAGAATAACATTCTCCCCCTTTTTGATGATGACAAAACAATGGTTTGAAATGAGATTTGATGATTGCAATATAAGCTCCCCCTTTCTCAATTGACAAAAACTCCCCCTTACTTAGTGGATCATAGAGCAAAAATTTGAAAAACTCCCCCTCACTTGGCTACCCAACCGAATTAATCAATTATCCAAAAACATAACAATTAAGCAGCCAACATCCAACATTTTACCAATTCAATCTCAATTAAATCATCAATCAATCCAATCCAGTGCTCTCCCCCTTTTTGTCATCACAAAAGGCCAATCAATCACATATATCACGGAGAACTAATAACAAAAATATTCATCACATCCACACATTCATCATTCAAAATACTTAAATATCCATCCACATATCCATAACCGTTACAGCCATAATCATTCATCAAAAAGTACTAAACGAACACAACATAAACATAAGCATTACATCTACATATCCATTGTTGAACACCACAAACACTAGAAACACATGAAATAGTCAAACAAGATGCAAATGACCCTATGTGATCCTAAATGGTGAACTAGGTGGATCCAGGTGTCCTTCGAGAAAGCTGATATTGGGAGAGGTCCTCCTCTTAAGTTTCTTCATCATCTTCAGCAGCTTCTTCAACTGGTGCCTTGCCTTTATCTGATGTGGAAGGACCATGAGGAGTCACGGGAGTTAATGAGCTCGGGTCTGGAATTGATGAACTTGGATCAGTGGGGCGTGGCTCTTTACCATGGGAAACTTCCTCAACCACAGGTGGGGAAAAAAGAAGGTTCTTTTTGTCTAGGTAGGCTGTTTGTTGCTCAGAGGACATGGTGAGCATTAGACCATGTTTCAGAAGAAGAACATGCTGTTTGAGTTCACGAAGGAGCTCAATCACTTCATCATTGGAGGAGGAAGATGCCTTAGTGGCAGACTTCATCATTAGGCTGTTTGTTGCTCAGAGGACATGGTGAGCATTAGACCATGTTTCAGAAGAAGAACATGCTGTTTGAGTTCACGAAGGAGATCAATCACTTCATCATTGGAGGAGGAAGATGCCTTAGTGGCAGACTTCCTGGGATGAATGGAAGTGAGTGCAACAGATGGAGTGTGTAGTGGATCATGTGCAGCATTAAACCTAGGTTCACTAGATGATGCCCCCTTATAAGCCCATAGATTATCCTTAAAGACAAGATTTTTCCTTTCAAAATATCCTTTGGTAAAGGCATAAGAAGATGCTTCTTTGGGACAAACACCTAGAATTGGTACTCTGTAAAACTCAAAAATCTTTTGAAGAAATTTTCCATAAGATAATTTTCTACGAGAATCAGTGGCATAGCGAAGTAAAAACTTGCACATGACAAAACCAAAATCAATACGAATCTTTTCTCGAAAACAGTAAAAGAGATACAATTCCATTTTGTTTGCATCTGTTCTATGGCCATCAGTAGGCACAAGCAGGTTTGAAATGATTGAAAAGGTAATTAGATTCACAGGGGCAAGATCATTCAGTTTAGCATCAGCAGGGGCAGAAAAACTTCTTTTAAAATAAGTCAACATCTTAGCCCCATCAAAATGATTATCAGCAGTAGGATGCTCTTCATAGGAAAAGAAATTTACAATTTTACTCTTGCATCCAGGTTCAATAGTAGTTTTTAAAATATCATTCACAATTTCAGAATCAAAGACTAAGTCTACCCCATTAACCCTGGACATAATCTCAGTTTGATCAGTGTCTTTCCTAAGATTGGCAAAGAATTGAAACAGTATTTCAGGCAAAGAATTGAAACATTAGGCGTAGAAATGAGATGTGACCATTTCTGGAAAGCAAACAGACTCAGAATGGATTCTAAACCTATTTGGCGAAATTCAGAAGAATTTACGATGCGTTGAGGGATGACACCTTTCTGGGATATCCAGGAGTGTTTGTCTTTTGCAGCATCATCAAAGAATGTAGGGACTGTGGTTGATTTTGGAGGCGGTTGAGATGAGGTTCCCTGTCCAGATTCAGGCTGAGGGGTAAGTTGTGTAGGCCGTGACATTTGACCCTTTACAGCTCCCCTCTTGATGCGTTTGGATGATCGTTTGACCGTAGGAACATCATCATCCTCATCCCTGAGTGGATGCTTGCGTCCGGCAGTGACCTTCCCTCCTCTTAGATTCACCATTGTGCGAAATGTGTGGAATGAAGGATGCAAATGATGCACACAGTAGTATGGAAGTGAATCACACGGAAATTTTGGGACAAAAAGGCCTTGAAGAAGATTGGACAGAGCAGTTATGAGAAAATAGGGTTTTGAGGGAAATTTGGGAATTTGCGAAATGTTATGCGATTTGGTGAAATGATCAGGAGAAACGAATCGTAATCGATCAGGAAAAGTTTTGGTTGAGTCAATTTGGGAATGAGAGCTTCAGAATGGTACGAATTTGAGAGTGAGAAACGAGAGAGTTTTCGTCCAAGAGGAAATTGAAGAAGAAGAGTTTGAAGCAAATGAGGAAGAAAGTTACTTTAAAAAGTGAACCGTTGCACTGTCGGACGGCCGAACAAAGTCGTGCGTCCGACAGCTTCGTCCGAACAGGTGTTTTCTGGAAAAATAGCTGAAAAACATTATCGGACGTCCGTTCATCTTCTTTCGGACGTCCGAAGGCTTTGAAAAATTTTAAGATGATTTTTCGATTATCCCTAATTTTGATCTTAGATGAATGAACTGATCTAATGGCAAAGCTTTTGTAAAAATATCAGCAAATTGATCTTTAGAACAAACATAATTTACACATACTTCACCTTTTTGAACAAGATCGCGAATAAAGTGGTGCTTTATATCTATATGCTTTGTCCTAGAATGTTGAATTGGATTTTTGGTCAAATTTATAGCACTAGTATTATCACAGAATATAGGCATGCAGTCATATGACAATCCAAAATCATTCAAGATATGCTTCATCCATAAAAGTTGAGCACAACATGCACTAGCGGCAATATATTCCGCTTCGGTTGTAGACAAAGAGATTGCATTTTGTTTCTTGCTAAACCAAGAGACTAAGCAATTACCAAGAAAGTGACAAGTTCCACTAGTACTCTTTCTTTCCACACGACAACCTCCAAAATCAGCATCCGAATATCCATATAGTGCAAACTCACTAGATCTATCATACCAAAGACCATAGTCTAATGTACCTTTCAAATACCTAAAAATCATTTTAACAGCATTTAAATGTGATTCTTTTGGACAAGATTGAAATCTAGCACACAAGCAAACAGCAAACATAATATCGGGTCTACTTGCGGTTAAATAAAGTAAGCTTCCAATCATACCTCTATAGTGCTTTTCATTCACATGTTTACCTTCTTCATCTTTGTCAAGTTTTGTTGAAGTGCACATTGGAGTTCCAACTTGTTTTGAGTCCTCCATGTCAAATCTTTTCAGCAATTCCTTAGTGTATTTTGCTTGATTTATGAAAATGCCCTCTATGGCTTGATGTATTTGAAGTCCAAGGAAGAAATTTAATTCTCCCATCATACTCATTTCAAATTCACTTTGCATAATGGTGAAAAAATCCTTGCATAGATACTCATTAGTAGCACCAAAAATAATATCATCTACATATATTTGCACGATAAGGAGTTCATTTAGCACTTGCTTAGTAAACAGTGTGGTGTCCACAACTCCTCTTTTGAAATTATTTTCAATCAAGAAACCACTCAATCTTTCATACCAAGCTCTTGGAGCTTGTTTTAGCCCATACAATCTTTTGAGAGTTTAAACACTTGATTTGGAAATTTTGAATTTTCAAAATCGGGGGTTGATCCACATATACTTCTTGATCAATAAAACCGTTTAAGAAGGCACTTTTAACATCCATTTGAAACAGTTTAAAACCTTTGAAGCAAGCAAAAGCAAGAAGCATTCTAATTGATTCTAATCTAGCTACGGGAGCAAATGTTTCATCAAAATCAATACCTTCTTCTTGAGCATACCCTTTTGCAACTAATCTGGCTTTATTTCTTACAACTACACCTTTATCATCCAGTTTATTTCTAAATACCCACTTAGTGCCAATGATAGGGTGATTTTGAGGTCTATCAACTAGTGTCCAAACCTCATTTCTTTCAAATTGATTGAGTTCCTCTTGCATTGCCAAAATCTAGTTTTCATCCTTTAAGGCATCATTGATATTTTTAGGTTCAAAAAGAGAAACTAAAGCAAAATTGTCTATCAATTTCTTAGATGAGGAACGAGTGTTTACCTTCTCGGAGGGATCACCAATTATAAGTTCTTTTGGATGATTTTGGCTAAATTTCCAAGCCTTGGGAAGATCTTTGAATGAATCATCATTTTTGTCCTCATCTTCCCTTTCTTGATCTTCATGAGCTTCATTCTCCATTTCCTTTGCTTCCGGTTTAGAGTTTCCTCCATCTCCAATTTTTAGCTTTTCCATTCCTTCACGAACACCTACATCATCATCCTCACACGAACTTTTGGAATTATCATGATTAGTTTCATCAAATGTTATGTGTATGGCTTCTTCTATCACAAGAGTCCTTCTATTAAAAACTTTATATCCTCTTTTGTTCTCACAATATCCCAAAAATATTCCTTCATCAGATTTTTTCTCAAACTTACCAAGATGTTCCTTTAAATTTAAAATAAAACATTTACAACCAAAGACTTTGAAATATCCAACCGTAGGTTTCTTATTAAAAATCATTTCATAAGATGTTTTATTCAAAATGGGTCTCAAAAGGATTCTATTCATCACATAACATGCAGTGTTTACCGCTTCAGCCCAAAGGTATTTTGGCAAACTACATCCACTTAACATAGTTCTAGCAGCCTCTTGTAGTGTCCTATTTTTCCTTTCTACAACACCATTTTGTTGTGGAGTTCTTGCAATTGAAAACTTATGTGTTATGTCATTATGATCATAAAATTCTGGAAAATCACAGTACTTGAATTCCGTTCCGTTATCACTTCTAATCCTAACAATTTTTAAACCAAGCAGATTTTGCACTTTAGCAAACAATGAAGTGAAATTCTTGAAGGCATCATCCTTCTGAGTAAGAAATATCACCCAAGTATATCTAGAATAATCATCCACAATCACAAAGCAGTATTTCTTACCTCCCAAGCTAGTGATTTGAGTAGGACCAAATAAGTCAAGATGCAAGAGTTCTAAAGGTTTAGAAGTTGATACACACTTTTTTGGTTTAAAAGAAACTTTTGTTTGCTTTCCAAATTGACATGCATCACAAATTTTATCCTTTTCAAAACTGATTTTTGGCAAGCCTCTAACCAGCTCCTTTTTCGAAATTTCCTTTAGTAAATCCATGTTAAAATGACAAAGTCTCCTATGCCACAACCAAGGATCTTCATTTGAAGCTTTAAGACATTTGAAGCTAGATGAATCAATTTTATCAAGAACCACAATATATATGTCGTTAAACCTCTTACCTTTGAACACAACATTATATTTGGAATCAAGCACAATGCTTTCATGCTTTTTAAACAACACATTCAAATCTTTATCACACAATTAACTAACACTAAGCAAGTTATAACATAAGTTATCAACCAAGAGCACATTATGAACAAAAGTTTCACCATCCTTACCAACATCACCTATTCCAATTGTCTTAGCTTTCAAATCATCACCAAATGTCACCTTTCCACTTGATTTTGATTTTAGCTTTATGAACAAGGAAGGATCACCGGTCATATGCCTTGAACAGCCACTGTCAATGAACCATTTTGACTTGTTTGAGCCTTTTCCCTGAAAAGAGAGAGTGTTTGGTACCCTTTAACTTTTGGGTCCTCAAAAGTTAGCATTGTGCCTAACTACCCACATGCATTTCCCTCCTTTGTTCAGATTTCTTTTAACATAACAATCTCCTTTCAAATGCCCTCTTTGACAACAAAAACTACACAAAATAGAAGAGTCTCTAGCATGTAATGGTTTGACATATCTCAATCCACTTCTTCTATATGTTGTGAAACCATGTGCATTTTTGTTGTGTGCTAATGTTCTTTGATGAGCAGTAAGAAAGGTAGATGACATGTTCTTTTTGAGAAAATCTTGCTTTCTTGCTTTCAACGTCTCATCCAAGTTGTCCATTCTTTTCTTCAAATCACCATGTCTTTCCTTCAGCATTTCACAAATACTTGTCTTTCTATCAAGCTCATTTTGAACATCAAATCCGGCTCTTACAAGACATTCATTGTCAGTCTTTAGTTGTTTATTTTGTTAAAGAAGACTTGCATTTTCATGAATGAGAAAAGCAATTTTCTGTTTTAGCTGCTTGTTTTTATCATAAGATTCCTTCAAGGCATTATGCAATTTTTCAACAAAGGATTCAAGATCATCATCTTCTTCATCATCACTTTCAGATTGAGAGTGTATGGAAGTTACCTCATTATCTCCAATAGCCATGAAGGCCATTTGAGCTGATTCTTCCTCTTCTTCAACTTCCCTTTCGGAGTTGCATTCATTCCAAGTAATTTGGAAGTTGTTGAATCTTGGCTTTCGATCAGCTTTCCCATCTTTCATTTTCTTCATGGGGCATTCGTTTGTATAGTGTCCAGGCTGTCCACATTCATAGCATTTGTCCACTTGCTTCTTGTTGAATTCTTGTTTTCCTTTGTTCCTTGCATTTGATGAATAATTCTGAAATTGATTGCTAGGTCCTCCCCTTCTAAACTTTCTTTTATTCAAGATTCTCTTGAAGCCTCTTGTGATGAGAGCAAGATCATTATCATCACCATCCGAGTCTTCATCATCCAAGTGAGCTGGATCATCTTCACCTTGAGTAGTCTTTAGAGCAATGTTTCTCTTTGCTCTAGCATCCTCTTCCTCCTGCACTTTAGATTTCAATTTCAACTCATAAGAGGTTAGTGAGTTAATGAGAGATTCAATAGGCACAGAATTTAAATCCTTAGCCTCCTCTATTGCAGTCACTTTATTTTTCCATTCTTTGCCCAATGCATTGAGAATTTTTCTGTTCTTCTCTCCCAAGGTGTACTCTTTGCCCAACACCTCGAGATCTTTGATCAAGTCATTGAACCTGCAATACATTTTGTAATATCCTCAAGAGGTTCAATTTTAAATGATTCATACTTTGTGACCAAGATAGCCTTTTTCTGTTCTCTCACGTTGTCACCACCCTCATGGATTTCTCTTAGCTTATCCCACATTTCTTTGGCCGATTTACAGCCTTTTACTCTAATTGATTCATTTGAATCTAAGGCACTATAAAGAACATTCATGGCTTTGGCATTCAATGTGAAATTAGTCCTATCTTGAGCATTCATTTCAGCTCTCGTTTTTGGCCGAAGCAAACCTGTATCTGCATCAAGAAAATTAGCTTCATGCGGTCCTTCACTCACAATAAACCATAGCTCAATATCAATAGATTGCAAAAAGATAATCATCCTTTCTTTCCAGCTAACATAATTGGAGCCACTAAACATGGGAGGCCTAGTAACAGATTGCCCCTCAACAAACATAGCATGACTGGTTGTCATCTTTACTCCAAACCACTTGAGTTTAATCTCTAGGAGACCATGCTCTGATACCAATTGTAAGGCCCAAAGACAACATAAGAGGGGGGGTGAATTAGGTTGATTAAAATCTTAATCAAATTTATGCACTTTTTCTTTAATAAAAATTTACCTTCTTTTCTAGTAATGATCAACCAAGTAGATTAGAAGAAGAGAGCAATGTTGATTAGAAAAATAAGTATAGATAAGCAATGAGAATTCTATTAAACAAAAAGAATAAGATAGAATATCAAACCGATTGTCTACCAAGCTTTCCTCAAACTTGAAGACCAATCACTAGGTTGAACAACTTCTCTTTGATGAAAGATGATCAACTAGATGTACAATGGAGGGAGCACTTCCTCCTTGCCCTAAGCCTCACTTAGTCAAGCTAAGAAGTTTTACAATCACTCAGATAACCCTCAACAAAGCTACACTAATGAAACTTTCAACCACAAGAGAAATACTCACAAGAAATTCACACCACTTGGAGAACAAATCTAGTTTTGGAGACTATTTTCTAGCTAAAATATCTCTTGAGATCTTGTAAACCAAGTGTGCAAAAGTCCCTTCTTCGTTCAGAATCGTTTGTATTTGAAGGGGACAAAAAATGGGCTTCATTAATGCTTCCAACGGATAGAAGGCAGATGAAGAGTCAGCTAGCCGTTGGGGCTGTCGGACGTCCGACAGCTTAGTCATCGTCCGATCCCATCATCCGTAAATCAGTCAAGTTGTTGTTCGGACGTCCGATGGGATTTTATCGTCCGAGCTTCTGTGTCCGAACGTCGTCCAGAGAGTTATCAAAGCTTTGTGGAATTTTTAGGACGTCCGATGAGATTGATGTGCGTCCGAAGCATGCGTCCGATCCTTCAGGACGTCCGATGCTTCCTTACGAGCGTCCGACAGAGTTTCCTTCTTGATGTTCTTCATCCTTTCGGACGTCCGACAGATTCCTTCGGACGTCCGACATGAGTGTCCTGTTTTTGCTTCTTCTTTTGGTTGATTTTCATTTCTTGACATATTCGTACCTGATTCTTTGATAGGCAAAAAATACTTATATTTGAAGAGAGTTAGATAAACATTTCAAGATACTTTGTGATCATCAAAACCAAGAATAACAATATTTTTTGTACAATCCCAAGAGATACTGCA
The DNA here is from genome assembly GCF_036785885.1 of Coffea arabica. Lineage (NCBI taxonomy): Eukaryota > Viridiplantae > Streptophyta > Magnoliopsida > Gentianales > Rubiaceae > Coffea > Coffea arabica. Next base: position 49,284,679 of record NC_092321.1, read on the forward strand.
TAAGGTAAGGTAGGATCTGATCCCTTTTATTATGATGACATTAAAGATTATGGAGTAGCTTATGCGCATTAGAATATGAGTCTCTAATATTCAATTTTTGGCTATTTTGTCAAAGTTAGTAAAATCCCTTGCGTAAGGACACTAAGTTGAAGAAATTCACAAATGATTCCTTGTTGTTGGGATAATAAATGCATTGAGGCCAAATCTTGATTTTAGAAGACTCATAAACTAATGCATTGCAACGAAAATTGTGAAATTTAATACTACAAATAGGCGGGCAGTCCAGTTGATCTTTGAGTAAACCATTAATTCCATCCAATCTATTTGACTAGTTTATTCTCTTTTAGGGTTTCAATCCATGTTTCACTAAAGAAACTAGTTGAAACATTGCAATCCTTTCAAGAGTAGACTCTTTCATACTAAATTGACTTTTAACATCTCTTCATGTGCCAATCAAAGTAGTCAATCAATTCGGACTTTGTCCTCATCCTATTAGGTCAAATGTCTATTGTCATTTCAATTAGCCAAAATTTTAAATTGCTTTTTAGTCGAATTTCAGTAAATTGATCGGATTCATTAGGTAATGTATGGTGCCTATTCTAGAGGATTGCATTTTTTATGTTAGGCCAACCCTTAGCATAACAGGGCTCCCCCATAGGACATATATACGGATTTGTAGTTTTACTTATTAACTCTGGGTATATTTCTTTTTCATTTTTCCCCTCCCCTGCATTCATAAAAGATATTTCAATAAGACAGAAATGATTTTTTTATATTTGACGGTAATTTTGATCTGATAAATTTTGAAAAATTAGAAGTATTATTTGATTTTTGGGTAGATCTTGCAATGTGAAACATGGAGATTTCATCTGGAGCTCTAGTTTAGAGCATCTAAGAGATTTCGTGATATAGTTGTTTATCAAAAAAATTCTTTATTTATTATTTATAATGCGTTGTCCTAAAAGCAAAGAGAAAGAGAGAGAGAGTACATGTGTGTGTGTGAAAGGGAGTTCTTTAGAGATTTTTCTTTTCTCATTTGAATTCTAGTTGAGCAAAATTTTTATTTCAAACATTTGTAATAAAAGAGTTTTTCATTTAGACTATTCTTGTTTTGCAATTTTGTATATATTTATGTGCATTTCATTCTTTCTTCGCTCATACGAAAACTTCATGATGAATCTTAAGAAACAAGACTAAGTTTAGACTCTCAGTTTTGCCTTTTCTTGCATGAAATTCACAAGTGTGCATTAAACTTTCTAAATCTTTGCATACACTAGATTTGTGGCCTAAACAATTCAATGAGAGTGCCTGAAAATTGAAATTTCGAAGGGGCCACTCAAACTTGTTAATTTGTCTTAAGAGACCTAGCACAATACCTTTTCTCTTTCTTTTATGCTATTTATATTTTGCCCAATTTTTTCAAGCCTTTAGAATTAGACACTTTACTAGACATACTTCAAAGTAGGGCAATTTTTACTTCGAAAAGATTCATTGTGTCAAACCAGATTCAATCCATATTTAGTTGAAAGCAAAAATGTTCATTACTCTTATTTGTTTTGAAAATTTGGGATGATGCATTAGCCGTTCGTTTCTCTATCTATATAAATTTTATTATTTATTCTCTTATTTGAGCCATCAAAAGTGCAATTTCATTTCAAATAAAAGTTTTGGCAATCACAACCCTACATTGGAGAAATTTTCAAATGTCAAAAGGGAATAGATTCTCCTAATGAGTTATTCTTTATTTTGTTTGATTCTACCATTGGTATTTAAACTTCAATATTGGTAAAAAAAAATAGAAAAAGGAAAAAACAAAGAGAAAAGGAAGCGAAAAAAAGAAAATTTAATACCAAAATTCCTCCAGTGATGATGATAAAAGTCGAAATGGAGTCAAAGATCTTTTAAACCCAAACCCAAATTTGAGGCAATTTTTGGAAGGAATGTGATCTTAAATGTATTGTCCTTGAAAATCTTATTTCTTTTAGTTATCGTTTTCAAGTCACATTACAAGTTCATAAAATCCATTGTTGACTTATTTTTATATCAACTTGAAATAAGGATCAAGCTTCTAAAGGATCAACCAATCACTCGTAATTGTAAGGTCATGACTTGTTTCATTGTATTTAGCTATCTTTTTACACATATATTACAAGCCCATAGAGTTTAAGTGTTCACCGTGTTTTCATAAGAAATAACGGTGAGAAACTGTTTGTTTTCTCCAAGATGTTGATAGTAAATAGATTAGATGTAATTTAGGTATAAAGTTAAGAGATATATTGGTATACAGTTTTTAGTTATTATTTCTTTTAACCATCTAAAAATTTGAAATAATACCCATTTGTTGGGTCCTAAAGGATAAGTTAACGAGAAAAAGTGATCCTTTTCCCTAAATGCTGATCCTATGTGAGGAAGAGATTTATTGCAATTTAGTCTGGTTTTAAGAAATTCATCATGGAGTCTTCTACATAAATTTAAGCATGACTTTTTTTTTCTTCTTTTTCATCTGAAAAATGCAATTTCTATTGTATTGCATATCCTCAATGATACACCAATGCACATTGCATTTTCGTATGTGATTATTTCCTAAATTTTAGGGAGCATAGTTTTCTTTTTTGTCAAATAAATGGAAAGTTGTTCGAACTAAAATTTTTGCAATTAAAGGGCCCAAATTGAGACAGATTTTTGTAATACATTTGTAGGGTATACCTAAGGGTCAAGTAGTTTTCAAATCTGTTGTTTAAATTTTGATTTTGATAAGTCAACACTTTGCATGAGCAGTAATTGTTCATGAAAAAAAAATCAAGTGCATATTATACATTGGCAAATCCCCTCTGTACAGGTGTTTACGGTTGAAATCGAGAAAGAAGCACAAGTCAAAATCTTGCAAATTCGACAGTCAATCACGAATAAAAAGGGCAATAATGCTACATTGCCACGTGGAGGATTGGTTTATCTATTCAGAAGGAGTACATACTTCAACAACTAGTTTTGAACAAAAAAAGAGAAAAAAAGAAAAAAGAAAAGAGAAAAGAAACAAAAAAGAGAGAGAAAAAGAAAAAAATTTTCCTTCAATTTTGCAAATTTTGCTATTGAACTTTTGGAACATTTCATTTTGGGATTGCGTTTCTATGTCGGGGCAACTCGTTATTCTCTTATATTTGAAATGGAAGTGGTAATACCTGTCAAAGTTGGGATGTTGTCCTCATGCATCTTGATGAAAGCCCAACAAGAAGAAACCAAATAGGTCAAGGAGCACCATGAGTTGTTGTCTCCAATTGATAAAAAAAGGTTGAATGTTGTTTGCCATAGACAATGTTACCAACAAAGAATGGCTTGTGCTTACAGTAAGAAAGTTAAACCTCATCTAGAATGGCTTGGTAACAAAGAATGGCTCGGTAACAAAGAATGGCTCGTCCTTTATTATTTAGACTATCATAAGTGCAAGAAATTAAATCTACTCTATAAACATGAGATTAAAGTAATGCAAATAATAATAGAAAGCTCCTAGAGGTATGAAATTTCTCACTACACTTGCAAATGAAATTACAGATTAAGTGAATGTTATTATCTTGACTAGTTATTACGTAATTTCCTATTGTATGTGAAACCTACTCTCGTAGTGAATCAACTATACTTGTAGCTAAATCATACCTACTCTCGTGGTTATGAAATTGACTACATGTTTATTTCTTCTATGAAATTATATGAAACAAGTTACTAAAACCACATAGGTGCTCCTCTACTCTCGTGAGTGAACTCTCTAGGTTTATTACTTCTTTGAACTAGTGTTAAATCCCAATTCTTATTACAAACGTAACACCTTAATATTATCACAATTAATGGGCGGTTAATTATGATTAGAAAAGCAAAAGTGATAAATAACTTGTTCAAAATAATATCATCAAATAACCAAATAAATATTACTAACAAGATATAAAAAGTTCATTCATAATTTTAGGCATAAACTTTAGCAAAACATGATAAAAATCCAAACTTGTATTATAGATAAACTTAAACTCAACTACAAAAGAAAAAGTGATAGTAGAGAAGTCACCCTTGTCATATGAGATCCATCTCTCTATCTTTGCTCCTCAACTCTTCATCCAAATCTAACTACAAATACAAGAAGGATAAACTACTCTAACTATACTATACTAATGAACTAAAAAAAACTAGTGAATACTACATTTTTGGTAGTGTCTCTAGCCTTCCAAAGTTATCAAAATGTTCTTCAAAGGCCCTATTTATATAGAGATTCAAGCCATAAATGAGTTGTTTCTAGTTGGCAAAGTTGGCTCTTGAAACTCCTAAAAGTTGTTTCTACAAGATTCCACACTTGCTTGCTCATTTCCAGCCAGATTTCTTATAGAAAAATTGGCCAAAAAGTTTGTGTGAACAAACCACAAGTTGCAGCCACAATTGAAGAAATATGTGACCTCGAAAACGCTACTTGAGGTCGCATATTGACCCCACATTTTGCCGTTTTGCAGGTTTGCTCATTACTGGTTAATCTTCATCATTACTCTGTTTTTGTACCAACTTCCACTGATAGCTCTTGAAATAGCTCTTGTATAAAACACAAAATTTGTATCCATTTGAATTAGCTTTCCAATGCATCAAGAATCATCCAATTTGGAGCTCTGTAGACTGAAAAATGACCAACATACCCTCAACTGGTCAAACCCTGTTTCAGTTTTATACAACAAAATTGCACTTTTGTACTTCGACATTTTGACAATGAACACAGCTAAATTGGACTTTGAGGTCTCATAAGAAATGTAGGACTATGTGTTAGCTTCAAAATAGTATAAGAATTACCTCAATCCGATACTTTTAGCTCAAAATATAGCTAAAATACCAACAGGTGTCAAAACTGGAAAACTCCCTTAATTGCATTTCATCTCTTGAACTTCATATTATTTTTAAAACCTTTCAAATAATCAAAAATCATCCAAATATATTATCAATTCACTCTATTTGATGATTGAATCACTAAACCTACAAAAACATGAAATTTTCGCCACTTTAAACCATAGAAATGTAATTTTTACCACTTTAACCATAAAATGCATATTTTTACTAGAATCCTAGTTAATTAACTATGAAAATGGATAAAACACACCAAAAAGGAATAATAAAACACACTAAAAATATATAAATTATACACTTATCACTTTTTATGCCTACTCGAAAGGATGAAAAATGTAGCCCTTGTTTAGTTAAGCATGATTTACGCTAGAGTAAATTTTAAAAGGAGCGAGCTCCGATTTTGACAATGCATTCCAAATTGGTTTTGTGCAAAAAAAAATTTTTGAAAATCGAGAGGATAGTGATATGTGTATACGCTTCTCAAATCCCTTGAATAAAGAGTTTTTACTTGTATTCTTCAAGTTTCAAAACTTGTCATTTTTGACTTTTTCCAAAAAAAAAAATTGTTTCATTCATTCTTCTTCTTCTAAGGTTTGAAAAATTATAAGATTGCAAAATCCATCGAATAAGTTTGTCATTGTATGCATTAAATGTTTAGTATGTTTGAGTAGCATGCATTTCGCTCTTCAAGTTTGGCAACCCAAAACTTGCATTTTCATTTCTCCTGCTAGTTGTCTGAACTCGGGTTTAATTCCACCAGCAATCTAGATTTGAGGTGCATTTTCATTTTTTCCTGCTAGTTGTTTGGATTCGGATCTAATTCCACCAGTGATCTAGATTTGGGGTGTTTTATTTCTTCCGCTAGTTGTTTAAATTCGGGTCTAATCCCACTGGTGATATAGGTTTGGGGTGTTTTATTTCTCTTCTTAGTTGTCTGGATTTGGATCTAATCCCACCAGCGATCTACGCTTGGGGTATTTTATTTCACCCGCTAGTTGTTTGGACTCGAGTGTAATCCCACCAACAAGTTAGGCCTGGGGTTTTCATTTCTCCTACTAGTTGCCTGGATTCAGATCTAATCCTACCAGCAATCTAGATTTGGAGTGCATTTTAATTTCTCTCACTAGTTATTTGGGTTCGGGTCTAATCCAACCAGCAATTTAGGTTTGGGATGTATTTTCATTTCTTCCGCTAGTTGTCTGGGTTTGGTTCTAATCCCACCAGCAATCTAGACTTGAGGTATTTTATTTCAGCTGCTAGTTATTTGGATTCGGGTCTAATTGTGAGAACCTCGAAAAAATATATATATATAGACATATTGCATTTGCATTTTAGACTTTTAATAAATTTTATTTTTATTTTTTATTTGTTCTTAAATAAGTACGTAAAAAAAAATAAATTTTATGTTACAAATAATTTAATTGTGTAAAATATTAAATTATTTGATTTTTGCCAAGTTAAATTAATATTTCTTGATGTAGATTATTTTATTGCCTTAATATTAATTCTTTGAATTCCGATAGCCAATTTTAAGTGTTAATAATGTTAAGTGTCAATGGGAACCCTAGAATTAAGACGAAATCGATTTTAGGTCAAAACCCTTTATAATTACACTTAGGACGTTAAAATCTCGATAATTGAATTTTTGCGAGATTAGTATACTGGTAGGCTGTCAAATTGCATGTGGGGTAAAATTTTGGAATTAGATTACGAATGAGGACTTAAGTAGAAATTCGGACAAGATACCAAAAGACCAAATTAGCCCTTCCTCCATCTCAAATTAAGTATGCAGTCACGGAACTTCATTGGGCAAACTTCAAATCCAAGCACTTCCATTTTTTTTTTTTGCCGGTTCCATTCTCCACTCCAACACTCTATCTTCCATATTGCCGGCTCATCTCCACTACACACACTCCACTACACCAACTCCAATTCACCACAACACTTCCATTTCCACTTCCTTCTTCTGCCGTGAACCGAGAGTGAAGAGAGAGCCGAGCTCTTCATCTTCTTCTGTCCGTAAGCTAGAGAGAAAAGAGAGAGACTTGCCATTCTTCCTCCATTTCATCTGTGAGCTGGTGAAGAGGACCGAGAGTCAACACTTCCTCCATTTTGTTTGTAAGCTTGAGCAAGGGAGAGAGAGAGTTGGTGAGCTGCATTTCTGTACTGTCCGAGAGAGAGAGAGAGAGAGAGAGAGAGAGAGAGAGAGCAAGAGGTAGTTTGTGCGAGCTATTTATCATCATCTCCTTCATCACTGCCGAGAGCTGTCCATTTCCTTCTTCGTCTTCAACCAGTTGTGATCAACTCCAACAACCAACACCACAGCCTACAATAACCGAGCTCAGACCAGACATACCAAGTTCATTAGCAAGCCGAGAGGAGAGAAAAATTTCAGCTTCTTGTCGCATGAGTTGAGCTTCAAGTTGAGGTAAATTCTAGACTTAGACCAGTTAATTATAGGTAGATGAAGTTGTTTATGAGCATGCATGTGATGGTTGTGCATTTGGATGATGAATTAAGACACAGGAAAATCTGGTTATGAAGGAAGTTGGAATTGCCGAGAGATTGAGCTGGGAAATGCAGCTTTAATTTGTTAATTTGAGGTGATCTGAGCCTAGATGTGTGTTTAGCTAACTAAAAACTAGATGATTATGCTTTGCATGAGGTTAATCAGCCTTGATTAAGCAAGAAAATCGAAGTGGTACAGAATCTGCTTGCATGCAAGCCATCCGAGAAGAATTGGATAAAATTGTGGCTGGTTGATGACTTTTTGATGATGTCCGAACCTGGTTTTGGATTAAAACTGATAGTTAATTAGTTAATTAGACATGCATGTTGCTGATTGAGCCATGGATGAAAGGAAAAAAAATCTGAATTTCTAGAGTTGCTGGTGAGTTAAGCTGGCCGTGACTTTCCTTTATGTTTTGGGTTGAATTTCTGGTTGATTTGTTGTAAGAAGTGATTGTTTGATGCCAAGAGCTAATGATTGATGAAGCTCTTGGCCATTTGAGTAATCTTTACAAGAGTTAAATTTTTGGTAGAATTGTTTAAGTGATTTGGCCGAAATGCACTTGAAAAGTCCATGACTTGTGGTTTGGAATTGTTTTGATGTCTTGGACTTCCTTTGTTTAATTTTTGATTAGAATTGAACTTGTTGAGACCTAGGGCTAATGATTGATGAAACCCTAGTGAAATTGATATTTGAATTGTGATTTTGCTATATTGGCAAATTGGAATATAATGTGCAAGTGAATTGGAATCGTGAAGTCCGTTTTGGTCCTTTGAACTCGAGTACTTTTAAACCAAGCTTTGTCGAAACATTTTGCCCTAGTATCAAGCTATAGAAATTGAGTATAGTACGATAATGCTAAAATTCGAGTGCCGGGACTTTTAAAATCTTGCCCACTAGTTAATTCTTTCCTTTGCTTAAACTAGCCTTATTACTTTAAAAAAAATAACTGTACTAACTTCTAAACTCTAGATTTTTTCGTAAAATTGTCCCTGGCTAGTTGTTTTAGAGGAAAATTGTCAAAAACACGAGATTTTAGTAATTTTAAATAAAAGGCGTAGAAAACTTGTTCGGCAAGAAACCTTATTTGAAGTAAGTTGGTTCTGGTTTGCACCTCTAGAAATAAAGTACCTTTAAAGAAACCATACGAAATATTTTATCACTTTTACTAGTTTTAACTCTAAGAGAATTGTTGTTTTATTTTGAGAAGATAAACTAGTTATATACCAGATAATCTTTCATACATAAACCAAGAACTTGTATAGTAAAACTTATAGTTTTAAAACTTGGTCTTTTAGGGTTTAGCGAGGACGTGGACTTCGATTCCCAGCTTGACCTTTGAGCTTCACTTTTGGTGGGTGTCCTTGCTTGTTCTATGTTTATCTTGTTAAAGTGTTTTCTTGACTTGTTATGTGATAATTGGAAAGTGGTTTTCCTGATCCATCGAAGTGGGTAGTGTGTACTTTATCGCACTAGCCCTTTCGAGTGGTGACTTGCTTGAAATGTTTCCTCGAATATCTTGCTTGCATTAGTTAAGTACTGAGTGGGGGAATGTACCACACCTGAGGGTGGGAGGGCCTCTTATCCTAACTCAAGTACCAAAAAAAAAAAACCCTGAAACCCCAGCTAAGTACTGAGTGAGGGAATGTACCACACCTGAGGGTGGGAGGGCCTCTTATCCTGACTTGGTAACCACTGGTTGTGACGTCGTTGGGTGAATCTCTCGACTAGGCTATAAAAAGGTATACTCGAGTAATACCAAACCCTCTCGTGAGAAGAACGGGCCCAGTGGGAGTAAGTTGGTCGGAGCGTGTTAAGGAAAAAGATCTACTTGGACTTTAGATAGTAAAAGTTGACGGAGGGTCAACTGCAGTTAATTGTGATCAAGTTCGTGGAGAATGACTCCTAAGAGCCCTGTATCCTACCCTGTGCTGTTATACGCTTCCCTACTTGTTGAATTTAGTTTGGAGTTATTATTTGCTACTTGTTTTATGTGATTGCATGTTTGGGGCACCACTGAGCTTTAGCTCACCCCATGTTACTTGTTTTCCTGGACAGGTTCTGGCATTCGAGAGACCTGAAGTCTGCCTTTACCTTTTTATGAATGTTGTTTGAATCAGACAATGTATCTTTCGTCTTGGGTTGCCACTTGAAGTTGGAAAAGTGCAAACCCTGAATTGTTATTTGACTTCTATGAATGTACTTGAATTTTATAATTTCACTTTGTGGTTTGTAATGTATAAATGTACCTATGATTTTAGTAATTTGGTCGTTCTAAGGATTGGCTTGTTTTGGGTGATGAAATTTGTAATGGTTTAAGTTATACTTCGGAGGTGTTCAGCCAGTTTCCTTGCGTGAGTCCTGGCGAGAGCTAGGCAGGCGACCCGCCAACCCTCTGGTTCGCCTTAGGGGAAAGTGGGCCGCCACACTAATCCCACCAACAATCTTGATTTGGGGTTCAAGTCTAATCCCATCAGCAATTTAGGTTTGGGATGCATTTTCATTTTCTCCCACGAGTTGTCTGGGTTGGGGTCCAATCCCACCAGCGATCTAAGCGTGGGGTGTTTTATTTCTCCCTCTAGTTGTTTGAATTCGGATCTAATCCCATCAGTAATCTAAATTTAGAGTGTATTTTTATTTCTCCCACTAGTTGTCTGTGTTCGGGTCTAACCTACCAGCAATCTAGGTTTGGGATTAGTTTTCATTTTTTTCCGTCTGTTGTTTCGGCTTGGGTCTAAACCAGAGATTGTTGGTGGGATTAGACAAAAGAGGTCATCAAAGAAGGATTAAATTACTGGTGGGATTAGACCGGAAAGGTCATCGGAGATCGGTTGCCGGCGGCGGCACCTCTTCTGACGTCCGCCATAATCGCGCGGCGAGAAGCTTGGTTTGGCCGAAGGTGAGAAAGAAGAAGGAAGAAGAAGAAGAAGAAAAAAAAAGGGAAAGAAAGAAGGGAAAGAAAAAAAATAAGAAATTGGATTGGAATTTATTTTTGGTTGGGCTTGTGTTTTATTTTTGATTGGGCATGGTGTTGTTTTATTTAGGAATGAAATTAAATGCATGTGTTATTTGTAGTTTACTTGGACTTTTTAACTAAGCCCATTTGTTTTATACAAGACAATTTACATTTTTTTGGGCTAATATGGTGAGGCCCAAATTGTCTTGTTTGTATTTTTCTCAAATCAGAAATATTTTTTTACAACTTGGCTCCTAATCTTTTGTGTAATTTTATTATGGCCCAAAAATATTTGATTATTTTCATTCAGACTCTAATTTAATTGTAGCCCCTAAACTTATCTTTATTAAATTTTGACCCTTAATCTTTCAAAAAATTGTATTTTTTACCCCAAAATTTTAATTTATACAATTTAGTCCCTAATGGCTTTCTGATTTCTCTATTGTGATTGTTTCTTTTATTTAATTACTAATTATGTTAATTCTGAGTCCATTTAACTAGTAATTTTTGGATGCTTTTAAGTTTCTTTGTGTGTTTGACATGAGAATGAGAATTTAGTGCATTTTTTATGTTCTCCTTTTGAATATCTCCAATTAAATTGGTGTCGTGACCCATTCGTTGATTTAAAGTATGAATAGAGCAATCTTCTCTTATTATCGTCCATTCTTTCAAAAGTGAGGTATCCCTATTATTTTTCAAAATTTTGATAATGTGCTCTTTGGTGTTTACATGTATTTATATGTTCTTATTTATTTATTTATTTATTTATTTTAAATTTTTATTCAATTTTTATGTATGTTTAGTTTAAATTTTGTAATTATTTAGAGAGGTATTTAAATACTTGAAGATGTAATAGATAGGTTATATTTTTTCTTCTTTTTACAAAAAATTGTAATTAGATAGACGAATATAATTGATAAGAGTAGATATGTTTATTTTATTATATCTTCCCATTTAAATTGTAATTAGGTTCCTAAGTATAATAGATAGGTTAGACAAATTTATTTTCTTATACTTCCCCTTTAGATTGTGGTCAGGTCCCCCATTGTAATAGATAGGTTTTGTGTGTTTATATATCTTACGTGCTTATGTGATTTGCCCACTTTTCTTAGGATTGCATCTAGATATTATGTTTATATGTTATGTGTTCTATGTACTCTAATGTGTTTACTTGCTTTAATTTATATTTTATTTGTTTTATTATGCGTTATAAACGCACAACGCCACCACATTAGTCCAACGTTAGTTGTGACCCTGACTCACTTCCTTACTCGCTAGTGAGGATTTATAGAAATTGCCTAGTCCAATGTTAGGCCCTTAGGTCATCTACACGTTAGATTCATCTTTTGTGTGTCATTCATTGCATTTTCATGCATTTTTCTTATTTTAGATTTGCTCATTTGTATGATATTTTCCCTTATATTATTTCGTTACCCCTACATATGTAAACCATATACTTAGAATTGCATCTCTTAAAAGATAAGTTAGTTTATCTGCCTGCTTAGATTAGAAGAGCCACTCTTCAAGTATGAGAAATGGGTGATTATAGCTCTTTAGTTTCAACACCTCTTTATAAGAAAGAAAATTGTATTACGAGTTTTCGTTCCCTGTACCCATTGTGTTGCATTCCAGTCTCTTTGGTGATGTATATATTTCTATATATACATTATAAATTTTATTTCTTCAAGTCTCATCTTTGCATGCTCGTGGCCCTTCAAGGGATTATTCCTGACTTTCGCAATTAATGTGATTAGTATCAATTAGACCTTAAATGGATATTTTACCCCTCCCGATATCTTCTTTAAATTTAGTTTTGCATCCATATAGGAATATCCGAATGCAATAAGTTTATGGATTAGATTAGAAAATTTTTTGACTAAATCTCGCAACTAATTTAGACTAGGTTGAAAGAGTGCCATAGGTTTAAGTCAATCAAACCTCTGCCTTTTTTTTATTTCTTTAACCGTGACTCCCGAACTTATTTTCGCTTGTTTTCAAAGACCTGAGTTGTCAAAAAGGGTTTTATTTCATTTTATTTTGTTAAAAATATTTTTGGGTGACTTGGTACACCTGAACTTGATACTAAGTGGTGACTCTCCTTGTAGACACCAAAATTTTGTCAAATTTTAACGTTTTCTTGTATTTTTATTTATTTAATGAGCTATCTGTTTTCCTGTATTTTAATTTTATTTATTCATTTATTTTTTTTTCTCATTTTTGTTTTATTTTTGAGAAAAGGAAAATATAAAAAAAAGTCATAACCAAATTTACACATTTTAATAATTTTTCCCGACCAATACCACTATTAACCCATTTTTACACTCAATTTCCATGCATCTTTCTTTCATTGGGAAGAACCCATCATTTTATCTCATAGGTCTTTCTTGTCATTGGGTGAAGAAACCATCATTTTGACCAGCCTAATCACAAACAAGACTTCAACAACAAATTCCATGCATCTTTCTTTTCATTGGGAAGAACCCATCATTTTATCTCATAGGTCTTTCTTATCATTTGGTGAAGAAACCATCATTTTGACCAACCTAATCACAAACAAGACTTCAACAATACTCCCTCTCGGCTCATTGGCAGATGGCCATGACAAAAAAATAATAAGCACTCTCAACAAAGACCACAACAATTCCAACCAACATGGCTGACTTTTCTGAATTCAATCTTTCGGCCTCTTCCTCAAAAAAGACGAGAAGACAAAAGGAAAAAAGGACTCGGACTCCACTCTGAAAACTCCCTCTCGGCCATTTGGTTTTCTTTCTCTCAACTCACAACATTTCTTCGACACAAATACACACAAAGAGAAAAACACTCTTCCTCCCCCCAAACTCACATTCGGCTCCCTCTCTTTTCTCTCAACACACTCGCACGCAACAAAAAAAGGAGGGGCAGCTATCGGTTAAGGCTTGGAAATTTCATCAAAAACTTCAACAGAAAGATTTCCATATTTATTGAGGTATATTTTTAGTTTTTTTATCATATTAAATCCATGCTTCATTGTTTAATTTTCTTTTGCTTTTGCTGGCTTCCTTTGTTGTTGGGTTGCTGAATTTTAGGATAGGTCATGAACAAAATTAGGAAAAGAAGAATGGTTTTTGTATATGCATGTTAACTGTTTGAAAAAATGCCAAGATGGAAAACCGAATTAAAGGAGCAATTTCATGTATATATTTGGTTAAAAAAGGGGACGTCGACTAGTTTGTGGCCTGGAATTTCTTTTTTAATCAGATTTTTGAGTTTTTCTTTTTAGCTTAGAAAGCAAGAAACGGTTTTTTAAAGTTAGGGAATTTTTTGCTTTAATTCATCATTTTCATTACCATTTCTTGTTAAATTGAACTTGCAGTTGTATTATAGATTTCGTAAGGGTTGTTTTGTTATATTTTTCAAGGATTTTTGTGGTGATTTGGTTGAGTTTTGAAAAATAAGGGACCAGCTGTAAATCGCATATTTGAACATTTTTCTTTCATTTTTTTACAAAAACTAAATCCAGAAATGGATTCTACACAAAAAATCGAGTGGGGATATGTTTTCCGAAAATTTTTGTGTCTGACGATGGCGCCACCATGGCCGGCAGCGGCTAAAACTTCAGCCTGCCAGAGAAGGAGAAGAAGAAAAGGTGAGAAAAAAAAAGAAAAAAAAAAAGAAAAGAAGGAAAAAGGAAAACAAATGATTGGGCTATTTTTTTTTTTTTTTTCAGATGGGCTTTTCATTTTAATTTCGATTGGGCTAGAGTTTTGTTTTTTGGGGCTTTCATCTGAGCTTGTGTTTATTTTTAGGGAAATTCGTTCAAAACGTCCCTCATATTTTGCAAAATAACTTTTTTCGTCCCTCACTTTTAAAAATGTAATTTTACGTCCCTTACAAATTCACATTGATCAAATATGGTCCCTACTTAGGTTTTCGACTAGTTTTTTGTTGGAATTCACCACGTGCCTTACACGTGATCATATTTTAAGGGAAAAATTATCAAATTAAATTTTATATAATTCGATTCATAAATCCTCACATTACATAAAATAAATTTTTTCGTCCCTTATATTTCACAAAATGAATTTTTTCATCCTTCACATTTTTCAAAATGAATTTTTTCATTTTTTATTGATCATGTGTGTGAATAATTTTTTTTAAATCCATGTATATATCTATTTGATTTCACTTGAATAGTACGAATAGCATGTGAAATCAAATAGAGATATATTACATACTATTCGTATTGCTCAAGTGAAATCAAATAGATATATACATGGGTTTAAAAAAATTGTTAGTTTTTCACTTATATTCATTTTCTTTTACTCGAAATTTGAAAATAAAGAAGACATTTAATCCTAAATATTATCGAGTATTTATATCAAATTAAATTTGGATAGAAAAAGTAAACAAAAGAAAAGTATGACAAAAAGAAATAAGTGATTGGCACTTTCAAATTTTAAGACAATCACAAGGCAAGTAATTCAACTATTGGTTTTAAAAATGTCGAGTAGAAATTTCAGATTTAAACTGAAATTTGTTAGCACAATGATAGAATTCGAGTTATGACCCATTAATTAGATGACCTTATTATACAATTCAATAAATAAATTATTACTAAAACAGAAAGGTCACAAATATTGAATAGGTTCAAATGGTGAAATCATATAAATATATACATGGGTTTCAAAAAATAGATGACCTTAGATGACTTTATTATACAACTCAATAAATAAATTATTACTAAAAGAGAAAGGTCACAAATATTGAATAGGTTCAAATGGTGAAATAATATAAATATATACATGGGTTTCAAACAAAATTATTAGTTTTAAACCCCTATATATATCTATTGAATAGCATGTGTATAACTACGATTAGCATGTTTAGATGAAATCTAATAGAGATAAATTAAATGTTATTCATACTGTTCAGATAAAATCAAATTGACATATACGTGGGTTTATAGAAAAAAAGTTATTCGCACACATGATCAATGAGGGATGAAAAAAATCATTTTGAAAAATGTGAGGGATGGAAAAATTCATTTTTTGAAATGTGAGGAACGAAACAATTCATTTTATAAAATGTTAGGGATGAAAAAATTCATTTTGTGAAATGTGAGGGACTATGAATCAGATTATGTAAAAATTTGATTTGACAATTTTGCCCTTCAAAATTTATCACATGCAAGTCACGTGGTGGATTCCGACCAAAAACTAGTGGAAAATCTAGGTAGGGACCAAATTTGGTCAATATAAATTTGTAAGGGACATAAAATTACATTTTTAAAAGTGAGGGACGAAAAAAGTCATCTTGTAAAATATGAGGGATGTTTTGAACGATTTTCCCTTATTTTTATGAAGACATCCCATATTTTTCTTTTGGGCCGGATGGCTTCGGCCCAAGCAAATAAAAAATAAATGGTCCAAAGCCCTTTTCTTACAAAAATCAGAAAAAATGAATTTGCACTTTAGCCCCTAATCTTTGGAGTAGTTTTACTGTGGCCCAAAAATTTTAAATTTCTTTCACTTAGGCCCCTAATTGAATTGCATTTTGGTCCCTAAACTTTATCTTTTATTTAATTTTTACCCCTAAACTTTGAAAAAATATATTTTTGATCACAAAAGTTTTTTCAATTTTTGCAATTTAGTCCCTAGTGAATTTTTTACTCTCTCTATTATAATTGTTTCTTTTCTTTAATAGCTAATTATGTTACTTTTGAATATACTTAACTTGTGATTTTTAGATGTTCTTAAATTTCTTTATGTTTGACATATTAATGTGAATTTAGTATTTTTATCATCATTATTATTTCCAATTAAATTGGTGCCATAATTCTTTTGTTCATTTTGAATATAAATAGGGTAATTTGACTCCATTTAGCCACCACTTCAAAAGGGAGGTACTCCTATTATTATTTAAATATCAATTACGTCCTCTTATGTGTTCCTACGTGCTCCTATGTGTTTATATATTTTTATATACTTTGTTATTTATTTGATTCAAATGTTCATTCAAAATTTCTTATGTTTGTTTAGTTAATTTTATAATTATTTGATAGGTGTTTAAATACTTCAAGATGTAATAGATAGGTAATATTTTTGAAAAATAATAATTAGATAGATCAATGTAATAGATAGGATAAATATGTTTATTTTATCTTTTTTTTTTCATTTTAGATTGTAATTAGGTCCCCTATTGTAATAGATAAAATACATAGGTTTATTTTTTTTTTTATATTTTCCCATTTTAGATTGTAGTTAGATTCTCCGTTGTAATAGGTAAGTTTTGTGTGTTTATGTGGCTTAAGTGTTATATGCTTTACCCGCTTTCCTTAGAATTTTTGCATCTAAATATTATACTTACGTGTTATGTGCTACGGGCTCTTATGTGTTTATTTATTTTAATTTATGTCTTATTTGTTTTACTATTTATTATTAATGTATGGCGTCACCACACTAGTCCAACGCTAGTTGTGAATTTTCCCTCCATCTATTTGCTAGTCCAATGCTAGTAAAGTTCTTTAGAAATGGGTTAGTCCAACGCTAGACCCTTAGATCGTTCATGCGTTAGATTCATCTCTTGCGTGACGTTCATTACATTTTCATGCACATTTTTTAGGATTTTTTCTCATTTGCATGATGTTTCTTATTATATTATCCTCTACCCCCTACCTTATATATGTGTTAATCATATCATTTAAAATTGCATCTCATTTAAACTAGTTCATTTGCTTGTCTATGTTAGGAGAATTATTATTTAAATATGGGAAATGGGTGATTATAACTTTTTAGTTTAAATACCCCATTAATCCCTGTATAAGAAAATTATGTCGCGAGTTTTTGCCTCCCGTACCCATTATATTGCATACCTATTGTTTGGCCACTTATATCTAGATATATAATTTTCTTTTCTTTTCTTTTTTTTTTTAATTTCATTTATGCATGCTCGTGACCCTTTAAGGGATTATTTTGGCTTTTGCAATTAATGCGATTGATATCAATTAAATCTTGAATGGACATTTTGTCCCTTTCGACATTTTTTTTTAAAATTTAAAATCGCATCCATATAGGAAACATCCAAACGTGATAAATCTAAGAGTTAGATTAGAGAAATTTTAATTAAACCACGCAACTAGTTTAGACTAGGTTGAAAGGGTGCCTTAAGTTTGAGTCGATCGAATTTTTGCCTTCCCTTTCTTCAATCGTGACTCACGAACTCATTTTCTCTTGTTCTTCAAAGATTTGGAATTGTCAAAAAAGATTTTATTTTATTTACGTTTTATTTTAATTTTCTCAAAAAAATATTTTTTTTTGGTGATTTGGTACCCCCAAACTCAATACCAAGTGACGACTCCTACTTTTCTTAAAAACCCTTTTAGACTAAATTTTGGACTCAAACTGTCGCATTCGTTGAATTCCTATTTTAGGTCCTTTTTTCACTTATTTTTTAAAAAAAATCACATCTTTTATAAATACGATTTTCATCGCAAAAAATGAGGCGCGACAATTTGGCGACTCCATTAGGGACGCTAGAGAGTCCAAGCACTTGGTTTAGTTGTCTTTTCTCTTTCTAACCATTTCACTTATCATATTTGGATGTTTTAGTTACATTTTTTTTTGAGGATATTTTGCATTTCACACTCGTATTCGTTTCTCGTTTTTCGTGTATGTGATGAATAGTTTGTCTATTTACTTATTCGTATCGCGTTTTGCATTTGGGGATGGGGAGCGATATTACCCTAGAGCCTTCATGCATATTTAATGATATTACTTCCTCCCCTCAAAGGAGCACTTCATATGTGCATACGTTATTCCTTTTAATCCTTTAACTTACTTTTTCTTTTAGTGGTTGTCACACCACTCCTCCCTGTTAGGATTAGGATCGATCCAGTTGGACATGTGGCTGTGACACGACGTGCACATAGCAATGTTTGGGGGATCACTCGAGCTACCGACTAAGAATTTTGGGATTGATAACCCTTCGCCCTTTCGTCTGAAGGTTTGGGAACTTGAAATCTTATCGAGTCTAGATGCATTAGTGAATCCAATCTCATGCATTCATTTAGAAATCACCAAGAATAGAGCCTTTATCTGCCTTATTAAGAGCACTAGACACGAGGGGAGGGATTCTACCCCTCTTTCTCTTTCTTTATATTATATTTTTGTATTATTTTGTTGCTCCAATCTGTTATGTATTGTTTGTTAAACTAACCATTATTTTATTTTCTTATATTGCATTCATAAATTCTATAAATAAAAGTCCTGGTGTGGTACTCACTTAGGGCAGACCGTCTTTTGTAAATAGCACGTTTAAATTTCAGTTTCTCGCATTAATACTATGTATATATATATGCATGTCATTTTAGACTCACCCCGACATCTAAATGGGGCACACTTAGATCATGTTTCAATTACCGTATTGCATATTTATTCATTTAATAAACTGTCATCATGCATTAACCCTAGAGGGAATGCCATTTAGGAAATCCCATTTTAGGAATGTACCAACTTTGTTTGCCCTGGGTAACTAACCCTCCATGGGATATTCATATTTAAATTTTTGTAAAACTGGAGAAGTGAGGCCTATAGGTAAGGTATTTAATCGATGTTACGTGCTTCAGATGGACAGACCTCAATGAATTAGTCAGCTGTTAGCGGTTCCAATGGAGATTCAAAGATGGCCAGGGCTTTTCTTATTTAGTGAGATCAATCAGGTTGTCTCCTACTTCAGGCTAATTGGAGATTTCAAAGACATTGAATCAGATGGGTATTTGGTAGAGGCTTTAATTCAACTGTGGGATCCCAACGATTCAACTTTAGGATAGGAAACAAGGAGCTGATTCTGACAATTGAAAAGGCAGCCGGTCTTCTGAATTTGCCAGTAAAGGGTATAGCAGTGATATTTCTGGTTGTTTCTGGTAAGACCGAGTTTTGCCATTTACTGGGTTAAAAGAGTCTGTAGTGCGAGGATCAGATCAAAACATAGTTATAAAATTTTTGTTTGATAGATTCGCAATGAAAGACGGATTTGATAAGCATTCGAAGGATTTTTCATTTGCATCTAAGGCAACATGGGAACGTAAGAGGCAACTGGTATATGGACTTGTGATGGCAGGGATTTATTTGTTCCCTAGAATCACTAAACTCCTGTCTGACTTGTTTTTTGGAATTAAGGATCAACAAGCCTCTATAGTACCGACTGTATTGGCTGACATTTTTGTTGCGTGTACCAATTGCCAAAAGGGTCAAAGTTCTTTTATGGGTCAAATCGAATCTTACATATATAGTTATGGAACATTTTCGAAAACAGTTGCCTGCTCCTGATAGTCTACCGTTGATTGAGTATAATTGGATAGCTACATATCATAAGAGAGTTGACAGAAGTCATTTGCCAAGAAATGCATCAGAATTGTTGGACTTTTTGAGGGTATTGCCAGATCAAAATATTAGATGGGTGCTAGACTGGACCGACTGTTTCAACCCCGCTTTGCACGCCAAGTCATCAGATTTCATACCGCTATTGGGAACTCAAAGCATCATGACATACACTCCAAAAAGGTTTCTCAGACAGCTAGGATGCATTCAAGGAGTACCACTTACACCTAATTTGACTAGTTTCACCATCAGTTTTGACAAAGGGATTTGTCTGGATAAAATTTTGATGAAAATATCAACTGTCGAAACCTAGGGAACACTGTCCGATGATGAGGATATCGCTTATGTTCCATAACTTAAGCAGATGGCTTTAGTTACCTCTCAATACGAGGAGTGGTTTAGAGAATCTAATGCTAAACGACCATCGATGGAACAGTCCGAGGAAGTCAAGAAATTAATGACTATCATTGAGGTGAATGATAGAAAAAATGCACAATTAAAGCAATCTATGGAAGTGAACAAGGGTCTGGCAGAGAAGAATAAGAGACTGTGTGAAGAAATGCAGGAAAAATACTAGGAGTTAAAAAGAAAGTGTAGCAAGTTGTATGATCAATCTGAACACATGCAGAATCCCTATTCCAGAGAGTTAAAAGACGCTGTGATAGATAGATTGAAAAGTTTAATAACTTGTACAAAATCAACTTCGAGAAATGATGTAGATGATGTATGAGATTTTGAAGTTCATCAATGAAATGATCCTTATCTTTTGCAAAGTTATTTCTGAAACACAGGTTTGGTGAACAGGCCTCATTTTGAAGGTGTTACATCATACTAGGCCGACCCTTGGCAGAAAAGGGCTCCCCATAGGACATGCATCTGGATTATTTAAATATTTCCTAACTCTTTTATTTTTTATTTTTTTGTTCTTTCGAAATAAAAGTTCGACAAATCTAGTCGAGAATAAATTTGTAAATCAGTTTCTCCTTTACTCTCTTAGGTATTTTTAAATAGCTTTACGAAGAAGCCCCATCTTCACTAGGTCCCGAAGTAGAGTCTTGAGACAATCTGTAAACATGAGTTTAGTGCCAGAAACTTCGGAGAGATCAACCCTAGTTGTGTCATCAGATTTGACTGCTTTGAGAGCTCAGTTAATTGAAGTACTTGGCAAGTTTAATGAGTTGAGTGCTGAAATGGCCGCACAAAGGCGCGTAATTGATCAGTTGGTTGCAAGCAACAGTGGTGGTGGTGTCCCGAATGATCAGGAATGTGTCAATAATCACCCACCTGTACAAGACCATCAACCGCCCCACAAATCTAATATCCAAACAAATTTCCTTCCACCTTTCACTAATCGTCTTGAAAATACCTTTATTCGACTGAATTTAAACTTTTCCTATGTACATCCGAATTACATATTGATGAACCCAACCAGTAGTCATATCTCTCAAACTTATCTACAAATCAATCTGAACATTCTCCCCAACCCTCAGGGACCCCACTACCACATTAAAGAGCCTTTTGTGTTGGATACAGCCTCTCAAGGAAAGGCGGCAATGGAAGAACAATCCGCACCTATTGACAAGGATCTATTGAGAAGATTGGATAGATTCGATGAATTTATGAAAAAGAATCAACGATTGAGCAGGCATGGTGGGTTGGACTACGATGAATTGTCTCTTTTCCAGATATTCAATTACCGTTGGGATTCAAAACCCCCAAGTTCAATAAATATGATGGAACTGGAAATCCTAAGACACATCTCAAGATATTTGCCAAGAAATTAGGTAAACCCGTGAATGATGATAATTTACCTATGCGTCTATTTTCGAAAAGTTTTGAGGGAGATGCTCTAGATTGGTATTCAAATTTGAAGTCTGAAGAAGTCAAAACCTGGTTGGATCTATCAACAGCTTTTGTAAAGTAGTATAAATTTACCTGTAAGTTGGCATCGACGCGAACAACACTGGAGGGTACAAAAAGAAAGCTATCAGAAGATCATAAGACCTATGCAAAGCAGTGGAGAAAGTTAGCTGCCAAAGTTGAGCCTCCTATGACTGAGAAAGAGATTTTTCGTACTTTCATCAAGGCTCACGACCCACCATACTTTGAAGAGATCTTTCGCATAATTGGAAGTTCGTTTGCTGCTATCATTAAAAAGTTAGAGGAGTATGATGAATTTGTCAAAACAGGAAAGATTGTTAATGTGTCGGCATTAAATTTACAATTGGATGCTCTGCAAAATCAAAGCAAAAATGAAAAAAAACCCCCGTTCAAGAAGGAAGAAGGAGAAACTACTTTGATATGGGATCAAGACCCGTCTTTTAGACCCATAATCCGAAATCATCTCACTTATTCTGTTCCTTACCGACATTACCCTAACCCTCAACCGGTCCACCACACTACTACCCAATTCTATCATTCTCGGCCAAATCACTTAAATACCTCACCGTTACCTCAAACCTAGCAACCTATCTTTCAAAATCACCCCAGTCCCATTTACCATTCTAGAGCAACCCTGCAAAACAATAACCCCACTCAAAACCTTTTTTCAAACCAATGGAGTCCAAACTCAAAAGCAATTTCGAACTTTCACCAATTTGGACCGATCCATTGATCAATTGTATGAGCAATTTCAAACTCTGGGATAGAGGTCCTCCTGCTAGTTATGATCCGCAAGTAATCTGTGCTTATCATTCTGGAAGTCCAGCTCATACCACTGGAAATTGTTGGACTCTAAAACATAAGATTCAGGATATGATTGACTCTGGAGACATCCTTCTTAGAAGAAAGGGAGGACAGGGACGAATATTAATAATAATCCTTTACCTGAGTATGGAAGTATTGTGATGAAGATTTTATCGATCCCACTCAGTACATTGTAGATGAAACTAAGGTGTTTGGCATAATGGAGGCTGACCACGAGAGAATGAAAAAACTGTTGTTTGTTGAAAAGTCCATGACTAATGATAATATTCAGAAAAAGTTGAAATCTTTTGTGTTTGAAAAAGAGGAGCCATTTATAGTAGAAGGAGGGCCTTCCGAGATTGACAATTCTAAAGCTCCTTTTATTCTGGATCTGTCATCTTTTGAATGGGATATATCAGAGCCTGTTATTCTCAAATTTTCAAAATAAATGCCTGTCAATAGCTTGCAAGAGGTGCCATGGAACTACCAGGAACCTATTCTATTGATTGAAGATAAAAAGTGCTTGAAGGAAGAGATATATACTATTACCAGGTCTGGAAGAATTATGGGAAACCCCGAAATCGATGTTCAATCCAAAGCCAATGTTAATTCTCCGTCGTCCAAACCTCTTGTGGCTGAAAATGAAGCTGTGAATTTTCTAAAGATGCTGAAGGGAAGTGAGTACAAAATAGTAGAGCAGTTGGATAGGATGCCTGCTCAGATTTCTTTTCTAAACCTTCTCTTGGCCTCTGAATTACATAGAGAAGAATTGCTCAAAATTTTGAATGAGGCTCAAGTGCCTAAAGATATCCTTGTGGATAAATTTTTTTCTAACATTATGGGAAATGTACTTACTACCAATCATATCACCTTCTCCGATGACGATCTGACTGCAGAAAGGATTGGGCACAACAGAGCCTTATATATATCAGTACGCTGCCATGGAAAGCTGTTGTCGAGAGTCTTAGTGGATAATGGGTTAGCGTTGAATATTTGTCCATGGAACACTCTCACTAAGTTTGGATTTCTTGGCATCAAACTTCGTCCGTCTGCAACTGTGGTTAGAGGATTCGATGGTTCAAGGAGAGAATCTATGGGTGAAATAGATCTGGTATTGGAAATAAGCCCTCCTCAGTTTCAAATTACTTGCCAAGTCATGGACTTCTCTAGTGTTTACAATGTTTTGCTTGGAAGACCTTGGATACATGTTTCTAATTCAGTGCCATCTTCTCTCCATCAAATGTTAAAGTTTATCATGAATGATCAGCTCGTTACTGTATTTGCTGAGGATGACTGTACCATGATCGTTGCTGAAAAATTTAAAGGTGAAGACAGGAAAACAACTCCAATTTCATCTTATCATATTGCTGATATCGTCTCCGTGGGATGGGTATTCAGAGATAAGTCGCTGACTAAATCAGATTTGCCAGAGGCTAGTATCATGATGGCTAAGGAAATGATCCGAGGTGGATATGAAATAGGAAAAGATCTTGGGCAGGGATTGCAAGGAATTTTGGAGCTAATAGAGATCTCGACGCAAAAAGATATATTTGGACTGGGATTTCATCCAACTGCTAAGGATAGATGAGAAATGCAAGCTCGAAAATAAGCTAAAAAGGAGGGTAAGCAAACTGTCTTATATGTCCCACCGCTATATCACACATTTCCTCACCCGTCAGAGGGATTCTGTTAGAAAAGTATGATCCTGTTGAAGAGGTTGAAGTGGACTTATTTCAATTATTTGTCGGGGCTATTTATGGGGAGGAGCTATAAGAGAATTCAGAATTTTTGCCAATTACCAAAGGAGCCATTCAAAATTGGACTGCGGATTATTTTCCCTCTCGAACGAAATTTTGATAAATTTAAGAGGATTGTCTTTTGGTCTAGTTTCATATCCAGATAGGGTGGTAGTCTGGATCTTTTATTAAAAGAAATTTCTTTTATTTTTTGCAGCTTTATTCTCGTTTCAGTTAATATAACTTGTTTTATTCAAGAAAATTGCTAAAATGGAAATAAAGGTTTGGGTTAGATATGTCTTTAAATGGCAATCATGTCTGTATATTTGTCATTTTATGAAGTTTCGATGCATTTTGAATCCAATGAAATGGAAGACTTCTCCTGCATATTAAACTATTTTCTTTTTATTTATTATATATGTTCTATTCTATTTTCAGATGGCCATAAATAAAATCCTTTGACCCTTTGGATGTCACCATTCTGGAATTCAATGGCTGCAATCTCGATATCTCTCATGAATTTGAAATCATGCAATTTGAAATTCAAAATGAGAATGATACTGAGGAAGAATTTGAGTTCATTTCAAGGGATTTAAAACAATATGAAAAGAAACCCAAACCAAATTTAGAAAAAATAGAAATCATCAATATTGACACTAAGACGGAGGTTAAAGAAGTTAAAGTCAGTATTCATTTGAATAACAAATAGAAGGAGGAAATGATCGAATTCTTAATACTATTTCAAGATGTGTTTGCATGATCATACGATGATGTGCCACGGATCTCTACGGACGTAGTGGTTCATAAGTTGCCAACTGATTCATATTCTTCACCTGTAAAGCAGAAGCCACATAAATTCAAACAAAAAAATGAGTTTCAAGATAAAGGAATAAATTGTGAAACAGCTCAATGGCAAGAAAATCATGATTTCTCATTATTCCATTTGGCTCTCAAATCATGTGCCTGTGCTTAAGAAATTTGGGGAGGTACGAGTATGTGTTGATTACAAAAATTTGAATAAGGCCAGTCCGAAAGATGATTTTTCTTTGTCAAATATTCATATTTTTTTGGAAAACACTGCTAGACACGAGATTG
Organism: Coffea arabica; assembly: GCF_036785885.1. Lineage (NCBI taxonomy): Eukaryota > Viridiplantae > Streptophyta > Magnoliopsida > Gentianales > Rubiaceae > Coffea > Coffea arabica. Next base: position 49,309,888 of record NC_092321.1, read on the forward strand.
AATTTTTTGGTGATTATTTTGTTGGCTATCATCAAATCTTAATGGCAGAAGAAGACACAAAAAAAACTTATTTTATTACCCCATGAAAAATTTTTTGTTATCGAGTAATACCTTTCGGGTTGAAGAATGCTGGAACTACTTATCAGAGAACCATGACTACCTTGTTCCATGACATGATCCATAAAGAGATAGAAATTTATGTGGATGATATCATAATTAAGTCCAAGAAGGTCAAGGACCATTTGGTTGATTTAAAAAAGTTGTTTGAAAGGTTGCGAAGGTATAATTTGAAGTTGAACCCTGCGAAATGTGTTTTTGGAGCTCCGGCTAGTAAGTTATTGGAATTTATTATCAGCAAAAAGGGTATAAAGATAGATCCTGTGAAAATTAGAGCAATTCGAGATATGCCCATTCCAAAAACTCAGAAAGATGTGAAGAGTTTTCTTGAAAAGATCAATTTCATTGGCCGATTCATCGCACAGTTAATCTCCACCTGTGAATCTTTGTTTAAATTATTGAAAAAGAATGCGCCGATGGATTGGAATGAAAACTGTCAGCAAGCTTTTAATGAGATCAAAAATTACTTGTTAAATTCTTCGAACTTAGTGCCACCGCAGTCAGGAAGACTTTTGATTATGTATTTGTCTGTTCTTAGTAAGGTTGTTGGATGTGTTCTGATGAATCTGGGAGGAAGGAACAAGCCATCTACTATCTGAGTAAAAAATTTATAGCATATGAGGCTAACTATTCTTTTCTTGAGAGAAGTTGTTATGCTTTAGCTTGGGCAACTCAGAAGTTGAAACATTATTTGCTCGATCATACCACACACCTGATTTCTCGTTCTGATCCTCTAAAATACCTGTTAAAAGAGTCGATGGCCACGGGACGTATGGCTGAGTGGCAAATGATCATTTCTGAATTCGACATTGTCTTCACAACACAAAAGGCAATCAAGGGACAAGCCATAGCAGATCATTTGGCAGAAAATTCAAGAGAAGATGATTACCAACCATTGCATACCTACTTCCCTGAAGAAGAAATTCTGTTCATTGGAGCAGTTGAGAACATAAGTGAGCAATATCCTGAATGGAGGTTATTTTTCGATGGTGCATCAAATTCTTTTGGAGCTGAAATTGGAGCAGTTTTGGTGTCGCCTGAGGGGAAACACTATCCTGCTACTACTAAATTACGGTTTCCTTGTACCAACAATATGGTCGAGTATGAAACTTATATTTTTGGATTAAAAATGACATTGAATATGGAGATCCAGGACCTGATAGCGTTCAGTGATTCCGATTTATTTGTACATCAGACGCTTAAACAGTGTGTAACTCGGGATTCAAAAATTATGTTGTATCATTGTACCTTGCTTAACTTGGCTAGTAAATTTAGGAGTTTGGAACTCAGACATATTTCCCACACTCGCAATGTTTTCGCTGATGCTTTATCCACTCTGTCTTCGATGATTCAACATCCAGATGAGCTGGTGATTGAACCTATATAGATTCAATTTCAGGATAGGCCAGTGCATTGGCTGGTTATGGAAACGGTCTCTGATGCTCGGTCCTGATACAATGATATTAAGGAATTCATGAAAACGGGATCCTACCTTCTTGATGCTGATTCTATTACAAAAATTTTTTTATGCAGAATGTCATCAATATTTTTCTTGAATGGAGAAGTGCTATACAAGAAAACATCTGATTTGGGCTTTTTGAGATGCATCAATGAAGAGAAAGTTGATTATATGATGAAGGAAGTGCATAGTGGGGTTTGTGGGCCATACATGAATGGACATCTACTGACTAAGAAGATCATGAGATCAGGGTATTTTTGGCTTATTATGGAGCATGACTGTATAAATTTTGTTAGAAAGTGTGTCAAATGTCAAATGCATGATGATGTTATACGCACTTCTCCTACAGAGTTGCATAGTATGATAGCTTCGTGGCCATGTTCGATGTGGGAAATAAATGTGATTGGAGCTATTGATCCTTCTGCTTCAAATGGGCATCGATTCGTTTTAGTGGCAGTTGAATATTTCACTAAATGGATTGAGGCCGCGTCCTATAAGCATGTGACTAAGAAAGTGGTATCAAATTTTTTGAGAAATAACATCATCTGTCGCTTTGGCGTACCAGAGACATTGATCACTGATAATGCCAAGAACCTCAATAATGACATGGTGGATGTGTTATGTGAACAGTTTAAGGTCAGGCATCGAAATTCTGCCATTTACAAGCCTCAAATGAATAGTGCCGTTGAAGCCGCAAATAAGAATTTGAAAAAGATCATTCGTAAGATGACTGAAGCACACCGAAATTGGCATAAGAAACTGCCTTATGCATTGATGGCGTACAGAACTACGATCAGGACTTCAAACAGTGCAACTCCTTACTCTCTTATGTATGGAATGGAAGCAGTGTTGCCTACAGAAATTGAAATTCCTTCCTTATGCATTTTATGGAAGTTCAGATAGAAGAAGTTGAATGGGTCAAGGAACGCTATAAGTGTAGACATCAAAATTTTAATTTTTATTTAATTCAATTTTAGCTTTATTTTTTATTATTTAGTCTTGTTTTTATTTTATTTTAGTTGATTAAGTTTGCCAAGATGATAGTTAGTCTTTATTTATTTTAGTAAATTAGGTTAATCGTTTTTTTAAAAAAGTTTTTGCATTAAATTTCGGAAAAAGAAAATTCTTTCAAAAATTCCAATCTTTTTTATCTTTTCAATTTTTTTCAAAAATAAAATAAAATGAGTTTTTGCAAGGTAAAATAAAAAAAAGGGGGGAATGTAACATTTGTTATTTATTCTAAACTTGTTTTGGAAAACAAAAAAATTAAAAAGGAAAAATATGTGGAACACATGCATAATAGATAGGTGGAGGTCATGCAAACTAGTTAAGTAGGATAGGTAAGGGTTGGACAAGTGTTCTCATTTTTTGTTGACACCACAACATCTAGAGGATTAGGTGGCAGGACACTTGTTGATTTGGAAAATTTTGGGAGAAAAATCTAAAAACAAAAAAGAAAGAAAACAAAAAAGGGCTACGGGCAACAAAGGAAATAGGGAAGGAAACAAAAACCGAGAATGAAGAAAAAACTGAGAAGAAGAGCTTCGGGGGTAGGAGAAAAATCTGGAACCAAGGGGAAGAACAAAAAAAAAAAGCTTCGGGCATTAGAGAGCAAGAGGAAGAAGAAAAACAAGAGAGGAAAACTAGAAGAAGCTATGGGGAGGAAAAAGAGAAGAGAAAGGAAAGAGGAAAGAGTCTGGAAGGGAGAGAGAGAGACTGCAGCTGAGCAAGAGAAAAACAGGACAGAAATTTTTTTCAGAAAACTTGTAAGACAGGCTGATCATTCAACCACTTTGGGGAGTGATTTTCTTGTTAGTTTCAAGCTGATTTGGGATTCTTTTGGTTTCTACACCTTTTCTGGTTGTAGAGGAGCAAGTCCTTCAAATTCGAGGCTGAAATCCCAGGTTCGCGTTTCTTCATCAGAAATTTGTGGTAAAAACGCCATTAAAGCCTTTAAATTCGAGGCTGAAATCCCAGGTTCGCTTTTCTTCATCAAAATCTGCAGTTTGTCTCTTTCGATTTCTGGTGGAGCACGTTCACTTTCTTGTGGGTTCCTACTGAGGATCCAAGTTCGAAGGCAGTGAAACAAGTAACTCTCCACCTTTTTTCTTGTTCGTTTCCATCTCAAAACGAAACCAAATCTGCTAAACTGAAACCTGGGTTTTGGTTCATTTGCTGGGTCTCTGCTAAACCAATATGCATCAGTGTTGCGTTTGATTTGGTTGAAACTGAATGCGCATGGTTGTTGTTACTTGTTGTTTCTTCCTCTTTTCTTCCCGTTTCCTTCTTTGACCAAGAATCTGCTCCTTCGTCTGTGAGTTGAAAAGCCAAGTTGATGCTTGGCAATATTGTTAACAGACTGTATAGCCTCTCCCCTTTTCTCTCACTTTGGGTTCAGTGCGGAATGTGAGTGAGTTTGTAGTATTGGAGTAATTTTCCTTGCAAAAAGTTTCTTTAAACCAGAATTTCGGAAGGGACTTGAGTGTTTGCAGTTTCCTTGTTCTTTCTCTTGCGTTCTGCCATGCTCTCGTTCTAAGCCTTGTGGCTCAATATCAAAGCTATGTTTTGAATCTTCTTGTTGGGAACTTATGGACAAAAGTCATTAGCTTGCTTTCACTTTGTTACATGAAGATTTGGGTTCTGGTTCATTTTTCTGGTTCTTGTTGGGACTTGCAAGAAGGAGTGTCTGGTTCTTTTTTTGATTTTGGGTCTTAGGTTGTTTTTCTTGAAGATTTGGGTTCGAAGTTGCTGTAAATGTTCATGTCACTTTGTTGCATGTTATGTCCAGTAACCTTGTTGGATCTTTCCCCTCTCCCTTGTCCCAAATTCTTGCATTTGGTTGTTGAATAAGTTAGGATTTATTTGAGTTACTTTGCATGAATGTATCTAGGCTGAATAAAAAAGGAACTGCAGAAGAATTGTTGCGGAGAAAAGAAACCAATGAAGAAGAAAGCTTGCCTCGAAGGCTGCATGAAATAACTTCCAAAAATTACATTTTAACCCCTCAAGTTCCTCATAATGCTACTATGGCCCAGAAAAGTAGAAAATTTAATCAATTTTGTCCTTTTAAAATGTTATTTTTTTTGGTATGTCTTAATGTGATTTTTGGACAGATTTTAGGAGATAAATTGAAGGTTTAATGATTCTTGATTAGATTTATAATTTTGATTTAGATTTTAGTAAAATTTTGGGTAATTTTGTTGATTAATTAAACCTAATGAGTTTTCATTTATTTTTTGTGAATTTTAGCATTTGATTTTGGTAGGCTTCATCTTAAGCCCTTAATTTTATTTTATTTTTAATTTAGGCATCTAATATTTGTAATAATAATAATTTGACCCCTAAAACTTTTTTAATTGTTTCAATTAGGTCCTTGCTTGTTTTAATTTCTTGAATATAGGTTGTTCACTTTCATTTAAATGTTTCACTTGTTCAATTTCATGTTTATTTCCCTCATGATTATTCGATAATTAAAGTTGTTCCTTAATCTTTTTTTTTATGTTGGAGGGTAAATAAGGGAAATTTCATTTCATTAGGTCACCAATTCAAGGGAGGTACACTCTACTCCTTTATTTTGATTTTACTTGATCCTATGTGCTCCTATGTGACTTTATGTGTGTAATTACATGCTCTTTTGAATTTTTTTATCTCATCTATGTATTTATTCACTTTATTTGTTTTAATTTAGTATATTTATTTTAATTTAATTATGTATATTTATTTAAAGGCCATTTAAATGCCAAATTGTAATAGTTAGGTTATTATTTTATTTTATTTCATTCTTTACCCCTTTAGATTGTAGTTAGGGCCCTCCGAATGTAATAGTTAGGTCTCTATTCGCTTTTTATTTGTTTATGTGTTTGTATGCTTGTGTGATTATGTGTTTACACGCTTTTTTAGGATTTTTGCATCTAGATACCATGCTTATGTGCTATGTGCTATGTGTGATTTATGTGTTTATTTGCTTTTAGTATGTTTTATATGATTTATTCGATTATAATAAATGCATGACGTCACCACGCTAGTCCAACGCTAGTTGTAGCCCTTTTTTCGATTTCTCACTAGTCCAGCGCTAGTGAGAACTTATAGACATGTGCTAGTTCAATGTTAGACCCTTAGGGACCGTCCTCGCATTAGATCATATTTGTGTGACAAATCACTACATTTCATGCATATTTTTTCATTTTTTAGGATCCTTATCACTTTTGCATGGTATTTCCCTACGTATATCCTTTATCCCTATGTGTGAGACATGACATTAGACTTGCATTTCATTTAAAAAAATTAGAACTAGGTTACATCATTTTCTTGACTAGATAGGAGAAAAACCTCTCGAATATGGGATATGGCCAAGTATGATTTTCTAACCTTAGTACACTCGTATTCCCTCTATTAAAGGGAAAATTAAAATCATGAGTGTTAGTTTCCCCCGCACCCATTATGATGCATTCCCTTAGGTCATGTATATTTGTATATTATAATTTTTCTAATTTTTTCAAGTCTTATTGTTGCATATTCGTGACCTTTTCTAATAATCGCTTTTGGGCGTCGCAATTAATGCGATTTGCACCAAATCAAGATTTGAAGAGATATTCGACCCCCCGATATCCATTAGGTGTAGGTTTGCATTCATATAGTAACATTCAAATGTGATAAGTTTTTAGGTTAAATTAAGAAAATTTTTGACTAAATCACGCAACTAACTTTGGTTAGGTTGAAAGAGTGTTTTGGATTTTATCCTTGCCTTCCCTTTCTTCAAACGTGACTCCCAAACACTTTTATTTGATTTTCGAAAATTTGGAGTCATTTAAAAAGAATTTTTTCTACTTTTTGTTTAAAAATTCATTTTAGGTGACTTGGTACACCTTAACTTAATACCAAGTGGCGACTTCTATTTTTATTGAAAACCCTTTTTAAACTATTATTTTTGGGTCAAAATCATCACATTTTTTAAGTCCCATTTAGGCCCATTTTCTTTATTTATGTTTTAAAAAATCAAAAACTCATTTTCACTCAAAATAAATCAAAATCCATTTTTATAAACCCGTAATCGTAATTCTTATATTTTTCATCAAAAAATGGGGCACGACAATAAGCGGTTGTTTCTAATTGATGAAAAGATGTTGAATGCCGTCTGTCATGGACAATATTATCAGCCAAGAATGGCCCGTGCTTATAACAAAAGAGTGAAGCCTCGTTTGTTTGAAGTCGGAGATAAGGTTTTAAAACAAATTCTTCCAGTGCAAGAGGAGGCTAAAGGAAAGTTTGCTCCCAATTGGCAAGGACCATTCATTGTTAAGAAAGTGCTACCCGGAGGAGCGCTTATCTTTATGAAAATGGATGGACAAGTTTTTCACAACCAATCAATGTAGATATGTGCAAAAAGTTTTTCATTCGATTAGAAATTTTTCTTTAAAATTACTGCAAGAGACGGATTTAAGGCAGACTTTTTCTCCTTTTTCCATTTCGATATCCTATCCCTAATTTTTCCCTTTTGACTTTTTAGAACAACATTCCTTTTATGCTTGGCAGTTTCTTAAAATCACTAACCCTATACTGGGGCAATTTTATTTCTTAGAAAAAAAAGAAAAGAAAAGAAGAGAATAGGAAAAAGAAAAAAAAAAAAGAAGAAGAGAAAAAAAAGAAAAATAGAGAAGTTTGGTTAGAATTAAATGGGGGCAAAATTTTATCTCTTTCCAACCCTACATCAGAGCAAGTTTTTTGAAAGAATGCTATCGCAAATGATTGCAAACCCATCATATGATCCATTTTCAAGCCTTAACCTTTCCTTTAATATTCCATCCGATCCTAATTACAAGAGTCAAAAGTTACCGACTTTCATCTTTTGCAGTATTTTGAGGAAAATTTTTCTTAATCAATTGGCAAATGATGTAAATATAACTTTTTTGAAACATGTCAGAGAGGATTGTCTCACTGATGCCACTAATTATCAAAACATGACTGAATTGATACAGTTGGGGTTAAAATTGTCTTGTCTATGTCTCAAGGTGAAAACCTAAAAGGGCACCTTAAAAAAAAGAAAAAAATAACAAAAAAAAAGAGTGAGAAAAAAAGAAAAAGAAAAGAAAAAGGGTGGGAGTAACCTTGGTGACAACCTGAAAGGGCGTTAAGGTAGGGTTTTAGAATACAAGAGGATCATGAACGAAGAACAAGATGCTGAGATTTGAAAGCTGGTGACTATATTGATTTGGGTCTCTTTCATACTGTTGTTCTTTTGCCGACAATGAATTCCAAAATGGATGATGTTGAAGGGATCAGATGGAACATTTTTCTTCATCAAAGGCCGTCCTCTAAATATGTATCCAATTTTTGATTCTTGGACCCATATTCATAAATCCAACATTTTTATTTTGCTATTCTATTTACTATTTTATCTATTTATTCTGTATCATTGTTATTTCATGTCAGCATCATTGCATGATGAATAATACATTTTCAATAGTTTATATTTCTCATTTATTGGTCACATTTAAAAGACAATCCCCTATAATTTATCCTCAATGAGTCATGAAATTGAAGGACCTATGATAATAAAGCATGGATAATTGCTATTAGAAAGTTGTAAAGATTTTGAAGTGGTCGTGGACCAAATCTAAGGGAGTGATTTGTCGATATTGAAACTCATGTTTATGCGGTTCTCAAGGCAAAGGGATCACATGGTGGCGGCAGTGTTTTTATCACAGTTGTTTCTTTTCTTTTTTTTTTCTTTCCTTTGGCAGGTAAAATTGTGAGGACTCGTAAAATTCTTATTTCAAACCCCTATTTTTGGCTCATTTAGTTATTTATTTGGATATTTGCCCCGAATAATATTTTCTAACCTTATTAGACCTAAATACATGGAATTATAGTTTCATTATATTTTTAAAGTGACTTGTTTCAAAAAATTAATTTTTGGAAGCTCGTTTAGTGAAAATAGTGAAAACGTGTTTGGAAATTTTAACCGATTGAGAGTACAATAAGTTTGGAAAATTGGAGACTTACACAATGGTCCTAAAATAGGTAATTTTATGTTTAAATACTCAAGTGATAGTTATTAGTACTATCGTTATAAGAAATTCTTGGAGGTTTCGCTTTATCACGTTTAATTTGGAAATACGCGTTTTCACACGCGCGATTTAATTGAGAGACTTTAGACCCTCATTTTGGGACAATTAAAAGTGAATAATATTTATATGAATATAAGTGTATTGGAGGTCTAGTGCACTAGTGAAATAAACTCGAGAGGAATCGAGCACAAAACGCGCGTGCAGGAGGGTTGACTTTTGGGCAACTTTGGACCACACACTAAAGCTTCCTTTGGAAGCTTCATTTCAGATCAGAATTCCCTCTCTCCTAGCTCCATTTCCAGTGTGCAACTCCAAGGAAAAGAACCAAGCTTGCTCCTTCAATTTTCTTCTCCATTTCCCTCACCAAACTTGCACCATTTTGCACCAAAATTTAACTACACTTAGTTTATTACTTGAAGATCGTCTTAAGCTACAAAAAGGGGGAGCTTTTCACGGTTTTCTTGGCCAAAGAGAGGACCGAAAAATTCTGTCTTGCACACCAAGTGAAGTAGATAACGATCTAACCTTCAAAACTTGGTTTATGGAAGTTCTAGTGCCCTTATATACTCATGCATGTTCATGGGTAGCTTGTTTATGGTGAAAAAATGGTTGTGTGGGCTCTATGAACTCCCACCTTGGATATATGGACTGATTTGTGGTATTTTGATGGTAATAATATTTATTTAGTGCTTAAACTAGTGGATTAATGTTGGGTTGTTGATAGAAACTCAAGGATGGTGCAATGACCAAAAGTGATCATTTTGCCCCTGCTTTGTTCGAGCACTTTGGTGTGACATTTTGAGATTCTAATGGCTTGTTTATGTTGTTTACATGTTATATTGAGTGTGTAAAAAGTTTCATTGAAAAATAACTTGATTTGGTCACCGAAATGTTGGAATTTCGGAAGCTTAGAAATCTGGAATTGATTCCCGTCACTGCCCAAGCAGTCATCTTGTTTTGGCTATAACTCATCGTTCCGATATCAGAATCGAGTGCTATTTGCAGCACTAGAAACTAGACATTCCCAGATTTCCGTTGGTATAAAATGCATGTCCTGGTTCCACTTGAGCAAGCCAAACCATTCGTTTGAAATTTGCTGTCCTGTTTCGTTGTTTCCTGGAAGGCAGCACATGAGCTATAACTTGATGCTCACGAACGAGCTAGTTATGGACAGATTTTGAAAATGGTTTCTTCTGAGAAAATATAGCCTTATGAGTCTATTTTCCAACGCCACTAACCATGCTCAATTCTGAGTTGAATTGAGTGATTTATGATCAAAATTCGAATCTGGTCTTGTGAAGGAATACCATGCATTTGGACAGATTTGAAACTAACAATGATTTGGGACTTGTTATCCAAAGTTTCTTAGTGTAAATCACCTATCAAATGTACCTTGGACATATTTTAGACATTACCTACTGGAATGGATCGTGTTTGAGATGTTTCTTGACCAAATGTTTGGAAACGGCAAAACGGAAGTTCAAAGGCAGTTTAGCCTTAGAATTTCTTGTGATTTCAACGGTCTCGTTAACCGATTTCCGTACATATTTTTCTATGAAATTTGGCAAAGGAGTGGCCCTTATATGGTAGTATATTCATACCAAATTTGGTGCCGTTCCGAGTCTGTTTCGATACCTAACTAAAGTCCCAAAGTTTGGAACTTAAATCTGGAAAATTGGCTTAACAGTTTCGATTTTTCACCAACTTTGAGCTATCGTATCTCGGTGCTCAAAACTCCGATTCTTGATCTGCTTGTTCTGTTCTAAACCTTACTTTCAACTCTAATTGATTTACAAATTTCAGAGGCTGGTTGGCAATGTGTGAATTTTACCGAATTTCCAAAGTTAGCGAAAAACTAAACCCGACACAATCCTAAGTACCCTGAAACAGTGACTTTGAGCCCATTTTTGAATACTTTCCATTTAGAATCATGAAAAATATCTTCTAAGAACTTTTAGTACTTTCAAAGAGGATTCCAACGGTACCAAGTTTTCCAATTTTGGACTTGTAAAGAGTGAGATACGATTTTTCAAAAATTCGTATCAAAACTGAAATTTTCAAAACTTAAGGGAAATGGAGTTTTTCGAATTTTCCTTTTTTCCTTGATATTACTTGGACGTTTTATACTTGATTTCAAAGACGGAAACTCGATTGCTCTTGTGTTTTGAAACCCCATCTTTGAACCTCGATTTACGAGTGATTGGGGTTCGTTTTTACGAGATTTTCTTGAAATGTGCACTAGTGCGATCTTTTCATTTATTAGGGTTTATGAGTGATAGATCCTTATTAATTGCCCAGGCTCCCACGAGGACCTTCAAGAGGATCCCACAGTGAACGCCTAAGAGCTCCGAGTGACATTTCTTTCTTGTACTTGTATCGGTGAGTGTCAAGTGCATGTTTACTTGAACTCCTGTGAACTCGTTATATGCTTACCTGTTATCAATGCTTTGGGATTTGAAAATGGAATCGAGTGTGTACTTTATCGCACCCGTTCTCATTCGAAAACAACAACTCGTGCTTCGAATGCTTGATTACTTCAAATGCATTACATGAAATACTATGCTATGGCGGCATACGTCGTTGGAGTGAATCTCCTCGACACACACATGTACATGGGGGACGCCCAAATTCATAGGCTGACCTTGAGACTCGAGACGACATGGGCTTGGTCGGGAACCTTGGTGAGTCATGAGAATCACATGAACATAAATTGCTTGAGTCCTGGCGAGAGTTGGGCAGGCGTCCCGCGGATACCCTTTGGTTCACCTTAGGGAGAAGTGGGGGCGTCACAAAAATTATGTGACACAATACTAGTTTAGTTAAGCACGATTCACACTGGGGTAAATGTAGAAGGATTGAGCTCCAAGATTGACTGTACATTTTCGAAGAAAGAAAAGAAAATTCATTATTCCCTTTCTTTTAAAGTTCGAAAAATCAAGAAAGTTGTAAGTCTACCAAGTAAGTTTGTCTTGATTTATTACCTTTGGAGCAACATGCATTTTTTATCTGCAGTTTGATAGTATAGAACTTGCATTTTCATTTCTTCCACTAGTTATTGGGTTCAAGTTTAATCCCCACCCATTGTCTGGGTTTCGAGCATATTTTCACTCTCTTGATAGGCGTCTGGGTTTGAATGCAGTCCCATTGAACAATCTAGATTCTTGACAAATCAAATTTAATTTTCTGTTGGCGAGTTTCAGCGTCCGCCGCGCACCCTTCTACCCTCCCTTCTTGACAATCAAATTTAATTTTCTATTGGTGAGTCTCAGCGTCCACCGCGCACCCTTCAATCTCCCTTCTTGGAGCGTAATAGCGTCCCTCCGTGCATCTTTTTCTAATTATGACAACCTACTTTTGTTGATTGTTTAGATTAATAATTGTGTTTTCTCACTGATTTTGTATTTCATGTTTAGAAGTTCTGAAAGTTCAGACTTTTTCGACTTTGCAAAGATCACAAATGGTCAATGCACTTGTTTCATTGTGGTTCACTTGTATTCGAACTACGTTTGACCTGATTCCCATGGCGGGATACGTAGGCAACTCTATATGAGTTCGGTCACGTGTTTTGTAATGTCATTGCATCATTTTATCTAACAATTTTAATAAAGTATTGGCTTGCTTATTTTAGCTCAGGTACAGTTAGAAGAGACAGGTAAGCGATTTGGCGTCTACGTCTTTGTCTTGAGTTTTTTTGAAACTCTAGACAAAGAGGGGCAAGCTGTAGACACCAAATTTTGTCAAATTTTAACGTTTTCTTGGATTTTTATTTATTTATGAGCTATTTGTTTTCCTGTATTTTAATTTTATTTATTCATTTATTTTTCTTTTTCTCATTTTTGTTTTATTTTTGAGAAAAGGAAAATATAAAAAAAAGTCATGACCAAATTTACACATTTTAATCATTTTTCCCTGCCAAAACCACTATTAACCCATTTTTACATTCAATTTCCATGCATCTTTCTTTTTCATTGGGAAGAACCCATCATTTTATCTCATAGGTCTTTCTTGTCATTTGGTGAAGAAACCTTCATTTTGACCAACCTAATCACAGACAAGACTTCAACAATACTCCATCTCGGCTCATTGGCAGACGGCCAGGACAAAAAAACAATAAGCACTCTCAACAAAGACCACAACAACTCCAACCAACATGGCTGACTTTTCTGAATTCAATCTTTCGGCCTTTTCCTCAAAAAAGACCAGAAGACAAAAGGAAAAAAGGACTCAGACTCCACTCTGAAGACTCCCTCTCGGCCATTTGGTTTTCTTTCTCTCAACTCACAACATTTCTTCGACACAAACACACACAAAGAGAAAAACACTCTTCCTCCCCCCAAACTCACACTTGGCTCCCTCTCTTTTCTCTCAACACACTCGCAAGTAACAAAAAAAAGAGGGGCAGCTATCGATTAAGGCTTGGAAATTTCATCAAAAACTTCAACCGAAAGATTTCCATATTTATTGAGGTATATTTTTAGTTTTTTATCATATTAAATCCATGCTTCATTGTTTAATTTTCTTTTGCTTTTGCTGGCTTCCTTTGTTGTTGGGTTGCTGAATTTTGGGATAGGTTATGAACAAAATTTGGAAAAGAAGAATGGTTTTTGTATATACATGTTAACTATTTGAAAAAATGCCAAGATGGAAAACCGAATTAAAGGAGCAATTTCATGTATATATTTGGTTAAAAAAGGGGACGTCGACTAGTTTGTGGCCTGGAATTTCTTTTTTAATTAGATTTTTGAGTTTTTCTTTTTAGCTTAGAAAGCAAGAAACAGTTTTTCAAAGTTAGGGACTTTTTTGCTTTAATTCATCATTTTCTTTACCATTTTTGTTAAATTGAACTTGCAGTTGTATTATAGATTTCGTAAGGGTTATTTCGCTATATTTTTCAAGGATGTTTGTGGTGATTTGGTTGAGTTTTGGAAAATAAGGGACCGGCTGTAAATCACATACTTGATCATTTTTCTTTCATTTTTTACAAAAACTAAATCCAGAAATGGATTCTACACGAAAAATCAAGTGGGGGTGTGTTTTCTAAAAATTTTTGTGACTGAAAAATTTGCTGCCGGCCGGTGGCGCCACCATGGCCGGCAATAGCTGAAGCTTTAACCTGCCGGAGAAGGAGAAGGAGAAGAAGAAAAAGGGAGAAAAAGAAAAGAAAGAAAAAAAAAGAAAAGACGAAAAAAGAAAAAACAATGATTGGGCTATTTTTTTTATTTTTCAGATGGGTTTTTCATTTTAATTTCGGTTGGGCTAGAGTTTTGTTTTTTGGGGCTTTCATCTGGACTTGTACTTATTTTTATGAATACAGCCCACATTTTTCTTTTGGGCCGGATGGCTTTGGCCCAAGCAAATAAAAAATAAATGGCCCAAAGCCCTTTTCTTACAAAATAAAAAAATGAATTTGCACTTTCGCCCCTGATCTTTGGAGTAGTTTTGCTATGGCTCAGAATTTTAAATTTCTTTCACTTAGACCCCTAATTTAATTACATTTTGGTCCATGAACTTTATCTTTTATTTAATTTTGACCCCTAAACTTTGGAAAATTATATTTTGACCCCAAAAGTTTGTTCAATTTTTGTAATTCAATCCCTAGTGCATTTTTGACTCTCACTATTATAATTGTTTCTTTTCTTTAATAACTAATTATGTTACTTTTTAATATACTTAACTTGTGATTTTTAGATGTTCTTAAATTTCTTTATGTTTGACATATTAATGTGAATTTAGTATTTTTATCATTATTATTATTATTTCCAATTAAATTGGTGCCGTAATTCTTTTGTTCATTTTGAATATAAATAGGGTAATTTGACTCCATTTAGCCACCATCAAAAGGGAGGTACCCCTATTATTAGTTAAATGTCAATTACGTGCTCTTATGTGCTCCTACGTGCTCCTATATTTTTATATGCTTTGTTATTTATTTGATTCAAATGTTCATTCAAATTTTCTTATGTTTATTTAGTTAATTTTATAATTATTTGAGAGGTGTTTAAATACTTCAAGATGTAATAGATAGGTAATCTTTTTGAAAAATTGTAATTAGATAGATCAATGTAATAGATAGGATAAATATGTTTATTTTATCATATTTTTTCCATTTTAGATTGTAATTAGGTCCCCTATTGTAATAGATAAAATACATAGGTTTACTTTTTTTATATTTCCCCATTTTAGATTGTAGTTAGATTCCCTGTTGTAATAGGTAGGTTTTGTGTGTTTATGTAACTTATGTGTTATATGCTTTACCCGCTTTCCTTAGAAGTTTTGCATACTTACGTGTTATGTGCTACGTGTTCTTATATGTTTATTTGTTTTAATTTGTGTCTTATTTGTTTTACTATTTGTTATTAATGCATGACATCACCGCACTAGTCCAACGCTAGTTGTGGCTTCTCCCTCCGTCTTGCATACCTATTGTTTTCTATTGCAACGCTAGTTTTACATATCTATTCTTTGGCCACTTATATCTAGGTATATAATTAAATTTTCTTTTCTTTTTTTTCATTTTCATTTATGCATGCTCGTGACCTCTTCAAGGGATTATTTTAGCATTCGCAATTAATGCGATTGATATCAATTAAATCTTGAATGGACATTTTGTCCCTTTCGACATTTTTCTTTAAATTTAAAATCGCATCCATATGGGAAACATCCAAACGTGATAAATCTAAGGGTTAGATTAGAGAAATTTTAATTAAACCACGCAACTAGCTTAGATTAGGTTGAAAGGGTGCCTTAGGTTTGAGTCGATCGAATCTTTACCTTCCCTTTCTTCAATCGTGACTCCCGAACTCATTTTCTCTTGTTTTTCAAAAATCTGGAGTTGTCGAAAAGGATTTTGTTTTATTTACGTTTTATTTTAATTTTCTCAGAAAAATATTTTTTTTGGGTGACTTGGTACACCCAAACTCAATACCAAGTAGCGACTCCTATTTTTCTTAAAAACCCTTTTAGACTAAATTTTGGACCCAAACTGTCGCATTCGTTGAAGTCCCATTCTAGGTCCTTTTTTCACTTATTTTTAAATAAAAATTACATCTTTTATAAATACGATTTTCATCGCGAAAAATGGGGCGCAACACTCTTTTTCTAAAACCTTTTTGGGCTAACTTTTGGACTTAGACTGTTGCATTTTTAATGTCTCATTTTAGGCCATTTTCACCTATTTTTTTAATTGAAAAACACATTTTTTCGGTAAAAACCTTTTGTTATGAAAATAGGGCACGACAAGCCCTTGGTGTTGTTCCTTTACTAGGAGGAATCTCCAACTAGCACCGAGCCATTATGATAAAGGTAGATTATGTATATATCATCCGCCTTCCTTCATTGCACCTTGACTCAACACACCTTAGCCATTCCACTTGCCCTGGGTACCATTCCGAGCGCTTCCTTAGCTCCATCTCAAGATCCTTGCCTTTTGACTACTAGTCTTTAGGGTGGCTGGTAGCTAGACCTAGGCTAGGATGCTAGAATGAGAATGGACCCTAAACCATTTTTAGTTTAAGGTTGGGGTGTAAACAAGTCAAATTTAATCGAATAATTTACAAGTTTGCTCAATCAAAACTCAAACTCAAACTCAAACTCGCATTGAATGAGTTTAAGTTCAAATTTGAGCAATTCGATCTGCTTGACGAGTTTGAACTCGAGTCTAATATATGAAATTGGAAAACTCGTCGAGTTTTATCGACTTCAATCGAACTTCACACACACATGCACGCACACGCACACATATTAATTTTTTATTATTAGTATGAAATGTCTATTTTGTTTCTTGTTTAAAATTATATAACTATGAATTTATATTTCTTAAATTCAATTAGACTCGGTTAAGCATGATTGAACTTGAATTAAGGTCGATTGGCCTCAATTTTCACAAGTTGGAGCTCGAACTCATGTAAGGATATGAGGACTTGCAAATTCCTTATATTTTTCTTAAAAATTCCCTTTTATTTGGAAATTATTTGGAAATTATGACTTTGTAATAGCCCTACTATCTAATCATCCCATAATAAGTGCAAATGAACATAGAATTAAGGGTTTTTCCTTTGGTTTTTAAGTTAGCGCGAATTAGGGTTTTTACGCCTATCCGTAGTGTGATTATCCGGTACAGAATGGGGATCAAATTTGGTGATCAAGAGTGAGTTTAGATGATATTAAGTGTGTGAATAGAGGTGATAATAATAAGTTAGTGAATTATAAGTTAAAACTCTAGTATACGCGATTTAAGAAAAAACGAGTTGAACCGACGGGTACCGTTTGTTACCGAGTGAGTGCACCACTTGAACACTACTTTGTTACATTAATCTCCTTGCTATTAAGTGATTAATATCAGCCCCAAAATATCCCTTATGGCAGCCGAAATTATTGACTCAAAAAGGAGAGAAAAGAAAAAAAAAATTGAGATGCAAATTGGTTGTGACAAGTGGCGGTCATCCATGGCTTGATTGACCAACTAATTTCCACCATCTTTATCACTAAAAACTACTCAAAATGTTCTTCATTTTGCACCATACCAGCTGAGAGAGAGAGAGAGAGAAAAGCAAGAGAAATGAACTTCAACTTCATCTTGAATCAAGCCTTGTTTGAGTGAAAACAAGAAACTAAACCGATTGGCTTACAACTTGAGAGCTTGGGAAGCTTAGGGAGCTAAAGTTTGCAAAGGGAAGTGAAGGATAACTCTTGAAAGCTATTGTCTTGAGGTATAATGGCTGACTAACCTTTCCTTTTCCCTTAATCATGTTTGAGTTGTGTAGTAGCTTGTAATTTTACTTGTGATGCCTTATTCAAGTGGTTTTGATGATTGGGGTGATGAATTTTGAGTTAGGGTTTTGATTGATTCACTTATAATTCTTGTTGGTTGAATGGTACTTGGTGTATATAAGTTGGTATATGAGGTGGTAGTGATGGTTTTAAACTAGAAATGGGACTTATACCTTGATTGTAGCAAATTTCCAGAATTGAAGTTAAGGTATACCCTGTTCTGCCTGGTTCTAGTTCACCATGTTAGAGACCGAATTAGGCTTAGCCTAAAACATAAAAGTTGTAGATAATGATGTTTTATAGTTTTCTACAAAATTTCAGCCCAATCCGAGCACTGTAACTCTTGAAAAGACAAAAATACCCCTGAGACTGCCCTAGGTAGAGTCCAGCAGACAGTTTTGACATTTCCTTAGGTTGGCTGCGTTTTTTACCTTTATCCGTACCAAAATACTCTTTTCCCAAAACATGAAACTTTTAACCCTATGTTTCAGCTTTCCAACGCAACTGAAAACATCTCAATCGGATTTCGGTAGCCTGAGTTATTATCGTTTACGCATAATGCGGTTAACTAACCCGAATGTGAGATTTTGATTCTGTAAACCGGACTTTTGACCTAGATACGCTATGAACTGGACTGAGTAGTCTTCATCAAAGTTGTATCACTCTGTCTTAGCTTCGAAACGGTATAAATTTCACCCTACTCCGATAAGCGTAGCTTCGGTTGTGTCCGATACGCTAAGTGACGTCAAATCTGTCTTCGATTTTAGGCCTTCAACTTCATTTCCGGTCAATTTTTCTAGCCTGGTTTGGTAATCATATAACATTGAGCCTATTGAACGGCTATTTATGTTGTGTGTAATGTTGGGACTGATTGAGGAAAATAATGAAGCCATAAATGGTTGGAAAATAGGTAAATACAAAGGGCGTGCTGCCCAAATTTACGCTCGAGGACTAGAAAGAGATACTTACGACTTGAGTAAGGCTTGAGAGCGAATACCACGTGAACCATCTAGGATATTTGCGTCTTGTTTATCGAGATCTATAAGTTAGAATTCGGCCGAACCTTGTACCCTTTGGAAAATGAAAATAATGACTAATTGAAATATATTTTCCTCGTTTTTTCGACTCCAATGAGAGCTTTAAAGTTTTAACCGCTTCCTTACCGAAACTAAATGCGCTAGCATGAATTTTTCGGGATTTGATAAGTATCTTGAATACTAGCTAACGAGTTGCATTTACTTAATTTTCTTGAAACGAAACTCCTATGTTTCAAACTCTAGAAAGGTTTACATTCGTAAATGATATTTTATCGCAGATTTGGATTCCAACCAAGGAGTTGGACCGGAACGTGATTTTCAGAGGCACTAGACTTTTGGTGAGTGCTTCCAAATACCTGATTGAACTGGACACTTATTTTCAATTCTTGACCAATGTGATTTAACGATATGTAATTTGTTGATCGGGCAAGAGTGTATTTTATCGCACTTGCTCTAATATGATATATACTTATTTATTGTTGCAATTGATTTGATATACTTGTACTTGATTTGTAAGTGTGGAGCGGTAGTATGTACCACACTCAATCCGAGTGGGAGGTGCCTCTCATTCCCATCTCCATACTTTTATTTTAATTCAGTCGATTGGAGTGTTACCTCATCGACTTTTTGGGGACCCCAAACCCCATTGACTAGTTAACCGAGTCGAGCCGGCAAGGGTTTGGTCGATTAGATAACGAACTATGGGTATCTAGTGTTGTCGAGTGGAGTGTTATCTCCTCGACTAATCGGTATACTCGAGTATTACCACCAGTGTTTATTGAGAATTTTGGGCCTAGTAAGGGGTGTGAATGGTGGACAGAGAGTAGTGTAAGTGGTGCTCTATTGGATTGGTTACTTATTTGAAGGTTGACGGAGTGTCAACTATTACTTGATCAAGCTCTGGTGATGCAATGGGAATTTGGCTCCTGAGAGCCATCCGTATCCTTATACTTTGGAATGATTATTGCTTATTGGATTATTGTTTCTTTTGAAAAAATTTTACACTCGCTCACTTTGAGATTTGCTACTTGAAGTATTATTGTTCACTTTTATGAACTTTTGATGCTCATTAATTTGTTACGTTGATATTCGTACTTTTAACAATGGTCAATTTGTTATTTGAAGCCTCACTGGGCTTTTAGCTCATTCCGCGCCATTTGTTTTCCTTACAGGGGGTACGAGCGAGGCATGAGACGTGTACAGGCTAGCGTAGTCTAGTTATTTTGAGTTTTGAATTTGTACTCGCGCCATATCTCGACTAGGGTGATTTGTACTCGAATTGTAAACACTTTGAAGACTTTTGGTGTGTAGAAGCTTTGTATCTGGATTTGTGCATCGATGTATATTATAAGTTTGAATTGTGATGTTATTTATTGTATATGGATGTATACGT
Organism: Coffea arabica; assembly: GCF_036785885.1. Classification (NCBI taxonomy): domain Eukaryota; kingdom Viridiplantae; phylum Streptophyta; class Magnoliopsida; order Gentianales; family Rubiaceae; genus Coffea; species Coffea arabica. Next base: position 49,329,730 of record NC_092321.1, read on the forward strand.
GAGATGCGAGTGAGTGAGTCCTGGCGAGAGTTGGGCAGGCGACCCGCCGAACCCTTTGGTACGCCTTAGGGGGAGGTGGGGCCGTCACAAAGGAAAACAAAATTGAACTCAAACTCGAGCCCAAATTTTTTTAACCCAAAGTTGAGTTTGAATAGTGCACTACTCAATTTCGATTCGATTCAATTGCACTCCTAGTCTAAGGCGGGTAGTTCATTCCATAGCAGAACTCCTTATATCCATATCATGGTGTAAACTTTACTCCTAGTCCACGTCAATACCAAGATTGGGTTACAATCTTGTCTAGTTTTAGATTGGGCGAGATATCCTAGTCCAAGGCAGGTAGCTCATTCCACAGCAGAACTCCCTATATCCATAACACGGTGTAGGCTCTGCTCCTAGTCCATGTCAAAACCAAGGTTGGGTTACAATCTTGTCTAGTTCTAGATTGGGTTACAATATTGTCTAGTTCTGGATTGGACTAGATATCCAAGTCCAAGGTAGGTAGCTCATTCCACAACGGAACTCCCTATATCCATAACGTGGGGTAGGCTCTGCTCCTAATCCACGTCAAAACCAAGGTTGGGTTACAACTTTGTCTAGTTCTAGATTGGACCAAATATCCTAATGAGTTCCGAATCCATCCACGCATAATGGGGCACCAACATCAAGGTATAAATGATTCCATCCTAACTCTAAAAATGTAAAGCTAGATCATCATTTTTTATCACTTTTTTTTGTACCTTCCCCCACTTCCCTATTCGTTCCCTACTTTAAACCTGGTAGCCAATATTGAACTTTGGTCTATCAGGTAGGAGTTCAATTGCCTCGCCATTTGCCCTCCTAGCTAGTGGTAGGGTTTAGCTAAATATGAAATACTTGGAGTTCAGCTATATGTTTCATTTGAATGAAATCATGAAACTTTCTTTAAAACATGAAATAGTTGGAAGAAAATTATCATGATTTCATTCAAATGAAACATATATTTCAAGTATAGAATAGAGAAAGAAAAAGCTAAAAGAAACTCTTATCCTAAAGTAGGGAGAGAGCTTCTTGTCCTCCTTCTAGGCTAAGTTTACAAGAGCACTTCACAGTTACAAATGCTCCAAAACTAGCTACTAAGAAACTAGGGTTTTACGGCTGAAATATGACCTAAACTAAGCCTCCAAAGTTTTTTTTATCCCATTGTTTGTTACATTTCCATATATATAAGAAGGTTATCAGGCACCAAAATGTTAGATAAAAGGAGGAGGAAATAGAGTTGAGATGGCTAAACCCTAATTGCCATGACTAGCTGTTATTCTTGATTTTGATGATCACAAAGCACTTTGAAATGTTTATCTAATTCTCTTCAAATATAAGTATTTTGCTTTTTAAAGAATCAGGTACAAAGGTGTCAAGGAAAGAAAATCAATCAAAAGAAGAAGCAAAAACAGGGCACTCATGTCGGACGTCCGAAAGGAAACAGTTGGACGTCCAAAAGGATGAAGAACATCAAGAAGGAAACTCCTTCGGATGCTCGTGAGGAAGCATCGGACGTCCGGGAGGATCGGACGCACTCTTCGGACGCATATCGATCGCGTTGGACGTCCGAAAAATTTTGCAAAGTTTTGATAACTCTCTGGACGACGTTCGGACGCAGATGCTTTCGGACGATAAAATCCCATCGAACGTCTGAATGACAACATGGTGATTTTCGGACGATGATTAAGCTGTCGGACGTCCGACAGCCCCAACGGCTAGCTGACTCTTCATCTGCCTTCTATCCGTTGGAAGCATTAATGAAACCCATTTTTGGTCCCCTTCAAATACAAACGATTCTGAATGAGAAAGAGACTTTTGCACACTTTGTTTACAAGATCTCAAGAGATATTTTAGCTAGAAAATAGTCTCCTAAGCAAGATTTGTTCTTCCAAGTAGTGTGAAGTTCGTGTATGCACTTCTCTTGTGTTTGAAATTTTCAATAGTGTAGCTTTTTTGAGGGTTATCTGAGTGATAGTAAAACTTCCTAGCTTGACTAAGTGAGGCTTGGGGCAAGGAGGAAGTGATCCCTCCATTATACATTGAGTTGATTATTTTTCATCAAAGAGAAAGTGCTCATCTTTGTGATTGGTCTTCAAGTTTGAGGAAAACTTGGTAGACAATCGGTTTGATACTCTATCTTATTCCTTTTGTTTAATAAAATTCTCATTGCTTATATATACTTTTATTTCTTATCAACATTGCTCTCTTCTTTAAATTTACTTAGCTGATCACTACTAGAAAAGAAGGTAAATTTTTATTAAAGAAAAAGTGCATAAACTCAATAAAGTATTTTTAATCAACCTAATTCACCCCCCTCTTAGGTTGTCTTTGGGTCTTACAATTGGTATCAGAGTTTGGTCTCCTAGAGATTAAGCTCAAACGGCTTGGAGTAAAGATGACAACCAATCATGCCATGTTTGTTGAGGGGCAATCTGTCACTAGGCCTTCCATGTTTACTGGTTCCAATTATGTTAGTTGGAAAGAAAGAATGATTATCTTTTTGCAATCCATTGATATTGAGATATGATTTATTATGAATGAAGGACCGTATGATGCTAACGTTCTTGATGCAGATACAGGTTTGTTTCGGTCAAAAACAAGAGTTGAGTTGAATGCTCAAGATAGAACCAATCTCACATTGCATGCCAAAGTCATGAATGTTCTTTATAGTGTCTTAGACTCAAATGAATCAATTATACTAAAAGGATGTAAATCTGCCAAAGAAATGTGGGATAAACTAAGAGAAATTCATGAGGGTAGTGACAACGTGAGAGAACAGAAAAAGTCTATCTTGGTCACAAAGTATGAATCATTTAAAATAGAACCTCTTGAGCATATTGACAAAATATTGCAGGTTCAATGACTTGATCAAAGATCTCGAGGTGTTGGGCAAAGAGTACACCTTGGGAGAGAAAAACAGGAAAATTCTCAATGCGTTGGGCAAAGAATGGGAAAGTAAAGTGACTGCAATAGAGGAGGCTAAGGATTTGAATTCTGTGCCTATTGAATCTCTCATTAACTTACTAACCTCCTATGAGTTGAAGTTGAAAACTAAAATGCAGGAGGAAGAGGACGCGAGAGCAAAGAGAAACATAGCTCTAAAGACAGCTCAAGGTGAAGATGATCCAGCTCTGTTGGATGATGAAGACTCGGATGGTGATGACAACGATCTTGCTCTCATCACAAAAAGTTTCAAGAGAATCTTGAATAAAAGGAAGTTTAGAAGGGGAGGACCTAGCAATCAATTCCAGAATCAGTCTCCAATCGCAAGGAACAAAGCAAAACAAGAATTCAACAAGAAACAATTGGACAAATGCTACGAATGTGGACAGCCTGGACACTACGCAAACGAATGCTTCCTGAAGAAAAAGAAAGATGGAAAAGCTGATCGAAAGTCAAGGTTCAACAACTTCCAGATTACATGGAATGAATGTAGCTCCGAAGGCGAAGTTGAAGAAGAAGAAAAATCAGCTCAAATGGCCTTCATGGCTATTGGAGATAATGAGGTAACTTCCATACACTCTCAATCTGAAAGTGATGATGAAGATGATGATGATCTTGAATCCTTTGTTGAAAAATTGCATAATGCCTTGAAGGAATCTTATGATAAAAACAAGCAGTTAAAACAGAAAATTGTCTTTCTCATTCAAAATAATGCAAGTCTTTTTCAATAAAATAAACAATTAAAGGCTGACAATGAGTGCCTTGTAAGAGCCGGATTTGATGTTCAAAATGAACTTGATGGAAAGACAAGTGTTTGTGAAATGCTGAAGAAAAGACTTTATGATCTGAATAAAAGGATGGACAATTTGGATGAGACTTTAAAAGCTAGAAAACAAGATTATTTCAAAAAGAACATGTCAACCACCTTTCTTACTGCTCATGAAAGAACATTAGCACACAATAGAAATGCACATGGTTTTACAACATATAGAAGGAGTGGATTGAGATTTATCAAATCATTACATGTTAAAGACTCTTCCATTATGTGTAGTTTTTGTTGTCAAAGAGGGCATTTGAAAGGAGATTGTTATGTGAAAAGAAATCTGAACAGAGGAATGAGATGCATGTGGTTAGTTAGACACAATTCTAACTTTTGTGGACCCAAAAGTTCACAAAAGTTAAAGGGTACCAAACACTCTCTCTTTTCAGGGAAAAGGCTCAAACAAGTCCAAATGGTTCATTGACAGTGGCTGTTCAAGGCATATGACCGGTGATCCTTCTTTGTTCATAAAGCTAAAATCAAAATCAAGTGGAAAGGTGACATTTGGTGATGACGTGAAAGCTAAAACAATTGGAATAGGTGATGTTGGTAAGGATGGTGAAACTTTTGTTCATAATGTGCTCTTAGTTGATAACTTAGGTTATAACTTGCTTAGTGTTAGTCAATTATGTGATAAAGACTTGAATGTGTTGTTCAAAAAGCATGAATGCATTGTTCTTGACTCTAAATATAATGTTGTGTTCAAAGGTAAGAGGTTTAACGATATTTATATTGTTGTTCTTGATAAACTTGATTCATCTAGCTTCCAATGTCTTAAAGCCTCAAATGAAGATCCTTGGTTGTGGCATAGGAGACTTTGTCATTTTAACATGGAATTACTAAAAAAAATCTCGAAAAAGGAGCTGGTTAGGGGCTTGCCAAAAATCAGTTTTGAAAAGGACAAAATTTGTGATGCATGTCAATTTGGGAAGCAAACAAAGATTTCCTTTAAACCAAAAAGGTGTGTATCTACTTCTAAACCTTTGGAACTCTTGCATCTTGATTTATTTGGTCCTACTCAAATTACTAGTTTGGGAGGTAAGAGATATTATTTTGTGATTGTTGATGATTATTCTAGATATACTTGGGTGATATTCCTTGCTCATAAAGATGATACTTTCAAGAATTTCACTTCATTATTTGCTAAAGTGCAAAATCTGCTTGGTTTAAAAATTGTTAGGATTAGAAGTGATAATGGGACGGAATTCAAGTTTTGTGGTTTTCCAGAATTTTGTGATCATAATGGCATAACACATGAGTTTTCTATTGCAAGGACTCCACAGCAAAATGGTGTTGTAGAAAGGAAAAATAGGACACTCCAAGAGGCTGCTAGAACTATGTTGAGTGAATGTAATTTGCCAAAATATCTTTGGGCTGAAGCGGTAAACACCGCATGTTATGTGATGAATAGAATTCTATTGAGACGTATTTTGAATAAAACATCTTATGAACTGATTTTTGATAAGAAACCTACGGTTGGATACTTTAAACTTTTTGGTTGTAAATATTTTATTTTGAATTTAAAGGAACATCTTGGTAAGTTTGACAAAAAATCTGATGAAGGAATATTTTTGGAGTATTGTGAGAACAAAAGAGGATATAGAATCTTTAATAGAAGAACTCTTGTGATAGAAGAAGCTATACACATAACATTTGATGAAACTAATGATGATAATTCCAAAAGTTCGAGTGAGGATGATGATGTAGATGTTCGTGAAGGAATGAAAAAGCTAACAATTGGAGATGAAGGAACCTCTAAACCGGAAGCAAAGGAAATGGAGGATGAAACTCATGAAGATCAAGAAAAGGAAGATGAAGACAAGAATGATGATTCATTCAATGACCTTCCCAAAGCTTGGAAATTAAGCCAAAATCATCTAAGAGAGCTTATAATTGGTGATCCATCCGAGAAGGTAAAGACTCGTTCCTCATCTAAGAAATTGATAGATAATTTTGCTTTAGTCTCTCTTTTTGAATCTAAAAATATCAATGATACCTTAAAGGATGAAAACTGAATTTTGGCAATGCAAGAGGAACTTAATCAATTTGAGAGAAATAAGGTTTGGACACTTGTTGATAGATCTCAAAATCAACCTATCATTGGCACGAAGTGGATATTTAGAAATAAGTTGGATGATAAAGGTGTAGTTGTAAGAAATAAAGCTAGATTAGTTGCTAAAGGATATGCACAAGAAGGGGGAATTGATTTTGATGAAACATTTGCTCCTGTAACTAGATTAGAATCAATTAGAATGCTTCTTGTTTTTGCTTGCTTCAAAGGTTTCAAATTGTTTCAAATGGATGTTAAAAGTGCCTTCTTAAATGGTTTTATTGATCAAGAAGTATATGTGGATCAACCCCCCGATTTTGAAAATATAAAATTTCCAAGTCATGTGTTTAAACTCTCAAAAGCATTATATGGACTAAAACAAGCTCCAAGAGCTTGATATGAAAGATTGAGTGGTTTCTTGATTGAAAATGATTTCAAAAGAGGTATTGTGGACACCACACTTTTTACTGAGCAAGTGTTAAATGATCTTCTTATTGTGCAAATATATGTAGATGATATTATTTTTGATGCTACTAATGAGTATCTATGCAAGGATTTTTCCACCATTATGCAAAGTGAATTTGAAATGAGTATGATGGGAGAATTAAATTTCTTCCTTGGATTTCAAATACATCAAGCCCTAGAGGGAATTTTTATAAATCAAGCAAAATACACCAAGGAATTGCTGAAAAGATTTGGCATGGAGGACTCAAAGCAAGTTGGAACTCCAATGTGCAATTCTATAAAACTTGACAAAGATGAAGAAGGTAAACATGTGGATGAAAAGCACTATAGAGGTATGATTGGAAGCCTACTCTATTTAACCGCAAGTAGACCCGATATTATATTTGCTGTTTGCTTGTGTGCTAGATTTCAATCTTGTCCAAAAGAATCACATTTGAACGCTGTTAAAAGGATTTTTAGGTATTTGAAAGGTACATTAGATTATGGTCTTTGGTATGCTAGATCTTGTGAATTTGCTCTATATGGATATTCGGATGCGGATTTTGGTGGTTGTCGTGTGGACAGAAAAAGTACTAGTGGAACTTGTCATTTTCTTGGTAATTGTTTAGTTTCTTGGTTTAGCAAAAAATAAAATGCAATCTCTTTGTCTACAACCGAAGCGGAATATATTGCCGCTAGTGCATGTTGTGCTCAACTTTTATGGATGAAGCATACCTTGAATGATTTTGGATTGTTATATGACTGCATGCCTATATTCTGTGATAATACTAGTGCAATCAATTTGACCAAAAATCCAATTCAGCATTCTAGGACAAAACATATAGATATAAAGCACCACTTTATTCGCGATCTTGTTCAAAAAGGTAAAGTTTGTGTGAATTATGTTTGTTCCAAAGATCAAATTGCTGATATTTTTACAAAAGCTTTTCCATTGGATCAATTCATTCATCTAAGATCAAAATTAGGGATTATCGAAAAATCATCTTAAATTTTTCTTTCAAAGCTTTCGGACGTCCGATAGCAGATGAACGGACGTCCGATAATGTTCTTCAGCTGTTTTCCCAGAAAGCACCTGTTCGGACGAAACTGTCGGACGCAAGACTTCGTTCGGCCGTCCGACAGTGCAACGGTACATTTTTTAAAGTAACTTCCCTCCTCATTTGCTTCAGACTCTTCTTCTTCTCTTCTCACTAGGATGAAAACTGTCTTCCCTTTCACTCTCAATTCCTGCTATTCTGAAGCACTTATTCCAAAATTGATTCAACCAAAAACCTTTCCGGATCATTGCGAGTTCATTTTCCTGATTCTTTCACCAAATCTCATCACATTTCGACAGTTCCCAAATTTTCCTCAAAACCCGATTTTCTCCTAGCCATTTTGTTCAATCATCTTCAAGGCTCGTTTATCCCAAAATTCTTGTGTGATTCACTCCCATACTACTGTGTGCGTCATTAGAATCATACATCTCACGCATTTCACACAATGGTGAAACTAAGAGGAGGAAAGGTGACTGCCGGACGCAAACACACATTCAGGGATGAAGATGCTGATTCTCCTAGGGCCAAAAGATCATCCAAACGTGTCAAAAAGGGGGCAGTAAAGGCTCAAATTTCACAGCCTTCCGCTCAGCCAGAATCCGGACAAGGAACTTCTTCTCAACCGCCCTCCAAATCAACCACTGTCTCCCCATTCTTTGATGATGCTGCCAAAGAAAAACACTCCTGGATATCTCAAAAAGGTTTCATTCCTCAACGTACCATAAATCCCTCTGAGTTTCGCAAAATAGGTTTAGAGTCCATTCTGCGTCTCTTTGAATTTCAGAAATGGTCACATATCATTTCCATGCCTAACGTTTATTACCCTGAAATGCTATATCAATTCTTTGCCAATCTTAGGAAAGGCACTGATCACACTGAAATTATGTCCAGGGTAAATGGGGTAGATTTAGTGTTTGATCCTGAGATTGTGAATGCTGTTTTAAATACTGTTATAGAACCAGGATGCAAAAGTAAAATTGTCAATTTCTTTTCTTATGAAGAGCATCCCACTGCTGATAATCACTTTGATAGTGCTAAGATGTTGTTTTATTTTCAAAAGAAGTTTTCTGCCCCTGCTGATGCAAAACTAAATGACCTTGCTCCTGTGAATCTCATTGCTTTCTCAATCATTTCAAATTTACTTGTGCCTACCGATGGTCATAGGACAGATGCCAATAAAATGGAGTTGTATCTGTTTTATTATTTTCGAGAAAAAATTCGCATTGACTTTGGCTTTATCATGTGCAAGTTTTTATTTCATTTTACCACTGATTCTCGTAGAAAACTGTCTTATGGAAAATTTCTTCAGAAAATTTTTGAGTTTTACAAAGTACCCATCCTTGGTGTTTGTCCCAAAGAAACGCTTTCTTCTGCCTTTACTAAGGCTTATTTTGAGCGCAAGAATCTTGTCTTTAGGGATAATATGTGGGCTTATAAGGGGGCCACGTCTAATGAACCTAGATCTAAGGCTGCACATGATCCCCTTCACACTTCATCCTCTGTTGCACTGACTTCTATTCATCTTAGGAAGACTGCCACTAAGGCATCTTCTTCTTCAAATTCTGAAGTGGTTGAACTCCTTCGAGATCTTAAACAACATGTTCTACTTCTTGAACATGGTCTCATGCTCACCACGTCATCTGAGCAACAAGCAGACTTCTTGGATAAAAAGAATCTTCTCTTTCCCCCACCTGTGGTTGAGGAAGTTCCTCATGGCAAAGAGCCACGCTCTAATGATCCAAGTTCATCAGCTCCTACTCGCTCTATGAGTCCTGCTTCCATCGACCTCACCTCTACTCCCGTGGCACCTCATGATCCTTCCACATCTGACAAAGGCAAGAAACAGTTAGTAAAGATGCTGAAGATGATGAAGACACTGAGGAGGAGGATCTCTCTCAGTATCTGCTTACTCGAAGGATGCCTGGATCCACTTAGTTTACCATTTAGGATCACTAGCCCTATTAGGATCATTTGCATTCTGTTTGCCTGATTTCTATTTGTTGGATGTTAGATGGTTGCATCGAATTTTTTTTTATTTTTGTTTTGTTTCTTTGATTCTGGTGCTTGTAATGTTCAAAATTGGATATGTGGATGTAATGGTTGTGATATTTTGTTAAGAATGTTTAGTTCTTTTTCATACCCTTTGACTTTTGTGATGACAAAAAGGGGGAGAGATATGAAGAGATATGTTGGTAAAATTGGCTGGACAGTTGGTAAAATGTTGGTTGCTGGATGATTGAATAAATTTGTGTAGTAGCCAAGTGAGGGGGAGTTTTTCAATTTTTGTTCTACGATTGACTAAGTAAGGGGGAGCTTTTGTCAAATGAGAAAGGGGGAGCCTATTTGTAATCATCAAATTTCATTTCAAACCATTGTTTTGTCATCATCAAAAAGGGGGAGAATGTTATTCTTGATTTTGATGATCACAAAGCACTTTAAAATGTTTATCTAATTTTCTTCAAATATAAGTGTTTTGCTTTTTAGAAAATCAGGTACAAAGGTGTCAAGGAAATAAAATCAATCAAAAGAAGAAGCAAAAACAGGGCACTCATGTCGGACGTCCGAAAGGATGAAGAACATCAAGAAGGAAACTCCTTCGGACGCTCGTGAGGAAGCATCGGACGTCCGGGAGGATCGGACGCACTCTTCGGACACATATCGATCGCGTTGGACGTCCGAAAAATTTCGTAAAGTTTTGATGACTCTCTAGACGACGTTCGGACGCAGATGCTTTCGGACGATAAAATCCCATCGGACGTCCGAACGACAACTTGGTGATTTTCGGACGATGGGATCGGACGATGATTAAGCTGTCGGACGTCCGACAGCCCCAACGGCTAGCTGACTCTTCATCTGCCTTCTATCCGTTGGAAGCAGTAATGAAGCCCATTTTTGGTCTCCTTCAAATACAAACGATTCTGAACGAGAAAGAGACTTTTGCATACTTTGTTTACAAGATCTCAAGAGATATTTTAGCCAGAAAATAGTCTCCTAAGCAAAATTTGTTCTCCAAGTAGTGTGAAGTTCGTGTATGCACTTCTCTTATGTTTGAAATTTTCAATAGTGTAGCTTTCTTGAGGGTTATCTGAGTGATAGTAAAACTTCCTAGCTTGACTAAGTGAGGCTTGGGGCAAGGAGGAAGTGATCCCTCCATTGTACATTGAGTTGATTATTTTTCATCAAAGAGAAGGTGCTCATCTTTGTGATTGGTCTTCAAGTTTGAGGAAAGCTTGGTAGACAATCGGTTTGATACTCTATCTTATTCCTTTTGTGTAATAAAATTCTCATTACTTATATATACTCTTATTTCTGATCAACATTGCTCTCTTCTTTAAATTTACTTGGCTGATCACTACTAGAAAAGAAGGTAAATTTTTATTAAAGAAAAAGTGCATAAACTCAATAAAATATTTTTAATCAACCTAATTCACCCCCCTCTTAGGTTGTCTTTGGGCCTTACACTAGCTAGCAACACTCTAGTCAGTCTTGAGGCATTCCTATCCAGCTTTGGCTGCAGTTGAATTTTATACCTTGCCAACTTCTGATTTCAACCAGCCTTGTAGCCAGCCTTGACTTTGTGGCCAGCACCAACCACCTTCAAAGTTCATTTTGTGCTAGCTTTTCTCCTTGCTTTGTTGCATTCATTTCTTGTTTCCCCCAGATGTGTAGTGAAAAACTCGTTGTAGTCTTCGTGTAAATACTCTAACTTCTAAACTTTGTGCTCAATCATCCATGATCCTTTAACACCTAAAAGTATCATGAAATGAAGATCATTTAGTTTGTAAAAATGCAACTTTCTTACCTTAAACCAATTAATATTAAAGTAAGCTAAAACCCTAGCACATGCACTTTTGAAATACCTAAAAAACACCAAAATAACCATAATTAAGCGCACTAAAACATGCAGAATAAACACTTAATACCCATACTTTTCAAAAATATCCTTTTTTTTGTTAACTAAAAGTTTGAGTGGGTTCGGCTTCGGTCACCACCACAGGTCAGGGCAAGCCTTCGGAACCATATGTCGTTTACAGAGATACTTACAGATCGCCAACTAACATAGTTCTCACATCAATAGCAGGATTCGAACATACGACCTTTTGTGAGAAAGTAATCCGTTCTTACTAATTGAGCAAACTTGTGTTGGCTTCAAAATATCCTGAGGACCCCCTAGTGATATGAATTGATCCGAGACTTCGATGAAAATCATCTTTATGGAAGGAATTGTGTAAAATTCTTATACTGCCCTTATTTATATAATACTAAAAGTCAATTGGCGGGTTGAATTTTCGTTTCAAAAAGCATATTACCTCATTGAAGAGGAAAGTCAGTTGAAAGGGTCATTTGAAATTTTAAGAAATTTGTTATCTTCTTCATTCAACTTCACGGACCAGACCTTAATTTTCCTTTTGTTTAGCTTTTTCCCATTTTTCTTTCATTTTTCATTTCTTTTCTTCCTTCCTCAATTCCAACCAACAGCACCATGTCACTTCCATCTTTATCATTACCACCACCATCTTTAATTATCGTCGTCTTCATTATCATTGCGTGTAGTTATTCTTTCAAGCAAGGTATCGGTTTTGCCACAAATTAATGCTTATCTATGCATTTTGATGATTAATTGGTAGTATAAAATTGTTCTGCGGATCCTAAGGGTCGTCCCAATATAAACTTCATACAATCTGGTGGTGATTTAGGGAGACAAAGAGGGTTGTATCAATTTCAATTTTGGGCCTGCTCTATCATTTTCAGCCATTTTTTTGTCTAATTTTTAGGTTAAAATTTGATGAGGTTTGCCACTAAATGGTGGTGGCTGGCGGTAGCAGAGCACCGAGCGTCGCCACCATTGCTGCATCTAATTTGATTTAGCAATTAGCTGAAGAATTAGGATAAGAAATACAAAATAAAAATAAGAAATGTGAAAAGAAAAGGAAAGAAAGGAAAAAGGAAAAGTAAAAGAAAAGTATGAAAAAATAGATTACCAAATTACGCTCTTACGTCACATTTACACTCACTTGTCAAGTAAGTGCAGTGCATCTGTCAATTTGGATGATTCTCATCTAACTTTTACGTTAAATCATACCATAAAAAGATAAAAGGTCCTTGGGGGTAAATTTCAACGTTAAGGGAGTGCCTAACTTTCGACCAAAGCACACAAAGGTTTTGTGTACTTTACCAATTTAACTTTTACATGATATCATTTTTGGCTCAGAGTCTACCAATTAGGGTACATATTTATTTTGTAGCCATATGTGCAAGCATAATATGGAAAACTACTTACTTGCCTCTTGAACAAATTTCATTCTTTTAATGTAGAAGTGCTGATTTGGATATATTGACAAGCAACATATGGTAAGTAGTGTAATATTGCCAACTTTAGGGGCCAAGGACATCATCAGAAACCTCAATGGCGATTTACGAAAATATTAATTTTATGACATGACAACGAAATCATTATATGAAGTATATACTGAAGAAGAATTTGAACTAGCCTTACAGAAAAATATTTGGAATAGAATACTTCTAGAAAAGTATTTTTTGAAATGTTGGCTTGAGAAAAATGAACAATGTTGTTTCAAAAACAAAAAAAAAAACATAAGTATATGGTCCAAATGGAATTGGTCAACTTATGGTTTCTTTTGTCTTCGTGTGCTTGTGTTTCTTTTTTGCTTTTTTGGTCCTTTTGGTTCATCAAACTAAAATTTTTAACATTAAGCACAAAAAATAGTATAAATAAATAAAAGGTACTAAATGAAAGATATTACTCTCTCCATAATGATAGGCTTACTTCCACTTTCACAGAGATGAAAAATGGTAGTTAATGAAATAATTTTTGCTTGGTACTTTCCTTATACGTCCTTCCATTAATACTTGTTTTAGTGTTCTATTTATTACTTCTAGCGGAATAGTTGATTAATAGAATAGCATATTTGTTGATTAAGATGCACGTTAACTAGGGGTGGGGAAAAAAACCCATCAATCCAAAAATCCAAGCAATTCGATCCTTCCACTCCAAAAATTAGGATATTCGATCCGGTTTCCCTCAGCAAAGTAGATGAGGGTCGGGTACCCGAAAAATTCGAATACAAATACGGATTATAAAAATAAAAATCCTTGGAGTACCTGACCTGTAGGTATATTATATAAATATTAGAAAATATAGGGGTCATTTTATAATTTTCTTAAGTTATTAACCCTAAATCCATCAACTTTCCAAATTTCTCTCAGTCTTCAACCTTTAGCTGATGTCTCTCAGTCTCCTCTCCTTCTCTTCCTTCTAATCTTTACAACCAAAGAATTGTTATAAGGTTTTCAAAATTATCTTATTGATTTGAGTTTCAACTTGTGCTAATATTTTTCTTGGTTGCTTTTATTTTTTGTAGAAATTTTAAGTTTGATAGATGAGCATTCTATTATTAATATTGAAGATTGAAGATTTGAAGAGTTACTTGTTCTCCTTAATATGTTGTAGAAGGATAAACCTTTTGCATTGATGTTCAATGTTTTAATTTGTGATTTTTGTTGAAGAATTTGTTCTCCGTCCAGCTGATTAGTTGTTTAATTCCTTTTTTTTTTCTTTTGTTAGATTGTAGTAAAATATTCGGAAAGTCACCTTGAGCCCAGACCTCAAATGAAACTTTGATTTGGCATTTTCTATGTGTATTAATTTGTCTACTGATTTTGTTTCATATTCGTGGTTCCTATACATATTATCTCAATCCCTTCCATGCATATGATGAGAGCAACTTTTCTTGGCTAGTAATGTTCACAATAATCAACTTAATGTACTTGAATTTAGTGCTAAAAGGTGTATTGTTGATTTTACGTTATTAGTTGCTTCAGCAGTACTATAAAAGGAATAATAGGGGTACCCTATAATCCGTCCTTTTTTTTTTTGTGTACTCGAGAATAGGATACTCGGAGACATGCAGAGTAGATTAGTGTCAAAAAATTATTGATTCTATAAGTTAAAGTCAGGTCAACTAAATCACGTTAGAACTGGGTACCCGACCCGTGCCCACTCCTAACATTAAGTATGGGCATTGTAGCAAATTCATATACTAACTATCATTAAAAAAGAATTAGACTTGTAATTTAAGAAAAATATAAAAGAAAAGAGAGTATATTTTTATGGGATGAATGTAGTTTCTAAAGTCAAAGTTGAAAGCAACATTCAAATGCTCAAGAACAGTACCATGGAACCTCCATTTCAGACAATGGTTGGCGCCCGTAGTGTACTGTCATGTAATACTACTGCTAGTTATGTGTTGTCAATATGACCTTATCGGGAATATAGATCGATTTTACGTATCAAGATTTTGACCAGATGAGCTTATTTCAAATCTCGGGAAGGTTTATGAAAATTTCTTACATATATCAGTTTTATCACATGGTGGAGACATTATTATTATTATTTCCACACTTTGACAAAGTATGTACTAAAGAAGAATCTGAAATATAAAAAAAAATATATTTAAAATTGAAAGTATCTAGAAAAAGGGGAACTCATAAAAAAAGACAATAGATAATATAGAGAAATATTTGGTCCAAATGTTGTTTCAGAATAAAAAAAAGGAAAAAAATAAAAAAAGGAAAAAAAAAATTCAAATTGATCAAGTCAATTATCGGTTTATGAAAATTTTCTTATATAATTGTCACTTTTATCACATGTTGGAGACATTACAATGTCTACGCTTTAACGAAATATGTACTAAAGAAGAATCTGAACCAGCTTATAAAAAAATATTCAAAATTGAAAATATCTAGAAAAAGGGGAACTCATGAAATAAGATCAAATAAACTTTAACCAAATAAATCATATAGAGAGCTACCTGCTTCAAATGTAAGAAAAAACTACTCCGAATAGAACAAGTCAGTTATGGGTTTCTTTGGTTTTTCTGTTTTATATGTTAAGTGCCTCATTTTTCATTCTGCGCCTTTGGTCATCACACTAATTTTTTTGACATTACGCAAAAATAAAAGGGGAAGATATTATTCAAAGTCAACGAGCAAGAGTGCTAGAATGGTATACTACTGATTTGATTTGGCCACGTGACCAAATCATGTGACCAAGTCAACGCCGTATACAGTGTTTGTTTTACGAACAAAAGTTGACTTTGTCATTTGAAATAAGAGAATTGTCTACTAGGTATTCCAAGCATCTAAGGCCTTGTTTGGACAGCCATTTTCAGCCGGAAAATTGCGTCATTTTTTGTGATCACATTTTCCTATTATTATTTTTTTCACATACATCAAATCACTACAGTAATTTTTCTACAAAAAATCATAGAAAATGCAATCCAAACACAACCTTAGATTATCAAAGATTTGCCATGGACTATTAGGGTGAATTTGACAAAACTGAACTATAAAATTTGAATATGTTAATTTATTAAATTGTTAAGTACTAGAATCCTAACATTTGAGCGTCTTTTGCATTCACTTATCACTTATTTTTTAGAGTAATTTTACCTAGTTCAAATTGGTTGATTAATTACGGTATTCTATTTTTTATTCAAACACGTTTGAATATATTAAAATTTGAATTCATTAAATTTATGTAATGAATTGAGTTATCAAACAAATTTTTTACTTATTCAGCTGAGATTATCCGGCCAAATAGGTGTCTAAAACACGGTGGCTAAGAACTTAAGTGATAATGTAATGGCTTCGGTCTAAATAAATTAGTTAACAATATCCAGAAACCACAACTCATTTATTTTGCTAGAAACTGAGTTGGTGGCCGATGTGAAACCAACAATTCTTTGCCTAGGTCAACAATAGTTTGGAAGAATCTAGGAATAGTTCATGAGTGCAAAATGAAATTAACCCTTAAATTTTATGTGATCTTGAATTTCATAATTCTAAACTTGGATAGTAGATCATTTGGAATAATTTTTTAAAAAAAAATACTGCAGCACTTGATAAAAAGGTGGTAGGAAAATGTATTGATGATGTAAGTGGATAATTTTTTGCAAATAATCCACTATCCAATCAAAATTTGGCTCATTTATTCCTTTATTTTTCCCAAAAGTAATATCTACGAATTACCCATTCAACTTCAAACTAGAATACGTTTTTTATCCTTTAGTTCACCTTCTCTGAAGAATATGCAGTGCTGCCATTACTATATTTATAGAATTGTAATAGTTGCATCTTTCATTAAAAGCAGTCCCAAAAGGCCCCAGCGGAATCCTGGTCAATAAACCCACACTTCAATTTAGAAATAGTTTTGGTTGCAGGTAGTTCATTGCAAAAATTAGAAGTTTAGGTTGCACACTCCAATATAGAAATAGTTGGAGTGGTGCAAAGTGCAATTAAGCTAATAATTTTAAGGGTTAATCACATTTTATCCCCTTAAAGAATACCTTATTTCTCAGTTTACCCCCTAACCTTTAATTTTGCTCACTTAACCCCCTTTAGGACAAAATTGCCCTTGCATTATTTTGACTTTTCATTTACCTTGTTTTCCTTTCTTTTATTTCTTTTTCTCTTTCTTCTTTATTTAATTCTTCCTCTTTCCCACAAAAATTTTCACCTTAATGATTGAAATTAAAAAAGAGGAATTGCAGAGATCTATTTTCTCCTTAAATGATTAAAAATATTCAAATCACTTTCCTAAAATACAATTTTTTTAGCCTTTCAATTCTTTTAATTTTGGATTTTCCTCTTTTCTTTCTAGTTTCTCATTTTATTCTCAAGAAAATATCATAAGATAAAATTGTTTTCCTTTCTTTTATTTCTTTTTCTCTTTCTTCTCTCTTTCATCCTTTCCAATAGAAATTCCATTTCAACGAAAATTTTTGTTTTGAGTTTGTAATTGCATATTTTGGGGTGAAGGTTTAAGAGGCATAAAAAACTAAATTTTGATTTTTTGTATGATGCCACGTGTCACAAATTTCAATTGATGATTATTAATCTGGTCACAATTTCATCTTAAAATATTTTCTTGGGAATAAAATGAGAACCTAGAAAGGAAAGAGGAAAATCCAAAATTAAAAGAATTGAAAGGCTAAAAAAATTGTATTTTAGGAAAGTGATTTGGATTTTTTTTAATCATTTAAGGAGAATATAGATCTTTGCAATTCCTCTTTTTTAATTTCAATCATTAAGGTGAAGATTTTTATGGGAAAGAGGAAGAATTAAATAAAGAAGAAAGAGAAAAGAAATAAAAGAAAGGAAAACAAGGTAAATGAAAAGTCAAAATAATACAAGGGTAATTTTGTCCTAAAGGGGGTTAATTGAGCAAAATTAAAGGTTATGGGGTAAACTGAGAAATGGAATATTCTTTAAGGGGATAAAATGTGATTAGCCCTAATTTTAAACAAAGTTTAGCTCATTTTCCCCTTGGGAAAAATGCACTTTTCATCCCCAATGTTTAAGCTGTTCACTAATTTCGTCCCTAAAGTTTCATAGAAAACACATTTCATCCTCATAATTTTGTGATTTTGACCAATTTTTGTCCCTAAAGTTTATGTAGAACACATTTCATCCTCATAATTTTACAATTCCTACCAAATAAGGACAATTAAAGGATTGTTAACAAATTTAGGCATAATATCATCACATGTCCCATTAATAATTGTATTAATAATACTTAATTCAATTATTGATTAATGTATAGAAATAACAACAAGTGTTTTTGGATAGGAGACTATCTCTTTTTTTTCCCTTTAAATTGTGATATGATATATTTGAAACTAAATAAATAGATTGAAAGATAAATAGATGATTGAAAAACAAGTATATGATGCAACAAAACAAAATTTTGCAAATAAATGACAATCCAAACCATTCATTCTTTTGCATTAATATTTTTCTCCAATTAGTTGTATTGGGTCTGTTTGACATTTTTCTTCAATTGGCTATAGTGGGATTGTTTCTTTCCCACTGACTTCATTTTCTTTGGATCTTCTTATCCGATTGTGATTAAAAAGAAAGTAATTGTCGCTAAAAATTTCTTAGTCTTTTTTGTATTAAAATGAGAAAGTGAATTAAGAAAAGATTTTTGAGCTTTTTGTTGATCCAATTTTTTTTTTTTACCTAATAGGCATGTCGTGATCAAGTGACGCTATCCCATTCAAATTGCTTGACAATCTACCAATTGTCCTCAATTAGCCAAATTTAGGAAATTATGAGGATGAAATGTGTTTGCGTAAAACTTGAAGGATGAAATTAATCAAAATTATAAAATTACAAGGATAAAATGTGTTTTGCATGAAACTTTAGGGATGAAATTGGTTAACACCTTAAACATTAGGGATGAAAAGTGCATTTTTCCCTTTTCCCCTTTCTAGAGTTGACATTTAACAATTAGCCTTTCAACTTCAAACTGAAACTGTATTATCCTTTAGTTCACCTTCTTTTAATAATATCAGAATATCCAGTGCCGCCATGCCCATTACTGTATTTAGAAGTGGCAAAATGGATATATGGTTGACAAATGGTTTTAGTTAAATGGATAGTGGATCAAATTAATCCAATCCAATTAAAACCATTTAATAAATGGATCTAAATGGATGTCATTTAAATGGATAGTGTAAACCATGATCCATCCATTTATCCATTTACTCTCCCAAATCCTAAATTTAAGATCCAAATGTTTTTTTCCAAAAAATACAGATCCCCAAAGTTCTATTCTTAAATCACCTAAAATCTTTTGGTAATAACAAATGCTTGTACTACTACTCTATTTCAGTACTTCATAAAATTAGTTTAGTTCCAAGAAAATTTAACTGCTGTGGTCAATTTAATCTTTCGTCATTACTTTAAGTATCATTTTGTAAAGTAATGAACAATTAAGAACTTGGCTACATTTTTATAACTTTTGAATGAATTGAATATGGCTTTACAGTGAAAAGAAGTTTACGTTTCCAATTTTTTGCACTCCTGTTCAAGAGTGATGTCTTGAATAAAAGTGCAGTTCTAACAAGAAATCTTATGTTAGTTGACAAGTAAAATATTTTCATCATATGTGCACGTAGTACCTAAAAATGTATGAAACTCCTTATTATACCATTGATACACAAGCTACCTTATATTACTTAATAAATTGGGTGTCTTTTTTTTTGGATAGTTGGGTTAGGTGATAAGGGAAGAGGGATTGCAAGTATGAGGATTTGGAAAAAAAAAAAAAGTTGTCATTTACATATCTTAACCAATGTTGCAGGGACACTCGTTAGAAAAATTCTTTTTATAAATAAAAGAATTAAAAAAATAAAAATTATTTTGACACTGCATGATGCATTCTCGCTTTTTCTTTACTTAAGAATATAAATGTTTGCAATCATTACTACATGAGAGTTTAATTAAAAAAAAACAAGAGTAGAGACTAAAATATAATTTTGAAAAGGATGGAAGAAGTCTAGGAACTAGAAGCAAATAAAATGCAATTAATGTTATTGGCAACTTGGCATGTGAGGAAGTTATGAAGGAAAGAATAGGTGGTCCCACAAAATTAATTTGACATATGAGGAAGTTATGAAGAAAAGAATAGATGGTCCCACAAGATTTTATCTCACATTTTTATAAATGTGTTTTCTATTTTTTAAGTTAAATGGATGTATATGGATAAGATGGATAATCCATTTAAATCCACCAACATAATTGGATTTAAATGGTTATCCATTTAAAACCATTGAATTTATATGGATCATCCAAATCCATTTAAGGTTGGTTTATATGGATGGATTGGTGGATATGAATCCATTTTGCCACTTCTAACTGTATTTATTATTTCGCCTGTTGTAATAATTGTATCTTCTATTAAAAGCAATCCCAATGAGCCTCAGTGGAATCCTGGTCAACAAAACCACATTTCCCCGTTCAAATATTTACGCCGTTTGGTTCCACCCATCGCAAGTTCACAACTGCTGACCTTTATCTCGACTACAAAACTGTGATGTATTCTAGATTTCGATGATTGTTGTGCTTTTCTTGGACTAATAAATAGCCTACATATACAATTATCAGCCATCCTTGCATCTTTGTAATAGTGGTTAACACTAGCAGCTCTCTCACCATTTCTTCCAATTCGCATTTTTCTCAACTCATTCGGAAGACAAAGAAAGCATGGCTGGTGAACAGTTGAAGGGTAGATGGTCTCTCAATGGCATGACTGCCCTTGTTACTGGTGGCACCAGGGGCATTGGGTAAGCAAGTTTCTACAGATATTGTTCCTGTATTTATTCTTACATCAAAAACTTGGTGAATTGTTTCATTATTAATTTGCATTCAATCCTCCAAAAGGGTAGGTTAAGAATCAATTGGACAACTTTTAAGTGTATCTATACAAAAATGTTATTCTCAACGAGTAGAAAAACCTACTCAATACAATCATTTGTCTTACTCATATCCAATTTAGCATAGCATAAATTCCTGCTTCCTCCTTGTTTCCTCGTAAATATGTGCGATTATGTCCCTAATAACTTAGGTTTGAGGCACATTTAGAATGTGATTCTGCACTCTTCAAAAGAATGATTTGAAAGCTCAAATGGGATAACCCCATTTTAACTATTTGACCCAAAATTTCAGGCATGCCATAGTGGAAGAGTTAGCAGGATTTGGGGCCACAGTATACACATGTTCAAGGAACCAAAAGGACCTTGATGAAAGGCTGCAAGAATGGGGAGCAAAGGGCTTTAAAGTATATGGCTCAACTTGCGATTTGTCATCAAGAATTGAAAGAGAAGAACTGATGAATAATGTCTCTTCCACCTTTAATGGGAAGCTGAACATATTGGTAAGTATAAAATTTTTCATTTTCATCCATTGGATAATATTTAGTTGCTTGAAAAGTCGGTTTTAAATTGTCAAATTGCAGATAGTTTGTTACCAAGGTCTGATTATGAGTTAATAAATGGGAAAATGGAAAAAAAATTCGGAATTTGAATTGCATCCAAAGTAATTCTTGGGTGAAATATTTGAGATTTATTGGTTTGAGTTAATTTCCCAAATAGGTACTGAACTGCAGATATTTTGCAGGATAAGTAACCATAATCACAGCTGTAAATGAATTCTATAATTGAAAATTTTGAGAATCATGCATGACTTGTTTTCTAATTTCTAGAAGAAACGGGTAAGAATAGGTTATTTTAAACGTGTATTGTTCACAATTGATCCTTTAAGAATCTTCCGCCTGTTTTTTGATTTGTTGAAATTAACTTAAAAGACGAAAAGTTGATTTAACAAGTATTAACGTGTTTTTAAAACAACTTTTCACTTTTCAAATAATTTTTTTTCCGAATTTAAGCCCACCTTTTATTTGGATTATAGGGATCAAATTTTCGGGCAGTAGGGATTCTACTACCAGAGAAAAGTTTCTTCTTTTTTTTTGTTTTTTTTGTTTTTGAGTAAATTACACTAACCTCCCCTCTTATTTTTGACCTCTCTTGATTTTACAATACCAGGGACATCCCATCTTGTTTAGCTAGATAAAATCAACAATTCCCCTACTCTTAATAAAGGGAGTAAAATTATTAGTTTTGAAATAAATTCACTTCAATATCCCCAAAATACTCTTACAATGAGTAGTTTTTCTTTTCTTCAACTCCCCAAAATATCCCCTACTCTTAAGAAAAGGGGCTAGAGTAGTTTTTCTTTTCTTCAAACTTAATGACCGGAAAAGATCCATAGAACATAAATGAATGTATAGCTATCAATTTTATCTTGGGTAAAATGCAAAAAATCTCCCCATGATTTGGCGAATGTATAGTTTAGCTCCCTATAGCCTGAAAACCCATAATTTGATCTTTGTGGTTTTAATCAAAGTGAAACCATTAGATTTTTCTGTAGGTTTAATGGTTAAACTCAAATAGTCAAACTTTTCAAATAAAATTACCCTAAAATTAATAAAACACCCTTCAATCTAAGGTTAACATAATTTCTAAACAAAAATTTGAGGAGAAACAGCACTTTAAAAAAAATTTTGAGGTAAAAATGAAATTTAGAAAAAAAGGTTATATTTGTTTCGTCTTCAATGTTATCTGTTGCACTGCTACCATCATTAATAAAAGGCTTACAACAATTCGCCTTTCGAATCGGCACACTTCACATACATCAGGTATACGAAGACAAAGATTATAGAAAAGTATTGCATTCTTGCTAATTTTGGGGAAATACTAAACTGAAAAGTTCCTCTTCCACATGTAAGGGTTACTATGGCATTTTTTTGTACTTGTGCACCAACCACGCAAATTCCAAATACTAACATGCATAGACGGAACTAGAAAATTTAGTTAGAGGGGGCAAGGTTTAACATATCTAAAGTTATGTTTATATTATTTAGTATTTTCAAAGTTTGCCCAGCAAAAATTTAAATTTATAAAAAAACCCATTTAAATATTATTAAATTTTCAAGAGAGGAAATCCTAATTTTTAATAACTTTTTTTGATTTTTTTGATTTTTTTGTTGTGTTTGGGGGGGGGGGGGGGGGTTGTGTTGGGTCGGAGTGTGGCTCCTCCCTGTCCATTCCTCGCTAACATGCTCCTGCATCATTATTTCCCTCTTGGAAAGGACTTGAGTTCAAGGAGAAAGTTTTGATGCACTCTCATGACATCCACGTTGCAAGTTTTGATAAAGTACAACGTTCTGTCCTCGCTAACATGCTCCTGCATCATTATTTCCCTCCTGGACAGAACTTGAGTCCAAGGAGAAAGTTTCGATGCACTCTCAAGACATCCATGTTGCAAGTTTTGATCAAGTACAAAATCCAAGTTCTAATGCTCTGAATGCCTTCTTCACAATTCATCATCTGTACTCCCTATTGGATTTTGAGGGTAACCACTTTTCAAAGCTATCTTGGAAAACTACTTGAACGATTTAATAAATGTTCATGTAGACGATGAATTGGAAACTTGTACTTTGTCGTAATTTTGATAATAGCAAGACTATCAACACACATTCTCCATAATTATCAGCTTTGCATTCATTACCATATGATCTACATTAATTTTGATTTCCAAATTCGTCCCTGGTCCATTACATATTCATTCACCATTCTATCGCTACGTTTCAATCTTTAGGTTAACAATGCAGCAACAGTTATCTTGAGAAGAGCTACAGACCTTTCTGCCGAAGATTTTTCACGTGTGTTGGGAACAAATGTCGAGTGTCCTTACCACTTGTGTCAACTTGCATATCCGCTTCTGAAAGCTTCAGAAGCTGGAAGTATAGTTTTTATCTCATCTGTGGCTGGTAGCACTTCACTTCCAGGTGCTTCGGTTTATGGAAGTTCAAAAGGTAACGTACACCTTTAATTACTAGTATCTAATGAACAATTGGGCAAAACACTAACCTTCTACCTTAGAATTGAACCAATTGGGTAAAACAATTTGATTTTTTCCAGAAAAAATCAGTATTCATATTGATGCGAAAAGTAACATTCCTGTGTTCATTTAACTCCAACAAATTTTCCTAATGAGTAGTTTTTATCTCAGGATATACTAAAAATAATTACTTTTTGGATTAGATCCTGATGCAACCCACAATTTATTCGAATTATAAGTGCTAATCGCAATTAATCAATTAAACAAAATAGCAAACCAACTCCCTCTAGAGGAGTTGGCCACCACATTAATTGAGGGATGAGAGGTCAAGCGTTCAAATCTTGCCTCCCATCAATGTGCCTCAATATGAGATTTGTTCTAAATCCATACGGGTGTGTGGTGCACCCGTCTGGTGTAATGGTGGTTCAGTCCCTGTCAGGTTCTCTCGACTCAGTTGAGCCACCCCATAGAGTAGGTTCCCCCCAGGAGTAGAAGTAGGTTAGGTAAGTTAGATGTGCCGTTACGACAAAAAAAATTAAACAAAATAGCAAACAGAGAAGCTTTGGAACCTTTTTTCTAGATCGAAATTCAAAATTTCTCAAGTCTAATACATCAACAGTGCAAGGAGCAATTTAGCCCATTACTTTTTTTTTTGTTTTAAAAATTTTTCCAATTGGAGAGGGGGATGAGACTTTAGAAGCGAAAAGGGACAGAGGAATTTGAGTTTAGAACTTCTAATTTTTGAAGTTTCAAATTTATTATACTTTTCAAGTTGTTACGTTATTTTTATAATTACAGGTGCAATCAATCAGCTAAGCAAGAACTTGGCATGTGAATGGGCGAAGGACAAGATCCGCGTCAACACTGTTGCACCACACGGAGTGCGAACCACTCGCCCAAAACTAGTAAGTTTTTTTTTTCTTGACAGTTGAGGAGTTTTGAATTCATAAGCTCCTACTTATAATTCCTTCCCCCTCCGAAACTAACAAGTTGATTATTAACTTCTAATATATTTCTATTCCAAATCTCTTCTATGTTTGCTAGTTCTTCTCCAAAAAATTAATCTCTTAAATTTCGACAAGGTTGAAAAGTCTAAAACAGGGTCAATCAAATTTAACAATATGAATCTTTTTCAACTCAATATAAGTTAGTTTATTAGTATAAAAATGTTGGGCAAAATTGTGACACTTCAAAGTTGGCCTTAGATTACTAATTTATTGAAAGACTAAACTTGTATATATTACAATGTACATATCAGCAAACATGAATGCATGACATATGGACAAGAGTTGAAGTTCAAATTAATATTGAGATTAGGTGGTATCCATCCGTACCCGCTAATAACAGTGTATACAGGATTAAACTTTTATAAAACAGCTACATTTAACTTTCAAAATTTCTTTTGCCAAAAAAAAAAAAAAATTTGAATTAAAGCAAAATCAACTGTATATAAGTTTACAAGAACAGACACATCAATGAAACACTTCAAGATAATGGCACCATACGTATATTAACTAATATAATTGATGAACGCTTACAGGAGGACTATGATGAAACCATTGCTCAACAGATGAGGCCTATAATGTCTCGGACTCCTCTCCGTCCACTAGGAGAGCCAAATGAGGTCTCACCACTGGTGGCATTCCTCAACCTTCCTGTTGCATCATATATTACTGGTCAGGTTATCCATGTTGATGGAGGATACACAGCAGGTAGCTACTAGGAAAACATCCCAGAAGGTTGAATCTTTGTTCCAAAGTTTTGCAGTCAAAACTTGAAAGGCTTGACAAAATTGATTCAAGGTAAAGATATGTAAGAACAAATGTGTTAGGTTGTTTACAAGTGTGTTACTCTACACCTTGTATAGATTCTTATATTTGTGCATTTTTGTATAAATAAATAGCGGGGACTTTGTTTTCCGTTAAAAGCTTAAAATATCTGCCAAGAATTTTCATAGTGCAAAATTTTGGTTCTTGAGCACTTAAGCAACTCAAACAACTAGCAAGGAAGAAAAAGAGAGTAATTAGGCTAGGGAAGATGCGGATTATGTCACTCTTTTGAGTAGATTCATACACCTTTAGACAACAATTGGTGAGATGAATGATTTGTTGCATCTGAAACATTTCTCAATTTATCTTGTTGCTTCTACTAAATCCATACAAATAATTGAACTCACAGCTTTACACAATACCTTATTAATACCCAATGCAGTAGTAATATAGAACGAAGAAGAGACCTAAGAAAAATGATGTGATACAATTGTTTAGAATCCTCCATGTGTAGGTTGAAATAATAGGGTTTACAATTCCAGATATTAAATAGAATAAACACAAAAATTTTTGTTGCAATGCAGTATTTTTTTGTATAAAGGTAGAAAATATTATTATTTGAATTAATAAAACATTTCCATAAGTAACACTTTAGTGGACCTTAGTTACACATTTATGGGAGAGAATTATAATTGAAAATTCTTAATAGATTTGTAACTTAAATGGCTTGAATTAGAAAATATATATGTCTTTTTATTTTTATTGAAATATTCAACAACATCCCACTCATACTAGTAAAGAAAGTTGGGCATCTAGTATGAACATGTTACCTTAACAAAGTAGCAATACCTTTAAATCTTCATTTGTTATTTCAGCCTTCTCATACTACTTGATAGAACGGACTTAACCTTTAAATTATAACTACTTGACACTATGTAAATACTTCACATATATGATGGTCAAGAAATTCTTAAATAAGCTTGTTAAGTTAGCACATCATGGATATGTGCTTCATCCAGTTTAAAAGTGCTCTAGAAAATTAGCTCAAATTTTCATAGAAGCAGCAAAACTTCTATATTCATTAAGTGAACTTATGAAAGATACTTGAATCAGTATAACATCCAACTGATAAAAGTTATAAAATTCATTGAGATTAATTCTCAGCCTATCATATATGTCATTAAATCACATGCATGCATGTCATATTAATGAACTAAATATAATGTCAAGATCATGCATGTACCCTAACAAGCGAATAATATTTATTATGCAAACCACAAAGTTGACTCTCTCCCGCGTGTGAGAGTATTTGAAAATTCTCTCTCTTGAGAATTGTGCCTAGGTCTCTTTCTGTGAGAGTTTTCTTCAATTGTTCCTCCGAAATTCTAGATCTCCCAGTAGTAATACAAAATTTGAAATCCAATATGTCTATGGTAATTAATGCATTAAAGAGTACCACCTTTAATACTGTCTGATTGCTCCATCTTCATGAACAAGAACGACCTTTTAAGCTGAAGAGCTTTTTAGAATATGGGAGATGAGCCAGGATATGAAGTAGAGTTTTCAAAAACTCCAACCATGACTTTGCTGAGACAGGTATATCGAAGCTTAGATCTTTGTAGACATTGCCTTTACTTTCTAAAAATCTGATTGTTTTCTGTCAGTCTTGTACTTTAGCTACTCTTCTTTGCTCTTCACTCAAAATTTGACAAAAAATTAAAATTTAAAAGAGAGTTACAGTATGAAATCTGCCTTTTTTTCTGCATAATAGAGAGGTTTCTCAAGGTTAGCCTTTGTTCTTTAAACCTGGATTAGTGAGACCCACCAATATCTTATTCCTTTACTAGGCTTCCCACTTTCTGGCTGTGATCTGACAAACTGGGGTGCAATATTCCTAAAGTATTGCTAAAGGTGTAAAATGGCAGATGAGATTATTGAGATCCTACAAAATTTACTCTTTCAAGCAAGAAAATTGGTGGAGAGGAATTCGATTTAGGAGATGTAGGATCCAATATCAAGGAGTGCCAAACGAGCCTTTTTTTTGTCGCAACGATAACAGTTGTATAACCTACTCTAACCTATTCTAAGGGGAAGGGGGGTCGACGGGAAATCCCGTCGAAGGAAGCCACCCGAAGGTGACAGCCACAATTAAGTGGCAATTTTTGGTGGGAAACAAGGGTTGGACCCTTGACCTCCCGCCAACCCGACCAACAGACCAAGAGGCTGTTGGCGCCAAACGAGTTTGGTGGGGAGGATAATGTTGTGTTTGTGGGCCAGCCCATTTATTGGGCCAAACCACAAAACAAATCCTAGTAGGTTGACTAATGCTTTCTCTCTTGGAAACAAACTAGGAGGCAGGGAAAAAGTGATGGAGATGCCCAGTTTAGTAAAATGATTTCTACTTAATCCAAAATGGATCCATTCATGGAATTTGTTTGTTTTTGATGGAATTTAGTTACAAATAAACCAAAAAAAAATTTTTGAACCAAAATTAGAGCAAACTTTAATATAACAAGAGCACCCCTAAACCAGTGGAGGTTGATCTTTACTATTGAGGATGGTTGCATCCTTGATCAATAAAAGTCAAATCCTCTTGAGTATGTAATCATGTAAAAATTAGCAAGTGTTATTCTCAACAAAAAACCAGAATATTAGAGAATTTTGTCCAAATTGTCATTTACGTTTGCTATCTCAAGGCTAGGTTGCACTATGGTTTAGTTACAAGATCCGTCAACTAATGATGCAGCTACTTAAACTTAAAAACATTATTAGAAGTTAGATTTTGCTATCTTTTCATGCTCTCAAAATAGTCAAAACATTTATATTAATATAATTTTTGGACTTTTAGTGCAGAAAGTAGACCATATCCCAAATCTTCCTGATTCATATGAGAACTCAAATCTACCGAAAGCAGGAAACTCACGAAGGGACGGATACAAATTTCAGCTAACAATATAAATATCAGTAATCACCAAGTGGTGGTGCACTTTCTTAGTTTACATAATTTGACTAAAGATAAAACACCAGGAGTAAAATTTTCTATGCCTTTCCTCTTAAAGATAATAACAGCAAAAGAAGTTCTAAAATGGGAGAATAAATCAACGAGTCCTTGTTTCATGGAGTCTTCTACATTGTGTACTCAGGAACTTCCTATGAACACAGAATGCGCAAATAGCGATCAGCTTTGGAATGAGTACCAATTTGTCAACTATTTACACACAAGGAGTATGTTCTCACATCTTCCAGAATCACAAAGGAAAAGTGCCATTGGTATAGATACAAGGCAAAAAATGGAATTACAATATATAATAGCATGACACATCCAATAACGGATTCTGCAGGGGCTAGCTACTATCTTTATGATCATTTGCGAAGGAATGAGGTAGGGCAAACCTCTTCACCATCAATGCCATATACTTTCCCAGGTGTTCCACCAGTGCGAGCTTTGTTTCACTGGGTTCCCTTGTGTGGTCTCCTAAGAAAACTCTTGCTCCATAAGGGGAACCTCCTCTCAGGGCGTCCATCTTAAAACATTCCTGCTCCAAATGTGTATCCTATTGGAACGTAGATCATACCATGGTGGACTCACTGGATAATTGCTGTCCACCTGTAAAATAGAAAGTAGTAAATAACCAGCATTTATTGTAAAATACAACACTGGATTCATTCACTAAGGACAGCAAGAATATGCCCACCCTTTTCTCTCAGGGGTTAAGCAAGTAGAGAGGTAGAATAAACAACCTGGAATTAAAGAGAGACATAAGCAAGAGTATATAGCTAGTCAACAGGTAGAAGTTTGTCATTTAAAAAAAAAAACTTATTTAGCCTTTTCGCGCCACTTTTCTGGTTCCTAACCTAGAGGGGCGCAGCATCATTACAATAACTTCTCCTGCGATTACGCTTAACTCAGAACGTCCCCTTCTTTAGAAAATGATTACCCATCCTATCCTTGGAAACTGGGATCAGTAGAGAAAAGGCATATGTAGCAGGTTGTCTAAAACTATAAAGACTGAACTGGAGGATTGGTCAAGATCAGGGGAATTCAAGTTTAATAGTTTAACCATAGCTGCTCTTCAACCATAACAAGCGGATTGAGAGCTGCTATGCCATGGATGCCCTTTAGTCTTTGGCTGGAAGGCATTCTTTGCCTTCCACAAGATGTATCAGTAGTTCATGACTTGTAAATAGTTAATAAATGTGTCACATAAATTCAAAAGTTAATGGACCTAATACAAAACTGATGTTATTTTGGACCTTAATTGTGCTCGTCTCTTGCAAACTTTAGGCACCAAAATAAACCAAAAATCACTTTGTAACCTTTAAAATTTACAGAATGCAATTTCCGATTAGCACAGGAGGTAAAAACTTTTGGGTGCCAATGCTAATTACACTTTCTTTGATCTTTGATCCATAAATTTAGGGACTTGTGAGCTAATTTCGTGTTTAAGGGGTGGACAGGGATATATATGGGAAGAATTAGGGAAGAATTAGAATACGCACTCAAACAAAGAAGACTAAAAAAAATGGCACTCAAGTTTACTTGGAGAAAGTGAATTCCACAGTACAATGACTTTCATCCACAACCCCTGTTTTCATTTTTTTCACTTAATTTGAGTATTTTACAAAGAAAACTGTATATTACTGGTAGAAACAAGATACTTAATCTCGTCTAACCTAAAACAATGGTATAAAAACAATATAATCAAGGTTTCAATTCATATCAGCCAAGGTAAAAAGGTAAAGAAAAATCTAAAAAATAAGAAAAGAGGGTTCATATTAGATTTAAACAACCCAATGAACAGCGAAAATGAAACATGGCCATTTCCAAAGCAATTGATAATGGTAGCAAAGTAACCTTTAACTTTGATTGCATATATCAATGCAAAACATAGTTTGAAAATAAAATTTAAATAGGGAAAAGGAAAAGCAGTTGAGATATAAATACTAAGAACAAAAGCATAAAAAAACACTAGACATAGAAGGCCTATTAACTTGTAAAGTTAAAAAAACAATAATAAAGTCCAATGACCTATGATTAAAAGAAAGATGATCTTCATATAAAGAAAGCCAAGATAAATGGATCAATTTCCCAAGCATAGTGTTTTGTGAAAAGCAATTGCAGTTATCACAAAACCATAGGGAAGAAATTCACCAACCTCATATAGCAATGGCAAAATCCAACAAGTTTGTTCTCATGAAACCTACTCCCAAGTCTGAACCCCAGCAAACCAAAAGCCCAAACAGTAATATTCAAAAAATCATCCAAATAGACTTCACATAGACTTGTGCTTAAACCTTAAAATTGAGCTGGGCATTTTAAGAATTCATGGGATATACCTCAGATCTATAATTTGCATCTTGTTGTAATTATTCCAGTAGGACAATGTTAGAGCAGCATCCCTTATAGCTTCTCTCATCTGAATATATGGAAAGGGAAAATACATCAATTATATATATTTTTTATAATTAACGGACGACTTCCAACTGAGGATAAAGTGGCACATTAGCCAGATGGATAGTTTAAAATTAGCGAACGAATATAAGACATGCAGGCAAAAAAACCAGTCAAGAATATATGGAGCAAGTACTCTTTTTTCTCCTTGGATTTTTTCCAGATGGAGAACAATTCTTACTCTGTTACATCTCGACATAAATTGAGTGCCTTCTCTCTCATATTCCAATTTTCATCTTGTCATCACCCTTTGCTTGCATCTACTCCGGCAAAGGCAATGCAAGATGAGGGAAATTAGGTTGTTGTTGGGAAAGATGAGCAGCTATAAATTTGGCAATCACATCAAGAACTTAACCTTGAAAACACTAAGAACAAGTGCTTATAAACAAACACAATGGAAAACAAAACAAAACAAAATAAAAAAGAAAGAACACAATATAGGGCAAATAACAGAAATTTTATTCCAACAAGAGGTCTGAAAGACTTTCTAGCAACTATTTTGGGTTTAGATAAAACTATTATTGTTTATATCTATATAAACTCATCCAAAATGGATTTTCTATTTCCACTTAAAACTACAAAGTGATTGTGTTACACTATCCGGTACTCTCAAAAATTTCTAACCCAAAAAAAAAAAATCCTCTCTTCCTCTTTTCACCCAAAATGCTAATGGTCATTTTCTGCCAAAATCAACAGCCAAAATGTAAACAGATTTTTTTCATTGATATCAGATCAACAGCTAATCTAAACAGGTGCGTGACATCTGTTCGAGATATATATAATGCTTGACTTGTCCTAAACCAAGTCAACAAAGCAAAGAAACCTCCAATTCAACAAAGAAAAGAAACCTGTCAAAGATGCTTGCATATGCAATAGTGTTGACAACCATGTCTAGATGACCAATTAGTCCATTTAAAAATAGAAAAAGGAAAATTATATCAAGAAACCAATGACAGTTCTCTATATATCTCTCTCTATTTGGGATAAGCTCAACAATTGAATGAATAAGAACTACTGGTTGTTCCAAGTGGGTGCTCCAAGAACTACTGGTGTAATGTGTGTGCTGTTCCAAGTGATATTGATGTAGCAGAATGAAAACACTGATTCACATGTGCAAGCAATCACATCACTAAGCAATTTTTAAGTAGATAATAGTGATGTGCCATACTATTTCTATCGTTGACCAAATATGGTCAGGAGTAGGGAGTTGACATATGCTTGTGACAACTAAATGAAATGTAAGGTGCTGCTAAATCAAGTTTCAGTTCATCCCAGATTTAGGAACCTGCAAAGGGGGTTTGGCGGGAAGGGAATGGCAAGCAAAGTAAGTAAATTCTAAAACTGAAGGTTGGAAAAGTTGGAGTTCATGAAGTCTTACATGTTCATGATTAGCAGCTCTGAACTCTCAAGTGCTTTAGTCATTTATTAGACAAACTACCGACAAGCAACTTAACAAAGTAAGAGATGCAAACGGTTAAGAGAATCAACGAAAGACTCTAGATCATGACAAATAATACGTTTCTAGCAAGAGTAGGAAAAATAGAATTGCAGATAGTAAGTAGAGAAGATGAAGTAAAGAAGGTGTTGGGGGGAGGGGAAGCTTATCGATGCTTTCCCATTTTGCACACCACAGTAGTAATTAACACCACTATTTTTTTAGTGTCCACCATATAAGAAAACTTTTGTGCGCCTTAAAATTTTAAGTCTTTTTTAGACAGAGGTTTCATATACTAAAATTGGGAGAGGTAACAATGAAATCTTATGCAAATTTTTCTTTAAACAATGACTTGATAATAATAATAATAATAATGAGTCATGAAAGAGGACAACAATCCAAGAAATTTTGTGATTCTTAGGGGTGTTTATATATGAGATTAAATACTTTAGTGTAGGAAAGGTGGGAAAAGGATAGATTAAAAAAAAGAGGAAAAAAAAGAAAAGCAAAAGAAGAGGGTAACTACTAAGAGTAAACAAAGTACGCACCTTCTGGAAAAAAACAAACCCTTGTATAAGAACCCCAATTGCCACCTTCGTCTTCGTTTTTAGTTTTTTTTTTATTTTATTTTTCACAGACAGAGCTGACTGCCGATGCATTTATTCCTCTCCATTCTCCAGCCACTCCTCCTCCTGCCAACCGGTGGAGCAGACAATTCTGATAGCTGAAAATAGCAAGAGAAAAGCTGAGAACCCCATCTTCCCATTTACAATAGCAGTCGAGATTAAGAGGGATACTTTTATCAGCATAAATTACTTAACAAGCGGCGGAGAGATTGGATTTGGATGAAAATAAGAGATGCCTCCCAAGCAGCAATCAAAAGCCGATTTAGCCAAGAAGCAGAAGATAGTCGAGGACAAGACCTTCGGTCTCAAAACAAGAAGAAGAAGTCGAAAAAATGTCCAGAAATATGTCCAATTCCTCAAGCAATCCGTCCAGCCAAAACCTGACTTCTCCCAAAATCAATGCCAAAATCAACGCCAAGGGAGAATTGAGGTGTTGGTGGTGGTTGTTGTTGGTGGTTCTGGGCTTGGGGGAATTGGGAAATTTGAGGAGGGGTGGCTGAGGAGAAGGAAAGGAAAGCATTGGAAGGAGAAGCGGCGGAGCTCTAAAGTAGGTAAAAGAAGCAGAGGAAACCCTAACGTCCGGAACAACTTTTTGAGGAGCAGCAGCAATAGCGAAACAGGCACGAACATACCAATTACCTGATTGTGTGGAGAGGTAACGAGGACAAGCAACATGCTTTATCATCACAGCCACCTAATCCTCGGGAAGGAAAGAACAGAGAGAAAGTGGGGAGGGTGTACAATTACTGTGAAGAGACAGCAATTTTTTAGTGCAAACAGCCTCAGGGCCTGGTCGAAAAGGAAAAAGGAAGCGGGCAGAAAGCAACATAGTAGCAAAAACAAGCGGAACGAAAGACGAACGAAGGAGAGAGGAGAGAAAAAATTAGGTGCAACCAAGGCAAATTTTAGAGTGGAAACAACACCAACATGTGGCCGAAAAGAAGAAGGTTGGAATGGGTAGAAAGGAAGCTGATAAGTGGGTACGAAGGAGAGAGGAGAGAAAAAATTAGGTGCAACCAAGGCAAATTTTAGAGTGGAAACAACACCAACATGTGGCCGAAAAGAAGCAGGTTGGAATGGGTAGAAAGGAAGCTGATAAGTGGGTAGAGAGGAGGAAACAGAACCGGAAGGAAGGAAGGAATGAACGGAAAAGACAGGATGAAGGAAAGGGAGGGAAAAATCAGGTGCAACCAACCTCACTTGACAACCAATCACGTCGCACCACGTCACCAAAAATCCAATCCCCGTGTGCCACGTGGCGGACGACCAAGCTGAGGAGGATCCCCAGCTTCCACACTTAGTCTATATGGTTGATAAAAAGGTTCGGTCGTATCATTCATCAACCGAGGAAAAGAAAATAAAATGAAGGTCAGCTACTACTCTTGCTGTCTCGGTGAAGAACAAAGAGAGAGAAATAGGAGAGAGAAAAATAACTTCAAGATCTTGATTGGAAGGTGATTCGAATCCTGATTGAGATGAAATTTTACACACGTGATCCTCTCATCAATCTCTAGTCATCTACTGGTTCAGATTTCAGATTTCCGCTTCGTTTGGTAATACCTTTCCAAACTCACTTCTTTGACAGCTGTAGTTTTTGGAAGTGATTTTATAGCAATTTCGCTTGATTGATATTGGTGATATTATTGTCATTTGAATATTTTGGGTAGAGCTGTGTATTCCCATTTTTGTGATAGTGGAGATTTTTTACTAGACTAGATCCCGTGGTTTTTCCCAATTTGAATTTTTCACGTAAAAAATCTTATTGTCCTATGCCTTTTATTTTTCCTGCATTTTATTATCACTGCTGGCATTATTACTTGGTGATTTGATTTATTCCTATTTTAAGTAGTACTTGGGGAAAGAGTAAGTTATCCTAGACTAACTCTGATATTGTGTGTCTGCACCGGTACCTCTTTCCCAACAGATAAAATGTGATAAAGTTGTTAATTTTGTGGGGGTCAAGAATTTTGTTAACATAGTTTGGGGATATCCAAAGGGACTCAGAATATTAGAATTAGAGGCAAATATATTTCAATTCACTGTTCTTGTTGAGAAAGATATGGATAGAATCGTCTTTGAGAACCCTTGGATTATGGATAATCAGATTTTGTTTCTAAAGGAATGGTTTAAAGTCAATCTGATTTTGGTTCTAAAGGAATGGTTTAACGGCATTGAGGAAGATGAAACCGCCTTCAACATTACTTCTTTATGGTTCTAGGTTTAGAATTTACCTGTCCATTGGTTATCTAAAGAAGTAGGGAGAAAGATTGCATTAGTTTTCCATGCAGCCAGAGATGTTCTTATAATAGAGGTAGGAGGGAAGGAGAATAGACATACTAAACTGCTGGTCATAGTTGATATAACTCAACCTTTAATGAGGGGTGCCACTGTTAAGACGGAAGGAAAGATAAAATGCATTAGCTTCAACTATGAGAAGTACCCTATATGTTAACTGCATCTCCTAACCGCATTATAGGTTAACTGCATGATTTGAGTTTTCCAATATTTCATATTATCTTTGAGGAATCGAGATGTTGGCAGCCTTATCCCTACCTCCAACTGGTTGGTATACATAGCCACTGTCCCTCAGGAGATGTGAAAGCCGATTCGTTTCTCCTGGCCCAACTAATATCTAAACTCTAGTGAAACGAATACTTCCTAACGAAATGAAGAGATCTCATTCAAGTCTATCATGGACAAATCTCGAGGAGTAAGGGGCTCTTCAACCCCCAAATCCCATTCGATCTCCACACCGAAGTTGTCATTGTATAAAACCTAGGAATCCATCTTAGATCCTTCCTTGATGTCCAAATCACTGTCTCCTCTCTCTTTAGATTCTTTTTTGGAAGTCTCTTCAACCTCTTCTACATCTTTTCATATCTCCCGTTTGTCTATAATGGCCTTCATCATTTTGATTAACTCGAGGTCAGGCCTTTATGCTTCAGCCGAATCCGATCTCACTATCTCCTGATGTATTTTTGCAACTCGGGCCATTCTTAAGAAACAAGTAAGGTGAAAATACTTACTATTTATTTCTGGTAGAAATGAAAATGGCGTGGGGGTGAGGTGTGGGACCCTTTCCTTGTCCTTTGCCTTGATACCCAAACACTCCCACCATCCTCATCCTACTTCCCTTCAAGTGTCCGTGATGGCTAATAGAAAATTGTCCTGTAACAAAATTTTAGCTAAATTTCAGCCAAAAATCAAGTATTTTATAAACCAATACATCACCAAGGTATTATCGATACATAATTCACTATAATTTCACATACTTAACCCATAAAAACAAATAAACAGATATTATTTGAATACAATTCAACACCATGAGACAATCAAGTTTTCACTTTTCAATCCCAAGATTGTCAAATGTGCCAGTTTTCTCATTTTTACCGGAACATGCCATCAACTGTCAAGTCTTCAATTTTCTTCTTGACATGTCATGTATCTTTAATATTTCCTTAGTAAATCTACAAGTAAATAATTTGAAATATCAACAAACAATACACCCTATTAATAGTGACATAAGAAAACAAAGTTAATAATCACAAACATCATCATCAACATGCGAAGTAGAGCAACATTGTCTGTGAGAACCCTTACTTAAAAATATAATATCCCCTAAATCACTTGCATTTCCCTTAGACTAAATCACTTATTACATGTCCTTGCATTGCATTCCATATGCATTATAACATTTCCCTTACATTGTATTTCATTACCTTTTATTTGAATTAAAAAATTTCCTTGACTTGGTATTATTTATTTCACCACATACTTTATGACCAAATATCCTTTTTATTATGGTTGGGACTTTATATGATAGTTTAGAGGTGTTAGTAAGACATTGAAAACATTTGGAGGATAGAAACATGATTTGGCAAAGATTAGAGGGAGAATGGCCAAGATTGAGACAAGTGGCCAAACCCTAGCCATTCAACCTTTTTGACCAAAGAATTAGAGGAAATTTAAACCAAACTTGGCTCCATTTTCTCTCCATATGGCCGGCCACCTTGAAGCTTCCAAGGGAAGAGAGAAAACTCTATTTTCATGTCTTTTAAAGCCTAGGTTGATCTTGAGCAAAAATCAAAAGTGAAGGATTTGAGTTAGTGGAGTGAACAACCTCTAGTGTGTGATTTCAAGCTTGGAGCTTTTGGATTGGTGGTTGTTTTGGGTGATTCAAGCTTCATATAAGAGAAGTATATGATCCTTAACTCTTGGTTTTATGGTATTATATCAAATATTTAAAGTTTTGATGGCAAACTAGGAGTTGTATGGATGATATTTGTGGTGAAATTTCTTGAACTAAACAAGTGCAGGTAGGGTTGATTGTTTAGCCTACCATGTGTTTGATTAATTGTTAAAACTTTGTTTATGGTTTTCTTGATGTATTAACATGATTTGGATCCTTTTAAAGTTAAGGATAACTCTTGGGATGCTGCTAAGTTAACTATAATTAAAGGATGGAAGTTGGTGATGCATATGAGCTTGTGGACTGTTTTCCTTTCTCTTGGCTGACCGGATTTGAAAGGGAGGTTTCTCCTGGACTTTTGTGGTTCTTTGCACCTTAATTAAGCCAAAGGAACTTGGCTAAATACTGGTTTAAGGTTTGGTGTGAGTTGAAATTGAAATGAAGCAAGTAAAGTGGTTGTTTTTGGGCAACTAGTGGACTGTTTTGATTCTTGTTATTGGCTAGACTGTTTTGGTTCACTTGATCATTTGGTGTGTTGCATTTAAGTTACAATGGTGCTGGATAACTTGATCCCCTGTATATGGACTCTAGAAGGTTGAATTGGGTGAATTTGAGCCAAAACAAGTGAAGTTGGCAAGAGGAAATAGAGTAATTTTTGTTAGGGTTTTGAGCTGATCAGAACCGAAACATCAGCCAACTTCCCCGGATCACTCGTATTGATAGGAGAGAAACTAGAGTCTGCATTTGGTACCGTTGGAAAGCCCTTCAAGTTTAGTTTCCAACGCCGCTAACGTAACCTGATTCTGACCTTCCTACAGTGAGATATGACCGTTTTTCCGAGACTGTGCGGGCGCGACTGTTTTACCCGCGAAAACCACTTAGAACTTGAATGAAATTTCTCTCTTGCTCAACTTTCTTGCACTCATTAAACTTGTTTTCTTATGATCTTTTACTGCATTTTAGGCCTAACTTGCATGGTGAATTAAGTAGATTTAACCACTCACTTGGTCACCTAATGAACCTACATTTGGGTTGTAATAAACCTAGATTGTTAACAATTTCACTCGTTGCCCTAGGATTGAAAAATGGAGGTGAACGTAACCAAGGAACTTGATGTTTGAACTTTGCATTTGCTTGACAGGTGAGTGTTCCATTGCCTATTACCTGTCTATGTGAAATATCTGAATACTTGAATTGTGACTGGTTGAGTTAAACATTGCTTTGACAAAATTGAGGCGAGCATGTACTTTATCATACTCGACCTCCTTCGATTTCACTGAGCCTCTGTGTACTGCTATTTTGAGATGTGATTTCTCTATGTTTGACTGTATGTGAGTTGTTTGAGTGATATCCCATCAACTACTATGATTGTTTGGGTATCCAACCTCATAGGTGAGTCGGTTGTATCGAACCAGCAAGGGCTTGGTCGAGAAAATTGATAAACCCTGAGAACTATTTACTGAATCTGGATCCTGTATACTCGAGTATTACCTACTTACTATTTATGGTGTTCGGGCCCGGTAAGGGGGTTGACTGGTGGACGGAAATTGGAGCAAGTGATGTTCTACAGACATGATATTCTTTGAATGCAAACGTTGACAGAGAGTCAACAGATTCTTGTTAGGATCAAGCTCAAGTGGATTTA
Source organism: Coffea arabica (assembly GCF_036785885.1). NCBI lineage: Eukaryota > Viridiplantae > Streptophyta > Magnoliopsida > Gentianales > Rubiaceae > Coffea > Coffea arabica. Next base: position 49,368,448 of record NC_092321.1, read on the forward strand.
CTTTTTGGAAGCCACCCATATCCTTGAATTGAACTGTGATTTAATTGTTATAGTTCAATACGGTGGTTACTTGTTTATATTACGCCTTTAATTGGCTATGTGCTTACATGTTTATTTGGAACCTCACTGAGTTTTAACTCACCCAACTTATTTTGTCTTCCTTAACAGAGCTGGGATGGAACTGTGGTCGAGAACTTTCATAACTTTCACTTTTGTTTTGAACTTGCGCTTTGGCTTGTATCCCTTTTGTTAGAAGACTTTACTTTTGCTTCTTGTAAGTTTGCCGCATATTATGTAAATTAAGTGTGGAGTGGTAAGTTTGACTTTTAGTCTTATATTTTGTGTATGGAAAGTGGCGTGGCATTTATATTTCCATTTTGATCTGTACCCTTTATGTCTGAGATATTTCACTAGTTATTTGGATTGCTAGTTCATTAGTCGACTGAACCCCAGCAAGAGTTGGGCAGACAGTCCACTGATACCTTAGGATTCGCCCTAGGGAGAGGTGGAGCTGTTACAGGTGGTATCAGAGCTTAGGTTTTGATTGGCCTGGGCATATTAGAAATTTTTGAATTTAAGATTACATTTGATCATTTTCCCTTAAGAGTACTTAAGTTTTATCTATAACTTGTGCAGGATGGACGAACCTAGTGGCCCTAGTAATAGTCAGGCTGATGAGCAGCACCGTGCTCCACTGCCGATGATTAGGTACCAGATCAGGCCCAGAGGAGCTACCATACACTGGAGTCCAGCTATCCGCCGTCGGCCTTGCGAGTGCCGCCATACTTACTCCTATCCTAACCCAGTAGTTTTGGCGTTTGTGGAGGAGAGGAAGGCGCTAGCGAAAAACAATGTTAGGCTTGAAGCTGAAGTGAATCAACTAAGGGAAACTATAAAGATGCAAGTCGCTCGGATTAAGGAACGTGAGAATGACATAGTGGAGGGTCAAGAAAGGACCGATGATCTCTGTGCACAACTTGGGGAGACCCAGGAGCGACTGGTCATTGGAACCATGAAAATGAGGACTAGAGCTGAATCGATCCTGAATATTTGTGATGACTTACTTGGGGACTTAAGCGATGAGGCTTCTAATACAGGAGGCGAGGCAGGAGCTGAATCTACCCAGGATGGGGGATCAACTAGTCCCGCGGCGGACTAAGTGTTTGCTGCTAGGTTACTATTTTGGATGATTTTTTACTATTGTACATAGAAAGGTTAGGGGATGTGTTGACTTGGTGGTTGTACAGCTTCTTTTTGACTCGGTGGTTGTGTGACATAACTTGATGAACTGTGCCTGTACTTTTGAGCCTCATGCTTGATACTTTTGGCCTTGTTGGCTTGTAAATAACTGATGTTAGTCTTTGGATGTATAATACTTTGACTTTGACTTTGACTTTGACCTTGATTTTATTTCGATTTGACATTTAACTGTTTTGTGTTTTCACTTGCCTATCGTGATTTCGACTTTATTTCCCTTTGACTTTCGATTACGCACAAGTACCTATTATATACCAATACTTGCTTACGCCATTAGTTATAATTCGTGGACCCTAGACTGGTGAGAAATAATAGAGGGTAGACGACAACGTGGCCGGGGCCGTGGGCATGGACCCAGGCAAGAAGAGGAATAAGGATCTGTGGCGAATCAGAACCAGGGACCTGGAGGTGAAAAAGGGGACCAGATAGCTACAGCTATCAACCGTATGACTGATTTGTTAGCTCGACTGGTTGACCAACAAGGTCAAGTGCCTGGTAATCAGCAAAAGGACCTTGAAGTAGGTGAAAATAGGGCCCTGGAATGGTTCCAAAAGTTTTCTCCTTCAAACTTTTTTGGAGGACCAGATCCCGAAATTGTCGAAAACTAGTTTGAAAAAATGGTGGATATATTTGCTGCATTACACTATATTGAGGAGAGGCAAGTGACTTTCGCCGTTTTCCAGTTGGAAGGTGTGGCCCGTTCCTGGTGGAACGTAGTAAGGGCAAAATGGGACAGGGAGCAAACTCCACGTACTTGGTTTAATTTCACTAGGAAATTTAACGGGAAATTCCTTCCACCCTTAATTCAGGAGAAAAGAAAGGATAAATTTATCAAACTACGCCAAGGCACTTCGAGTGTGGCGGAATATGAGACTCGGTTCACCAGACTCTCTAAATTTGCTCCGAAACTGGTGATTAATGAGTAGAAACGCATAAGGCGATTTGTACATGGGTTGTATGTGAAAATTCAAAAAGATTTAGTTGCAACCCAAATTGATACGTTTAAATATGCACTGGAGAAAGCTTAACGAGTGGAGTAGATTCGATTTCAAGTTCGGACCTTTCAAGCAAAGAGACGAGATGCATCTAGCAGTACCACCGGATGAGACGATCAGAATGTACTGCCTCCTAAGTTTGGAAGAGGTTTGGGTGGAGTTCGAATCCAAGGAGCATCAAGAGGAGCTCCATCAAGAGGGGCTCACAACGGAAGAGGACAACAGAAGACTGTCTCCCAAGGAGGTCCAGCACCTACTCCTCGAGGGAGCTGTGGATATTGTGGTAAGATGAACCATATCGAGGATACTTGTTGGCGAAAAATGAAGAAATGTCTTCGTTGCGGTAGTTCCAAACATCAGATCGCAGCCTGTCCTGTTAAACTCTGTGAAGGGAATGAGGGTGTGCAGCCAAAAAAGTTAACCTCTAAACAGCCTACTGCCAGTGGGAGTAGACTGAAAACCTTTGCTAGGGTTTTTGCCTTGGACCATCAGCGAGCCCCTGAATCATTCGAGGTAGTGGAATGTATGATCCCTGTATTTCACCGCTTAGCTAAGTTTTTAATTGACCCTGGGGCAACCCATTTTTTTGTGAATTCTGCCTTCAAGTGTGGTATTGATGTGAATCTCATTAAATTACCCTATGATTTGGAAGTTAGAACACCTACTAGGGATCAAAGTCTAATTACCAACATGGTTTACAAAAATTGTGAGATTTGGGTAGGAGAACGGAAGTTGGTAGTAGACTTGATAAATTTAGACCTCAAGGGGTATGACATGATTATAGGCATGGATTTGTTGGCTCGTTATAATACTCAACTGAATTACAAGACTAAGGTGGTGGAGTTCTGTATACCTGGAGAAGTAACTCTAAGATTGGATGTGAAAGGTAGATTAGTCTCGTCTACACTTGTTTCGGGAATTTGAGCCAAAAAATTATTGAATGAAAGGGTGCAGGGTTACTTAACCTTCTTAATTAATACCCCTGAAAATAAGGTAAGACTGGAGGATGTGTTAATAGTAAATGAATTTCCCAATGTTTTTCCTGACGAGTTGAAGTCGATGCCTTTTGGTTTAACAAATGCTCCGGCTACATTTATGGATTTGATGCATCGAGTTTTTAAACCTTATTTGGACCAATTTGTCGTGGTGTTCATAGATGATATCTTGGTATATTCTAAGACTCAAAATGATCATGAACGGCATTTGATAATAATTTTGTAAACTTTGAGAGAACACCAGTTATATGTCAAGTTTAGCAAGTGTGAGTTTTGGTTAGAACAGATTTCTTTTCTAGGGCATGTAAGATCTAAAAATGGCATTTCTGTGGATCCAGTGAAAGTAGAAGCCGTATCTGAGTGGAAGCAGCCAGAAACACCAACTGAGATCCGTAGTTTTCTAGATTTAGCCGGGTACTACTGTTGGTTCATCAAAAATTTCTCCAAATTAGCTGATCCTTTAACCGACCTGACGAAAAAACATGGTCAATTTGTTTAGAGTTCTAAATGTGAAACTAGTTTTCGAGAATTAAAGAAACGGTTAACTTCGGTGCCAGTCTTAACCTTATCAAATAGAAAGGACAGTTTCTCTGTATATACTGATGCTTCAAGAGAAGGATTGGGATGTGTTCTAATGCAAAATGGAAGTGTAATTGCCTATGCCTCTAGAAAATTAAAACCCCATGAGCGCAATTACCCAACTCATGATTTGGAATTGGCCGCTATAATTTTTACCCTAAAGAAATGGAGGCATTACTTATATGGAGTGACTTTTGAGGTTTATACCAATCATAAGAATTTGAAATATTTATTCTCTCAGAAGGAGCTAAACTTGAGACAGCATCGGTGGGTGGAATTTCTTGAGAATTATGACTATACAATTAACTACCACCCGGAGAAGGCCAATATTGTAGCTGATGTCTTAAGTCGGAAAGTTCCAGTAGTTGAGTTAATGGTCAAGAAATGAAATTTGTTGGAAAAAAATGAGTGAATGGAATCTACGGTTGGACCGACAGAGAGTGATCTTGGGGAATATCACGGTGAAATCAGATTTGTTGGGACTGAATTAGAGAAGCTCAGATGAATGACAGAATGGTACAAAAATGGGTAGAAAAAGTGCAAAAAAGGCAAATCTCAGACTTTAATGTAAGTTCCGATGGTATTTTGAAATTTCGGAATTGGATAGTGGTATCGCAAGATGAAGTGATAAAAAAAGAGATTTTGAAAGAGACGCATCGATTTAAGTATACAGTACATCTCGGAAACAGTAAAATGTATCAGGATTTGAGAAGACTGTATTGGTGGGATAAAATGAAGAAGAAAATTGCTCAATTTGTCTAAAAGTGTTTAGTATGCCAACAAGTGAAAGTTGAACATCAGAAACCCTCAGGTCTTCTACAGTCTCTTGAAATTCCTGAGTGGAAATGGGAATATATTATCTGGATTCGTATCAGGGTTACCCCGTACCCAAAAAGGTCATGATGCAGTTTGGGCAATAGTTGATAGGTTGACGAAGTCCGATCATTTTTTGCCTATAAATATGAGATATTCTTTGAAAAAATTGGCCCAACTGTACATGGATGAGATAATGAGATTGCATGGGATCCCTGTAAGTATTGTTTCTAACAGAGATCCATGGTTTGTGTCTTATTTCTGACAACAGTTACAAGGAGTCTTGGGGACCAAGTTGAACTTTAGTACTACTTATCATTTCCAAATTGATGGACGGTTAGAGAGAACCATTCAAATACTTGAGAATATGCTAAGAACTTGTATATTGGATTTTGGTGGAAGTTGGGGACAGTATTTGGCGTTAGTCGAATTTGCATACAATAATAGCTATCATTTCTTTATACAAATGGCACCGTACGAAGCTCTCTATGGAAGAAAGTGCCGATCACCAATATATTGGGATGAAGTAGGGGAAAGAAGGGTTTTAGACCCAATTATAGTACCATGGATCGAGGAAGCCTATGTGAAGGTGAAGGTGATACGTCAGAGGCTTCAGACAGCACAAAGTCGACAGAAGAATTATGCAGATAACCGACGAAAGAACCTGGAGTTTGAAATTGGGGACAAGGTATTTCTAAAGGTTACACCACTTCGAAATCTCACGGCAGGAAAAGAAAAGAAACTTCAACCGAGATATGTAAGACCTTTCAAAATTCTTCAACGAGTGGGGAATGTGGCATATCAGTTAGAGTTACCCGCGAGTCTATCCTGGATCCATGATGTATTTTACGTTTCTATGTTGAAAAAATATCATCCAAACCCCACCCATCTACTGAAGCCAGAAGAAATTGACCTTGAAGAATCTCTGACTTATGAAGAAAGGGCGGTATAGATTTTAGATCGAAAAGTAAAGAAATTAAGGACTAAACAGATACCCTTGGTAAAGGTTTTATGGAGAAATCATGAGGTAGAAGAAGTACTTGGGAAGTGGAGGAGGACATTCGCGCAAAGTATGCTGAGTTATTCAATGATCACGGTGAGAATTTGGAGAACGAAATTCTTTAAGAGGGAGAGAGTATGAGAACCCTCATTTAAAAATATAATTTCTCCTAAATCACTTGCATTTCCCTTAAACTAAATCACTTATAACATGTCCTTACCTTGCATTCTACATGCATTATAATATTTTCCTTGCATTGCATTTCATTACCTTTTACTTGAATTAAAATATTTCCTTGACTTGGTATTATTTATTTCACCACATACCCTATGACCAAGTATCCTTTTTATTGTGGTTGAGATTTTATATGACAGTTTAGGGGTGTTAGGAAGACATTGGAAACATTTGAAGGACAGAAACATGATTTGGCAAAGATTAGAGGGAGAATGGCCAAGATTGAGACAAGTGGCCAAACCCTAGCCATTCAACCTTTTTGACCAAAGAATTAGAGGAAATTTAAACCAAACTTGGCTCCATTTTCTCTCCATATGGCTAGCCACCTTGAAGCTTCAAAGGGAAGAGAGAAAACTCCATTTTCATTTCTTTTAAACCCTAGCTTGATCTTGAGCAAAAATCAAAAGTGAAGGACTTGAGTTAGTGGAGTGAACAACCTTCAACCCTAGTGTGTGATTTCAAGCTTGGAGCTTTTGTTTTGGTGGTTGTTTTAGGTGATTCAAGCTTCATATAAGAGAGGTATATGATCCTTAACTCTTGGTTTTATGGTGTTATATCAAATATTTAAAGTTTTAATGGCAAACTAGGAGTTGTATGGATGATATTTGTGGTAAAATTTCTTGAACTAAACAAGTGGAGGTAGGGTTGGTTGTTTAGCCTACCATGCGTTTGATTAATTGTTAAAACTTTGTTTATGATTTTCTTGATGTATTAACATGATTTGGATCCTTTTAAAGTTAAGGATAACTCTTGGAATGTTGCTAAGTTAACTATAATTAAAGGGTTGAAGTTGGTGATGCATGTGAGCTTGTGGACTATTTTCCTTTCTCTTGGCTGACCGGATTTGAAAGGGAGGTTTCTCCTTGACTTTTGTGGTTCTTTGCACCTTAATTAAGCCTAAGGAACTTGGCTAAACACTGGTTTAAGGTTTGGTGTGAGTTGAAATGGAAATGAAGGAAGTAAAGTGGTTGTTTTTGGGCAACTAATCGACTGTTTTGATTCTTGTTATTGGCTAGACTGTTTTGGTTCACTTGATCATTTGGTGTGTTGTATTTAAGATACAATGAAGCTAGATAACTTGATCCCCTGTATATGGACTCTAGGAGGTTGAATTGGGTGAATTTGAGCCAAAACAAGTGAAGTTGGCAAGAGGAAATAGAGTAATTTTTGTTAGGGTTTTGAGCTGATCAGAATCGAAAAATCAGCCAATTTCCCCGGATCACTGGTATTGACAGGAGAGGAACTAGAGTTTGGATTTGATACCATTGGAAATCCCTTCGAGTCTAGTTTCCAACGCCGTTAACGGAACCTGATTCTGACCTTCCTACAGTGAGATATGACCGTTTTCCCGAGATTGTGCGGGCGCAACTGCTTTACCCGCGAAGACCACTTTGAACTTGAATGAAATTTCTCTCTTGCTCAACTTTCTTGCATTTATCAAAGTTGTTTTCTTATGATCTTTTACTGCATTTTGGGCCTAAATTGTATGGTGAATTGAGTAGATTTAACCACTCACTTGGTCACCTAATGAACCTACATTTGGGTTGGAATGAACCTAGATTGTTAACGATTTCACTTGTTGCCCTAGAATTGGGAAACAGAGGTGAACGTAATCAAGGAACTTGATGTTTGAACTCTGCATTTGCTTGACAGGTGAGTGTTCCATTACCTGTTACCTGTCTATGTGAAATATCTGAATACTGGAATTGTGACTGGTTGAGTTAAACATTGCTTTGACAAAATTAAGGCGAGCATGTACTTTATCATACTTGACCTCCTTCGATTTCACTGAGGCCCTGTATACTGCTATTTTGAGATGTTATTTTTCTATATTTGACTGTATGTGAGTTGTTTGGGTGATATCCCATCAACTACTGTGACTGTTTGGGTATCCAACCTCATATGTGAGTCGATTGTATCGAGCCAACAAGGTTTGGTCGAGAAAATCGATAAACACTGTTTACTGAATCTGGATCCGGTATTCGAGTATTGCCTACTTACTGTTTGTGGTGTTCGGGCCCGGTAAGGGGGTTGACTGGTGGACAGAAATTGGAGTAAGTGGTGTTCTACGGATATTATATTCTTTGAATGCAAACATTGACGAAGAGTCAACGGATTCTTGTTAGGATCAAGCTCAAGTGGATTTGGCTTTTGGAAGCCACTCGTATCCTTGAATTGAACTGTGATTTAATTGTTATAGTTTAATACGGTGGCTACTTGTTTATATTACGTCTTTAATTGGCTATGTGCTTACATGTTTATTTGAAATCTCACTGAGTTTTAATTCACCTCACTCCTTTTGTCTTCCTTAACAGAGTTGAGATGGAACTGTGGTCGAGAACTTTCATAGCTTTCACTTTTATTTTGAACTTGCGCTTTGGCTTGTATCCTTTTTGTTAGAAGACTTTACTTTTGCCACTTGTTAACTTGAATTTGTAAGTTTGCCGCATATTATGTAAATTAAGTGTGGAGTGGTAAGTTTGACTTTTAGCCTTATATTTTAAGTATGGAAAGTGGCGTGGCGTTTATATTTCCATTTTGATCTGTACCCTTTATTTCGGAGATATTTCATTAGTTATTTTGGGTTGCTAATTCATTAGTCGACTGAGCTCCGGCGAGAGTTGGGCAGGCAGTCCACTTATACCTTAGGGTTCGCCCTAGAAAGAGGTGGGGCTGTCACATTGTCAAATTTTTAAACTTATTCTATAACATAATCAACATCATCCTCTTCATCAAACAAAGCAGTATATGAACTCCTTTCTAAAGTAGAGCAAGTAGCTGCCAAAATATAAAGAAGTAATCATAAATTTAATAAATAAAAAATACTAAAAAGTTGTACAACTTCAAAATTAGAAATGAAACTTTTATTTACCATTGACTTCATTCCATGACCAAGTAAGAGTACACATCACTACTTTGAGATATTGTGGTGAAGTCTAGATCAATAAGGACTCATTCATCGCCATAAATGGTCGAAAAATACCACTCAATCAATTTCATTTTATATCTCGGATCTAAAACTATAGTAATACCAAGTATCACATTACAATATTCCTAATGCTTTTTTGTATTTTGACATCATCTTTTCAGCCATCACTCTTATTAAAGAATTTGGACTTTTTATTTATTGAGCCAATGATACCTTGATATTGAGTATCAGAGAACATTTCAGTTGCTTGATAAAACAATTTTAACTTCTCACAAACTTCATTATAGACTACTTAACACTCATCAGTTGCAAATAAGTGTAGTGTTTCCCTTGTATTTAACCAATAAAAATACATCTTTATAAATTGTAGCTATTTACAACATCAAAGGGTGGAATTCCATTTGGTTTTACAATCTAAGCACAATTGTTTTAGTACAAAAAAATGCATAATTGACTACTAGTTTCTTCAAAATTTACAACCCTAGCAGTAGAAGTAGTCCAATACGCAACACTAGCACGAATTCTCTCAGTAGCACTCGATATCATTTCTAATCCATCTTTCACAATTAAATTTAGAATATGAGCAGCATAATGCATTTGAAGTACCAAACCATCCATGATCAAATTATTCAAAATTAACTTATCCAACAAACAGCCAATCATAGCATCATTGGTGTAGCAAAATTATCTAAAGTAATTATAGGATCAACAATCCAATCCATCAAAGAAGGAAGCAGTATATCACTCAACATATCTTTGGTATAAGGCGCTAGAACATAAACATACCCAAATATTAGAAGACAAACATAATTTTCTTATGTATAACATCAATTAGTATAATTTAAGTTTTGAAATTTTGGAAAACATACCTCAATATTTGACTCTGTAAGATTCAAGAGGCATCAATGTAATGTGCAGTAATGGACATGAAACCTTTCTTAGTGTTGTTAGAAGTCCATATATTAGTTATAATTGCAACCCTACTTTTGAGATTTTTCAAAAAATTACAATTCTTCAATTTTTGCAATTCATAGATCTTTATGATATCTCTTTTGATTATATTTCTTGAAACCATTTTAAAACATGGTTGCAAACTATTAACAAATTTTTGAAAGCTGATATGATAGATAATGGATACTCATACAATACAATTGCAGTTGCAAGCTCATTGTGTGAATGTTGTTGATCAAAGACATGATTGTGCAATTCTTGATTTCATCATCTTACTATCACTCCGAAGTAACATTTGCAAGCTCTATTTGTAGCTTTTTGTTTTACAATACTTGTACACACCCAAATAAACATCATCATCACCTACTTCTCTAACAAAATGAGCCCACACTTTTTATTTCAATTTCCTTTTACCCCTTACAACTTCAAATTCTTCTTCTGCTTGATCTTCTAAACCAGTTGGCTCATCAATGATTATTTGTAGAGTTAGTGAATTAATCCCTTGTTCGAACAAATTCACCATATTGGAAATTCTACAAAATAAATAATTTAAGTTTAAGAAATAGTAATACCAACACAACTAACCATTTAGCAAACAGGACATTTTGATTGAAAAGTTAGGAACCACTCCTAAGACTTAAATTTGCTCAATGTAAAAGGAATTTTTACATGAATTCATGTCCAAACATGGCTACCGCTTGCACTAAAGAAATTACAAAGATTTCGACACAAATTTACATGAACCTACACATGAACTTGCAATGGACATGCCAAACCAATAATGGGGATGGTGGGGAATTTTCTCTAATTTAGATAATTTTTTTTAATTGTTTACATGTATAAGAAAAAAGCATACTCCATGGCAAAAATGAACTAAATTAAAAAATGAAACTCGATAAGTACACATTATATTTTGGCTGTGCTTAGCATATTTGACCTTGTCTAAGTTATCAACTTGGCTAGGATTGAAGGCCTGATAGTATCATAGATTTTATTTTATTAGTCCAATCAGTATTGCCAAAGAAATTATCAAGTTTGAGTAACGAACATATGCCCACAGATAGTGATAGCAACTTGTGAAACAGGTGTAGATAAGAAATAGAAAATATGGGTCATAATTTCATAAATTGGAGTACAAAGATTTCAAGCATTATATGTTGCGTATCACTTACATTAAATAAATTACAGCCAACATGGAATTTCAAGAATATTCAAATGATGTGTAGTTCAAGAATCACATCTTTAGCTTGGAAAGATTAAGCAATTGAAGGTTCCAAGCTCCAGTGGCACTCTGATAGTAGAGGAAAGCATCATTGACAAGATCAAATGAAGAGCGGACGGGCTAAAGTGGTTGTCGATCAATGGACAATGACTCGAGGGTAGGCTAGTGGCAAATTATTGGACTAGAAAAGGGAGAGAAGAAAAGAAGGACCAAGAGAATTAGGATTTAGGGTAAGGGACTATAAGTTGTCTCATGTCTAAAGATTGAAATTTTGATTAATGGAGGGGTGATCGATGGACTAGCATCTCCTAGCAGCAAGCGGCAAATAAGAAGAAGACTAGAGAAGGGAAGGAAAGTGACAGGTGTCGAGCCTGTGCAATAATAATTACCTACTCAAGAAAAATACAAATAGGAGTGAGTAGGGTCGAATCCACAGGGACTGGGGATGTGACGGCCCCACCTCCTCCTAAGGCGAACCAAAGGGTCGGCGGACCGCCTGCCCAACTCTCTCCAGGACTACGGATCAAATCATTCATAAACCTTACCAAACGGTCCAAAGAATTTCGGAAAAATGAATCATCGGAAAGTGCAAAGGACCGCGGCCACATCAAAATCTGACCAAATTTTTTTCTTCCACGTTCAAGGTTCGCACACGCTTGATTTCCCCAATGGATACAAGAAAGTTCACATAACCATAGAAACGTACAATCTCAAACAAATATGCTTGAAATACATGATTACACACTTATATACATATATACATCAGAGTCTTCAACAAATTAATTTGAAATACAAGCCATAGTAACCATACGTATACAAAAGACAATTAGGGTTTCGGTTACAGAGGAGTATGATCAAAAGAAGGTCTACACTAGCTCGACTCTTTCTTTAAAAATCATAACTCTCAAAATATTAAACCCTGTAAGGAAAACAAGGATAACGGGAACGGTGTGAGAACCCTCACTTTAAAACACAATTTCCCCAAAATAATTGCCTTACCCTAGGATCTAAATCACTTATTATATGCCCTTGCATTATATTCTACATGTGTTACAACATTTCCCATGCATTACATTTCATTTCCTTTTACTTGAAGTAAACCATTTTCTTGAGTTGGTTTTAAATAATTCACCACTTGCATTTTTCTAAGTGTTCTTTTATTTGTGGTAGGGACTTTATATGAGGGATTAGAGGTGTTAAATAAGTATTGGTACATTTGGAAGGGTTGAAACATCATTAGTCAAAGAATTAAGAGAAGTTTTGGACAAGAAGTGGGCTATGTGGCAAAACCCTAGCCAAGTATTCTGTTTGACCAAAGGTTAGAAGACAATTTAAACTAAGCTTAGCCTTTTCTTTTCTCCTTGTGGCCGAACTCCTTGAGGCTTGTCAAGGAAGAGAGAGAACTCCATATTCTTGCTTTCTAACCCTAGTTGATCAAGAGCAAAAACCAAAAGAGAAAGATCTTGAGTTAGTGAGAAACTTTCCTCCAACCCTAGTGCTTGATTCAAGCTTGAAGCTTTCATTTTGGTGGATTGATTTGGTGGTTCAAGCTTCTTACAAGAGAGGTGAATATTCTTTAAATGATAGTTTTATGGTGTTTTATCATGTACTTTAAGTTTTAATGGCAAGCTACAAGTTGTTTTGGTTGAGATTTGAGGTTAATCTCTTGAATTAAACAAGTAGTAGTTGAGTTAGTTAGTATGCCTACCAAGTGTTTAATGAAATGTTTGAACCTTGTTTATGGTTATTTATGAAGTATTAACATGTTTTAAATCTCTTTTGAGTTAGATTTAACACTTGATATGTTGTTTAAGTGAAAATCATTAGAGGATGAAGGTTGGATGGATAGAGGAAATTGTGCACTGTTTTCATCTCCTTGGCTGACCAGTATGAGAAGGAAGGATTTCTTCTTGATCTTTGTGGTTTCATTGTACCCTAATCAAGCCTAATAAACATGGCTAGACATTGGTTAAACTCATGTATGAGTTGGAATGAAATTTGAGCAAGTAAAGTGGTGGTTTGGTCTATAGTGGACTGGTTTGGTTTTCTTGATGGCTAGACTGCTATGGATATTCTTAATCATGTTTATGTGTTACATTTTGAAATCCAATGGTCGTGGGTGATGTGACTCCCTGTATATGAACTTTTGAGGACTGATTTGGGTGAATTTGAATCAAAACAATGAAGATAGCACCTAGAACTAATGTAGTTTTGCTTGAGGTTAGGGCTGATCCAGAGTTGGAAAATCAGCCGACTTGTCTGAGCTACTGATACTGATAGGAGACAATCCAGAGTGTGGATTGGTACCGTTGGAAAGCCCTTCGAGTCTAGTTTCCAACGCCACTGACGGCACCAAATTCCGACCTTCCTACAGTGAGATATAGCCGTTTTTCCAAAACTGCGCGGGCACGACTGTTTTACCCGTGAAGAACCTTTTTAGCTCGAATGAAACTTTTCTTTTGCCGACTTTTATGCACTTATTAAACTTGTTTTTTCATGAACTTTTACTGCATTTTGGACAAAATTTGCATGATGAATTGAATGGCTTTAACCACTCACTTGGTCTCTTAATGAGCCTACAATTGAGTGGGAAATGAACCTAATTTGTTAACGATTTCACTCATTGCCCCAGGATTGAGAAACGAATGTGGTCGTAACCAAGATACTTGACGTTTGACTACTACATTGCTTGACAGGTGAGTGTTCCACTACCTGTTACCTGCTTATGTGAAATATCTGAATACTTGATTTACGACTATTTGAGCCAAATCTTATTTTGATAAAAATGGAGGCGAGCGTGTACTTTATCGCACTCGACCTCCCTTATTTTCCACTGAGCCTCTGTATACTGTTATTATGAGATGTAATTTCTCTATATATGACTGTACTTGAGTTGTTTAGGTGATACCCCATCAACTACTGCTACTGTTTGGGTACCAACCTCATAGGTGAGTCGGTTCTATCGAGCCAGTAAGGGCTTGGTCGAGAAGGCCGATAAATCTTGGGAACTGTCTATTGAACACTGGAAACCGGTATACTCGAGTATTACCTAACTACTGTTTATGGAGTGCGGGTCCGGTAGGGGGTTGACTGGTGGATGGAAATGGGAGAAAGTGGTGTTCTACGGACTTTATATTCTTTAAATACAAACGTTGACGGAGAGTCAACAGGCCTCGGTATGATCAAGCTCAAGGGGATTTGGCTTTTGGAAGCCACCCGTATCCTTGAATGGAACTGTGATTAAATTGTTATTGTACTATACGGTATTTACTTGGTTATTTTATGTTCTTATTTGGCTATGTGCTTACTTGTTTACTTGGAATCTCGTTGAGCTTTAGTTCATCCCACTCCCTTTGTTTTCCTTAACAGATTGGGGATGGACTAACGGTCAAGAGCTTTCTTAGCTTTATTTTGCTTGAACTTGTAACCTTTTGTTAAGATGACTTTACTTTTGACTCTTGTAAGTTTGAATTCATAAGTTCGACTTATGTTATGTAATTATAGTATGGAGTGGTAAGTGTGACTTTTACCTTGACATTTTAAGTTTGGAAAGTTGGCTTGAAGATTATGTGCCATTAGGGTTTGTACGCTTTAATTTGAAGTTATTTCATTGGTTATCTTGAGTTGCTAGTTCTTTGATCGACTGAGTCCCAACGAGAGTTGGGCAGGTAGTCTGCTGATACCCTAGGGTTTGCCTTAGGGAGAGGTGAGGCTGTCACAAACGGGGTGAGCTTACGCTCAAGGAGGTACCACAAGTACAAGTAGTCAAGAATCATGGCATTTCACTTCTAAGACACATATACACAACATATAAGGAAATGAACAAACACCTCAAATAGAAAGGATATAGGTGGCTCTCAGGAACCAAAATTTCCATTGCAGTACTTGATCCCAACTCGTTGACGCTCCGTCAATGTTTGAAGAAACAAACATGACTGTAGACCCCACTTGACATCAAATTCCGTCCATCGAACAAACCTCTTGCCGGGCCCGAACGCCACACACAGAACAGATGTGGTAATACTCGAATATACCAAAAATTCAGAGTCTCCAATACCTAAAGATTTCCCAAAAACAGACTACCATGGTTTGTTATCTAATCGACCAGGTCCTTGTTGGCTCGACTCGAGTAACTAGCCACAGGATTTGAGCTCAAAGGTCACAGAAGGGTCGTTGGATACAAGCCTCCAAATGACATCAGAATAGACACAAATAATAGATTCAAATTCACACAGTAAACGATCACATAGGCAAGAGAACGAGTGTGATAAAGTACGCCCTCGTCTCATTCAGAATAAACATAGTTCATAGTCATTCAAGTCACAGATTTCAAGTACAAATAAATCAATTAAGCAACAAATCAGGGGAGTGGTAAACTCACCAGTTCAAGCAAAAATAACTTTAAAAGTTTCCTCCCAAAAGATGGCTTTGGTCATTGTCACGTCCTAATAACAACCAAGATAAAACAATTATGATTTCCCCATCCACGAACCCAGGAAACAGAATGCACAAATGAGACTCGACTACAAGTCATAGGCCGAGTCAAGTTAACTATTAGGGCAAAGAAATAATAATGTGGATTTGGAGTAAAAAGGTAGCGATTGGTGTTAAAAACATGAACAACCTTAAAACCTTTCGCTCAAGTCGCGAGTACATCCAACTAGCACTCGAGTGAAAATTTGGGCAGCACGCCCTTTGTATTTACCTATTTTTTAGCCATTTATGACTTCATTATTTTTCTCAATTCAGCCCCAAAATCACACATAAATAATCTTACCACAATAACCTTTCATTAGGCTCAATGTCATTCAATTACAAAACAATGCAAGCAATGTGACCGGAACTAATGTTCAAGACAAATAACAAAATAACAGATTTGACGTCTTTTGGCATTTCGGTCACAGCCGAAACTACATTTATCGGATTGGAGTACAATTTATACCGTTTCGAAGCTAAGACAGAGAACTACATTTCTTATGAAGACATCAACATCCAATTCGTGCATTTTCATTTTCAAAAGGTGACATCTCAGGAGAAAATAGAAAACTGTCTGTAAAACAGTACATTTGGCAGTCAAGGGTATTTTTGTCATTTCACATGATATAGTGCTCCGATTGACCTTTGACTTTGACTTTGACTTTATTGGCCTTTAACTGCTTGCATTTTCACTCGCTTATCATGACTCCGATTCCATTTTTTACTTGACTTTTAAATATGAATAAGCATCTATTGTATACCCATACTTGCTTACCCTGTTAGTTATTATATGTGGGCCTTAGACCAGTGAGTAATAATGGAGACTAGAGGACAATGTAGTCGGGGCCGTGGGCATGGATCCAGGCAGGTTCAGGACCAAGAGGAGAAATAGGGGTCGGTAGCAAATCAGAACCAGGGACCCAGAGTTGAAGGAGGGGACCAAGTAGCTACGGCTATCAATCGTATGACTGATTTACTGGCCCGTTTGGTTGACCAGTAAGGTCAAGTACCTGGTAACCAACAAAGGGACCCTGAGGTTGCTGAAGATAGAGCCCTGGAACGTTTCCAAAAGTTCGCTCCTCCAAAATTTCTTGGGGGACCCGATCCGGAAGTTGCCGAGAACTGGTTTGAACGAATGGAGGATATATTCGCTGCGTTACATTACACTGAGGAGAGGCAAGTAACTTTTGCCATTTTCCAATTAGAAGGTGTGGCCCGTTCCTGGTGGAACGTAGTAAGAGCCAAGTGGGAAAGAGAGCAAATCCCACGTACTTGGTTAAACTTCACCAGGGAATTCAATGAGAAGTTTCTTCCGCCCTTAATTCAGGAGAAAAGGGAGGACGAGTTTATCAAACTGTGCCAAGGCACTTCAAGTGTGGCGGAATATGAGACACAATTCACCCGACTCTCCAAGTTTGCTCCAGAATTGGTAGTTAATGAGCAAAAGCGCATAAGGCGATTTATACAAGGTTTGAATGTGAAAATTCAAAAGAATCTAACCGCTGCTCAAATCGATACCTTTAAAGATGCTCTTGACAAAGCTCAGCGAGTGGAGCAGGCTCGACTTTAAGTTCGGACCTTTCAAACCAAGAAACGTGGTGCATCTAGTAGTGCTCCTGGGTGAGGTGATCAGAATGTACCACCTTCTAAGTTTGAAAGAGGTGCGGGTGGAGTCCGAATTGCTGGGGCACCAAAAGGAGGAGCTCCATCTAGAGGGACTCAAAGTGGAAAAGGACAAGGGCAACATAGGACCATCTCCCAAGGAGTTCCTACACCCACTCCTAGCCCAAACTGTGGATATTGTGGTAGGAAAAATCATACCGAGGATGCTTGTTGGCGAAAATTGAAGAAATGTCTCCGTTGTGGAAGTTCTGAACATCAAATCGCCACTTGTCCTGTTAAGAACCGTGAAGGAAACGAGGGTGCACAGCCGGAGAAGTCAAACCCTAAGCAACCTACCGCCAGTGGAAATAAATCTAAAACCTCTGCTAGGGTTTTTGCTTTGGACCACCAGCAAGTTCCTGAATCATCAGAAGTAGTGGAAGGTACGATCCCTGTATTCCACCGCTTAGCTAAGCTTTTAATTGACCCTGAGGCAACCCATTCTTTTGTGAATCCTGCCTTTATGTGTGGCATTGTTGTGAATCCTGTTAAATTGCCCTACGACTTAGAAGTAAAAACACCTACTAGGGATCAAAACTTAATTACCAATATGATTTATAAAAATTGCGATATTTGGGTAGGAGAACGGAAGTTGATGGGAGACTTGATAAGTTTAGACCTTAAGGGGTACGACGTGATTATAGGCATGGATTTGTTGGCGCGTTATAATGCTCAATTGAACTGTAAAATTAAGGTGGTGGAATTCTTTATATCCGGAGAGGCAACTCTAAGACTGGATATGAGAGGTAGGTTAGCCTCGTCTGCACTTGTTTCGGGAATTCGAGCTAGAAAGTTATTGAGTAAAGGGGCGCAGGGTTACTTAGCCTTCTTAATTAATACTCCTAGAGATAAGGTGAAACTGGAGGATGTTTTAGTAGTGAATGAATTTCCTGATGTCTTTCCCGACGAGTTGAAATCGATGCCACTAGAGAGGAAAATAGAATTTAAGATCGATTTGGTGCCTGAAACTGCTCCTATTGCAAAAATACCATACCGAATGGCCCATGCCGAATTTAAGGAATTGAAACTGCAGTTACAAGATCTGTTAGAGCGAGGGTTTATTCGAGAAAGTGAGTCACCGTGGGGAGCGCCTGTGTTATTTGTTAAAAAGAATGATGGTAGTTTGAGGCTGTGTATTGACTATCATGGCTTAAATGATGTTACGGTGAAAAATAAATACCCTTTGCCACACATTGATGAGTTGTTTGACCAGTTGCAAGGAGCAGTGATTTTCTCTAAGTTGGACTTGATGCAAGGCTATTATCAGCTACGAATTAGGCAGGAAGATATACCTAAAACTGCTTTTAATTTCAGATATGGACATTTTGAGTTCGTCGTGATGCCTTTTGGTTTAACAAATGCTCCTGCCGCATTTATGGATTTGATGCATCGAGTCTTTAAACCCTACTTGGATCAATTTGGCGTAGTGTTTATCGATGATATTTTGGTGTATTCTAAGACTCGAAAGGATCACGAACGGCATTTGAAGATAGTTTTGCAAAATTTAAGAGAACATCAGTTATATGCCAAGTTTAGCAAGTGCGAGTTTTGGTTGGAACAAATCTCTTTTCTGGGGCATATAGTAACTAAAGATGGCATTTCTGTGGATCCAATAAAAGAAGAGACTGTATCTCAGTGGAAACGACCGGAAACCCCAACTAAGGTCCATAGTTTCCTAGGTTTAGCTGGGTATTACCGTCGGTTCATCAAAGATTTCTCCAAGTTAGCCGGTCATTAACTGACCTGACCAAATAGTATGGTCAATTTGTCTGGGATTCTAAGTGTGAAGCTAGTTTTCGGGAGTTAAAGAAACGGTTAACGTCGGCACTTGTTTTAGTTTTACCAAATGGAAGAGATAGCTTCACTGTGTATACGGATGTCTTAAGGGAAGGTTTGGGATGTGTTCTAATGTAGAATGAGAGTGTGATTGCCTATGCCTCTAGAAAGTTAAAACCCCATAAGTGAAATTACCCGACTCATGATTTGGAGTTGGCTGCTGTAGTTTTTGCACTAAAGAAGTGGAGGCATTACTTGTATGGGGTGACTTTTGAGGTGTATACTGACCATAAGAGATTGAAATACCTTTTCTCTCAGAAGGAGCTAAATTTAAGACAGCGTCGATGGGTGGAATTTCTTGAGAATTATGACTGTACAATTAACTACCACCCAGACAAAGCCAACGTCGTAGCGGATGCCTTAAGTCGAAAAGTGCAAATAGCTGGATTAATGGTTAAGGAATGGAATTTGCTGGAAGAGATGAGTGAATGGAACCCACGATTAGACCGACAGAGGGTGATTTTATGCAATATTACGGTAAGATCTGATTTGTTGGATCGAATTAAAAAAGCTCAAAAGAATGACCAGATGATGCAAAAGTGGACAGAAAAAGTGCAAAAAGGGGAGATACAAGACTTTAATATGAGTTCCGAGGGTATCTTGAAATTTCGTGATCGGATAGTAGTACTGCAAGATGAAGTGATAAAAGGGGATATTTTGGAAGAGACACATCGATCCAAGTATACAGTGCATTCTGGAAGTAGTAAAATGTACGGAGATTTGAGAAGGCTGTATTGGTGGGATCAAATGAAGAAGAAAATTGCTCAGTTTGTCCAAAAATGTTTAGTATGCCAACAAGTGAAAACTGAACATCAAAAGCCCTCAGGTCTTCTACAACCTCTGGAAATCCCTGAATAGAAATGGGAACATATTACTATGGATTTTGTATCAGAGTTATCCCATACCCAGAAAGGTCATGACGCCGTTTGGGCAATAGTAGACAGGTTGATCAAATCTGCTCATTTCTTACCTATAAATATGAGATACTCTTTGGAGAAATTGACCCAACTGTATATGGACGAGATAGTGAGATTGCATGGGATCCCCGTAAGTATTGTTTCTGATAGAGACCCGCGGTTTGTGTCCCGTTTCTGCAACAATTACAAGGAGTCTTGGGGACCAAGTTGAACTTTAGTACAACCTATCATCCCCAAACTGATGGACAGTCGGAGAGAACTATTCAAACACTTGAAGACATGTTGAGGACCTGTATTTTGGATTTTGGTAGAAGTTGGGGACAATACATGGCTTTAGTTGAATTCGCATATAATAATAGTTACCATTCTTCCATACAAATGACACCGTATGAAGCTCTCTATGGAAGGAAATGCCGATCACCAATATTTTGGGATGAAGTAGGGGAAAGAAGGGTTTTAGACCCAGTTGCAGTACCATGGATCGAGAATGCGTATGAGAAGGTGAAAGTGATACGTCAGAGGCTTCAGACAGCTCAAAGTCGACAGAAAGTTATGCTGATAATCGACGAAAGGACTTGGAGTTTGAGGTTGGGGACAAGGTATTCTTAAAGGTTACACCACTTTGAAGTCTCACGGCAGGAAAAGGAAAGAAGCTTCAACCGAGATACGTGAGACCATTCAAAATTCTCCAACGAGTTGGAAATGTAGCATATCGATTGGAGTTACCGACAAGTCTATCCAAAGTTCATAACGTATTTTACGTGTCCATGTTGAAAAAGTATCATCCAGATCCCACTCATGTACTGAAGCCAGAAGAAATTGACATTGACGAATCTCTAACTTATGAAGAAAGACCGGTACGGATCTTAGATCGAAAGGTGAAGGAATTGAGAACTAAATAGATACCCTTAGTTAAAGTTTTGTGGAGGAATCATGAGGCGGAGGAAGCTACTTGGGAAGTGGAAGAGGACATTCGCGCCAAGTACCCTGAACTATTCAGTTATCAAGGTGAGAATTTCGAAGACGAAATTCTTTAAAGGGAAGAGAGTGTGAGAACTCTCACTTTAAAACACAATTTCCCCAAAATACTTGCCTTACCCTAGGATCTAAATCACTTATTATATGCCCTTGCATTATATTCTACATGTGTTACAACATTTCCCATGCATTACATTTCATTTCCTTTTACTTGAAGTAAAACATTTTCTTGAGTTGGTTTTAAATAATTCACCACTTGCATTTTTCTAAGTGCTCTTTTATTTGTGGTAGGGACTTTATATAAGGGATTAGAGGTGTTAAATAAGTATTGGTACATTTGGAAGGGTTGAAACATCATTAGTCAAAGAATTAAGAGAAGTTTTGGACAAGAAGTGGGCTATGTGGCAAAACCCTAGCCAAGTATTCTGTTTGACCAAAGGTTAGAAGACAATTTAAACTAAGCTTAGCCTTTTCTTTTCTCCTTGTGGCCGAACTCCTTGAGGCTTGTCAAGGAAGAGAGAGAACTCCATATTCTTGCTTTCTAACCCTAGTTGATCAAGAGCAAAAACCAAAAGAGAAAGATCTTGAGTTAGTGAGAAACTTTCCTCCAACCCTAGTGCTTGATTCAAGCTTGAAGCTTTCATTTTGGTGGATTGATTTGGTGGTTCAAGCTTCTTACAAGAGAGGTAATATTCTTTAAATGATAGTTTTATGGTATTTTATCATGTACTTTAAGTTTTAATGGCAAGCTACAAGTTGTTTTGGTTGAGATTTGGGGTTAATCTCTTGAATTAAACAAGTAGTAGTTGAGTTAGTTAGTATGCCTACCAAGTATTTGATGAAATGTTTGAACCTTGGTCAAGGTTTTTTATAAAGTATTAACATGTTTTAAACGTCTTTTGAGTTAGATTTAACACTTGATATGTTGTTTAAGTGAAAATCATTAGAGGATGAAGGTTGGATGAATAGAGGAAATTGTGGACTGTTTTCATCTCCTTGGCTGACCGGTATGAGAAGGAAGGATTTCTTCTTGATCTTTGTGGTTTCATTGTACCCTAATCAAGCCTAATAAACATGGCTAGACATTGGTTAAACTCATGTATGAGTTGGAATGAAATTTGAGCAAGTAAAGTGGTGGTTTGGTCTATAGTGGACTGGTTTGGTTTTCTTGATGGCTAGACTGCTATGGATATTCTTAATCATGTTTATGTGTTACATTTTGAAATCCAATGGTCGTAGGTGATGTGACTCCCTGTATATGAACTTTTGAGGACTGATTTGGGTGAATTTGAATCAAAACAAATGAAGATAGCACCTAGAACTAATGTAGTTTTGCTTGAGGTTAGGGCTGATCCAGGGTTGGAAAATCAGCCGACTTGTCTGAGCTACTGATACTGATAGGAGATGATCCAGAGTGTGAATTTGTTACCGTTGGAAAGCGCTTCGAGTCTAGTTTCCAACGCCACTGACGACACCAAATTCTGACCTTCCTACAGTGAGATATAGCCATTTTCCCAAAACTGCGCGGGCGCGACTATTTTACCTATGAAGAATCTTTTTAGCTCGAATGAAACTTTTCTTTTGCCAACTTTCATGCACTTATTAAACTTGTTTTCTCATGAACTTTTACTGCATTTTGGACCAAATTTGCATGATGAATTGAATGGCTTTAACCACTCACTTGGTCTCTTAATAAGCCTACAATTGAGTGGGAAATGAACCTAATTTGTTAACGATTTCACTTGTTGCCCTAGGATTGGGAAACGAAGGTGGTCGTAACCAAGATACTTGACGTTTAAACTACTACATTGCTTGACAGGTGAGTGTTCCACTACTTGCTACTTGCTTATGTGAAATATCTGAATACTTGATTTATGACTATTTGAGCCAAATCTTGTTTTGATAAAAATGGAGGCGAGTGTGTACTTTATCGTACTCGACCTCCCTCATTTTCCACTGAGGCTCTGTATATTGTTATTATGAGATATGATTTCTCTATATATGACTGTACTTGAGTTGTTTGGGTGATACCTCATCAACTGCTACTACTGTTTGGGTATCCAACCTCATAGGTGAGTCGGTTCTATCGAGCCAGTAAGGGTTTGGTCGAGAATGCCGATAAACCTTGGGGACTATTTATTGAACACTGGAAACCGGTATTCAAGCATATGTGATGCAACTACCTCAATTATTATGGGGTTAAGAATATTCCATCTTTTTAAATATGAATGACATGAAATTCATTAAATGGATATCTAATCCATTTTCTAGTGCGATGTAAATATCCATAGATATAGCATTTAAATATAAAATTGACAATCAATTCATTTGCACAATATAATATGCTATGTTTAATTAAATTAGGTTAGAATGCTCTCACACTTAAATATACTTAGCTGTTAAATTATGTTAAACTTAGATTACTATAGCATAATCTATATATGAACTTCATAGCAAGTTAATTATGAAGGATTTTCAACCACATAAACTCTTTCAAAAAATGAAGTTTCTCCCTTTCGTTTTGCAAGTCACGAGCTAATTTAAAAAGAATTGGGGGTTATCACAATCAAGCATTTATATGTGCAAATTCATCGTTTTGAATGACATTTTCAATATATAATATACGTGAATAGAACATCAGTATAGATTCAAACATTCTAATACATATGTTCTATTCTCATAAGAGTGCAAATTAGGATACATAATATAGCTTAACGTATAAACATCATCAATTTGCAACAATCAAGATATGAGGTAAATATCATAATTCAACTTTTAAGATTGTACCTTATTATAGATGTAGTTTTGCATCTATTTGGAAAGATTGTTACCTCTATAGTCTTCCATATTCATCTTCCATTCTTTCACCCATTTTCAAACTTTCAAATTCCTTATTCTTTTGACTCGAAGTGATATTTTATATCATATTTCAACCTTGATTTGAATCAATTTTCATCTTGAGTCCCATTTTTGGTACCTACTTATTCTTGGGTTTATGGAGTTAGTTTCTATACTTTACTACCTAAATAGTCTTCATTTCTAATTTCAATTTCTTTTCACATAGCATTCAATATTCATATGACCACATTGACAATAATAATTGCACATAATATCATAATTGCTAACATGAAAAGATTTTATGAAATAAAAACCATTCCTTCTAGAAAGAGTAAAATGTTTGTTAACACTTGAACTCCTTACATTTTTCTTTTCTAAAGTACTTTGTTTCTCATTTTGAAGAAAAACATTTAGGTCCTTTATTCTTTGTTTCAACAAATTTTTTCTTCCTTAATCTTTTCATAAAACTTTGTTTTCTCATCCAACTTTATTTTCAAATTATCCATTTTCAAAATAGAGTTAACTTCATTTTTCTTTCTCAATCTCTTATTTTCATGAAAAAGTTTGGAGTTTTCATTCAACAAAACATTTATTTTGATTTTCAATTCCTTATTCTTAGCATAAAAATCTCTCAAACTATCATACAGTTTAATCATAAATGCCTCAACAACATCATCATCATCATCAACATCACTATCTTCATCTTCATCAGTAAAAAAAGGAGCTAATAAATATCTCGTTGTTTCCGATAGCCATAAATGCCATTTGAGCTCTTTCACATTCTTCTTCAAGTTCGCCATTTGAATTATAATCATTTCATAGGATTTGAAAGTTGTTCAAATTTTTCAAGAGAATATTCTCTTTTGTTTTGATGGAATTTGAGAATTGGTTGTTGCTTGATCTATCTCTTGTGAATCTTCTCTTATTGTTGAAGAGTTTCTTGATGGTTTTGATCATAAGAGCTACATCACTTTCATCAAGTTTCACATCTTCACCATCAAGTTAGAGTAGATCCTCTTCTTCTTGAGAAACCTTAAGTACAATACCTCTATTGGCTCTAACTTCTTCTTCATCTTGCACATTTGATTTTATCTTCAACTCATAAGTCGTTAGTGTGCTAACAAGAGAATCAATAGATATAGAATTCAAATTTTTAGCTTCCTTCATGGCATTAACCTTGGTTTCCTATTCCTTAGACAAAATATTCAAGATTTTTCTATTTTTCTCATCCAAAGAATATTTTTTTCTAAGCAATTCAAGATCTTTAATAATGTCATTAAATTTACAATACATCTTATCAATATTTTCATGAGCTTCCATTTTAAAATATTCATATTTAGCAACAAGTAAATATTTCTTTTACTCTCTAATATCTTAACTACCTTTATGCATTTCATACAATTTATCCCAAATTTTTTTAGTCAATTTACAACCTTTAATCCTACTAGATTCATAAATATCTAAAACATTATATAACAAGTTCATAGCCTTAACATTCAAAAACAGACGTATTTTCCATTTCATCTAATTTTTATCTAGTTTTTGATCTACTCAAATTTGTTGTAGCATGAATTATTGTAGTTTCATAAGAACTATCAATAACAATATACCAAACTCAATGTCAATAGATTACAAGAAACCTTTCATTCTTTGTTTCCAACTACTAAAATATGAGCCACTAAATATAGGCGGTCTAGAAATAGATTGGCCCTCTAAAAATAAGGTATTATTAGTTGCCATCTTTACTCTTAAACTGATTGAAGTTAATCTCTAGGAGACCAAATTCTAACACGAATTGTAAGGTCCAAACAACCTAAGGAGGTGATGAATTAGGTTGATAAAAAATAAAGCAAGTAAAATCCAAATTTTCACTCATTTATTCAATCAAAATAGTTTAAATAAACAAGCACTCAAGCAAACACAATAACAAGAGATATAGGCAAATTAAACCACACAAACAAGTAACAAAAAGAGAACAATAAAGTAAAAGATTGCAAATCAATCGAATTCCCAAACTTCTTCTAAACTTCGAGTTGAATCTACTAGTAGCTTCTTCAACTATTGGTGAATCTAACTAATTTGTATGAGTGAAGACTTACTCTTTGTTCACCATAAAACTCTTTGGTTGAGCCAAATAGTTTTACAATTTAACCAAGTTAACCCTCAATTGGTTATAATTGAAAACTCACTCAACTAATTGAGAATTATTTACAAGTGCAACTCACCTTATCCAAGATTTTACTTCTCCTCAATGAGAAACCTCATATATCCAAGAACTTCTCTATACCTATACAATATTTAGAGTATTTTTTTAACAAAAAATTACTCATGAAAGCTTGTATTTTATGTAGGCAAAAGTCTCTCATAATTTCAGATTTGGGAGTATTTATAGGTGGTGAAATTTTGCCTCAAAAGTCTCTCCAACAATAAAAAAACTAACTATTAAAAAATTAGCCATTGGAGTTGTTAGACGTCCAATCCCCTGTTGAACGTCCGATCCAATTGCTCTACATCTGACACTGCATTCGAAGTTGAGTTGAGCGAGTTTTTGTCAGAAGTATCAAACATCCGATACAACGTCCGAAAGATGCGTTCGACAAAAACGGAGAGTTCCAAAGTTTCCTTTTAATCTGTTGGATGTCCAATAGTCCTGTTATGCATCCAATCCATCGTCTAATGTTCAACGAAAAACTTTATTCCTTCTTGTTTTACTTTCTTTCCTTTGCCAATTGTTTGAGCAACTATACTAGTGAAAAACTCATTTGAAATATTAGTTCAAATCATTATTTTGTTTCGTTAATCATCAAAAATAAGGATTGATTAACCTAAATCTTTCATAAGTATTATTAGTTAACTTGCAATGCTCATATGCAAAAAGCCTTACTTATTTGGGGGTAAAACTGAAATAAAAAAATTTTAACATAGCTATTATTCAATTTCAAAAACTTCCTATAAATTCTTTTATTCTTACTTCCAATAACTTTTTTTTTGGCTGCAAATCAAACTCTAATAACTTCTAGCTTTTGTTCTTAAAGGAAAAAAACTCCTACCCTTTTATTATGAAAAAACTTTTTTTTGACTTGCACACCTATAGAGTGTGCCTCTCCTATTAGTATATATGTACTATATATAAAGGGGGAGGAAAAGGTTTGGTGTAAATATTTTATTGTCACTTTATGCACTTCAATTTTTATTCTTATAAAAGCTAATTTTACTTTAATTACCTAAGCACATGTTATCAAGATAACTATTTATAAGCATTTCTTAGTTTACTTGTGAGAACCCGAAAATTTTCACATTTTCTAGACATTATTTTATTTTTGCCTACATTTTATACTTGCCTTTAAAATATTAAAGTTTCTATGCATTTTTATAAGCAAGTACAGTTTTAAATCATTTTCCTAGTATAAGTTAGTGTACGTTATATTTGAAACGCATTATAGACGTGGGACCCGTTGCTGCAATAAAATTTTGGTGATTAAGTGATTTTTGTGTTAAGTGTTATTATTTGACAAGGTGCTAGGAAATAATTAGAAGTTAATTAGATAAATTACCATTGGTAGACAAAAGGATAGGATTGAAACCCTAAAGGACCATTTGTCACAAAACTATGGGACCTTGGACTTTGACCTAACTTTCTTCACTTTACGAAAACAAAAATTTGACCAAAAATCAGGCCATTTTTCCCTTCTTATGGCCGAAAATTTGAGTTCTTGCTCCAATCTTGAGTTCTAATCGATAGAATTGCAAATTACTCCATAAAAGTTGTTTATTAAGGGGATTTCAAGGTATTGGTGGAGTAATTTTGGAAAGGAAAGCATCAAGCTTCTAGCTTTCTTGGACGAACAAGGTAACCTTAGCTAGAATTTCCTTCTACTTCAATTCATTGTCAATTAGTAGTTTAGAGTTGTGAGTTTTGTAGTTTTATGGAAAATTTCATGGAGAAAGTGGTGATTTGGGAAATTTCAGATTTTTGGAAAATTTATCTGGTCTTATTTGATGCTTGAGCAATTGCCATGGAACGATAGCTTTGGTATGTGCAAAATGAAGCTTTGATATGCTAGTTTTGGTTACTTACGGAAATTTCCAACTTATGTGCACAAATTCCAGTTTTAGGGTTTTCATCTTGCCTTGTTCTGACCAGTGTCATTCGGCCATGATGGAGGCCAAATTGGGCTTAGTTCAAAACATAAAAGTTGTAGAAAATAATATTTTATAGCTGCATGTAAAATTTCAACTCAATCCGAGCACGGTAACATGTGAAAAGATAAAAATACCCTTGACTGCCATAGGTAGAGCTCTGTGGACCATTTTGACATTTCACCATTCTGGTCGCATTTTTTCACCTTGATCCGTATTGAATTAGCATTTGGCCAAAACACAAAAGTTATAGTACTATGTTTTAGCTTTCCAACACCTTTGAAAACGCCTCAATCGGACTTTGTAACTTGATTTATTGTCAGTTCAACGCGGTGCTGTTAACCAGCCTGACAGTGAAATTCTGGTTCTGTAAATGATGAATTTGACTTGGATACACTATGAACTGGATTGAGTAGTCTTCATCAAAATTGTAGCCCTTTGTCTTAGCTTCAAAATGCTATAAATTTCACCCCAATCCGATAAGCATAGTTTCGGTTGTGACCGATACACTAAGAGACGTCGAACCTGTCTTTTACTTTTTGCCTTAAACCTTATTTCCAGTCATTGGTTTTGTAATTGTATGACGTTGAGCCTATTGAACGGCTATTGTAATGAGACTATTTGCATGTGATTTTGGGACTGATTGAGGAAAAGAATGAAGCCGTAAATGGCTGAAAAATAGGTAAATACAAAGGGTGTGTTGCCCAAATTTGCGCTCGAGGGCTAGGTAGATATACTCGCGATTTGCATAAAGATTTGAGAACGAATACCACTTGAACCATCTAAGATATTTGCGTCTTCTTTTATCGAGGTATATAAGTTAGAATTTGGCCGAAACTTGTACCCTTGGAAAAATGAAATTTACGACTAATAGAAATACGTTTTCTTTGTCACTTCGACTCAAATGGAGATTTTAAAGTTTTACGAGTGAGCATAAGTTTTACAAATATTTTACTTATGTCCTTTGATTTAAATGTACTCTTTTCACTTCCAAAACCATATTTGTACTTTGTACTCGTACGTATTCGAATTTTCTTTGAATCACTTAAATCTTTGATGGTTGAAGCATAATGTGTTCTTTTGATTATATTAGGGTTCTTTGGTGATTGAGAGTGTTATCCGCAAGGATACTTTGGACGTTATTTTGCTTAAATAGGTGAGTGTTCTTTGTATGTTATGTTTTCATTGACTATGTGGTTTGTTGTAGATGTATGATTAAGTGTTCAATGTTATCAATGACTGTTAAAATGAATTTTACTAGGCGAGTGTGTACTTTATCGCACTCGACCTAAATGAATGTGAAATTTTCAATGATTAAATGATTAAATGCTAGTTGCGCATGAATGTAAGCTGTTCGACTAAATTGGGCCCTTGCCCTTTGTTGCCTGTCGACTCGAGCCAGAAGCGGATTCGATCGAGCGATTTGGTGACCCTGCGTGAAAGTTTGGTATACTCGAGTATTACCACGTTGTCGGGTGGAGTCTGGCCAATGTCCAGAAGGGGGAAGAATGAAATGAATTAACAAGTGATAATGGCAATGGAGGAGTTTTCACTTACAAAATGCATTTTAAAATGATTGGAGGAATAAGGAAATGAAAGGTGAATGAAAGAACGAAAGGCTCCGTGCGAGCATGTATCCTTTTAATGAATGTGTTATTATTGCTTCATATTGTAAATGTTTCCTGGATTATTTGTTATGAAATGATTAATGTCCTTGTTTAAGTTGATTATGTGTCTAGAACCTCACTGAACTTTTAGTTCATTCCATTAGTTTTGTTTTCCTCAACAGAGGATGCGAGCAAGGACGAGAGATCTGTATAGACTATTGCAATGGTTCTCGCCCTAGCGCTTGGCAAGAGTTGGATGTATGAAAAATTGAGAATCTTTGTATATTTGAGTTGTATTCCTTTTGAGGTAGATATGTATAAAAGTATATGTTTTAAGTTTGGAATTATTGTTACACTTGTTCTTGTGGTCTTTTTTTTCATTTGTATTTGAGGACTGTAGTGAGCCCCGGCGAGAGATGGGCAGGCGGTCCGCCGAACCCTCTGGTACGCCCTATGGGGAGGTGGGGCCGTCACAGGTGGTATCAGAGCCTGCTTCGCGTGATCTCTACGCGGAGTGAGTTTGGGCCAAGTGGTGAATAAGTGTGAAGGACAGTGCTCTTTTGAGCATAAGTTATGAATCATGAATTGTTATAGGTCTTAAATCGTTATCATGGTATTTGAGGACACTAGATAGGGACGTTAGGTATGAATCTCGATTGTTGATAATTTACTTTTGGGACTAGCCAACTTGAGATATGAATTATTTTATTTCGGATTCTTGTACCCGAGTACTCCAGAGTTGAGGGCGATACTAAGTACTTGAGAATTTCATTTTGGGAAACATGGACAGGTTCGTGTTTGGCTAGAGTGAGTACAAGAGATCAACGGGCGCCTAGTTCAGATAGAAAATGAAGTAAGAGACCGGACGAGGGTGATTTTAACTGAGTGTGGGATGACAAGTCGCGTTTCCTTTCGTTTTGCCCTTGCATTGTTCCTACACGTCTTTTGCCTGTGGTATGTTAATACCTACATGTATAGTACTTGCTACCTTTGACTATTTGTCTAACTTGAGATGTCTCTTTGTGTATATGGTGTGTCTCCTTGTGTATTTGGTGTGAGATATCTTGTTATTTTAGTCAATTTATTTCGTTATATACTAAATCACCTTCTGAAAAAAAAAGGGAGAGAAAAGGGTATGGAAGGGAAACGTAGTCGTGGACGTGATTGTGGCCGTGGGACTAAGCGAGCTCAAGAACCGAGAGAAGAAAGAGAAACAGTGGCCGAGCAAGAACATGGACCGAGGGTTGAGACCGGAGATCAAATGGCGACGGCGATGCAACAAATGACAAATATCCTAGCACGACTGGTAGATCAACAAGGCCAAATGCCAGTGAATCAACCTCGGAATCCTAAGATAGGAGAGGATAGGGCTCTTGAGAGGTTCTAAAAGTTTCTACCTCCGAAATTTCATGGAGAGCCTGATCCAGATATAGCTGAACAGTGGTTGGAGGCAATGATTAACATCTTCGCAGCTTTAAACTACACGGAGCAAAAACAAGTGCACTTCGCTGTATTTCAATTCGAAGGACCGGCCCGAGTATGGTGGAATGTTATTAGGGCAAAATGGAAAAAGAACAGACTGCATGGACATGGACGAATTTTGTAAGGGAATTTAACAAGAAGTATCTCCCACCTTTAGTCCAAGAAAGGAGAGAGGACGAGTTTATTGGGTTACGTCAGGAAACCCAGAGTGTGGCCGAATATGAGGCTAAATTTACTAAGCTATCCAAGTTTGATTCTAAATTGGTGGCCACGCAGCGGAGAAGAGTGAGACGGTTCATACAAGGGTTGAATTTGGAAATCCAGGAAACTTTAGCGGCGGTTTAGGTTAATACCTTTACGGAAGCCCTTGAGAAAGTTCAAAAGATTGAGGATGCAAAGGCACAGGTAAAAGCTTTCCAAACACGGAAAATGGGTGCATCTGGTAGTGTATCTGAGAAATCTAGCGAAAAGATAGCGCCTTCTAAAGTACAAAAAGTGAACCCTTCACCCCGCCCACCATGGACATTAGGAGCACTAGATGAAAGATCTACCAAAGAAAGTCAAATAGGTCATGGGGAAATTTCTCAAGAAAGCCAAAAAAGTGGCTTCTCACCTGACCTGCGGATATTGTGGAAAGACAAATCATACTGAGAATGAGTGTTAGAGGAAATGGTGACAATGTTTGATTTGTGGGAGTAGCGATCACCAAATTAGTAGTTGCCCGATGAAGCAGCCCAGGGGGAATAGTGCTCAACCACAAGATGGAACCAAACCGAAACAAGTGAATGAAAGAGAGAATCGAACAAAAGTACTGGCAAAGGTATATGCCTTAGACAACCAACAACCTTCTGAGGCATCTGAAGGTAAAAATTTCGAGGACGAAATTTCTCAAGAGGAAAAGAGTGTGAGAACCCAAAAATTTTCACATTTTCTAGACATTATTTTATTTTTGCCTACATTTTTATACTTGCCTTTAAAATATTAAAATTTCTATGCATTTTTATAAGCAAGTACAGTTTTAAATCATTTTCCTAGTATAAGTTAGTATACGTTAAATTTGAAACGCATTATAGACGTGGGACCCGCTAGTGCGATAAAATTTTGATGATTAAGTGATTTTTGTACTAAGTGTTATTATTTTACAAGGTGCTAGGAGATAATTAGAAGTTAACTAGATAAATTATCAGTGGTAGACAAAAGGATAGGATTGAAACCCTAAAGGATCATTTGTCGCAAAACTATGGGACCTTGGACTTTGACCTAACTTTCTTCACTTTACTAAAACAAAAATTTGACCAAAAATCAAACTATTTTTCCCTTCTTATGGCCGAAAATTTGAAAGCAAGAGAGAGAGAAAAACATTCATCTTTCACTCCAATTTCTTGCTCCAATCTTGAGTTCTAACCGATAGAATTGCAAATTACTCCATAAAAATTGTTTACTAAGGGGATTCCAAGGTGTTGGTGGAGTAATTTTGGAAAGGAAAGCATCAAGCTTCTAACTTTCTTGGATGAACAAGGTAACCTTAGCTAGAATTTCCTTCTACTTTAATTCATTGTCAATTAGTAGTTTAGAGTTGTGAGTTTTGTAGTTTTATGGAAAATTTCATGGAGAAAGTGGTGATTTGGGAAATTTCAGATTTTTGGGGAATTTTTCTGGTCTTATTTGATGCTTGAGCAATTTCCATGGAATGATAGCTTTGGTATGTGTAAAATGAAGCTTTGATGTGCTAGTTTTGGTTACTTACGGAAATTTCCAACTTATGTGCACAAATTCCAGTTTTAGGGTTTTCATCTTGTCTTGTTCTGACCAGTGTCATTCGGCCATGATGGAGGCCGAATTGGGCATAGATCAAAACATGAAAGTTGTATAAAATGATATTTTATAGGTACATATAAAATTTCAGCTCAATGCGAGCATGGTAGAATGTGAAAAGACAAAAATACCCTTGACTACCATAGGTAGAGCTCTGTGGACCGTTTTGATATTTCACCATTCTGGCCGCATTTTTTTACCTTGATCCGTATTGAATTAGCATTTGGCCAAAACACAAAAGTTATAGTGCTATATTTTAGCTTTCCAACGCCTTTGAAAATGGATCAATCGGACTTTTGTAGCCTGGGTTATTATCAGTTGAACGCGGTGCTGTTAACCAGCCTGACGGTGAAATTCTGGTTCTGTAAATGATGAATTTGACTTGGATACACTATGAACTGGATTGAGTAGTCTTCATCAAAGTTATAGCCCTTTGTCTTAACTTCGAAATGTTATAAATTGCACCCCAATCCAATAAGCGTAGCTTCGGTTGTGACCGATACACTAAGAGACGTCGAACCTGTCTTTTACTTTTTGCCTTAAACCTTATTTCCGGTCATTTCTGTAGCATGGTTTTGTAATTGTATGATATTGAGCCTATTGAACGGCTATTGTAATGAAACTATTTGCATGTGATTTTGGGACTGATGAGGAAAAGAATGAAACCATAAATGCTAAAAAATAGGTAAATACAAAGGGCGTGCTGCCCAAATTTGCGCTCGAGTGCTAGGTAGATATACTCGCGATTTGCGTAAGGATTTGAGAACGAATACCACTTGAACCATCTAGAATATTTGCTTCTTCTTTTATCGAGGTATGTAAGTTAGAATTTGGCCGAAACTTGTACCCTTGGAAAAATGAAATTTACGACTAACAGAAATAAGTTTTCTTTGTCACTTCGACTCAAATGGAGATTTTAAAGTTTTACGAATGAGCATAAGTTTTACAAATATTTTACTTATGTCCTTTGGTTTAAATGTATTCTTTTCACTTCCAAAATCATATTTGTACTTTGTACTCGTAAGTATTCGAATTTTCTTTGAATCACTTAAATCTTTGATGGTTGAAGCATAATGTATTCTTTTGATTATATTAGGGTTCCTTGGTAATTGAGGGTGTTATCCAGAAGGATACTTTGGACGTTATTTTGCTTAAATAGGTGATTGTTCTTTGTATGTTATGTTTTCATTAACTATGTGGTTTGTTATGGATGTATGATTAGGTGTTCAATGTTATCAATGAATGTTAAAATGAATTTTACTAGGCGAGTGTGTACTTTATCGCACTCGACCTAAATAAATGTGAAATTTTCAATGATTAAATGATTAAATGATAGTTGCCCATGAATGTAAGCCGTTTGGCTGAACTGGGCCCTTGCCCTTTGTTGCCTGTCGACTCGAGCTAGAAGCGGACTCAGTCGAGCGATTTGGTAACCCTGAGTGAAAGTTTGGTATACTCGAGTATTACTACGTTGTCGGGTGGAGTCTGGCCAATGTCCAAAAGGGGGAAGAATGAAATGAATAAACGAGTGATAATGGCAATGGAGGAGTTTTCACTCACAAAATACATTTTAAAATGATTAGAGGAATAAGGAAATGAAAGGTGAATGAAAGAATGAAAGACTCCATGCGAGCATGTATCTTTTTAATGAATGTGTTATCATTGCTTCATATTGTAAATGTTTCCTGGATTACTTGTTATTAAATGATTAATGTCCTTGTTTAAGTTGATTATGTGTCTAGAACCTCACTGAGCTTTTAGCTCATTCCGTTAGTTTTGTTTTCCTTAACATGGGATGCGAGCAAGAACGAAAGATCTGCATAGACTAGCCTAGTCTAGTTCTTTTGAATTTTTTTTGTAATGGTTCTCGCCCTAGCGCTTGGCAAGAGTTGGATGTATGAAAAATTGAGAACCTTTGTATATTTGAGTTGTATTCCTTTTGAGGCAGATATGTATATAAGTATATGTTTTAAGTTTGGAATTATTGTTACACTTGTTCTTGTGGTCTTTTTTTTCATTTGTATTTGAGGACTGTAGTGAGCCCCGGCGAGAGTTGGGCAGGCGGTCCTCCGAACCCTCTGGTACGCCCTAGGGAGAGGTGGGGCCGTCACATTACTAGTTAAGCATATTTTATTCAATGTAGCCATCCTTAAACTGTAAATACCAATATAACATTCATTTATCAAAATAATTTAGAATATCAAAATTTTCTTTATCACTAAAAATTTGTAAGTAAAATTCATTCATTATTAATATTATGCATTTCTTTATTACGCACATAGTAGTATGAATTCATCACTAGTATTAATAATTGGTGTAAAAAGTACATATTAACTTTACAAGTATGACAATAATGACCATATATACTCTGACAAGAATAGTGTAAGGAAGAGTCCCAAATTCGAGTTTTTCATTCTACGCAAATTAGGCCAAATAAATCATATATCTAGAATCTCCATGGCATAAGAAGTTCATTAACATAAAATAATTGAAAATTTCACATCTATTTGGACCTTGAAGTTTTGAAAATATTTGAAATACTGAAAAGTATGTATCTTGGTAATTTCTAGTTTTTCACGCCAAATTTTTTTGGATTTGAACTCTCTTTACTTCAAGGAATATTTTGGTACAAACTCAAAAGGTCTGGCAAAGGATCATTTGCTAAATCATTGTAAAACTACCATATTTGAATTCATATTCAATCTTATCTAGTAAGATTCATGAAAATCTGAATCCAATTTGGAATCTATCAGACAAATGGAGTCTAGAGGTGTGATTTCAACAAGATTTGATGGTGATAAAGTGGTGGTCAACCTTTGGAGGTCAATGGCTGCGAATAGTTGCAACAGCCAGCAGTTGGAAGAGGAAGATTAATACTACTTTTTTCGGTACATTTTGGTCTATGTTTTCAGACTCGGACCAGGTATCGACTCAGTCGAGTTCAGGGGTCAGGGGTCAATGGATTTGATTGGGGTTAAACCGGATGACGTCATAAATAAAAATTACTCCCTCCGTCCCACTTTGATAGTTCTGATTTTTTTTCACACAGTTTAAGAAAAAGTAGTTAATTTTGTTGGAACAATCAATTTAGGTAGCTATTTTTCTAAAATACCCTCACATTAATTAGAGTCAACTTTATGGGAACTTGAATTGATGGTTTATGGGAACTTAAATGGGATAGGTTTATAGTAACAACAACTTACATTGAATATGGGTATTTTAGGAAAATTAAAATACAACTACATTCTTCAATTGGAAAGTGGACTACAATTTGGGACAGACGAAAGAGGAAAACAGGACTATCAAAATAGGACGAAGGGAGTATTTAAAAATTAAATATTGTATGTAAAATATCTAAGAGCATGTTAATATTAATAAAGGTATATTCATATATATTTGATGTTTCAAATATATTTAACAAGAAAATATAAAGAAATTAGAACAATCAATTAGCAATTTATATTATTTAATGAACATTAACAAGTTTAGAATTAAAATTATGGATCTGATTGTAAAATAATGCCAAACTTTAGGACAACATTTATAAAGTATGAAATATTTGAGGTATATTAATAATTTTTAACAACCTAGGGGTCAAAACATAATATTGAAAATGCTTTGACCTTTTCAAAAAAAAGCATCTTTGACACAAATCGGTTCTTCTGGACACAAACGGGTTCTTCCGATTTTTCGGTCAAACCTAGTATTGAGTTTTTATCCATACAATTTTTTAGAATAACTCGGACCGGACACTTGGCCGATTCCCGATTTGACCAATTGAACCGGCCAGTCTGGTCCGAGTTTAAAAACATAAGTTTTGGTAGGATTAATAGCTCAGGTTGACAGAAAGGCTATATAAATGTAAATAATAGTTGGATGACCAAAAGTATAACATCGTAAAGTTTGAGGGCCAAATTAAGGCCCCGTTTGGCAAGTGAATTTTTTGGATGTTTATCTAAAACTTTACTGTAACTTATTGTAGAAATTTTTAAAATTGAAATGTGTTTTTTTTTAATATTTTGAAGTGTATAGTTTAAAAACTTTGAGAAGTTTTTTGAGGTTACTGTAGCAAAAATTTTTAAAAAACTTGTAGCAGAGAAATTTGGCAAAAAACTTGTCTGCCAAACAAGGCTTAAATTTTTGCCCAAATTACAATTATTGAAAATATTAAACTGTCCCAACATTTACATCATTTATACTTTCAATACAAAATATCTTATTAATAGTGGATCTGAAAAGCAAGCCACGTTTTCAAGAAGATACAATTGAATCCTTTAATGTGTATTCTCCTCCTTTAACATATATAGTCTGTGTAAATGCAATGGCTCCCAATTGAATGGATTGCTGATGTGGCGCTCTAGCATTGGCCGATTGGTGGTAGTCCTCCAATTGATTCCAATTTGATGAGTTGTCGTCTTCTGATTCGTCAATTGGTGGCAGTCCTCCCAATTGCATATGGAAATGAGGATATGGCGAGTTTTAATTCGACTAGGAGGAGAACACCACGCGATGCGCTGTGTAATTTTCAAGGTTGCCCAGAAATGCCCAATGATTCAAATTCAAATATTAAATATGAAAAGTTACAAAAACATACACCAAAAACTTTGCCATTCTGTTTTTGTAGTTTTATTAAGCAGTGAATATGAATAATCTGTTAAGGAAATGCAAGAGAATACAATGAGTAGACTAATAAGATCATTAAGATGCTCCTTGCTTTTGCATAGAATGAAAATAGAAATAAAAAAAGACACATGTAATGGAGGAGAAGGGGAAAAATATAGCTTGAAAAAATACACAAAGCGAGTTGCTAGTTCCTAAAAAAGGCATTTAATAGCTATAAGTTTGTTTTGTTGTTGATAAAAACCACAAATCAAGTTGTCAGTTCCTAGAAAAGGATATTTAACAGCAACAAGTTTCTTTTACAATATATTCAAACGAATAATAAAATGCATATACATGCAGTATAAAGAGAAAATCTACTTAGTGAGACTAAACCTATACCAGTGCCAATTGAACAAATTGACAAAGAAAAGAAAAAAGTATTTCTAATTGGCCACAAGCAAAATGATTCTAGACTTTCAATGACTAATAGCATCAGAGAGCTCCAGCTTCATTCAGACTCTCCTCTCGTTCCCGTGAAAGGCTGGAAGCAAATACCTATCCAGCAGTGAACGACGGGTTTAGAAAAACTCTCTATAGACGAAACTCCAAGTTAAAAGCTACAGACAAGAAGCAATGTCATAAACCAGAATACCAAACATTTGAACAAAAAAATCCTAAAGAAAATATCATAGGAATTTGAATTTCTATGGAACACTTAATTCTGATCAGAAACATCAAATTTTAGAAAAAAAAAAAAAAAAAAAAACCAATTGATACCAACCTATAATAATAGTCCGAAAGTCAAAATAAGCAAATAAATAAGTAAAAGGACAAGACAGTACCTCAGGAGAAACCAAAAGCAATATGAGATCTGACAAAATTTCTTGATGATATTAATGCAAATAACCCCTAAGCATCTTCACACTTCAAGTGCACGAGAGGTAATTTTAATGTTTCTAAACAAAAGAAAAGGAATATCTCAAGAACCCAAAAAGCAACAAAGACATTCTTAACCAAAGCCAGCAAGAATAATTAAACCCAGCAGGATAATGCATCATCAGTGGAACGGTTCAATCAAATAAAACTTAGATCTTCAGACATATTTAAAGTGTAATACATTTGAAATTATTCTACCTAAAGCAATAGTAGAAATCCAATTTTACTTTCAAGCTCTTACCATCGATTAGGAGTCTATCAAAATCCAATTTTTCAATCATTCTAATAACTAATTCTACAACCATAGATGCAACTCACACAAATTTTTTTCCAAAAAAAAAAAATCACTTACGACTATGTAATTTTATTATTTCTTCTTTCTTTTTTACTTCAGAATCAATAGTAGAAAGTCAGAAATAATAAAAAAAAAAGGCAAACAAGAAAGAAACTCAGAAAACTGCTCAAGTTACAAAGAAAAAGTAATAGAAAAAACTTACAGCATTGAATCAAACCAAAGATCTGTTCTTTCCCTTCATCTGCTTCACCTCATTTTCATTTCAAAAACTCAGATAAAAATGTATTTTGAACTAAAATAAAACCTTACAAAAACTGCTTAAATTAAAATAAAAAAGAAACTTATAGACCTTTTTTTTTTTAAATCAATATTTATTAATAAGGAATCATGAGTACACCAGGTGCCCCATCATACATAGCCCACCATCCGTCTACGGATGGAGGGAATTCCCAACTGATCCAATCTAATCGCCCCCCGAATCCATTGAGGTAAATCTAGCATCGACTGAAACAGTTGTTTGCCATTTAGACCTGCCCCTAAATTAGCCAACCGATCCGCGGGAACATTCGCCTCTCTGTAGCAGTGAACTACTGTCCGAAAGTGCTGCTTGAACTGAAGCAAGTCATCCAATTCCCTCTGCATCTCCCAAGGGCAATCACTCTCCCCTCTAACCATCCGAATCAGTGAAAGTGAGTCTGATTCCAAGTGTATCTCCAGGAAATCCCGGGCAATACAATGCTTAATCCCCACAAGTAGAGCACGCATTTCAGCCCGAATGCTAGTTAAAAGACCAAAACACTCTGAGAAACCGAAAACAAAGCCCCCATTGCAGTCCCTCACCAATCCACCCCCTCCACTCAAACCCGGATTCCCCCGAGAACATCCATCCACATTCAACTTCCACCCACCTTGCGGCATTACCCAATGCACCGTCCGGACACTCCATCTTTCTTGCCGACAAGTCATCTCCCGCACTAATCCTTCCCACGAAGCGTCCGCACACCTCAGCGTAGGAAAGCGTGCCTGACAGACCTCTACTAACACCTGGACGACACGGTCCACCATATCCCGACCCCGCATCCGCTGTCCCTCAAACATTCCCCGATTCCTCGCCTTTCACAACTCCCAGCAAATTACCGGCGGTACTATGCGAAACACGAACCGCAAAAACTCATTGCTCCCTTTCCTTAGCCACCATAGTCCAGCCATGTGTCGAAGTGTGTTGACCTTGGTCAATCAATCCTTGGTTTTGATGATTAACAAACCAAAATGTAGATTTGGGCTAATGTTTTTATGTGAGTAATTTGTTAGAACAGATTCTTGTGGCATAAAAGAAGAAGCAAAAACAGGACACTCATGTCGGACGCTATCGGACGTCCGAAAGAATGAAGAACATCAAGAAGGAAACTCTGTCGGACGCTCGTGAGGAAGCATCGGACGTCCGGAAGGATCGGACGCACGCCTCGGACACACATCGATCGCATCGGACGTCCGAGAAATTTCGCAAAGATTTGATGACTCTCTGTCAACGTTCGGACGCAGGGTTCGGACGTCCGACAGGTGGTTTGGACGCAGGGTTCGGACGTTCGACAGGTGGTTCGGACGTCCGACAGGCCAACGGCTAGTTTTGACAACATTTAATATTTGACCGTTGGAGAGCCTTTTGAAGCCATTTCTCACCTTTTATAAACACCCCAAAGCACAAGAAGACAAGGGACTTTTGCCAACACAAAATACAAGCTTACAAGTGAGATTTTTGAGTAGAAAGATTCTTTGTTGGTTGTATAAGGGGTTGGGAAAGTTGGGTTGTGAGGTTGCTCAAGTAAAGGTTACTCTCTAGGAGGAGTAAAACCTTGGTGAAGGTGAACCTATCACTTGAAGTGGTAAAACCTTGGTGAAGGTTGCCTCATTTGTATAAAATAGTTCTTAATTGGGTGAGTGATCTTTCAAGTGTAGGTTGTTGAGGGTTAACTAGAATAGTTGTAAAACTCCTTGGCTCAACCAAAGTGTGTTTGGGGTGAGGAAGGAGTAAGCCTTCACTTGTACATCTTGGTGAGCATCGCCATCTATTGAAGAGGCTATTGGATTGATATTTGGTTTGCATTTCTTATCTTTTCTCTTTAATTAAGTTTTCTTTATTGTGCTTAAATTTGATATATCTTTGTGCATCATTGTGAAATTGTTTGTACTCATTGGGTTGCACCAGGACTTACAATTGGTATCAGAGCTTGGTCTCTTTTGATCAAGCTTAACCGCTTAGAGTAAAGATCATGGCAACCATAAAAGTTTCTTTTTTAGAAGGGCAATCTATTGACAGACCACCTATGTTTAATGGTTCTTATTTTAGCATGTGAAAACAAAGAATGATGATTTTCTTACAATCCGTTTATATTGAATTATGGTATGTGGTAGAAGATGGTCCTTATGAAGCCAGAATAATTGACTCTATCACTAATTTGAGTAGATTAAAGACTAGACAAGAATTGAATGAAAAAGACAAGAGATACCTTTCTTTGAATGCCAAGGCCATGTGTATATTGTACAATGCATTAGATGTAAATGAATCTAGTAGGATTAAAGGTTGTAAATCAGCTAAAGATATTTGGGATAAATTGTGTGTATTTCATGAAGGTAACCAAGATATTAAAGAACAAAAGAAATCTTTGCTTGTTTCTCAATATGAATTTTTCAAAATGCATCCCCTTGAAAATGTTGATAAGATGTGTAGTAGATTTTGTGACATTATTCAAGATCTTAAATTGCTTGGAAAAGAATATTCTTTGGGTGAGAAAAATAGAAAGATTTTGAATGCCTTGCCAAAAGAATGGGAAAACAAAATAAATGCTATAGAAGAGGCAAAGGATTTAAATTCTATGTCCATTGAATCTCTTGTGGATACCCTAACCTCTTATGAATTAAAGCTGAAATTCAAAGTGCAAGAGGAAGAAAATGCAAGAATGTATAAGAGATGCATAGCTTTTAAAGCATCTCAAGTGGGGGATAACCCATCCTTCATGGGTAATGAAATCATGGAAGTGGACAATGATATAACTCCTCACATCAAAAGTTTCAAGAAGATCTTCAACAAGAGATGTTCAAGAGGAGATTGCAAAATTACATGGGATGAATACAATTCAAAAAGAGAAAAAGAAGAGTTGGCCCAAATGGCACTAATGGCCGTTGGAGAAGATGAGGTAAGTTCTTATCACTCTTCTTGTGATGAAGATAATGAAGATGATGATGTGAAAATTCTTATGATTAAAATGCATAAAAGTTTGAGAAAATCTTATGCTAAAAATAAAGATTTGAAAACAAAAATAAATGATTTGTTAGAAGAAAACTCCAAACTTTTTCAAGAAAACAAATGTTTGAGAATGGAAAATGATGATTTAAAAAATCAAAAAAATGTTTTGAAAAGGAAGTTGGAAGAGAAAACAAAGTTTTATGAAAAAATGTTGGAGGAACAGAATTTGTTAAAGAAAAGAATTAATGACTTGAACGAGTTTCTCCAAAATGAAAAACAAAAGTTTTCTCAAACAAAAGAAAGTAAATCTTTTCAAGGCACAAATAAGTTTGCTATGATAAGAAGTAAGAAAATTAGTTGCATTAAATCCACCTATGTGCAAAATACTTCTATCATGTGTCACTTTTGTTGCAAATTTGGACATATGCAAAATGATTGCTATGTAAAGAAAAATATGAGAAAAGGTATGAAATCCATGTGGATTGCTAGATCATGTCGTATTAACTCCCAAGGACCCTATAAAGAAAGGGTACCAAATGAAATTTCTCATATTTAGGTACATCATGAAGATTTGATCCAAGAAGTGCTATATAGTTGTAAGTACAATTGAAAATTTTGATATTCTATATGGTCTTGATTTGAAAAATAAAGGGGGAGTTTGTTTTTGATTGATGCCAAAAGGGGGAGTAGGATTTATTGAAATTTCTTTGTATGTTGGCACTTTCTAAGGGGGAGCTTTATTTGAAGTTATTTGATAAAAGAAATCTTCATTTTGTTTGTCATCATCAAAAAGGGGGAGATTGTTGACCTTGGTCGATCAATCCTTGGTTTTGATGATTAACAAACCAAAATGTAGATTTGGGCTAATGTTTTTATGTGAGTAATTTGTTAGAACAGATTCTTGTGACATAAAAGAAGAAGCAAAAACAGGGCACTCATGTCGGACGCTATCGGACGTCCGAAAGGATGAAGAACATCAAGAAGGAAACTCTGTCGGACGCTCGTGAGGAAGCATCGGACGTCCGGAAGGATCAGACGCACGCCTCGGACACACATCGATCGCATCGGACGTCCGAGAAATTTCGCAAAGATTTGATGACTCTCTGTCAACGTTCGGACGCAGGGTTCGGACGTCCGACAGGTGGTTTGGACGCAGGGTTCGGACGTTCGACAGGTGGTTCGGACGTCCGACAGGCCAACGGCTAGTTTTGACAGCATTTAATATTTGACCGTTGGAGAGCCTTTTGAAGCCATTTCTCACCTTTTATAAACACCCCAAAGTACAAGAAGACAAGAGACTTTTGCCAACACAAAATACAAGCTTACAAGTGAGATTTTTGAGTAGAAAGATTCTTTGTTGGTTGTATAAGGGGTTGGGAAAGTTGGGTTGTGAGGTTGCTCAAGTAAAGGTTACTCTCTAGAAGGAGTAAAACCTTGGTGAAGGTGAACCTATCACTTGAAGTGGTAAAACCTTGGTGAAGGTTGCCTCATTTGTATAAAATAGTTCTTAATTGGGTGAGTGATCTTTCAAGTGTAAGTTGTTGAGGGTTAACTAGAATAGTTGTAAAACTCCTTGGCTCAACCAAAGTGTGTTTGGGGTGAGGAAGGAGTAAGCCTTCACTTGTACATCTTGGTTAGCATCGCCATCTATTGAAGAGGCTATTGGATTGATATTTGGTTTGCATTTCTTATCTTTTCTCTTTAATTAAGTTTTCTTTATTGTGCTTAAATTTGATATATCTTTGTGCATCATTGTGAAATTGTTTGTACTCATTGGGTTGCACCAGGACTTACAAAGTGTATGCACCCCTGCCATTTCCCCCGGGTGGATCTCAAAGTACCGCCAAAGTGTTCGCGCCCCTTCTCCAGAAAAAAACACATGTTCCAGACTCTCCTCCTGTGGCTCCTAACAACACCAGCATCGGGACGGTCCACAAAGGCCGAACCTAGCCAGCTTATCCATGGTAGGAACCCTGCCCTGCATTAGCCTCAGCATAAAGAAAGAAACTTTAACCGGGAGACCTCGCTGCCAGACCGAGGCATAGATCCACGAACGACGATCAACATGGCGGACGAGGGAATAGGCTGAGGATGTGGAAAAAACACCAGCCGCTGTGGGTCTCCAAATCATACGATCCGGTCCCCGGAAGGAAGGGGAGGCCACCTGCAGAATCTGGCCCACCAGCCCGGCATCTAAGTACTGACGAAGCATATTGACATTCCAAGCCCCCCCGTCCATAAAATCCGCAACCGAATGAGCTAAGAAAACCTCAACCTTACCACAAAGCGCTCCAGTCCCCAGCCAATTGTCATGCCAAAAGTCCATCGAACCCTGGCGTACTACCCATCCGATGTTATCCTCCGCGACCTGCTGAACTGCTACCATCCGTTTCCACGTAGAAGAACACAGCGGGCCATCATCCGCTAGACACGGGTAATGCAATAAACAACCTGAAGAAACCTATAGACCTGATTAGGCTGAAGATCCATACTTTTCTCCTCATCTGCTTATGCTTCTTCTCATCTTCTCCTTCTAATCAGGCGAAAAATTAAACAAAAAAAATACTTACAGAACCAGCCTAAATTTCACCAAAAAAAAAAAAGTGAAAACAAAAGCATACATGTTCTGATGAAGATCCATTTTTCCCCTCCTTGTTTCTTTTCATGGCTTTTTTTTTGTCCCATTTCTCCTGCTGTTTAAAATGGGAGCTCGAACATAATCAAAGCAAGGCCATTAGAAATTTGTTGCAAATGTGAGAAGCTAATACAAAGAAAAATCAAAGATTCCTTAATCTTGCCTTCAAACGAAATTGTTCCATTTTCACCAAAATTATGCACGAATCTAGTTTCTTGTTTTCATGAAGCTTTATTTGTACTCTCAAAAGATTCCATTTAACCATTTAATGGTGAGATCAGGAATAAAACCCGTAAAGTAAATTTCACAAATTTAAATATGTAAACAAATCGTTATAATTTACAAAATACGCAATCTTGGCAATGGTGAATCGATGCACGCCACAAATGTCCACTACCTAAGGCATGACAATGTGTATGTCAGACGTATCCATATGCTATCTTACCCAAACAATATAGACAGTCTAAATGAGCAA
This sequence comes from Coffea arabica, assembly GCF_036785885.1. Taxonomy (NCBI): domain Eukaryota; kingdom Viridiplantae; phylum Streptophyta; class Magnoliopsida; order Gentianales; family Rubiaceae; genus Coffea; species Coffea arabica. The sequence goes on from NC_092321.1 coordinate 49,413,361, forward strand.
GAAATATAGAGTAAACCTCTTGAATGCTCTTGAATGACAATAATTCTTAAAAGTTTTCTTACAATAACAGCATAATGGTCAACAACAAATTCAATAAGTATTAAGTTTCCCGTAGTTGTATACCCCCCTAATGCTTAAAAGTAAAGAATTAACCACCATTTTTTCTTTCTTCCCTCTCTTGATAAAAATCTGAGTAGAAAACCGTAGAGCAAATCAATACATATATGAAGAGTAAAGCCTACAAAAAATTGCCCACTTAAACATTTTTTTCCTTAGTAAAATTTGAATAATTCTTCACGTTTCTTGCTGTAATAAAAGATAATTATATAAAATAAGAGACCTAAAAAAACCTTCTATAGCAAACAAAGTAGTATTTATGATTCTAATACAATGAATTACTGGTGTGCAAATAGTGAAGGACTGAAAAGCTGAAATTAAGAATAAACCATCTAATAAGGACCATGCTCAACACAAAAGCAAGATAAAAAAATAAGAAAGGACTGCATTTTTAACTTACAAAGTTTGTTATTCCATGAACTGGTTTCAAAGTGACTGCATCTTCAATCATTTGCACCTTTAACATGAACAAAGTAAATTTATAACATAAAAGAATAAAAAAATTAATAACATAACCAAAAGTAAAATAAAAAGAAGATGACTTGAGAAAATAGGATCTAAATGCAAAGTAATCCTAACATCTTTTTGTTATTTTAGCTGCAAAAAATTCTCTTTACCTTTTCAAGGAATAAAGAAACTGGAAAGACCAACATATTACCACACCAAACTTTTAATTGCCATGACATTGAAATCATTTTCACGAAAGATAAAGTCTAAATAAGCAAGAAACATGTAGTAAACCTCTTAAATGGCAGTAGATGGTAAGAAATTTCTTTGCAATAACAGGCTAATAATCAATCTGCCATATTTACTCTATATTCACTTTATATTCTCAAAATGTTATCCCCAGTAGATGAACTCAAACCAATCTTTTAGGAACAAAATAAACAAAAATTTAACCAAAAATGGTATTCTTGTAAACCTAAAATAAGAGGTACTCGTCTAAAAGAAGAAGGGCAGGTAAGATTCATGCATATACAAATATATAGGGAACATGTACTTAAAACGAGTATCTCAACTAATGGCTCCTTGATCAGTTTCAGTGCTTTTATCAGCAACTAAGAAAACATAACGTTTGTTGAAAAAAAAAACTAAGAAAACACAAAAGTATTTTTTTTCTTTTGTTTTAAAGAATCCATATACACTCTCCGGAAAACGAGAACCAAAAGTTCACAAGGGAAAAAAATAAGAAAAATAGTTTTCTCAAAAATAAAGACATGAAAATAATAACTAGAGTTTTTAACAGTCATTGACATGAAATTTGATCTCCACAAATGGAGACTTTGGGTTGGTTACCATATGGATTGTCTTTTGTGAGTCAATAATTGAACGTACCCCCGTACATAACAAACCCAAAAAAAAAAAAAAACCATCAGAGGAGCCATGAAAACTCCATTTTCCAGAGTTTCTCGACAACCTTTTCCTTCAGTTTCTCTACCAAGTAATTTTTCCATCTATAATAAATATCATACAAGTTTGTATAGAGGGCTCTAGAGACCCAAAAGAAAGAAACAAGTGACATAGAAACTACTTAAAAAAATACAAAAGTTAAAAAAATGAAAAAATAAAATAGAGAAAACCTGAGATAAAGAAGGACGAAACCCAAGGAAGCAAAATTGCCTGCAATGTTTCTCGGTGATGATCTTCTCTTGGCTGCATCTGTCTTGTGAGAAAGCATGGATAAGGAAATAAGGAACAATATAGGCAAAATTTAGATATTAACCAGGTGAAAATTTTTGGGGAATAAAACCAATAAATATAGAAAGGAAATAAAGATTAAGAGGCAACAAAGAACTAGATAGTTTGGAGATAGATTCTGCAAATTTCCTTGCTTCTGGAGCTAAAGATGATCAAACAGAGAGAGAAGATCTAGAGCAACCCTATTATCCTACAAAGAAAAAAAAAAACCACAAGCAGCCACAATGTTAGACAACTAAACCGGAGAACAAAAAGGAAAAAAAAAAGCTAGAGAAGTTTAGGCAGGGGTGGAAAAAACAAACCGTTTAAGCAATGAGAATAATCTTCTTGGAGTATTTATATGAAAAACCGTAGGCAAGACACATTGCAAAAGATTTTCCATATCTGAACTTGCAATATCACAACAAATATAAAGTTAGACAAGAAAACCCTCAAAAAAAATCTTTTAAAGACTACCGTATAACCACACCATGCAATAAACAACCTGAAGAAACCAACTGCGTGTAGTTCTCTTTGTGAACTCCTCTATTTCTTTACCAGTCATAATGCACACAAAAGAAACCAAAAAATAAAATAATCACCAAATGATACCTAATAGTCATAAAATTTTAAAAATGAAAAAGAAAAATTCACAGCCAAGAAATATCTACAAAATAACAGGAAGCTAACCTTAAAAGTCACTCGATTACCATGCAAATGCTTAATTTCTTTTCATTTCCCCTCTAGAATGATTTGACATAATTTTTTTTTGGGTTGATCTTGGTAATCAAAGTGAAAGCATTGGGAGAGAGCTAATTGCAAAAGAAAAAAAAATTAGGGAAAGCAGAATCCACCAATAATATTTATTGAAGAAGAAGAACTTATAAAAGAATCTAGCAGATCTGGAAGCTACCCGAAAAAGATTGCGAAAATGAGAAGAAGTGGGTGTTAAATTGTGATTGATCGGTTCCGGAGAGAGGGATGGAAGATCACACAAAAAAGTACAAAAAAAAGGATAAAATTGAGGAAACTTGTTCGCTTAACATAATTATTTGTCAAAAGACGAGAGACGAAAAGGTGGGAATAGATTGACTGGAGTAGTTACCTTGAGCCTTGTAAATTGTAGTGGTCATGATCCCATCAGTCCTTTCACTATAAGCAAAAAAAATATTCAGAAAACACACACACACATGGAGAACCAAAGAAATGGTATTTGGAAACAAATTTAATCAAAACCAAAGGTCCTCATTCTATAGGGGGTCCTTGTCTCTCACTATGAGAGTTTTTTTTCTCTCTACTCTAGAGAGAGAAATCTCCCTCTCGTGGGAGTTGTGCCCCTTTCTAATAATCTTTCAAATTTCAAATCCCAAAATAATAGAACTTCTACAGAGAAAATTCATTCCAAATTCAGCGTCTCTGCTAGGAGCATCAATCTACCCTAAAATAGCTAGAACATTCCTAGTTAATAGTCATATAATTCATTAAACAAGTCCGGCGGGAAGTGCAATACGAATTCACCATTTAGCTTCTTGCTGCTTATTCTTTCTTTTTTGTTTTTCTGCTTCCTTCTGTTTTGTCTAGTGCTTTTTCAGGTTTCTCAATCTAGATCTTTGATCTAGGGGCATAGTTGCTTGGTCAGCGAGACGAAGTTCGAAGAATTGGAAAACAGTGACGATTTCAGGAGCTGAACTGGTGCTGTAGCAATCTGGAACTGGAGGCAATGTAGACTGTGGGATCTGTGAAGATGGAGCACATAGAGGAGCTATTGAGGAAATTCACCTTATCTGAGAGTGAAAGGGAGGGAGTTTGTTTGGGAAATGAGAAGTTGGAAAAAGGGATAAAGGAGTGTAGATTAAGTTTAATCGGGAAAGTGTAGGGGGAAAAATAGCTAACATTACCGGTATGAGGAGTTTTGCTAACAATATGGGGTCTCAGCTGAGAAATGTGAAAATTACAGAGATCAAAGCCAACATGTTCCAATTTGTGTTTGAGACTAGGAAGGATATTGAGCTGGTGCTTAGCAAAAGACCATGGATCTATGATGGTTAGCCTCTAGTATTGTTGGAATGGCTGGCAGACCTAGAGGAGGAGGAGATAGCTTTCAGTAAAACTTTAGTGTGGGTCCAGATCTGGAATATACCTCTCCATTAGGTTACAAAGGAAGTTAGGCGCAAAATAGGAGGAATATTTGCAGGGGTCCGAGAGGTCATTATTCCCCAAAGAGAAATGTAAGAAAGGTAAACACCTCAAAATCCTTGCTGAAGTGAATCTTAGAGAGCCTCTTCCTAGAGGAACAATGGTGAAAAGTAATGGAGGGACAAGATGACTTGAATTTAAATATGAAAAATGTCCAGATTTTTGCTTCTGCTGTGGAATGGTAGGACATAATGAAAGAATCTGCACTAGGAGAGGGATAAATATGGAGAAAGAGAATCAGTATGGTAACTGGCTTAGGGCCAGCTTTCCTAGGAGTCCAAAGAAGAAAAGTAGGAATGAAGGGGAGCAGGAAAAACCAGTGAGAGGAGGGTACATGGATCAAAATCTGGATGAGGAAACAGGGGTTCAACAGTATCCGTTACTAACCTACACAAAAGAGTTCCATAGGGAGAGAAGAAAGACAGGCATCCCAATCTAGGGAAGTGAGAATCAGGGTGCAGTAGCAAAGGGGGGCAAGGTGGAGAGTGGGATAAGAGGCAGGAGGGTGCGGGGGTTAGTAAGCATTTAGAGGGGAGGAAGAGTGCATTTCTGAACCTTATGCACAAGAAGAGGTTAAGGAAATAACAAAAGAAGAGAGGGGAGGAGGCTCGTAGATGCTTAAGGCAATAGAAGAGGTGAGTGTGGAGGAGGGAGGAAGTAGTAAGGACATTATGTGGATTGATGGTGAGAGCAACAACAACTTGGAAAGGGGTAAGAATAGGAAGGAGGGGGAAGAGAGAGTGAAGGAAGCCAATCAGGCAGGCAAGGTGAGCAGAACTAGTGCAGGGAATTATAAGGTCGGTAAAACATGGAAGAGACTGGTGCAGGAGGTGAGTAAACGGAAACCCCTTGCTGAGATTGGAACAAAGCAGAATGAACTGGAAATAGGAAAAAAGAGAAAGAATGTCTGTGGAGGAGGTCAGGTAGGGAATCAGAGGGAGTTAGAGAGTAAGAAAAAGGCCAGGTTGATTGAGTGGACAGAGGATGTTCTGATGCTTTCTGAGGTGGTGGAGCCCTCCCTTAATTGGGCTCCCACGTCCAAATGAGAGCTCTGGTGTGGAATTGTTGAAGTGTGGGGAGCCCCTTGACAGTTCCTTAACTTAAGGAACTTGTAAAAGTCCACTCCCCATCTCTGATATTCCTATCAGAGACAAAAAACAAGAAGAATTTTATGAAATAGTGTTAAGCAGTGGGTGAAGTTTGATGACTTGTTTGTAGTAGATCCTATCGGCATTGCAGGGGGTTTGGCTGTTATTTCGAAAAAGAATATACATGTGAAAAACATCTTGTTCACAAGTTTTACTATCGAGATGTTAATTGGGGATCAAGGAGGCAATAGAGACTGGTGGTGTGTATGTGTCTATGCCAGTTCAGATGATAAACTTAGGGAACAACAATGGGTGGTGTTAGAGAGAAGAAAATAGATTTGGGGTGACTGTTGGGCCATCATGGGAGACCTGAACGATATCACTTCTAATGGGGAAAAATGGAGAGGTAGAATCAGGTCTGATAGCAGTTTTGAGACCTTCAACAGCTTCATTAATAGGAATGCACTGATAGATATTGGATTTGAAGAAGTGCCTTGGACCTGGTGCAATAACTGGGACAAGGAAGGTGAGATTAAGGAAAGAATTGATAGAATAATGGGAACTAAGCAGTGGTGTGAAAACTTTGGAAAGGCTAAGTGTATTCATGTTGAAACTGAAGCTTCAAACCACTGTGCTTTGATTCTAGACCTGACTCTTGTGGAAGCACAAAGGAGAAAGAGGTTTACTTTTGATAGGAGATGGCTTATGCAGGAGGGTGTTGAGGAGGTGATCAAGGAAGCATGGGTTATGGATCAACAGGGGTCAAGGTTGTATAGGGTGCAAAGCAAGATCAAGGAAGTTCGAATAAACCTATTGAACTGGAGTAAGAAATTGAATATGAATTCAAAAAAGCATATAGAATAGATCAAAAAGGAAATTAAAGAGATGAAGGTGAGTCAAGGTAGAGAGGATAGAACAAAGATCATAGGATTAAAAAGGAAGCTGGTAGAGGCCTATAAAAAGGAGGAGATCTACTGGAGTCAGAAGGCAAGGATCAAATGGCTCTAGGAGGGAGACAAAAACACTAGCTTCTTTCATGCTAGTATGATGAGTAGGAGAAGGTAGAACAGGATTAATGGGCTAAGAAGGAGAAATGAGGTGTGGTGTAACAATGAGGAGGAGATAAGGGATGAAATTGTAGACTATTTCCAGCAACTGTTCACGTCTGATAAACCAGCTGATTTCAATGACATATTAGAGGAGATCCCACAGACTATAACTGTTGAAATGAACAGAAAGCTGACAAGGCCTGTTTCAAATCAAGAAATCAGTCATGCAGTGAATTCCATGCATCCGAACAAGTCTCCCGGACCAGATGGTATGTCCCCTATTTTCTTCCAAAAATTCTGGCATATTATAAAAAGTGATGTTACTAATGCAGTCCAAAGTTTTTTTCACTGTGGCTATATCCTGAAATCCATAAATGAGACCTTGATCAGCCTAATTCCCAAATCTGATTCCCCAACTTTGATCATAGAATTTAGACCTATTAGCCTGTGCAATGTCATTTATAAGAATATATCAAAAGTATTGGTTAACAGGTTTAAAACGGTTCTTGACTGTTGTATTAGTCCTTCACAGTCTGCATTTGTGCCTGGTAGCCAGATTCTGGACAATGTCTTAGTTTCGCATAAGAGTATTTACTTCCTGAAAAATAAAAGAACTGAAAAGGATGGTTATATGGCTATTAAACTAGACATGTCAAAGGCCTATGATAGGGTAGAATGGGTGTTCCAGACAAATATCATGCATAAAATAGGGTTCTGCCCAAAATGGATCCAGTGGATTTTAGAGTGCATAACCAGTGTCACATATTTCATCAATGTTAATGGGGAGAAAAGGGGGTTTATTAAGCCTTCTAGAAGCTTAAGGCAGGGTGATCCTTTATCTCCATACTTATTTCTGGTTTGTGCAGAAGGATTTTCTGCCCTATTAAGAAAAGCTAATAGACAGGGTAGCATGTCTGGAATGAAGATTGCTAATGAAGCTCCTAGTTTGTCTCATCTCTTCTTTGCAGATGATTCACTAATTTTCTGCAAAGCCAAGGCTGGAGAGGCTGCACAGCTCATGAAGGTGCCGGAGGACTATGGTAGGGCATCAAGTCAATTGATAAACAAAGAAAAGTCATCCATTTTCTTCAGTAGAAATGTCAAAGAAAGGCAAAAAGAGGAGGTGCTTAAAGAGCTGGAAGGCATGAAGCAGGTCCACCAGAGCAAATATCTAGGACTCCCCCTAGTCATAGTGAGATAAAAAAGGCAAGTATTTGAGTTTATTCGACAGAAAACAGTAAACAGACTTGGAGGATGGAAGGAAAAACTTCTGAGTCAAGCAGGAAAGGAGATTCTATTGAAATCTGTCATCCTAGCTCTCCCAGCATATGTTATGTCTTGTTGCAGACTGCCAAAGACATTGTGTAAAAACATATGCTCAGAAATGGCTAAGTTCTGGTTGGGTCAAAGGGAGAATGAAAGAAAAATCTGTTGGCTTAAATGGAGTAGAATGACTGATATCAAATCAGAAGGTGGTTTGGGATTCGGGGATCTACAGGACTTTAACTTGGCTTTATTGGGAAAACAGCTATGGAGAATTTTGATGCAACCAAACTTGCTGATGAGTAGAGTCATGAAAGGCAGATACTTTGCTGGGAAATCAATCTGGGAGGCACAACTAAGAGGAACGGACTTATGGTGCTGGAAGAGCCTACTGAGTGCAAGAGGAGTTCTGGAAGAAGGACTAAGGAAAAGGGTGGAAGATGGTGAAACCATTAAAATCTGGGTGGATAGGTGGTTGCCGGGGTCAGAGAATAGGAAAATAAGATCTCAGAAGAAATTAGATAGCAAGATTCAAAGGGTGTGTGAGCTGATCAAGGATGGAAAATGGAATAGAGAGGTGTTGCTACAAGAGTTTGAGGAGAAGGATAGAATGCAAATATTGAAGATACCATTGAGTCTGGGGAAGGTAAAAGATAGGACCTATTGGGCAAAATCAAATTCAGGAGCATACACAGTCAAATCTAGCTACAAACAAGTAAAGGACATGAAGAAGGGAAATAGCCATTCCAGGAGAGCTCCAGAACCAAGTAATAGCAGGAGGACTAAATCTCAAAACTGGAGTTTTCTATGGGGACTGAACATGAAAAATAAACTAAAACACTTCATCTGGAAATGACTACAAGGAATCCTGCCAACTGACACAGTGGTGAAGGAGAAGTGTGGCAAAGGGGACCATGTGTGCAAGTGCTGTGGAGATAATCCTAAGACACTGGAGCATATGTTATTTCTGTGCAGCAATGCTAGAGCAATCTAGAAGGTTGCTCCATTGAATTGGGATGGACCGGAGGTGTTTAGGCATAGTTTCTGGCACTGGTGGGAAGAGCTTAGAGGGGCTGTGGTCAGGGAGAAGGGAAGGGAACACATAACCCTCACGGCAAACATATTGTGGCAGATTTGGAAATGTAGGAATGATAAGCAATTCAACAACAAGAGCAATAATTGTAAGTCCCAAAGACAACCAAGAGGGGGGGTGAATTGGGTTATTCAAAATCTTAATCAGATTTAGGCAATTTTTGCTAAATGAAAATTTCCTTCTTTTCTAGTAATGATCAACCAAGTAGATTAGAAGACAAGAGCAATATTGATCAGAAACACAAGTATAAACAAGCAATGAGAATTTTATTAAACAGAAAAGTAAATTGGGGAATCAAACCAAGTGTCTACCAAGCTGTCCTCAAACTTGAAGACCACACACTAGGAAGAGCAACTTCTCTTTGATGGAAGACGATCAACTAGATGTACAATGGAGGGAGCACTTCCTCCTTGCCCTAAGCCTCACTTAGTCAAGCTAAGAAGTTTTACAATCACTCAGAAAACCCTCAACAAAGCTACACTAAAGATCCTTTCAATCACAAAAGAAATGCTCACCAGAAATTCACACCACTTTAAAACAAATCTAGCTTTGGAGACTATTTTCTAGCTAAAATATCTCTTGAGATCTTGTAAACAAAGTGTGCAAAAGTCCTCCCTTCGTTCAGAACAGTTTGTTTTTAAAGGGGAACAGAAATGAGCTTCATTAAAGCTTCCAACGGATAGAAGGCAGATGAAGGGTCAGCTAGCCGTTGGGGCTTTCGGACGTCCGACGATCAAATCATCGTCCGAACCAATCGTCCGAAAATAGCCAAGTTGAAGTTCGGACGTCCGATGAGATTTTTGTCGTCCGACAGCACAGCGTCCGATCGTAGGCCGAGAGCTAGCAAGTTATCTTGGAATTTTTCGGACGTCCGATCTGGTTGATATGCGTCCGAGGTGTGCGTCCGATCATTCCGGACGTCCGACAGTTTCCTTTCGGCCGTCCGACCTGATTGTCCTGTTTTTGCTTCTCATTTTGGTTGTCTTGCATTTCATGACATATTTGAACCTGATTCTTGGATAGACAGAAACACTTGTATTTGAAGGAGGTTAGATAAACATTTCAAAGTACCAAGAATGACAAACTAGACATACTTAAAAGACAGTATCTTTGATCGGAACAAAACAATGACTAAATTCATTTATATTATTTCAATCTTGTTTGCCACATCCAAAGCATCGTAGACTGGAGTCAATCAAACATATGCTTTCCTTGTTCCATCAGGCCTGATCAATCTTGGTCAGTATAAACGAACTTTTGTGATCATCAAAACCAAGAATAACATTCTCCCCCTTTTTGATGATGACAAAACAAAAGTTTGAAATGAAATTTTATGATTGCAATGAAAACTCCCCCTTTCAAAATAGACAAGAACTCCCCCTGTCTTAGTGAATCACAAAATTTGAAAATTTTGAAAAACTCCCCCTCACAAAGCTGCCCATCCGAGTTAAACAATTAAGCATATCAGCCACTCCAAATTTAAACAATCAATCCAACATATCCTAACATCACCAATCATCAATCATGCCAACATCACCAATTATCAATCATGACTCAATCCAATCAATTGATACCATATCTCCCCCTTTTTGTCATCACAAACGGGCAACCAATCACATCAACATATCCACAAATTCACAAATTTAGACAAGTTCACATATCAAAACTTAGACCATCAATCAGAATAGACAATCCACAAATTCATTACATTCACATAAGCAGAATAGACAATCATTCATCAAAATATTCAGACATCCATCAAAACAGTACTTAAACATCCAAAACGAAACTTAAAATATCCATTACATTACATATTCATTGTTGAATACCACGAAAACATAAAAGAGACAAACAAAATGCAAATGTCCTAAATGATGAACTAAGTGGATCCAGGTGTCCTCCGAGAGAGCTGATATTGATCAAGATCCTCCTCTTCAGTTTCTTCATCATCTTCAGCAGCCTCTTCAACTGGTGCCTTGCCTTTATCTGATGTAGAGGTGCCATGAGGAGTCACAGGGGTTGAAGAACCAGGATCCGGAATTGATGAACTTGGATCAGTGGGGTGTGACTCTTTGTCATGGGAAACTTCCTCAACAACAGGGGGGGAAACAGGAGGTTCTTTTTGTCTAGGAAGGCAGTTTGTTGCTCAGAGGACATAGTGAGCATTAGACCATGTTCTAGAAGAAGAACATGCTGTTTGAGTTCACGAAGGAGCTCAATTACTTCATCACTGGAAGAGGAAGATGCCTTAGAGGCAGATTTCCTAGGATGAATGGGAGTGAGTGGAATAGATGAAGGATCATGTGCAGCCTTAGACCTAAGTTCACTAGAAGATGCACCCTTATAAGCCCACAGATTATCTTTGAAAACAAGATTTTTCCTTTCAAAATACCCTTTTGTAAAGGCATAAGAAGATGCTTCTTTAGGACAAACACCTAGAATAGGGACTTTGTTAAACTCAAAAATCTTTTGAAGAAACTTTCCATAAGATAATTTTCTGCGAGAATCAGTGGCATAGCGAAGTAAGAACTTGCACATGACAAAACCAAAATCAATACGAATTTTTTCTTGAAAACAATAAAAGAGGTACAACTCCATTTTGTTTGCATCAGTTCTATGGCCATCAGTAGGCACAAGCAGGTTTGAAATGATAGAAAAAGCAATTAAATTCACAGGGGCCAGATCATTCAATTTAGCATCAGCAGGTGAGGAAAAACTTCTTTTGAAATAGGTTAACATTTTGGTCCCATCAAAATGATTTGCCACAGTCGGGAGCTCTTCATAGGAAAAGAAATTAGCAATCTTATCTTTGCATAAACGTTCAATGGTAGTATTTAAAATGGAGTTCACAATTTCAGAGTCAATGATTAAGTCTACCCCATTAACCCTGGAAAATATTTCAGTTGGGTCAGAACCTTTCCTTAGATTGGCAAAAAATTGATGCAACATATCAGGATAGTAGACATTTGGCATAGAAATAAGATGTGACCATTTCTGGAAAGCAAATAGACTCAGAATGGATTCTAAACCTATGGAGCGAAATTCAGAGGGGTTTACAGTTCTTTGAGGGATGACACCCTTTTGGGATATCCAGGAGTATTTGTCTTTCGCAGCATCATCAAAGAATGTAGGAGGAGGGGCTGATTTTGGAGGCGGTTGAGAAGATGTCCCCTGTCCAGATTCAGGCTGAGAGGAGGGTTGTGGTGTAGGCCGTGACATTTGACCCTTGATAGCTCCTCTTTTGAAGCGTTTGGATGTCCGTTTGACAGTGGGAAGACTCTCATCCTCATCCCTGAGTGGATGCTTGCGTCCGGCAGTAACTTTTCCTCCCCTTAGATTCACCATTGTGCGAAATGTGTGGAATGAGGGATGCAAATGATGCACACAGCAGTAGGGAAGTGAATCGCACAGAAATTTTGGGACACAAAGTCCTTGAACAAGATTTGACAGAGCGGTTATGAGAAAGTAGGGTTTTGAGGGAAATTTGGGAATTTACGAAATGTTTTGCGATTCGATGAAATAATTAGGAGAAATGAATCGCAATCAATCAGGAAAAGTTTTGTTTGAGTCAATTTGGGAATGAGAGCTTCAGAATGGTATGAATTTGACAGTGAGAAATGAGAGGGTTTTCGTCCGAGAGGAAATAGAAAAGAAGAGTTTGAAGCAAATGAGGGAGAAGTTAAGAGAAATCCATAAGGGTGGTGACAATGTGAGAGAACAGAGAAAGGCCATCTTGGTCACAAAGTATGAATCTTTTAAGATTGAACCTCTTGAGGATATTGACAAAATATTTTGCAGGTTCACTGACTTGATCAAAGATCTCGAGGTGTTGGGCAAAGAGTACACCTTGGGAGAGAAGAACAGAAAAATTCTCAATGCATTGGGCAAAGAATGGGAAAATAAAGTGACTGCAATAGAGGAGGCTAAGGATTTAAGTTCTGTGCCTATTGAATCTATCATTAACTCACTAACCTCTTATGAGTTAAAACTGAAATCTAAAGTGCAGGAGGAAGAGGATGCTAGAGCAAAAAGAAATATTGCTCTAAAGACTACTCAAAGTGAAGATGATCCAGCTCACTTGGATGATGAAGATTCGGATGGTGATGATAATGATCTTGCTCTCATCACAAGAGGCTTCAAAAGAATCTTGAATAAAAGGAAGTTCAGAAAGGGAGGACCTAGCAATCAATTCCAAAATTATTCATCAAATGCAAGGAACAAAGGAAAACAAGAATTCAACAAGAAGCAAGTGGACAAATGCTATGAATGTGGACAGCCTGGACACTATGCAAACGAATGCCCCATGAAGAAAATGAAAGATGGAAAAGCTGATCGAAAGCCAAGATTCAACAACTTCCAGATTACTTGGAATGAATGCAACTCTGAAGGGGAAGTTGAAGAAGAGGAAGAATCAGCTCAAATGGCCTTCATGGCTATTGGAGATAATGAGGTAACTTCCATACACTCTCAATCTGAAAGTGATGATGAAGAAGATGATGATCTTGAATCCTTTGTTGAAAAACTGCATAATGCTTTGAAGGAATCTTATGATAAGAACAAGCAGCTAAAACAGAAAATTGCTTTTCTCATTCATGAAAATGCATGTCTCCTTCAACAAAATAAACAACTAAAAACTGACAATGAATGTCTTGTAAGAGCCGGATTTGATGTTCAGAATGAGCTTGATAGAAAGACAAATATTTGTAAAATGCTGAAGGAAAGACATGGTGATTTAAAAAGGAGAATGGACAACTTGGATGAGACTTTGAAAGCAAGAAAGCAGGAGTTTATCAAAAGGAACATGTCACCTACACATCCTACTATTTTTCAAAGAACATTTGCACACAACAAAAATGCACATGGTTTCACAACATATAGAAAAGGTGGATTAAGATATGTCAAACCAGTACATGTTAAGGACTCTTCCATTATGTGTGGTTTTTGTTGTCAAAGAGGGCATTTGAAAAGTGATTGCTATGTGAAAAGAAATCTGAACAAAGGGATGAAATGCATGTGGTTAGTTAGATATAATGCTAACTATTATGGACCCAAAAATTAAAATGGGTACCAAACACTTTTTCTTTTCAGGAAAAATGCTCACACAAGTCCAAATGGTTCATTGATAGCGGTTGTTCAAGGCATATGACCGGTGATCCCTCTTTGTTCATAAAGCTGAAATCAAGATCAAGTGGAAAAGTGACATTTGGTGATGATGTGAAAGCTAAAACAATTGGAATAGGTGATGTTGGTAAGGATGGTGAAACTTTTGTTCATAATGTGCTCTTAGTTGATAACTTGAGTTATAATTTGCTTAGTGTTAGTCAATTGTGTGATAAAGACTTGAATGTGTTGTTTAGAAAGCATGAATGCATTGTGCTTGATTCCAAATACAATGTTGTGTTCAAAGGTAAGAGGTTCAACGACATATATATTGTGGTTCTTGATAAAATTGATTCTTCTAGCTTAACATGTCTTAAAGCTTCAAATGAAGATCCTTGGTTGTGGCATAGAAGACTTTGTCATTTTAACATGGAGTTACTAAAGGAAATTTCGAAAAAGGAGCTAGTTAGAGGCTTGCCAAAAATCAGTTTTGAAAAGGATAAAATATGTGATGCATGTCAATTTGGAAAGCAAACAAAAGTTTCTTTTAAACCAAAGAAGTGTGTATCTACTTCCAAACCTTTAGAACTCTTGCATCTTGACTTATTTGGCCCTACTCAAATCTCTAGCTTGGGTGGTAAGAAATACTGTTTTGTGATTGTAGATGATTATTCTAGATACACTTGGGTAATATTTCTTGCTCATAAGGATGATGCATTCAAGAATTTCACTTCATTGTTTGCTAAAGTGCAAAATCTGCTTGGATTAAAAATTGTTAGAATTAGAAGTGATAATGGAACAGAATTCAAGTATTGTGGTTTTCCAGAATTTTGTGATCATAATGGCATAACTCATGAGTTTTCTATTGCAAGAACTCCACAGCAAAATGGTGTTGTAGAAAGGAAAAACAGGACTCTCCAAGAGGCTGCTAGAACTATGTTAAATGAATGTAGGTTGCCTAAATATCTTTGGGCTGAAGCGGTAAACACTGCATGTTATGTGATGAATAGAATTCTCTTGAGACCTATCTTAAAGAAAACTCCTTATGAGCTGATTTTTGATAAGAAACTTACAGTTGGTTATTTCAAAGTATTTGGTTGTAAATATTTTATTTTGAATCTAAAGGAACATCTTGGTAAGTTTGATAAAAAATCTGATGAAGGAATATTTTTGGGGTATTGTGAGAATAAAAGAGGATATAGAGTTTTTAATAGAAGGACTCTTGTGATTGAAGAAGCTATACATATAACATTTGATGAAACCAATGATGATAATTCCAAAAGTCCGTGTGAGGATGATGATGTAGGTGTTCGAGCAGGAATGGAAAAGCTGTCAATTGGAAATGAAGGAAGTTCTAAACCAGCAGCAACTGAAATGGAAAATGAAGTTCATAATGATCAAGAAGAGGAAGATGAAGACAAAAATGATGATCCACTCAAAGATCTTCCCAAGGCTTGGAAATTCAGCCAAAATCATCCAAAAGAGCTTATAATTGGTGATCCATCCGAGAAGGTAAACACTCGTTCCTCATCTAGAAAATTGATTGACAATTTTGCTTTAGTGTCTCTTTTTGAACCCAAAAATGTCAATGATGCTTTAAAGGATGAAAACTGGATTTTGGCAATGCAAGAGGAACTTAATCAATTTGAGAGGAATGAAGTTTGGACACTTGTTGATAGACCTCAAAATCAACCTATCATTGGCACAAAGTGGATTTTTAGAAATAAGTTAGATGATAAAGGTGTTGTTGTAAGAAATAAAGCCAGATTAGTTGCTAAAGGATATGCACAAGAAGAAGGAATTGATTTTGATGAAACATTTGCTCCCGTAGCAAGATTAGAATCTATTAGAATGCTTCTTGCTTTTGCATGCTTTAAAGGCTTCAAATTGTTTCAAATGGATGTTAAAAGTGCCTTTTTAAATGGTTTTATTGATCAAGAAGTATATGTGGATCAACCCCCCGGTTTTGAAAATACAAAATTTCCAAGTCATGTGTTTAAACTATCTAAAGCTTTATATGGTCTAAAACAAGCTCCAAGAGCTTGGTATGAAAGACTAAGTGGTTTTTTGATTGAAAATGGTTTCAAAAGGGGTGTTGTGGACACCACACTTTTTACTAAGCAAGTGTTGAATGACCTTCTTATTGTGCAAATATATGTTGATGATATTATTTTTGGTGCTACTAATGAGTATCTATGCAAGGATTTTTCCACCACTATGCAAAGTGAATTTGAAATGAGTATGATGGGAGAATTAAATTTCTTCCTTGAACTTCAAATACATCAAGCTCTTGAGGGAATTTTTATAAATCAAGCAAAATATACCAAGGAGTTGCTGAAAAGGTTTGGCATGGAGGACTCAAAGCAAGTTGGAACTCCAATGTGCACTTCTACAAAGCTTGACAAAGATGAAGAAGGTAATCATGTGGATGAAAAGCAATATAGAGGTATGATCGGAAGCCTACTCTATTTAACCGCAAGTAGACCTGATATTATGTTTGCTGTTTGCTTGTGTGCTAGATTTCAATCTTGTCCAAAAGAATCACATTTGAATGCTGTAAAAAGAATTTTTAGGTATTTGAAAGGTACATTAGACTATGGTCTTTGGTATGCTAGATCTAATGAGTTTGCACTATACGGTTATTCGGATGCTGATTTTGGAGGTTGTCGTGTGGATAGAAAGAGTACTAGTGGAACTTGTCATTTTCTTGGAAATTGTTTAGTCTCTTGGTTTAGCAAAAAGAAAAATGCAATATCTTTGTCTACAACCGAAGCGGAATATATTGCCGCTAGTGCATGTTGTGCTCAACTTTTATGGATGAAGCACACTTTGAATGATTTTGGATTGTTGTATGACTGCATGCCTGTATTCTGTGATAATACTAGTGCTATAAATTTGACCAAAAATCATATTCATCATTCTAGGACAAAGCACATAGATATAAAGCATCACTTTATTCGTGATCTTGTTCAAAAAGGTGACATATGTGTAAATTATGTTTGTTCTAAAGATCAATTTGCTGATATTTTTACCAAAGCTCTGCCATTAGATCAGTTCATTCATCTAAGATCAAAATTAGGAATAATCGAAAAATCATCCTAAAATTTCTCAAAGTCTTCGGACGTCCGAAAGAAGATGAACGGACGTCCGATGATGTTCTTCAGCCATTTTCCAGAATTGCGCCTGTTCGGACGCAACTGTCGGACGCACAACTTCGTTCGGCCGTCCGACAGTGCAACGGCTCACTTTTTAAATTAACAATAATCTTATAGTAGTTGTTAACAACGCGATGATGGAATGGAATGAATATCAAATGGCACAAGGGGGGAACAGAACATGAAAATCAAGAAGCTGGAGGATTGGGGAGGGACAGGAGATGGGAAAAACCTCAAACAAACTGGATCAAAATTAACACTGATGCAGCTTTAGACCAGAAGAATAACAAAGCAGGATGGGGTATAGTGGCTAGGAATTGCTTAGGGAAACTGATAGGCTCATGGGGCGAGGCCAACTGAAGGCTGTGCTGAGGCACAAGTGGAGGAGGCATTGGCACTAAGAGAAGCAATGGTAATAGCTAAACAAATGGGATGGAGGAAAGTGAAGCTGGAAACTGACTGCAAACTAATAGTGGATAAAATCAATGCAATAGAGGAGGAGGCCATCATTGCCATAATTCAGTTGGACATTTGGAGGCTGACAAAAGATTTTGATAAATGTTGTTTCTCCTACATTAGAAGGGGCAACAACTCTGTAAGTCATCACCTAGCAAAATTTGCTATAAATTGATAGATTTAGCTGAATGGAAGCATAACTTCCTAGCATGGCTGCTAGAGTTAGCTCAAGCAGATTTACTGGAGCAGTTGCTCTGAACTTGTACCATCTTATGATTACTATCATTTTACCGTTTGGAAAACAAAAGGGTCCTCATTCTGGGACAACAACAAGAATTCCACTTCTTCTCCTACCGAAAGCACGTGACTCCCACGTGAATGAAGACCATCCTCCAATCAATAAAACACAGCCACATCAGCACAACAACCATTCATCTTAACAAACCTATTCATGCTTTTACTATATAGGTAGATGAGAGGTGGAAATGAGTTGTGCTAAAATTTGGTCCCTTTTTTTCCCCAAAAAATCACATTAACGAAAAATTGGGCTCTTTTTTTTTTGTCCTCCAAATCGCATCTAATTACCAATTCTTTACAATTAATTATTAATAACTAATTAATAATGCCATTTTTTTTTTGTTATCGAACAGATCACATTTAATTAGCAATTTTTTTTATTATTAACAAAAAAATCATTTTTTGTGGCTGGCCAAAAAACCATATTAATTATACATTTTTTTACAAATATTATCGAAGTTCATTAGTTAATTAATAATTTCACTTTTTTATTGCTTAACACATCACCTTTAATTACCCGTTTTGACCAATCAAGTTTCTTTTATTTGACTGTCCAATAAATCGCACTTAATTGCGATCTTATGCAGTTAGTTGTTATTAATAATAACTAATTAGTCCCAACACGTTAAATTAACCAAAGAATTTTCTCCTATTCTTTTTCTTTTTTCAACAAATTATGTTTATTTTTCGCTATTAATTCGAACGAGATCAATTAACAAAAGAATTTGCTCTTTTTGTTCCTTTTTTTGCAACGATTTATGTTTGCCTGCTACTTTTCGATGTTAATTGTTATTAGTTAATTAATCATGCCATTTTTTTGCCGGTTCAATACATCACGTTCTACCTTGCTGTAACAAATCATGTGGATTCTTCCCTGTCGGACAAATTGCAATTAATTGCAAACATAAGTTGTTAATTGTTATTAATGATAACTAATTCATCCAAATCAGTTAAATTAAAAAAAAATCCTCCTTTTTTTTAGCCAACAAATCACATTAACAAAAATTTGGGCTCCTTTTTTTTGGCTTGTCCACCAAATCACATCTAATTACCAATTTTTCACAATTAATTGTTAATAACTAATCAATAATGTCATTTTTTTGTCATCCAACAAACCACATTTAATTAACAATTTTTTACAATTGTTAAAAAAATTGACTTCTTTTTGTCGTTGCCCAAAAAACCACAATTAATGATCAATTTTTTTTTCAAATGTTATAAAAAATGTCCTTTTTTATTTTTTATTGTTCAATAAATCATGTTTAATTATAGAATCTTTTCGCAATCAATTGTTCATTAATTAATTAATAATTTCACTTTTTATTGTCTAACAAATCACATTTAATTACCAGCTTTTTTGCAATTATTAACACTTTTTTTGTTTCCAAATAAATCACAATTAATTATCAATTTTTTGTAATTGATTAACATGTACAAACTAAATGTGAACAAATGTTGCCAAATGGTGGTCGTTTTGTGCTGATGTGTCGCGCTATGATTGAAGGGATTGTCCTGCTCGTGTGAATTAGCAAATTTCTTCCCTGGTGCAATTGCTCATGTGAATTAATAATGCTCCAGCTTAACCACGTGCTTTGCAAGGGACTTTTTTTTATTATTATTTAACACAGATTTGATTATTTTCGGGGGAAGAAACCCATTACCCATGTGGGTAGATTGACATGCTGTCAGAGTTGGTGAGACTTGCGTTGGACTCAATGCTTCACAGAACCATCTTTTCCCCTCTCTCTATCTCTCACCCATCCTCTGCTTTTTTTAGAAAGTCCTGATCCTCTCTTCCTCTTCCTCATATTTTCTCCGAAATGGGTTCGATATTTTTGCTTAAAGGGTTATTCTTCCCTCCCCTGCCTAAACTTCTCTAGCCCTTTTTTTCTTTTTGTTCTCTGGTTTAGTTGTCTAACATCGTGGCTAGCTTTTCGAGCAAACTAATGTTGTTTGACGGGTATTTTACATACATACAAGTTAAAAAAAATCGAATTACACCCGTTCTCTGCAAGTATACAGGTCAACTAGTAGTTTAGGGTATATATCGGGTCGATCCCACAGGGAAGAGTGAACAATTACCGGTATTACTAAAACTTTTCTATTATTTAGACTATCAATGAATCATAACAAATTTAACCTACTAAAATTATACAAAATAACAAATGAAATCTCCTTGGGCTGTGGTATCCCTAACTACTCATGCAAGTGCTATATTTGAATCATTGAGTACTACATCTAGGCTAGTTATGGTGTAATTTCCTTATGCATTTGAATCCTACTTTCGTAGTGAATCAATTATACTTATAACTAATCCATACCTATTCTCATGGTTATGAAATTAGCTACAAGTTCATTTTTTCAATGAAATTACATGAAATGAATCACTAAAAATCACATAGGTGCACCTCTACTTTCGTGAGCGTACTCCCTATGTTTAGCACTTCTTGAACTAGTGTTAAATCTCAATTTTCATTGCAGAAATAACATCTTAGATAATCACAATCAATGGTACCAGATTAATCATGATTTAAAGAGCCAAAGTGCTAAATAACTTGCTCAAATCATAGCAATCAAATAACCAAATAATAAATATTAACAATTATAAAAAGTTCAACCAAACCCAAGGCATAAACTTTAGAGACACATATTGAACACAAAATCCAGAACTTGTATATTAACTAAACTTAAGAATCTGATACAAAAGATAAAGAATTGGAGAAGAGATAACCCATGTCACTTGAGCTTCAATTCCTCCTTCTTCATCTCCATCTTCATCCTAATCTAGCCAATATACAAGAATGAATGAACTATACTACTCTATACTAAACTAATCTAACACATAGAAGATGAAAGAGTTACATTTCTGCACCCTCCAAGTTCTCCCGTATGTCTCTAGTCTCAATATTTGCTAGCTAGAGAGAATTTGCTATCAGAAAATCTGGCTACGTATGGATGTCTAGACATCTCCTAATGTCTCTACATAAAAACTGCTCAAGAGCTCCATTTTTCCAAGTCAAATTCCACCTTTTGATTCCCAAATCTCAATTTTGTTAGGATAGTCAATAATCAATGTTTTTGACTTGAAAATAAGCCACATTTCTTACCCTTTTGTCTTCTGAAGCATGTGTACCGAATTCCCTTACATCTTATAGCTGGAAAGTGGTATGAACACAAGAGAAATGGCTGAGTCAAATTGTAGAATTTCGGCTGCAAAACGCACCTACCCAAAACGCGGCATAAACTCGCGTTTTGTATACTCGCGTTTTTACTCTGGCCTTATTTCAACTGCGATTTTCTCTATGATGAAGGCCGAACTGGCTTTTATGCAAAACATAAAAGTTGTAGCCCTTTGAGTTAGCTTTCCAATGCTTCAACAATCATACAAGTTGGAGTTTTGTAGCCTGAGATATGATCGAAATACTAACACCTGATCAAACCTCTGTTTTAACTTCCGACCACAGAATGCAACTTCTGTATTCCGACTTTTTGTCCATAAAAATGGCAGAATTGGATTTCGATGTCTTCATAATAATTGTAGGTCTCTTTCTTAGCTTTAAAATGGTATAAAGATCACCTCAATCTGATAAGTGTAGCTCCAGATATACCGAAGAGTGTCAAAACTGACTTGTATTGCATTTCCTCACTTGAATGTTTTTCACTTCATTCTTCTTGTTACCACTTGAATTCATCACCAAATCTCTATTTTTCACCTCATTTGACATCCTTTAGTGATTGAATCATCATTCCTGCATAAAAATGAAGTTTTTACCATTAAAATCAATAGAAATGCAATATTATCCACTTTTACCAAAAATATATAATTTTACCAAAAACCTCTTTATTTTAATTATAAAACTAAATAATCAACTCAAAATTAACTAATAAAATGCACTTAAAAATACGTAAAATAAACCCTTATCAAATACCCCCACACTTGAATCATTGCTTGTCCTCAAGCAATATAAAATTCCAACCATCAATGATCCAAAAATTGAAAATAAACATATGTAGTATTTCAACTCAATTTCCTTGAATCAAGGTAAATAACCCTTATGTGATCTTTCCATTAACTTCAAGTACTCATAATATCAAGCAAAGAAGAGCCAAGTATACCATAATTTTACCAATTCAACTCAACTTCTTATTTTTATCTAATTTCGCGAGCAAGCAACTCCAATAGTCAATAAAAATGGTAACTAATCTCATGATCAACTTCTTATTTTTCTTAAAGAGGGATTTATTTTACTTTTTTTTAATGATGCATATTTTAAGGGTTAAATACTACTTAAATTGTGAAAAATGCCTTTTGACGCGAAGATCGACATTTTTAGATGAAGATCACCGGTTACTCAACATTTCACATATTCAAGTTGCTTTTCATACTCTTAATTTAAGTACTGTTTTACACGAAAGTCGACATTTGTAGATGAAGACTCCCAGTTACTAAGTACAAAAACTATTGGAGTAGAATAACCCTTTATATATATATATATATATAATAAAATTCCCTCTAAGAATAATCATGAGAAAAGTATGACACTTATTGACCATATTAATTTCTTAACTTATAAAATCAGATAAAAAGAAGAATTTTCATCAAATATGCAAAATGTATGCATAATTTTCTCCATTTTACTAGATATACTTTCCTATAGATGTAAAAATTATAATCACATAAGAATCATTTCCAAATTCCATGAGAAAAGAAGTTTCAAAACCATATATATTTATTCAAAAGGATAAGTGACAAAATTTTACTTATTTATTATGGTTAATAACATATACATGTATAAGGTTTTGAAAAAATTTTGACAGAGTTTCCCCTTAAAAGTGGACTAAAACTCCCTGCCAGCAACCACAAGAAACACAATTTAAGCACAAAAATTATATCAAACACAACTAAAACCACAAGTACCACACATATTTCTCCCCCCACACTTAAATTACACATTGTCCTCAATGTGTAGGGAAGAAATGAAATAAAAGAAAAAAAGAAAAGAAAGAAGTACTTCCCAAGGCAATGGCTGAGATCTGTATCAGCCACTAATCACGAACCACTGCCAAAATACAAGTACCTACCAAATAAAGAAAAACAGAAAAAATAAAATGAAGTTAAACATTTTAAGTTCCACAAGTTAAGATAATTAGGCAAGCAAATCCAGCAACTAAAGATAGCTTCTGCAGTGCGCCAAGTCAGTCATCCCCCTCGGCATCATCGTCATCCTCAGTATCACGATTGGGCGGTGGATGAATGCCCAAATGATCTTCAATCCGACTTAGACGATTCCTAACGTCAGTAAACTGGAATGTAAAGTCGTCCATACGGTCAAAAAGTCGCTGCCAATTAGTCTGTGGTGGAGGAGGAGGTGGTGCTGCAGTAGATGGTCCAGTTTCATCCCGACCATGTCTAGCCTTTTGTCTTCGCTCCTGAACAGGGCGTGGAATGTCCCCCGTGCCAATACCAAGGCGGCAAAGAGTAGTGATAGTCATCTCAGTCCGTGGCGAAACATACTCCCGCCGCATGCCTTCCAAGCGAACTTCAAAACGCAGGAAGATCAAGGTCAGTAGACGAGGAAAGGATAATTTGAAAGAAGTTGTCTTACGCCTCGCCGTAGACCTAATGTGGCTGATGATAATGTTTGGCAATGAAATTCGAGCATACGGGGAAGTTCGGTTGTGGAACATGTAATCAAGGAAGTAAATATCGCTCTTGCGAACCTCCGTGTGCCCCGTCTTCTTTGGGATGACATTGTGAGCCATCATGTAAATGATAAGCCGATGATGAGGTTCGAAGACATTTGCCAAAATGGTCTCCTTCCTTGTAGAGCGAAAATGTTGGTACTCAAGACCAAATCTAGCCATGACCAGCGAGGGATCCCACCTCCTATTCGGACGAACAAACTCCTTCTTCAAATCTATTGGACGGCCGTCATCCATACACCCCAAAATAGCGGCCAAATCTTGACGTGACAAGACTATTTGTCTTCCACGTACCCAGGATTCAACTATTTCTCCACTATGGTGCGCCTTACTCTCAATGTTAGCATAAAACTCGCGCACCAAGTCGGGGTAGTAATGGTTTGGCAGGGTGAGAATCGGAGCCCATTCTAGCTGAGCAAAAGCATCTGAGATGTTGTACATCATCTCAACTGGTGGACTGACGTGCATCTCGAACAAAAACTCCAAATTAGTACGCGCATCATGCCACTCCTGATTCCTGCGAGTGTTGAACCTAGCACTGTCAAATACCGATTTTTCCGCTCCACGGGAGGTGCCCTCACCAGGTCGACGGTTAACTGGTGGAGGAGAAGGTGAATTCTCCTCCTCAGTCACCTCCATCTCCTCATTAACCTCCCTCTCCTCACAACTAGAGGATGAAGGTATCACACGCCTTCCCCTCGGCATAGTACCTAAAGAAAATGTTGCAATTAACCACATATATTTTGACACAATTCACAATTTGGCAATGAATATCCTAAAATGATCCAAATAATCTCCAATTTGTCCCTTCAAGTGATAATTCGTCCAATAACTAATGCAAAGGACCGAACAAGACGAGCCATAATTCATGCCAAAAATTGCTCAAAATCACCAATTAAAACAAGATATGGAATAATTATAACCCAATTAGTGAAAATAGCAACAATTATGATTATAACTATTTAGAATTAACAATAATAATATGCTTTTAGCTATAATCATGTTTAGGCAAAAATTAAACCAATTAACTCACCAAATCAACCAAATTACTCACTATACACAATGCACATGCTAAAATATCATCAACTAACCATTCTTAACCATAATTAATCATCACCAATAGCTCAAAAACATCCTAAATCCATTTTTCAATTTCCCCCAAATATAGCAATTGTGAATTTTAAATCACTACGAAACCAATAAATTGCTACATTTAAACATATAAACATGCTTAAACAATCTTAACAAGCATGAATAAAATCAAAAATAGTCATAAATATCATCAAATTTTTGAAATTAAAAGATGTCAGATAGCTCAGGATAAAAAAATTTGACTTTCTAAAATCAAAAGATTTGATGAAGAAACTTACCTCAATCACGTAGAAGGAAGTTTAGTGATGCTAAAAATGTCAAAAGCCCTATGAAACAACCTCCAATTGAAGAAATTAGAGTTTAAGAACCCTAACCTTCAATCCCTCAAAAACCTGATTTTAGGTGTTTTTCTTGGATTTTAATCGGTTAAAAAAGGTGTATGAAGCTCAAAATGTGTTGGGGTGATGATTTCTACCAAGATTATGGAGTAAAAATGAAGATTTGTGAGTTGGGTAGAAAGGAAGAGGAAAAACGCGCCTGGAAAATGGAGAAGAGAAGAAGAAATGAAGCTGAAATCGCGTTTCTGGAAGCTATATTCGGACACAGAAAACGCGACTGAAAACGCGCCTTCAACTCGCGGTTTTGAAGTCCCGTTTTCTTCACAAATCTTGCAGTAATGAAAACGCGACTATGTAGGAAAACGCGACTCTGAGCTGCGTTTTTGAGTTTTGATCCAGGCTTGAAAACGCGATTTAGCTGAGAAACACGACTTTGTGTCGCATTTTGAAGCGCGTTTTCTTCAGTCTCGTTGCAGAATTTGAAACCCGTTTTGATGAAAACGCGACTCGGAAGCGCGTTTTCATGCTAGGTGCGTTTTCTTCTGCAATTTTTTGCAGAAAATGAACTTTGAAAAATTACCATTGGTACTCCAATCATTCAAAATGCATCATAAATCATTTGTTTGTAAAATTTATCGACGTGCACACATGTAAAACATTAAAAACATGCATTTTACCTCTTTTAAACGGATCAAATAACCTTGTAACGCAAATCAAGGGGTTGAGTTGCTTGATCAAAGTTCACTTTTTTTTACCTCAAATGGTCATTTTTGCTTCCAATTGCCAACCCTATAGCACAAAAATAACAAATTAACTAAACCACTTATTCAAACCACAAAATCACACCAAAATAACATAAGGTACTAAAACATTGGGTTGCCTCCCAACAAGCGTTTTTGTTTATAGTCATTGGCTCGATTATATCACCTCATTTTTTCAAGGAGGCTTAGTTAACGAATAATTCACCATTTTTTGACGTGGTGGATCATTAAATGGTGACTTTATAGCAAAAGCCACATGATCTATTGATGTAAGAAATGGAAGTGACTTACTTATCCCAAGTGTTTCATAGATATTATCTTGAATGTGCACCACTTGAGAACTTACCAAAAGAAATGCCATGAGAGTATCTTGGGCAGGAATACCTTTAAAACCTGTACTTTTAATACACTCCTCAAGAGGGGTGAAAAATGAGTCATTAAAACTCACCTCTTGAGGTTCAAAGTTAGTTTCATAGACATTATCATGCGAAATGGATATTTGCTCATTAAAACACACTTGAGATTCATCGTTTTCATCAAAATGCAACCCATTTTCACATACAACATTCCCAACATTCATGCTAGGATCATTTTGCAAATTATTAGAGGAAATAACTTCACATAATGCATTCAATTGCTCATGTATTCTATCAAAATGAGAAGCTAGTTCATCTATTTATTCCTCAATCCTATCAAAACGGGCGGAAGTTGCATTTGCTAGCCCTTCTATTGCTAAATCAAATTGATTAGAAAAATTTTCTACAGCTAGCTCCCAAGATGCATTAGAATTATTAGCTAATGGTACACTTTCTAACTCCCAAGGTAGAGGTGTATTAGCTAACTTTTCTATTGCCAACTCTCAAGATGGTTTTGATTCATATTGGACACTTTCAGGTTGGTAATCATAAAAATATGGATAATCACTATATGTATATTGATTGTCCCAACCATAAGCAGGAGAATTGCTCAAATTAGCACTATATTGATCAAAACAAGGATTGTAATGCTCTAATTCATCATAATAATCCATATTTTGTGCTTGCATACATGTATTAGTAGCATGATAACCTCCACACAAGTCACAAATCACATGATAAGAATTAAAAGCATTAACATTCCTCCCTTGCTCAATTTCATCCATAATTATATCCATTTGAACTTGTAACATCATAACATCAAATTTAGCCTTTAAACACCTTAAACCATCTTCAAAAGACATACATTCAATAAATTCTTGGTTACCTCTGTTGAAGGAGCTTTGCACTTTGTAACCATCCATTGCCAATCTTCCATTTCTCAAGTATTGTCCTCCAAATTGACCTACCCTTCTCATCACCTAAAATTGCTTTTAAACAACTTCAAAAGCAAAATTAGTAAGAAAAATAGGTAATGAAACACATACACACATAAAACACAAAAATAACAGAAAATAACATTCACACTATAACTAATGAAATGTCTAAACTAATAAAGTTGCTCTTCACGCCGATATTGCCAAATCTTCCCCGGCAACGGCGCCAAAAACTTGACCGGTATTTTACATATATACAAGTTTAAAAAAAATCGAATTATACCCGTTCACTGCAAGTATACAGGTCAACTAGTAGTTTAGAGTATATATCGGGTCGATCCCACAGGGAAGAGTGAACAATTACCGGTATTACTAAAGCTTCTCTATTATTTAGACTATCAATGAATCATAACAAATTTAACCTACTGAAATTATACAAAATAACAAATGAAAGCTCCTTGGGTTGTGGTATCCCTAACTACTCATGCAAGTGCTATATTTGGATCATTGAGTACTACATCTAGGTTAGATATGGTGTAATTTCCTTATGCATTTGAATCCTACTTTCGTAGTGAATCAATTATACCTATAACTAATCCATACCTATTCTCATGGTTATGAAATTAGTTACAAGTTCATTTCTTCAGTGAAATTACATGAAATGAATCACTAAAAATCACATAGGTGCACCTCTACTTTCGTGAGCGTACTCCCTATGTTTAACACTTGTTGAACTAGTGTTAAATCTCAATTTTCATTGCAGAAACAACACCTTAGATAATCACAATCAATGGTACCAGATTAATCATGATTTAAAGAGCCAAAGTGCTAAATAACTTGCTCAAATCATAGCAATCAAATAACCAAATAATAAATACTAACAATTATAAAAAGTTCAACCAAACCCAAGGCATAAACTTTAGAGACACATATTGAACACAAAATCCAGAACTTGTATATTAACTGAACTTAAGAATCTGATACAAAAGATAAAGAGTTGGAGAAGAGATAACCCATATCACTTGAGTTTCAACTCCTCCTTCTTCATCTCCATCTTCATCCTAATCTAGCCAATATACAAGAATGGATGAACTATACTACTCTATACTAAACTAATCTAACACACAGAAGATGAAAGAGCTACATTTTTGCACCCTCCAAGTTCTCCCGTATGTCTCTAGTCTCAATATTTGCTAGCTAGAGAGAATTTGCTATCAGAAAATCTGGCTACGTATGGATGTCCGGACATCTCCTAATGTCTCTACATAAAAACTGCTCAAGAGCTCCATTTTTCCAAGTCAAATTCCACCTTTTGATTCCCAAATCTCAACTTTGTTAGGATAGTCAATAACCAATGTTTTTGACTTGAAAATAAGCCACCTTTCTTGCCCTTTTGTCTTCTGAAGCATGTGCACCGAATTCCCTTGCATCTTATAACTGGAAAGTGGTATGAACACAAGAGAAATGGCTGAGTCAAATTGTAGAATTTCGACTGCAAAACGCGCCTACTCAAAACGCGGCATAAACTCGCGTTTTGTTTACTCGCGTTTTCACTCTGGCCTTATTTCAACTGCAATTTTCTCTATGATGAAGGCCGAACTGGATTTTGTGCAAAACACAAAAGTTGTATCCCTTTGAGTTAGCTTTCCAATACTTCAAAAATCATCCAAATCGGAGTTTTGTAGCCTGAGATATGATTAAAATACTAACACCTGGTCAAACCTCTATTTTAACTTCCGACCACAGAATGCAGCTTCTGTATTATGACTTTTTGTCCATGAAAATGGCAGAATTGGATTTCGATGTCTTCATAACAATTGTTGGCTCTTTCTTAGCTTTAAAATGGTATAAAGACCACCTCAATCCGATAAGTATAGCTCCAAATATAGTCGAAATACCGAAGAGTGTCAAAACTGACTTGTATTGCATTTCCTCACTTGAACGTTTTTCACTTCATTCTTCTTGTTACCACTTGAATTCATCACCAAATCTCTATTTTTCACCTCATTTGACATCCTTTGGTGATTGAATCATCATTCCTGCATAAATGAAGTTTTTACCATTAAAATCAATAGAAATGCAATATTATCCACTTTTACCAAAAATATGTAATTTTACCAAAAACCTCTTTATTTTAATTATAAAACTAAATAATCAACTCAAAATTAACTAATAAAATGCACTTAAAAATACGTAAAATAAACCATTATCATTGTTGTTGTGGTTTTTTTCCTTTGTAGGATAATAGGGTTGCTCCAGATCTTTCTCTTTGTGCTTGATCATCTTTAGCTCCAGAAGCAAGGAAATTTGCAGAATCTATCTCCAAACTATCAGGTTCTCTGTTGCCTCTTAATCTTTATTTCCTTTCTATATTTATTGGATTTTCCCCAAAATTTTTCACAGAGAAACATTGCGTGCAATTTTGCTTTCTTGGGTTTTGTGCTTCTTCATCTTAGGTTTTCTCTATTTTATTTTTTCATTTTTTTAACTTTTGTATTCTTTTATATGTAGTGTCTATGTTACTTATTTCTTTCTTTTGGGTCTCTAGAGCCCCCATATACAAACTTGTATGATATTTATTATAGATGGGAAAATTACTTGGTAGAGAAATTGAAGGAAAAGGTTGTCAAGAAACTTTGGAAAATGGAATTTTCATGGCTCATCTGATGACATTTTTTTTGGGTTTGTTATGTGCAGGGGTGCGTTCAACTATTGACTCACAAAAGACAATCCATATGGTAACCAACCCAAAGTCTCCATTTGTGGAGATCAAATTTCATGTCATTGACTGTTGTAAATTTATTTTTTTTTAGTGTCATTATTTTTTAGAAAACTATTTTTCGTTTTTTCCCTTGTGAAGTTTTGGTTCTCATTTTTCAAAGAATGTATATGGATTCTTTAAAACAAAAGAAAAAAATGCTTTTGTGTTTTCTTAGTTGCTGATAAAAGCACTAAAACTGATCAAGGAGCCATTAGTTGAGATGCTCGTTTTAAGTACATGTTCCCTATATATTTGTATATGCATGAATCTTGCCTACCCTTCTTCCTTTAAACGAGTACTTTTTAAATTAGGTTTACAAGAATACCATTTTTTGGTTAAATTTTTGTTTATTTTGTTCCTAGAAGATTGGTTTGAGTTCATCTGCTAGGGATAACATTTTAAGAATATAAAGTGAATATAGAGTAAATATGGCAGATTGAGTATTAACTTGTTATTGCAGAGAAATTTCTTACCATCTACTGCGATTTAAGTGGTTTACTACATGTTTCTTGCTTATTTAGATTTTCGCTTTCATGAAAATGATTTCAATGTTTATGGGCAATTCAAAGTTTGGTCTGGTAATATGTTGGTCTTTTCAGTTTCTCTATTCCCTGAAAAGGTAATGAGAATTTTTTGTAGCTAAAATAACAAAAAGATGTTAGGATTACTTTGCATTTAGATCCTATTTTCTTAAATCATCTTCTTTTTATGTTTCTTTTGGTTATGTTATTAATTTTTTTATTCTTTTATGTGATTAATTTACTTTGTTCATGTTAAATGTACAAATGATTGAAGATGCAGTCGCTCTGAAACCAGTTCATGGAATAACAAACTTTGTAAGTTAAAAATGCAGTCATTTTTTTATTTTTTTTATCTTGCTTTTGTGTTGAGCATGTTCACTATTAGATGGTTTATTCTTAATTTCCGCCTTTCAGTCCTTCACTATTTGCACACCATTAATTCACTGTATTGGAATCACAAATACTATTTTGTTTGCTACAGAAGGTTTTTTTTGGTCTCTTATTTTATTTAATTATCTTTTATTACAGGAAGAAACATGAAGAATTATTCAAATTTTACTGAGGAAAAAAATGTTTAAGTGGACAATTTTTTTAGGCTTTACTCTTCATATATGTGTTGATTTGCTCTATGGTTTTTTGCTTAGATTTTTGTCAAGAGAGGGAAGAAAGAAAAAATGGTGGTTAATTCTTACTTTTAAGCATTAGGGGTATACAACTACGCAAAACTTAATACTTACTGGATTTGTTGTTGACCATTATGCTTTTATTGTAAGAAAACTTTTAAGAATTATTGCCATTCAAGAGGTTAACTCTATATTTCTTACTCATTTAGACTGTCTATATTGTTTGGGTAAGATAGCATACGAGTTTTTATTTTAGAATATTTTGTTGCCAAGTTTGGATACGCCTGACATACCCATTGTCATGCCTCAGGTAGTGGACATTTGTGGTGTGCATCGAATCACCATTGCCAAGATTGCTTATTTTGTAAATTATAATGATTTGTTTACTTATTTATATTTGTGAAATTTACTTTACGGGTTTTATTCCTCATCTCACCATTAAATGGATAAATGGAAACTTTTGAGAGTACAAATAGAGCTTCATGAAAACAAGAAACTAGATTTGTGCATAATTTTGGTCAAAATGGAACAATTTGGTTTGAAGGCAAGATTAAGGAATCTTTGATTTTTCTTTGTATTAGCTTCTCACAATTGCAACAAATTTCTAATAGCCTTGCTTTGATTATGTTCTGGTTCCCATTTTAAATAGCAAGAGAAATGGGACAAAAATAAAAAGAAGGCCATGAAAAGAAAAAGCAGGGAGGGGAAAAATGGATCTTCATCAGAACATGTATGCTTTTGTTTTCACTTTTTTTTTTGTGAAATTTAAGCTGGTTCTATGAGTATTTTTTTTGTTTAATTTTTTCCCTGATCCGAAGGAGAAAATGAGAAGAAGAATAAGCAGATGAGGAGAAAAGTATGGATCTTCAGCCTAATCAGGTCTATAGGTTTCTTTTTTATTTTAATTTAAGCAGTTTTTGTAAGGTTTTATTTTAGTTCAAAATACATTTTTATTTGATTTTTTGAAATGAAAATGAGGTGAAGCAGATGAAGGGAAAGAACGGATCTTTGGTTTGATTCAAAGCTGTAAGTTTTTTTTGTAACTTGAGCAATTTTTGGAGTTTCTTTCTTGTTTGCCTTTTTTTAAAAAAAAAATCTGACTTTCTATTATTGAATCTGAAGCAAAAAAGAAAGAAGAAATAATACAATTTCATAGTCCTAAGCGATTTTTTTTTTAGAAAAAATTTGTGTGAGTTGCATCTATGGTTGTAGAGTAGGTTATTAGGATGATTGAAAAATTGGATTTTGATCAACTCATTATAGATGGTAAGAGTTTGAAAGTAATTGATCAGATAATGCTTCGGATCACATCAAGTTGTTTTTGCTTTGAGTTTTCATTTTTTGCTGGTTTATTCATTGTGCAATTATTTATTAGACTGACAATAAGATTTGATTTTGATAAGACTGTGTGAGGATTCAAATAGCTTTCAAGCAAAATGACATGGTAGATAGTAGAATCATTTATACTTTTTGGTTTGGGGTTTCATTTCAATTTGTGGGAATTAGGTACTAGAAGAGCTATATTTTGGGTTATCAATGTTAATTATCATTGGGTATGCTAAAATTAGCATTTATGGTGTACATTTAAAGCTTAAAGTAATGCAGTTCAAAGCTTAAAGTAATAATAAATGTATAGTGCCACAAAAATTCAAGGCATTAGTTAGACAATTTTAGAATCAAAACGAGGAATAAGGAACATCATAGATTAAGCTTACTATTGCTTTAGGTAGAATAATTTCAAATGTATTACACTTTGAATATGTCTAAAGATCTAAGTTTTATTTGATTGAACTGTTCTACTGATGATGCAATATCCTGCTGGGTATAATTATTCTTGCTGGCTTTGGTTAAGATTGTCTTTGTTGCTTTTCGGTTCTTGAGATATTTTCCTTTTCTTTTGTTTAGAAACATTAAAATTAGCTCTCGTGCACTTGAAGTGTGAAGACGCTCATGGGTTATTTGCATTAATATCATCAAGAAATTTTGTCAGATCTCATTGCTTTTGGTTTCTCCTGAGGTACTGTCTTGTTCTTTAAATTTTTTTTCCTTGCTTACTTTTATTGTTGGAATTCTTTTCTAATTAGGGTTTGAGATGTGTAGTGCTTTTGTTTAAGAACTATTTAATACTGAAGCTGATTTTTCATGTCTATTTTAGCTGGTATTTATTCCTTTTGCCATTGAATTTAGGTACTAATTAAATTGTATTCCTTCTCTAATGCACAGGAAAGAATCTCCAAGGATGGAATAAAGGTTGAGGTAAATCTTTTTGCATGGAATTGCTATTCTACGCTAGATATAATTGCTATTCTATATTAGAAATATTGTTTAGGTTCATGTGAATCATTGAGAAGGAGATTAGAAAGTTCAAAGACAATCTCTTTTCTACAAAACTTATAATAAAAGTTCATAATTTTAATATTTGGCCCTAATCTTTTGGTGTTGTATGGCGATGTCTACACTAGATAGTTAGATGGAATTTGGCCAGAACCCTTGAGCAAGGAAAAGGCATGCATTGAATGAAAGAAGCAAGAGATTAGGGATATTAGCTTTTCTCATCACTGAGACTTACAACTTTCATATAGATTGAGTGGAACTATTTTTTCTTAGAAAAGCGTATATTTCGCTTGTTTGGAAGATTTGTTATTTTTTTCCTTTTACTTATTTATTTTCTTATTTTGACTTTGAGACTATTATTATAGATTGGTATAAATTGCTTTTTTTTTTTCCAAAATTTGATGTTTCTGATCAAAATTAAGTGTTCCATAGAAATTCAAAATCCTCTGATATTTTCTTTAGGATTTTTTTGTTCAAATGTTTGGTAATCTGGTTTATGACATTGCTTCTTGTCTGTAGCTTTTAACTTGGAGTTTCATCCACAAAGTGAGTTTCTAAACCCATCGTTCACTGTTGGATAGGTATTTGCTTTCACAGGAACGAAAGGAGAGTCAGAATGAAGCTGAAGCTCTCTGATGCTATTAGTCATTGAAAGTCTAGAATCATTTTGTTTGTGGCCAATTATAAATACTTTTACTTTTCTTTGTCAATTTGTTCAATTGGCATTGGTATGGGTTTAGCCTTACTAAGTAGATTTTCTCTTTATGGTGCTTGTACATGCATTTCATTATTCGTTTGAATATATTGTAAAAGAAACTTATTGCTGTTAAATATCCTTTTCTAGGAACTGACAACTTGAGTTGTGGTTTTTATCAACAAAAAACAAACTTATAGCTATTGAATGTCTGTTTTAGGAACTAACAACTTGCTTTGTATGTTTCTTCGAGCTATATTTTTTCCCCTTTTCCTCCATTACATGTGTCTTTTTTTAATTCTATTTTCACTCTATGCAGAAGCAAGGAGCATCTTAATGATCTTAGTATATTCATTGCTTAATAAAACTACAAAAATAGAACGGTAAAGTTTTTGGTGCATCTTTGTGTAACTTTTCATACTCAATATTTGAATTTGAATCATTGGGCAGTTCTGGACAACCTTGAAAATTTCATTGCACATCACGCGGTGTTCTCCTCCTAGTCTCTACAAAAGCATGCCTACTTGCTTTTTCTAATCCAAAAAGAGAAAAAGAATACATTATATGCTTTGTTTTCTTGGATACTCTTGTGGTGTCTTGAAGAATAAATTAGTGTTAGGTGAACGTGATTGTAGGGTCATTTTATTCATTAATTTTGTGTGTTTTGGAAATGGAATTTTATTTGAATCAGAGTTACCTCTGAAAGATTACAGCAGATTACTTCGCACCTTTGATTTAGACCTTCCAATAAAGTTGCGATTGTCTTTCTATTTACCAGCTATTTTTTATGGCTTTTTACCTGACCTAATTTTATGTCTAACCTGTTCTGCAGCAGTGCTGGGGGATTGAACAAATTTCTTGATGTCTGTTCTTGTGGAGAAACTTCAAGGAGGGACTCTATAGAAAGCCATTTTTAGTTTGACTCCACCAAGTGTTCTAAGCGTCCACTAGTTTGTGAGTAGTCGTAGACGCGTTGTGCAAGGAGGGTACAAAATGTATTCTTATACTTTCTGGAATATAAAGGAAGTTTAATCTTTACTAATTAGTCTTGTCGAAATACTCTTTGCTTACAGTAACTTTTAGTGCATTTTAAATATCCTTTGAATCAAGGTAAGAAAAGCATAACTCTTGTGTATTTGGGTAGCAAAAGACCAATTATTCTAATGTGCTATGAAACAATTATGTATTTTAAATATGCTCATTTTTAGAATATTGATAAATGACCATTTGTCTTTTTCTTTTCCCTTTTGGAGTTTTCTTTATTATTTGTTTAATTTTCTTTTTCCTCCTCAATTCGTACTATGAAAACAAATTTCAATGCTAATGTGCTAACAAATTTCTCGTGAAGAAAATTAATTATCATAAGAAATTAAAAAGTATTTACTTATTCTAAATAATTTATATATTTTTAACAAATTCTTGTTATGTGTTATTTGTTATTGAAAATAAAAATTAAATACTTAGTGTAAATAATTTACTTATATTTTCTCTTTTCTATTTTATTATCCATTGGCCAAAATTTTTTAGACTTTTCTTCCCCTTATAAACTATTCGCGTAGATCATTTAGTGTGTTTCAGTCTGGAAAAGACAATAAAATCGCCGGAATGAACCATATGGCTCATTTTAAACAAATAAAAATGATCATTTTGGCCAGAAAAAAGATTGGTGAGCAATTGGTGCAATTTTGAAAGCTTGATGATCTTTTTGGCCATTTAATGTGACATTATGTTATGCATACATATTATTTGGACTTTAAATAGACTCAGTTCATTGGAGATTGAACTTAGCTTGTATTGAAATTGGACCCAACATGCAAGCCCAAGATTAGCTCAGCTCATGTTTGGTGGAGCGTAACCCAATACATTTAGGTCTAGGGTTGAGCTCCACCTCTCCCTACTGACAATCCTGTGTTAATGTTTATCTCAGATAGAGATATTGATAAAATATATAGTAAAGTTACCATTTAGTTGGTAAAGCGAAAAATTCATTTTTCATTCCTAAACTTTGAGTTAGGCACACATTTCGTCTCCAAATTTTTAGGCGCACCACATATAGTACATGAATTAATTATTTTTTGCCACATTTAGTCTAAAAAGGGTAAATTGCTTAATTTGGATGGAGAAAATCACATGTTTGGCACGTGGCTGTTAAGTAAAAATAATTTCTCAGTCAAAATTAACAGTCACGTCAGCCTTCTCCATGCAAATTGAATGTTTTATCGTTTTTGGATTAAATGTGGTCCAAAATAATTAATTCATGTACTAAATGTAGTGCATCTAAAAATTTGGGGACGAAATGTATCCCTAATTCAAAGTTTAAGGACAAAAAGTAGATTTTTCCCGTTGGTAAATATCTTTCATTGTATTGTGTTGATGATATAGTAATTACAAATGGTAGGAGTAATATCATCCTTAACCATAAAGAGTGGATTATATTTGGAGTAAATATTATATACACTGATAGTGTGTACAACTTCACGATTAGATACATGAACATGAACAAAATTTGGAATCCAAATCTAAATTTAGATAAGTTGTTATGTATTTATTAATGATGGTGCATACACTGTAAGCATATGAAAGATTAATACATATATTTTATGAATTAATTGACAACATCTCAATAAGTCAACAATTAGTGTAGTTAATAAATATGTATCTACAACTATTATTCTGTTATGAAACAATTAAAAGTATGGATGTCCCTTTGTATTCCCAAGAGGATTAATTCTTGATTTATGGATACATTATGTATAGAAGTTACAATCCATAAATCTATTCATGTAGTGGAAGAACCGTTTCATAGGTTTCTTCATATTCTTGTAATAGTGGGTGTTTAATAGGATTGATGTTCCTTTAATCTTGTAGTACCTATATATAGAGGTACATTGACACCCTTTGGAATGAACTTTTGTATTAGTTGGAATAATAAGAATATCACTCTCCATTGCTCCACTTCTTTCTCTACTTCTTTCTCCAATATTTCACTTGATATTATAGTACCATATTTTATTAGTTTTATAACACGTTATCAGCACGAGTCTCTACTTCTGAGCAAAGGTGAAACACGAGACTCTGTCAAGATTCTGCTTGTGTCAAATCAACTGTTGGTTTTTTTTCGAGCAACTCTTGACTACCTATTGAGGTAAATCTCTAACCCATAAACTTATTTCAATTTCTTATGGTTAACACTTGAATGATCGCAAAATACAAGTGCTTATTGCTGAACAATCACTAAACACAAATATATACTGTTTGACATCTTTGAGGTAATATTTCTCCTTTTAATTCTACTTATTTATTTTTAGAATTATTTGTTATAAATAATTATATTCTGATGCATTGAGTTTTGGAGATGTTATTGTAGAAAATCAATTATATTTGAGGATCTACTTGTCCTTTGAAATACTTAAAGAAAAAGATTCGACCACCTGAAGATGGTCGTTGTTTAATGAAAATATTTGTCACTAGAAGATGGTCATTATTTCAAAAGCCTGGTATGATAAATTTACCTGTGGCTACAAGAACATAATTATGCAATTTTTAGAATTACTTCTCAGTTGAAATTGTGTTGAGAAAATTTTACTCATAAGATATATTAAAAATAATACTCTCCACAATTGATTTCTCGAATATGCTCCTGTAGTAGCAATATTGAGAGAAATTTTGAGAAGTATTTTGTACTTATTGCATGCTAGTTCTAGTCGATTCCCAGAAGTGAATCCGACTAAATTTCAATTTATTAGTTATGGTTGTTGCCATGACTATGATTTTGGTAAATATATATTTTACCATGACAAGAGAAAAAGTTACCACTTGAAGTGGGATAATAATGATAAGGACAAGAAAATAAAGGTCCTAAAGATAAATGTCCTGAAGTACATTTGACAAATCAAAATTATAATCGCATCTTCACATGGCCAATTTCTTTAAACACCCTGAAGGTGTATGATGCTTGATTTAATTTATGATAGTAATTAGCTTTTCTTCCTGAAAAAGAAATGGATGTTAAACATTTGGGATCAAAGGATTATGGTGATGATATTTGTCCCATAAGAATTATGGTGACAATGATATGTGTCTCATTAATAAGTGCTACTATATACACTATATTCCAATGAGAGAGACAAATACAATCAGTTGTAGTGTATAAGTGATTGAAAGCTCCAGAAGAGCCACTACTATATTTCTCCCTGTAGGAGAAAAGTTTATTATGAATAAAGTACTACTTTTTATCATGTCTCGAAAAATTTATTGAATTTGAATATCCGTTGAAATGGATATCAAATTGAGACACCAAATGAGACAATAATAGAGATCATGTTTAGAAATCAAATGAGATAAAGGTTAATTATATCATAATAACCATTCGAGAGAGAAATGGTTATCGATATAGTTATCTTCATTCTCATTTGATTTATAATCATCACCTGCAGTAAATAAGAAATTTACTGATCCCAATGAATACATGATTTGACGAAAGTGAAAATATTTGAGAGCCGACAAATATTTATACATACCCCCTTTATATTATATATGGCTCCAAAAAGAAATTTAGAATTTATGTCGGGTATGAATCACTTTTTACGATTAAATATCGTAAAATATTTGATGGGTGATCTATTAAATGATTTATTTATTCTGATGAGTTACGATTCCCGACATTAGGGGGAGGAAAAAATCAACCGCAAGAAAATCACCTGAAAAATTGAATTTCCTCGATCCTCATACAAAATAATGTGAACTAGAAGTTCAAGAAATTCTTCATTTGTAGAAAGTTATATTTATCGACTCCAGAAGAGTCATTAAATCAACTATTCCTGCAGAAAATACTCTAGCTAAAATTGATGTCCCTGAAGGACATGCACGAGTGCTACAAATAAATTTAAGGCCGGCCTACCTAAATAAGGTATAAATTGATTTCGAATAACTCCGGAGATTAAATAAATGTCATGACAAAATTCAATCTCTTGAAGAGGTCGCTCCCGAAGAGCCAACTCCTGAAGAGAATGAAATCATAAAAAATTTAATTGGAGCCTAATGAAATGTAGCACTTGATATTATAGAAGTTGATGAGGATCATGAATCTAAATCGGTTGATGAATGTCGGTATAGAAATGATTGTTCAAAGTGGAAAGATACGATCCAATCTAAATTGGATTTATTGGTTAAAAGAAAAGTTTTTGGACCTGTAGTCCAAACACTTGAAGGTGTAAAACCAATAGAATATAAATGGGTATTTGTGATAAAGAGAAATGAGAAAAAGGAAATTGTGATGTATAAAGCAAGACTTGTAGCCCAAGAATTTTCACAAAGGTCTGGATTTGATTATGATGAAATGTATTCACCTGTAGTGGATGCCATCACATTTAGATATCTTATGAGTTTTGCAATACATGGAAAATTAGATATGCGTCTAATGGACGTCGTTACTGCATATTTATATGAAAATCTTGAAAATAATATTTATATGAGAATTTCCGAAGGATTCAACATGCCTGAAGCATGCAAATCAAATTCTAAAAATATTTATTCTATTAAATTACAAAGGTCTTTGTATGACCTAAAACAATCTGGACGTATGTGGTATAACCGCCTCAATGAATGTCTAACTAAAGAAGGTTATACCAATGATCCAATATGTCTATGTGTTTTTATCAAGAAAAATGGATCAAATTTTGCGATAATTGCGGTATATGTTGATGATCTAAATCTAATTGGAACTCTTGAAGAGATTCAAAATAGTGTTGAATATTTGAAGAAAGATTTGAGATCAAAGATTTTGGAAAAACAAAATTCTACCTTGATTTACAAATTGAGCATTTAAAAAGTGAAATTTTTGTCCACCAAACTGCATATACCCGGAAGGTATTAAAGCGGTTTTATATGGATAAGGCACATATATTAAGTACTCCAATGATCGTTAGATCATTAGATCCTAATAAAGATTCTTTTAGACCGCGAGAGGAAGATGGAGAGATACTTGGTCCTGAAGTACCATATCTCAGTGCAATTGGTGAAGCATATTGAAATGCGACGATTAAAAGATCTCAAATGATGTTTGCATCAGGGGGAGAAATTAATACACAAGAATAGTGTACTCTTTTTCCTTCACTAGGATTTTTGTCCCGATGGATTTTTCCCTAGTAAGGTTTTAACGAGGCATATTTTTTGTGTAATGGACATCCAAGGGGGAGTGTTATGAAACAATTAAAAGTATGGATGTCCCTTTGTATTCCCAAGAGAATTAATTCTTGATTTATGGATACATTATGTATAGAAGTTACAATCCATAAATCTATTCATGTAGTGGAAGAACCGTTTCATAGGTTTCTTCATATTCTTGTAATAGTGGGTATTTAATAGGATTGATGTTCCTTTAATCTTGTAGTACCTATATATAGAGGTACATTGACACCCTTTGGAATGAACTTTTGTATTAGTTGGAATAATAAGAATATCACTCTCCATTGCTCCACTTCTTTCTCTACTTCTTTCTCCAATATTTCACTTGATATTATAGTACCTTATTTTATTAGTTTTATAACATGTTCGTAGTATTAAGTATTCAAAATCCTATAGGTTGTTAAGGCAGCTTACTCTTCTGCGGTACGTGGAAGACATTAGGCATGCAATTGGGGAAACATTTCATGGAAGAAACGGTAAATGAATTAAAGAAAACCAGCGTACATGTGGCTATGAAGACTCAAAAATACACTCAGGATGGATTTGGATTTGGATTTGATAGATTTGACGAAAGATTTGAAATCTCCTTAAATTATCTCCTGGGTTTTTTTTCTTGTGAGAGTTTTGTTTTAGATTTTGTCCATTTTTTGTACAATTTGAGATTTTGTAGGTTTAGTTTCTCAGATCTGCAATTTCTCCATTTATCATTGTCAAATCTAAATTTCCCTTTGAATTT
This sequence comes from Coffea arabica, assembly GCF_036785885.1. Taxonomy (NCBI): domain Eukaryota; kingdom Viridiplantae; phylum Streptophyta; class Magnoliopsida; order Gentianales; family Rubiaceae; genus Coffea; species Coffea arabica. The sequence goes on from NC_092321.1 coordinate 49,453,892, forward strand.
GAACTATCTTTTGATTAGATTTGACTGTTAGATGACATGTACATATCTATGGAGTTACACTGATTCATGTGGGTGTAAGATATGTCGAAACTTATCTTTATTTGTATTGATTTTTTCAAATTTGTTGTATACATCTACTATTGATTTCAAATTTTTATGTTTTTGTGTCATATTTGATTTGGTATATTTTTGCCATTAGTGCAGATTTATTAAATAAAATGATCTTTTCTTAAAAAAAATACTAATTATTTTAGTGTTGAAAATGTTGTTAAGTAATTAATGAATTACAAATCCAATTGCCTTTTAAATAATTCAAAAAATTAGAACAATTTAGATGAATTTCAAATCTTTCATCAAATTCCTCGATCCAAACAAAACCATATGAATCAAAGAATCAGCTCAAAGGCATTATACAAATAAAGTACAAAATCATATATCACATTTGGATAGTTTATTATTTATTCCATGTTTCATTGATAGCAAGTCGATCCTTGTGCACCATTGTAGTTATTTACATAATTACATGCAATACATTGAGCACAAAACAAAATTGTACAAAACCATTTTTTGAAAATATACATTCAAATTCCATGTACAATTTTCTCTTTCTAGATGCTGTCTTCTTTTCTTTTTTTTTTTTAGATGCTATCTTTAAACGAGCAACTTGGAACCAAGATGCTGAAAATTTGACCCGACTGGATTCGGAAATAGCTCGCACTATAGGGGAATTCGTGCTACAAATGAACTACTTAAACAGCAAAAGGTATTAAAGCAACTTTTGTGCGTACAGGAACTTGGCTAATCATATAACCAACAAAAATTACATAAATCTTTCATTGGCTTAATTTAGAAATGTCTTCCCGAGAATTATTCATTACTTGGCCCTTGCAAATGTTTGGTTATTGAGCCAACTCACCTGCGCATGCTGGAAGGCATAAGGTATATACCACAGCAATAAAATTCAAGAAAGCCACTAGAGATGGGTTACGCAACGGGATCCGGAAAAAGAAACATTTGGAGGAAATTGCACAATTTCAAACCCAACTTTTGGTCGATGAAATAAATAACCAGTCGCAAAAATGAATTTATGTGGTTTAAATAGACGCAAAAATGAATGAAAAATCTAAAAGGTAAGGAGTAGCAGCAGCTTCCAGTAGGCTGACTTTCAAAATTACGTACAAACACAATTTCAAGTTTACACTCCTTGCCTATATTTCCTGTCATCTTCCATACATTTTGCATGCATATGATGCAAGTATGGTGGAGCTAATTGATGCAATGTATATGGCCTCTCTCCATTAAAATTCCAGCTGCATGTTAGTGTCAAATTCATTACAGAAATTTCATTTTGGTTTTAATGAAAATCAGTTGCTGGTTGTGGTTATAGCTTCTGCTCTTATACGTGCCCCACACAGAACACACAAGTATGTTTGCCTTTCTCTGTACTCCAAAGCTGGGCGGTGCAAATTAAACTCAAGTCTAGTTAGGCCAAGTGAATTGCTAATGGATTTCCAAAATTAAAAGTCTAACTAAAGCGTCCGCCCACACACACACACTACTACCATCACATACCATCTAAATTTTTTTTTACCATCAATAACTTGCTAAATACGAAACGCGACTTGGATGTTTTCTTTGAGCTTTCGATCATGTACAAATGTTGGAATATTTTATGTATATAAGTCTACTTGGAAGCTTTGTCCTTCAACCAAATAAGGCCTCTCCTGGATGCTCTGACCTTTCACCAATTTAAGTCTACTTGGATGTTTACTTTGAGCTTCAACCAAATTAAGTCCAGATCATCAGTAGTTATGATCATTCATTGAGGCCTTCAGTACTCTCATCAGCCCTAGAAAACTTGTCACGCTATTTCCCACCTTAGAAATTTGAAAAATGAGGCACGGGAAAGCATTACTTGCTTGTATAACAGGCGAAAAAGCCTCTCTACGGGCAACCGTGGCTGGCGCGGATGTGGCAAGAAGGTTAGATGAGGCTTCCGAAGGTTACAACTCTCCATACGAGGGAATCAAAGTACTGGCGGTTGACCGACAGAAGCTTCTAAGACTTGCAGCGCATATACAATCTCCTCCTGTAATTTACGGGATCTGTGTGAATGGCAAGCGAACAGGATTAACGGTTGAGGATTCTGCTCTTTTCAGATACTCTCTCATTATTGTGAAAGTGGAGGGTCAAAGTATTATGATGCATGGGATGGAGGACGGTGCAGAACCACGGTTAGTCGTTTGTCCTCTCTATGCTTGCGAAATAGGTATACTAATTAGCTAGTGAACAATCTTTGTTTCCGGGTTCATATGATTCTAAACAGTGGATTTGTTCTTGTACTTGATTGATATCTTGAAGGAATGGCGGTAACCTGAATTGGAAGACTATAAAATCCGCAAATTATGAATGGAATTTAGGCACGGAGGCCATCTATGTGAGACATCTCCTTTTATTTATCTTTTTGTTAGTAGAGTATTTGCTCAGAAGTCACGGGACGTTGAAAATTTTTTTGAACCACGATTATGGTACCATAGACTACAGAACGAGTAAATTTATGAACATCCTATGCCAACAGGGAATGTTAAACATTATGGGCATATTCTGTTTTGATTATTCCATCTATTTTTAGATTTTGATTACCACATATCATTTTTTATATCCTTTTTCTTTTGCTTTTTAATTAAATTTCGAAAACTTTTAATAGAAAAAAAAAACTAGAATTAGAAAGACATAAGAGTAGTACCGGATTGAAACTTCAAATGAAGATATTCGTTTCTAAAAGTGCACAAGAAATATATGAAACATCAATTCTAATTGGTTCTGAAGCTTTAAATTGAGTAATTAATCTTGTGTTTGGATGCAGTTAACAACTCAAGTAAACAGTCCCAAAGCAGAATTTAGAACATACTTTGAAAGTTTTACTACAAGAAAAATAATAATAAACACACGTCATCATGAAATGATTAGAGTCTATGAAATTGAAAAGGGATTGAATAAATGCAAAAATTCAAAGTGAAAGAAATATGATTTGTTCAACTTTCAACTTCTGCATTGATCTATAAGATACTAAATTGTTTCCCTAGTACACGAGATTACTTACTGTAAGTACCCATACTGTTGCAACTACTCTAGTAGTTTATTCAGTAGAGCTTAATTTGTACTAGTAAATTTTGAAGATGGCAAATGTTTTGTTTAATGTTTATGATTTTAGAATTTCACTTTTCAGGTCATTTTTTGCAGGCATAGTGAATGGCAAGATAATTAAATTGGTTGCTACTAAATTTTAAAGCTTCAATAAGGGTTGTCCATGTTTCCAATCCTAGTGGGGATTGATGTTTTGTGGTCGCTTCCAGCAGTTTGACGTGCACCAAGTCCACCCTTCAAGTTACTTAAGTTATGAGAATTATAATATTTGTGTAATAGATTTCGTTTGGAACATTTTAATTTTGTCTTTTCCGTGAAAATGAAACCGGTTTATGTTTGATGTTGCTTCCCTGTTGTCTTAATCTTTGAAGATTGGCTGCCAAAGTTCTTTGCGTTTGTTTATATATTAATTATGACCATGGTCCTTGAGAATGATTATGTATGTTTTATTAATTGTGATGATAATTCTGCGAACAAATTTAATGGATTCCAGAAGATGTCAATTTCAAATGATCGCCAACTTGTCCTCTGCCCCAACTAAAATTGACCAGCCAATGATATTGCATCTTAGTTTCGACAGGAAAAAACGGAAGCAGACATATTACATATGTAATTAGATTTCTCGTGTAATGCTTTGTTTGGAAAGTTATTTTTTTAAAAAAAATATTTTTTATTTTAATGAACATATTTTTTAATTATTTATTATTTTATATATATTAAATTGATACAATACATTTTTCTATAAAAATTTCGAAAAATAACAATCCAAGTGGATTCTTTGACATCTGGAACCACTGTATTTTTGGACCCTACGCATATTAATTTACCAGTATTAATCACTGGAACCGACCTACAGCTGACGTCAAGATTATGCATTCCTTGTGTTGATACTCAGTTTCTCACCATCACACGTGCACGAATGAAAATCTTGTTTTGGCTGTCGAGGAGACTGGGTCTCTTTCTTTTATCATTTTTTTTAATTTTGTTTTATATTTTTACGATCAGGCTTGAGATTTGGTCTCTTCTTTCTGAGAAGTTTCTTCTGAAACTTGACGTTATACATTGTGGAGATTGGAAAGAAAAGAAATGCCAACTGGCAAGAAAAACAGAGAGAGATTTCACGTTTTTATCTTCGCAAAGAAGAAAGAGCAAATATACCCAGAGAGCTAAGAGGGGATCGACAAAATTGTGAGCAGCGGATCCAACGTTACGAAAATGAGTGTTACACCTATATTACTTTTTTTTTTTCGTTACACCTATATTACACTAATCAAATTGATATAACTTTTGTATTATTTGATGTATCTTTCTAATAAGTTGGTGGAAAACAATATTTGGTGTACAAGTTGCACTGAGTATTGATTTACACCAATCTAATTAATGCAAAATATCAAATATGTTTTCAACTATACATTGATTGGTAAAATTTGTGACGTCAAACAAAGTAAATATATTAACTTTTTGTATGTTCAAGGTGCAAATGGGTAGATGATTTAGTTTTCATGATGAATTGGAAGTCTAACAACGATTTTGAAGGCGTGGGCTAAAGAAGTAAAAAATCCACGTTTGACAAATAACGGCTATAGTGTTTTTCTGTTTTTTTGGGCAAATAATAAAGAATTTTATTGATCAGCAATCAAAGTTTGTACACATGGCTAACGCCTCTATTACACCATCTAACTACAGCTGATGATCTAAGGAAAAAGTTGCTAAACTACAGAAAGGGACCCTCACTGATGTTGTTAAGGTTCAAATTTCGACTTTAACAAATCAGTTAGAGGATATTTTGGATTGGGAAAAAAACCATGTGGAAGCAAAGGAGTAAAGTTCAGTGGTATCGACAGGGGAATCGGAATACAGCTTTTTTTCATGCACATGCATCCAAACGTAGGAAGCAAAATCAGATACATGGCCTTTTAACAATGCCGTGCAGTGGTGCAACGCTCATGATGATCTTGAGAACATTATCTTAGACCATTTTGCATCTACTTTTTCCAGTTCAAAGCCATCCCTGAGATAATTGATGCAGTTTAGAAAGGGTGCAACCTAAAGTATCTAAACAAATGAATGATTCACTGATGTGAACTTATTCAACTTTTGTGGTAACAAAAGCTTTAAATCAAATGCACCCTTTTAAATCTCCTAGTCCAGTCCTGATGGTATGTCCCCAATATTTTATCAGAAATTTTGGCATGTTGTTAGTCAGGATGTAGTTAAATGTGCTCTTGAGTTCTTGAACAATGGGCTTTTGATGATCGATTGAATTTCACTTACATTATGCTTATCCCAAAATACCAATGTCCATCCAATATAACTCAATTTTTTCCAATTAACTTGTGTAATATAGTTTATAGATTGGCTTCTAAGGTTATAGCTAATAGATTAACCAAAGTCCTTTCAATAATTCTCTCGCCCTTTCAATCTGCTTTTATTCTTGGCCGTTTCATTACAGATAATATCTTAATTGCTTACAAAGTTAATCACTCTCTTAAATCTAAGTCTGCAGACAAGGAGGGATTCATGTCCATTAATTGGACATAAGCAAAGTTTTTGATAGGGTTGAGTGGCCTTTTCTTAAAAAACTGATGTTAGCTTTAGGTTTTCACCTATATGATCATATAGGCCTTTTGATAGGTTTCACCTATATGTTAGCCTTTTCTATGATCACCTATATGATTATAGAAGTGGTGCCGCTTCTAGCAAATGTATGATTTACTTTTGTAAATGATCATAAACTAGGATGGAGCACATGATTGGTAATAGTGCTAAATTTTTGTGAATTGATCAAATGTTTAAATGCCATGTGTGTGGTATTTCTTGGCTAATTTACAAATCTTGGTTTAATTTTTTAAAAACAACCATGATTTGATTAGTTCAAAGTGATATACTAACACTAAAAGAAAAGTTAAATCTAACAATACTTATCTTTATGCATGGTGTTTTATGTGTGTTAGTTTGTTTATTTCATTCACAAGCTAAGTGGGGGATTGATGGAATAGTTTGTGAATTGAAATTGAAATAAAAGTTGTTAAATTCAAAATATTGGACAAAAGAAAAATGCTTAATTTAGCCTCTTGATGACCATTATAGTGAGGAAATGATTTTGGTATTTTTGCTCATTAAAGGAGACTAAAGCAGCTTCTTGATGATCATTGATGTGAGGAAATTGTGACTGTTTAGTTTTGATGTCTTTTGAATTGTCTTTCATATATAAATGACAAGCTTTCAGTAAATCAAACTAATTTATCCATTTTGATCCTTTCTTAGTAGTTTTGTTATGAAAAGTTCTTCATTTTTGTTGTATTCTAGAGGTATATTGTCTTAATCCAAAAACAAACTATTAAGTGTAATGGGAGAAATAAACACCTTAGTATTTATACACGTCTCAAAAATCATCAACAAATTCCATATCTTTCATGAAATTTGTTAGTGAAGTTTATGTACTCCTTTATTGTTTTGTTTTATTTTCTTAACACCATGTGCGTGAGACCTTTGATATAGAAAATAAGGTACCGAATTCTAAACCTATTCTTCACTTATTCGTGAAGGTAAGATTGCCACGCTTTTTAAAAACGGGAAGGGGTCGTTAGTTCATTGTCATGCTGTTTAAAAATGAAAGCGGTGATAAGTTGTTAGTATAATAGTCGTGAACGGTGGTAACACCGTTTAAACAGGTCACAATTCATCATCGGATCCGAGGCTACTTGAATTTTTTCCAATTCTTTTCAGTTATGTAATTTTTCAAACATTCAATGTAAACGTGAATTTTGTCAATTCATGCACTAATTGGTGTCTAAATGACAATTGCATCAAAGTTATAAAAAATTACACTAAAAGTTGTAAGAATCACACCAACTGAATTGAATAGGATAAAATGCAACTTGAGGGCTCCTGATCCTAAATTGCTTGTTCAACTTCATAATATAGACACCATTAATATGTACGGTCCCACATTATTGATGACTAAATATCACACCCATGTTGGGAAGTTGTACAATCAGTGAAAATAAATCACAATTTGTTTAAACAGTGTTATATCGTGTAAGACATATGTGTTTGCCAACTGCTTCCTCTCCATTTAAAAAATGTTGTCACACTTTTTTTTTTTAACATATCCACATTCATTTCAAGAAAGAAACAAAGGAATTGTTCATTTTCATAAGATAATGACTACGCCTATGCTTTCCCAATATTGATCTTCGTCAAAATTATTAATATTTATATGTCTATGCAAAATATGGAAATTTATAAAACTTCAACGCCGTGGATTTGAGAGTTTCCTCCTCTAAGTAACCGCATTGTTGATTTATTTGGTAAAAAAGAAGTACTAAAGAAAAATGGGGATTGCAATTGCAATGAGAGATAGTTGTACATAAAAGACAAAGGCAAGCCTTCATGCGTCCATTTGGTGGAGAAAGGATATGCCACTACGTTTCCTTTCTTTTTTCTTCAAGATCTCGATTATATTTATGCTATAAGGTAAGAGTCAGTTTTTATACACTTCAATGTACAATTTTGTTCTTATATTAATATGTTTAGATCATACCATATAATATGAATTCAAATTTGAAACTTAAATCATACACATGTAGCATACTGTTTGTGTACGACAAAATAATCCATAAGGTATATACATAGTTTATATCAGTTACAAGGAGAAATTGTCTTCATGTCAAAAGATTTCAAGAAACTTACAGAGTTTGTCTCATTAATTATAAAGATGACAATTATGATTAGACAAACGCTACAGTTAGAATAAAACCCATTCGACTGCATTTTCTATGTCTTATTAAAAAGTAATCATCAAAGTTTAATACTGCTGTGAATTCGTCTAATCCATGTCATGAAACCTGCAGGATATAAAGAATAAGAGTTTATCGGTGAATGTAAAATCTGAAAGTCAACCAGAATGAAATGTGAAGGCAGCCTTATTCATCTGGATCTGCTCTGCCACAGAACGCCCAAGAGAAATTCTGTAGCAGATGGCAAACTGGATGCAAGACGGAACTGAAACATCTTGTGTCGATTTTCCCTTTTTTTTGGTTTGTGAAACATAATGTTCTTGCCAATGGATGTGAATGGTAAGGACACTGAACCTCTTGTCAGTTGGATTATATTGTATGTAAATCAAATAATTTGTGGAAAAATATTAAAGATGCAGGAATTTTAAGTCCCATGTTGACATGGATGGATGAATTAAATTATTATGAGCTCAAATTTGAAAAATCAAAGATTTAGTATAATCTAATTCACAAGAGTTGCCTCATCAAAACGTACAACATTAATGACGTAATAAAATAAAGTAAAGCCCGAAAAAAGTTTCAATTGAAATTCTAAAGCTTCACAATGGAAAAGGGAAAATGGAAGAATTGAGAGTCAAACCAAAGATTTTATAACTACCTGACTAATGTTTTGTCAATAACTGGGTTAAAGGAGCTAATTTTTTTTTTTGTGAACAACCTGATGATGGAAACTCATCGACAAAGGCCAAAGAAATATTTTGTCAATATTTGGTCAACTAAAGTTGAAGAAAGCCTAGGGATGGCAATTGGGGCGACCTGCTGAACAGGGAGTATACCCCAGCCCTATCCCTCGCTCCGCCACTAGTTAAAAAAATTATATATATAAATATAATTAATTACAAACATATAATAATGATATTATTAGTTATAAGTATTATATAATGTATATTAGTATATGTTATATAATTGATATTATCAATTATATTAATAATTATGCATGTCTATTAATAGAAATTATTAATTAGTTATACTAAATTTACTAATATATTTATACTAAATTCCTAATTACACTTAACACACTAACACTTTTTTTTTCAAAAAAAAAAAGCACAATAATGCCTTTGTGATTGTATTTGTGTCAAAAGTAAAAACTTGACTACTTTAATTGCATTTGTTTCATCATGTTAGATTATATTCAAATAACTTTTGTTTGATTGTTTTCATGGGTTTCAATTGTGAAATTACAATGGATAATAACTTGGTGATGTGTTGATATTTTAGCACTTAATTATTTGCTAAAATTTAATTATAATGAAATTATATAACAAATTTTTATTAGCCATGTGCGTGCCCCCGCAAGAGAAGTTGGGCGAGACGGGGAACGGGGCAAGAGGAGCGGGGGACGAGATGTAGTATCCTACATCAGTAAAAGGAAGAGAAAAGGAAACATTTAATACTTGGGTCCAATGGCTACTTTGTAATTTGGACTAACCATTTTGCGCCAGTGGATTTCGGTCCAAAAATTACTTGGGCTACTAGCCCTTGAATCTAGGTAGTGATAGGTGGTATCAGAGCCAACCTCGGGTGATCTCTATGCGGGGTAAGCCTGGGCCAACTGGTTAGGGTTCCGACTACACAAGAAAGTGCAAGAAACTAAGTGCTGTGCAGGATTAAGTGCCACATTCGACGGGGGCCTCTAGAGCCCATACGAACCACTTCTAGAGTCTTAGAATGACCAAGTGTACAGTCTGAATTCTGACGGGTTTTGCGAGGATGCAAAGTTCTTAAGGTAGGAAGAATGTAGTATCCCACATCAGTAAAAGGAAGAAATAAGGAAAGGTTTAATACTTGGGTCCAATGGCTACTTTGTAATTTGGATTAACCATTTTGGGCCAGTAGATTTCGGTCCAAAAATTACTTGGGCTAGTCCTTAGATTCGGGTCGTGACAAGTGGTATCAGAGCCAACCTCGCATGGTCTCTGCGTAGGTGAGCTTGGGCCAGTTGGTTAGGGTTCCAACTACACAAAGAAGTGCAAGGAACTAAGTGTTGTGTGGGGTTAAGTGCTACGTTTGACGGGGGGCCACCTCTAGAGCCCATACGAGCCACCTCTAGAGCTCGATCATGACCAAGTGGACAGTCTAAATTCTGACGGGTTTTGTGAGGACGCGGAGTTCTAAAGGTGAGGAGAATGTAGTATCCCATATCGGTGAAAAGAGGAGAAAAGGAAAGGTTAAATACTTTAGTCCAATGGATACTTTGTAATTTGGGTTAACCTTTTTGTGCCAGTGGATTTTGGTTCAAAAATTACTTGGGCCAGCCCTTGGATTGGGGTCGTAATAGGTGGTATCAGAGCCAATCTCAAGTGATCTCTGTGCGGCGTGAGCCTGGGCCAGCTGGTTAGGATTCTGACTACACAAGGAAGTGCAAGGAACTAAGTGCTATGCAAGGCTAAGTGCCACGTTCGACGAGGGCCACCTCTAGAGCCTACGGGACTAAGTGCCACGTCAGGCGGGGGCCATCTCTAGAGCCCATACGAGCCACCTCTAGAGTCCAAGCATGACCAAGTGGACAGTTTGGATTCTGACGGGTTTTGCAAGGATGCAAAGTGCTAAAGGTGGGAAGAATGTACTATCCCACATCAGGTACAAGAAGTGGAAAGGAAATTGTTTAAGAACTTGGGTTCATGGGCTATTTTGTAATTTGGGTTAACCATTTTGGGCAAGTGGATTTTAGTCCAAAAACCACTTGGGCCAGCCCTTGGATCTGAGTCGTCACAGGTGATATCAGAGTCTAGATTGAAATGATCTAGGAAATCTAGGAATTATATAATCATAGCAAGTTAAAAGTTTAATGGAGGGAAGAATCTAATTGAGAGCTCATATAAGAATGCAAGAAGTGAGAGGAGTTATGAGGATGCAAAGTGATAGGATTCGAGAGTTGGAAACTAACATGATAGAGGAATAAGAGCAAACTAATGCTTTACGTGATCAGTTGTGGGAGACTAATGACCACCTCACTAGGGTACTAAGACAGGTAAGGGATAGGATTGAAGGGATTTTAGCAGAATGTGACATCTTGATTGAAGAGGTTGTGGAGGTGAATTTAGACAGGAAGGACCAGGGAGAAAAGGCTTCTAAGGTTGGAAATGAAGTTGAACTAGCTGAAGAGATAGAATCGACTGGCACTGTTATGGATTGAATAGCTTTATGTTAGGTTAAAACTTTTGTATCGCCAGTCAAGATCGTTGGGAAGGAACCTTCGTATATTTTGTTGTGGCTTCACGTGAATTTGTATTGCTTAACTTGTTTGGTTCCTTTGCATTTGAACTTGCTATGTATTGCTGACTTGTTTCGTTTGTAACAACTTGAATGGTTATGTATTTGGTGTTATTGTGATGTATTTGGTACCATTATGATATAATAAGGAAATAAATGTGCATTTAATAATATAGTAAGTATTATTATTCGTGTGCATAACTAGTCATTATTCATTCATGTATAGACCTATTGTAAGTTGATAAGGATTCTAGGGAAGCAATCCTAAGATTGGATGTGAAGGGTAGATTGGTTTCCCCTGCCCTTATTTCGGGGATCTAAATTAGAAAACTGTTAAGTAAATGGGCACGAGGTTATTTTGCCTATTTAAGTAACACCACGGAGGACAAGGTGAAAGTCGAGGATGTGTCAGTGGTAAGGGATTATCCGGATGTTTTTCCTAAGGAATTAGAATCATTGTCTCTTGAGAGAGAGAGATAGAATTTAGGATTGAATTAATGCCTGAAACAAATCTCATTTCTAAGACACATTATCATATGGCACTAGCTGGCCTTAAGGAGTTATTTGATCAATTATAAGGAGCTGTGGTATTTTCTAAGAATAGATCTCAGGCGGGGATATCATCAACTATGAATTAAGAAGGAAAATGTGCCTAAAATGGCCTTCAATACTCGATATGGATATTATGAATTTGTAGTGATGCCCTTTGGAATCATCAACTATGAATTAAGAAGGAAAATGTGCCTAAAATGGCCTTTAATACTCGATATGGATATTATGAATTTGTAGTGATACCTTTTGGACTAACTAATGCCTCGGCGGCATTTATGAATCTAATGTATCGAGTTTTTAGGCCATACTTGGATCAATTCATAGTAATATTTATCGATGATATTTTGGTATATTCAAGAGCTTGGAAGTAACATGTGTAGCATTTGAAGATAGTATTACAAACTTTAAAGGAACATCAATTGTATGCTAAACTTAGTAAGTGTGAATTTTGATAGGAAAATGTGTCGTTTCTAGGGTATACCATTTCTAAGGAAGGAATCACTATGAATCTAGCTAAGATAGAGGCCAATATCAATTGGAGACGGCCAGAAAGTCCTACTGAAATTCATAGTTTTTTTGGTTTAGCGGGATCCTATCATCGGTTTATCCAGAACTTTTACAAGCACAAGAGAGAATTTCGAGGATGAAATTTCTTTAATGGGGAGAGCGTGTAAGGTCTCAAAAAATACATATATGTATATCTGTATATATCCCATGCTTTTATATAGGAAAAATTGAATGTGTTACATATACTTCATTATCGAATTGAATTATGTGGTTATTGTTGATTGATTTATATGTTCAATTGTTTTCCCTAAGACTAGTTGGAATAAGAAAAATAGTGGGATAATAGTAAGAAAGAATAGCAACGCAAGGCTTAAATAGTTTTTATTTGTGCATGCAAAGTGACACATGGCATAAGCCTTGACACTTGTCCAACCAACATGCAAAATTTGGACCAACTTATTTGCTTGTTTGCAAGACAATCTCATTTGTTTGTTTTTCCTCTTGCTTATATCCGAGAGAGAGAGAGTGAGAGAGTTAACATACAAAGCTAGACCAATTTTCTTGTCTTTCTCTTGCCTGATACCCGAGAGAGAGGGAGGGGGAGTAGCATTTATTTTCTTATTTGTATTGCAAATTTAAGAGAGAGAGAGTTGAGCGTGAGGGAGGAATTATAATGTTCTTGTGTTCAAGCCAGCTTCATTAAGGGCAAGAAAATAGGAAAAAAAATTTGGAGCAATTTAAATGCGAGAACCGGGGGGAGAGGAAGAAAAGAACCAAAACCACCAACAAATTTCTTTCTCCTTGCTTACTAAAGAGAGACGAGAGTGAGGGTGTAGGAGAACCAGCCACTCTACCTTGTCTGCAACTGGAAGCTTCAACCAAGAAACAAGAAAATCACCATTATCACCATTCAACCTAGCTAAGTGAACTGGGTAGAAACATAAATTTTCAGCATAGGAACCATGAGAAATCAAGAGGTAAACCTGTTAAACTTTCTTTATTTTCTTTCTACCTTGGTACCATAATGTCTTAGCTTGAACTAACATCAAGAAAAGAGAATTTAACTAAGGAAAAGTGCATCAAAGCTGGAAAAATTCTGCTCAACTTGCTAACCGATTGGCCATATGTATCCAAAAACATCATTTGGTAAACAACATAGAAGTTTCCAAGATAGTTGGTATCAAAAGTTTGTATGGTTAGAGTATAGCATATCGAAAGATGCGGCGTTTTGCTTTTGGTGCTTTCTTTTCAAAACACAAAATAAGGGAGGTCGATATGCAGAGGATGCCTTTACAAAAACGGGATTCAATAATTGGAAAAAGGCAATGGAAAGATTTAATGAACATATTGGAGCTGTGAATAGTTGCCATAATGATGCTAGAATACAGTTTGAAAGTTTTCAAGATCAAAGGCATAGTGTGTCAAATGTGCTACGATCTTGTGGGCGCGAAATAGATATTGCATATCGCACCCGTTTAACTGCTGCTCTGGATGTGACCCGCTTTCTTTTGAAGCAAGGATTGGCTTTTCGTGGAAATGATGAGTCAACTAGTTCTTCAAATAGAGGCAATTTTCTTGAATTGTTTGAGTGGTATAGCCAGCGAAATACTGAGATTTTTGAGGTTGTAAATCAAAATGCTCCTGCAAATAATCAACTAACTTCTCCAATGATTCAAAAAGATCTGGCACATGCTTGTGCCTCAGAGATCACAAGTGTTATAATCAATGATATTGGAGACAATTATTTTTCCCTAATAGTTGATGAGTCTCGAGACAGTTCAGTGAAAGAGCAAATGGGAGTTGTTTTGAGATATGTGAACAAAGAAGGGCGTGTGATTGAACGTTTCCTTGCAATTGTACATGTGTCTGACACCACATCTCTTTGTTTGAAAGATGCAATTGATTCTTTATTCGCGCAACACGGATTATCATTATCCAAATTGAGAGGTCAAGGATATGATGGAGCTTCAAATATGCGAGGTGAGTTCAATGGTTTGAAGGCCCTTATATTACAAGAAAATCCCTATGCGATGTATATTCACTGTTTTGCTCACCAACTCCAGTTAGTTATTGTTGCTGTTGCTAAGGGAAATATCATTGTCAGTGAATTCTTTGTCTATGTCTCTATGATTGTCAATTTAACTGGAGCATCATGTAAAAGGAGAGATCAATTAAGACAAATAGAACATGATAAGATTGTTACACTTTTAGACAGTGGAGATATTATTAGTGGAAAAGGCAAAAATCAAGAAACTAGTTTAGCAAGACCAGGGGATACTCGTTGGGGATCACACTATCTAACATTACTTCGTCTATCCTCTATGTGGGCTTCGGTGATTGGAATATTGGGAAATATACAAGATGATGCCACCACTTCTGACAATAGAGGTATGGCCAGGGGTTTGATTGATAGAATGAATGATTATGAGTTTGTTTTTGCATTGCACCTGATGAAGTATTTATTGGGAATCACAAATGACTTGTCACTTGTTTTGCAACAAAGGGATCAAAATATTGTCCAAGCCATGAGTTTGATTGATACTATGAAATCTCAATTGCAAGACTTTAGGGAAGAGGGATGGCAAATAATTTTAGATGAAGTCAACAATTTTTGTGAGTTGAATATGATTCCCGTGATTGATATGGAAGACAGTATAGCAATCCGTGGCAATGCCAGGCGCAGTCGCAGAGGTCAAACCATCACTAATTTTCATCATTATCGCGTGAAAATTTTTTGTGAGGTATTATTTTTGAAATTATTATTTCATTACATTTGTTACTTGTTAGCAGATTTTCTTAGTTATTAATTTTATTATTGTTGTGATGTCAGGTTGTTGATTTAATTATACAAGAGATGAATAATCGTTTCTCGGAAGTTAGCACGTAATTGCTTAGTTGCATAGCATGTCTTGATCCAAAAAGTTCTTTCTCTCAATTCAATGTGCAGAAACTACTCCGTCTTGCTGATTTATATCCTGAAGACTTCTCAAGTAACGATTATTTATATCTTGAGTCTCAACTTCGAAATTATATTTATAATGTGCAACGCGATCCTCAATTTTCAGAAGTTGGAGATTTGGGAAGTCTTGCTCAACAAATGGTTAAAACTGGTAAAAATACAGTTTTTCCATTGGTTTATCGTCTGATCCAGTTGGCATTAGTTCTACCAGTTGCGACTGCTTCTGTTGAAAGAGTATTTTCTGCAATGAATATTGTCAAGACTGATTTGCGCAACAAAATGGGAGACGAGTGGATGAATGACTGTCTGGTTGTATACATCGAGAAGGATATTTTTGCAACAATTGAAAATGAGCAAATATTGCAGCGTTTTCAACGGATGAAGACTCGCAGAATGCAATTGCCTCCTCTTCGTTATTCGAGTGCAACAACTACCAATACTTCAAGTGTTAATCAATAACAAATTTTTGGGTATGTATAATTATATGTTTTTATTATTTTTATAATTATTGATTCTAAATTTTACTTATTAAATATATTTATTTCGTCACAAAAAAAAATTTTTAATACACTTCAGCCCCCCCAAAAATAAATTTCTGGCTCCGTCCCTGCATGTACCAAGACTTGATCTCTATTGGATGGAGTACAGAATGGACATAAGGTCGGTGATGGTGTAGAGAATGAACATGATATTTTCTCTTGAAATTCCCATGACAATTTACCAAATTTTAACACAAAAAAAAAAGAAAAGAGGGGAATTTTTTACATCAGAAAAAATTTCACTAAACCTTGCCATTTCCCAATTCCCTCTCCACCCAGCACCACTTAGCCCACTATTTTTCTCACTTGCAGCCACTCACAGCCATATCTACATCATAATTACCTCTTAAATCTTTTCCACTCCAACCACTATAGCTAATTAAAACCTTCACCTTCGTCCCCAAACTCAACCTCAAACCCGTTTCCTCTACCAACCCCATTGAAACCCTTTATCTTGCACAATAAAAAAATGAAGTATTCACAACTAAAATAATTCTAGTGGAGATGATTTCGCCCATAACTCAAACAATACCCAAAAAAATTGGGCACAAATTTTTGGCAAAAAAATAATTAGGGCAAAAAAATTTGGGGAAAAATCGAGGAGAAGAAGGAGAGACATGAGATACCTTTTGTTGCAAAGAATTGGTGGAGTACTTCTTCTGTTCAACATCACAAAGATATGATCGATCTATGGAGAGAAGGAGGAGAATTGTTTTTTGTTAATAGTTTCTGTCGAGGGAGTAAAGTGAGAGAGTGGGAGACCAATGGAGAGTAAAGCGGAGAGCTTTTCTATTGGGTTACAAAATGTTTGCTTTCCAAATTTGACCCGCACCACATATTTTTCACATACTTTGTTTATTTAGTTTCAGTGAAATATCGGTTCACTGAGCTCCCCAAAATTTCAATTAAGTTTTTTAGTTGAAGTATAATTTTACTAATACATTATTAATTGCTACCTTTTAACATTTTTGTCAAAAAAATTCATAATGCGAGTCAAGTTTTTGGTAAATTAATACAAGTGGTAAATGTACTTTTGTTCAACATCAAATAGTTCAATTTTTTTGGTAATGACTTTAAATATTTTTTTATTGAATAACTTCAAATAATTCACACAAGTGTTAAAACTTTATATCACTTCCTGAAAGTTGCAAAACTAAAGTACTATATCTTACTTTTAATTTAGTCTAGTAGTACCATAGGTCTTTAGTTATGGAAAATTCTACTTTAAATAACATATGACTTATATGACCGACATAAACTAAAAGATGGTTCACCCCCTAATTTTTAGGAGTTCCCATATATTTGTGTCTATTGGTTTGTATATAGTGTTTTTTAAAGTCAGTTATTTTAAATGAACTCTTTAGTTATTTTATACCGATAAGCCATGTATGTTACCGGTTAATTTTGTTTGAAGTTATTGTACTACTAATTGCAAAACAAACCTAGGTTGCCATTAATTTTTAGTAGATTTTAAATAAAGCATATTCAATTAACAAAGCACATTTTAAATAGCACACATTCAATTAACATCCAATACAAAACTTCACTATTAATCCATTATCTTCAAATAAGAAAAAAATGCACAATTAAACTATTACATAAAGTGTATTAGTTAATTAACTATGGAGTTTAGGATTTATCCACTTCGATAACTAGTTCAATTTGAAAACTCTTATTTATATTCATATCAAATTAACTAATAATCATTCCAAGTTAAGTAGTCACAAGTTTATTTACACTAATGAATTTTTTATTTTTTAATTATTTTTATTCTAATGAAGTTATTACACATACAAGAAAATTAAACTAATAAGGAGGCTCATAAGTATATAACAGTTAAAAATCATTAGAGAACACATAATGATTACAAAAAATTAGGAGTAATAGTTGCAAAAAGCAATAAATATTTTAAACCAAACAGTGACAAGACTAGGTTGTCACTGACGGCTATACAATGTTATCAGTGACAACAATTGCAAAGTTGTCAAAGAAAGTGCTATTAATACTGACAACTTTTAGAAAGTCGTCACTATTGCAGTTCCCGCTCTCTCCATGACTCCTGGCGGAAATCGAATTGTGACGACAATGCAAGGTCATCACTGATGTATTGGCTCCCTTGACTCAATTGTGACAACTTGCTGTATTGTGGTTAAAGGATCCCATTCTGTGACGATTTTTTTTCGTCACTGAGAAATGTTGTCACTAATGACCAAATTTCTTGTAGTGTAGTGCTAGTCTAAACTAGTTGCAAGGTTTAGTGAAAAATTTTCCTAATCTAATCCTTAAATTTATCACGTTTGGATGTTTTCTAATGGATGCAAATCTAAATTTATAAAAAATATCGAAAGGGACAAAATGTTCATTCAAAGGTTTAATTGATACCAATCGGATTAATTGCGAAGTCCAAAATAGTCCCTTGAAAGGGTCACGAGCATGCATAAATGAAATTCAAAGAAAAGAAAAGAAAAATAAAATTATATATCTAGGTATAAGTGACCAAAGAATAGGTAATGCAATATAATGGGTATGGAAGACAAAAGACTCGTGACATAATTTTCTTATACAGGGATTGATGGGGTATTTAAAATAAAGAGTTATAATCACTCATATCCACGTTCAAAGTATAATTCTCCTAATCTAGACAAGCAAATGAGCTAACTTATTTTACAATTTCTTAAATGAGATGTAATTCTAAATGATAGGATTGACACATATAGAGGGTAGGAGATAATATAATAGGAAATATCATGCAAATGAGAAAAATCCTAAATAAATAAAAAAAATACATGAAAATGTAATGAATGCCATACAAAAATGAATCTAATGCATAAACGATCTAAGGGTCTAGCGTTGGACTAACCCATTTCTAAAGAACCTTACTAGTATTGGACTAGCAAGTAGGTGGAGGGAGAAGCCACAACTAGCGTTGGACTAGTGTGGTGACGCCATGCATTAATAATACATAGTAAAACAAATAAGGCATAAATTAAAACAAATAAATACATAAGAACACGTAGCACGTAACACATAAACATAATATCAAGATGCACAAATCCTGAGAAAGCGGATAAAGAACATAACACATAAGCCATACAAACACAAGAAAACCTACCTATTACAGTGGGGAGTCTAACTACAATCTAAAATGAGAAAATAAAATAAAATAAACCTATCTATCCTATCTATTACAATAGGGGACCTAATTACAATCTAAAATGGAAAAATATAATAAAATAAACCTATTTATCTTATTTATTACATTTGTTTATCTAATTATAATTTTTCAAAAATATCACCTATCTATTACATCTCGAAATATTTAAATACTTCCCAAATAATTATAAAAATTAACTAAACGACTATAAAAAAATTTGAATGAACATTTGAATGAAATAAATAACAAAACATATAAAAATATATAAACACGTAGGAGCACGTAGGAGCATTTAAATAATAATAGGGATATCTCCCTTTTGAAGTGGTGACTAAATAGAGTCAAATTGTCCTATTTATACTCAAAATGAACAAAAGGATCATGGTACTAATTTAATTGGAAATAATAATAATAACAATAATAATAGTACCAAATTCACATTAATATGTCAAGCATAAAGAAACTTAAGGGCAACTAAAAAATTACAAGTTGAATACATTCAAAAGTAACATAATTAGCAATTAAAGAAAAGAAACAATTGCAATAGAGAGAGTCAAAAATTCACTAGGAACTAAATTGCAAAAATTAGAAAATTTTTGGGGTCAAAAATATAATGTTTCAAAAGTTTAGGGGTCAAAATTTTAATTAAGATAAAGTTTAGGGACCAAAATGCAATTAAACTAAGGACCAAAGTGAAAGAGATTTAAAATTTCTGAGCCACAGTAAAACTACTCCAAAGATCAGGGGCTAAAGTGAAAAATCCGGTTTCTGATTTGGGCAAGAGAAAAGGCTCTGAGTCATTTATTTTAGTTGTTTGGGCTGGACGCCTTCGGCTCAAAAGAAAAAATACAGGCTATCCTCATTAAAAGAAAAACAAGCCTAAGTGAAAAAATTACCCCAAAACCCAGACGAAAACTGTGACAGCCCCACTTTCCCCAAAGGCGAACCAGAGGGGTCAGCGAACTGCCTGCCCAACTCTCACCGAAGCTCACTACAATCCATAATTCAAAAACTAGAATACTTCAAATATTTTCAATATACATTTAAAGTACTCCAAAACATTAATACTTAAAATTAGCTAACTTTCAAACTTAAATACAACCCAAAAGAATATGTACTGCAGTCATTGCTATAATACAACTTGAAGTCTCCAAAAGAAAACAATTTAGTACTATTTGTGAGCACTCTCAGTCTTGAACCCTGTTAAGGAAAACAAAGGAGTGGAATGAGCTAAACAGCCCAGTGACGTTCCAAAACACACAAGTAGTTCTAATAAATCAAGTAAATTAAGCATAACGCACATATGGTTCAAGATTTCACATTGGCACATTAAAATGAGACATTTATCATTTTACATAAATAAACACACATTAAAAGGATACGGTGTTCCTATGGAACTATTTCGGTCAGCTTCACCTTATGACTCCAATAATTCCCTCTGTTTGTCTGGTCATCGCCTTATTCCTCCAGTGATAATACTCGAGTATATCGAAACGGTGGCCCAGGATTCCAACCTACCCGACCGAGCCTGGTCCTGGCTCGAGCAGGTTAGTAACCAAGGGCAAGGCCCAGTTCAACTAAGAGCTTACAACATGCGCAAGTAATCAAATAAACCGGTAAACGGTAGAAATTCATTATTTTAGTAGGTCGAATGTGATAAAGTACACACTCGCCTTAAAACGGTGGAAAATTTCATAGGAGCAATTATAGGAAGCATTTAACACTTAAACACACAAGAAATATGAAGTAAACATGTAGTAAAACTATTCAAATCACACACACACATGCAGGGAACACTCACAGTTACGTGCGATATGTCTCGGTTCCTGGATAACACCCTTGATTACCCTCGAGTCTTGAGGCAAGAACCAACAAGTTTATATGAAAGTGAAAGATAAAACCTTAGGGTTTGAGCACTTAAGAAGTGAAGAAACAAGAGGTTGGTATATAATTCTTAAATGTATACTAAAGAATAAAACGAGTCGTTATACCCTCGAATCAACCCCTTTCAAATTCAAAGTTCAAAAGTAAGAATGGAACCATAAGAAATCAAGTTCTAGGTCAAGAATTAAGTGTAATAAAGAACATTAAGGTTTCTCATTTAAATCCAAGGAAACATCAAGTATATGGGAAACTTGTATCCCGCATGAACTCGAGTTTAAATTGAACCATCAATCTCAAAAGGAAGTTGAATGTTCTTAAAAATTCGTTTCTTAAGAAATCAGAAAATTTCAGCTTTACGCGACAAAATTTGGAAAATCAGATCTTGAGTTTGGTAAGTCCAAAAATTGGAAACTTGACACTGTTAGAAAGTAGATTTAAAGTACTAAAACTTCCCAGAATACATTTTTCCAAGATTCCAACCAAAAAGCATTCATAATTCGGTTCAAAGTTACAGTTCCAAGAAGACAGGACAGAACCAGTCTTGATTTTCAGCAATGTTTGGAAATTCGGCAAAATTCACAAGAAGTGAATCAGCCTCTGAAATTTATAACACAACAAGAGTTCCAAATCAAGTTTTAAACACAATAAGCGGAACTAAATTCGGAGTTTTGAGCAACAAGATATAACAGTTTGAATTCGGCTGATTTTTGCAACCTGATCAGTGGATTTCCAGATTTGAAGAGCAATCTTTGGGGCATTATTTGGGCCTCGAATTGATATTGAAATTACGTCAAAATTGGTACACTTAAACTTTCATATGTGGACTACCTCTCTATTGAAATTTAGGCAAAAACTCGTACGGGAAGGCAATTAACTAAACGACCAAAATTTGTGAAATTCTTCAAAGCTAATCTGCCAACCCTATCTTTCTTTCTTTTTCAAAAGTTTTGTCCAAAGAAATCAGCCCCAATTCGCTCCATTTTTGAAACCAAGGTTCCAGAAACATTTAATGAGCAATTGATGGGTAAATGACGCAAAAATTTTTGAAATAAAACACCCCAAAACAAAAATGACCATTCGGCCAGCAGGGAAGGGAAAATTTTCCAGTTATCAGCTTTGACACCATTTTGAAATCAGACCATATCTAACTCTACACAAGTCTGAATTGAGAATAGTTTATGGCGTTGAAAACTAGGTTCAAAATGCTACAATTCATCAGAAGACATCATTTTAAAAATCTTTTCACAAGTGGAACAAAATTGAGCTAAAAGATGCAGTTTCCCAGTTTCATGCGGACAAACAGGCAAAGCAGGACAGTCCACTTTGCCGATTCGCTACGATTTACTCAAAATGAACTAGCAGGGGATTCTTATACCATTTGAAAGCTCTGAATGTCTAATTTCGAATGCCATAAATGGCACTCAATTTTAACATTTGTACAAAGAGTTATGTTCCGACAAAGTACCACTGGTTGGCTACCCTGGTTGCGAATTTCCAGATTTCTACCTTTCACAAAACCCAAGTTTTATGTAACCATTTGAAATGATTTTCGAAAGACACATTCTGAACACATAATACAACATATATCAAGCAATTTAGTAGCCAAATAAGCAACAAAAATTCGAGTTTAAAGCAGGACAACAAAACAGAAATTTCGGCTAGCTCTCCTCTCACGGTTTCTCTCTTTCTTTTTCTTCTTCTAGTTTCTTTCATTAAAACTCATCACAAACACACTAACACACACATAAACATCATGGCAGCCCTTATTTAACCAACGTGGGAGTTCATAGAGCCCACTTCAACCAACGAAATCCAACCAACAACAATAAGAAGGAAGCTACAAGCTTCAAAGCCAAGAAATGAAACAAGAAAACAAGAGTTTTGGTGGGAGATATTTATACCTTCCAAACACAAGAGGAAACCCTAGATTTTTGGTGTGAGAAACTCCCCAAAACAGAACCAACCAGCCAGCCCTCTCGTCCCTTCAAGCTAGAGCAAGAACCCAAGGAATTTGTGAGTTGGATGATGAAGAACAAGCAAGCTTGGAGCTAGAAGATGAAGTTCTCTCTTTCCCTTTTCTTTTCCTTGGCTGGCCGAAAATGAGAGAGAGAGTGAGGGAGTCTTGTGGTTTGATTTCTTGGAGAGAAAGAATGAAAAAGGTAGCCATAAAGTGTACACAAAAGTCAACTCTCAATAGTCACGAAATAGTGTCGTGCACTACCACTTTTTCTCTCGTTTGATACACTTAACCACTAATCCCTCAATCAACTTTTCTAAGCCTACTATTAATCATTCTTAGTTCTCCAAGACTAATGTACTCTCGGATCGAATTTGCCTCGAAAAATGTGCATTCACTATTTCTTGCTAAACGAGCCGCAGAAAAATTAAATTTGCTAACAAAACGTTTTAGAAATATAAATGAGACATTGTTCCCTGTAAATGAATTTAAAATGGTTGAAATAAATTATTTGAAGTAAACAGGTGAATAAATAATTAAATAAACCAGTAAAACGAAATAAAAGTAAGCAAAATAAAATAAAATTTCGGGTCCTCACAAAAACCCAGAAAAAAGAAACCTCTAGCTCAACTAAAAATAAAACATTAGCCCATTCATTTTTTTTTTCTTTTCTTCCTTTTCTTTCCTTTCCTTTCTTTTTTTTCTTCCTTCTCCCCTTTTCTTCTTCTTCTTCTCTAGCGAGCTGAAACTGCTTGCTGCTGGCGGCTATGGCCGCCGCCGGCAAACTTCCCGGTCACAAAATTTCACCAAAATACACCCCTCTATTTGATTTTTCGTGTAGAATCCGTTTTTGGGCTTAATTTTTTATAAAAAAAAAGGATCAAAAGTGGTGAAAATGTCAAAAAAAACAGCCCAGTTTTTATTTTTTTGAAATCATTATAACCTTCACCAAAAATCCTAAAATTTATACCAATACACTCCTTACAACTTCTACATTACAACTACACCCTTAGTTTGACAAGAAAACAACAACAAAATGATACGTTAAGTCAAAACAGCCCACAAACGAAAAAAATATTCCAATGCTTTTAATGCTCCAACAACTCCAAAATTTTTAGATAATCCAACACTTTCGGACCTTGTGCTAGCTACAATCATCTATTTTGACAAAAATATGCACAAAAGATTCACTAACTCAACTCATATTTTCATTGTGGCATTTTATCAAACATAAACAAGGCATTTACAAGGCCATTTCTCTTTTCTTAACTTTTATTCATGGCTTATCCCAAATTTCAGCAACTCAATCAACAAAGGAAACCAATGAAAGCAAAAGAAAGTTAAGCAATGAAGCATGGATTTAATATGATAAAAAAAACTGAAAATATACCTCAAGAAATATGGCAATCCTTCAGTTGATGCTTTAGGTAAAACTTTTGAACCTTAGGCATATCTTGCTTGCTTCTATTTTTTGTACTTGAATTGTGGGAGAAATGTGTGTGGAGTTATGTTGGAAATTTTGGGGTGAAGGGCCGAAAGTAAGAGATGGGGAGTAAAGAGTGTTTCTTCTCTTTTTCTTTTCTTTTTTTTTTTTTTGGTTTTGTGAGTGGTTGATATTGAGAGGGTTTTTGTGCTTGGTGTGCTTGTGTATGGAAAGTGAACCGAGAGAGAGTTTTTGTGAGAATGTGATGGTGGAAAAATTGAGAGAGAGGGAGATGGCCAAGAGAGGAGTTGGGAGTTGGAGTCCTTCTCTGTTTTTTTCTTGTGTCTTCCCTTCTTGAGGGAAAAAAAGAAAGAGCCGGGAGAGAGCCAAAAGAATTAGGTGGTGTCTTGGTTTTGTCAAATGATGGTTTTTCACCAAAGATGAAAAGAAAGATGAATAGCAACATGGAGTGCAAAAATGGGTTAATAGTGCATTTGGTGAAACAAAATAATTAGGATGATTTTTGATTTCTTGATTTTCTATTTTTTTTCTTAAAACCAACCTCTCTTTTGAGAGAAAGAAAAAAAATGCATATTCAAATACAAGAAAATAAATAACTCATTAAATAGATAAAATTCAAGAAAATATTAAAATTGACAAAAATTTAGTGTCTACAAAGTAAAAAGATCCTAACAAGTTTTTTGTGCCATTGCCAGGGAATTAGGTACAACACTAGAGTTAAAGGAAGCTTTATTAATCTAGATTTTGTTACTTTATCTTTATTTTATTTTCTATCTTTTAGTTGTTAATTTTATTCTTAGGTACTAAGTTCTTCACCAAAGAAAATTTTGCCTTCAAGAATTAAATATAGTGAGAAGAGGAAGAAGACGTGCTCAACAAAAGCAACTTGAGATGGACAGCGTAGGAGAAACTACCTTTGAGTAACAAGAAACAAACCAAACGGCGGACCAAAGGCAAAGGGCTTTGAGAGACTATGCTTTGCCGAACAAATCAGGAGCACAAACAAGCATAACGAGGCTGGCCATAAATGCCCGTTCTCATTCAAATAGTTCAATAGAGCCAATTTGAAAAAAATGCAATGGAAGATCCAAATACTTATCTAGCCAATTTCACAGACCTTTGTGGCATAATCAAAGTAAATGGAGTAAGTGATGATGCAATTAATCTCAAGTTATTTTCATTTTCACTTTGTGACAAGGCAAATGTATGCTAAATTCATATCTATCCAATACTTTTACTACATGGAATGAATTGTCTAAAGTATTCTTAAATAAATATTTGTCACCCAATAAAATGGCTAAATTTTATATGGTTATTACAGGTTTCAATCAAAATGAAGGAGAGTCGTTGTATGAAGTTCATGAAAGATTCAAGGACATTTAAAGAAGACGCACACCATGGCCTTTTGGAATGGCTAATTATTCAAACTTTTACAATGATCTTACTTTTCCAACCAAAATAACCATAGAATCCACCACCAGAGGAGTACTTATGGGGAAGTCACTCGAGGATGCATAGAAGTTGATAGAAGAAATGGACTCCAATAATTAGCAATGGACTAATGAAAGAGGTAGTCATAAAAGGCTGGCAGGTATGTACAAAATTGATACCCTTAATATGTTAAGTGTTCAATGACATAATGTGGTTAACTTGCTTGGTAGACAAAGTGGAATGGATGCAAGTTCTAATGTAAGTGTTATATTATATTCTATTTGTCAACAACTATAACCATCCACCTCAAAATAATCCTTGTTCCAACAGTTATAATCAAAGTTGGAGTATTCATCCCAATCTTAGGTAGAGGGACCAAGGAAACCAACAAAGACCAACTAGTCCACTAAGATTCCAACCTAAACAAGCATTAGTGGAGACCAAACCTGCTTGGGAATTGACCATTGAAAAATTAGATAAAACCACAACAGAGAAATTTAAGTGAATAGATGAAAAAAAAAAAAGTGAATAGATGAAAGACTTGACTAATTCTTGAACATGCATAGGAATCTAGAGATGCAAGTAAGTCAAATTGCAAGTGCCATTAACTCTGGACAATAGGGAGTATTTGTGACACCCCGAATATTAGGAAGTTGTTTGTAAAGAAGATACTAAAGTGTATTTCTTTGGGTTTGATTTAAAACCTTATATTGTTTTAAAAAGACTAGAAACCCTAAAATTTTAATCAAAAACCCTAATTTACTTGTGACCAACCGGTTTTCTTAAATCCCTCATATTTTAATTGAAACCCTAATTTTAATCACTGGAATTGTAAAATTCCTCACGTTTTTCTTAAAAATACCCTTTATTTGGAAATTATTTATTTATTATAGCCCTACTACCCAGTCATTCCACAATAAGTGTAAATGAACCTAGAAAGTAAGGTTTCACTTTTCGGTTTCAAGATTGGAGCAAATTAGGGTTTTCGTGATTTTTCGTAGGATGATTTTCGGTACGGAGTAAGGATCAAATTTGGTGATTAAAAGTGACTTTTAGGTGAGAAATAATATGTGATTAGGAGTAACGATATAAGGTTAGTGAATAGGAAGTAAAAACCCTAGTACGTGTGTTTTAAAGAAAAACGGCGCGAACCGACGGGTATCGATCACTACCGATTGAACCCACCACTTTCTTACTACCACATACCCTTGATATTTTTTCAAAATATCCCCCCTCATCCTCAGCCATGTGACCAAAATATGTGGCCCAAAATGCAAGGAAAAGAAAGAGAAATTTGGAAGGTTTTGGTGGTGACAAGTGTCACACACCTATGGCTCTTTGACCAAACCAATTGTCTTGCCTTTTTATCTTCCATTTAGCTTCATTCTTCCTCATTTTCTTCTGGTTTGGCTGAGACAAGAGAGAGAGAAAGAGAGAGCAAGAGTTTCACCATTTCATCTTGACTTGCACCATCCAAGTGAGGAACCAAAATTCTAAACCGATTAAAGTGTGAGTTGTGACCTTGGGATGCTAGGGGAAACAAAAATTCCAAGAGGAGGTGAAGTATTACTCTTGCAAGCTTCTTTTGTTGAGGTATAAGGTCTAACCCATAGCTTTGGTTCTTTTATTTTTGATTAAGATGTTATATAATTCATGTTTTGGTTAGATTAGTTGTGATACAAGTTGTTGGGATGATTTTTAAGGTGATATATGTAAGTTAGGGTTTGATGATTTCTGCCTATACTTGCTATATGGATGATATATGTTGTATCTAAGCTTATATAGGAGGTTGTGGTGGTGGATTGAGGCAAGAAACGAAGAAAGTTTCATTGAATCCCAAAATTCCCAGATTTCTGGAAAATTTCAGCCTTGTTCTGTCCGCTTTTATTGCATCATGTTAGAGGCCGAATTAGGCTTAGCATAAAACGTTAAAGTTGTAGATAATGGTATTTTATAGGTGCCTACAAAATTTCAACTCAATCGGAGCAACGTAGCCTGTGAAAAGACCAAAATACCCTCGCTGCCCTAGGATGTTTCCAGTGATCCGTTTTAGACAGTTCATTTGTTTGGCTGTGTTTATTCACTATGATCCGTGCTGATTTAGCCATTTTTCAAAACATGAAAGTTTTAGTACTCTGTCTTATCTTTTTAACGCCTCAAAGAACACCTTAAACGGACTTTGGTAGCCTGAGATATGGCCTTTTAAATGTAGTACGGTTAATTAGCCGATTAGTTGGAACCTGGTTCTGTGAACTGGGAATTTGATTAGGTTACACTGGAAATTTGACCAAGTGATCTACATGAAAGTTGTAGGACTTCGTCTTAGCTTCGAAATGGTATAATTTTCACACCAATCCGATAAGCGTAGCCTCAGATGTATTCTTTCCGCAAAAAAATCCGTCAAATCTGTCTTTTGTAAACTTCATTTCCGCACTTGTTATTAGTTGATTTATGTCCTTGTATTGTCTTGAGCTTATGGAACGGCTATTGAAATGCATTTGTGTTGTGTGTACCTTTGGGTTTGAATGAGAAAAATAATGAAGCCAAAATGGCTGAAAAATGAGATAAACACAAAGGGCATGCTGCCCAAATTTACGTTCGAGAACTAGAGAACTATACTTGCAACTTGAGTAAGGACTTGGCCGAATTTATACCCTTGAGAAATAAAATAATGACTGTTCGGAGTATGTTTTCTTTGTCACTTCGACTTAAATGGAGATTTCAAAGTTTTACGAGCAAGCATAAGTTTTACAAATATTTTACTCATAGCCTTTGGTTTAAATGTACTCTTTTCACTTCCAAAACTATACTTATACTTTGTACTAGTAGTTATTCGGATTTTTTTGGTTCACTTAAACTTTGGAAGGGTTTAACTGTAATATTTTCTCTTGGCTATTATTAGGGTTTCTTGGCGATTGAAAGTGTTATTCGGGAGGATACTTTGGATATTCGGGAGGTGGGGCTGCCACAGTATTACCTAGTAAGACCAAGGTTAAACCTAGAGAGCATGTTAATGCCATCACTCTTAGAAGTGGTAAAACTGTAGAGGGCCTATCCTTGGTGAGTCTAGTGGGGGAAAAGATGAGGGATCAGTTCATGAAGGGGTAAAAGAAAATCAAAATGATCATGTTTTAATTAATATCGATATGCCTTCCTCTCATATTTCTTCTAATAATGCTACTAACTTTTTATTCCTTTCTCGATAGTTTGAAGCAAAGCAAAAAGGAGGAGTTTGAAAAAGTTGCTAAAAGTTTTAGACAAATTCAAATTAACATATTTTTCAATGATGTTATCTTTCAAATTTCCTTTTATACTCATTTCTTGAAGGATATTATGTCAAAAAAGAGAAAAATTGAAGATCATGAAATGATAGCACTCACAGAGGAATGTTCGGCACATGTGCAGAATAAACTTCCACCAAAGCTCGAGGATTCAGAAAGTTTTATTATACCTTGCACCATTGGACATCTTAATTTCTCTAATGTTTTGTGTGATTTAGGTGCAAGCATATTCATAAATGGCACATTTCATTGCCCAAAGGCTTGATTTGAAGGAGATAAAAGATACAAATGTTACTTTTCAATTGGCAGATAAGCCCATAGAGCATCCGGTTGGCATGATAGAGAATGTCCTTATAAAGGTGAAATCATTCATTATACCAGTTGGCTTTATTGTGTTAGATATGAAGGAAGATATGCATATGCCTGTCATTTCATGAAGACCTTTCTTAGTCATGGCTAGTACATTAATTGATGTCCAATAAGACAAATTGGTATTTAGGGTCAATGGTGAAGAACTAGTGTTTAATCTTAATGATAATAAAAATCTTGACTTGTGGCACGGTAAGGCTTTTAAACCTAAAGAAGTTAATGTAGTACAAGAGTTGTATAAAGATAACTTTCCTATTGATGCTCTTACTATAACATGTCTAATGTGAGAAATAAAGAAAAAGAGGTCTTTATTGATCATTTTCAAGAAATTCCTAAAATCCAAGAAAACAAAGGCAAGAAATCAAGTAGATTTTGGAATTATTTTAAATGTCTTTCAAGAAATTCTCATGTACATTGTGATAATGCTAATGATTCCTTGTTTGATGATGAGCATGAGTTGGAGATAGGGCAAACTCAAACCACGGTGGATGGTAAGAGAAATTTTAGCCCTTGGGAAGGAACTAGTTCCTTTTCTCCTCCAAAGTGAATTTCAAGAAGAAACACTTTTGACTCGGGTCAACGACTATAAACAAAAGTACTTGTTTGGAGGCCACCCAATGTTCGTTGAAGTTTATATTAATTTGGTGTGATTTGATGTTTAACATGTGTGTTTTAGTGTGTTTGTTATGTTTTTATACTCGGATTCAAGAATTGCTGTCAAATGTGTAAAATGAGGTGTCAAGGGAGCTCAAATGATCAACTTTTACAACTCTCAAGTTTTGATTCATGTGTTTTTTATGCTAGATTTTGTGTTAAAATAGTGTATTTGATCAAGTTACATGTGTTTGGCATGGTGCATTGTTCATTACAACAATGGGTTTTGATTTGAGGTATGAGGCACAACTAATAGAATAGTAACTTGTTGGAGCAGAATTGTAAAAAACAGCAAATAAGCAGAAACGCAACTCAAAACGTGGACTAGCCTGCATTTCCACTCCGTGTTTCTTCACAAATTCATTCTTCCAAGGAGAAAAACATGGAAACTTTTCTTAACTCTTCTATTTTTCTTCTTTTTATGGCCACAACACATGCACTTCACTTACTTCTTCAAATTTCTTGATCAACCAACGCTTGTACTGACCATTAACATCATTTGAAGTAGTTTTTACATTCAAATGTATCATTAAACATATCATTGGTGTGTTTAATCTTCATGAATCTTTGTTGAGTTCAATTGCATAAAGTTCGTGTTAAGACTCATTTGAGTGTGAAAATAGTTCAATCACATTTCATTTCACTCACATAACTACTTTGAAGTGAATTTCTTTAACTTTGCATAGTAGTTTACATTTTCACCTTTTCGGCTCCATTCTCATTCATGCATAAGCTTGCATGATGAACATATAAAGGTGCTTTAGGATGCATAAACATATTAAATGACTCCATATGAATTGTGTGAGAACCCTAAAAATTTTCACCTTCGCTCAGCATTTTGTTTATTCTCACTATCCTTTTTAAAATGAAAAGAATTGGCTATCCATTTCTAAGGCGGGTTTTCTTCGCATACATGTGAATGTGTGATAGTGTGTATCAAGTGTAATTGTGTGAGATATATGTAAATATGTGTACGTGTTGGAGGTATGGATGAGCGTGGCAATTGAACTAGGAAAAGAAGGAAACAAATTTTGCGAAAAAATGAAGGGCCAAATCCGGCCAGTTCTTGGCCGGATTGTTGTTGGTTTTGGAAAAAAAATTGATTTCTTCTCTGCCCTGTATCAGGCCGGATTGTGACGTGTCACAGTCGGTCACCAGCTTTGACCGGTTGTTTCCTTCATTCTTATCCTACTTTTGGCCCAAAATATCTTCATTTTGCTCCTTGCTTGACCGGCTAGCTTGAGAGAAAAACCAAGAAAGCTCTTCATTTTCTATCTTCAATTTTTGCTCAAATCTTGAGATTCCACCGTTGGATTTTCAAACTACTCCCTACAAGTGGGAACTAAGGAGGTTTAAAGCTTTTGACGGAGTGTTTTTTGAAAGGGAAGCTATCTTCCTTGAGTTATAAGGTGAGTTGCTAAGAAAGTTTCCTTGTTGTTTTAATAATGGTATATTAGGGCTTCGTATTGGTTAAATATGTTGTTTTGTGGAAGATTTCATGGGTTGAAGGAATTTATGGTGAATTTCTAATTTATTAGTGGATTTTCTGATTTTATATGATAATCATGGGTTGGCCTTGGATTGATGGATTGAGATGGTGTTAAATGGAGCTTTTGTGCGTTAATTACGATTGCTTGCGGAAAATTTCTGGTTTGTGCGGAAATTCCAGTTTTAGGGTTTTGATTTGGGGTTTTCTTATGGTTGGTTCTTAAGCTCCTAATTGGCCTTGATTGAAGGGTATTGTGGTCCTAATTGGATGTATTACTGCTTATGAACCGTATGTGTGATCGTGATTAATTGCTATGAGAATTGGTTGTTGATTGTAGGGTGAAAGTGAAGAATTTAGGGGGAAATGCTACCCGTTTATTTTCTTGTAATTTGAGTGAGTTAAAGTGGATTTGGAAATGTGATGTTTGCGTCAAGTAGAACGTACTTCATTGAAAACTACGTCGATTCTCTCGAAGGGTGTTCGAGGAGCTACTTTTCTATTTGAACTTATATATTTTCGCTTGGCGAATATCGTGACCGTTTTACCATTTTAACACATAATACCTCTTTAGTTTGACACTTCAAATGTTTACTTATTTCTTGTCAAAATAAAGAGGTATGAATTAGGATTTTCTCGGCCACGAGAAAACTACTTTCAAGTGAGGTTTTAAGTGTGAAATTAAGGTATTTTATCCTCCTTTTCACATGATTTTCATCAATACATTTGTTATATAATATCTACTTGCATATATGTTGAGTTTGAGCTACATAAACGATTCAGAAAAATAGTTCTTTAACCTATCTAGTTGGATTCTAATTTATCTTCGGTTCAGGTGTTTTTCGTTGGAATTTTCTATAACCCTTTTCGTTTAGTTTTGTGTATGATTTGGTAAACCCTTAATTCTTTCCGTCCTCAGATCCAAATGACTCTTTTCACTTTTAAAGTCATCTTTATATATTTTACTCATCGTTGGTCGGTTTTTCTTCGATTTCACCTAATTGTTTTTGCTAGATGAACTGTAATATTTTCTCTTGCTTAATCTTAGGTTTCATTGGTGACTGAGGTTATTATCCGGAGGGATATTTTGGACGTTATTTTGCGTAAATAGGTGAGTGTTCCTTGTTTGTTATATTTTCATTGACTATGTGGCTTGTTCTTGATTATATGACTTGTTATGAATGAATGATAACATGTTAAATGCTTTCAATGATTGCTTCAAATGAGTTTTCTAGGCGAGTGTGTACTTTATCGCACTCGACCTACATGAATGTGAAATTTTCAATGATTGAATGATTATATGTGCATGAATGTAAGCCTCTTGGTTGAACTGGACCCTGCCCTTCGTTACTGATCGAATCGAGTCAGAAGCGGACTCGATCGGGCGATTTAGTGACCATGGGTGAACGTTTGGTATACTCGAGTATTACCTTGTACTCTGGTGGAGCCTGGCCAACGTCTAGGAGGGGGTGAAATAAAATGAATGAACGAATGCCAATGTAAATGAAGGGTTTTACTTATCAAATGCATTTTCAAACGATTGGAGGAATAAGGAAATGAAAGGAGAATGAATGAATGAATGGCTCTATGTGAGCACGTATCCTTTTAATGAATGTTATAATTGCTTTATATTGTCATGTTTCTTGAATTACTTGCTATCTATGGTTAATGTATTGAACTCATTGTTTGTTTATGTATTTAGAACCTCACTGAGCTTTTAGCCCATTCCGTTAGTTCTGTTTTCCTTAACAGGGGATGCGAGCAAGGACGAGAACTCTGTATAGACTAGCTTAGTCTAGTTCATTGGATTCTTTTGTAATGGTTCTCGTCCTAGCAATTGGCAAGGGTTGGATGTATGAGGAATTGGGAACCTTTGTATATTTGAATTTTATAATTCCTTTGGAGATAGGAATGTATATAAGTTTATGTTTTAAGTTTGGGATCGTTATTCGCTTGTTTTGTAAATTTTATCTTCAATTCCTTGAGGTGAATGACTGAGTCCCTGCGAGAGCGAGGCACGCGGTCCGCCGAACTCTTTGGTTCGTCTTAGGGTAAGGTGGGGCTGTCACAAATTGTTTTTAAGGTTCAAAGCATATATTTGCATATTAATTGCATGGTGAATCGTTAGGTCAATATAATTCATTATTTGATCATATAAGTATGATACATTTCTTGGACCTTAGTAGTAAAATTTGTTGCTTTTATTTTCAACTTTTTGCAAACTAGTGGTTATTAAATGGAACTTTTGCATTCTTTGACTTTCAATTATGTAGGTAATGGTTGAAATTCAAGCATGAAAAGGTCATAAAAGGTTTCAAAACAAGAGGCTAAGTCACCATAGAGGGAGTATTTCTTTTACTCTTATTTTTTCTTTTCACACATTGAGAACAATGTACACATTAAGTGTAGGGAGAAGGGAGATTTTTTTTTTTAATCATAAAAGAAAATGCTTCAATGGATGAAAATCTAGAATAGTTTTTGCATCATAGTTATCCGATCAGTAACTGACATCATAAAAGTAAATCAGAATCATCTTTAAATAACATAAAAGTATACCAAAAAACTTCCATCTGGTTGATCCTAATTCTTTTCTTCTATGAGAATAAGCTTGAGAAACACCTAATCAAACAAGCTGAATCCCATATCATCATCACTCTCTTCCTTGGGCTCCTCCTTTTTCTCTTCTGCGGCGGGAGCAGTGGCGGCAAGGGCAGCACCACCAGCGTCGGCAGGAGTGGCAACGGCGGCAGGGGCAGCACCACTACCGCCACAGCCAATGTTGACAATAAGATCTTCGATGTTCCTCTTCTTGCAGAGCTTGGCAAAGAGACTAGGCCAGTAGGATTCCACGGTTAAATTCGCAACCTTCACCAATGTAGTGAAGGAAGGTTTATTACCTTTTTAACTGTGGTGATTTGAGAAAAAATGGTTCAAAATTTTCAGAAGTTTTGCAATTTTCAAAGAAGTTCCATGACTGCTAGTAGTCAAATTCTCCTTTGGAGTTAAATTTATGCGTCTAAGAATCTCATTTCTTATTTGACTTTAAAGTAACTCTTATGTGATTACGATTTTTGTTATGAAGAAAGTATATCTTGTAAAGTAGAAGTAATTAAGCCTTGAATTTTGCATGGTTGATAAGTTTCCTATCTTTATCGAATTTCATAATTTGAGTGATGAATATAGTCAATATTTGCATTACTTTTTCTATGACCATTCTATATGTTGAAGTTCCTAGAAAAAAGAAATAAAGGAAAGAAGAAAAAAAACAAAAATATTATGTGCGGTAGTCGAATATTATGTATGAGAAAATATTTCTTGTTTGATTTCGAAATAGCTCTTATGTGACTAGAATTTTTTTCTATGAAAAAGTACATCTTGTAAAGTGGAAGTAATTTGTCTTGAATTTTGCATGTTTGATAAGTTTCCTATCTCGATTGAATTTCACAATTTGAATAATGAATATGGTCAATATTTAATCATTCTATATGAGGGAAGTTCCTACAAAAATGAAAAAAACAAAGAAAGAAGAGGAAAACAAAAATATTTTGTGTGGTAGTCAAATATTATGTGTGGTAGAAAAATATTTTGAGTGGTAGTCAAATTCTCGCTTTGGAGTAAAATTTATGTGTTTTAAGAATCTCATTTCTTTTTTTAATTCGAAATAGCTCTTGTGTGATTAGAAATTTTGTTATGAAAAAAGTATATCTTGTAAAGTGAAAGTAATCATGCTCTGAATTTTGGTTGCTTGATAAGTTTCCTCTCATGATTTCACAATTTGAGTGATGACAATGGTCAATATTTGCATTACTTTTTATATGATCATTCTATATGAGGGAAGTTCCTAGAAAACAGAAAAAAAAGGGAAAGAAGACAAAAACAACAAAAAAGAAAAAAAAGAGAAAAAATAATAAAAGTTCTACTTCAATGATTCTTAAAGTTTAGTAATCGGGAGTTTTCATCTATAAATGTCGATTTTCATGTAAAATGGCTTTTGAATTATGAATATGTAAAGCAGCTCTAATGAGTGATGAAATTGAGTAGCATGAAATTGAGTAGGTCAAGGTCTTCATCTACCAATGTTAATTTTCATGTCAAAAGACATTTTCACTACTTGAGGAAGTTATTTGTTGCACATTGAATAAATCCCTCTTTTGAGTAAATAAAGATGATCATGGAACTTGTATGCCTTAATTTGGCCATATGAGTTGCTTAAAGGTGAAATTGAGTTGAGGGGAGGAAATAAGTTGAACAACTCTTAATTTTTGATATAATTTTCTCTTCTTTACTTGGTATGATGAGTGTATGTGGTGAAATGAATGGTTGTATAATGATGGTTTACCTTATCATTGAGGAAATGAATTTGAAAAACACATGAGTACAAAGGGATATATTTGAACTATTGCTTTGGTTTGTAATTCTTAATTGTTTGAGCACAAATAATAGTTCAAGTGTGGGGGAGTTTGATTAACATTTATTTTACCTATTTTTAGTTAGTTTTTGTGACAGCCCCACCTCCCCCTAAGGCGAACCAAAGGGTTCGACGGGCCGCCTGCCCAACTCTCACCGGGACTCAGTCGTTCACTCACACAAATCAGAAATAGAACCACAAGAAAAAGCAAAACGAGGATCCAAAACTTAAAACAAAGCTTATATACATTGCTATCTCAGAAAGAAGTACAACCGTCGAGAATACAAAAGTTCTCAAGTCACCATACAACCAGCCCGTGCCAAACACTAGGGCGAGAACCAAAACAAAACCAAAACTAGACCCAGCCAGTCGATATAGAGCTCTCGCCCTTGCTCGCCTTCCCCTGTTAAGGAAAACAAAACTAAAGGGATGAGCTAAAAGCTCAGTGAGGTTCCGAACATAGAATCAAGCCATAAATCAAACAATAAGTCAAGAAACATTTACAACATGTACAATAAACCATACATGAAAAGAATACGTTCGTTCGTTCATTCGTTCGTTCTCCTGTCATTCCCCTTTCCTTCATTCATTTGAAAATGCATTTTTCGTTTATACATAAAACCCTCGTTCGTTCGTTCGTTCGTTCATTTCATTCACCCTCTCTTGGACATTGGCCAGGCTCCACCAACCTCCACCAACCTACAAGGTAATACTCGAGTATACCAAACGTTCACCCAGGTCACCATATCGCCTGATCGAGTCCGCTTCTGGCTCGAGTCGATCGGTAACAAGGGGCAGTGGCCAGTTCAGCCAAAAGGCTTACATTCATGCACAAGTAGCATTTCAATCGTTCAATCATTGAAAAGTTCACAATCATTTAGGCTGAGTGCGATAAAGTACACACTCGCCTAGAAAACTCGTTTTGGCTAATCATTGAAAGCGTTTAACATGTTATCAGTCATATATACAAGCCATATAATCAAGTAACATAACAAACAAGGAACACTCACCGAATTATGCTAAATAACGTCCAAAATGTCCTATCGGATTTTACCCTCGGTCACCAAGAAAACCTATGATTCAACGAGAAAGAATATTACAATTCATCTAGCAAAACAAGTAAGTGGAATCAAGGAATTCGACTAGTTACGAGTAAAACGGATAAAAGTGACTTTAAAGTGAAAAACAACCATGTGGATCTGTGGACGGAAATAACTAGGGTGTCATAAACCATACTCAAAGGGTTATAACAGTTCCAATGGAAAACACTTGAATCAAAGTCAAGTCGGAATCCAACTAGATAGGCTCAGAAATATTATTTTCGGAATCGTGTATGTGGTTCAAAATCGATATACATTCAAGTAGGTATTATGGCCTACACGTCTTGATTGAGAAAACCTTAGGTCATACCTCGATATTTTGGTATGAAGTAGTAAATAAACATTTGAAGGTTCAAATGGAAAAGGTATCATATTTTAAGATGAAAAACGGGCATAGTATTTGTCAAACGAAAAATAGACAAGTTGAAATAGAAACTTAGCCCTCGAGCGAAAATTTGGGCAGCACGCCCTTTGTATTTTCCTATTTCCAGCCATTTATGGCTTCATTATTTTTCTCATCCAGTCCCAAAGTCACACACAAAATAAATTCATTCAATAGCCGTTCAGTAAGCTCCAAGTAGTACAAGTACAATTCTAGCAAGGGAAAAGTCCGGAAATGAAAGTTAAGCTCTAACCATAAAAATAGTTTTTGACATCATTTTGCGGTTTTGGCACCATTGGCACTACGATTATCGGATGGAGGTGCAAGATACACTGTTTCGAAGCTAAGAGATAGGGATACAATGTTGAAGAAGGCCACTCAGTCCAGTTTGTAGTGCAACTAGGTCAAAATTGAAATATAAGAAACCAGAATCTCACAAACAGGTTGGCTAACCACACAATTGTTAAACAGCAACAACTCAGGCTACCGAAGTCCGATTGAAGTGTATCTTATGGTGTTTCGAAGCTAAAACACAACCCTACATTTCTTATAAATACCTCCAAGGCCAAATCATGCATTTTCATGATCAAAAATGGAAAACTACATGAAAACAGAATTCTGGGCGCGAAACAGGTTTCATGGACAGTCAAGGGTATTTCGGTCATTTCACATGATACAGTGGTCGGATCAAGCTGAAATTTTTCAGGAAACTATTTTATACTATTGGCTACAACTTTCATGTTTTGGCCAAAATCTAATTCGGTAAGGATCATGGTGAAAAGTCACGGTCAGATTGGGTGATATGACAACCCTGTTCGCTGAACTCCTACCTAGACCAGTCTGGGTATTTCCATCTTATCTCAGGCTACCGAGCTCAGATTGGGTTGAAAATTTACAGACAACTAGAAAACATCATTCTCTACAACTTTCAGGTTTTGTGCTAAGGCCAATTCGGCCTCTAACCCGGTCGAACAGAAACGGGCAGAACAGGGGTTAATGAAACCCTAATCTGGAATTCATGCATTCAAGTGCTAATCTTCCACAAAACAACATCTAAAACAACTAAAAACCACTAATAAGCAATTAATTGAAGTAAAGAGGATGTTCTTGGCAAAATACCTTAAAACCACAAGAAAGGTAGGAGTTTAGGCTTTGTCCTCCAAAAATCCTTCCATTCAAGTTCCTAATCTTCTTTAACTAGCACTTTGTATGGAGTAATTTGAGTTTCCAATGGTTGGAACTTAAGATTTGGCTTGGATTTGAAGTTGAAGATGAAACTTTTCCTCTCTTTCTTTCTCTCAAGTATTCAGCCAAGAAGGAAGAAGAAATGGGATATTTTTGGTCAAATTTTGGTATTTAGTAAAGGTAAGAAAGTTAGTCAAAGTCCAACTCCAATCGGGTCGCGACACCTAGCACCTTTTAATTGTAACACTTATCCTTTTGTCTCTCCATCATTAACCATCTAAGGAACCTCTAATTATCTCTTAACATCTAGCAAATTAATCACAGTACACAAAACTTAACCTAATTGGCCCAATTTTACCGAACTTACTGCACTAGCGGGTCCCACGCCCGATATACGCTCCAAAAATCTCATGAACTAAATTATACTAGACAAATAATTTAAAAACCCTATTTGGTCATAAAAATTATCTAGAAAATTTTCCAAATAAAGAAAAGGCATAAGAAGCGTGCAAATAAATAAAATAAAGCCTAGAAAATAAGAACTTTGACGGGTTCTCACAGTTTTAGAGTATGTTTTTGGTGTACTTTTAAGTTAAAATGGAAGAATTTAGTTCCTTTAAAATTACTCTTCATACAAATAGCGTTTCTTAACCAAAACATGCAAAAGTGTGGATTAATGTGCAAATTTGTGATATTATTATAGGTTTTGGCATTTTATGAATTGATTCAAATCAAGAAGAGTTTGGCAACTTTGACACACTTTGATATTTCGGCTATATCTTGAGTTACAAGTATCAAATTGAGGAGATTTTTTATCCATTTTGAAGCTAAAACACTGCTCAACATTTCTTATGCAGACATTGAAATTCAGAATATAGTTGGGCATATTTATTGTCAAAAGCTAAAATAAAGGATTTATTAGTTAGGGGTATTTTGGCCATTTATTAGTTTACAGACATCCAAATAAGATAATTCTTGATGAATTGAAAAGATAATTCAAAGAGTTACAACTTTCATGTTTTGTACAAGAACTAATTTGGCTTCCATTATCGAGAAATTTGCAACTTAAATTGATGCAAAAATAGAACAATTTCCATAATTATAAGAAATATGCTAGACTTGCACCAAGAAGCAACGGGGACCATGAAAAGCAACCTACCCCTTGTTTCTACCCCACATTTCCTTGAAAATGATAGGTTTTGACTGTTTGCAACTCGGATCTCATTTCCAGCCAGAGCAAAATATCAGTTGCTGCTATACAAAATGGATTTGAAAAATTGAAGAACAACTTTATGATAATATTATGAGCACATTTCTCCTTCAAAAACATCTATAAATACCCCCTTGTATTTCATTGATTGAAGCATATTGTAGTATAGAGAAGTAGAGGTAGAAGTAGTTTTAGCTCTAGTTTCATATTGTGGGTTTCTTTGTTAGTTTAAGAGTTTCGAGAGAAAAGTGTGAGCACTCTTGCACCAAGCACATTTGAGAGATCAACTTGTGAAGAAATTAAGAATTCAACATTCAAGACATTGAATAAGAATTTTTTTTCCTAAATTTTGTCTCTTGTTCTTATTTGTTATACTTTGTTATAAGTTTTTTTCATACTTATATGTTCTTAATATGATGTCTAACTAACCTTTTCACATCTAAATGTGAAGATGAACTTACTGTAGTTTTGATATAAAGTAGTTAGGGAATGATTATACTTTTTCATGATTTGTTAGTTTAGGAACTTGT
Source organism: Coffea arabica (assembly GCF_036785885.1). Taxonomy (NCBI): domain Eukaryota; kingdom Viridiplantae; phylum Streptophyta; class Magnoliopsida; order Gentianales; family Rubiaceae; genus Coffea; species Coffea arabica. The sequence continues at coordinate 49,494,089 of NC_092321.1, forward strand.
GCTTTTGCTTTATAGTTGTTTAGCCATCAATTATGAATGGTTTGATAATTGTTAAGTAATGAAAATTGCTTTCAAATAGATTTAAGTTCTTAAACACTAGCCTTATTTTTATGAAAGTAATGAATAATGGTTTGTTGGATTCATGCAATAATTTTATTGAACTTATTTAATTTGTTTCTTACCTTTTTTCTATGAAAATAGGTGAAAGATGATTCAAAAAGTTAAAGAAATTGGCGAAAGCAATTTGTAGAGGAATTAGTCAAGGCATTTTCTCTTAAAAATGTTCATTGGCAAAAGCGATGACATACATTTGGAAGGTCAAGACATACATTTGGAAGTTAATTTTTAATTATGACACAACAAGGGATTCTATTCTCTAGGATTCTCTCACTTAATTTTAAAGTAAACCTAATCTAACATGTTCTTTACTTTTATTTTTTTTCTTACAAACTACCACGTACATGGTTGGTTTTAAATTTAAAACTAATTTGTGTCACATATTTAGCACATTAAGAGACAATTTACATTCGGTTTTTGAGAAGTTTGTAGTAGTTTTCATAGGGAAAAAAATATTTTCTTGCACTTATTTGAGACCTAATGTACATGAGGTAAAAGAATAATTAAAAATTGTGTGAAGAGAACACTCTACAAAAACTTGTCCACAAAAACTGCAATATTTACTTCATACACTAAAATTTGGCAATAATTCACGCAAATTATTTCCGCTTAGCAATTGATTGCCATGGTTTTAAGTGATAATTATCACCAAATTCCTTACTCAACCAAATAAGTATAGTTCGTACAACCCTTAAAAAAAGAAAGTGTATTGCGGACAAACAATTTTCGATGTATGTGACTCTGTTTCAAGCTAGCCGGGTACAAACATACTGCCGTCTTTCTGTACTTTCTTTTGTATAATTCTTGAATCCTTAAAAAGAAATAATTAAGGTATATCCATGCCATGATATGCTTAATCACTTCTGTTCGAAGCTCTACTTAGATTTAAACCAACACGATTGGCCTAATTAGAGAAATACACATACCTCTATTAAATGGGGAATGACAAAGTATAAATTATGTGAAAAAATAGCATTTACGAATATCAACATGATCAAGTAGCTTTTGGTGTTTAAGTTTATAGTTTACTATATCCCTATTTATTCAGTATTCCAAAATTTCCCCATCAAAGCTAGTTGCACAACTAAATGTATAATTAGTCCTAGTTCTTTTTACTTGAAAAAGAAAAAGAAAAACCATCAATTCAATCTTGGCCAGTAGCCTCTCTCAGAATTGAATGGCAATTATGTGATTATACCCTAGAAGAATGTAGGATTGAATACAATTCTAGTATCCAATTCTGACAGGGGACAAACAGAAGCCAGATACACACGTACATTTGGCAGCTGAACTATTTACTGCATGAAGAAAACAGTAACAAGGAGAAAATGAATAAATGATTCGAGCAAGCTAAAACCCTTCTCTATTGCATTCAGACCGCTGAAATCTTGATTCAGTTGAGTGAATGGGCTTTTGTTTGAAGTTTTCTATTGAAAGAAAGGACTTTTCATACAAGGAATTTTGCAGCATTCGTCATTGGGTAGTACTGTTGAATGATCGGATTCTTACGAAAATCAACTGGGCTGGCCAAAAATTTTACAATACATCTGAATTCCACTCAATTTTGTTTTTTCAGAAACTTTCACTCAAGTTTGCTATTATTCTTTGTAAGATCAGTTCCCTCAATCTCCTGTTGTCCTATTATTCTGAAGTATTGCTATTTAGGAAACAAGCTTTCAATAAATTTTTTTGTCCTTTTTGTTCTTTCTATTTCTCTCTTTAAATTTCACCTGCAAACTTTTTTCACATCACATGTTCTTTAATTTCACATGCAAACCTTTTTCACATCCTGTCTTTTTCGGTTCCATGTACTGCAATCATCAGGGCAAAAATGATAAGGTCTATGTATGGACAGTGACAGTCTAATCCTCCTCCTCTCTTCTTAAGACCAAAAAAAAAAAGATTTTAGTGCCATATGTTGAATTCATAGCCAAACCTCAATTATTGACTTTGAAATAGCCAAAATTGTTGAATTATTTGGCACAATTACAATCCCACATCGGTGGGTTTATGAATTGGAGAAGGTTTTGAGAGATATAAATAAACTCTCTACCTTCTCAATTCAATCACACCAAGCAAAAGCATCATCACTTGCTTTCTTCTCTCTCTTTGTAATATTTTTTCTAGTGAAATATTAAGTTGTCGGTAGTGTCCGAGGACGTAGGCAAATTAGCCAAATCTCGTTAAATTCTGGTGTTCTATTTTATTATCTATTTAGTAGCTATATTTGTTGGTATATTTGTAGTGAGTTATTGTGCAATTAACTGCATATAAAGGTAATTCTGTCTAGAAAATTAGTACTTAAGCAGGCCATTGTGTCTCACCAAATATTTCCTGAGAATTACCATTTTGCAATTTTAGATACAATAATTTACTCTTTATACCTTAATTTGATAGAGCTTCCGTAAAAATTGGTATCAGAGCTCGAAATTTCTTAGTATGCTCTGTGGTTGCAGCATAGTCTGATCTTCCACATCAGAAAAGATTTCTTGGGCTATTGTTACTTTACATTTAGGAGCTACTAAATAGAATTTATAGAGATGGCCGAAAGTAGATCTTCATCCACAATGCAAGCATCAGCAAGCTCGTCATCGTCTATTATGGCAAGAAATGCTATGATGAATACAAAATTAAATGGGGAGACATTTGATGGTACCGATCATTTTGGTATGTGGCAAAATGAGATTCTAGACGCGCTCTTTAATCAAGGTCTAGACATTGCCATCAAAGAAGAGAAACCAGAAGAGATTGAAGAGAAGAAATGGAGGACACTAGATCGTTTAGTGTGTGGTACAATTCGATCGTGTCTTTCAAGAGAACAGAAATATGTGTTCTCAAAAGAAACTTCTACAAATAAATTGTGGACTGGATTGGAGGAGAAGTTCTTGAAGAAAAATTGTCAGAACAGCCTCAATATGAAGAAGCGTTTATTCACTTCACTTATGTTCCCAGCACAACTCTAAGTGATCACATCACTAATTTCAATCAGTTAATCACTGATCTGATGAATTTAGATGTGACATTTGAAGATGAAAATTTGACTCTCATGTTGTTGGGATCTCTTCCTGAGGAGTTTGAGTATTTTGAAACAACTCTACTCTATGGAAAAACTGAGTTGTCCCTCAATGAAGTTAGCTCTGCCCTGTATAGCTACGAGCTCAGAAGAAAAGACAAGCAAAGTAGCAGAGATGGAGCAGCAGAAACTCTGGTAACTAGAGGACGCTCACAAAATCAGAGAAAGGGGACGAGAGGTAGATCCAAGTCGAGAGTTAGACTAAGCAAAGATGAGTGTGATTTTTGCAGAGAGAAAGGGCACTGGAAAAAGGACTGCCCAAAACTGAAGAGTAGACCAGACAAAGAAAAAGTTGTTGCAGATTCAAATGTAACTAAGCGCATTGATCAAGACTCAGACTTTTCATTAGCTGTCATGCCTACTGGTCATTCTAGTACATGGCTATTGGATTCAGATTGTAGTCATCATATGACGCCCAATAGGGAATGGTTCTTTGATTTCAAGGAACAAGAAGGTGGAGTCGTCTACACGGCAAATGAGACCACATTAGCAACAAATGGGGTTGGTTCAATTCGGCTGAGGAATCAGGATGGATTAATTAGGATTCTAACTGATGTCCGATATATGCCAGAATTGAAAAAGAACCTCATTTCTGTGGGAGTACTAGAATCAATGAGCTACAAGGTGTCGGCATATAATGGAGTGATGAAAATCATTTCAGGTGCATTGGTGCTGGTGAAAAAAATCCAAAAAGATAATAACTTGTATTACTATCAAGGTAATGCAGTTGTTGGAGTAGCGGCAATGGCTTCCAGTGATGATCGAGAATTGAAAATAACCAGATTATGGCATATGCGCTTAGGGCATGCCGGAAAAAAATTCTTGAATCTTCTGATGAATCAAGAACTATTGAAAGGAGCTAGTGTTTGCAAGTTAGATTTTTGCGAGCATTGTGTCAAAGGGAAGCAGACAAGGGTAAATTTTGGCACTGCAATTCACGATACCAAGGGTATTTTGGATTATGTGCACTCTGATGTGTGAGGACCATCCAAAACAACTTCTCTGGGAGGCAAAAATTATTTTGTTACCTTTATCGATAACTTCTCTCGAAGAGTATGGGTGTATACTATGAAGGCGAAAAGTGAAGCATTGGGAATTTTCATCAAGTGGAAAAAGATAGTGGAAACTCAAACAGAAAGAAAGATCAAACGCCTTCAAACAGACAACGGAGGTGAATACACTAGTGATCCGTTCATGAAGGTCTGTGAAAATGAAGGTATTGTTCGACACTTCACAGTCAGAGATACACCACAGCAGAACGGGGTGGCAGAGCGTATGAACCGGACATTGGTGGAGAAAGTTCGGTGTATGTTGTCCAATGTTAGGTTGGGCAGATAATTTTGGGCTGAGCCTTTAGCATATGCAAATCACCTCGTTAATCGCTTACCATCAACTGCTATTGGCGGCAAAACGCCATTAGAGAAATGGTCGGAAAAACCTGCTACATATTATGATTCATTACATGTGTTTGGTTCTACTGCATATTATCATGTTAAAGAATCAAAATTGGATCCAAGGGCGAAGAAGGTGCTCTTTATGGGGATCACGACGGGCATTAAAGGTTATCGCCTTTGGTGTCCCGAGACGAAGAAGATAGTTTTCATCAGGGATGTCATCTTTGATGAATCTACCATGTTAACAAAGGTAGATGTACATCAGAATGATGGTACTACCCAACATGTGGAGAGCACTCCTAAGCAGGTGGAGTTTGAAAGAAGCATTATCAGACCAGCAGTGAATATAGGAGCAGATGAAAGGACTCCTATGGTAGAAGAAGAATCAACTGAAGAAGATGTTCCAGTTGGAGAGTCTTCACAGCAACTTGAATCAATTGTATTGAGTAAGCCAAAGAAGAATATCAAAGTACCTGCTCGGTATGTTAATATGGTGGCTAATGCATCTGCAATTGCAATAGATGAAATTCCTACCACTTATCTTGAAGCTGTCCAAAGTTCAGAGAAAGGAAAATGGAAGAAGAAATGCAGTCCCTTTATAAGAATCAGACTTGGCAACTTGTCAATCTGTCAAAGGGAAAGAAGGCAATTGGGTGCAAGTGGATATATGCAAATAATGAAGGATTTCCTGACAAATCTGGTGTTCACTATAAAGCAAGATTGGTGGCTAAAGGCTACGCTCAGAAGAAGGGAATTGATTACAACGAAGTGTTTTCTCCAGTCGCGAAACATTCCTCCATCAGAATTTTATTGGCTTTGGTAGCATAATTGGATCTGAAACTTGTCCAATTAGATGTAAAAATTGCATTTTTACATGGTGACTTGGAAGAGAAAATCTACATGACTCAGGCAGAAGGATTCAAAGTTATTGGTAAAGAAAAGATGGTGTGCAAGTTTGACAAATCGTTGTATGGATTGAAGCAATTTTCAAGGCAATGGTACAAGCGATTTGACAAGTTTATGATGGGGTAGAGGTACACAAGAAGCAAATATGATGACTGTGTATATTTGTGCAAGTTACGAGATAGATCCTACATATATCTTCTTCTTTATGTTGATGATATGTTGATAGCTTCCAAGGATCAAGGTGAGATTGAAAAATTAAAATCTCATTTGAGTCGAGAGTTTGAAATGAAGGATCTCGACGAAGCTAAGAAAATTCTCGGCATGGAGATAAGCAGAGATAGAAGATTGGGGAGGCTTTATTTGACTCAGAAAGAGTATCTTACTAAAGTATTAAAGAGGTTTGGCATGAATGAAAAGACCAAACCTGTTAGTACTCCACTTGCTCCTCATTTCAAGCTCAGTGCATCGTTATCTCCAAAGAATGATGCAGAACGAGAATATATGGCAAATGTACCATATGCAAATGCGGTGGATAGCTTGATGTATGTTATGGTGTATACAAGTCCTGACATTTCACAAGCAGTTGGAGTTGTGAGCAGGTACATGTATGATTCTGGTAAGGAGCATTGGCAAGCTGTGAAATGGATTTTACGGTGCATTTTGAATATCGTAGATGTTGGATTAGTATTTGAGCGGGATAAGAAGATTGGTCAAGGCACAGTTGGATATTGTGATTCCGACTATGCAGATGATCAAGATACACGTTGATCAACGACTGGGTATGTGTTTACACTTACTAAGGCACCAGTCAGTTGGAGGTCTACCTTACAGTCAACGGTTGCTTTGTCTACTACAGAGGCGGAGTATATGGCAGTTACGGAGGCTGTTAAGGAAGCAATTTGGCTTCATGGGTTGCTTGATGAATTGGGAATCAGACAGAAGCCTTTCAAAGTTCATTGTGATAGTCAGAGTGCTATTCATTTAGCAAAGAACCAGGTTTATCATGCAAGGACGAAACATATCGACATACGGTATCATTTTGTGAGAAAGATTTTGGAAGATAGTATGATACTACTTCAAAAGATTCAGACCAAGGAGAATCCTGCTGATATGCTTACGAAGGTTGTGACAACTATCAAATTTCAACATTGTTTGAATTTGATAAATGTTGTGCACAACTTGAAGATTGACGCTTGACAACGCATTTGAAGACACCACCGAATTTTGAGGGAGAAGATTTGTATTTTTAGTGGGATTAGAAATTATGCCAAGATGGAGATTTGTTGAATTCATAGTCAAGCCTTAATTATTGACTTTGAAATAGCCAAAATTGTTGAATTATTTGGCACAATTACAATCCCACATCGGTGGGTTTATGAATTGGAGAAAGTTTTGAGAGCTATAAATAAGCTTTCTACCTTCTCAATTCAATCACACCAAGCAAAAGTATCATAATTTGCTTTCTTCTCTCTATTTGTAATATTTCTTCTAGTGAAATATTAAGTTGTCGGTAGTGTCGGAGAACGTAGGAAAATTAGCCGAACCTCGTTAAATTCTGGTGTTCTATTTTATTGTCTATTTAGTAGCTATATTTGTTGGTATATTTGTAGTGAGTTATTGTGCAATTAATTGCATATAAAGGTAATTCTGTCTAGGAAATTGATACTTAAGCAGGCCAGTGTACCTCACCAAATATTTCCTGAGAATTGCCATTTTGCAATTTTAGATACAATAATTTACTCTTTATACCTTAATTTGGTAGAGCTTCCGCAACACCATAAACCCAATAATAGGCTTCAGAACAGAAAGAATCACATACATATATAAATAGAAGTCAAATCATAACACGATCTCCACAATTAAAGGAAAAGTATAGACACAGGAATCATAAAACATCCTTTTCATTTCAAACGAATTATAGTGCTAGTCATTAAAGAAATTACATGATCAACATATTTCCAACAACACCGCCACCACAATCATCTCTGTTTGCCCTATTTCATTGTAGAATGCATAAAAAACAACACTTCTCAGAACAACTGAGAATTTTGAAAGTTAAAAGGCAAAGTGAAAAGCATAATCTTAACTTGGTCGGACAATTTATGAGTCATCAAAGCGGGAAAACGATCGGCACCATGTTAAGCCCTGTGTCAAATGTTTGTATATATTAACCAAACATAACTAAAAATAAAATACAGCAAAAATTTCCAGAAAGAAAGAAATTACCGGAAACTAATATAACGATTGGCAAGGATTGTTATGAGAACAGCAATGAGAAAGAGTTTGTTGGATAACAGCTTCAGTGAGGGATGGAGAAGAGGCATCGAGATGGCCAGTATAAAGGCAACAGCGCCAAAGAGGACTGCAAGGTGCTGAATGAGACGAGAAGCATTAGGGTAAGGGCATTGTAGGTAACTAGATACTAAAACAGCCAAAAAGGCCAGCTCCAGTGCCAGGTAGAACCAATGAAATATTGCAGGAAGAGGGCCAGGAATTTGGGCAGCTTGCAGGGAAGTGCTAATGGCAGCAAAAGAAACTCCGATCACCAGAAATACCCACTGCATGTTCATTGTGTCACCCGTGGGGACTCGACTAGTAATCCTGTAAATACCCAGGTGTTATTTTGTGCCTATCTCGGAAGGTAATGCTGTGCTCTTGTATAAATCCAAATTCGGGTTTTAATTTAGGACCATTGTTCACACGCTACTACTGCTATCAACCAAATTGTGACAACTCTATCTCACCCTAAGGTGAACCAAAGGGTTCGGCGGATCGCCTGTCCAACTCTCGCCGGGACTCACTCACTCACTACAGTCCTCAAACAAATTACAATATAAATCTCAAATATTACATCAAATTCTCCAAGAATTACATATCATAAGTGAAGCGGAAACTAATTCTAAGCGTGGAAGGTACACATACATCCACTTCAATTCCATACAGTCACACTAGCCCAACTATTACACAAAATGAACCTAAAACAAACTATACATGAGATAATCCATCCAGTTACATGAATAAGTACTACAAGCCCTTCCTTCGCCTCGAGCCCTGTGGAGGGGAATAAAATATTTGGGGTGAGCTAGAAGCTCCGCGAGTAACCAGTCAAATCAGTAATCAAATCAGTTTCATAATAGTTCATTTCAATGATGTCATGAATCAGTAATCAAATGTACGTTTATTGTTCTCGTGAGTCAGTGAAATCAATGTACTTAAACATCTAACGCTCAAATTGATCAGTTAACAGTGAAACAGGGATAGGGAGCCAATTGCTCCAAGTAAACAGTGGTGGAGACGTTGGTTCTAAGCACACGAATTCCAAGTACTCCTTTGAGCCAAAACATGTCATGAACTCACATGTAAGCACACATGATATGCAATCGAGTAGATAATGCAAGAAACAGTTCATAAGTAGCTTTAAAATAGTTTGGGTCACTCATCAACCACAGCTCAGGAACCATCCATCATATATCATTGCCTTGCTTAAGTCCAACCCTTCAACTCAAACTCAAAGCAATCAAATTCTTTCAAAGATCGGACAGCATATCCCCTTAATTTCCTTACTTTTCCATCCTACAAGCAACACCAATTCATCTCAAATTAACCACATACACATCATAAACTATCAAATACACCTTTCGGCACAATATCCATAACTGAAGCTACCCTTATCGGATTGAAACGAATCTTATGGCATTTCGAAGCCAAGACATATACCTACATTTCTTATGAAGACCTCCAAAGCCAAATCATGTATTTTCATGGTAAAAAATGGAAAACTCCACGAAAACAGAAAACTGTCCGCAAAACAAGGTTCATGGGCAGTCAAGGGTATTTCGGTCATTTCACAGACTATAGTACTCCGATTGAGTTGAAATTTTACAGGAAACTATTTAACACCATTTTTTACAACTTGTATGTTTTAACCTAAGCCTGATTCGGCCTCTAACATGCTCAAATAAAACCGGCCAGAACAGGGCAGATTAGAACCTAAAGCTGAAATTTTCCGCACAAGCTGAAATTTTCCACAAATAACCGCAATTAACGCACAAGGGATCCATTTAACACCATTTAGAGCCATCAATCCAAGGCCAGCCATAATCATCATATGAAAGCAGAAAAATCCCAAAAAAAAAATCAGAAATTTAGCTAACTTCACTTTAATATATGAAATCTTCCGCAAAGTAGCATCTATAACAACTATAAGCCACTACTTATCAATTAATTGAAGTAAAGAGGAAGTTTGTAAGCAAAGTACCTTGACACCTCAAGAAAGATGATAACTTAGGGTTTTTCCTTCACAAATCCCTCCACTAGAAGCTTTAATCCTCCTTAGTAAGCAACTTGGATGGAGTAATTTGATAATTCAACGGTTGAAACTCAAGATTTGAGCAAGAATTGAAGTTGAAGTTGAAGAAACTCTCTCTTGTTCTTTCCTCTCCATAAATTTCGGCCAAGACAATGAAAATGGAAAGAAATTGGGTCAAAATTTGGTTTAGTAAAGGTTAAGACAAGTCCAAGTCAAAGTCAAGGTCCAATGTTTCAAGGACAAATGGCATCCAAGGGTTAATCCTCATCTTGTTGTCTTCCAATGGTTAATCCCTCTAGGTAACCTCTAATTATTTCCTAACACCTTGTAAAATAATATTTCTTGATACAAAACTTCAATTAATCGGCACAAATTTATCGTACTTAACGCAGTAGCGGGCCCCACATCCATAATACGCTTCAAACTTAATATGAACTAACTTAAACTAGGAAAATGATTTGAAAACTCTACTCACTTATAAAAATCTCTGGAAAATCAATATAATAGGGTATAATGAAGAAAATGCATGCGAGAAAATAAAATAAAAATATTATGAAATAAGGAAGATTTACGGGTCCTCACACAAATGGTGTGTTCATATTTGACGTGTTGAGTCCAACATTTTAAAATTGTTTCATGAACAAATAATAATAACAACAACAACAACAATAATAATAATAATTTTATGTGTTGTTCATTATAGCAATGTGTACAATGAGTTAAGATCCTCTCCATTACATTTCTCCCTATTGTTCATTCTTTTTATATCTAATACTTTATAACTCTATAAAATCATTTGACTGTGTTATTATTTTCTTTTAATCTCAAGATCAACTTAATAAAAAATAATATTCTTTTAGAATACTTTGACATTCAATTTACACCAAACGTTTAAATGGTGAAAATGACCAATTGCATCCCCTCTCACAGCAGAATAAGTCAAGCTGTTCAGACAATTCTGAACACTCGTAATCTAAACTGATTCGTCTCCTTATTCTTCAAGAATTTTATGGCCAAACCACATGGTTCAAATTCATTGAACAATCAGATCCTCTATGCATAAACCTGCTCTAGATCCGCTTCTACCTTTCTCAGGAACCAAAGACTACAAAAAAGATGTATCTTCTAGTTATGCTGACTCAACTGCTAATGCAGAGAGGTAACTTCTTCTTGCTGAGAATTTCAGTCTGGCCTACTGCTATATGTTTGCGTGTACTTTATCTTAAATTTTCATGCTATAAGAAAGAGATCCAAAACTCTCATTACCATGGTTCAAAGTCGCGGTAGCGGTTGCGGTTGCGGCCTGGACCGTTCCACATCGGTTTCGGCATATCGGTCGCGGTCTCGCCGAAACGCGAATTTGTGAAATATTTAATATTCTAAAAATTGTAAAAAATATGATGAACAAAAGTAATTAAAAAATTAGTAAAAATAATAAAAATTCAAGTTGACTCGGGATGACTCGGTGTGATTCGGCCGTTTCAACCCTTCACGGTGACATCTCGGCCTGTCACGTATCTCGGAAACGTTTCGTCACGGTCTCGTCCCGGCCGAGTCTTCGAACCATGCTTATTACTGGTGTCCATTGGCTAACTATCTGTGACACAGAATCTAATCAAAGCTCATTTTAATCAGAAAAGGCAACACATGAGATGAGATATTTTCAATATGACATCACTATCTATGGAATTTACTTATGCAGTTACTGTAGCTGTAATGTTTATACAGCATACCAGTGTTGTAACAGGTTCTCACATATTACCTGTTTAGGAAAAACTAACAATTAGATGTTGATTTTGGAGTGCTGGCTGGTTCTGCCTGTAGATCACATAGGATTCCCAACCCCCTGAGTGTTATCAGAAAAACCTATCAAACTCAGAACTCACTTTTAATATGCTTCAATAACAAACCTATCAAACTCAGAACTTACTTTTAATATGATTCAATAACAAGACATGGAGAGAAAGACCAACAATCAGGAAGTTCTTATGTATGACTAGGCATGCCATAAGTCAGAGTTCCCCTTTGAAGTTACGTGTTTCAAGTAGTATGCCTACCAGATTATGATTAGCAGGCATAGTACAGTTCAATACCCCACCAATTATTCAGATGAAACAAACCGTATATGAAGCAAATTGAGAGGCTATACAAACATCTTCTGAATAGTTATTCCAACGGCCAACAAAAATTACTTTCAATCACATCTCCACTGTCAGTCCTAATCTCAATTTTTTTCAAAAAAAAAAATTTTTTTCCCTCCAAAAAGCTAAAGAGTTGAAACAAAACAAGCAAATTGTGAGGCTATAAACTCAACAAAGCCAATCCCATCTCCATTTTTCCTTAGCAATAGCCAACAAAAATTGGTTTCAATCCCATCTCCACCGTCCTGCCTTTGCCTCTGTTTTTGGGAAAAAAAAAGGAAGAAAGATCCCGTGAGTAATAGGGAGTGAGAGGAATAATTTTCATAGAGTCCTGCCTCTTGCTTTCTGCCTTGCGCCTCTCTTTTTCGCGGAAATAAAAGGTGTTGGTCAGGAAGGGAAAGTAGAACAGACAGTTGTTTCCACAATGAGGAACAGGGAAGCTTCGTTGCTCGGTGGCCATTGACGAGGCCATGTACTAGATTGCAGCTACCATTTTGGGTCCAATTCCCACTTGAATCCAGATCCATTTTCTTCCTTTTCAAGTCTTCTAGTACAAGTGCCAGATCAACTACCAATTCTTATCCAAAATCCATCATCTAATGGTTCATAATCAATCCCTAAAGTCTAACCCATCCCCATCGTTGCTCCAAGGGTTTTGGGTTGTGCCATATAAAATGGATGAAAACACATTCATTAGAAGAGAGGACAGCAAAAAGAGAAAAAAAGAGAGCAAATTTCAGCAAAAATTTCGCTTGACTAGGTTGGCCGATTAGCAACCTTCAATCTCAGTTTTCTCCTTCTTTACAACTCCTTTTGGGGAGATTTTTCTTTCTACATCATCTACGATCCTAGGAGAAGAACTCTTATTTAGAAAATTTCCTGAAACGAACATCTTTACTACCTTGAATAGGGGCTTGAAGTTGTTGGGTTCGGCATTCTTGCATCTCCAGCGACAGATCTTGGAGTTTCCTTCCTCGAAGTTTGACACGCGATTTTGGCCCTCGAAGTTGTTAAAGGTGAAGTATTTCAACCTCTCTTGCTTCATTTAAACTTGTATTGGCATCAAAGCTGCCAAGATGTTTTTGCAGAACATGTTTCTTCTGTTCTTTCTTCTTTTTCTAATTTTTCAGCAATTTTCTGGCTCATTTTTGTGGATTATTATGTCAGATTTCTTGGTGAAATGCTGTATTAGACTTTGTTTGGTAAATTTTGGGTCACATGGGTTCATGTTTTTGAGTCCGAATCTCTAATTCTTGGCCATGCGAAATTGCTGTATGAAAACCCAAAAGTTGCAGAGGAATGCATCAAAGAAGAATGCATGGAAATTTTCTGAAATTGTGTTCTGACCCCCAAACTTTTCCTTAACTCCATTATAGCCCAAAAACTTTTGCAATTGAACTATTTCTGCCCCTATTGAGTTCTGATCCTATTTTCCATGTTTAAATGCATTTTTAAGTAAATTATTTCTGGGATTTAAAGTATAATTATTCTTTAATAAATTTCATTGACTTTTATCTTTTTGGGTTTTGGTAAAATAGTTAGTGATTTGGGTTGTGGTTTGATTTGGTTATTTTTTGGTAGAAAAGCCTGGTTCATTTTGGTTGGATTTTACGAATAGGCTTTAGTTTATTTATTTGGGTTTCTAGCTTGGGCTTAGGAGGTAAAAGCCCACCCTTTTGGTTGGATTTGTTTGGGTAAGATTATGGATTGGCCCGTGCATTTTCCTTGGATTTTTCGTCGGGCTTTTGGAGCTTTTGGCCCAAATGAAAGGCAAAAATGGCCCAGTGGCCTGATCCGCAAGAAACCAGAAAATGAATTTGCAGTATGGTCCCTGTACTTTTACTTAATTTCACTATAGTCCTAAAAACTTTGAACTTCTTTCCATTAGGTTTCTAATTTAATTGCAAATAGGTCCCTAAACTTTATTTTTCTTTAATTTTGACCCTAGATCTTTGTGATAATTATAATTTAACCCCTAAACCTTTATTAATTTTTACAATTAAATCCCTAATAGATTTGATTTCTTAAATAGAAGCTACTTTTCTTCTTTAATTATTGATTATACTTCATTTAAGTGTTCAATTGATAGATTTCATGCTTATTTCTATTTTTTTATGATTTATTTGTTAATTAAATTGATGCCTTGATGATTTTTTTAATTTTGGAGTTAATATAGGTAAAACTAGACCTGGCAATTATATCCAAAACCCAACAACCCACCCAACCCACCCACTAATTTAAGGTTGGGTTGGGTAAATTGGGTGTTGGGTCAATTTTGGGTTGGGTAATAAAAACTCACATATATTTTGGGTAGTTTGGGTATTTGTGTTGGGCACCCATTATCCAACTTAAAAAAAACAAATAAACAAAATTGGAACACGAAAAGACCTTCGCTGCCTTTACTCTTGAACAAATTCACCTCTGTGATGTTTCACCTTCGTTGCCTTCTCCACGAAGAGTTCTTTCTTTCTTGCTAACAACGTTTTCAATCAAAAGAAACAAAATCTGCAAAACCAAATCCAAAACCAAAACGAATCCACAAAAGAATTGAGACCGATTATCTGCAGTGGCCATCCCTGACCTGAAGACACGGCCTGCTTCTCACCTTCCTCTGTCTGCAATTACCACTTGCAACTTGCAACGCCCGTCAGTCAACAACGGGTACGTCCTCTTGTCCTGGGCTATTCCTATCTTGAAGACTAAAATTTGGTTTATAGGGGTTCTGATTCATTCATTGTTTGGAATCAATGTACTTCCCTTTTGTTTATTTGCCGTCGTCCCTTTTTTTTCTTCTTTTTCTATGACTGAAACAAGCATCCTGTGTTGAAAGGTACCTACATAGCATATAGCTACTCTTTGACCTTAGATTTTAAGGATTGATCTTCCCTTTTTTTTTTAGGAGTAGAGTACACCGATTGCTGTAGTAAATGTTGATTTTAGATTTTAAGGTTGAAGGGATCATCATACTGGTGAGAACACCACCATGGCTCCATTGGCTTTTTGTTTCTATACACCAACACCGAGATTTTACTGGAAAGGGTGCTATTCTGCAAGTTTGTCAAGTGATTGATGTTGTCCTTCATATTAGATTCAAGGAAGGAGGGGTGCCAATTTGATGGTGCTGAAGGAGTTTGATAATCAGATCCAACTTGTATTTGAGTTGGCTCAGCATACAAGGGAGAATTTGTTAGGTGTATTGCTATGAGCTGCTCTTGGCCGTATCATAAGTGTCATTGGAGAAGCTATTGATGATAGAGGTGAAATTAAAACTGAAATTATTTGCCAATCTGTAGTTAGGCCTCAGCTTTCGCTAGTCAGTCTAGTGAACCAGAAATTCTTGTTAGTCGAATTAAGGTTTACAATTCTGCAGTTCTGCGTAGTTCAACTTGTCCTGCACGTGTATGATGCTATTTGTGACTCTTGCGATTTTGTGTTCTGTTAAAAGAGTTTTCAGCTTGGGTTTTCTTATTTCTGTCTTCTAAAATAGAGTATTGATTGGTTGAATACTTGAATTTGCTTTCTTGTTCCCTGGGTTGATATTTGCTTAATACTTGATGAGATCATAGTTGTTCATGCATGACTTTCCACAACCAACTTTGATGACGATTAGATGGATGAATTTGAACTTTGATGAGTTTGAGTGACTTGCATGTTTTCCGTGCTTAGATTAATAATAGCATAGTTAGTGCTACTTTAAGCTCATGTAAATATTTTCCAAAAGGGGTGCCGTTGTTCTGTTTCTTTCTTGGACTGCTCTGATATCTTTTCTATGGCAGGATATGTCGGTTGCTTGCGATCTTGATGATGATGTCGATGATTGCAGTCATGGGAGTAATATGGCGATATATAAGAGATCCTATTCAACAGTTTGACCTCATTTTCACAGGTTAGAGCCTGATGAGCATGGTAGACGAGCATGGTAGACGGAAAGCTATATGCAAAACATGTGGTAAGAAGTACTTAGCAGATAATGTGAGTGGCACATCTAATTTATTATGCCATTTGGCAAGTCATGCTCATAATGAGGAGCAGCCTACTGGATTAGCCACGGTTGATCATGAGATATATCGTGATAAGGTGGCTATTGCAATTGTTAAACATGACTACCCCTTCCAATTTGTGGAACACATTGGAATTAGAGAATTGCATTTATTTTTAAATCCTTCTGTGAAAAGCATTTCACGTAATACAGGTATATCTGATGTGTTAAAGATTTATAGAAGAGAAAAAGAAAAGGTCAAAAAAGAGCTTGAACTTGTACAAGGCCGAATTTGTTTGACATCTGATCTATGGTCTTCTATTACGAGTGACGGATACATGTCACTTACAATACATTATGTTGATTAGAATTGGAATTTACAGAAGAGAATAGTTGTGTTTCGTCATGTACCCCCTCCTCATAATGGTCCAAATTTATCCGAGAATCTGATTAATTTTCTAAATGAATGGGAAATTGATAAAAAAAATTTCACCATCACTCTAAATAATGCAAAATACAATGATAGAGTGACTAGATTATTGCAAAATTATTTTTTATTTAATGGTTCTTCCATTTGTGGAAGTGAATTTCTTCATGTTCGTTGTGGTGCACATGTGTTGAATTTAATTGTAAAGGCTAGATTGTATGTGATTGATGAAGCAGTTTATAAAATTAGGGAAAATGTAAAGTATGTGAAAGGATATAAAAGTAGGGTCATAAAGTTTGCCGAATTGGTGAAACAACTGTCATTGGAAACAAATAAAAAATTGCGATAGGATATAGTAACTAGATGGAATTCTACCTATCTCATGCTTGAGAGGGCCTTACTTTTTAGACATGCATTTTCTCGACTTCAAGATGTGGATGATGACTACAAGTTGCGTCCTTTAGAAGAGGAATGGCAGAGGGTCGAAAAGATTGCAGAGTTTTTTAGGCCTTTCTATGATATGACATTATTGTTCTCGGGAAGTAAATACCCCACAACTAACTTATACTTTCCCAATGTTTGGAAGATTCAATGTCTCTTAAATAAAGAGGCCAATAGTCCAGATTTTTTGATCAGTGAAATGGCTTCTAATATGAAGACCAAATTTCAAAAGTATTGGGACTGCTATAGTGTTATCTTATCATTTGCCATTATTTTGGATCCTCGTTACAAGCTCCAGTTTGTGGAATATTGCTTTTTTGTGTTGGATCCTCAATCACGGGATGAAATGGTTCTTAGTATTAAACAAAAGTTGTTTATTTGTTCGAAGAGTACTCTAAGACCAATACTGCAATTACTGCTACACCAATGGAGGGTACTTTTAATGGTGATGATGGACAAACTAGAGATCTCATGGATGTGAGTAAAATTGATTCACATGTTTTTGTATTTTGTTTCAATTTATATAACCTTAAACGTTCAATATTTATGATATTTGTAGGGTTTTGATGTGTACCAATCTCAACAAGGGGCAAGTGGTAACAAATCTGAGTTGGAGTTGTATCTTGAGGAGCGACTAGTAGATCGTAAGCAACAACCAGATTTGAATGTTTTGACTTATTGTAAGGAGAGTAGAATTAGATATCCTGAGCTTTCACTTATGACTTGAGATATCTTCAGTATTCCTATTACTACTATAGCATCTGAGTCTGCTTTTAGTCATGGTGGGAGGATTCTTGGAAAATTTCGAACTTCTATGTTGCCAGATAATGTGGAGACACTACTATGTTCTCGAGATTGGTTGTATAATAGTGAAGGTAAATTAGATATTTAG
Source organism: Coffea arabica (assembly GCF_036785885.1). Lineage (NCBI taxonomy): Eukaryota > Viridiplantae > Streptophyta > Magnoliopsida > Gentianales > Rubiaceae > Coffea > Coffea arabica. Next base: position 49,511,768 of record NC_092321.1, read on the forward strand.
TTGCATTGACTGTTAATTTTCAGTAGCTTAGGATCTCTTTAATTATTCTCTTCATTGGTTGATTAAATCTGCTAAATTTTAGAGAGTCCTGATAAAGATTTTGAAGGTGAACAAGAAGACGAGGAGCAAGATCTTGGAAGTGATATTAGTAGATTTATTGCTGAACAAGATGCATATGCAAATGTTGATACTTAGTAAGTATGTCATGTGAACTTGATATTTTAGAATACTTGTTGTACTCTGTTTTTAACTCATCTTATATACCTTTCGCTGGTTAGAATTTATGTTGTTTGGGTATTATCACTACAAAAGCTGATTCATAGTGCATGTCTGTTGTTTTCTCCCGTACGCATTTGAAGTGTTCTCAAGTGGGTATCTACATAAGCATATGATTGCTATGCTTTCTAGTTACACGGAAAGTAGTAACATGAGTTCTATGTGTTTATTCTGAATGTGGTTGTCTTTTGTGTGTCCAATTCTTCCATTGCTTCTGCTTATTTGTTGGTTGTTAATACTTGCCATCTTATTTTTGCTGCAGCTGTTCTAGTATATGTCCATTTGTTATATCACTGGGGTTGAATGCTGCTCAAGTGCCATGAGCATAGCAGGCACAAGTGCTCTCCTAGCTTCACTAACTCCTGGAATTGAGCCATCATCATTTTGTCCATGTCCTGGAATAGCAATATTGCTCACCAACAAGAAAACAAAAATCCAGGAAAACATCAGCTCAGCCATAGTATTTTGAGTGTGTGTCTGTGTGTGAAAAGTGACAAAGATTCTGTGTCTGTGTGTGAAAAGTGACAAAGATTCTTTAAGAGCTGAGGTGAACAGAGGTGAGGAAGTGATGGATGAAATGATGATGATAATGAACTAGTTGTGGGTAATTCTATGTCTTTTTGGGTAATTTTCGTATGCCTTTTAGCCTTTTATGTTTGGTGATCTTGAGCTCCTAAGCCTCGAGGAGTACTTCTCTCTAATGTCCAAAAATCCAGGATTGAAATATTGAGTATTTAGGCAGCTTCAGTTCTTAGTTCAACAGATTTTTTCTTTTTCGTTCATTGCTTTAATTTGGAAGCTACAACCTGTATGGATAATTCTAAATTTGTGCCATATGAACATGGTTGTTCGAATATTTTCCTGATTAGGTATTCTTCTTGCTGCTTTTAAAAATTTTTTGTATGTAAAAGTATATTTGAGATAATTTATGTATCAAAATCTATTAATTAATATATTGGGTTATATTTGGGTCATGGGTTTGAGATGACCCAATATGACCCAACCCAAAAGTAATCCAATTTAAAGTTGGACGGGTTGGGTATAACCCATTTAAATAAAAACCCAATATCAACCCGCACAAAACCGCTCAACCCGTCCAATTGTCAGGTCTAGGTAAAACCAAACCCAATTAGCTACTACTTCAAGGGGGAGGTATTTTCTTTTATTATTTAAAATTTTTTATGTACTCCTATGTGATTTTATGTGTGTAATTGCATGTTTTTTTAATGCCTTTAATTATTTTATTTATTTATTCATTTTATTTGTTTTCATTATGTTTTATATGATTTATTTGATTATAATAAATACATGATGTCACCACACTAATCCAACGCTAGTTGTGGCCCTTTTTTCCAATTCTACACTAGTCCAACGCTAGTTGTGGCCCTCTTTTCCGATTTCTCACTAGTCCAATGCTAGTGGAAACTTATAGACATGGGCTAGTCTAACGCTAGACCCTTTAGGACCGTCTACGCGTTAGATCATGTTTGTGTGACAATCACTACATTTCATGCATACTTTCTACTTTTTAGAATCTTTATCATTATGCATGTTATTTCCTTTATATGATATCCTTTACCTTTATGTACGAAACATGACATTTAAACTTGCATCCCATTTTAGAAAAATTAAAAGTAGGTTAGTGCATTTACTTGATTAAATTAGGAAAATCACCCTTTAAATATGGGATATGGACGAGTATGGACTCTTAGCCTTAGCACGTTCGTATTCCCTCTATAAAAAGGAAAATCTAGTCACGAATGTTAAGTTCCCCGCACCCGTTATGATGCATTCCTTTAGGTCATGTATATTTGTATATTATTATTTTCTTTTCTCTTCTTTTCTTCAAGTATCATATTTTGCATATTCGTGACCTCTTCAAAGAGTCACTCTTGGGCGTTGCAATTAATGCGATTTACACCAACTAAAATTCGAAGAGACATAGTGACCCTCCCGATAACCATTAAGTCTAGGTTTGCATTCATATACTAACATCCAAATGTGATAAGTTATTAGATTAAATTAAGAAAAGTTTTTCAACTAAATTACGCAACTAGCCTTGACTAGGTTGAAAGGGTGCTTTAGATTTCATCCTTGCCTTCCCTTTCTTCAATCATGACTCCTGAACCCATTTCTTTTGATTTTCGAAGACCTGGGGTCGTTTAAAAAGGATTTTCTTTACTTTTTGTTTATTTAAATTCATTTTAGGTGGCTTGGTACACCTTAACTCAATACCAAGTGACGACTCCTATTTTTTGTTAAAAACCCTTTTTAAACTATTGTTTTGGTTCAAAATCGTCGCATTTTTTAAGTTCCATTTAGGCCCATTTTCTTTATTTATTTTCTAAAAATCAAAAACTCATTTTCACTCAAAATCAATAAAAAAAATTCATTTTTATAAACCCGTAATCGTAATATTATTTTTTCAAAAAATGGGGCGCGACAACTGTCATTCATTTGTTTCACATATTTCTATTACTGGTGTTAAATGAATTTTAGGAAAATAATTGAAAATAAGCAAAAAAGAAAATTAATGGTTGAATTTTAGGTAAAACGGTAAGACACTACTACTTATTTGTGTGTATTGGGATTCTTACTGTGTTACATACGATATAATGGTTTTAAATTTACATGTAAGTTTTAATGTCACATAAAATAGGAATGGGAGGTATACTTGATGCTAAAATCATTTACTGTTAATGCTATAGGTCTATGATTACAACAGCGTTATTTTATTTAAATAGTTAGTGACTATATATGATATTGTAGGTATTCAACAAATATAAATGGGTGATTGTGCTTGTTATTGTATTTTCTATTTTTGGTAATTTTCTTAAAAAATTTTAAAAACTCTTATATGTTATGATGCGCGTATCTGTCAATTCTTAATTGATATGTCACAATCGACATGGGACAACCGCGATCGCGACCTACAATTGCGAACCCTGACTATGTTCTTTGGCATGTCCGAAATTAACTATTCCAGTTATGACTATAGCACATTTATATATTTTTAGAAACATAAATAATTATTCTAAATACGAATTCGTACATTCGATGAAATTACTTTGACATATTCACTCGAAAAACAGTTGGTTAATAAAAGTGTTAAGAAGACATACTGTATATTTGTAATGAATCAGACTAGTATGAAAATTGAAATAGCAATAAAGTAGAGCATGAATTAGTATATATATATTTTTACTGCAAGGGCCATTTTGCTTTGTTTCTAGAAGCTCTACGTAACAGGAGATATGCAATACCCAGAAAAAGCTATGCCTTGTGGTTACATCTGTACCTTGGTACTCATGACTACCCCATCCGAAGCTTTAGGATACGAGTCCTAGATTTCAACAGTTAAGTCCTATAGTAATGGAGGTAAACAGTTTAGTGGTGTTACATTTACCTCCATTAAAGGTAAAATCAACACAGGAGAATGTACTTCATGTGAACCAAGGCAAATACGTGTATTCAGGGATAGCAATTAAACATCAACATTTGGCAGCTGATGTAGAATGGACTTGAATTATTTTTCACTGCAACCGATATCAACAGGTTCGTTGTCATGGCCACCATGAATGCCGTGGCGTCCAAAGAAAATCCCAACATGCTCTACAACAAGAGCTGCAACTTTGTAATGGCGCCTGATATATACGAAGACCAGCAAAACAAGGAAAGAACTCCATGGACATGCAAAGACCAGCGGAAACTTTGGGGAAGCAGCTGATCGGAAGCTTAGAGAGCTTGCAGAGCAGCACTAACAGCTGTAAAATAAACTCTGTGACTAGTAGCAATGGCCATTGCATCCTTATCAGATCACAATCAATGGCAGGTGGAGGAGGACGAGGACTCCTCAATTATGGGCTGCTCCTCAGTCTCAGTTGCTGCCAGATGCTGCTATTTTCGACCTTGACAGTGTGAGGGCAAGTTGCGACGAGAGTTTTTCTTTTAATTTTGGTTTTATGGTGTCTCTTAACAGGCATCCGATCCTCGGCCCCTTAAGCAGCCCATCCTAAAAATTTGACATTTGCAAACAAATTTATTTTTCATAATAGGAGTAGTGATTTTTTAGAATTCCAAGTCAAATAAATCACAGTTATTTGAGAGTGATTTTCTGAAATTCTAAGTCAATCACAGATATTGAAATAAAAAAAAGGTGTAAAGAGTGACGGAAAACATTGAATGGTGAGAGGGTTGAGAATAATTTTGATTATGAATTTAGGATTTTTAGATTTTTGTTTGATGAGATTTCTCGCGCAACGGATCTTCTATCCCACACTCTGTGCCACTCTCTGTCCCACTTTTTATTATATTATTATTTCTCCTTCATAAACATCATGTTTTAGTTCTTTTTTATTTCCTTAAGATTCAATAACTATTAATTCAGTAAAAAATAAATACAACAACTTCAAAAAAGCAATATATAATATAAAATTAAAAAATACAGCAGAAAATTTATAAAAAATCTCATTTTTTATGCATTTTGATTTTTTTATTTTGTTAAATTTTATGTATTACTCAATTAATAGTTATTGAATCTTAAGAAAACAAAAAAGAACTAAAACATGATGTTTATGAAGGAGAAATAGCAATGTAATAAAAAGTGGGACAGAGAGTGACACAGGATATGAGATAGAAGATCCGTTGCAGATTTCTCGTTGGTTAGATCATTGATGCACTGATTGGATTTTGTAATATTCAAGAGAAGAGAATAGCCAAGTAAGTTTCGAGGTAGGATTGGATAAAGGAAATCACGTGAGTTGTTAGATGCGCTCTTGGCATGCTTTTTGGATTGGGAGTCTTATTCAACGGATTATTGTGGTCTTTTTACCATAGATTGGCAGAGAACGGTACGAAAATTGAGGAAATGGGGTCTATTTTTCCGAACCAGCTCTATGGGTTTGGATTATAAAAATCTGTTTGGATACCGGTATAACTATTTAAATATTTAAACAAGCACTAACTAGAATTTCCATTGAATTAATTTTTCTGTGTACAATACTGTACAATAATAAATTACTAATACAGTAAAGAAGAAATTAGGTAAATCATTGTCTAGACGTAAAATTGTGGACTCTGTTCATTCAAATACCGGAACGTATCTTTTATACTAGATTAAATTTAGGAGAATGAAGTCAATTAGAATTGCACAAGGTAATATGTTACAAGCACATTAAGCATAATATTACATTAAACAAATGCATCATAAGTTATAAACATTGGGCACATCTAACGGAATATAAGTTAAACCCTAAAATCTTTTTTTATATATATTTTTTTGAACAGCTACCCCCTGCACAGTAAAAAAAAAAAGTGAATCTTTCCCCAACCATACAAGAAAAATAATCATACCAATATTTACTACTTTTGTTTAAAAGGTCTTTTTTTTACCAATATTTACTACTTGATTAGTAATTGGTTAAAAAAAAGGAAGTAAAAAGATAAACTTGATAGAGCTGTCCTAAACAATTTAAGAAGCACGTGGATAAATAATTTGAGGGCTGGCTGGGGGATTTACTCAATCTACTACTACATGACAAATGGTCAAAGCAAGCTACTTAAACATTCCAAGTAAGTTCTTCAAAAGAGGATTTTCTATGATTATTAGTATTTACTAGGACTCAGTAGATGTGGGCAAAATTATCCGTTGGCTTAAAAATCCGCGATATCCCATTTGATTTGAAAATAGGATATCTGATCTGTATTATTTGATTGAATCAAAAGAGATTATTTGACCTAGTCAAAAAAGAGTCGAATATCATCTCATATATGAGGTGGGTTAGGGTCACAGGATTAAGATCTCACAAGGTATCCAACCTGTCCCATATATATATATATATATATATATATATATATATATATAATGTATATACACATAGGGCTGCTCACGAATCGAATTCGAATACGAGTTTGACTCGAGTTCGGTCAATATCGAATTCGAGTCGAGCTGGAGCTAATCAAGTCGAATTCGAGTTCAAAAACATTAAGCTCGTTGGCTAGCGAGCGGCTCGCGAGTTCGATTATATATATATTTATTTTAATATTAAAATTACACATATATCCCCAATATTTGATTGAATCAAAAGAGATTATTTGACCTAGTCAAAAAAGAGTCGAATATCATCTCATATATGAGGTGGGTTAGGGTCACAGGATTAAGAACTCACAAGGTATCCAACCTGTCCCGCATATATATATATATATAATGTATATACACATAGGGCTGCTCACGAATCGAGTTCGAATACGAGCTTGACTCGAGTTCGGTCAATATTGAACTCCAGTCGAGCTGGAGCTAATCAAGTCAAGTTCGAGTTCAAAAACATTAAGCTCGTTGGCTAGCGAGCGGCTTGCGAGTTCGATTATATATATTTATTTTAATATTAAAATTCCACATATATCCCCAATATTTTATTATTTGTTAAAAAATTATTATTTTATTCATTTTTAAAAATAAAATAATTATTATTTTTTTATTTTTTAAGCTCGAGTTCAAGCTTGACATTTGAGCTCATCGAACTCGAGCTCGAGCTCGAGTTTCATGAAATTAACTGGAGGCTCGACTCGACTCGACTCGTTTGCACCCCTATATAAACATACTACAAAATAATGTTTTTAGAGTTAACTAAGTAATTTCATTGAGCAAATTGCTCTGCAAATATGAGAGACTATTTGTTTATAAGATTGAAAGGATTATGTTTTTTTAGGAAAGAGCTTGATTGATGTAAAATATATATGAGAAAAGAGTACTAATTATTTCAATTTTCATTTGTTTTTAATTCTTTTAATGTTTTTCCTTTTTTTTTTGTATTCTCTTTGTATGTTTGTTTTTTGGTTTGAGGCTTCTTTTTGGATAAAATCTGTATTGAATTTTAGATGAATATGTAAAATACAAAACTAAATTAGTATAAATTAGTTTTTTAAAAAAATAAATGAAGAACGGAGTGGGGCAGGTATCCGTTAATCCGGCCATTTTTCAATGAATACCAGATGATATACGGAGTTGATAAGGGTAACAAAATGGTTGGCCGATAAAATGCGAGTCGAATCAGTGCATCAAAGAATAGTAACTGTGATACAAGATATCCATGAGATGAGCTCCATGTTTTACAAATGCTCCTTTTACCTAGACATAGGCAATAGTAATGATTTTAGTGTTCAATTTAGTGCTCAAGCTTTGAACAGTTATCAGGATATAGAATGGGTTAATCCCAGTCTAATGTGCTAGATGCACAGTGTATGTATCGAGCCTTTGCTCGGGTGTAAATACTTTTGGCCCAAGTAATACATATATTCCTATCGTTTCGTCAAAAAAAAAAAAAAAGAATCAGTTTAGTGCGTACAGAGCAGGTGCACGACTCGTGCCCACCCCTAATGCTCAGGCACTCTGCAAACATCGTTCATTGCGATGGCCACCACGAAATGGGCTTTACCATTACGGTTATTAATAAGTTTGGTATCGTATGTCCTCCAAAGTGGGCATTTATCAACATGGGATTGAAAGAAACCCTCTCCTAAATCTATTCCCTACGATTATCAAAAAAAAAAATTCTATTCCCTAGGACCTATAGAAGTCCAACACGTGCCCTTAGTTGAGAATTGGATCAACTGTGGGTACAGAACACCACTCTTTCTTTTCTTTTCGTTTTTTTTTTTAATTTACTTTTAAAAATCTTTTGTATTTATTTGCTCCATAAAAATGGATAGAGAGCATAAAAAACACCAAAGAATAAATAAATAAATAAAGAGTTTTGTCATCTCTAGCTCTTAACTTCCTCTTCCATTTTATGCCAATTGCCAACTGCCTTCTAAAGACCACACAAAAGATATATCTTCTAGTTATGCTGTCTCAACTGCTAAGGAGATAGGTAAGTCTGGCCTTACTACAATGTGGATGCATTAACTTTTTCTTGAATAAACTCTCACGTGGACGTTTTGACCCAACAGGAAAAAAAAAGTATATCCTACTTTTGATCACTCATGTTTCAATTTTAACAAATCTGACTCCTTATCTTTAATAAACAGGAGTTATTAAAGGAAGAGCTACATATTAAGATCATATAATATTGAAACGAAAAGGATTAGAGGTGTTTATTGATAAGTGACTAATTTACGTAATAATTGTATGATATTTTATATTATTTTTAGTCACTTTAGTTATATTATTGGAAGAAAATGAATCATTTTGGGTATAATTGGTGAAAAATGCTTTTAAGTGATTAAATGAGGTTTTTATCACTTTTTAGTGGGATTTTGTGCATTTTGACAGTTTTGATACATTTTCGTATTTTGGCTATAACTTGAGCTACAATGATCGGATTGAGATGATTCTTGAACCAATTTGAAGATAAGAGATAGATCTACAACTTTGGTGAATACATCTGAACCAGTTTGAAGGTTTTCAAAGTCAAAAAGCTGAATTACAGTAGCAAATTTCTACTGGTCGAAACTGAAACAGGGCAATGACCAGGCAAGGGTATTTCGGTCATTTCTCAGCCTACACAGATCCAAATGAGGTGATTCTTGATGCATTGGAAAGCTAACTCAAAGAGCTACAAGTGTCATGTTTTGGTCAAGAGCTAAATCAGCTTTTATCATCAAGAAAAGTTCAGTGGAAGTTGATGCAAAATTGGAGCAGAGCTGGAAATTGAACCAGAAGTGACCAAATGGTCACTGTAGTAATCCAGCCGGAATTTGGCCGGATTTGTGGCCGGATTCCTGGCCGGATTGTGATCAGAAAAGGCTGCTATGTACGCGTAAAACTCAATTTCACCTCCACCAACTCACATGTGATGCTAGACATGTGAGAAACATTCCCAGCTGTAAAAGGGAGGTGTAAACCTCAAGTCTTGACCAATCTTTTATCTTTATATAGCCAAATTCATTGCAAGATTGAGGGAGGAGAGAGATACGGGAGAAAGCTTGAACTGCAAAAATGTAGCTCTGCCATTCTTCTTAGTGTAGGATAGTTTAGCTAGTAGTTCATCCATTCTTGTTTATTAGCTAGGCAAAGATGAAGATGGAGGGTGAAGAAGGCAAGGAGATGAACTCATGTGATAAGGGTTACATTCCTTCCAAACTCTTTATCTTTTGTACTTAATTCCAAGTTTAGTTAATATACAAGTTCTGGATTTTGTGTTTAATATGTGTCTCTAAAGTTTAAGCCTTGGGTTTGGTTGAATTTTCTATAATTGTTAGTGTTTATTATTTGGTTATTTGATTGCTATGATTTGAGCAAGTTATTTAGCACTTTGGCTCTTTAAATCATGATTAATCTGGTACCATTGATTGTGATTATCTAAGGTGTTGTTTCTGCAATGAAAATTGAGATTTAACATTGGTTCAAGAAGTGCTAAACATAGGGAGTACACTCACGAAAGTAGAGGTGCACCTATGTGATTTTTAGTGATGCATTTCATGTAATTTCACTGAATAAATGAACTTGTAGCTAATTTCATAACCATGAGAATAGGTATGGATTAGTTATAAGTATAATTGATTCACTACGAAAGTAGGATTCAAATGCACAAGGAAATTACACCATAACTAGCCTAGATGTAGTACTCAATGATCCAAATATAGCACTTGCATGAGTAGTTAGGGATACCACAACCTAAGGAGCTTTTATTTGTTATTTTGTATAATTACAGTAGGTTAAATTTGTTATAATTCATTGATAGTCTAAATAATAGAGAAGCTTTAGTAATACTGGTAATTGTTCACTCTTCCTCGTGGAATCGACCCGATATATACCCTAAACTACTAGTTGCCTGTATACTTGCAGTGAACGTGTGTAATTCGGTTTTTTTTTTTTAACTTGCATGTATGTAAAATACCCGTCAAGTTTTTGGCGCCGTTGCCGGGGAAGATTTGGCAATATTGGTGTGAAGAGCAACTTTATTAGTTTAGACATTTCATTAGTTATAGTGTGAATGTTATTTTCTGTCATTTTTGTGTTTTATGTGTGTGTGTTTCATTACCTATTTTTCTTACTAATTTTGCTTTTGAGGTTGTTTAAAAGCAAATTTAGGTGATGAGAAGGGTAGGTCAATTTGGAGGACATTGCTAGAGAAATAAAAGTTTGGAAATGGATGGTTACCAAGTGCAAAGCTCCTTCAACAGAGGTAATCAAGAATTTGCTGAATGTATGTCTTTTGAAGATGGTTTAAGGTGCTTAAAGGCTAAATTTGATGTTATGATGCTACAAGTTCAAATGGACACAATTATGCATGAAATTAAGCAAGGGAGGAATGTTAATACTTTTAATTCTTATCATGTGATTTGTGACTTGTGTGGAGGTTATCATGCTACTAATACATGTATGCAAGCATAAAATGTGGATTATTATGATGAATTAGAGTATTACAATCCTTGTTTTGATCGATATAGTGCTAATTGGAGCAATTCTCCTGCTTATGGTTGGGATAATCAACGTACATATAGTGATTATCCATATTTTTATGATTACCAACCTGAAAGTGTCCAATATGAATCAAAACCATCTTGGGAGTTGGCAATAGAGAAGTTAGCTAATGCACCTCTACCTTGGGAGTTAGAAAGTGAACCATTAGCTATTGATTCTAATGCATCTTAGGAGTTAGCTGTAGAAAATTTTTCTAATCAATTTGATTTAGTAATAGAACAGCTAGCAAATGCAACTTCCGACTGTTTTGATAGGATTGAGGAAAGAATAGATGAATTGGCTTCTCACTTTGGTAGAATACATGAGCAATTGAATGTATTGTGTGAAGTTATTTCTTCTAATAATTTGCAAAATGATCCTAGCATGAATAGTAGGATTGTTGTATGTAAAAATGGATTGCATTTGGATGAAAATGATGAATCTCAAGTGTGTTTTAATGAGCAAATATCCATTTCACATGATAATGTTTTTGAAACTAATTTTGAACCTCAAGAGGTGAGCTTTAATGACTCATTTTTCACCCCTCTTGAGGAGTGTATTAAAAGTACATGTTTTAAAGGTATTTCTGCCCAAGATATTCTCATGGCATTTCCTTTGGTAAGTTCTCAAGTGGTGCATACTCAAGATAATATCTATGAAACACTTGGGATAGGTAAGTCACTTCTATTTCTCACATCATTAGATCATGTGGCTTTTGCTATAAAGTCACCATTTAATGATCCACCACGTCCAAAAATGGTGGATTATTCGTTAACTAAGCCTCCTTGAAAAAATGAGGTGATATAGTCAAGCTAATAACTATAAAGAAGCGCTAGTTGGGAGGCAACCCAACGATTTCTTGTTTTTAGTAAGTTTAAATTGTTTAATCAGTGTTTTTGTGTGTTTTATGGGTGGCAATGGCAATGGTTTATGCAAAATTGTTTCAAGTGCAAATGAGCTTATAAGGAAGCAAGAAGGGAGTTTTCTTGTTCATTTGATCCAATTCATGCATTTAAAGTGCTTTATGCTAAAGTTATATGGATGTATGATTTCATGTTTCAAGGTGCAATTGGTTGAGAAAGCACATTTTTCATGTTTAAGGTGAGTTTTCTTGAAAAAAAATGAAGAAAGTTGAAAATTGGGTGAGTAAAAAATTTTGTAAATGAAAAATGGAAGGAAAAACTGCAAAAATAAAAAAATTTTGCAGTAAATCCGGCCAATTTTTGGCCGGATTCGTGGACGGATTGACAAGGGAGGCGAAACAAAAATTTTTCAAGCTACTGGCTTGAATCCGGTCGAAAATCCGGCCAGTTTTCGGCCAGATATGCAGAAATTTTTTTTTAAAAAAATGGTACTGTAGAAATCCGCCTATGAATCTGGCCAATTTTAGGCCGGATTAACAGCCGGATTGAGAGGCGAATTTGAAAAAAAATTTTCTAGCCACTGGCCAGAATCCGGCCGATAATCCGGCCGGAAACTGGCCGGATTCTGGCCAATTTCGCGCAAGTTTCTTCTTCCTCTCTTCTTCAACCTTCACACACACTCACACCTAAAACACACACTACTCCTAAAATCCATCTTTTCACTCTCAAATCTCCAAACTAAATACACCAAAACACTCCCCTCTCCCTTGTGAGTTGATTTCATAGTTTAAAATCCTTCAAAAACAAGTTTTAATTCGGATTTGAGGTAACAAATCTTCACCAAATGTTGTCATTTGAATTTTGCCAATTTTTATTTTTTTCTATTTTTGGGCAATTTCGAATTTTTTTCATTTTGTGAAGTTTGGTGCTTTACATTGTGCTTATTGAGCTTATTGATGATTATTGGTGATGTTTAACTCATGGGTTTGTGATGATTAGGTGAATTTAGCAATTTTTAGCTAATTTTGAGGACTAATTTGATTTGATAATTATTAGCTAAATTTTTGGGCTAATTGGATTGAATAAAATTGTATGAGATTAATGGATTGCTCTAGAATATTTACATGCTAAATTTAGGCTTAATTGGCTTATCTTTGAAATTTTAGCATGTTTATTCTAGAAATTTTGGTAAAAGGAGAATTAATGACCTTTTTAAGTTTAAAATTCATGGTAAAGATGTTAATAACACTTAAATAGGCCATTTGGGAGTAAGTTGTGAATTTATTTCATTTTGTTTCCTCTAATAGGTTTGTTTACTTAAATGTTTCAATTGGAAAAGAATAAAAGAAGCATTTGTTGTTGATAATCAATTGTAAAAGTCTTGCTTATGAAGTTAATTGCTAATTATTATGTGAGTAAGTTGATAAGATTGGCTAATTAAAGATAAAGAGGTAAAAGTGAATGAGTTTTCATTATCTTTACTTAGCAATGTACCTATTAAATGAAGTTAATGTTTAATTATTGAATTTAGGTACAATGGCTCACACTAAGAAAGCCGGTCTGAAATCTCCTCCCAATAGGAGAGGAGAAGCGTCTACGTCTAGACCACCGCGCTTGAAAAGAAAAGCGAGTAGACGCCTTGTGCTTCAAGATGAGCCATCATCCGAGGAGGAGAATCAACAACAAGAACAACAAGAGGAACAAGAGGCACAAGGGAAACAAGAGGAGGAAGTCCCTTATGATAAGTCGCGCTTCACCTCCGCCGAAAATGAAGCTTGGTACAACGCTAGGAAGGGAGCTAAGGTATTGGTGGAGAAAGATGTCACTCTGGATGTTGAGGAGGTTTACCATCTCAAGGCTTCCTTTGCCAAATTGGGATGGGAAAACTTTTTTAACATCCCAAACTTCTATTATGAGGAGCTTGTCCGAGAATTCTACGCGAATGTGGAGGACAAGAAGGTTTTTCACTACGACACGGAGGTGATTACCAGTACAGTGAGAGGGAGAAAAGTTCGAGTCCATAGAAGTGATTTGGAGCGTTATCTTCATGTTTCGGATGTGGGGAATAGGTAGATTTGAAGAAAGCTTTCAAACCCAATGATTTGGACTCTTGGAACATACTAGAGGCACTTGTACGCTTGGGGGTTGAGTACAAGGCTACTCGGAAGACGGGGCGATATTTGGTATTGACTTCATCATTTTCGGAGTCGCAACGTCTTCTAATTTACTTGTTCGCCTCCAACATAATTCCGACGGCAAGTGGAACCAATGAGGTGCGCACAAGTGACATCTATTTCTTGGATAAAATGGAGAATGGCTTAGGAAACATCCAAGGCATTCCATTGGGAAGCATTATCACCAACCACATGTGGGCTGTGGTTCGCAGTAACGACATCAAACATGCCTTCCCATATCCTCGGTTCTTGACCTTTGAGTTCCAAAGAGTTGGAGTGGATTTTTCTAATGCTATCCCTGCAGGTCTCAAGAAGAAGGATGTCTTTACATTGGATTTTTACAGGTTTATTTTGAAGAGTAAAGACGTAGGTGGTCCTTCGACTCAAGAAGGTGCTCAAGGAGACATTCGGCACGAGGAGGAAGCTGAGATTGAACGTATTGAAGGAGCTCAAGGGGTTGAAACAACCACCCCACCGGTCTCAACTGAGCCGTCTTTCTCCCGTCGTCCATCCTCACCTCAGGACACTCGGTCGTTTTTGAAAAAGATAATGGATAAGCTGCTTTGCGTCGAGGCTGAGGTGAAGAAGAGCCGCCAAGAGAACAAACGGAACTCCAAGCGTCTTCGTCGCATCGAGACCAAGCTGGGTATTGAAGCTCCTCCGACTCCACCATCTTCACCTGACCAAGCGACTACTTGAGGGAGTGCTCGTCACCTCGTGACATTGCCACTAGTTTTTCTTTTATTTTCTGTAGTATTTGTGATGTTTAATTTTTAGTGGTTTTCATTATTTCTTTTGTGTAAACTAATCCAAATGATCTTCATCTATGTTTTCAGACTTCTTATGGTTGGAAATTCGTCACTTGGCCATGGATTCGGATTACGCAAGCTCAATTGAGCAGTATTTTCTTTTACTCTTTATTTATTTTCCTTTTCTCACATTGAGGACAATGTGAAGTTTAAGTGTGGGGGAGGAAAATATTGAACTTGCATTTACTTGCTAGGTGATGATATTTTGTGGATTTAAATGCTTAGAAATGTTGGAATTGTGTTTGAATTATTTGCCATATGGATAATTTGCTTGAAATTGGGTTTTTTGGCAGAGAGTTTTGTCCATTTATAAGGGGAAACTCTGTCAAAATTTTTCTAAAATCTTTTCCAATATTGCACTATGGCCCAAAAATTCTTTAATTTTTTGCATTTTTATTTTAAAAAGGGCTAAATTGTTCCAACCTTAAGAGTTTAATTCTTCCAATTGTTGAAACTTTATGTGTATTTTGGAAGGTTTAGTCCTCATTTAACTTGAAAATAGTTATTATGCAATTAGAATTTTTTACATTTTAGAAAGTATATTTGGTAAAGTGAGGAAAATTATGCCTATAATTTTACATGTTTAATGAGATTTCTTCTCTTTACTTAATTTTGCAAGTAAGTGATTGATATAGTCGATAAAGGTTATACTCCTCCTTTGATTATTCTTATATATTTTCTTTTTGAACCAGAAGTGACCAAATGGTCACTGTAGTAATCCGGCGGGAATTTGGCCGGATTGTGGTCAGAAAAGGCTGCTATGTACGCGTAAAACTCAATTTCACCTCCACCAACTCACATGTGATGCTAGACATGTGAGAATCATTCCCAGCTGTAAAAGGGAGGTGTAAACCTCAAGTCTTGACCAATCTTTCATCTTTATATAGCCAAATTCATTGCAAGATTGAGGGAGGAGAGAGATACGGGAGAAAGCCTGGACTGCAAAAATGTAGCTCTGCCATTCTTCTTAGTGTAGGATAGTTTAGCTAGTAGTTCATCCATTCTTGTTTATTAGCTAGGCAAAGATGAAGATGGAGGATGAAGAAGGCAAGGAGATGAACTCATGTGACAAGGGTTACATTCCTTCCAAACTCTTTATCTTTTGTACTTGATTCCAAGTTTAGTTAATATACAAGTTCTGGATTTTGTGTTTAATATGTGTCTCTAAAGTTTAAGCCTTGGGTTTGGTTGAACTTTCTATAATTGTTAGTGTTTATTATTTGGTTATTTGATTGCTATGATTTGAGCAAGTTATTTAGCACTTTGGCTCTTTAAATCATGATTAATCTGGTACCATTGATTGTGATTATCTAAGGTGTTGTTTCTGCAATGAAAATTGAGATTTAACACTGGTTCAAGAAGTGCTAAACATAGGGAGTGCACTCACAAAAGTAGAGGTGCACCTATGTGGTTTATAGTGATGCATTTCATGTAATTTCACTGAATAAATGAACTTGTAGCTAATTTCATAACCATGAGAATATGTATGGATTAATTATAAGTATAATTGATTCACTACGAAAGTAGGATTCAAATGCACAAGAAAATTACACCATAACTAGCCTAGATGTAGTACTCAATGATCCAAATATAGCACTTGCATGAGTAGTTAGGGATACCACAACCTAAGGAGCTTTTATTTGTTATTTTGTATAATTACAATAGGTTAAATTTGTTATAATTCATTGATAGTCTAAATAATAGAGAAGATTTAGTAATACCGGTAATTGTTCATTCTTCCTCGTGGGATCGACCCGATATATACCCTAAACTACTAGTTGACCTGTATACTTGCAGTGAATGGGTGTAATTCGGTTTTTTTTTTTTTTTAACTTGCACGTATGTAAAATACCCGTCATCTATATCTATCTATATATATGTATATATATAAGATAAACAACTAATATTTCATGCCTTAGCCTTAAAACTTGTAAAATTATCCTCGTCCATCCTACTTCAGCTACCAAATAAATACAAATCTGTCCTGTTCTATATTTTTATTAGACATAATTGCAATTCTAATTCTGACAGAGACTCTTAAAAGAGATTAGAGTGATGGTTCTTTATTTTTTTTAATTTCGAAAGAAAGGAAAGGAGAGGGCCTTGTATCATCGAGCTTCTACTACACAAGTCAAGCATAGCATGGTATGGATATTGCTTTTTCCTTTTCAAAGATTTACAAATTACATAAAAGATAGAAGACAAAAAATAAAAACGAAGTAAGTTTGATCATGGCTTTTAGCCTACATTTTAAAAAAATGTTGTTCGAACTACACCTGACTATTTGGTTGCGAAGCGAAGAAATTGGTGATAGAATATCAGGTTGAAAACACGGCAGTCAATTCGTCAATGGATCTCATCTGCTCAAAGGGTTGCCAAACCCTACTGTATGAAGTAAAGATATCAAATGCCAATAATGTGACCTCAAATTATTTTGGGCATCTACTAATGATACTTACATGGCCATGTGAATCAATTTAGTTATTGCACTTTTGTAAGGGCTCTACTTTTGATTCTTCTCTAATCTTCTTCTTAGGCCTTGTTTGATAACCCAATTCATCACTTAAATTTAATGAATTTAGATTTTAATATGTTAAAATGCGTTTGATAACCAAAAATTAAGCATCTAAATTAATTAAGTGGCACTGAATTTCTACGCAAAACTTGCTCCAAAAAATAAGTTATAAACTATTTACTTATCACTGAATGCAATATAAATTCAAGTATATTTTATTTAATACTCAACAATTCAATAATTTAATTGATTCAGACTTTAGGTTTCACATTTCACATTTCAATTTTATCAAACACAACCTTAGTGTTCTTTTTATTAATTCATCAATCACTTGAAAGACCATTAATTGGAGAGGTTTATTAATTATGAGAGAGGGAAGAAGTAGTCGCGTGATGTTCATTAGATGAAAGGTATAAACACGACAACTTGTTTTAAGAAAAAGTCAAACACAAAACCAACAAAATCTAATTTTTCTCTCTTTTTATTATTTTTTTATTGCTTTTGTTTGAGGGCTCGTTGTGTGCTTGAGATTGAAATGCATCACTCTGGGTTTCCAAAATAATGCAACCTTCAGACTTCAGAGTACAGCAATAGAGGTTTAACCCTAGATTTAACTGTTGTCTTCTAATCCTTTGCTGACCTCTTCCTTACTGTAGGGATAGCTTCAAGGCAAATTTTAATAGACTCTAAATTCTCAACAAAACAAGAAAAACCAAAAACACCAAAGATAAAAAGAAAACTAAACGACTTTGAGTTCCATAATTCTTTAAATAAATATAGGAAATAAAATAGAAAAAATGAACTATTAATATTTGACTTAGAAGCTATGGATACAATAAGGAAAGTGGTTAGCGAAGGATTAGAAGACGACAGTTAAATCTAAGGCAAAACCTATATTGTTGTATTCTGAAGGTTGCATTCTTTTAAAGACCAAGTGTTACATCTCAATCTCAAAAAAAAAAAAAAAAAACCCACAAACAACAGAGAGAGAGAGATATGCTGTTTCGAGTTGACTTTTTTTTTTTTAATATAAGCCATCAATTCATCTTTTTGCCATTATCACTTGGTATGACACTTTAGCTTGATTTCTCATTGCTTGGATTCACATTATTTATGGCATCCATGGACTGCTTTGGGCATAGACTTCAGTGAAGCCAGTTAGTTTACTTCGTTTACTGTAATCCTGATGTATTGCTTTGGGGTAATCCCCTCTGTGGCCACTCTTATGATTCTTCATCAATGCAAAAATGAGCTTACAAAAAAAAAAAAAAAAAAAAGCAATAGGAACCCCTTTTTTTCCACAGGAACTCATTATTTATTACGTGTAACGAGTAGAGCAAATACTCTTTCTTTCTTTGTACATATGCTCTGTTAATTGCATTAAGGTTATACTTGAAAAATTGTTGTGGCAAACAAAAACATAAATACTTAACCCAAAAAAAAAGCATTAATCTCCATCTTTTTTTCATAATTCTTTACCTTTCCTTTTTTGGATCCCCCATCAACAGTAGTACTCAGACATGTACTATCTGATTATTCCAAACTTTGTTCTTGTTCCTTTTTGTGATTCACTAAAGCCACATCAGCTTTATAATTGAAAACTGAAAAGATCTATTCATTCTTAGTTTCTTTTTTTTTCCTTTTTATATTATATCTATCTTTGGCATTTCTTTTTTGGATGCAATGATAATAAATTCAATGGTAGGTTTCATAACTGAGGAGATCAATTAACTATGATTAGATATTTGATCACGACATGATGTCCATATTCGAGCAAAGAAAAGATTAAAAAAAAATAGAATATAATCATTTATGAAAACGTCTGAACACCTGCTGAATTTTATCCTTATTCAAAGAAATAATCGCATGGACTAGCTATATCCATGTATAACACCTTGACCTCTCCTTTTCTTTTAAAGACATTCTACAACAGCATATCATAACTGCTCACCTTTGAGAATACCTCATGAAATACAACTGAGCTCATAAACTGCTAGTTAAAAATTTAAAATAAAAGTAGAAACTTAACAAGCAAACAAACTACTAGGAATATGGATTTATTGTGTCTCAGGGCACCAAAAGTTTGGCAACGATGATGAGAAGGATGACAATGAAGCAGAGTGCCATGATGATCACCAGAAATGGGGTCGGAAAGTTCATTGAGATGGCCAGCATGAATGCCGTGGCCACCAAGAAAATGGCAGCATGGTGCATCACAAGAGATGCCAGCTGGTTACGTGGTCGGATATATATAGGCACAATCGCGGAGAGAAAGGACAGCTCAAGAGCCATGCAAAACCAATGAAAAGCCATCGGAAGTGGTTTTGAAGTCTGGAGAGCTTGCAGAGCAGCCCCAACTGCAGTAAAACAAACTCCTATCACCAACAATAACAGTTTCATGCTCATCATGTTACCATCAGCAGTGCTAGGGCTCGATGTGGCCTCCCACCCCCTGGTCTTGGGGGTGGCTCATCAGTGGAATGTGTTGCATTAGTTTGCTCTACTCGGATGCTTTGCAATTCAGGTGGGGACTCGGACTGTTCTGGGCTGTCCGGCCACCAGGTACAGGGTCTAAAGAGACGGATGTCTTTAGCACGATTGATGACATGGATGAAGGAATTCACTGATTTTTTCCAGATGCTCATCACCATAGTTGTGAAGGAGAAATCCAGGTACGTACAGGTATTATTTTGGTAATAAGGTTGAGAGAGTGCGGAATTGAAAAGGACTGAGAGAATGAGAAATTGAGGATTTTCTGACAAGGTTGAGAAGGTATTATTTTGGTAATGAGGTTGAGAGAGTGAGGAATTGAAAAGGTTGAGAGAGAAAGAAATTGGAGATGTTTTGAGAAGAGAAATGGAAACATATAAGATATAAATAGTGTATCCCTCCTCCAATGTCCTCTTCCATCCTTAATCCTCTACTCGTCTTAGTCCTTGAGTTGC
This sequence comes from Coffea arabica, assembly GCF_036785885.1. NCBI lineage: Eukaryota > Viridiplantae > Streptophyta > Magnoliopsida > Gentianales > Rubiaceae > Coffea > Coffea arabica. The sequence goes on from NC_092321.1 coordinate 49,531,752, forward strand.
TTTCACTTTTGAGAGAGAGAGAGATATTGAAAGTCTTCCATTCCTTAGTCCTCCTTGAGTTGCGTTCACTTTTGAGAGAGCGAGAGAGAGAGACAAATTGAAAGTCTTCCATCCTTAATCCTCGACTTGTGTTAGTCCTTAGTTGCTGTCTCTACTCGTCCTAGTCCTTGAGTTGCTTTCACTTTTGAGAGAGATAGAGAAATTGAAAGTCTTCCATCCTTAATCCTCTACTTTTCTTAGTCCTTGAGCTGCTTTTACTTTTGAGAGAGAGAGAGAGAGATTGAGAAAGTTTGAGAAGTGGAAGCATATAAGATATAAGTTAGAGTTTCTCTTTCTTTTTTCATGAAGTCTCAGTTACATAGTCCTCTCAGAGTTTCACTGCCAGGAAGTTGTGAGAGTATCCCCGGGCTCACTGGCTAGCCCAACAATCTTTGGGCAAGATTTACGGACTCAAATTTTTAAGTCAAGTTACTCCTAGCCCAATGGATCTAAATTCATATCCCAAACACGTTTCATTTCATTTTGATGTGGGGCAAATTGGAAAATCACGTTTACTTTCTTAAAACTTTACGTTCCCCCAAAACCCAATCAAAATCCAAATTGTCACCCGCAAAGTGATTAATAATTTTTGCTGTTACTTTCATTTGATGAATGAATCGGAAATGTAGCATTTTTGTTCTTGCATTGGCCTTCATATTCTTCATTAAAGACATATAATTTGCCTTTTTTAATAAAAATTTATTAAGATCACTAGAAGTCATAGAAATTAAGAATATAATATCAACAATTGTTTTGGTTTAAAATACAATGAGATAAATTATTTCTAGACACATGATATACATAATTTGTAGATAAACTTTAATTTTGTAAATTGAAGTGTAGGTCATGTTTTATACAAGGGATAATTTCAGAAACCTCCCCTGTTAGGCCATTGGGGTTCAATTATTACATCAATCATGGAGAAATCACTTAATTACCTGTACAACTTAAGAGATATTTCACAATTATGTTCATGTGATTATTTAAATTGTTATTAACCAGGTTTAACATAAACAATGACAATTTTTAAATTTTTAAAAAAATTTCTAATATGCCATTACAAAAGGGGGCCAAATATAGGTGCCTTTCTATAACTGATAATTGATGTGCATGAGTAGAAGTAATGATTTATACTTTAGTGGTTTTTGTGGAATAAGAGAAATATAGTTTCTTTAGGCATATCTAAGGATTTAGGAGACTTGAAGAGGAAATTTGATCACAAATTTTTGTCAAAATTTTGGTGATTGTGAAAATCTCAAGGTCAGCCTCTAAGATTTTTCTGCTTTTAAATTTTGGAAATTTTTATTATTTGATTGCATATGTTAAAGTAATTCTTGATGACCATGCTTAATAGTGACTCTGCAAGTGAAAAAGAATATATTGGATCAAACAAAAAATGGCATATATGGCATTATGTAGTTTGTATTATGTCCTATATGATCTGCTCCATTTGATGATTGGCATTCAATTATAATAACTTTTTCTTTTTCTTTTTTTTTTAAAAAATCTTGATTGTTACTTTTATTGTCATGGAAAACATGTATTGGTGTTGTATAAAATGTAGGTTAAAGATTGTTGGTTATATGCTACTAAATTGAAAAACCTTTTAATGATGACAATTTTTTTTATTTGTGATTATTCAACAAATGGTCTTTTTTAAATTGAAATGTTGGTTGTAGCAGGGCTTACATGCTTTGTTTCTCTGGTAGCAATGTATGCAACTGATGTGTTATAATAGCTGTAATAGTATGATATTACACGTGTAATATGTAGATGAGATTTTTAGTTGCTACATTTGTTGTAGAATTAGAAAACTGACCTTTTGTTTACGCTCTATGAATGCAGTAATAGTTGCATAATCTTGAAATTGAAGCCTTGATTTTGTAAGCAATTTCACTTGCACCCCTCACATTTGATACAGTTAAAATAGATATATATTGTTCATAGTAAATTAACTACCTACTACAAAACTTGAGGGTAGTTAAGGAATCAAATTATTTTCTCTCTCTTAATACCAATTTTATATTATTTTTGTATTTGAATTGGGCTGATTTGTTACCAACTAATTAGTTTTAGGGGAGGCTTTTGATATTTTAAAAACCTCAGGGAAGGGTAGTGGAACTGTCAAAAATCTTAGGGGAGGTTTCTGAAATTATCCCTTTATATAACCTACTAACTAAGGAGATTGCTTTCTAAAACAAATGAATATAATACAATACTTTTTTTCAATCTTTTGGCATTAAAACCACAAGGAATTATTCTGTAAGATGATAATATGAAGAGAAAATTTAAGGATTTTGAAGAGCTTATGGTTCTTTAAGACTTGACACACTATCAAAACTTAACGAAGGTAAAGTGGTAATATTTAGAAAACTAAGAAAAAAGAAATTTGCAGTAGTCGAAATTGTTATTGTTCTTTAGGATTCTTTTTGTGGGATGCTATTCCAAACATCATATTTCGTTCGTTTCAATTAGATTTATTTCACCAAAATAATTGAGTTCTAAAACTAAACAAATGAAAAAAAAATCATATTCACGTGCAAAGTATCTGCTCTACTACTAGTCAGACATTTAGAAGGTGATATAGTTGGGTTTCATCTTACCCAAATCCACCTGTTCTAAACAAGATTAGCAAGTGTTATTTGTACATTTTGAGCTTTCGCTAGCTAAAATGTCAACCGAATACAACTTTATATATATATATATATAGAGACACACACACACATTGCAAATAAGATCTTATTCAGATATCTTAAATTAACCATACCAAGTCTTATCGATTGAATATAGTTTTTCCCCTAGAGGCCTGATAAATAAGTGTTTCTTCTACTAATGTCACAAATTGTTTGAAAATTGAAAACATCAGTCCACTTGAAATAGCTTCTTCCCATAATGGTAACACTCACATCTTATTTTGTTGTTTGGCAAAAACTCGATTGCTCGGTTACTGTAGGAATTGATTCACTCAAAATTAATCTCACAATAGGAAATTTGTTTGGCAACGGAAGCCAACAAAGAAATGTTGAGGCGTCAAAATAAACGAAACATCAATATTTATTGACTAGTAATATTTGGAACGTCCAAATTTTAATGCCACGTCAATTTTTTGTTAATATATCACACTACTCTTCTCAAATATAATTAAGTATCCTTATAATTTTGACTTGAAATAGGTAATTTTGCCTTTTTTTTTGCAAAAATTACTGTTAGGGTTCATTTTGAGTTGTGGCAAATGCCAGCCACATTTTCTCCAAGGATTCCAAACTGCTCCTTCTTAATTTTTTTTTAACTGCAGCATTAGCTGATGTGTTTGAACTTTATTCCTGTCTGATATCTAAACATACATTTACTAGATACTAGTAACCATAACAAGGTCAAACCGGGTTATCTTAGGTGGTGCAATGTGATTGGCTGATAAGTTGTCAACTTTGAATTTGGCTTGTCCACTTAGTTTATATTGATTAGTTATTATTAAGCAAACATTGAGACTGGTTTGCAACATGCAAGTTGGAGTTTAGAGGTGGTGAAATCTTTCTTCATATTCGGGTTTTGATTAATCGGTTACAACTTACAATCGACTTGTAGCTAGGCATAGCCATGGTTCCATTTGGAACCAAGAATCGGACCAGAACCGGATCGTTTGGAACCGGACCAGAACCGGAACTAAAATCGTGGAACTAGAATCGTGGTAGAACCTTGGATAAAGGTTCCGGTTCTGGTTCTCTAAAAAATAGAATTAGAACCAGAACCGTTAAAAAATAATTAATATAAGTAGTGAGATAATTCGAAAAAAATTAGTTGTGTTTAATAGGTTTTAAGAAAGTTTAAATTTTATGGGCTTTTTTTTTTATGGGTTTTGATATTTCATCTCAATTTCAATGAAAAAATCATGTATTTTCTTTTCCATTTAAAATGATGACCATTTGATAGTGTAATGTATTTTTTAATTTGACAATGTAACGTACTTTTCATAAAATTTGTATTATCTATTTATTACTTCGTACTTTGTAGAATAATAATAAAATTAAAATATGATCTTTATTTTGTATTTATTTTTTTAATTCTATTTGAAATTTTAAATATATTGTTATATTCGTATTAAAATTGATAAGGATAAGGAATTAAATAAAATTGTATACAACTATACGGAATCAGAACCAGAACCATAAGGAATCGAAATCAGAACTATAAGGAACCAGAACTAGAACCAGAACCATCTTAGATGGTGCGGTTCTGGTTCTACCTCTTTGAAGAACCAGAACCAGCGGTTCTAGAACCGTGGCTATGCCTACTTGTAGCTTCCTTGTTTCTATAAATACCCATCTATTGCGTAATGCAATGAAGTGAAAATGGGATTTGAGTAGTTAACTGTATTGAGAAGTGAAGCGAGTATTTTGAGTGTAATAAAAAATTGTGGGTTGCCTCTAAAGGCATTGGTTTTCTGCTGCAGTGCAGTTTTGACATGCTTGTGAATATTTACTATTTGTTTGCAACGAAGAACAATGTAATGTACAAGACAATCCCCTACCAACTGTTCCGACCTCGATGCCTTTTCTTCCATTACTCAGCCTATGATTCTCTGCATTCTTCAACAAGGCTGCTATAATTTCTGTCTAGCACCAACGTCACCTTCCTGTTCTTTTCTCCCCTCTCCCACATCAACCTGCACTAGCATAGCTCTTTTCCCTGCAACAAGATACTGTCCTCCATTTGCCTCCAATAGCCGTTCTTTTTCTCTAAAAAAAAAAAGAAAAACAAGAAAACTGGCCCCTTCTCCCTCTTGCTAAGGACTCGTAAAAAGCACCAGAAAGATGGCCCTTTTCTTTTGTGCAAATATGATCAACCATAAGAGGATGATAATCTAGGTTGATTGGCTTGTAAGGGGATTTTTTTTAGGGTGGCCTTTGTTGGTGGAATTTGAAGGAAGTTGCTGTTGCCTAACTTTCTGGGTGGCATTGTTGAAGGTTGGGTTGGAAGTTTGGGACTAATGGGATTCGGGCACAGGGGTTGATGGATGAAGTTTAGTGGTGAATTTGGGAAGAACGATGCTGTGTTCTATAGAGGAAACGCCCTCAAACGCGGCAGGGGGAATTTTGAAAAACGTTGTGGCAATAGAAGGGGTTAGCTGTTATTTGGCCAAACTACAATGTATTTTTGGTAATATGGTCAAACCTCAAGGGAGGTAAATGTAATTAATCCAAAAAGAAATGCTCTTTATGGAATTTTGTTAAAGAGGCTGACCTTCCTCAATTATCTTCAGACTTCTAGTAATGCATCCACATTTTAATTTTTTTAAATAACAATTTTGTCTATCTTTTTCCCCTCCTTTATTTCCCTACATCTTGAAGAATACTTTTGCGAATCAAATTTTACCAGTCCTGGATCCATGAGCATATTGGCTGGTCATTATTACGTCAGGAATATTAGTGTTTTTAAGACATTATTTGTCCTTGGCATTATAAAGAGCTGGAATTGTGGTCATGGGAGAAAAATTAGAAAAAAAGAAGAAGCTGATTTTACGGGACATAGTGCAACACTCGCAACACCTTAGGAAGATTTATTGTGATTAATACCTCTCGTAAAGATATCACACACAACAGTGAACCATGCAGTAAAACTCTCACGTGGACCCAATTTAAAAGAAAAAGAGAGAGAGAGAGAAGAAATAGAAAATAAATTATATTCTACTTTTTGTCACTTTTGTTTTAATATCAAGAAATCTGTGTCCTTATCTTTCTGAAACAAAGTTAGTATGTTGAAGAGCAATATACTAACATCAAATACTTTTGAAATAAAAAAGATTAGACATGTTTGTCTATATATATATATATGCAATTCCAAGAGACAATTAATAGAGATTCAATTGGTGGATTTTTTTTTTTTTTTTTTTTTTTGCAAAGAATGGAATGCAAAGAACAATGAATACATGCATCTTTTAGTTTATGATAAGTTTTGATGTGCAATAGGGTTACAGTGATCAATAAACTTATACAGAGAATCATGGTGCCATCCAACCCATCCTTGAATGCAAGTATACAGCCATTTTTTTACTTTTTAACATGAAACAAATTTTCCTACATTGATTCTCCCTTTAATGGAGGTAAGGTTTATCCATTGTAAATAGCTCTATTACCGTGGTTTAAATCTAGCCCTTGTATCATCGAACTTCCAATTATACCATATTTATAGGATGATATTTATCGATACAGTTAACGTGAATGTACCTTTTGTTCATATCATATCAAGACAAATGCCCGGTTTTGACAAAAAGAAAACAGGGAAAAAAATATCCTTCCGTTTTCTTCTCTCTCTCCTGTCTTTCTTTTTCATCTCTTTCTCTCTGTTTCTGTCTCTTTTTTTACTATTTCTTTTATTATAAACACTTCGTGGCATAGGTCAAATCATTGGCATCGAACTCACATGATCATTTTTTTTTTGAGGAAAGAACTCACATGATCCACTTATACATAAAAGAAATCCAAGGAACCTTCGTGTAACGGGGTCGAATATATATAGACACCAAGGAAGCGAAAAAGGCCAGCTCGAATGTCAGGCAGAACCAGGGAAATGTCCTGGGGAGAGTTGCCGGAGTTTGGAGAGCTTGCAAGGCGGTGCTAACACCCGCAAAACAAACTCTAATGACCATCAGCCCCCACTGCAGCTTGGTTGGCATGTCGGAAATTATGGGACCATGATCATCAGATTCAGGCAGTCTTCTTTTGTAACTCACTCGAGGTTGTCGTCGATGTTGATGGCGATGGGTATGGGTTGTGGCTGTGGGGCTACTGAGTCACCCGTCCTATTCTGCCATCCGAAATTCGGCAGCTCAAGAAGAAAGCCCATACCAAGAGGAAGGCTAAAACAACAGTACTGGATTCTCCCCTCATTTCTCAGTGCTCACAGTATATATATTATATGGGCAATTACGTATAACTGGCGGTAATATTATTAAAGCAGACACTGGCAGGAAGTGTTTGTATACTAGTAGGGATTTCTACTACAACACTGAAAGGGATTGGGATTTATACGACACTGGTGAGCAGGGTTTGTGGGCATACGTGGGTTTTTGGTATGGGAGGGATATTGCGGGGAAAATGTCATGACGGTTTTCAAACAATTTTGTAGTATTAATAGAAGAAGTTATAAAATTCTTCTCTCCAACATTTCAGTCTTATCCTTAAGAAAAATGTATTAATAGAAGAGTTAATGGGACTTAAAAAAGCCTATATTTAGAAGAAATGGGAGACGCGCGAGAGGCAATATAAATGTATGTGGTCGAGTTTGATGCATAGTTCTTACAGTCCATAAAATTGATTTCAATTGCTTAGGGACCAATGGAATCTTCTGTCATAACAATTTTGACACTGTGAACTTTTGCACTTGCGATGGGGTAAAGATGGCAGCTCCAATTCAAATCAGCTCAATTTCAAAGCTTTTATCGTCACGGAGGGAATATATAGATTACAAACTCAAATTTTACATCAAAATTGTGTTAGTTTGTATTGAATGTGTTGGGTGTGGGCCAGCCCATTTGTGGGCCAACCCATAAATAACACTTAAGGGTTTCTCAAGTAGATTAGAGCACTCGACAGCCGCAAGAAGCAATTTTCTTTCTTCGGTCTTCGTGTGAAGAAAATAGCCAGCCGTCACTCTTGGGAAAATTACGAAGAGAGAGAAAGAACTAGAGAGAGAGAGAGTTTAAGGTCTTGATTGGAAGGTGATTCGAAACTCGATTGAAACGAAATTTTACACACGCGATCCTCTCATCAAGTTCTACTCATCTATCTGTTCAGATTTCAGATTTCCTCTTCGTTTGGTAACACCTTTCCAAACTCACTTCTTTGACAGTTGTAATTTTTGGGGGGTGATTTTGTAGCAGATTGGCTTGGTTGGTATTGGTGATATAATTATCGTCTGACAGTTTCGGATAGACCTGTGTATTCCCATTATTGTGATAGTAGAGTTTTTTGACTGGACTAGGTCCCGTGATTTTTTCCAATTTGGGTTTTCCACGTAAAAATCTTGGTGTCCTGTGCCTTTTAATTTTCCTGTATTTTATTATCACTGTTGGTATTATTACTTGGTGATTTGGTTTATTCCTTTTTAACTGGTACTTGGGGGGAAAGAGAAATTTATCCTGGACTAACTCTGATATTTTGTGCCTGTACTGGTACCCCTTTCCCAACAAGTGGTATCAGAGTAGTCAGGTTAGGCTGCTCATTTGTACTGGTTAAAAATGAATGATTCGGATAGTGTTTGCATGATAAAATTGAATGCCACTAATTATTCAATTTGGAAGCCCAGAATGGAAGACTACTTGTATTGTAGAGATTTGTTTGAGCCTATTCTAGGGGATAAATGTAGACCAAGTGATATGAGTGATGAAAAATGGGCTAATATGCACAGAAAAACTGTTGGTAATATTAGAAAATGGATTGGTCAAAGTATTTTTCAACATTTTGCTAATGACACCAGAGCTGATATATTATGGAAAAAGCTTGAGAGTATGTATGAAAGAAAGACCGGTTTGAACAAAACTAGTTGTCTGAAGCAGATTACTCGAATGAGATATAAGGATGGGAAAGATATGACTAAACACTTGAGTAATTTTCAGGGATTGATAAACCAGGCAACTACATTAAATTTGAATCTGGATGATGAAGTGCAGGCTTTATTATTATTCAGTTCACTACCGGACAGTTGGGAAACCGTGGTGGTCTCCATCAGTAATTCAGCTCCGAATGGTGTGTTGACCATGGCTATTGCAAAAGAGGCTGTGATGAATGAAGAGTTCAGGAGGAAGGGACAAGGAATTATCTATGAGACCTAGGCCCTGGTGACAGAAAAGAAAGAAAGAAGAGGGAGAAGCAAAAGTAGAGGATCCCACAACAGGAATGACAAATTCAGAGGCAGGTCTGAGTCGCGAAAAAATGTTGCATGCTATTATTGTAAAAAGAATGGACATTATATGAAGGAGTGCAGAATCCTAAAACGGGATCAGGCTGAGAAAAAGGGTAAGGCGAAGGAAAAAAATGATGAGGACACTACAGCAGTTGTGGCAGCTCATGATGATATATTTGTGTTCTGTGATGATGGTCAGGTGAATATTATTCATTATGACAGTGATTGGGTAGTTGATTCAGGTGCATCCTACCACGTTACTCCTCACAGGCATTTCTTCTCAACCTACACCAAAGGAGATTTCGGATGTGTTAGGATGAAAAATGAGATCTCATGCAAAGTTGTTGGCATGGGAGATACATATTTGGACACAGATATCGGGTGCCAACTGATATTGAGAAATGTTCGACATGTTCCTGATATTCGACTTAACCTTATTTCTACAGGAAAACTTGACGATGAGGGCTATTATAGCTCGAAAGGTGGAGGCAAATGGAAACTCAGCAAAGGAAATCTCATTGTTGCCAGAGGAAAGAAGCATAGTACACTCTACGTGATGCAAGCCAAGTTGAGGAAGGGAGAAATCAATGCAGTTCGTGATTTATCAATTGACCTTTGGCATAGGCGACTTGGACACATGGGTGAAAAGGGAATTCAGACACTTGTTCGCAAACAGCTCCTACCTGAAGTTAGAGGTAATGCACTTAAGCCTTGTGTTGACTGCATTTATGGGAAACAACACAGAGTTGCATTCAAAAATTTTCTTCCATCTAGAAAATTGAATCCGTTAGAATTGGTGCACACTGATGTTTGCTATATGAAAGATAAGTCTCTTGGTGGTGCTATTTATTTTGTAACTTTTATTGATGACTTTGCTAGAAAGGTTTGGTGTTTTGTTTTGAAATCCAAAGATCAGGTTTTGGATGTGTTTAAAGACTTTCATAGCAAAGTTGAAAGAGAAACTGGTAAGCAGTTAAAGTGTGTACGTGCTGATAATGGTGGTGAGTACAGAGGACCATTTGAAATCTATTGCAAGTCCCATGGAATCAGATTGGAGAAAACTGTACCAAAAACTCCTCAAGAGAATGGAGTAGCAGAGAGGATGAACAGATCCATCACTGAGCAGGTTAGATGTATGCTCTCTAATGCTAAATGGCCAAAACCCCTTTTGGGGTGAGGCAATGAGGATTGCAGTTGATTTGATAAATCTTTCTCCATCAGTCCCTCTGGATGGTGATATCCCAGAGAGGGTATGGACGAAAAAAGATGTGTCATTTAAGCATTTGAGAGTTTTTGGTTGCCGGGCATTTGTTCATATTCCCAAAGATGAAAGGTCAAAACTTGATGTAAAATCAAAACAGTGTATCTTCTTGGGTTATGGACATGAAAATTTTGGTTATAGGTTTTATGATCCTATTGAGAAGAAGGTGATCAGGAGTAGAGATGTTGTCTTCTTTGAAGATCAAACTATTGAAGACATTGATAAAGGTGATAATTCAAAATCTTCAGATGACATTCCTGCTAGCTCAAATTCAGATCCAGATCCAATTCCAGTATCTGTTGATTTTAATCAAGGGGGAGTTAAGACAGAGAAGAGAGAGGATGTTAATGATGATGATAATCCTACTGGTGATGAACCTGAGCATGAGACACCACCTACACCACCACCACCACCACAAGAAGAGTTTAGAAGATCTACCAGAGAGAGGAGACCTTCTAGCAGATATAATCCTCATGTTGTAAACAGATGGAGGAGAGCCTGAGTCATACTGTGAGGCTTTAGAGCATGAGAACAAAGAAGATTGGTTGCGAGCCATGCAAGAGGAAATGGTGTCCCTACATGAGAATCATACTTATGATTTAGTGAAATTACCTAAGGGTAAGAGAGCTCTGAAGAACAAATGGGTTTACAGGTTGAAAACTCAGGAGCACAGCTCACAACCAAAGTACAAAGCAAGATTGGTTGTGAAGGGATTTAGTCAAAAGAAGGGTGTAGATTTTGAAGAAATCTTCTCTCCTGTGGTAAAAATATCATCAATTCGAGTTGTTCTTGATATTGCAGCTAGTTTGAATTTAGAAATCGAACAACTTGATGTGAAGACAACTTTCCTGCATGGCGACTTGGAAGAGGAGATTTACATGGAGCAATCGGAGGGGTTCAAAGAAAGTGGTAAGGAAAATCTTGTATGCCGTCTCAAGAAGAGTTTGTATGGGTTAAAACAGGCACCGAAACAGTAGTATAAGAAGTTTGACTCCTTCATGATAGATCATGGGTACCACAGGACTACATCTGATCATTGTATTTATGTGAAAAATTTTTCAGATGGTGATTTTGTTATTCTCTTGCTATATGTTGATGACATGTTGATTGTTGGTCGTGATACTGTGAAGATTGACAGGTTGAAAAAGGAGTTAAGTAAATCCTTTGCAATGAAGGATTTGGGTCCGACTAGACAGATACTGGGGATGAAAATCTCACGTGACAGGCAAAATGGGAAGCTCTGGTTGTCTCAAGAAAAATACATTGAGAAAGTACTCAACAGGTTTAACATGAGCAAGGCTAAGGAAGTCTCAACTCCACTTGCAGGTCACTTTAAGTTGAATATCAAACAGTGTCCTACAAGTGAGAAAGATAAAGAAGACATGAAAAAGGTTCCTTATGCTTCGGCTGTTGGTAGTTTGATGTATGCTATGGTTTGCACCAGGCCAGATATTGTTCATGCAGTTGGAGTGGTCAGTCGGTATCTCTCTAATCCAGGTAAGGAGCATTGGAATGCTGTCAAATGGATTCTCAGGTATCTCAAGGGAACTCCTAGATTGTGTCTACGTTTCGACAATGGTAAAATTATGCTAGATGGATACACTAATGCAGACATGGCAGGTGATCTTGATAATAGGAAGTCCACATCTGGGTACTTGATGATTTTTGCAGGAGGAGCAGTATCATGGCAAAGTAAGTTACAAAAATGTATCGCCCTTTCTAGTATGGAGGCAGAGTATATTGCAACCACTGAAGCATGCAAGGAGACTCTTTGGTTGCAGAAATTCCTGCAGGAGTTGGGTATGAAACAAGACAAGTATAGTCTTTACTGTGACAGTCAGAGCGCTATTCATTTGTGTAAAAACTCTACATTTCACTCTCGATCCAAACACATTGATGTGAGATATCATTGGATTCGGGAAGTACTGGATTCCAAGTTGTTGACACTTGAAAAGGTGCATGCAGATAATAATGGTGCTAACATGTTTACCAAAGTATTGCCTAAGGAGAAACTCTTGTTTTGCAGACAAGAAGCAGGTTTGGTAGAACCCCCCCAAATGAGTTGGAAGGGGAGATTGTTGGGTGTAGGCCAGCCCATTTGTGGGCCAACCCATAAATAACACTTGAGGGTTTCCCAAGTAGATTAGAGCACTCGGCAGCCGCAAGAAGCAATTTTCTTTCTTCGGTCTTCGTGTGAAGAAAATAGCCAGCCGTCACTCTTGGGAAAATTACGAAGAGTGAGAAAGAACTAAAGAGAGAGAAACTTTAAGGTCTTGATTGGAAGGTGATTCGAAACCCGATTGAGACGAAATTTTACACACGCGATCCTCTCGTCAAGTTCTACTCATCTATCTGTTCAAATTTCAGATTTCCTCTTCGTTTGGTAACTTCTTTCCAAACTCACTTCTTTGACAGTTGTAATTTTTGGGGGGGTGATTTTGTAGCAGATTGGCTTGGTTGGTTTTGGTGATATAATTGTCGTCCGACTATTTCGGATAGACCTGTGTATTCCCATTATTGTGATAGTGGAGTTTTTTGACTGGACTAGGTCCCATGGTTTTTCCCAATTTGGGTTTTCCACGTAAAAATCTTGGTGTCCTGTTCTTTTTAATTTTCCTGCATTTTATTATCACTGTTGGTATTATTACTTGGTGATTTGGTTTATTCCTTTTTAACTGGTACTTGGGGGGGGAAGAGAAATTTATCCTGGACTAACTCTGATATTTTGTGCCTGTACTGGTACCTCTTTCCCAACAGAATGTTGTAAAAATTAATCGATACTGAACAAGAACTCAACTTATGATGCTTCAGATCTTTTTAATCTGCCCTATACTTGCGAGAGAAGGCTTAATTAATTAACAAAAAAATTTTATGGAAGTTTTCCAAGGAAGGGTGTTAAGTCTTAAAAAAAAAAGTAGTTAGTGGTACCACTGTGTGTGTGGCTGTTGACATTGGTTCAGGGCATATAAAATTATTTTAATCTAATGTACTTAACTGAAAAATTACTCATTTGAATTGCTATTTTTGAGAATTTTTATAAAAAAATATACTGTAACGATTTGATATATGTAAGATAAAAAAGCGATTGAAAAATATGTTCACAGAAAACGTGAAATTTTTTTTTGAAAAAATAACAATCCAAATAAGATTACGTGTGTTTTAATGTGTGGATCATCGTTTCTATCTATTTTCCCTCTTTTCTTCCTTGATCATCAATTTTTGTCTATTCTCCCTCTTTTCTTCCTCTTTCACCTTTTCTTTCCCCTCCCTTTTTTCTTCCTCTTTCACCTTTACTCTCCCCTCTCTCTTTTCTCTTTACTTCACCTTTTTAGTTGCATTTGGTAGGAGGGTTTTGAGATTTGGAATTGGATTCATCCCCATCCGAGTTGCTTGGTCAAGAGGCTACTAATGCTTGCTCCACCTATTTTGTTCCTAAGATATTAGTCTTACTAATAAATTAACATATTATGCTTGCAGCATTAATCAAGATGAGGAATGGTATAGAATCTTCCAGCTGTCAATGTGCACCTTCAATGTCACACTTCCAGTTTGGAGCATTTGCTCCAATTGCTTTATGCAAGTGTAACATTGAAGTTGACTTTTGACTCTGGACCCCCAAAAAAAAAAATCCGGACCAATTTAGGAGGTATTGGTTTATAAACCAATCTCACACCAAGTATTTCATTAAAATTAAAAGGAAGAATTGTTAAACTCTTTCTCTCTTTTCACAGCATCTTCGTTCGCTTCTCTCTATGGTCTTCCACTCATGGTCATTTGAGCGACTTTTATGTTCAAATATGAGTCTCTCATTTATGTAAAAATTGTTTGGGTCTGGAATTTCTTTTCATCTTAATTGAAATCTAAGAAGCTAGTAAAAAAAGGGGAGAAAAAGGCAAAGGTTTGGATTCAAGAAGGAATTACAATTACTTAGATTAGTAGTTGGGAAATGTGAGAACCCGTAAAACCCTAATTATTTTCCTAGGGTTTATTTCCCCTTAATTGCATGTTTTCTGCATTTTCGGGCCTAGGAATATTTTTCTGGTAGATTTTATGAGTAATTATAGTTTTTAGATGATTTTTCTAGCATTGGTGAATGTTTAGAAAATTAAGAGTATATTTTGGACGTGGGACCCACTAGTGCGAAAAGTACGGCAAAATTCGGCCAATAAGGTTAAGTTTCGGATACTGGTGGAAATTTATCGGGTGTTAAGAGATAAGTAGAGGGTGACATGGCATTGATGTGAGAGGAACCAAGTGATAGGAAGGCATTAAATGAAGTGCCAAGTGGCACTATGTGATTGGTCCACTTGTTGGACATTTTTGACTTTTCTTATCATGGATTAAATATCTCAAAAATTGACTCAAAATTCATTCTTTCTTACCTCTTGTTGGCCGATTCTCTCTCTTGGACAAGGAAGAAAAACTTCTTCAATTTACAAGCTTCAAACTATCTCAATCTTCCATTCCAACCAATTAAACTTAGATTTGCTCCATAAAATCACTCCATTAGGTGCTAGTAAGTGACTTGGTGAAGTTGTTTTGAAGCTCTAAGGTGGCCAACCTCTCTATCTCTCTTAATTTCTTGGTAAGTGATGCTTGAACACCCTACTACACCTAATGATGGTTATAGTATGCTTGGAAGTGGCTTGAGTGTTGGAATATATGATTTATTTCTTGGTTTGGTTTGATTTGGTGAAGTTTTCCATTTTATGATGAATTTTCTGGTTTCATATGATTTTGATGTTTTGGACTAGTATGATGGTTGGTAATAAGGGGCTTTGGCTCTAGTAGGTGTGAATTGTTGTTAAATGCAATCAATTTTGGATTTGGAATGAAATGTGAAAAGTTAGGGTTCTTGAACCCCTATTCTGTCCGAAATTTTAGGTCATATCTAGAGGCCGAATTGGACTTTGCTCAAAACATGAAAGTTGTAGGTATTGATGAGTTTAGTGTGCCTGCAAAATGTCAGGGCAATTGGACAAGTGTAGAGTGAGTTATGCCGTTTTTACTGTTGCTGTTTTTGGTGCACAGAATGTCCGAACTGCGATAGTAATTGCCTGTTTTGACTGGAATTGGTTTGGATTTTGGAGTTGGTGTCTTCTGATGAAATGTAGCTGGATGTCTTAAATAACTTATGCCTTTGGAATTTCGGCATTTGGACTTGTATGGACTGAGATATACCGATTACAATTTTCTGTGTTTTGCAAACCTGTTTTGGTGATTCTGGTTTAGTGTTTGGCATTTTTGACCTAGTTGGGTCAGGAACTGGATTGAGTGACCTTCTACATTGTTGTAGCCCTGTCCCATAGCTTCGAAACGGTGGGTCTTACACCCCCATCCGATAATTGTAGTGAGAGTTGTGCCATTACCGCATTAGGACGTCAAAACCGGTTTTCTTATCAAGGCCTAAGTTAAAGCCCTTTTCCTAATTTCTGGTTTCCTATGATGCTTATATATGTTTATAAAACCCTATTGGGGTTGTGAATTGGTGTTGTTTATGGCTCGGTATGGTTTCTTGTTTTATGATAATGTGAGCTATGGAACGGCTCTTGACATGAAATGCTTATGTGTGTTGTTGGGTTGTGTTTGACGAAAAATAATGAAGCCTTATGGCTGGAAAATTTGGTAAACACAAAGGGCATGCTGCCCGAATTTTTACTCGAGATTTAGAAAACTATATTCTCGACTTGAGTAAAGGTTAAGTATTTAACCCTTGAATTTCCATGCATGAAACCCTATTGGGCGATAATTGGTTTGACTTTATGACTCGTTATCGAGTCTTATGGTATTTGTTTACATGTTCTAGGGCGTGACGATAGCTCACGACATTCTCCTGACGGAAGTGCATGAAATAGCACTTAATTGATTGGTGAGTGTACTACTCACTTGTGTGCTATTATATGGCTTTGATATTTGAACTTGAGATGTTGTATGTTAATGGATTGATGTGAGAGTGTACTTTATCACTCTCACTTATTGTTTCACATGTTATTGAAAAGTTATTGGAAAGTTATTGGAAAGTTATATGAACTGATATATGAAATGAAATACATGACTTGATATCGATTGGACAAGTATCCAACGACTACAAATGTTATCATTGAGCTCAACCCCATTGGTAGTTGATTGAATCGAGCCGACAAGGGTTTGGTCGTGACAATTAATGAGCCTTGGGTAAAGTTATAAGGAATCTTGTAGTATGAGAGACTCTTGATTCCGGTATACTCGAGTAATACCACAGTGCAAGTGTTTGGAGTGCGGGCCCGGTAGGGGGATGTTTGGTGGAAGGAATGGGAGAGAAGAGGAGTCTACAGTTGGTTACTTTTCAAACATTGACGGAGAGTCAATGAGACCGATCAAGAATTCAAACGAGGAAAAGGGCTCTTGAGAGCCACCCGTATCCTTTTATCCTCATTATTAATGTGTGGCTTTATTTATTTTGGTAAATTGGACTGTTAAGCTTGATGTATCCATGAACTTGGTTGCTTGAGTTGTATTCTCACTGGGCAATTAGCTCACCCCGTTCCTTTTGTTTTCCTTACAGGAATATGACTCTTTTGGAATGAATTTTGATAAATGGTTGCCAAATGAACTAGATGAATGACTCTTTTGTATTGTATATAAAATGGGACCCTAAATGTATCATTAGGGCCGTTTTCACTTTTGTTTTGGCAAACCATATATGTAGTGACTTTTGTATCACTTTTACATGTCATTTTGGTTTGTAAAGGCTAAATGTTATGGGGTATATGTAATTCGATGTTTGGTTGGGTTCGGACGAGTCGGTTACTATTCATGGCCGACTCCGGGTTTCATTTTCTTTTATTTTGGGTTATTTTGCCCTTTTGCCTTATTTGCGCGCGTTATAAGTTTCGGAACGTGAAAGATCGCTCTATACTGCACCGTTAGTCCTGGCGAGAGCTGGGCAGGCAGTCCGCTAACCTCTTTGGTTCGCCTTAGGGGAAAGTGGGGCTGTTACAGGAAACAAGGAAGCAAAAAAACAAACCTAATGGTGCTGTCTTGAGCTATGGCAAAAGCACTTCCATGAATGATAAATAGACTTGATATTGACCAATTTCATCAAGGTGTTAAGAGTGTTTGTTCTATTAAAAAACTAAAGGGATAATTTCAGAAACCTCCCTTGAGGTTTTTAACAATTTCACTTAGTTCCCTTGAGATTTGAAAAATTACATATACCTCCCCCAAGTTTACCCTTTCCGTAACAAAAACTATTTAATGGTCAAAATTTTGAATGAATAATCCAAAATGCCCTCATGAAATTGTGAAGTTCATTTTACCTTCTTACAAAATTGTTGAAAAACTATGGAACATGCACAAAATTTCAAACTCATTTTCAACCCTCATCTCTACTATCTTAACCCTTTTCATATTACCACATTTCAAATTAGTACTATTATCACCATGACCATTACCACTATCAATCCCTAAATTCTAAAGCCTCAATTGAAATTTAAAAAATTGTATTGTTAAACTCAAAAAATTTTAGGGATACTTTCAGAAACCTCCCCTGAGATTTCTAACAATTTCATTAAGTTCCCCTAAGATTTGAAAAATTACACTTACCCCCCTTAATTTGATAGTTTTAGTAACAATATCTTAAAATAATATTGACTTAGACAATTTTTTAAATGAATACCCAAAAATGCCATTGTGGAATGAGTTTTAATTTATTTTCCTATACAATTATAAGATTATTTAGTATAATTATAAGGAAAAGGTTCCAAATTTTTCATGTTCACAAATTTTTCATGTCCATATCTACTATTTGATAAACAACAATAATAATAATTTTATTACTATGATATGATATTTTTTATGGTATTTTATTATGGATTTAGATTTATAAGATAGAAAAGAAAATATTGAAATAATTCATTTAGAGTTTATCAATTTTTGGAGTAGTGGGATTATCATAATTTAGTAGTATTTTTGGGCCATTTCTTTTTCATTTATTGTTGATTTTAATACCAATAAATAGAAAACAAATATCAGCAAAAATATTGGATTACATATAAAATTAACTTGTCAAAAAAATCACTGGTTCAACATTGTTATAATAGAAACTTAGAGACAATAGTGGTAGTTCTACAGTTTTATTGGTGAAAATTTTAAAAAGGAATAAGAAAGAAAAAGAATGAAAAAATAATTTTAAAACTCATTCTAAGTATAAGCAAACCAAATAAGAGAATTTCATTAAAACATTTAAGGGTAAAATTGTCATTTTAAATGACAAGGGAGGTATGTATAATTTTTTAAACCTCAGGGGAGCTCAGTGAAATTGTCAGAAACCTCAGGGGAGGTTATTAGTCAAATCATCTATTGCCAAGGTACAATTAAAAAAAACATGTGTCAACCATTAGTGGCTAATCTCCAAGAAATATCTCTCCGGTTAGTTTTCAAACAAAAGACTCTTCCAATTTATGGTTAACCAATTTAAGGATATAAAATATTCAATTCGCATTCAACAGCAGACGGTTTGACTATTAAGTAAAATCTCAACATTAAGTCCCATGAATCAGCAAGCTAACAATTTATTCGCATTCTTCCACATTTTTCAATACTAGCACATCCCCTTTTTTTTTTTTTTAAAAAAAAATCCCTGCACTCAAGTTTTTTTTTAGGAAAAAAAGCTTAGTCCTTAGCCATTCAATCCTTTTGATACGAATTCCGACATTTGTCAAATGAAGGAGTCCGGTTACTCAACTTTTATCGCTAAAGGACCACATATTCATAGTTATCGTCATTTTTTCATGCAAAAGTCGACACTTGTGATGAATACTCCTGGTTATTAGGCAACGATACTAGCAGAGTATAGCCAAATACTATCCATAGATAAGTACAAAATACAATTAAAAATCACAAACCCACTTCATTTCCCAAACATAGAGAACTAAGATTAATAGTTGAACCAATTTACACACAAAATGCCAGACAAACATTTACAATGCCTAGAAAAATCAATCAAAAATTATAAAAAGCCACAAAATCTTAAATATTCATTAGAGAGACACCCTTAGATCTTATCCATGTCATATTTAACACCTTAGAGTGTAAAATCTTAACAATAGAAAAAATTGAAACATCTAACCATCGTTTATCAGGGACAACCACAAATATGCACAAAGATAGGCAAAAATTGGATAAAATTCGAAAAAAATTGAACAAAAAATTTCAACAAAAATGCCTACATTTGCATTTTTCCAACATACTTCTTCCCCACACCTAAATCTTACATTATCCCCAATGTAAGCAATAAAGAATCAAAAGAGAAGGAAAAAGGGACAACGAAACTTCCCTGGTCAACTAGGGGGCATGGATGACTACATGTTAGGAGCAAAAGGTGGGTTGAATTCTACATGCGGCGGAGAAGAGTAAAGAAAGAAAGAAAGAAAAAGAAAGGAAAGAAAGTAGGGAGAAAGAAAGAAAAAGGAAAAGAGAAGAAAGAGAGAAAAAGAAAGAGTGAAAAAGAAAAGGAAAAGGAAAAATCTTTTTTTTTTTATCCTTCTAACTGAAACAAGACGCAGGCAAGTCAAAAAGTGGAAGAATCTTCTGATCATGACTTTGGAAAATTTCTTCCTAGCACGTGACCAAAAGGCGCGGGCACGTCATAAAGACTGGGAGTTTTCTGACCTTGCATTGTGAAACTTTTTTTCAAGTGCGTGACCAGAAAGCGTGGGCACGTCAAAAAGTAGAAGAGTCTTTTGATGGTGACTTTAGAGAATTTCTTCCTAGCATGTGACCAGGAGGCGTGGGCACGTCATGTTGACCCCTTGACTCTTCAAATTCTGTCTTCGTAAAAATGATGGACTCTTATGTTAAGTGCGAACGCGCCTTTGTTTAACTACAAAATACAGACATTAAATGGGCAAAACGAGACACAAATATAAAAAATGAAGAAAATTAAATTGAAATTAACATTAGACAGAGTTGGATTGCCTTCCAATGAGCACTTTTCTTTAATGTCTTTGACTAGACATGGAGCATCATTTCTCAATCCGGTTGTAATTTGAGTTTTTTTGCAATTTGTGGCATATTTTCAGGATCCAGATCACCATTACGGGCAACCATCTTCTTTAACTTTTTGCCTATTTTTCCATCAAATGTTAATTTCAACTCCTGATATTTGTTCGCAACAACTTTCAACTTACCCCTGTAATTAAATTCAGAAAATTTTCATACAAAGGGATAAATAGCATGAATGGCAAACACAAAATGAGAGTTAACAGGATGTATCATTGTATCAAAAATATTAAAGTGGACTACTTCTCCATCAAATTCTATTGTAAGAGTACCCTCACTAACATCAATCTTAGTTTGGGTAGTACTCAAGAAGGTTCTTCCTAATATAATGGGTGATAGATTTGGAGCACTTCTATCATTCGTATAAAGCACATAAAAATCAACAGAAAAAATTAATTCATCTACTTGCACTAAAACATCCTCAATTACCCCATCTAGATAAGCAAATATATGATCAGTCAATTGAATTATTACCCCTATTTCTTTTAAAGGTCCTAAATTTAAGGAATTATAAATTGATTTAGGCATCACGTTAATAGAAGCCCCTAAATCTAGCATGACATTTTTAATTTTAGAATGTCTGATCTTATAGGGGATAATAAACATATCTGGATCCCCACATTTAGGTGGTAGTTTTCTTTGTAAAATCATTGAGGCGTTCTCACCTACCACAATCTGCTTATCCCCTCTCAATTTTTTCTTTTTGACACACAAGTTCTTCAAGAATTTAGCATATTTTGGCACTTGCTTGATCGTGTCCAACAAAGGAATATTGATTGCTACCTTTCGAAACGCCTCTAGGATCTCTTTCTCTTTGTCTTGCTTTTCGACTTCTCCAACCTGTTAGGAAAAGACGGTAGATTAGATCTAATTTTAGTTATAGAATCAGGAATTACCTCTGGGTTCGTGCTTCTTGTTCCTTCCTCCTCAAGTTCTTTTTCGATCCAGTCTTTATTCTTATCTTTTGGAGTCACGAGTTTGGGTCCCTCAACTTCCTTTCCGCTTCTTAAGGTCATGGCGCTTAGATTCTTTGGGTCCACTTCGGGTTGAGATGGCAATTTTCCTTAAGTTTGGGATTCCAGATGATTGATTGATATTGCCATCTAACTTATTTGATTCCTTATATCTTGCATCTAATTAATTTGATTTCGTATATCTTGCATATCAGACTCCGTCTTCTGTTGAAACTGCATAGTGTTAGCAGTTATGCTTTCATCACGTCTTCTAACGATGGACTCGAATTGGAAGGAGGAGCTTGTGGCTGAGATTGGTATTGATGTTGGTATCCCTGTTGTCTATTTGGTATGAAGTTCTGCTGTTTGTTTCCTCCATAGTTGAGGTTCGGATGATCCCTCAAACCTGGGTTATAGGTACTAGAGTATGGATCAGACTGCTCTCTTGGCATGAGCATGTGACTACCCATATTTACCTGTTCAACTCCTTCATCTTGTAACATTGGACACTTATCTGTGGGATGACTCGTGTCTTTACAAATATCACATGCTTTGGCCTGCTACAAATTCCCTACAGCCAACTATCGAATAACCGAAGTTAATTCATATAATTGTTGTTAAATTGATAAGACATTTACCTCATTTACTTGACAAGTATGGACATCCTTTCTTGTGCCAAATTGTTGACAAATTTTTGCCATCCTTTCTATCAATTCTCAAACTTCTTGAGGAATCTTATTCACCAAGGGATCTCTACTAGCAGCATCTATAAGGCTCCTATCTCTAAAGAGTAAACCCTCGTAGAAGTACTGAATCAGCAATGGTTCACTTATCTGGTACTGAGGGCATCTAGTACACAGTTTCTTGAATCTTTCCCAGTAGTCATAGAGAGACTCCTCAAGATGCTATGTAATGACACATATCTCTTTCCTCAAACTGGCAGCTCTAGATGCAGAAAAATATTTTTCCAAAAATTTCTTCTTTAGTTGCGCCCAAGTTGTGATACTACCTGTTGGCAGATAGTATAACCAATCTTTAGCCGAATCCTTAAGAGAAAAGAAAAATGCTCTCATTTTTATCTGTTCTTCAGTAATCCCAGGGGGTTTCTGTGAGGACCCGAAAATTTTCTTATTTATCGAATATTACAAGTTTACTTAAATATTTATTTACTCATTTTCTCCAAATTATTTATTTCGACCATTTACAGATCCATTTATATGGAACAACGCCTCTTTTATATTTTAAAGCATTTTGTTGGAAAATTTAATTTTCAAAAATTCGTTTAGTTCGGAATAACGAGTACACATTTTTTGAGGCTATACTTGAATCGGGAGTGTATTAATATTGGAGAATTAAGAATGATCAATAGTAGATAAAGAAAAGTTAATTGAGGAATTAAAGGTGAATGAGTTCTAAGTAAGTGTATACCGCTTGCGCGTCGATAATTTTCCGAAAGACGCGCTGATACAAATTTATTGGAGATTTGAGGAAGTAATACAAGACTCATGTGAAGACTCACAAAATTCATCTATTTTAAACTCCTAATTCAAGCTCATTTAATTTTTTATTTGGTCAATTGCCCTGAATATTATTTTCTAACCTTTTTAGACCTAATTATATGGATTTATAGCTTAGTTATATTTTTAAAGTGACTTGTTTCAAAATTTAATTTTTGGAAGCTCGTTAAGTGAAAATAGTGAATACGCGATTGGAGTCAATAATCGATTCGAGAATACAATAAACTTGGAAAATTAGAGGCTTGCACAATGGTCTTAAAATAGGTGTTTTGGATGCCTAAGTATTCAAGTGATAGCTAGTGGTACTATCGTTATAAGAATTTCTTAGAGATTTCGCGTTATCGCGCTTAAATTGGAAATACGCGTTTTCACACGCGCGATTTAATTGAGAGACTTTAGACCCTTATTTTGGGACAATTAAGATTGAATAATATTAATATGAATAGAAGTGCATTAGAGGTTTAGTGCACTAGTGAAATAAACTCGAGAGGAATCGAGCACAAAACGCGCGTGTACGCGCACTATTCCTAGTTGACTTTTGAAACAACTTTTGGCCAAATTCTAAAGCTTCTCACGGAAGCTTACCATCAGCATTAGCTCTTCATTTCCTGCTCCAAGACAGCCGGCCACCATCCCAAAGAAGAACAACTCAAGTTCTTCAAATTTTCTTCACCTAAACTTGCTCCAAATCTTCACCATTTCACCTCAAATTTCAACCACACTTAGCTAATCACTTGGAGACCACATTAAGCTACAAAAGGGGGCTGCTTTCCACAGTTTTCTTGAGCTAAGATAGGGCCAAAATTCTGCCCTTGTTCACCAACACAAGTAAGTGACGATCAACCCTCAAATTCTTGGCCTATGGAAATTGATTTACACTTATGAGCTTAGATAATCATGTGGATGGCTTGTTATTGTTGGAAAATTTTGAATGTGGGCTCTATGAACTCCCACTCTTGGATTGATGGCTGATGTGATGCTTGATGATGGATTTAATGTTGGTTTAGTGCTCAAATTGGTAGATTAATAGTGCATAGCCAGTATAAACTTCAAGGAGTGCATGGATGTAAAGTTTCCAATTCTGCCCCTGTTATGATCGTGCCTCTTTTTGCAAAATTTTGAGGTTTTAATGGCTTGTATATGATGTTTATATGTTATATAGATGGTGTACAAATTTTCATCGAAAAATATTGAGGTTTGGTTGGTCAAATCGATTAATCTCGCAAAGCTAGCAAACCTGGAAAAATTTCCCCGTAATGCTCAGACAGCCTTCTTGTTTTGTCCATAACTCTGTGCTCCGATGTCAAAATCAAGTGCTGTCAGTGGCATTTGAAACTAGACATTCCCAGCTTTCCAAAGGTATAAAATGTACCCCCTAATTCCACCCGAGTATCCCGTACCAACCATTTAAAGATAACTGTCCTGTTTCTCTGTTTTCCTGGAACGAAGTTCAGAAGCTGCAACTTGAGGCTCGAATTTGAGCTAGTTGTGTGCTGAATTTCAAAATTATTTCTTCTGTGAAATTATAGTATTATGAATTTATTTTCCAACGCCACCAACCATGCTCAATTCCGAGTTGAATTGAGTGATATGTGATCAAAATACGGAACCTGCCCTGTTCTTGAAAACCCTAAATTTTGGGCAGAATTGATGCTAGACTTGGTGTGGACTTGCCAATTGAATTTCTTGGAGTTAAAACACTTACCAAACGTACCATGAATGTTCCTTAGGCTTTGCCTACACAAATGAACCATGTTTGAAGGATTTTCCTTGGCCAAATGTTTGGAAATGGAAAATAAAAAGCTCAAGGCAGTTTTGCCTTAGGATTTATCGAAACTTTGGTGGTTTGGTTGACTACCTTTCCGAAGGTATTTTTTCATGAAATTTGATAGAGGGATACCCTTCATATAGGAGTATTATATTGCTGAATTTGGTACCAATCCGAGTCCATTTCGCTGCTCGAATAAATTACCAAAGTTCATGACTTGAGTTTGGAAAACCCTTGTTTCATAAGGGAATTTTGGTAACTTTGAGTTGCCATATCTTAGTGCTCAAAACTCCGTTTCTCGTTCCGCTTATTTTTTTTATAAACTTGGATTGAAACTCTAACAGATTTCCTAATTTCAAAGGTTAGTTCCAATCAAGTGAATTTTGCCAAATTTTCAAAGTTGGCCAAAAACCAATTTAAATCTGCCTTATGAACCAAAACAGCCACTTCGAGCTCATTTTTGAATGTTTTCCATTTGGAATCTTAGAAAAGTGTATTCTATGAACTCTTAGTACCTTGGAAGAGGTTTCCAACGGTACCAAGTTTTCCAATTTTTGACTTGTAAAGCGTGAGATACAATTTTTCTAATGTATCGTATCAAAACTGAAATTTTTTGAATTCCAAGGAAATGGAGTTTGTCAAGTACTCCTTATTCTTTCGATATTACTTGAACGTTTTATACTTGATTTCCAAGATGAAAACTAAATTTCTCTTGTACTTTGAAACCCCACTTGAGAGCCTCGATTTAGGATAATTTAGGCTCATTTCACGAGACTTTCCAAGGTTGTACTATGGTACGATCTTCTTTAATAATAGGGTGTGTAAATGATAGTCTATTATTATTTGCTCAGGCGCACACGAGAACCTTCAAGAGAATCCCACAGTGAACGCCTAAAGCTCCGAGGGACATTTCTTCCTCATTACTTATATTGATGAGTGTCAAGTGTATGAATACTTGATACAAATTTAATTGTTATGATTGTTTGGAGATTTTGAAAATAGAGACGAGTGTGTACTTTACCACACTCGTTCTTATTTGAAATAAATGACTCATGATTCAAATGTACTAAATGAATTATGAATGACTTAATTGAATGAAATGAGATGATTGAATGATTGAATGAAATGAAATAGTATGCTATGGCTGCATACGTCGTTGTAGTGAATCTCCTCGACTCTCAAATGTAAATGGGGGATGCCCAAACTCATAGGCCGACCTTGGATTCGAGCCGGCATGGGTTTGGTCGGGAACCTTGGTGAGCCATGAGATAATGAAGCTCGACCTAATGAGAGGTCTTGCTTGGCATACTCGTGGAGTATCGCCTTATAAATGTTTTGCGGGCTCGGGAGGAGCACGGTGGACGGAGGGAAGTAAGTGGCGATCTACGGAATGGAAATACCGACCCGGTTGACGGAGTGTCATCGCGGGAAGGTATACGAATGACATCGACAGAGCAAGTGGAACTTAGCTCCTGAGAGATACTATATCCTTGAATTGTTTCTGTTTACTTTTCCCGCTCGAATTGTTATTTATTGCAATATTATTACTCTATTTGTCAAATTGGGATTGTTACTTGAACAATGTGCTTGCATGTGTGTTCTTGGCCTCACGAGCGTTTTGCTCACCCTATAGATTTGTTTTCCTTAACAGGAGTGGACATGGGTTGAGGCATGGAAGAACCCTTTTGTGATATTTTGTAATAGGGCCCCAGTGTTAGTGTTGTATTAAGCTTGAATGGGAAATTGCATGAGTCCTAGCGAGAGTTGGGCAGGCGTTCCGCGGATACCCTTTGGTTCGCCTTAGAGAGAAGTGGGGGCGTCACAGTTTCATACTGGCGCATACAACATCAAATTCTTGCAAGTGCTTGTGGGCTCCTTATCTGGAAGACCATGAAAAGAAGTTAAAAGGTAAATTAGACCATATTTTAATTCAAAAGGGGTATTATCAGCTAAAGCAGGAAAAATAATGCAAAGTGGTTGTTGGTGTAAATCTGGAGCAGCCAACTCCCTCAAAGTTTGAGCATTAGCTATGGCGACGTCTTCTTGATCAGAATCACTCAATGTGGCACTAAAAGAATCCCCCAATTCGAGTTCTAAATGGAGCATCAGAGATGCAGCAATTGATTGCTTCTCTCTATGTTGTCTGATCTCCTTCCTTGTTCTACGTGCAGTCTTCTTTATTTCAGAATCAAAAATTAATTCGCTTGTATGAGAAGAGCAAGGCATAAACCAGAAAAAAATACTAGAAAATTTAGAATGAAATGAACTTAAAAAGAAATAAATTAACTAATGCCAATCCCCAGCAACAGCTCCAAAAATTGACAGGTGTTGAGCCTGTGCAATAATAAATACCTACGCGAGAAAAATATAATTTTTCTATATAGGATGAGTAGGGTCGAATCCACAGGGATTGGAAAAATTTTATTTCTTTTAGAGTTCAAGGTTTTGGGGGAATTTTTGAAAAATATAAAAATAACTACTTAACAAACTAATAAAACAACTAACAGGAATAAACAGAAATTAAATCAATAATAAATACGACTCTAGCCAAAGGTACAACTTTTCAGATACGGACCACTCAACTGATCATTGATGCAAAGATAATTTAATTACTCACTAATAGATTAGTTATAGCCATCAATAAGTTCTGACGGCCAACTTTTGTTTATTTTGTCGATTGTCAAGGTACGATCGTTAACTATTTCCCTAACCAAGAAACAACCCTAGGTACAATCATAGGATTTAATTTTTCGATTGCATAAAGAATTAGAAAATTCCAAACCTAGCCAACAAATATGCTACGAGAATTTGTTTAAATTAGATAATACATTTCCCTAACATGGGACCAATCATACTAGTTGCCACTAGTATTAATCAATCAAACAATTACGGATTCAATCAATTAATTTGGCAATAGATTATTAAGTTAATTCAAATATCGGGCTCTTGACATTCAAATAAAAAACAATCATAATAAATTAAATCAGAAAATGTACGAATACTAATGAATAAAAGAAATAAGTAAAATAATTCGATCTCACAGATGTTTAAGACTGCATCTTTAAGTTGACCTTCGACTAGAAAAGGAAATTAGTTCTTCATTGTTGAGAAAATTCCTAACGTGATGTTCTGGAAAAGAGCCAAAGACGTGTGGCTCCTAAGAAGAGATATCCAATGACTCCTAGTTTCGTACGGCCAACCAAGAAAAGATAAGAAAACCTAATGACTAATTGACTAGTCTCTCTGGCCGAAAAGAAAGGAATTACCCTATTGACTAGTCTCTTATTACTACTAAATTATTACTACTATTTCAAATCGAATTGTCCAACAAATTCTAACCTATCCAAAAAGGAAAAACCAACAACAGTCTTCTGGTAAAACATTGTGACCCCACTCTTGAGACTTCACTTCGCAACTAGATATCACACTTCAACTCGCTAGCTCTCAGACATGTTGAGTTTTGAATTTGACAAGACCACGCTGATTAGCATAAAAATTCAATGAAAATCACGTCTTTAATCCCTTTTTGCTCCAAATCCCTACAACCAATGATAATTGACAAAAATAAGTAGAATCCACTAATTAACAAAATATTTGGTAAAATAAAATAGAAAAATAATCATAAAATTAATGACAAAATTACAACCTATCAAGAACAAATTCTGGTATGAAGATTGGCATCCAGTTGGCCGTATGTGTTTGAAATTTTGTGAAACTTTGGTAAATATTTTGGCTGTATTAAGGATGATTCTGTTGCTAAGTGTATTTCTAATAGTAATTGGAACTTTGGATATGGCTGGTGGGTAGAAAAGTCATTAGGGAAGTGAGAATGCTCATGCAGGAGACCCCTAATATTTTTGTACGTTGATCAGGAAGATAGTGTTTACTAGATAGGCAATGCCTTTGGAACCTTTTTTGTCCAATCTGCAATATATGCAACGAGGGTGGCATAATCGAAAGTACACTGCCATGGTCTAGTTTAGGGTTACAAACAAGTCGAGTCGAGTCAAACTTTGGCTTAATCGAATCAAGTCTTGATTTAATTTTACCAAATTCAAGGTCAAACTGAACGAACTCTCACTGTAAAACTTGACCTCAAGTTCGATCACAAATTCGAGCTGAGTCGAGTTCGAACTCGAGTTTAAAAAATAAAGAATTTTTATTTTATTTTTAAAAAAAATAAATAAAATAGTAACTTTTCTTAACAAATAATAAAATATTAGAGACATATATGTAATTTTACTATTAAAATTATATATATAATCGAGTCGGCTCGTGAGCTAATGAGTTGAGTATCTTTGAATTCAAGTTTGACTCAAGCTGCTTGCGATCGATTCGTGAGTAGTTTGACTAGTATGGAGCCCTAGTCTAGTCTAGGGTACAAAGCATATTCTTGAATATTCTTTTATACTTTGATTACTTTGTTAAAAAAGGTTAATTACTGTTGATAGACTGAAGAAGTGGGGAGTTCCATCTGAGTATAGCCTTTGTGTGCTTTGCCATACGGTTGACGAAAACATAGAATATTTGTTGAATAATATGATGGGCTTTCATTTTAAATTCTTTGTTGACAAAAGAACTTATGAGGTGGGGATTTTCCCATGTTTAGTAATTAGGCATTACTGTTGAATAATGGGATACTTATGAAACTGAAATGGGTTAGGTCCAAAATATCAGTGTCAATGGAATTTTATTTCTTTTTTTTTATTTTAGAAATTTAGAGTCATCTAATCTTCATATATACACGGTTTCCTCAATTTGCACTTTTTACTTTGAATTCGTCCCAAGCTCTTAGTCGAAACTTCTTGTACTTTTGTTCTCAAACCTGACTCTCAAGTGCTACTATTAGGAGAAATGCTTTTAGTTCCTTTTTTTTTCTTTTTTAATTTCTCTCTTTTTTGAATTTCACTTCCAAATTCTTTTTCTTTTCAAGCAGGGTTGACTAGGAATATTTTTTGACTCTTAAGGCGTAGGTGCAGAAACATTGGCCATGATAGGATGGAAATCAAGAAAACTGCAGCAGATATAAGCATTAATCGGGTTGGCAGGTTTATAGTCACGGCCATCATGAATGCCAAGGCGCCTAAGAAAATCCCAACATGCTCCAGTACAAGGCTGCAACTTAGTACCGAAGCCTGATATAGACACTAAAAACCAGCAAAGAAACAAATGACTATTAGTGGTTGTTTATATTATTTGTTTTTGGTGAAAATCATCACATATGAAATCTAGAATCTTTATAGTGATTATTAAGAAATAAATTAACAACAAAATTGCGGAAGCGTACCTGGATTCATGTTAACTAATTAGTACTTGAATCTTTGGAGATTTTGGGGGTGGTCTTCCAGGTCAATATATATTCGCTAATCCCTTGAAAGAGTCTTTTGTTTCTTTTTTATATCTTTCCTAACAATGAAATATCAAGAAAAGGTTATTTTATGGTACTAAAAATACGACAATAAGAATACGTATGATTTGGGAACCATAACCCTATTTATAGATAACTTTTCTATTATCTTTTGGATTCCCATCTCAACCCATCATAGAAATAGGAATTACTCTTAAATTTCTACACATTAAAAATTCACATCCTGTTAGATATATTGAAATCCAAAATATAATTGATCATTTCAATTAGATTTAACTTTATTTGATAGTTTGCAACACATAATTATTCACATATAAGTTCAATGTTAGATTAATCATCCAATAATCTCCCAATTGAACTATATGTGTAACTTTATAATTATATTTTGCAATCAATCGTATGAGTTCAACTTTACTGTTATTATCAAAATATATCTACAACCAATTCAGTCCATCAATTACACCAACATAGGATCAAAGCGGCTTTTGTTACAACTTTGTAACTCGACCTAGCAATGGTTACATATGCTGATACAATGGAATGATATGAATCATAATGTAGATATGTAGTATGAAAATTTTATGCTATGTGATCATAACATGCCTATTTACAATTGATCCACTTTAAATCTTGCGAGATCAAACTATACCAAAATCAGAGTGTAAATAAATTCAAACTTTATTTATGTATAAAATATCTTTAAAATATTAATAATTGAAAAATATCGTAAAAGCATTTAAAATAACAAATTCTCCCTAAAACTGAACATCACTTAATAACATGACACCTATGTGAGCAGTATGTTATGAAATATTTAAGGTGGTAATCCCTTAGTAAGTGGATCCGCAACCATGGAATTTGTCTCAACATGCTCTATCGACAATTGTTTACTTTGTATTCTTTATTTAACAGTCAGGAACTTGATATCTATATATTAAATTTTGTCGAACTACTGTTGTTATTGGAATATAGGACTGCTGACTTATTATCACAAAATAATTTGAGTGGTCTTTCGATACTATCCATTATACGTAATTTTGTGATAAAATTTCACAACCAAATTTCCTGATTGGACATCTCATAGCAAGTTATGAATTCTGTAGTTGTAGTAGAATAGACTATAAAAGACTGTTTAATACTCTTCCAAGATATAACACCCCCAATTAGCAAGTAGATATAGTTTGATGTTGATTTCATACTGTCGCGCCCCATTTTTCTCAAAAAATGGAAAAAGAAGTTATTTGAAGTCATAATGCGTAGTGTGCATGAAATGTGTGAAGTGTGTGAATGTGAGAAATAAAGGGAAAGGCC
Source organism: Coffea arabica (assembly GCF_036785885.1). Taxonomy (NCBI): domain Eukaryota; kingdom Viridiplantae; phylum Streptophyta; class Magnoliopsida; order Gentianales; family Rubiaceae; genus Coffea; species Coffea arabica. The sequence continues at coordinate 49,562,911 of NC_092321.1, forward strand.
ATAGGACTTTTAAATGCGACAGTTTGGCCAAAATGATAATCTAAAAAGGTTTTTAAACAGAAAAATAGGAGTCGCCACTTAGTATCGAACATCACTTAATAACATGACACCTATGTGAGCAGTATGTTATGAAATATTTAAGGTGGTAATCCCTTAGTAAGTGGATCCGCAACCATGGAATTTGTCTCAACATGCTCTATCAACAATTGTTTACTTTGTATTCTTTATTTAACAGTCAGGAACTTGATATCTATATATTAAATTTTGTCGAACTACTGTTGTTATTGGAATATAGGACTGCTGACTTATTATCACAAAATAATTTGAGTGGTCTTTCGATACTATCCATTATACGTAATTATGTGATAAAATTTCACAACCAAATTTCCTGATTGGACATCTCATAGCAAGTTATGAATTCTGTAGTTGTAGTAGAATAGACTATAAAAGACTGTTTAATACTCTTCCAAGATATAACACCCCCAATTAGCAAGTAGATATAGTTTGATGTTGATTTCATACTGTCGCGCCCCATTTTTCTCAAAAAATGGAAAAAGAAGTTATTTGAAGTCATAATGCGTAGTGTGCATGAAATGTGTGAAGTGTGTGAATGTGAGAAATAAAGGGAAAGGCCATAGGACTTTTAAATGCGACAGTTTGGCCAAAATGATAATCTAAAAAGGTTTTTAAACAGAAAAATAGGAGTCGCCACTTAGTATCGAGTTGGGGTGTACCAAGTCACCCAAAAAGTAGCTTTTGAAAAAAAATGAAGTAAAAACCTTTTTAGATGACTCCTAGTCTACGAAAATCAAAGAGACGAGTTCGGGGGTCACAGTTGATGAAAGGGAAGGCAAAGACGAAGTCTAAGGCACCCTTTTACCCTAGCCTAAACTAGTTGCGTGGTTTAGTGACAATTTTCCTAATTTTTATCCAAAAGATGTATTGCATTTTGGATGTGTCTAATATGAATGCAAACCTAAATCTAACGAGTGGTTCGAAAGGGACAAAATGTCTCTTTTGAGACTCGATTGGTCCTAAGCACATGAATTGTGATAGCCAATGGTGAACCCTCAAAGAGGTCATGAATAAATGCAAATGAATGCTTGAGTAATAAGGAGGAAAAATGAGTGTGTGAGAAAAATGTCTTTGAGTGTAAAAACGAGTGCCAGGTGCAAGTGTGCAAAGTGCAAGTGCGCAAATGGGTGTGTAAAGTGCAAGGGTGCAAATGAGTATATAAAAGTGCACGTGTACAAATGTGAGAGAGTGTAAAGTGATAGTGTGAAGAGTGAGAATGTATAAAGTGATAGTGTGTGAAGTGAAAATGTGAAAAGTGGTAGTGTGTGAAGTGAAAAGTAAAAAGTGGTAGCGTGTGAAGTAAAAAGTGAAAAGTGGTAGTGTGAAAAGTGAAAATGTGTAATGTGCCTTGGACATGCATGAGCCCTAGAGGAATGCAAGCAAGACGGGTACGGGGAGACCCTAAATCGTGACTTTTAATTTGCCTTTTGGTTAGAAAGAAAACGAGCGTGCTAAGGCTATGTGTAGCCAAACTCGTCCGTTTCCCTTACCAGAAAGGTGACTCCCTAACCTAATCAAGCAGATGGCCCTAATAACTAGAATGAAATGCAAAGTTCTAAAGCTCATGTTTCAAATGCAGGAAAAGGGTAGAGGTTCATGCAAAAATGTAAAATGCTAAAAGAAAGAAAATGAATGAAATGTAGTGAAGGCATGCAAATATGTACTAGCGAGGGGCGGCCCTATTGGGTCTAGCATTGGACTAACCCTTTACTAACGCTCTCTCACAAGCATTGGACTTGTGAGCTCGAGGGGAAGACCATGACTAGCATTGGACTAGCCACGATAACGTGCATTCCATCCACATAACCAGATATAATGATAAAAGCAAATAGACATGCAAGACACATATTTTCACATAGCACGTAGCACATAAGCATGTTTATCTAGATACAGAAACCTAGGGAAAGCAATTAAATACATAGGCATAAACATGCAAATCACACAAGGCAAACAAGCCCTAATTATTACATTGAGGGGGGTCTACTACAATCTAACAGGGGAAATGAAATAAATAATTAAAATAAATACCTAACTATTACAAATTTGGCATTCAAGTGCCTTTCAAATGATCAAAATTGAAGTAAAATAAATATACAAAACTAAAGCCGATAAATAAGTAAATAAAATAATAAATATAAAACACTTTCAATAGGCATGCAATTAAACACATAAAGTCACATAGGGCACGTAGGGTCAAATAAAGTAAGAAATAAGGGATAGGGTGTACCTCTCTTGAGTTGGGGCCCTAATGGAGTGAAATTACTTATTTACCCTCCAAAATAAAAGAAAAGGTCAAGGCATCACAAATAACCACATAAATATGAAATTGAATCATTAAAAGCCTTTGAATAACTAAACAGTCCATGTTCACAAAATTAGGATCCAATTGAAAGGAAAAAGAAAGTTCAAGCGGGTCAATTTGATTGGTTTTTCCAATTACTCAAGCCAAATTAGCATTACGGAAGACTTGAGAGGTTGAAGTGTAATTTTTCCTTTGGTTTTTCATGCATGCATACGAATGAAGCTTTCTTCCTTATTAGACAATGCTTCTGCAATTCGGCACTTCATAAAACGCAGCTTTTAGACGCAATCAAATCCAAACAAAACTACCACACGATCCTCTCAATTTGCAACATGAAACTTGTAGATTTAAACACCAAAAGTCGGACAAAAAGGCATGCAAATCTGGACAGTTCAAGCAACTTCATGCAAACAAAAACTTCAGGCAAACCGAAGCTCTCTTTGTTTTCTGCAATATTTCTTAGCCAACATCGTTTCTGTAACTTGCGGCATTCATGATCAACCGAATACCTCACCAACAAACATCCACAACCACAAGACACCACTCCCAATCATCAACCAATTCGAATATCACACTTTTATTTTATGACTAAAGCAGAAAATCTGGATTAGTGACTGCCTGGGATACAAGAAATATCAGCAAAAGAAAGAAACAACGCGCTGCAATTTTACAGCTACGATTAGCTACACTTGGGGTGTTCATCAGATGTAAAACACGGCCAGCTTCTCAACCAAACAGCAAAGCTATGATCTCAAACATCAAAACCAGAAATTCGACATTCAAGCAAGTGAGTCTTTCGCAACAATTCTTCTACAACTTTCCTAGATTGGTTCTACCCAAATACAAACCGAAAGGACATGAAATCCAAGCCAAATTGTGCAGCTGATGCTTTTTACTTCAAAAAACAACTCCCAAGATACACAAGACAGAAAAAAAAGAACAATGGCAAGATAATCATCAAGGAACAAACATGTTAAAGCTGTGGAACAAGCCCAGCAAACCAGCGACAAAAGATTTGACAGTTCATGCATCCTTTTAGCGGCTTATGGAACCAGCATAGACAACATGAGGTGAGCAAAAATGAAAGCAAAACAGCAACTTTTCTTCATACACTGGGTTTTTGGTGCAAGTGCGCAAGTTCTTTGCTAAGCATAACTAAAATTTCAAGCGAACATCAGACTCTAGTCTTAAGCAACAAAATCTCATAGATTCAATTAGTAACGCACACAAATCTTTGGCAAAAAACTTCCGCAATCTTCTGGGTTTGTCAAACATAGCAAAGATTGACACAACATTGCATCATAAAAAGAAAATAGTCAGACTTGAACAAATCTAGTTAACATCTTTTCCAAACTCTTAGCCAGATTACCTCCACATTAACAAGCTCTTCTAACATCAGCAAGTTCCAAGAACCAGGAGAACAATGAATGAATGGAAACGAAACACGGTAAGCTTGTCCACTAGTTAGGTTATTCATACGTTTTGCCCCCCTCCCCTCTTTTTACAACAAACAAATAGTGAACTTGTCAAACCACAGCCATGATCATTCAACAAACGCAGCCTGCTAAGCCGATAGCAATCATGTTAACAAGTAAGGAACCCATGTTCCAGTTAAGAAGAAACAAACGAGAGAAGGGTCTAGGACTACCTCTTTTGCTATCTTTGAAGTCGAATCACCACGAAGATTCACAGATGAACAAACTTCGCCGGATCACCAAAAACGAATTGCCGACTCTGATGGAGAATTACGAAGGTGAGATCTTTTTCCTCAAGCTTCCTTCTCAGCAGGGACCTTGCTTTCCTTGTTCCTTTCTTTTTTTTTCAGCTTGCCTCTTGCTCTCCCAGCCAGCCCGTAGCTTCCTTCTTTTTCTCGATGTTCTGGTTTCCCTCAGTCTTCGTTTCTCTCTTTCTCTCAATCTCTCTCACTCTCGGTTTCGCTCTTCCTGTTTCCTTTTCTCCAGCCGCCACCCCCTTTTTTCCATCAGCCGTCCACTAGATCCCCCCTCACCTTGCTGTCCGCGTCTTCCTCTTTCCCAGGCTTTCTCTCTCGGCTCTCCTCTCTTTTTCTTTTTTCCGTTGCCCAGCCGAGGACCCTTTTTTTTTCCTCTTGTCCGCCGCTCCTCTTTTCCTTTCGTAACTCTTGCTTCCTTCCCCTAAACCCTCACGGCTGAAACCCTTTCTTCCTACTTGCCCAAAGCCCGTAACTTTCCTTGCCTTTTACACAGCCGAAACCATTTCTTGCTTTTCTCAGCTCTTTCTCGTTCTTTTCTCTCGGTCTTTTTCAATCTCCGCCGCCCTCTTTTTTTAGCTCTCTTTCCGTTGCTCTCTCCCCCGCGCTTTCTCTCAGTTTTTTTCAGTTTTCTCTCTTCCTTTCTTGCTTTCTATCTCACCCTCTTCTTGGCTGCGGCTGTTTTTCCTTTTATAGGAACCAATGACCCCAAAACCCTCACTTCAAAGGTGAGGATGAAGGGTTGGTTTCTACTAAAAACTTGAACCCTCCGATGATCATTGGGAGAAAGAAAGAACCAGAAAAATCCCCCGTGGAAAATGGTCATGAAATGGTATTTCTTCATGCTTATGTAATGCTGCATGCGCGGCTTCTTTTTTTTTCCTTTTTTTTTAATAATATTGCTAAAAATGCCTTAAAATAAAATTAAGAGACTAATGAGCAAACATGGATAATAATAAATAAAATAATAACAAATAAAGCTAAATTAAAAAATTAATATATAAAATGCCAAAGTAAAAAAATAAAAAAATGATAATTATCAATAAAAAATAAAAGTGAAATAAATTAAAATTTTGGTGTCTACACATACTATAGCTTGACATCCAGCATAATCGAAATCAGTATACCTAATAATCTAGAACTTATCTGACCTCTGATACTTGAGCATATAGTCTTTTATTTTCTGTATATTCTGTATATATCGTAAAACCCATTTGATTGTCTTTCAATGATCTAATCAGGATTGTTTAAATATTTACCCAATATTTCATTAATGTACACAATATCCAATGCTTACAGATTTGAACATACACTAGACTTCTTATGCTGATGCATAAGGAATCTTTTACATTTTCTTTTTTTTTTAAAGCATTTTTAGAACACTGATCAAGACTCAGCTTATTTTCTTTAGCCACAGGGGTGTTACCTGATTTATAATTTTATATGTCATATCTTTTAAGAATCTTTTTAATATAACCCTTTTGTGATAGTTCAAGATTACACCGAGAGCGATTCCTATGTATCTGTATGCCTAACACAAAAAATTCATCACAAGATCTTTCATCTCAAAAGTTTTAACTAGAAATCTCTTGATTTCATACAATAGACCTATATTGTTGCTAGGAAGTAAAATGTCATCAACATACAATATCAGAAAAATATATTTGCTCCTACAGAACTTATGATATATACAATAATTCACTAAATTTATCTCAAAATCAAATGAAATTATCACTTGATGAAATTTGAAATACCATTGTCGAAATACTTGGTTGAGTCCATAGATGAATTTTTTAAATTTGCAAACCATATTCTTTAGATCTCCTGATACAAAGTTTTCTGATTGTACCATATTGATTGTCTTATCAATATCATTATTGAGAAATACTATCTTTACATCTATCTGGTGTAATTAAAGATTGAAATGTACCACTAATGCCATTATAATCTTAAAAGAGTTCTTTAAAGAAATTGGAGAGAGTTTCTTTATAGTCGATGCCTTCTTTTCGTGTAAAATCCTTAACGACAGGACGAGTTTTGTATCTTTCTACATTACCTTTCGAATCTCTTTTGGTTTTAAATATTCATTTATAATCAATAGATTTTGCTCTTTTTGATAATGGTACAAGATTCCAGACATCATTGTCTTTCATGGATTTAATCTATTCATTCATAACATCGATCCACTTTTAAAAATTTAAACTTTTCATGACTTGACGAAAGTTGATTGGATCATCTTCCATTAGTTCAGTGTCATCCTTATATTCTTAGAGAAAAATAATGTAATCATCTGGTACTGCACTTTTCTTTTCTCTAGTGAATCTTCTGAACGACACTGATTTTTGAAGATGTGGAGTTTGTTCTTATATAACAATTTGTTCTTCGATAATGTCTTGATTTATTGTGTCATGATCAAGTTTAGAAATAAAATCCTAAACAAGATCAATGATACCTGTGAGAATATTAACATATTCCTCTTTAAAGACAAGATCCCTAACTGTATCTCCTCTCCTAAATTCAACATTCTCAAAGAACAGAGCATTTTTTGTTTTGAAAATTGATTTAATTGTGAGATCATAAAATTTGTAACCCTTAAATTTTTTAGAATATCTAATAAAATAACAACTAACCATTCTTGAGTGCAGTTTCTTTTCATTTGGCCTATAAAGTCTTGTTTCAGTTGGGCATCCCTAAATATGCAAATGCTTCAAACTAGGTTTCTTTCTTGTCCAAAACTCATGAGTTTTGACAGTTGTTTTAGTTGGAATTCCATTAAGGATATATGCTGTAGTTTTAAGTGTTTCTTCCTAAAGTAACTCTGGTTAGATAGAATGAGATGTTATACTCCTTATCATGTCCTTAAGTGTTCTATTTCGTCTTTCAATAATATTGTTCATTGTGGGTGAATTCGACATAGTATACTATGGGATGATACTGCATTGTTCGAGATACTTAGCAAATGGTTTTGGACGTTATTCACCTGAATCATCATATCTGTTATAGTGCTCACCACCATGGTAAGATCTGACGCTTTTGATTTTTTTGTTGAGTTGGTTCTCAACTTTAGTCTTATAAATTTTGAACACGTTAAGTGACTGTGACTTTTCAAAAATGAGATATATGTAACAATATCTTGAAAAATCGTCTATGAATGTTATAAAATATTATTGACCATTCCAAACAAATATAGGAAATAAGTCACAAATATCTATATGTATAAGTTCTAAGACGTCCAAGGTCCAATTGGGTTCAAATCTCCATTTATTGGTTTGTTTCCTCTTTATACAGTTAATACAATTATCAAAATCTATAAAGTTCAAGGGATCGAGAATTTCATCTGACACAAGTTTTTTTCTTCTCCGTCTGGAGATACGATTCAATCTCTTGTGCCATAATGCAGTCGAATTCTCACCGGTTAATTTTCTTTTTGCTCCTCTAATACTCAAATGCAGAGATTCATTGAATGAATTAATTGTATCAATTAAATATAGATTATTGTAATGCAATAAAGAATCAGAACCAATCAATTTTGAATCATGAAATAATTTAAAGTTTTCATTTTCAAATGAACAAAATAATCAAATTTGTCCAAAGTAGAAATAGAAATTAAATTCCCTTGAAAAGACGGTACAATAAATATTTTATTAAGATCCAAATAAAATTTGATTTTTAACCATAATCTAAAAACTCTTATTATCTCAAATTGAACTGTTTTGCTATCACCTACATAGATATGTCTTTCATTATCATGGGACTTTCGACAATTCAGACAATCTTGCATAAACACACTGATGTGAGTCGTTGCACCAGAATTTAACTACCATGTGTGTCTAAGTACCAAAATTAAATTAATCTCAGAACAAATCAAATTAAGAAGCATACCTTTCTTAACATGTCAAGCATAATAGTTGGTGCAATGTTTCTTTTTATTCCCTTCAACTCCATAGAAGAAACAACCATCCTTTCCCGGATCAACTGATTTCTTTTGTTGTTTGTTTTGAGGTGCTATACCTATAGTTTCTTTATCTTTCTTTCTTTTATGTCCTTTACTTTTATTATTATTAGTGGTTAAAGTTAGATGGGCACTCTCTATTTGATCTTACTTCAGCCTTTTCTCTTCCTCTACACAATGTAAGATGAATTCATTTAAAGATCAATTCTCGTTTTGACAAGTGTAACTCATCTTAAATTGCCTAAATTGTGTAGAAAAGGATATTACAACCAAATGCATTAGTAACTCTTTAGAGAGTACTAATTTAAGTGCATTCAACTTCGAAACAAGATGAGATATTTTCATGATGTATTTTCTGATATTACCTTTATCACTACATTTCATTTAAATTAGGTGTGTTAGGAGCGTACTTATTGACGAGCACGGGCTGTACATATAACAATTAGTTTATCCACAGTTAAATTTTACATTAAAAATTTCTAAATACCCCACACACGATTTTTTGCAAGTATATGAGTCGTGATTGCTTATAAGGTATTAAGGGTCGAGTCCATAAGCAAGAATGCCAATTACCAATATTTTTCAAACTTCTATATTATTTAAATTATCACAAGTGCAAGAAATTAAATCTACACTATAAATATGAGATAAAAGTAATACAAATAACAATAGAAATCTCCTACAAATATGAAATTCCTTACTACTCTTGCAAATGAAATTACCAGTTTAGTGAATGCTATTATCTTGACTAGTTATGACGTTATTTCCTAATGTCTATGAAACCTACTATCGTAATGAATCAATTATATTTATAACTAAACCATACCTACTCTTATGATTATGAAATTAACTACAAACTTATTTCTTATATGAAATTACATGAAACAAGTCATCAAAATCACAGAGGTGCACCTCTACTTTTGTGAGTGTGCTCCTTAGGTTTATCATTTTCATAAACTAGTGTTAAATTTTAATTTTTATTTAAAAAATAACATCTTTAGATTATCACAATTAATGGCTAGTTAATCATGATTAGCTAAGCAAAAGTGCTAAATTACTTGTTCAAAATCATATCATTAAATAACCAAGTAAACATCACTAATAAGATATAGAAAGTTCATCCATAATTCTAGATATAAACTTTAGCAAAACATGATAACAAAATCCAAACTTGTATTATAACTAAACATAAAATCAAATACAAAAGAAAAAGTGATAGGAGCGAAGTACTCTTGCCACATGAGCTCTAACTCTCCATCTTTGCTCCTTAAATTTTCATCCAAATCTAACTACAAGTACAAGATGGAAAAACTATACTAACTATATTATACTAATGAATTAAGAAAACTAGTGAAAACTACATTTTGGTAGTGTCTCCAGCCTTCTAAAGTTGTCTAAAATGCTCTCCAAAGGCCTCTACTTATAGAAAATTCAAGTTCCAAATGAGTTGTTTCTAATTGGTAAAGTTGGCTCTTGAAACTCCCAAAAGTTATTTTTACAAGATTCTATACTTGCTTGCACATATCCAGCTAGAATTTGCAGAAAAATTGATCAAAAAACTTGTGTGAATAGAGCACAAGTTGCATAGCAAGTTGCAGCCACAATTGAAAAATATGCGACCTCCGAAAACCTGGGTTGAGGTCACGTATTGTCCCCACATTTTCCTCTTTTTCAGGTTTTCTCAATTCTGGTCTGTCTTTAACTTTACTTTGTTTTTGCGCTAAATTCCACTGCTATTTTCTCGATGATGGAGGCTGAACTAACTCTTGTACAAAACATGAAAGTTGTAACTCTTCGAGTTAGCTTTCCAATGCCTCTAGAATCATCCAATTTAAAGTTCTGTGGACTAAGAAAAGATCACAATACTCTCGACTAGTCAATCCCCTATTTCAACTTTTGACAACAAAAATGATTGACTGTATTTCGACATTTTGACTAGGAAAAATCATAAAATGGATTTCGATGGTTTCATACGAAATGCAGAGCTATGTGTTAGCTTCAAAATGACAATTGGATACTTGTACCTCAAGATATAGTCGAAATATCACAAGATGTCAAATCTGCAAAAACTTTTCCCCTTTTATTCTTGATTGCTTTTCCCCTTTTGAGTATTTGGCACTTCATATTTTCTTTAAATCGCTTCAAATCATTAAAGTCATCCAAATATCTTCTCAATTCACTCCATTTGATGATTGAATCATTAAACCTACCAAAATATGAAATTTTCACCACTTTAATCCATATAAATGCAATTTTTAACACTTAAACCACAAAAATGCAAATTTCACTAGAAAGTTAGTTTATTAGTTATAAAAGTAAGTAAAATACACCAAAATTAAATAATAAAACACATTTAAATCATACAAAATACACACTTATCAAATTCTCCCACACTTGAACCATTACTTGTCCACAAGCAATTAAGAATTACAAACTAACAATGATCCGACATTTTGAAATTAAACATATGTGTACAATTCAATTTCATTTCCTCAAAATAAGGTAAACGACTATTATGCAATCATTCAATTAAACTCAAATACTCATTAAATCAAGTAAAGGAGAGCCAATTATACCATAATTTTAACTAGATCAATTCAATTCCTTATCCTTATCCAATTTCACAAACAAGTAACTTGTATGATCAATAAAAATGCTTCCTAAACCCATGATCATCTCTCTTCTCAAGTTCAACAAGGAATTTTATTCATATAACATAACTAAATATTACTCAAGTTGTGAAAGCACCTTTTAACATGAAAATCGACATTTTTAGATGAAGATCGCCGGTTACTCAATACTTTACACTCTCAAGTTGTTTCGCATACTCTTAATTCAAGTACCGTTTTATACGAAAATTAACATTTGTAAATGAAGACTCTCGATTACTAAGTACAAGAACCATTGGCATAGAACGACTTTATTCTCTCTTTTTCTTACTTTTTTCTTTTCATTTTTTTTCTCTTTTTTTTTTTAAAAAATAATAATCATTCCCTCAAAAGAATAATCATGAGAAGAGAATTGTATTTATTGACCATATTTATCATTTAACTATGTAAAACCAAGTAAAGAGAAGAAATTTCATTAAATTTGTAAAATTTAGGCATAATTATCTGCATGTTTCAAGATATACTTTCGTACAAATGTACAAATTATAATCACATAATAGTCATTTTCAAATTAAATGAGAAAAGAAGTTGTCAAACCACATATATTTATCTCAAAAGTAGAAAAAATTTGAGTTACTAATAGTATGAAACTCGTTGCCCTTGAATAAAATTGAAAAAATTTGAAACTTTTTGGGGCAATTTTATAATTTTGGACAAAATATTGAAAAAAATTTGGCAAATTTTCCCTTGTAAGTGGGTGAAACTTCTTGCCAACAAGCATAGAAGCAAAGAGAAAAGGAGCGGCTCAAGATGATGGCCCGATGTCTCCCTCACTAGCACCAGCGGATCCTCGATTATCACCACTAGCTCTAGGAGTAGTGTAACGTGGAGGAGTGATGCCCAAATGATCCTCCATATGACTCATTCGAACATCATAGGTATCCAGACGAGTATCAATCCGATCAAGTCGTTCAACGACTTGAGTCTGATGGCAATCTAGAATGTCGAAAAGGCACTATCAGTTGGATTACGGTAGAGGTAGAGATGGTGGTGTGGTGGTGATAAATGGATCGGCAGAAGTAGATGAACTAGCTTCGCCTTGCTCAGTGCGACCAGCTTGTCCTGATCTCTCTCTCCATGGGTGAGAAAAATTATTCGTAGGGATGCCCATATCGGTGAGAGTAGTAATATTTAAAATTCGTCCATATCAAAAACCTCAATTACTTAAAATGGAGTGTTGAGATCATTGATTAAATTTCTCCTTATTCACCTTATTTGGCCACCTTTGCTTCTATTTCCAAAACCTACAAAAGAAAAACAACAAAACAACTTAAACACATAATTTAAATATAAAATCACACCAAATTAACATAAATTATCAAAACATTGGGTTGCCTCCCAATTAGTACTTTTGTTTGTAGGTGTTGGTTCAACTATATAACCTCATTTTTTAAGAAAATTTTGTCAATGAATAATCTACCATTTTAGATCGTGGTGGATTAAAAAAAGGTGACTTGATAGGAAAAGCCACATATTCAAATGATATAAGAGGTGGAAGTGGCTTACCTAATTCAAGTGATTCATAGATATTACCTTGAATGTATGTTACTTGAGTACTCACCAAAGGAATGTCTATATAATCTTTTTGGGCGATTCTTACCTTGAAACATTCGTTTGTAACACACTCCTCAAGAAGGGTTATATATACATCATTCATGCTTGCCTCTTGAGGTTCAAACTTCATTCCAAAGGCATTATCATGTGAAATAGATATTTTCTCATTGAACCACACATTAGATGCATCATTTTCATCAAAATGCAATCCATTTTCACATACAACCTGCTCACCATCTATGCTAGAGTCATTGTGCATATCATTAAAAGCAATAACTTTACACAAAACATGCAATTGGTCATGAATTATACGAAAGTGAGAAGTTAATTTATCTAACATTTTTTCAACCCTATCAAAATGATCAGAGGTTGCATTAGTTAGCTTTTTTATAACTAAATCAAATTGATTAGAAGATTTTTCTATGACTAGCTCCCAAAATGGCTTAGATTCATATTGGATACATTTGCATTGGTAATCATATAAACAAGGAGAAGTAGTATATGCACATTGATTATCCTAACTATAAGTATAAGAATTATTGCAATTAGCATCATTTTGATCAAAACAAGGATCACAATGTTCAAATTCATCATAATAATTCATATTTTGTACTTGCATACATGTATGCGTAGTATGATAATCTCCATACAAGTTACAAATCACATGATTAGAATTAAAAGTATTAACATTCCTCTTTTGTTCAAGCATATTTGTAATGGTGTCCAATTGAACTTTTAATGTTATATAATCAATTTTAGCCTTTAAGCACCTTAAACTATCTTTGAATGACATACTTTCGGTAATTTCTTGGTTACCTCTATCCATGGAGTTTTGCACATGGTGACCATCCATTGCCGATCTTTCACTTCTCATGCATTGTTCCCCCATGTTTACTACTCTTTTTGAGTCCCTAAACATCCTTTCAAAATAATTCAAAAACACGTTTAGTCAAGAAAAATGGATGGCTCGACACATATAAAAACAAGATACTAAACAAAAAATAAAAAAACTTATCAAGACACTAAACATAAAAAAAAAGATACTAGACACAACAATAACAACAAAAACAGGTAAAATTGTCTAAATTAATAAAGTAGTTCTTAGCATCGATATTGAGCAAATCTTCCCCGGCAACAACGGGGTATACATATAATAATTAACTTATGTACAGTTAAGTTTTACATTTATAAAATTTTAAATACTCCACACGTGATTTTTCGTAAGTATACAAGTCGTGATTGAGTATAAAGTATTAAGATTCGAACTCACAAGGAAGAATATCAATTATCAATGTTTTTCAATTTTCTTTATTATTTAGACTATCAAAAGTGCAAGAAATTAAATCTACACTATAAACGTGAGATAAAAAGTAATAAAAATAACAACAGAAAACTCCAAGAGTTATGGAATTCCTTATTACTCTTGCAAATGAAATTACCGATTAAATGAATGCTATTATCTTGGCTAGTTATGGCGTAATTTCCTAATGTCTATGAAAACTACTCTTATAATGAATTAACTATACTTATAATTAAGCCATACCTACTTTCGTGATTATGAAATTAACTTCAAGCTCATTTCTTTAATGAAATTGCATGAAACAAGCCATCAAAGTCACAAAGGTATACCACTACTCTTATGAGTGTGCTTCTTAGGTTTATCACTTCTTTAACTAGTGTTAAAAGCCAATTTTTATTGAAGAAACAACAACTTTAGATTATCACAATTAAGGGCTCGTTAATCATGATTAGCTAAGCAAAAGTACTAAATAACTTGCTTAAAATAATATCATCAAATAATCAAGTAACCATCACTAATAAGATATAGAAAGTTCATCCATAACTCAATGAATAAACTTTACCAAAACATGATAAAAAGATCCAAACTTGTATTATAACTAAACATGAAATCAAATACAAAAGAGAAAGTGATAGGAGAGAAGTCACCCTTGTCACATGAGTTCTAACTCTCCATCTTTGTTCCTTAAATCTTCATCCAAATCTAGTTATAAGTACAAGATGAAAAAAACTATACTAACTATATTATACTAATGAACTAAAAAAAACTAGTGAAGACTACATTTTGGTAGTGCCTCTAGCCTTCCAAAGTTGTCTAAAATACTCTTCAAAGGCCTCTATTTATAGAGAATTCAAGGTCCAGATGAGTTGTTTCTAGTTGTTAAAGTTGGCTCTTACAACTCTCAAAAGTTGTTTCTACAAGATTCTAAGCTTGCATGCACATATCCAATTGGAATTCTTGTTGAAAAATTGGTCAAAAAATTTGTGTGAACAGAGCACAAGTTGTAGAGCAAGTTGCAGCCACCATTGAAGAATACGCATGATGCGAACCTAAATCTTCAAACTCCTGCTCTTGAAGAAATGAATTGCACGAGTAGTGGAACGATTTATCTTGAACATGTTATGGATACAAAAGATGGATTCTAAACCAACCAAGGACAGTTCGAAATTCTTTAGACGGTAGTAAGACGCCACAATTCAATACGGTCTTGAATTAATAAGCCAAAATTTGAACAGATGAGACACAACTCACTTTGTATCAAAGGCGTTCACAAAGGAACAATAAAGAAATGAACTCTCAATTTTCTTTCATAAGTCAACTTCTCTAACCCCGAAACTGTGAGGACCCGAAAATTATTTTATTTTTTTGAATGCATTTTCTTTACTTTACTTTATTGCCTTAATTTCCTAGATGTTTTTCGAAATGAGTCAAGATTTTCAACCATTTTTTTTCTATAAGTTAGTGTACGTTAAGTTCGTAGTGCATTATGGAAGTGGGACCCACTAGTGAGATGTGTGCGATAAATTTTGAAGATTAGGAGAGAGATATTATTTTATAAGGTGTTAAGGCATAATTAGATATTGACTAGATATTTTAGTATTTGGAAGACAATTAGATAAGGATTAACCCTTAGAAGCCATTTTGTCAACAAAACCATGGAGCTTTGACCTGGATCAAGACCTTTCTTAGCCTTTAATTGAAAAAAAATTGACCAAAAACCTTTCATCTTTCCTTCTCCTTGGCCGACTTTCTTGAGCAAGAAAAGAGAGAAAGAAACTCCATCTTCAACCTTGAATCCTTGTTTGAATCTTTGAGATTTCATCCTAAACTTGCAATCCAATCCATAGAAAGTGACATTAAGGAAGGAAGAGGGATTTTGGTGGAGAGATTTTGTGAGGACCCGTAAAATTTTCCTAGGTTATTTTATTTTATTTTCGCATGCATTTTCTTTATTTTACTTAACTATATTAAATTTTCAAAGAGTTTTATAAGTGAGTATAGGTTTTAAATCATTTTCCTAGTATAAATTAGTTCACGATAAGTTTGAAGTGCATTATAGACGTGAGACCCGTTAGTGCGCTAAGTGCGATAACTTCTTGCCGATTAATTGAAGTTTTGTATAAAGAAATATTACTGTACAAGATGCAAGGAGACAATTAGAGGTTAACTAGATAGATTAACCATTGGGAGAAAGAAGATAAGTTTAAAACCTAAAAGGTGCCAAGTGTCGCGATACCATTGGATGGTGGACTTGACCAATTTTTTTTCACCTTTACTAAATACAAAATTTGACTAACATTTCTTCATTTATTTCTTCTTGTTGGCCGAACCTTTGAGGAAAGAAAAAGAGAGGAAAACTTCATCTTGTTTCTTCAAATCCAAGCCCAAATCTTGAGTTCCAACTATTAACATCTCAAATCACTCCATAAAAACTCCTTGCTAGGAAGGATTAAAGAGGTTGGTGGAGTTGTTTTGGAAAGGGAAGCACTAAGCTACCAATTTTTCTTGGAGTTTTAAGGTAATCTTGTCAAGAACTTCCTATTTACTTAAATTAATAGTTCATTAGTGGATTAGAGTTGTTAAATGGGTAGTTTTGTGAGAAAGTTCATGTTTTAAAGTAGTTTTATAGTAAATTTCAGTTTTATGTTGAAAATTCTGGTCACATGTGATGCTTAAGGATATGCCATGGATTGATAGCTTTGTTGTGTGTGAAATGAAGCTTGTATATGCTAGATGTGATTTCCTAGGAAAAATTTTAGCTTGTGTAGCTAAATTCCAGCTTTAGGGTTTTTAATTTGAGCTCCCATTTGGTTGTTTTTGAAGGGTATTGTGACCCTAATTAGGTGTGTTCAATAGCTTGTGATTTATATAGGAAATTGTGGCTGAAATGAGATGAGATTGGGTGTTGATGTTAGGTTGGAAAAGTAAAGAAAAACAAGGGAAGTGCTGCTAAAATTTTCGTAGGAACCCTTGAGCAGTTTTGGGAAATTTGCTATATCTTGTTGTAGAAATATCAGAATTGAGTTCTGTTTGTTCATTTTAAACTAGATTCATAGAGCTATAAACCGTGAAAATTTCAGACCCTGGTTCTGTCTGTACGATTTATGGTGATTTTTCAAAATTAACTGAAATTGCATACCCGTTCTGTCTTTTACTGGATAAAATAGCAATTTGAGGCTCGAATTTGGCTGACTTGTGATCTGAATCTTATTAATGTGTCTTCTGAGAAATTGGACCCCTTTGAGTCTATTTTCCGATGGTATAACTTTTATCAATTTTGGACTTAAGAATCTTGAGATATGATTTTTCAAACGGTGGTGCGCAAAACTGGAAAATCCTGTTTTCCTAAAATTCTCCTTACTCTCATTTCCACCTTAAGTTTGGAGTTACTAAATCATTCAAGGTACGGTTTTTGATAGAAATGTAGGGTTTTGGGGTTTGTTCATGTTGTAGAACCAACTGCTACCGTTTTACTCCGAAACGACACCTTTATCTCATGTATTTGTAGTCATTTGAATAGGCATACGAATAGTAGTCGAGCCTCACTTGTGCATTCCATTTACTCCGTTTTGGATGTGGAAACTTCAATTGTTTTACTTTGGTTATTCTTAGGGTTTCACGGTGATCAAAGCCCTACTTTGGGGTGAAAACGTTTGAAGTGGTTTGTTAGAGCTGGTGAGTGTACCACTCCCTTCATTGTTGCTTAACTTGGTTTCTGTACATGCAATCGGTGATTTGAATGACTGTACTATCTGTTTACTCTGTTTGAGACGAGGGTGTACTTTATCACACTCGTTCTCTTATCTGTCTGCCTATTCACTGTGTACATTGACTCTGTTATCTGTGCTTAATCTGACGTTGGTTGGAGACTTGTATCCAACGATCTTTTATGACCTCTGAGCTCAAAACCTGTGTCTAGTTACTCGAGTCGAACCGGCAAGGGTCAGGTCGATTAGATAACGAACCACGGTAGTTTGTTTCTTGGAATCTTTGGGTATTGAGACTCTTGATTCCGGTATACTCGAGTATTACCACTTCTGTTTCTGTTGAGGTGTTCGGGTCTGGTAAGGGGTATGTTTGGTGGACGGAATTTGGTGTAAAGTGGGGTCTACGGACATGATTGTTCTTTATACGTTGACGGAGAGTCAACGGGTTTGGATCAAGTACTGCAAATGGGAATTTTGGCCTCCCGAGAGCTACCTGTATCCTTTCTATCTAAGGCGTTTGTTTATTTCCCTATTTGATATGCATATGTGAGTAATTGAACATGAAGTTCGATGATTCTTGACTGCTATTATTTTGGTACCTCATTGAGCGTAAGCTCACCCCCTTCCCGCTATCTTTGTTTTCCTTACAGGGAACAAACCTTGAAATCATGGTTTTGGAAGAAAGGGTCGAGCTAGTGTATAGGTTATTTTGTTAAGCTCTTTTGCAATCGAAACCCTAATTATATTTTGAACAGTATGAATACTTTGGCTTGTACTTTAGTTCATTTGTTCAAGACTCTGATGTAAATATATGCATAAGTGTTTTACCTTGTCTATTAAATGTATTCATTTGTGATGTTATGCTTCTATAGCTTTGGTGAACGTTTTATGTAACCGTTGGAAGATCGGACGATCGCGGCGTTTGAACTAGGAAAGAAAAATTTCTGGCAGAAAAATCTGCAGTGGAATCCGACCGTATATCCGGCCTGTTTTGGACCGGATAGCTAGCCGGATTTGCAGAGGAGTTTGAAAAAAAATAGTTGGCCACTGTCCTGAATCCGGCCTCCAATCCTGTGACGGCCCCACCTCACCCTAGGGTGTACCCCAGGGTTCGGCGGGTCGCCTGCCCAACTCTCTCCTGGACTCACTCACTCGCTCACTTCAAATATAATAGATTATAACCTCAAGGGGAAAAGAAATACCAATTTCCAAACTTGAAACATACATGTACATTCATTTGTGTTTCAAACATTCGTACAATCCCACATATATCAAAAGATGTGAGTTTCAGATCTTTCATTCCTAATCGAGCACTAGCGCGAGTACAATCGTAAAATTCAAAAACTACTAGACTACGCTAGCCTGTACCAGTTTCACGCCTCGCTCGTACCCCCTGTAAGGAAAACAAATGGCGTGGAATGAACTCAAAACCCAGTGAGGTTCTAAATAGTAAGTTGACCATTATTGAAAAGTACAAATATCACGTAGCAAAATAGCGAGCATAACAAGTTCATGAAAGTGAACAATAACACTTCAAATAGCAAATGTTAAAATGAGCTAGTGAAAACTCTTTTTGTTTTCCAAAAGAACAATAACACTTCGAATAACAATCAATGTATAAGGATACAGATGGCTCTCAGGAGCCAAATTTCCATTTCTTCACCAGAGTTTGGTCAAGTATTAGTTGACACTCCGTCAACTTTCAAGTAAAGTAACTAGTCCAGTAGTACACCACTTAACTCCAATCTCCGTCCACCAACCAAACCCCTTGCCGGGCCCGAACTCCACAATAAACACTGGTGATAATATTCGAGTATACCGATTAGTCGAGGAGATAACACTCCACTCGATAACACTAGATACCCATGGTTCGTTATCTAATCGACCAAGCCCTTGCCGGCTCGACTCGATTAACTAGCCAGTGGGGTTTGGGTCCCCAAGAAGTCGATGAGATATCATCTCCAATCGACTGAATCAAAATAAAAGTACGGAGACGGGAATAAGAGGCACCTCCCACTGGTACATGCTGCCGCTCAGCACTTACAAGTCAAGTACAAGTATATCAAGTCAATTACAACAATAAACAAGTATATATCATATTAGGGCAAGTGCGATAAAGTACACTCTTGCCCGATCAAACAAATTACATATCATTAAATCACATTGGTCAAGTATTGAAAACAAGTGTCCAGTTCAATCAGGTAATTGGAAACACTCAGCAAAGGTCTAGTGCCTCTCAAAAGTCACGTTCAGGTCCAACTCCTTGGTTGGAGTCCAAATCTGCGATAAAATCTCATTTACGAATGTAAAACTCTCTAGAGTTCGAAACATAGGAGTTTCGTTTCAAGAAAATCAAGTAAATGCAACTCGTTTAAGTAGTATTCAAAATACTTATCGAATTTCGAAAAACTCATGCTCGCTCGTTTAGTTATGATCAAGAAGTGGTATCGACTTTAGGAGTTACACTTGGTATCAAAGACCGGAAAAATAGTATTTTGAAAGGGTCGCTACTTTCACTTTTCAAGGGTACGAGTTCCGGTAAAATTTTAGTTTATATACCCTGACTAAAGAAAACTCGAATACCATAGGCGATCCAAGTCCAACTTGACCTCAAATCGTCGCTCAAGTCGCAGGTACATATGCCTAACTCTCGAGTGAAAATTTGGGCAGTACGCCTTTTGTGTTTATCTATTTTTCAACCATTTATGGCTTCATTGTTTTTTTCAATCAGCCCCAAAATCACACACAAATAATGTTACCACCATAGCCCTTCAATTAGGCTCCAAAATAATCCAATTACAACACAAGTCTTAACAAGGCAACTGAAAATCAAGTTTAAAGGCAAATAGCTAAATGGCAGATTTGACGTCTCTTAGCGTATCGGTCACAACCGAAGCTACGCTTATCAGATTGGGGTAACATTTATACCGTTTCGAAACTAAGACAAAGGGCTACAACTTTGATGGATACAACTCAATGCAGTTCATAGTTTATCCAGGTCGAATCTACAAATTACAGAACCAGAAGTTCATGACCAGGAGGGTTGTCAGTACTGAATTCAAATGGCAATAACTCAGGCTACACAATTCTGTTTGAGGTGTTTTTGGTTGCGTTGGAAAGCTGAAACATAGGGTTAAAATTTTTATGTTTTGTCCAAAGGCTGATTAGAAACGGATCAAGGTGAAAAACTGCAGCCAGAATGATGAAATGTCAAAACTGTCCGCAAAACTATACCTATGGCAGTCAAGGGTATTTTTGTCATTTCATATGCTATAGTACTCAGATTAAGCTGAAATTTTACAGGTAGCTATAAAACATTATTTCCCACAACTTTTATGTTTTGAGCTAAGCCCAATTCGGCCTCCATCATGGCCGAATAAAACTGGTCAGAACAGGGTAGTACAAAAACTTAAAACTGGAATTAATGCATTCAAGTGATAATCTTCTTATTCATGTATAAAACCACTACTACCACTCCCTATCTAAGTTTATTCACATCATATTCTAGATAAATAACACTAATAAAAACAGAAAATTACAAACCCTAGCTGAAAATTATAAGTTAATAAGCCAAACCATGAAATCTTCCATACAATCCACCACAATCAAGCCATGCTTTGCTTAATTGCAAAATAAGAAAGAAACAGGGGAGGCTTCTAGTATAATACCTCAAAATCTCCAAAATAACTTGTGATACAAGAATTTTCTTCCTCCCAAAAGTTTCACCAAGCTCACCTCCAAGCTTTCCCAACAATTGATCAGAGTAGAATCAACTTTTACGGTAATTTTCTCAAGAATCAAGCAAGCTCTCAAGTTGGAAAAATGGAAAATTTTCTCTCTTCTCTTTTTCCTCTCCTAAGTCACGACCAAGCATGAATAAAATGAGGTGTTTTTGGTTCTATTTTACAAGATGAAGACTAAGGATAGTCTTGGTCAAAGGTCTTGGTTGGATTTTTGACAAGTGGCTTAATCACAAATATTTCCACCAAAATCTCTCTTTTTCTTAGTCAATAATGGTGGCTGACTTAAGGGTTAATTAAGAGCAAATTAGCTCAACTAAAACAAGGAGATTAAGGTAATAAAGTAGTATTCAAGTGATGCACTCAATCGGTAACGAACGGTACACATCGGTTCAACCCGTTTTTCCTTATTTCGCACGTACTAGGGTTTTCACTTACAATTCAGTAACTTATTATTATTACTTCTAATCATACACTTAATATCATCTAAAACTCAATCTAAATCACTAAATTTGATACACACTCCGTACCGAATAATTACACTACGAAAAGACGAAAAGCCCTAGTTTACCTTAACGATGAAAATAAAGGGAAAACCCTTGGTTCTATGATTAATTGTAACTATTGAGGAAGTGAATGAGTAGTAAAGCTATTGTAAAATAATGGATTCCAAATAAAAGGGAATTTTTAAGAAAATATGAGGGATTTTACAAGTCTTCACAATCACACTACCAAAATTCACACAAAAACACACACCAAAACCCTAGTATGCACAAAAACCCTAATTTATGCCCTTCCTTTAGAAAAATTATAACTTGAGTTATAAATATTAAAAATTTATATAATTTGGCTTGTTAAAAAAACTAGACTTCAAATACTAAGAATCTTTAGAAGACACCTCAAAGAAATTTAGTTCATAAGTTGGTCCAAATTGAGCCATAAGCTACTACAACATTCCTATGTTTACTTGTGCAGGGTAGAATTTTCAGTCAAATTTACCAATTTCCTAGAATTTATAGACATTGAATCAAACTCTGAATTTTATACCGTAGGAAGCCCTCTGAGTCTAGTTTCAAATGCAACAAACGGAACTTAATTCCGACTTTCCTATACGAAGTTATAGCCAATTTTCCAAAACTGCGCAGAGCCTCCTGCGAAAATTTCTAGATTTTCTAACAACTTGAGATTATGAAACTTTTCTTAACAAAATTCACTCCCTTGGATCAAATTCAACCATTAAAGCAACCAAGAATCAAAGGTAAGTGAGTTCACATAAGAGTTATAAAGACAAGTGAATTTTCGGGGTCTCACAAATCCGGCCGGGAATCCGGCCAGATCTTGGCCGGATTGTGACGTGGCCCATTTCGTTCCATTTTTTTTGTTTTCGTTTTCGTTTCGTTGATGTGTTTATCCAAGTCTCATTTCACCGTATGATTTGGTAATCATGTTTTCAGCTTAGTAGTCTCCAATTGGTTGTTTTCTTGGGGTTCTATTGCGCATACTATAAGGTTTGTGAGATTCGACTCCGTAGTCCTGGCGAGAGTTGGGCAGGCGATCCGCCGAACCTTTGGTTCGCCTTAGGGTAAAGTGAGGCTGTCACAGTTGGTATCAGAGCTGCTTCGCGTGGTCTCTGCGCGGAGTGAGCTTGGGCCAAGTGGTGTTATGGTCCTGACCTCATGAATAAGTATAAAGGACTGAGTGCTCTTTTGAGCATAAGCTATGAATCATGAAATGTATGACGGTTTTAAACCTTTATCATGGAACTTAAGGAAGATAGATATGTATGTCGGGTAGGAGTCTTTAATATGGATGATTTACGCTTGGGACCGGCCGGCTCGAGTTGTGAATTATCTTATTTGGGATTCTTGTACCTGGCTACTAAATAGATGAGAGCTTAGGTTAGAAAGGACTTGGGCGAACTAGAAATGTGATTCTATGGAACTTCGTGTGATTTGTTCGGGTGCTATTAAGTATGATTAACCTTGATTAAGATATAAATTGTGTTATTCTCGTAGATTATGGACGGAGCCCTAGAGGGGAAAAGATCTTTGTTAATTGCTTTTGTACCTTTGGCCTAGTTGGTATATAGTATCTTTGATGACCCCGATACTTTCATGGAATTTCCTTTTGCTTGTATCTGACTGATTGTTATCGTGTGATATATATATGCCATTTGATCTGTGTGTACATCTTGTTACCTGTTCATGCATATATTTATCTTTAATATTATTTTCACGCTTCGACCCTAGAATGGTTAATCCAATGGAGGATACCCATCGTGGACGAGGCCGTGGACGTGGTATTATGCAACCTTCGACTGAAAGGGGTAATCGGGAACCCACCCCTGAACCAAACTCTGAGCCTAGAATCGACCCTAATGCCCAAGTAGCCGCTGCTATCCAGCGTATGATCGATCTGCTAGCCCATGTAGTGGAACACCAGGGTCAAAACCCTAATCCTCAACCTGAAAACCCTGGTAACAATGTAGAGGGTGAGGATAGAGCCCTCGAAAGATTTCAAAAGTTCTCCCCACCAAAATTTCTTGGAGGACCTGATCTAGATGTGGCCGAAAGGTAGTTGGAGAAGATGATAGATATATTTGTGGCTTTACACTATACGGAGGAGAGACAGGTCACTTTTGATGTCTTCCAGTTTGAGGGGGCCGTCCGTTCTTGGTGGAACGTAATTCAAACGAAATGGGAAAGAGAACAAACCCCGAGGACTTGGGCGAATTTCATGAGGGAATTTAACGCCAAGTTTTTCCCTCCTTTAATCCAAGAAAAGAAGGAAGATGAATTTATTCGGTTTCGCCAAGGAACTCAGACCGTAGCTGAGTATGAGAGTCAATTTACTCGGTTATCTAAGTTTGCGCCCGAACTAATTGTAACTGAACAAAGGCGGATAAGGCGTTTTGTCCAGGGATTAAATGTTGAGATTCAGAAGGACCTGGCTGTAGCCCAACTTAGTGCCTTTAGTGACGCTGTGGAGAAAGCCCAGTGGGTTGAAAATGCGAGGTTACAGGTGAGAAACTTCCAAGCCAAGAAAAGGAGCTTTCTTGGGAGTAGTTCGGAACAAGAAGATAAGAGTTCACCCCTTAAGATTGGAAAGGGAAACGGGGGAGTACGACAACCGGGGGTGTCGAGTGGTGTCTCACAGGGGGGATCGGTCTCTGCTACTCGTGATCCCTGTGGATATTGCGGAGGGCCAAATCACACGGAGGTAAATTGTTGGAAGAAAGAGGGAAAATGCCTGCGCTGTGGGAGCGCCGATCATCGGATTGCTAACTGTCCAGCTCGACTGTACGAAGGGAAAGGGATCCAGCAACCAACTAAGACTAACCCTGAACAATCGAAAGGGGAAGGGATTGGATCGAAGGTACCGGCTCGGGTGTATTCCCTAGAGCACCATCAGGTCCCTGACGTGTCTGAGGACATAGAAGGTATGATCCGCTGGTTACCTTAGATTTTAATAGATCCCGTTGATAAGAAAATTTTGAGGATGGAATTTCTTTAAAGGGGAGAGAGTGTGAGGACCCGTAAAATTTCCATAGGTTATTTAATTTAATTTTATTTTATTTTTGCATGCATTTTCTTTATTTTACTTTACTATATTAAATTTTCAAAGAGTTTTATAAGTGAGTATAGGTTTTAAATCATTTTTCTAGTATAAGTTAGTTCATGATAAGTTTGAAGTGCATTATAAACGTGGGACCCGTTAGTGCGCTAAGTGCGATAAATTCTTGCCGATTAATTGAAGTTTTGTATAAAGGAATATTACTGTACAAGATGCTAGGAGACAATTAGAGGTTAGTTAGATAGATTAACCATTGGGAGAAAGAAGATAAGTTTAAAACCTAAAAGGTGCCAAGTGTCGTGATGCCATTGGATGGTGGACTTGACCAATTTTTTTTCACCTTTACTAAATACAAAATTTGACCAACATTTCTTCATTTATTTCTTCTTGTTGGCCGAACCTTTGAGGAGAGAAAAAGAGAGGAAAACTTCATCTTGTTTCTTCAAATCCAAGCCCAAATCTTGAGTTCCAACCATTAACATCTCAAATCACTCCATAAAAACTCCTTGCTAGGAAGGATTAAAGAGGTTGGTGGAGTTGTTTTGGAAAGGGAAGCACTAAGCTACCAATTTTTTCTTGGGGTTTTAAGGTAATCTTGTCAAGAACTTCCTATTTACTTAAATTAATAGTTCATTAGTGGATTAGAGTTGTTAAATATGTAGTTTTGTGAGAAAGTTCATGTTTTAAAGTAGTTTTATGGTAAATTTCAGTTTTATGTTGAAAATTCTAGTCACATGTGATGCTTAAGGATATGCCATGGATTGATAGCTTTGTTGTGTGTGAAATGAAGCTTGTATATGCTAGATGTGATTTCCTAGGAAAAATTTTAGCTTGTGTAGCTAAATTCCAGCTTTAGAGTTTTTAATTTGAGCTCCCATTTGGTTGTTTTTGAAGGGTATTGTGACCCTAATTAGGTGTGTTCAATAGCTTGTGATTTATATAGGAAATTGTGGCTGAAATGAGATGAGATTGGGTGTTGATGTTAGGTTGGAAAAGTAAAGAAAAATAAGGGAAGTGTTGCTGAAATTTTCGTAGGAACCCTTGAGCAGTTTTGGGAAATTTGCTATATCTTGTTGTAGAAATATCAGAATTGAGTTCCGTTTGTTTGTTTTAAACTAAATTCATAGAGCTATAAACCGTGAAAATTTCAAACCCTAGTTCTGTCTGTGCGATTGATGGTTATTTTTCAAAGTCAACTAAAATTGCATACCTGTTCTGTCTTTTACTGGATAAAACAACAATTTGAAGCTCGAATTTGACTGACTTGTGATTTGAATCTTATAAATGTGTCTTCTGAGAAATTGGACCCCTTTGAGTCTAGTTTCCGATGGTATAACTTTTATCAATTTTGGACTTCAAAGTCTTGAGATATGATTTTTCAAATGGTGGTGCGTAAAACTGGAAAATCTTGTTTTCCTAAAATTGTCCTTACTCTCATTTTCCACCTTAAGTTTGGAGTTACTAAATCATTGAAGGTACGGTTTTTGATAGAAATGTAGGGTTTTGGGGTTTGATCATGTTGTAGAACCAACCGCAACTGTTTTACTCCGAAACCACACCTTTATCTCTTTGTATTTGTAGTCATTTGAATAGGCATACGAATAGTAGTCGAGCCTTACTTGTGCATTCCATTTACTCCATTTTAGATGTGCAAATTTCAATTGTTTTACTTTGGTTATTCTTAGGGTTTCACGGTTGTCGCGCCCCACTTTTCGATAAATGTGAATGAATGTGTGATGTGTGGTGTGTAATGTGTGAACGTGTGCAAAGTGAAAAGTAAAGGCCATGGGACTTAGAATGCGACGATTTGGCCAAGTGAAGTTCAAAAGGGTTTTTTTGTATCAAAAATGGAGTCGCCACTTGGTATAGAGTTAGGGTGTACCAAGTCACCCAAAAATGATTTTTGTTTTTGAATAAAAAAGTAAATAAACCCTTTTTGAGAACTTTTGGGTCTACGTAACCAAAAGAGGGATCGGGGGTCACATTTGACGAAGGGGAAGGCAAGGATAAAAACCCAAGGCACCCCTTCGACCTAGCCAAGGCTAGTTGCGTGACTTAAACCAATTTTTCCTAATTTTTCTACCCAAGGTATGTATCGCGTATTGGATATGTCTATATGAATGCAAAAACCTAGACTTAGGGGGATTGGGGAAAATTTCTCTTCAAAGGTTGAGTGGTGCCAATCACATTAATTGTGAAGCCCAATAATGATCCTTTTGGAGAGGTCACACCTAAACCTAAATGACGTGAAAAATGAGTGGAATGCATGCCATGTGAAAGTGTGAGTTTGTGTGAAGTGAGAAAAATGATAAAAGTAGTAAGATAAGAGTGAAGGTGTGCAAATGTAGATGAAAGTACTCGTGTGCGAGTGAAGATAAAAATGTTCGTGTGCAAATGAAGATAAAAGGGTTCGTGTGCAAGTGAAAGTGATAAAAAGGTGCATGTGTGCAAATGAGACAAAAGTGAAAGTGTAATGATAGAGTGGATTGAGAATGCATGAGCCTAGGGAATTCATGCATATTGGGTACGGGGAGACCTAAATCGTGACTTGATTTTACCTTTGATTAGAAGGCGAAACTAGCGTGCTAAGGCTATCGAGTAGCCACACTCGCTCGTTTCCCTTATCGGAAGGGGACCCTCAAGCAAATGGACCCTACAACTATCATGGGATGCGAAACCTAAAATGAGGGGAAAGGGGTTCGAGGATCATGCCAAATGATAAATCTAAAGGAAATGCGTGATATGTGGTGAACAAGCAAATAATGCATTAATGAAAAACAAAGGGAAAATCCTATTGGGTCTAGCGTTGGACTAGCCCTTTCTATGAATTCCTAATGAAAAAAAAAGCCACAACTAGCATTAGGCTAGTGTGGTGACGTACATTCATCCATTCCATTCATTCATGATTATGAAAGCAAGTAGACATGCCAAAACGCTCGTAAGCACGTAGCACGTAGCACTTAGCATGCTCGACTAGATGCAAGAGCCTACTAAAGCAATTTAACATGTAACAACAAAAACAAGCAACCAAGGGGAAAGGGAAATGGACCAGATGCTCTCCGAGCACTATCTATTACAAGCCAAGAGGTGTACACATACCCCATAAAAGCATAAAGGGGAAGGGGAAATGGACCAGATGCTCTCCGAGCACTATCTATTACAAGCCAAGAGGTGTACACATACCCCATAAAACTTAAATGAAAGTAAAAGTAAGTAAATGCATGCAAGGAGGTAAGGAAAGCGAAGTAGACAGGCATATTCACATAACACGTAGGAGCACGTAAGGTCAAATGTAGTGCAAATGAGGGATAGAGTGTACCTCCCTTGAATTGACGCCCCAACGAAGTGAAATTATTCAATTACCCTCCAAAATAATAAAAAGGTCAAGGCACCACTTTATTTAAGAAAAAATAAAAGAAATGGGCAAAACAAAGCTCACTTAGCCATAAAGTCCCTAAAGTCATAACTTAAGTGCAATTTAAGCAAAGCAAGGTGGCTAATTGGAATCGAACAAACAATGAAATTGCAAAAGTTAAAACTACCAAGGACCAAGTTGAAGACATTATTCAATTAGTTGGGTCAAAGTAGCATTAGTTAGAAGCCAAGGGGTCAAAATGCAATTTTAGAAAATTATTTCATGCAATCTTCATGCAAAGAACGTAGCTTATATTCTGCAACAAGGTTTCAGCCATTTCTAAAGCCTTTTGCACTATTCTAGCCGTAGCTTGCTTTTCAATTCATTGTCTTAAATGAAACAAAAATGTATTCTTCATCCGAACACAGCCCAACATCCCAATCCAACATCAAACCGCAATTTCTAGCAAGAAAACAAAGCTAAACATTTGAATATACAAACAGCAAGAGAAATTCTGCATTTTCGGCATATGATTTCAGCAATGAGACTTGCTGCATTTCCTTTCAACCTCTGATTTCTAATCCCAGCTTTGATTAGATATTTTCAACCCAACATCACCACTTTAGATTAAGCAAGCAAAAAACTACACAGCCCCCACGATTCAAACAAGCAAAATCTTAGAAAAAGCAACATCATGCGAAATTCTGGACAGCATGCTTGAAAAACAAAAGTTTCTGCAATTAAAAAAAAAACAAAGCTTGCGGCCCTTTGCCAAGCTCAACGCAATTTTCCAGGTTCACAGCTTCAAACTAGGCAGTATACTACATCATTAACATCATCCTAGCAAGCAGAAATCTTAGCAACATCCCACGCAAAAAAAAAATCCAGGCAATTATGCAAGCATTTGATGAACTAAACTAATGCAACCTTTCTAGTTTTACCCTCCAAAACCAGATTTCATAGCCAAGCATATGCACTTTTGGACCATAAAATCCTTATGTTTAAGCACAATAAATTGAACAAAAACTGTGTAAGTATCGAAGAACAACATTCTGTAATTTGGAAGCAGAAAAATTCATGTCAAACTTCGAACCAAAACCAGCAGACCCATCACTCGAAACCTTTAACAAGCTGAACATTTTGATGAACGCAAACCAGTTGCAAAACCAAACCATTAAAAACCAAACGAGGAACCTAACGAATAGCACAGAAACAACAACCAGATTTCTGGATTTTATCTTTAAGAAATTATCCTAACAAAAGGATCGGCAAATTAAGCTAACATGGAGGAACCAGAAATGAATGGAAACGGAAAGCGTAGACAGCAACAATAAACAGAAAGAAAAATCAAAATGACGATTCAACAAAGAACAAAAAGGAAAGGGACTAAGACACCAATCTAGGAGAGTACCTGCCCAAACGTTTTTGGATCAAAATCTGGACAGGAAACGTCATGAAAGAGCGGCCGAAGCTGTCCCGTTACGGCTCCGAAACCGCACCAGCAAAATTAAGCAGCGATCTTTGGGGGCGAATTCAAAGGATCATTCGATGTTTTCTGCCAACAAATTCTGAACGAAACTTCCTCCCCTTACTTCCTAGTTAGTGCAGAAATTGAGAGTTACTTAAAAGAACCAGAGATCAAAGAGAAATCTGATCCGGAACATGGCTCATAGCCGGCCTTTGGTCAGAAAAATTGCAGCTTTATCACTTCTGTTCCAATTTTGTTCGTAGCCTTCTTCTCCTCCGTCCATTGCTCATTTCCTCCTTGCTTATCACGGTTCCTTCCCCAAGCTCTTCCTCTCTCTGCTTTCCTTCTTCCTTCTTCCAGAACCCACGCCGTCAATCTCTTTCTTTCTACATCTATTTGCTTCAGCCGCCACCTTGCCCTTTCTTTTCTTTTTCCTCTCAAAGCTCCTCCTCTCCGTTTTTCTGGTTTCTTTCCTTAGCCCACCGAAGCCTCAGCTCTCCCCTCCGGCTCTCCCTCCTGTTCCTTTGCTGTTTTTCTATTTCTTAGCTGTCTGCTTTCATCCCCCCTCAAAACCTAGCCGCCAGTTTCTTCCCCAAACTCTCTGGTTCTCTCCCTCGGTTTCTTTCTTTTCCTGATGCCCGTCACTCTTAGCTCTCGGGTGGGTTTCTTCTTTTTTTCTGTTTCTTTCCCCGTTCGTTCCCCTTTTGCGGCTGCCTTTTCTTTTCTATTTATATGGGGTATCATAACCCTAAGCCCCTACACATCTTTCCTGAAATTGCAGCTAAAGGAGCCGCTCGGTCCTCTCTTGCAAAGCTGCAAAAAAAATGCAGCATGCATGCGACATCTTTTTTTTTTTTTTTTTTAACTTCTCAACTAATTAATTAATTAAACAAAATTGATAATAATGATAATAATAATAACACAAGCAACTTAATTAACATTGGATAAAAAAAAAATAAATAAACTAGAAGCAACAAAATGCAACTTTCCATTTTCCCTTTTTCCATTTTTCTCATTTTTCACTTTTCCTCTTTTTTCCTAAATGAACCAAATAAAAGATAAATTAAGCAGAAATGACTAAAATAGATAAATAAAGCTGAATAAAACAAAATTTCTATTTTTTCCTTTTTCCAAGAAACTCTATGCTAAAAACTTAAAAATAAAAATAAAACTAGAAACTAAAAACTAAAAATCGAATAAAACTAACACGACAAATAAAAAACTAAAAATAAACAGTAAACGAAATTACACCAAAAATTTGGTGTCTACAGTTTGCCCCTCTTTGTCTGAGTTTTGAAAAAACTTGAGACAAAGAAGTAGACACCAAATACTTACCTGCATTCTTCGGCTGCGAATTACTCAAACGATGGGGATTGACCCCAGACAGGAAATTTTAAAATTGGGATAGACCCACGGGATAGACCCGGACAGAAATGTAAAATTGGGATAGACCCACGGGATAGACCCGAACAGAAATGTAAAATTGGGATAGACCCACGGGATAGACCAGGACAGAAATTTAAATTTGGGATAGACCCACGGGATAGACCCGAACAGAAATTTAAATGGGATGAATTGAAGTGAGATGGAGTATTAGTGGGGTTGACCCATGTTTATTGGTGATGCAAATGAAAGAAGCGAAATGAAGTGTTAATGGGACTGATCCACGTTCCAGTAGCTGTGAAAATGAAATGTCTTGACAATCGGACAGTGGGATCAAACCCGAACCTGCCGTGAGAACTTGATTTGATTTTTTGATTTTTTTGATTTTTGGATTTTTGGATTTTTGGATTTTTGGATTTTTCTGATATTTTTTTTTGAGGGAATCTTTTCAAAATTTGCCCCAGTATGACGAATTGGTCAGTGAGACGACATCTGAGCCTGACGGGGTGTGGACGGTCAGCGGGATAAAACCCGGTCCTGCCGAGATTATTGAATAAAACACACACGTTAGTGAGATAAACTCGATGCTAACGGTGGTAGAGTGAAAAGAAACGCACACGTTAGTGAGATAGACTCGATGCTAACGGTGGTAGGGTGAAAACGCACACGTTAGTGAGATAGACTCGATGCTAACGGTGGTGAAAGAAACGCACATGTTAGTGAGATAGACTCGATGCTAACGGTGGTGAAATAGAAACGCACACGTTAGTGAGATAGACTCGATGCTAACGGTGGTGAAAGAAACGCACACGTTAGTGAGATAGACTCGATGCTAACGGTGGTGAAAGAAACGCACGCGTTAGTGAGATAGACTCGATGCTAACGGTGGTGAAATAGAAACGCACACGTTAGTGAGATAGACTCGATGCTAACGGTGGTGAAAGAAACGCACGCGTTAGTGAGATAGACTCGATGCTAACGGTGGTGAAAGAAACGCACGCGTTAGTGAGATAGACTCGATGCTAACGGTGGTGAAAGAAACGCACGCGTTAGTGAGATAGACTCGATGCTAACGGTGGTGAAAGAAACGCACGCGTTAGTGAGATAGACTCGATGCTAACGGTGGTGAAATAGAAACGCACACGTTAGTGAGATAGACTCGATGCTAACGGTGGTGAAAGAAACGCACGCGTTAGTGAGATAGACTCGATGCTAATGGTGGTGAAAGAAACGCACGCGTTAGTGAGATAGACTCGATGCTAACGGTGGTGAAATAGAAACGCACACGTTAGTGAGATAGACTCAATGCTAACGGTGGTTAATGAAACGTACACGTTAGTGAGATAGACTCGATGCTAACGGTGGTTGAATGAAAACCAAGCCCAACGTGACTTTCGTGGAGTTGGCGGCACAAAATCCAGGCCCAACGTGACATTTGCGAAGGTGGCGGCACCAAGTCCAGGCCCAACGTGATAAAGTGATGTTGGCGGCACCAAGTCCAGGCCCAACGTGATAAAGTGAAGCTGGCGGCACTAAATCCAGGCCCAACTTGATGTTTGAAATGTTGGCGGCACGAAGTCCAGGCCCAACATGATAAAGTGACGTTGGCGGCACCAAGTCCAGGCCCAACATGATCGTTGTGAAGTTGGCGGCACGAAATCCAGGCCCAACGTCATCGTTGTGAAGTTGGCGGCACGAAGTCCAGGCCCAACGTGATAAAGTGAAGTTGGTGGCACGAAAACCAAGCCCAACGGGATTTGGTGAATGGTCAGTGGGATAAGACCCAGTCCTGCCATCCAATTGGTCAAGAAATTGAATTTGATTTGTCAAGAAACAAGAAATTAAATTTGACTTTCCAAGAGACAAGAATTTGAACTTGATTTTTGATTTTTGACTTTGAATTTTTCTGATTTTTCGAGGGAATTTTTTCAAAAAAAAAAAAAAAAAAAAAAAAAAAAATTGCCCCAGTGTAGGGCCCTTTTTCCCTTCTTTCTTCTTCGGCATCGGCCTTCCACATCACCGGATGCTCCTTCGTCGATTTCAACTATGTATACCTGCACAGGGGACTTAACAAAGCATGACATGCACTTGAATTTCAAAATATTGCAACTACTATGCATAGACAGAGTAGTGTGATTGATTTGAAAGTATATTACTTGGCTCTTTGACGAAATGCTCAAATGAACTATAAAAAATTTTGCCCCAGTGTGGGCTTATTTTGCGAAATCTTGCCAATAAAAATTTTGCCCCAGCATGGGCCCATTTGAATGTAAAAATTGGTTTGGATGCCCCTCCATTTATTCGAACACTGTAAGAAAGAAAATTTCATGATGAATTTCTCAAAATAATGCCAAATTACAGGATATTTCTTCCTTACCTTAGCATCGAAGCTTTGGGTAATGGGCGTTATGTCTGATTTGGAAATGGGAGGTAAAGATTTGTCTTATTCTTTGTGCCCAAACGGTATGTAATCCCTTCAATACCACATCTTAGTGAAAGCAAAGAGTTTGTCACCCTTATTTCTTAAGAAAACTTAGTCAACGTATAAGCTTTGTAGGTTTGCAACAAAATGGGTAGAAGCGATAGCTAAACCTGTGAAAACGGGTTATACCCTTATGATCATGAGTGATCGATGGATTTTTTTGAGCATAATCCTCACTTTGGATTGTCATGAAGGAATAAGTCAACGATGGACTTTATCAGCTTGTAATTTGGCTTGAAAACGATAGTTAAAAGAAATAATTTTCAAAGGACATTGCACCGAAGATCGCGTTTTTCTCAAAATTACCCTCATTTTGGACTCCGAGATCTTGGACTTTGTTTGACTTTTTGTCATCACTCAACAGAGACTTCAGCGCCGAATTTTCTGCATTTTCTTGCATTTACTTTTCTTTCTTTGCTTTTTGCCTCTTTTCCCTTTCCCTCGAGCTGATGGGTTTTCACATGGTGAGTAGCGTCAACCTCATACTCAAGCAATTCAGAAATACAGCTAAAATTTTCCGGCATCAGAAATTTTCTTGACAGGGCCATTGCAAAGAACAGAAGTCAGGACTTTCGGCTTTTGTAATGGGGTCAGGTGGGGTGCTTAGAAAAGTTAAGGCTTGAAAACGGATTTCAACACTGGTTTGAAGAATCTGAGATCGCATTGTCGCGTCAACCCTATTTTAGGGTAAAATCAGAATTTGCCCCAGTTTTTGCTCAATTGAGGCTTTTTCTCTTTCATTTTCTTTTCCCTTTTGATTTTTCGGCCTTTTGCCATTCTTTTGAATTTTCACAAAATTTGCCCCAATTTATTTTTGAACTGAGGTTCTCTTTTCTTCCTTTGTCTTTTGATTTTGTGGCTTTTCACTTTTTGAGACTTTTCCTTTTCAATTCAAACTCGCCCCCAGTGTGGGGTTTGCGATCCTCAGGGGTTGCCAAACAAAATATTTTATTCTGAAGGCTCAAAAAAGATGACTAGGGATAGAATGTTTGATTGGAAAAGAAGATGGCCTGACTTGTATTCCGCTCCTTACAATAACTCTGAAAGGAAACTTTCATTAATGGGAAATTTCTGGCATGTATCCGAATTGACTGATTGAGGAAGACCCTTGTCCATCCATATTTGTAAAACGTTGACGATCCACGCGGACAAATCTCTTCCCTTTTTTTGAATTGGAACCCAAGTGGAATCAATTTTTTCCCAATTTGCAGTTCCCTCCTTATTCTAGCATTAGAAAAGAACCATGAGTGCATTAGAAAAGAACCACCAATTTTTAGCTCAAATAAGGATGCAAGGGATGATCAGTGTTTAGGTTGTAGAAACGATGGCCAAAGCATCATTCTTACACTTCATGACAATCAACATAACGCAATGTTCATTGAGAATCCATTCCCCCTTTTGATATTTGAAAATTTTCCATGTAGGGTAGTGATAATCAAGGCGCTTATTTGAAACGAAATTATTCTTTTAAAGGCTCAAACGGGAGAGCAAATGATAAAATCTGTATGGGTAGAGAAACGAACGCTTGAAGTATCATTCCAAATTTTCAAAACAAACAAGAATAATGCACATTTTTGCTTTCACTTAGATGTGAATTGAATCGGTTACACAATGGATATTTTCAAGCAAAGATGGCCCCAATTTGCAATTTATCAATCAATGTGACTGATTTTATTCTGGGGTTAAGTGAAGGAGAAAAGGTATCTCATCGGGCTTTTTGAGTGGCCATTCACCCTTTTTCTGAGCACTCTTATTGTATAGCTCGGATCACCGACCAAGTGTAAGAATTTAAGAAGCATACACTTGTGAATTTTCAGGCTAGAGGTTGAAAAAATCTCAATTTGTTTTATTTCTCAAAATTCATCATGAAATCTCCAATGAGTAAGAATAAAGAATGAAGTGTACATAAATATACACAAAACAATAATTGTCCCAAAAAATTTATTGCTAAAGAAAAGTTTGAAACAAAAATTCTCATTCAATTATGATACAAATAAGAAGAGAGAGACTTGTAAAGAGCTCCACATATACATTTTTTGTCTCCCTTTCTTTTGACACAAAAATATATTAACAAGTCAAACATATAGAATTTTCTTTGAAAACAATTATGAAATCTCTCAGAAGCTCTTAGCCTAGAGCTCTCAGATGGGTCTTTCAGGTTTCCGTTGTTGGATTTGCCCAAGAATCACATAATACTTGTGATTTTCAAACTTTATTAGATCAAAATTATCATCGGCTATAGAAAAATATTTTTGCCTTATTGAAATATTCTTATGAATGCAGGGGGGAAGGGGGAAAACAAAAGAAAAATACCTTGAGTTAGTAAGAAAGAATATAAAATCGGTATGCATGTCCTATGGGGGGACCCTTTTTGTGCCAAGGGTAGGCCTAACATGAAAATGTAATCCTCTAGAGTAGGCACTATACAATACCTGATGGATCCGATCAACTCATTGAGTGAAAAATAATTTGAAAAATTTGGTCAATTGGGGTGACGAGAGATTTGTCAAAATGAGGTCAACGTCCGAATAGATTGATCACCTTTGATTTGCAAAAGGCACGGGTTTAACCTTGACGAACCTCCCATCGAAAAGATTGGAATTCGTTTTAACAAATTTTCTCAGTGAATTACGGGTCAAAACCCTAATTGATCAAATGATTGGATGCAATGGACGATTTTTCAAAATTGACTAGATCTCCCAATTTGGAATTTGACAATGAAACCCTAATAGGGCAAATGGGTTGAATGAAATTGACAATTTATTTAAAATCGACCGAATTACCCTAAAAGGGAAACGGGTCAAATGAATTGAATGAAATTTATCCGAAATTAATCAGATCACCCTAAAAAGGGTAAATTGATCAAATAGATTGAACGAAACATGATTTATTCAAAATCGGCTCGGTCGCCCTAAAAATGGGTAAATTGGCCAAATGAATGAAATTGAATTCGATTTATTCAAAAATCGGCCGAATGACCCTAAAAAGGGTAAATTGGTCAAAAGACCCTAAAAAGGGTAATTTGGTCAATTGAATTGATAATTTATTCAAAAATCGACCGGATGACCCTAAAAAGGGTACATTGGTCAAATGGGTTGGATGAAATGAATTTATTCAAAAATGATTAGATTGAACTAAGATTGAATGAATTGGAAAAAAATGGATTGGATAAGATGGATGATTTGTTCAAAAATCGATTGAATTATTCGCCCCACTGGGTGGTTTCAAGATATCATTACAATGCCTTGGTCTATGAGCTTCTAAAATCAAAATTTGGCCTCTATATTTATCGTCTCAACAATGAGGAATCATTTGTGAATTTTCTTCGAATTAACGTCCTTTTACGCAAGGGAATTTTACCAATTTTGAGAAAATGGCCAAAAAGTGATTATTAGATGCTCATATTCCAAAAAATGCTTCATGAAAATGATCGGATCTTTACCTTACCTTGTGCACTACCCCTTCGGACGGTACGAGAAAGGTAAACGTGCAAGTCTCATTTGGATTATATATCCGAGACATGGGGTGGTTTATTCCTAACACGGGATCCCCTAAATGGCATTCCCTTTCTAGGGTTTATGCATGATGCCAGTTTATTAAAGCGATATAAACATGTGACAAACATGGCCTAAAGGATATAAATAATGCAACGGGGGAAAAAGGTCTAAACATGAAATGTATTTACTGAAAAGTAAGTGCAAAGACTGAAATTTAGACATGTGAGCTATCTAGTGGGTGAGTCACTAAAAGAGTACCAAAGAGGCCTCTTATTGCTAAGGCACATGAATGCAAACCAAGGAAACAATGAAATGGTTAGTGCAGTTGATAGTACACATAACACATTGGGAGCAATTAAGAAAAGAAATACGATAAAAGCCAATAAAAGGGGTGGAACCCCTTCCCTTGTGCCTAATTGTGCTTAAAAAGGGTGAGGCTGACTCTACCCTAGGCAAATGCTAACATGGATGCATGAGGTTTGGTTCATTAATGCCTAGACTCGATAAAGCTTCGGCTCCCAAGCCTTCAGACCTAAAGGCGAAGGGTCATCACTCCCAGGGCCTTTGATCGGTGGCTCGAGTGATCCCTTAGGTAGCGCTATGGGCGCAGAGCACACCAGCCGCCTACCCAAGGCAATCGATCCTAATCCTACAAGGCGGTGTGGGAAACGCCCACGAAAAACAAAATAAAATGGGATAAAAGCAAGTAAACGTGCACGTATGAAGTGCTCCCCTATTTTGAGGGAAGGGGTTGAGAACCAACGTGAGGCTCTAAAGGTGACACGCCCCCTCCCAAATGCAATGCAAGCGCGAGATAACTAAATAAACATACATCCAATCAACCAATCACACATACGTGAGTGAGGGAAAAGTTTGATACGCGCGCGAGGCAAAAGGCCCTAAAACAAAAATGCAATCCTAATATCCAAATGCAATGCATAAAAAGGGTAGAAAAAGGAAACGAATGGCCAAGTCAAATGCTCGGACCCACTTAGGAATTCCCCAGTGGAGTCGCCAACTGTCGCGCCCCACTTTTCTATAAATGTGAATGAATGTGTGATGTGTGGTGTGTAATGTGTGAACGTGTGCAAAGTGAAAAGTAAAGGCCATGGGACTTAGAATGCGACGATTTGGCCAAGTTAAGTTCAAAAGGGTTTTTTTGTATCAAAAATGGAGTCGCCACTTGGTATAGAGTTAGGGTGTACCAAGTCACCCAAAAATGATTTTTGTTTTTGAATAAAAAAGTAAATAAACCCTTTTTGAGAACTTTTGGGTCTACGTAACCAAAAGAGGGATCGGGGGTCACATTTGACGAAGGGGAAGGCAAGGATAAAAACCCAAGGCACCCCTTCGACCTAGCCAAGGCTAGTTGCGTGACTTAAACCAATTTTTCCTAATTTTTCTACCCAAGGTATGTATCGCGTATTGGATATGTCTATATGAATGCAAAAACCTAGACTTAGGGGGATTGGGGAAAATTTCTCTTCAAAGGTTGAGTGGTGCCAATCACATTAATTGTGAAGCCCAATAATGATCCTTTTGGAGAGGTCACACCTAAACCTAAATGACGTGAAAAATGAGTGGAATGCATGCCATGTGAAAGTGTGAGTTTGTGTGAAGTGAGAAAAATGATAAAAGTAGTAAGATAAGAGTGAAGGTGTGCAAATGTAGATGAAAGTACTCGTGTGCGAGTGAAGATAAAAATGTTCGTGTGCAAATGAAGATAAAAGGGTTCGTGTGCAAGTGAAAGTGATAAAAAGGTGCATGTGTGCAAATGAGACAAAAGTGAAAGTGTAATGATAGAGTGGATTGAGAATGCATGAGCCTAGGGAATTCATGCATATTGGGTACGGGGAGACCTAAATCGTGACTTGATTTTCCCTTTGATTAGAAGGCGAAACTAGCGTGCTAAGGCTATCGAGTAGCCACACTCGCTCGTTTCCCTTATCGGAAGGGGACACTCAAGCAAATGGACCCTACAACTATCATGGGATGCGAAACCTAAAATGAGGGGAAAGGGGTTCGAGGATCATGCCAAATGATAAATCTAAAGGAAATGCGTGATATGTGGTGAACAAGCAAATAATGCATTAATGAAAAACAAAGGGAAAATCCTATTGGGTCTAGCGTTGGACTAGCCCTTTCTATGAATTCCTAATGAAAAAAAAAAGCCACAACTAGCATTAGGCTAGTGTGGTGACGTACATTCATCCATTCCATTCATTCATGATTATGAAAGCAAGTAGACATGCCAAAACGCTCGTAAGCACGTAGCACGTAGCACTTAGCATGCTCGACTAGATGCAAGAGCCTACTAAAGCAATTTAACATGTAACAACAAAAACAAGCAACCAAGGGGAAAGGGAAATGGACCAGATGCTCTCCGAGCACTATCTATTACAAGCCAAGAGGTGTACACATACCCCATAAAAGCATAAAGGGGAAGGGGAAATGGACCAGATGCTCTCCGAGCACTATCTATTACAAGCCAAG
This sequence comes from Coffea arabica, assembly GCF_036785885.1. NCBI lineage: Eukaryota > Viridiplantae > Streptophyta > Magnoliopsida > Gentianales > Rubiaceae > Coffea > Coffea arabica. The sequence goes on from NC_092321.1 coordinate 49,602,190, forward strand.
AGGTGTACACATACCCCATAAAACTTAAATGAAAGTAAAAGTAAGTAAATGCATGCAAGGAGGTAAGGAAAGCGAAGTAGACAGGCATATTCACATAACACGTAGGAGCACGTAAGGTCAAATGTAGTGCAAATGAGGGATAGAGTGTACCTCCCTTGAATTGACGCCCCAACGAAGTGAAATTATTCAATTACCCTCCAAAATAATAAAAAGGTCAAGGCACCACTTTATTTAAGAAAAAATAAAAGAAATGGGCAAAACAAAGCTCACTTAGCCATAAAGTCCCTAAAGTCATAACTTAAGTGCAATTTAAGCAAAGCAAGGTGGCTAATTGGAATCGAACAAACAATGAAATTGCAAAAGTTAAAACTACCAAGGACCAAGTTGAAGACATTATTCAATTAGTTGGGTCAAAGTAGCATTAGTTAGAAGCCAAGGGGTCAAAATGCAATTTTAGAAAATTATTTCATGCAATCTTCATGCAAAGAACGTAGCTTATATTCTGCAACAAGGTTTCAGCCATTTCTAAAGCCTTTTGCACTATTCTAGCCGTAGCTTGCTTTTCAATTCATTGTCTTAAATGAAACAAAAATGTATTCTTCATCCGAACACAGCCCAACATCCCAATCCAACATCAAACCGCAATTTCTAGCAAGAAAACAAAGCTAAACATTTGAATATACAAACAGCAAGAGAAATTCTGCATTTTCGGCATATGATTTCAGCAATGAGACTTGCTGCATTTCCTTTCAACCTCTGATTTCTAATCCCAGCTTTGATTAGATATTTTCAACCCAACATCACCACTTTAGATTAAGCAAGCAAAAAACTACACAGCCCCCACGATTCAAACAAGCAAAATCTTAGAAAAAGCAACATCATGCGAAATTCTGGACAGCATGCTTGAAAAACAAAAGTTTCTGCAATTAAAAAAAAAACAAAGCTTGCGGCCCTTTGCCAAGCTCAACGCAATTTTCCAGGTTCACAGCTTCAAACTAGGCAGTATACTACATCATTAACATCATCCTAGCAAGCAGAAATCTTAGCAACATCCCACGCAAAAAAAAAATCCAGGCAATTATGCAAGCATTTGATGAACTAAACTAATGCAACCTTTCTAGTTTTACCCTCCAAAACCAGATTTCATAGCCAAGCATATGCACTTTTGGACCATAAAATCCTTATGTTTAAGCACAATAAATTGAACAAAAACTGTGTAAGTATCGAAGAACAACATTCTGTAATTTGGAAGCAGAAAAATTCATGTCAAACTTCGAACCAAAACCAGCAGACCCATCACTCGAAACCTTTAACAAGCTGAACATTTTGATGAACGCAAACCAGTTGCAAAACCAAACCATTAAAAACCAAACGAGGAACCTAACGAATAGCACAGAAACAACAACCAGATTTCTGGATTTTATCTTTAAGAAATTATCCTAACAAAAGGATCGGCAAATTAAGCTAACATGGAGGAACCAGAAATGAATGGAAACGGAAAGCGTAGACAGCAACAATAAACAGAAAGAAAAATCAAAATGACGATTCAACAAAGAACAAAAAGGAAAGGGACTAAGACACCAATCTAGGAGAGTACCTGCCCAAACGTTTTTGGATCAAAATCTGGACAGGAAACGTCATGAAAGAGCGGCCGAAGCTGTCCCGTTACGGCTCCGAAACCGCACCAGCAAAATTAAGCAGCGATCTTTGGGGGCGAATTCAAAGGATCATTCGATGTTTTCTGCCAACAAATTCTGAACGAAACTTCCTCCCCTTACTTCCTAGTTAGTGCAGAAACTGAGAGTTACTTAAAAGAACCAGAGATCAAAGAGAAATCTGATCCGGAACATGGCTCATAGCCGGCCTTTGGTCAGAAAAATTGCAGCTTTATCACTTCTGTTCCAATTTTGTTCGTAGCCTTCTTCTCCTCCGTCCATTGCTCATTTCCTCCTTGCTTATCACGGTTCCTTCCCCAAGCTCTTCCTCTCTCTGCTTTCCTTCTTCCTTCTTCCAGAACCCACGCCGTCAATCTCTTTCTTTCTACATCTATTTGCTTCAGCCGCCACCTTGCCCTTTCTTTTCTTTTTCCTCTCAAAGCTCCTCCTCTCCGTTTTTCTGGTTTCTTTCCTTAGCCCACCGAAGCCTCAGCTCTCCCCTCCGGCTCTCCCTCCTGTTCCTTTGCTGTTTTTCTATTTCTTAGCTGTCTGCTTTCATCCCCCCTCAAAACCTAGCCGCCAGTTTCTTCCCCAAACTCTCTGGTTCTCTCCCTCGGTTTCTTTCTTTTCCTGATGCCCGTCACTCTTAGCTCTCGGGTGGGTTTCTTCTTTTTTTCTGTTTCTTTCCCCGTTCGTTCCCCTTTTGCGGCTGCCTTTTCTTTTCTATTTATATGGGGTATCATAACCCTAAGCCCCTACACATCTTTCCTGAAATTGCAGCTAAAGGAGCCGCTCGGTCCTCTCTTGCAAAGCTGCAAAAAAAATGCAGCATGCATGCGACATCTTTTTTTTTTTTTTTTTTAACTTCTCAACTAATTAATTAATTAAACAAAATTGATAATAATGATAATAATAATAACACAAGCAACTTAATTAACATTGGATAAAAAAAAAAAAATAAACTAGAAGCAACAAAATGCAACTTTCCATTTTCCCTTTTTCCATTTTTCTCATTTTTCACTTTTCCTCTTTTTTCCTAAATGAACCAAATAAAAGATAAATTAAGCAGAAATGACTAAAATAGATAAATAAAGCTGAATAAAACAAAATTTCTATTTTTTCCTTTTTCCAAGAAACTCTATGCTAAAAACTTAAAAATAAAAATAAAACTAGAAACTAAAAACTAAAAATCGAATAAAACTAACACGACAAATAAAAAACTAAAAATAAACAGTAAACGAAATTACACCAAAAATTTGGTGTCTACAGTTTGCCCCTCTTTGTCTGAGTTTTGAAAAAACTTGAGACAAAGAAGTAGACACCAAATACTTACCTGCATTCTTCGGCTGCGAATTACTCAAACGATGGGGATTGACCCCAGACAGGAAATTTTAAAATTGGGATAGACCCACGGGATAGACCCGGACAGAAATGTAAAATTGGGATAGACCCACGGGATAGACCCGAACAGAAATGTAAAATTGGGATAGACCCACGGGATAGACCAGGACAGAAATTTAAATTTGGGATAGACCCACGGGATAGACCCGAACAGAAATTTAAATGGGATGAATTGAAGTGAGATGGAGTATTAGTGGGGTTGACCCATGTTTATTGGTGATGCAAATGAAAGAAGCGAAATGAAGTGTTAATGGGACTGATCCACGTTCCAGTAGCTGTGAAAATGAAATGTCTTGACAATCGGACAGTGGGATCAAACCCGAACCTGCCGTGAGAACTTGATTTGATTTTTTGATTTTTTTGATTTTTGGATTTTTGGATTTTTGGATTTTTGGATTTTTCTGATATTTTTTTTTGAGGGAATCTTTTCAAAATTTGCCCCAGTATGACGAATTGGTCAGTGAGACGACATCTGAGCCTGACGGGGTGTGGACGGTCAGCGGGATAAAACCCGGTCCTGCCGAGATTATTGAATAAAACACACACGTTAGTGAGATAAACTCGATGCTAACGGTGGTAGAGTGAAAAGAAACGCACACGTTAGTGAGATAGACTCGATGCTAACGGTGGTAGGGTGAAAACGCACACGTTAGTGAGATAGACTCGATGCTAACGGTGGTGAAAGAAACGCACATGTTAGTGAGATAGACTCGATGCTAACGGTGGTGAAATAGAAACGCACACGTTAGTGAGATAGACTCGATGCTAACGGTGGTGAAAGAAACGCACACGTTAGTGAGATAGACTCGATGCTAACGGTGGTGAAATAGAAACGCACACGTTAGTGAGATAGACTCGATGCTAACGGTGGTGAAAGAAACGCACGCGTTAGTGAGATAGACTCGATGCTAACGGTGGTGAAATAGAAACGCACACGTTAGTGAGATAGACTCGATGCTAACGGTGGTGAAAGAAACGCACGCGTTAGTGAGATAGACTCGATGCTAATGGTGGTGAAAGAAACGCACGCGTTAGTGAGATAGACTCGATGCTAACGGTGGTGAAATAGAAACGCACACGTTAGTGAGATAGACTCAATGCTAACGGTGGTTAATGAAACGTACACGTTAGTGAGATAGACTCGATGCTAACGGTGGTTGAATGAAAACCAAGCCCAACGTGACTTTCGTGGAGTTGGCGGCACAAAATCCAGGCCCAACGTGACATTTGCGAAGGTGGCGGCACCAAGTCCAGGCCCAACGTGATAAAGTGATGTTGGCGGCACCAAGTCCAGGCCCAACGTGATAAAGTGAAGCTGGCGGCACTAAATCCAGGCCCAACTTGATGTTTGAAATGTTGGCGGCACGAAGTCCAGGCCCAACATGATAAAGTGACGTTGGCGGCACCAAGTCCAGGCCCAACATGATCGTTGTGAAGTTGGCGGCACGAAATCCAGGCCCAACGTCATCGTTGTGAAGTTGGCGGCACGAAGTCCAGGCCCAACGTGATAAAGTGAAGTTGGTGGCACGAAAACCAAGCCCAACGGGATTTGGTGAATGGTCAGTGGGATAAGACCCAGTCCTGCCATCCAATTGGTCAAGAAATTGAATTTGATTTGTCAAGAAACAAGAAATTAAATTTGACTTTCCAAGAGACAAGAATTTGAACTTGATTTTTGATTTTTGACTTTGAATTTTTCTGATTTTTCGAGGGAATTTTTTCAAAAAAAAAAAAAAAAAAAAAAAAAAAAATTGCCCCAGTGTAGGGCCCTTTTTCCCTTCTTTCTTCTTCGGCATCGGCCTTCCACATCACCGGATGCTCCTTCGTCGATTTCAACTATGTATACCTGCACAGGGGACTTAACAAAGCATGACATGCACTTGAATTTCAAAATATTGCAACTACTATGCATAGACAGAGTAGTGTGATTGATTTGAAAGTATATTACTTGGCTCTTTGACGAAATGCTCAAATGAACTATAAAAAATTTTGCCCCAGTGTGGGCTTATTTTGCGAAATCTTGCCAATAAAAATTTTGCCCCAGCATGGGCCCATTTGAATGTAAAAATTGGTTTGGATGCCCCTCCATTTATTCGAACACTGTAAGAAAGAAAATTTCATGATGAATTTCTCAAAATAATGCCAAATTACAGGATATTTCTTCCTTACCTTAGCATCGAAGCTTTGGGTAATGGGCGTTATGTCTGATTTGGAAATGGGAGGTAAAGATTTGTCTTATTCTTTGTGCCCAAACGGTATGTAATCCCTTCAATACCACATCTTAGTGAAAGCAAAGAGTTTGTCACCCTTATTTCTTAAGAAAACTTAGTCAACGTATAAGCTTTGTAGGTTTGCAACAAAATGGGTAGAAGCGATAGCTAAACCTGTGAAAACGGGTTATACCCTTATGATCATGAGTGATCGATGGATTTTTTTGAGCATAATCCTCACTTTGGATTGTCATGAAGGAATAAGTCAACGATGGACTTTATCAGCTTGTAATTTGGCTTGAAAACGATAGTTAAAAGAAATAATTTTCAAAGGACATTGCACCGAAGATCGCGTTTTTCTCAAAATTACCCTCATTTTGGACTCCGAGATCTTGGACTTTGTTTGACTTTTTGTCATCACTCAACAGAGACTTCAGCGCCGAATTTTCTGCATTTTCTTGCATTTACTTTTCTTTCTTTGCTTTTTGCCTCTTTTCCCTTTCCCTCGAGCTGATGGGTTTTCACATGGTGAGTAGCGTCAACCTCATACTCAAGCAATTCAGAAATACAGCTAAAATTTTCCGGCATCAGAAATTTTCTTGACAGGGCCATTGCAAAGAACAGAAGTCAGGACTTTCGGCTTTTGTAATGGGGTCAGGTGGGGTGCTTAGAAAAGTTAAGGCTTGAAAACGGATTTCAACACTGGTTTGAAGAATCTGAGATCGCATTGTCGCGTCAACCCTATTTTAGGGTAAAATCAGAATTTGCCCCAGTTTTTGCTCAATTGAGGCTTTTTCTCTTTCATTTTCTTTTCCCTTTTGATTTTTCGGCCTTTTGCCATTCTTTTGAATTTTCACAAAATTTGCCCCAATTTATTTTTGAACTGAGGTTCTCTTTTCTTCCTTTGTCTTTTGATTTTGTGGCTTTTCACTTTTTGAGACTTTTCCTTTTCAATTCAAACTCGCCCCCAGTGTGGGGTTTGCGATCCTCAGGGGTTGCCAAACAAAATATTTTATTCTGAAGGCTCAAAAAAGATGACTAGGGATAGAATGTTTGATTGGAAAAGAAGATGGCCTGACTTGTATTCCGCTCCTTACAATAACTCTGAAAGGAAACTTTCATTAATGGGAAATTTCTGGCATGTATCCGAATTGACTGATTGAGGAAGACCCTTGTCCATCCATATTTGTAAAACGTTGACGATCCACGCGGACAAATCTCTTCCCTTTTTTTGAATTGGAACCCAAGTGGAATCAATTTTTTCCCAATTTGCAGTTCCCTCCTTATTCTAGCATTAGAAAAGAACCATGAGTGCATTAGAAAAGAACCACCAATTTTTAGCTCAAATAAGGATGCAAGGGATGATCAGTGTTTAGGTTGTAGAAACGATGGCCAAAGCATCATTCTTACACTTCATGACAATCAACATAACGCAATGTTCATTGAGAATCCATTCCCCCTTTTGATATTTGAAAATTTTCCATGTAGGGTAGTGATAATCAAGGCGCTTATTTGAAACGAAATTATTCTTTTAAAGGCTCAAACGGGAGAGCAAATGATAAAATCTGTATGGGTAGAGAAACGAACGCTTGAAGTATCATTCCAAATTTTCAAAACAAACAAGAATAATGCACATTTTTGCTTTCACTTAGATGTGAATTGAATCGGTTACACAATGGATATTTTCAAGCAAAGATGGCCCCAATTTGCAATTTATCAATCAATGTGACTGATTTTATTCTGGGGTTAAGTGAAGGAGAAAAGGTATCTCATCGGGCTTTTTGAGTGGCCATTCACCCTTTTTCTGAGCACTCTTATTGTATAGCTCGGATCACCGACCAAGTGTAAGAATTTAAGAAGCATACACTTGTGAATTTTCAGGCTAGAGGTTGAAAAAATCTCAATTTGTTTTATTTCTCAAAATTCATCATGAAATCTCCAATGAGTAAGAATAAAGAATGAAGTGTACATAAATATACACAAAACAATAATTGTCCCAAAAAATTTATTGCTAAAGAAAAGTTTGAAACAAAAATTCTCATTCAATTATGATACAAATAAGAAGAGAGAGACTTGTAAAGAGCTCCACATATACATTTTTTGTCTCCCTTTCTTTTGACACAAAAATATATTAACAAGTCAAACATATAGAATTTTCTTTGAAAACAATTATGAAATCTCTCAGAAGCTCTTAGCCTAGAGCTCTCAGATGGGTCTTTCAGGTTTCCGTTGTTGGATTTGCCCAAGAATCACATAATACTTGTGATTTTCAAACTTTATTAGATCAAAATTATCATCGGCTATAGAAAAATATTTTTGCCTTATTGAAATATTCTTATGAATGCAGGGGGGAAGGGGGAAAACAAAAGAAAAATACCTTGAGTTAGTAAGAAAGAATATAAAATCGGTATGCATGTCCTATGGGGGGACCCTTTTTGTGCCAAGGGTAGGCCTAACATGAAAATGTAATCCTCTAGAGTAGGCACTATACAATACCTGATGGATCCGATCAACTCATTGAGTGAAAAATAATTTGAAAAATTTGGTCAATTGGGGTGACGAGAGATTTGTCAAAATGAGGTCAACGTCCGAATAGATTGATCACCTTTGATTTGCAAAAGGCACGGGTTTAACCTTGACGAACCTCCCATCGAAAAGATTGGAATTCGTTTTAACAAATTTTCTCAGTGAATTACGGGTCAAAACCCTAATTGATCAAATGATTGGATGCAATGGACGATTTTTCAAAATTGACTAGATCTCCCAATTTGGAATTTGACAATGAAACCCTAATAGGGCAAATGGGTTGAATGAAATTGACAATTTATTTAAAATCGACCGAATTACCCTAAAAGGGAAACGGGTCAAATGAATTGAATGAAATTTATCCGAAATTAATCAGATCACCCTAAAAAGGGTAAATTGATCAAATAGATTGAACGAAACATGATTTATTCAAAATCGGCTCGGTCGCCCTAAAAATGGGTAAATTGGCCAAATGAATGAAATTGAATTCGATTTATTCAAAAATCGGCCGAATGACCCTAAAAAGGGTAAATTGGTCAAAAGACCCTAAAAAGGGTAATTTGGTCAATTGAATTGATAATTTATTCAAAAATCGACCGGATGACCCTAAAAAGGGTACATTGGTCAAATGGGTTGGATGAAATGAATTTATTCAAAAATGATTAGATTGAACTAAGATTGAATGAATTGGAAAAAAATGGATTGGATAAGATGGATGATTTGTTCAAAAATCGATTGAATTATTCGCCCCACTGGGTGGTTTCAAGATATCATTACAATGCCTTGGTCTATGAGCTTCTAAAATCAAAATTTGGCCTCTATATTTATCGTCTCAACAATGAGGAATCATTTGTGAATTTTCTTCGAATTAACGTCCTTTTACGCAAGGGAATTTTACCAATTTTGAGAAAATGGCCAAAAAGTGATTATTAGATGCTCATATTCCAAAAAATGCTTCATGAAAATGATCGGATCTTTACCTTACCTTGTGCACTACCCCTTCGGACGGTACGAGAAAGGTAAACGTGCAAGTCTCATTTGGATTATATATCCGAGACATGGGGTGGTTTATTCCTAACACGGGATCCCCTAAATGGCATTCCCTTTCTAGGGTTTATGCATGATGCCAGTTTATTAAAGCGATATAAACATGTGACAAACATGGCCTAAAGGATATAAATAATGCAACGGGGGAAAAAGGTCTAAACATGAAATGTATTTACTGAAAAGTAAGTGCAAAGACTGAAATTTAGACATGTGAGCTATCTAGTGGGTGAGTCACTAAAAGAGTACCAAAGAGGCCTCTTATTGCTAAGGCACATGAATGCAAACCAAGGAAACAATGAAATGGTTAGTGCAGTTGATAGTACACATAACACATTGGGAGCAATTAAGAAAAGAAATACGATAAAAGCCAATAAAAGGGGTGGAACCCCTTCCCTTGTGCCTAATTGTGCTTAAAAAGGGTGAGGCTGACTCTACCCTAGGCAAATGCTAACATGGATGCATGAGGTTTGGTTCATTAATGCCTAGACTCGATAAAGCTTCGGCTCCCAAGCCTTCAGACCTAAAGGCGAAGGGTCATCACTCCCAGGGCCTTTGATCGGTGGCTCGAGTGATCCCTTAGGTAGCGCTATGGGCGCAGAGCACACCAGCCGCCTACCCAAGGCAATCGATCCTAATCCTACAAGGCGGTGTGGGAAACGCCCACGAAAAACAAAATAAAATGGGATAAAAGCAAGTAAACGTGCACGTATGAAGTGCTCCCCTATTTTGAGGGAAGGGGTTGAGAACCAACGTGAGGCTCTAAAGGTGACACGCCCCCTCCCAAATGCAATGCAAGCGCGAGATAACTAAATAAACATACATCCAATCAACCAATCACACATACGTGAGTGAGGGAAAAGTTTGATACGCGCGCGAGGCAAAAGGCCCTAAAACAAAAATGCAATCCTAATATCCAAATGCAATGCATAAAAAGGGTAGAAAAAGGAAACGAATGGCCAAGTCAAATGCTCGGACCCACTTAGGAATTCCCCAGTGGAGTCGCCAACTGTCGCGCCCCACTTTTCTATAAATGTGAATGAATGTGTGATGTGTGGTGTGTAATGTGTGAACGTGTGCAAAGTGAAAAGTAAAGGCCATGGGACTTAGAATGCGACGATTTGGCCAAGTTAAGTTCAAAAGGGTTTTTTTGTATCAAAAATGGAGTCGCCACTTGGTATAGAGTTAGGGTGTACCAAGTCACCCAAAAATGATTTTTGTTTTTGAATAAAAAAGTAAATAAACCCTTTTTGAGAACTTTTGGGTCTACGTAACCAAAAGAGGGATCGGGGGTCACATTTGACGAAGGGGAAGGCAAGGATAAAAACCCAAGGCACCCCTTCGACCTAGCCAAGGCTAGTTGCGTGACTTAAACCAATTTTTCCTAATTTTTCTACCCAAGGTATGTATCGCGTATTGGATATGTCTATATGAATGCAAAAACCTAGACTTAGGGGGATTGGGGAAAATTTCTCTTCAAAGGTTGAGTGGTGCCAATCACATTAATTGTGAAGCCCAATAATGATCCTTTTGGAGAGGTCACACCTAAACCTAAATGACGTGAAAAATGAGTGGAATGCATGCCATGTGAAAGTGTGAGTTTGTGTGAAGTGAGAAAAATGATAAAAGTAGTAAGATAAGAGTGAAGGTGTGCAAATGTAGATGAAAGTACTCGTGTGCGAGTGAAGATAAAAATGTTCGTGTGCAAATGAAGATAAAAGGGTTCGTGTGCAAGTGAAAGTGATAAAAAGGTGCATGTGTGCAAATGAGACAAAAGTGAAAGTGTAATGATAGAGTGGATTGAGAATGCATGAGCCTAGGGAATTCATGCATATTGGGTACGGGGAGACCTAAATCGTGACTTGATTTTCCCTTTGATTAGAAGGCGAAACTAGCGTGCTAAGGCTATCGAGTAGCCACACTCGCTCGTTTCCCTTATCGGAAGGGGACACTCAAGCAAATGGACCCTACAACTATCATGGGATGCGAAACCTAAAATGAGGGGAAAGGGGTTCGAGGATCATGCCAAATGATAAATCTAAAGGAAATGCGTGATATGTGGTGAACAAGCAAATAATGCATTAATGAAAAACAAAGGGAAAATCCTATTGGGTCTAGCGTTGGACTAGCCCTTTCTATGAATTCCTAATGAAAAAAAAAAGCCACAACTAGCATTAGGCTAGTGTGGTGACGTACATTCATCCATTCCATTCATTCATGATTATGAAAGCAAGTAGACATGCCAAAACGCTCGTAAGCACGTAGCACGTAGCACTTAGCATGCTCGACTAGATGCAAGAGCCTACTAAAGCAATTTAACATGTAACAACAAAAACAAGCAACCAAGGGGAAAGGGAAATGGACCAGATGCTCTCCGAGCACTATCTATTACAAGCCAAGAGGTGTACACATACCCCATAAAAGCATAAAGGGGAAGGGGAAATGGACCAGATGCTCTCCGAGCACTATCTATTACAAGCCAAGAGGTGTACACATACCCCATAAAACTTAAATGAAAGTAAAAGTAAGTAAATGCATGCAAGGAGGTAAGGAAAGCGAAGTAGACAGGCATATTCACATAACACGTAGGAGCACGTAAGGTCAAATGTAGTGCAAATGAGGGATAGAGTGTACCTCCCTTGAATTGACGCCCCAACGAAGTGAAATTATTCAATTACCCTCCAAAATAATAAAAAGGTCAAGGCACCACTTTATTTAAGAAAAAATAAAAGAAATGGGCAAAACAAAGCTCACTTAGCCATAAAGTCCCTAAAGTCATAACTTAAGTGCAATTTAAGCAAAGCAAGGTGGCTAATTGGAATCGAACAAACAATGAAATTGCAAAAGTTAAAACTACCAAGGACCAAGTTGAAGACATTATTCAATTAGTTGGGTCAAAGTAGCATTAGTTAGAAGCCAAGGGGTCAAAATGCAATTTTAGAAAATTATTTCATGCAATCTTCATGCAAAGAACGTAGCTTATATTCTGCAACAAGGTTTCAGCCATTTCTAAAGCCTTTTGCACTATTCTAGCCGTAGCTTGCTTTTCAATTCATTGTCTTAAATGAAACAAAAATGTATTCTTCATCCGAACACAGCCCAACATCCCAATCCAACATCAAACCGCAATTTCTAGCAAGAAAACAAAGCTAAACATTTGAATATACAAACAGCAAGAGAAATTCTGCATTTTCGGCATATGATTTCAGCAATGAGACTTGCTGCATTTCCTTTCAACCTCTGATTTCTAATCCCAGCTTTGATTAGATATTTTCAACCCAACATCACCACTTTAGATTAAGCAAGCAAAAAACTACACAGCCCCCACGATTCAAACAAGCAAAATCTTAGAAAAAGCAACATCATGCGAAATTCTGGACAACATGCTTGAAAAACAAAAGTTTCTGCAATTAAAAAAAAAACAAAGCTTGCGGCCCTTTGCCAAGCTCAACGCAATTTTCCAGGTTCACAGCTTCAAACTAGGCAGTATACTACATCATTAACATCATCCTAGCAAGCAGAAATCTTAGCAACATCCCACGCAAAAAAAAAATCCAGGCAATTATGCAAGCATTTGATGAACTAAACTAATGCAACCTTTCTAGTTTTACCCTCCAAAACCAGATTTCATAGCCAAGCATATGCACTTTTGGACCATAAAATCCTTATGTTTAAGCACAATAAATTGAACAAAAACTGTGTAAGTATCGAAGAACAACATTCTGTAATTTGGAAGCAGAAAAATTCATGTCAAACTTCGAACCAAAACCAGCAGACCCATCACTCGAAACCTTTAACAAGCTGAACATTTTGATGAACGCAAACCAGTTGCAAAACCAAACCATTAAAAACCAAACGAGGAACCCAACGAATAGCACAGAAACAACAACCAGATTTCTGGATTTTATCTTTAAGAAATTATCCTAACAAAAGGATCGGCAAATTAAGCTAACATGGAGGAACCAGAAATGAATGGAAACGGAAAGCGTAGACAGCAACAATAAACAGAAAGAAAAATCAAAATGACGATTCAACAAAGAACAAAAAGGAAAGGGACTAAGACACCAATCTAGGAGAGTACCTGCCCAAACGTTTTTGGATCAAAATCTGGACAGGAAACGTCATGAAAGAGCGGCCGAAGCTGTCCCATTACGGCTCCGAAACCGCACCAGCAAAATTAAGCAGCGATCTTTGGGGGCGAATTCAAAGGATCATTCGATGTTTTCTGCCAACAAATTCTGAACGAAACTTCCTCCCCTTACTTCCTAGTTAGTGCAGAAACTGAGAGTTACTTAAAAGAACCAGAGATCAAAGAGAAATCTGATCCGGAACATGGCTCATAGCCGGCCTTTGGTCAGAAAAATTGCAGCTTTATCACTTCTGTTCCAATTTTGTTCGTAGCCTTCTTCTCCTCCGTCCATTGCTCATTTCCTCCTTGCTTATCACGGTTCCTTCCCCAAGCTCTTCCTCTCTCTGCTTTCCTTCTTCCTTCTTCCAGAACCCACGCCGTCAATCTCTTTCTTTCTACATCTATTTGCTTCAGCCGCCACCTTGCCCTTTCTTTTCTTTTTCCTCTCAAAGCTCCTCCTCTCCGTTTTTCTGGTTTCTTTCCTTAGCCCACCGAAGCCTCAGCTCTCCCCTCCGGCTCTCCCTCCTGTTCCTTTGCTGTTTTTCTATTTCTTAGCTGTCTGCTTTCATCCCCCCTCAAAACCTAGCCGCCAGTTTCTTCCCCAAACTCTCTGGTTCTCTCCCTCGGTTTCTTTCTTTTCCTGATGCCCGTCACTCTTAACTCTCGGGTGGGTTTCTTCTTTTTTTCTGTTTCTTTCCCCGTTCGTTCCCCTTTTGCGGCTGCCTTTTCTTTTCTATTTATATGGGGTATCATAACCCTAAGCCCCTACACATCTTTCCTGAAATTGCAGCTAAAGGAGCCGCTCGGTCCTCTCTTGCAAAGCTGCAAAAAAAATGCAGCATGCATGCGACATCTTTTTTTTTTTTTTTTAACTTCTCAACTAATTAATTAATTAAACAAAATTGATAATAATGATAATAATAATAACACAAGCAACTTAATTAACATTGGATAAAAAAAAAATAAATAAACTAGAAGCAACAAAATGCAACTTTCCATTTTCCCTTTTTCCATTTTTCTCATTTTTCACTTTTCCTCTTTTTTCCTAAATGAACCAAATAAAAGATAAATTAAGCAGAAATGACTAAAATAGATAAATAAAGCTGAATAAAACAAAATTTCTATTTTTTCCTTTTTCCAAGAAACTCTATGCTAAAAACTTAAAAATAAAAATAAAACTAGAAACTAAAAACTAAAAATCGAATAAAACTAACACGACAAATAAAAAACTAAAAATAAACAGTAAACGAAATTACACCAAAAATTTGGTGTCTACAACGGTGATCAAAGCCCTACTTTGGGGTGAAAATATTTGAAGTGGTTTGTTAGAGCTGGTGAGTGTACCACTCCTTTCATTGTTGCTTAACTTGATTTCTATACATGCAATCAGTGATTTGAATGACTGTACTATCTGTTTACTCTGTTTGAGACGAGGGTGTACTTTATCACACTCGTTCTCTTATCTGTCTGCTTATTCACTGTGTACATTTGACTCTGTAATCTGTGCTTAATCTGATGTCAGTTGGAGACTTGTATCCAACGATCTTTTGTGACCTCTGAGCTCAAAACCTGTGTCTAGTTACTCGAGTCGAGCCGGCAAGAGCTAGGTCGATTAGATAACGAACTACGGTAGTTTGTTTCTAGGAATCTTTGGGTATTGAGACTCATGATTCCGGTATACTCGAGTATTACCACTTCTGTTTCTGTTGAGGTGTTCGGGTCCGGTAAGGGGTATGTTTGGTGGACGGAATTTGATGTAAAGTGGGGTCTACGAACATGATTGTTCTTTATACGTTGACGGAGAGTCAACGGATTTGGATCAAGTGTTGCAAATGGGAATTTTGGCCTCCCGAGAGCCACCTGTATCCTTTCTATCTAAGGCGTTTGTTTATTTCTCTATTTGATATGCATATGTGAGTAATTGAACATGAAGTTCGATGATTCTTGACTGCTATTATTTTGGTACCTCATTGAGCGTAACCTCACCCCCTTCCCACTATCTTTGTTTTCCTTACAGGGAACAAACTTTGAAATTATGGTTTTGGAAGAAAGGGTCGAACTAGTGTATAGGTTATTTTGTTCAGCTCTTTTGCAATCGAAACCCTAATTATACGTTGACGGAGAGTCAACGGGTTTGGATCAAGTGTTGCAACATGATTGTTCTTTATACGTTGACGGAGAGTCAACGGGTTTGGATCAAGTGTTGCAAATGGAAATTTTGGCCTCCCGAGAGCCACCTGTATCCTTTCTATCTAAGGCGTTTGTTTATTTCCCTATTTGATATGCATATGTGAGTAATTGAACATGAAGTTCGATGATTCTTGACTGCTATTATTTTGGTACCTCATTGAGCGTAAGCTCACCCCCTTCCCACTATCTTTGTTTTCCTTACAGGGAACAAACTTTGAAATCATGGTTTTGGAAGAAAGGGTCGAGCTAGTGTATAGGTTATTTTGTTAAGCTCTTTTGCAATCGAAACCCTAATTATATTTTGAACAGTATGAATACTTTGGCTTGTACTTTAGTTCACTTGTTCAAGACTCTGATGTAAATATATGTATAAGTGTTTAACCTTGTCTATTAAATGTATTCATTTGTGATGTTATGCTTCTATAGCTTTGGTGAACGTTTTATGTAACCGTTGGAAGATCGGACGAGCGCGGCATTTGAACGAGGAAAGAAAAATTTCTGGCGGAAAAATCTGCAGCGGAATCCTGCCAGTTTTGGGCCAGATTTGCAGAGGAGTTTGAAAAAAAAATTTAGTTGGCCACTGCCCTGAATCCGGTTGGGAATCCAGCCAGATCTTGGCCGGATTGTGACGTGGCCCGTTTCGTTCCTTTTTTTTGTTTTCGTTTTCGTTTCGTTGATGTGTTTATCGAAGTCTCATTTCACTGTATGATTTGGTAATCGTGTTTTCGGCTTAGTAGTCTCCGATTGGTTGTTTTCTTGGGGTTCTATTGCGCGTACTATGGGGTTTGTGAGATTCGACTCTGTAGTCCTGGCGAGAGTTGGGCAAGCGTTCCGCCGAACCCTTTGGTTCACCTTAGGGTAAGGTGGGACTGTCACAGATTTGGGGTTTTGGTTGCTTTTCTTCTTAGGGCTTGAGGGTAAACATGTCAAGAAACCATCTTTTCTTTTATTTCTTGCACTTGAGTAGATTTAAGACTTTATTATGCTAGATTTCATGGGAAATTTCATAGTTTGTGTGGTGGTTTGAAATTTTCAGCTTTGGTTGAGAAATTCGAGCTTTGATATGTTGATTTGAGCTTGGTTATGATCCAATAGCTTTACCATGTGAATTTTCCAGTTTTTATATGTTATTTTGGCTTCATTATAGAAATTTCCAACTTGTAGTGATGAATTTCAGTTTAGGGTTAACAATTTTCAGTTTTGATATGGTTTGCTTTTGAGCTAGATAATTGTTTATTTTGAGTAGTTTTGTGACCTTAAACAAGTGTCCTTTATAGCCTATGACTTGTGGTCTTGATCGATGATGGTTTGCCATGAAAATAAGTGTTGAGTTTGAAAGGGAAAGTTAAGGAAATAAGGGGAAGTGCTGCTGAAATTTTGTTACTTTTTTTCTTGTGATATGAGTGAGTAAAAGTGACGATAGAGGTGTGATTTTTGGTCGGTTTGGACTTTGGTTGTTTTTTATTCCTTGAATCCACCTTGGTAGTGTCGCATAAGCTGAAATTTTATCAAAAATCATGTGTAAAACAACAGAAAAAGTAGTGGTTACTTCTAGCATGCTTTCTAGTTTCATTTGTCCAATTTTAAAGTCGAGGTTGGTCAATTTTCTTCCAAAAGTTGTACATATATCTTACGTATATTTTGCTAAGTTTCATGAGTTGTACATACTAATTTATCTCTTTTGGTCTCTCACATCTTTTGGGTCTAAATGTTTTCTTTTCACACTAACACCTTACTTGAATTGTAGCCCTAGAATGCACTTGGATATTCCTTGATTGGCACTTTCGAATTTGTCTTTAAACTTTTGTGTTTAAGAGGTCAAATTTGGATAGACGCATGGCTCATAGTTGAGTCTAAAATGTGCACTTCATTAACCTTGAATGGTTGGACCATGACATTTTGTCTTGGTTACTTTCAGGATTTGACGTTAAAACGAGCCCACCTTAGAACGAACGTTTAACATTATTCTACTTTGAAACGGTGAGTGTACCACTTACTTGACTTGTTGTTTAAGTAAACTAATTGTGACCGAAATTTATGATTTGTATGCCTGTAACTTTGGTTTAATCTGAACTGGACAGGTGTATACTTTATCACACTCGATTCCACTTGACTGTTTAACTAGTCTACTGTTCATTTGAAATCTGTTACTTGTGCATGAATTTGATGTCGTTTGGAGCCTAATATCTGATGACCATACTGTGAATTTGATCTCAAACCTCATTGATACTTAATCAAATCGATCCAGCAAGGATTTGGTCAAAATAGATTGACAGCCATGAGGAAAACTATCATTGATTTACTGAGTACTAGATTCTTCTGATATTTGGTATACTCGAGTATTACCACCACTGTTTCTGTTTGGTGTTCGGGCCTGGTAAGGAATATGATTGATGGACGGAAACTGATGTAAAGCGAGGATCTACGGTCAATGTTTTTGCTTCTCTAACTGTTGACGGAGTGTCAACGGGTTTGGATCAAGCTAATGCAAATGGAATTTGGCTCTTGAGAGCCATCTGTATCTTTTTACTTGAAATACTTTGTGTTAATTGTGGTGTTTACTTATCTCCTTAATTGATGCTTATATTTGATAGATTAAAGTTCAAACTATGTGATTTTTAGTTGCATGACCTTGTGGTACCTTATTGGGCAAAAACTCACTCTGTTACCTTTGTTTTCCTTATAGGAGGCGAAGTCTTGGGAACGTAATTTTTGGGGAAGAGTTGAGCTAGTTATAGACTCTAAACATTTTGTTTAAACTCCTCTGTAATAGTAAACCTTATATGTATTTGTATAAGATTGAATACTTTGGTTTGTACTTTAAATTTGAACCGTTGGTATCTCTATTGTATATAGTATTGGGTTGATGATTTGAAGTAAATTGTACGTTTTAGTGCCTTCTGAGAAATTTTTCATTAGTTAGTCCTGGCGAGAGTTAGATAGGCGGTCCGCTAATTCTTGGGGTACACCCTTAGGAAAGGTGGGGCTGTCACAATTGGTATTAGAGTCTAGGTTAAAAATAGTCTGGGCAAAATAGAAATTTGATTTTAAGAAACTTTAGTGTGACGCGTTAGGGTATCATTAAATATTATTAAACTTGCCTAAATTGTAAATTGTGTTTCTTCTTGTAGGTCATGGAAGGAACCAGTGAAAATGGTGGAAGTGAGCCGCCTCGAAGACCCCTTCGGGTTATTGACTATCAGGAGAGACTAGGAGGATTGATTTGACATTGGAGTGTCGCATACCGGACTAGGAGATGTAACCGTTGAAGGACTTATTCCTACCCCGATCATGTGATTCTAGCAGTATTAGATGAGAGGAGGAGAGTTAGGCATGCCAGTTCTATGGACCAAATTGAGATAGAAAGGATGTGAGGATGTGAGGACTCATGTTTTTATTCTTAATTTAGTCATTTTTATAATTATTTGCCCTAGTGTTATTTAATTATTCTAGTATTGCTTGAATTTTCCTTAAATTTCATTTTTCCCGCGCATGCGTCAAAAGTTTCTCGGAAGTCGTGCCGGTCCGATTAATTGGAGATTTGAGGAATTAGTATTAGACTCGTAAGTATGAGTGATTAAAATGTTAGAGGAAATACCTTGGAGAATTAGTGCATAAGTGTATCAAACAAGAGAGGAAGTGGTAGTGCACGACACTATTTTGCACTATTGAGGATTGACTTTTATGCATACTTTATGGCTACCTTTTTCATTCTTTCCCTTCAAGAAATCAAACCACAAAACCCTCACTCTCTCTCTCCTCACTCTCAGCCGACCAAAGGAAAAGAAAAGGGAAGAGAAAGGCTTTAACTTCTTGCTCCAAGCTTGCTTGATTCACTGTATCCAACTCACAATCCCTTGGGTTTTAGCTCCAACTAGAAGAAAGGTGAAAGCTTCAGGTGTTGCTTGGTGGAAAAATATGGTCTTCATCTAGGGTTTAAAGGGTAATCACTTCATCTCCTTAACCTTTCAAATTTTACTAAGATTGACGGTTAAATTTCATGGGTTTGAAACCCTAATGAAGTTTATAGGCTAGCGGACTTGAGGAAACATTTATCTTGTTTTAAATCCTAAGCTAGATGTCCTGAGGAGGCCTTTAGGTAGCTGACTTGAGGCTATTTTGCTTGATTGTGGTTGTTTATGTGATTTATAGCTTGATTATGGTTTGATAGTGGAGAGAAATATGAAGGAAACCGTGTGAGTGAGTTAGCCGAAATTCTGCTCTTGTTGTCCTGCTTTAAATTCGAAATTTTGTTGCTTATTTGGCTATTAAATTGATTGAGACATGTTGTATTATGTTTTTAGAAAGTGTCTTTCAAAAATCATCTCAAATAGTTGTGTGAAACTTGAGTTTTGGAAAAGTTTGAAATCTGGAAATTCGCTAGCTGGGTAGCCAACCAGTGGTTCTTTGCCTGAACATAACTCTTTGTACAAAAGTCAAAATTGAGTGCCGTTTGTGGCATTCAAAACTAGACATTCAAAGATTTCAAATGGTATAAGAATCCCCTTCTAGTTCATTTTTGAGTAAACCGTTGCAAATCATCAAAGTAGACTGTTCTGTTCTGCCTATCTGTCCGAGAGAAACTGGGAAGTTGCATCTTGTGGCTTGATTTTGTCTTACTTGTGAAAGGATTTTTAAAATAATGTTTTCTGATGAAATGTAGCATTTTGAACCTAGTTTCTAACGCCATAAACCATTTCCAATTTGGACTTGTGTAGAGTTAGATATGGTCTGATTTCGAAACTGCATCAAAGCTAGAAACTGGAAATTCTCTGAACAGATTGCGAAAATCAGCCAACTTTAAACTATTATATCTTGTTGCTCAAAACTTCAAATTTAGTTCTGCTTGTTGTGTTTGAAACTTGTTTGAAAACTCTTATTGTGTCATAAATTTCAGAGGCTGATTCACTTTCTGTGAATTTTACCGAATTTTCAAACATTGCTGAAAAACCAAGACTGGTTCTGTCCTGTCTTCTTGGAACTGTAACTTTGAACTGAAATTTGAATGCTTTTTAATTGGAATCTTGGAAAAGTGTCTTCTGGGAAGTTTTAGTACTTTTAATCTAGTTTCCAATGGTATAAATTTTCCATTTTTGGACGTACCAAACTCAAGATCTAATTTTCCAAGTTTGTCGCGCAAAACTAAAAATTTCTGATTTCGTAGGAAATGAGCTTTTAAGAACTTTTCACTTTCTTTCGATATTGATAGTCTGTTTTAAATGTGATTTCATGGAAGATACAAGTTTCCCTTGTAATTTTAAATCCTCACTTTGAAATCTCGATTGTCGATGGATTGAAGCTCTTCTAGGACATTATCTTAAATTTCAAGCGAGTGTACTTTCTTCCTTGATTGATAAGTGGTTGTGAGTGATAGTTGATAGTTATTTCTTCAGGCGCTCAAGAGGATCTTGAAGAGAATCTCGGAGCGGACAACTAAAGATTTTATTTGCTCACTTACTCGCTTGTTTTGAATTGGTGAGTGTCAAGTGCATGAATTATTGCTAAATACTTGAATTGTCCCTTATTAATTGAGTATTTTGGAATTGTCGAGACGAGTGTGTACTTCATCGTACTCGTTCTTTTTTAAGTGAACTTATAATTGAATTGTGTGAAGTGAATTGATAATTGAATTGAGTGAATTGTTGCAATTGTAATAGTTCATCGGGGGACGCTCAAATCTCGTTGGCCAACTATGCAACTCGAGCCGGATTGGGTTTGGTCGAGAAGCCTGGTGAACTATGAGAAAACAAAAGCTTGATCTTTTGAGAGATCTCATTTGGCATACTCGAGTAGCATCTGTGATGACCCCACCTCCCCCTAGGGCATACCCTAGGGTTTAGTTTAATCTGGGCTGGGCCGCCGCCAAGGCTTCCTGTATCTCTACATTGAGCCCTTGCACAAACCTCCGTACCCTCCTTTGCTCCGTAGTTATCAGTTCGGGAGTAAATTTGGATAGTTTCGTAAACTGAATCTCATACTCAGCTACACTCGAAGTTCCCTGACGGAGTTTAATAAAATCGTCCCCTCTCTTCTCCTGGACGATAGGTGAGAGGTATTTTTCGTTAAACTCTCGCACAAATTTCAACCAGGTCTATACGGTTCCCTCTCTCTCCCACTTAGATCTAACTACATTCCACCAAACCCTGGCTGGACCCTCAAACTGGAAAACGGCAAATTGTACTTGCCTATCCTCTGCATAGTTTAAAGTGGCGAATATATTGATCATGGTTTCTAACCATCTCTCCGCTGCCTCAGGGTCCGGACATCCCAGGAATTTAGGAGGAGAGAACTTTTAAAATCTCTCTAAGGCCCTATCTTGTCCCATATCAGGATCCCTAGGTTGGTTCACAGGGGTTTGACCCTGTTGTTCTACCAAACGGGCAAGGATATTAGTCATTTGTTGAATTGCCGTCGCTACCTGATGCCCCCCTTCCGCTCGGAGTCCAGGTTGCGGCTCAATTGTTTCACCTCTTTCCCTTCTCGGTTCTTACACTGGTTCCTGTGCCTGTCTACTTCCATGCCCACGATTAGAGCCACGCCCTCGGGTAGCTCCCTGATCCTGACTTCTTCTACCTTCCATGATTCTTGACTAACCAACTATATAAATATAAACAAAATAAGGTATGTCTCAAATAAAACGTTTTCAAATCATAAAACAGAGGCAGTAAAACACATTGAAAATAAACAATGCCTTTATATAAACAGCAAAATAAGTCACATAACAAGTTAGAAAGTACTATATCTGCCAACCTAGTCAAGTCAAAGGCTCATACTAGTCAAGGGACATAGAAAAAAATAAGAACTATATACATCAACCTTAACACGTCAAATTCCAAAAACAAAAGTGACGTGTCATCCCACTATGTCCCCAACTACCTCACAAAAATTCCTCAAACCCTAACTAGAGGTCTAGCTAGATGCCGACCCAACTGACTTTGCAGGTGTAGCCGGCTCCTCCTCTGGATCCTCTTCAGGATCCTCCTCGGGGTCCTTCTCAGGCTCGTTAGGGGCCTCAGGCCCTTGACCCTTCTCGGCCAAGTCCTGAGCCACATCTCCCACTAGCCCTCCACACTCGGTCAGAATATGGTCGGTCCGATCCCTCACATCCCTGACCACCTGGACAAGGCGACCATTGGCCGCCTGAGCCTACTCCTTGTGGGCGTTAGTCCGCTCCTGCTCCTCAAGAACCGAAGCCTCAAGCTCTCAGATCCTGGCACCCTGAACTCGGAGAACTGCCTGGAGACTTTCTATCTCCGTCTGGCACCTACGATTTCCGTTACCTAATCGTCTCCGCCCATCGTCCGTGGCAAGTACTACCCAATCAGGGTAGGAGTAGGTCTTCCAGCAATCGCAGCGCCGAATGTTGCGCGCCGGAGACCACTGACACACGGGCCCTCCGGGACTCTCCTGGTAGGTAAGTACATGATATACAGGCCCCTCAAGGTGTACCTCGTCGGTAGGTATGGCTGAGATGGCCCGACACCCCCAGCAACATCTTTACCCTCCATCACTTACATTACAAGTAACATTGTAAGAAAAAGCAAGTTAGACATATAAATCGAGGCTAAATGCCTATTCTCAAGTGTGAAACCCTAACCTATCATAACCAAGCTATAACCAAGAAATAACATGTATAAATCACTCAATCAACCCATATCAATTCAAACCTAGGCTCTGATACTACCTGTGACGACCCCACCTCCCCCTAGGGCGTACCCTAGGGTTAAGCGAGTCGCCTGCCCAACTCTCGTCAGGACTCACTCATTCGTATCTCGAGAAATTAACTTACATCCATAGAAAAATAAATACTATGACAATTCAAAATTCTTATGTACAAATCCAGATACAAAACTTCTACACATCAAAATACTTTAAAGTTGTTACAATTCAAGTACAACCAACCCTAGTCGAGTGCTAGCGCGAGTACAGTTCAAAATTCAAAACAATTAGACTACGCTAGTCTGTACACGTCTCACGCCTCGCTCATACCCCCTGTAAGGAAAACAAAACTAACGGAGTGAGCTAAAGCTCAGTGATGTTCCAAATAGTAAATTGAACAGTGAATGTATTATAATAGTAAAATAGCGAGCATAACAAGTCAAGAAAGTGAACAATAACACTTCATACGGCCAAACAATAGATATTCAATATTTCACGTAAAAGGATACAGTTGCTCCTATATATTGGCTCCACCATAACTTGATCGAATGGTAGTTGACACTCCGTCAACTTTCAAATAAGGTAACTAGTCCAGTAGAACACCATTTAACTCCAATCTCCGTCCACCGACCGAACCCATTACCGAGCCCGAACTTCACAATACACACTGGTGGTAATACTGGAGTATATCGATTAGTCGAGCAGATAACACTCCACTCGACATCACTAACTTCCCAGAGTTCGTTATCTAATCGACCAGGCCCTTGCCGGCTCGACTCGACTAACTAGCCACAGGGTTTCTAGAATTCCAGGCAAGACACAATTCATATGCATGTATATCCATTCAATTGAAATCGATGAATAAGGATAATTCACATTAGGGCAAGTGCGATAAAATACACTCTTGCCCTATCAATCCACTCATATATCATGTAATCACATTGGTCAAGTATTACACACAAGTGTCAAGTTCAATCAGGTATTTGGAAGGACTCACCAAAAATGTAGTGCTTTTAGTGATCACGTCCAAGTAGTACTCCTGGTTTGGAGTCCAAATCTGCGATAAAATATTGTTTAAGAACTTTGAAAATCGACTAAGGTTCGAATCTTAAACGTTTCGTTTAACAAGAATCAAGTAATTGAAATTCATTTGGAGAATATTCGTAAAACTCTTGCTCGCTATTCAAACTGTGAAACTTTGTAGCAATTATACTTTGAAATACCATTTGAGTCGAAGAAACAAAGAAAACATATTTCTATTAGTCGTAAATTTCATTTTTCCAAGGGTATAGTTTCGACTGAATTCCAACTTATAAGCCTCTATTAAAGAAGACTTGAATATCTTAGATGATTCAAGTTAGTTTCATCCTCAAACCCTTACTTGAGTCGCGAGTATATCTACCTAACCCTCGGGTGCAAATTTGGGCAGCACGCCCTTTGTATTTACCTATTTTCCAGCCATTTATGACTCCATTATTTTCCTCAATTCAGCCCCTAAAATCACATACAAATAATCTCATCACAATAGCCATTCAAGAGGTTCAATGTCATTCACTCATAAAACAATGCTAGCAAAATGACTGGAAATAATGTTCAAGGCATAGAACAAAATAACAGGTTTGACATCTCTTAGCGTATCGGTCACAATCGAAGTTACACTTATCGGATTGGGGTACACTTTATACCGTTTCGAAGCTAAGACGAAGGGCTACAACTTGCATGAAGACAACTCAGCCCGGTTCACAGTTTATCCAGGTCGAATTTACAAATTACAGAACCAGAATTTCACTGTCAGGCTGGTTAACAGCACTGGGTTCAAATGACAATAACTTAGGCTACAAAAGTCCATTGAGGCGTTTTCGGATGTGTTGGAAAGCTAAGACATTTGACTACAACTTTCATTTTTTGGTCAAATGATAATTTAATACGGATCAAGATGAAAAAAATGAAGCCAGAATGATAAAATGTCAAAATTGTCCGCAAAACTCTACCCATGGCAGTCAAGGGTATTATTGTCATTTCACGTGCTATAGTCTCAGATTGAATTGAAATTTTGCAGGAAGTTATTAAACATCATTTTCTACAACTTTCATATTTTAATCTAAGCCCAATTCGGCCTCCATCATGGCCGAATGAAACTGGTCAGAACAGGGCATCCCAAGTATTTAAAACTGGAATTTAACGCCTTTAAGGTATAACCTCTTATTCATGTATAGAACCACTACTCCAACTCCTTATCTAAGGTTATTCACATCATATTCTATCTAAACAATAAGAAATACAGTTGAACAATTCAAAACCCTAACTCACAAATCCACCATAATCATCAAAACTACTTGAATAGTAATCATTAATCACAAATATAAGTTGCTACACAACTTAAGCAAGATTAAGGGGGAGAAATAAGATGGAATGCCATAATACCTCACTAAGATGCTTGCAAGAGAAATCTACCACCTCTCATTGTAAAACTTTTAGCACCCCAAGTTTCCCAAGTGCTCAAAAAAAGGATTAATTAGTTTAGATTCTTGATTTTTCACTCAAATAATCTAAACCCCCAAGATGAAATGAAGTTCTCTTCTCTTGTTTTTTTTCCTTCAAGGTTCAGCTACCATGGAAGCAAAATGAAGAAAAAATTAAGTTCAAGAAAGATAAGAAGCTAGGACTTGAATTTGGTCAAAGGTGGTTAGATGTTCTCCAAGTGTCACTCCATGATCTTTCCTCAATTTTTTTTTTCTTTTCCTTGGTTTTATTAGTCAAAATTTTCGGCCAGCAAGAGCTGATTAAGGGCTGATATTTTGGCTCTAATAACAATGAGATTAAGTTAATGAAGTGGTGGTCAAGTGGTGTGTTCAATCGGTAGTGAACGGTACCCAACGGTTCAAGCCGATTTTCCTTAAATCACGTGTACTAGGGTTTTATCTTATGATTCACTAATTTATTATTCTCACTTCTAATCACACTCTTAATATCATCCGAAACTCACTTTTAATCACTAAATTTAATACACACTCCGTACCGAATAATTACACTTCCAAAAGACGTAAAAACCCTAATTTACGCTAACGAGAAAATGATAGGAAAAACCCTTAATTCTATATTTGTTTGCACTTATTGTGGGGTGAACGAGTAGTAAGGCTATTATAAGATAATAAATTCCAAATAAAAGGGGATTTTAAGAAAAATATAAGGGATTTTACAAGTCCTCACACTCTCTCCCCCTTAAGAGAATTTCGACCTCGAAATTCGTATCTTTTGCTGTAAACAGGTTTGGATACTTTTCTTGCATGTCCTTCTCTAACTCCCAGGTTGCTTCCTCCATCTCATGATGTTTCCATAGAACCTTCACTAGTGGAATATGCTTGTTTCTCAAGTCCTTCACATTCCTATCCAGTATTCGAATGGGTCGTTCCTTACAGGTTAAAGACTCATCCAGTTCAATATCTTCTGGTGGCAAAATGTGAATCGGATCCGGATAATATTTCTTAAACAAAGAAACATGAAAAACGTCATGGATCCGAGACAAACTAACTGGTAATTCAAGTCGATAAGCCACCTTTCCTATTCGCTGGAGTATACCGAAAGGTCCTATGTATCTCGGTTGCAACTTTTTCCCTTTTCCTCCTTTAATCTTTCCTTTCAATGGAGTAACCCTAAGAAATACTTTATCTCCTATCTCAAACTCCAAATCTTTCCTCCGATGATCGGCATAGCTCTTTTGTCGGTTTTGGACCATTTGAAGCCTCTGACGAATCACCTTTACTCTTTCGTAGGCTTCCTCAACCCATGGTATTGTAGCTGGATCTATAATCTTCCTCTCTCCTATCTCATCCCAATGGATTGGTGATCGACACCTTCGTCCATACAAGGCTTCATATGGGGCTATTTGAATAGAAGAGTGGTAACTATTGTTATACGCGAACTCAACCAGGGTTAAATATTGGCTCCAACTTTCTCCAAAATCTACTATACAGGCTCTCAGCATATCCTCAAGAGTTTGAATGGTCCTCTCAGATTGTCCATCAGTTTGAGGATGATACGATGTACTATAGTTCAACTTAGTTTCTAGAGTCTCTTGCAATTTCTGCGAGAATCGAGACACAAACCTGGGATCTCTATCGGATACGATACTCATTGGTACCCCATGTAGTCTCACCACTTCATCCATATAGAGTTTGGCAAGCTTCTCCAAAGAATATTTCATATTAACTGGCAGGAAATGGACAGTCTTAGTTAATCGGTCGACTATCACCCAAATCGTATCATGCCCTTTTTGAGTTCGTGGTAACCCTGATACGAAATCCATCGTTATATGCTCCCATTTCCATTCAAGGAGCTCTAAAGGTTGTAACAAATTCGACGGTTTTCGATGCTCAGCTTTCACTTGTTGACATGTAAGACACTTTTGTACAAATTAGGCAATCTCCGCCTTCATATTATCCCACCAATACAGACTCTTGAGATCCTGGTACATTTTACCACTACCTGGATGCACCGAATACTTAGAATGGTGAGATTCCTCCAAAATCTCCTTCCTCAGCTCTTCATTCTTAGGTACCACAACGCGATTTCGAAACCTTAAAATTCCATCAGACTCTAGGTTGAAATCAGGCAATTCTCCCTTCTTTACTCTTTCCACCCACTTTTGTACCATTGGTTCTGTCATTTGGCCCTCTTTAATCCGTTCCAACAGTGTCAACTTCATTTCAATATTTCCAAAAATAACTTTTTGTGACTCCAGACGAGCGTTTCATTCACATACATCCTCTAACAAGCTCCACTCTCCCACCATTGAACTTGCTAGTTGAGCTTTTCGACTTAAAGCATCTGCTACCACGTTGGCCTTTCCTGGATGGTAATTAATCGCACAATCATAGTCTTCTAAGAACTCCACACACCGACGTTGTCTTAAATTTAGTTCCTTTTGGGAAAATAAGTACTTAAGGTTCTTATGGTCTGTATATAGCTCAAATGTCACCCCGTATAAATAATGCCGCCATTTCTTCAAAGCAAACACAACCGCTGCAAGCTCTAAGTCATGGGTTGGATAGTTTTACTCATGAGACTTTAACTTCCGAGATGCATAGGCAATCACATTTCTATTTTGCATCAAAACACACCCTAACCCTTCTCTCGAAGCATCGGTATAAACCGTGTAGCTATTCTTCCCATTGAGCAAAGCTAACACTGGAACCATGCTCAATTGCTTCTTAAACTCTTGAAAACTATTCTCACACTTAGCATCCCAAATGTACTTTCCTTGTTTCTTTGTCAAATTCATTAGGGGTCCCGCAATTCTTGAGAAATTCTTTATAAACCCGTGGTAGTACCCCGCTAGACCCAAAAAACTTTGAATTTCAGTAGGATTCTCCGGCCGTTTCCATTTGGCTACAGCTTTCACTTTGGCCGGGTCTACAATAAGTCCATCCTTTGAAATTATATGGCCTAGGAACGCCACTTTCTCTAACCAAAATTAACACTTACTGAACTTGGCGAACAACTGGTGTTCTCTTAGGGTTTGCAATAATATTCTCAAGTGTTGCTCATGCTCCTCCCTTGTCTTCGAATACACTAGGATATCATCAATAAAAACCACCACAAACTTATCTAAATAGGGTTTAAACACTCGATGCATTAGATCCATGAATGCCGCTGGGGCATTGGTTAAACCAAAAGGCATTACCGCAAACTTGAAATGCCCATATCGAGTGTTAAACGTCGTTTTTGGCACATCCTCCTTTCTAATTCTCAATTGATAATACCCTTGTCGAAGATCCAACTTAGAGAACACCACAACCCCTTGTAATTGATTAAACAACTCATCGATATGGGGCAAAGGATATTTATTCTTAATGGTTACTGCATTCAATCCTCGATAATCAATGCATAATTTTAAACTTCCGTCTTTCTTTTTAACAAATAGCACTGGAGCGCCACATGGTGACTCGTTCTCGTGTATGAATCCCCGTTCTAGCAAATCTTGCAACTGAAATTTTAACTCCTTAAGTTCAGCGGGTGCCATCCGATAAGGGGTTTTCGAAATGGGTGTAGTCCCAGGTGCTAAGTTAACTTTAAATTCAATCTCTCTTTCGCGTGGCAATGATGTCAACTCTTCTGAGAACACGTCTGGATACTCATTGATTACCGACATATCTTCTAGTTTAACTTTTTCTCCTGGGGTGTTAACCAAAAAAGCTAGGTACCCCCGTGCCCCATGACTAAGCAATTTTCTAGCCCTTATTCCCGAAATGAGCGCAGACGAGGCTAACATACCCCTCGCATCTAGCTTTAGAGTTGCCTCACCCGGTATGCAAAACTCGACCACCTTCATCCTACAATCTACCAGAGTGGATGCCTGGCCTCCCTGTGGGACACCTCTCCCTTGTCCCCTTCCACTTTGGGCTCTCCTTCCACTTTGTCCCTTAGATGTACCCGTAAACCTTCCACCTCCAAGTCCGCGACCGATTTTAAATAGTGGCATGTTTCGATCACTCTGTGCTGGCCCTTGATTTTCACCAGGTGCCTCTCTCCGTTTTGCGTGAAAATTTCTCACTTGTGCCCTGGCAGTTTCTAATCATTGGGCCTTCTCCAAAACTTCCGTAAAAGTGTTAATCTGGGCAGCCGCCAAGGCTTCCTGTATCTCTACATTGAACCCTTGCACAAACCTCCGCACCATCCTTTGCTCCGTAGTTATCAGTTCGGGAGCAAATTTGGATAGTTTCGTAAACTGAGTCTCATACTCAGCTACACTCGAAGTTCCCTGACGGAATTTAATAAAATCGTCATCTCTCTTCTCCTGGAAGATAGGTGGGAGGTATTTTTTGTTAAACTCTAGCACAAAATTCAACCAAGCGTATGCAGTTCCCTCTCTCTCTCACTTAGCTCTAACTACATTTCACCAAGCCCTGGCTGGACCCTCAAAATGGAAAACAACAAATTACACTTGCCTATCCTCTGCATAGTTTAAAGCGGCGAATATATTGATCATGGTTTCTAACCATCTCTCTGCTACCTCAGGGTCTGGTCCTCCCAGGAATTTAGGAGGAGAGAATTTTTGAAATCTCTCTAGGGCCCTATCTTGTCCCATATCAGGATCCCTAGGTTGGTTCACAGGGGCTTGACCTTGTTGCTCTACCAAACGGGCAAGGATATTAGTCATTTGTTGAATTGCCGCCCTACCTGATCCCCCCCTTCCGCTCGGGATCCAGGTTGCGGCTCAACTATTTCACCTCTTTCCCTTCTCGGCTCTTGCACCGATTCCTGTGGTTGTCTACCCCCACTTTCACGATTAGAGCCACGCCCTCGAGTAGCTCCCTGATCCTGACTTCTTCTACCTTCCATGATTCTTGACTAACCAACCATATAAATATAAACAAAATAAGGTATGGCTCAAATAAAACGTTTTCAAATCATAAAACAGAGGCAGTAAAACATATTCAAAATAAACATTGCCTTTGTATACACAGCAAAATAAGTCACATAACAAGTTAGAAAGTACTATACATGCCAACCTAGTCAAGTCAAAGACTCATACTAGTCAAGGGACATAGAACAAAATAAACACTACATACATCAACCTTAACACGTCAAATTCCAAAAATAAAAGCGATGTGTCATCCCATTATGTCCCTAACTACCTCACAAAAATCCCTCAAACCCTAACTAGAGGTCTAGCTAGATGCCGACCCAACCGACTCTGCAGGTGTAGCCGGTTCCTCTTCTAGATCCTCCTCGGGATCCTCCTCAGGCTCGTTAGGGGCTGCAGGCCCTTGACCCTCCTCGGTTAAGTCCTGAGCCACATCCTCCACTAGCCCCCCACACTCGGTCAGAATACGGTCGGCCCGGCCCCTCACAACCCTGACCACCTGGACAAGGCGACCATTGGCCGCCTGAGCCTGCTCCCTGTGGGCGTTAGTCCGCTCCTGCTTCTCAAGAACCGAAACCTCAAGCTCTCGGATCCTGGCACCCTGAACTCGGAGAACTGCCTGGAGACGCTCTATCTCCGTCTGGCACCTACGATTGCCGCTACCCAATCGTCTCCGCTCATCGTCCGCGGCAAGTACTACCCTATCAGGGTAGGAGTATGTCTTCCAGCAATCGCTGCGCCGAATCTTGTGCGCCGGAGACCACCGACACACGGGCCCACCGGGACTCTCTTGGTAGGTAAGTACACGACATACATGCCCCTCAAGGTGTACCTCGTCAGTAGGTACGGGCTGAGATGGCCCGGCACCCCCAACAGCATTTTTACCCTCCATCACCTACATTACAAGTAACATTGGAAGAAAAAGCAAGTTAGACATATAAATCGAGACTAAAGGCCTATTCTCAAGTGTGAAACCCTAACCTATGATAACCAGGCTATAACCAAGAAATAGCAGGTATAAATCACTCAATCTACCCAAATCAATTCAAACCTAGGCTCTGATACCACCTGTGACGACCCCACCTTCCCCTAGGGCGTACCCTAGGGTTTTGCGAGTCGCCTACCCAACTCTCGCCAGAACTCACTCACTCGTATCTCGAGAAATTAACTTACATCCATAGAAAAATAAATACTATGACAATTCAAAGTTCTTATGTACAAATCCAGATACAAAGCTTCTACGCACCAAAATACTTTAAAGTGGTTACAATTCAAGTACAACCAACCCTAGTCGAGTGCTAGCGCGAGTACAGTTCAAAATTCAAAACAATTAGACTACGCTAGTCTGTACACGTCTCACGCCTCGCTCATACCCCCTGTAAGGAAAACAAAACTAACGGAGTGAGCTAAAGCTCAGTGATGTTCCAAATAGCAAATTGAACAGTGAATGTATTATAATAGTAAAATAGTGAGCATAACAAGTCAAGAAAGTGAGCAATAACACTTCATACGGCCAAACAATAGATATTAAATATTTCACGTAAAAGGATACAGTTGCTCCTATATATTGGCTCCACCATAACTTGATCGAATGGTAGTTGACACTCCTCAACTTTCAAATAAGGTAACTAGTCCAGTAGAACACCATTTAACTCCAATCTCCGTCCACCGACCGAACCCATTACCGAGCCCGAACTTCACAATACACACTGGTGGTAATACTGGAGTATATCGATTAGTCGAGCAGATAACACTCCACTCGACATCACTAACTTCCCAGAGTTCGTTATCTAATCGACCAGGCCCTTGCCGGCTCGACTCGACTAACTAGCCACAGGGTTTCTAGAATTCCAGGCAAGACACAATTCATATGCATGTATATCCATTCAATTGAAATCGATGAATAAGGATAATTCACATTAGGGCAAGTGCGATAAAATACACTCTTGCCCTATCAATCCACTCATATATCATGTAATCACATTGGTCAAGTATTACACACAAGTGTCAAGTTCAATCAGGTATTTGGAAGGACTCACCAAAAATGTAGTGCTTTTAGTGATCACGTCCAAGTAGTACTCCTGGTTTGGAGTCCAAATCTGCGATAAAATATTGTTTAAGAACTTTGAAAATCGACTAAGGTTCGAATCTTAAACGTTTCGTTTAACAAGAATCAAGTAATTGAAATTCATTTGGAGAATATTCGTAAAACTCTTGCTCGCTATTCAAACTGTGAAACTTTATAGCAATTATACTTTGAAATACCATTTGAGTCGAAGAAACAAAGAAAACGTATTTCTAATAGTCGTAAATTTCATTTTTCCAAGGGAACAAGTTTCGGCCGAATTCCAACTTATAAGCCTCTATTAAAGAAGACTTGAATATCTTAGATGATTCAAATTAGTTTTATCCTCAAACCCTTACTCGAGTCGTGAGTACATCTACCTAACCCTCAGGTGCAAATTTGGGCGGCACGCCCTTTGTATTTACCTATTTTTCAGCCATTTATGGCTTCATTATTTTCCTCAATTCAGCCCCAAAATCACACACAAATAATGTTATCACAATAGCCATTCAAGAGGCTCAATGTCATTCACTTACAAAACAATGCTAGCAAAATGACCGGAAATAATGTTTAAGGTATAGAACAAAATTACAGGTTTGACATCTCTTAGCGTATCGGTCACAACCGAAGCTACGCTTATCGGATTGGGGTACACTTTATACCGTTTCGAAGCTAAGATGAAGGAATACAACTTTCATGAAGACAACTCAGTCCGGTTCACAGTTTATCCAGGTAAAATTTACAGATTACAGAACCAGAATTTCACTGTCAGGCTGGTTAACAGCACTGGGTTCAAATGACAATAACTCAGGCTACAAATGTCCATTGAGGCGTTTTCGGATGCGTTGGAAAGCTAAGACATAGGACCACAACTTTCATGTTTTGGACAAATGGTAATTTAATACGGATCAAGGTGAAACAAACGAAGCCAGAATGATGAAATGTCAAAACTGTCCGCAAAACTCTACCTATGGCAGTCAAGGGTATTTTTGTCATTTCATGTGCTACAGTACTCGGATTGAGCTGAAATTTTGTAGGCAGCTATAAAACATTATTTCCTACAACTTTTATATTTTAACCTAAGGCCAATTCGGCCTCCATCATGGCCGAATGAAACTGGTCAGAACAGGGCATCCCAAGTATTTAAAGCTGGAATTTAATGCTTTCAAGGTATAACCTCTTATTCATGTGTAGAACCACTACTCCAACTCCTTATCTAAGTTTATTCACATCATATTCTATCTAAATAATAAGAAATACAGCTGAAAAATTCAAAACCCTAACTCACAAATCCACCATAATCATCAAAACTACTTGAATAGCAATCATTAACCACGAATATAAGTTGTTACACAACTTAAGCAAGATTAAGGGGAAGAAATAAGATGGACAGCCATAATACCTCACTAAGATACTTGCAAGAGAAATCCACCACCTCTCCTTGTAAAACTTTTAGTACCCCAAACTTCCCAAGTGCTCAAAGAAAGGATTAATCGGTTTAGATTCTTGATTTTTCACTCAAATAAGCTAAACCCCCAAGATGAAATGAAGTTCTCTTCTCTTGTTTTTCTTCCTTCAAGGTTCGGCCACCATGGAAGCAAAATGAAGAAAAAATGAAGTCCAAGAAAGATAAGAAATTAGGACTTGAATTTGGTCAAAGGTGGTTAGATGTTCTCCAAGTGTCACTCCATGATCTTTCCTCAATTTTTTTTTCTTTTCCTTGGTTTTATTAGTCAAAATTTTTGGCCAGCAAGAGCTGATTAAGGGCTGATATTTTAGCTCTAATAATAATGAGATTAAGTTAATAAAGTGGTGGTCAAGTGGTGTGTTCAATCGGTAGTGAACGGTACCCGCCGATTCAAGCCGATTTTCTTTAAATCGCGTGTACTAGGGTTTTATCTTATGGTTCACTAATTTATTATTCTCACTTCTAATCACACTCTTAATATCATCCAAAATTCACTCTTAATCACTAAATTTAATACACACTCCGTACCGAATAATAACACTTCCAAAAGACGTAAAAACCCTAATTTACGCTAACGAGAAAACGAAAGGAAAAACTCTTAATTCTATGTTTGTTTGCACTTATTGTGGGGTGAATGAGTAGTAAGGCTATTATAAGATAATAAATTCCAAATAAAAGAGGATTTTAAGAAAAATATAAGGGATTTTACAAGTCCTCGCAGCATCGCCTTTTATAGCTGAAGTGGGGGCCCGGAACAGGGGGTGTAACGGTGAACGGGACTGTGAAGTAAGTGGAGTTTTACGGAATTAATACCTGTCCGATTGATGGAGTGTCACCGCGTGGAGGTATTGGATCGAGCATTAGCAAAGCAAGAGGAATCTAGCTCTTGAGAGCTCCCGTATCCTTATTGATTGTGTTTTATTATTAATTGTGAATTTCCTGAACTTTCTAGCTTTATTACCTATATAAGTGTTATTGTTATTTGAACTATGTGTTTGCATGTCTTTCTTGGCCTCACTGAGCGTTAGCTCTCCCCATTAGTTTGTTTTCCTTAACAGGAGCTCAGATTGGAAAGATTTTGGAGAAGCCGAATTGATTACCTTTTGATTAGTTGAATTATGGTGGTTGTATATTTTTTTGGGGGATTTGATGTACTTTTGGGAACTTCATGATGTAGGATTTGAATATTTATGTAAGGAAGTGTCCTTTTCTTTATTTTGGCTTTTTTTATTGGTAGTGTATCGTTAAGTTTAAATTTGACTTGTATCGAGTCCTGGAGAGAGTTAGACAGGCGTCCCGCCGATACTTTTTGGTTCGCCTTAGGGTGAAGTAGGGGCATCACAAAATGGATTTCAATGTCTACATAAGAAATGCATATCTATCTCAAAGCTTCAAATTGATTCAAGAATAACCTAAATCCAATGCTTGTAACTCAAGATATAGCCAAAATACCAATAGGTGTCAAAGTTGTTTAACTTTTTCTCTTTTATACTTAATTGCATTTCCTCTTTGCACTTTATATCCTCTTTAAATCCTTTCAAATATCAAAAATCATCTGAATATCTTCTCAACTCACTTCATTTGATGATTGAATTCTTAGACCTACAAAACATAAAGTTTTCACCATTAAAATCATAGAAATGCAATTGTTCACACTTAAACCATAAAATGCATATTTTCACTAGAAACCTAGTTCATTAGCTATAGAAAATAAATAAAATACACCAAAACTAAGTAATATAACACACTTAAAATACTCAAAATACACACTTATCACTTATTTTAGTCTTTTCATTCTTGACAAATCTTTTTTCAATATTTTGAAGAAATGCCTTAGCAGTAGTTGTCATTTCTAACATTATTCATTTGAATGTTTCTGGAACGGCCTTTTTAATGATCATTAAATACAAGCGATTTGATCTCTGCCACCTTTTCTTATCCCTCTTTTCATCAGAGGTACTCTAATCTGTGAGAGATGGAAGAGAATCAGCCCTTAATGCAAGATCGAGATCTATTATTCGAAGAACTATCAAGAGATTTTTAAGTAATATCTTGGTACAGTAATAAACACTAACAATAATAACATGTCAAAAAAATAAATTTTTCTTTGAACCAATTTATAATTCACAGGTAAAAATTTGAATAATTATCACGTGTTTATTACCATAGGTGCACATGCGATTTGTTAAACATTGACCTTTCTTTGGGTAGATGAATATTCATAAAATTACAAGTATCCAACTAGTTATATTCTAAAACAAATTAATTTTCATAATAGAGGTCACTTTGGTGACATGTTATTTCAATTAATTTATTCTAAAATATGTATAATTATACCAATATTCAAATTTAAAATACCACAAAAATTTTGATCAAAGTCAACTTTGGTTAACTCTGGTCAAACATGGTCAAATCAGTCAATTCTAGTCAAATATGGTTAAATCTGTCAAATCTGATCAAACGTAGTCAAACTAGTCAATTCTGGTCAAAACAGTAAATCTGGTTAAAAGTAGCCAAACCAGTCAAATGGATCAAGACTTATTGGACTAAAAGCTCTTATCCATAACTTGACTCAAATTTATCATTCAAGCTCAAAATTTTTTTGAAGACCATAAATGTGTTATAAGACTATATACTTAGTGGGCCAGCCTTATAGACTTTGTAAGGCTTAAATGTGTTGTTTAACTTTATTAAGGTTCACACAAATTAGAGAAATTCTAACCTCTTTAACATAAATATATGCTTATTTATTCTCAAACAAGGAATCAAGCCAAAGAAAACAACTATTAAGACTTCAGAAACACGAAAGCTACCACGACTTCCAAAAACATGAAAGTCGAAACACGAAAGAATTAGTGAACAATCATGACCAGTACAATACTGTGACCAGAATATGTTGGCCGTGCAATCATGACCAGGCAAACGTGATTCTTGAACCATGTGTACTGGATTGTGCTCATGCTTATTGATTTTGGCAAATCAATGGATACATATGTAACCAAAAGTATTGAATTGTGTGGAGTGATTTGATTGAAGACAAAAAACACGTGAATGACATTAGAATCACAATTCATGCCTATTGACTTTTGGTTGCAAATAGAAAACCAAAGTCGATCCACACAGAAACACAATTCATGCTACCAGTCATGATGGATGCAAAACTAAAGTTGATTAAGTTCTTTATTAAAAAAACTCATAAACTATGAATACCAACGGCCATGCTAACAACACCAAAATTAATCTTAATTATTTATTAAAAACTCAAAAACTATGACCTACTCTGATACCATTTGTTAGTGGTTGTTTATATTATTAACTTTTGGTGAAAATCATTACCTATAAAACCTAAAATTTTTATGGTGATTATTGAGAAATAAATTAACAGCAAAATTGTGAAAGCGTACTTGGATTCATGTTGACTAATTAGTACTTGAATCTTTGGAGATTTTGGAGTGGTCTTCCAGATCAATACGTATTCGCTAATCCCTTAAGAGAGCCTTTTGTTTCTCTCTGATATCTTTCTTGATGATAGAATATCAAGAAAAGGCTTTGTGGTACTAAAAATATGACAATAAGAATACGTGTGACTTGGGGACCATACCTCTATTTATAGATAACTTTCCTGTTATCTTTTGGATTCCTATTTCAACCCATCATAGAAATAGGAATTACTCTTAAATCTCTACACATTAAAGGCTCACATGCTATTAGATACATTTAAGGCCAAACTATAATTGATCACTTCAATTGGACTTAACTTTATTTGACAGTCTGCAACACATAATTATTCACATATAAGTCCAACGTTGAATTAATGATCCAACAATGACAACTCTAGAGCCATGCAAGACTACTGAAAACTTATAGGAAGAGGTTGATCAGAAGCTTGGAGAGCAACAAAACAAACTCCAATGACTTGCAATGGCCATTGCATATATCCTCATGTGATAATCAATTGGGCCTAGAGTAAGAGGAGGAGAAGCCCTATTTTCAGCTTATCCTCCCAATTTCACTCCCTCGTCGCCGTTCTTTCAAGCCATGACAATGATGCCATTGAGTAAAACCATGGCCAACATCTAGAATCCAAAGCAGGGGGCTTTCTCACTTACCCCACCACGTACTGCAATTATACAAGTTGTGTATAGAGATTCAGGAATCGAAAGAAGATATATACCCCATAGAGGACCCAAACCCAATCACCTACTTTGCAATTAAACAACCAACATTCAAATAACTTATATGGATAATAGAAAACAAGGAATTAAAAGATCAAACACTTAGGTTATTGAAAGGATAAACAAAGAAAATTGATAAAGATAAACCTTTGGACAATAAACCCTGGAGAAAGACTGATTGATGCGATCTTTTTACTTCTCCCTTTCCTTAATAGCTTGACGGACATGATTTCAGGTTTCGCCCACCGCTTGTTGACCCACATTTACTGATTGTTCGCCCACATTTACTTGGGTTTGACACATAGCTTGTTCACACTTCACCCATGTTTAGAGCATGTGATTCTTTTTGTGTAATTTTCAAAATTCACCCATGTTTAAAGCATGTGGTTTTTTTGTGTAATTTCTAAAATTCTAGTGATTCTGAAGTGAGTGAAAGATAATGGTGAATGAGGAAGTCCTTGGGATAGTTGACTAGAAAAGGGAGAAGAAGATGGAGTTGATGATTCGGTTAGGGGAAGAGGTTGGGCTCAGTAATGGTGGGAGGGGAGCTACACCTCCATAGTATTTAAAGGCTAA
Source organism: Coffea arabica (assembly GCF_036785885.1). Lineage (NCBI taxonomy): Eukaryota > Viridiplantae > Streptophyta > Magnoliopsida > Gentianales > Rubiaceae > Coffea > Coffea arabica. The sequence goes on from NC_092321.1 coordinate 49,640,654, forward strand.
CATCGGAAGAGAAGTAAGGGGTGGAGAAGGAGGGGAATTTAAGGTTTAAAATTTGAAGCTACTGGTGGTGGTGGAGATTTGAATAGGTGAAGGATTGCTGCTAGTTGTTGTGGTGGATGGTAAGGGCAGGTGGTGGTTGTGACTTGTGATGATGGTGGTGGAGAATATAAAAGTGATATAGTTGAAATGTTTCCAATTTAGGGTAAGTGTTAGTGAGATTCATACTTATGAATGTACAATGAACCATCTTGAGCATGCTTTGCTATTCCAGAAAATATTCCCCTCAAAAAAATGTTGGTGTGCTCAGTTACAGGAACACAATCTCTTTGCACCTACAAGTTAGTATTCTGCTTAGAATGCATTTCTACAAGGTGCAAATCTTTTGCATAATCTTCTCTATTTTTGTTGTTGGTAATTTATACTTACTATTTAGTTCTCCTTTTGATAAAAGGAAGCCGTATAGTCTTTTGATTGATGAGTAACTTGAGCCCTTGCATTCATAGTTTTCAAGCATGGCTGTGAGGATCTTTAATCTCATAGGAGTTAAGTACTTGAGATGCTCTCTAGTTCTACTAGCTTCTGTTTAAATTTTCTGCTTGGAGAAGTTAAAAAAAGATATGATAGTTGATAAGCATCTAACTGGAGTCTAGAACAGCATGAGAAAACAGCAAAGAGTAAATATCATATAGAAGTGTCTTATTTTGATCATAAAACCTCCACATAAATCTCTTCCTAGACTTCTTGATTTTGAAGCCACAGTGCTATTACTAAAACTCAGATGACGCTGAAAGAAATTTGGATTACTGGGACCATTTTTTTGTTAACAACTAATAACATTAATTTGCTTGTCATTAATTTGAAGCCCACAATATACTTACATAAATGAACATCTATCAGTAGATCAAATGCGAGTTATCACATGTAGCTGGAGGGTAGTCTTGCATTGAAAGTCCATTCAAAACAAAAGCAAAGTGATCTCTTCTGAGAAGAAAAATTCTAGATAGTATTTCTTGAATCGCTGGTCCTCTTTTATATAGTAACTTCCTGTTTTCACTAAATTTACTGTTCTTTTTATTACATACATAATGGGTAAGGTGAAGTGGATGCTGAATTCCAACACTAAAAGTCATACGATATTCCTTAGATAGTCGTGGATCCATTTTGTTAATAATCCTTGAGTTTCTTGTCTAACCTCCAATGGATACTACAGAATACCTCCACCTCAACCCAAAGAGGGGAGGAAACCTACCCCTCCTGGGGGGCACAACGGTAAAGCCGAAGCAGTAATATTTGAAAAAAATCGAAGGCTTATTGGCAATCAACTGCAATAACTAGTAAGTCTATGAGAATGTTGCCGGAACATTAAAACATGATAGAGTGAATGCTTGTCAAATTAATGATTAAATGAAAGGTCAAACTCGATATAAGCTCCATTACTTTAGCTCTATTTGCATGATAGTTCACAGACTAAGAGGAACAATTCCTTGTATGCTCTGGTGTAGAATAGATTGCTTTTAGCTATTATTTGATGTCGTTGAACTTTCCTTTTTGTCATTTGTTTGAAGTTATTCAAAATAGAACATGCTAAAAAAGGATTTTACTTGACTGAAAATTACCCAACAATCAATAGTAGTATGTGGTATAGTATGATAGGAAAGAATAGAGGAATGATAAAGATGCACTCTCAGTTAGTGAAGTGGTAAAATAACTGCGCCGGACTAGGGTTGCATGCTTTATGACCTTCATTTTCTAGATAGGATGACATAGTTTACCCTTGAGCTTTCAAGATCAAGATTTTGCCTAAAAGTATTCTAGGCTTGTCTGCTCTCAATATACAGATAAACTTAGGGAGAATGACTGCTTTATGGACTTGGATATCAGGTTGCTCTTAGTGGTGCAAGATGTTACAATGACTCATTAATCAATTGGGCATTGGTTAAAACTTGTAAAGAGAATGGTTACATAATTCCATGTTGGAGTCATAAACAATCATAATATCAAATAGTGTATTGGTTTGCATGTGAAGATCAATTTTGGTGTCTTTCTTGGCTTGCTGAGTGAAATTTATGATAAATGCAATTAAAAGGTCTCTTGTAAAGGGGTCGGATCATCCATCATACTATTAAAAAAGATCCATCAGCAGTATAGGCAGTTTGGAGTTAATGATCAATTATTGTCCCTTGTTCCTTTAATCCAGTTCCCTTATCCCCACATTAGTACTAGTTCAACCTGAACCATCTGATTAATTCCTATCCATATCCTTTCTTCTTTCCTTCCATGTCCTTTAATAAATCCAATAATGAGGTGTATAACTTGACAATTCTAAATATTGTGAGTCCAATCCTTTCCTTGTTACCCTTTTTTTCTCTCTTTTTTTTTTGACAAACTCATCACTGTCTCGTATGGCTTGAACCACATCTTGGATTTCATCGAGACCATCCTAAACCATTAGGTTGAGGATATGAGCATAGCATCTTACACGGAATAGCTTCTTTTTGGCTAATAGACACTTGTTTCTGGAGAAGGTGTCTTTCAAATGTAATACGCAAATCATAATAACTTTCTTCATGGGTTTTGTTAGTGAGATTATAGAACTTTGGGGTTTATGTGATTAAGTTAGAAGTTGGGGGACTAATTAACAATATGAACAAGTTTTATATTGGAAGAATTGAGTTAGACCTTACTTTACTCTTTCATACCCTTCCCACTTTCTCTCTCTAAAATCTCCCTATATTCCCTCTCTTAATTAAAGTGAAAATCTTGCAAATCAAAGATTTGGAACAAGTGAGATGCTTGGAGATTAATTAATAACCTCTCTTCAAGGTATGTACTAAGTTTATTTGTTACTTTATGGGTGAATATAGTGGGACGATATTAACCAATAAGGATTTTGGAAGCAAATGATCTCTTGATCATAACATGTTTAGATTACTTGGTTGGATACATGTTTAAGCTTAATTTATAGCACTTGATTGGTGTTGAACTTTTGACAAGAAGTGACTAGTAGTTGGAGTTGGGACTTGTGGAAATGAAGTCCCGAAGCTTATATTTGGCTTAGAGCAAGTCCGGTTCTGTTTATTTCAATTTGTATTTTCTCACTTTCTCTATTTTTCACTCCTAAATCGTTTCGTTTGGTCTTGTTAGTTTGGGGATTAGTACTAATTGATATACTGATAGTTACTCTATTTTTTTAAGAGTTAGAGATTGAACTAGGCTCTCGTTTTATAGGTAGAGAGAGCATGTATCACAAGGATTACTTGAGTTAAGTTGGGTATTGGTTATTTTGGCTAAGGTAAGTGGTTTCTGTACTCTCTATACTTCTAACTCAATTTTTTTTAAAAAAAAAATTAGCTTCAATTGCTTATCTTATTATGAAATTTGGCATGAGTAGAGATACGTTTCATATTTGATGTATGAATGATTATGATAATGAGAATGAATTGTTTATGAAGTATGAATGCTATGTTTGGTTTGCATTCTGAGCTCGTGATTTCTTGGTTACTGTCATTGGAACTAGTTCCACAATTTTGTCTGTCTAGCCTACCTAGCGGAGCAAATAGCTAGGAACCTTCTATCTGGCCTACCTAATGAGACAAAAAGTCAGGACTGGATATTCGGTTAACGACAAAGGCTAAGAATTCATGAGCTTATTTGTGAGTTAATAGCTAAGTATTTAATGTGATTCGATTAAATATTCTAACAACTCATGTATTTTGAAATATATTATGTATAACCTATTCATGCCAAATGCTAGATAAGTACCTGAACTACTTATTGGGCAAATGTTTGCTTACCTCATTTGTTGTATTTTTCAGAGGATGATGCGTTTATGAGGAGATTGTGATACAGTTTGGTGTTAGAAGAGAAGGATTAAGGCTCGTTTTGTTACAGCCTTATGGTTGTACATTGGACATTGTTTTTTGTATTAGATATGTAAATCTGGCAATGAATGGTTGTAAATTATATCTTAGGTTGAATTTGGGACTAGCATTGACATTGCCATTGGAATGTAATTGTAAATAGTATGAATGGTTAAGAAGATGATTTTGCAAAAATATTAGCTATATAGATTATGATGCTTTGTGTCTTGTAGTCTTATTATGAGATATAGCAATGTTTTGTTCCAATTTTGGGGCATGACATTTTAGTGGTATTAGAACTTAAGTTTTGGATTATGTTTGTGATCTAAGAATAAACACGAATTGTATTTTCTTGGGACTTAGATTGTATGTTGGACAGAAATTGGAATGTAGTAAGTTTGCACTTAGGAGTGGCCAGCCTTTGTGTAAACTGATCTATTTTCAATTTTGGTGTCTAAATACTACTTTGATGTTATGATTAAAGTTTGTGGTAGGCTAGCTTGGTCTTGTTAGTTATTGTTAATTATGAGTTTGCATTTACAACTTTTGGCACCAACACAGAGACAAAAAGCAACTTTTGGTGAAGAATTTAATGAAGATGATGTAATATTGGAAGATCTTGGACCTGAAGTGCATGAAGAAGAGCAGGATATGAATATACCTCCAGGCAAGTTTTTGTCAGATGCTGGATGGATATCTCAAAGGAGGAGGACCAAGGGAACCTCTCAAGGGATTTCTAAAGGCAATGCTAGTGCTATGGCTCAAATGCTTAGTCATATGGATCCTAGTGTCTTTGCCATGGCTCTCCAATTTGCTTAAAGTTTTCAATGACAAAACTAGCAACAACAACAAGAGCAACAAAAAGGAGATAAGAGTCTTAAACATCATTTTAAGGAGCTTGGTAAAGTGAATCTTCCTACTCTTGATGGAACTCTAGACCTCGATTTAGTGGAGCGATGGTTGTCTAACATCGCGAAGAAATTTAAAACAATGCAAGTTCCTGAAGATATCAAAATCACAGGTTGTGACCTCATTCCTAGTTGGAGAAGCTGAAAAATGGTGGATGGAATGACTCTTATTCATGATACACCTAAGCATCCCTTGACATGGGCTAAGTTCAATAAGGTGGTCTTGAAAAGTTATTTCCCTCCAACAATTCAGATTCGCAAAATCTAAGAGTTCAATAATTTTAAACAAGGAACGAACATGTTTGTTTTGGAGTATTACTTTAAGTTCAAAGCTTTGGGTCGATTTGTTCCTTCCACCATGGCCGATAAAGATGCAATGATGGTGGCCTATGAGCAAGGATTGTATAGCCGGATTCATTCTAAGATATCTAGCAATTCATTTGGAGATTGTGAGCAAATGCACCAAGCAAGCTTTAGCGTAGAGAAAGATATTCAAAGGTTGGATAAAGAATTTAAAGCACGAAGAGGTAGACAACCACCAATGTCAAATCCGCCGCCAAAACAAGAAAGTACATCTTGCCAAGCTCCTCCAAGGGGTGGAACTCTACCTAGTCCTATGGGTGGTCGAACTAAAGTATGTGAGCATTGCAATCGAGCTCACCCAAGCGAATGTCGATGGAGATTTGGGGCATGTTTCCAATCAGATTGGGCAGAAGATAAATGCATGTCCTCTATCTAAGGGAGCTTCAACTTCAACTTCAACAGCTACAGTGGGAGGTAGTACTAATAGTGCCAACAAGCGGAAGATGAACTCTAAAGTCTATGCAATGACTAATCAGGAGAAGGAGCTAGTAATGTGGTGAGAGGTATGATGACTATAAATTCCATTCCTGCCTATGTTCTATTTGATAGTGGTGCTTATCATTCGTTTATTACCAAGAAATTTGCGTGTATGTTAGATGCTAATTCTACTCATTTGGATGACCCATATCATGTGGCAACTCCTGGAGAAAAATTTTAGTTTCTAAAACTATGTATAAAGATTGTGATGTCAACTTGGGGGAGAGAAAGTTCAAAGCTAACTTTGTACAATTGAACATGGGAGAATTTGATGCAATTTTGGGTATGGATTGGTTATCTAGAAATTTTGCCCATGTAGATTGTCAAGGTAAAACTGTAAAATTTCATAGTCCTGGATTTCCAGAGTTTTCATTTCATTGTTGTAAATCAAAATTGCTTACAAGAGTAGTTCCTATTATTTTTGCTTTACAAATGTGGAGGGAGCTTAGGTGTGGGTATGAATGCTTTCTTGCCTATGTTGTTGAGACTAGTAAATTGATGGGTACATATATACCTATTGTATGGGAGTTTCCTAAGGTATTCCCTAAAGAATTACCAAGTTTACCACCAAAATGAGAGATTGATTTTAAAATTAATTTGGCTCCTGGGACAGAAACCATTTCCTAGGCACCATATAGGATGGCACTAGCGGAGTTGAGGGAGCTTAAAATTCAGTTGCAAGAGCTTCTTGATAAGAAGTTAATTCAACCCAATGCCTCACCTTGGGTGCTCCTATGTTATTTGTGAAGAAGAAATATGGTAGTTTGAGACTATGCATTGATTGTTGGGAATTGAACAAAATTACCATCAAGAATAAATATGCATTGTCTTGAATTGATGATTTATTTGATCAATTGAAGGGTGCCAAGGTGTTCTCTAAGATTGACTTGAGATCGGGCTATCATTACTTACGAATTAAACTGGGGGAATTCTTAAGAGTGACTTTAGAACTAAGTATGAGCATTATGAATTTCTTGTTATACCCTTTCGATTAACTAATGCTCTTGCCATTTTTATGGATTTAATGAGCAGGATATTTAAAAGGCAGTTGGATAAACTTGTGGTGGGTGGTCATTGATGATATTTTGGTGTATTCTTCTTCTAAGGAGTATGAGAAACATTTAAGGGAAGTATTGCAAATTTTAAGAGATGAGAAGCTATATGCCAAATTTAACAAATGTGAATTTTAGTTGAAGAGCGTGTCCTTTTTAGGACACGTTATCTCAAAAGCTGGTGTATCGGTTGATCCAAAGAAGATACAAGCTATAGTGGATTGGCCTAGACTAACAAATGCGGCCGAGGTTTGCAATTTCCTTGGATTAGCTAGTTACTATCGGAAATTCGTGGAAGGGTTTTCCACCATTACTCTACCAAATACTTGCTTAACACAAAAGAAGGTTAAGTTTGAGTGGATTCCTAAATGTGGATCAAGTTTTGAAGAGTTGAAGCAGAAATTAGTATTAGTGTCGCGCCCCACTTTTCGATTCGAGTGAATGTATGTGTGTGAAGTGTGGTGTGTGAACGTGTGCAAAGTAAAAGTAAAGGCCATGGGACTTTGGAAAGCGACGATTTGGCCAAAAAAATAGTTTTAAAAAGGGTTTTGAAATGAAAAGTTTGGAGTCGCCACTTGGTAATGGTTTAAGGTGTACCAAGTCACCCAAAAATGAGTTTTAAAGTCAAGTAGTAATAAACCCTTTTTAAAACGACTCCTAGTCTACGTAAACCAAAGAAAAAGGTTCGGGAGTCACGTTTGACAAAGGGGAAGGCAAGGATAGAATCCAAGGCACCCCTTTGACCTAGCCAAGGCTAGTTGCGTTGATTTAATCAAAGATTTTCTTGTTTTAACCAAAGAATTTATTACATTTGAGTGCCCTACATGAATGCAAACCCTAGACCTAGGGGAATTGGGGGAAATTTCCCTTCAAAGGTTGAGTGGTGCCAATCACATTAATTGTGAAGCCCAATATCAATCTTTTGAAGAAGTCACGAATAATGCAAGTGGGATGCAAATGAATGAAATGCATGCGTGCAATGTGAGGACATGAGTTTGAAAAAGTAATAAAAGAAAATAAATATGTAAATGAAAGTGTGCACGTGAGTGGGCAATGTACGGTATGTGAAATGATAATATGAAGTGCATGTGTGCAAATAATGATAAAAGTGTTCGTGTGCAAGCGAAGAAACTCAAGGGTGCACGTGTGCAAAAATGGGAGGAAAAGTGTTCATGTGCAAGTGAGGGTGATAAAAAGGTGCATGTGTGCAAATGAGACAAAAGTGAAAGTGTAATGATAGAGTGGATTGAGAATGCATGAGCCTAGGGAATTCATGCATATTGGGTACGGGGAGACCTAAATCGTGACTTGATTTTCCCTTTGATTAGAAGGCGAAACTAGCGTGCTAAGGCTATCGAGTAGCCACACTCGCTCGTTTCCCTTATCGGAAGGGGACCCTCAAGCAAATGGACCCTACAACTATCATGAAATGCAAAAATCCTAAAATGAGGGGAAAGGGGGTCCGAGGAGCATGCCAAGTGATAAAACTAAGAAAAAATGCATGATATGTAGTGAACAGGCAAATAATGCATCAATGAAAAATAAAGGAAAAATTCTATTGGGTCTAGCGTTGGACTAGCCCTTTCTATGAATTCCTAATGAAATAATGAGCCACAACTAGCGTTGGACTAGTGTGGCGACGTACATTCATCCATTCCATTCATTCATGGCTATGAAAGCAAGTAGACATGCCAAAATACTCGTAAGCACATAGCACATAGCATTTAGCATGCTCGACTAGATGCAAGAGCCTAATAAAGCAATTAAACATGTAACAACAAAAGCAAGCAACCAAGGGGAAGGGGAAATGGACCAGATGCTCTACGAGCACTATCTATTACAAGCCAAGAGGTGTACACATACCCCATGAAAGCATAAAGGGGAAAGGGAAATGGACCAGATGCTCTCCGAGCCCTATCTATTACAAGCCAAGAGGTGTACACATACCCCATAAAACTTAAATAAAAGAAAGTAAGTAAATGCGTGCAAAGAGGTAAGGAAAGCGAAGTAGACAGGCATATTCTCATAACACATAGGAGCACGTAGGAAAAATAAAGTGCAAGTGAGGGATAGAGTGTACCTCCCTTGCAATCGGGGCCCAATGAAGTGAAATTATTCAATTACCCTCCAAAATAATAAAAAGGTCAATGCACCACTTTATTTAAGGAAGAAAATAAAAGAAATGTGCAAAACAAAGCTCACTTAGTCATAAAAACCCCAAAGTCAGGAATTAAATGCAATTGAAACAAGGCAGGTAGTCAATTGAAGCTAACAAGCAACGAAATTGTAAAATTAAAAGCTATCAAGGACCAAATTGAGAGAATGATGCAATTGATTGGGCCATAATAGAACAAGGGGAGACTTGGGGGTCAAAGTGCAATTTTTAGAATATATTTCATGCATGCTACGTAAGACTTGTTTCTGCAACCAAGCTTGCTGCCATTTCATTTCAAGTGGGGATTCTAGACAAAACTTTGATTCAAGGCTTTTCAATCAAAAAACAAAGCTCCAAGCCAAGCAACGAAACACATAACTCCCACATACATAATGCAGATTCGGTACAAGCTATAAAGAAAGGCAAGTCTGCAATTTATTTCCTATTAAGCTTCACTTAACCGAGAATGAAACTGCTGCACTTTGCTTGTGAACTGACTCAGATTTTCTGGTTCAAATACACAACTTCGGCTAGGATTAAGCAACTAACAACTTTGGATTAAGCAACCATGATCCAAGCAAGCAAGCAACTCAGGAAAACATCATACTCAGCTCTGGAAAAACATGCATGCAACGACAAAAGGTTTCAGCTTTGGCAACGTTTCCTTTGCTGCAAAACTTGCAGCTTCAAACCGCATGGCGTTCACATCCAAACATTCATAGTTTCAGATTAAAGTGTGCAACTTCATCATTGATCCTTGAAACACAAGATTGAACTAGCAAACCGAATGACGAAAACCAGCTTATGAGCTTTAGCACCGTAAACAAAAACAAAACAGAAACATGAGAAACGAACGCAGCTTTTCCCTATTGGTTTCACGCATGAAAAAGAGCTGATGACCTTTGTCTCTAAGTTTCCAACAGGAAAATTCTAAATGCAGCTTTGATAGCAGATGTCCATGGCAACCCAGTTATGCAGCAAACAAAAACAAGGACACCAACCAAGCAAAAAACATTGCAGAAACTGATGCAATCTTCTTGGTTCATGCAAATGATTCGGCTACACATTGTCTATGTCACGAGCAAGCATTCAATTCCAACTCAAGTTTGTTTAAACACAAACTCCCAAGACCAATCTAAGTGTCATAATAACCATTTCAACATTCGAACCAACCGAAACATAGCAGAAAAATCATGCAAAAACTGGAAAATTCTGGGCAAAAGGTCGGCAATCCTGACTGGTTTGTTTTCAGCAAACATTCAGCCAAAGCTCAAATATTTTTGGACCCAACCATTCAATCTTAACACTAGACTTCCCACCTCAGGACAAAACAGATTAAACCTGAAACTTTGGTGAAAGGACCGAATGTGCAATCACAGAATAGAAAAAACAGAGAATGCAGCTTCTTTTTGCTTTTGCGAAGAAGTTTTGTAGCTACAAAGCTTATGTAAGCTGAAATGTCATCGTAGGCTTTTTGGAAAACATCTCATTAAAACCCACCATTTAATCATCAAATGCACACAAATTTTCCAGATATCTGTTTTAGCAATGAAAATGCAGCCAGGAAAACATTCTCGGACCATGAAGTGACCACTTCACTCCCTCGGACCTTCAAACCAACCAGAAAACTAATCATCCAAGTCCATTAAACTCCCAAACACGATCCCAAAAATGCAAGAAACCAACCATTGAATGTCATGAGAAGAGCACACAAACAGAAACAAACAGAAACAGCAAAAAGAAACGGCAAGAATGAATCAAAACTAGTCTCAAACCTACATAATTCTCATATTTGTTGGGCTTGCTAGAAGATATAAAGTAAAGGGATTACCTTTAGCACCGTAGGGGATCCTGTGAACCAAGCAGAAATCGAATAACTTGCGTGAGGATGTCAACTTCAACGCCACAGGTTTCTGGTGAAGAAATTTCTGGAACACAGCCACGTTCCTTCTTGTTCAGCCGCCGCTCTTCATGGCTTCTCCAAAATCACCTTCCTTTTGCTGGTTCTCCTTTTCCGGTCACACACACTCCCTCTACTCTTAGCCCACTGATTCTCTCAGCTTTCAATGCTTTTCGTAAGCCACAAAGTCTACCCAGCCGCCTTTTGTTGTTTGATTTCTTCCTTCGCCGCCTTACCCCCAGATTTCTCTCTTGCTACCCGTTGGCTCTTGTGTTTTTCTTTTGCCGTTCTTTTCAAAGAACTCTCCCCTTCTCTCTGTTCTATTCTCAGTTCACCGTTTTTCCTTTTAGCCGTCCCCCCTATCCTCCGTGGGTTTCTTTTGCTCAACCTTCGCTCCAATGCCATCCCCCTTGCGGCGGCTGCTGCCTTTGCTATTTATACCAGCATCTCCAACCCTAAAACCCCAGCCATCTCTCCTATATTTGCAGCTAAGGGACTGCCCAGGTCCTCTCTTGCAAAGCTGCGACAAAACGCAGCTTTCTGCATTTGTCTCTTTTTTTCTTTTTTTTTTTTTTTTAACAAAACCCAAAATGATAATAATAATAACAATAATAATAACAAAACCCACTTAATTAACATTGGATAAAATACACAAACTAGAAACAACAAAATGCAATTTTTTCATCATTTTCCTTTTTTTTCTTTTCCTAAATGAATCAAACAAAAACAAAATTTAAATTAAGTAGAAATGACTAAAATAGATACATAAAAACAAAAATGCTATTTCTTCTTTTCCTTTTTCCTCTTTTTTCATGATTTTTCCTTTTCCTCTTTTTTCATTTCAAGAAATTCTATGCTAATAACTTAAAAAAAAAAATAAAACCATAAACTAAAAACTAAAAATCGAATAAAACTAGCACGACAAATAAAAAACTAAAAATAAACAGTAAATGAAATTACACCAAAAATTTGGTGTCTACAATTAGCACCAATACCTATCTTACCATCGAGTTCAGGAGGTTTCACCATTTATAGTGATGCCTCTAGAAATGGTCTTGGGTGCGTACTTATGCAAAGTGGTAAGGTGATTGCTTATGCTTCTAGACAGTTAAAACCTTATGAATAAAATTATCCTACACATGACTTGAAATTGACAACAATTGTCTTTGCATTGAACATTTGGAGGCATTATCTTTACCGGGAGCAGTGTGAGATATTTACTGATCACAAGAGTTTAAAATATCTGTTCACCCAAAAAGAGTTAAATATGAGGCAAAGAAGGTGGTTGGAGTTACTCAAAGATTATGACTTGACAACTAATTACCATCCTAGGAAAGCTAATATTGTAGTAGATGCTTTGAGTAGAAAGAGTTTGGAAAATTTATCGACCATGTTAGCAAGACAAATGGAAGAACTTAGAATCCACCGAGAACATTTGGCAACATTAATAGTTTAACCTTCATTGATTGAAAGAATTAAAACATCTCAATTGAACATTCTGACTGATTTTTTGCCATTGGGACATCCCTCATTTCATTATTAAGTCGAAACTATCTTCCTCCACAATTGTAAAAGGATGCTTATGCATAAGCACCCACTCAACGACACTTTCTCTTATGGCAGCCATATCAAACTTACCTGTATAAAGATAGAAATGAACAATTGAGCTAGAATTTGTGGCTCAAAATTTAATCTTTTGCTGGCTTGCCTCTTCTTTTTAAACTTTCTCCAATCATTCAGGATAATTCTTAAGATGCCTTAACAAACTTGAAGTTGTACCGGTTTTGGTCTTCTTGAATTTAGCTCTACAATGCAAACACTTCGAGTAAAGTGTTTTTTTAGACCCAACTTCCACATCTTTGAAATCAATCCTTCCAGCCGATTTTCTGGCTCTCTTTTTCTTTCTAAAGGCATCTATATCATCACTTTGACCAATCTCTTGATTCAAAGTTTAGGTCAGTGCTTGTGTATCACCTTCTAACCGCTCTTTTTCACTAGCTAGCTCTTCATCTCCAAACCGCTCTTGTTATTTCTAGTAGAATCATGAGCTGATCTAACTGGTTGTGAAGAAACATCTTGGGGAGTCATAGCCATATTGTGGTTGTACCTAAACCCCAAACAATAAATGAGAGTAATTCTTTTTCAATGCCAGCCTAATTAGTAACAAAATTGAAGGTTCAAACAAAATTGTTAAAAAGTACCCAATATTGACATGAGAATCTTAAATCAGCTATTAGAGGTGAAACAAAATTACAGATTCAAATAAAAGACAAAAAACTTAAAATAACAACTTGAACCAAATAAATGAAACACGACTCCATTTTTGAGGAAATTCTTCCTAGAAGTGTACACTAAAATGAAACAAGACTCCCAGATAAGCAACTACTGCAAATTTGACAGCCAACTTCTCACCTCCTTTACCCCTTCACTCTACATTGCAGGTCTTATTGCTTCTTTCTTTGCTTCACCAGTCACTAGAACTTCCGACCGCAAGCCATCAATCCTGATTGGCGGGGCCATATTTCTAACTATGGGATGAATATGTCCTTTTTTTATTTCTTGTGAAATTTCCTAAGAAGAAAACCACAAGCTATTCCAAAAAACATGAAAAATGCTGTATGTTTTAATGTTGAGGAGTAACGAGATATGAAAGAATGAAAACGGAAGGAAAGACTTTATATCATTGTCAAGATTTTATCTTGAAAAATAAGGGTAAGTATGGATGTGATTTTGGTTTTAATACTCAATATAATAAAGAACCAGTAAAGTATAGATGGTAACAAGACTAATGTTAGGTTCAATAGTAAAGGATTATATCCCACATTGGTCCGAGGGATAAAGAAAGAGCGGTTAATATGTAAGTAAGGGCTCGAGACCTAATGGCTTAAGTTTTTGGATCAGAGTTGGGTTTCTGACTTACATATTGGGCTCTTTGGTGAACTCTCTTGAGGTGTTTCTCCCTATCAAATTGGTATCAGAGTTTCAGGTTGCGAGACTAGAATACACATAGGCAAGTGGATTCTTCTAGAAGTTAGATCGGTGAAAATTCTCTTCTTCATAGTGGATCGAAGTACCAAAGTGCTAAGGAGTTTAGTTAGTGTTTGACCAGCTGCGCTATGGGTTTGGCAGGAGGTTTGGTTGGTGTTAGACCAAAGAGCCAAAAGGTTGGCAGGAATCCATAATGCAGTCTGGATGTTGAAAAAGAGTGAGTCCATGTTTGGGAGAAGAGATGACTTTAGGTGATAAGGTGGGTTTGTGTTGAGTATAAAAGTGGGTTCGAAGAAGGGCTTGCAAATTTGAGTTTAATGTGAGGGGTTACTTTTGAAGGAAGAGATTTGTTAGGTTTATAAGTAAAGGATTATATTCCACATTGGTCCGAGAGTAGAGAAAAAGGGTTAATATGTAAGTAAGGGTCTAAGACCTAATGATTTAAGCTTTTGGGTCAGAGTTAGGTTCCTAACTTACATATTCGGCTCTTTGGTGGACTCTCGCGAAGTGTTTCTCCGTATCAACTAAGTTATGGGATGATTATGTCAAAAAGATGACCAAAGGTAGAGTTAGTATCTTTGTTATATAACAAAGACAAAACTTTTTGCCAACTATGCACTCAAGCAAGAGATCCAAAGACAAAACATAGAATGATAAAAAGAAAGAACCCATCCACTACACTAGGGCACCTAAGCCAATTATCTTTTATTGTGGATTCGGATCAAATATCATGAGATATGTTTAGATAGATCCAAAACATGCATTTTCGTATCCGAGCATGTTGATCAATATTATCCAACATGTTTAGAACAATAAATTAAGAAAATGGAATCTAGAAACTAAAAAATTAGAGAATCAAATGGACAGTAAGCCAAATGTCATGAAAAGGGCATGCAACCAATCAAATCAGTCTTGATTAGTAGGTTTTTTTAACGTTTCATTAATTGTTGCTGAAGAGCTTGATTGGAGTCAGAAGATCTGCTCTCTTTGGATCTTGGGTCAAAGTAAACTGAAATATTGAAGTTGCACTCATCAAAGAAGGCTAGTAATGTTGGCTCTACTACAGTTGGAAACCTACTTCATTTGGAAAAAAAAAATTTCTCCTGAACTTCAAGCTATAGTCGTGTTAAAAATAAAAAAAAAATTCGCCTAAACTTCAAACCCCCAAACCTGCTTTGTTTGTATTTTAATTAATTAAAATGCATCCCAGTTTCTCGATTAAAATGGAAATAATATAAGTAAGGTGCTGCAATTTCAAACCTTCTTAGTTTGGGTGGTTACTAAAGATGCTGAGATTTGGAGTGGCTACCATAGCTGCAGATCCTGTTCGCTTTGCCTCCAACAATCGAGCTGATGAAATGGTTACCACAGCTACTTCTAAAGCTGGCCAACAAACAAGGACTCAGGGAGAAAGATGGTCTTTAATTAAAGGGTGGTAGTGGTGGTAGTGGCAGCGGTGACTGGTGGTAACGGTGGTAACGGCTAGGGTTTGCTTTTGATTTGGGTAAAAGAGGAATGAGGAACAGGAAGAATCAAAAATGGAAGTTTCGTCTTGCGTTTCTTGGAAATTTGGAAGGAACTTAATATTTAATTTCTAATTTAGTCATTAGTTATACAAGTAGGGGTATTTATGAAATTTTGCATAGCACAACGAGCTTATGAGCCTATATGCAAATGACTCAAGTTTGACACATTTGTTAAATGAGCCATTCAAGCTCAACTCGAGTTCAGTGTTGACCGAGATCGAGTCGAATGTTGACTCGAGCTGCTCACAGCTCAATTCATGAGCAGCCCTAATTGAGAGATTGTTACCACACCTAAAAAGAAGGAAGGAATAGGGATACGCAATGTAAGGAACCAGATTTTTATTTTCTTACTTTTGTATTATTTTAATGGCTCTATTAAATATTTATTCACTCATTTTCTCCGAATAATTTATTTCAACTACTTTGAACTTATTTATGGAATAATGTCTCAATTATATTTTTAACACGTCTCTTTAGTAAAATTAATTTTTTTAGAGCTCGTTTAGCGAGAAATAAGGAGTACATATTTTTCGAGACTATATTTGATCCGAGAGTACATTAATCTTGAAATAGGTATTTTTATGTTTAAGTATTCAATTATTAGTTAGTGATACTATCGTTATAAGAATTTCTTGAAAATTTCACTTTATCGCGTACAATTCGGGAATACGCGTTTTCGCGTGCGCGATTAATTAAGGGACTTTAGACCTTCATTTTTAGACCATTAAGAGTGAATAATAATAGTATGAATAAAAGTGCATTAGAGGTTTAGTGCACTAGTGAAATAAACTTGAGAGGAATCGAGCACGGAACGCACGCGCACGTGCATCATTTTAGTGGACAACCTTGAGCAATTTTGGGCCACAAGTTTTAAGCTTACTTTAGAAGCTTTAACATCAGATTTTCACCCTTCTTTTCTTCCTCAAACCAGCCGAGCAACACAAGGGAAGAAGACCAGAAAAATTTCCTTCATTTTATCTCTCAATTCCTTGTTCAAATCACCTCCAAATTTTACACACAACACTCAAATCACTTGGTGATCAGGATAAGCTAGGAAAGGACCTACCTCTCACTGTTTTTCTTCAGCTTAAAGTGACCAAAATTTCTGCCTTGACCATTTAAGAAAGTAAGTGATGATCAACCCCTTAATTCTTGATTTATGGAAGTTAGATTACACTCATAAGCTCTTGGATTCTCATGGGTATCTTTAAATTGTTAGAAATTTGGTGTGTGGGCTCTATGAACTCCCACTATGGCTTGATGGACTGATTTGTTGTGTTTTGATGTTATTAATGTTGAATTAGTGTTTAATCTAGTGGAAATAGGTTGTATTGTTGAAGGAAAACTCAAAGTAAGTGATGAGGGAATTTTTTTTCCATTTCTGCCCCTGTACATGCCGTGGCCTTAGAGCAATTTTATTGTGGTTCTAATGACTTTTTTATGATGTATACATGTTGTGTGGGTTGTGTAGAAAGTTTCATCAAAAAATTTCGTGATTTTGATGGGTAGATGTTGAGTTTTCGAAAGTCCAGTAAAACTGGAATTTTTCCCGAAACTGCTCTGGCAGTGTTTTTCAAACAGCTATAACTTTTTGTTCTGATATCGAAATCAAGTGGCGCTTGTGGCGCTGGAAACTAGACATTCCTAGCTTTCCAACGGTATAAAATGCATGTTCTGATTCTACCTGAGTAGTCCATACCAATCATTTGAACATGACTGTCCTGTTTCATATCTACACTGGGAGCTCTGTTTTGAGCAGCGAATTGATGCTCAAATATAAGCTAGCTGTGGATAGATTTTGAAAATGATTTCTTCTAAGAAATTGTAGATTTATGAATCTAGTTTTGAACGCCACTAACAACGCTCAATTCCAAGTTGAATTGAGTGAGTTGTCGCCGAAGTTCGAAACTGACTCAGGGATTGAAAAACCCTCGTTTTGGCTAGTTGATACCTTTACCTTGATTGGGACTTCTTGTTTCGAAATTCTTGGTGTTAATCACCTACCAAACACATCTTGGAGGCTTCTTAGACATTGTATACATAATTGAACCATATTTGAGATGTTTTCATTGGCCGAATATTTGGAAAAGGAAAATTTACATACAAAGACAGATTTGCCTTGGAAATTCGTGGGACTTTAGTGATTTTGTTAACCAACTTCCCATACGTATTTTTCTATGAAATTTGACAGAGGAATATCCCTTATATGGTAGTGTAATATGGCTAAATTTGGTGCCATTCCGAGTCCGTTTCGATATTCAATCAAAGTCCCAACGTTCGTGAATTAAATCTGGAATTTGACCTAACGGTCTCACTTTTTTAGTAACTTTGAGCCGCCATATCTTGGTGCTCAAAACTCCAATTCTTGTCCCGCTTGTTTTGTTTTGAACTTTGTTTGTAACTCTAATTGAGTTCCAAATTTTAAAGGCTAGTTCACATTGTGTGAATTTTTCCGAATTTTCAAAGTTGGCCAAAAACCAACCCAGAAACTGTCTCAATGGTCCAAAAAAGCAACTTTGAGCAGAATTTTGAATGTTATCCATTTGGAATCTTGAAAAAATGTCTTCTAGGAACTTTTAGCACTTTGGAAATAGTTTCTAACGGTACCAAGTTTTCCAATTTTGGACATATGAAGGGTGAGGCACGATTTTTCAAAGATTGAACCTCAAATCGGAAATTTTCAAACTTGACGGGAATTGAGTTTTTGAAACTCTTCCCTATCCTTCAATACTAATTGACCATTTTGAGCTTGTCTTCATGAAGGAAATCAGTTTTTTTTCCTTGTGTTAATAAATACTACTTTAGAACCTTGAATTTTGAACAAGTAAAGCCCCATTCTATGGTATTTTCTAGATTGTACAAGTGTACAATCCCTCTCTTGATAAGAAAGGATTTTCAAGTGATAGTATGTAATACATAACTATTGTTTGCTCAGGTGCTTAAGGAGACCTACACGAGGATCTCAAGAAGAACACCTAAAAGCTTGTTTACCCACTCACTCTCTTATTTTGATTGGTGAGTGTCAAGTGCATGAATTTGTTGTTAAGTGGTTAACTGTTTCTTATCCGTTATGTGAATTTGAAATTTTGAGACGAGTGTGTACTTTACCGAACTCGTTCTCTTTCGAACGAAATTATATTCGTATTTTGCTATGTGAATTCATATTCAACTTATACATAGTAATGTGGATATGATTCGTATTTGTGATTCGTATATGTGATTCATATTTGTGATTCGTATATGTGATTCATATTTGTGATTCGTATTTGTGATTCGTATATGTGATTCGTATTTGTGATTCGTATATGTGATTCGTATTTGTGATTCGTATATGTGATTCGTAATTGTGATTCCTATTTGGAATCGTCGATTTGAGCATTGCTCATCGACTTATATTCGTATTCGTATTCGTATTCGAGGGACGCCCAAACTCGTTGATTAACTTTGCGATTCGAGCCAGCATGGGCTTGGTCGATAAGCTTAGCAAGCCATGAGATATTCGTAGAGCATGATCTATTGGAGAGATCTTGCTCGGCATTACTCGCGCACTATTGCCATGATATACTCGAGTATTATCAAAACTTTGATGAGCGGGCCCGGTAAGGGAGTGTAACGGTGACGGGATTCGAAGAAAAGTGGTGTATCTACGGATTTGATACTGATGTGGTTGACGGAGTGTCAACATGAGTTGTGATCAAGACTTTGACTCGACTACGTGGAATTTATGTGACGCCCCCACTTCTCCCAAGGACGAACCCAAGGGTATCCGCGGGACGCCTGCCCAACTCTCGCCAGGATTCGGTACAAATTCAATTCAAGCTTAAAATCTAATACTAACAATAAAAATCGGAATAAAAGTACGAAGTCATTTCCATACGTAAGTATTCAATCTTACATCACAATTTCAAACTTACAATTACTTTTTCCAAAATATACAACTTCTAAAAGTTGTCTAAACAATTACATTCAAAATTCTAATCAAATGAGCCATCAAGTAAGTTTCATCATAATTCCTTCCATTTCAACTCCTGTTAAGGAAAACAAATCTAACGGGGTGAGCGGATGCTCGTGAGGCCAAGAAAACATGCAAGACACGTAGTTCAATAATAATAACACTTACACAATAATGGAAGCCATAACGTTCGAGTAGTTCACAATTTATAATAAACACACTTGAATAGGGTGCAGGAGTAGGATGCAGGAGCTCTCAGGAGTTAATTTTTTAATTGATTTGCCCCAGGTTCAATTCAATACATTCTTGTGACGACACCTCGTCACCCGGGTAAGTAATTAAATTCGTAGCACTTCACTTATTCCATTTATGTTTCTGAGACGACTCGAGAGGTACCTCCCACCAAATCGGTGTGGTACTTGCTATCGTTCAGGGGTTTAGGGTACTGAGACGATTCGAGAGGTACCTCCCACCCGAATCGGTGTGGTACTTACTATCGTTCAGAGGTCGATGAGACATCGCTCTAATCGACTAAGAATGCTTTGTGGTTCTGAAACGATTCGAGAGGTACCTCCCACCCGAATCGGTGTGGTACTTACTATCGTTCAGAGGTTTAGAGTACTGAGACGACTCGAGAGATACCTCCCACCCGAATCGGTGTGGTACTTACAATCGTTCAGTTAATAGGTCTGAGACGATTCGAGAGGTACCTCCCACCAAATCGGTGTGGTACTTGCTATCGTTCAGAGGTCGATGAGACATCGCTCCAATCGACTTATGCAGCCATAGCATATTTTTCCAAGTCAAGTCATGTCAGGTCAAGCAATTCAAGTCAGGTGAAGCGATTCAATTTAGGTCAAGCACGAGTCATTTATTTCAAATGAGAACGAGTATGGTAAAGTACACACTCGACTCCATTTCCAAAATTTCAAGTCATTGTAAGCACGTATCAAGTCCACAGGATTTCAACTATTCATGCACTAATAATAATCGAGCACGTAATATCCATGTACAATTGTCAATCATATTCATTCATATAATAAGTATCGCGTAGTTACATGAGAAAGAGGACGAGGGCGATAAAGTACACTCTCGCCTCGGTAAGTTTACGTGTCATGTATAACACTCGTACAACTAATATCTCAATCACATAAGCATTTAATATACACTTGACACTCACCAAGTAAACAAGAAGAAAAGTCGCTTGAAGTTCAAGTGTCAACCCTGTGATCCTCTTGAAGGTCCTCGCACGAGCCTGAGTAATTAATAATGATTCATCACTCATAAACCCCAATTATCGAAGAAGATTGTAATAGTGCACAACCTGAGGAAATCTCATGAAAATGAACCCCAATTATTCGTAAATCGAGGCTCAAAGATGGGATTTTAAAACACAAGAGCAATCAAGTTTTCATCTTTGAAATCAGGTATAAAACGTTCAAGTAATATCGAAGGAATAAGGAGGATTCGAAAAACTTCATTTCCTTAAGATTCGGAAATTTCAATTTTGATACGAGATCTTTGGAAAATCGTATCTCACTCTTTACAAGTCCAAAATTGGAAAACTTGGTACTGTTGGAAACCTCTTAGAAAGTACTAAAAGTTCTTAGAAGACAATTTTCCATGATTCCAAACGGAAGGTATCCAAAAATTAGCTCAAAGTTGCTATTTTGGGCATTGAAGACAGGTTTAGGTTGGTTTTTGGCCAACTTTGAAAATTCGGCAAAATTCACACAGTACAAACCAGCCTCTGAAATTTGTAAATCAATTAGTGTTGCAAACAAGGTTTAAAACACAATAAGAGGATCAAGAATCGGAGTTTTGAGCACCAAGATATGGTAGTTCAAAGTTACTAGAATTTCCTTGTTAAACAAGGGTTTTCCAAACTCAAGTCATGAACTTTGGAAGTTTAGTTGAGCAACGAAACAGACTCGGAATGGCACCAAAATCAGCAGTATAATACTACCATATAAGAACTAATTCTCTGAAAAATTTTGTAGAAAAATACGTATGGGAAGATGATTAACGAAACCACTAAAGTTCCAAGGAGTTCCAAGGCAAATCTGCCTTGGACTTCCATTTTGCCGTTTTCAAGCATTTGGCCAAGGAAAATCCCTCAAACATGGTTCATTAGTGTAGACAAGGTCTAATATTCAGCCAAGATGTGTTTGGTACATGGTTTACACCAAGAATTTCGAATAACAAGTCCCAAACGAAGATTAGTTAAGGATCAGTCCAAAATGAAGAATTCCATCACTGAGTCAGTTTCAAACTTTGGTCACAAATCACTCAATTCAACTTGGACTTGAGCGTGGTTGGTGGCGTTGGAAAACACATTCATAAAGCTACAATTTCTTAGAAGAAACCATATTCAAAATCCGTTCATAACTAGCCTGCATTTGAGCATCAAGTTGTAGTTCATGTTCTGCCCTGTAGTAAACCAACGAAACAGGACAGCAATTTTTAAACGAATGGTTTGGCTCACTCAAGTGGAACCAGGACGTGAATTTTATACAATAGAAAGCTGGGGATGTCTAGTTTCCAGTGCCACAAACGGCACTCGATTCCAACATCGGAGTAAGAAGTTATAACCGAAAAAAGGGTTAATTCCATTTTGTCCCTCCAAACTTTGGACGATTACCCACTTAAGTCCCTAAACTTCAAAATGGGACACTTAAGTCCCTAAACTTATAAATACATCCCACTTAAGGAAAACTGTTAACAAATCCTGAATGTCGTTGGTGGTCGAAGTGTCCCATTTTATAAGGGTTTAGGGATTTAAGTGTCCCATTTTATAAGTTCAGGGACTTAAGTGGAAAGTATTTATAAGTTTAGGAACTTAAGTGTCCCATTTTGAAGTTTAGGGATTTAAGTGGATAATCGTTCAAAGTTTGGGGGGACAAAGTGGAATTAAACCCCGAAAAAAAGATGACTGCCTGGGCAATCCGGGAAAATTTTCCAGTTCTGCCAAACTTTGGAAATCAACACATTTGACCAACCAAATCATGTTATTTTTCAATGAAACTTTCTACACCATCCATATAACATATATATATCATAAACAAGCCATTAGATCCTCAAAAATTTGCACCAAAGTGCACGAACATGGCAGGGGTAAAATGGTCACTTTTGTTCATTGCATCTTCCTTGAGTTTCTACCAAAAACCCAACATTATTCCACTAATATAAGCACTAACCCAACATTAATTTCATCATCATACACCAAATCAGTCCATCCAATCAAAGTGGGAGTTCATAGAGCCCACACAATAATTTTTCCAACATAAACAAGCTACCCATATGCATGCATGACCTTAAATGTGCAATACTGTGAGAACCCTGAAAATATATATATAAATATCAGTGCATATTTCATTTTGCATTTGTAATTCCTTAATAAATTTTAGCATTAAATCTAATTGTTTTTAAATAAGTGCGTAGAAATAAATTTTGTGTGCAAAATAAAATAATTGTACTAAACTATTAAATTTCTTAGTTTTATTATATTAAATTAATATTTCGAAGGTAAATTATTTCGTTTATTTAATAATTAATTTCTCCGAATCCCGTTAGCTAAACTTTAATCGTTAATAATGTTCAAGGTTAATAGGAACCTTAGTACTAAGATGCAATCGATAAACTTTAGATAAAATCGATATAAGTATACCAAGTATACTTAGGACGTTAAAATCTCGATAGTTTAATTTTTGCGAGACGAGTATACTAGTAGGCATTCAAATTGCATTCGGAGTAAATTTTGGAATTAGAGTAGGATTGAGGACTTGAGTGGAAATTTAGATGAAATGTGAAAAGACCGAATTGGCCCTCCACAATTTCGGAAAAATTACCATGCAACCATCCGAGCTCCATTGGCCACTCTTCAAATCAGAACATTTCCATTCTCTGTCGGACTGCATTTCCTTTTATCCTCTCATGCACTCAACCTCCCTCAAAACCGCAACTCCATTCCACCATTTCACCTCAGACCACAACAACATTCCACTTCATTCCTTTAACTCGTTAATATCGACCGAGAGAGAGAGCCACCTTCTGCAACCGAGAGTAAGAAGAAAAAAAAACTGTGAGCTGCAACCTATTCTGGTTCTGTCCGGGAGTTGAAGGAAGAAAGGGAGAGGCCGTGCATGAGTTCTTTCTGCACCTTCACCTCCACCAGCTGCAGCCATTTCATCAGTTCCAACCGCAACACCATTCCAGCTGCAACCAGAAAACCAGAACCAAACCATCGCGTGCGTGAGCCAGCCGAGAGGAGAGGAAGGAAACTTCAGTATCTGTCGCGTGAGTGAGATTCCAGTAGAGGTAATTTCTGGACTGAAAGCAATAGATTACAGGTAGATTAAGCTGATTAAGGACTTGCATGTGAAGTTGATGCATTCGGATGATGAAATCAAAGCATTAGAAAAATCCAATTTGGAAGAAACGGGCTTGCCGAGAAGCTGAAATGGAAATGCAGCTTTAATTTGGTTCCCCTGAGGCAATCTGAGCTTATAGTTATGATTAATCACCTAAAAACTAAGTGATTAAGTCCTGCATGGGGATAGTTAGATCGGTTAGGCAAGAAAAATAAAAATTGAAATGAAATCAGTTGCATGCAAGATCACCCAAGGCCAATTGGAAATCTGTAGCTTCAATCTGCTAATTCGATGCAATCAGAGCTTAGAGGTATGATTAGCTAATTATAGATGGGATGTTTATGCCTTGCATGAGGCTGCATAGCTCTGATGAAGCCAGAAAATTTAGTAGCGTAGGATCGGCAGCATGCAAGTCATCCGAGGGGAGAGAAATAGAATCTTGGTTAATGTTTTCTTTCTTGATGATGACCGAACTGAACTTTGGATTAAATCTGATTATTTAAGCTTTGCACAATATTAATTAGTGGTGATCAAACAAGATAATTAAGCTCTGCACATAGCTAATTAATTGGGTTAAATCAGAAAAAGAAAATGAAACAGAAATCTGCTACATGCATGCTAAACCGAGGCTAGTTGGACAAATTTCCGGATTCTGGGATAAATGTAGTTGTTAATTGTGACAGCCCCACCTCCCCCTAAGGCGAACCAGAGGGTTCGGCGGGCCGCCTGCCCAGCTCTCGCCGGGACTCAGTCGTTCACTACAGTCCTCAAACAGATTACAAGATAAATCTCAAATATTACACCACATTCTCCAATAATTACATGTCAAAAGCGAAGCGGAAACAATTCTCAACTATACATAAAATGATTTCCAAATCCAAATTGTACAACACATAGGCCATCCAGTCACGTGCACAAGTACTACAAGCCTTCCTTCGCTTTGAGCCCTGTGGAGGGGAATAAAATATTTTTGGGGTGAGCTAGAAGCTCAGCGAGTAACCAGAAAATCAGTAATCAAATCGGTTTAACAATATTTCTTTTCAATGATGTCATAAATCAAATGATAAGTCCAGAAACAATTACAACATTTACAAAACATTAAATATGGAGTATCAATAATTCAAGAAACATGTACAATGGAAAGCGATAGTAACATTCATGAAAAGATACGTTCGTTCTCCTGTCATTTCCTTTTTTTTTTTTTTTCATTTGACATTGCATCATTTTCCACCAACCTCCACCAACCTACAAAGGTAATACTCAAGTATACCAAACGTTCACCCAGGTCCCTAATCGCCCGACCGAGTCCGTTTCTGGCTCGAGACGACCGGTAACAAGGGGCAATGGCCAGTTCAGCCCAAAAGGCTTACATTCATGCGCAAGTAGCATTTAATCATTTATCATGAAAATTTCACATTGATTTAGGTCGAGTGCGATAAAATACACACTCGCCTAGAAAGCTCGTTTTGGAAATCATTCAAAGCACGTAACACGTTATCAATCAATAATACAAGTCATGAAGTCAACGAAATATATCAAACAAGGAACACTTTCATATAAGCACGCATGATATGCAAGAAAACAGTTCAAAAGTAGCTTTGGAAACAGTTCAAAAGTAAATAATATAAGAAACATTTCACAAGTACTTTGGAAATAGTTTAGGGTCACTCACCCCCATGGCTCAGAAACCATCCATCATATATCATTGCCTTGCTCAAATCCGAGTCTTAGATCACAACTCAATGCAAACAAATCCCTTCAAAGTTCGGACAGCACTTCCCCTAAATTTCTTTACTTTTCCAGCCATCAAGGCTTCATTATTTCCTCAGCCAGTCCCAAAGGTACACACACAACAACAAGTTCATCTAATAGTCATTCAGTAAGTTCCAAGTAGTACTAGTACAAGTCAAACTAGGGAAAAGTCCGGAAATGAAAGTTAAGCTCAAAACCAGAAAAACAGTTTTGACGTCCTTTTGCGGTAATGGCACCAAAGGCGCTACGATTATCGGATGAAGGTGCAAGATCCACCGTTTCGAAGCTAAGAACCAGGGATACAACAATGTAGAAGGTCACTCAGTCCAAATCCCAGCACAACTAAGTCAAATATGCCAAATAACAAACCAGAACCGTAATTGCAGGTTTACAAATTACACTATGCTGTAATCAGTACAACTCAGTCTAAACAGGTCCAAATGCAGAAATTTCAAAGGCATATGGTAGATAGGACATCAAGCTACATTTCATCAGAAGACCTCAACACCCAAATCCAAAACAATTCCAGTCAAAACAACCCATTTCAGACATAGTTCTAACATCCTGATGAACCCAGAACAGCAATAGTAATTTCGGATTATCTCATTCTACACTACTCCAATTGACCTGAAATTTTACAGGCACCCTTAAAACATCAATACCTACAACTTTCATGTTTTGAGCCAAGGCCAATTCGGCCTCTATCTATGACCTAAAAATTCGGACAGAATGTTCATCACAAAACCCTCACTTTTCAATTTTTGGTCCAAAACAGAAATTGGTTGCAATTAATCACTTTTTCCACCTCATAGAGTCCTTAAATATCATTTCCAATCATCATACATGACCCCATAATCATATCCATATGAAAACAGAAAAATCCCCAATAATTATAAAACTTCACCAATTCAACAAAAATCAAGATATAATCCATAAAGTTGCACCTTATATCACCACTAATCATGAATTGAACATCATTAGAGCAAGGAGAGGGGTCATTCACAACTCACCTTAGCAATACAAGAGATAGAGCAACTAGTCACCTTAGCTTTCCAAACAACTCCACCAAACAACTCACAAACACTAAGTGAAGAGGTTTTATGGAGTAAAACTAAAATTAAACGGTTAAAAGTGAAGATTAAGCAAGCTTGGAGCAAAGAAATTGGAGAGCTTTTCTTCCCTTATTGCTTGAAGGTGGTCGGCCATATGAAGCTTAGAAATGAAGATATTTTGGGTCATTTTTGGTTATTTAAGTCAATGGTAAGAAAGGTCTTAAGGTAAGCCCAATCAAATGGTGACACTTGTCACCTTTAGGTTTAAAACTTATCTTTTTGTCTCTCCAATACAAATATCTTAACACTTTGTAAAATAATATCACTTAATACAAAAATCCAACAAGTTGTCAAAAATATAATGCATTTACCGCACTTGCGGGTCCCACGTCCAAAATACGCTTTTAATTTCTCAAAAACTAACCGATACTAGAAAAATCATTTTAAAACTATTTTTGCTCATAAACTTTATCTGGGGAATTTTTCTAATCAAGAAAATGTAGAAAAGGCGGGCGTTTAAAAAAATAAACCCTAGAAAATTAGAAAATTTCCGGGTTCTCAAACTCATTTTTTTTCGGGACGTCACATTAATCGAATTTGATTTTGAGCTAAAATGTTAACTAGCTAGTTAAGTGTTTTCATGTTAGACTTGAGTGCCTAAAACCTGTTTTAGCCAAAGGAAAATTGGACATAAGATTAATGAGTTGTTGGAAAATTTTGGAAATCGAGAGGAGGAGCTGGAAATTTTCACTTGCTTCTGGAAAATTTTTCCTTAGAATTAAATGGTTTAGAAATGGATGAGAAATGTACATTTTTACGTCTAATAATCTGCGTAGATGTGAAACTTTTGATACAATTGATAATTTGGTTCAAAGTGGTGAAGCAAAGTGCTGGAAAATTTTCAGTTTAGTCAAGAGTGGAAGAAAGGAATTTTCTTCCCAAATTTCTTTTGGCGAATTTTAGTTCTAAAAATGCTGTTTTGAGCTGTAAAATATTTCATGCTTATTAACCCCACTCAAGAACATATTAAGAGGGTCGTGCATGAGAAGTTTGGGGTGACAATTTGATCTTATCATGGCCACAAGGATGAGATGAATTTATCGGCATTGAAAGGAATAATATAGGAATATAATTATTGAGAAATGTCTAAATCTGCATTTGGTTAAGAGTAATGAGATTCTAATTGAGATCTTGGACAAAATATGATTGCAAATTTTGCCTTATGTTCATATACCTGTTAGTGATTCTAAACGTTCGAAATTTTGGCTTGATTGCAATAATAAATAATTGTTGGATGCTAAGGGCTAATGATTGATGAAGCCCTTGGCCATTTGAGTGATTTTCACAAGTGTTAAAGCTTTGATAATAGCTGCTAGTTATTACATCTATTTGGACTAAATCGTGATTTGATATAAGCGTGCCTAAACCAAGAGCTAATGATTGACGAAGCCTTGGTTATTTGTTTTACTTTCGATAAAAAATGAATCTGTTGAAACCTAGGGCTAATGATTGACGAAGCCCTAGTGAATTGCTATTCGAAATGTGATTTTGGCCATGACGGCAAATCCGAGTTATAATACGCTTGTGAGTTGGAATCGAGAAATGCGTTTCGACCCTGCAAACTTGAGTAACTTTTGATCAAGCTAAATAAAGATATTTTGACCCTAGTATTGAACGATAAAATTTAGCATTGAGTATCTTCGCCTTGAACACTGCCAACTCGACATTTTTTCCCTTAACTTAAACTAGCCTTAATATTTATAGAAAATGACTTTTCTAGTTTTTAAAACCCTAAATCTTGTCTTATTTCCTTTTCTTTCTTTAAGACTTGTCCTTGGCTAGTTGTCTATAGGAAAAGTTCCAAAAATGTGAGTTTTTACTAACTTTAACTAAAAGCGTAGAAGACTTGTTCGGCAAGAAACCTTATCTCACGTAAAATAATTCTAGTAACATTTTTATAAGAAAAGGGAACTTTAAGGAAACTTTACAAAGTATTTTTCTAGTTCCAATATTAAATGGTAGCCGACTTATCTCAAGAAAATAAATTAGTTATACATACGAGTAACTTTCCTACGCAACCCTAGAAATGGTATAGCCAGCTTATAGTTTCTAAATTTGAAATTTTAGGGTTTAGCGAGGACGCGGATTTCGATTCCCAGCTTGATCTGTAACTTCACTCTTGGTGAGTATCCCTGCTTGTTCTATGCCTATTTGGTTGAAGGGTTTTCTTGACTCGATATGTGGTAATTGCCAAAAATGATTTCTGATCCATCGAAGTGAGCAGTGTGTACTTTATCGCACTAGTTCTTTCGAGTGGTGACTTGCTTGAAATACTTTCGTGAAATATCTTGCTTGCACTTGCTAAGCATTGAGTAGGGGAATGTACCACACCTGAGGGTGGGAGGGCCTCTTATCCTATCTCAAGTGCTAAAACCTTGGAATACTTGCTAAGTACTGAGTAGGGGAATGTACCACACCTGAGGGTGGGAGGGCCTCTTATCCTATCTCAAGTACTAAATCACCAGGCAGGGGAATGTACCACACCTTAAGGGTGGGAGGGCCTCTTATCCTGACCTGGTAACCATGTGTTGTGACGTCGCTGGGTGAATCCCTCGACCAATTTCCTGAGGGTATACGCAAGTATACTGCTCCCAATTTCCTGAGGGTATACGCAAGTATACTGCTTCCTTTATTTTGTCGAGCTGGCCCGGAGCTGGGGTATGATCGGTGGCCGGAGTTAAGTAAAATAAGGAGTTCTACATGGACCGTAAGTAGTGAGAGTTGACGGAGGGTCAACTACGGTAAATTTTGATCAAGCACGGAAAATGGCTCCTGAGAGCCCCTGTATCCTACCTTGTGCTGTTATACGCTTTCCTATTTGTTTACTTCAGTTGAAATCAATACGTGTTCTTTGTTTTATTTTATTGCATGTTTGGGGCACCACTGAGCTTTAGCTCACCCCACGTTTATTTGTTTTCCTTGACAGGTCTTGAAGTTTGAGAAATCTGAGCTACTTAGATTTTCTTATAAATGTATTTGAACTTTATTACTTCGTTTTGCGGTTTATAATGTATTTGAATAAAACGGCATAGTTTTGTTTTGGGGCTGCCACTTGAAGCTGGAAAAGTGTAAACCCTAATTATGATATTTGGCTTGTATGTATATATTTGTGTTGTATGAAATTGTATGTTTTGGGAACTGTAAGACTTTACCTCTTGAATGTAACGCGTAAGGTGTTTAGGAGCCGTCGATTGGCTATCTTCAGATGTTGTTATCTTTGAAGTTAATGTGGTGTTAGCAATTGGTTTATTTCGGAGGAATCGCTATTGTAATAGTTAGGTTATTTCTGGAATGGAGTTAGGCTAGATTGCTTGCTTGAGTCCTGGCGAGAGTTAGGCAGACGGCCCGCCAACCCTCTGGTTCGCCTTAGGGGAAAGTGGGGTCGCCACAAATACTACTTCCATAAAGTAAGGTTTTAAGAGTTGATCGTAGTTTACCTTCTTAGATGAACTAGGACAGAAATTTTGGTCCAAATGAAGTCCAAGAAAACCGTGGAAATGAAGCTCTTCTCCTTGCCTAAGTGAATCTCCAAGTGGTTTGTGAGTTGGATGCAAATTTTGAGATGAAATGGAGGAAGATTGGTGCAAGAATGAAGAAGCTTTTCTTCCTTTCTTTCCTTTGCTGTTTGGTCGGCTGTTTTGGGAGGGAAAAGAGAGTGTTTGGCAAGCACTTGAGGTGAGAAGAGAAGGGTTTTGATCTGGTGTGATGCTCCCTTGAGAAGCCTAAGAATGTGTGGCCCAAAATGCACCAAAAGTCAACTAAGGAGAGTGCGCGTACGCGCGCGTTTCGTGCTCGTTTCCTCTCGGGTTTGTTTCACTTGTACACTAAACCTCTAAAGCAATTATATTCATACTACTATTATTCACTCTTAATGGTCAAAAAAATAAAGGCCTTAAGTCCCTTAATTGATCGCGGGCGTAAAAACGCGTACTTCCAATTTTGCGCGATAACGCTTAACTTTCAAGAAATTCTTATAACGATTGTATTACTAACTAATACTTGAGCACTTAAACATAAAAATACCTACTTTGAGACTAATGTACAAGTCTCCAATTTTTCAAACTTATTGTATTCTCGAATCAATTATTTACTCCAATTGCGTATTCACTATTTTCACTTAACGGGTTTCGAGAAATTAATTTTTGAAACGAGCCATTCTAAAAATATAAGTAAGTCATAGATCAATGTAATTAGGTCTCAAGAGACTAGAAAATAATATTCGGGGCAAACAGGCAATTAAATATTTTAATAAACTCGTAACAAGAGTTTAAAAATAAATAAATTTTTGCGAGTCCTCATGACTTTTTCTTAATTTACTATTGATCATTCTTACTTTTCCAAAATTAATACACTCTCAATTCAAATATAGTCTCGAAAAATGTGTACTCGTTGTTCCGAACTAAATGAGCTTTCGAAAAGTAATTTTCTAACAAAACGCTTTAAAAACATAAGAGAGGCGTTTTTTCATATAAATGAATTTTAAATACTCGAATTAATTAATTAATTAAGCCAGTAAAATAAAATAAAATAAGAAAATTTTCGGGTCCTCACAATTTAGCTCCTGAGAGCTACAGTATCCTTGAATTGTTTCCGTCTATTTTTCCTATTCGAAGTGTGAATTATTCGAACTTGATAGTTTTATCTACAATGTAATTGTTGTTGCTACTTGGGTTATGTGTTTGCATGTGTGTTTCTTGGCCTCACTGAGTATTGGCTCATTCCATTAGTTTGTTTTCCTTAACAGAAACCCGATTGGAAGGAGTTAAGCAAATGTCGACTTGAGGCACTTTTGTATTAGTGTTTTGATTGTGATTGACTAGACACTTTTGGATGTTGTATATTTTTTTGGGAAAGTGTTTGTAAATTTGAAATTGTGATGTAAGACTGGTTAATTATGTGTGGAAATGATTTCATACCTTTATTCCGACTTTCGTTGTTAGTATTAGACTAGATTTGAATTGGATTTGTTTCGAGTCCTAGCAAGAATTGGGCAGGCGTCCCACGGTTACCCTTTGGTTCGCCTTAAGGAGAATTGGGGGCGTCACACGCAAACTCAGGGTAGCAAATAGAGTCGCTTTGGCAAAGCGGAGTTGGCGTTATATCAAGAATGAGTCGGCGCTATGGGTCAAAGTGTTGAGAAATAAATATGGGAATAGCAGAGAAAAAAATAGTTTTCACAGGAAGATGGGAGAGTCATACGGATAGAAAAGTATCAGAGAAGGTAATAAGGTGCTTGAGAGAGGAGTGAAGTGGAGAATTGGGAAAGGAAGAAAGACTCAATTTTGGAAAGACCACTGGCTGGTTGACTTCCCGCTTACTGAAGCAGCGATCTAGGAGATGTGAGAACTCGCAAATTTATTGTTTTAAATTCCATTTCGAGCTTATTTGAATATTTAATTGTCCATTTACTCCGAATAATATTTTCTAGTCTCTTAAGACCCAATTACATCGATCTATGGTTTAATTATATTTTTATAGTGACTTGTTTCAAAATTTAATTTTTAAAAGTTCGTTAAGTGAGAATAGTGAATACGCAATTGGGGATTTTAGCTGATTTGGAAATACCATAAGTTTGGGAAAATTAGAGACTTACACATAAGCCTTAAAATAAGTATTTTTATGTTTAATTACTCAAGTGATAGTTATTAGTACTATCGTTATAAGAATTTCTTGAAAGTTCCGCTTTATCGCGCTTAAATTAGAAATACGCATTTTCACACGCGCAATTTAATTAAGGGAATTTAGACCCTTATTTTGGGACAATTAAGAGTGGATAATATTTATATGAAAATAAGTGTATTAGAGGTTTAGTGCACTAGTGAAATAAACTCGAGAGGAATCGAGCACAAAACCCGCGCGTACACGCGCGAGGAAGAGTTGACTTTGGACAATTGTGGACCACACATTTAAAGCTTCTCAAGGAAGCTTCATTTGATCACACACACTCTCTCTCTTCTCCCTCATTTGGCCGGCCACCCCAAGAGCAAAGAACCAAACTTGCTTCATCAATTTCTACTCCATTTCTTGCACCAAATCTCAAATATTTCACACCAAAATTGAACACCACTTAGCTTAATACTTGGAGAGTTCATCTAGCTAAGAAAAGGAGCTGCATTCCACAGATTTCTTGGACCAAGAAAGGACCGAAAATTCTGCTTTGAAACATCAAAACAAGTAAGTGATGATCAAACCTTGGAAACTTGATTTATGGAAGTTCTAGTGCACATCTAAACTCTTGCATGCATGTGGGTAGCTTGTTTATGTTGGAAAAATGATTGTGTGGGCTCTATGAACTCCCACATTTGATAGATGGACTGATTTGGTGAATGATGATGTTATTAATGTTAGTTTGGTGCTTAAATTAGTGAAATAATATTGGGTTGTTGATAGAAACTTAAGGATGGTGCAATGACCAAAAGTGACCATTTTGCCCCTGTTATGTTCATGCACTTTGATACAAAATTTTGAAGTTCTAATGGCTTTTTTATGATGTATACATGTTATATTGAGTGTGTGAAAAGTTTCATTGAAAAATAACATGATTTGGTCACCCAAATGTGTTGATTTCGAAAGCTTAAAAAACTGAAAAATGGTTCCCGTAACTGCCCAGGCAGTCATCTTGTTTCGGCCATAACTCCTTGCTCCGATGTCGAAATTGAGTACCGTTTGTGGTACTCGAAACTAGACATTCCCAGATTTCCATTGATATAAAATGCATGACCTGGTTCCACTTGAGTGAGCCACACCATTTATTTGAAAATCGCTGTCCTGTTTCATTGTTCACTGGAAGACAGAACAGGAACTACAACTTGATGCTCAAATGTGAGCCAGTTGTGGACGGATTTTGAAAATGGTTTCTTCTAAGAAATTGTAGATTAATGAAAGTGTTTCCAACGCCACCAACCACGCTCAATTCCAAGTTGAATTGAGTGAGTTGTGGCCAAAGTTTGAAACTAACTCGGTGAACTAAAACCCTTTTTTGGCTAGTAAATGCTTAGATCATTGTTGGGACTTGTTGTTTTGAAATTCTTGGTGTTAATCACCTACCAAACACATCTTGGATGTTTATTAGACATTTTATACACTAATGAACCATGTTTGAGAAAATTTCCTTGGCCAAATGCTTGAAAACGGAAAAACGGAAGTCCAAGGCAGATTTGCCTTGGAACTTCTTACAACTTCATTGATTTTGTTAGCTGATTTTCCGTCATTATTTTCCTACGAAATTTGGCAGAGGAATGTCCCTTATATGGTAGTGTAATAATGCCAAATTTGGTGCCATTCCAAGTCCGTTTAGATACTTAACCAAAGCTCCAAAACCTGAGATTCAAATCTGGAAAAACGGCAAAACAGGTTCAAAATTCCAACAACTTTGAGCTATCATATTTTGGTGCTCAAAACTCCGATTGTTGACCCGCTTGTTGTGTTTTAAACCTTGTATGCAAATCTAATGGAGTTCCAAATTTCAGAGGCTGATTTACATTGTGTGAAATTACCGAATTTACAAACTTTGCCGAAGACCAACCTCGAAAACTGCCTTGGTGTCCAAAATAGTGACTTTGGGCCAAATTTTGAATACCTTCCATTTGGAATCATGGAAAAGTGTCTTCTAAGAACTTTTAGTACTTTCTAAGAGGTTCCCAACGGTTCCAAGTTTTCCAATTTTGGACTTGTAAAGAATGAGATACGATTTTTCAAAGATCTCGTATCAAAACTGAAAATTTTCAAACCTTAAGGAAATTGAGTTTTTCAAATTCTCCTTATTCCTTCGATGTTACTTGAACGTATTATACTTGATTTTCAAGATGAAAACTCGATTGCTTTTGTGCTTTAAAACCCCATCTTTGAACCTTGATTTACGAGTGATTGGGGTTCGTTTTCATGAGATTTTCTTAGATTGTGCACTAAGTGCAATCTTCTCAATAATTGGAGGTTTATGAGTGATAAATCCTTATTAATTGCTCAGGCACACAAGAGGAATTTCAAGAGGATCCCACGGTGGACACTTGAATTTCGAGTGTCGTTTCTTCTTGTTTACTTGGTGAGTATCATGTGTGTGTTACTTGAACTCCTGTAAACTCGATACATGTTTACTTGTTATTGATACTTGAGATTTTGAAATTTGAGACGAGCGTGTACTTTATCGCACTCGTTCTCGCTTGAAATGAATAATTCGTACTTGAATACTTGCATATCTCGATTGCTTGAATATACCACATGCTTGAATGACTTGAAATAGTATGCTATGGCTGCATACGTTGTTGGAGTGAATCTCCTCGACACTCAAATATACATGGGGGACGCCCAAAACCCCATTGGT
Organism: Coffea arabica; assembly: GCF_036785885.1. NCBI lineage: Eukaryota > Viridiplantae > Streptophyta > Magnoliopsida > Gentianales > Rubiaceae > Coffea > Coffea arabica. The sequence continues at coordinate 49,675,389 of NC_092321.1, forward strand.
CATCCTTGGAATCGAGCCGGCTTGGGTTTGGTCGGGCTCTTTGGTAAACCATGGGAAAAACATGAAAGTTTGATCTGGTGAGAGATCTCGCTTGGCATACTCGAGTAGTATCGCCTTAAACAAATGACAGGCGGGCCCGATATAGGGGTATGTAAGATGAAAGGGGACATGTTAAGTGAAAATTCTACGGACTAGACCTACCCGATTGACGGAGTGTCAATTCATGGAGGTTCTTAATCGTGCAAGTGGAATATAGCTCCTGAGAGCTCCAATATCCTTGAATTGTTTCTGTTTCCTTTTCCAGTGAATTGTTAATTATTGAAATATTATTGCTCGACTTGTAAATTGGGTTTGTTACTTGAACAATGTACTTGCATGTGTGTTCTTGGCCTCACGAGCGTTTTGCTCACCCTGTAGATTTGTTTTCCTTAACAGGATTGGATTTGGAATGAGACTCGGAGGAAATTCCCTTTTGTACTTTTGTAATAGGGTTCCAATGATATTGACTAGACATTATGACTATTGTGTATTTTGGGCTGTACAATGGAAACCCGATGTAAGGATTGGGTGATTGTTAAATATTGTTAAGCTTGTACGCTTCTGCACTGATTGTATTTATTTTATCTGGTTGTGGTGTCTAATATTGCTTTAAGCTCGAACGGAAATTGCTTGCGTCTTGGCGAGAGTTGGGTGGGCTTCCCGCGGATACCCTTTAGTTCGCCTTAGGGAGAAGTGGGGGCGTCACAGGAGATCCCTAAAAAAGAACTAGACAAGCCAATGGCCTATTACTAGAATGCATCAAGGGATTGGAATATGGAAAAACTGATGAAATTCCTGCCTCATAGCATTACAGCTAAGTTGTATCCTTTGTGGATAGATGATAACCTAGGAAATGAGGACTCACTGATCTAGGGGCTGGAAACAAATGGAGACTTCGCTATCATGTCTGCCTATGAGTTGGAGGTTGGGATAGAGGAGAGAGGAAGTAATTCTAGTAGAGTTTGGGTAAAAAATTCGAAAACAACATGGCCCTGAAAGATGGCAAGCCTCGTTATGGTTCATTAGGCACAACATGTTAGGGTGGTTGTTTATATTTAATCTTTGATGAAAATAATCAATTATTAAACCCAAACTCTATATGGCGATTATTAAGAAATAAATTAACAGTAAAATTGTGGAACCGTACCTGAATTCATGTTGACAAACTGGTATTTAAATCATTAAAGATATTGGGGTGGCCTTCTAGATTAACACATATATGCCAATCCTTGAGAGAACCCTTTAATTTCTCTCTGGTATATTTTCTAACGATAGGATACAAAAAAAACCTATTTTGTGGTACAAGAAAATAGGACAATAGGAATACGTGTGACCTGGGAACCATAACCCTATTTATAGATAACATTCCTGTTACCTTTTGAATTTCTATTTCAGTCTATCATAGAAATAAAAAATACCCTTAAGTCTCTACACATTAAAGACTCACACCCTATTAGATACATTAATTTCAAACCATATTTGATCACTTTAATTGGATGTAACTTTATTTGACAGTTTGCAACACATAATTATTCACATAGAAGTCCAACATTGGATTAAGGATCCAACAATCTCCCACTTGGACTATATGTGTAATCTTATAATTATATTTTGCAATTAACCGTATGAGTTCAACTTTACTGTCATTACCAAAATGTATTTGTAGTCAATTCGATCCATCAATTACATTAACATAGGATCAAAGCGGCCTTTATTACAGTTCTGTACCTCGACCCATCAATGGTTACATATATTGATATAATTGAATGACATAAATTATGATGTGGATGTGTAGTATAAAAATTTCATGTAATGTAATCATAACATACCTATTTTCAACTGGTCCATTTTAAATTTTCATGAGATCAAACCATATCAAAGTCAGAGTGTAAATAAATCCAAACTTTATTTATGCATAAAATATCTTTAAATCATTAATAAGCAAAAAGTATCATAAGAGCATTTAAAATAACAAACTTCCACTAAAACTGTACATCATTTAATAACATGACACCCATACGAAAAGTATGCTCATGAAACATTTTGGGTGGCAATTCCTTAGTAAGTGGATCCGCAACCATAGAGTTTGTCCCGATATGCTCTATCGATAACTGTCCACTCTATACTCTTTCTTTAACAGTCAGGAACTTGATATCTATATGTTTATATTTTGTCGAACTCCTGTTGTTATTGAAACATAGAACTGCTGATTTATTATCACAAAATAATTTAAGTGATCTTTCGATGCTATCTAGTGACATAATTTCGCAGCCAAATTTCATAGTTGAACGCCATATAATAAACTATAAACTCTGCGACCATAGTATAAGATGTTATAGGAGACTGTTTAGCACTCTTCCGAGATATAATACCTCCAACCAACAAGTAGATATAACCTGATATTGATTTCATAGTATCTTGGCATCCAATATGATCGAAATCAGTATATCCAATGATCTCGAGCTTATCTGACTTTCGATACGTGAGCATGTAATCTTTTATTTTCTGTAAATACCGTAAAACCAGTTTGGTTGCTTTCCAATGATCTAATTCTAGATTGTTTAAATATCTATCCAACATCCTAATAATATACACAATATCCGAACACGTACAAATTTGAGCATGCATCAAACTCCCTACTGTTGAAGCATAAGGTATTTTTTACATCTCTTTTTCTTCAAAAGTAATTTTAGAACACTGGTCGAGACTAAATTTATCTTCTTTAAGTACAGGGGTATCACCTGATTTACAATTTTGCATGCTATATTTTTTAAGAACATTTTCGATATAACTCTTTTGTGATAGTCCCAAAACACCCCTAGAGCGATCCCGATGTTTTTGTATGTCTAACACAAAAGATGCATTATCGAAAATTTTCATTTCAAAATTTTTAGTTAGAAATCTGTTGATTTCATGCAATAGACCATATCGCTGCTGACAATCAAAATGTCATCAATATATAATATCAGAAAAATATACTTGCTCCCACAGAATTTATGATATATACAATCATCTACTAAATTCATCTCAAAATCAAATGAGATGGTTATTTGATAAAATTTGAAATACCATTGTTCAGATTCTTGTTTGAGTCCATAAATGAATTTTTTAAATTTACAAATCATATTGTTTGGATCTCCCAATACAAAGTTTTCTGATTGCACCATATAAATCGTCTCATCTCATCAATGTCACCATTGAGAAACGCTGTCTTTACATCAATTTGATGTAACTCAAGATTGAAATGCGCTACTAATGTCATGATAATTCTAAAAGAGTCCTTTGAAGAGATCGGAGAGAAGATTTCTTTATAGTCGATACCTTCTTTTTGTGCAAATCTCTTAGCGACAAGACAAGTTTTGTATCTTTCCACATTACCTTTCAAATCCCTCTTGATTTTAAAAATTCATTTACAATTAATAGGTTTCGTACCTTCTGACAATAGGATAAGATCTCATACATCATTATTTTTCATGGATTTAATCTCCTCATTCATGGCATCGATCCACTTTTGAGAATTTAAACTTTTCATGGCTTGACAGAAATTGATTGGATCATCTTCCATTAATCCAGTGTCATTCTCATGTTTTTGGAGAAAGACAATGTAATTATCTGGTATTGTACTTCTCCTTTCTCTAGGGGATCTTCTTAATGGCACTAGTTCTTAAAGAGGAAGAATTTGTTCTTATATAACAGTTTATTTTTCGACATTGTCTTGAATCGTTATGTCATAATCAAGGTCAGGAATAAAATCTTTAACAAAATCAATGACACCTGTCAGAATATTGACATATTTCTCTTTAAAAATAAGGTCTCTTACTATATTTTCTCTTCCAAACTCGACATCCTTAAAGAACCGGGCATTTTCTGTCTTGAAAATTGATTTAATCGTAGGATCATGAAACTTGTAACCCCTAGATCTTTAAGAGTATCCAATAAAATAACAACTAACCATTCTTGAATCCAGTTTCTTTTCATTTGGCCTATAAGGTATTACTTCAACAAGACATCCTCAAATATGTAAATGCTTTAACCTTGGCTTTTTTCTTGTCCAAAACTCATAAGGGATTTTGATGGTTATTTTAGTTGGAACTCTGTTAAGGATATATACTATAATTTTAAGTGTTTCTCCCCAGAGTGACTCTGGTAAGGTAAAATGACATATCATACTCCTTACCATGTCTTTAAGTGTTCTATTTCATCTTTCAGTCACATCATTCATAGTGGGTGAACCAAACATAATGTATTGTAGAATGATACTGCATTCCTCTAAATATTTAGCAAATGGTTCTAAACGTTGTTCACCTGAATTGTCATATCTACCGTATTACTCACCACTACAATCAGATCTGATGCTTTTAATCGTTTTGTTGAGTTGGTTTTCAACTTCAATTTTAAAATTTTTGAACACGTCTAGTGATTGTGATTTTTTAAAAATGAGATATATGTAGTCATATCTTAAAAAATCGTCTATAGACATTATAAAATATTATTGATTATTCCAAACAGATGTAAAAAAATGACCTACAAATATCTGTATGTATAAGTTCTAAGACGTCTAAAGACCTATTGGATTCAAATATCCTTTTATTGGTTTGTTTTCCTTTTATATAGTTAACACAATTATCAAAATCTGTAAAATTCAAGGGGTCGAGAATTTTATTTGACACAAGTCTTTCCATTCTCCGTTTGGAGATGTGTCCCAATTTGTTGTGTTATAATACAGCTGAATTTTCATTAGTTAATTTTCTCTTTACTCCTCTAGTATTCAAATACAGAGATTCATTAAATGATACAATTGTATCAATTAAATATAGATTATCATAGTGCATTAAAGATTCAGAATCAATCAATTTTGAATCATGAAATAATTTAAACTTTTCATTTTCAAATGAACAAAAATAACCAAATTTGTCTAAAGCAAAAATAGAAATTAAATTTCGTCAAAAAGACGGTACAATAAATGTTTCATTAAGATCAAAATAAAATCCGATCTTGAACGCCTCAACTTGAACTATTTTGTTATCGTCCACGTAAATATATCTTTCATTATCATTAGGCTTTCGGCAATTCAGACAACCCTGCATAGACACACTGATGTGAGTTGTTGCACTAGAATCTAACCATTATGTGTGTGTAGGTACCATAGTTAATTTAACCTCAGAACAAACCAAAGTAAGAAGCATATCTTTCTTAGCACGCCAAGTATGATAGTTGGTGCAATACTTCTTCTTATGCCCTTCAACTCCACAGAAGAAACAACTATTGTTTTCTTGATCAACTGATTTCTTTTGTTGTTTCTTTTGTGGTGCTGTACCTACAGGTTCTTTATTCTTTTTTCTCTTAAATTCCTTACTTTTATTATTAGTAGTTGAGATCAAATGAGCACTCTCTATCTGATCCTACTTCAACCTTTCCTCTTCTTCTACATAGTGTGAGATGAGTTCATTTAGAGACGAAATCTCTTTTTGAAAGTTGTAACTCACCTTAAACTGGCTAAATTGTGTAGGAAGAGATATTAAAATCAAATGCACTAATAACTCTTCAGAGAGTACCAATTTAAGTGCATTTAATTTTGAAACAAGATTAGACATCTCCATGATATACTCTCTGACATTACCTTTACCACTATATTTTATTGAAATTAGGTGTGTCAAGAGCGTACTAATTTCAGTTTTTTCGTTCTTGACAAACCATTTTTTAATATCCTAAAGGAACTCTTTTGACAAACCTTTTTTTAATGTCCTAAAAGAACTCTTTAGCGGTTACTATCATTTCTGACATTGTTCCTCTAAATGCTTCTGGAACGGCCTTTTTAATGATCATCAAACAAAAGCGATTTAATCTCTCCCACCTTTACTTATCTCTTTTTTCATTAGAGGTATTCTTATCTATAAGAGATGGGAGAGAATCATCCCTTAACGCAAGGTCGAGATCCATTACTCCAAGTACTATCAAGAGATTCTTTTTCTAACACTTGAAATTTGTGCCATTCAGTTTAGAAATATTATTGATGTTGGTAGCGTGACGCCCCCACTTCTCCCAAGGACGAACCCAATGGTATCAGCGGGACGCCTGCCCAACTCTCGCCAGGACTTAGTACAATCTATAATTCAAAACTAGAAATATTTCAAATAACTTCAATATATATATTTAAAGTACTCCAAAACACTTCATACTTACAATTGGTCAGCTCTCAAACTTAATACAACCCAAAAGAATATTTACTACAGCCATCTGCTGTAATACAATTTAAATTTTTCCCAAAAGAAAAACAATCTAACAGTATTCACGAGCACTTGGTCTCGAACCCTGTTAAGAAAAATAAAAACGTGGAATGAGCTACACAGCCCAATAAAGTTCCAAGACACTCTAACAGTTCTAATAAATCAAGTAATTTGAACATACCCAATGTATGATTTAAGGTTGCACATTGGCACATTAACATGAAACAGTTATCATTATGTAAAATAAACACACATTGAAGGATACGGTGTTCTAGTGGAACCATTTCGGCCAACTGCACCTTATAACTTCAGAATCTCCTCGATTTATCTGGCCATCATCTTATCCCTCCAGTGGTAGTATTCGAGTATACCGAAACGGTGTCCCAGGGTTCCAACCTACCCGACCGAATCCAGCCCTAGCTCGAGTAGGTTAGTAACCAAGGGCAGGACCCAGTTCAGTTTAGAACTTACAACATTCACAAATAATCAAGTAAATCGGTAAACAGTGAACGGTAAATGGTAGACGATAAATAATCTTGGTTAACGGTAAGATTTATCATTTTAGTAGGTCGAGCGAGATAAAGTACACACTCGCCTTAAAACTGTGAAAAAGTTCATGTGAACACGTATTTACGGTAATCACATAATCAAGTAGTCAAGTAATCAAGTAAGCAGATAATCAAGTAAATTGGTAAACAGTGGACGGTAAACGGTAAACGGTAGACGGTAAATAATCTCGATTAATGGTAAGATTTATTATTTCAGTAGATCGAGTGAGATAAAGTACATACTCGCCTTAAAACTGTGAAAAAGTTCATAGGAGCAATTATTGGTAACACTTAACAGTTAAACACATAATGACCATGTGTAAAGACTCACAAAATTTATCTAATTTTAAACTCCAAATTCTAACTCATTTAATTATTTACTTGGCCATTTACCCCGAATATTATTTTCTAATCTCTTGAGACCAAATTATATTGATCTATGACTTACTTATATTTTTAGAGTGGCTCGTTTCAAAATTTAATTTCTGAAGGCTCGTTAAGTAAAAATAGCGAATACGCGATTGGAGTAAATAATTGCATCGAGGATACAATAAGTTTGTAAAACTGGAGACTTGCACATTAGTCTTAAAATAGATATTTTATGCTTAAGTGCTCAATTATTAGTTAGTAATACTATTGTTATAAGAATTTCTTAGAGATTTCGTTCTATCGCGTATAAATTGAAAGTACACGTTTTTGCGCGCGTGATTAATTAAAGGATCTAAGACTTTTATTTTTGAACTACTAAGAGTGAATAATGATGATATGAATGTAAGTGCATTAGAGGTTTAGTGCATTAGTACAACAAACTTAAGAGGAATCGAGCACAAAATGCGCGCGTAAGCACACTATTTGCGGTTGACTTTTGTGCACCCAATACTTAACCATTAAGCTTTCTTTGGAAGCCTCATTTCAGACCAAAATCTCTCTCTCTCTTGCTCTCTCATTTGGCCAGCCCTCAAGCAAGAAAAACAACTCAAGAGCTCTTCAAATTTCTTCATCAAATCTTCATCAAACTTACTCCAATTCACCTCAAATTCACACCACAGTTAGCTAATCACTTGGAGACCAAATTAAGCTACAAAAGGGGGCTGCTGTCCACGGTTTTCTTGGGCTAAGGAGGGGCCGAAAATTTCTGTCTTGTTCATCTAGCGAAGTAAGTCACAATCAACCTCGATAATCTTGAATTATGGAAGTTCTATTGCACATCTAAGCTTATGCATGCACATGGGTAGCTTGTTTATGATGAAAAAATGGTTGTGTGGGCTCTATGAACTCCCACTTTGGTTTGAGGGACTGATTTGGTGATTGATGGTGATATTAATGTTGGTTTAGTGTTTAAATTAGTGGAATAATGTTAGATTATTGATAGAAACTCAAGGATGGTGCAATGACCAAAAGTGATCATTTTGCCCCTATTATGTTCATGCACTTTGATGCAAAATTTTGAGTTTTCAATGGCTTGTTTATGTTATTTACATGTTATAGTGAGTGTGTAAAAAGTTTCATTGAAAAATAACTTGATTTGGTCACCCAAATGTTGGAATTACGAAAGCTTAGAAAACTGGAAAATGTTCCCGTCACTGCTCTAGCAGTCGTCTTGTTTCGGCTATAACTCATCGCTCCGATGTCGGAATCGAGTACCATTTGTGGCACTGGAAACTAGACATTCCCAGATTTCCATTGCACGTCTTGGTTCTATTTGAACAAGCCAAACCATTCATTTGAAAATTGCTATCCTGTTTCGTTGTTTCCTGGAAAGCAGCACATGAGCTATAACTTGATGCTCACGAATGAGCTGGTTATGGACATATTTTGAAAATAGTTTCTTCTGAGAAAATATATCCTTATGAATCTACTTTCCAACGCCATCAACCATGCTCAATTTCGAGTTGAATTGAGTGAGTTGTGGCCGAAATCCCAAACTGACTCGGAGATTTCAAACCCTCTTATGGCTAGTTCAAGTCTTAATCGTTATTGGGACTTTTTGTTTCGAAATTTTTGGTGTTAATCACCTACCAAATGTATCTTGGACTTCTCTTAAACATTATCTACTGAAATGAACCATGTTTGAGGTGTTTTATTGGCCAAACGTTTTGAAAAAGGAAAAACGGAAGTCCAAGGCAGTTTTGCCGAGAAACTTCTTGGGACTTTAGTTGTTTCGTTAACCAACTTTCCGTACATATTTTTCTATGAAAATTGGCAGAGGAATAGTCCATATATGGTAGTATTATACTATCAAATTTGGTACCATTCCAAGTCCTTCTCGATGCCCAACAAATGTCCCAAATTCTGTTTTTCAAATCTGGAAAACTTTTCCTTTTCTCTTGGCCGAATGGTCAAATCTAATTTGGGGAGTTATATTTCAAAAATTGTGATGTTCATTACCTTTAAATTGCTTAGTGGATGTTTATGGACTCTTGGTTTCGAAAATGGAGTGATTTAGAACTGATTTCATTGCACAAGACGTTTGCAAGCAAAAGAAAAGTGAGAAGGCAGATTAGCTTTGAAATATTTCTTGAACTTTGGTTGTTTTAATGACTGCCTTCCCGTGGGAATTTTTACATGAAACTTGGTAGAAATGTTGTTCACACATGGAATATTTAGTGTACCAATTTTGGTATATTTCTAATGCCAAATCGATGGTCAAATGATATTTCCAAGATAGTTTTTGAATCTGGAAAATGACTGAACAGTTTGCAAAATATGATCAACTTTGGACTGATGTCTCTCGATACTCAAAACTCCGATTCTTGTTCTGCCTATTGTGTTTTAAACTTTGACTGTAACTCTAATTGAGTTCCAAATTTTAGAGGCTAGTTCACATTTTATGAATTTTTCCGAATTTCCAAACTTTGCCGAAGATCAACCCAAAACTGTCTTGATGGTCCAAAACAGCCACTTTGGGCCAACTTTCGAATGCCTTCCATTTGGAATCATGGAAAAGTGTATTCTAGGAACTTTTAGTACTTCGGAAGAATTTTCCAATGGTACCAAGTTTTTCAATTTTGGACTTGTAATGAGTGAAATACGATTTTTCAAAAATCTCGTATCAAAGCTGAGATTTTCGAAACTTGAGGAAATGGAGTTTTTCGAATTCTCCTTTTTCCCTCGATATCACTTGAACGTTTTACACTTAATTTCAAAGATGAAAACTCGATTTCTCTCGTGCTTTAAAAACTCCACTTTTGAGCCTTGATTCGCGAGTAATTTAGGCTCGCTTTCGTGAGATTTTCTTGAATTGTACAAGCGTACAACCATTCGTGATAATTGGGGTATATAAATGATAGTTCACTATTAATTGCTCAGGCTCGCACGAGGACCTTCAAGAGGATTCCACGGTGGATGCCTGAACGTCAAGTGACATTTCTTCTTTGTTTATTTGGTGAGTGTCAAGTATGTGTTAAATGCTTATGTGATTGAGATATTAGTTGTACAAGTGTCATACATGATTCGTAAACTTGCCGAGCCGAGTGTGTACTTTATCGTACTCGTTCTCATTTGAAATAAATGACTCATGTTTGACCTGACCTAACTTGCTTGACCTGACCTGACCTGCTTGACCTGACATGACTTGATTTGAAAAATATGCTATGGCTGCATAGGTCGATTGGAGCGATGTCTCATCGACCTCTGAACGATAGCAAGTACCACACTAATTTGGTGGGAGGTACCTCTCGAATCGTCTCAGACCTATTAATTGAACGATAGCAAGTACCACACCAATTTGGTGGGAGGTACCACTCGAATCGTCTCAGATCTATTAACTGAACGATTGTAAGTACCACACCGATCCGGGTGGGAGGTACCTCTCGAGTCGTCTCTGATACGAACGGCACCAACCTTGTGATGCAACCCGTACTAAAGGCTTGGATCTAGAAGGTAGAGACTCACGTTGAAGACGACGAACGCAGCGGATCACCTAAACCCGTTGATCACGTGGTCAACGAACCTCGGTACTTGTAGAAGACGTCACAATCTAGCGCGGTCCTAGATTGATAAGTCAATTGAATACCTAAGATACAAATCTAAAATATTCAAGGTGCTTCAATGAAGCTTGAGAGAACTCTCAATGTAAATTTTATTAACCGTCCAAAAACTCCCATGAAGGTCTCTTGCCTTGGCTATATATAGCCGTACAACTTGAAAACCTAAAATGACTTGAAAACCCTAACTCGGCTAGGCTAGGCCTTTGGCCCGATTCCACTACTCAAATCCACTATCTAATGGTCAGCTTATAATCGATCCAATGGAGGCTTTAAGCTGGCCCAACATAACCCAATAAAAGCTAATTAACCTACTTAAGTTATAGTGAGCCTAGACTCTATAAATCGGATCCAACTCAACATGAGGTCTTGGACCGAATTTATTCCTAGCAAATAAAATAAAAATCTAGAAAATAAACTACTAACTATTACTAAAAGATTCAATCTCTTGCAGCCTAAAACATGGCCCATAAGCGGCCCATATTTCGTATCATTCCCCTCCTCTTGAAAAAAGATTTGTCCTCAAATCGTGTTTGGAAATGAATGGTACCACAAGAGTTGGCAGTATGACTCCTCAAATCTCCACATGTTGGCTCTCTTAGAATGAAGGATACTTGCATACGTCATGATTATTGTAATTCGGTGCACATGTCTCTTGGTCAGCTTGAAAATGCTCACAATCCACCATGGGAAACTCAAGGCTTTACTCCAACCACTCCAACGCTCTTTAATCAGCCTTGTGTCATGAATGGTCGAATTTGGACCTACACAATAAATCACACGATTAGCATTTGTAGGTATAAAATCACTTGACAGCTTACCATTCACTTTCACAAGAAAAGGATCTTCATAGTGATGCTCAATCAGGTTAGAAACGTCTCGGACGTGATTGTGCAAAGTTACAAAATTCATTGCAAGTTGTTGTTGGTATGGCCTATCTTGCACAAATGGAGCAAGATCGAGATAGGTAGCTTTTGAACCCTCAAATTGAAGAATAAAACCAGGTTGTAAGGAATCAGAATTTGGATCAATGAGGAAAGAATTGTCACCAACAAAATAAGAAGGAAATTTATAACAAGTTTCAAGTGTAGAAACTCCCTTTGAAACTTCATTATTCCTCCCAACAAGCAAATCAGGCTCATGGTTGATGTTGAACATCAGTGGATGACAAAGAGAGACAACACTTAAGGTGCAAACTCCATGAAAAGTTTGATATTCACCAATGGATTTAGGCATAGAACATGCCAAGATCAACTCAATTTTTCCTTGCTTAACCTGCATAAAAGTAGAAACACTAAACAAAGTAGAGTCAAGATCATTAGAAAAAACATATGATCTCACATCCTTTCTCACAATCAGCTTACTCTTAGAATTTTTAATCTCTTTTTCATGCTCAGTAGCTGACTTTTTCCCCTCATTATTCTCAACCTCTTTCTCCTTTTCAACTCCCTCGAATTTTACCCCTTCACTCACAATTCTCTCATCTAACTCTTTCTTCATACTATAATGCTCATGCTCACTCTTCATGTATGCTAGATCAATACAAAGTTGCTTAGAATTAAGTGACACAAGCCTGGTACGACGGCAATTAAATGTGAAGGAATACTTATTAGTATATCCATCATATTTGACTTCTCGATTAAACATCCACCATTGTCCCAACAGCACATGTGTCACTTGAATGAGAACTACATCACACAACACCTCATCCACGTATGGGCCAATACGAAAAGGAACAAGTGTGTGCTTAGTAATCTAAATATCACCACTATCACTTTGCAACTTGTAAGGTCGAAGATGATCAATGGTTGGAAGATTCAATTTCTCAACCAAGACAGTACTTGCGAGGTTAACTTCACAACCCTTATCAATGGCTAAGCTGCAAACTTTATCCTTGATATGGCAACGTGTATGTATAAAACCAATCATTTTTTTGAGCTTCAATGATTTCCAATTGCTCAGTTATCTCACACAATGCCACAGTATTTACTCCTTTAGGCACAAGATGGGGAAGCTCCAGTTGAGCATTCGTTTGTCTCATACTTTTATTACCTGTAAAACTCAACAAACATTAGTAGAACAGTCCTCACTCGCTCCCTTACGTGTTTTCGCTCAGCTCTCGTGTACGTCACTCAAGAGCACTCTAATAATCTCACCAATGCTCTCAAGCCCACTTGATAGCTTACCTTGAAGAAATTAGAACTCCCAGGCAAACAATCAACTTCCAATTTTGGAGCACTAGAGGGTGGCAATCCTTAATGGAATAGAGAATAATGGAATGATTGACTCGAGGGACAATGAAATGGCACAACTCAAATGAAAGGACACAAAGAAGACTAAGGCACGGATAGAAATGAAGGAAAGACACGACCCAAAAATAAAAAAAAAGGAAAAACTCTCTTCTTTTTTTTTCTCTTTTATTTTTTTTTTTTTTTAGAAACACAATCTGCCTTGCTTGTTTAGTAGGTTCGGATGTGCAACTAAGGGAAAGAAATGGTGGCGATTAACTCCCTATAATGTAGGAAGGATGGCTGAATAGAAAAGGGTAAGGGAAAGGTTAAGGCAACCCCTAAAAAGTAGGAATAAGTAGTGGCGAAAATGTAGGGGAAAGAAATCCCTAAAAAGTAGGGTAAGGGTGGCGGCTGGAATGGACAATCAACAAGGTGACACTAACAACCCTTCTCAGGCTCCCCCCCAACGGGTTACCCAAGATTCTCCCAAGAAATTAACTCCAAAGCCACACCAACCTTTTACTACCACAAAGGAGTACAAATAATTATTATTATTATTATTATTTTTTGGATTAAGAATTCGGACCACTATGTAACACTTCAAATGGTTGGCAATAAATCTGGAATTTGCTTGGCTGAACAAGTGTTTTGCTTGTTTTTTTTTAAAAAAAATAAAAAACGGCAAGGTACAACAATGGACGGCTAGAGTTTTCTTCACTTGGGCATGGCTGGCTATTTTTTTTTTTTTCACTTGTGTATGGCCGACAAAAGGCAAGCCAAATCAGATTTCATGCAATTCAGCTTCAGCTAAAGGAATCAAAACAGGTCACGCACTTGCCAATTCACACCAACTACCAATTCGGGTATGGCTGACAAAAGAAGCAATTCAATTTTCATGCACTACAAAGTGAGCCAATCCGATTTCATGCAATGGCCATTCCAATCTCAAGATTGTCAAGATGGTTTCGATGCCTCCAAACCAGTCCAACAACACGGATTACAAGGACACAAAAGCTGGGCAGACCACAACGGAAACAAAGGAAACACTCAAAAACTGGACAGACCACAATGGTTTCCACCCCCTTGAAAACAAATTCTAATTTCGGATAACTAAGAGTTAACAAGGTAGGCACGACTTGCTTCAACAACTCTCAACCACGGCTTTGCCCCCCCCAAATCAGTCCACACAAACCCACGGCCCAACCAAGACAAATTTCGAACAGTCCAAGGTAAACCCCACACCAGAAAAAGCAACTCCTGATTCGAGTAATAAGAGTAAGCAAGGGCACGGCAGGCGTTTCTTTTCTTCTCGTTCTTTTCTGTTTCTTTTTTTTTTTGACTCAAAGCTCTAAACCCTAATGACTCTCACGGACACACCACAAGTTGTGGCAGCCGCACACACACAACATGCACGCTGGACAGATCCGGATGCAAGACAACCAAACGATAGACAAAAACAGAATTTCAACTCACGACTAAGAGGAAGCAATTGCGGACTGCCTCAACAGATTGTGGCTATTTTTGGACAGCAATTGTGACCCTCAAACTCGACAACAACTTCACACTTGATGCGGACAGATTCAAAACCAAAAGGGCAGACTTAGATACGACACAAAGACGAGACAACAACACAAACAATGGAGCAACAAAACAGAAATTTCGACTCGAACACAAGACAAAACAAATGCGACAAAGCTTGGACAGATTAGAAACACGTGAACAGAAATTTTTTTTTCGACTCCCAATGAGACAAAACCGATGCGGACAGATTGTAGACTCAAAGACAAGAACAGAAACGACTCCAAACGAAAAAGGAAAACAACGACACAAATAAGAGAAACAAGGGATATACGTGATACCTTCAACTAGCTCTGATACCAGCTGATACGAACGGCACCAACCTTGTGATGCAACCCGTACTAAAAGGCTTGGATCTAGAAGGTAGAGACTCACGTTGAAGACGACGAACGCAGCGGATCACCTAAACCCGTTGATCACGTGGTCAACGAACCTCGGTACTTGTAGAAGACGCCACAATCTAGCGCGGTCCTAGATTGATAAGTCAATTGAATACCTAAGATACAAATCTAAGATATTCAAGGTGCTTCCATGAAGCTTGAGAGAACTCTCAATGTAAATTTTATTAACCGTCCAAAAACTCCCATGAAGGTCTCTTGCCTTGGCTATATATAGCCGTACAACTTGAAAATCTAAAGTGACTTGAAAACCCTAACTCGGCTAGGCTAGGCCTTTGGCCCGATTCCACTACTCAAATCCACTATCTAATGGTCAGCTTATAATCGATCCAATGGAGGCTTTAAGCTGGACCAACATAACCCAATAAAAGCTAATTAACCCACTTAAGTTATAGTGAGCCTAGACTCTATAAATCGGATCCAACTCAACATGAGGTCTTGGACCGAATTTATTCCTAGGAAATAAAATAGAAATCTAGAAAATAAACTACTAACTATTACTGAAAGATTCAATCTCTTGCAGCCTAAAACATGGTCCATAAGCGGCCCATATTTCGTATCAGTCTCAGTACCCTAGACTTCTGAACGACAGCAAGTACCACACCGATCCGGGTAGGAGGTACCTCTCGAATCGTCTTAGAACCCTAAAGTATTCTAAGTCGATTGGAGCGATGTCTCATCGACCTCTGGATGATAGTAAGTACCACACCGATTTGGTGGGAGGTACCTCTCGAATCGTCTCAGAACTATAAAATGAACGATAGTAAGTACCACACTGATTTGGGTGGGAGGTACCTCTTGAGTCGTCTCAAAAACATACATGGAATACATGAAGAGCTACGAACTCAATTACCTACCCAGGGAACGGGATGTCATCATGGGAAGGTATTAAAATAGAATTTGGGAAAAGTAAAAAATCATTAGCTCCGGAGAGCTTCTGCATCCTACTCAAGGGTGTTTATTATAAATTGTGAAATTCCTTGAATGTTATAGTTTTCACTATTGTGTAAGTGCTATTATTATTGAATTACTTGTCTTGCATGTTTTCTTGGCCTCACGAGCATCCGCTCACCCCGTTAGACTTGTTTTCTTTAACAGGAGTTGAAATGGAAGGAATTATGGAGAGGTCGACTTGATGGCCTTTTTATTAGAATTTTGAATGTATTCATTTAGTCAACTTTTGGAAGCTGTATATTTTGGGATTGTAAGATATTTTGGTAACTTATAATGTAAGACTTGATCGATTATTAAGGAATTGACCTTCCTTTATATTTTCGACTTTTAGTACTGATTGGTTATTCTTAAGTTTGAATTGAATTTGTACCAAGTCCTGGCGAGAGTTGAGCAGGCGTCCCGCAGATACCCTTGGGTTCGCCCTTGGGAGAAGTGGGGGCGTCACACCATGGAGTAAACCTGTCGTAAACTATTCAAGTAACGTATTCTTATATGAAACACTCACCAATTCGAAACAAGTGAGTAAGTGCTCAAACAAGTGTTTAGGCGTCCACTTCGAGCTCCTCTTGAAGGTCCCCTTGAGCGCCTGAATAAATAATAATCAACTATTACACACTATCGCTTAAAACCCCTACTTATCGAGAAAGATTGCACCCGTGTACAATCTAAGAAAATGTCACAAAATGAGCCTCAATTACTCGTAAATCGAGGTTCAAATGTGGGGTTTAAAACTCAAGTAAAAATTTGATTTTTATCTTTAAAATCATTGGATGGAAACAAGTAGATATGAAACCATGTACATAAATTTCCAGACGAACGATTGAAGTTGGACGTGAAGATGCCACGTCACAATCCGGCCGGATTTCTGGCCGGATTCGAGGCAGTGAAGAAACCCAATTTTTTTTCAAATCTCACCATCAATCCGGCCAACTATCCGGCCAAAAACTGGCCGGATATACGGCCGGATTCTATGAAATTATTCCCGTGCGGATTCTTTTCAAAATGGCCAAAATTTATCAAGTTTAGGGTATTCTTTGAAAAATCATAACTCACTCTCTGAAAGTCCAAAATTGAAAAATTTGATACCGTTGGAAACTAATTCCAAAGTTCTAAAAGTTCTAAGAAAACACTTTTCCATGATTCCAATTGGAAGATATTCAAATTTTGGGTCCAAGATGTTGTCTTGGAATACCAAGATAGATTTGGGTTGATTTTCGACAAAGTTTGGAAATTCGGAAAAATTCACACAATGTGAACTAGCCTCTGAAATTTGGAACTCAATTAGAGTTGCAATCAAATTTTAAAACACAATAAGCGGAACAAGATTCAGAGTTTTGAGCACCAAGATATAGCAGCTCAAAGTTGCTGAAAAGTGAGACTGTTAGGCTAATTTCCAGGTTTAAATCACGAACGTTGGGACTTTGGTTGGCATCTAAATGGACTCGGAATGGTACCAAATTTGGTAGTATTACACTACCATATAAGGGCTATTTCTCTGTCAATTTTCATAGAAAAATCCGTTCGGGAAGTGGGTTAACAAAGTCACTAAAGTTCCAATTTTCCAAGGCAAAACTGCCTTGTACTTCCATTTCCCTTTTTTAAAACATTTGGCCAACGAATCTTTTCAAACATGGTGCATTTATGAAGAAAAATGTCTAAGAAATATCCAAGATATATTTGGTAGGTGATTAACACCAAGAATTTCAAGATCACAAGTCCCAATTCAAAAAGAGTCATTCAACTAGCCAAAAGAGAGTTTTTCATCACTGAGTCAGTTTCGAAATTCAGCCACAACTCACTCAATTCAACTTGAGCGTGGTTGGTGGCGTTGAAAACTAAATACATAAGGCGATAATTTCTCAGAAGGAATTGTTTTAAAATTCTACCTACAACTAGCTCATAATTGAGCATCAATTCGCAGCTCAAAACAGGGCTTCCAATACAAACGATAAACAGAACAGACAACTTTACAAGGTTGGTACGGTTTATTCAGGTGGAATCAAGGAGTGCATTTTATACCGTTGGAAAACTGGAAGTGTCTAGTTTCTAATGCCACAAACGGTACTCGATTTCGACGTCGGAGCAAAAAGTTAGAAAATCACTGCCAGAGCAGTACGGGACACAATTCCAGTTTTGCTACATTTTCGAAATCTCAACTTTTGACCAACCAAATTGGATGATTTTTGGTCGAAACTTTTCACACAACCCACACAACATATTTACATAAAAAACAAGTCAATTGGACCACAAAAAAGTGCACCAAAATGCACGGCAATAGCAGGGGCAGAACCGTCCCTTTTCTCATTTTACTCCCTTTGAGTTTTCTTTCACAATACAACTTATTTCCACTAGATTAAGCACTAATCCAACATAAATAACATCAAATCCCATCAAATCAGTTCATCAAGCCAATGTGGGATTTCATAGAGCCCACTCACAAGATTTCCAACAATATAAAGCTACCCATGCGAATCTATGAGCTCATAAGTGCAATACAACTTCCATAAACTAAGATTCAAGAGGTTGATCGTTGATTACCTTCTTAGATGACTAAAGCAGAAAATTTCGGTCACCTTAAGCCCAAGAAAATTGTGCAAATGAAGCCCCTTTTCTAGCTTGAGTTGATCTCCAAGTGGTTTGCAAGGTGTGTGTAAATTTTGGAGTGATTTGGGTGAAAAATGGTGCAAGAAATGGAAGAGCTTTGGTCTTTCTTCTTCCCCTTGTTGGTCGGCTGTCTTGAGGAGAGAAAGAGAGAGTGTTTGCTGATAGAAAGCTTCTTGAGGAAGCTTAAGTGTGTGGCCAAAAATGTTCCAAAAGTCAACCCTTTAATAGTGCGCGTTTGCGCGCGTTTCATGCAGTGTTTTGAAAACCGGACCGGACCGGCCGGTTCGACCGGTTGAACCGCGAACCGGCCATGGCTCCGGTCCGGTTCAATGCTAGGTTTGACTTTGTCAAGAAACCGGTCAAAAACCGGTCGGACCGCGAAAACCGCTGAACCGGATTTGAACCGGTTATTTCCGGTTTTTGAGTTTTCCACTTTTTTTTTTTTTTTTTTTGTTTTGCAAAATGTAGTTATTAAGATTCAAACTCAAGACCTTTGTAATAGAAGACCAATGTAGAAACCATTGCACCATCACATTTTATTAATTTTTTTTGATAACTTATTTATATAAAACAAATACTCATATTTCTTTTGTTCCATTTTTCTTACAAAATATCATCCTTTCATGGCTCTTTCTTTTTAATTTTCAACTCTTTCTCTCTCTCTCTATCATCTTTTCTTTTGCCACTCATTTTTTAATCAAACCTCTTTATTTTTAATTTATTGATGTTTTCTTCCATATTTTAATTTTGTTTTTGTCCATTAAATTTAAAAAAGTTAAAAAAGAATTATTTTTCTTTAACCCAATTTATTTAATACCACAACCACTCACTTTTATCTCATTTTTTGTTTCTTATCAAATTTGCATTTCTATTTTCAATTCTCTTGATTTTCTTCGAATTCCAAACTTCCTTTTTTAAATTGTAAATTTAAATTCCAAAATGTAAATTAAAATTTAAGTTCACAATGTCTAAATTCTTATAGACGTGAATTTTGTATAATTTCAAATATTATGATATTTTTGGATTGGATTTAAGATTTTTTTGATAGATATAATTGAAATTGAGATGAAATTTATTTGTTTTAACTTATAATTTAAAAAATTTATTTTTAAAAATCCAGGTTATTCGAAAATAGTAAACTTTTCATCATATAAAGTATTAAATTATCCATTACATGTCTTATTTTGTGCATATATATATTTATATAAATTATTTTTAAAAAAATTCATTGAACCAGGGTTGAACCGGTCCGACCGGTTGAACCTCGACCCTTTCACTTCACCGGTTCAATTAACGGTCCGGTTTTTAAAACATTGGTTTCATGCCCGATTCCTCTCGGGTTTGTTTCACTAGTGCACTAAACCTCTAATGCACTTCCATTCATACTATTATTATTCACTCTTAATAGTTTAAAAATAAAGGTCTAAAGCCCCTCAATTAATTGCGGGCGCGAAAACGCGTACCTCCGATTCGTGCGCGATAAAGTGAAATTTTTAAGAAATTCTTATAATGATAGTATTACTAACTAATAATTGAACACTTAAACATAAATATACCTATTTCAAGACTAATGTACAAGTCTCCAATTTTCCAAGTTTATTGTATACTCGAATCGATTATTGTCTCCAAACGCGCATCCACTATTCACTCTAAACGAGCTTTCAGAAATAAATTTCCGAATCAAGGCACTTTTAAAATACTTGTAGGTCATAGTTCCATGTAATTGAGTATAAAGAGGTTGGAATAAAATATTTAGAGAAAACGGATGAGTAAATAAACAGTAATTAACACTGACAATAATAACATGTCAAAAAATAAATTTTTCTTTGGGCCAATTTATAATTCACATGTAAAAATCTGAATAATTATCACGTGTTTATTACCACAAGTGCACATGCAATTTTATTTAATATTGACCTTCCTTTGGGCAAATTAATATTCACAAAATCACAAGTACCCAACTAGTTATATTCTAAAATAAATTAATTTTCATAATAGAGGTCACTTTGATAGCATATTGTTTCAATTAATCAATTCCAAAATATATATAATCATACCAATATTCAAATTTAAAATTATACAAATTAAACAAAAAATTTTAATCAAAGTCAACTTTGGTCAACTCTGGTCAAAACGTGGTCAAATCTGGTCAAACCAGTCAATTGGATCAAGACTTATTGGACCGAAAGTCCATATCCATAATTTGACCCAAAATTATCATGCAAGCCCAAAAATTTTCTTGAAATCCATAATATCTTATAAAACTATATATTTAGTGGGCCAAACATGTGAACTTTATAGGGTTTAAATGTTTTATTTAATTTTATTAAGGTTCAATTAAATTAAAGAAATCCTAATATCCTTAATATAAATATAGGCATATTTATTCTTAAACAGAGAAACATGTCAAAGAATTCAAGTATTAACCAAATTAATATTATGGACAGAACATTCAAACTAAGAATGTTTTCTTGTCAATTTTAATTCATAAAAGTAGGGAAAAGAATGAATGACTTCCCGAAACCGGAATCCAAATTAGCTTACATTATCAAAAGCATGCGGATCCCACGAAACATCATTTATGCTAACCGATTAAGAGTTTCACATAATCGCATTCATGCATTCTTTCTTATCAATTTTAATCCTTAAAAATAGGAAAATTAAAAGAAACCCCAAGACCGCCAACTCAAGTTTGACCAAAACGGAATCCACTAAATTATATGAACCCGAAATAGTGAATCAACGTAACTAACATCATAGTAGCCAAAACATGCAAACTGAAAACATAACTAAAGAAACCATGTAGCATGCGCCCTATCTTGACTTTATATTATTTGGCAAATACGACAAGAAGCATGAAACATGAAGCCGAAATACAAAGCCATATATTGTGAATGAAAAGGTGAACAATAATGACAACTAGTGAACAATCGGTCATTATGTTTAAGAGCCGATAACCATATAACCAAAAACCGAATTTGCAAGACATAAATATATATATATATGTAATCAATACTAGCAAAATTATAATAAGTTTGAATACATTAGATGGTAATCACGAAATTAACCAGTCTCATTAAACAGATCTAAACTTGTAGATCTATACTAGCAACATCATAAATAAAGAAAGATGGTAATCATGAAGTTAAGCAATCTCATCAAGAAGTTATAAACTTGTAGATCTACACTAACAACATCATAATAAGTAAAGAAAGATAGCCATCTCCCCACTTCCCCCTCTGGCTCTGATACATATATATATATATATATATATATATACACAAATTACTGAATCCAAATTATTTTCCAATAATCAATCATATATTTAACCTTTGGTGAAAACCATCACCTATTAAATCCAAAATGTATATGGCGATTATTAAAAAAAATAACAATAAAATTGCGGAAGGGTACCTGGATTCATGTCGACAAACTGATATTTGAATCTTTAAAGATATTGGGGTGGCCTTTCAGACCAACACGTATTTGTCAATTCTTGAGAGAGTCATTTAATATCTCTCTGGTATCTTTTCTGACGATGGGATATCAGAAAAGAGCTATTTTGTGGTATTTAGAAAATACAACAATAAGTATACATGTGACTTGGGGACCATAACCCTATTTATAGATAACATACCTGTTACCTTTTGAATTCTTATTTCGGCCCATCATAGAAATAGGAAATACTTTTAAATCTCTGCACATTAAAAACCCACACCCTATTAAATACATTAAGTCCAAACCATATTTGATCACTTTAATTGGATTTAATCCTATTTGACAGTTTGCAACACATAATTATTCACATATAAGTCTAACGTTGGATTAAAGATCCAACACAATAGGCTCCTGACAAACATGGAGAAGAGGAGGAGACATTTACAAACAAATGGACTTTGCCCAATTTACAAAACGGGGGTTGAAACTACGTTACATGCAATCAGGGATTGGGAGTGGATATCCAAAATATGGGCACAACTAGTGGAAAAAAGGCGTTGGGCTGAATTCAAATAAACTGATCTTACAGAATGGTTGGATTGCAATTTGGGAGGTAAGCAAATTAGAAAGAAGGAGATAACAAACTGGCAAATGATGTTCCAACTAGCTGTTTATCATGCTTGGACTGCAAGGAATTTTATACGGGCTGTCGCTTGCATGGGACCTTAGTCTAAGGAAGGTTGTGCTAGAAACTGATTCACAATCCTCGTTGCAACTGATCAAAAGTAATGTACTGGAAAGTCCACGCCATAATCCATTAAGGATGATTAGGGAGATGTTAGAAGCATGTTTGGAGAGAAAGCAATGCAAGCGCCCGACCATCTTGCAAGACTCAGCCTAAGAATGGAGCCTGGTTATAGCAGAATAGACAAGCCACCACAAGATCTGAGGCCCTTCTTGAGTCAAGATGCATTAAAAGTCTGTACGCCTAGACTAGTGAGTCTGTAAAAGGGCCGCGGGCCCTCCATAACGCCAAAATAAAAAAAAAGTTACACATTGAGACAAATGCTTTATTGATGGTGCAGATTCTTCAAAATGTGCTTAATTCCCATTTATTTATTCAAATTACTCACCGCTTCTGAGAAGGTAATAAGGTGGCCAATATCTTGTCTAATGAGGGTTATAGTCATCCGGCTTCTTCTCTGCTACAATACAATCAAGAGGCTCTTCTTCCATGCCTAGCTATGGGTGAAATTCGTGTCAACAGATTAGGATTTCCTTCCATTAGACAATGTAAAAGTTAAATTCCAGTTTTATCTGTTTCAATAGTTAGTAGGGATTTCATTTGCTGTTTAATTTCCATTTGGACTTGTGGAGGTCAAGTTCACGTCCTCCTTGATGCTTTATTTATTATAATTAATAAAATTTAGTGTTGGCATTCCTTCACCGTATACAAGATTTGCTAATTAAAAAAAAAACACAGGTCGACAAATATTTCCTTAGTTTGGTGTTTCAGTGATTAAATAGTCATATTTTTTGTGAGGTTTTAATAAGAATAAAAGAATTGGGAAAGGTTTCCTCAATGTGAGGTTCGTAGCAACTAGATTTTCACTATAACTTTGTTAACATATACCAATCTTGCCCGGGATCATATTTATTTTTGGTAAGGTTAATAAAAAATAAATTTTAGATTGCAAAACCCCGGCCAATAAACATTTCTTTCCTGTTTTTGATATGACATGTTTGGAAAATTTGTTTTTTTAGAGACTAAACATAACTAATAAAAGAACAATTTTAGATTCAATCCAAACAAAAGACATTAATGATATTTTGATCAATTAAAATAAGGTTTTTCTAACAGATGCCCTTAAAGGACTCGTTAATGCACCTAACATTTACCTAACCTACATATATATGCACATATTAACAATTATTATCCTCCCTTATATTTATATACTTTTCTTATTTAATCTTACCTACCTTACCTTGTATTTATTTATTTTTTCTAATTAATCTTATATTTTTAAAAATATAACACTTAAAATATATCTTAATGAGTGCGCCCATTAGACAGACCAATTAAATGGAAAGTTGAAGGCTTAGTAGGAGGCTCAAGCCAAAATCCCCTGGTGCAATACACACACATATATTGTTTCCTTTTAATCTTTCTTGGAATGACCAGTTTGATAACTTTTATTTAATGTTTGCTATGTTAACTTCTAAAGAATTAATATAGGTAGCAATATTATATTAATCCAGAGTGTCAGTAGATTCAAAAAACATTTTTAGTATTCATTCTATGTAACCAATTATCGATTGATTCTTTTCAATAGTTGCATTAACGAAGTTTAGATTATCGAAACCACCCTTGGGACCATGGGCTTATGTTCAATGTTGTTAAATGCAGCCGCTAACCAACAGTTTTACGGACTCAATCAACGCTAATCTAAGTCTTATGAAAATGTAAATATGAGAAGAATCCAATAGAATAATTGAATAAATAGAACCTACTAACGGACTCTGATGCCAGAAGGCTAAAATATATAGGATTATATTTTTATCTACTGTCAATGTAGTGAATGAATTTTTATCTATACGAAAGGATGTAGATATATGTCATATATGCAAAAAGTCAAAATTGAAATGCATTTAATATCTGCCGTCTAATCCATTGAGTTTATCATCATGATCGTCATCATCAAGTTCATCGAGTTATTCATCCTTGTTCTTAATTTCCTCGTCTGACATTTGTTGTCTAGGACTATTTTAACTTTAAGAAGCTTAATTTATAACCAATAGACATCGGAAGAATCATAATACATATAGAATGATATGTTACATTTCTTCCTTTTTTCTAATTATAATGCATTCAACAGAATAATGTGTTGATTTAATTACTTAAAACTTAACTGATTGGTGCTGAAGGATCCCACTGGCACATAAATTGGATTGGATATCATGAAGAGAACAATTTATTTGCAATCTAGCAAAGAGTTTATCTGAACATCCATTCCATAGGCCTTTGAGAAAATCAAAACGTGAAATGCTATTGATAAGTGATAACTTCATGGGCGTTCTGCAATTAAGCATTTTATTTAGCCTAGAAGAAAAAAAAATAAAGAACGAAAACATAAGGTAATTCACAAGGATTCGGAGCTATTGTCATTATCAGATGGTATAAACCACCTATTGATTCGTTGTTGCGCAACTGATACCTGTAACCAATGTCCAAAAGAATTTGAAACCATGTAGTAATTTTATTAAACTGACATTTGAAAAGTGAATAATGTAAAAAGAAAAAGATTGGGCAATGAAATACCTGTTGATCCCAATCAGTTTTCGATGTGATTATAACAAGCACAATTGTTTGGACTAGTGTACCGATTAGCATTCCAATCCAAACACCCTAGAAAACAAACTTCACTCAGTTACATTTGTCTACATTTCATTTTTGTTTTATTTTCTTTTAATGTTTTTAATTAGAAATTTTATTTGGTGGATAAAAAAAACTAGATTTAGTTGGAATTGGAAAAACTAAGACGGCCTTAACATCCAGAACCATTTATTACCATTTACTCCGTTATTAGATGATGATGCAACTAATCCTCTGTATTGAGGCTTTAGTCCATATTTATTTTGAACGTGTTATAAAATAAAAGAGATAACAAACAAATATTTAAAAAAAATGATCATTTCGTTAATATCTTGATTGAATCCATCAATAGGTACCAAAGCAGCACTTACTTGTACTTGTAATTTAATAAGGTAACCAAGCACCACACCAATGGGAATGCCGATCAAATAATAGCTACCCACATTGACATATGCCACAGTGCCCTGCCATCCAGCCCCCACAGCAACACCTTAAAAAACGGAAGAGTTAGTGTTATATATTATTTTGGCCATCTCTCTTGAGATGTTAAAATTCACAAGATCAGAAAAGAAAAAAAATAACTTTCTTTTCTTGTCATAACAACTTAAAATCAAGCATGTAGTGGAACTAGTACCATGTTTGGTTCAGGTAGTACAATAATTCACTCTACTAAAACTGATATTTTTTATCTTTGGTTCTTTGTATAAGCATCAATATAATAGAACAAGGGCAGGTGCAGTTGTATTGTGTCTGACTCTGTCTAATTGTTGTATATGTAATAATTTTTTGTGTACATCCACATTCTATTGTTACATCACACATATATATATATATATATATATATGCGTGTGTGTAATATTTTATTTATGTACATCAAACTATGAATACAATAATGTAATGATATTGTACGTCAAATAATATAGCAAGTAGAAAAACTGCACTGAGATCGGACGAGAATACAACTGCAGCCGCCGCAGTCCTAATATGACATAAAAAACAAGCTTACCGGAAAGAACTGGTTGAACACTGTTTAGAAGTATGGAAAATGCTAACAGTGGAGATAAATTGCCAACTGCTTCAGCCACATCATGATCTGAGGTGAATATGTATGCTAGACGTTCCCGAAAGAAGAGAAAGAATATGAATAGTACAAATCCAATGGCCAAAGATGTTAGCACCGAAATCCATATCGAAAACTTTGCTGCTTTAGCACTCCCCCTTCCAAGTTCGTTTGCAACTCGTACACTAGATATGTAAGGAAAACGAGTACAGAAGGGAATATCACACGTTTCATGAGTGGAAGAAACAAAATAAAGTCAGAAAAATGTTATGACCATTGTTAAAGCCTACATAGCAAAATATTTCTCTTAATATTGGATAAGTGCCCAAACATATATGTAGAAGTAATAATGGAGTTACCTTGCTGCCGCCAGGAAACCAAGAGATATCATCATCTCCCAGCCATTAATATTTAGGCTGCAAAAGGATAACATTTTTTGCTCCTTTGAGAAACCATAGTTTCACAAAAGCATGGAAACGTGAGAAAATGCTAGGAAAGTGGAAGGTCAGTACCAGATAGAAAGAGCATCGATTGCAACCTTTGCGTTCTTCATGTTTCCAGTAAGAAGAACCAATATGGTGTTGTACCACAGCTCAAGACTACATAAAAGGTTCAAGAAATGTATTAAAACCTCGTTTAAGGATATAACTATACGGTCAATTATATAAGATAGGTAAGTTTCATGTCAGTGATAAAAATAGTTTACACACTAATTTAGAATTCATATCAGAGAAAACTCAACTTTATTATCTTTATGTAGAAACAGATAGATGATGATCATGAACTATAAACATTACCGCAATTAGATGCATTCTATTGAAAACCACTTAATTGATAATTCTATGGTGAAGGTTGCAGGTGGACTTTGCTTGAACAGTAAGGCAACCAAAAAAGTTTATCATAACCCCAAATGGCATGCAACAAACATGGCTTACAATGCATGATTACCTAACTGGCTCTAGAATAAACGGTGAGCATATTCAGGATTTTACACAAGAAATTTCGCTGTTTCAAAATCAATGTTGGAATTCCCTATACAGATCCCTCTAACTGTGCTTTCGTCAACAAAATATTTTTTAACATCGCCACCACTTTGTTTTGTCATGACAGTGACTACAAACTACCCAATAGCTAGAGTTTTTGAAGTAAAACCAAAGAGTTATCTTACCATACCATGGCACCAGATGATAATGAAAGCCTAATTATTGGCAAGAGATCCTTGAATGCCAAGGATGAAAAACCTTTCCACGTTTCTCGGCATCCTCCACAAAGAACAAATAGAAATTGACCCAGATTGGGGATCCAAAATGATAAGATAGTAGATAGCATGGCACCAGGGATTCCCTTCTTGTATTTCACAGTCAAAAGCCATGAGAGGAGCAAGTGGATTGATAGAGAAAATGCTGCCAAATATGAAATGATCATGTTCTTGCTTTGTGCTTGAAGAAACATTTGGCAGCTATATGACACCATGAACGAGTAGATGACAGGAATAAACCAGTGAGCAATGGTTCCGGCCACCTCTGAAATAGTTTCATCCTGTCCTAAAGCTCTTAAAATTGGGGCAGTGAAAATGAAAATGGGTAGAAGTATAGATGATGTGACAAATAAGACAATCCATGACCTCTGAAGATAGATTCCAAGCATGTGATATTGTTTCGCACCATAGGCTTGCCCACAAAGAGTTTCCAATCCGCTAGCCATTCCCAACTGTATAACCAAGATTTGACACAGAAGAATAGAAACCTTAATTACCATTTCTGCTTACATACTCCGAAGTATTGCACTAGTATTCTGTTTGGAAACTCCACTGCTCAATACAAATACTATTATTCCACGGAGCAACAATGTCCAGTGATACATTTTCCTTAGGATGCATTCCACTTTTCGCCCTTCAACTATTTCAGAGAGCAATTCAAAGGCTATAAAATATCAAACGTCCAGTGTCGAGCTTACATTAAATTCTGAGGATTACATACTCGTCAGCCTTTTTTAAGAAAGAACTAGAATTTTGCCTGTGTCTTAGCACGGTCTGTTTTTATTTATTGCGAATTTATATAAACATAAATAATTTAAAAACAAAAATTAACAACAATCCTACATGTTCATCTATATTAACTTTAAAAAATTAATGTATTCTAAATGTTCAATTATTTACTAATTTTTAAAAATTCGTTTGCATACTTTCACTATAATTTGATAGAATACATCAAATCATGTACCCCATATTAAAAACTTGGTAGATATTCTTTTTTTTTTTTACAAATATTCTTTTAGATAATTTAAAATTTTATAATAACCATAAATCTAGAACTATGTATTCATATTTAATGAAGTAGAAAAAAATCCAGCAATTCATTTTTTTTGTCAATAAATATTCAGTTTCCAACAGTATTGGTAAATCTGTCGGCGTAACAGTTAATTCTCTTTTTTACACTAAGTTAATTCAAAATTAATGATAGAAATGATGAACAATTTGAATACTAATGAACGATATAGTGGTGAAAGAAAGTAATTTGGGATATATACGATTTCAATAGTTGTGATTTGAAAAAGATTTTACTATAGTTCTATATGTAATAATTTGACAGAATTAAGATAAGATTAGTTATTTTTTAAAACAATATCTTTAAGATAAAATTAGTTATTTTAAAATTAGAGATAATTTATAAACATATAATATAATCCAATTAGGATTTAATATGGATAAAATCCAAGTGACCCATAACCTATTAATTCTCTGCAATTAGGCATATCACATAGGAGCAAGAAACAACTCTGATTAAAATAACTACTTTCATATATATATATATATATATATATATATATATATATATATATATATATATATATGTATGTATGTATGTATTCTTGAATTTGAACGACAGCTATGTTCGAACTCATATCCTTCCTTTGCAAGACTATATTTAATTGTTTCTTCTTGTGCTTGTATTCAGCTTTTTTGTGAACTGATATCCTTCTATTCACAAGAATAGCTTTAACAAAAGTAATCCTTAAACCATCACTTCAAAACAATTAAAAAAAAAAACTATGCTACTCGTTTATAGGTACTTCTGGACACTTGTATCTTTCAATTTAGCAGTCAAACACCGTAATAGTTTCCATTTCATATGCCACAGGACGATACTTACCCTGAGTAAAATGAGAATCAATATATTTATGAGTGAAAAGTGTCTGCCAAAAAAATGGTTTTTGCATGAAAAAATTCAATTTTGAGATGGATTTATACAAGAACGTAATGTGGTGAGAATTTCACCGATTTTCCCTACAAAAAACAGACTGGAATTTCACTACAGTATTCATTTGGAGATGCTTTTCCTATTGATTACCCAATGAAGTTGCACAAATAGTACCGAAAGAAGGTGAACTACATGTTCTAATCGAGGAGGTTTTGATCTAATCGTTAATATTGAGTTTACAGAATTTAGAGATCTTAGATTCTAATCCCTTTTTCCCCTCCTGCTTTTTAAATCCCACCCTTTTTGCTTAAAAAAAAATTTGTGTTCCAAGATGCATTAAAAAAATCAGCCTGTTATGAGACATTTACTTTCAATGACCATGGTCTGAAGTCGTGGTTTTTTTTTTTTTTTTTTGTCAACACAGAGGTATCTGATGTCCATAGACTGATTACCGTACGACCCAACTATTCCTCTGCGGGTCGGAAGAGGCTGCCCAACATCATCTGAAGTCGTGGTATGGGCCACAGTTTTCCGCACACTACTATTCCACATCGATTATAGCATATCAAAACAATATCATGCCGTACACTTTTGGTACTATGTCAAGTGCATAAAACAATGCAAGATTTCATGAAAAATTATGCAGAATTATGATCAATTTAACAAACTCATAAATTAGAACAAATACATTAATTTCGCATGTTAATGTCATCTAAATTTTGACTTTGTCGCCCATTTATAATGTAGCAATTACATTAACTCTAAAATTGTATTGGTGAAAGTATTTTAAATATTGCCAAGAATAATATTCATCTTCTATGCACAAATAGCTTTTTCTAAGTAGAATTTAGGAAAATTTTTCCACCTAGGGCCCCATTTGATAAAACTGAAATATAAAATCTACAGTCTAAAATTAAGTTCTAAAAGTATTAAGTTGTTGAATTAATAAAGTTATAACTATTTGCTAATTAAGTGAATTATAGCATTGGATTGAAATATGCCACAAATACTGTACATTTATCCTTTAAAAAAGATTGCCTTTATTTGTGTATTTGGAGAGAAAGAAAAGTTTGTGTGTGAGAGAGAAAATAATGGAACAATTGACATGTAGTGCTTAAGTGTTTGTATTTGAGAGAGTGAGAGAGAGAGGAGTATGCATGTATGTGTCAAACAAAAAGAGAGCAAATGTACTTTTTTGTAAGGAGATGTATGAGAGTGTGTTATATGTGTCGCAAATATAGCGTGTGCGATCAATTCAGAAAAAAAAATTTCAGTGAAATTTTTTCGCTTAAAGTTTTGTACACAAATAAAGCATTGCTCAATACATTAAGTGATAAGGTATTTCTATTATCAAATGAGATGAATTCAAAAAGTTCTTGATAAATTAATTTTCAGCATTAAATAGAGTTATCAAACGAGCATTAAGCTTCTCTTTCACTTAAAACAGTCTAGTAGCACAAAGCTATCCTCAACAAGTCAACACCATCGAAGCCTTTCAACTATTATGTATCCAAAGCAAACATAGACTGATAAAATAAGCATGAATTATTGGTCGTCTACAAACATTAATGGCAGATATTAATGGTGGTATGTAGTAGTGGCAGAGTCAAGAATTTTGTTTAAAAAATGTCTTTTGAAACTTATGTTTTTAAGAGTGTAATTTTAGAATTCTGGCTTATATGCTACCCTTTTTTAATTTTTGACACTTCATTGTCCAATCTTTGGTCTAATTATGCTCAAAAGTAAAAATTTTGAAATAAAGTTTCTACATTAACAAGTTCATTTTTGTAACAAGATTATGTTGATAAAACAATTGTCAGTTCAAGTGTTTGAAACTTTAGTAAGGAAGCTGTATATTTCTTAATAAATCGAAATATACAGGTTATTTATTAATATAACTATTCATGTTTCTATCACATTCTTACAATCCTAAGGGGAAAAGTATAATTTGAATATTCTCTGGTATCAAACTTTGAAGAGTAATCATACTTTACAGTGCAAATCAAAAGTACACAAACGTGTGTTTGGACAAGAGACTATTTGAAATAAATACTATAGCACTTTTTGGATAAAATGCGTGTGAGATAAAAACAAGGTTGGAAAGATAAAATGTTGATTGAAAATTGTGTTTGTTATGTAATCAAAATATTATTTGAAAAATTTTGCTATATAAACACGGTACTAATATACACAAATATTAGTTTTATAAATTTACGAGGAAAATTTTTCAAAACATACAAATTTTATGAACTTCGTGTATGGAAGATAATATGCTTGTAGAACAAAGTAGATAAATTTGAAATTTGGTAAATCAAAAATAAAAATAAAAATAAAAATTAATTGAAAGGTATATGCATTTTAGCTTTAAACAAATTTTATCTTGACATAATAGATAAAGTTTTCAACAATTCAATATGTAATGCTAAACTCATTAATAACAAGTTGAATTTCATATATCAATTAACTTATTAGTAAGGTCAAAAGTAGTAAAAGAGGAGTAGAAGTTCAAGTTTTTAATTAAGCTAAAGTTTGGTGGAAGGGGGCAATAGAACTTTGTCAAATCTTAGTGGGGTAGGGGATGAAAGAAAGACTTTTGATGAAAATTTTCAAAATCTCTTGGGGGCTAACTAAAATATCTAAAAACTCGGGGCAGCTCCCTGGCCCCTCTACTGGCTCTGCCTATGGCTTGTATCCGGAGCAGCTTCGTGTTCTACACATGGTAAGTGTGTTCAAGACACAACTGGACCAAATGAAGTCCGACTCGGCCAATTCAACAAATGATGCCCATTGGGCTAAGTCTGAAAAGTCCCATGTTACATTATAACTCTTTAAAGACTAGAGGTTTCTATGACATGACCAAAAAACAATTCAATTTCATAAATTAAGAAAAAATGCTTATAATGATAATAAACCTCATTGGAAAGCATACAAGCATACAAAAAGATGTCATAGACATTTACCAGTATGCCATTGGCAAACCTCAAAAGTACAGTCTGGACCAAAGAGTGAGCAGCAAGCTGTGTAGCTCCAATGTGACCAACAAATGCCTGGGTGATGACAAAAGTCCCGAATGTTGTAAATCTAGTAAATATTGCTGGAGCTGCAATCACCCACATTTTTTTAGATTCACCCCAGATCCGATCCTTAAGTTTCTCTTCCTCAATAATTTGTTCTTCACTCTGTTTGTCTGTTCTCAACAATTTGTCCTTGATATCGTCAGACATTTTGGTCACCTCTCTGCCACATGCATAAAAAAAAGAAGGAAATAAGTATACAAATTAAGAAAAGTAGCCCAAAAAAATAAGAAAAGTAGCAGATTATTTAAAATATTATTTGAAAAAATTACTATAATATTTTTTATGATGTGATGTATGGGAGATAAAAAAATAGTTTAAAAAATAAAAAGATTGAGTGAAAAACATGTTTTGATGCAAACAAATAATATTTTGCAAATAAGCCTCAATCCTAACAAAGATCTGTGTCATTTTCTACAGCTTAGAATTGGTAATGGGATTATCAAGGAATAATCGATGTAAGTATAGTGGCATGCAAATAAAATATCCTACCTAGATAAGAAATTCTCAATCACAAGTAATTAAATTTCTAGATTGGAAAATAAAAGGGAGAAAATGTTAGGTTGATGAGTAAAGAATTATATCCTATATTGGTTCGAGAAATGGAGAAATAGCGGTTAATATGTAAGTAAGGGGTCGAGACTTAGCAGTTTTAACTTTTGGATCAGAGTTGAATTCCTGACTAATATATTGGACTATTTGATGGACTCTTTAAAGGTGTTTCTTCCTAACAAGTAGTATCAGAATTTCTGATTGTGAAACTGGACTACTCATGACAAGTGGATTCTTCTCGGAGTTAGGTCAGTGAAAATTCTCTTCTTGGTGGTAAATCATAGACAAATGGATACTTCTCAGAGTTGGGTTGGTGAAAATTCTCTTTTTGGTGGTGGATCGAAATGTTAAGAAGTTTGGCAAGTTTGATTGGTGTTGGGCTAGATGCGCCATAAGTTTGACAGGGGTCTGGTTAGTGTTAGATCAAGGAGCCAAGTGTTGGCAGGAGTCCGAAATTTCACCTTATTGGTGGTGGATCATAGACAAGTGGATTCTTCTCGGAGTTAGATTGGTGAAAATTCTCTTCTTGATGGTGGATTGAAGTGTTAAGAAGTTAGTCTGGAGTTGGACTAGATGCGCCATGGGTTTGGCTGGGATTTGGTCAATGTTTTAAAAATCGGACCGTTAATTGAACCGGTGAATTGAAAGGGTCGAGGTTCAACCGGTCGGGCCGGTTCAACCTTGGTTCAATGAATTTTTTTTAAAAATAATTTATATAAATATATATATGCACAAAATAAGACATGTAATAGACTAATTTAATGCTTTACATGGTGAAAAGTTTACTATTTTTGAATAACTTGGATTTTTAAAATTAAATTATTTATTTTTGAATTATAAGTTAAAACAAATAAATTTCATCTCAATTTCAATTATATCTACCAAAAAATTTTAAATCCAACCCAAAAATATCACAATATTTTGAAATTATACAAAATTCACGTCTATGAGAATTTAGACATTGTGAACTTAAATTTTAATTTACATTTTGGGATTTAGAGATTGCAATTTAAAAAAGAAAGTTTGGAGTTCGAAAGAAATCAAGAGAATCGAAAATAGAAATGCAAACTTGATAAGAAACAAAAAATGAGATAAAAGTAAGTGGTTGTGGCATTAAATAATTTGGGTTTAAAAAATAATTCTTTTTTAACTTTTTAAATTTAATGGACAAAAATAAAATTAAAAGATGTAAGAAAACATCAATAAACTAAAAATAAAGATGTTTGATTAAAAAGGGAGTGACAAAAGAAAAGAGGATAGAGAGAGAGAGAGAGAGAGAGAGAGAGAGTTGAAGATTAAAAAGAAAGAGTCATGAGAGGATGAGATTTTGTAAGAAAAATAGAAAAAAGAAATATGAGTGTTTGTTTTATATAAATAAGTTATAAAAAAAATTAATAAGATGTGATAGTGCAACGATTACTATGTTGGTTTTATATTACAAAGGTCATGAGTTCGAATCTTGAAAGCCACATTTTGCAACAAAAAAAAAAAAAAAACTCGAAAACCGGAAAAAACCGGTTCAATCCGGTTTCACGGTTGGACCGATTTTTGACCGGTTTTCTACCATGGTCAACCCTAACATAGTACCGGACCGGTGCCATGACCGGTTCGCGGTTCAACCGGTCGAACCGGCGGTCCAGTCCGGTTTTCAAAACATTGGATTTGGTTGGTGTTAGACCAAAAAACCAAGGGTTGTTGGACTAGGTGCACCATGGATTTAACAAAGGTCTAGTTGGTGTTAGACCAAGGAACCACGAGTTGGTAGGAGTCTGAAATCTAGTTTGAATGTAGAAGAAAGTTCAATGTGAGGGATTGTTCATGAAGGAGGAGATTGTTAAACTTATGAGTAAAGGATTATATCCCACATTGGTTTGAGAAATGGAGAAAGACCTGAAACCTAGTAGTTTAATCTTTTGGATTAGAGTTGAATTTCTGACTTACATATTGGTCTTTTTGATAGATTCTCTCCAAATATTTCTCCCTGATGGATAATAACCCAAATTCAATAAACTATGACTCACTGCTTGATCTACCAATTTAACAATTTCCCAGAAGAAACATCATGAGAAGACGATATTGTGACATGTACCTGACCATTATTACATAACCCAGACAAACTATTTTTAGTGATTCACAGCAATTGAACAAGGTTAATCTATTCTACTCTACGAGTGTAACATTTTTATTTAGTATCAACTGTAGATAAATGCTAGATGTGCAAAATGAGAACGTAAAATTTAAGTAAACGTTGTATGTCATGCATCCCTACCCGTCCGAATATCCTTACACTTTAATCCATTTGTTCGGAGTTTAAGTTACTATTAAGGTGTAAACGAGTTTAATCAAATCAAATATTTTAGTGTTCAAACTTGTTTGATTATTTTAACGAGTTTAAATTTTGGTTCCAGTTTGGTTTGTTTATTTCACGAAGCAAGCTTGAACTAATTTTATTGAATCGAACTCGAATTGAGCTTGAGTAGTTTGAATATTTTACATATAAAATCTAATTTTATACTAATTAAACTAAGCTTGACCTGAGATTAAAAGTTTATTGAATATAAAGTGTTATTCAAATTTGATTAGTTGGTAAATCAAATTCGAATTAAACTCTTCTCAAGATGAGTTCAATTCGAGTATCAAGTAACTTGGTTTATCTTTTAACCTTAGTTACTATAAAATTATGATTTTTAGTCCGTTAAAAAATTTTCTACTTCAGCAAAAATGGAACGACATGCAAGGTTCTTATTCACTTTCATATGCATAACTCATTGATAATAGACTTTCTACCTAAAACGAAAAATCATCTACGTAGAATCTTCGCTGCGAGCATCCATAGTAATCAGTTCTTAAATGATTGATATCAATCGGATCCTTTTGATCTTGTAGGAGAAAAAAGGGGAATATATAAAAAAAATAGGTAATTGCCTAGTTAAGTTGGATTTATTAGCAATTAAATGGTGATCCATTACCTACTCTGACCGCCGGAGTGTGGTTCTTACTGTTTAAGGTGGTGTTTGGTAAGAGGGTTTCACAATGAAGAATTGGAATAAATCCCATAATTGTTGTTTGAATTACTACTATCGGAATAGGAATTTTGGAATCATATCTAAAAATTTAAAGTTTCCCAATTCCCTAGTAACTTGGAGGGTTTTAAACAAAACCCAAATTTGATTCCTATTTAGAAACGGGGCTCGTCCCGCCACTTGTTAAAAAAATTAATATATAATTATATATATTAGTATAATTATATAATATATTTATAATTATTATAATATATATAATTATATTTATATTTATAATTAGTATATACACCTATATAATATATTATATAAATGTATTTATAAATAATATAGATATATTATTATATAATATTAATAAATTTATAATGTATATTATATAAATATAATTATATAAATCTTTGGATTTTAAGCCCTATTTGATAATTCAGTTCAACACTTAAAATTAATGGGTTCAGATATTAACATATTTAGATGCTTTGATAACCAAAACTAGAACATCTGAATTTAGTAAGTGGGACTAAATTTTCTAGGCAAAATTTGTTCTAAAAAATAAGTGATACACTATTTATTTTTCACTTAATGTGATATACACTCAAATATATCAAATTTAGTACTTAAAAATTCACTAATTTAAGGGTGCACTTAAAAATGCACCCTTAATCTACAGCTACTTTCAAATTTAAATGCAGAGAATAAAATTTACTAGGCCTCCTTGCAATTTGAAATTTTTCTGATTTAATTTTACTTTTTGAAAAACTAAAACTTGAGAGCCCTTTAAAGAATACTAATTATTGGCATGCTTTAGACAAACCTTTTTTTCTTTTTGAATTTCCTTAAATGAATTAGCCGCTGCTTACTTGCACGAATCATGATAAGTACACATAATTAACTTGTAAAACCTAAAACCAAAAAAAAAAAAAAAAAAAGATCACTCTTATGATAAATACACATACTGTTGAACAGTGATACCTATATGCAATTTGAATTTCATCTAGGCACATTATCCACTCGTAGTTTTTCATTTAAGTTTTGGTTTATAAATTGCTTTTTAAGTTGTTCATTATATCTATATATTTTAAATTGTTCTTTTGATTGTAAAGGATTCTTGATTAAGGGCTGTCTCAAAGTACATTTTGTCCAAGAATTTTCAGATTTTGTGCCCTTGTCTTTGTTGATACTAACTTTGGGGGATCTGATTTGGATCGAATCCGTGGATGGCAAAAATGTTTTTTATAAAGTAAAGAGACTGGGGGAAGAATAACTCAATCAAGTGGTTTATAAAAAATATGGAAGATTAGGGATTTTCAAGACAAGAATATTGGAAGTATCTAATCTATCCATGTGATGAATGAGTTTCGTTAAAGGCTCAACATTTGATCCTGTTGTATAACTTCCCCTCAATTGTAAGATTACGCTGTTATCCTTCGAGATTCATCAATTGGTTCAAGCCTCTTTCTAATTGTGATTTCATTCTTTAAAAGTTAAATTAATGAACCAACCTTCGTTTTACTAGCAAGACATAAAGAGTATAAAATGATTCTCCCAAGGAAGATAACTACAGTGGTCGAGTTTGGATAGGATATTGTTTAGAAAAATTATTAGAATAACACTGTGGTACTTTTTCTAATGTGATGTATGTAAAATAAAAAGGTGATTAAAATTGTGTTTATGATGCAAGTTAAATAATATTTGAAAATTTTTGTGCCTTCTATTGTTCAAGTCCCCTTCTCCTGTCTTCAATTTCCATTTATTTTCCAATATTCTTCTCCAACTTCATTGTACAAGTAAACAATGTTTTTAAACTCAGACTATCAAGTGAATCGGATGAGGTTTCGATTTACTGTTTTAAACCGGTCCAACCTATTCAATGGATTTTTCTTTTTTAATTCTTTTAATTATTGAGTAACTTAAATGATTTGAAATTATTAAAATAAACACTAGTGTGAACTGGTCCAAATTTTCGGTTTGTAATGATTTTGATCGGTTTAATTGGTTCTTAATCGGATTTTACTAGTTTAATTGACTTATGAGTTGATTCTTGAATCGAATAGGTGCCATGATGGCAATCCGATCCAACTTTCAAAACATTGCAAGCAAATCCCACTTCCATTAAATTTCAATGCTTTCATTCTTTTGGAAGTTTTTCTCTGTGGGTAAAACACATTGCTGGTGGTAACGATTTTAAATTGTTTAAATCATTTAAACTTAAAAAGAAAAATAAATTAAAGTTGATAGTGACAAAAGTTGCAAACATATAAATCATGAGAAAAACTCATGTAATTCCACAAGCATTTGTTTTTTATTGGCGTTATTCTGTATTCAAAAGTATAACTAGCCCAAAGCACGCCAAAGGTGTAGTCAATCCTAATTTCTAGTGGGAAATGTGCTAATCATTCTCTATTACAAAATGACAAAACACTACAGGCCAAATGTTTGCAACAAACCTCTAGTGCTTTAACACGGGCTTTGGGAAACCAAAGTTGACACGCAAAAAGTGACCATAGTGCTTCCTTTTTCCGAGGAAATTAAATTGTCGGTCCCAAGACACATCTGAAAATTTTGTAAAAACCAATTTGACTACTTTTTCATTTTTCTGCATTTAAGTAGAGAGTGTTTGAAGTAACCTAACAGGCAGCATAATTCGTAAAGAACCCATGCTTGATAGGAAGGTATTTAGGGGACAAGAAATCAGTAGTTGTGTTTTGTATACTTCCATTCGATTGTTGTACATGTTCAAAATTTTAATATATAAATATATTAAAATATTATATTGAATATATGTCATATATTTTATTCATGCACATTACTTTTACTTCGAGTACAATGTAATGAAATTATATACCAAGTAATGTAAAAGGTAAAATAATTGGATCGAAAACCCTAACCGCATTGAGTTCTCTTCCGGTATGTAGTATTAATTTTGGTATCATATACAAAGAAGCCTGACTTATGAAACTGAATATATAGGTAAGATACATGAGCCCAATGGGCGAAATGGGAGACATTTTCTGATATTTCTTGTGTTTCTATTTTACTTTGAATGCAGTTAATAACATTCTTTCAATCACAGAATCAAACATTCCCATTAATCAAGAAACATGTAAATATATTTACACTGTAGCCATCAAGTATATTTACTTACAAAGAAAGGAAACTAAGAAAAATGGTAAAGAAAGACTTGATTATAACTAACCGGACAAAAGAGTGAAGAACCAATGAAAACCCAAATTCCAGAACCTCAGGTGGTGCAGCACTGTAGTTATTCAAGACCAGCGCTC
The DNA here is from genome assembly GCF_036785885.1 of Coffea arabica. Lineage (NCBI taxonomy): Eukaryota > Viridiplantae > Streptophyta > Magnoliopsida > Gentianales > Rubiaceae > Coffea > Coffea arabica. Next base: position 49,714,949 of record NC_092321.1, read on the forward strand.
TAAGAGTGAAGAATTGGAGAAAAGAAAGAGGAGGTGGAGGCAGTGAGTCAGGTATTCGAGATATAGAATGGGAGGTCTTCAGCGGTTGAGCTACATGATTCACGTGACTTTTATAACAGGTCGCCTCAAACTTTCGTTGTTAGATTTCTTTTTTGTACTTTTTCAATAGATGACCACGTTAGTTCCCTAATTTATATTTAACATTTTGATATGGTTTTTTTTTTTTCTAATTGGTACCTATTACACCAAAATCCTACATATCTTACTATGTATATGCATACACTAATAATTCATACCTTTTCTCACATTTATATACTTTTTATAATTAATTTTACTTTTTCAAAAATCTCGTGCTTGAGTGCATAATGGACACTCGTTAGATAAACTGTTAGATACACGTACTCTTATTTATTAGAATTTCTATTTAAAACTTTGACATGATTTCCACATTTTGGCACGTATTGATAGAATTCCTCAGTTTTTAAGTGGATAGCACAAATAAAAGTATTGATGCGTCTATATTTACGTATCTACTTGTGTATATAAACTTTACCTTTTGAATGAAAGTGCTCTATTATTATTTGTAGTGCCTTGTATGCTTTGAAAGAAGGACTAATTTTTTTTTTCACCCTCTAATCATTCTCCACACTCTTTTCAACCCCAACTCTAAATTTGAATCCTGAATGGGAATAACTCTAAGAATCCTTCCCGGCCACTGAGCCAACCCAATGATTAAGTGAAGGACTAATTTAACTTTACATTCTCTAACTCATGATCGATTCTCATTTTATACTTTCAATTATAAATTTATACACATTGCACCCTGAATTTATGAAGATTGCATGATTTTGCGTCACATGCACATGCTCTGCAGACCTATTAGCTCAAATTAACTTTGCACCTGTAACTTCTTACACGTTACACCATTCTACTTTGCATACCCAATCACTAATAATTGGACATATTGCACTCTCTAATATAATGTTAATGTATTATTACAAAATGTGTAAGCAATACATGAATTTTTATTTCTTATTTCGCACAGCTCAGTACCATCAAATTTACAAAATCACATTTGTAAACTTCCAAGTGTCTCTGTCTATTTGTACACATAATTCGTTTATATTTAACAATATGAATTGGGTGTACGATAGGAGATGGCTGAAAACATAATTGACCACAAAGTTCTGCATTAGAACCAGAGCAATCTAGACCTGGTGCTATATGGCTCAAATTATCGAACTGTCGATGAAAAATTAAATTGTTTATTCATCAGTATATAAGACAATAAGTAACAAGATTATTATAGTTTTAGTAGAATTTAGAGAAATTTGACAGTTGTAAGGTGTATCAAATAAATCTATGTACGCATATTGCACGCTCAAAGAATATGTAGCAGTGAATCAAGTCTCATTTTCGGAATGCAATCTGTCCAAAAATTACAACTTGAGGGGCAAACTTGAAACTGGTAATGATTTAGGGGTGCAAATGAAACTTGAACTGCAGAATAATGGTGTCTGGTTTTTCTTAAAATCAAATAGTTGGTGCAAAATGAGACAAACATAAGAGCTTATAGTATAATGTGCTCAAAAATTAAAATTGAATTGATCATGGGATGTAAAGTGGAATTCGTCCTCAAGAGAAAAAGAAATGTGATCTTGCCGACACAACAACACAATGTTTTTTTTTTTAACTTTTTGGGGGTAGTGGTACAACGTGACTTCCACCATTGAATTCATTCCCAATCTCCAAACTCACCATGATTTGCAAACCCCTAAATGGTGACTAAAACTGTTTCAAAATGCTAGTTGCTATAACAAAAATGGACTGCATTTAGGGATATTGTTATATCATGCAGGTTAGAGATATTGGTATGTTAATTTTTATTAGTGCAGTCTTTTTTTTTTAGTATAAGTAGAAATACTCAAATCCGAGACCTCTCACTTATACTTATTCCCTTATACCATTCAACTCATTCCTTTTCCCATAGTGCAATCCACTTACTTCAAATTAAATTGCAAAAAATAACAAAAACCATGAAGTACCAATAATGCCAGGTGGACCCCTGAAATCGTTGCTTGAAATGTGCAACAGCCGAATAACAATTTTTTAAAGTTAATCACAGTGCACAGTTTGTATTAACCTACATTTTCAGCTCTCAAAGCTGTGAATTTTTCCGAATTTCCAAACATCGCTGAAAACTGAGACTGGTTCCGTCTTGTCTTCACGAATCAGCAACTTTGAGCTGAAAAATGAATGCTTTCTGTTTGTAATCTTGGAAGGGGGTCTTCTGGGAACTTTTAGTACTTTGGATCTAGTTTCCAATGGTATAAAGTTTTCCATTTTTGGACATACCAAACTCACGATCTAATTTTTCCAAGTTTTGTCATATAAAGCTGAAAATTTCCGATTTCATAGGAAATGATCTTTTGAGAACTTTTTACTTCCTTTCGATATTGATAGTCCGTTTTAAACTTGATTTCATGGAGAATACAAGTTTTCCTTGTGACTTTAAATTCTCACTTTTGAATCTTGAATTTTAATGGAATAAAGCTCTCTTGAGGCGTTGTTCTATGTTTAAGCAAATGCATATTCTTCCTTAAATGTTAAGTGGTTGTGAGTATATGTGAGTGATAGTTGATTACTATTTCTTCAGGCTCTCAAGAGGATCTTGAAGAGAATTTCGGAGTAGACAACTAAAGACTTTATTTGCTCACTTACTTACTTGTTTTGAATTGGTGAGTGTCAAGTGCATGAATTGTGTGTCTACTTGATCAATCTTACTTGTATACGTGAACATAACTTAATGAGATGAGTGTGTACTTTATCGCACTCACTTTCCTTTATTTGACTTGTTACTTGACTTACTTGAACTTGATTTGTGTTAAACTTGAACTTATATATCGATTGGAGTGAATCTCATCGACTTATACTTATACTCGTGGGGGACACCCAAACTCATCGGCTAACCTTGCGGCTCGAGCCGGGAAGCTTGGTGAGCCATAAGAAAATCATAAGTTTGATCTATTTGAGAGATCTTGCTTGGTATACTCGCTTAGTATTGCCACGATATACTTGAGTAATATCAAAACTTTTGACGAATAGGGCCGGTATAGGAGGTGTAACAGTGAACGGGAATATGGGAAAAGTGGAGTTCTATGGATTTGATACTTGCTCGGTTGACGGAGAGTCAACGTGGGACATTTGGATCAAGACCTTGACCAAACTGCGTGGATTTAGCTCCTGAGAGCTCCAGTATCCTTATTTGTTTCTGCTTACTTTTTCTACTTGAAATGTTAATTACTTGAAACTGTTAGTTTTATTATGGTCTTAATCTTTCTCGTTCATGCTCTCTTCTACTTGCTTTATTACGTGCTTGCATGTTTTCTTAGCCTCACTGAGCGTTAGCTCACCCCATTAGT